>NC_134459.1:78221743-81081743 GCF_047948215.1 Lycorma delicatula | reverse complement strand
ATGGGGAACTAGTTCACACCTGGTAGTGCTCGCAAAAATTAAATTTTGGTTTTCTACCATGTCACCCTTCAAGTTACAACATGAAAACCTTGAAAATGTACCCAAAAACCCAGTTCTTTGTCTCTAACTCCGGTTCCTGCAAACCGATACGCTTGAAAATAAATTTCTATTAGGTTTACAATCATCCTACCAAGTTTCATAAAAATCGGTTAAAAATTGCCTCGGTAGAACTAAAAAAATGTACCCAAAAACCCCGTTTTTTGGCTCTAACTCCGGTTCCTGAGAACCGATTCGTTTGAAATTCATTAGGTTTCTATTCCCAACAGGTTTACATCACCCACCAAGTTTCGTCAAAATCGGTTAAGATTTGCGTCTGGTAGAGCGGACGAAAAAATCTTATACATACATATGTATATAAACATTGCAGAATCGTGTTCAGGAGACTTCAAAACGTAAATAAAAATTGGTCCTTCCCAAAATCCAAATTATCTTTTTGAACTTTTTTAGACACTTTTGGTTCAGATCGATTGCAATCAAAAGGGGAGGTGCACAACTAGATGTTACAACAGTCCTAAATCCAAAATTTCAACATCCTGTGGCTAATCGTTTTTGAGTTATGTACATACGTACGTACGTACGTGCAGATGTCTCGCCGAAACTATTCAAAATGGATCCAGGAAAGGTCAAAATGGATATTTACATTGAAATCTGAAAACCGAAATTTTTCACGATCACAATACGTACAAGATAAAAATATATAAAATCGTAATCATTAAAGAGTCGATGAATATGTACTTATTCCTCACTCAGATTACCCTACGAAAGTTACAATCAAGTAACAAAGAACAAATAAAAAGCATTATAAGCAAAGGAAAAATAAACACTCTAAATTTAATAGATATGTCCCTGAAACCTTCATAATATAAACTACTCAATAGAGTAGATGTGTCCAGTAGTACAACTTTCACACTACTAGATTGTTGGTGTAGGTCTACTTTTATAATTTAAATATCGTTTAAAAAATTATACTTTTATTTATTTAGGTTTTTAATTTAATTTGAATTCAGAATGTAAAAAATTAGAAGTAATTATAGATGGAATATCAATAAATAAATTTACGATGAGAAATAAATAGTCCTAAAGAAATCATTTGACATTCAACCAGATTGATACACAAAAAGCTACAAGTGTGAGGTTGTTGACTCCAGAGCATAGAATGTAGCTAATTGAATTTATATGCAAAGCCTTTTGACTGTATACTGCAAATAGAGCATATTATTTGTATAGATTATCGCTTCGCAGTGTAACTATTTCTACAAACTGACTGAAGGCCATTTTTATACTAGTATAATCAGTCTCTGACTTACTTAAGGACTCAGGAAGCCTTATAAACATTAATTTTATTTGTCTACACCTCAACATTAATCATTTTAATTTTATAACCAACTGTTATGACAGATCTCATACCTTGTCCTTCTAGACTAAGTTTATTTTCTGATATCTGTTTAGTTATTTCTAATTTGAGATGAAGATTTAAATCAAATCTCTTAAATTAATGTACCCCTTGTTAAGCGGTTTATCTATTACCTGCCTAAACATAGAAAAAATGCGTTACTGGTAGAAAAAACGACTGATCTTTGAGATGGACAGCTCCGGCACCCAACCTAGGCAGAGTTGTCCCTTATGATGAGCGTTTCCCTCTTTCCCTTATAATATTTGTAAAAGAAATAACTTTATACAGTAGACAAATGCAACCTAAAATATCCGCTTAAACAAAATATAAAATAATGCTTTGAATTACTGTAAATTTACAGAACTGGTACGAGTATAATTAAAATCGACCAATTTATCTAAATTATTCACGTAATGATAACCTTAATAATTTTTCATCTTATCCCTATGAGTTTGAAACATAATATTAAACTAACCTCATAATAATAATAATAAATAATCTTTTTTTTCCACAGCAAAAACGCGTTTGCTTTATTATCACCCGGACACAATATATTTGTTGTAAATAACAAAATGTTAAAAATTGAAAATTAAAAACTAAAACACAGCAATGTAAAAATACATCTTAAAATAAAAAAAAATCCCTTTCGGCACGCCGACAGGTGAAGGTAGATTTCACCGGGGCTAAGTTGGGGATAAAAAAGATTTTTTCCTTAAAGTTAAAAAAAATTCAAATTTGCTCAATACAATGGTTGCATGTGAAAAAAATTTCTCATGTTTAGCATACGACAAGCCCCATCTTCTTACAAATCCAGCAATATATTGGTCACCTTTGCCGTAAGGATTGGTCATATCAAACATTATTGAAGACAAAAGTTTTAGGTAATGTTTACAGGACTAACGACCACTTTAAACCGATTCGTGACTGCCTGTTAAGGGAGGTATGATTTTTTTTGTCTTCGAAACACCATTTTTCCCACCCCTTGGACCAGTGGTTGGTGATATCAAAAAACTTTACTTATATAAGTTTAGGCCCTTATCTAAAGAACAGTAGTAACTTTAAACGAATTCGATATTTTACTTAATAAGAAAGTTATAGTGATATGTTTTTCGAAAAATCCCCATTTCCACCCCCATGGTCAGATTTTGCCCATTAAAAAACTCGATCAGATTTTTGGTCGTAATATTTTATGTATCAATTTGAAAGTGATTGGCGCAAAATTACGGCAGTTATCGTGTCCACAAGAAAGTGAAATATATATCTATATAACTTTAGAACTAACGGTGGTTTTGGGGTCTGGGAGATGTGAAACACGAAGATATGTCGGAATTTTCGGTAGTCGAATCATGGTACTCATTCCAATAGGTAGCTTTCTTATGAAATCTACATAAAACCTGTAGCGTATGCTAAAGTGGAAAAAAAACACAAAAATATATATATCGTAAAACAAAACTTCGTTTCATTAGCCCCTAGAATAGATCGCATGTTAGCCTCTAGTTTAAATCTGCGACGCAATGCCGCATAATAGATACTCGTACAATCCACAAGGATGTGATGCACTGTTAGTTGGCAGTCGCAGAAAGCGCACAGGGTGCATCTGTTTTCGTCATCAGATATCCATGAGTGAGCCTAATGTAGCCCATTCGCAAACGACAAATAATAACCTCCTTTTGACTGTTATTTCTGCAAGATGAACTCCACGGTGATACAGTTTTGTTAATTCGATAAAGTTTATTGTTAATAGTACCATCCCATTCACTTTGCCAATCATCATGAACCACCCGCTTCAGAGAACAGACGAGATAGTTCGAAACAACGCGACTGGTCAAAGGAGGCTTGGATACAAGCCTTTTAAATATAATTATAATTATATTTAAGGCCTTACAAATAGCAAACAGCTAGGTGACGAAAATACTGACGATCCTGGAAAAGCCAAACATGTATGTTCTGTTGCCCACCCACTAAAGCACAACCCACAGAATTAATGATTGGTTAAGTAGGTTGCGCTTTAATTTGAACCACATAGGAGCATATTATTTGGTTCCGTCTAATCCAAAGAAATGGCTCACCACTGGACACCAGCAGACTTAACACATGCGTGCCTCAGCTGGTTCATCATGTAAATACTGTTGAAGATCAACATGTTCTCTCAACCGGGAAAAGCAAGTACACTTCATTTTTTCCGAGGAAAACGTGAATCCAGTAGATTTACACCACGATTCTAAGCGGTTTATTGCATTTTGAAGCAGCCTCTCACCTACGTGCTACGTAAATAAGAAAATCATCTACAAATAAAGAACACAACGGGTTTTCTCACGCAGTTTTTTACACTATTTACGGCTACGGCAAACAAAGTAACACTTAGGACCCTTTCCTGAGGTACTCCGTTTTCCAGTGTGAAACTTTCAGATACCATCGTTTCAACTTGCACTCGGAAGGATCGACTATTGAGGAAACCCTGAAAAATTCGAGGAAATTATCTTGTATACCCCATTCATGAAGTGTGTTAAGGATTCCTCCCCTCCATTCCATGTCATACGCTTTTTTTTAAATCGAAAAGCCATTGGCGAAATAAAAAGACGTTTTGAATAGCAGCTTCCAGGGTAATTACATGATCAGTAGACGATCTACCCTGTCGGAAACCGCATGGCGGATAGCCTGTGGGGAATGATTTATCGTTACCAGGTTTCAGTACGGGGATCAACGGTGCTTCTAACCAAGAATCTGGAAAAACCAGTTAGAGAATATTCTATCAAAGATATAAGAAATATGTCGTAGTGTACTATCTGGAAAGTCTGATAACATGCTGAGCCTGATATTATCATTCTCGGGGGAAGTGTCACGATAATTATTTTTGAGGCATATCTTAGCTCATTCGTTATAAGAAATAGGTATGTTTAATTCATTTTGCGAATATCCAGTCACCAACGGGATATTTTCTATCTGCAACTTATATCTCACGAACTCAGGACAGTACGATGATGTAAGTGAAACTGCCCTGAACGATCTTCCAAATGTGTTCGCCACATTAACTAACGTGGTAACAAGGTCTCCACCACTTTGCAGTCCAATCGGCTGCGGTGAATGTACCAATCCACACATGGTTCGAATCATTCTCCATGCAACTAATGATGGTGTGGTACGAGAAATGGATTCGACGTAATTCAACCAAGATTTTTATTTAGCGCACCGAAACACTAGACGGCAAACAGCCCCGCGTTGCGAAAGGCGCAGAACAATTCAGTCGTCGGTCTTCGATTGAAATCACGGAAAGCCCTATGCCGACTTCTTAATGCACGCCTGCCGTCTTCATCCCACCAAGGAACAGCAGGCTGCCTTGGCTTTCCAGATGTTAAAGGGATGAATTCATTCGCGCTCTCCAGAATTTGGTGGGTAAACTTGGCAAATTGATTAATTTCATTACCGCTCTTGTCATACTGGTCGAAGGAATTCTTGTACCCGATCCAGACCGCTTTCTGAACCACCCATCTAAGTGACTGTGTCTGAGGCAAATCACTATTACCGACTGACATTACAACCGGTCTATGATCGCTTCCAAAGAAGTTTTTGGAAACGTACAAAGTAAGGCGTGGGAGTAGGGTTGCTGAACATAAGGACAGATCGATGCACGAAAACGTAATTGATGAAGATAATACAAATGTGCACGACCCATCGTTCAGTAAGCAGAGATCTAAGTTCTGAGTCAGTCGATCAACTATAGGTCCCAGGATAACACGATATTGAGCTCCAAGAATAGTGATGCGCATTGAAATTGCCAATAATTAGGCAAGGTAATGAAATCTGTGAAAACAAACTGGACAGATCTTCACTGACTGGAAATTTGGAGGAAGGAATAAGTTGCAAATATTCATTTTGAATGGCGCAAATACCTTTACTATGACTGCAGGAATGTTTGTCACCAGCGGAACACGGGTGGCCAATACTATTTCCTTTAGGAAAAGAGCCACCTTTATTCTCGTCTGCCATCAGTCGCTTCTTTCGCAAACGTATCCGCGAAAAGAAACATCATCCTAAGGAACGGAGGTGAGTCTCCTGCAGACACAGTATTAAAGGATTTTCTGCTTTAGAAGGATTTAAATATCTTCATGGCGAGAACGGAGACCGCAAACATTCCATTTAATAACTTTGGTTTCCATAAATACTCTTTTCCTGTTATTAAAAAACTGCGTACGTATTATTTGTCAAATACAATCTGTTTTTTCTTTTTGCTGTTAATACCTTTAAGGAAGTGCTTTGCTCATCAAGCACTTCATCGGCCTCTATATTCTCAAAGATATTTTGAAATTGTGGTGGGGCCTTGGAAGCCTGGGAGGCCGGAGATACAGTACCAGGCGACGATTTTTTGATTGATCCCTTCGTAGGGATCTTGGTAGTTAGCTGCATTGTTGGTGCAGCAGGAATTTTATTTGGTGTAGTATCAACAAGTGGTTTTCAGTAAAAAAAAGTCGGTCTTTCCATAAATAATACTTTTCTTCTTGCTTGTATTCTTTGTTGGCTCTGAAATAACGGTTGTGAGCGACGCGACCTGAGCAAATAATACCTGAAAAAGCTAATATAAAAGCAAATAATACCTGAAAAGGTAATATTACCTGTAGCTGCTGCAAAAGAAACATCTGTTTTTACTAGGTTGCGGAAGTTTAGCGTCTTTTTATACTCTTTTCGTACGGCTGGAAATGATAGCTTCTGCTCGGTACAAATTCTGAGAATTGCCTTCTCCAAGTTGGGCAATCTCGTGAGCGAGCTGAATGTGATCCTCCACATTTAACACATTTTTCTTCCTGCTGGCATTCAGAGTCGTTGTGGCCTTCTTTTGCCCATCGAACACATATTACAGTGTTCGAACAAGAATTTGTAGTGTGGATTTGTACCTTTGGAACTGGAAACATCGCCTAGGGTTAGGAATGAATAGTCGCACTAGAATAGGCATGTAACCTCCTCTTATTTTCTCCGGAAGTACGGGAAGGTTAAACGTTAATTTAAGAGAGGGGTAGGTTCCTCCATTCCGCTCTGGCGTCTCATAATGCGTTTCATCTCAACAATATCTTGGGGACGAAGTTCATCAGTTTCGACAAAAGATTACTCCTCGACTGATATTCAATGATTTTTGACACACCGCTCTTATGTTAATACCACCTAATGTCTCAATCAATATCGTGCCATCCCTCAATTTTCTGAAGTTTTTTTTGAGAGCCACTTAAACCTGTTGTAACTTTATTTGTCAGGAAAGGATCTTTTTTGAAGGGAGCCTACTTCCTGATTGTGTTTAAGAACAACAAATCTTATGTTCTTGTACTGTGGACGGGATATTTTAACGTCACCAGTTAAACTTCTCATCAACAGAATTTTTATCCTCATCAGATAACGCTGAGTAAGGATTTTCACATGACTTCGGATAGTGGTTTTTTTTCAGCTGGACCATCAACCATCATAGGGGTTTCTTGGGAATTACTCATTTTGGTCTCACGAGTACCGGGGAAATAGAAGACCCCCTCTGCAGAGACCACGCGTACAGAAGCTGGAGCTAAATACAACTGGGTTCGCCCAGGTGCCCAGAGAACATCGTTCAAGACTGACTACGTAGAGCCATCCACCCAGCGGCACGATAGTTTCCACCTTGGGTTACGGTTGCGTTTGGTAAGGTGTCGCAACACACCGAGTGTAAGTGTAAGAAGAGATAGTGTAAGATGTTGTGCAGTTCTGTAAAGATATATCTTGTAATTTGTGTAGTGTTCTTGGTGTAGTGTATGTGTATAATGTAAGTGTTCTGCAGCTCTGTGTGTAACGGGAATAAAAGCTGCGGAGGCTAGGGCCGTGGGGGCGCCAATCCCCAAAGTCTTAAAGAATAAGACTCCCCATCGGGGATAAATAATCGAAGATGATCAGCTAGCTGACTTAAACTTGTTTCATTATTGAAATTTGTTTTCAAAAACTGAAAGAAAGTTTCTGATTTGGACATCACATGACTTACGTAAGTACAGACGTCACGCCGAAACTTATCAAAATGGATTCAGGGATGCTCAAAATGGATATTTTCGTTGAAATATGAAAACCGAAATTTTTCGCGATTACAATACTTCCTTTACTTCGTACAAGGAAGTAAAAAAGAAATCTTATTCTACAACGTAAGAATAACACATTGTCTAACGTTCACGTGAGAATTTATGCTCAAGTGAACGCACAATAAACGATAAAATACACCGTACTAGTATTGCCTAATTGCTAATATCAGCAATTTTTTTTTGCTCACCAAATTTGACGTTCTTGACGAGTATAAAAAATACACGATCTTAGATTTAACCCGTTCCAACTATTCGCCTTTTGGAAATCTAAATTCCAAAATTTATTGATAAAAATACTTACCAATACATACCAAATGTGAATGAAAAATACCAATCCAAATTCTAACTAAAATCGTTGTTTTTTAAATGGGGAGTTTTTTTTTCAATTAACTGGGTTTGCATCTCAAAAATTATTATATAAAAAGACGCACAAATATTTTTTTAAAAATCAAGTTATATCAAAAGCTGTTATTTTTTCAATAACTCCAATCTCAGCTGAGATATAATCCCTGACGCCCCTCTATTTCATCAGCCTGTTGAGAACTTGACTTCAAAGTTTAATGTCATTAATCTCCAATACACTGAAATCACCACGGATATCACTGATATCACGTTTGGATATTTTTTGGATTATTGAAATCATGGAAATTTGGAGATTTTTAGAATAGTCAATCTTGAGTGATTAACCAACACAGTTTGAGCGTCTTAACCAAGTTAGAAATTTTAACTCGGGTTTTTTTTATCCTCGACTTTTCACTACACCCTAAGTCTAAAAACTAGAAAAGTAGAAAGGTTATTTTGGCACAATTACAATTTTCTCCATGAAATTACAATTTGGGTCTATCTCCATGTTATTAGTGTGTATTGTGTCATAACTTCCGGGAAAAGGAGAAAAAAGGTATTTTGATAAAATGGGTAAGAAAGCTTCAAGCTTATGTGAATATCATCAAGCAAAAAAAAAATCTTATAGTAATTAAAAGTATCCATCGTTATAATGGCGAAAAATTTGAGTTTGAGAAAATATTTTTCTGAAATAATTATAAAATGAATTACTACGGAGAGTAAAGTACAAAATACTTTAAAGTAAAAAAGAAAATATTTTGAATAGCTGCTAATTAATACTGCAGCTCATAAGATAAAAGTGCTAAAGAGTTAAACCGGCATTTTACTCTACATTGCCAGTATCACTTATTTATTTTCAAACATAGTCTCATCCACGATATAATATGGTTGTTTTTCGTAACTGAACATATTTTCTTACAGTTTTTACTAAAGGAAAATCAACAGGATTTTAATTTAAGAAAATAGTTGTTCGGAACTGAAATAGCAGTTAATAATCGATAAATGAAAAATCGTTTGTGTGAAAATTGTTTAAACAGGGCAAGAATGAGAAAAACATACAGTTTTATTTATTGAGCATTTAGGGTATTTATTGAGCAATTAACACAGCATGTGTCTGTAATTTTTTGCACCACCCACACATTAAAATCCAGTTGTTTAATTAATTAAAAGACTTTCTTAGGTTCTTTTTTCCAGCTTTTTAAGGACATTTCAGTATTGTAATGAAACATAACAGAAAAGAGATAGGAATTGAAGATAAAGTAATACCTCTTCTACAATCTAATTTTCGTAAATTGTAATAATGAGTTATTGTTTAATGACAAACTCATCGGCAATGACATGATGTAACTGTACTTATCCCACGAATCTTGGTCCACATATGTGAAAAAATATAGTTTGGTTATGCATCATATCTTAATTTATTCTTGAGTATTAAAATCTTTTATTTACATCATCTACACTTAATTTTTTTTATCTATTATCTAAACGTATTAAATGATAGCGAAAATCAATAATTTGTTGATCAAAATTTAGCTAACACAGTGCGTAAGTTATTGGAAGCCGGAGTAACATTTATCAATTGTCTGCAATTATATTAATATAAAAATGGCTTGAATTCGATTAAGGATTCCCGTAAAAACTCTCATAGAAATGCAAAGCACTAATTAAAAATATCAGGGGTAAATGTCGAATCAATTCCGATCGTCAGGTACCGTGTGACATACAGGAACCCATTTGATAGACACACCTCGGACTAATGTACAAATATTATATATACACGAAATGCAATTAAAGTTGAACATAATAGCTGTACCTGCGTGGGGGTCTTCCGTTCCATTGACAGATTCCTGGACAAAGGTTAAGGCAACTCTGTAGAGCATTCATCTATTTATTAATTTATTATGCTTAACAGAATGTAGCAATTTATCTATTTATTTGATTCCGTTATATCACTCAACAACGATTATTTATCTACAACGTCATGTAATTTGTCAACTGAAGCTCAATTATTTACATACATATGCAATAGTTCTGTCCAACAAAGAATATTAAACGGCAAGACATATTCTCTGTTAAATTATTACTTAAAAATATATTCAATTAATGAAGAATTAGTCGGAAGATGTGTTACAAACAAGTGTGATAAATATTCTTATATAGTGAGAAAAAAAATTATCCATGAAAAAAAATACTTGAGACTTCTTTTTGTGTGTTGTGATAATTTATTATGAGCTTTTATTACAAAATGATCATTACATGTTTAAATAAACCAAAAAAGTTGTGAAAAATTCAAAATCTATATTTTTAAATTTTGATATAAAAGGTTTTTGAAAAATTTATATATTTAAACTTTGATCTGCTCCCCCATCCCCAATATTGTTTTTTTGGGTCCCTGGGTCATGAAACGTCTAGAAATGCAAGAAACATACCCCATTTTTTTATTGATTACCTTACTTCCCTTTTTGCAGCATAGGTCTAGACAGTGGTCTCCAAAGTGTGGTACTTTAACCCCAGGGGTTAAAGTGCCAAAAAAGTAGTATAAATAATTGGATTTTTGGCTACACACACATTCTCACCCCTTCACTCTCTCTCACTCTCTCTCTCTCTCTCTCTCTCTCTCCCCCCTCTCACTCTCTCTCTCTCTCTCTATCTATCTATTTATCTATCTATCTATCAATCTCCCTCACACACAAACACGCGTTCGCGCGCGCATACACACATACACGTTATATTATATTATATAAGGTAAAATTAATAATTATTTAGGTCTTAGGGGTAAGCGATTACCTCTAACTTAACAGATCTTAACTTAATCAAATCTTAACAGCAAAATTTATGTGTAATAAAATCAGATAATCCACTTCCCAAATTTCAGGCTCGACCATACGTCATATTTAATCGGTTTACGTAAGCTAAGCTGTCTCAAGTGCTGCATTTTTTAAAATAAACAACTTTTATTTAATTCTAAAAAACTATATCAATAAGGAAGTTTTTTCTTTCAAACATATTTGAAGTGAAATTTTAGTTTATAATTTAGCGAAGATTATGCACTTTCTAAAATAAATTAACTTTTTACGGTCAATTGGTTTTACAATCGATTAACAACAAATTAAACTATGCAAAAGCAACTTCTTTTTTCTATTATGCTTGTGAAAAACGTAAAATCAATGTGTATATTATGTAGAGTACGTAATTATTTCTATTATATGTATCTAAAAAAAACTATTTTTTTTTCTTTGAATAATAATTACAAAGAGTTTTTAAATGTGCATAATAAACACAGAATAAAATTAACAAGTTTAACATATTTATTGTAAGTAGCAATTAAAGTGCTCATTATCAGTCAAAATCAAAACAAATTACTTACACATATTAGCATGAAAAAGGTTATCTTTGAATCTTTATCCTTTAAGTTCTGCCAGTACTTAATTATAGAAATAATTTAAATATGCAAATTATTATTGTGTATGGTTGTGGTCACAAAACTATCAAGTAACATAAAGAAAAATAAAAAATAAGTCGAAAATGATGTATGCTAGTTATTTATAAATATACACAATTTAACTGTTAATGTAATTACCATAAAATTCTAAAGTTAAACTCATCAAACAACACAAATCAACCACAATTTATACAAAAACACAATGAACTATTAAGAGAATGATTTGTATTATTACTGTAATTATTATTTAAAATACAAGGAAAATGATCTTAATAAAGCTAGAGCTATTCACAACTACAGTTGTGAATAGCTCGAAAGTATTTTGTAGTTTAAATTTGTAAAGATATATTGATTTGCACATCATAAGAATAAAATATTTAAAAAAATTAACAATAATGATAAGAGTAAATAAGAAGGGAAAACAGATGTATAGGAAAAATATTAAGTATAAACATATTATAGTCATAATCTGGGGCTGAAATAACATTAGAACAAAATTGTTTTATTCAATAATAGTCAAGCATTAGTTAGCAATTAAAGTAAACAATGATTGTTTATAATTAAAATAAATAATTTCATCAAATTATGTATATACATAGTATTTCCCACATCATAACATCACAGCAACTTCACCGCTAGAATAAGAAAATGATTTTTCTACAGAAAATTATAAATAAACATGAGATTTGTTATTATAAAAGCACCATTCAAGAACTACGCAAGCGCTTCTTTTTTTTTTTTTTAATAATTTTAATCCACATCCCTTTTGTTAAGATATTTACTTATCCCCTTTAATTACAAAAGATTCCTACATTAAGTAATTTTTCTAATTGCCTCTATTAATTAAAACTTATTGATTAAATAAGGAGTTACAGATTTAGCATCTTCTAGATCTATCAATTGAAAATTTAGATTTGTTGATAAATTCAAATAATTCAAAACTATTCATTATTATCGATTGCTTATTCAATAATATTTTTTTAAAGTGATGCTGGAAAATAAATTAAGCCACAGTATATATTACGATTCAAAGGTAATAGTAATCAAATGCAATATTTAAAAAAATTTTTGCAGCTTTATTCTGATGAATAGACATATGCGCTTTAAGTTTATTGTTAACCAAATATGTTAAACAGGTACATTTCTAGAATTTTCCTAAAACATTACAATTTTCATGGCCCTAAAATCAAATATTTATGAAATATATACAAATATATTATATTTTAAATTCTATTAATATAACCACCTAGTTCAGAATATGATCAGACATATATCTTACCTAAATTTTATGATTAAAGTATTCTCACAGAAAGATTAATTTCAGTAAAAATAATATGTTATATATACTTGTATAATATATACAATAATTTATATATATATATATATATATATATATTTTTTTTTTGTGAAAATCAAAAAACATTTATTGTTTTCATTTTTCAATTTTTGATTATGGATGTTCACCAAGTAAAGCCATCATCGATTAATTTTATATACAGAGTGTTTCTAAAATGGTGGGCTGGCTATACTTTTTCGGATTCTACTCGTAAAATTAAACAAAAAATATACTTAGGAAAATGGCAATTTCTTCTTCGTTCTTCCCCGTCCACCATTTTGTTATTTTTATATAAAAATTTACATCTCAAGTTCGGATAAACGAATCACATTGGTATTTGGTAAGCACCTTGGTAATAAAGTTTTAAAATTATCAAAAAATCAGGACTTAAACACCGTCGCAAATTACAAAATGTCGGCCGTTTATTTTTCAATCCGTTATATCTCCATAAATATTAGTTTTATAAAAATTTATGTTTGCTAAAATAAGCCTTTTATTTTAAACAAAACTACATTTTATTTTTTAAAATCGGTTAAAAAATAGTCGAGTTATGGTAGAAAATTTATGTTGTAATTTTGAGTCTGTTTTCATGTCCTTCAATACGTTCAATTCGATTATTTTCTTGAAATTTTATGAGAAAAACTTAATTATTAATCAAAATTGAAAACTTTCTTTTATTGAAATCAGTTAAAAATACATTAACATAATGAGGAAGCTGGAACTATAGACGTTCCTCCGATAATTATCGCTACCTACTAACATTTAGATCAGTGGCCAACAGTAACATGCCTGGTCCTCAAATCATTTAATTACATATGCCTACATTTAATATTTCTTACAATTTTGACCAACCAATCTTTAAATTTCTTTTAACTATGCTTATCACTTGGCAAAGATTCTTGATATCTTTTGGTTAAATGTCTTATATTCAGAAAATTTTGTAGCCACTTTAAATACAATGAATCATTGACAACGACAGCAAATAATAGTTAAGATAAATAACAAATCCTTAATAATAGCTTAATATAAATTTAAATTCAATTTCTGGTAGTCTTTAAAAATCAAGAGATTATAACGTTGATCTATTTTTGAATTTAAAAGAAATCTCTACACTCAATTAATACAATCAAAATCAGTTTGTATTCCAGAATCAAAATTGTATTTAATATTTTAGTGAAAGTGCACCCACAGAATGGGTGAATATTTTTTTTTCATCTTTTATGACAGCATAAGATCACTTTAGTCATCCCATTATTGAAGTTTCTTCAAAGGGACTGTTCGGGCCTTGTGGTCCTCCCAGTTCTTTTTCATACCTTCTAATTTCTGTGCCTTTTCTGGTGTTGAAAATGTTCATGTTGTGAATATCTTTCTTGTAAGTGTGAAACGAGTGTTTTTGTCCTTGATTTTTTTTGTTTAATTTTATCTTATCTGTGGTGTCTTCTGGTGGAAAACCAATTTCCTTCACATCCTCTCTTATTTGTATGATTCATCTACATCCTGTCTTGGTGATTTTTCAAGTTGAGATTGTATTATACCACGTGTTCAGAAGACTTGAATCTTGCACCCTCAAGAATTCTAGGATTCTTCCAACACGGAAGAAATCATCATACACACAGTATCATCATAGTTGTTAGGGTCTGGTTTACCCACTCTTTTGTGTAACAGGTGAATGAGAGCTGTTGTCTAGTATTCTGGTAGTTCTTTGATCTTGATGTTGACAAGCTGTTGATGAAGGGCGATTTTTGCTAGTCTTCCTGCATATGTCCATATCACTTCAAAGGTCTGATCTTCTCCTGCTGCTTTGTAATTCTTCATCTCACCCAGTGCTTGGTAGCATAATTCAACTTATTCAATTGATTTCAGTGAGTCTTCATGTTTTTTTTTTTTTTTTTATTTTACTTAAGATTAGATGGTTTCTTTTCTTTGTTTTACTAGATTTTGGAAGGATGTTTTTCATTTTTGGGATTGGTATAATAGCCATGCTTGATGTCTCTTCTCCACTGTTTTGTAGCATTCGCTGTTCCACCATTGATGCATTTTACAGGGTTTTATTGGGGGCCAATTTTTTTGCGATTTGTTCATCTGTGATTGTTATTTATTGATTTTCTGTGATTGTTTTTTTGATTGCTTTTTGGTAATTTTCATTCTTGATTAGTTGGATAGGGTCTACTTTTTTTTAGTGTTAGGAGCTTGGTTTTGTTGCTTCCTTTGGGAAGTGAATTTAATTTTAATTTTTTACTATTAGGGTCAAGCCTTTGTCTACTCCTCAAAGGACTTTTACATTGTAGATTTCTTTGTGGTCGTGTTTGTGATGAAGACATGACCTAGTTGCCATTTTCCTTTAGTATAGTTGCGGTGTTTCCAGATTTTGAGGTTTCCTCTTGAAATGTGTGGATTTCGAGATTAGGTTGTGGTTTCTACAGAGATCAATGAGTCTCTGTCCATTTTCATTTGTTCTCTTTTGGGCAGCCATTTTCCAATGATGTCACAGTATCTTCTTTCTCTGCCTAGTTGAACATTGAAGTCTCTGATTAGTTGTTTAACATGATTTTTGGGGATTTTATTTATGGTCTGGTCAAGCTCAGAACTTTTCTGTTTCTTTACGGTCTTTTGGAGATTTATTTTTATTATTAGTGGGAGCATAGGTGTTTATTATGGTATAGAAGTTTTAAATGCTTCTAGGATGAGTGCTGAGATTCTTGAAGATTGTTTTTTAAATTCTTGTACAGAGTTTATTTTTTTAAGGCTGACCATAATGCCTGTTCCAAACTGTGAAACACTTTTTAGAGCCCATATCCTTGAGATTCCATGGTGTCCTGGTTGGTGTTCCTGATTTCCTGCAGTCCCATGATGAGAATTTTGTGTTGGTCCATTAGGTCGGTTATTATTTTAAGTTTATCTATCAATCCGGATGAATGAGTTTCCATTGTGTATACAAATGTAGGTGACCTGCTTTGATTTGATTTTGGATTTTTTATTGTTTTTTTTTATATGTGCGATGTTAGGACAGTATTCCAATGCTTTCGACCTCATGTTAGCTTCTAGGTGGCAGTCCATCATATCTGATTGCTGCATTCTCTGAACTCTGGTGCTGCTTGGTTCAGCCAGTGTAGTATTCCTTAAAAGACCTTTCATGGTTGACTGCCAAGGAGTCACCTGTGGTAGGACTAGGTCCCAAGTTACAACTCTAGATCTGATAGGGAGGTATGACTTGACGAAAAATGAGATTGTGAATTTTGTTTAGATTCAGTTCATTGGACAAATTTTTCCTATTTGTTCCAGTTATACCCAGGTACACCTCCTGGCGAGTTAATCTGACTTTTGTTAAGTTGTTATTTTGGATAAAAGTTAAATAATCCGATTCTAAACATTACACCTGAATATTCATATTCAATGGAGGCTCATAGCTAAAATTAGTGAGAGTGTTGCTACAGAAAATTTTTTTCTGGGCCTTTTCAAGACCATGGTTTTCTGTAAAATAAAAGAACTGAAAAAAAATGAATCAAAAAGAATAGCTGAAAGCAGGATAACAATCTAATTCTACACTTTATTTCGTTCAAGAATACGGTACACGGTTTTTAAGCTCATTGTGCTTAAAAACCTTATTTGATTTAACCAAATAAATAATGAAATGTCAATAGAGATAATATTTTGATAAATTAAAAAATCTTATTTTACCAAATTTTTACTTCATTTTTCATTACAAAATAGATTTCTTACATTTGTTAAAACTAGCAGGAATCTATCTATCTATGACTAGTAGTCACATATTATCATCATATAAAGCTTTTTTTAGTTCACGATGAAGATTCTATGAGCACATGGTTTCAAAGCATCTATGAGGACATTGTAAATACAATCACACAAAAAATTTATAAGATCAAATAGAAACAAACATTTTTCCTTTAAAGTTAATTTAAATGTTGTGTCCTTAATTATTTTTATAATTGACATTTTTTACATGATTTTTAGCACATAAATTGTGAAAGAATTCCTTCACTAAACAGAGGCAGGCCTCATTAAAAATTTTAACCATTACTACTGCAAAATTTATGGATTTCATTTCAGTGAACTTCTGAAGGAATTTTTCATTAGTTCCTGTGAACCCTAAATAAAAAATCATTCAGACAAAACCTGTTTCTTTAATTAATGGTATAGGTTTAACCTTTAGTCATGAATCTGGTTGACTGTTAGTTGTTAATCAAAGCATGTTAGAGATAATTCAGTGAATTTTTATCTAAATAATTCATCAATTATTACAAAGAATACAACTTAGCTAACAGAACTGGCATAAGTCAGGCACATAATTCATGGATTTAGTACACTTTTCAATACTACCTAGATTTTATATCACAGCCACATAAAAGCTAATGGAGGCTCAATCCAACTTTCCATCTGATAACTACATATATATTATAATAAAACATTCATGCAGTGTTCTTTGAAGTAAATATGATTGATTAAAATAATACTATTTTACGTTTATCTCAAAATATAAACAAATTTTAATATGGCGTGATCAGAAATTTAGTTCCATTATCTGAAATCTACATTCCACTTTTTAAAAGTTTGCACAAACAGCACTAGGAAAGTATTCCAATAAGACAGAATAGATCATCACAGGCAGAAAGTTAGTGCACCTTTAGATAGTTCCCAATCTGCACTATAGCTGCTCTAGTTACTGTCTCAGCATCATTTGCTTTTTAGCAGTTTTAGAGAAAAGAGTTAGTGATGTTGTCAAAAACTAAATACTAGGCAATTTTGCACATGGAAGTGTTTGTCATTAGAGGAAATGACTGCTGTGCTTGGGCAGTATTGTTCCCTTTGTACAACAATATTTAGGTGGTACTGAGAGCTTGAAAGAGGAAATTTTGGCCTTGAAGACACTTCAAGGTCAGTTTGACTATCTTCATCAGTAACTGAAGGAAACATTGCTGCAGTACAAAAAATCCTTGAGACAGACAGGAGTGTGACCTACCACCAAATAGAGATGTCCTTGGGCATTAATTCACCAGCAGTTCATGAAATTCTGCAACATCACCTTGAAATTAAAATACTTTGTATCCTTTGGGTGCTGGATAACTTGACCAACCATCAGATGGTACGTCATGTTTCATGGTGCATGAAATACTGAAAAAGTTTGAAAATGGAAAATCTCCCTACGTGAACAGAATTGCGACAGGTGATGAAACCTGACAGTACTACTATGATGTCCTGACAAAGATCAGAACAAAGTGTGAGTGTTCGAAGATGAGGAGACTCCTGAGTGAATTGTGTTGGAAACTCACATGACAGTTACAGGGAAGTGGTATACCGAAGAATGCCTGCCTGAAGTTGTTGAACTTGAACCTGCTCCCAAACTCAAGGATAGATACATGGTTTCTTCACTACGATAACACTCCAAAGTTGGCTACGAGTAATTGGCTAGCGCTGTAATAAAATTGTTAGAGCACCCTCTCTCTCTCTCTACAGTTCTGACTTCATGTGACTTCGCACTATTTCCCAGGTGAAGAACAGACTGAAAGGGAGGAATTTTATGAGCAATGATGACCTCTTAAGGACTTGGGACAATGAGTGTGCCCAGATGTCTATCAAAACATGGTAGGGTTTCTTTGAAGACTGTTTTCGAAGGATGGAGAAGTGTATATGTGGTGGAAATTATCTTCAAAATTATTAAAAATAAAGTAGTTCACTACATATTTGCTACTTTAAATTAATTTTCATGATTACAGTCTTCAAATAGCATTAAAAAATCTTTACCAACAATTAATGTTTCAAATGGTTCAAATACACCACCTAAGTTGTAGTTGCCCTACTGCTTGTGTAAACTAAACTGTGTAAAAAACAAGCCTACTTTCTGTGTGCCTGAACTGACAGTTTATATGTTTAATGTAAAATCCTTATATTTTCTTTCCTTCCCTTCTTCTTCTCATAGGTTTTTTATACTTTCTAATAACTTTGAGATTTGTCAAGATAATGAAAAACAACTAATTTTAAGCAAACTGAAAACAGATTTATTGGGTTTTGTGTTACTTTCTGTAGTTAATTTCAGTGATTAATAAATTAATTAAAAAGTTATGTATTACTTAAGTAATACTTAATTAAATATTTAATTAAGTAAGTATTTTGTTAACTAAATACTATTTAAATAAGTAGAGTGATTTAAAAAAATAATTAATAATTCCATTTTTTTAAATAAATTCAAATTTTTAACAATTTTTTTTATACATAATACAATTTTGTAATATTTGAAGGAAAAAATAAAATTGTTAGAAAAGGCAAGTAAGAGAGTTGAGAGGGAATAGCACCTGGCTAGAATGTAGGCGTACACTACATTATATAGTATGAGGATTAAATCATCTGTTAATAAGTAAGACAACAAAAGTACAATGAATTTAAACTTTTGTAATGAGATATTATGTGTAATCTACAATTATTTAAACTACATACAGTCACTTTTAATCTATCTATGAATGTAAATTATGACCACTACATCTTTATATGATACTGTTATACTATCACTCAACCATATTAGGTTTGACTACAGAGTCACGTAATTTATCAATTGTAGCTTAATTCTTTACATAAATTTGCAACAGTTATCCCACGCAAAATATTATATAACAGGATGTTATTAGTTCCATCAGAATATTATTTTAATTTTTATAGACTGAATCCAAAAACAAAAAATATAGACAATATACAGTCATCACAAACTATATTGAGGCTTAAGGCATGAATTAAATAAAGACAAA
The DNA here is from genome assembly GCF_047948215.1 of Lycorma delicatula. Taxonomy (NCBI): domain Eukaryota; kingdom Metazoa; phylum Arthropoda; class Insecta; order Hemiptera; family Fulgoridae; genus Lycorma; species Lycorma delicatula. Next base: position 81,062,335 of record NC_134459.1, on the reverse strand, counting down.
AACGCTTGTTTTGTCTTTATTGTTTATTGCTATACTGTTTTAACAAATTCTTCATTACAGATAGTTTTGCTACATAATCAATAAATTACAACAGGCACCCTTTATCGCTCAGCAAATCTCCAATCGATATTCAATTTCTGCCAATACACAATGTAAAAATCTTATGTTATAGTTGTTAATTGGTTTCCTAATTCTTTCCTTTAGTGATTCAGGGCATGTAATTTTTACAAGTAAATAATGTTTTTAATGTATCCCTCTTAAAAAAAATATCATAAGGAGTAAGGCCCATATTTCTTGGAGCCAGGATATGGCCTATCCAACTTATGCATCTATAAGCAAATGTTTTAATTCAAAGCCTGGCTAACAAATGCATTACAATGTGGGGGGGGGGGTTCCATCTTGTTGGAAATAAAGTCTATGTACATTTTGAGTTCATCTAGTTGAGAAAAGCATAATTTCTCAATATGTGTTCAATAAATTAAAGTAATATTTTGTGAGTGTCTTTAATATCTCTCAGAAATAATAGATTAAATATATTTTGAAAAGGGTAGTTTTTGTAATACTGTGGAGAATTTTGAAATAAAGTGAAAAAATTTGTTGAATGTGACAGAAAAGTCAGTACATATAAAATGTTTCACTAATTAGAGTACTTATTTGCTATGAATAGTAAATAAATCTAATTACACTTCTACGAAAAACAGTTTAAATTGAACAATTTTTGTCAAAGATAGAATGAAAGTAAAATGGGTTACTCAATCTGTGCTCTGAATGAATTCACTAATTTAACCTAAAGTTCTTTAATGAAAAAAATAGTTACATTAGGTAAGGTTAATTTTGGTTTACTGCTTTCAAATAAAGTGAAATCAAACTTTTTTAATATAAAATAATCAATATTCTTTTGTGTTATATTTATCACTAAATATTAAATGTCTCTGGCATTCACTTACTACGATGAATACTTTTAAAATAAATACTGTCAAATTCATTAAGTGGTCTAGTTTATAAATACACAATATATTAAAATTTTACCTGTTTATTACACACAATAACCAATTACAATTTAAACTCCCAAAAAATATCTTACAGAAAAAGAAGCGTTTAAAAACGAAAGGATTCATCGCAATTACGTATAAAATTAAGAGACGAGTTATTTTCTTTGGTACTGAATAAAACATAAAATGAAAAAAAAATTGTTTTACTAATAATTTCCTAAAGGAAATAAACATCTAATAATAATAATAATTATTAGTAATAATAGTAGTAATAATAATATTATTATTATTATAAACACTATTCTCATTCTATCATAGCACATAACTGGAAAGAACATCATACACTGAACAACATAAAAAGGTTGAAGATTGTATTAATGATTGATTACTTGCCCCAAAATGCAATTGCTGAATTAATAACTTCATTCGAAGAAATCAAAACTCCAATGGGAGGGCATGGGCAATAACAGCGAATGTGAACTAGAATTATAATTGAATTACCAACTTAAAGAGTTAAAGAATTTTTTCTAGTGTGGCGAATGTACGTTTTTATTATTGGTGCAATTAATAATAATTTGTGTATCACTATAATTTAATAGCACCAAATTATTTAAAAATTCAGAATAAGAATCATTTCATCATACTACCCAATAAAAAATTAATTAAATGACTTCTAACTTCTATATATAATTTTTTTTTTAATATTATTGTCATCAAAATGCAGTATTTTCAGGATAAAAGTAATAAGAGTATAAAATGTATTCATATATGCTGACTAACAATTTTTGTCATTACTCAAAATAGTTTAAGCTATTTATTACACTCTCTATTCAGGAATAGGTTGTTTAACATAATGATTATTTTTTAACAATAAATATATTTAGATTGTCTTTACAATAAATTCTTCGCATTACATTCCACAAATTTATAAAATTCTGAAAACATCTTTATCAAACTTCCAACTTTTGATCTTTCAAAATTTAAAATGATAAATAATAAAAAAATTAAACAACTGATCAGTAGTTATTGTAAGGCTATAATTAATTATGCTGGTATAAAACAATTTACTTAATTAATCAAGAGGTGTAAAAGATTTATAGTAATTTACAACTGAAAAATTATTTTAAATTAAACATAGCTCAAGAAGATGCAGCACAGTTTAACAATGGATCATCACTCAGTTATAATCTGAACCGTAAATTACAATGGCCTCTCTTTTAAGGGATCACCAATCAGAGATTACAAAAACAGAACTTCTTAACAACAAATACTCCTGAATTTATAATTTTAATCATTTTAAATGGTAGGAAGCATTAAAATAACTTTACCAGGAATTTGGATTTGTATACCATTGCCATATAATACTATTAACGATCTTAATTTTCTCTTTTATATCTAGATGTTTCAAGTTCATAACCAATTTTAGGGTGGTAAATTAGTAAAGGAATTTATTCCTCTTACAACTTTCAACTCTTTACACAGTTAAAAAATGTTAAAGACAGATGTGGGAGCTACAGATAGTTAAGATTAATGGTGCACCCTCCAAGTTCTTTACTAATAGAAATAAACAACATAATTTATTACACTACCTTCAGAAAATTTTCAGAATTTTAATTCATTGTTTATATCAATTTTTTTTTTTTTTTTTTTTTTTTTTTTTTTTTTTTTTTTTTTTTTTTTTAATAAAAGCTACACCTGCAACAAAACTGTAATTGATACAATTATTTATTTTTTTTACACAGGTTGTATTAACAATGGCTGCATCACTAGGTTATTTAACAATAGGACTAATCAGAGGATGGTCTTCAACAGCAATGCCATCCATGGAGAAACTTGATTCATATCTGATACCTAATGATGATGCAGAATCTTGGATCTGTAGGTAACCTTTATTAATTAATAAAACTAAAATTAACATGTTTTCTTTTCTCATGAATCTTAAATCCCCTAGTTCATAGTCCTTTCCATTATATTTGCTTGTAGCAATTTTAATATACTTGGCAGTAACATAACGGATATATTTTGGCATATATTACATTACAATCAATTTTTATCTCTGGATGAATTTAATGTTTTAATTGTATACAAGTTAGTCGCTACGAGAATGTAATTAATTATATTTTTCATTATACAATAACTTTTCAAAACAATCTTTTGCAATTTTAAACAGGTGTTTTTAGTCACATTAAGGTAGCATATAGCATCATGTAATTCATTAGGAACTTATCCAGCTGCACCCACCACTGGTAAAATAGATTATTTTCTTGATGCCAAATTTCTTTACTTCATTAGTCAAACGTCATCTTTTGAAAGTGATTTCAGCAATTTTTACCAAGGCTATAACCATTAGGTGTTTGATCCTAGATACACTGTCTATAACAAAATTTTGTTTGAAATTTTTCTATTGCAGTATAGTTTATAAAACTACTTATTCTCATTTACAGGCAGTCTCTTGATTAATTTGCTTAAAAACAGGAATAAATTTCTTTACATACATTTTCTTGTGGACAGTAAGTACAAGCCACCTGCATGAAGCATCAAAGTCAGTAATATTGAATGAAGGGTGAATACTTTCCATGAAACCAATTTCCAAACCATCTCTCCTTTTTAGCCAAATCTGAGTTTAGTTATGGCTCCATATCTAACTCCTTTCACTTCAAATTAAAGAGCAATAGTTCTTTCTGCCTCATAGAGAGCTGTGATGCTCATCCATTATTAGATCAACTTGGCAATGGTGTAAGTTGACACTGCTTATTACAATCCTGCCTCCTTTCATTTGTAAAAAAATAAATCTCGTACTACAATTATTTTGATTGCGTTTGATGTTTAAAGAATTTTTGAAACAATTCTTTTATGCATGTTTGATACATTCATTAACTATTATTAGTTTATAAACAAATTACTTAAAAATCTTAAAGCTACAGAGAGGATCAGAGTGGAATAAATACTGATACCTTTTGTAATTAATTCCTCAGGATTTCATCTCAATCATCTTGATTCATTCTTCAACATTTCTTTACACAGTCTTTTGATATGCCTTGTTCTATATTTGGATTTGTGGACATCATGCATCTCATCTCTCTCTCTCTCCATAGCCCTAATTTTATTTTATTTTTTGATTAGCACACAATCAGAATGCTCTTCCTAATATCTGTATGCACTATATAAACCCAAACTTCATCTAAATTGATTTTAAGAATTCTTCTATTCACTTCAGATTCTTTGGTTCTTCTTCAGATATATACAAAAGGCCACTAGTGTAATGCTCAGTATATGTTGTGAAAATAGATAACTGTGAAATAGTAGCTTGTCTTATTGATTCATTAACTGCATCTTTGCAATGCTTTAATCATATTTCAGCAAGATTGTTTTAGGATTTTATTTTTTATGAGTTATTTTTAACAAAATGACATTTTACTAAATGTACTAGAATTTTATGATATTATTACACATTAGATTTAGTTTTAAATGCTCTATGAGTATTCAAAATTACTTGACAACAAAAGCATAGAATTATTAGCACATACATATAAGGCATACTATTATTAAACAATACTCTGCACACAAATTTTGAATAATAAAGAAGAGCAACATGTAATTTTTATATTAAAAATCTGAGCGTATCTAAATTGTATATACTGAATGAATTCAACAATAATAATGTCAATTTTTATTCATAAATTATCAATTTAACTTTGTTTTGTCCATAATCTGCTTGTTGAATATATCTTTGTGTTAGTAATGCTGGTAAGGCTACTGCTTTATTTTGCAACATAATACCATTAGTTTATACTTTTTGAGATTGCTGTTCTTACAGTTAGTTATAACTATTTATTTTAAGAGCTATCCTGTTGTAAATAAAAAACATGGCATTGTAAAAGATTGTCTCAAAAGTTACATATACAAATTATAAAACTCTCTCCTTATATGCATCTGGTGCCGATTGAATCATGCTATTTAAGAATTAATTACATGGCAGCTATATTTAAAGTTACATCACAGTTGACAAAAACACGATAGACAATAAAGTAATATAATACTGGTGAAAACTAATAGCTGATGGTTGAAACAGCACTGATAGTAGTTGCATGGTGCATGAGTGGTGCAGATAGCTGCCAGTAAACGTGTTACATCTTGTTAAGTTTTGTCAAACCAAGCTCTCCCACCATCTCATCATCTTCAACCCAAAGCCCCTCCACCCACCTCAGACCAGTCTACTGTTTAGCTATAAGAACGCATAGTATAAGCCAAAAAGTGAATATATTATATTAATTTATTATAAAAAAAAAGTTTTATGTCTATATTATAGACATAAAACATTTTTCGCAATTTTTCAACTTTTTACAAATTTGAAATTCGGAATTTCCAAAAAATTCTGACGTGATGTAAAAAATTAGGTTATTTTCATATCCAGCGCTAAAAAATACATAGGAATCAATTATCAAAAGTTAAAAAACATTCCACAACCCAAATTTTGCAGGCTTGTCTTATCTGAAGATATTTTTAACCTGCTCAATTCCCGTAACCATATAAAACATCTTACTGAACCACTATACTCTTGGCTTATATAAAATCAAACTTTTAACAGAGTGGTAAGGCTTAGCATTTTTCATGTGTACAAAATTCATTTTTCATCACTATTAAAAATAATTAAATGTAATTAGGCTTTACCCCAATTAATAAGAGAATAAATAAATAATTTCGATACTCTCATTTCATTCCTTTTTAAAAGGTACAATAAGAATTTGGTTGACAACAGCACCAGCTTCATTTACAATGATAGAAAGATGTGAATAAGCTACCCAGATAAAGCTCAATATGGTAGCAAACCTACATGTACTTGCAGGCTTGTCTTAGAACAACATTTCCTATTCTGAGCTGTTTTTAAAGTCAACTAGCTTAAAATCTTAGATAAAGCTGGCCCACCTAGTTCTCCACAGGGGCATATCCTACTCAAAACAGTATGGGAGGTACTTCTGAATTTCACTTCTTTCATAGGGAAAGGGAAGTCCATGAGGGGAGGTGCTATGCATAATACACAATAACAAATGGAAGAATAAAATATTTCTTTAAAAAAAAACTAATTTTGTAACAATAGTTTCCAAGGATTAGAAGCAAACTTTCTAACATCAGCTTCAACTAATTGCTTCTTGTTAGCAAAAACCCACTGTTGGTGAATACTTAACATAGCTAACCCATTTAACCTGTTTTTACCAATAGTGCTTCTTAGCCATGTTTTAATTCGACAAAGGGAGCAAGTGAACGCATGATAGTACTTGTGCAAGGGTGTGAAAGTATTATTAGCAAAACCTTTCTAATAATCAGGAAAAACGACTCAATCGTTTTTAAAACCTCAGTTATGTCTGGCACTTCCTGTACCTCATTCCACATTTTGAACCACAATTTCCTTTCTTCTTCAATGCTTTCCAATTGTAGAAAGTTGTGTAAGATGAAGTACTTTCATTACATTCCTCCATGAAACACTTCTCATGTTACTCGAATGGAAATTTATCAGTGAGAATGCAGGTGATTTGTCTGCAGAAAATCTGACTTCTAAAGATATGATAGAATCCAAGTAAGAAATTATTAGAGTACCAAAATTCGAGTGGATTTTTGGTTGGTTGATTGCTCCTATGCGTTTATCAGCCAGCAGTGCAAGTGGTGGTTATATCACCACCAGGCAACATTGTAATGCATTACAATGTTGCCTGCTTCTTTTAAACATTCTCCAATCTTCCCAATGAAATTGTAGCACATCAAGAATAGTTTGAATGTGCTGGTTGGCTTTGACTATGTCAAGTGTCTTCAGTTGAAAGTGTATTTGCTACAGATTACAATATAACAGAATACTTGGCAATTAATGACACAATAAATGAAGATCTGTATGCATTTGACAAGCGTTTTTTCTCGTTGCTTCAGCTAAGATCTAATGAAATAACAAAAATCAACAAAATGATCCTTAAAAACAAAGATGCTCTTATATTTTTCTGACCACCTAGTCTCAAACAGTTTAGGAATGCTAACAATAAGCTTGCATCATAAGATGGCCTTGCAAAAAATTGTGATGTATCTCCTTGATAGTTTCAACGCAGTTTCAAATTTCTAGGATAACATTTCTTGTAATTATAAATCAGCTGATTTTGAAGTCGAGAATTGTAAGATTCAAAGCCTAGTAAAGACAATTACTTTTATACTGATTTGAATACTAGATCGTGGATACTGGCATTCTTTGGTGGTTGAGTTTCAATTAACCACACATCTTGGGAATGGTCTACCTTAGACTGTACAAGATTACAATTAAATTTACATTCATACATATCATCCTCTGAAGTAATACCTTATGGTGGTTCCAGAGGCTAAATAGAAAAAAGAAAGGATAACATTTAAGTCATTCACAAACAAGGTAAAGCTTGTGAGAAGAGCAATAGAAGTAGAAGACTTTTTTGTACTTTTGTCTCAAGGTCGCCTGCACACCTTCTTTCCCAGACATGGTGGAACGTCTGTCGAAGTCTAATCCCACACTTAACAGGGTCTATTGTTTATCATAAAATCTTCAATGGCTTTGGCAATACTCACAGTATTAAATCCTTCAAACTCTATACAGCCTAAAAATTCTTCTTAGATTTCATTGGCCTTTTCATTGAAGAAATGTAATCCAATACACAGCTGTTCTTTGCCAGAAATATCTGCGATTTCATTGGCCAAAATGCTGTAAATTCAAGTTATTTTTTAACCCTTGTGACAATGTGTTCCCTGACTGTGGTCAACAGTCACATAGATCAATTACTTCATTTTGAATGATAGGTGATTGGTATGACGTGTTTTTCGGTTCATGCCCAAAATAGTCTTTTAGTTGTGAATCACCTGTATCGATGCATAAATTGCCTAAGTTGATAAGTAGATTTTCATCAAGAGTTTTGCCACTGAGAGGTAAATCATGTGTGCTGAAAACAAATGACAAGGAATCAATTAAGGACAGTACTTTTTTTTTATTAGTTTTCATGAAGACTGGTGAAGTTGGATGTCCACTGGAACATCCTCCATGAACAATTTTGCAGATTCCATTGCAGTCTGATGTCCCTGGAACTGTACATCAGTGTACATCTGTGGTTGGGTAAAAGAACTCCAACCATCTCTCACCGTTTTGATTGAAGACAAAAACAACACACAATATTTATAGAAAACACCTTTGAATGAGCTAGCCATGATGAATATGCGTCCAGTCACTGGTGGTTGAATTCCTCTTGAGATGTTTGGCATCTGCTGCAAAATCGTAATTCTTCGAAATTTTTCCAGACATTTTCCAAGAGACATTTTTCTTATCAACCAGCATCATAGTGTTCACCAGGCCGACGAATTTTCCAATATCATCTTCAATTTCTCTTTTACTGTCGCACATTGGTTTGAACTGTAGAAGACCCCGCAATTGCAGTGTTTGTACCAGAAGATAGTTGTACTTCCTTGTCCTCATCCTTATCGCTGCTGCTGGTATTTTTTTCATTTTTAATTCACTGCAAAAAAAATTTTATTTGATCAAACATTGATGTGGATACAGACGTGGCATCTAGGACAAGGAAGGTTCTAACTGATATTTTTGTAAAAAATGAGTTTTATATGGTATATGACTATACTAGTTGAGCTTAATATGACATAACATTAAAAACTTATGGAAAAATTATCAACAGAAAGTTTATCAGACATTAACCCTTTTTTGGACTCATGGACTCCAAAACAAATATTTCCATAAATCCGTATCATAATCATAAATTTGTCGCAAGGTAGTTTTAAATGTTTTCCTTTCTTTACTAACCAATTCAAAATAAACTAGAAATGAGCTGATTTTACTGATAAACAATGAGTAATTGCCAAAAAAAAATATTGGTAATTAGGCCATGTTTTGAATTAACTTTAATTGTTCATTAAAAGTACTGATTACTTAGAAGAACTTAAAAATTATAAACTGAAATAGTAAACTCTATTTTATGTTGAAAAATCCAAAAGAATCCCTATTGGCATAACACTTGCAAGCATAGAAAGATAACCAAAAAATGAAGAATTACAAATTTTAAGTTACAAGCTTTTAAAGCAAGAGACATGCTGATGCAAATTTATGTTATATATATTGCAAGCTAAATAAAAGCATGAAATAAATGTTTCAGTAAGCTACATACCAAAAAATTTTCTAATATCCATTCATTATAATAAAGTGGATAGCAAGTGGCCAGTGTGAAAAAACAAACTTTACACGTGTAAAAAATTGCACATTTTTTACAGGTGTGAAAGTAACAACTGCACTGATTATACGCAAAAATGTGTGTGCTCTTATATACTTGATAAATAGCTTCTGGCATATTCCTGTTGTGTTGTGAAATGACAAGAATATTCTAGAAAAATCTTGTTGCCATTGGCGTGTAACAGTGTTTCTTAAATCTTCACACATGATGCAAGTGTCTATTTTGTAATAGTTCTTTCAAAATGTTTAATTTTAAATTTATCAAAAATTTAATATATTTTTGTTTTATTTTTTTCATCTTAAAAGGGAAGGGCAGCTGCTCTCTCCTTTGAATATGTTCATAGTTCTCCGGTTATCAAAGGCAAACTACAATGTAATTTGTATATTAATTTAGGTTCTGCAGAATTTCAAATAGTTAACAACAGTTACCAGTCATAATACAACAGTGTCAGTGATAATACTAATTAAACCACATCTATTGTTAAACAAAAGTGAAACATTTAGTTATTATTATATTTTTATTAAACAGTATCCTTTTTCTCTGTAAACAAAGTGTATTTTAGACAGAAAACTAAGTTAAAAAATGGAAGTAATTAATTGCATCAAAGTCATTATTAAAACTTCTTATAAGTTACTTATTGTAATGTATGTGTGTCTTTTTTTTTGTAGAAACAGTAGTTTTTCTAATATTCTATGTGCATAGGTGCAATACCACCATTGGGCGCATTCATTGGTAGTCTAACAGCCGGACCATTATTACAACGCTTTGGACGAAAGAAGACATTATTATTAAGTGGACCAATTTTTATATTTGGATGGATACTGCTAGGTGCAGCAAGGAAATTACAACTGTTAATTACGGCTAGAGCAATAACTGGATTTTGTGCTGGACTTGTTACCCCCTCTGCTCAAGTCTATGTAAGAAAAAATCAATATAACATAAATGTATCTAATTAAAATTTTAGTTATACTTTAAGAATCATAATGTAAATTATTACAAAGATAACCAAAAATTAACTATATTACTTATTTCTTTATAATTATATTATTATAAAAATAATTTATGAGTTCAGAATGAAAACAATGAAACGGTGAGAAAAAGACATAAAGTAAACGACTAGCTTAAAGAAATGAAGAAAATGGTCCAACATTACCAAAATAAGAACAAAAATTAATCTGTTTTCTACTAGTTATTTGATAAGCAGACATTTCTGGACCAGTTCTGTACAACTGCAAAAATTCAATGCAGTTGTTCAAGTCAGTTTTGAATGAACACAGAAATGTGAGATTTAAAATTGTCAAAGGATAAGATTAACTGGCTCACTAGAAAAATAAATCTGAAACTTTATACTACATTTTCACCAAAAATGTCATTATTTAATTTTTAATCATTTTATTTAACGTAACAGTAGTATACTTTTCTTGACAAGGCTGTGTCATTTTCAGGTAAAATTGAAATCTCATGAAATATTACTTGTGACTATTAACACTAACAGATTGAAAGGACTATGGTCGATGCAGTTTTAATCTTAAAATAAATATGAGCAGTATTACATCTATTTTTAACTATTAACACAAAAAGTGATCAAATATATTTTTAATAATTTTGATAACAAAAAAATAAAAAAATTAAATATAAAACAAGATAGATAAAAATAACAATACAAATTCCCAATTTGTAACATAAAAAAAAAATAACTCTTGCATATAATAATTCTAATGAAAAATATTTTTCCAAAGAAGCAAAATTTCAGCAAAAGGTTGTCCTGCAATTGCTATACTGACAAAATTAACAAAGGCTTTAAACAAACAAAGTAATAGAGCTGACCTTCAATACTTTTAAAAGATTAGAAGTTTAAAATTTTTGTGCAAACAAAAAAAAAAATTTTTAAATTGTTTTTAAAATTTTTTTTATTTACTGTATATAATTGTTTATTTTTGTTGCTAACTGTTTCATATTTATAGTCCAATACATAACAGATCAGTTCATAATTAGCTTGCCTGATAAAATGATTATCTGAAAAACTATCAAATTAGAATTACAGACATCAACCAGAATTGCTGTAAAAATATTATAAAATTTGTATTCATATTTATAATGTGTCTATATCCATTTTTCTTTACTCTAACAGATGAAGATTGTTTCGCACATGATACAAAAAATCAAGTACAATCTAATTTCTCAAATTATATTTCCCAATATCCCAAAACAATTTTTTTAAGAAAAAATTGAAAAGATTTCTCTTCAAAATACCAATGCTTAGTTTTTACAGCAAGTACTTATTGGGAACAAAAAAGTCATACAAAATTTATGTTCACTATTCACAGATTAATGAAATAAGTCTAGTCAGAGAATAAAATTTTGAAGGGTATTAGATTAAAAGAATAAAGATAAAATGTAGTTCAACTGCACAAAAAATTAGCAATTATAATAATATAATAATTTGATAGCAAACCAATGTGGAAGTAAAAACTACAAATTTATATATACTTAAAGAGTAATCTACATGCAGTAAATTAAATTATATGAAATTATAAGTGTTAAAAGAAGAGAACAGAAATATGACAAAATTATACAATTTATTTTTTAATAAGGTAAATTTAATGAGTATTTTAAGGACAATCTAATAATTTTGATCTTCCAATTACTAAACAATAATTTCTTATGCTGGAATTGATGAATTTGATGTATATCAACACTACATATGGAATATCCTACTTTATTAGAATTACCATAAATTTAAACCATTATTACATTCTATAAGATTAAAAACATACTATAAATTACTTTCTAAAAACCCATAACTAATTTTCTAATTATTTTCAAGTTATTAATTTCCTGAAATATTAAATTAGAATTGATATTTAATTATAATTTTGTTGAACATGTCTTGTCTAGTAAGCCGTAAAAAGACCACTTATAAACATACCAAGACCAATGTCTTAAAAGTAATAACTTTTCAAAACCATGGATTCATCACCAGTAACAAAGATTTTATCAGGTAATGCATTATCACTCATATAAAATCTATGAGAGTTCTCCTAAAAGTAAAACACTATGCATATGCGAGAAGAAACAAAGATACAGAACAACTTAAATCAACCAGTAGTGAGTAGCCCCAAGTGTCACAGAGCAGACGATATAACATGAACAGAGTACACCAGATGAACCATGCTCTGACCTACAGTCTAATGCTATAGACAACACAAACACTGCTATTATTACCAAACTAATCATTGAAGACAATCACATGACAGTGAGAGAAATCAAAAATGAACAAAAAACTACAGTACATTGCATTTTAACAAAATGAAAAAAAAAAGTTGCAGCGCAATGGGTACCACACCAAGTGTATGAATAGCAAAAAGTGACACATCTTGAAATTGTACAACTGCTTACAAGTTATTAAAGGGAAGGAAGTAGATATTGAATCTAATAATTACAACTCATTAAAGATGGATACATAACTTTGAACCTGAACTGAATTCACAAAGCAGTGTTTAGAAGAGTCAACCCTCTCAGAGACTAAAATGTTGTTGCATGCAGACAAGAGTGAAGCAAATTCGCTTCACTAAGGCTAAAGATTTTTGTCTTACATTAAAGAGGATATTACTGTAACAAACAGAGTGCCAAGTAGTGTTAGTGTGAATGCTACTTACTACAGAAATTTACTTCAGCTTTTACAACCGAAATTCAAAAATTGTATCCAGAAAAAATTGACAGCGGTGTATCAGTTGTGGATAACAATGCACGCCCACATGTTGTTAGTTCTGTCATAGATATATTGTTCAGTCATTCATGGGAAAGCTTCACCATCTACCAAACAGACCTTATTTGAGTCCACCAGACTTAGATCCCATTCCAAAGTTGAAAGAGCTACTCTGAGGAATTTGTTTTAGCAGCTTGAAAGTTAACAAATGCTGTGACCCACAAAATTCAACACCTCAACAAAGGTCGTTTCCTGACACAAATCCAAAAGCTGTCAGACTGTTGGCGAGGTGCATTTACACATGGAAGGATTACATTGAAAGATTATATCAAAGGGCTATAAACTTCATTTGGTATACAAATAAATTTCCTTGACTCCTGATGAACTGTACATTATTTTTGGTACAACCATCATAATTCAAAACCAAGCAAATTAAATAGCGGTTCCAATTAAATTAGCTATTAAAACAGGACTGTAGATTTAAATGATTCATTATGTTCAAAAACTTACCTATTTACTCATAAGTGAGTTTTATATTTGTAAATGTAATATTTTTTATTATAAATATATCTATACTTATCACAATATTTTTTTTTTTTAATTTTAGTTAAAATATATATGTACTGGTTAAGTTTTGTATTAAGAATAATTTTCCAACTATTTTTGTAGTTTTTATTAATTGCCAAGATTATATAGAATTAATTTTGTTTCATTCTAGGTAAGTGAATGTGCATACCCTGAAATAAGAGGATTATTAGGTTCACTGCCAGCCTTATTTATGGCAATTGGAGTTCTAGTGTCATACATATTAGGAACATGGTTACAATGGAATTACTTGGCATATGCATCATCATTTTTTCCTGCAGCTATGTTAGTATTATTGATACCATTACCGGAATCACCAAATTGGTTAAGTGATAATAATAGACATAAAGAAGCAGATTTGGCATTAGAATGGTTGGATCGTAAAGAAAGAAAACCAATAGGAGAAACAGAAATATTTACAGTACTACCATCACCATTAGATGAGAAAACTGCAACGTCTACAGCCATTTCAGCATCAAATAAGCAAGAACATTCAATAAAAACCGCAAAAGTTGTACTGAAAGGTCGTTATTCAAGAGAAGCTTTAACACAAAAATCAGTTTTAATACCATTCGGTTTGGTAGTAGGGATATTAGTATTTCAACAAATAAGTGGCATTGATACTGTGATATTTTATACAGTAAGTATTTTTAACGCTAGTGGTAGTTCTGTCAGTGAATACAAAGCAACAATTACAGTCGGATTAGTTCAAGTAGTTGCCACATTCATTTCAACATTTTTAACAGATCGCACAGGGCGCAAACCTCTGTTATTATTATCTGGTGTACTTATGGGTATTTCAATGGGTCTATTAGGTGTATATTTTTATGTTACAGAAAATTATCCTGAAAAGGCATCAGATATCGGTTTAATTCCTATTATAAGTCTAATAGTTTTTATGTCAGGTTTTTCAATAGGATATTGTAATATACCATTTTTATTAATGGGCGAATTACTACCATTAGCACAAAGAAGTCTTTTAAGTTCAGTAGCTGGTGCTATGAATTTAGGTTCAATGTTTTTAGTAATTAAAACATATCCAAATATAAAAGAACTTGTCGGTGCAAAAGGTGTCTTTGGGTTATATTCCTTCTTCTGCTTCTTAAGTTGTATATTTGTTTTAGTATTTTTACCAGAAACTAAAAAGAAAAGTTTGGAAGAAATCGAAGAATATTTTGAAATGAGTAATAAAAAGAAAGTTAGTTCAACGTGAAATTGAAACTATGAAGAAAATTACAATAATGCATTAGTAAAAAACTTATTGAATATGCCATTTTCAAAAAAAAATAAACACTAAATGATGAAAATTTACATAGCATTTCCTATGAAGAATCAAAGATTATATTTTGAAAGGCTACATGAACAGATGGGAAACGCTCATTTACTCTATAAATGTTACACCTCTAACATTAAACATGAAAGTTCCTATTCCCATTCGTATAGTGGCAAAATGCACATGCCTTATGTAGTTAAATGATCTCCAATAAAAAAAAAAATCATTTCAGTATTTAATTAGGTAATTATTGGAAAGAAATATTCATTAGTTCATTACTTTTAAAAATTACTGTAAAATTAACAGCCTATTATATTACATTGGTATAAAATGCCAATGCCTTCAATATAGACTTTTTTATAAAGATGTATATACTGTATAGTAATAAAAATTAAATTATTCACTATTTGATGAATAATTCATTTATCCAAAAACTATCTGATGAGGAAAAAAGTTTACATTTCATTTGTATCACAAGAAATAAACATGAATTTGAACACAAAATCATGTACATCCAATATCAATAATTGGCTCTACAGCAATTATGATTTTTAAATAAAACTCAAACCTGCAACATAAATCTTTAAGAAAGTGAGGTAAATCAAATAATTGGTAGAAATATCAGACCCTTGCCAAAAATCAAACCTGGTACCAATGAGTTAACACTATAACATCAGTTAAATGAAAGTTGTTCTGCCATTTGTATCAGTGAATACTAATAACATTTTTCAAAACTTCTATTATATAATATCATCATAAATCACTGAACTACTCCACTATGTATCAGATTACATCGTTCATTTCTCTTTGGGTTCAGTAATCTCTTTTTTAGTCTGATAGCAGCTAAAGTAATCATACAATTTTTAGTGATATATACAGAGAATAATTCCAAATCATACAGCAATCTCTTGAGATATAATCCTACAGCCAAAAATAGGAAAAAATTTGAATACACAAAGGTCAGAAAATGATTCGTTAATGAGTTTCAGCTTGTGAAACATTTAGCCCTGTACTTTCTGCTCCCTCTATGAAATTAAACTGTACTAAAATTCTTTGGGTAAAATAGAGGGGTAAACTTCATGTTTCCTTATCATTTTTTACCTAAGATATTGAATAAAAGTGATCCCAGACCTCTCTCACTTAGGTTTTAAGAAACACAGAGTAAAACATGATAAAGTTTTGTCAGAAAATGCACATTTTTAGGCTTGGAATAAAATAACTGTTAATTTATCAATAAACAAATAAAAATTTTAAGTTAAAAATTCTTTGTAGAGAATTTAATTTAGAGAAAACTGATGCAAATAACATCTATTTAAATTAAACACAAATTTGAGAAGTTCAACTTTAATAAAACCAAAACATACAAACTGGATTGGAAGAGTGATAAAATTCTTCTTCTTCTCTTCTTCTAAACAGAACATTCTTATACAAATGCTAAATATTATAAAATTAAATTTCAAAAACATCCTTCTAAAACATATTAAATTTTTATCTTAGGTTTGCAATAACAGTTGATCTACAATTAAGTTTAGTGTCTAGCATATGAATATTAATTTGAGCGGTGTTTGTGCTGTTATTGTTCGGTCAGTCCTTCACAATGGGTGATACCAGAAATTTGTTTTCATTTGGAGTTGACAGACATGTTGTTAATTTACAGTAAAGCAGATAAAAATTAATTTGCTGCCAAGCATGAAAATTATCCAGTTCAAAATGTACCAGATCGTAAAATATTTGAGGTTTTGCAGAGGTGAGTTCAAGAAAGAGGTATGCTTAAGCAACAATTCAATGCTGGTTGTAAACATTCTGTGAAAGATCCTATGCTGAAAAAGTAATATTGAATGCGGTACAATTATTTCCCACCTCAAGCACCAGAAGGTTGTCACATCATTTTCATATTCTGCAATCAAGTGTGTGACGAATGTTACAGGAGCAACAATTATACCCATTCTATACAACATGTACGTGTACAAGAGTTATTACCACCTGATACTGATAAAAAAATGAAACTTTGTCGATGGTTAATTAGAGAATATGAACATCATCCCAATTTCCTAAGTAACAATCTAATTACTGATGAATTATGTTTTACAAGAAATGGAATTGTAAATTATCAAAACGTTCATACCTGGACAGAAGAAAATCCCCATGAGACTGCTACAAGTCATTTCCAATGCAATTTTTTCATTTAATGTGTGGTGTAGTCTTTTTGATGATAATCTCACAAGGCTCTTTCTTTCACTGAGGCTCAATGGAAAGCGGTACTTGCATTTTTTGCAAACATATCTGATGTAATTTTTTGGAAATTATTTCACTTGCAGACAAGAATGCAGATGTGGTTTTTCAATGATGATGCATCTGCTCACCACTGTCATGGTGTGATAAATTGTTTAAATAACACATTTAGTAATCAATGGATTAGTTGAAACAGACAAGTAAAATGACCACCTTTATCTCCCAATCTCACACAGACGGACTTTTTCCCTTGGGGTTGGATGAAGTCATTAAAGTCTATTTCATTCATATTGGCACACTAGAACTGAGCATTGTATAATAGAATCTGGAGCTACTATTAGTAATAATAATGACACTATTAGACATAACCAGCTAGCATGGATTTGCCAAGCTGAACTATGCATTGAACAGAATGGCGGTCACATTGAGCAACTGTTTTGAAGAAATGTTTGCAGTTTTATCAAGTAACCATTCAGATATTCTTTAGAAAAAACCAAAAAGTATGTGATTTTTATTTTTTTAAATATACTTTTTATTCATTTTTTTTCTGCTACCGATTAGTTTCCTATTAAGTTTTCATTTACATTATATTGTTCAAACATTGGTGAAAATTTTTCTGTTTAAAATCATATCAATTTTCTGATCCAGTTTGTGTGTTTTGCTTTTATTAAAGTTGAACTTCTCAAATTTTAATAGACATTATTTACAGCAGTTTTCTCTGAATTAAATTCTCTCTACAATTTTTATTTTGTGTATTTTTATTTGTTTATTGGTAAATTAATAAAGTTATTTTATTTCAAACCTAAAAATGTGCATTTTCTGACAAAACATTTTCATGTTTTACTCCACTTTTCTTAAAACCTGAGTGAGATAGAGGTTTGGCACCACTTTCATTTAATTTCTTAGATCAAAATCCATAAGGAAAAATGAAATTTACCCTTCTACTTGTACCCAAAAAATTATAGTATGGGGTTTAATTTCACAAAGGGAGCAGAAAGCAGGGCTAAACATTTTGCTAGCCGAAACTCACTTCATTTTCTGACCTATGTATATATGCACTTTTTTCTTATTTTTGGCAATAGAAATCATATCCCGAGAGATTGCTGTGCAATGCTTGGTTATCAGCTGTATAGCTCATTAGTAATTTAACAATAAAACCAAAAAAATCCTTACATAGCATGGTGAGGTGAACTAAAGTTAGTCAATGAGGCAATCATTCTCTCATTACTCAAACAGGGCTGAAGCATTTAGCTAAATAAAACCTTTTTAAGGTTTTTAATTATTATCCAAAAATATTTATCATTCTCTCCCTTTTCAACAGAATTTTGCATATATTAAAAAAAAAAAAAAAACATAAATTCTGTAACACAGTGGATATGATTTATTACTCTTGCTTTTACGAATTTGTTAATGACATTTAACACAATCTCAAGAACAAATTTGATACAGACTATCCTAAAAAACCCTAGGTAATGAAAACTACCATATAATCATGGAAATGTGAATTTGATAAAAAAATATAACAAAAAATAAGAATACACAATTATCCTAACACAAAAAATAATATATAGTTCCTACTCTACCTTAAATATAAACTTCTGAATCACGTAATTTTCACTTTAAAAAATCTTAAACAATCAGCCATTGTAAATAAAATAAGGGCATGATATATAAGTAAACAAAAATAATGTAAAACCCAAATTGGTTAACCTTAAGAGTGTGTCAACTACAACAGAAAACAATAAATAACTACTATAACAGAAGAATTATTTCTTCAGTGACTAAAATTGATTTTGCTTGTCAAACAAAAAAAGGTTTCTCAAACATAAGTTATTAAATTTGTTAATATGTATTATAAACAGCAACATTTTTTTAAATATATCAAGGACCTTGGCAACAAAAAGACTTATGTGTCTAATATCATGTACAGATTGACAACAATATAGTATAGATTGACAATATTACATAATTATAAAACAGATTTTATTAAACTGAATGATAATTTTTTTCTTTAAACTAGTGTTAAGTTCTGATATGGGCAGAGAATATAGTAATTTAACAAATAATTGTATTAAATTGTATAATTAAAATAAGTGATTATTTATTATCATTAAGTTTTGAATTATTCATAATTCAAAAGGTTTCTTCCCTTAACTGGTAAATTCATAATTCCAAAGTATTAGTAAAAATTTTTATTCGTTCTTTTTTACAATTATTATTTCTAAAAAAAGTTAAATAAACTGTCTATTTAACTTAACTAACAACAGAATTTAC
Organism: Lycorma delicatula; assembly: GCF_047948215.1. Classification (NCBI taxonomy): domain Eukaryota; kingdom Metazoa; phylum Arthropoda; class Insecta; order Hemiptera; family Fulgoridae; genus Lycorma; species Lycorma delicatula. The sequence continues at coordinate 81,043,036 of NC_134459.1, read as the reverse complement.
AGTTAAACAAAACACTATACATTACAAAGATCTGAATATTACACAAATTTAAGATAACAATTTTACAAAATACTGATAAACATAAAAACAAACAAAATTTAGTACCTTAAATTAAGGTAAACTGGCTAAAAAATGACATAATAATAATAATTTTGTTTTTAGTAATTTATATTAAAAAAATTCAAATCATCTTGCACTATGCTCATACACTAATAACATTGGTAACAATACAGTAAACAATCAAGTTAATGGACTATTTATACAGAATAAAATGGAATGTGTCTATTACAAATTTAAAAAAATCAAGTGAAAAAATAATAAAAAAATAAAAAGGTAATTCCTAATTATTTCTAATATATGATGGGAAAAAGATTCACCATAAACAATTTAAAACAAACACTGAAAAGTATGCCCAGAATTCAGACAAATGTCAAATAATAATAAAAATAGCTTTTAATACAATCTTCTGAGATCAACAATGATTGAAAACGTACAAAATTTATTATATATTTTTATATGTATTGCATCTCATTTCTTTCTAGAAAACCCAATAGTAAGTAAAAAATGAAATGGGACATGTAAAAATTCTTTATTCACTTAATACTGTAACAAATGACATTATAAAATTCTAAATCAAAATTTAAAAAAATAAAGGAAATCATTTTATGTTTTGTATTATACTTCACAACATCAAGAAAAACTTAACTCATCCAGAAAAAACTGATAGTCTATTACGTAAAAAAAACAATGCATAATTCAACAAACATTTAGATAAAACTTGATGTATTATTAGTCAATGTTAAACTTACAAATACTACTCACGATGTTGTGCCTAATACTGTGTTTAGCTAGGTCATTGGTTTGTTTTGGTTCAAGATTAATTTCTGACATGCAGGAAGAAAGTGTCCTATATCGAAAATCACCTTTAACTACTCATTGTCAAGTATACCAAAATTAGACATTTATACATTTTATCAATATATTATTAATATTGTGTTCCCTTGATTTTTTCTGTGCACCTGTAGTGTAGTTGTTTAGATGATAATTTATAATATTGTAAACATAAGAATAAAGCATTGCTTAATTTAAAAAAAAAAGTCAAAATCTTAATTCTGGTCAATTTAACCATATGATTTATAAATAATGCACCTTAACATTAATGGAGAATTATAAAAGAAAATTATATATACATAAAATAATAATATACTAAGTATAATCCCAAACATAACAACTTTACAGCTTAATTATTTGGTTTTATAAGCACCATTTCATTTCTAATTTAATTACATATAAAAATTGTATAATTACAGATTGTATAAATTTATAATTTACTTGAAATAACCATTTATCAAGAAAAAATATTTTGTAATAAAATTAGTTCACACATGAGCAAACAAATATCAAAAAAGAAAACAATTGTTTTTTAACAGTTTTAAAGATTTTTCTAAATATAGTTTGCACAAAATTATAGCATAGATGAAAATAATCAAAAAGAATAAAACAATATACTGATAATATAAAGGTTAGCAGAATTATATTTTAAATGACCTTAATCTTGAATCTTAAAAAAATTAATGAAAGAAAGTATTACCGACTTCCAATCAATAATTTGAATTTATTTTTAGTAATTTGAAATTATGAAAATTTATTAATTTGATTTTAAGCAAATGAAACACTTTTTCAGATATTATTGCAAAAGATGCTGAATGAAATTCATAAAGATAGTGAAATATTAATTTTTGATATACTAATTAATGTTTCATGCCTAACGCAAAAAACCATAATCACAAAACAATTACATTTCTTTTTGTCTCTTAATTTCCTTTTAACCTACTCAAACAAAATTAGACTGATCCTCTACTATACACATTTTTAATAAGTCAGATTGCATAACAATAATAACGTAACAAACAGTACATCCAGCCAGCCATAAAGCAAATTCAATACCTTTTTTCAACTAAAAACTGAAGATAAAAAAATTATTTAATCAAGACAACCTGATTTTTCTCTTTATTTTAAATAAAAGTTTTTTTTTTTTATTACTATAATGCTAACTATATTTATCTAACACTCGGAATTGGAATTACCTGTTTTAATAACATTAAAATCAATAGAAAAGTTTTGTTAATGTGGTGCAATTAATTGAATTTGTTCACCCAATTAAATTTCATGCTAGTGACAAGCAATTATCTCAGTGAAACAAAACTACAATAAAAACAGATACCTTAAATAAATATTTTATTAATTGTATAAAATTCTAATGTCATAACTTCAGTTGCTTTTATTCCAAACATTAATAGCAAAATTTCTCACTAATTTGATTTTATATGAGATTGATTCTGAGTTGATAATATGCAGAATAAGTAAATTGACAGATAGTACTTGTAAGCATTATTAAGATCTGAAAGAAATATAATTACAAATACTTCATCCATTTTTTGTTGCTTTTATAATACTTAATTAGGAATTGAAAAATTTGTTGCTTTTTTTTTATTTTGCCAACAATTTTAATTACAACAGTAACCTGAATTCTGAAGAAAAAATTATTTACCAATATAAAACAATATCAATATTGTCAATTTTCAAAAATTTTTAAGACTTCTGAAAAATGTTCATTTATTTTTTGAAACACGAACCTTTTATGATATTTAGTATCAAATAGTAATAATTTTATGAACTTTTTATTAAAGAAACAAATACTTTTCTTTTAGAGTTGAACAATGGCCTGTATATTATTTTTTTTTACTTGCAGTGAAGTATTAGATACTAATTTTGCATAAACAAATATATATTTTACTGTATAAATATGTGTAATTTTATGACAAATATATTTTTTTTCATAGGTGCGATAAACTTTAGGCTTACACAGGATACAGTAATTTAACATGAGTGAAGACTTAATATCAGAGTTCCTAAACCCCATAATAAGTGTCAAACTTGAGGCTATAAAATAATCATCAAACACATATAATACAACAAATCATATGACTATCATATGTTTGATAGTCATCAAACATATATAATAGTCATTAAAACACTTGTTCTTTTCATAAATTACTATATGGCTAATTACATAAGAAATACTGTCAAGAAACAACCTGATGACTAAAAATAATTTTTTTTTTTTTTTTTACTTCGATGAGTAATCAAAGTTTAATACAAACTAATTTAGAAATAAAACAATCTTTTTCAAAATTTTGTTATAATGGTCTCACACTACACAAAAATAAATCAAATAATACTGATGTCCAAGTTCTATGCAAAATAATCCTTTTTTACAGATTTTAAACCTGGTAGTTGATCATACACCAACTTGCAAAAGTTGGCAATGAATTGCATAACTTTCTCAGCTAAATTATGCAATTCATGTTTTTTTTTCAATTCAATCATTTGAAATTTTAAATTACAATTTTTTTTTTCATTTTGGGGTTCCCATACCCAAGGAGATAAATAATCCCTAAGTAGTGATAATTAAAAAAGAAACTTTTTAAAATTCTTTTAAAAAATACAGCGATACAGCTGTAATTCTAAATAAACAAAAACAAAATTATAATTTTCTAGTAAACGGGTGGAAATTTTTGGCTATTTTTTTTTTCAAGAAATAAAAAGGGTAGGGCTACAAGAAAATTAAGACTTTTACATTTTTAATGTACAATGCGAGTTCATTTCAAAAGTAAATTACACAGATTGAAAAAAACATCAATCTGCGCAGTAGGTGGGAAAAGTCCAGGAGTCACAGGGAACTTTTGTCTGGGTGTAATGGCAGTACTGTACCATCACTGGATGCCTGAATCCACGACAAAGAGTACGGTGTGGAAAGGAAAGGACGACCCAATGCCAAAAAAGGCAAAAGTTGTGGAATCTGCTAACAAGGTCATGGCAACGGTCTGTTGGGGCTCCAAAGGAGTGTTGTTAATCGACCTGCCCCATGGGACCACGATCACAGGTCCTCGCCATTGTGAGGTACTGAGAAAACTCAGAAAGGCGATTCAAAACAAAATTAGGGGAAAGTTGAGCAAAACAGTTTTTTTGTTCCACGATAACGCTCGCCCACACACTGCTCATGAGACTCAAGCCCTGCTTAAGCAGTTTCAATGAGATATTTTCGGTCATCCACCTTACTCTCCTGCACTTGCTCCGAGCGACTTCCACCTTTTTCTGCATGTGAAGTAACATCTTGGGGGAAGACACTACGCAAATGAAAATGAGTTAAAACAAGAAGTGGAAAGATGCCTAGCCAGTTTGGTGGGAGAGTGGTTTGACACTGGATTAACAAAACTGTTATCACAGAGAAAAAATATATTGAGATTCAAGATTACGTAGAAAAATAACTATGAAATGTACTTTTCAAAATATAACCTTTTCTAAATTTTTGAACATTTATTTGATTTTTAAAAAAAATAGTATGACTTACTTTTGAGACGACCCTCGTAGATAACTTGCGAGATAATTTAAATTTAAAATTAATTTTTGAAAGATCCCACTCCACAGACCATCGGAGTGGAATGGACAAAAAAACATTATAGTAGTTTCAAGCCTACTAATATAGAAAATATAGATTATTAAAACCAAAACATATTTGAGATAAAATGGCTGTGGTGTGAACAATATAATTCCAACTCGGTTATTACATTTTGTTTTGGTGGGATATTTATGATATTATATACTATTTTATATTAAATTTCCTGATTAATAAGGTAAGATCCAAAATATATTTTTTATTGCAGAATTGGAAGGAATTTATGAGTGGTAGTGTCTCGGCCTTTCATCTGGAGGTCCCGGGTTTGAATCCCAGTCAGGCATGGTACTTTTTATACACTACAAAATTCCATTTCCATATTCCACAAACAAACTTCAAGCTTATCTGGTGATATCAACCAAAAAATAATAATTTTGTTTGGGAATTCAAATATAAAACCAAACGTAAATATAGTGTTATTTGTGCACTGAACTCTGTTTTGATAATGGTTTTAATCATAGTTAAACAGATTATAATTTATAACATTTATTTTGCCTAATGAAATGCACTATTTCTGGATAATTATCTATGCCTCTATGTCTTTAAATAGAAAAAAGCTTCCACTGTTTATTTAAGTTATTAATGATTTTTTTTATAATTTAGAAAATAAACAGTTCTAGTACATAAAATAATTTAAAGTAAGAATGATAAATTTTTAATTGGTATTAACATATGTGAAAATTAACTAATATACAATGGATGGTTAATCTAAAGGTTGATAAAATGGGAAAAATAAAAAGCAATAGCAAGCAAATTAAAAACACAAAATTAAAGAAGCAACAATTTAAATTGAAAAATATTTATAAGATGGTGGCAGCAATAAGGTCAGCTGTCAGGCAATAGTGAGAAATTATATAAATGACATCTTAATACGAAAGCACAATATCAGTTGTAATTTGCAACAGTGCATACCACATGATTCAGATATGAAACGAAAAAATTACATTAAACACTTAACAAAATTTCTGATAATTTGACATGAACATGATGATATTGACCTAACCTCAATTCCAAATACAAATATATTGATGTAAATGCTAAAAAATTCTTAGCGATAAATAAGCAAGAAAGATAATGTTCAAAAAGAATTACAACTCACATCAAATGTGAGTTATATTTACAAAATATCACAGCATAATCAGACATTGCTTGGTGATGAAGTAGATGATTATAAAGGACTGAAAACAGAAATAGTGCTTCTGAAGGAGCTCAATCAATAATTAAATGATAAAAATTAGCTACAAAAAGAACTATTGCAAAAATATTAAGAAAACAATAACAAAAATGATAATGTTGCCACTTTTCCACAATTTTGAACTCAAAAAATATTGATACTAACAAACATAAAAAGTATATACTGAACTCAATTAAAGTTAAAAGTAAGGATATTAAAATGAAAACATATGTTCAAATAATCAACAAGCTGGAAAAAAATTGTAATCCCAGTTAAAAAAATAACTAATAAATAACTATATGGTACGGTCTAATTAAAATGTATAAATAAAAATGATCATTATGTAAACAACAAAATCCATATAGTACATCAATGTTACAGAGTATATGTTGATCTTAAAATCATGCCCTGCTGGTAAATGTGCATGCATAGGACATAGAGGCAATAAATGTACTAATAGTCAAAAGCACTTGAAATGTGCTGGTGATCATTTCACAAATGATTTTAAAAAATCCTAAGACCTATAAATGTGTAAATTAATTGCATTAATAGCAATGAGGATAATGGAACATAACATACAGCAATAGATAACTGTGAATATTTAAAATGCCAAATAAGCAGAAAAATAAACAGCACTGAATACCCAATTCAACCACAAATTCCAAAATAACTTGGATTCCTGGGAACAGTATAAAGCAGAAGCAGCATCAAATACCCAAACCCAAATCTTCAGGTAGAAGAATAATGAGGAATAACAATAATAATATGACAAGATTTTGATTTCTTAGAAACTACTCAAAATTTATTAACTCAATACAAAAAACTTTTCAATAATATTCCAACTCTCAATAAGGCTATTAATAGTATGAAAGATTTAATATTACATGTAAATATTAGAAGCTTAGATACTAACTTTCTAAACAAGATATTTATTGAGAGTTTAACAATCAAACCTTTTATCATTATACATACAGAGACTTGGTTCCTAGAACATTATAGATATTATAATTTACCAGGCTAAATCTACTAACAGTAGAATAAATAAATTTGATGGCATAGTTTATTAATTTATATTAATGAGAATATAATTTAAAATAAAGAAATTTTTGAATCTAGTCAAATTAAAATACTCAGTTCTTGTGTAGAAATAAATTGATGGTAGTGGTACTGAAATTTCTATTATATAAGATCACACAATATATATAAAACTGGATTCATACATGTTATAAATGAATTCTTGGTTAGGAAAGAAATATTAAAAAAAAAATCACTTTATGTTTGGTGATTTTTAATATAGACCTCTTGAATTAGATAAAATAAATCAAGAATTTCTTAATAACTTTCCAGTTGTTTTTCTCTAACCAGTTTTCCAACTACTGCTGTACATGCATGCACACAGTAGTAGCTGTGCCCCAGAAGATTTGAAATTTTATCTTAACACTTGCACCTCTTTTTCCAATCTTTTTTTTTACAAATTTAACACATTCTTGTGTTAGTAAAGGAAAGCAGTACCTGTACAAAGTTTGAAGATATCAGTCAATGGGATAAAGGATTATAAGACAATATACAGGCCAACATACATACACACACACACATACGTACAAATGTCTGCCTGACAAAAATATTTTTTTTTGACTTGGCAGCACTGGAAGAAAGATTTTTCACGATTATTTACAATTTATTTAAATCTATTTTTTTGTTAAATCTTTTTAAATATCTCCTTAGGAGACAAAACTTAAAATGACCAATTTTTTAATTTTTTTTACCGATCTGTATACTTTACTGTTAACAGTTAGAGCTGCTTCAGCATCACTTATCACTATAGCAAGGAAAGCAATAACAAATAATGAATATAATGTAAAACAGATTAATTACATCATTTTGTAGTAGAGAACTTAATGATGTAAGTGGGAATGTTTACCGAAAAATAACCCAGTTTATTGTATATTAAAATTGTTGGGCAATTAAGATACATTATGCTTATTCACCCACAAAGGTGACATTTTAGGGCTACGTAGAAAGAGATTATAAATATCTTTCTTTCTTTTCTGTATTACTATTTCCTGCAAAATTAAATTTAATTAAATTTCCTATTACAGTATTTTATACTGTATTAATATTTCCTGCAAAATTTCAACAAATGACTTCTCTTAGAAAATAATTTATTATTTTATAAGCTACAAATGAGCAATACTTTCTTCTTTTTTTTTGTTTACCACTACTGCTACCAATTTGCTTTGTAGTTAAGAACATTAATAGAAGTTCAGAATCAAAAAGATAGGCATATTGTCCATCATTCCAGAAGAAAAAAAAACGAAGGTGGTATCAATTTAAAAAGAAAACCAAATATCTCTGATGTAAACGAAACCTGGAATCTTCATTTCAACAACTGCGTAGGAACACCTACATCACACACAGAATTATAGAGATATATGGCATGCACACAAAAGAACTGCTATTGAAGCATATCTAAGTATACTTAAAACATAACCCTACAATCTAGGATAAAGCAACGAACCTGACCAAAAAGGCTCAATATAAAACAGTTCATCTGGATGACAAGTGACAGCTAGATTTTCTTTTACATATTCAGCATTGTTTTAGAATTATTTAAACTGTTTATAATGGAGTAATTTATATACAGTGTACATGCAATTATCTGTATGTATGAACGTACAACCAAAATGTTAATTTCCAGGATATCACATGATCATTAACATGGAATTTTTCTGTACACAGCTATAATAATCATCATATTTTATTTTAATATTAGCAGCAGAAGCACGCCCATAGGCACGCCCTCCACAGCTAGGCCCTCTGGCAGGTTGCCCTTGCACGCAGCGTCTTGGAATGGAAGAATTGATTATTAGGTGTCCAAAATTGATTACCTCTGTGTAAAAAATATTTTTTTTTGAATGAGGAAAATTGATATAATGAAAGTTAAATTAGAAATTTAACTCTAGAAATTGATACTAATAAATTGGAATTTTCCACTAGTGGGCAGTACATTCCAGTACCTACTTTTTGGTTATAGTTCATTATTTTGCGAAGAAAAACAATCACATAAATAAAAAAATGTATTAATATATATGCAATATATAATAATATAAAAAGTATACACCTGACCACCATGAGACATGTACTAACAAATCGGGATTTTCCGCTAGTGATCGGTACATTCTGGCTCTAAGCTACAGGGTTCGGACACACACAGACAGACAGACCCACATACAAATCCCCTTCAGTAGGGTAGGATAATTATACCATATGTTAAAACATATTTTAGATATTAACTAAAAAATTTTAAAAGAGTTGCTAATAAAAAGAGGAGTGATCAACTTTTGGGGATCCACTTACTTTCTAATTTACTCGAATGACTTTTTCAGATTATATAGAATGCAATGCTAATTTAATTTTACATTATTTAAGACATAATTGGCATTATATTATCATTTAACATTATATAAATGTCTTCAACAAATAAAAATATAAACATAATACAAAAATATCCTATTAGTCCTAAGTTTTTCTTAAGTTGTAGACCTAATATAAAAAATATTTAAGGAATATTCATTCATGCACAAAACAAATATAAAAAAAGATCCAATAAACGTCAGACAGATATTTATTACCTGCATTTATGTAATTATACATTTTTTTGCTGTACCTTGAATCTGGTCCAATGGTGCAACTATAAGTGTAAGAAACTTGGGTGCACCTTTAAGCAATTCATTATAAGAAAAAAGTCTTACATACCCAATACACAGCAAAAATTTATTTCTGTATCTTATCAAATGCAAATGGGGATATTCCCCTTTCCAAACATGGGTAAAATGCATTGGAACATATGAAAAATAAAACCTAGATTGGAAGATAAAAAAATTTAGATGAATGCACACTATTTTCCATATGAAAAATGCACATATTGTCAATAAGTAAACTAAAACAATAAAATTACACAAATCAAGAGCCCTAGAAAATACTAACTATTGTTTTAAGTAATAATCTACTTTAGAAAAACTACATGACAACATTAATAAATATTTGACTATTAAAGTTATCTCATCATTTAATGTTTTTTGTCAATTATTTTCAATCACATTTTATGTCAAAGTATAGGACATAGCACAAATAATTAAAATACCAATTATAAATTAAGAATATGACTTCATTACTTTTTTTTTAAATGACATAATTTTCCATATAGTTATGTATTGTTTAACTAATAGCTATGAATCCAATTGTTCATATTACTTCTTCTTGGTGACCTGACGGCCACTGACCATTGGCTATTAACAACACTGCTTGCCACATGTGATCTGACATATCCATCTGAATCTTTAATGATGTGATATCCTGTTGCCTTCTTTATCCTAATGTCATCGACCAACTATGCAGTTCTTCAATCTTTAAGAGTGATTTCTCACCCAAATGGTAAGTGTCCTAATCCCTACCCACTCATCATCCCTAAGCCTTGTAACTTTTAGTATTGATTCATTAATAGTAATGAACCCAACTGTTGATATCTCTGAGTTTTTCAGGGTTTTATTGAAAACACTCAATATTCTACTATCTAGTCTTTCAGATGCTAAAATATTTCAGTTCTAGCACTTTCTATTACCATTTACCGTTTAATATTTTGTTCTATTACTTAAAAGACTGTCTTTTGCTACTCTTACAACAATCTTCCATAACACACCTAGGAGTATATAAACAAATATAAGATTTTACTTCAACATTAAATATCTAAACAGTTATAGATGTGGGAGAATAAATTTCTATCTAACTTTTCAACATGCTAAAATGAGAGATGGTGATGGCAAAACACAATTTAGGTTTAATATCTTCTGAACAAAAAAAAATCAGCTGTCACTTCTTTCCATTCACTGCCTTCCATACACTAATAATAATAGATTTGTAAAAAAAAAACCTTTACATCACAAAGATAAAAATCTAATTAATACATTATTATCCTTTAATAATCTTACTTAATATGCCTCGGATAGTAATTATGGCTTACACTAAGAAATATATGCAAAGTTTACCTAACTCCCAAAAATAAATGCTGCATTAAAATAAAATACATGCATATGACCACAATATAATGAAACTTCTTACGCAAATGATCATGTTTATAAACAATGAACATAACAGAAGGAGACAAAAATAAATTTTAAATAAAAAGAAATATTTATTTCGGTAACTTATCAGATATGTAGATAAATGGTTAATTACATTACCTATTCATGATAGCAGAAAATTTATCTAACTTTATTAATACACATTTTTAAATATTTAATTATTTCATTACTATCATAAATGCCAGCAAATACTTATTAAAAACAATTAAATGAAAATAAAATAATAATAATAAATCTAATAGAAACAGATTGGTCTGCAATGCAAGACACTCATTATTTAACAAGTTAATTTAAATTACCATCTCCTATGTACTTGAAATCATGTAATAAAATTAACAATCAAATCTCATCAACAAAAATTCAAAATCAAAACTAAAAATAACAATGCCCATAATTATTATTTTATTTTAAAAATAAATAATTTAAACCTAAGTGTCAAATTCCAAACAACTAATAATTCATTCAAAGTGAGAAAAAATGTCTGCTATTGAAAAATGTTTCATTACGTATTCTTGATCATCAAAAACATCAATGATCATTTAGAATTGAAAACAATTTCCTAAACTAAAAAAATAAAATAAGAATAACAATTTTAAAATGTTAACACTTAAAAAAAAATAATGTATACAAGGAAAGGCTAGTACGCAAAATCCAGAATTTTGTACATTGTAAAGAAATAATTCACAAATAATTCCAGTGAAAACAACAAAACTATCAGAAGTAAATTTTAATATCAAGCTTACAATAATTAAATACAGGCTTACAAAAATTAAAAAAAAGGTTTATCATCTTACTTCAATGTACTGGCATGAAAAAAAGGAAATATATCTATAAAATAATATTTGATTTTTACAAAATAATTACTCATAACCAGATTTTGATATGCATCCATGGTAAAAAACACTGAAAAATTAAGCACCACTTAATCAAATAACACTGGTAACAAATAAATGAAAACTAAAAAGTACAGTGTATTCAACAATTATTTTCAGATTATGGTGAATGATACACCAAAAATCTTAACAGAGATACTTAATAATAATAAAAAATTTCTGATCAAAGTTAATTAGTTTAATCACAGTTGTTGAATAAGTAATATAATGGAAAGCACACTACTCTAATATTATGTTACTTATTAGACTAATAACTTAAATCTTCTACAGCTTATCTAAACACTAAATGATTTCCTAACAGCCTGCTTATAATAAAGAAACAGTCATTTAACTAATCAAAACTATCAGAGGTTATCAAAATTAAAATGTGGCATTTCAAGAGGAGCAAGATATGGTAATGATGATACAACCATATCTGAAGGTACAGATGCTGTTGTAACATTAGTTGATGATCCTGCATTAATGGTTGAAATTGGTACCAAATTATCTTCTGGCTCATACTTTCGCAATCTAGCTCGTAACATTTCTACTTGTCGTTCACTAGCGTCCAACTGCGTTAAAAGTTGTGCTATTAAAGTTCTCAATTGCATGTTTAATGTATGCAATTCCTCAATAACCATTTGATCATCTTTTGGCCGTTTAACACCTTGTAATGGCGGTGAAGATGGTGACGCAGGAGGGGTTTCACTACTAATGTCTCCTGTGTCTATTTTGGCAGGACCAAGCTGGTCTAGTAGAGAATCTGCCTCTTCCATAGCCCTAATTTAAAATAGTAAAAAAAAAAAATTATTAATATAACATATATGAAAATAACATAATTTTTTAGATCACAGAAATGCAGCACACAAAAACAATTAAGTAAATATTTTGCATATTGCACAAAATATCATACCAATCATCATGTTTTAAAATTATTTTTTTTAAAGTAAAAAATTTATATTATTCATATTTTACTGTAGATAATATTACAGAAAAACGCTTCCTGAATTCCAAGAGAATATAAAGTAATTCTTTATTAAAATTAAACGAAAGTAATATTGACTAATGAAATACTGAATCTATGAAAAAAATAAAAATTTAAGCATTTTTATATAAAAATCTAACCTTTTAAAATATTCCATTACCATAAATCATATATCTTTCATTTAAAAACTGAAATAAAAAACATTTTTCTCCAGTAAAAATCTTTATCAAAATGTTTTTTAACATATATATTTAAACATGATTTTTTTTTTTTTTGTCATTAAGACATATTTAAACATGAATATTTTTTAATTACGTAAACAACATTTCTGGATAAATCAAAAATATGTATGATCACCGAGTAATTCTTAACTAATTGAAAAATTATTCATTGATAACTGAATATTTAAAAATTTTTAAATAATAAATATCACCAACCACTAGCATCAACAATAGTCGCTTACATTTTACAACTAGAGTAGAGTAAAAAAAAGTACTGTAAATATTGAAAAATATGCTACACAGAATGTTTTTAATATACTTTACACTACTATCGAGACACATCACAAAAAGCACTCGTACACACATTAATTACCTTAAATCTAAGAGTAGCACACCGCTCTGAAAAAAAATTGTTGGCTCATCCATACTAATCTCTTCATCCATTTTTAAGCTCTTCTTTCTTTTTATTTGCTTTATTTTAACTCACAATGTTTTTTAATTCTTTTTTCATGTTTGTCCTCAAATCTTGCATCCTTAATTTAACATACTTTCTGACATTGCCGATTGGTGAAATTTTACATAGTTAATAAGGTAGGGTGACAATACAATATTTCACAATTACTTTTGCAAACATCCCCTGTACGAAGGTAAATTAAGGATGCGGGTGTAAAAAATTGCAAAATGGCTATGCGGGGTTTTAAATTCAAATTAACCTACTAATTAAACTCATGTAATGTATGATAAAAATTTGAATAACGATGAGACTACCAAAGACAAGAGTTAAGTCTTTGGTCTTTTTGTAGTCTCTTGTTTTATTGTTATAATCTACCTGTTTGGATTTTTTTTAACAAAAAAAAGTTATAAAACAATTCCTGAAAATGCCATTTCCAGTTAGGAAACTTTTTATCAACTTATTTTGCCTGCATGGTCTAAGAAGAGATTTATTTAATGAAAATTTACTGGATTTTTTAATGAAAAACCTGCTGTATTGGAGTTTGGTTCTCCACTTCTTCATCACTTCCTCAGAAGCCATCCCTTTGTCCATACATTTTTATGTTCTTGTGAAAGAATCTATAATCTTTTTTCTTTCTTTGCATAAAGGCATCCTACCTACATATGTATTATTACAAAAATATTTAAAAACTTGCTTCATACTTTTAGTCATATATTAATCAAATTATTAACATTGCATGAGTTTAATTAATAGGTTAATTTGGATTTAAAACCCTGCATAGTCAATTTGCAAAACTCCTGAGTTGTGAAATGCTCTAAAATCAGAGAATATAACTTTTTGGAATATCTTTTTTCCTGCATATACTTTAACTTAGCGATCCAGGTTCTGCATCTTACCAAGTATGTAGAATTGGAGTAAATGAATCCAAATATACAAAATGTTTTTAGGCTGAGATGTGTAGGCCTTGTCCCATTTCCCTACAAATCTTAATTAATGCATTGGAAATCTTACTTTTAAAGATTTTATCCCCAGTTCAAACATAAATAGATTTTTTGGTACATACTCACTATGCTGTTATACAGCAAAACATTTCTGTAATGTTTTCTCATAAAAGAGAGAAGAGAAAACCATGCTTACAGCACCTTCACTACAAAATAAGGATTTTTTTTTCAAAAATTGGAAAAATTATTTTTATTACTTGTGTAACAACATAAATATTTTATGTTACATTATTCTGTTAATCCAAAAGTGAGGTATTCAATTATTTGAGATGTAATTAATATCTGAATTGAAGAAATTTAGTAATTGTTCCTCTTCTAAAAAATGCAAACAGTACTATAACTTTTTTTGTTTATAAAATTAAACTGAATAAGTTTTTTTAAAGGTAGTAAAATAAATGAATGAGTCAATTGCATTAATTTTTTGGAGGCTAGTTGAAGGCCAAATTTTTGTAGAAAAATGGTTTGTTTCATTATTATTCTAATCTGGTTTGGTTGCTTTCTTTCACCATTCTTTATTAACATGGCAATCTGCTATACTAAACTTGCTTTCACTGTTATTGGGTACATTTACATAATTAAGATCATTTAGTTAAATTGGGATCTGTATGTATACTTTGTTACAGTCACCAGAACTACATTATAGCATCTAATTGTACAGTGTATCTTTTATGACTACTGTTTTTGTTCGTTTTTCACGTTACTGAACTATAAGTCTTAATTATGATTTGTAGTAATCATTGCTGGAAAATAAAAGCGTACTGTTACCATATATATGCCTAGCTTAATATCGGTGGATGCAATGCTAGCAGCTCTGATGTCATGGGAGTACAGCATACATACATGCTTACACAAGCATCACTCCCACTACATAGCTGACCATGCAGCTCTCCTACCATAGCGGCCCCACCAGTCACAGGCTCCAATAAAAGAGCAAATGTTCAATTCACCATTAACCACCACCTGGAGAAGATCAAGAAGAAGAAGACAGAAGTTTCTGGCTGGCTCAATGTGGGACTCCCTGCCGGAGCAGCAAGCCTGGTCATCCCACCAAGGAAGCCGCTGGCCGCCAACGCTACCTTCCCACCTCAGCTCGCCAAACTTCAATCGCCCTGACCGGCAAACTCAGCAGCAGGAGTCAGCCCAGCGTGGAATCGCTCAGGGAGAACCGCCTCAGCCACGCCAGCAGAAGACAACCAACACCAACTCAACACTGCAGGGCTCTGGGGCCATCACTGCCACACTATAGTGGGGACCCAACTGCCGCTGAAGGGAAGTTTGGTCTGATCTCACTTGCCGAGCCGCAACTCCCTGACTACAGCCGAGTCTACATCGCTGGGGACGAGCTTCCAGCCCAACAGCTGTTCTCAGAGCTAATGCTAAAATGGCCCTTTTCAGGGCAACCGCTCCAGAAACCTCAAACAGCCCTTTTCAGGGCTACCACAAGGTTTTAAATTACCACAAGCTATTGAAGCCATTCAGTGACAGCCCTTTTAAGGGCTACCATAAGGTTTTAAATTGCCATGACCCATTGAAGCCATTCGGCGACAACAGCCCATTTCAGGGCTACCATAAGGTTTTAAAGTGCCAATGCCATCAAAGCCATTCGGCGACAGTACTTTATTTTAACTGAAGATAAGACTGGAATTATCAGGTGTTTTCAGAATTGAAATTTTTTTTTAAATGTTATATACAGCCAATTTAAAAATTATTTAAGATTTCTACAGTTCCAGCAAAAAAAAAAGATCTTCAACACTCCTAAATACTTAATAGCTTTGCTTAGGCTTACTAAATACTTAATTAATTAGTATTAATTACTTAGAGCTTTGCTTTTTTTATTAACAAGTCTACCTGACTTTTTAATCATAAAATGTATAAGTGATTACAAAAAATAACAAAAAAAATTACTCAATTGTTTAAAAATAGTATTACTGTAATGCCTTTTTTTTAAATTTTAAAAAATGTTGATTTATGTATTTGTGAATGTGTAATTATTTTTATAGTTGCATAATTTAACATTTTTTATAGTGTATGTATATACTTACATAATATGTAAACCTTTAACACATAATGCTAAACAAAAAATATTCAATGTGACCCCATACTAACTTAATGCTTTACTGTATTTCCATTCAATTAATAAAAAGAATGACAATTTATCATTAAAGAGATAATTTATTAAGAGATTTATTATTAAAGAATGATAATTTATCATTAAAATTTATCAGTAAAGAGAAAAGAGAAAATACTTCAGGTCTGGAATTTAAAACATTGACTAGAACTCTAAAGATTATTAACTGATTCTCTTTCTAAATAAGAGTAGTGACTTACAACTTGTTATTTCTCTCTCTTTATATTATTGTTTACACTGGAATTTTCATAACTGAATTATTCCACAGTCAATACAGCATAGTCTAGTTCATACATTACATAATTTACAAATCCTAGTTTGATGATGTTCATAGTTCTGGTAATCCAGACATCTATTTTAAAATGGGCATATTTGGACTTTTTTATATGATAAATTATATGATGCTAATTTTTGCTTTAACGCCTCTGAAATATCATCAGAAATGATTACTTCATTATGCACCAGTTGAAAAAGGTATGCTTAAATTTTTATTAAACCAAAATGTAAATCACAAAAATATGTAGTTTTTTCACCTATTTCAGATAACTCAATAACTGTTCACTTTGGAGAAAAGATAGAGAAAACAGTTTTATTATTAAATTTTATACACAATATCATCAGTTCCAATTCAAAAAATACATTATTATTGATGCAAAAATAGCAATAACTGTCAAAAAATGAAAAAAAAAAAACTTTTTGGGGAATTTGTTTCAAGTACTAATATTATGCATAGGCCCTTCAGATTTTGTCTCAAAGATATGACAAAGCAATATACCAAATTAAAAATTTTCCAATCCAGATTTAAAAAAAAAAATGCAAATTTTCCAAATTGTGTACGTCCTGAAATAAAGTCTCTAGATACTGGAAAATTTAATCACATATAAAAGAACACTTAAATTTTCAAATACATTTTGAAAAATTTAAATCAATTATTTCGGAGAGCCTAGGGAATTTTTCAAACATATTTGCAATTTTTTTTTCTTTTAAACAAATTATAATCTTCACAAATTTTTATCTAAATTAATTTTAAAAAGCACAGCTTAAAGTACCCAGAAAGACACTTCTTAAAAAAAAAAAAACATGGAAATTTGTCCAATAGAAGCTGAGATAATTGCATTTTGAAGGTGCATCACTATTTTGGATTGCATGAAATCAATTTTGATTTGCTTGAATTCTATTTTGAGCTGGCCAGAGCGGCCAAACGTTTAGCTATCCCCACCACTGCCACCCATGCATTTTTCGTGCAGCTTGAGTATTTTCAATCGACATTTTATCTATGTTGCACATGAGCACAGGAGTGGAAAATATATACCTGGAAAGTACTTGGAGAAATGAAAATATTTGTCAAAAAACAGCTCTACTGTACTTTTAGTATTGTTGTACATGGAAGGCAACTTTGATCAATTAAATCTCCTGAGATAATTAACAATCAAACCTTTTTTTAAGAAGCGTCTTTCTGAGTACATTTAAGCGGTGCTTTTAAAAATTAATTTTGATAAAATTTGTGAAGATATTCAATTTGTTTAAAAGTAATCAAATTGCAAGTATGTTTGAAAATTCCCTAGCCTCATGAGTAATTTCCCAAGAATTTATGAATATATTCACCTAGGAATATATAAACACATTCCCTAGGCTCTATGTTTCTCATTCAAACATAGAGACAAAACAGCAGCCAGAGTGATTGCACCATTCTCCCAGACCAAAGAAGTTCAAACAAAAATGGGATAAAATAATTACTTGATAAATAAAAAAAAATTGCATCAATTCCTTAAAAAGGGAGATTTACATTTAACCAACAGGCTAAACTTATTTAGAAATGGGTTTCTGAATGCATTAATTTTGGTTAATTTTATTTTAAGTTTGTTTAAAAATTTGAATTTTTTATCTTCAAATATATATAGTAAAACTTTTTTTAAACAAAACAGAAATCATTACCATGAAAATAGAAAAACTAAAAGGCATCTTTTTTTAAGTAAGTTCAGTTTTGAATTTGCTACCTATGTATGTGATGCAAACAGATGGCACTTGCGTAACTCAGTCTTCAATCCATTGTCAGGGATTAGCCACAGTAGTTTATCCACTTTGTTGTAAGCTGTTTATTCATTTATAATTAGTGTTACAATTTGCAATCTCACTAAGTATAGTATAAGAGGAATAATCCAGTCTTTGATGGCAAAAACAATTCTGCAGCTGAAATTCACAGGAAAACTTGTGCCCTACAGGCCAAATATTGTGTGATACTAAAGTAAGGTAATGGTTCTATTGACTCCAAGGTGATAGAATATTCATTATGAAGAACAAAGCAGCTAGCCCTCAGTGATAACAGATTTGATTGAAAAGTTGACAAAAAAATTTGATAAAACACTTTGCCATTTCACAATTATCTTTGTTTCATAATCTTTCATTTATAAAAATTTGACTGAAAAATTGTGTGCCACATAGTTGCCAAAGACGTTAACTGATTCACACAAGGAAAACATCTTTCTGCAGCGCATGAAAATTTGCAAATGAACTGTCTAAAGGTGATAAATTGTTTGATCACATTCCTACCAGAGATGAAACCTGGATTTCTCATTTAAACATGAGACAAAACACCAGCCAAAGGGACTGCACCATTCTCCTAGACCAAAAACGTTCAAACAAGAATGTTCAGTACAAGTGCTTATGGCTACTGTCTGGTTTTCGGACAAAAAGGTTGTCTTGCTTGTTCAATTTAGTAAGCTACTGTATATACCAAATATATTGTGAAACATTAAAAAATCACAGAAGAGCTACAAGAAAATGAATGATGTGAGATGCTATCCTGCGGGATTCTGTTTTTGTAAGACAATATCTGGCTACACGTGGTGAAACATACAGTGAGCAGTTGGAAAAGTTTTGCAGGAAGATCTATCATCAATCCTATAGCCCGTCCAGACTTAGCTCCCAGCAATTATTTCATTTTTCTTCTCCTTAAATAATGACTTGCATCAAAAAGTTTAATAAAAGAATTGATAAAGTTTGAGACGAATTGATAAAAGGCATTACTGCATGATTTAAGTCACTGGCAGCAGAATTTCTTGAAGAGGAAATGAAGAAGCTAGTAAAATGCTATGAAAAATTTGTTAATTTAAATGTAGCTACGTAGAAAACTAGTAAATGAATGTAGTTTTTATTTACAAGTAATAAAAATTGTTCATATTTTTTAGTTTTGTTTTTATTTCAAAAAGGACCTTATTTTAAAAACAAGCCTGGTATATGTCAACTAATATCAATTAAGACAAGTGCAAACCTATAGACAGAATTAAAAAATATAACAGTCCAAATGATTACAATAAAACAATATTTAAAAAAAAAGTACAAAACAGTACTAATCACTTAAAAATTGTCACTATAAAGAAAATTAATTGGTTGTAATCCAAGTTTCTATTGAAAAAAATCTTTCAAGGAAAGTTGTTTATAATTCAACTTTTACTAAGGCTACAAATTTAATTATGCAGATTTTTATGTCTGCTTATAGTACAAGATTTGGCAGCTGATTTCTGCAGGTATCTGTTTTTTAATGAAACTTGATTTAAATTAATGATAATGATAATTTAATACATTACTGCCGGGTTGCCTAGAAAAAATTAGTCACAATTACCTTTAATTAAATATATTGTAATTAATTTGTTTTAACAAATTGCAACTATATTGTTTTTAAGTGAATTAAACATAATTTGAAAGAAAATAATGTGATGAATGTAAAAAAAATTGTTGCCAGCTCTCAGTCAGCCGCCGGATGTAAACGGCAGCTAAAAGCTGCCGGATGTAAACAGGTATGTTATTGTTAATTACTTAAGCTAATCATGTTTTTCAAAAAAATTATATAATAAATTGAGGTTTAATCTTTTCTGTACACGGTACTACATGGTTGCCTGTAAAAAAAAAAATGGCCGCAAGTGGTGGTTGCCATTATTTGAACTAATTACTTTCAGTCTGGATGAGTGTGAATGAGAGAGAAGGAATGCGTGCGATACTTCATGTTGTAAACAACGACTATTGTGTACAGAAGAAATAAACTTCAATTTAGTACATAATTTTTTGGAAAACACGATGAGCATAAATAATTAACAATAACATAACAGTTAACACCTGGCAACTTGGAGGTTGTGGCTGACTCAAAGATGGCAATATTTTTTTTTAATTCTTCACGTCATTTTCTTTCAAATGATGTTTAATTCACTTAAAAATTATAGTTGCAATTTGTTAAAATAAATTAATTGCAATATATTTAATTAAAGGTAACTGCAGCTAATTTTTGCTAGGTAAGGCAGTAAATGTATTAATTATCATTAATCATTCATTCAAATCGAATTTCATTAAAAAAACATATACCTGCAGAAATCAGCTGCCTTGGACTATTAAAGAAAGTTCATTTACAAATTTTATTAAACCAGTTCAGCCATTCATGCACAATCCTGTACAAACAGAAATGGGAAAAATTGAGAAAATGGGCTAACACGATAATGAGCTTAAATAGAAAAGAGAATGCTTCTTTCACTTCAATCTTGTGTGAAATGCAAGCATAAAATGAAAAAACATATTCTTAGAAATTTACAAATAAAACTTGTACGCAATAAATATAAATTTTGTGATCCCTATAAAAAAAAATTACATCACTGGCCTACCTAAACAAGACTACCTTTCTCAGAAGCAGTCTCTCTGTGGGGCCTAATCATCTCATATCTCTTCCTTTTCCTCATCTTTCATTTTTTCTTTCTTTTATGAATGAAATAGGAATATGATCATCCTGCTTCATGGAACCTTCTACTAGCTAATCAGGCAGCAACTATTAGGGTTGCATGATGTATGACAGTCTGCCTGTGAAACTGTCCAAGAACCCAATTTCCTATCCATGGAGGGATATCACAAACTAGCACTTGAGATGCCTACTGGGTTAAGCCAGATTACCACTTCTCTCATAAAACTGAATCTAAACTTTTTAACAAAAAAAAACTCCAAATCTATATAGCTTCTACTAAATCTGTGACATTCACAGAATAGATTGGCCAAATCTTATAAATTAAAAACTAAAAGAAAATTAGGCAGATCATAATTTGGCGACTTAAATTAAAACTCAAGCGGTAAAATATAACATACACTTCACTTAGAATATACAATTAATAAGTTGAAAAAATTTATGCAAGGATTTTTCTCAAAAGTAACCCAAAAAAAAATGTTTTAATAACATAGAAAACTTTGAAAACTTCTAATCAAAAAATACCATAAAATATAAATAAGTTTATTTTGAATTAGGATGAATTTGTTTAAACAAGAATCACATCATATCTACCTATGAAATTTGTAACAATAAAATTTTATATTAAAATTTGATTATCTAAAGATTTTTACATGATTGTGATAAAAGAAATATCAGAAAAAAATTCTGTTTATTTTTTTAAAATTTCATTATGCAAAGATTTTGGCTATTTCTTAGACAATACGACTAACTTAAAATATCAATAAATGCAAATTAATGCTGTAAAATATGGCATGCTATCAGTTGAAGTCTTACTGATCAATCAGTAAAGGGGCTATTTAAACAAATTTATACTTAAAACATTCCTCTATACTCAATAAATACAATGATAAAAAATTAAGCTCAGCCATTAAGTTTTTGAGTTTTATAAAAATTAATCTGGATATGAAATTACCTTAAATTATAATTCTGTCAGTAGTTTATACATAAATGGATAACAAAACGTTTTAAAAGTACATTGTAATATTTTAGAAGAAAAGTACACACTTCTCTAATTCAATCAAAGAATGACTACAAATAGCATTAATAAGGGGGGGGGACTAACCAGAATTCTTTTTTCCAGAGAATTAGCAGTTCATGGTCTTCTTTTCATAGCAATCAGTCTATTCATTATATCAATACCACCTTCAATAATTTTGAGGGAATTACCTATTCTTCTTTGGCTGTCCACACTCAAACACATTTGAAAAATATCTATAAAAATGGTAACAGCATACTGTATGGAAATAAAAAAATAACCAAAAGTCAAAACATAACAGATAAACTGAACAAAATTAAACTTTATAGGTTAATAAAATGTTCTAAAAAAATCCATAAAGTTATATAATTACTTTCAGTTCTTGTTTTTAATAAAAATTGTCCATTGCATATTATGATTAATGAAATTACACCATTAAAAATTTTACAAACCTGAATATAGCACATTGTAAATCTTGATCTCTGCTTTCTTGAATCTTCTTTTCAGAAGCCATTTTACGTTTTCTATGTTCAATAGCTTTCTTCCTTTTATCAAATTGGAATTTTTTTACTCTAGAAAAAAGTAAATTAATAATACAAATAAAATAATAATATTAATAAAATTTACTGCAGTATATTATAATTCATCCATCAATAACAATATAAATGTACCCGCTGACAAAAAATACATTATCGTTAACAGTTATTACCGAATAATGTCCTTCTGTTTATTATGGTATTCTTGTTGCAGTTTAAGCGATTCTAAAGCCTTGGTGACATTGGTCAAGGTCATGGCATGCTGCAATAATTCAGAAGCACGCTGGTGGCACAATAATGCTTCATCAAATCTTCTAAACTGGATATGAATTTCAGCCTTCCTATCATTCTGATGAGCCTAAAAATAATAAAAATATAAAACTAGCTATTTAAAATA
The DNA here is from genome assembly GCF_047948215.1 of Lycorma delicatula. Taxonomy (NCBI): domain Eukaryota; kingdom Metazoa; phylum Arthropoda; class Insecta; order Hemiptera; family Fulgoridae; genus Lycorma; species Lycorma delicatula. Next base: position 81,019,870 of record NC_134459.1, on the reverse strand, counting down.
TTAAAATTATAACTTAAAATATTAAACATACATAGTACTATATTAAAAAAATTTCCATCAATGGAACCGAAGCAATTTACTTGATGGAATTTTTCTAAGGGTTAATTTTGTTATATTGTAGCTTATTGGAGTTAACATGTTATTAGTTATTGCATACACACATAGTTTTCAATATTTATTCAAATCGCATTAATCTTGGCTATTTCTGATATAAGTATTTTAGATGTCATATAATTTCAATGACTTTTAAGATTTTAAGACTACACTGTCACATTCTGAATTCCCAAAAATATTTTATTATCAAACAGCACATCAGAACTACTAATCTGAAAAAATAATTTTATCCATCCATAACTATATCTTGAAAATCACCCTTGAAACAAAACCTTAAGTAGCTATGATCAATGCCTGATAAATTTATCTTAAAGTCAACACAGACATATACAGTACATTCAAAAAGTAACAACTACACACCTATATAAAAACAATGATGTTGAGATAAGTTATTGTGGATGTTTTCTGCAAAGATTGGTAATCCTGCATTAAGTGCAGGTTGCTTACGCAGGCCAATCAGGCTGGTGTCTTTGAGACAAGAAGTGCCTTTGAACGACTGAGACTATGTCTTTCTATATGCCTCAAAATGGTGTTAATTTTAGCCAGTGAATATTTCTCATTGAATACACTTGTCTGTAAGCATGGTGAGTACACACAGACAACTACATACAACTATGCAGTTCATAAAAATCTTAGTCTCAATCCATATAAAGTGACAGCTGTTCAATAGTTATTGGCCAGGGACTGTGGAAAGTGAATTCAATATCGTGAATGGTTTCTACTGTTTGACAATTCTGATGATATTTTGGACTACATTTTCTATTCTGACAAGGCAAGGCTTCAATTATCAGAGTATGTACACATACAGAAATGACTTTTTATAGTCTTCTAACAACATACTGCCACACATGAAATTCCTATACATGACCAGAAGATCAGAATGTGAATTGCAATATCCAAGATAAGTAATAGTATGCCCAATATTCTTTCCAAAAACAATAAATTCAGCTCATTATTGTGAAATCATTCAACTGTTCATGGGAAAGGTAACAAAGAATGAAATTAATAATGCTTGGATTCAGCAAGATAGCACAACCATGCATACAGCCAGGTAGTCCATTAAATTACTGCAAGGTTTTGGAGATCAAATCATTTCTAAGAGTTTGTGGTCCCCTCATTCTCAGACTTAAGCCCACCAGATTTTTTACTTCTAGGGTTATACAAAAACTGTTCATCGATGAAGCTTCTCATAGCCTCCACAAACTTCAAACTACTATTCATGATTTCACCAAGAACACTCCATATGAACTTGTAAGTCTTTGAGAACAAGAAAAACACACAGATATGACTGGATGTTTACAAAAATCATTTCCACTAACTACTGTAATGTAAGTCAATATTACATATTGTACTAGTGCACAGCTGTGTGTAGTTTTTTCTTAAAACACCTATACAATATTTTTTTTTATATATATGTCCTATAAATCATATTAATGCATTTTCTATGAACTGAAAGAAAAGGAAAAAAGCACAACTTTTATCAGAATAATTCTATTTTTATAAAATTTAATCCTAAAAAAAAAAGAGCTGAAAAATAAAACTGAATTACAGTCTATGATAAAGTAAATGTCATAATATAACTAAAATAACATTAAAATAAATTCAAAGATAACCAGCAACCTGTGGAATACTTGCAGTACTTACATAATCTGAAGAGAAAAAAAATGTTATTTTCTTCCTCTAACTTATACACAGCTTTAGGTTGACAATTACAAAATTATTACTTAGAGAAATCTATAGCTGCTAGCTATTTAAGCTTATGTTGCACATTAATCTTAAAAAGTTTGTTTTTCTAAACAGATTTTAATGAAAAAAAATCATACACAATAATTTTCATAAGAAAATTCACAAACTGTTGTCAATAATTAAGAAAAATGTATGAATCATCAAATGATAGATTTAAATTTAATTATAATCAGCCATACACCAATCTTTTTTTAATCTAAGTTGTGTTTTACAAAGTAAAGCAATGTTGAAACACCTGATCCTTCATCCACAGGTCACTGTGCCCAAACCATAGACACATTATAAAGAAACAAAATTACCTATATATATATATAAAGGATTTTAATATCTGATATTTCATCAGTAATATCAAACAAGTCAGGTACCATTAACTCATAGAAATTATACTCACTAATACTCAACCAAAATGGCAATATAAATTTATAGTAAAAAAATGCATCTTGCAATAAAATAAAAAATACATATTTCACTAGCACTTATGAGTTACAAAATTGTATCAAATTATGTGGAATGCAATTAAACTGATCAAGAGCATATTCATTCATTAACTGTCTTCTGCCATTAGGGCAGATCCTGTCATGGCTGCGGTTCTCCACTCTTGTTCTATCCTTTGCAAACCTGTTTGTTTCCACAAATTTTCCCTTTTGCATAAAACCATCCATCACTTGAAATCTCTTCCTTTCCTTCCATCACATCCACTAATAAACACCTTCTTTTCATACAATGTCCTAGCCAGTTTCTTTTCCTATATTCAATCACATTTAGCATTTTTCTGTTCTCTCTGATTCTCCTTAATACTTCTTCATTTGTTACATGGTCTTGTCATCTGACATTTATCATTTTGCATCACACCCACATCTCAAACGCCTCAATTCGTTTTCTGTCCGCCTTTCTCATAGTCCATGTTTCAGCTCCATAGAACATCACATTCCAAATAAAAAATTCATTAATCTCTTCCTTAATGCTAAATTTAACTTTCCACATACAGCAGTATTCCCTTCTTATTAAATGCCTCCTTACTTCTTGACATTCTTGTTTTAATTTCTACGTTACAACTCAGGTCATCAGTTACACAGTACTGAAATTGGTTTTTTCACCTGCTCTAAAACTTCATTTCCTATCTTAATTTCAATCTTCTCCTGTTTTCCACCTAATATCAAATATTTTATCTACTTTTTTTTTATCTTCATACCCTGACATTCACAAGTTTCAAGTCATCAAGCATTTCATTTAGTTTACTTGGACTCTCCACCAGTACCACCATGTCATTAGCAAAACATATACATTATATTCTTCTTCCCCTGATCTTGACAATTATTACTGATCTTGTACTCTTGCACAAACACCTATACAATATTTTTCTTTTTTATATATCTGTCCTATAGATCATATTAATGCATTTACTATGAACTGAAAGAAAAGGAAAAAAAGCACAACTTTTATCAGAATAATTATATTTTTATAAAATTTAATCCTAAAAAAAGAGCTGAAAAATAAAACTGACTTACAGTCTATGATAAAGTAAATGTCATAACTTAACTAATATAACACTTAAGTAAATATACTAAAATAATTAAATGCTTTCCCAATTGGAAAGCATTTAATTATTTCTTTCCGACATATAAACAGTGTTTATGGCATGCAGCCTCCCTCCCTCACTCCCCTTCCAATCCCTATTCTTCTGGTCATTTCATCTCCTACCTTCACTTTTATTCTCTGGTTATAGTAGCTGTTATTAGGCGCCTCTCTTTCCAGTTAACTTCCTTCTTTTCCAATTAAAAGCTTTCTCTAGGTCAACAAATACACCCTCCGTCTCTCTTCCATGTACCTCTCATCTATTACTCTTAGCAGCCCTATTATGTCCCTTGTTCCAACACTTCTAAATCCATACTGTTTTTCCTCAATACTAGCATCCAATTTATTGTATATACTCTTATTTAGAACCCTTAACAAGAGCGTATAGTTTAATTTTTCATAAGATATGAGTACTGTGACCATATCATCACATCCTCTGCTATGAAAAATAACCCCAAGTGATTAAAAATAATCCCCTACAAGTGGTTGGTTAAGAAAACAACTTCACTTGCAATATAATGTCCAAATACAAGCATGTCAAGCTGGATCTACTTTTATAGCTACCAACAGCAATTACATTTCATTTAATCTAACAGCATATTTTTATAAATCAGCAAGCAAAAAATAAAACATCGTTCCATATAATCTCCATCAATTTTAAGTTATGTTTCTAGAAGGTTTATTAAGAACAAAATGCAGGATCTTGTACGTTTTTCTTTACAAATGTTTTTAAATTTTTATAAATATCTAAACTATATTTTATACACTCAGTGAATACATGCCAGATCTGAACATATGTACAGATAAATATAGGTATAGTCTAGCTAAAACTAGACTATTTAATCAAGTTACTGTGTTTATCTAATAAATGTTGGTGGATTCATTTAGTAAATACACTTCTGAAAAATCATCTTCTGTCAGTCTTTCATTTCCTCCAAATAACGTACAAATTCATTCATTACTTTGAACCATTAGTTGCTCATGATTCTTTTAAGTCTTTTTTTCATTTTTCTTGCAAGTATGTTGATTTTAAAATTTGAATTTTGTTTTTGATTTGCGGTATTCCAGACCAAATCAAATATTATTAATAATAATCTGTTTTTTAATTTTATTTCTTAAATTTCTTTGTATGTTAGGTGTTAACTTTTATAAATGTTTATATTAGTATTCAAAAGCCTATTTGCCCCTGAAGGCTTCAACAAATTTTATCATCATTTCATTCCAGTGAGAAATCATTCTGATAAATTAGGCTTTTTAAACACATAATAAAATATGAAAAATTATCTTGAAACAACATCAAATTTGTTGAAATAAAACTTACTTTATTGGACAGACTTTATCGAATGGCACGTGAACACCAGTGCAACTGGTGTCAAGTTCTTGAAAAAAGTGAAAGGGTGTCTACATATTCTTTGGATGCATAAACAGACAAGCAATTCATTATTCTAAGCAATTTACTCCATTCCTATTACCTCAAGTACTAAAAGCAATAATTCACATGGTGCAAAACTAAAAAAAATCCAGTTAGATGATCAAGTTGACCCATACAAATAAATCCAATTAAAGTGGTATAAATTTAAAATAATATTTCTCAGTGAAAATTAAGCTATTAATTGTAGTGAATGCAAGAATTTATTCCATGCTTCATGTGCAGGACTTGAAACTATGCAAAAATTCAAAAGGAAGAAATGCCAAATGAAAAAACAAGATCTCCGATCATTTTTGCACTTCCCAACACCATGGAAAGGAATATATGGTAAATAACAGTACTGAAGAGGAGTCATTTAATGAAGTAGATTATGATACGTTAGGAGCAAAATCTTAAAGTAGAAAAGTGGGAGAATATTGAGTCACGAACAGATAATGATGATATGCTATTATTTTTTTTTAATAAACTGACCGACCACATAAAAAATGTAACATGTAAAAAACAAATAACACAGAAAACTGGATAACTATTGGCTTAGTCATGTTTATAAGAAATCATGATAAATTATATAAAATTCTCCTCAACCTTTGCATTAAAACAACCTTTCAATGCCAATATATAATCTAAATATAAAAAATACAGAAATCTTTTAACCAAACTAATCAAAAAATGTAAATGACTATTACAAAAGTAAAATTTTAAAAGAACAAAAAATTATTTCAAATGTAGATCCTGCAATTTTAAATGTTTATTTTGTTCAAGTAGGTACGGAATATGCAGAAAAGTTGTTAAATGCAAATATATTTGTTATGCAAGAAAATCATCAACCAGATGTTGATATGGCAAATCCGGTTCTTTTTTTCTGTTTTCAACAAATAAAAATATAATTAATTACTCTTCTCAAAAATAATTCAGGTTTTGGTATTGAAAACACTCTTAAAAAAAATCTCTCCATATAGAGCTAAGCCTATTAAAAAATTAATAAATAATGTTTTGCCATAGGGTGTTTCACAAATAAATTTAAAATAATGCGTATGGGCTTCAAAAACACTTAATAAAAGTAACCTTAAATAGGCCTAGACTTTAAATATGTTAACAATGATACAGCTCTATGTCAAAAGCATTGTTTTATATATTAACAAAAATATAAACCTTTTTAATATCAGTAATTCATAAAATAATCTAGGGCCATTTAGGGACCTTTATAATACCCTGAAACGATCCCTATCAGTCAACAAAGGGCATTTCATGTATATTTCTGCTAAACTAATAAATCTTATTCCTGATAAATTTATGTATAACAGGGTGAGCAAAAAACTTCTTAAAGAAACAGATGAGTGGACACTGACAAATAATGTACACGAATCACTCTTCTAAACATATTTTTGCCATCCTGTCTAAATCATACAAAATTAGATAATTTTCTTTTTTTCTAATCCATCTTTAAATATTTTATTTTTTTGGAATTTTATATAAAATTTTAATTGAAAATACAAGCTAAAGAAGGCAAACTTATTATGGGTAAATTTGTGATTATAAGCATAAAAGTGTACAATATTTTCATTATATACATCATCTTCATATTCTTGTATCTTTTTGATATTACTAAATCTAGAATATTGAATTTTAATGCATGGGTACAGCTGTTCATTTGTTATAGTATTATTATGTTTAATTTTGTTTATTCTTTCATCCTTTTTGCAAGATAAGTTTAAATTTTAATTGATCTTAATCTTTAACAATTAGTTTTTGTTTATAAGAACTTTTATTTATTTATTTAGGAACTTTTAATTACTATTTAATTTAAAAATTGTTTTAATTTTTATATTAACTTTATAGAAACATTATGTAAAGTGGCTCATACCTGCGCACAAGTTGTCATTTGCAGATATTGTTAACTAATTATAAATTGCGATTCTTTTTTATATCATATTTTGTACAATGGAAATAAAATTTTATTCAATTCATACATTCAATTACTTAATAGCCTTTGACGACTAATTAAGATACCAAATATTTACAATTTAAAGTTAAGTATAAGAATAAAGTATTATTTCCTAGATTCTAAAGGTATTTAGAAAGTGGTTAGAAATAAATTCTACCATTTAGTATATCATATTTGTGCATTTCTTTCACAAAAACTGTTCATATGTATTAAGATATGGACTTTTTTTTGGATGCATGTATATCAAGGTCATTCAGAACAGTGGTGGATTTGGGGATAAGCAGCTTTTTGTATAATATGTGGATCTGTAGCTTTTTAAATTCATGATCACCAGTTGAAGGTCTGTGATTAATCAGAAACAAACATCAAAATGGCTTAGAAAAGTTGTAGAACTATATAACTTATAGCTATATTCATTGATTACATTCATGCACATATATATATATATATATATATATATATATATATATATATATATATATATATATATATATATATATATATAATATGAATGTAATCAATGAATATAGCTATATATGAATATAGCTATATATATATATATATATATATATATATATATGTTCAGTTATATTTATTCATGGATTATAAGTTGAAGGTGTGTGATTAATCAAAACCCAATAGCAGAATGATGGCTGAAAATATTATCAAAGAGCATTAGCATTCAAATATAACTGGTTCAGCAGGGAGTTAACTGGGGCTGAATCTCTCATACAAAGGCTAACGCTATCTGTGCCACTCTTATTAGTGTGTCGATATACTCATTTATATGTGCAAAATATTTTATAATATTAAGTTCTTCTAAGAGATGCAAGTTTAAAAAAAGGTACTTACGTATTAGCCCATCATGATCCTGTTACTGAAAATACTTCAAAGTTACAGGATCATTAATATATTTTACATATTAAAAATATAAGCATTATTGATATAATTATGAATATAAATTAACCAAATTTAACACTCACTTTGCTCGACTAATTAACAGTAATGTTTTGTTTTCATTATTTAAATAATAAATAATTGTAATAATTACTGAATTTATTATTTAATATTCAAAACATTACTGTGTTAATTATTTAAGGTTAGCGAGCACAGGTTAAGTTTGGTTAAATTATTTTTATAAAATAAATAAATATAAATGATTATATCAGGTGATACTAACAATAACCCAAAAGTTTTCAATTTAGAGGTTGACAAGCTAATACGCAAGTACCAAAAAATATATTAAAATAAACTTAGTTCGGTATATGATAAATAATTGATAATATTGTAGGGCCATTCCACATCAAATCAAATTTACAACAGTTACTGTACAATGAGATTTCAAAGTTATGTTAAAATAAATTGTAATGGTCACATCAAGTGTTTTACATTCATTTTTATGATGCATAAATTCACTATGTACTATTAACATGTGTCAGCATTATTTGTAATTAGCATTTTCAGTTAATTTGAGCCTAAATTATTTCTTTAACATTTCAAGAACATATATCAAATTAATTTTACTCTATGGCTAAACAAAAATATAATTCTTGGAATTTTAATCGTTTCTAAGTACAAGATCTGGTTCTTAAAAGAATAAATTATACTTTCCGATTTTACAATTTTTTCAACATATTGTAACTACAGTATCTTCTTATCAGTTGAATATCAATGTTGTAATTTTTACTGATGGGACTTTGTATTACCTTCCTCATCCGAGATATAAGGAATCAAAAATTAATTTTTTTTTAAATCCTGCACTTATATTTTATAAAAAAAAATAAAGGAAGAGGACATATCAGCTTTCAAAATTGATAAATATGATAAAAAGGAGTATAAATATTATATAACTGATGTCCCTTCCTTTCACAATGAATTACTTGAACAAAAATTGGAATTCTTGCATTCCCAATACTTTCATTCAAATCTGATTTTAGGGCATAAATATACAAGATAGGAAAATGATATACATAACACAATATGTAATAATTTTTGTGTAGAATACAATAGTTTTTTGTTTTAAGTCTCTACTTCAATTAATTTTTGAAATATTGGAAAAACCACAAATGCAAGAATTGGCAAGTGGGGCATTGTAAAATTTAACCTATTGCATATAATTTCTAAAATAAAAAAAAAAATTATTTTGAACTCTTGAAATACAGGAGAATGAATATATAAAAACATACGTCATGTAACCACCATTGGGTGACTTGACATAGATTGACCCTAGATAAATCAGTATTACAAGAATTTAACAAATAAATTCCTAAATGTATAATTAATATCAAACAGATACAATATATATAGAAACTAGTGTTTCAATAGTCTGAATAAAACAGCAACATAAATTTTCATTCAAGTTTTAAGATAAAAAAACTAAATTCTGTCAGCTGATTTACGCTTAAATTTTTTTAAGCTTTAAGCTTCTCAAGAAAATAATTAAATACTGTCTGTGTTTCATGATAGGTTATTATAGCAATTCAAATGTAACCAACACATATGATCAATAATACAACACCTTAGCAAACCAATATACTGTAGCACAATTTTAAAGCAAAAAAATTAACCAGAAAAAACAAATACAAAAATATAATCTCAAACTGTATAAAAATGTTTCTTGATTTTTTCACAGCTCGTAATCCAGTAAATTGAAAATCAACAAATCGTTCTCAAAAAATTCTTAAGGAAGTAATAATACCTTATACGAGTTTTCTTTAATTTAAATATATCAGAATAAGTGTCATATCTACCCAACAAAATCAAAACTCCGTTGTAAACATATACATTCATAAATTTTCACCAGGAACTTAAAGAACATGAAACTAAATAATAGGCTGCGCCATGAAATTAACAAGCAAACGGAAATTTTGTTAAAAAGAAAAGCACTAGTAATCGTATTTAAAAATCTTCATAATTACTTTGTTCATTCAATTATCGTAGAGATAAGATTACAGTGAGCTGCTACGAAGATAACAAAAACAACGCAACAATTTAATTTTTTCGCTACCGTATCCCAAAAAAGACAATGAAAATAAATTGAACGCACGCTAAATAGCAGACAAAATACATTATTTTAATTTCGGAACTTTTAACGTTTAAAACAGCCTTGAAAATTACGGGTCTCGGTCAAGGTTCTATATGCAACTTACCAAGTACAGAGGCGAACTATTGTCCATAAGAAAACTGCATTATTTATTGCAATGATGTTGTAACTGAACGGAATATAACAACAGTTCTAAATAAACATTAACACCTTCCAACTATTTTAAGGAATAAAATTGTTAAAAAGTCGCAATTAAACGCACAGGAAAACGTAAACAAACAAGCAGGAACTGTACGACTAATGTTGTTAATAACCAACTGTAGCAATGAGTAATACATGAAGAAGACTATACGCACACCTTGCTTCCGCTAGGAGTGAGCAGCCATTGCAGAACCTATCTATTTATCTTACGACAATGCACAAATTTTATTTTCAACAATTCCCTATTAAATTATTTAAAGTAAACACGTAGTTTAATAATAGAATCACAATTTTTTAAGATAGTTGCCAAACAATTTGATACTAAGAACCAATATTGACGTATTAGTTTTTATACATATAATTATTATTAATTTGTTAAAAAATATTTCAGTATTTTTTATACTTCTCAGTACTACGGTTGGTCATTAACCAATTTTTCAACCAACAGAAACTGATATACTGAACAAATCATAATATTGAAACTACGAAAAAATGTAGTTATTTGTGCAGTAATAATTACGTTAATGATTTCAGGTTTTTTTAATTACTCGTTCACTTCGTAACGAGAATGAAATGTTTTAAAGAATTTGATGACTGAATTAATGCCACTGGCCACTTTAACAGGAATGACTTCTTGATGCACAACTTTTAGCTATCTATTTAAAAAGACATCGGCGCCAGTATTTAGTTGATTCGAGTAGTAAACACCATGCGTACATGACCAATAAAAAACGAAAAAGAACCTTGATTCACTTGAATGCATAATTTTACAGATGCATGCCTTTATTTTTAGGTTTTTATCATAGTTTTACACAACAATCTTCAAGCATAAGCCTGTTTTTGTGATAAACACAGTCATGTCAATTTGTTTATGGTGGGCCAGTATGGAAACTATGATAAAATTAAATTTTATATAAATATTTACATTAATTATTTTTGTAAACAAGCTTATTAGATTTAAGACAATAATCCAAACTCCCTGTAAATATCAAATATCCACATAAATTTAGAAATAAATAATAATAATAATAGCCTTTGTGGTAAATGTTCAAATAAAATATTATTTAGTTGTATTGATATGAAAACCCTGATCCAAGAGTACAATTTCTTTAACATAACTGAGATACCTTTTGACAAGCAATTAACCTGTTTTATTAAAATAAAACAATTATTCACAACCCTGAATAAGGTTTTAAAAGATAACTAAACTGAGCTACTACTAATTCAAATCCAGACTGTAGCTCAAGTTAGAAATATTAACCTGAATAGAAAGATTGGTTAAATGCAATTATGAACTTTATGGTAAGATTGATAATCCTGCTAAGCAAAAGTTAGATAAAGAAAAAAGTTATGAAACAACAAATCCAACAAGAAACTGTTTTTAATCTTGGTTCTCTGAAGAAAAAAGAATAGAATCTGAATTATCGCATTATTTTTCTATCATTTTATAAGTGTGAAAAGAATATAAAGTTACTCCATCAGGACTAATTTAGTCCTGAGTCCTAGTAAACCTAGGAGTTCTGCGTGCTGTTTTGACAAATACAACTCATGAATTAGGTCGCTCAGTTCTGCTTGTATGATGAGGTGAGGTTCAGTATTTGATTCTTCTGGAATGTAATTAACATCTACTGAAGTTGGGGATTCATCAGTTGAGCCTTGTAGGGAATCAAAAATTTCTTTCCAAGAAGTTGGAGCAATCGGAATCAGTAAATCAACACCATGAACTACTGTTCTCAAAGCTGAATGAACATTTGGGTATGCGATACCCCTTTTATTGGTTTATTGAAACCAGTAACATTTGTTAAGCAAAAACAGCAATGGTTAGCAATCTGTCGGCAAATCATAGGTAAGCCCGAAGGCAAATACTCTTTTTTCCTTTTAAACACTGGGTTAGTATAACATAGCACTTTATGCATGCTACATGTGGAGCCCAGGATTTATCGTGGTCTCCCAAGGGACAGTCAAAATAATGTTTGTAAGCAGTTTTCAACAGACTCAACACTAATTTTTGTTGTCTTTTCGAGGTGAATTCTCCACAAAGTTAACAAAAAAATATTTGGGTAATTTTTACAAACCCGATTTTTATTCATTGTAAAATTCAAAATGTTTTAATGAATGAAAGTTAACTGAAATATTACAGAAATACTTAATTATAAAAATAAAAGTTTTAATTTTAAATACTTATTTATATAAAATTCTTTCACCATGGAGTGCAATAAAACACAACGTGAAACACACACACAACTTAACAAACCTTGATGTTCAATAAAATAATACCAAAAGTTGTTCTGTCAAAAAGCTTTCACTAAATTTATGGCATCACTTATGAAACAATTTTTGTAATAGTATGTGTATGATAAAACCACACCACAACTAAAGAACACAGTAAGTCATACAAAGAGCAGAACTCATACTGAAGAAAATTTCATCACATTGAATTACTCATTATTTGACTTACTGACATGTCTGGCTTGACATAAAATGGCATCATTCAACTGTGATGTATCAAATATAGGTCAATGGCATGCATCACAATATAAATCAGATGTGAATAAACAAACATACAGATGTACTAACTTTTTGAATGTTTGTTCCACGAACGATGGAACAAATAAATTTAAGGGGTTGTAACTTTAGAATGTTACATGATGGGTTATTTCAGAATACATATTCAGATACAGCAAATAAAATACTTTATAGAACACCTACTCCATTTTCAGTTTCAAATTTTATTTGACTAGTGTTAATTATTGGTAATTAATTACAGCATTCTACACATTTAAAAAATCACAATTATTTTGATCCAGTTTCTGTGCTAAAATGTCTTAGGAAAAATAGACAGTAAAAAAAGATTCTGTATATATATCAACTTAAAGAAACACAAAATACGTCTAGTGCTTTTAATAACACAGTTTGGTTTGCTGCAGCACAGTAAGTGACAATAACCATATCTTCATTACTAGTGTGAACTGAAATTTACATTACATTACAATTCTTTCAAGAGATGAAAATTTATCATATATAAAGTGAAGGCAAGCAATGACATTATATTGTGTATTGCAGATATTTTTATTAACACTGATTTTCTTTAACCACCCTTAATAATTTTAACAATCTAGTTAGTTGCAGTTAAAAAATAAGGTTACAAGGTTGTTCAACATGAAAAATATTAAACTAACTGCTGCTTTACAATAGCATTACAAACTGAAAGATAATTGCTTTTACAAAATACTGATTTTATACTTTATTTGTTCTTTTATAGTCTATCATACTTTTAAATACTTTATTTGTTCTTTTATAGTCTGTCATATTTTTAAATACTGATTTTATACTCTTATTTTTATATTTTTGCTATTAAACACATTTTCTGTTTTAATTTTTATTTAGTTTGATTCTTGTAACTTGGAATGTTATACTTCTATTTTTATGTGTTAAGTATGAAATATAGTTTGGTACATCAGAAAAATAAAATTTTATTTATATATTATTTTAATTGTATATTACATATTACATAAAAAACAACTTATCATTGTAATGAAAAATACATACTGCAGTTAGTTGTTTTAAGAGGTAATGAGGGGAAATGTCAGCATGGTACTCATTCTACGATGCCTGTACCTGATCACCTACAAATTGCTTTAAAAAAGAATAAGTGGTTGTTAATTACACTGAAAAAGGGAATAACTACAGTCTGGGTAATAAAATACTAACACCTATTAAGAAATAGTCAGAATCTACTTTATAACTGATTAAGTAATGTGTATCTAAGTAGGCCATGAACTTAGTCAGAAAGTAACTTTCTAACTTAGTTAGAAAAATATGTAACAAATTAAACCCAGTACTCCAACACAGAGTGCATTCAGAAAGTCACTGTACATTATGTTTTAGAATTATGTGATGCATTTTGTTCTTTCAGTGTTAGGTTGGTAGCCCTGTGAGTTTGTTGGGTGATGCTGTGTTGCTCAATAATAAACAAAGAGATTAGTTGTCGAGTTGCAATAGAACATGCTTAGTTTTGTTTCGTTTATTGGATTCAATAGTTACAAGACACATAGTAGTTCTTTCAATAGAGGAACGCTTTTTCTTGCTGACACGTCTTTTGTGAAGGTGACAAGTATACTGATTTAGTGAAGCACAAGTTTTCTGAAAAGTTTCCAAATAATTCTGTTCCTCACCGCAATCCAGTTCAAACTCTTATCAAAAAATTTCAGGCAACAGGCTCTATTGAAGACCTCCTAACTAAACAAACAGAAGCTGCCTGATTTTTGTTATGACCAAAAGTCCATCAAAGTCAATGCATAAGTTAGCATAGCAGCAAGATATCATACTTACTACCAGACTTAAAACTGTAAGAAAAGAACTGAAACTTTTCCCCCTACAAAGTGAGTTCAATGAACCTACAGATCTTACCAAAAAACTAAATTACTGTCAATGGTTTAAAAATTTATTGACAAAAATTCTATAGGTATCCTCAACTTACTTTTTTTTTACAGATGAAGTGTGATTTCATCTGGGAAGTTATATTAATTCATAAAATACACGACTGGTCAACAACTAACCCCCATGAATTACATGAAGCGAAAATTGGTCTGGGTAGGAGCAAGTAAAATGTGCATTTTGAGTCCAATCTTTTTTGAAAATACAGTTAATATTGATCATTAACATGCTGTTTTATCAAACTTCATTATTCAGTTAACAGAAGAGGAAATCAATCACAGTTGGTTCCAAGATGGTGTCACAGCTAACAGTTCAATGACTGTTACAAAATGTCTTTGGTAAACAAAGCATTTCGAGGGGTTTGTGGCCTGCATGATCGCCCGATCTGACTCCCCCAGATTAATTTCTATGGGAGGCAACGAAACAAGACTCTATTGAAACAGACCACACATGATTAATAATGGCATACGTATGAGACATTCCAGTACATCAGCTAGTTAAGTGTATGAAAACAAATTAAAACATTTGCATGTTGTACTGATGTTGGAGGTAATTTTCAACATCTTTTATGTACTATTACAGTTATTTTAATATCAGTTTTTATGAAATAAAAATATAAAGTAATAATTACAAAAGTTTCATTATTACACTTCCGTAACTCCAGTGACAGCAACTATCTGAACACACGTATTATTTAAGAACATAAAAAAATCTAGAACTTCATGACTTCAAAAAATTGTGTTAACAAATGAAAAACACAGTTTTCACTCTTTTTTTGTACATGCAAATTCTGGGTCCTCATTTGTTTAAAAGTTAGAAATATGTTAGAAATGATTGAAACCAGAAGTTCATTGACCTTTTAATTAATGGAATCATAGCTCATTTGCAAAAAAAAAACTTAGCCCTTTGTCAAAAATAAAATATTACTGCTTTATATGCCCACTTTTTCTTATTTTATTTAATTTTAGAATATTATATATTTTTGCATGATTAAATATGTATATAATGCAGAATGATACACTGGTTGTCAAAAAGCTATATCTTCATAATGTTACAAGGCTGTATCTAAATTTATTCAAATATTGTATCATCATTGCAGAGATTATGTTACATCTAATCTTTTTAACATCATGATTTAACCCTTTAACATGTTAATTATGCAAGTAACTGTGGGTTACACCCCTCTCTTGGTGGGATTTTTTTTTAAAATAAAAGTACAGAAATGAACATGTTAGTTGAATTTTCTTTAACTTCTGCTTAAGATATGTATATAATATTTCAAAGTAAACATTCCAGAATACTGATTAATAAATGTTTTAGCATGAAAAAGTAGGTATACACTTAGCTTAAAAGTTTTGTTAGTGTGATATATCTCAAAACATGGATCTATGCTCAAGCCCGATTCACAGTTATATAAGGCATCAAACTTAACCCACAAGTTATTACTATCAGGGACTTATAATACGAGGGTTATTTTTTTTCAAGGTCCGATCGGTCACAAAATTAAAACCACAGTGAAAATAAAAAAATTTTTATTTGTAACAAGTACTTACATAGTTAACGCTATTTCTCTACATAATCGCCACTCCGATTTAGACATTTAGTAGTGTGGTACAAACTTTCCAATACCCTTGTCATAGAACGGAGCTGCCTGTGTTTCTACGCTGGTCTGCAGTTCTTGGTGAAATTCATGGAACGTGGCACGACAATCACTGCAGCCTCATACTGCGTGACTCTTCAATATTTACAAGGGGCAACTCAGAATAAGCGAAGAGTAATGTTGTCTTTCCCAAGACAATGCTCGGCCGCACACTGCAGCTGTAACAAAGAAGCTCCTGTAGCGTTTTCGTTGGGAAGTGTTTGATCACCCACCATACAGCCCAGACTTGGCTCCATCCGATTTTCACCTCTTTGCTCACATGAAATGCTGGCTAGGAGGATAACATTTTGGCACAGACATCGAGCTGCAGACCAGCATAGAAACATGGCTGAAAACACAGGTAGCTCCATTCTATGATGAAGGTATTGGAAAGTTGGTACCACGCTACAACAAATGTCTAAATCGGAGTAGCATAAAAAATTTTTTATTTTCACTGTGGTTTTAATTTTGTGACCGATCGGACCTTGAAAATAAATAACCCTCATACATCCCCAGAAAATAGATCAGTCATTCTATTAAAAATTTCATGTTGTAGGTCTATTGCATCACCAGATCCATTATGCATTGAACTACCAAATTCATCCTCATCATCAATCTCATTTAATGTAACAATATCTAAATGTTCAGCATCAGAGAAATCAAAGTCAGATGCTACGTCATCTAACAACCTTGTTACTTCATTATCAGTCACATAAGCACTACTTTCTGCCATGTTTGAACTGTTTACTTTCTAGAAAAAATATCCCTACAACACAAATTGAAAACAAGAAATCAAGTATATACAAATTAAAAAAAGAAAACACTGTAAAAAACACTCATTATATAGACACTAAGTTTTTATAACTACATTTGGAAAAAGAAAACATACTGTAAACACAATACTTTTATAACAAAAATTGCAAAAACGTAAGTGTAAACTGAATAAAAACATTGAACAATACTGCGGAAATCTGAATGACGGCAGTGTGATGGGAGGAATAGTTTACAGTAAAGGAACATTTTATAGCTTAATGAAGTCATTTTACATATCAGCGACTGATAGCAATATACAAAGCATACTATTATGGCAAAACTCCATAGGACTGAATTTTCACTCACTGCCGTAATAGTATGACAAAATGCGTCTAAAGGTTAAGAAGCTTAAAAATGAACACTGATAATTACATACAAATCATTGTAGTAACATCAAATCTTGGAACATCACAAAAAGTTTTTTTTTCTTATTTATTGATTTAGTCAAAACAAAACAGGATTAAAAAACATAATTCTTTATAACAAACAAGAATTATAGTAATTTAATTATAATCACAATAGAATTTGTTAAAAGTCTAATTATTGTTACCATTACAAATGAATCTTAGAAATTGATCTTAACTGCTGCAGTAAATGTTACGTTTAATACAAAAAAAAAATAGCTTTATATAAAAATACAATAACTTTATTACAAACCATATGTTAGTACCACTGTAAGTTATTAACCCTATTCAGTCCATTGTCAGACTCAGTCAGATATGCCTCTTTTCCTGGACAAGTCCAAAGTCAGGCTCGGCCCCACATGCTGAACAGTCATTTCCTTTCTTATATCACTTTACCTGTTCATGTAGTTACAAAGTTTGTCAATAGATTGCGACTCGTTTTACTTTTTTCCATACTTAAGAATTTGTAGATTTTACACGGCGATAAAATACAATTGCCGATGTCATAACTGTAAACAAACATGGCTTCAACCTCACATGTCTGACGACATTGAAAATATTTTATATGAAAGTGATTCAAGAAGTGATTATAGTGATGAATCAGACTTTTTTTTAATAAATATTGATAAAAGTGTTACTGATCATACAGAAGTCAAAATGAATTTTGCAGATTAAAGTGATAAAACCAAAAGTGATGTTTGGAGGTTATTTGAGGTAAATAATCCAGACTTAAAACAATTTCCTTTCACAGAAAATTCACCCAAGTTTTCTAATACCTTATAACCAAAGACCCATTAATGAATTAGGGTATTTCAAATCATTTTTCAGAGATGAATTTACTCACAAATAGTTTATCCAACTAGTATGCAAAAATAAAAATCCAAAAACAGCTGCCTCTTCCACTGTTTTTCATACATTGAACGATAATCCTTTAGATGAAATAAAAGCTTTGATTGGTGTTTGTTGAATATGGGCCCAACCCAAAAGCAGTATTGGTTAAATATTTTTTAGAAAATTAGATTGGTTTCTTTTTCGAAGAAGTTTTAAAGTAAGATTACTGCAACTATTTTGGCATCTGTATCTTATTGCTTCTCGTTCAGTTTAAAAGTAAAAATTAAGTTCAGTTTAAGTAAAATTAGAAATATCAGTCAATACTTAGATAAAAAGAAGCAGGTAATTATATAACCCACAGCATGAAATTTCAACTGATGAAGCACTATAGGTTTCAAAGGAAGGGTGTTTTGGAAATGTTACAACCCTAGAAGGCCTACAAAAATGGGGATTGCAAGTTATTGTTTGTGTGACTCTGCAAATGGTTATGTTTGCTGTAATTTGCCATATTATGATAAAATAACTGATTGTTTGATATGCCCAGAATTTCCATTTACAACCCGGATTTTCCTTCATTTGATGCAAACATTGCTTCTAACTACTGAAAGTACTAGCTACAATCTTTTTACTGACAGATTTTATACTGGACCAGATCTTGGCATACAGCTTAGGAAATTAAAATTGCACACCATAGGAACAGTAATGACAGACGGGTCCTCCGTATGAAATAAATAAACCAAAACCCAAACTACATAAGTTAAACAAATTGTTAAAGGAGGTACTGTAATAAAATCACAATAAGCCTAATGCATTATTAATTATAGAAGTTAATGGGTGGTGTTGATATTAATAGGTGGCTGACCAGTACTGTGGAACATAACCGGACCAGAGTGGTGAACATGTCTTTGCAAATCAGCTGATTTTTAAGTATAGAGTTCCAATGTTCAAGTCCTAATAAAGGTACTCAAATCTGAAAACTAGATCACAGATAACAGTGTTCTTTGGTGGTTGGGTTTCAATTAACCATATACATCTCAGAAATGGTTTTCCTGAGACTGTACAAGACTACACTTCACTTACACTCATACGTATCATCCTCTGAAGTAATACCTGATGGTGATTCCTGGAGGCTAAACAGTAAAAAAAAAAAGTACTATGGAACATATGCTTTTACTTGGAAATCCTACAAATAGTGGCACAAAACCTTTTTTTTTTGGTTGTTGGAATTGGCAATAGCTTCATTCTATACAAACAAAACTTAATGGAAAATAACTTATAATAACATGTAAAACTTATGGAAAAAGAGTAAGACAATTGGGTGCAGATTTACATAACAAGTTTCAAGGAAACGAGGTCGTTCCTCATCGAGCAACAATTAGATGGAAAGCCTCACTTTATAATGTAAACTTATAAAGTCAACAAAAGACTGCAGTCTGCAGCAATAGAGCCAAGAAAGGAGGAAGGAAACAGTTTTCTACTGAAAAATGTGTGAAAAAAACCAGGATTATATCCAGGACTCAAGTTTCAAAAAGTATCACACCAAAACGAAGTATAAGTAAATTTGTTGTACAATAATAAAAACAAATTGTAAATAGTATGCATTATAACGTAAGTGAGAAACAGTGGTAAATAAAGAGTTAAGAGAAGTAAATGATAAGGCAAGTATCTACAACTGTTATATGTGCAATATTATGCATGAAAGACTCTGTGAATACATGTGACTAACAATTAGATTGGAAAGAGTTAATATTTACTTCTATATTTAAGAAAATAATATAGTTAAGATTATTGGAAACAATTATTGGCTTGTAAAACAGATCTTTCTTTTTCCTGTTTAGCCTTCAGTAATTACCTTTTAAATACTTCAGAGGATGATATGTATGAGTGTAAATGAAATGAAGTATTGTACAGTCTCAGTTTGACCATTCCTGAGGTGTGTGGTTAATTGAAACCCAACCACCAAAGAACACCAGTATCCACGATCTAGTATTCAAATCCGTATAACTGACTTTACTAGGACTTGAACACTGGAACTCTCGACTTCCAATCAGCTGATTTGGGAAGAGACCAACCCGGTGGGTTTTGTACAACAGATCTAGCTGTAAAGTATTCACTATCTCAAGCAAACAACCATTGGATAATATTAAAATAGTAACTTTTGACTTCTTGACTGAAAATGGTTCTAATATAAATATGTGGACAACCACATTTTTAATTTGTTGTAAAACTGTTGACTAATCAAAAATTTATTTTTACAAAATTAAGTTTTTAGTTTTCTTTCTTTAGTACTAAAAGCAGTTATTGAAAGTTATAAATTGTGAGCAACAATAAAAAAATAGTAATTTTGTTGAGTAATCACACACTAGTGTTATATTTGAAAATAATCCATAATAATCATGCTGGATAGTAGAGTTCAGCAGTTTATTTTTGATAACTGGATATAGCTGTGTAAATCATAAAATCACCCCCTCCAAAATGACCAGTACACATGCACATTTTCACAAAGGACAAAACCTCAGTCAGCTACAGAGATTGTACAGTCACAATTAATGATAAAGAACTTCTTCAGTTGCATGTTTTAGTGGGCACATTATATTTACAATTTGATATAAATACATTTATGTTATAAAAAACACAATATAAATACCCAACTACACGGTAATTTGTCTCACTTCTTGAGCCGACTGTAAAAGCACTGACACATTGATGGCATGAACCCAGTTATGGAATGAAATGCACACGCTACTATTGCTAACCTCTGATGTCTTAAAGCAAACTGTCCATAGCCTCACAATGGGTGTCTTGTCTAGAATCAAATTGCCAAAAACAAACAGCTGAACTCTATCAAACAATACTATCAGGTAATGAGAAAAAGCACAGCTATACCTTTAGAAAAGAAAGGAAAACTGTACAAAGCTCCTAGACATCTATGTAGAGAGAATTCCTAAAAATAATTCTAGATCAACGAAACCCCAGCATCATATATGTGGCTAGTTTCATGCACATTAGACCAGAGGTCAGCAACCTTTTGCTAACAGTGTACCAACTAAGGGTTTAAAATCATTCAGTGTGCTAACAACATTCATATTTTTATACAATTCAAGGTCAATATATTTTATACAGTAATATAATATAATAATATTTAAACTACATTGAAAGAAACTATTTTTAAAAGTTTTATTAATAATGGGAGCCTTGCCCTTGCATGATCTTTGCTAGTTGCTAAATATCGGCAACATACTTTGTTAATGTGAGTTTTATACAATTTTCTAAATGTTCAGGTATTAGACCACACCATTGTAGTCTTAACAATGCTTTCATGCGACAGAAAATTTGCTCACAGTAATAAGTCGAACCAAAACCATAAGAAGAGCAAAAGCACTTTCTTTAAACAGATGAAAGATCTCAGGAGAGATGTCCAACAGTTGAGAATAGCAGCAGACTTTTCTAAATTTTCATCTTCCAGACTTCCTTAGGTCAACAAATTTTGATGTCCGTAATTCTGAAGACCTAAATTCAACCTGTTGCATTTCAAAATCATCAATGTCAGGCTTAATGGGGTATGAAAATAAAAGAGTCCATGAATGTGGAAGTCTTGACTTCATTTATCAAATTCTGCTGCGAGTGCTTAAATGTGTTCCTGAAATTGATTTGAATGATTCTTCACATTTAGGGAAGTACTTAGAATGCTTTGATGTTGATGTCAAGATAGTTTCATTATAAATGCTTTCAAACAGCAAAAAAGATAAAGTACTGTTTTACTTTGTCTTTGTAATTTCAAATTCAGCTCATTTAAATGCGTGTTTATATCAATTAAAAACATCAGCTTTAACAACCAGTTTTCATCTTTCAATTCAGGAAAATATAGCTGTATAACAATCGAAAATAGCTGTATAACAATTTCCATAATCACACTCAATTTCTTGTAGAAGATACTTGGAATTGCCTGTGAACCAGTGGAGAATGAGAAACAAGAAACTTGACTGTCTTAACAACAGTTGTCACAGAGACCAAATTCAGAGATGAGGTCTTTGCACATAAGTTCTCCTGCCGTATAATGCAATGAAAATGTAACAGTTTGCAGTTAAAATGATTTTCAAGAAGTTTTACAAATCCTTTATTCTTGCCAACTATTACAGCAGCACCATCAGTTGTCACATAGAATAATTTGTTCAAGTCAATGTCATGTTTAGCAAAATAACCAATATATGCAGTCAAAATATCCTCTGCTTTGGTTGTGTCATTAAAGGATAGTAAGTAACACAACTCTTCATAAATGTGATTATTCCTGAATATCTTGCAACTATAACTAGGCGAGACAAATCATTTAAATCAGTGCTTTCATTACGGCCGACAATAGATTCTTGGAATTGCTTTAATCCAATTGTTTGTTTAGTTTTTACATTTTCAGCAGTCAGTTATGCGCCTCTCAATTGATCTTAATCTCCTCCTATTTGGTAAATCACCAAACAAAACTTCAGCACTGCTCACTGCTCAAACAGGTTTCTTTGATATATATTCTCAATCTGTAAAAGGTTTACCTTTTAAAGCCACGCATTGAGCTATTTTGTAACTACATTCAGTAGCTTTATTCTTCATTCCAACTGCATGGTGCAAAATACCAGTTTGTTTTTTAAAACCAGAAATAGTTTTTGTGATGGCTTTAAAAACTTCTGAGGTTTTAAATCTAGATCAGATTTAGTTTGAAAATGTCTTTGTAGTCTAGAGTGTGACACACAACACTTGCGCTACAAAAAATACAAACAGGATGATCTTTTTGTTCTTCAAATCCATATTCTTGTATTCAATTTTCTTGAAATGGACGATGATCAAGTTTCCTTTTCTTTTCTGCCATATTTAATACAAATGGTATTCTGAAAATACCATACCATACCATACTAAATAAACCAACAAACATCAATGCTGATATTTAAATATAAAATTTAACTGAATTAAAATTAAAAAATGTTAAATTTGTATAAACATTATTTGAGTAGGACTTATTGTTTTTACAATTCAAACAAACTCACTAATTATATCAATTATAAAATTTTTTTTTGTGAAACCTATTTTCACCCTGAGTGATGAGCGATCTTTAATTGTGATTGTGTTATGGGATTTGGGTAAAGTTTTGAGTCTCCATACTCCTGAATATATTTTTCCAACAATATCAAATTATCTCAATTGAGACAAAGTAGAAAGAATTAAAGAAATGACACTGTTAAATTTTAAGAACCGACTCGTGATGCGGCTCTTTTATAGTTCTGACTTTTGTGTCAATCACAACCAAATTATTGATATGTAAAACTTAGAGCTTCTCCATGCCATTAGAAATTGCTTGGCGTGCTAAGTGTGGCAATTACATCAACATGCATATCAGGTGGACAATGGATTTTTTCTCTAAGGAAAAAATATGATTGTATAGAAATCAATTGTACAATCCTATAATATAGGAAAGATCATAAGAAAAATACACAAAATTGAATTTTTTTATAACATGAATTTATATTTCAAAATAAATATACAAATGAAAAATATATATAAACACAAACTAGACTTACAGAAACAGGGATTAACTAGCAAATTTTTTTTAGGCAATAAGTTTGAGATAATCTGTACATTATATATAACTATAATTAAGCACTAATACAACTATCAGAGAATTTATCAGTCTCACAGTAACACGATTCACCAGGAATTTCATTCACACTGTAAATGTTTTGTATCACAAATAGCACAGTTAAAAATTTAGTGGTACAAATAAAATTACTTATTCACTTTTAGTGTTACTTTTTTTTCACCTTATATTCCTTTTTTTTGTATTAAAGAAATTCTAACAAACTGCTATTTAATTGGATTCGTCAGATTTGATCAAAGAAATCTGATAATAATTAACACAGACATCTATGTTCAACAGATGCTACTATTGATACTTAATCTGCATTCCTCAAATGTCAATGAATAATTAATTAAAATACACCGATGTACAGGAGAAAATTAATAGTCTATTACATGTGAATTCAACACAAAATTTAATCGCAGATAAAGTTATTTTAACTTTAAATGAAGGAAAAATGATATGGTTCTGATCATAAAATAAAAACAAAACGCCAAATTCTTATCTTTTTAAAAAAAACGTTGATACACTTCTTTGTAAATGAAGCAATATGAAATGTGTAAGTAATTTTCTTTCAACTCTTATGTACACATTAAGACAAAACCATTTTTATGTATTCATATAAAATTCCGAAGACCTTTTTAACATGCAAGAAAACACATTGCATTAAATTATGATACTGTCCAGTTATAAATACCGCTACTTTAAAGCACTTTATTGCTTCTCTTCTTTTTTTGTTTGTTCTTCACTAGTACTTTGTTGACCTGTACTACTGCTGCCTGCTGATTCACGATCTGCTGCCATCTGATTACACAAATTTTAAATGATTAATACCATTAACATAATAACTCAACTCTTTAATATCATACCTGATTAATGTGGTAATTAGTTAAAACATTTACTCAAATATCATAAGTAGATTTTTGCTTCCTATAAATTAAGACTGTTACATTAGTAATTTAAATAATGAATACACAATTACTGCAGTGTGCACTAAATTTAAACTGTTATTGCAAATTAACAGCAAGGATTCACTTGTTAAAACAGCAAAATGTTCTTTTAATGAAAATAATTGAGAGCCAATACTGTGATTCTGACCAGAACAGTAAAACATATACAATATGGAATTACCAATGTACACTAGTCTGTATGTATTGGTAGAATTTAATCTCCAACGTTAAAGACTGCTCTAAATTGAAAAAAAAAAAAAAAAACAATTTTGAAATTTCTCTCTTAGCTGGAAAGTGGTTGCAATAATACAAAATCAGTAATGTAACTGAAATAAAAGCTGATGCCAATAGCCCAGTTGAATTATAACACTCAGAATTTA
Organism: Lycorma delicatula; assembly: GCF_047948215.1. Taxonomy (NCBI): domain Eukaryota; kingdom Metazoa; phylum Arthropoda; class Insecta; order Hemiptera; family Fulgoridae; genus Lycorma; species Lycorma delicatula. Next base: position 80,994,746 of record NC_134459.1, on the reverse strand, counting down.
AAATTTAAAATTAAGCAACTACTCTACACACTGCTGACCCACAATTCTATTCTATATATAAAACAATGTTTTTAAGTTTTGAAAAAAAAATTTTCACATAACTTTTACAGTCATCAGTAAAGCTAGCTTAAACAGTGTCATTTTTCATATATTAATATTCCCAATCATACTTAATTCACATTCTCTAAGAAATAGCTATATTGTTCATCACAAGTATTAAAAGATTAAATGACATTTCATTTATAAAAATCTGGTAAAAAAGGTTTCTGTTTCAATGATTTGAATAATTTATCAGCTTGTGCTTAGTTTCTGTGTGTTACACTGTTTGTACTGGATTACGCATTAACATATAGCCTATTTCAAACCAAATCTGAAAATGAAGTTAAAGAAAATTTAATAACACGAGTGGTTTAAAAGTAGCTAGTTAACAACAAGTAATGGGTCAGCTCTCAGGTCTCAACCCCCTTAAAAAAATAATTTTTTGGCATTACTAACGCTCTTGTGGTAAACTTCTTATAATTACACAGCCAAGCTATGCATATTTTCAAAAAAAAAAAAATTAATTAAAATTAAAAGTTGATAGAAATTTGAATGATTATGGTTTTTTTTAATTATCTAATATGCAGTGAGGGTTAATATATGCAGTTTAACTTGTATGCAGTTCTCACTGCATAAATTAAGCTATATGTAGTTCATGTTTCAATACTTAATTGTTAACCGAAACTGAATTTTTCATAAAATATAAATATTCATAAGGATGATAGTAGCCAAAACATTTTTTAAATGTAAAATAATTTTTTTTTTCAAATATACATAACTTATTTATTCCTGCATAACAGTATTATACATTCTATTCTGTTCTATTCTCACAGACAACTTTATAACTTCTCAAAAACAGCTCAACAAACAAAAAATACTTGTTCAAAGAATTGTTACTTATCAAAACTTTTAACATAACTTACTTGCACAATTTACTGTATTATACAAATAATTATTTATAAAACCAAACTGTAAATATGTGATAAATCATTTAATAATTAAACAATTTTATTACCTTCTTATATGCCATTTCAAATAATTTCAGAGATGCCTGCTGCAATTCACCAACTATTCTACGAACTTCTTCTGGGTCAGTATCATCTTTCTTTGCAATTAATTCTTTTACTTTTACTATCTGGTCATTTAATTTGTCACACTGTAAATACATTGAAAAACATTTATATTAATTTAGACTCCAATATTGAAAAACAAAATCAATATTTACCACCATTAAGTAATACACACCATACAATTAGCACATGAATGAAGTGTAAACTTACTGAACACTCACAATAACTATTCTCAACTACTTGCAAGAGAACAATTTAGCAGTTCTACCCTCTACAATTATTTTTATTTTTTTTCTCCACTGATTTTTTCAAAATTATTTAATAACCCCCCCCCAATCGTTCTGTAATAAACCCCTTATCTTAATCCCAGTTACCATCCTTTATTCAGTTGTCATCAAAGGCTGTCTTATAAATATTCTTATATGAAAGACAATTATTAATTTCAAATCAATTTTTTTGTCTCCTAGAAAATATAAATAATTTTATGATTTATTTAAATCACTAAATTAATCTTAAAATTTATACATTCTACAAAAACTATTACAAAGCCTTTAAGAAAATAAAGATTATTAGTAACATTTCTTACTGAGCATTTTGGTCTGAAAATTTATTTATACTTTATAACAATTACAGTTATGATAAAATAAAACAGGTTATAAATCTAACCCACCAGGTTGGTCTAGTGGTGAACGCGTCTTTCCAAATCAGCTGATTTGGAAGTCGAGAGTTCCAGCGTTCAAGTCCTAGTAAAGCCAGCTACTTTTACACGGACTTGAATACTAGATCGTGGATACCGGTGTTCTTTGGTGGTTGGGTTTCAATTAACCACACATCTCAGGTATGGTCGAACTGAGAATGTACAAGACTACACTTCATTCACACTCATACATATCATCCTCACTCATCCTCTTAAGTATTATCTAAACGGTAGTTACAGGAGGCTAAACAGGAAAAAGAAAGAAAAGGTTATAAATCTAAGCCAATGGTTAAATTACTATGAATTATTAACAGGCCATGAAAATTGTACTATAATGAATGACTATAAAATTCTACAAGCATGAATGACAATGACTAAAGAATTAAAGAATTAAACTCTTCATTATAAATTTAAAAAATTAAGCATACAGTTTATCAAAAAACATACCTCCTCTTTGGGCAACTGATCCTTGAATTCAACCATTTTTGTTTCCGTATCATGAATAATATTTTCAGCTTGATTAAGAGCTTCAACACGATCTTTCTTAACTTTATCTTGTTGTGCATACTGTTCAGCATTTTTAACCATGTTTTCTATTTCATCTTTACTTAAGCCACCAGATGATTGAATAACAACTGTAAAAAAAATAGTTAAACTTACTAATGTAACACAAAATTAAACAAAATATTTAAGCATGTAAACTTCAGTTTCAATGTCAAATCCACTCATGAAAGTAAAACTAATTTTAAAAATCCTGAAGCATTTACAGGTTACTTGGTGATTACAACAAGCCTCTCATCTGCAAACACTAGAATTTCACTTTCTGATACTATTAATAATATTAGTAATACACAAGCATTTCATCTATCTTGACAAAAAAAAAACTTGACCTTTATAGAAGTGAGTAAAATAAAATAATTCATAATCCATACTAACATATCATCTTTTTACAAATCAATGGGCAAGCTAGTTTTAATCAAGACATCCCTTCTTCCAACCAACACACTTCCAATTCAATAAAACAATTACCAACACAAGGCTTTATTACAAAGGCTATTTGGAAACTAACTTCCCAGACCTTGGTATTGCAAGGAGTGGGGTTAGCAATTTTATCTTTGCACAAATTGAATGGTCTGGTTTCAGTGAAGTTCTAATGTGTTACTGTAAATAATGCTTAGAATTTTCCTTCACTTGTTTGTAAACAAACAAGAAAAATAAAATTCCCTGCCTGTAGAACTCTAGTTCGAAATGGCTGCCATCATAGAAATCTCACAAACTGTGTAGTGCATGCAGTCATCAATTTCCTTTATGTAAAAAACTTAGCCGCTAAAATTCATGAACTTAGGGCAGTATATGGAAGGAACATCATGAGTGACAGTGTGATAAGACAATGATGCTGTATATTTTGGAAAGCTCAAACAAACATTTACAACAATGAAAGAAGTGGTCGACCGACCCTCAATCATCACAAATGAACTTGTTGCAAGAGTTGATTTCACTACACTTTCTTCACCCTTGCCATAATGAGAAGGATGAATTTCTTGACTACTAACAGGCGAGGAGAAATGGGTTAAATTTGTTAACATGTAAACAAAAGCTCAATCAATGCAGTGGGTACACAACAGTTCTCAAAAACCAGTACAAACCCATCAAATACGTTCTTCAAAAAAGCTGATATCAGATTTTTGGTACCGTAACGGTGTGAACTTGGTTGATTTTGTGGAAAGAGGCATGACAACACAAACTTACTGCAAGACGTTTAAGAAATTGTGAAAGGCCATACAAAACAAATGATGCAACATGCAGAGTTCAGGCATTGTTTTTCTTCATGGCAAAACTTGTCCACAAATTCAACAGTTTCCATTTAGTTCCCAGTGATTATGACTTTCTCCCAAAAATTAAGAAACAAGCTTAAAATAATGCAGCGTTTTCAAAATGATTTTAAAAACTATATCACTACCTGGTTTACAAATCACAGGTGGCAGGGTTTTATGACAAGGGTATTCAAAAACATTTTTACAGATATTGTAGGTGCCTGAATTTGGGCAATTATATAGAAAAGAAGCTATAACATGTATACATTCTTATAAATTGGTTTTAATAACGAATCAGGGAAGTTACTTTGTCAATAGCCTCCATATTATACAAAAATTATTAATTCCAAGTAAAAGTTGTTAAATTTTATCCAATTTATTAAAATCTAAAGATTTTAAGGTGTCTGTTTTCATAATTTCTTTTATAATTATTCATAGTTGCTAAAATTGTGATCAACACAATAAATCTGTAATAAAAAAAAACACCTTATTCAGCAGAGACAAAAAAACCTCTATTTGGATGCTTCAAAAATATAGTTCCAACAGTTATTTTGATAGAATAACACTAGGTTTAAGTCTTGCAGTTTATATTTCAATTAAATTTGCGTTTAACTTTCAAGAAGATTATCATAATGATTTAACCCTTTCGGTACTAACAACTGGATATCAGGTCGTTTATAGTTTTGTCAAGAAATAGCAACATCCTGTTATCAGGATGTTTCAAATTTTGTTGTTGTAATTTTTGTTATTCAACAAAATTTTACATGTACAATATTAAATTAATCGCAAAGAATTGTAGATTCAGAATATATATAAAGTTACACAATTAATAAATATTAAGGTTTTAGAAGTAGAGAGTTTAATTGTTGATTTAGATGGCTTTGATAACTGCATAGTTAATCCCAACAGGTGAACAAATTCCTAAAGATAATTTCAGTATCAATGTAGGCCTTTAACATTCAGGTAAAACTAATAATATTCAGTGGAATGAAGTAAATTATAAAAATTACCCTGGGATGGAACATAATTTTGGTTACCACAAATCACCAGGAGTCAAAACAGTGTATCTAGAAATTCTCACCCTTATTTTAGGTTATTTCTTATGGTCAATTTGATTTGGGACTTTACTAAATATACAAACAATATAATATGAAATTTGTGGAGGCAAATACATTATCAGTAAATAATCTATTGAACTGGAAGAAAATTACTGCAGACGAATGGTTTTGCATTTATTGCAATGCTATTAAAAGTGGATATAAATAGAACCTACACCGTCCCATTACTAGAATATGATGTCTATTCAGTCTATTCAGAGAATGCCATGGTTCAGACAAATGTTAGCTGGAGTTGTTTTCAGTCTATTTAAACATTTTTCCAAATTGCAGACACCAAAGACATCCTCCCTTTCAATATCATTGGTAGAATGATGCTAAATTGTAGCATACTGTAAAAAGATACTGTATATTGTTTGTATAACAAACAAACCCCTTGAAAAGTTAATTTTATTATTTCAGTTATTGAAGAACTATCTCGTAATTGGCTGGCACATGAAGTGAACAAAATTCTCCAACTAGTACTTGGAAGGGCTGTTGTAACGCCTAAAATGTTTGATGCTGGAGGGTTTTTTTCTTTTGAAAAATAATGTTAGAGAGAAAAGAACTGTTTAGTTTGTAGTGCAGCTAGTACTAAAGCTGATGGAAAAAGAAAAAAATCAAGTTTTCAATGTATAAAAATTTAGTAAAGGTGTGCACATCCATTATGTTTGACACAACATACTTGCTAAAATTTTGCCTAGGTTTATAAGTGAAATAATTTGGCTAATAACTGCTTTATGGTATTTAATTTTTTGTTATCTTATAACTTTGAAATATTCATCTCTCCTGTAATGTAACACAGATAAAACAGATTCAAAGAAACAAAAACTCAAAACCCTGGGTTTTTTCAATATAATATGACTTATTTTTTAACAATTTCTTTCAAATTTTGTGATTAAATTTTTAGTGAAATAAAATGTTAAATATAAGTGCGTTTCAAGTCCGTTTCAATATCTTTTTTCTAAAACATATTTGGCCAGTAATTTTTTTTATATTTTTTGCATTTTTCTTTTAAAAAAATCAAGTTAAACAAAAATAATGGTTTTATGAGAAAAAAGTAAAATATTGACAAACAGCCAAAAACAGGTCTGGTATTTCTCAGTAGTCCAATCACAAAAATTATCGATTTTTTGGATTTTTTTTTCTGGTACCAAAAGGGTTATTCACAACACTAAGATATCATTATATTTGAAAAAAATTCAGTAAATGTTTTATTAATATAAAAATACTCACTTTGCTGTTCCTTTCCTGTTCCCTTATCTCTAGCAGAAACATGTACAATACCATTAGCATCAATATCAAATGTTACTTCTATCTGAGGTACACCACGTGGTGCAGGTGGTATACCGACTAATGTGAATTGACCTAACAGCTTGTTATCTGCTGCCATTTCACGTTCACCCTGGTGTACTTTAATTTCGACTTGTGTCTGGCCATCAGCTGCTGTTGAAAATACCTAAACCATAAATTAAAGCAATGAAATTTTATTTGAAAATAAAATCCAATTAGTTATATTTTAACTTAAAAGATCATTATAATAATTATACAAAGAAAAAGTAAATTATTTTAGAACAACTAATGTAATTAATTCCTATAACAAATGTTAAGAATGCAATGCTGACTTCTGGATCAATACAAACTGTGTAATTAATTAATAACGTCACCTGATTAACATGTTCACAGTTTAACACAATAAATATCATACATATATCCCTTATAAATTAAAACCTTTTAATTTATATATACTCATTCTTGTTAAAAAATTTTTTTCTGACAGAAAAACTTTATAAGTGCACCTGATCTGCTTAGGGCATGCAAAATTTATTGTGCAGTAATATATGTGTAAATATTAAATATAACTAAATGAATGCCTATATGATGACATTTTTTTATCATCAGACATGGCAGCAGTATGTATTTGTATTTTTTATTCAGCAAAACTATAACCACAATAACACTAATATTCAGTCATGTTATTGGAGTTGCATCAAACTGCATGCATGATACAAAAATTGGATCTTTCTGAATCTTTTCAAAAAACAAAAAATAAATTCAAAACTTCTCTAACCCTTTACAGTTTAAGGATCAAGACATATTCAAGAACACAATATAGGTGCAGCAAGTGTACTAACACTTTTTTGTAAAATTTTTTTTTTGCGAAATAACCTTTTAAAAAATTACTTTATAATTTGAAATAACATCACCTATTTAAAAATTGGTATTGTGATTTATATCAACCACTGTCTGTGATATCACAATAATAGTTTGTGATTAAAAGTTATTTAAAAATAACTTTTTTTAATAAAAATATAACAAAATGTTTTCATGACAAGTAACAAAAAATATTAGGATTCTTTTTTTAAAAATAAGAAGTGTACTGATTTTTATAAATTAATGTAAAATGTATCAGAACATTTCTATTTTTAAATACAACTGAAGAACTTGACAGAATACATTTATTATTGTTAATCTTTTTCAGAAAAAATAAAACAAAAAAATTAGTGAAAAAATTATTTTATGGTAAAAAATACAAATTTGTAAATAAGGTCTTAAACTTGCTACGTAACGTGGACAAAATACCCAGACTACAGAATTAATTTTCAACACCTATTAACTTGGGATTAGGGTAGAGACTTCTTACAATCAAACTTGGACAAAATACCCAGACTAGAGAATTAATTTTCAAAACCTATTAACTTGGGATTAGGGTAGAGACTTCTTACAATCAACTACATGACAATAAAAGAAAGACAATGCATATAAATTAAAATTTTTAAACAAAAAATTTAAATTAAATTTAGAACTATAATTTTTATAAGTACAATAGGCATTTGATAAATCAAAATTAATTTCACAGAATAAAACTTTTACAACTTCCTTTAAAAATATCATTCACATCCAGTAAAATAAAAAATTATAGAGATTAGGCAGGTACAAGGAGCACCCATAATACCATTAATACCCACCCAGATGAAACTAAATTCTAATATACAAACTATGATCTCTTGAAAGTCTTAAAAATGTGTGAAAAGTTAATTATATTATAAATTTGTTTTTTTAAGTCCTATGTACTACAATTCTTTTCACTGTTTTACTTGTCTTTTCTGTTTTTGAGGATAAAAAATTAAGATGCAAAAAACAGACTCGTTTGAATGCTATAAGACAATGAATGTTCAATGAAAATTTCATTCATTTATTGATTTAAAAAAAAAATAGAATATTCAATAATCAAAAAATATCTTTAACCTAAGGCCAGGTAAGAAGAATTTAGCTAGTTGAATTAAACAGATGATAATTCAAGTTGAAAAATTAGGATTTAAAGATACTCATATAATAAATATATTTTAATAAATATTTATAAAAGACATTTCTTTAGAATTTAAAAAAAAAAAATAACATTGCCAATTTCCAAAAAAAATTAGTTAAATTTTTAAAATTTTCTAGCTAGGTAATGTTCATTACAAAATTCAAATCTACCTGGCTTTTCTTCGTTGGAATTGTAGTGTTTCTTGAAATAAGTCGTGTGAATACACCACCAAGTGTTTCAATACCAAGAGACAAAGGTGTAACATCTAATAACAAAACATCAGTTACATCTCCAGCCAAAACACCTCCTTGAACTGCAGCTCCTACAGCAACTGCTTCATCTGGATTTACTGCACGACTTGGCTGACGACCAAAGATCTCCTGAACTGTAGCCTGTACCTGTATTTTTGTACATTCATGATTAATCCACTTCAAAATAAAATCATACTAGTCTATCTGTATTTTACACAATTTTCATGAAAAGTAATAAAATACTATTAAGGATGCATAATATTAAAATAGGATTCACAGGCAATAAATAAGGATTGTAACTAAAAAAGTCTGCACTATCCTCTGAACACTATTTAAAGTCTTAGGCAGTTCACTATCCTCTAAATATCAATTAAAATCTCAGCCATTTATATTCTCAAACTTAATAAAAAATTCAATTTATATTTGAAGACAAATCTGTTCACTTAAGGGACTGACTGAAAAGTCAGTCCCTGAAGTTAATTAAGTTATTAATTTAATAACTTAAATTAATTCAATACCTACTAAAACATAATACTGAAAATAATGACTGGATACAAGTTTCATAATAAAAATTCCAAAATAAAAGTTTTAAATTTATCAGACGATAACAAATTTAGCCAATTTTTAACTCTTAACAATAAATCAGTCAATACTGATTGTGATCTTTTAGTAAACAATACAGTAGCAATAAAACATTAAAATAGTAATAAACATTTTTTTTTTTGTCTTCAGTCATTTGACTGGTTTGATGCAGCTCTCCAAGATTCCCTGTCTAGTGCTAGTCGTTTCATTTCAGTATACCCTCTACATCCTACATCCCTAACAATTTGTTTTACATATTCCAAACGTGGCCTGCCTACACAATTTTTCCCTTCTACCTGTCCTTCCAAAATTAAAGCGACTATACCAGGATGCCTTAGTATGTGGCCTATAAGTCTGTCTCTTCTTTTAACTATGTTTTTCCAAATGCTTCTTTCTTCATCTATTTGCCGCAATACCTCCTCATTTGTCACTTTATCCACCCATCTGATTTTTAACATTCTCCTATAGCACCACATTTCAAAAGCTTCTAATCTTTTCTTCTCAGATACTCCGATTGTCCAAGTTTCACTTCCATATAAAGCGACACTCCAAACATACACTTTCAAAAATCTTTTCCTGACATTTAAATTAATTTTTGATGTAAACAACTTATATTTCTTACTGAAGGCTCGTTTAGCTTGTGCTATTCGGCATTTTATATCGCTCCTGCTTCATCCATCTTTAGTAATTCTACTTCCCAAATAACAAAATTCTTCTACCTCCATAATCTTTTCTCCTCCTATTTTCAAATTCAGTGGTCCATCTTTGTTATTTCTACTACATTTCATTACTTTTGTTTTGTTCTTGTTTATTTTCATGCGATAGTTCTTGCGTAGGACTTCATCTATGCCGTTCATTGTTTCTTCTAAATCCTTTTTACTCTCGGCTAGAATTACTATATCATCAGCAAATCGTAGCATCTTTATCTTTTCACCTTGTACTGTTACTCCGAATCTAAATTGTTCTTTAACATCATTAACTGCTAGTTCCATGTAAAGATTAAAAAGTAACGGAGATAGAGAACATCCTTGTCGGACTCCCTTTCTTATTATGGCTTCTTTCTTATGTTCTTCAATTGCTACTGTTGCTGTTTGGTTCCTGTACATGTTAGCAATTGTTCTTCTATCTCTGTATTTGAACCCTAATTTTTTTAAAATGCTGAACATTTTATTCCAGTCTACGTTATCGAATGCCTTTTCTAGGTCTATAAACACCAAGTATGTTGGTTTGTTTTTCTTTAATCTTCCTTCTACTATTAATCTGAGGCCTAAAATTGCTTCCCTTGTCCCTATACTTTTCCTGAAACCAAATTGGTCTTCTCCTAACACTTCCTCCACTCTCCTCTCAATTCTTCTGTATAGAATTCTAGTTAAGATTTTTGATGCATGACTAGTTAAACTAATTGTTCTGTATTCTTCACATTTATCTGCCCCTGATTTCTTTGGTATCATTACTATAACACTTTTTTTGAAATAAACATTTTAAAGTGACCAAATTTTAATAATATCTATTATTAGGAAGTAATATCTGGTAATATTTATTCAGAAAATGAAGTGGATGAAAAATATAATTTCTTCCTTTTTTTAATGATGCATTGGAAATCAAACATTAATCATAATTTTTTTTAATAGATAAAATTTTTATAAATCAAAATTGAAAGTTTGTTAGTTTAAACTATTTTACAACTTTAAAATTTTACACTTACAATACATTAAGTAGAACAAGAGCCTACTGAAAATTAATGGACCTTTTAAAGTCTTAAAAAATGTTATAATACATTATCCAGATTAACACAGTTGACTGTCTTTAAAAACACAAGTTTTAATGTATTCACTATAAATTTTCTTTGGTTAGACCAGCAATATACTTGCACTACTATTAGCACACTAGATCACATTAGACTAATCGCATTACCCACAAGTAACCTTGGATGACCAAAAAATATAGTATTTTTTTCAAAACCTACATGCTTACTTCCATAAACTAACAAAAAATTATAGCTATATATGCCAGATGATATGCACAGTACTCAAGTCATGGATATAATGGTCATCATAGCAATAGCAGTTCAAAAATGTTTAATAGGGAAACAATGAAACAAATCAAGCTAGCAGCACCACACCTCTCCAACGCTATCAGTTTTTTCTTTCTTTAAACTTACTGTAGTAATATTATTTGTAGAGTAAACCTCTATGGTAACAAATTATTAAGTGATTTGTAATGTAGCTAGTAAAATTAATTGTATTTCTAATATAGCTAGTAATTAATAAAGGCACCATGCCTGGTTTAATTAATTTAAAGACATCCCTTTCTGAACCTCATAACTAAACAGAAATTCAATGCTGTTAAAATTCATTGAATATGTTTTGTATTGTCATGACACAGTGGTTCAGGAGTTATTAACTGAAATGCCTTAGATTTCACCATACAACTGTGTACATACCTTAGGCACCCTCGTCATTCCACCGACCAATAACACTTCACCAATATCTGACTTTGTGACTTCAGCATCTTGTAATGCTTTCTGACATGGAGCTATCGTCTTTTTAATTAAATCACCAACTAAGCTCTCAAACTTCGACCGTGTTAACTGTAATACAATAAACACTGTGTTAATGTAAATATAAAGCCAATTCACTAATAACAAATCTTTTTTTATTCTCTAATAACTTATATAAAAATAAAAATGCTAAATACTTATGTAAAGTGTTAACAAACTTAGAAACATATGCGGAATAAATTAGCAAGATTTTACATATTCTTCTGGACTAATTTAAGGTTATCACTACAGAAGTAAAACAATAATGAATAGTTAGGTCTTTCTGAAATAAATTTTTTTGATCTTAATTGTGAATTAAGGTATCTTTCCATTAACATGCAAAATAGAAAGGAGTATACAAAGGCTATAATTTATATATAAATTAAAGGAAAGGAAAACACATTAAATCTAATAATTGCCACCTACATCTGTTTGCTGTAGGGGTAATGTACTGTGTTGAAAACAATCTGAATTATCTTTATACATACATCTTTCATACATGTGGATGAAATTGGGAAATTTGGGATACTGAAAACCCTCTTACAGTAATCGAAAAAGAAAGGGACACCACAAAAGTCAATATCTGGTTAGGATTGTACAAAAATAGCATGTCTTTTTTTTCATAGAGCCCACTGCGAAAGGACACCATGTACCTTGATATGCTTGAGAACTTTGCTGTTCCTCTAATTCCTGCAGGCTTCAGTTTCTAACAAGATGATACTCCACCACACTTTCATCAAGATGTTACCATGTTCTTGAACTACACTTTCCCAAATGTTGGCTTAGACGAAAAGGTTTTTTTTTGCTTGGAAATTTATTAAAAGTTGTGTGTACCAAAGAAAAGTTGAGATCTGGATGACTTATAATACAGAACTGTTACGCTATTTGTCTAATACTGCAGATGATCCTTAACACCTCTTTTTTTCCTTGGCAAGAATTAGATTGTCATCCAGATGTCTTTAATTTTAAGTATAATATCTATTTAATTAAAAGTCCTTAAAAAAATTTTTGAAAATGGCCTAAGATAATGAGATTCAATTGAAAAGTTCAAATTTATAATCTTATTATGGGAATTCATTATTATTCAGAGTAAAAACTGAGAGGCTCATTTTTCAACAAAACATCACATGATAACCTTTTATCATTCAAAGGAAACATTACTGAACTATAAAAGATTAATAATTTAAAAAAAAAATGTATATCAGTTTCTAATGGTCTAACGTTAAGCTCATGTAACAATTTTTTTATCATATTAAAATCATGTGACGAAAAATAATAAGTAATCACAGCTTAACTTTAAATGAATTAACCTATTATAATGACAGATGTTATACTTAAAGAAAATTTAATTCGCTAAAAAATTACAAAAAGAAAATTGTAACAAAGTGAAACACATTCTTTATATAACACAAATTATTATTATGGTATATGCAGTAATGATTTAACCAACAGATATCAAAACCATAATTTTGCAATAATGAAATGGCTACAATAATTAAACAAAATGTTTCAAACCTTAAGGTTCATGTGTTTTGGTCCAGATGAATCCATTGTCAAATAAGGTAGATTAATATCTGTCTGAAGAGATGATGACAGTTCAGTCTTAGCCTTCTCAGCAGCTTCCTTTAATCGCTGCATAGCCATTGGATCCTTGGTGATATCAATACCTTGCTGTAATAAAAATAAATTTTAAAAGAAATATTTTTAATAAAGAAACTTTTTCTTGTTTTCAAAGAAAAAATGCACTAATAATGTTAAAATCTCAATACATTATGTCCTTGTGTGCATGCACACGTTTAAAATTCTGGTTTATGCAAAATTATTTTTTTTAAATGTTCCTGTCTATTTTTAAAATTTTTAATTTTATCATTTTAAGTGAAGAAATTACTTCAATTATTTATTGTAAATGTGTTTAATATACTTAACTTTTAATATGTTTAAGTTATTATTTAATAAAAGTTATTTAAACTATAACATTCTAAGTAAAATAAACAATATAAAATGTACATCACATGATTACACATGCCTGCTGCATTGTTTTTAATTTTGTACAAACATTTTATTTAGCAGTTCATGCAGAAACTGCGATGAATGAATTTAGGAGATTTCTTTTTTTTATGGTTTAAAAAACCAAGAATGTGATGTTCCCACTATTAGGGGTAATTGTACAAGAGAAATCACTAAAGTTAGAAACAAAAACTTGGTGAAGATCCATTATTAATAATAGTAATGTACATTGAATTTGTGGAAGGAACATAGTGGGGCTCACCAGCTGATTGCAAAAGGTAAGACATTATCAACAGATTCAGAATCTGTGAAAATTTTAAAAACCTTCAAACAAGTGTAAAAAATATACATGAAAAAATCTTACATCTTTCTTGAACTCTGATACAAGATAGTTGACTAACGTATTGTCGAAGTCTTCACCACCAAGAAATGTATCTCCATTTGTTGATTTGACTTCAAACACACCCTTTTGTATTTCCAAAATTGAAATATCAAAAGTGCCACCGCCAAGATCATAAACAGCAATTCTGTAAAGTAACAAAAAATCTTTAGAATTTTATCAACAAGAACACAACTTACTAGATGAAAAAATTTCATTCTAATTCTTTATGATACTCTGAACAAAACCATTTGTATCCAATCAATTACAAACAGATCAATTTTTAACATAAAATATATACTATCAAAAAATAATTTTTTTTTGCTTTGAATATACAAATAGATAACCTGAAAATCATAAATTCTAAATTAGGTACACTGAAGAAAATAAAGGAACTTATGGTAAACTGCTGCAATAGTACTACTTTCTTTTCCTCGAAGTTACTTATTTCAAATATTATGTACATATTAAATCTGTTTAAAAAGAGTTGCAGACGTCTTGTTATTTGGGCTTGCTGATAAAACAGATTTTGTATCACTATAATTACTGTTCTTATTTTATACACCTTTCTTAAATGGATTACTACCCACTACTGGAATTAGTTTGGAAACATATTTTACAAGATCAAAATAGGTTGAATTCATTAATGTTTTTATATTTCTTTACAAATATAAATCGTCATCCTTTCAACAGAGGCTTTAACTTTTAACCAGATTTGCTTGTAACAAGTCATGGAGGTAATGGTGACTGTGGAAAGTAGTCATTTGTTTTCTGAACTGCAAATAGGGTGCTAACGCACATCAGGTAATGGAATCCTAAGTTGTCTACTGTTTAAACATTTTTTCTCATAGGATGTAACTGTAACCAAACTTCCATAAAATATATTTTAAGAACATTTAATTCATTCCTGCATAAATTCATTACAACTCTCTATCAAAAGTGAAAAAACAATCAGCATGATGATATTGTATACCTGACAAACACTCAGTGAAACTTTACTGATCCAGTTTTATGATTGGACTTAGGACTTAACATTTTACTTGCAGATCAATCTTCTGAGCAAGATTTTTTCTGAGAGATTTATTTAAATCAATGAACATTTAATTCTCATTTGCACGACAAAACTCAAATATGAAGTCATTGTTTCTGTCATCAACCATAGAATAAATTTAGTTACAACATGTAATCTAAGTTTGTCTGCTAATACTTCATGTGCTAACTCCTATAAAACGAAGGAAAATTATGCACACAGAGGCAAAATTTCTAGTCAATATACAGATTGCAAGTCACAGTTATCTGAAAAGTTGCACTATAGTACTAAAATGTAGTACAGATGGATGAATAAGTAGATATCTTGGGGCAACAAAATGAAGTTTGCTACAAATGTTATGACAATAGTACCAGCGGCACCAGAACTGAAGTAGTTCATTTGTGATTTTTTTTTAATCTACTTGATTGTACTGTAATGGATTATTAAATTTTATTTAAGAATAATAATCATTTTTAGTATCTTTTGTATCAGTGTTAAACAATAGTTTGTAACATCAATCTCAGAAACATAGATTGTTTATGCTCTCAGTATATTAGACACTGCATCTTTTTACAAACCCATATAATATATCATTAGAGGCGTGCCTTTCAGTTTATTTACATGTGTGTTAATATCTATCTTCGTTCTTGTGTTACCAGAGTTTTTGTAAACCCACTCAGTCTGCGAGATTAACACTACTGTAGAAGTAAATTTTTGCTCAGTCTACCCGTCAGAGAAAAAAATAATATATTTTAGTATATATTCTTAATATATATTCTATTAATTTGGACACATCATATTTGCATTTTTCAGATCCAGTTCCTTTATGTCTACTTTTTTATTACTATTGTTTGTTTCACAAACAGATTCTCTCATTTTATTTCATTGTATTTTGTATGTATTTTGCTGATTTTTTTAAACATCAGATGTCAAAAAAAAACAATTTCTAACTACACACTGAAAATATTTGAGCTGGAGCAACATGAATCAAATGTTAGTGATGACGATAATGGGTCAGATGACTCTTACTCTTACATACCTTCTGATGATCTCTAATTGCACTCCGATTACGAGATAGTGAATCAGATAGTGTAGCAACACAGATGTTGCTATGGAATTTGAAGGTCAACTGGCAGATCCAATACCCAACCCAAAGTTTGGAGATCGTTATTTACAGATGTGATGTTGAATGAAATAGTTACAAACAAAAAGCTTAGAGTAATTAGGGAAAAGTTAAAGAATCCAGAATCAACAAATTATAAAAATACTTATAAGATTAAACTGAAGCTAGGACTCCAAGTTTTATGCATTTTTAAGTCTTATAGAGAAATTCTGGCATCCCTATTTGCAACTGATAGCATAGAGTATCCAATTTTTCATGATACAATGTGAATGAGAGATGTAATACTTTGCTTCTAGCACTGCAGTTTGACGATTCAAAAACTCATGACTAAAGGAAAAAAATGATCCAGCTGCAGCCATTTCAAAGTTTTGTCAAACTTTTATAACAAACTGTCAAGAATTATATTCCATCGGCGCACATGCAAGCATTGATTAAAGTTTAATAACATTTACAGAACGTTGCCAATTTAGAATATTTATGCCAAAAAAACCAGTTTGGTACGGAATAAAAGTTGTTTTGCTTAACAGATGCCCATTCATCATAAAATCATCTAAAATCAAATTCATCATAAAATCTGAAGAAAAGCAATCATTCCAAAAGCCAACACAGGCAGGCAGTTAGTTATACATCTTTCAAAGTGCACAATATGGGAACCAACAGAAATATTACTTGTGGTAATTTGTTCTCATCCATTGAATTAGCTAATGAGCTACTGAAGAACAAATGTTTGTAAGAAGGATGAAAGTCAAAAAGAAGGGAGTTCCTGCAAGACAAAAATAAGGTAGTTCAAAAAATTAACTTTTTATCGTAAAAATACATTTTTATCTGAAGAAATCTAAAGTTGTAATTGTTATTTCATCAATGTATAAAGCACAGTATACAAGATGAAAAAAATAAGCCAGATAATACAGTTTTATAATGTGACAAAGTCCAGTGTGGATATCCTTATTATAAAATGCAGCAATTACTCAGCAAATTGACACTCACAGATAGCCACTGGTCATATCTTATTATCTTACATCTGTAAGCTGTGCAAATGCATTCTTACTGTTTCTTCATAAACGACAAACCAGTTTGACTTCATGAAAAAGTTGAACAAATCTATTGATGCATTTATACATTTGATGACAAGACTGGCATGTTTCTAATTTACCTGACTAAGTAAGAAAATTGATTTCAAAAACAAATAACCATAAACCAAATGCTTTTAAAATAGATTGGAGAAAAGAAAAAAATTTCAGGTACTGTTTGTATGCGAAAAACTGTGTAATGCAGTATTAAGTGTAAAGTATGAAACTCCGAAACTGTGTAGAAGGTTAAAAAAAAAAATGTAATAAGTGTGCAAACAGTCTATAAGATTTTATAAACATTTTAATCTCATTTTCTACATAATTTCACTAATTATTATAAGTCAACTACGCCATGTTATTGTAGTCTTGAATGTACAGTTTTTTTGTTTTTTAAAGTTACCAACTAAGAGTTAATTTATTTATTTATTTTTTCCCAAACAGTAAAGATTTACCTTAATTAGTATTTTAGTGATAAAATAATTATTTAAAAATTTTTGTTTTAGAACTTCCAAGGGATAATACATCTTTACTTTCCAAATTTATCCAAACAAATTCACCAGCAACAAATTAACAGCTAAAAAAATCTAAGAATTGTAACCCGGAGTAAAAATAAATGTATGAAAAAATTATATATTAAAAAGATTATAGTTCCATTTTTTTACAACAATAATTATTAGTTACAGTTAAATAATGATCAACTAAAAAAAGTGTAGATTAAAGTTTAATGTAAACTCATCTATCAAAATATTATTACACATTACAAATTATTATAAAATTCATTCCTCACATTTTATCTTCAGTCTTGTCCATTCCATATGCCAAAGCAGCTGCAGTAGGTTCATTGATTACTCTCAAAACATTAAGACCTGATATTTGACCGGCATCCTTAGTAGCCTGAAATAATAAATCAAGAGGAAATTTAGTAACACACATAATCTATACAATTTAATCTCACATTTTTTTATATATACATAAAATAACCCAGTATATAATTTACAGACATCATAAAAAAATATTTTTTGTAATCTGGACACCACATGACTTCCTTGTATGTCTATTAAATTACATATACACATTTTTGCTGCACTTCATACAAACTTATTTTATTTGAAAGTGAGATACGATCCTCTAATTCTTTATTAAAAGTGGACAGTTACCAAACTGCTAAAATATTAGTTTTTATTAACATCAAATATTTATACAATTATTAATTTAACAATCTTACCTGAAATATTAGGTTAGAGTGAAAGTCCCTTGATTATACTTGAATAAACTGTTTACCAAATAATCCAATAATAAAAACTTAAGTATTCTACACTATTAGGTTAAAATTAATATTTGTAACCAGTATACTGGAATTCACTAATAGAATAGTATAATTATTATTAATTTTTATTTGTAAGGCACACCAGAAATCTGAAATATACACCAGAAATCTTGTACAAATTATGCACAAGTGAAAAAAATTTTCAACAATCACTAAAAATATATTTTATTTTTCGTCTAATTAAAAAAAATTATTTTTTTTAAATAAATATACAATTTTTATAAGAATTTGCTAAAGAAAATCCAAAAATAATAAGTTTCTAAATTATGATTTTCAATTAATATTAAATAATCAGATGTTTCACCAAATCTATTTACAAAATAAATCTATTCACCAAATCTATTTCGTATGTGTATTATGTATTTTCGAATGCAATAAAAAAGGGAGGTGCACAACTAGATGTTACAACAATGCTAAATCCAAAATTTCAACAACCTGCGGCTAATCATTTTTGAGTTATGTGACACACATATGCACATACATACATCACATCAAAACTAGTCAAAATGGATTCAGGAAAGTAAAAAAAGTTAAAAAGATGAAATCTGAAGACTGAAAATTTTTACGATCACAATTACTTCCTTTACTTTGTACAAGGAAGTAAAAATGCACCCCTTACAACATAATGTTTTGCAAATCCTGGAAGCTTCAAAAGTGGCTTGTTAGTAATGCTTGTATAAAATAAAAATGAAATGTTCATGATTAAAGAAAGCCACATTAAATAAACCAGTTACCATAACTCACTAGTTGGAATGTCACTATGCTATAGACATTTGCTAATATTTACACCATATTAATAGGCAACCTGAAATGATGAAATGAAACATTCTTTCAAAAATAACATAGCAATTATCAACAATTAAAAGCATTCAACGAAAAAATAAATTTAGAATGAAATAGTTATTCCACATTGTCTTCTTCACAAGGTATAGTTCATAAAATTTATATACTTTAATAAGACCTCCAATAAAAACACAAATATTTAAAGATTCTCACTGGAAAAATTTCCTAAGAACAGTCTCAAAAAACCCACACAACCTAACAGCATAGAGTAAATGAGAGATTATACATAATGTAGAAACAAGCCGTCTTTGTATACAAAATACAAGCAAATACATAAAAAAATTGAGAAACAAGTAAGACTGTGTTAGAAACCAATCATCTGAACATAAAAAAATTGAGAAACAAGTAAGACTGTGTTAGAAACCAATCATCTGAAGGAATTGAAGTTCAAAATACAGGGTGTCCCGTATAAAACGCAACCCAACCTTATATTGGTAGATATTGAAATAATAAAGGCATGTGTAAATGTAAATGTAATTTTTATTACCATCAATTACCTTACATTTAGAGTAAATGTTGGAAGTGGCGCCATCTTCTTGAATACAAGCTTCAATTCTTTTTACAGCATTTCTTGCAACTTTTTTCAAAGTTTGTGGCTGGATATTTAATACAGTTTGTTAAATATTGACTTTCAATTGTTCAAGTGTTTGTGGTTTGTTGCTGCAGGCTTTTTCTTTGAGATAACCCCATAGAAAAAAGTCCGTCGCAGTCAAATCTGGAGATCTTGGTGACCACAAGCCTTGACCGATAACACGATTACCAAAGAATTCCTCAACGAAATCAGAAGTTGAACCTGCGTAGTGCGATGTTGCACCATATGTTGTAGCCAGCAGTGTCTGTCTTCTTCTTCCAAGAGTGCAATGAACTGAAATAAAATATCCTGTTATCGTTCTGCATTAATGGTGTACTCAAAAAAAAAAATAGGACCGATTATTTTCTTCCGCGATATCACGCACCACACGCCTAACTTCTGCGGGTGTAATTGTTTTTCGTGATAAACGAAAAACAATTACACAATTCAGCACTCCAAATTCTACTGTTTTGGCTGTTTACGTAGCCATCCAAATGAAAACGTGCTTCATCTGTGAAAAATAAAGAATCCATAACATTAATTCCCTCACGCAGAAATCGACGGAACCATTGACAATATTATAGCAGTTTTTCTTTGTCAGGCTCAAGAAGTTGATGAACCGTTTGAATGCGATAAGGTCGTAATTGTAATTGTTTGGTCACCCAATGAACAGTTGATTTAGACTAATTAATTTCAGCAGACAAATGTCTGATCAATTTATTTGGCGAGGCAAGTAATCGGTCTTTGATTTCAGTGACTGTATCTGTATTCAACACTGACGCAGATCTTTTGTGTTCCTTGTTATTAACAGAACCAGTCTCTCTAAATTTTGCAACTAACCTTAATACTGATGTTTTGTTAGGAGCTGGTTTATCTGGGTACTTATGGGGAAACAAATCTTGCACTGCAACCACTGATTTCGTACTGAAGTATGACTCAACAATGAAAACGCAGTCATCTAGCAAAAACACCATCTTTTCTCTAGCAATACACTGAACATTATGATTGCATTGTTGTTACTATCGGTAACATCGCCGCAATGTTCAGATGTTGGAAGAGTCCATTTCAGTAACGAGTAGGGGAGTAAGCTTGACTTTTGAAATTTCATGAATGAGGGATTGATGGGTTGCGTTTTATATGGGGCACCCTGTAGATGTTTATCTGATTGAGTGAGTGACCATCACAAAAATTTATGGAAATCATATGAAACTGAGATAAAGCACATATAAAATGATAAAAAGCAAGAGGAAGGAATGACAAAAAAAAGGAAAACTATAACAGGGAAGGATAACTTGAGAACAGAAAAAAACAGCATGGCAAATGAAAAAGGTAAAATAATATCTTGTTATAATTACAATAATCACCTGTCTTTGTGAATCATTAAAATAAGCTGGAACAGTAATAACAGCATTCTTAGTAGATTGGTTTAGATATCCATCAGCAGTCTCCTTCATTTTCATCAACACAAAAGCACCTATCTGACTTGGCGAATACATCTTACCATCAGTTCCTTGAACCCAAGCATCACCATTTGACGCTTTGACTATCTTGTATGATAAAGTTTTCCTAACAAACATTATTAAAAATTACACAAACAAGTAAGAAACTACCACCATGCAGTTTATATTAAATTTATACTATTTTATACTAATTAATGATAAAATATCAAAAATTTATATATAGATTCTATTTAATTTAGAATTAATTATATTTTACTGGACTAAACACCTATACAAACAATTTTGAGTGAAAATTATACAAATGATCACATTAACTGTATTAGACACAACATGAAGTGTAGCTATTAAAAATAATGAGACTAAAGCTGCTACAGAACTGCGCATGCGCCAAGTTCATATGACCGATAGCTGTGTAGTGTGAAGCCTTTCTTTCAATTGCTGCCATTTAAGTTTCTGTAGTGGATATATTAGTCTGGCCGTGGTGTTCATTTGGATAACATCTGTTTTGTTTTGCTGAAAAAATGCAAGTTTTTTTATTAGAGCAAAGAATAGTCGTGAAATTTCATATGACACTAGGGAAAACCGCTACTGAAACTTATCTTTTTTAGAAAAAGTGTATAACAATGAATGATTATCGTGTGTGCAGGTTTTTTTGTGGTTTAAGCATGTCCTTGATGGCTGAGATGTAGAAGATATTCGCCCGGCTCACACTTCCATATCAAAAATAGATAAAAATATTGAAAAAAAATTGGTAATCTGATACGATCTAACAGTCGGTTAACTATTCTTGTCTTTATTCAAGGTCTTTGCTCAACTCCATGAAAAAATAAGAAAAAAAAGACCTAATTGTGGAACAAGTCATGGGTTTTTCATCAGGACAATGTACTAGCTCACACTGCATTTTCTGTCAAGATGTTTCTAGCCAAGTATAATGTCCCAATGTTAGACCATTCATCTTATTCGTCTGACCTGGCACCATGTGACTATCTGTTCCTCAAGGTCAAATCTGCATTAAAAGGAAGAAAATTTCAAACCGTTGGAAGCTGTGAAAGAAAAAGCAACACACAACATGAAGGGGCACACAGAATTCCAGCAGTTTTGAACAATGGAAACTGTAGGGATAGAGAAGGGGTGTATACATTGAAGGGGATAACTAAATGTAAAAATTTTAAATAAAATATTTTACAGCATTAGTCTCGTATTTAATAGTCACACCTAGTATGTTCTTAAGAGGAAACTGAAATTTCTATTCCAAGGCCCTGAAAATGAAAATATAACTTTTCTATCTACAAACTAGAATCAAATCTTGTTTTAAAATGTTTAATTTATTATTACACCCAACAGCCAGGGTCAAGTTGTTCACTACAACACATACATGATTGTTGTAATATTACAGTTAATTTTAAACACTTTCTGTTAAACAATTGGCCTTTTAGATATTCAAATGTAACCTTTTTTTAATCCAATATATTATTTATATAAATTAATTATCAACAAAATTTAGCTCTGCATTTTTCTTATTCCATTACTATTCTATAATGGATTTAATCTTCTGAAATTATACAACTGTAATGTAACACTAATCAGCTTGTATATATTACCATAATCCTTGCATATCAATATATTTAAATGGGTTTGATTAAATGCATGAATCTCCTTAAGTCTTAATAAAAAATGTGAAAATGTTATTTATAAAGTTCAAACAATAGTGCAGGTGTATAAAAATATTGAATAATTAACTTTTATTAAGGCTTAACATAATATTACAATTTTATAATTTAAAAGAGTTCAATGTGGATTTTAAATTATTGCATTACATTATCAAATAGATATCTATGAACATGGACCTTGTATTGAGCCAGTGTCAACACATTTCTTTTTATCAATAACAACATATTGTGCTACATAGTACAGGCATTACTTTACTTTCCACTACTGGACAACAAAATTTACATATACATTCATAATACAATTCAAAATTTCAACAGAAAATTTTGAATAAAAAGGCAAATTATTAAAAGAATATGTTTTAATGTAGATACATAATTTTAATACCAACTGAAGATATGGGATACCATGAAAATTAATAATTGGAAAATAATACGGTAATTTAACTAATTTAATTACTGTGTTTTGTTGGTTTGTATTTCAAATATTACATTTTATTAACACAATGGTCAATATGTTATTTAATTTGAATTTTCAATATATATATATATATATATATATTGAAAATTATATATATCTTTAAAAATTCAAATAATTCAACACACTGGCCAGCGTGCTAAAATTCAATATTAATTGAAACTAAACTACCTAAACACAGTAAACAGAAACATAAACTTACCAAATTAATGTCAATAATCTATTTTCACAGAATAATTGTTGAATTTAATACCAAATAATGATGCTGGATCCCACAAAAATCAATTATTGGTGTTAATTTAGTACTGTTTACAGTGTTTTAAAGATTTAATTAATAAATACACATACAGAAATATTCTATACGTTAGAGTACCTGCTGAAAAGGGGAGTGTAATTACAACAAATTAGTAAACATTTGTAAAAAAAATAAATAAAAAGGCAGAAAAACAATATATATTTTATTTTTGGGCGTTTTATAAAATATTTGAATGAAACAATCATGGACTTCCATGTATTAATAAATGTTAAAACACTTATTTATATAAAACTTTAATGTATACCTAATCTTATATCTTAATTTATAAATAATTAAGTTCAAGGTCATGTAGATGTGACCACATTACATTTAATTGATAATTAACATTAAATTACTGCTATTTAAGAACTTAAAAATGCAAACACAATGAAATGTGATAATTATTCTTTATATAGTTCATAAGTCATACAGTGTTTACTGTACTCTTAAATTATAATTTATACAATAAACTATTGATTATGCCTAAGAAAAAAAAAACCTGTATATGTATGTAGTTGAGTATGCACACAAATAGAAAAAAAATTGTTAATGTATTTAGTTGCTGAGAATCTAATACTATGTAAATATTACACTATAATTTATTAAAAATGTCATGTACTCACAAAACATTTCAGAAATAATTTGTTGAGATTAAATTAAAATTCAGAGGAATAATATAGTTAAATAACAAGGAATTTATTTTATAAAATGTACATTTAAAATTTTTCTCAAAACTGCATCTTTATTAATTACAAATGGTAAGAAATTATAACATATTGATGTAAAAGCATAAAACCAGAGATATGTCAATAAGATATTAATGAACTACAGAAATTTAATCAAGAATAAGTTTATTATCATTCTTTGATAACAGAAATATTTACATTCAACAAATTCCTTTATTTACACCATTATTTGTGGATAAATTTAAGTCACAAAAAAATTTGACCAATCTTTTTGAAAATTCAAAAATTTTTTCCTCTGAAAAAAATTTCTGTTCTTGTATCTACTAATAAAAAAAAAAACCTAATATAATGATGAAATAAAATTAGAAACACTTCAAAAACATTTTATGATTTTCAATAAAAAAATGTATAAGCAAGTATGTCTCTAATATGCTTTTTGGGAGAGCTGAATATGGTATTCTAACATGGCTCTTTAATGTTTGGATCAAAAACGGTTTGTTACAGAATGGTTAATATAAAATCACTGTTCAAGAACTTCCTCCTTTCATCCTGAGTAAAGGCATTTAATCTCGTGTGGGATTATTGGCAGGGCAGACACCCCACCTGGTGAGTCTTACCAGCACTCCTTAGGGTAGAGATTAATCTTTTTTAATCCTTCAGTGGATTAATTGTCCCTTTCTGAATATCAGCCCTTTATTATTATCCTTCCTCCCGCTGTTCTGCAGGTTTTGGCAGAATATTAATACCTCACAGGACAAAAAGAGAGTATATTTTAGAGTTACCGTATCTTTGGTATTTGAGTGCTTCAGTGGGAGAAAATCTGAAAAAGGGTTTTCAGGACTTTCTGGGAGAAATGCTTTTCAGTTAAAGCTAGGATACATTAATATCTACTAATACAAATTTCAGAATCGTACAAAAAAATAATCAAAACTTTAAATGTGGGATACAATAATAATACATAAATGGAATGTACTATATTACTTCATCATTAGAAAAAGTTAATTTTTACATTTAATATAGCATTTCACAGACAACCATAAACATGAAATAAAATATTTTTAACACTTACATATCTTTTTTAACTTCTGGATCATCAAATCTTCGACCTATTAGTCGTTTAGTAGCATAGAAGGTATTTGCAGAATTAGTCACAGATTGTCGTTTAGCTGGCATACCAACTAGTCGTTCGCCATCTGCACAAACAATAAAACATTAAAAATAGCCCCTTTCTTAAGTAAATTAACAAAATATTACTACATAACTTTTCAATTGAACCAGATATATATAAAACAATAACTACTCTACATAATAAACATAACAGTTCCTCTGGGTCAAGAGTAAAGTTGTTATGGTAAGACAGAATATATCACCTGGATTTTGGTTAAGGGTGAGTATACAAACATAAAACATGTTTACTTCTATGATGAACACAATTGAAAACCTCTTAACTTCCCATAATAACCCGAGATAGATGCTTTTATTCTTGAAAATAAAAATGGCATTCATTTTTAAGTCACTGGTAACACATTAGGTCACATAAAGAAGTAGTACTTTTATTATTGCCTTCAACTCAAAAAAGATTGTAATCTACAGTATCTCAATACAAGACTCATTTTTTAAAATATAATTTCCTTACTTTATTAATCACTTAATTAAATGTAAAATACAACGTTTATCTGTAAAAAGCCATTCATTTCTATTTAACTTTAAGACAAACCCTGATAATATAAAGATTATTAATATCAATTTTGATTTAAATAGAACAAAGGCAGTACAAGGCTTAGGGTCCAACGTCTTAGATATCCTAAGAATTAACTTCTATGTACCCAGATCAAAAGATAAAATTACTATGAATTAATTGGGGGTATTAAACCAAAGACTGAGGACAGTTTTTATTAATCTCAAATTAATTCATAATGTCCAATAATATCATTATGCTTTTATACCTAACAACCTTCACAACATGTATGTTGCTTCATCTCCCCACCTGTACTTAACAGTAGTTCCATAATGTTTTTCATTGTTATGTAATTGCAGTTTCTGATAACAGTGTTCTTTATTACTTCTGATCTTTTTATTTTTTTTATATGACAAACCAGAAATTAACCTTGAAATAGGTAGAGAGCAAGGATGCTGTATTACAATTTTTAATTTAAACAAACTGACATGCCACATAACATCTAACAAGAGGTTGTATTAGACAAAGAGGTCTACACTTACTTTATTCTACTTTTACTTTACTCTACACTTACTTTTTTAGTAGGTAATGGTACATGTAGAGAGGGGAGACCCTGTGCAATTCATAGCCAAGTACATAAGAATGTCTTCCTTTGGATATGCTGCGAGTACAAGACCATCTCAGACAATGTTGCTGGTGTAGTTGACCGACTTGGCATCCCTGGATCTCCCCTGGTTTGGAAGAGGGAGGTGTGCAGGGAAGTGGAGGGCAGCGGAGGCAATGCTTGACCACAAGTGGCAGGAGAGATGGGATTAGTCAACAAAAGGCACATGGACCTACAGAAATGACTGCCAAAAACTCTCTAACTGGGGTACACATTGACCCAGTTTCTTATGATCATGGATGTTTTAAGGCATAATTATGTGCATGAATGCTGAGATCCCCAGCAGAATGAGATTATTGTGAGGAGGATGATACACCGGAACACACAGTGTTCATGTGCGATCAGTTCTTGCAGCATAGGGAAGTAACCCACTGGGTTGGTCTAGTGGTGAACACGTCTTCCCAAATCAGCTGATTTGGAAGTTCCTGTGTTCAAGTCCTATTAAAAGCAGTTACTTTTATACGAATTTGAATATTAGATAGTAGATACCGGTGTTCTTTGATGGTTGGATTTCAATTAACCACAGATCTCAGGAATGGTTGAACGTAGACAAGACTACCACTTCATTTACACTCATACATATCATCTTCATTCACCCTCTTAAGTAATACCTGAACAATAATTCCCGGAGACTAAACAGGAAAAGAAAATAAGTAAGCATAGGGAAGTATGCAGGGGAGAATTCAGGATGCTTACCACAGAAAACAGCATTGGAACTATGCTGCAGACCAAACCATGATGTTGATAAGATCATCTGAACAAAGTTAGCAGTGGGTGAATAACTCCTTTCGTCTCTATTGGCATAGATCCACAACCCCAAGGTCAAGGTTAAATATTTTTTTTTAAAAGAAACAGAAAGATCGTGATGGCTCGAAGGTGTGGGGCCAGCAACAGAGGTGTAGATGGAGACAAGACACATGGGGTGCTGTGACAATCCACAAGGTGGTATTAAAATCATACATGCTTTGCTAACCTAAATGTGGTTATAAATAAAATAGTATAATATACACTAGAAAAAGGACTCAACTTTATGATAATAAAGATCTATCAAATGTAGTGCTCAATCAAAAATGTAATCATTGCAGTATGATAGATAACTTTAATGCACGCTTATAATAAATATTTTAAATAAGAGGGTTATTTTTTCAAGGTCCGATCGGTCACAAAATAAAAACCTGTGCAAAAATCAGATAAACCTTGCACGTATGTGTTGCGCAGCGTCTCTAGTATGGCCTTCAATCATGCCACGTCACTTCGTTTAGTTCTGAACACACAGCTAGTACATAAACATGTCTACAACAATAGCATCTCTGGCCAAGTGTGAAGTAAGTGCAGTAATTCAATTTCTTCAGGCTGAGGGGTGTAATGCAACTGAAATTCATCGACGAATAAGTAATGTGTATGGTGAAACTTCAATGAGTGACACAGCAAAGTGCGACAATGGTGCAGGAACTTTAAAGCAGGACGTACAGATGTTCATGTTGCAGGCGGTCAGGGAAGGAAGCAAGTGTCAACTGATAATCTCATTGAGCGAGTGGATGAGGCAATTCGAGAAAATAGTCTATTCACGATTTCTGTATTGAGTGATTAGTTTCCTGAAATCTCATGGTCAGCTCTATACACCATTGTGAGTGAGAGACTTCAGTACCGCAAACTGTGTGTGTAGAAACATGGCTGAAAACACAGGTGGCTCCATTCTATGACGATGGTATTGGAAAGTTGGTACCATGCTATGACAAATCTCTAAATCGGAGTGGCGACTATGTAGAGAAAAAATAGCGTAAGTATAACCAGTATACTTGTTACAGATTAAAAATTTTTTATTTTCACTGTGGTTTTAATTTCGTGACCGATCGGACCTTGAAAAAAAAATAATCCTCGTAAATTCATAAATCTGTTTAATAAATAGATAAACAGGGTAAGTAGGTAGCAGGAGATAAATTTCATGGCTCAGTATCTTGCTGTTACAAATTTCTATTAAGAAAACTTTTTAAAATGAACATCAACGCTCATTAGGTTTAGGTTGTCTACAATACTCCGCAAATAAAAAATGAAATAAGGAGGAGTAAAATGTTTCTCTTTCCATTTAAAAATACTTTGCTATAATGTTTTAAAACATGTTTTCTAGTAATTGGGTAATTTTCAATGTGCTGTTCAACAAGATAAATTAAATAAAATATAAAATTTGTGCCATTATTTTTAATTTTTAATCTCTTCATCCCTTTTTTTCTAAAATAACCATTACAGATTTACACTGAATTAAATTTGAATTTAAAATTCATTAAATAGAAGGACAAACTTATCATGAAATAGCAGGTAGGAGTAATGATTACATTATTAACTATGACAATTTAGGGGATGAAGAGATTAAAAATCACTAAATTATTGATTATAGTGGCATAATAGAAGGCACTGAATCTTTTTGAACAGCACATTGCAAACTACCCAATTATTAGAAAACGAAAGTATTATATCAAAATATTTTTTTCTCTTATGGAGCACTTAATTGGCTTTGATATACAAATTAAAAATGGATGTACAGAAATATCCCCTAAATAAATAATAAATTTTGTAAAAAAAAAATTGATAAAAATGCAGTACTATGCTACCAAAAAATTAAGTGATTATGTCCACCAATCAAACCCCAAATTATTTTTTGTTCCCCAATGTTATTAATTATTTCATGCATAAAAAAAAATTGCTCAACTCGTGTGTTTTGCACTGTAATTCACAAGTGTTCAATAAAAAAAAAAAATTGATACAAATATTTCAAATTAACTAGATAACCAGTCAAAATTGTACCTACTAAAGGCATATTTTTAACACATACAGCCTCACAATTTGAAAATATTACCTTTAGTAAATGCTACTACAGAGGGTGTTGTTCTTGATCCCTCTGAATTTTCGATAACTTTAGGCTGTTTACCTTCCATGACTGCAACACACGAGTTTGTTGTTCCCAAATCAATACCAATAACAGCACCTTTGACACTTTCTGATCTGCAATAAATTTTATAATACAAATGTTGTAAAATAATCTTGAATTATTAAAATATAAAATGATCTGAACTTCTGACATATAAGCTGCTTACAAGGCTCATTCAAATAATTTCCTCAAAATATGATTTTCAGAGACGAAAAATAATGTAATCATTGCAGCAAGCTGATAACTCTAATGTATACTTATAATAAATATTTAAAACCAATTCATAAATCTATATAATAAATAGGTAAACATGGCAATTTTCTATTACAAAAACTTTTCAAAATAAACAATACTAAGAGACTTCTCTGGTAATTATTTAGAATGATGCAAACTCAAAAGTCAATATTCTTGGCATATGTTATTGTGTTCACCACACTGATTACAAATATACCATAAAAGTTTTGCTTTATTGTAGATTTTGATTTATACAATATTAAAATTAAAAAAATTACATATTCCCATAGAAGTGAAAGCAATGTTTTGAATTTAATATTCTCTTGCATTTACATTTTAAATCGGCCAATTTAACGTTTAAGGTTAATTAGATGAGGTTATGTTGTTAATTAGATGAGATGATTCTGTGTATTGAACTTTATACAATACACAGAATCATCCAATTCTCTTGCATTTACATTTTAAATCTGCCAATTTAATGTTTAAAGTTAATTATATGAGGTTAGAAAGTGAAGCGCAAGGCATTAGGTTATGTTGATATTGTATAAAGTTCAGTAGACAGAATTATCCAAACCTAACCTTAAATATGTTACAACAAACAATTACAATTAAAAAACTACCAAACATAAAATTAAAATGACTATTTTATGTTCAATGTCTGTATATTATAAATCTTACCCTATTTCAGTCAGAATGCATAAACGTTTTTAGCAAAAACATTTTTTGTTACCTTTATTTAGTATGCACTCATTCAAATTTACTATTTTTAGAGTTTAAAAATACCGTTATCTCCAATGAATTAAACACTTCAAATTTACCTTAAAAGTAAATAAAATTTATTTCTAATTATATATTAGACTAAACTCATTTTCACTCTGATTTGTATGAACCAAAATGATAGCCAGTTAACTAAAAAATATATTAATATTTGCCAGTAACAAATTTTTAATGCGTGGTTTAATTTTAAAGAAAATTTTTATTAAAAAAAAAATTAATACCAAAGATCTTAAGTACAGTTGTTTTTATGTGTATAAATTACAGGCTTAAAATAAAACAAAAAATTATATTATACACCATAATGATTGAAGAAAGCATTTTAGTTTTCTTCTGTCAATGACTATTAATTTCAGTTTAATCTGTCAATTATAACTAACGATGATTTAAATTATGTTGTCACTCTGCAATGTATTTAATTAATATAATTATCACTCTAATTAAAATTAATACCCATTAATAAATACTTTTTTACTTACTTGTTTCTTGCCTGTACACCATGTTTTGCAGCAATTGATGGCCCAGCAGTCTACAAAAGTGAAAAAGAAATTAATAAATAATTGCAATAAAAATGTTTATCTCCTAAATCAAAGACCCCCTTGCCAAAACATATTCCTCAGTTTCTCATTTCTATTGCTTTAACATCTGAAATATTGAAAATGCCTTTACAGAAGTATTCCCTTGATTAAAAAAAACAATGGTCATGGTTGGTAATTTTCCATTGATTATTTCTATTCCCAGTATGAAATTTTCACAATTTACTCTCTTTAACAGTAATAAATTTCTTTAAAAAATTGTCTGTTTTTTATACTTCACTTAACAATGAATTATTAACATGTTATAAAAACTTATTAAAACTTATAAAAACATTATTATTAAAACTTTATATGTACTTTCATACTTAATGAACACTGTATCTTAACGAATACATACACACCTCTCTGCCCACTTTACCCAAAACTCTCAGTATCTATTCCATCATTCTTTAATTTCTCACACTAGCAAAAAAGATTTTCTAACATATAACAAAGTTAAAGGGAATTTGATAGGATAAAAGGGCCAAATTTTGAGTCAATGGAGGTAATAAAAATGTTTTGTGGTCATACTACAAAAATATGTAGTCAACACTTTTTTTTTTATGCAACCCAAATATAAATTTTTAATAAGTGTAACCTAGCTAGTAAGGTAACCAGTTGTAGATTGAATAATAAAATAAAATTCACTTAAAGAAATTGCATTAAAAAATAGCTAACATTCTGTCTAACCATCTGACCTTGTCCATAACCTATTATTATTTTTATTATGTAAAGGAAAACTACGCAGCGCTCCAACATATTAAAGTACAATACCATATTTTCTTGTATTATTTATTTAATTATATTTTGAAGTAAAAGAGCTGTATACAGAAGTATTTCTTTTAAGAAATTATGGCCAAGGTCATATAATAGGTAACACCAACACAATGAGTTACCTTATCTAATCACCCTTAAAAATATGTCTCAAGTAACAAGATATAAACATAATATGAGGTGCTCAATGATTCTGATGTGGTCATCCCGATTACTAAAATTTGCAAGGCTTTATATAAAATTGGCCCTATTCATTCTAAAAAAAGAAAGGTGATCTTTAAACAAAACCATTCCTGTTTTGTAAATTCCTTAGTCTGGGTTCAAAAAACTGGCTATTGTTATTAATTAAGAACTTAAAACTGATTCTGTCTTACAGAAACAAGGCATTCTTTTAAGGATTATATCTTTAATATATAATTTGACTACAACTATTACTTGTTAACCTTTTTTCTGTAACACTATCTCCCATATTTGAATGTCTTTTACAAAAATTTCTCAGGATTTATCAAAGTATAAAATTAGGAAAAATATAAGATTCTTTAAGAAAAATAAATATTTTTCCTATTTTCTACTCATTTTCCTATATTCCACACATACAAATTTAATTGATTTTTATGCAAGTTTGTTTAAAGTATAGATGAAGAAATTGATAGTCTTAAAAGAAATTCTTGCCATTTCTTCATCTATACTTTAAACAAACTTGCATAACTATCAATTAGAAACATTATATCTTAAGAAAACACAAAGAATGACAGACTCCTTTAAATCATATTTGAAGAAAACAAGCAAACTATTTAAACTGCTTTAAATTATATTTGAACATTTATAAGATATTAAAAACAAAACCCACTTTTAAAATGCATTACATAAAATTAAGTCTTTAAATGTATAAACAACTTAGAACTAGGCAAAAATTTAAGTGCCTCTGTTCACTGTAATAAATGCACTATTTTTCTAAGTAAAGAACATAATAAATTAAATGTATTTTTCTAAGTAAGAACGTTTAAAGGTTTGATAAACTAAAACCATTTGAAAGTTAAAACGCACATGAAAATAAACCCTCAGAAAAAAACTGCAAAGGATATCCATAAAAAATATATAAAAGAAATGTCAATAGATAAAGAAAGAAGGGGTTAAGAGAGCTCCCTGAAAAAATGAAAAGCAATAAAAATTATGAGTTTGAAAAAGAATTTTTAAATATTTCAATTTCATATTATCATCTAAAACACTAAGTGTTTTAATGCAATCCTGTATTAACCCTCGAAGCGGTGAATACATCACTTCTAAATTGCCAAGTAATTTTGCACAATATAGCCTTTTTCCTAAACTTTATGGCATTTTAATGATATTTACACTGTCAAGCCAAATAAATACCAAATTAAACAGAAAATCTCAAAGAATATTGCTAAGTTAATATTTTTTATCATTAATGTAAAGTAATAATTTAGTAAAATAAAAAATTAGGAATATAATCTCTAAGAGGAAAATCTTGCTTCTTTACTATACTTACTTGTTTTCAAACAAGTGAATAATTACATTTATCCTGAGATACATATAATAGAACATTTTATTCTATGAAAAATTGTTTTTGTTTCACTATTTTACATGCAGTAGAAATGAAAATTTAAAAAAAACTATAACGCAAGATAGATCTTACGTTGTAATCACATTATTATTTTGTATCAGGGTCTTCAATATCAATGTCAAACTCATTTTCACTATTTAAAATATAATCCTCTATTTCACTACCACATAACCCTTTACCTGCCACGTTTTTATAATATAAACATTGTTATACACCTAAACAAGGCAAAAAAAAAAAAATTACTAACACTAAAAATGGTAAAGCAAAACATTTTGATGAAATGACAATGAGATGAGGATCAGTAAGATGTGAAACCAATTACGCAGCAGTTAACAAAGTGACATATCACCGATGACAGAGAAGTCCCTGAATTTACCTAATGTGCTCTTTACTAGTAAAGGCAAGGTGCATATTCAGGGAATTTACAAACTACTGCTCTACACAGTCATATTCCAGTGGTACTAGTAAAATAATTGTGACTTCTGCTGTGCGATATGATAATGTTACAAACATTATATTTGACTATATTAATTTCAATGTTTAATAAAACATACATCAGTTTTCTTCCTCTTAATTACAGCTATTTTTGTACATATAATCAATTTTATCTTTTGTCCTATTATTTTATAATAAAAGCAATTGTTTTCTTAGTCAATATACTTAAAACATAAACATAATGAAAATATATTGTACTAAAAAAAAAGTATATACAATAAAGTATAAATTTCTTACATAATTTTTTTTTGTTTAAGTAATAATATTATGACGAACAGATACATAAGTCATAAAATAACGGGTTAAAAGCATAAAATAGGCATGCAGCTATAAGCACTATGTAATTTGTAGACTATTACTAATAAAAACAAATATTCTGTTCTTTGCACTGGAAATTGCAATAGTAGTTACTTAAAAATGGGCATGATAATCTTCAACTGAACACACAAAACCTCTTCACAGTCAAATCAGTAATTTTGTGTTTAACATTATTAAGTTCATAGACAAAGAAATAAATGGTTAATGGTGCTTCTGGTGAAAACAACAAAATGTACTTGAACACTAAACTTAAGCTGGTCTATAGTAATTGACATCAGGAAAATCAGATACAAAGCAGAGGCTACTTGATCCTCAAATTCAAATACTAAAGGAAAAAATAAACAAATTACTCCTCATAATAAATATGAAATAAGATAATTTTTAAGATGTGTTGTTAGAAGAGAATTTCTTAAATATTTTGAAATATTATAAGGAAATACCTACTATGAAAATTACACAATTTTTAACACAAGGAACTGAATGAACTTTAATGCTTGTAGGGGAACACTAAAGAAAATTATAAAATCGATGAGTGTTCAATTCAGGAAGTGGAAAAACAATAGACATTTTGAGTGAATGAGATGATGTAATCACAAAACATGCATTTTTTATTAGGTATCTGAGAAAAATGCAATTTCTGGGCAAAAGAGACTGGTAGTATACTAAAACGAAACTTGAGTGAACACACATTATATGGTAAAAAGTGCTGGCAAAGTATCAGGTGTTTTTGTTAACAATAGTGGCTTTTAATTGTGGCTCATGCAGGTGGGGACATGGGATTCATAGATGGTGCTTTTTTAATGTAAGATTTCAAGAGTAAAACAGAAGACTATCATAAAGATATGAACAATGAAAATTTTTTGAGATATACTGAAAAGCAAGTTATACCAGGGCTACCGACAAATTGTATTTTAGTCACAGATAATGCACCTTAACATAATAAACAAAAGGATAAACCTTAGTCATCCAATTCATTGAAAAGGCATTCAGAGACTGGCTCCAAAAAAAATAAAATTAACTGCAGCCCAAACCTAACAAAAAAAAAAAAACTTTTAGAAATTTCAATCTCAAACACTAAATAACAAAGGAATTACAGTGCTTAGATTGCCACCTAACTAGCTGTTTTACCCCTATCAAATTTATTTGGAATTTAGTTAAAAACAAAATTTGAAATCAAAATATGCCCTACATGTCATTAACACAACTGAAAGCCATTATATTAGATGCCCTTTTATCAATTACTGGAAAAGATCAGTGTCAAACTTTCAGAAGATAATTCTTACTGGAATATCAGAGGCATTAATGAAAGATGCCGTTGAACATAGATTTATAAATAATAGAGATGAATATGAGGCATCAGGTTGTGAGAACAAATTGGAAATTAATTCAGCTCAGAAATGAAGGATTGTTGGCCTATCATGATGATAGTTCTACTGAAACTGCAGACTAAAGTTACGGATTGTATTAAGGTAGTATTGATGATTAATTTAGTAAATTAATATAAAAATATTTTATTTTTATTCTGCAGCTGTATCCAAATTTTTTTGATACTGTAGGCATATACGTTCAAATTATTACTTATCAGCTTTGAATGTAATGTTGTGAACTACGATACAGTTTACTGATAAAATTCATTTAATAAAATTGTTGTGATTAATTGCAGGTTTAATTTATTCTATTTATGATCACAGTAATGTAAATTAATACTTTCAACTGTGTTATACCATAATCAGAAGGAAATTACAGTTCCAAAAAATACAGAAACCTATTTTAAACTAACATTTCTTGTTTAGAACGGAATGACAAGAACGTCACTTTGTTCAGTAGGACTAAGCCCAGACTGTGCTGTATTATATCTATTTCTGTCTATAGCCAAACACAGCAACAGTGCTTCAGTCAAGAGTGCAGTCTGTTCATTCTGCCAAACCACCTCGGTCAGCATTTGAAAAAAGCAAATATAGCCAGATTTGACAAATGAAACCTCAAAAATTCCAACTGATCTGCTGGTTTGATGTTACATAATATTTATGTCTATCAATTAGGTCACCAGTTAACTCGTATTTCTTGTCTACTGCCATTCATGGACTTCACAAGTAATGATATGCTAACAAATTAATTTAATTTTAAGAACTGTAATTGAGTTAACTTATTTATACAGTTATTGATCAAAGAAAATACATTTTATATACATAAATGTATATAATACAGTTTTTTTTTTTTTAAATAAGAACAGTTTAAATTTACCACGGCCTGAGCTTTTAAACTCTTATATTAAGTAATTTTGTATACAACGCCAACGCTTAACACAATGATCAACATAAATCACAAATTTCTGCAAGAAAAACATGTTTATGTTATCCAATCAATAGGAATAATGCCATGTATATTAGCATTTAAATTAGCTGTTTAAGGGGTATAGTATTATAGATCTGTTTACTTCAGAGATCTAATACATCAATTGGCAATTGATATAATCAAATATAAATTTTAAAAATCTTTTGGAATGCATTTGAGACTAGTCTAAAAATATCTATGCCCGTATTACAATCAATTTCGCCTCTGAGTAATAAGCTATAAATTAAGTAATGAGAAATTATATAAAAGTTATGTCTGGCTCAAATTTTTCTCTCGTACATTGCTAATTAAAGTGCTTGTACTTCTTTTCGCAAGTAACACTTTTAACAAACTATGATAAATCAAGAACAGATTTTTTTGTGCATATATATCTAAAGAAATACATACAGATCCTTACAAAAATAAATATTTAATAGCACCAGTGGGCATAGGGCCCATTAAAAGTCAATATTTTACAAAAGATTCTGAACAGTACTGCAATGAAAAATATTTAAATTTAACAATTTTTTGCAAAATAAAACAAAGAATTAAATGTCTCTATGTCACAATAATAATATATATCCAAAACAAATAACTAATTTTAAATATTTCATTCGGTTTTCTAGTTTTAAAGTTTGGTATTTAAACATAAGAATGCAACAGATCAAAACGAAAAATGACGAAAATTGCATTAAGAGGCGAGTGTTGAAGTTTAGTACAAGATTATTAGATTTATAATTTGGTAATGTACTGAATTTTAATTTACATACACTTACATCATTCTCAATTTGTCTATTTCTGTATTACGAAGTTATAACTTGAGCACAATATAAACATAATATTATTGGCAAAAAGTATTTTAACAGTATTTGGTTAATTTTCACAATACTAATATTCAGATTATAATTGTTTAACACAATTAGGTTTATTAACATATTAACAGTGCTGAAAATGATATTGCATAATGTTACGAAATATCTCAATTGAACATAGAATCTGTAAAAATATTAATTATTTTACATATAAAACAAATACAACTTAACTCTTACAGATTCAGCCCGGCTGAATACAAATCAAGACAATACAAATTCATCTACCCAATAAACAAAAAAATATTTACGCAAATTACTCTAGAACAATAAACAACTTTGGAAAACACAGAAATTGTCAAATTAAAAAAATAAAAATAGGCTAGGGAATTAAAACCTAACTCCATAGGTCGTGTCCCTCACAGGCAATGCGGCCTCTACTTTTTACTTACCTTTTTCAACAATGTACTAAAATAATGTCGACTGGCTATATCTGAAGAAAAACAGGCACAGTCTAAGGTTTTGCGACCAACATTTCTTGCTACGGCTAACATTTTAGTAAAAAGGGATTATAGAAAATCGGCTTCACGTGCTTAATATGATGTAATTACACCAAACTCGACGACACTGATAGAGACCAAGAAAGCATGCGCATGCGTTAAATAGTGACTTAACAAATGTAAAGGCGTAGAACATTATGGAATGTTCTATAAAAATAATATTTTACGAATTCATAAAATAATATTGTTATTATGATGAAGATTATGATTAATTGATAAAATATTATTTTAAATGCTCCTAATGTACGGTTTAAAGTAAAAGTTCATAAGAATAAAAGAAGTGATTAAAATAGAATATATAGTATTTGTGAAAAGGAGGAAAAGAAATAAAATTTTACTGTCTTTTTTTTTAAATAAATTTATCACTCAAGTAAAAATTACTTTAAATTTATATAAACAGTTGTACGATTTATAAATATAATTTTAAATTCCTCAGTACTCCAAAGAGGTTCCAAGGAATAGTTTTATGGCAACAATTTGAATAGCATGGGAAGGGGTGGCTTAAAAAATAACTAATTACTTACTATAAATACTCAGAAATATTACTTTCAAAAGATCTTAGTAAAATTCTACTCAATCCTTTGTTTCTTAATTAGCGCTGCTATTATGGCGCCGTTTTTAATTTGCTTGGAATCTGTTGTAAACATGCGAATAATAAATGGAGCTGTATAATAAATTGTACTTCTTTTTAATTTATTGTACTGTATTTTTAAAACTATAATTATAAATTACACGTTATTCAAGTGTATTCAATTGTAAGAACAGAACTAATAGAACCCATGAACTCAGCAATTGATAATTAAATAACTTAAAAATGCATTAAATAAATTAACAAATAAATGTAACTGATCAATCAAATAAACTGTTTCATCACATACTAAACTGTTTTCAAATTATATATAAATCTGATCTATTGATTTGTATAGTTTTTTTATTGTAAAATAGTACGTACAGCTTCACTTCAAGATGTAAAACATGAGTGACAGAGGGAAGTACTTTCAATTTCTTGACCTTTATTAGTGATCTACCTCAAAATCTTGAACCGCTCACTGTTACATTCTTTGCAGATGATTTGTTGCATTTATATTGAAAATAATTATTTGAAAGCTTCATAAAACTGAACATTAACAGTTCAAAAAATTATTCACTGATTGGATTGTAACTAACTTTAAATATGAATAAAACTGTTGAATTTTGCTTCTCAGATAGGCACAACTTTGCTAATTTTATGGATAGAATTACCATTAATGAAAACTATACTATTTCTGCTGCACACAATTTAAAATTTCTGAAAGTTTTTATTAAATGACAATTTTTATGGGACAATCAAATATTTTGTTGCAAACAAAATCAGTCTGCTGTTTAGCCATGAGTGCCTTAATAAATCTCTAAGCTTGTCATTATTATAAAATATTTATTATGCCTATATATAGTGCTCAAAAAAATAAGAATAAATCTCCAAGATGTAAAAATAGACTGTAATATGTAAAGATTATATTTGTGTAGACCAGTTTAAAGTAAAATTGTAACTTTTACCTTGAATGTGCAACTTTTAGTAAATGCAGTAGTAACTTATTCTAAAAAAATAACAATATTCAACTTTATCAAAGCAGACAACAAAACTCTTTTAGTATAACTTAATACTTCAGCATACAAGAAAGAACTTTATGTTTCTGTTGATACTTTTAACTAGTTACCAACTCATCTGAAAGATCTTCTCACCAATTTAAAAATATAAGTTTTTAAAACAGATAGTTTACAAAAATCAAATTTTTCTTGTGGTGAAGGATGTTATAGTTCAAGGCATCCCAGTTATAGTTAAAATTTTCTCACTTTTTAAATGATTCTAATAGAAAAAATAAACTGATACATTTCAAACGAATGATAGAGTTAGTGATCAAACTTAACAACTCCCTAATTATGATAGGGATGAAAACTTGATTTCTAAATTTAAAATCTCATTTGAAACAAGATTTAATGATTTCCAAAAGGACAATAAAAATGTTGGAATTTCTTACAAACTCCTTTTCTATTGCTATTGAAGATTCCTTCTGAAATTCAAACAGAAATAATTGATCTTCAGTGTTATAATGTTCTTAAAAATAAATTTAAGGATGTAATCTCAGTCCCAGGTAGTAAATATATTGGGTTTCGGAAATTTCTCTCAATTACTGACTTCCCAAATTTGTAGGAGTTTGCTTTGAAATTTTGTTGTGGGTTTGGCTCCACATATGTTTGTGAACAGTTATTCACAGTTATACATATGACAAGAAATAAATTCTGATCAAAGCAACTGATTCTCATTTAAAAAACTTGTTAGCTTCTTCAAAAATCAACCCAGATATAAATGAAATTCTAAAGACCTTGCAAATTCAAAAACCTCATTAGACATAGTTTCCTTTCTGTTGAAATAGTCTGCCCCTAAAAACAATTTCATAGAAGAATTAATTTTTTATAGGATGTTATTATTTCAAAATAATCCCCATTATTAGTTTTACTGTAATGATTGTGCATGTTTGAATTAATTTTTTACAATTTAAATTTATAATTATATTCTGTAATACAGTAGCAATGTCAATATTCAACTGTCAATAATTCATTGTAAAATTAAGTATTTCGACTCATTATTATTAAACCAACATATCTTGTTTGTTTTTTTATTATTAAATTATATTAGCATCATAAATTTGTACATTACTGAGTTAAATTAAAAATATCTAATATGAAATATGTTACCCATGCATCGTATTAAAGTTATTTTGAACAGAAAAGTTTTTTGTTAAGTTTTCTCATCTTTGTTGCTGCCTGATGTAATATTTAGGATAATATTTAAAAAATAAGTCTGTTAAGAAAATTATCATGTAAAATATAAGTGAAGTCATAAGCTTAAAGATAAAAGAAAGGTAGAGAGTGGAAAGAACTTGGTCATGAAAGTGGCTCTCTTAAGATTTAACGCACAAAAAGTAGCATTGTATAGAAAAAAGTTGACCACAGATGCATTAAATTATACATAAAAATCAAGCAATATGGAATCAAAAACATTGAAAAATATAAACTTCAAATAAAAAATAATCTTAACATATTTAATAGTGTTAACCTACTTCTGTTAACAGAGTATTATGTTGTTATTCTTCTTCTCCACTTCATGAGTAGACTATGTAGCCT
Source organism: Lycorma delicatula (assembly GCF_047948215.1). NCBI lineage: Eukaryota > Metazoa > Arthropoda > Insecta > Hemiptera > Fulgoridae > Lycorma > Lycorma delicatula. Next base: position 80,953,523 of record NC_134459.1, on the reverse strand, counting down.
GTTCTGATACCCATCTTTTCACAGGTCTTCTTCTAACTAGTTTATATTTCAGAATTTTAGTTGCCATGGTGTTCTGACATTTTTCAGTGTGGTCACACTAGTTTGATTTATATTGCTTAATAATTGCTAACAGAGAAGGTATCCCTAATTCATTCCTCTTCCTGTCCAACCTTTCTTTTCTTTATTTTCTGTTTAGCCTCTGGAACCACCATAAGGTATTACTTCAGATTCCGGTACAACTTAGTCTGAGATTCTCAAGAAGCTCATTTCTGCTAACTATTTAAGAAATCCCTCTCTTTGTTGTGACCCAGATCTCATTATCATATAATAATACAGTTGTAACAAGTGTTTTGTAGAATTTCATCCTTGTTTTGTTCTTTAAAGCTTTATGAACAGCTTCACATATTCCTCTAAACTTTTTGAGTTTGTTTAAAATATCTTCATCTTTGCAAAATGACACATCACATTCACGGTCATTAAAATCTGAAACTTATTCCAGTAGTAATATTATTTATGATGATCTTTGTCCTATTCAAAAAATTTCCCACAAAGGCCATTTCTTCGATTTCAAAGCTAAAATTTTCATCTTATATTACAAATTGTTTGTATGTCTTAATGATGAAATTCACATTGAAAGAATTACTTAATTTTTGTATTAAAATATTATATGTGCATCAATACCAAAATATTAATAAATGATAGTAAATTTTAAAACACATTGACTTTTTATCATATTTAAACACCACCAACTTCTATAATACTTAATTTAAGTGCAGTTCTATATTTTTGTTAAAACTCAAAATCTAACTTTATTACTATAAAAATTACATAATTGTTAAAACAGAAAGCCATATGTACAAAAAAAAAAATTTGTTTGTAGTATAGCAAGTTCTCAATTTCAATTAGTAATGAGTAATATAGTAGCATTAGACAGGTAAATTGCAGCAGAATTTATAACAACACTTCAGTTGAAGCATAACAGAGTGTAGTTTGAAGCAAGTTATGGTGGAAAGTGCATAGCAGTGTAGAAGATGAAAACTTTTGTAGCGGGTGAAAGTTGGAAAAGTTTCAAGGTTGGTAAATCACTCAGGGGAAAGTTGAAAGTTTAAATATAAGTATTATACTCCATACGTAATGAGAGAAATCTGAATGGAAGATAAGTAGCTGGCAGAAAATGCACCAGGTTGGTCTGCGGTGAACGTGTCCTTGCAAATCAGCTGATTTCGAAGTCGAGAGTTCTAAGGTTCAAATCCTAATCAAGGCAATTACTTTTATATGAATTTGAATACTAGATCATGGATACCGGAGTTCTTTGGTGGTCGGGTTTCAATTAACCACACATCTCAGAAATGGTCGACCTGAGACTGTACAAGACTACACTTTATTTACACTCATCCTCTGAAGTAATACCTGTTGGTCCTTCCGGAGGCTAAAATAAAAAAATAAAAAAGTAACTAGCGGAAAGCCTCAGCATTTGGAAAATTTTGAGGAAATTTAAACCATAAGGTCAAGTCCACCAACTTGTATGTGTAAAGTATATAAGTGTATAAGCTCATATGAAAAAAAATCAGTAGTTTTCCTTTAAAAATCTTGATTGAAATTGACCAGAATGCAGCATAGTTTTCTGACGACCTCAATGATCTTGGAAATTTCTTAATGAAAATCATTAGGTATGTCCACCCATGCAGATACACTGGAAAACTTTTTGTTTATATCGAAGCCCATTTTCCAAAGGGCAGACACCAAAATAGAAAAAGATATGAAGTTATTATTATTGTAAAAAGATATGTAAAAATTAAATAAATATGAATAACATATAATACCGATTACAATTTAAGCAACATTACGGCTTTATTATTTTATTTTCAGGGTTAATCAAATAGTATTGTTAATTCAAACAAATTTTACTTTTTTAATGTTTTTTTTAAAATAATTTAACAACCATTAATTTTTATAATCTCATTGAAACAAAAGAGATTTTCAAACAAAATGTTTTTATTTACAAAATATAATTGCTATTAGATGAAAATATCTCATGTATTTTATATACATCATCACTATCATTTCTGTGAGTATTATCATTACAAAATATAATTCCACTAATACTACAAGGTAGTTGATCGCAGTAATCCACAAAAACCATATTTATCATAATTATTTAAAAGCCATCCATGCTCTTCCAGTATTAATTGTGATGGAATACACTCATGTGATAGTTTGTAATATCTTTGCCAGATATTACAAACTTAGTGAGCTCTTAAAATGTGTTGTTCAAATTTGGAATAGTAAGGAATTTGGAACTTGTTGCATCAAATTTTTAAAAATATTTCTTTAAAGACGGTTTATCAGTATTTTTTATTTCATAATTTTTCAGAATTATCTAAATCAAGCTTTATTAATGGTTGCTAGATCATTTTGGTTCTTACTAGTAACCCCATACATTTGACATACAAACTTTTCAAGATTTGTTATTACTTTATCTTCAGCCCATGACAAATTACCAAGCTCTATAAATTTTTTTTACATTTCTTCAGATTCCTGAAGAAATTTAAATGGATGCAACTTTCCCTTTCTGTAAAAGGATGGATTATAATCACATCCTGTAAATGCATAAATCCTGGAAGTGCTTTGCAGAGATGTTCGCCCATTAACTCATAAATTTCATTATTATTTATTACATTTCGTTTACCTTTTCGTATACAATTGAAATATGTAGTTTAAATTTAATGTTATGACAATCTCCTATTAATTTAAACGAAATATCTGTATCAGAACATTTCATTGAGATATTAGCATCACAATCAATTTTACAAATATGAAACATTATTTTCATGTTTACTTATTCGTGATTAGGGCAAGAAAACTCTTCATCGAATGACTGCATGAGTTGGCTGTTAAAGCTTTGTATGAATAACATCAAAATTCACAAAAATAGTTTTAGCTTTAATAAATTCAACAAGATGTTGGTAACTACAGTGATTTATTATACAATTAATTCAGTTTTAGATATACCATTGCGCAATTGCTTGGAAAAATCTGTGGGCCTGGGTTGAGTTTCCCCGAAAATGACAAAGTCACAATCAGATGAAGAGTTTCCTCTTTGTGAACGTTCATAATCTTCAATAGAAGGTTGAAAGTAAGTAAATTTATAAAAAAATTTAATGAATTTCAGATGAATGATTATTAGTGATGGTTTGCAATATTGTTTAAAAAATATTTCCAGATATTTGAGGAATATCTTTCATACAATCTAACATATAAAACACATACATCTATTATTATTATTATCAGGTATTAAAAAATTCTGCTACGTTCAACCTTTAAAAATTTCATCAAACTAGATTTTTTTGTACTATGAATCGTACCATTACATAAATACTGTAGAACAGAAGTTAGGAGATACATTATAACCTTTTCAAGGTTAATATTTTGCTGCACTGAAATTGCAAGCAAATGTCCGAATAAATCTCTCTGCAACTCCACTTTCTTATTCACAGTCATTCTTTTCTTCTGGTTACACAAGACAAAATTAAGAATTTTATTTAAGTATTTCAGTTTAAAGAAATGTACTCTCTTCAAACCAAAATTCAGATTCACTACAATCAAAAAATGAATTTTTCCTTCAACTCATTACCTTTTTCTTCTGCACTCAAAAGAAAATCAGCTACTTCATCTTTAGCAGATTGTCCTGTTGCAATACTAGGTAAGTTATTGTCCATCTCAATACAGTCGAAAGGATTCATGTTATTTTGTATAACAGATATAAATTTCAAGTGAGTTGAAGTTTTAGTCTGATTGATTTTATTTTTTTTTAAATCTGAAGTAACATCTTCACTATTTTTTTAACCTGGTTTCAATGAGAATGTGTAAAATTATTTTTGATCTGATGGCATGACTTCTAGACCATTGCTGATGAGCAGACAGTGAATTTGTAAAATGTGTAACACTAGTAAGTCTTCTAGCAGCATCAGCATTTATGGTTTGTTCTAAAGCAGATCTACAGAAATTTTTGAAAAAGGGGTTTTTCTTCTTTTTACAGCAAAAAATCCTTTTTTAAAATCTTCAGCTAACAATGGATATGTTTCATTTACCAGTAATAGATTGTTATAATACTTCAGTAACCATTTAGCTTAGTTGTGGTGATTGAATATAAAAAAACAAATTAATGAGTTTTGGAATAATAAATTTATAAAGTTCAAAAACACCAGTATGTATACTTAAGGAAAATATCAAATAATTATTGGTAAACTCTATATACTTCATTAATATTGTGCAGGTTTACCAAACTTTCCTACAAGCATATCATTTTTATATTCAGCATATTTTTCCAACAGATTGTTTAGTTCTCTATTAACAAAAATTTTAAAATAATATTTTACAATTGTAAAATTATATGAAATTGGAAATGTTTTCATTCACCAACCTTGAAACTTTTCCAACTTTCATCTGCTACAAAAGTTTACATTTTTCATACTGCTTTTCGCCATGAGTTATTCACAATAATGCAAGTATTACTACTACTTTTGATCATTTTTAACTGTAGACTTAGTAAAAAAAGGCCTTTATCTCTTTGGCAGCATGTTTTGTTTACTGAACTGCTTCATAGTATATACTACTTCATTAGCAACAATAATGCTTATTATTAAAGAAAATATTTGAAGTTACATGGCTAAAAAGTAAAAAGAGTTATAATGTTTTTACAGTATAGTTTATTTCAACAGTAGTTTTAACTATTACTTACATAAAAATATATATTTATTTCATTAGATCACCAAAGTACAGAATAAATAAAGTAGGATTACTTACCTTATTCCACCATATTCCAGGAGCACTTTCACGATTTACTCGCTCGCATCAGCTGCATTATATATTCATCTCAAACTACATTACACACTTTGTAAAATATAATATACATATACGCATTTATTTATTTTATTTAAAACCTTTAATCTTTTATTCAGTTAAATTAAAAATTAAAATGTAAATTTTTTTTTACATAAGTAAAAATATGACATCAAGGTGTAAAATCAAAAATTGATATTAAAATCAAATAAAAATAATTTTAAGTAAAGCAATTATGCATGTTGTCCATTTAACTGAATTTACTTTACATTGATTCTTAAAAGAATTAATTAAAAAAATAATTAAAAATATATATTATATATTTGCAGACATGTTCATAATGTTGATAGAATTTGTGTAAGAAATAAATGAAGAGGTTTTAATTTTACACTGGGAACTTCATAAAAAACAATGAAAACGTTGCAGACAAATTTATGACAACTAAAGCTATCAAAAATTATATCATACATATGAGTACTCAATATTTTTTAGCTGCAAAGGGATTATTATTATTAAAAAAAGATGAAGTTAATTTTGAGGTGGATTTAACTGAGTTTTTGGGATTAGTTTAAAATTTTCATTTAGTAAAACAATATTGTCTTGCAAAAAATAAATTATAAACTTCTTTATAAGTTAAAAGTACTTAATTCAAATTACAGTGCAAATTCCCCATAAATATATGAAATGTATCAAATACATCAGGGGTGGCCAACGTTTCTGTATATAAGATCGACTTTTTATCTAAAAAGTGTGTCGCGATCGACTTGTCATACGCGTAGTCTAGGGGAAAGAAGGGGTGTGAAATGCATACTATGTTTATACACTGTGTTTCAGTATAAGGTACATTCCAGCGAGGTATGGGTAGATAAGTAAAATATATTATTATTTAAATCACTTATTAAGTTTTCGAGATATAGGCTCATGAAGAAAATAAATTTCCAGACCCAACTTCTGATAGCAGCATTCCGTACATGCGGTACCTAAAAAATGCGATTTTCCGACACTTTTTCAAGATAGATTTTTAGTAACTTAAAATGCAATTTTTTTATCAACTGCAATGTATAAGTTATTGTACTATTTGTTCGTAAATATGAAAAAATTATAAAAATTCACAGTATGGCTGATAATTTGATTTCAATATTTCACTTTCGCGTTTTTTTGGGCCAGAAAAATTTATAATAAAGAATAATATGACTTACTTTTTGCTAATCTATCAATAGCTCGCTGAGTACACCTCGTACTGAAATATAGGTATACGGCTTATATATGGGAAGAAATGCTGTTACTAAGCCAAGTTTCATCATTTAAATTTTCACAGTTTCCATCTTGTTCGTGAAGAAAGTCTATAATTTCAGACAATAAATCACGAAATCACTGCAGAAATTTACCTCTGCTCAGCCACCTGACATCGGTGTGTAGTAATAATTCAGGTTGGCCTTCATCGAGGTACAGTTGGAAGAGACGCCATTTGAGGGAACTTCCTCGAATTGAATTAACAATTTTAAATGCTATATCCATTACCTCTTTTGTGTTTAGTCTCTTGCTAGTTAACACTTGCTGGTGAATTATGCAGTGATAGCTCAAAAAGGCTGGGAATTCATCTTCATTTACATAAGACTATAAATCCATTTCTGTAACCTATCATTGCAGCTGCGCCATCCGTTGTTATTAAGACTAATTTAAAAAGTGGTACTTTCAAATCATTGAGCAAGTTTTTAAAGGCTTTGAATATGTCTACACCTCTAGTCCTTTCCTTCAAAGAAATCATACCCAACAATTCTTCTTTAGAAGTAAAATCCTTAAAAACCATACGAACAAAAACAAGTAATTGTGCTGTATCACTTATATCTGTCGATTCATCACATTGAAGGGAAAAACAAGAACAACTATTAATATCATTATGTAACTGCTCTTTTACATTTCCACTCATCCTTTCAATTCATCGCATCACTGTGTTTCGAGACAATTGTAGATCTTGAATTGCAGTAACAATCTCACTCTTGTTCTTAAAATCATTAAAAAGTGAATCTGACATTTCCAAAAAAATTTCCTTTTCAAATTCACCGTCGGAAAATGGCTTACATTTTTTTGCTAAGAGATAGCTTACTTTGAATAATGCAGTAGTTACTGCTTGTGACTTCAACCTTGGCTTTTTAAAAACACTTTGTTGATTTGTTAATTGAGCTTTAAGATCCCTAACTTTATGTTTTCTCAGTTCAGAATTTGGTGAATAATCTGTTTGATACTTGTTATGTAAAGCTAAAAGATGTCTCTCTGGATTACCCTTTTTAGCAATGGCTACCGAGGTAAGGCATATTAAACAACATTTATCATTCACCATCGTAAAAAAGTAATCGAGTTCCCATTCTTCATTGAAGTGATAAGTTTTTGATTTTTTCTGTTTACTATTCATGTCCATGGGTATACTAGAATGCAAAGAAATATGACAATTTAAAGAATAAATATTTAATTAAATTATTTCCTAGAAAATTCAAAAACTCATGAACTGCGGCAATTATCTCTGTTACATTGAGAGAAATAAGAGCAATACTGCATATTACGAACGGGGACAGCAATACAAGTATATTAAAATCTAATATGAATACATTCAAATTTACAAGAAGTATGTTAAAGTTACAATATATTTATTACGGTTTACAATACTGACTTCTTAATTTAAATAGAATTATTGTTATTCCTAATATATTTGTAATACTGTTCCTTATTTTTCTCTCAGTGTAATGACCGCAGTTTAGAGATCTGTTGCTGAGAATGCTCACTTATCAAGTAAATAGATAGGTAAGAAAAGCAATTTAATTTAAAACAAACATACATTTTAAATAGAAGAAAAATTGAAACTCAACGTGGTCACTGAGGATAATAATATTGATTAATAATAATAATACTGTTAATACAAAAGAAAAGAAGCTACCGTATGACACTACCAAATATTCAAGCTAACTGACTGTGTTCTTCAATGAGTCGAGTCGTAACCGTTGCATTCACGCGTTGCATCCGGTGACAAGTGTAACACATAAATCAAAATGTATTGTGCTGGGTGGGCGGAGATCACAGTGTCAGGCTGTCAGAATTCTAGGAATTTATGACCTTGGCAAATTCCCAGAATGCATTAAACTATTGCTAGAAAGTTTTGTTTTCTGCAATCACTTCAAAGTCCACGGTACACGGAATTCCACCCCAGCCATTGCAAGGGATCAACCAGTCGATCACGATCGACTTGTTGGCCACCCCTGAAATATATGATCTCACTTCATTTGGTCAACCAAACTATGAACATCTGTCCATGTGATAAACAAGCTGTTTAAAATACCATTTCACATTATCTGTTATAGCATTATAGTTTTTGACGATAAAATTAATGTTTTAAACATCCAATAAAATAACCAGAACAATAAAAATGAAAATTAATATTAATCTAATTATTAGAACTATAACAAAGTAAATCAATTAAATTGCAGATGTTCAGTATATTAAATATAATATTTCATATCTTAGGAATAAAAGCTCTTAAACATATGATTTAAAAGTATGCGATTTAGACCAGTCTTTTTATAAAAGATAATTGGTCAAAAGTAAAGGTTACTCATTTGTATGGAATGACCTGAACTTTGAAGCATATAAATAAAGCAACCACAAATCATAATTTAAAATATTTATAATCACCAGTGAACAGAAAGGTAAGGAATATGTATTTTTAGTTATGAGGAAGGGACATGAATTTCGACCACCAAAAAAAGTACTAAAATTAATATTTTATACATTATATGGTTTTTATGAAACACTAACAGTTCTAGGGCACAAGTTCTGTTTATTGTTAGGTATTTAATTTAAATGATAAGCAATAGTTAATATATAACTCTTTTTTTTATTATAAAAGTAAAAGATGTACATCAAAAAATTATTATTTTTAAAATAATTTTCAAACTTCACACAATAATCAGTACTTTCTTTAAAATAGTATGTACAATTATTATTGTAATTATAGTCATTGTTAAATAATATTCAATTTATTATTTACATATATGAAACATTAATACACAAAAAATGAATCTGGAACAGCAGCTGCCAAAACATACAGCTATTCAGCATTACCTATTATTATTATTTTTTTTTTTAAGTTACAAATGTAATTTATTTATTTTTACTTTTTAATACTTTTATTTACACTAATATCTAAAAATAATTTCTACTGAAAAAATAATGGTCTTCATTCCCTATTACTGGATCAGTGAAAAATACATTCACTGTCAATAAACAAAAAAAATCTTCACAGCATTTTCTTAAACGTCAATATGTTAACTGATCACATCAAATTATCTTAACATCTATATGAATTATAATAAAAACAAATCTGGATTGATTCTTCTTTTCTACCTATTACACATAATTTTTTTAATGATTATATAAAATGAGAAAAGTACAATAATTTATTTTACTACAGCACACACAGTTAAATGTAGTGTAATCTGATAATATTATTTGTATAATGCAAATATAAGAAGAAACTGCAGGTTAATATAACAGTAAAATTGATCAGCTAGATAAACAGGTGTTTTTTTATCAATGGATAGGTAAGTGACCATAAAATTTCAACTTGTAATTATATACATCTTATTTATATCCATTTTATATAACATGCATGAAGTAAATCCAATGTAAAAAAATAGTTATGCATAGCAAAGGTACAATGTTTCTAAGCAGTAATAGCAAAGTAAGTAAAAACATTAACATAAAGATTTCAAATTTTTATGATTAAATCTACTTTAAAACAAGTAAACATTTTATTCTTTATCAAGTTTACACATACTAGTTAACATTAAAAACATACATATGATCTAAAATACAAATCATTCAACAACAATTATATTATAAATAATTTGTCACAAAATAACAAAAAAATATTTTTTTCCAGTACAAGTAATTTAAATATTCAGAAAAATATTAAAATAATTTTTTATATAGATTATAGCAGCATTTAATTTATGAAAGTAGTGATTGCTTACATAAATGGAATCATTCATAATATATATTTAAATTTATAATACACATCGAAACATTTAATATTAAATACATTCCATTTACAATATGTGACATTTTAAAACATGCTGCAATATTACTTTAAAAAAACGGATAATTTTAATGGCAATAAGAGATACAGATAAGAATCTAACCACCATACAAAACATTAGAAGCTGTTACTCAAAACAAAAATTTTGAGCTAAGTCTCACATTGAGTTATTTGTAAAATGATGATTTCTCAATGTCATAACCTGTGGTCCTTTTCCTTTACAATAAGAGAATAATAATTTCATGTAATCACAAAATAAACTGGATTTAATACATCTATAACACAAAGTTGGTTATAAAGAAATAAATACTAGTCCAAAAATAAACTGTAAAATATAACCACCAAAATAAAATTGTGCATTCTCATAAAATAACTTACAGTTAAAATGTTTTAATTTTTCTAGTAACTAATAGTAAATTCATTCATAAATTAATTTAGTGGATACGTAATCATCTGCCATTTGATCATAGTTTTTTCATCATTAATGACAATTTATTTAGCTTTCTCTTGGCATAAGTAAGAAGTATTCAACAGATGTTTTATGCAAAATGCCTGTGTCAGTCAACTAGTAAAGAATAACAAATTGTATTAATCAAGTCACTAAACCGCTCCAATATTACTCAAATGTAGAAATTTAATAAGAATCAGACATTTAAACAAATTTAAAACTTAATGATGAAAATAAATTTCATCATGCATTTAAAATTTCCCACATTATGCAAGAGGGGAAGTTAGTTAAGAGTATAGCAATTCTTAGAACAACCAAAGCTGAATTCCTGTACATGTCTCTAGGTAACAATCATTTTCTTAATAAAAAATTTGTTTTATTAATATTTATTTACAACAGAAAAAATAAACTACTTGTAATCCAAGTTACTAGTGAAATTTATAACACTAACATATTTCACTTTATATCTAATATTATTTTATTAACTTTTTAAAATAAAGACCTAAATAATCATTTTAATATGAAAGTTCGCAAAGTACATTAAAGTACTCATAGCAATATACAAATCCATTTTTTTTATAGGTGATGTAATTTACCACATAATTGAAACTTGTCAATGGGAATCTAATTGTATATTTTATGAAAGAAATTCTTAAATCATTAATTCACAATTCTTTGTAACATAACCGAAACTATTAATTATAATCATTGTTTAACACTTACAACCGATAAAAATAATACTCTTATTATGGCCCCTTCATTTTCTATAAGCATAATAACTTATGAATCTTCATATAGAAGAAATGAAGCCAATACATCTGAAATATGGTCAAACATGTACAGAGTAAACAATTGTCTCATGACTAAAAAATATTACAATCCATTCAATTAAAAAAAAAAATAAAATTAGAGTATTTGCAATGATTTCATAAAATCTATCAGCTGAATATTTGAAGCTCAATAAAGTAAATCAAACTGAAGTAAACAATACATTTATGACTGGTCCCTTTACAGTTAGATGTCTCCTGTAATACTACTTGATTTTCATTACAGTCCAACTGAGATCAAGTTCTTCATAGATTTTATAATACCAACAATCTTCATTTAAAGAGCTTAAAAAGAAAATTCTACATTAAAGTTTTAACAGTGCTGAATAAAAACACTAAGGTGGTTGATTGCTGATTTTTCTTTTGTCAAAAATACTTTTCAGATCTGTTATAAATTTCTTATGTACTTTCCATTAATCTTTATATAACTCTTTTCCTAGTAAACTAATTATGAGCAACATTGACACCATTTAAAAAAAAAAATATTCTACTAAACAATTTGATGAAACTTTAATAAATTATTAAACATTTTTGTCAAATTCATAACAAATTTTAAATAGAAAGGAAAATAACAAGATTGCATGTAAATAAACCATTAAACATTAATTTATTCCATTAAAAATTAAAAAAATTAATTAGTTAAAATTTAAAAATCTACAAAATTCTTAAAAGACTTTTATAATATGAATAAAAAAATCAAAACACTTGTTGAATCTATGGGAAATGTATTGTCATTTTTACCAAAAAGATTGTTGTTAAAGAAATTGATGACTTATGACATAAAAATATAATTTATCCTAACTGTGAATAAAAAATAAACTTCTATATTAAGAGCAAATATATAATATAAGACAAACTGAAAATAGCTTTATCTAATCAACAAATTTTTTATCATGGTACTGTAATATAGACAGTGAAATAACTTCACAAACAAAAGGTTTATTCTGCACAAAATAAATCCATATTTGCAGCACGTGGGTAGTACTGTGCGACCATATATTTAAAACCTTGTTTACTGAAAACTATTTTTAACAATTAATTATAATTTTTAGATTAAAAAAACAATTTAATTTTTATTTAATATTTTTTTTGTACTTAACTTTAAAAAAATAACTTTATTAAGATCAATGGAAATTAAAAGAGCTATATTCTGATCCAACATAAATTAATATTTGGAAAGCTGTTCTCCAGGGCTTTATCTAAATTTTGTACATCATTTTGAGACCAACAATAGGTCAGTCTATCATTCATTAGAAATATTTTTAATACTGACTCTGCAAGTTAATTACTCCTCCCTAAGTTATTCCACAGTTCAGATATAATGACTCAACTTTGCTATACGTGTGTATATAGAAAACATTATCAACATTAACAATTAATAAATGGTTCAATAATTTAAAATACTGCTGCTTTTTATTATCAAGTAAAATAGTTAAGTTAAGGAAGACATTATTTTAAATTAAAGCGAGAAAAAATATTACAACAATAATATATGTTTATACATAATATTAATAAAAAATTTCTGAATCAAAATTATTATAATAAATTTTTAATGAAATCCTATATATTATATATTACTGATTTACAAAATTAGAAATAATCAAACCTTGATATTATGAAAAACTCTATTTCACAAATTTTTTACTACATTGTGACATTTTAATAAAACTATATATAAATTTAACTCTATTTAACATACTCATACCTCTATATAACGAAATGGTAACCTTCTGCATGCTGACATAATACAGTATGTAGTAACATACAGTAATTTTTACAAAATGTTTTTTTAAAATAATGACATTAAATTTAATATTTTGGAGATCTCTGCGAGTTAAAAGTAAGTCCATACCTAATGAATAGAAATCCTTTGATTTCCACACTTAAATTGTATCCGTATACAAAGTATTCTTGACAACAATCAAGAATGACAGGTTATTTTTATTGAACTGGTAAAGTGAAAATTCCCAAGATTCTCTAATAACCCATTAGCAATAAAATTCTAGCAAAAGATTTAAACACATGTTCTGCAGTTACTGTCTGCCTATGCATTAAAGTAGAAAAATTTCCTGAAATCCATTAACTATCGCAGAGCACTAAAATTGCTGTGCACACTTTTATTCATTTATCTAAATGAGAAATTTTATCTACAGTATGTAGAATAACAAATAGAATTCCTAGAAAACATTTAACACACATACTCCCTCTATTGTTCAGTGCATACATACAATTCAGCAATAATGTTTCTGAAGAATCACTATTTAACAAATTTTTCCTGGTATTCTTGATTTCGTTACATAGAGGTTCAACTGTATTAGAAAAAAAATGTTATGTTTGCTTAATTTTTTTTATTCAAGATAGTCTGCAATAAAAATTATTTGAAATTATAAATTTCAGTGACAAACTAAACCAAATTTTAACTTTAACAGTTTATGTTGCACTTTATTATACTTAATAGGTTAAGTGTAACTGAAAATGATTTGATGTAAATGAAATATTTCCATTAAAGTTGATATTTTACTTTTTTATACACTATGTTCTCATGTTTGAATACAAATTAATTTAACCTGATCACCAATTTCTCAAATAACACTAAAAAAACTAAGAAACATTTAAAAAATCTAAATTAATTATTTATAAAGTAAACTAAGAAATGTAAATAAAAAAAAAACAATAATATTCATGTAATTAAGACTTTTTCTACACTACAAAATCAAAGTAGCAATACACAAACAACAGCACAAAAATGTGAAAAAATATAAAACATCTGTTCCAGATTCAAAATGAAATATGTTGTTGGTATATCAGTTCACAATATTCAAACAATAATTATCATAATTATTATTTAGTGAGTAATCAAAGTAATTATATTATTTATACAAAAGCTCACTAATAAAATAACACATAATCAACATTATATTAATACATTCAGCTGAGAGTAATATCACATTACTTCTACTGAGTCTGTTATGCATATTTTTTTGTTTTTTTTATTTATCTTTCTATTCAGTCAATAAACTATTTCGGTCATACTATGAATTATATGTACATATACACATCAAGGCAAAGCAGAAAAAGTGTCTTGATAAGAATGGCCAAATTACAAATCTGGTAAAAATTCATATAGTAACAGTAAAACACATTAGCATATTAAAAAAAAAAAAGATAAAATAAGGGACATAAACTATCACCTTTAGAAGAGAAAAAATTAAGAGTATGTCTAATAATCAACAACATCAGAACATGTAACAAATTACAATTAAACTGATGTCATGAATCCTATACAAGTGGAAATATAGAGTGTTAGAAAAAAATAAGTTGTCAGAGTCTCTAAGTGAACATAATACACAAGACGTTTGTAAATAAAAAGAATGACATAAAATTACTTTTTTAAGTAATATTAGATAAGTGAAGGTTTATAAGATATTCAATAAAGAATACAACAAAACTCTTGAAAAATTGCAAGACAAAATAAAACACACAACTTTTAAATATAAACTAAACACATCCTTAACATATTATTTGAATTTCCTTTTAGCAAAAAAACCTACCAATATTTTCTCAAAACTATCCACATAGAATGAACCCAACCAGTTTAGATTTAATTGTAGCCAAGTTTGATGATGTCCTGAGAAAATCACAAACACATTAAAAAAAACAAAACTGAATTATCATTTGATCATCTGAATATGCATATGAACTGTAAATAAATGAATTTGAAGAAACGTATTCTTTGATATAAAATTATTACAATACCTATAATTAGTTTATTATGTTATATGATATTAATGAAATTTTTTTTTTAATGAAAATATGCATACAATTTTTTATTAAAAATTTTAACTTCTACCTCTCTCTAAATTGTCAAATTGTTTACAAGGAAGGAAATATATTAAATCATAAAAATAAAATAATTATTAAAAAAAGTAATAAAAGTAACATTATTATACATAATACCAATTAATTTACCATTTAATTTAAGAACAATAACAATGAAAAAATCTACTTATCAGTACTTTACTGGTTTGCCTAGAATATAAATTATATATATATATATTTTTAATATAAATAAATATAATTAAACTATTTTTGTATCAAATAATTATTTTAACAATTTCATAACAAAATATATAAACTAGGGTATAAAAAATAATCATAATAACAAACTTACAAATAAATGAATAGAAAAAGAAATTTAATTACAAATCTTCATACTGTAATAAAATAAAAAGTGTATCTGTTAACACATATAATTACAACTAAAATATGTGTGTATACATGGATGAATAAATTTATTATACAAGAAAAATTACACAAATTAAATAATTTGTGAATAACAATTGTGTATCTTAGTACTTATTTGTGATCTCATAAAATTTCAAATGTGAGAGCCTTAACTTCTTGCAACTGTCTGAATTTTTTTTCAAAATAGACTTATTGAAAGAAAATGCATGAATACATGTGGGGAAAGTTAGTTCAGTTCATGGTCTTAATTGGCCTAAGTATATACAACTCACTGATGATGATATTGATACATTGTGCCTTGAAGAGTACATGTGATGATCCACTTCCTGATGTTACTATTGTTGATTGGTCCAAAAATTGTATATCTATTTTTACTTACTTTAGATCAGAATAATACATATAATATTTATTAAGAAAAATTATAACTGTCTTCAAACTTTCTTTTGGTGACTTTTGCAGGCTTAAAAATACACATTTTAACTGAATATCAACTTAAGAAAGAGAAAATCAATAAAAATTAAAAAAATGATAAATTATTAAAATAAAATAAAATGATGTACTTTGGTAATGAGTGTAAGGAGTTAAGTCAGCATTGTAGGTAGATGTAATAACAGTAAATGATTCAATTCTGCGTTTAAGTTACTTATAATTTTTTATTTAACTCGCTAGTGTCAATTCAACATTAACGATGTTATCATGAACAGTTAAAAGAAATTTATGCAGTTGATAGAAGCCAATGAGAATAATTTATGTAATGTAAACATTTCAAAATAATTTCTTTTTTATCAGATTTAACTGAATGGTAACAATTATATTACATTACACAAAGCTAAAAATTAGGCTTTATTGGGTAGAAAAATCGCGATTTTTTATTATTTTTGTTGTAATAATTACTATTAAAAACTACTAAAATAATTCCCATTAGTAAAGAATTAAACCAACTAAACATATTTCATAAATAACAAAAAAAAAAAGAAAAACATTTACATTAATATTTAAAGTAAGTTTGAATTAACAAAGATCAAACGATCATTAAAAATCTACTTAACATTGTTGGAATTAAATGTATAAACAGATAACTTATGGCACATTTAAAGAACTACAGTAATAATAATCATCATCACATAATAATATAAAATAGACAGTAACATGGTTCAACTTTATAATATACTAATTTTATTCTGAGATCTAGTAAAGAAATTAATTTTTTTTTATAAAACAGCAAAATATATATATGAAAAAAGCAATAAAACAATAATAGACAGTAAAGTAATATTTTATCTGTTAAAAAGAACACTCTTAACAGTGTTAATTGGTTAATTAACATTAACTATCATAATATTACACTTACAACTGTTCATATACAATACATAAACCTTTCTCACTCTTCATACTAGTATTGGTATTTTAATGTGTATTCTGAAATCTGGCTATTTTATATAACTAATGAAAGCTAAATATTCGTTTTTTAATTCGTAGATGCTTGGTAATATTTCTAAGAACTATTTAACAGCAAGTGTTTGTTACAGGCAGAACTCTAATTATTATCATGTAAGCATAATTGCAATAAGATTACTTTAGCATGAGAAATTCTAAATTTTTTAGCATGTGTAGTGTTTGGCAGGCAGTTTTCCATATATTCAGTGTATTGATTAGATATTTAGGTTATCAGAGGGAATATAAAATTCTTAAGAAATGACTATTTTGAATTCAGCTAACATAAAAATATGCCTTCAAAGAACTCAATAGTGTCAGCAGGTCATTACGTATGGATTGGGGCAGGTTTAAACATATTTTTATTTACACTTATGATATAAAAATTCATAGATCTCTGACATGTCCTAACGTATACTAATGTCCTAATGTATTATGTTAAGTATACCTTATTTGTTCACTTTTTTTTGTAAATTAAGAAATAATTTTATAAGAGTATGAACTAGTAAGTATGCAATACAAAAAATGAGTCGATGACATATTAAAATCTTTATCATAAATGCAAGAAATTTGACATTACTTCTTTGTAGTTGGGGAGAAATTTGTATATTACATGTTTAAGTGGTAAAGTTTAACTCAGTATTGTTAAAGTAAATAACAACAGCTTAAACTGGGTTTCTTAATATGTGTATATATAATAAATCTATTGTTTTTATACTGCAAATCCATTATCCAAAAGTTAATATTATTTTTAGTTTCAGTAAATTCAGAATTTTTTTTTTTTTAAAAGAAAAAACCTGTAATGTTTTATAGAATATAGTTACTAGCTCATTCACTCAGCAATATCAAGAGATCAAATGAAGCTGTAAAATAAAGATTAATCTTTCTGAAGCAATTGACATTTTTGAGAAAGTACAGATCTAACAAAGCAACAAGATGAACCTTTACTGGCAAAGCTTATTATACAAAAACATCCAGAAGTGATTGGCTTGTTAATATCAGATTCAAGCTAAAAAAAAAAGTACATCAACATTGGGAAAGTGATGTAAATTCAATGAAATCATTCAAAATAATTTACTTCAGGATCTATTTGAAAGTTTTTTCAACTTTTTCATTGGCAAACTTGTAGATGATATTAATGTTAAAGCCACTCACTGTCTTGAGGGGGTAAGGAAATTATTTAAAAATATGGACGAACACTGTTTGATTCATGTCATTTTTTTAATCTAATAAATTGTTTTTATTTAACAAATAATAAATTTTCACATATTGTTTCAGCTCGTCATATTTCTACGACATAATTTGCATAGTATAATTCTGTTATGTGTATAATGTTTGGTTATTTTCTTTGTATCTACAGAAGAATATGTATCCAACCTTTTCTTTCTTTTCTGTTTAGCTTCTGGAACCACTGTATGGTTACTTCAGAGGACAAATGAGAACGATGTGTATGAATGTAAATGAAGTGTAGTCGTGTACAGTCTCAGGTCAACCACTCCTGAGATATGTGATTAATTTAAACCCAACCACCAAAGAACACTGGTATCCATGATCTGGTATTCAAATCCGTATAAAAGTATTAAATACCTTTACTAGGATTTGAACCTTAGAACTCCTTAGAACGCAAATTAGCTGACTTTGAAATCAGCTAATTTGCGATGACGAGTTCACCACTAGACCAACCTGGTGGGTCATGTATCCAACCTTCCCAATGTAATATTTCACATTTCCAAAAATTATAAATTAACTCATCATTAAAAAAAATAAGCTTCAAATATTAATTTGGAAAATGATAATGCAATTAATTTTCCAAAGAGTGTAATGCTATTTATATTTTAATTGATAAGTACAATTTTTTGTTATACAGGTCATGTAATAATCAAATAATGGTTAAGATATCAAAATACACTACTCTATTCAATTATATACAAAAAAAAAAAAATTATACTTGGCTTTTGAACTACATAGCTTCTGCAAATTCATTAAAATTTGATACAAGGGTTATTCAAAGCTTGTTCTTTATTGAATTTATCATACAAAATAAATACTTAATAAAAATTATTTAGAAACTTTATAACTTAATAAAAAAAAATTATATTATACCATGTTTTTATTCTATTTATCACAAAATTTGTATTTGATATGTTAACAAATATTTTTCAATATAAAAATTGTGCTCAGGAAAATAAAAATATATTCTCATATATTTTTTTCAGTTTTTAACAAAGTTTCTGCTTTTAACAAAGTAGGTTTAATATACAGCTGAAGTATCCACTATATTTTATTTATTATCAAAATTAGTATTAATCATAATGACTTGTAAAGGAATAAAACTGAAATTATCAACAAAGATATTTTTTGATAATTAGATCATTTTCAGTTTTTATATTTAATAATAATCTAATAAATTGTAAATGGACTGATAGTAATATAAATAGAACTGAGAGTGTATAAATAGGACTGAGAATATATAAATTAAAATTAAAAGTCAATTTTAAAAGTGGTTTAATGATCAAGAGAGTTCTTAATTTATATTAGTTCTTCTTTATTAGTCTATTAGTACATAAATGTATGTATATGTATAAATGTGTGTGTTATTTACAAGGGTTGTTCGGAAAGTAATCTCCATTTGACTATAAATAAAAAACCTGTGTAGATAAAATTATTTTATTATATACAACTTAAAACTATAGCTGTTAACTATGTTTAAACATAATCGCCATTTAAATTCAACCATTTGTCATAGCATTTCTCTAATTACCTACTTCATAAATTTCAGCTGCCTGGATTCCTACCCAGCCTTTCGTGGCACTTTAAAGTTCGTCTTTGTCATCAAAGTGTTGTGATGCAAACCATTTTTCACATGAGTAAAGAGATGAAGATCACTTGACGCCAAGTCCGAACTGAAAGGAGGATGATCAACAATGTCCTGTTGGAATTGATTCAGAAGTTTTTGAGTTCTTCAAGCACTGTGAGGATGAATGTTGTTATGCAGCAACACCGGATCACATTTGTTCCGGATGACTTGCCTAAGTTTCTTCAAACTTTCACAGTAGGCTTGCATCACAGCACTTCGATGACGAAAACAAACTTTGAAATGCTGTGAAAGGTTGGATAGGTACCCAGGCGACTGAATTGTATGAAGAAGTTATTTGTAAATTAGTGAAACGCTATGATAAATGCTTGAATTTAAAGGCGACTATGTTTAAAAATAGTTAAAAGCTGTGGTTTTAAGTTATATATAATAAAATATTTTTATTTATTTTCTGTTCTAATTGTAGCCAAACAGAGGTTTTACTTTCCAAACTGCCCTCATAGATTGATAGCCTGCATTAAAAATAGTATATACACATAAGGAAGAAATTTTTTCCAATTTAATGTAATTTTTTATTCATTAATTTGAAAAGAGAACGGTTCAATGGAACTCTCCACCATTTGTTTGTTACTTCTTTTTTATTAATATTTTTCAATCACAAGTGTGTCATAATATTAACACGAATTATAGCTATAAAGTAACTGTATCACTTTGTCTTACAATGTCTTCCATGAAACTCATGCTGATGGAACCCAACTACATTCATGTAACTCAGTTACATGGAAGAGATCACCCAGGTGATTTTATGCAATCAATTTTAATATTAAGGCAATTACGTAATTTTAAATATGTTATAAAAAAAGGAATTGTTGAAGGAAATACCTAAAAAAAACTCTTCTTAAGTAATGAAGGATAATATTAAAAAGATAAAAAAATCTTTTTATATTTATTGTTTACGAATTCATTTATGTTAATAACATTAAATAAGAAAAAAAATTTATTATGTTCAACAATTTTACAGAACCAAAATAAAAATTGTTTAAATAAATTTTGATAGTCCAAATAAAAAATAATTTTTAATATATTTATAATTAATCAAAATAAATATGGCAATATCTGAAACATTTTTCCTTGCAAACATCTCTGAAGGTCAAATATAAAGTTGGAAACTGCATGCAGTGTATGCTCCTAAAGACGATGTAAATGAAAACAAAATTTGTGTATTTACCATTATTAATAGCTACAAAATGTCAAAACACCTTCTGTTTTGTAAATCATTAAATTTAGAAAAGAATACACCAAAAAACAAGCTTAATAACGTTTTACGAATTTTCATCGAGTTATATGATGATGACTGATGCCATCAGTCATCATCATAAATTTTTTTTTAAACACATTGTAAAATTATTATTTTTTATTTAATGATTATTTATCTCACATCCCTATCAAACTGGAAAGATGTAATTATAACTTACACTAATATAATTCAATGTTTTATTGAAAGAGAGGTTAAGTTTGTTTAAAAAGTATTAAACAATTCATTACCAAGCATTATCTTCTATTCAGTGTTTCTATTTATTTTTCATTAAACATAATTAAAATTATACTTCAGTTTATTATTATTTTTTAAATACTTTCTCTATTTAAATAAAGGTAACAAAACGTGACATAATTACAAATTAATAACAAAATATAACATAGTAAAAAGTACACATATTATCAGATCGGACTAAAATTATAAAAAGATCATAATCCTGAAAATTATTTATAAGTAAAATAATATAAAGTAATGATAATTACAAAGTAAAAATGTAAAGAATATATATAAAAAACCTAAGATAATGCTATTTCAGTCAAATGTCACTTAGATGTTGGCATACTATTACTACTAACAAGTGTTATAGAAGTTGAACCATCATTAAGTAAACGTGGAAAACCATCAGGTAATGTTGTATGAGGCAATGAATGCCGTCTTAATAATTCTCTGTATGATTGTAGTTGTTCTGGTGTAGGATTATTATTATTATTATTACTACTATAAATATTACTATGATGATGATGACTATTATTACGGTACGATGACAAATTACTATGGTTATGATTATTACTATTATTATTATTATTGTTATGAGGTATTAAACCATTAAATAAAGCTGATAAATAAATTGGATCTAATGCAGCCGGTGGAATAAACGGTGTTTTATGATGATTTTGAAAAGAATTCATGTGGTGATAACCACTGTGTGTTGAAGGTAACCTATTACCAGTGGTGATATGATTTTGGTGTTGTAACAAAGATGATGAAATTTGTTGTGTTAGAATTTTCTTTTGATTGTTTATTTGCTGGTGTTGTTGCTGTTGCTGTAACTGTTTCTTTTGATTAACCGTTAATGATACGCTCGGTACAATTAATGGTGCGCTAGAATTTTGCTTATTTGTATTTAATGACTGTGAATTATTTACACTTAAATTTCTTAACGATGTATTATTTACACTACAACCGTTTGGATACATTTGGATTTGTGAAGTTACTTGGCTCTTTCTTCTTCTTGGTTGTTGTGGTAATATGGTATGATTTGGCAACACTGTTGATGAATTACTACTATGAGTACTATTACTGTTACTAACATTAGCATACTTAGTAGCAGGAACTAATGTGATTTCAAGATTAGAACCTATTTGTCCATAAGCTGTAGTAATATTAGTAGATGAATTATTACTATTATTATTTTGTTTTTGCTGCACAGTACTTTTATTATCACTTTTTGTTCGTAAATCAAGAACTTCTTCTGCAATTGGTCGTTTAATAGATTGTTGGAAGACTACTTTTGGATTACCATAAACTGGTCTTCCTGGCCATAATCTAGGAGGTGGTTGTGACGATCTGTGCTGAGTCGACGATAAAGATGCTTGTGATACTGAAGAAGCTGTAGTATTTGTTGATGATAACCGTGATGATAAACCAGTCATTGTTAAAAGTGAAGAAACATCTGGTGTTACAGTTATTGAGATCTTATTATTCTTATTATTAGTATCAGGATAAGTATGTCTTATAACAGATGGTCGATTCTCATCTGTTTTGCTTGTACGATTTTGACTCTGGCTATTATTAACTGTAGACTGAGGTACATTGCTTATGTTACTATTATTACTGTTATTACTACTATTATTACTATTATTATTACTTGCAGTATTACTAGAAATACTACCACTGTTGCTAATGCTACTAATACTAGTATCATTATTAATGTTACTCGTACAACTAGTACTTACAACATTATTATTACAACTAATATTATTTTTGTTATTTTTATTACTGATGGTATTACTATTATTATTATTATTGTTATTTTGTGTTGAAACATTATTAACAGTAGTAACTGGTGTTACTTCTAATCCACCTTCTTTAAGTATTTCCAATTTTTGTTTTTTCAAGCTTGGAGGAACCGATATGTTTATATTAGCCTGTAAAATAAAAAAATAAAAAATAATATTAAAAATTTACAGGAAAAGTATTTTTTAACATAATTTGTTTAAGAATAATCAACTACCAATTAATGATAACTAATAGTTATCATTAACTGTCTACAGTTAATCAAATACCAAAGGTATTATTTATATATATATATATATAAACAATAAAAACTTTTAATAACTTCTTTTCTTTGTATATTAGCAAATAAACAACAACAGGGAAGTCAATGATTCTAGTTTTCTTAGGCAACTTAAGACTTACATTTTAGGAGGCGTTATAAGGTATCACTATGATGCCACAAGTTCCAGTAAGGCAGTAGTCGATATATTTTTACAGTACTTAATCAAGAAAAAGGGGATGAAGGTAAATGAATGGGGAAGGACAGAGAAAGAGTTCTGTATACTCTCAGAGAGATTGCCTCTTGTAAGGTTAGTCTAAATCACAATCACACAGCCTGCTACGTAATACATTACAAATAAATAGTTGAACTGTGATGTTTTGTGATACAGGATCTTGTTAAATATCTTAGTTTTACAGTTTCATAGTTGCTTTCTTTACTTTGTTTTGTAGTAATCTGATGTAGCAAGGATAGCTATAAGTGGACAAATCCACTACAATTGGAAAGTTTTTTGCAAATTTCCAATTATTACCAGTTTTAAAAAAATCACTTTTTATTATTACAAAAGATAACTAATTATTACGTTTTTGTAACTACTATAAAAACACTATTTGACTGTTCAGATGAGTATTAAAGTATCTCTGACAGAACAAATGGAAGGCTGCTTGAAACTGTTAGAGAATCACTGTAGTGTAAATATTGTTAATCAAATACTTTTTATATTCATGAAAGAGAAGGTGATGGGTCAGATATATCAAACTAACCATTTCCTGAGTATATGATAAAATATACCAGGTTTAATTTCCAAATTGTATATGTGCAAGCGTGCGTGCACATGAACAACAACAGAATAAGTATGATGTTGATATCATTTTATATTTTACTATTAGGTTATTTCTGGTTATTTAAGAGTGGAAGCAGGCAATCAACCTGAAAAAAATCTTTTACACAAATGAAGAATCTTTTGACTTTTATAACCAAAAGGAATCTGGTAATAATGAGTTCTTTCTGACCAAGTCTATCACAAGATAATAAAAACTGAAACAAAAAGTCTTCTCATTATAAATTCATTTATTTAATGTAATAAAATGTAGAATCATTAAAACCACCTGTTTCGGGAAAAACACCTTTAAAACTTCCTGCAAAGAGAAAAGACTGTTACAAAGTCTAAGATGAATTCACCTGAAGTTGTGAAACAGCTATCTAGTTCTAGGACTCCTCACTAGTCGTTAGAAAAGATAACTTTTGATGAACTGCCTGACTTATTCCAGCTACCCAAATAAAAGGAAAGAGAAGATATTATACTAATTAAGTGTTTTAGGTGAAGATTTATTAAGTTTGGCTATACAAGTATGACTTTTTTTTTACCTTGCTAGGTGACAGTGAATCATCTGATACAAGATCAATAAATTCAGTCATCAATGGCGGTTGTTGTTGTTGTTTTACAGGTGCTGAAGGTGTACTAGTTCTAACTGGTATATTCTCCTTACCACCACTTTTTGCTTCTCCTGGAGTGCTGGGTTTATTTGAATTATTATTAGGTTTGTCAGGTTTAAGTCGTACTCCATGTAATGACCCAGGTTTATTAGAGAGCCCAACACTCTTTTTATCCTAAACATAAATCAAATTAAAATTAATTACGCAATAAATTGTAAAACATAAAACACTATTTCAAATGGTTAGAACTCGTAATCTCACGAGTTATTTCATCCATTCTAATCTAATAATCATATTTAAGCAAAATGATAATATGAAAAAGCTTTATTTTTTAAAAATTAGGGGGTTTATTATACTTGCAACATCTCAGGAGATAGAATCATAATACTAAGGAAAATATAGAAGTGGCAACAATTCTATTTAACATAGTTTCCTTAGACAACTAAGGTTACCTAAGAACAGGAATGGGCATTGATTTGGGTTGGCAATATTACAATGCTGATATATCTATTTTTCTTTCTTTTTTTTAAGTGGGGAATAGCACTAATTAAATTTAGTGACTCAATCATGGCGTTCTAAATTCCAAGAAAAGTGGTAGTTTAATTTTCAGTAAAAGATATGTACAGACTACATTAAACCTGGATATTATTTTAATTTTAATTAAAATAACAGTAGGTGACAAACAAAACAAAAATCTTCTATGGGGGACATTCAATAATTAGAGACAAATTGATGTAGAAATGAAACAGTTTACAGGTTTTGTACTTTCATGACTTTAGGCTGGCATCACTGGGATGAGCTGAGAACAGCTGATAAAAATTTAAATTAGATAAAAATTATTTTCTTTATAACCTCAATATTGCATTTAACGATGGTGTGTTTGCTTGAAGTTTCTACATTAGTTGTACAACGTTCAGTGATCTGATTTTTTGCTTTCTGAAGGTGAAAAACCGGCTAAAATCTTTTCTTGAATGACTTTACAGTATATTGAAAGCTGTATGAACTGCGGAAATTTTTATAAGTGGGTAGAACAGTTCAATAATGGTAGAACCTAAGTGACTGACAAGCAATGTCCTGGCTGGCCAGTTGAAATGTCAACTATTTCGCTTGAAACCTGCATTGATGACATTATTCGTGAAGAACAACGTATTACAGTTCAACATATAGCAAAAACAGCCGCAGTAAGTGTTGGCATCATAAGTGTTGGTTCATAAAGTTATCAGTAATAAGCTCAAGTACAGCAAAACAAGTGCAAAGTGGGTCTCGAAAGAGTTAACGCAACAACACAAGGAAACAAAACTCAAAGTATGTAGAGACTTGAAAGAATGCTATGAAAGGGAAAATGACCACCTTTTCTAAACAAAATTTAAGTGTGATGAAACTTGCATTCACCATTTTGAACCAAAGTCCAAAAGACAAAACATGGAATGGAAGCACACCAACTCACCTGTCTGAAAAAAATTCAGAACGCAAACATCAGCAGGAAAAGTCATGTTGATCGTCTTTTGGGATGACCAAGATGACGTCTTTTGTGATTATTTGGAAAATCAGTATACAATAAATAAATTTTCACCAGCATGACTATGCAAGTCATGCTGGTGAAAAAAGTAAAGCCAGCAATGAAAATGTCACAGATCTCAAAGAAAAGGCGTGATATTGCTACATGATAATGCTTGCTCTAACACCGACCATCTGACCCCAGAAACCATTGGAAAAATGGATTTTAAGATAATGCCACATTCTCCCTAGTCCAAATTTGGCTCCTTTGGATTTTAATTTGTTTGGTCCACTTAAGGAGGCATTACGTGGAAAAACTTCAGCAACAAGGAAGTCAAAGAATTTGTGGGAAAGTGGCTAAATCAACAAGAAAAAGACTTCTTTGCATAAGGTATAAAAAAACTAGTTCATTGTTGGGACAAGTGTATTAATATTGGTGGGGATTATGTTGAGAAGTAGTAAAAATCTCATTTTGTAAAAATACACAGTTTTTTCTACATCAATTTGTCTCTTTAATTATTGAATGTTCCTCGTATATTTAGCAACATATTTCTTTTTTTTTTTTCAATCTGATTTGTTTAGAAGCAATTTTAAGAGACACTATCTCTAGTACATAACAATCTGACAAAACAAAAGGAAATGAAATGCCATACTTTAAAATCATTTCAATATTTGGCTTATAATTTACACTTATTATATTTATATTTGACTATATTTTTTTCAGACAATTTAGAATCTATTTTTTTTCTGAAAAAATTGAGGTGATATAACCACTTCATCAAAAATCGTTTAGTACCACAAAAAAATTAATATCTTACCATTTAATAATGCTAAAAAAAAAAATACGATAAACATCACTAACCTTATCTTGTGGTTGTGGAACAGGTACTAATGTAGCTGTAACACTTGGAGTAATAGTAACAGAAGGAGATACAATGGAAGCTGTGGAGGGTGTTTCGGTAGTGGTAACAGCAGTAGCAGAAGTAGTAGTAGTAGTGATGGTAGTAGTGCCAGTAGTTGTAGCAGGAGTAGTTGATGATGCTACATCAGTTATCTGTTTTCCTTTAATAGCTAATAAATTTTGCCCACCAAATTGGCGTTCATAAGGTAACAATAATCTGAAAATATTAGTAAAAATTACTTCACAATTAATATAATTTACCTGAAAAATAGTTGCTACATGTTAGAATCATTAACAATTTTGAACTAGTAAAAGCTTTCAATTATCAAGTAATTAAGCTCAAGTGAGATGAACAAAAAAGAATTATTGTTTTATGGTTGAAGTAAGATAAAACCTTAACACTTAGGATTAATAATGATAACTACACGTTGTTAATATATCCAACAGGATTGCTGCAATGTCACAACTCTGCAATGTCACAACTTGCTTGGAAAGTGTACAGACTAACAAAAATGTAATGTTTTAGACTAATGAATTAATTCACCACAGAAGCTTACAAAGAAGTTTAAGATAAGAAAACTAATGATAGAGAAAAATAAAAATCAAATTCACACCAATTAAATCGGAGTTTTGGTAGTAAAAATTTTTTAGTTGCATACTCTCTACTTGTTTTATTAATATATTGTCAAAGGTAATTTTTTTAAATATTGCTTTCACAAAAAATACTTCATGAAGCATCTGTAAGAAATTAATAAAGAAATCAGTTCAAATAATTACACAGATCATGCGTTACAAGGACAGAATATAGCATAATGTGTTGTATGTATTAGTAACAGAATATTTTGATTAAATACAGGAAGTTCTTAACTTAATATGAACTAGCAATCCTAGGAACAAATTAGTGCTTAACAGCAACAATTTCACAAAATAATGTTTTTCTTAAATACCTGTAAAATTATAGACAACTGTTATTTTTTTTATTTGAAATTTTTTAACCAAGAAAAATGGAGGATTTCTGTAGAAATCTTAAAAAAGAATAGGCAGTTTTAAAATGTCAATGACTAAAATCAGTACAGCCATCTCTACCTCACAATTTTATAATCAGAGATACATACATTAATATGCTGTAATATTATTTTCATGCAGCAGGTCAAGCAAGAAATAATCTTCAGTATGACAGCAACTGCAATATCAATTAGCAGCATTGGTGTTTTTGATAGTTCATTGCTCCCATCCTCATTGAAAAATCTCACTTATAAAAAATTATGAACATATCTCTGGAATTTTCAAACATATGACTTAATATTTCAAAAATTTCAAAATGCTATTTTAATTTTTGGAGTTAATTTTGGTTCTTTCATCGAGAACATTTCTATATGAAAGTGAAATTTTATGAAAAATCCAGTGTTTTCAATTTTAAAGATTAATATTTCATTATAAACAATATTTCCACACTTGCCAATTGTGGCAAAGTAGTAGCATCTTGGCCTTCTATCCGGAGATCCCGGGTTCAAATCCCAGTCTGGTAAGGCATTTTACACATGCTACAAATTTCAATTTTCATATTCCCAAGTGGTAACTTCTTGGTAAGCTTCTGGTGAATTAATTCATGAGTATCACAGCTTAAGGTAAAAAAAAATGTTTCACAGCTTCAGGTATGTGTATTTATTTGAATAGTATGAAGATACATTAAATCTCATCAGACTAGCAACAATTATCATTCAGAATCAACTTGTAACCAATTTCTTTAATACTATAAAACGATATCAACAAGAATTCAAACATAAAATTAAGAACCTTATTATCAAAATCTTACAGTTAGATAAAATAATATTATTATTATCTTTGGTAAAATAAATTCCCATTTATTAAAAAAATAGTATTTCTGAGGCCCCAATGGCAAAAATTTTGGTAGTCTGTAAATTTTCATAGGATGACAAAATTTATCTTGTTTACAAAAAGATCAAACTACACACTGGTTTGTTCTGAAGCATCTTAATTGACTGCTAAGCTTTGGATGACTGTTAAACATTTATAATGACTATATATTTTACCATCTAAGAGACAAAAGAAAATGTCTTAAATGCATTTTTGGAATACAAAAATGGAACCAGATCTTTGTTTGGTATCAATAAATGTAATTCACGTAGACCAATTTTTAGTAAATTAATAACTCTTGACATTTACATGCATATATATTTTTTAAATGCGCAAAATTTGCTAAAAAAGATTATTCCTAAAAAATAAAGCACTCACCATACAACACATTAACAGCATAATACCTCAGTCTATGAGAAAGAACCTAAAACTACCTAGCAATCTGAACAATCTTCTGATCAGTTAATTTAAAATTAAATCTAAATAATCCTTTATACAAGAAATAATATTACTAAGTTAATGAGTTTTTTAAATAAGACTAGCAATTAGTGCCTTTAAAATTGCTGCTTTATTGTTCACAAACTTTAATAATGTATACTTAGAATGCTTTTATCATTACTATTTCATAAAATAATTATTTTTATACAATAGTATGAACTATAATCTCTTCTCTTTTTAACTTAACCTTTTTAAATTTGAAATGCTGCTCTGATTAAAGTTTTTCTATGATTCTTCCTACCAAATATAAGATTGGTCCTTAATTGCTTTCTGCATAACAATAAACCTACCATTCCTGACATGATCTATATATTCCCTGTATAATTATGTTACGATCCAAATAGTCTAAGCAATTTATTTACAACTGTATTCATTTTAAATATTAGAAGTTGGCTAACATACTTTTCATAATGTCTCCTTGATATGGTGGCAGCACTGGTACTATTCTGATCTCCTCCCATTTCTTCATAAACATATTTCCATAACCTACTAGCTGTAACTGCATCATAACCACCTAAATGTTTAACTTTATTATAAAACATGAACAAGTCAACTGGAAAGAAAAACAGAAACATAAAATTACACATTTATTTTGAACTAAACACACACGTACACATATCAGTTCTAATACTATTCATCAAAGTAACTTTTATTTGCTTATTTAAGTGTAATTTATAAAAAGAAAAGTCAATGAAAAAATTATATTATATTAATGAGATGTTTTCTTAGATTAAAGACATTCAAGTTAATTAAAAGTGCACATAATAATAACAATCTAAAATATTAATTGGTAAATAGGAATTAAGACCATTTAGATAATTAATTATACCTTAAAAAATATCCAGTGAATAGACTACCCACATCATATACATAAAAAAATAATGGCAATTAACTTAAGCAGCATATTAACTTAAGCAGTTATTTAGCAGCATATTAACTTAAGTGGCAATTAACTTAAGCAGGACAAGCAGCATAGGGATCAGGTCAGCTACATTAATGCCTACATAACTGTTAAAGGACACTCTTTTCCTAACTAGAGATCACACAAAATCCCATTTAATGGTTAAATGCCTTTTGGGTAATAACCGCTCTTTATTCCTTATAAACCAATGAAATGTAGGAAGACAGGTTGATTTAGACTGATATGCTCAAATGTTTATAAATTAAAACAATAACACAATTCTTATTTAAGACTATGTTCATTATTGTATTATATAAGGCATTCATATAAAAATAAAGAATAATGAACAATAATTACAAGTAAATTTTTTTCATTTTAGTTTATTAATGTTCAGTTAATATATTTATCCTCAAAAATAAACACACATTAGAGGATTGTCAAAAATTAGGATAAAATTTGTTAATTTCTGAAAGAAAACTTTACATGACAGAATTGAATTAAAAATTCAGTGGTTTATTCAATGGAAGTGATAAGATTTAGCAATACTTGGATGAAATAACCTGAATGAGAAGAAATTGAAAAAATGAAGTATCGACTAGCTAATAATTCAAACTCCGGCAATGGTAGTGTTAAGCAGCAGGATCTAATTTACTAATCTTTTTTTAAATTACAAAATTTTCTTTATTAATTCAATGATGGTGTCAATTACATTACTTCTGCGAGAGATACGACTGCCTAGTAGACAGTAGGGAGAGTGGTGGAGTAGCGATTTTCATGAAGAATGGGGTGTCAGCTACAAGAATTCAACTAACCACTGTCATTCCTGCTATTGCAGTAAAGGTCACTATTCCCTTCAAATTGCATATCTGCAATCTGTATCTCTCACCGAACACTGTGTTCAGTGCTTTAGATGTCTCAAATCTCCTTACACAAATACCATCTCCATCGTTAATAGTAGGAGACTTCAATGCCCATCATATTTCCTGGGGCTCAACCTTCTGCTCCACTCGAGGAAATATGATAAACAGATTGAGACAAGATTTTGACCTTTGCCTACTGAATAATGGATCACACACATTTATGTCCTTATCAACTGGTGCTGTATCTAACCTTGATCTTTCCATATGCTCACCGAATGTACTCCCTCATTTTAATTGGTCGATTTGTGATGACTATCACGGCAGTGATCATAGACCAATTATTATTAGTTTCGGTGTAGACTGCGAGATTAAAAGAATGCCACGGAGATGGATTATTGAAAAGGCAGATTGGAACGGATACTGTAAAGCATTCCAATCTCAGTATGACGATGGAGCGAACATCCTCGACCAATATTCTTCTTTTACGTCCATGATACTTAAGAATGCCAACAGATATATCCCACAAACATCGGGTAATCCTAGACGTCCTTTCGTTCCATGGTGGAACGATGAATGCAAAATTGCTATTAGGAATCGACGGCAGGCACTACGTAAATTTAATCGTAGGCCCACAACAGAACATCTAAATTTATACCGCAGGGCTAGAGCGGTGTGCCGTCGAGTATTCTTGGACGCTAAGAGGAATTCATGGACGAAATACGTGAGCACTATCTCACGCACTACTTCCACGTCTACTGTATGGAAGAAAATTCGTGCAATCTTCGGATCACCGAAACAATCTATTCTTGGTCTTATTGATGAAGGAGAACTCCTTTCATCATCCTCGGAAGTGGCAAATAGTCTAGCAAAATCTTTCCGCTCGGTGTCTCTCACCTCATCATATAATAACGATTTTCAACGGTACAAGATACAAATGGAGGTGTTGTCGTTAAACATTGGTGATTCGGTTGGTGAATTAAACACTCCATTCGTATTTAAAGAATTGTTACATGCACTTAAAAATTCACGGGACACTTCCCCTGGACCGGACAACATTCGCCTTTCCATGCTTTCACACCTTCCTAATTCGGCACTACAACAACTTTTGAATATTTTCAACGGTATATTCTCCGAACAAGTCTTCCCACCTGGCTGGTCAGAAGCATTTATTATACCAGTACTAAAACCTGGTAAAGACCAAACGAACCCCTCAAGCTATCGCCCTATTTCATTAACAAGCGTGTTGTGTAAAATAATGGAGAGAATGGTAAACCGCAGACTTACATGGTACTTGGAGAAACATGGCTTTCTATCTCCAGAACAGTGTGGTTTTCGACAAGGACGATCTTCCATTGACCATTTAGTGTCACTAGAAACAGCCATACAAAACGCTTTCCTCAATCGGCAACACCTCGTCGCTATCTTCTTTGATATAAAAAAGGCGTATGATACAGCCTGGCGACGTGGTATTCTTAACACTCTCCAAAAATGGGGAATCAAGGGCAATATGCTTGCTTTTATCCGGGGATTCATAAATCACCGAACGGCTCGTGTTCGTGTAGATGATTCGCTCTCAGATAGTGTCATCTTGGAGAATGGAGTGCCCCAAGGTAGTGTATTAAGTGCCACCTTATTTTCTGTAGCCATAAATGATATTACCAAATGTGTTCAGGCTCCTGTCTCATGCTCTCTATTCGCTGACGACTTTGCTATCTACATTGCAAGCCGTTCGGCACCTACAGCAGAGAGACTACTGCAGAACACTATATATCACCTTGAAGCTTGGTCCAGGATTACTGGTTTCACATTTTCATCCGAAAAAACAAAATGTGTAGTTTTTTCTCGGCTACGAAACCCTTCTATTCCGCAAATTTTTCTGAACGGTGAGACTATTACTATCTCTAATTACGTTAAGTTTTTAGGTTTAATTTTTGATAGTCGTCTTACTTGGGTCAAACATTTAAAAGAATTGAAAACAAAATGTTCCAAAATTTTAGATATGATGCGAGTCCTTACTAACACCAAGTGGGGAGCCGATAGATCATGTATGATACATTTTTACTATTCCTTTGTTCGCTCCCGTTTAGATTACGGTTGTGTGGCCTACTCATCAGCTCGTCAAACCGTGCTTAAAATGCTGGATAGTGTACATCATGCTTTCCTTCGGCTTGCTACAGGCGCGTTTAGATCAAGTCCTGTCGCAAGCTTACTTGTAGACTGTGGTGAACCATCACTTTGGGATAGACGAGACCAGCTTTTATTATCGTATTTTGCTCGTCTCAGAGGACAACCAAATCACCCGGCTCTTGAGTCAGTCTTTAGAAATCCTAATCTAAGAAAGTATGAGGACCATCCACGTCGTACTGCACCGGTAGGTATCCGTACCTGGCGTCTGCTGCAGCATATAAATGTTGACAAACCGTCATTCTTTCCTATATATCCTTGCTCATATCCTCCGTGGAGAATAAGCCTTATAAATTTTAATTTTGACCTGGCCACATACAATAAGCAATCAACACCATCTATTGTCTTTCAGCAAATGTTTCAGTGTGTTCTCTCCAAGATGAAACCAGACGCGGTTGTATACACTGATGGATCGAAACAAAATGATTCAGTTGGGTGTGCATTTGTTGTTAATGAGAGAACTTATATGTTTGGTCTACCCGGTATTACGAGTGTGTTTACCGCTGAACTATACGCTATAAATAAGGCTCTAAACATCATTAACCCTAAATATAGAAAAATTCTTATTTGCAGTGACTCGTGTAGTGCTCTCCAAGCCTTAAAAAACTTTTATTCCAAACATCCTATCGTCATTGAAATTTACAACGCAATCGCTGAGTTGAATAATCACAACACAGAATTAAGTTTTTGCTGGGTCCCTAGCCACGTAGGGATTCCAGGTAATGAACATGCAGATTCCGCTGCCAAAGAAGCATGTAACCAGCCTCCTTTCACCACCCGAGTTGCTACTTCTGATTTCATTAACTATGTAAAACAATTATTAAGAACAAGGTGGCAAGGTGATTGGACAGCTACCGTTGATAATAAACTCCGTCACATTAAAGATTCTGTGTTACCATGGAACTCCTCATACAGAAAACCCCGGCGTGAGGAAGTAGTTCTCTGTCGATTGCGGATAGGACACACAAGAGTTACACACGAGTACCTCTTTACAAGAGGACAACCACCTCTATGCGCAAGATGCAACTGCCGCGTGACTGTGCGCCACATACTCGTGGACTGCATATGTTATGCGGCATTGCGTCGTAAATTAAAAATTCCTAGTAACATCCGTGGTATCTTGCGTAACGATAAGGAGGTTTTAAACCGGATGTTTATATTTTTACGTAGTATAGGGTTAATGCAAAAAATTTAATAAGTATGTATTCTTTCATAATTGTATGTATTGTCCTATGTATTGTTTTTGTTATCCGAGTAGGGAGCCTTTTACACTCCCTATCGGATTTTTTTTGTTTTTTTTTGTTCGTTTTTTAAATTCGTCTGTGATATTAGTTGTAAGATTTTTGTGATATTAGTTTTAAGTTTTATCTCCTTTTTTAATTTTAAGTTTTATTTATTTTTAATGTGATAGATTTTAACATAGTTTTAAGTTTTATTTATTTTTAATGTGGTAGTTTTTAACATAGTTTTAAGTTACATTTTAGTGTTTTTGTTATCCGAGAATGGGCCTTTTACACCCATTCCGGATTTTGTTTCTGTGATAGTAGTTTTAAGTTTTAATTTAATCTAAAAAACTTAAATTATTTTTATTTTTATTTTTATTTATTTATCTATTTATTTATTTTCCGGGCGATGATAACGTTCAACCGTTTTTCGCCCTAAAAAAAAAAAAAAAAAAAAAAAAAAAAAAAAAAAAAAAAAAAAAAAATTACATTACACACTATCAATTACATTAAACAAAAATTAATTTAAAAAAAAAATATATATATATTAATCAGAAATAAATAATGTTTACAAATTAGCTTGGTTAAATAAATTCATTTAGAAAAATAAAATTAATACACCAAAAAAATGAAACATTTTATTAAGATTAGAAAAACATTATGCATTATTGTGATGAATAAAACTAATTTCTTGGCCAATTTTATTTGAAACTAAGAGTCTAATGTTAGTAAACACGTAATCTCCATCATGTTGCCTTTACTCTATATAAATGTTAAGGTTCAGATATTTTCTTGCTTGCTAAATGTTAACATGACAATATTTTCAATGTATGAGCAATTTTTTTAAGTACAGTTTACTTTAAAATGAAAAGAGAGAACTAAAGAAGACAACAAACATTACGACTATACATATACATATATTTTTGGAAATTCAAATAATTCATTAATACATTGACCTCTGTGTCAATAAAATTTAATATTATATGAAATATAAACCACCAAAACACAATAATTAGATAAGTCTAACTTACCATATTAATTTCTAATAATCGATTTTTGAATTCTATTTTTTAATATATTCATAGTCAATTTATTGTGTTTGATAAATTCACAAATTATAAAATGAATATGTTTAAGGTATTTATAAAATTCAATACCAACTTAAGATGCAGGATCCCAAGAAAATCTATAAATATATATATATAAATTATAAACCAAATATAGTATGGAAATATACATTAAATAAGATGACACTTACCTTATTTCATATTTAAAAAAAAACATTTTTGTGGAAACCCACATCCTCAGTTCTATTTATTATATTTTAAACTGTTTGTATCAAACCATACTTACATACATTCTAATTTATCAAAATTAATCTTTTTCTTTTTTATATTTAAAAAAAATTAACAATTTAAAAAAATAAATAAATATAGAAGTTAAAAATTAAAAACTACATCCAGTAGGCCATAAATCGCAGCATGATGCTAAAACGCTCGCACTACAATTGCAGTAACCTGCTGCATATATAAAATATGACATCAATTTAGTAAAAATTAAATAAATGAATAACTGGAATTAAAAGCAACATGTAATTTAGTCAGCCAATGTTACAGCACCTTATTTCAGTATTACAGTACTTAATTTCTGTACTTAGGTGGATCAATTTGGTTTATTATTTATATATTAGTACAAAGGAATATGGGTATTGACTTTAGAAGAATATATATATATATATATAAAGGATAAATACCATCCTTTAACACCAAATTTTTATAATTATTAACATTTGTGAAGTAAGCTAAGTTAGTATAAGAGAATGTAAAACAAAATAATATTAAAATTAATCTTATTAGCAACATTTTATAATTAATAAATTGTTTAAAATAATCAAAAAATTATTTACTTACTCTCTTTGAATCCTATGGTAGGCACTCTATTAATAGGTGTTTGTCTACTTTTCATGAAAGTGTGCAACTTTGTAAGAAATTCTTTCTCTTGAACGGTAACACCAGCAGCTCTTGCACTGCGTCTAGGACTTAAAGTAACTTGAAGTCCATTCCTATTTCTATTTAATGGTAAACTGATCTTACCCTGTAACATATAACATATAAAAATAGCAACATTATTTTAAAAGTTACCAGCACTTATAAGTTAATAGAAATATTTTACTATAAAGTAACTTTTAATAAACAATAAAATCCCATTTATTCAAACTTCATCCAAATCTTACTAATGAGAAATTATTCTCAATGCTGAAAATTTTATTTACATAGTTGAATCATTCAGTATTCAATCAAATTTGAAATTCCGAGTATACCAAGCATTGGTATACCTACTAACCAAGAAAAGTTATGCATTTTTAGAATGGCACTGGGTGATCTTCTACTATAATGATGGGCAAAGGAATAGGGAAATTAAGCACCAATTGAAAAGTAAAAAGAAAACATTTACTATAATTTATTATTTTTTCATATAATTTTATTAATTACCAAATTAAATTATTTTGTGCTTATAATTCATTTTATATCTATGTTAAAATATTTTTTTTTACATTTACATTTGTTTCATTACCAGTATTTATAAAAAAAATATTCAGAATTAAATTATTTATCTTTACAAAGAACATTATAGAAATAAATATAGACACAATAACTCAGATGTAGAATAAAAAGAATATAATTCTGCACCTCATAACAAAGCATGGGATCCTTCCAAGTAAATATTATTACAAAACTGTAGAGATGAAAGACAGCGTTTTCATATTATTTGCTGGTTGTTGAATACAGTCTTTTATATAATAATTTTATTTAATGACAATGTTAACAAAGATAAATATAAGAAATATATTTTAA
Source organism: Lycorma delicatula (assembly GCF_047948215.1). Classification (NCBI taxonomy): domain Eukaryota; kingdom Metazoa; phylum Arthropoda; class Insecta; order Hemiptera; family Fulgoridae; genus Lycorma; species Lycorma delicatula. Next base: position 80,915,996 of record NC_134459.1, on the reverse strand, counting down.
AAAGCTTGACACATTGAAATAAAACAAGAATACTTAGCAACGATATTCTATCTTCTTTACATCTATGTATTGTGCAGTAGCTCCATCCTTTTCTCTAAGGCCGCTCATTGCAACCTTCAGACGGAACATACACTAACAAATATCATCAGTATAGTGGACTATAAGTTTTTACACGATTGGCAAAAAATATATATCCAATAAATTCATAAAAAAACACAATTAATGAAACATAATGCATGAATACAAACGATAAAATCTCTTTCAATACTGCTCATAATTAAACACAATTTTGAACTATTATTCAGTAATTAAACATGAAATCATGAACATTATAATATGAATATATTTAAAAAATAAAAGGGCATTATGTTTAGGATCAAGTGTTTAAACTTTTCTCCAAAATAACAACCATAACAAAAGTCAGATCGAGCCTCCACAAGGTGCACCTGGATATCCCCAAACAAATAGGAGAAATTTATCCAGTGAAATGAATCTAAACAACCTTCATCTATCAAGTCATACTCCACTATTACCTCACTAAATCACATTCAGAGTTCTAATTCAGGACCTAGTCCCACTACAGATGACTCCTTGACAGTCAATCATGAAAGGTCTTGTAAGGAATACTCCATTGGTTGAACCAACCAACACCAAAGTTCAGAGAAGATAGCACTCAGATACGGGCTGCCACTTAGAAGACAACATGCAATCAGAAGCACTGGAATGCTTTACCACAACACACATGAATAAGGGCAGTACAAAATCCAAAATCAAGCCAAAGCAAATCACCTACATTTCCACATGCAATATAAACTCACTCATGCAACCTGTTAAACTAAAATTAACAACCAACCTAATGGATCAACACAAAATTTTCATCATGAAACTGCAGAAAATAAGAAACACTGACCAGGATGCCATGGAATCTCAAGGATATAGGCTCTGAAAAGGTATACATGGGAAGAGTGATGAAAAGTGTCTTACAGTTTGGAACATGCATTTTGGTCAGCCTCAAAATAACAAACTGTGTTCACGAATTCACAATTCCCAACAATATCAATACTCACCCTAAAAGCATAAAATAAAATCGACACCATAATAAATGCCCATCCCTACCCGCGCCTCTATAATGAAAAAAAATTTCCAAAAGATCATAAAGAAACAGAAAAGTTCTGAGAACTACTCGACCAGATCATAAATACCATCCTCAAAAATCATGTTAAACAATTATCTTCCTATCAAGGAAGATACCTGGTACACCTACAGTAAAAATTTCTATCCATAAACACAGAAATAAGACACTACAGCACAGTTATAAAACTGGAAACAGCAGAAACACTCTTCCACCTGAATGAACAAAGACCGACAGACTCCAGAAAATCAAAAGAAGAATTGGAAGAACCTGCATCAACAAAAAGTACCAGAAAGACTGGCAGTGGTGGATCACGCCCAACAGTCGTGTACAAAGAGTTAAGAAACCATCATTGATACCATGTTGAAGAGGACATCAGGATTCTTTGGACACATCATGAGGATGCAAGATTTGAGACTTATGAAACAGCTGATGAAGTACAATCTCAACTCGAAAAACACCAACATACGTATATGTCTCAGGACGCATATGGATCAGGGAAATAAGAGAAGATCTGAAGGAAATTGGCCTTACACCAGAAGACACCACAGACAAGATAAAATTAAACAAAGAAATCAAACAAAAATACTTGCTTCACACTTATAAGAAAGAAACTCACAATACAAACAGTTTCAACACCAAAAAGGGCATGGAGATCAGAACATATGAAAAAGTACTGGAGGGACTGCAAGGTTCGAACACTCCTTTTGAAGAGACTTGGGTAATGAAATGACTAAAGTGTTCCTATGCGGCGATAAAAGATGAAAATGAAATAAAAATAAGAAAAGAAATTTACCAAGCAAAGGAAAAACACATAAATTTTTCATTAAAAAGAAGATATACAGAAAACCAAAAACTATAAAAGTATGTAAAAAGTAAAATAATCTGGTTCACACAACCAAAATGAATTACCACAATCAAGCTTTCACCACAGCTATTTTTATTACAATACAAAATCAATATCCTGATAACTATTCTAACAACTCAACAATCTTGACAAATTCAAGTCCCTCTGACAAATTCTAAAATAGGAGGTGTGGAAAAAAATGAGAATTATTTAATTCTGACTTTTTAATGCCTTCTCAACTGAGGTCAGTCTTTATCCTATGCGACAGCAGGACTGTATAATATATGAGGTGTGGCTATTAAATAACGAGACTAATGCTGTAGAATATTTTATTTTAAATTTATACATATTTAGTTATCCCTTTCAATATACACACCTCCTCCTCTATCTCTACAATGCTTCATGCAAATTTCCACTGTTCGAAACAGTGCTGGAAGTCTTCTGTGCGCTCTTTCATGACGTGTGCTGCTTTTTCTTTCACAGCTTCAACGGTCTGAAATCTTGTTCCTTTTAATGCAGATTTGACGTTACGGAATAGATAAAAGTCACATGGTGCTAGGTGAAGAGAATAAGGCAGATGGTCTAACATTGGGTTATACTTTGCTAGAAATGTCTTGACAGACAATGCAGTGTGAGTTCTGATGAAGAATCCATGACTGTTCTTCCACAATTCGAGTTGCTTTTTTCTTATTTTTTCACAGGGGTGAGCAAGGACCTCAAGGTAGTAATACTGAATAATAATCTGAATTTCAGGAACCCAGTGAAGATACACAATCCCATAAATATAAAAAAAATAAATCATCATCGCTTTGAATTTTGATTTGCTCATTGGAGCTTTTTTAGCTCTCAAAGTTGGAGTCTTCCAATGCATGAATTGATGCTTAGTTTCTGGATCATAAGTGAAAAACCATGATTCATCACATGTTATCACTCTTTCCAAGAAGTTTGGGTCATTTTCAGTAGCATTCAAAGTGTCAGAACAAACATTTTCACGAGCATCTTTTTGTTCAATTATGAGAATTTTAGGCAACATTTTGCATGTTAAAATTGTTATGTGAAATTTGCCTTACGCATTCTTTGTTAATTCCTACAGTTTCAGTAATCACATGAATAGTTAACCGATGGTCAGATCAGATCAGAATACCAATTTGTTCAATATTTTCATCTGTTTTTGACGTGGAAGGGTAACCCAGACGAACATCATCTTCAACACCTCAACCATCTTGAAAACGCTTAAACCACTCAAAAATCCATGCATGCAATACATATTCATTATCATATACTCTTTTTAATAAAAGATAAGTTTCAGTAGTAGTTTTTCTAAGTTTCATATGAAATTTCACGACAATTCTTTGCTCTAATAAAACACTTATCATTTTTTCGGCAAAACAAAAAAACCGATGTTATCCAAATGAAGGTCATACCCAGACTAATATGTCTACAGAAACTGGAGTGGCAACAATTGAAAGAGAAGGCTTCACGCTACACAGCTGTCAATCATACGAATTGGCACGTGCGCAGTTCTGTGGCAGCATGTTATTTAATAACCACAACTTATACATCAATATTTCCAGTATTATTACTCATAATTCAAATTTGGTAGCTGAGTATGTAGGATGTATTTTAATATGAATGGGAATTTATTTTATTTAAAAAACGGGACAAAGGATTTACATTAAATTAAATCTTGTTTTAACAACGTAATCAAATCAAGTTTAGTGAAGTGGTGAAGATGTTAGAAACAGGTTTTAGTGTGGACTTAAATTTATAAAGTAAGGAGTCGAACAAACGGTTTCAAGAAGTCCGTGAAGATGTTGAAGATAAGTTGGATGTCCTAACACATCAATAACCAATGAAAATGTTGACAAAACGAAGGACATTGTAATCAATAATCGCTGAATCATTATTACAGAAGATGCTGAAGAGTGGAAACATCTTGGGTGAAACAATTTTGACTGATATTTTGGGTATGTAAAGGGTAGCAGCAAAATTTGTTCCAAACTATTCAATTTTAAACAAAAGCAACATCTTGGTAGCTGATACCGCTAATGAATCAGAATTGCTCAAATGTGTCATAACAGGTGACTAAATATGGGTGTACAATTACAATTTTGAAACGAAGGCCCAATCATCCCAATAGAAGCTTCCTAAAGAACCAAGACTGAAAAAAGTATGCCAAGTTCAATCGAATGTTAAGATTCTACTTACAATTTATTTTGTTTACAATAGTGTCACCTATTATATATTCTAGCCACTAGACTCCAAAGTCAGCAATAAGTATTATTTAGCAATTTTATGCCATTTACGCAAAGCAATCCAAAGAAAATGAAAACAACCACAAATATGGGCAAACAATTCTTGGATTTTGCACTACAATGATGCTACAGCTCACACTTCATAATTAATCTGTGATTATTTAGCCAAAAATTAAACACACTGATGTTGCAGCCTCTGTACTATCCAGCCATAGCATCCTGCAATTTTTCCTTGTACCCACTGATTAAGAGAATATTAAAAGGGCAATTACTGATGAAATAAAAGGATGAATGATAAAATAAAGAAAAAATCGTTGAGTTAAAAATCGGTTAAGGCTATACCTAAAACTACCTTCAACAAATGTTTTGAGGAATGGAAGAAATGCTGACAGAATTGTGTCACATCTCTGGGAGACTATTTTGAAGGAGAGTATTAACAGAGAATAAGTAAATATTTTTATCACACCTGTGTATAAAGAAAGAGAAACAATAAAAATTGGTTACAAAACCAAAAGTTGGTTTTAAAAAAAGCATACATCTATGTCCATTACTTCAAAATAACTATAATTTTTTTTTTTTGGTCTTCAGTCATTTGACTGGTTTGATGCAATTTTCCAAGATTCCCTATCTAGTGCTAGTCGTTTCATTTCGGTATACCCCCTACATCCTACATCCCTAACAATTTGTTAGGGATGTAGGATAACTATAAAAGTTTGTTTTATTTTTTAATCCACCATCAGAAGAAGGTCTGTTAAGGGTTGGAAGAACAAATCAGCAATAAAAATTCTACTGCAGTAGCATGCAAATTAATCTGAACATAGGAATTTTTAGTTTATTTTTACGTTGTGGCTAATCTTGACCACGTTGTGGCTTGACCACACCTATTCTTTATGTTATCTGTGTAATGTGAGATTATTGTTCTTTGGTTATTTAGCAATTTTCAAGTTACAAATAGTATTTTATGAAAGTTTATTTGAAATCATATCTTGTGTTTTTTGTTCTGTGTGTCTTGAATATATAATGATGAACATAACTCCACGAAAGTGTTTCAAAATTTTTTTCTTTCTGAGCATACCAGTATGACACAACAAATAGCTTCTGAGTGTGGTTTTGGAATAGACGGTGTATGCTATTTTAAAACAATTTAAAGATACTGGTTCCTTTTCATCTCAAAGGAAAGGCAAATGTTGCTGTAAAAGAAAAACAACTCACACATAGGATCGGTTGGTTATTAGTGAGAAAAAGTAAATTTGATCCAAAATTATCTGCTGTGGACTTATATCAGGAATTAGCAGCCAGTTCAAAAAAACCTTCAAAAAAAAATTCCCACATGGCAATGGAATATTCCAATAAGATTTAGTGCCATACCATACTGCCAAAAAAGTAGAAATATTAAAGAGCTCCCATGGCCCGGTAACTCCCCAGACTAAAACTTAATTGAAAATTTTTGCACAGCGGTCAAAAAACGACTCTCAAAAATTAATTATACCACAAAAATTAGCCTCATTAAAGCAATAATATAGTATGATTTCATGAAGAAATAAAAAATATGTGTAGTACACTTGTTAATTGATGCCAAATCATGTACGTGAAGTGATTAAGAATAAAGGAGGACATATTAATTACTAAATATTCACAAATTGTACAGGTATGATATTTTTCTAAATAAAGTTATTTTTTTATTAAATAACTTCAGTTTGGATTAATCTGATGGATTAATCTACTGTTTCAACTTACCCTGTACTCTGGTGATTCTAAAATGAACAGAGATTAAAAAAAAAAATAACTCATTTATCTAATAAACCCAAGTTAATAAAACGTATAGTGGCACAATCTTCAATAATTATTTCTGATGGTGTACTTGTGCAGTGAAAGAGAAGTAAAAAGCTGATGATATGCTTAAACCATACATACTGTAGAGGTCGCCAACAACAACTGCCTTTGATTAAACACTTTCTACAGATTAATTAAGGAATCACATTATTCTGAATATCAATCATAAAACCCTTTATCCATCTCTCAAAAATTTTGTTGCCAATTAACCACCTACAAGAGGCCATTACATCAGCATATCACACAACAAACCAAGTTATAGCTACACATTTTCCATGATACTTCTTAGATACCAGTTCTATACTTTGTCCATCAGTAACCTGGACTGAATTAGAGTCTGAAGATTCAATGACATAGGCAATTTGTTCTACTGGACATATCTCTTAGCTTATTATTCCCAAAATAATACTGTGTAGGGTAAGACAGTTACAAATACTTAATATTTACAAATATAATTTGCTATCACCTAGATTAATATAAAATTGCAACAATACCTTATTATTAAGATTATTATTGTTATTATTGTTGTTGTTGTTGTTGTTATTGTTATTAGATGATGACGAATTAGTTGACTGCACGGAAGACTCAGATTCAGAATCTTCTGATTCTTCAGGTGATGGAGTTTGACTACTTAATCTCTTTCGTTTTCTACGAGGACGACCTTTCAGTTTGGGTGCTGAAAATAAAAAAATAAAAAATCATTACATATTGAGTCACCATTTTTCTTCTCTAATAAAAAAACATTCTTCAAATACAACTTAATTACTTTTTACCATTTCTGTAATCGTAATGAATAATTATGAAGTTTCATTTTATAATAAAATCAAAATGGAAAGTACCAATTACAATTAATATCTTTGTAAAACTGTAATGATCAGCTCAAAGATTGATGTATACCTTACAGGCTACCATCAGCTGTTACATAAAATTCAAGGGAGAAGGGATTAATATAATCATACATATTACTACATTATTCAACTATTGGCTATTATTATTCCATAGTCTTGTCTGCTCAAGCTATGAACTTCAATTATTTTCCAGGGAAAACTCTACAATATAACAGGTCTAGAAAGAATACAGCCTTGGCTCAGGAAATAGACAGTATTTCCAGAAGGAAAGGGTAGAAACATTTCATACTTTTAAGTTTTTATGGTGATTGCTGACATCTAGAACCCTTAAGAAGATTGTTATTCTTAAAAAGAATTTTTGACTGCATTTATTCCAGATTAAAGTTGTGGTTGGCATCAGGCAAACAATAATATTCTACTTTAATTATGCTTATGTATCAAGTAGTATCATGTTTTTATATAAGGCTGCTCTCCTGCTCTTTGCAATACTAGAATAAACCTTACATTAATATGTTCCATTCATATTTTCACCACTGCTACCAATAAGAGGGTGACATCAGTACAGTAATAACAATACAAATTAGGGAGATGAAAACACTCATATATGTTGATCTAATGTGGTTGGGAACAAGTAGCTAGCAAACAAGATATATATATATATATATATACATACAGCAAGATTGCAGAGGATATAAAACCACTCATTTTCACTTTATCATCATAAGTAATTTCAGTTTCCAAAATATTTTTTTGTAGACTTACATAACCTTTATTACTAATACTGTTTTAATATTAAGAATTATTTCTTATATTCAGTTAAAAAAATTCTAGGAGCTAACATATTTTTACTTAAGTAAATATTAAGATACTTTCCCACATTTCTTTAATGTTTTTAACATTTTGTCTCTTTTTTGGCAAAAAAACAAAGTTGATCTAATTTAGATGAAACTAGAATAACTATTCGTTTTAAAAAAGGTAAAAAAATTAACAAAATTGCAGGGAAAAATAGTCTCTTACCTGTTGGTTCTGAATATTTTATCAGCCAGAAATTTAAATTGGGAAACCTAATAATATAATATTACATTTGTAGCTTTTGGTAATAGCAGGGACAAATAACTTAAAAGAGACCAAGGTTCTGCAAACCTTGGACAGAATCAGACCAAACCTTGGGAAAAATCCTTCAAATCAATCACCGACCTGTAAGCCTCAAACAAGAAGTTCCTGACACATCAGTTACTGTATGATATTAATAGATAGTGAACTAACACAATCCAATGAGAAAGGTATGTATTAAATGAGAAAAATATTTACATTTATGATAAGAAAAGGAGGCAATCAGCCAACAGAGAGTCCCTTTGATTATGGTAGTTTACTTTCCAGCACAGGGCCATGAAAATCTTAATTCTATTCACTGGTTATTGCAGTTCTATAAACTTCAATTCCTTTTGGTTTTAGACTAGCCACTTTTTTTTTTAAAGTTGAGTTGTCAACCCTAGGCCCAATCCCCAAACTGAGTTATTTGTCTGTTGAAGTTGGTATACCTTAGGAGGATTTCTCCACTTTATGACCCAAGAACTTGATTTTAAACTTCTTCCATCAGACTATATTATATAAAAAGAACTGATACACTGCCACACATTGCTCTAGGATTGAATCTAAGTCTCATGGAAGTAGGATCTGCTGGCAAAGCTGAACAACTACATAAGGCACTATTTATTGCCAGAAACAAAAAGCATTACTGACTCTTAATGGTGAAACTTAATTGGTGTAGTCCCTCACCAGTGCCTTTTACCAAAAAGCCACAGCCCTCCCTAGGGTTGGCCTCTGTGGGGTGATTGATAATAACTCAGCCTTTTATCCTATGAAGCCAAACCTAATAGTGGTCCCGGAGGCTAAAAGAAAAATTGTTTCTAAGGTCCTGGATCCAATCATTGCTTATTGCATTTATTTAAATGTGTAAAAAAAGTGCACAGAAATTCAAAAAAAGTAAATAAATAATTAAAATAATAACTGCACCACTTGAACATTAATAGCAATAACATAGTAAATTACATAATACACATGTACATTTGAAAATATACTGATAATATTAATCCACAAAAAAATTCAATATGATGCAAGAGTAATAACAAAATATAATAATAATAACATCAAAATTGAATAATAAAATTATTATTAAAACAACTCTAAAACCAGAGGATATTTATAAAAATACTAACCTAAGTGGTTACAAAGTAGTTCATGTCCTTCAAGGTCAGGATAATCAAATGTATCTTTACAAAAGAGTACTCGTGTATTTCGACAAGGCACTGTAAAACCACCCAATGCAACTACAAGTGCTGTTCTTAACCACTTGTTGTGAACACCTTCAAGACGTTTTAATATACCACGATAGCGACAGTACCTTGGAAAACTTAATACAACCACACCTGTACTTGTTTCCCAATGAGATTCATCTATTAAAAAAATTTCATATTAAAAAAATACTAGGATATAAAACAGTATTAATATAATAAAAATAATATTTAATGTAGATTACATAAACAGTATTATACAACTGATTGCTGAAAATAAACCAGTTGATAGACCAACATGGTGAACCAAGACAATCAATCTATAAGCTTGTTGTACAACAACTTGCTATTAACTTTCTTCGATATTAGTAAAGCAACTGCTGATGAAATACGGAACCAATAAATAGTTGCTCCCTCCAACCAGCCTGTGAAATGTGTGTAAAAATAGTTTTTTTTTTTTACAACAGAAGTATATATCTCCCTCATATGATTACATATCCATCAATTATAGTGTCATGTTTATGGTAAAGAAAATTATGAGTATCAACATTGTGAAAAAAAGGTGCTAAAAATTCAGACATTTTTATCAAATTCAATTAAAAAAAATCAGCAGGCACTATTGAAACATGAAAGAACAGCTATATTTTGGGGCTGCAGAGAATTTTTTCAAACAAAATTCAAGGGACATGGAACAATAGTTTTCAAACAATTATAATGAAATAATGATGTTTCTCTGCATGAGATCACACAAGTACATGTGAGAGCTTAGTTGGGAAATTTTCAACCATGATTTATGACCTAACTTTGACACCAAGTAAAGCATCCTTCCATTAACATAAAAATCTGACTTGAGGAACTCAAGATTCTGAAACCAATGAGGAACTGACGGATGGATGAAATTAACAACCAACCCAATACCCTAATGCCAAGTTCTTCAACAAAGGTCTGAAAAAGCTGATTTAAGGGTCTGGATGCAATTAAGAGATTGTGTGAAGAAGCAATGTACGAGTATACACAAGTAACAAATGTATATAATAATTTACTTTTCCACATGCAAACAGTTGATGCTCAATTTGATCAGAGATGACATTTTTAGCAAGTGAAAAATTAAAACTCTTCAGAGGATTCAAACACAGGAACCTCTGAATGAAAGACAGACACTAACACTGTACCAAAGAGTTATAGAAGGAAGTGCAGAATGATCTTCACCATTTACCTATAAATATTTTTCTCAGTTTTGGTTTATTTTTATTATCTAAAGTCAAATTTGGAATAGCAAATGTACTTAAAAACTTTTCAAAAATAAAATTAAATAAAATTTTAAAATTGCTGTTTACAAAAAAAAAAATTACATTACAAATTACATGTACCTCAAAAACATAAGTGCTTACCCATACTTAAATTTTTAAAGCACGTTTTTATAATTATTTAATATTTTGATAATGACACATTATTTTTATTTATCTACAATTTATTTACTTAAGGAAAATTAATACTATTATAAGTATTAATAAATAATAATTAGATACACATATAAAAAAAATATTGAGCTGTTGCATTCAACATACTCAGGAATTAAAGTACCTATATTTTTGATTGAGTACAATTTGTTTTTCTATCATACTGCTTTAAATGTTTATAAACATTTTTATGTTATCAAATTTTTAATTCAACTTTTTAAATCTTCTGGCAATTAATAACTAAGTTAAATGTTGAAAGGTTCATAAATTAGAATTCTTCAAAATGTTCGGCTGACGTTAAGGATAATATAAAGATTTATTGTGATAGAATTTTGTCACTTCATGTAATGGATCTGGACCAAGTATTATTTTTTAAAAAAATTAAAATTAATATTTTTGCCCAAGCTTAGTTAAGCTGCTATCAACTTCTCAGGAGTTTTCCAGAAAAAAAATGTAAAAGTGAACGTGCCAAATTAGATTACATTATATGTATTTTTTCATGTTAATGAAAAAAAAATAACATATACACAGAATTACAAAACGAGCCTTTTTTGAAAAAAACTTAGTATTTTCTAAAAGTTTTCAAATTAAACATCCTAATATTTAAAGATTATATTTTAAAATCATAAAATCTAAATAAAATTTTTACATAAATTAAACTAACATTTTTATTACCAAGAATATATTTTTAATAATACTTCTTTTAACCTTGAAGCACTAAAGTTTATTAAAATAAAAACAGGAAATAAAGGAAAAATAGCATTAACAATTTAATTTAACCTTGAACTTCTTTCTGCAACGATAACAAACTTTTTCACCTTCATACATACATTCAGTTGTACAATTACAATTTATTTATTCATATCTTAATGGTTTGAATTACAGAGTATCATTATAATAAAATTTTACATAAATGGATAGTTTTATTACTAAGCTTCAATAAGAAGATTACACAATGGACATTTAAACCATTATGTTTAATTAGGTATATTTATATTTGAATTTGATGGTTACAAGCAATTGAAAAAAATATTGTTTTTTTTTTAATTCTAAAGTTAAATAAAATGTTTGTCTGTGACTTCTACTTTTAGGTTTTTTTTAAAAATAAACTTTTTAATTAAGTTTTTTTATATAAATTCACATTTAAAAAATTTTAGTTACATACTTTTACACTTATTCATCCAAAATGCTATAATTTTCAATCTGTATAATCACATGAGTGAGTCATACGAAGTTAAAAAATAAAAACAATTTTTTTGTGACTAATACACTTGCTTATAAAGTAAGAAACCCAGTCTATACAGAGTATCACACCTTATTCCTTCAAGGGCTATTATTATAATAAGGCTACATGGAATAAGATATTATTAGGTCAACAAAATGCAGAAAAAAATCACTTTGGTTTTTCCTACAGTAATATTTTATTATTATTATTATTTTTGCACAAAGTAATTCTTCTTCAGAGTTTTGAAGGAGATTAAATCATAACATTCTTTAATTTTCTGTTTTTCCTTGAAGCAATAACATGAACAAATTAATAAAATTTTTTCATGTTATACATAATTCTGTTTCAGAATGATATGAATGGTTAATGATAATTTTATCACTGAAGAAGTTGATTTTGAGGCCCAACCAAACCAGTTGTAATACAAACACCTCTTTTGTAATATTCTAAGCCACAATTCTTTTTTGGGTCATAACTAACAACACATCTCAACCAATGATCCATGGATCATGGATATAATAAGCTACAGGTACATTCATTACATGAACAAAGGCTTACTGCACCCCAAGGGCCCTGAATCAAGAAAGCAGAACTAGATATCTAAAGACCTAAAGTATGAATTAATTATAATGAAGATCAAAACGTCTGAGTTTTTGTTTAAGATTCTGAGAAATTTACATTGTATTACACATACAACATTTCTAAATTACTTAGACTGCTTTCTTATGCTGTAGTATGTCCCCTTTACAATGTAGGGCTTTATTTTGAGACATCTGAGAAGATTTGTTAAAAAGAAATTATGGTTATTGTACACCATTATGCCAAAGCATTCTCAACAAAAGACCAGGTTTGATGAAAAAGTATACAACATTCATTTGAATTCAAAGGACAAGACTAATTGTGACACACCTAAATGAAAATATTTTTTTTTGACTCTTTTAACAAATATTTTTCCACTTTTTAGATCCAAAAAAAAAAACATCTTTTTATTTATTAGTTCCACCTAAAAAAAAGTCCATTCTCTACTTACAATATAACCCCAATAATAAATTAGCATTTAATATTACTGCAATTAATCTGAATTGCATATAATTAATACACATAGTCATTAAAAATACACTGTAGTAGACCAAAATATATATTTATGTTTTATTCTTCAGAAACATAACTAAAGATGAATTTAATTTTATAGTAACTGAACCAGCACAAAATAACCAGTATAAAAAATGCCCAAACACTATAAAAGAAAAGGAAAAAACAACTAATAACGTTTCAAAATGCAATAATGTGAATAAACAAAACTAAACAGAAAAATTCCCTTGAGGATTATTGTATCACAGCACAATGTTTAAATATCAATATCATTAAGGATTACATTTCACCTTTCATGCAATATTTTGGATCCTAAAAAGAAAATTTTTCAGGAGCGACCTAAGATTTATTCGAAATGATTGAATCTCTTTTCAGGACAGTCAATTTTCTTCTAAGCAAGCTCTACGGATTTTAACAGCTAGCTGTAGAACTCCAAGAATTGTTTTCAAAAATTCATAATATGATAAATATTTTTTGGCTCTGGAAAAGCTGGTATAACGACACTGTATTTGTTGTATTGACTTTTTCTACATTATATTGATACCGCAATAAAACTAACTCATTAAGATAATCATGAATAAAATAGCTTACAGTCCTTCAAATTCAACCTGCATTCTATTTTCATAAATGGAACTTCTTACTTTTCATTATTACAATGATTTCTTGATTTTGACAGTTCCGACTTGACTAGTAAGTCTCATTCCCATCACTTTTTGAGTCTATTTATCTTTGCTGTCCATGTGATCTACAATCCTATACCCAAGTTATATTCTTGAGTTATCCATTCTCAGCACATGCTCATGCCAATATTTCTTTTGTACATTACATTTTTTTCATTAACACATTTAATGTCCAGTACTGCTCAATTACTTCATTAAGTACTCTACCACATAATGTAAATCCAGCCAGATGTTGAAGAAAGTTAATTTCTGACTCCTAAATTATAGATAGTATCTGTGCTAACACACAGTTCTTCATAGAAAGGAAGAACAAAAGTAAGATAAACATAGTTTTATAAAATTTTTATATTGTTTCTTGGTAAACCTTTTATGTATAATTTGACTTCAATAAAGATTCTTAGAATGAGATAATTCAAAACAGCAATAGGAATTCAAGTTTTACAACAGGCTTATGATAAATAGTTACATTTGCCCTGTTTGGTGCCTTGGTCCAAGAAATCCTCAAATCTTGGTTTTAATAACTGAAACAAGACTGTATCCACTTGAGGGTTTGTTAAGTAAATGAAAAGATCTCTGAAAATCATCTTTAAAATAGAAAGATATTACTTGATCATCACCAAATAGTAAAAGTATTCGCATATAGGTTTTTACCACAAAAATAAAAAATTCTTCTTGAAATGTTACTGCTATTCACAAATAGAGCTTCTCCATCCTAATTTAAATCCTTATATTGTATTTATAATATTACAAGTAAGATATTATTACTTCATGGAACATCTTCTGCACTGATGTTAACAGACTGAGAAGATTATTTTAGTCACCATAAATTTTTTTATTTGCAAAAAGTTATTTAAAAAAATAATTTTGTTTAAAGGCCATTTTAAATACACATTTGTTTAGCAAATACCATTTAAAATAAACATTATTGTAAAAGATGAAATTAAAAAATTATACATAATACATAAAAATAATAAAAACAAACAACAGTTTCAAATAAAATTCTTTCGATAGGTTTTATTTACGTATATTCAGCAGTAAGTTCTGACGATTAGAAAATATATTACAATTATTAATACATAAAGTTACAAGTATTAATTACAAATATTTTAATAATTAATAACAACCTAAAAGATCTTTCTCCTTTTCAATATCTTCTAAATCAATTGCAGTACAATCATTAAGGAGTTGTGGTCTTGAAGGGGTAGTCCATTTTTTCCCATTGCAATCACGATTCCAAACGGCAGAGAGACCCCAACTCCAGTCTGTGGCATCTGTTATCCATGTTAAGAGATCTTCTACTCTGATAACCACTTTTTCTGTTATAGCCACGACTTCATCCTGAAACAAATTAACACAATTAGATTAAAACAATAAATTATTTAGAGACCATTATCAACATTGGGATATAATTTTTTCATAGATTCAATTCCTGACAATCAGTTGAAAAATGAAATCATCATTGACCACAACAATAATTGGTCAATAATACAATTATTTTATGTTTATTAGATGACTAAATTTAACTTATTTAAAAAATTCAACCATTTTTTAAATAGATTAGCAATTTTCATCTTAGAAACACAAAAATTAATTTTTATGCATACTGCTTTTGTTTTTTCCTTCATGTTAGTATTTTCGTAGAATTTTTGCATATCAGAATGTGTATCTATGAAGTTCTATTATAAAAAAATTTAAATATTTAAATTAATAAGGTGTATGTTTACTATCTCACCATACAATGGACTCATCTTTACATAATGTCAAAGATATTTTTCTGCAATACGTAGAAGACAAAATAGTTACCAATATTATAAATACCCATAATATAAAATGATGAATTACATATGTTGATATATTAATGATATATAATACTCTAAACATTAATTACTTAAGACAAAATACTTAAAACTAAATAATTTTCATAAAAAATATTTTAAACAAGAAGTAAATAATAGATCCTACTTTTTAGATAAGATAAAAAGGAAAAAAAAATAAAATAGAGAATATAAAACCTAATATTATCTTTAACAATTAATAAAAAAATCAATACCATTTATATTAATAAAAAAAAACCAGCAACACAGTTGTATGATTTAACAGAGAAAACCATACAGAAAATGTTAAATTAAATAAAAAAATTAATTAAATAAAATACATAGTAAACAAAATGTGGATGTAATATAAAAGGCGTTCATTAATGTCCATCTATACATAATAAAACAATAGATTACAAAAAAAATCAATATTATTTTTAAACTACGAGGCTTGGCTGATAAATTTTGCATATACATGCGTAGCATGATGCAATATTGAAATGGAATAAAAGTACACCCTTTTAGTTACAAAATGCAGTATTTATTTTTCAATATAATCCACGTTTATACTGATACATATGTTTTTGCATTCCTGCAAAAACTCTGAAAAAATTCTGGCGGTCTTTCTCGAATCCTAGTGGCCACAGCTTCCTTCACCTCATCGTCGGTGATGTAATGATTACCTTTGAGATCCCTCATGAGATGAGGAAAGAGGTGGAAATCGCACGGAGCCAAATCCGGCGAATATGGCGGATGCAGAACTTCAGTTTGCGAAGAGGCATCACAGAGTTTGCGCGGTACCCATCGTACACAGATTTTACAGTTATCCAATTTCTCGATAATATGGCCTACTCATTCTTTCGAATGCAATTAAATCCGTCCTTAAAAACACAAAATATTAAATAAGACAAAAATTGAAAAATTAGACCAGTCACCTAAAATAAACCTTTAAAAACAAGCCCGATAGAATCATCCAGCAGTATCATCGCAGAACTCTGTCCAGGTTCTGCGATCCGTATGGAGAATCTATAAACTCCCGCCAACTTTGCATTCCATTCCATTCTTTCGATATGCCTAACTGAACAGCGGTGCGTTGCCGGTCACTTTGAAGAAAATCGTCCACCTCCTTTCAATGTTTCTCGACAGTCACATGAAACTGGTCGTCCGTTGCGAGGTGCATCCTTAGTTGTCGCTTTACTAGCTTCACATTCGCGAAGTTTCAACGCCCACTTACAGTATTCCTGTCAACAGTTTACTAACGTAATCCGCTTTTAAACGGAGGAGAATATTCGTAGGATTCACCTTTCTGCTGTTAAAAATTCGATCACTGCGCGTATTTTAACCGTGTTGACATATTGGCCAAAACTCGACTCCATTTTAACTGCTACTGAAAGCAAACCGGTAAACGGATTTCAACGCATTATCGCAGGTTTGTAGCTATCATTTGCTGCCACGCCCAACTCGATAGTACCTTTTGTCTCCGTGTAACACGCTAGTGTGCAAAATTTATCAGCCGAGCCTTGTAATTAAAAAAAAAATAGATAAACCAATAAACGTCTAATCTGTACTTATAACAAAGCAGAAAGAGTAAAAAAAAGAATGCACAGCAAAATGGTAAAAAATTCTACATGCGATAAACAAACAGAAATTTTAAACAATGCTTTCAGGAGCATCTACAGACATATAAGTGCAATAAAAATCTAATTATGCTGATAAAATGAAAAAAAAACAACATATTTTCAAGCATAGAAAACGAGCAAATACTACAAATCAATAGCAAATTTATATCACTTACACAAAATAAAAATAAAAACAGCAAAAAAACACAATGAATGAACACGTAAAATTTGAATACAATGGTAGGAATTTATATCTTTATACACAATGCATTCATTAATTTTAGATATTTTAAATTTCTATTTAAAAGTAACTTATGTATCTAAGTTTGATATCAGAAGCATACTAACACACTGACTCCATTGCATGCTAACACACTGTTGTTACAGTCTGCTGTTGCAGCGGATAATTCACTTTATATCAATGGTTGAGATGTTTAACACATCTCTCTATAATTTAATATTTTTAAAATAGGTTTTTAATATCTTTTATACAAATAAATGAATGTTTATTTATCCCGTATGCGTTCCTACACCATTCATCCGATTACGATAAAACTTTGGTGAATTCTGGGCGCCCGCGAAAGTTTCTGAATTAGTTTGGACCCGCTAGGTTGAGATATTTAGAAAAATTGTGTTTATGGACCGATTTGGCTCATATTCAGAATATATATTAGTAACTAGAAGAATTTTTTTTTTTTGCAAAAACTATACCCGCTAGATGGCAACGGTGTCGAGATATTTACGAAACAAACAAACTTTCTTCTTCTATATATATAAAAGGTAGTGATCGTATGTAAGTCCGCTATAAACTAAAAAATTACTGGGTCGATTTACGCGCAGGAAAAGGGGAAAAAGAAAATAAGGAAAAGGGTAAAAAGGGATAAAATGAAAAGTTAAATTTTGTGAAGTTCCGTAATGTTCATTTTTTTAATGTTTTATCAAACTTTCAATTGTATTCATTTAATCTATATATTTACTCAAATTTAGCAATAGCGACGCATTGTCGGGTCTCCTAGTAATTCCATTAAAAAAAAAAAAAAACATGTTTTGATGGACACACTGAAAACCTCTTCAAAAATAATAAATATGGAAGAAAAAATGAATAAAGTGTTAAAAATGATTTTATAAATGATATTTTATTGTTATACATTGAAACTATTATGACATTATGTGTTCATTGATTGACAAAAATAATTTATAGCGAGGTTTGCTACAATGAGATAACAACTGCAAAAACCGTCCGCAACGATAAACATAATAAAACAAATTTTAATTTTAAGCAAGAATATATTACTGATAATAAGTTAACCTTCAGTATTAATTGCTTACAACAAATAGCGTATTCACAATTTTCTTGTCTTTTAATATTGAAAAGAAAACAATATTTTTAATTATTACGAATACAAATTTAATTTTTTACTAAGTTTTTCTCCCAATGCTAAGTTAATTTTTTTAATATAATCTTTAATTTAATTTTCATTATCATTGATATTCTGATCACTATTTAAATAAAGATAAATATGCTTTTAAGGAGGAAAGTCTCATCTGTATCACATATACAGATAAGAGAAGTTAGATAACAGATAGAATGATCTGAGTTTACCCGATAAGAACCTTGAATGGACAACCCACAAATAGAAATGAAATCCCTGGATATAGCCAAGTTTATAAAGAAATCATCATTCCACTAAACTTCATTAAGTAACTGATCCAATTATTACTGCCTCATCCTTACTAATGAAGTAACAGTGTAGTAACTGACCCCAATTTCCATGTTCACAATTCTCAGGAAGGAAAGGATCAAAGATAGGTAGAAAGATAAATGGAGGAACAATTAACCAATAGATACAATAATTCAATGGTGAATTAGAATAAACCCATTTATCAAAACCTACTAGCATGCCTGCAGTCCCATCAACACTGTACAAGAGCTGATCAAACCACTAGAGTCAAGGTAACCTTTAGACTGATAGCTACATAAATATAAAAAACATGACTGGCTTTTACAACAACATTTTTTTCTAAATTAACAACCTCCAAACAAAAGAAAGCAAGAACAAGTTTAGTAATTCTAAAAGTACAATATTTCAATAGTTGTTTTAGCAGTTGCTTAGGACATCAACCAATTGATGCTTGATATTGCCTGACAAATAAACCTGAAGCTGATCACCTATTATACATTTTGAGTATTGCACACGTAAAAAAAATGAAAAACTGAAGCTACAGTTCCCAAGGGAATGCTTTTCATCATTCCTTTTCTTTTCTGAAAAATAGTCAAAAGTTTATCATTATTAGTAAATATAAGAATAATGACATTCCTTGAGTTAAAGCATGGAATAATGGAAGTTTAAAAAGTGTGGCAGGTTGAAATAGTGTTCAATTAACCATACATCTCAGGAATGGTCGAACTGAGACTGTACAACACTTCATTTCATTTACACTCATAGATATCATCCTCATTCATCCTCTGAAGTATTATCTGAAAGGTAATTACTGAAGGCTAAACAGGAAAAAAGAAAGAAAGGTTGAAATAGTGAAAAATGTTTAATTAAATTTAGGTTTAGTTGGAATTATTCGATAATATTGAAAAAAAAAACAGTTTTTCTTGGTCAAGGAATTATATAAAAAAATTAATACCGTAAGGGAAGACAAAACTTAAAATATATGAAACAGATAACTGAGAATGTAGAATGAATATTAAGGCTAAGGGATTGGCAGAGAATGGAGGAACAGGAAGGTTCATTAAACCAGTCACACAACTGATAACATAAAAGATAAAAATTTCAACAAAATTAACCGATGGATGATAATTTAATATGATAGAATGTTTGGATGTTAGGATAATATTAATTATCTGATGATTCTTAATAATAACACACGTAATTAAAGATTAAAAATAGAACTGACTGTCGCATGTATGAGTAAATCCACATGTGTGTGTGTGTGTGTGTGTGTGTGAGAGTTATTTTCTTTCATTAAAGTAATATAAAATAATCATATTAACCTCTAAATTAATATTTTTTATGGTAATAATACTGCAGATAATAAATATATGAGTATTTTTACAATAATAATCCTTTTCTCTTTTATTTGTAAGAATTCTATTAAATATATAATCAAATATTTGAATAACAGAAATTAATCAGAAAATGAAGTGAATTCAAACCTCAAAATTAAAACAAGAATTTTATTTTTGTAAAATATATTTTCAAGCTATATTTAAGCTTTATATAATAATAATAATAATAATAGTAATAATATTATCAATAAAGCTATTTAAATACATATTTCAATTCCCAACATTTCTTATCCCCCCTTCTCTACTCTTTCACACACACACACACACACACACACACACACACACACACACACACACACACACACACACACACACACACACACACACACACACACTACACATATGTGTCCATTTATACAAGACACACACACACTAACTTATTCATACACCCATAATTAAATAGATAAGTAATATTATAACTGAAACACTATAAATGGGGAAATAATTTACAACTTGCAACAGAGATAAGATAAAACAAAAAAACTACACACATATGTAATTAATAACAATATATTTATTATTCTGTGTAATCTTTTTAACTGTATAGCATTTAAATAACCATATCTAAGATGATTAAATTTCACGTATTTAATTAAATAAATACATAATAAAAAAAAATTTAATAAAGAATAATAAAAAATATTTATTTTATTATAATCGATTTTAATTATATTATCTTACAATTTTTTTTTATCAACAAAAAAGTCCTTACATTTTTTAAATATTAAAAATTTATTTTAAAAAATATGTTCATAATACTAACTACAGGAAATAATATATAATTTCATTTATTTTTTATAAGAATATTAATAGATTTTGATAAGTTATTAATTCTTTTGTATTAGTATAAAGTAATGTTTTCTTGCAAAAAAGGAATGTTAAGTAAATTTTACGTAAGACCAGTGTCAGCCAAATTCCACTCCCCACTTCTAAGCAATTTCCAGGGGCCTTGACAGCCTGAGCACTTTTTTCATAATTTTTATAAGCAAATTTTAAAGCACATATATATGCCACACATATGCAATTAAAATAGAATTTGAAAAATTAAATATATTTTCTACCCAGATGAAACATAGATTAGTAATCAGAGATATTACCTCAGGTAAGTAAAAACAATTTCATCAACTAGAATATTAAAAAAAATAATAGTAATAAATTGAGATGAACAAATAAATGGTACTTAACTAAAAAAAGGTTTAAGTGGGGTATTACCAACAATTTTCCTACATTACATCCGACTAGAAATACGTATAAACATTTACCACAATAATTAATAATTACTACCCACCAATTAGCAATTGCCTAAACTATTGAAATACCTAGATTACCTTTAGTATATTTTGTTATCAATCAATCAAAACTTCTTACAGTATTGGTTAATAATTGAAGCAAGGTACTGCATGTTACTGATAACACTGCCCAACAATGAAAATGTTTCAGGCTCAAAAATAGCTTATTCTTATGTATTTCCATCTGCTGAATTCAAAAATCAACATATAAATGACCAATTAGCTCTTGCTTTGGAGATATAATGAATGACATGTAATTTTTTACCCGATCTACATTTTTACAGTTTGGGGGTGATTTTGTTTTTGGAGTTGTCACACCTGTTAAATGACAAAACACAATGTTCTCCAGCTGTTTGTAGGTTATAAATTGTTGCTGTGACTGTGAGTTTCATATTGTTTGTCTTATAATTGGTGCAGAACTTCTGGTTTTCGCGTGCTTTTGAAGTGAACAAATGAAAATTGTTAAATCAAAATGCCATGAAGATGTATAAATTCACTGTATAATTTTTGTTACATTTTGGGTGAAATAACATTTTCATCAGAGAAACGCAGTGAAGACTGTCTATCAACATTATTTTGTTATGAAGATAGGGGACCAGGATATGTCATGGGCTACACAAATATGCAGCAACTCTACGAGAATGGCTGAAAAATAAAAACAATCTATGGCTTTTGCTGTGCCTATGGTTTGGTGGGAGCCTACAAACCATACAGAAAACTGCTATTTCTGCTTGACTCCACCTATAAAGACAGGACTGTCAATGAAGAAAAGAGAAACAGTTCAATACCCTAATTTTCCATCTGCTATTCGACTTATTCCACATTCATATAGTTTACTAATTCCTACTTCACCCCAAAACTAAGTGGTCGAAGTAGAAAATGAAGATAAACCAAACAAGCCTTCCACATCCCATGACTCTGATTTTGATGAAAAAGATGATTGAGTCAAACGGAATTGTGTGATCTCATTCAAGACCTTGATTTATCAAAGGAGAAAGCAGAACTTCTAGGGTCAAGACTACAGAAATGGAATCTTCTCCAACGTGATGTCAAGGACTCACAGTACAGACAATGTCATAGGGATCTGCTTTCTTTTTTAAGAAGAAAAACAATCTTGTTTTTTGCTGCGACTTAATGGCTTGATGAAATGGTAGAATCTGAATCATGATCCAACTGATTGGTGGCTATTCATTGATTTCTCCAAGCTTAGTTTGAAAGCTTTATTATTTCACAACGGCAACAGCCTATTCTATTCCTGTTGGTCAGGCAGACCACATGAAGGAGACTTATGCAAACATGGCAATCCTCCTAGACTCAATCAAATATGCTGAACACAAGTGGAAAATCTATGACGATCTAAAAGTCATCGCTGCACTCTTAGAAATGCAACTGGGATATACTAAATATTGCTGCTTTTTATGTGTGAGACCAGTAGGGATAGGAAATCACATTATATTCAAGCAGACTGGCCTTCAAGAAATCTTAACTCTAGCAAAAAAAAGTCATTGCTGAGCCTCTCATGGACCCAAAAAATGTTCTTCTACCCCTTCATATAAAGATGGGCTTTATAAAAAATTTTGTCAAAAGTCTGAACCGAGAAGGACAGGCCTTTATACTAAGACAAATTTCCTACATTAATTGATGCAAAAGTTAAGGAAGGTATTTTTGTTGGGTCACAAATTCGACAACTTATAAAGGGATCCTGGATTTGACTGAATTTTTGAGGGGAAAGAAAAGGAAGCTTGGAAAGCCTTAAAGGGAGTAATTCACGGATTTTTATGCAACAAAAGAGATGCAAACTACAGTCAGTTGGTGACAGTACTTCTGCAAAACTACCATCAACTCGGATGCAACATGTCCCTTAAAATCCATTTTTACCACTCACACCTGGACTTTTTCGCTCGTAGTTATGGAGTTGTCAGTGTTAAACAGAGAAAGATTCCATCAGGATATTTCTGTAATGGAACAATGACATCAGGGCCGTGCGAATGAAGCAATGCTTGCAGATTACTGCTGGTCTGTGTGTAAGGTATTCTGTAACTCACTTACAAGAGGAAAGCCAAAAGACAACGATCTCATGAAGCCACCACATCAGACCCAATCAACTGCCAGGTAATCTTCCATCAATTAAGCACTCTTAGAATGTAATTGTCGTTAGAAAAATGTCAGATGAACTTTCTAAGTTGTTGGTGTATGTAATTAAAATGTTTTGTTTTTTCTTAATCCATTAAAATAAAATATTTCCACCTACAGAAGCTAGAGCTAATAAAAATTTGCCTTTGTCATATTCGTTTTTATCAACACAAAATTAGTAAGATTTCACTAATGAAGTGAAGGAAACGTTAAAAAAAAAATTTTTGTTGGGCAGTGTAGTTGATTAACATGATAATTTTTACGGTCAACAAAACTAGGAACATATTTAATAATTTTTTTAATGATGACTTGGTGCAATCATGACTAGATTTTTTTTAAATTTTAATGAAATATATATGAGTATCTTTTAACTATTGTTTTTAATGTTCACCTTTACAAAAACATGTAAAAATTCCTTTAATTCACAATAATTTTTTTTGTACTTTTTTATTGATTTACATCGGCACAATTGACAATACAAATTCAATGTCACTGAATAAAGAGAAACTTTTTATTGATAATTCAGTTAATTAAATTCTCACAATAAGTAATTTATGATTTCAGGAAATTGTAAAATGTCAACAAGCATTAAAGAAATCAATACAAAGCAAGCATCAGAGTAGTTCGGAAATTTCTTGGCCGGAAACAGAGATTGGGAAAATATGATCAAATAGGTATGATCCTTAAATGGCGTGCTGTGAAGTTTCAGACACGTGCGTTTAGTTGTTTGTAGCAAACTAGTAAAGCAAACAACTTTTGAAATTTTCTGAAAAATGGATTAAAGCGAAGTTTGAGGGGGATTTTGGATTTCAGACCATTTATCGAATGATCGAAAGTCCAAAAACCGCCACGACCAAGGAAACCGTCACAGAAATCCACAAAAATGCTGCATTAAAAATGATCACCGAATGAAAATACGTGGCTTGTTAACATTGTAAACATTTCGATAGATACTGTAATTACATTTTACACGATATTTTTTGTATGAGAAAGCTTTCTGCAGGTTTGAATTAAAATATAAAAAAACAACCATACTTCTTCCTGAACTCCTGAAAAATTTAATTTTCTTAAGTAATATTATGAATAATAAATTTACAAAATTAAGTACGGCGAGAGTGTACCTTATTTTATACAAAATAAGATAACCAATCAACGAAATGATCAGATGATATCAAGAAAGATGGACGAGTCACCTGCTACGAATGCCTCAAACAGGTTGCCATTGCATGCGTGGTATTATAAGCCGGATGGAAGAAGAGATATAGGTAGCCAAGAAGTTGATGGGCGGTGGTACAGGCTTATCAAGCCTAAACCGTGGAGGAGTAGAAGGAGGATGAGGGTAATATGAGAAAAAAAATATCAATATGATATAAGTGAAACTCATAATTATAAAGATCATATAAAAATACAATATTAAGACAAATGGAACATCTTAAGCTTCGTAATTAGAACTGTCTAAAAAAATTATGAAATAATGCTTAATGTTGTTCTTCGAAGATGAACAACATAGATGTGTGTCTCACCAAACAAAGAAATTTTATAATAATAGGTCCACTGGTATATACGTTCAAAACAAACAGTAGTAAAACTCAAATCGTTCGAATTGAAAATAAGGAAAAAACTTGGCACAGGCTATATTACTCATATTCTATCTTTACAGATGAATTTGAAGCATAAAAATACACGTAATAACAATATAATATTTAAAGTCTAAATATCTAAACTCTAGAAAAAAAAAGGATTAAATTATGTTCAATTACCTGGCTAATAGCTATTCTTTGGTCTTATTAGTTATAAAGATCATTACCACTTCTACTGTCTGATTTAAATTTTTACCTATTGAAGTACATACATTATGAATATAAATCTTCTACATATATAAAAATGAATGTATGTTTGTCCCGTATGCATTCCTATACCATTCACCGATTGCTATCAAACTTTGGTGAGCTGTTTTGCGCACACCCGCGAAGGTTTCTGAATTAGTTTGGACCCACTAGGTAGCACTAGAGTCGAGATATATAGAAAAATTGTATTTATGGTCCGATTTGGTTCATATTCAGAATATATATTAGTCACGAGAAAAAAAAAATTTTTTTTGCTAAAAATGGACCTGCTAGGTGGCGCTGGGGTCGAGACATTTTGAAAAATTGTATTTATGAACCGAGTTGGCTTATATTCATAATATATACTGGTTACATGAAAAGAAATAATTTTGCAAAAACTATACCCGCTAGGTGGCACCGGTATCGAGATATTTATGAAACAAATATACAAACAGATTTTCTTCTTCTGTAAAAGGCAATGTTCGTATGTGTGTCCGCTATAAATTAAAAAAAACTACTGGACCGATTTGCACGTGGGTTTCTTTAAAATGGTCCGCGTTGTTAGAAGAAAGTTTAAAACTATTGAAATCCTCTATCTGATGAGTAGAAAAAAGTTAGGGGTATTTTGAACAGATTACTGTGTTTAGAGAATAGTTTGAATTAAATCTGTAAGTAGTGCTGTTTTAACAATTGAATTTATTTACATTCTGACTTTTATAAATTGAAAGGTTAAATTTTGTGAAGTTCCGTAATGTTTGGTAAGTTTCTTAACGTTCAGCATTAATTGTGATGATTTTACAGCAATATCAAACTTCCAATTGTGTTCATTTAATCTATATTAGGTAGATTTCATAAGAAAGTTACCTACTACTACAATGGGTACCGTGATTCGACTTCCGGAAAATTTCAACATATCTTCGCGTTTCACATCCCCCAGACTCCAAAACTACCGTCAGTTCAAAAGTTTACACACACACACACATATATTTCATTCTCTTGTGGACACGATAACTGCCGTAATTTTCAACCTATCACTTTCAAATTGATACATA
This sequence comes from Lycorma delicatula, assembly GCF_047948215.1. NCBI lineage: Eukaryota > Metazoa > Arthropoda > Insecta > Hemiptera > Fulgoridae > Lycorma > Lycorma delicatula. Next base: position 80,889,518 of record NC_134459.1, on the reverse strand, counting down.
AAATATAACGATCCAAAATCTCGGTTGAGTTCGTTAATGGGCAAAATCGGACCATGGGGGTGGAATGGGAGGGTTTTTCGAAAAAACAAAATATCGCTATAACTTTCTAATTAAGTAAAATATCGAATTCGTTTAAAGTTTCTACTATTCTTTGGATAAGGACCTAACACTTATCTAAGTAAATTTTTTTGATATCACCAACCACTGGCCCAGGAGGCGGAAAAAATGGGGTTTCGAAGGGAAAAAAATCATACCTCCTTTAATAGGCACAGTATCTAATCGGTTTAAAGTGGTCTTTAGTTCTCTAAACATTACCTAAAACCTTTGTCTGAAACAATTTTTGAAATGACCAACCCTTATGGCAAAGGATGACCAAAATATTTCTGGAATTATTAAAAAGATGAGGCTTCTATGCTAAACATGTGAAACTTTTTTCACATGAAAACATTGTCGTATTGAGTAAATTTGAAGTTTTTCTTAACTTTAAGGTGGAAATATATTTTATCCCATACTTAGCGTAGGTGAGATCTACCTCCGCCTTCCTGCGTGTCGAAAGAGATTTTATATATACTCAAATTTAGCAATAGCGAAGCACTACCAGGTCTGCTAGTTTACATATAAAAAATATAGGTATTTTTAAAAACGAAAAAAAATTGTTTTTATAGCTTTATTAGAAAGACGAGTATATGGTAAATACAAATATATGAAAATCATTATTCTTTTTAATTTAAATTTATTAGTTATAAAAAAAAACCAATATAGTTAAAAATTATACTAATTATTCCGGCCAAAAAATTGTAATGTATTGCAGAATTTACAAAAACAAATCTTACCCCTTTCAATTCGGTTAAAAAAAATTACACAGTGATCTAGCAGTTTTTGTTTTCTATATGTGCCCGGATTCTTTCTTGTTAATTAATATGACCGCTAATTTCTATTTTTATATCTTTATTCAATCTAGGCGTTTGAAAAATCGGGTTTTCAGTTTTACGCTATTTTTTTAAACAATAATTTAAAAAACTGAACGACTATCTAATTTGAAAAGTTAAACAAGAAAATGCGTACAGCATCAAAAAAACCATTGCGTCGCGGATTAGGTGGTATTTGTAAATTTAAAATAATTATAATTGATATTTCGCAGTAATTCGTGAAAAAAATTAATAAGCCAGCGCCTGTATGTAATCTTACGTTTTTACGTGGTCGTTACAAAATTCCTCTTTACTACAATATTACTCGTATATAACTTATTTTAAACGATATATATTCTAATATATAAATGCAAAAGAGTTTTGGCGGTTCCGTCCGTTTGCAGCATTATCAGACGAGAACCACCGAACGATTGCTTTCAAATTTTCAGGATACATTCGTGTTATTCCAGGGAATGTTTTAAGCCATATAACTTAGCCTCCTCCCCTGGTGGGGGGGGGGGTTGAAGCTATGAATTTTTCCTCTTGGATGACGACCTAATAACGTGTTCGATATCGTTTTTCGACGTAAAAGTAATAGATTATGCGTTTTATACCATAACTGATTTTCAGCTCTCTACCTTGACCACTTCCCGAGATATAGCGTATTCTAGCGTAATGGAAAGGGGAACCAAAAGGGTTCGTTTACAGCAGGAGCATATAAGAGCTTCTATTTCACGAACGAGGGAAACAATAGAGAATAGGGTGCTTTTCAGTCTTTAATTATTCTTTGTCAGTATTATTCTCACAACCATGAAGATAAAGAACACAGTGGAGGAGTCCAGGGGACGGAGCTCCCAAACTAAACGGGAAAGAAGAACGAAACGAACACTGACCGGCTACTATGTACGTATATATATATACATTATAAAAAATGAATTTACGTAGCAAATAAAAGTTACTTCTAATAATTACTTTACACATTTTCTTATTCGCCTTATAACGTAAATAACAGCAATTAATTTTTTTTAAGACGAAAAATGAAATTTCGTTATCCTTCCAAAAACGCTCACGAGAAGAATTAGAAAATATGAGTTTATTGTTTATGAAGAAATTTTTTTTTAATTGAAATGGGTATATACGACGTAATGTCGAATATTATCTTTAAAGATTTGTTAATAAATTGTATTTCCGCTAATATTTTTTCTTCGGTCTTACTTTTTTGACAAATTGCAATAATGAAGTGAAAAATTAAATAATTTAATAGATAAATAATGGAATAACATAAAATCGATCTGGATTGTTTTATATCTATTTACCCATATTTATGAAGCTTTAAACTTATAACCAAAGATATAACAGAATTGTAGGATACAACTGATTAATTATATCACTATCTCTTACTATTATTATTATTATTACACATTAATAATAATATAGATGTATAAACGAAGCTTGTATTTCAACATTACAATAAAAATATTATAGTCGAGATAAACTTTATCAGTAAATTATAATTATCTAATAAAAATAAATACATAAAATAAACACTAACGAACAGATGTGGATTGCTTTACTTTATCACGTAATGATATTATATCTATCAAAATAAATACAATTTGGTCTGGATAAATAAAACGTATTTTTTTTATTCATTAATTTGGAATCTTTATCAAAGATATTAATTCAAATAAAAAATATCAAAAAAACTAAAAAAAAAAAGTTCCAAATCTTAAACAAATTATTATATATCGAGCTGTATAAAATCTAATAATTAAACAATTTTTAATATTATTTTTTGCAGCTGTGGTATTATAATTTAATTGAAATTAATTTTATGCGGAAATATATATATAAAATATAAGTAAATAAAATAATAAATACATTCAACAAAAATGAAATTTTCTTTTCAGAGTTTACAATATTTACTGTTGTACGAGTGAATAAAGATATTTCGAAAAAATAAAACTAACATTTTGTATTAACTTCATGACAGAAATTCCGCCACGCAATCGGGAAATTTGCTTTATTTACTCAAAGATTTAATTTCAAGTGGTATTAACTTATGATAAAGAAAATTTAGATTTAAAAACCTTTCCAAATAATCTTTTCCATACGAATACTTCTTTTTTAACCTTCATAAAATTTAACTAAATTTTAAATCAAAATCTATATTTTTATAAGAAATCATTTTTTTTTTCTTTTTGGATGATTAATTCACCATACCTGTGCACGACAATATAAAATGGAAATTTTTTAGCGTATGAAAAACGGCATGCCTGACCGGGATTCGAACCCGGGACCTCCAGATGAAAAGCCGTTTTGTTCAGAATTAAATTCTCTACAAGCTTTTATTAAAAGTTTTACGTATTAATTACCTATTTAATAAAGTTACTGTACGTCAAACATAAAAAACAGGGTTTTTTACCTCAATTTATTGGTTTTCACACCAGATTTCTCAAAACCTATTGCAGATACGGTTCTAGGACCTATTTTATTCGATTCTTCAAGTCAAAAACCATAAGAAATCATTAATTCTGTCCTTTAATCAATGTCCAAAAAATTTCAGTAAGACCTCATTTCACCAAGGTAGCTGAAATCCGAGCGAAATCTTTCACTAGCTCAACTCGCAAACGAAGCATTTTAGAACGTATGTTTATATGAAATTTTCCCATTATTTTCACCAGTAAAATATGTTATGAAAGTCCCGGGAGAACTCAGAGATACACCCTGGAATTTCTCTGTTCTAGCATAGCCTACTAAAAGATACAAATATTTCTCAAACTAAAAAAAAAAGTGATGTTGTAGGAGAGGAGTAAGATATATTAGAGCTAAATGCAATCCCCAGTACTTTGAAAACATATTCGGCCGGTTGCAATTTCCTAAGATCCGCAATTCCTAGAATATAAAATCATCAAAGATGACTTATTATTCTCTACACAAACCGTGAAATGATAGCGACAATATCATTCGATTTATAATTCAAAATATTTCGAATCAAGATACGTTGCAATAAAAATCACAATTTAGAGAAATTCAAAAAAATTGGCCAGCCTTTTAGTACGGCTTCTAGATTAACTAGTTGGTCACGGGGTTTGATTTCCGGCAAGGATCTGGTATTTTTTCAATTATTTTTACATCTATCCCATCTCTTACGTTAAAATAACATTACGGAATGGTAATAATAAAATAACTAACTAATTCAAGGTTACTGGAAATTTAACTAACTTGACTGATTTAACAACTTTTATATGAAATTTTTATGCGTTTTGAAAGCTACAGTTATAACAAAAGATTACCTATGTATAAAATCGAATTAATAACTTTTTTAATACAGAATGGAATAAGCTATATAACAGAATTATTAATTAATACCATTTATCAGTTAGATAAATGTTACTTTTTTAACAAAAATCTGACTGTTAGCGTTAACGATTTTCTTTGGTTGGCTGGGATTCGATTAAAGAGTACTGCTCAATATTCGTCGGTAAGAGTAGAACAAGTCCAACTGCCCGATTGTAATTCGAATGTAAGACTAATATGAAAAAGTATAACATCAGTTTAGGAATAGATATCTAAATTTGTTACGGAAGAACTTATCTATAATCAACTTATTTTCAAGTACAAAAATTCTCACTCATATACGTTACAAAGTTTTCCTGATTTTTCCTTAAAACTAATTTCCTCAGAAAACCTTTTTTTAAAGCTAATTAGAACAGTTCTATACTTTATTTTGTTTCGGTTAAGTACACTTAGTTCACGAAGTACATAGTACACAGTTCAGAAATATTACTATATTTCTAAGTTAAAATTTTTTTAAAAGTATTTAAAAAAAAATTAAAACTTAAATATGCATCTGATGAATATAAGGGCTCGTATAAAATTGAATTACATGAAAACCCCGGTTAACTAACGGCTTTATTTCAGAAATTTTAAAGGTAAGATTACAAATCCAACGGTACACAAGAGGATAATGTAAATAGTATCATGTTTGATCAACTTTAATAACCTTAACAACGAATATGAAATAAGTATTACAAATGGATCGACTAGTCATCCATTACGTTACAAAAAATTCAACCGGATAAAGTCAGATTCGAACCAGCAACATTTCGCTTAAAAATTATCAACGCTTTACCACTAAGCTTCCTCGTTATTAAATGTTACAAACAAAACCGAGAAACTATCATTAGACACTTTTTTAACTAGTAAAAATACAAATCTTTATTATCTCATACAAATAAATATATTATTGTGTTTCTTCTAACTTACGACAAAACTGAAAATAATGTGACAACACTAAAAATCTTAAAAGCAGATACGGACTAGTATATAATTTAAAATGTTTAGAAGCATAAGGAACCCTTGTTTTAGCGTGACGTAAACACATCTGTCTCTTTGATACGTCCTATAATTGATTGTTCTTTGAATGCGATACTTTTGAATCTTGCTAAGTTTTCAGGCTGGGGGGGGGGGAGTTCCAGAATCCAACACGTTTTAATTAAAATGATGTCACAGGTTTTGAAATTAATGAATAGTGTTAAACTAGAGTAATTAACTAATTATAATTAATGAATATTGTTTAATGATAACCCCTAATTATTATTATCACTCGAAACTATTAATTTTTGAAGTTGTTAAATGTACCACAAACAATTTTTTACTCATTATAATAATAATAACAATGAATTGGGATGGCTAGCTTTTTTCTTCCTTGTACAAAGTAAAGGAAGTATTGTAATCGAGAAAAATTTCGGTTTACAGATTTCAACAGAAATATCCATTTTGGCCATCCTTGAATCCATTTTGATTAGTTTCGGTGTGACGTCTGTACGTAAGTATCTCGCATAACTAAAAAATAATTAGCCTTAGAATGTTGAAATTTTGGATTTAGGACTATCGTAACATCTAGTTGTGCACTTTTCCTTTGATTGCAATCAAGACTGAATACCAAAGGTGTCCAGTATAAAAGCCCAAAATCCAAAAAAAAATTTAATTAATGATATATAGGTTCGAATTCGACTTCATTTCCTCTTTTTTTTATTTATATTGATTTATTAACAATTATTAACCTCTGAATGTAAAAAAGTTTTATAATGAATAATAATTCAATAAAAAAAAAATATATAAATATATAAGTAATAAAAAATATAAATATATAAAAAAATATATGTAATGCAATAGGCGTGCAAGGAAGTCATGTGGTGTCCACATCAGATTTGTTTTACAAATAATCTAAGATAACTTATTTGTTATCTACTTACTTCTGCAACAAGTAGATTTTAATTGAATTATAACCATTAAAAAATTTCTACAACCTAATATACACGACATAAAACGAAACAGTAGTTATACGTAGTATACTCGTATGTACAGTACGGAACAAAAAAAAAACGGAGAAATAAGTTAGTTTCTTTTTCTTTCTTTTCTTTTAAACGGGATATAGTTTTTTCCTTTCCAGTAAAAAAAAAACCCTATATAGATCTAATATTAGTTAACATAAATGTTACCTTTTTTTAAAGGAAATTTTTTCTTCATGTTATTATTATATTTGGTTCCAATGTATATATGCTATATAAAAAGCATGATTTTTTTTTAACATCGTTCCGATATAAGTGGTCTATTTATATTTAATTATGGTGATATTTATTTTTGGGTACGATGGAATTCAATAATTCGTAATAAAATTTATATAAGAATTAAATAGCAAATATAAAGGCTGCTAAAACATTTAATATCAGTGTTCGACGTTTGGGGACACCTTAGGTCATATAATTGTGAATTACTAGACTAAAAAAAAATGTTTTAATGTATGATACTGAAATATGGTTCATGCAATCAAGCTTGACAAGTAATTGAGAGCCATTAATGATTCACTTGGCAATTATCGATTAAAATACGGGGCTACTATATTTAATAATTTATTCTCATAGCAGTAGATAATCTTTATCAGGATGGAAAAAAATTTTTTTTTAATTTATTCTGACTTCAAAGAAAATGCACAGTTCCTCAATCTGACTAATATATAAATATATATTTATTTATTTATTTATTTATAAAAATTAATCTTTTCTCTCATTTACTGCTTTACTTTCCTTCTCCACATTAAGTACGTTTGCAGATACTTTCACTTCATCAGACCATTTTATGGAAGTAAAATCAAAGATACCATTAAAATATTAAACATATTTTTATAAAGTATATATACATATATATCACTTTCTTGTGGACAACTGCCGTAATTTTGCGCCAATCACTTTCAAATTGTTCCTTAAAAATAACTCGTCCCAAAATCTCGGTCAAGTTCGTTAACAGCCAAAATCGGACCATGGGGGTGGAATTAAGGGCTTTTTCGAAAAACAAAATATCCCTATAACTTTCTTATTAAGTAACATATCGAATTCATTTAAAGTTCCTACTATTTTTTGGATAAGGGTCTAAAATTTATATAAGTAAAGGTTTTTGATATCAATAACCATTGGCCCAGGGAGTGGAAAAAATTGGGTTTTGAAGACAAAAAAAATCATACCTCTCTTATTAGGCACAGTATCAAACGGTTTAAACTGGTCGTTAGTCGTCTAAGCATTACCTAAAACTTTTGTCTGAAACAGTTTTTGATATGACCAAAATGTTGCTGGAATTGGAAGAAGGTGGGGCTTGTCGTACGCTAAAAATGTGAAACATTTTTTCACATGCAACCATTATCGTATTGAGTAAATTTGAAATTTTTCTTAACTGTAAGGTGGAAATATTTTTTATCCCCTACTTAGTACCGGTGAAATATACCTCTACCTTCCGGCGTGACGAAAGGGATTTTTTTCAAGCCTTATGAACAAATGCAGCGATTTCAATGATTTTTTTTTATTTTATAAGAGGAAGTCAGCTACGTAGTCACAGAGGGTGGTTTTCCGTTTGTGTGTGTGTGTGGGGGGGAACCCAGAAATGAAGGTCATAAATATTGATTTTTTTTTTTTTTAAAGATAAATGTTAAAAATTAATATAAAAATTATAAATAGGATCGTTATCTAATACATATTTAACTCATCTGCTATTTAATTAGCAGATCAATTTTAACACCTCAAAAAAACGGATTATACACTTATTTTATTCTATGAATTGTACTTTTAAAATCATTGTTATATATTAATAGAAGTTTAATCAGAATAGATAAGCTAAAAACTAGCTGTACATATCATGAAAGGAAAAGAATAAAATCAATAAACCATCTAAAAGGAAATGGGGGCTATTTGGATCTTCCTGGAAATAAAGGAGACTATAGACAGATATGGTACGTGCATTAGGGCAGGTAACCGTATGATGAGGATCTATTATCATTTTTGTTATTACTAATGATAATTTCCAGAAAATTCATTAAAAACGTTCGTGACTGGTGAAAGATAGTCCAGTAGAAGTTTTTTCCAGACATCAGTTAAAGAATTTTTGATCAGTTTTGAATTTTTGAATTTTTTTTTTTTAAATGTGAAACTTGTTTCACATTGAAGATTTTTTAGAGTTTTTTTTTATTATTTATTAAGTTTGTCGTTATCAGTAATTAAGTGCTATAACATTATGATAAGTGGCCTGAATTCATTCTGATATTTCACGATTTTACACTTCAAACTTAAAAAAAAAAAGTATTTGTAAAAGTTGAGGTTAAAAACACGGTCTTAATTCGACAGTATTTATTTTTAATAACGATTCTTTGAATTTCTTATTTCAACATCAATAAAAAAAAAAAACATTCTTTTAAGTACTCTGAAAATAATTTATAGTTTGAAATATTCTATAATTCAAGTTATCAAGTAGTTAAGATAACAAATTATATCATTCATATGACACTCAAATACATAATCGTATACAATAATTGTAAAACTAGAAATAACATAGAATTTGTTATTAAAACAAGAGAATAAAAATTCTAAATAATAATAGAAGAATAAAATGAACAAACTAAGTGAAAAAGAATCATGCAAAGTAAATAAGTGTTGTATATCATTTCAACAGACGCCACGTGTATAAGAAATAAATACTACATGAGGGAGAAAACAGTAGTGATACGGAACGAATGTTAAATATTTAAAATACTACAGAACCAATAAGTACATAAGGCAGGATGATTAAAAAGGAATTTCAAAAAATGTTTTTAAAAATAACGTTAAATGTAAACAACATAAATAAATATTCCGTACAAATATCTTAAAATTAACTCATAAATTATTATTGTTAAGATTTATAGAAATCATTGATACGTTAAACAGCCTCTCATTGGCCGAATCAACTATCCTCAAAACGTAAAGATTTTTTTCCTCTAACACTACATCGATTTTTGAAAGAAGACATCTTTTGAACAGAGAAATAATATTCTTTCATGTAAATTTAAAACCAGAACGTTATTTTATTAATATATATATATATTTTTGGATCATTAAATCAGTTTTAGAAAACTAATACAAAATTTATTATACTACATTTCCGCATGGTTAAACTACAAAAAAAAATCATATTTTTATTTATAAAAACTATACAAATTTTGGTCCTGGTTAGCGTTAGAAAAAGCATCTGATGTGGACAAATCATGACTTCCTTGTACGCCTATTGCATTACATATACACACTTTTTAAAAATGTAAAGTACAAAAAATTTTATTTCATTAATAACTTCTGATATTTTTTAAAAAAATGTATTGAATTATTATTTATCGTACAAATTTTTTTATAATCAGAGGTTAATAATTATTAATAAATCAATATATTTAAATTAAAAAAATAGTTAAAAAAGGAGATAATTGTGATTCGAAGATGTGCTTTCCCTTGTAAGATCCAAATATTTCATTAATTAAAATTTTATTTGGCTATAACACTAGAACCAATGAAAATAAGTATCACTAATGACAAATCGTTGAAAAGCTGTCAATGAGAGCTTATTACTGCAGTTAAGAAAAGGGCCAAAATCTAATTTGTTTTAAATTTTGGAATTTTTTTGGACACTTTTGGTTCATTCGATTGCAATCAAAAGGGGAGGTGCAAAACTAGATGTTACAACAGTCCTAAATCCAAAATTTCAAAGCTAATCGTTTTTGAGTTATGTGAGATATGTACGTATATACGTCACGCCGAAGCTAGTCAAAATGGATTCAGGGATGGTTAAAATGGATATTTCCGTTGAAATCTGAAAACAGAAATTTTATGCGATTACGAAGTAATCGATTTTTACGAAGTACAAGGAAATACTGCAATCGCGAAAAATTTCGATACTTTTTCATCTTTAAAAATATAAAAAATAACACGTTTCCTTATTTCCGTGGAGGTCGAAATAATCATTTCATCTTTTCAATGACAAAATGATAGCATTTCTATCTTTTTATCGAAAGGTTCAGGGTTCGATTCCCGGTCGGAGATATTTTTCACAACCTACATAATTCATTTCTTTTCATTAAATCGTGGAGAAGACATTTATAATTGAGTGTCAGCCTGCAGTTTACAGAATGAATAAATAAATAAATTGAATTCGTTCAATTTGAAAAAAGTATATATTGTACACTTTACATAGAATTTAATAATAGTTTGAATACTATAAAGTAATTGATTTTATCCTACATTCCATTCCATCCACATATTATTTATTCGAACATATTATTTATTAGTACAAATTGAAAAAATTCAAATTCCAGTCTTGAGAACATTATTTAATTTTAGTTTCAGGGACTTTATAATAAAATCAAAAATATTACGCGTAATATTACGCGCGTTTATTTTTTAACAGCCAAAAATATTACGGGTAATATTACGCGCGTTTATTTTTTAACAGCCAAAAATATTACGCGTAATTTTTTTTATAATTTAAAATTCCGTTTTGTTTTGGCTGTTAATCAATTTTAAGGTAAGTTTTACCATAAATTCTTATTATATATAATTTAACTATGAAAAATAGCTCTAACTATGCTGCAGAAGGAAAGTATCAAAATCAGTCAAAAAAAATGGGATATGGGTTTTCTCGACATTTTATGACCCGAGGACCCCATAAAACAAAAAAAGTGGAATGTAATGTTCGTACGTACGTGTATAGGCGTATTTGAAGCTTAATAACGTTTGACAGGATAAATCGATTTTAATGAAATTTGGCACAGAGACTCGTTTATATGAAGCAATAAAATTATATTATAAAAGTATATTTAATTATTTTAATTAATATTATAAATTTACATTTTTTTAGTAAAATTTTGGATTTAATATCTCCAGGGGGTGGGATACAATGTTTCTTGGAGTTCAATTTTCTCCATTTTTTGCAAACATAACCCCTCTTTATATTTAATCAATACATCCTTATCTCTCAATTAAAAAAATAGTTTTGCCCTCAAATTCTCCCCTTCCCCAAAGATCGAAAAAAACTTTTCGATCTTTTCGAAAAAAACTTTTTCTTTTTACTTCCTTGTACGAAGTAAAGGAAGTATTGTAATCGCGAAAAATTTCGGTTTTCAGATTTCAACGGAAATACCAATTTTGACCATCCCTGAATCCATTTTGACGTCTGTACGTACGTATGTATCTCACATAACTCAACAATCATTAGCCGTAGGATGTTAAAATTTTGAGAGCTTTTCAACAATATACCATATGTGGTACTTATTTTCATTAGTTCCAGAGTTATAGCCAAATAAAGTTTTAATTAATGAAATACTTGGATCTTACAAGGGGAATGCACATCGGTTCTAATCAGTCTTAATCTCTTTTTTTAATTTAAATATATTGATTTATTAATAATTATTAACATCTGATTGTTAAAATGTTTTACGATATATAATATTTTAATAAAAATAAAATAAAAAAATATGAAAAAATATCAAAAGTTATTAATGAAATAAAATTATGTACTTATGAAATATTATGCATCTATGAAATAAATGTACTTTCCATTTAAAAAAAAAAAGTGAATATGTAATTTAATAAGTGTATAAGGAAGTCATGTGTTGTCCACTTCAGATTTTTATTTATTGCATATTTTTCAACCGACTTTTTTCATTCTTCCTAACCCTAATACTAGTACAAGAGGCAAAAAATACTTTGTGGGGCAATATAGGTGGTGGGGAAGGCGATCAAAGATTAAAAATATCGATTTTTTGAATTTTTTTCATGCATCATTATTTTTCCATTATATAAATAACAAATGACAGAAAAGTATAACAACTTTGTTGTCAGATTTTTTTAAATGGGCAATATTTTTTGTTACATGAGTACAAATATTCTTACATTACCGCACGGTTTGTTAACAACATTATTAAAATTTAATTAAAAATTTTTTATTAAATACGCTACCATCAAGAAATTATTTTTCTTTAATATACAGTTCTACCTTTTTTTAAGACAATATAAATCGTAAGAAGATAACTAATGTCATGAAGAGTTTCAGTGAGAAACGCGAAACGTTTTTCAAGAATTAGAAAGAAAAGAATAAACGTAAATAAATCAATCAATAACGAAGGAAAAATACTTAGAAAATTTTAAATAAATTATGCTACATTTTTTCGTTTTATTTTTTTATGAAAAGTTTTCAAGCGTTAAAATAACGTAATAATTAAAAATATTAAAATTTTAAAAATATAATAAATGAAGCATTTCTTTTAATAAATTTGAATATTATTGTACACTAATAAATTTCCATATATATATGTAATGAAACATGACAAAAGCATTAAACTGAATTGTTCTCTCTGTTGAAGTAAGTCAGGTTAGGAAATTGTACAAGGAAATATAATATATAATAGGGTTGAGATATGGGGTAAAAGCTACTGGAGCTTATGTTTTTACAACGGTTATTATCTTTTCCCCTAACCTAAGCTTCCTACTCTTTCTAAACCTATAAATGGGTGGTAGTGTGTTGTACGGAATGGATATGCGTAGACTTCTCTCCCCCTATAACATCAATGCTCGGTAACAAGAATGCTGCTAGTAATAACATTAAATACAATAAACATCATAATACAGCTTTGCTTTTTTCTTTTATTTTATTAATATATAAAAATAAATAATTAAATAAATAAAATTACGCAACAAAATCCTAACTAATTTTGTGTTTAATTTTTTACAGACTGGAAATCGACGAACTCTTTCGTTGAATTTAAAAAGATCGTGAAAATGTTTCTCATAATTACTACTTTCTTAATTATTTCAAATGTTGATATTCAATGTTTGAATTAATCACCCTACAACAATTTTAATATTTGCAAGAACTAGATTTTAATTTTTTAAAAAAATTATCATTGAAAAGAAATTCAAACACCTTTTACAAAAAATGTTAATTTCAATAGTTGGTTTGGTCAGTCACATACCTATATCCTAGAACTCCAATAAAAAAAAACTCAAAATGATAAGAAAACAATTTACTCAAAATCTAAAACCACAAGATCATTTTGATTTCTAAACAATCATCACCATCATCAGTAAATACTTAGGAAATAGTATATAATAAATATTAATATAACAATATATAAATATAAGAATTATTATTAATTATAATAATAAAAAATAGATTAACTGACAAACAATACACTATAGAAAAGAAAAATAAGAAAATTATTCGCAAAAACAAAAATGCAAGAATTTGTATCTTTATAAAAAAAAAGAAGAAAACAGGCAATTTAATTGTAAATTATCATTTATTCCTTAATCTATTATTTTTGTTACTTTTTGTTACATACTCAAATTCTTTAGTATCTCCTAATGATGATTATTTACAGTCGAAATGCTACCTACTAATGAGCTAACATTCTGTAAACAGTTTTTGGACTTTTTCTTGATTCACAGTTTATGTACAGTACAACAAAAATATTTTTTTTTTAATTTCAAAAATGTATTTTATATATTAAAAAATATTCACAGATTTTAATAATAAAATAATTAATAATAGATAAAGTTAATAATAACAGATTAAGTAATAATTAATAATAGATAATTTTTCGATGCATCCTGGTAGCAGAACTCTTTTTATAAATTACTTACTTTTCATTTATTGCTTTTGTATTTTTTTTATCACAATCACTGATTTTTATCAGTGACTGAAATAGGAAATATATCTTTATAATTTTAATATTTATTTACAATTTAAATTACTCAATGATATAAAGTTCTGATGAACCAACGATCTCTTTAAAAAATACTAAGTATACAAAGAAATGAAAAGTGTTAGATGAAAAAAAAAAATTTCCATAAAATTATTACGTAATAATTTGTAATTTGATACTGATTAAATTGTCAATTAAACAAAATTTATAAATAAATAAGATATATATATAATAATATAATATAATATATAATATATATATAAATTAATGTTCGTTTGTCTCGTATGCGTTCCTATACCATTCACATCCGATTGCGATGAAACTTTGGGTGAGTTGTGCGCACGCCCACGAATGTTTCTGAATTACTTTGGAACCGCTAGGTGGCGCTAGGTTCGAGATATTTAGAAAATTTGTATTTAGTGGCCGATTTGGCTCATATTCAGAATATATGTAACTTACATGGAAAGTACCTCTGAAAAAAATCTACCCGCTAGATGGGCGCTAGGGGTTGAGATATTTGGAAAATGTGCATTTATGGTCCGATTTGGCGCATATTCAGAATATGTACTTGTATATTACGTGAAAAAAATGTTTTTGAAAAAACTATACCCACTAGGTGGCGCCGATGTCGGGATATTTACAAAACAAATATACAAACAAACTTTCTTCTTATATATATATATATATAATGTTTGTGTCCGCTATAGACTAAAACACTACTAGGCCGATTTACGTGCGGGTATTTGCAAAATGGTCCGTGTTGTACGGAGAAGATTAAAACTATTGAAATCCTCTATCTGACGAGTAGAAAGAAAGTTAATGGTATTTTGAACCGACTACTGTGTTTAGAGAGTAGTTTGAATTAGATCCGATAGGTAGTGCTATTTTGCCAATTGGATTTATTTACATTTTGACTTTTATAAAGTGAAAGATTAAATTTTGTGACGTTCCGTAACGTACAGTTTTTTTAACGTTTTATGAAACCTTCAATTGTGTTCATTTAATCTATATATATATATATATATATACTCAAATCTAGCAATAACAAAGCATTGCTGGGTCTACTAGTATAAAATAAAATAAGTTAATAAAAAAAAGAAAAAAAGCACGTCTTACAGTCGTGAAAGAGATTAAACTACGTATGGTTTATAAACGTATAGTGTTTTTGCCTAATAAAAGTTTGCAGTTCATAGAATACAACCAGAATTAATAATCAATACATTTGTACCCGACTATCCACACAAAATGTAAAATTTCATGAAACAGAGTTAAATCCTAATGATTAAAATATAATACATTCCCGCTCACTTAGTAATCCACCACAAAAATAAAAAGTTGAATAATTAGTAAATGAGATGTAAAAATTTATTATAAAATGAGTTATTATTATTTAATTAAATTTCCAGACTAAGTGTTCAAAACGTTCAATAATATCATTAGAAAATTAATTCTATTGAAAACAAAAATTCATAAATAACGCTAAATAAACATTGCATAACTGTACAATTTCTGTAATCAGATACATCTGTCGTCAAAAAAACATGGATGGTCAAATCGTTAAATAAAAATAAAATATAACAACAGAAAGCCTAATAAACATTTTTTTTTTAATGGACAGGCGTAATATCTTTTGAATTTAAGATCAATCTCGTTGTAGTTAACCAGACCCTGTAAAATCAAATCCAAAAGTTTTGAATTTATGGTTAACCGAAAAAAAATCACAATTTTCTCATATCTAAAGACACAGCAGAAGAAATTGATTGATCAAATGCTATGAAATTACGTAAAAGAGATACTATAGATAAAAATAATCCTAATCGTCAGAAACTACTTCTTACAGAACGTAATAAATTTCTAATTTGTTTATATGTAAGTGACTTAACTAAGAATAATACCTTATTGAAAGGGATAAACCTTGTAAACAATTAGAACGTTCTCTCGTTTCTGCGAAATAAGCTTCTTTAAGTGAATCAGGAAAGAACAGAAAAAGGGATAAATAATAAGCAAACTACATACTATACTGGGACAGATCAATACTCACAGACAATACAATTACAAGCAATAGACCAGACATCATATTAATCAAAAAATCAGAACATACGTACATAATAGATATTGCTATACCGATCGCCAATAATTTAATATTAAAATAAAGAGAGAAAATAGAAAAATATACTCACCTTGTACAAAAGAACGGAAAGAAATTTGGAAACATAATTTAATAACAATAGTACCGATCATAATATCAGTCATAGATATAACAGCAAAAATAATGACACAATACCTGAAGAAATTAGATCTCCCAATAGATATTCACGCCAACATATGGAAAGCCATAATTCTAATCACAATTGCAATAGTCAGGAAGTTCCTACAATAGAAAAACATGTGGCTTGGTACATTCCCGTCACATGATCTGAATAACCATTACTACGAGAAACCTCAAAATAATAATAATAATCTGAAGTTTGCTTCAAATTTATAACAAACATCTGGCCCTTAATTTTGCGCCGATTTAAAATTTTAAAATTTAAAGAAGAATTGAAAAATATTTTTAGAATGTCATTTAAAACATAATTAAACCAACAAAAATACAACCCGTAACAATAAAGTTGTTTGAAAAAAAAAATTAAAAACAGGAAACCTGCAGTTTGATAAAATAAAAAAAAAATAATAATAAAGAAAATGAATCCACAGAAATTACGTAAAGAGAATGCAATCGAGTGTTCTAGAAAGCTAAAGCTCTCTCTGAGAGGCTTTATGTATAATTTTATAACTAAATTTTATACGCATAAAAATCTTCTTTTTTTTTATAAAGGTAAAAAAATATTCAAGGTCAAAAGAGTTTTATCAAATCGTTTTTACATTTACTTTTAAATTACGATATATTAATGCAAATTTCAACCAATCCTTTTTTTAAGTTATTGAACGAAATATATAGAATGATACGCTATATAATCATTAAACGAAGAATGATAAAAAAAAAATCTTAAAAATTTTTAGTTAAAAAAAAACCCAAAAAAAACATGTAACCATCAAACTTCCTCTACAAAATAAATAATAACCATCTGAGAATTTAGTTTCATCATACATAATAAACGTATGGATACAACTAGGAACATCCTGGTTAAAAAATTATGGAATCAGAAGAAAAATACATTTAGAAAAATTATGAAAAAAAATTAACAATGATGAAAATTCGAAGAAATGATAATGAACTTTCAAAAGCAATAATACAGTAGTGAAAAATATTAGGAAAATCAACAAAAAGATATTTAAAACGTATTAACAAAACAAGAGACTAAAGCTACATTTGAAACGTATCGAATAACATAACGCTCAAGTTTCCTACTTAAGAAAAGAAACTAATAAATAAAACAGATTTTTTATAAAAGAAAAATCCTTGCGATGAAGCATACTTAATAAGGTGCGTCTACGTGTTTATCTGAGCTATCTTTCTGCCGAAAGTAATAGTATGAGTATGAAGTTTAGAAGACTCATATCTGTATAATGTAAAATGAGGTAAGACATATTCAAACGTAAGTATGAACGCACCTTTAAATATTATAATTAAAATGTTAAATACGATAAAAGATTGATGTAGCAAAATTAATCGCATAAAAAGATTAAAATTAATAAAACATTATTTTAATTAACTATATCATAATTAATTAAATACGTTTTTAATTAAAAGTAAGTTTTTATGGAATAAATAAGTAAAAATAATATTCCGATTTTAACTTTAAAATATATATTAACTTTTAACTATATTTTAAAATAAAATAAATAAATATAAAAAGTAAAACAACTAATGCAATTTAGAAATCTTTATAGGCTGAAAATAAATGAACTGTGATCCGTAAAACTTGTTCTGTATAAAGAAAGAGTGAGTGGGATGAAGGTCTTGTTATAACTTACAATAATAATGTTATTTATTAAGTAGTCTGCTAATACCAAAACACAACCCAATAAAAAAAATTAAACATGATAAACTTCGAAAGTATAACCTAAATTAATATAATAAATAAATAAATAAAATTTTATTTAAATAATAATATAAAAAATTTAATAATTACATTATTTATTTAATTAAAGAACAATAAAAATTATTGTATTATTTATTACAGAAAAATAATAGTTTTTTAAATTGATTTTTATCAGGGAAATTTTAGTAGCTCCTCAGTAAAACTAAGAATTGATAAATGGAAAGTCCCGGATTCGATTCCAGGCTTAGGCTCAGGACATCTTTATTAAACACCATTTATATTATCTATACATGAATTTATGTTTGGAATCACCCGGACTCATTATATTTTAATATTATGAGCCGGGCAGTAATAAAAAAGGAATTAAATATTGATTACACAGAATATCGATAAGGAGAACTTTAAAATACAATCGATTATCTACATTACTGGGGAAAAATTTTTTTATAGCGTAAGAATGAAGATAAAAATATAAACATTTTTTTAAGTTTTTAAATCCGTAATTTTTTTATTTGTGTATTGCTTTATTTACAATCATTTTCCAGGCCAATGAAACTATGAGTAAGTTTAATAATGACGTGAAAGGGAGGCATACAGTAATACCTCCCAATACAATATAATGGTTTAAACACAGTAAATAGTATAATAAAAAATATAACGAATAAAAATATAATTAAGCGTAACAAAGTACAAACAATTCGAAAATGAACTGTTAAGAACAAAAAAAAAAATTAAAGGTAACATAGGTATACAAAACAATGAAATTAAATGGTTAACAAAACAGAATAAGTAATTGAGTAGTATAAAAAAAATTGTCACAAATCATTCATGAGAAAAAAAAGAAGACATATAACAAATTAAAAAACTGGTCTCATATAAGAACCAGCAAAATTTCAGGAACAAAAGGTTGATATTCAAAGCAAAACAGCCTCTAATCCAATGTATGAACCCATAAATGAATAAATAATTACATATTTATTTTTAAAAGAACTAAATGTCTTTATAAATTAAATTAAATATTTTAAAAGATCAGGATTCTCTAAAAAAATATTCAAATCAGATGAAAGGTTATAACAAAAAAATACAATAAAAACGACTAATGAATTCATTTTTTTCCCCTAGATCCACCAACATTTCGAACGGTCGATGTTAAAATAAAACATTTAGGATTGTCAACTTTTTAAGGTTTTTTTTTTCTTATTGAACCTTTCTTTATGTTTTCATTAGTTTTACTATACTACGACTAAAGGACCGAGACATAAACAACACGAAATTAATATTCTTTAATAATTAAATATAATTAAAACTGCTAAATTCAAAGACTTTTTTATATTCGATTTTTTTTTTTTTACAGTATTCTTAAACTTTTTTAAGATCTCTGAGTGGTTAACAAAACAAAACCGTTTTAAATTTTGTAAAATAAAATTCTATACAAGTGCCAAGAGTTAAGTTTTAATTAAACTATAATTCTTTAACAATAGTCCAAGTTTTTTTTTTTTTTTTTTTAATAAAAAGTAAAGACAGAGAAAAGTAATTAAATTAAAAAAATCTCAATGCACGAGACAGGTTTAAATTTATATAATTAAACAATACATAAAGAAAATGAATTAGCTGATGAAAATTGGAATTTCAATAAAACATCTACAAATCAACATCTACACTTCAAAACATCTCCAAAACATCCACACTTCATATAAATTATAAATTCGTAAAAAGAAAAAAAAACAATTTTCATCTCTTAAATTTTTTAATATTAAATAAAGTTTACGGGATGTTAAAACAAAAAAAAAACAAACAAAAAATATATTTCACTGGTAATTATTTCGTTTAGTAGTATACGATTAATTAGACTATTCTTGTATCAGTAATAAAATAACACCTAGAAATTCGAAACAACTTCCAAAGGGATTTTTATTCACCTAACGAAAAATGAACGAACTAATCATAAAGGATCAGACTTGACACTTAAAAATGTAACGCGAACGGAACGTATCTTAACTTGTTTGTTATCCTGCCAGTTAGCTCCAAATTCATGAATTCATCAGACGTTATTTTTTTGGTAACTTTACATTATATACATGTCGATTATCAATCTCACCGATTACAAATTCGAATGGAGATTCGTTTATTAAATAAAAAAACATTCTTCAAACTGAAATTTAACGAAGTTAGTTAAAATGTATGGAAATGTGATGAAACGAAATAAAAGTATGGAAGTGGTGTCGACTGATTATTCAACGAAGGGATAAAATAATTCTGGAAGCCTTTCAGTCATCGTACCATATCTAGGAGTCCGAATCGGATTATTTTTCTGGAGGTGAAAAAAACAACGCAGAAACCGTAAATAAATAACGAAATCTTAAAAAACAAATAAAGAGGCTATACAAAATCGTCGGTGTAGCTAGCTTATTAAGGAGATGGTCTGTTCCAATATAATTTGTTCCTTACGTTTCCCTAAATGCAACATAAAAATAAAAAAAAAACCTTTAATGGAAGGCACTGGATCACACTTGGTGCAGTCGGGATTTCGCCCATCTGACTTTTATCTTTTTTTTTTTAAATTAAAGAAATTTTTAAATAGAACCGCATATAGACCGATGATGACATCCACTAAACTATCACCGACTGGTTCAGAGAACAGTCGACAAAGTTCTTCAATGCGGGGACCGTCAATTTTATCTTCTGATCTCAAAATATGTCTACAGGATTACCTCGAAAAATAGTTTAAGACATGATTTTGATTGTAAAATCATTGATTTTGAAGTTGTTACGAGTTAATAACAAAAAGATTCTTATTTAAAAATTGACGCTGCTATTTCATTATATATAACTCGATGAAAAATACATAAAAATAGGTAAGACAGTTAAAGATGAAAAATTAAACTAAATTAAACTAAAAATTAAACTGGCTGGAATTATTAAACCCCGAGTAGGTGATAAATTAGCAATATAGGTGGAGATAAAGATTAAACAACGTGAAGGTTACTACTCAGACAATTGTTTACAATTACTTCCATATCTTATATGGTTTATCGTAGAAAAAATATACTGTGTTTGGAAAATATGAAATAAGAATTTACTCCTACACGAACCGTTTTTAAATTAAAAGTATATATTTTTTAACTGAAAAATTAAAGTAAAACTGGCTACTTAGTTAAAAATCCTAATTTTGATTTTTATATTTATCAATATAAATGTGCCTCGCGAAGAAGTATACGCTTTTAATTAAGTATCACTCGCCCCCATTCCCCCACCGATTCTATTGAAAATGTACAGACCTTTTAACGAAGGTTCTAAAAATGTTCTGTGAAAATTTCAACCTTTTAGGATTTATAGAAATAAAATGGCGGCTTTCAAATGAAAATATCAATTTCAGATAAACCACATTTTTTATTCATTACAAAATAGCTGGTAAAAATGATTAAAAGCAGATGATGTATTGTTAAAATGCTGTTCAAATTGAACAAAACGAGTTAATAATTAGTCATAACCATGAATAATTATTATCTAACTGTTTTTAATTATTCTAGCGCTAATTATCGTCTATTTTTAATCATTTTTACCAGTTATTTTTGTAATGAATAAAAAATGTGGTTTATCGGTAGTTGATGTTTTTATTTGAAAGCCGACATTTTATTTCTATAAATCCTAGAAGGTTTACAAAGAACATTTTTAGAACCTTCGTTAAAAGGTCGGAAAAGTTTCAATAGAATCGGTGGGGAATAGGCGAGTGATACTAAATCAAAAGCGTATACCTCTTCGTGGACAGACGGTGTATATATGTTCAATATTTACGTTTATATTTATCAAAATTTAGATAGTTTCAATATGTTTATAACGAATGAACAAATAAAACTAATGATGTTGTGAACATATTTAGTAAAAAATCGATTAAAAATTAAAATAAAATATTTGCATTTCCTATTATTTTATTCTGATACTTCGAAGTTCAGATGGTAAAGGTTTGACTGCATTATTTATACATAAGTATTAAAACGGAGGGAAAAAAAACGTAGTACATTAAAATCAATACAACAAACTAAAACAGATATATATCACTTGAAATTAAAAACCATAAAGTTAAAACAGAAATATTTTATTTTCCTCTAAATAAAAAAATTAATATATATATATATATATAAATGAAAGACTGAGTTTAAAAAAGTTCAGAGAAAATAAATGAACGATACTTTGATATAACAAATTGAAATCGGATAAATAAACTGAAAGGATAAAGGATAAAAGAATGGGTGGGGATAAAGAGAGAGAATAGACGAGGGAATAAAATAAAAGAGGAAGAGCGTGTGTGACAGAGATAGGTCGGTGGAGTAGCAGCAGGTGCGGCAGCGTCAGAGGTGAAGGGGTTCAGTCGACTGTGTGGGCAGACGCCCATTCTGTGTACACGGACGCATGCGCGAAAACACTGTAAGCCAAACACCGCTGCAAGAGAGAGCTGAATTGATAAGGGGGAGAAGGTATAGAATGAGACAACGATGAAGATACCAAGGGGGATAGAAAGTGAGAAAGATGGACAGATAAAAGGAGGGAGAGAAAGAGAGAGAAATTTAGTAACAAAATTACCATCTCATATTTTTCTATCTAAATTGAATTTCACATTCGCTTTATATAAAATATAATCAAATTAATAAAACAATATTATTTATTTATTTTTATTTTTTTAAATAAGGATAAAATTCTGGTACTAATAATTTTTTTTTATACGCTCATAAATTTAAATTATAATAAAAATGTTATTTAAATAGAAAGATTGCATAACATTACATATCGATTTAAAATATAAAAAATTAATGTTACGTAATTTCAATGGACTTCTGCATTATAATAATTACGTATACGGGTGTGTCTATAGATGAAAAATATAATATTGTAAACAAAGAAAAAGAGAACAGTGCCATAACATAAATAAAATATTGAACACGAACAAAAATGTAGAGTAATAATTAAAAACAAATAAGTGTAATTTTATAACATATGTTTCTGAAAATTTTAGCTTGCGAGACTTTTTTTAACTGTTAATGCTACAACAGAAAACATTACAAAAAATATAAAAATCTGACTAAATGCGCATTTCAAGTGTTAAACAATCATCATTAGTATATAGAGTGATTCAGGAGAAGAGGGAAATAATCTGGGGACTGATTCCAGAGCTTGAAATAAGGGAAAAGGTCATACAAACATATGTCTGAAAACGCTTTGTTATCGAGTTAGGGTTAGCGAAAAATTTCCCCCGGTGAAATGAGGTCGAAATTTTAAAGGCGTTATAAATAAGTTTACCCCTTATATATAACACCTTAAAAATTTGCTAAGTTTTGTTCTGTTTTTTTTTTTAATTTTTAATCTTTTTTCCATTGATTTTATCACATCAATTTTCTCAGAATTAAATTCTTTACAAGTATGATATAAAATTTACACATTTATTAGTCATTTAACAAAGTTATTGTACTTCCAAGACTTAGTCGTTTAACAAAGCTATTGTACTTCAAGATTAAAAAACGAGTTTTTCGTAAATGGATGTTTCTGTCTTACATCCGATATGAAAACTACGAGACACAAATCTGAGACCTGTTTTATTCGATTTATCAGGTCAAAAAATAAGAAACGATCAAGTTTACTCTTTATAAAACCCTTAAAAATTTCAATAGACTTCATTTTACTGGAGAAATGAAATCCAAGCGAAATTTTTCGCTAACCGTAACTCAAAAACAAAACGTTTTCGAACTACGATTGTGTGAACTTTTCTTATTTTAAGTTCTAGAATCACCTTATATATATAAATTATTGTGATAATAGTAATGATAATAATATATATTTTAATACAATATAAATACAATACAAAAAGACAAATAAAAATAAAATAATATAGCAATAAAAGCTGTATATTTAATAGTGTTTAGAATTTTTTTTACTCTTTATTTATCTATTTATCTCTGTTTCTATCTTTATACTCATATTTAATAATTCCTTAATCGCTTCCATTTACGATGATTGTTAAGCAATCGAAATATGCATCTAGTTATACATTTTTATATTTTGTTAACGGGATATGGGGTTTCTGTTCTTATTTCACTTCAATAACAGTTCCGCGATCTGGCGTGATTCATAAGCCACTCATAAAATTGACAGTCACTCTTAAGAATAACAATCATCCCATGCTAAAGGGAAATAGTTTCTCGCTGCCATTTTCAGTGATATAGTGAATGACAAGAGTGGACATCATTACTCTCAGAAACCGGTGTTGCTCAGGTGTTTTTATATACGTCACAGCCATAAGACAGACGGCACAAATACTGCAGAACAACCTTTTAGTATAGCACATTCTCTACACTCAATATCCTGTGAGTTATGCAAAGTCAATTTATAATAGTGTCTACTCACTTCTAAATAACTTTAGGCTATTTTGTATTAAATCATATATATTCATAGCTACTTAAATAAGTATATTTAAGTATAATATGTTATAAACATATTTATATACGTTTATTAATTTATAAAAATATGTATAATATTCGGGTATTTAATTATATAACCTTCCTAATCTAATCTAATTATATTAAAAATTACTTTAATATCATAAATAATAAAATCTAATTTAATAAACACGAGTATACATCCGTAATTCTTTGTCACTTAAAAATAAATTTTCAAATAAACTGTAAAAAACACTCAAATAATTTGTGGCACTGTTTCGTAACAAAACCCCCGCCATTATCAATTTAAATTAACACCTTTATTTAATTAAAGTATAATTAATCCTTTATTAAGTCTACGAGTGCAAAATGCACGAGATAAGTTAATCACGATAGTTAGATAAAACGATTCTACACACCTTACTATAAATAAAATAGTTTTTTTTTTTTACAAAAGATAACAAATTAAGGCACGTTATAACACTCGTACATAGGCAAACAATATATACGGTTACACACACACACACACACACACACACACACACACACACACACACACACACACACAAACACACAAACACACAAACCAGCGAATAGAACTTCCACATCTCAAACTTCTGCAAGTAAAGTTCTGTTTATCACTCTTTTTTTTCTTTTTATATTGCTAACCTTTTCTTTTTCCTGTTTAGCCTCCAAGTCAGCTGATTTGGAAATACGCGTTCACCACTAGACCAACCCGGTGGGTTATATTCATAACCTAGTTGTAACTTATCACACTTAAAAAGACAATTATATTGTATACGTAACCACGACTCCATAAGTCGACGTAACATAATTTTAAAGTAAAACAAATGTACATGATAAAATCACTTAGCAATCTGAAAACAAATAAATACTTCAGCTTTTCCGTAATCTAATCTCTCGCTGCCAGTGATCCTTCCAAAACTCTATTTATAAAAAAATTTGTCAAAAAATAAAACCGATTAAAAAATTTAAAAGAATAAAAATTTTTTTTTTTTAATGCTGTAGATAACGATTTTTTTTTTAGTGTTAAATTAAAAAAATTCATCACCAAATAGATTTTGTACAGTCTTCAAAATACCGAAAATTAAAGAAGGAAAAAAGGTATATTAATTTATTTAAGTATGAAGAAAAACCATAATGGACCTACAAAAAAAAACTCTTATGAAAGAAGATGTTTTTTTTGAAGAAAAAAAACGTACGGTGAGAATCTTAATATCGAATAATCAAAAAAATTTGAAAAAAATATTTAAAACCCAGTCTGACAGATATCGAACGTGAGCTAAGGATCCCTCTGGAATGTGGAAATACATAATACTTTTCTTGTCTAATGATTACACTAGTTTTTCTTATTAATTTTCATGAATTTTTTCGAATAAAAATACTTTTAATAACATCAATTTTAAGAACATCGTTCTGCATTATTAGACTGATATAAACCAATATCAAGCAATTATACTGATGAAAAAGTGAAAAGTACCTGCAAATTGTTTGCGTCGGGAGTCTTAATTTTTGTTTAGGACCTCCGCCTTTTTAGTGAAAATGATTAAAAATAGTAAAAAGTTGAAAATTATTTTTATCACTTATTTAAATTAAAAATAAAAAAAAAATCCACTAAGAAATCTGAAATTTAAAAAAAAAACTCAGATGAGTCACATTGTGATCGATAACGACACACTACTATACATTGCTAAATAACGTGGCTTTGAACAGGGTTTATTTTACTAACAAAGAAGGAAGTACTTGGTAAAAATAACAAAAATGTTTCCGACGAAAGCAGTTTCAATTCTTTTCAAAGTACATTACATGCCCACTGAATAAACAACAATCAATTTTCTACAGTGAAAAGTCGTAAAATACAATTAACTTTTTTATTTCAACAAAAAATGTTTAAAAATCAATTTTCTTTAACTCTTATCCTTCGAAACTCTTAAAATTTTGCTAAATTATTTTTAAAGTAATAATTTTGGATCAAATGAAAAATCAATATTGCTCAAGCTCAATTTTTCGTAATTTTACTGTTTTCTTTTGAAAAAGTTTACAAAGAAATAAATAAGAGACAGAAAGAAAGAAATAATCAAGAAGCCAATTAAAACAAAATAAAATTATACAAAAATATAAATTTAAAAAAATAATTTTATTATAAATCTGTAATAGTAAATAATTCCGACGTCCTCACTATTATTTCGAAGTCAGAAACGCACTGATTGTCAGAGTAAAACGCACAACATACGTTCGATTAACCAGTAGATCCTACACACAAGCATCAAGTTTCAACTCATACACTACTGTGACTTGAAAGGCGAATTCAACTCACCGCATAAGCGCGTATGAAAAATACACCCCTACACAGTCAGCATAACCCTTACATAAAAACACATATCCAGTTATCATGACTCTAAAAGTAGGTAACGCTACCTGAATACGCCAAACAACATTGCAAACAATAAATACCCATGATAAAGAAGAAACGTCAACGTTTCAATTTGCAGCATCATAACAAATCACACTTCTCCTTTGCCCTGCTTAAATTTTTTCGATCTTAAATTCAGCGTAACTCAAGAATGACTAAACAAATCAAATTTTCACGTGCACAACTTCAGATACTTCAGCATATCTAAATTTCAATGAAATTGATCAAGTAGTTTTGGAGATTTTTAAGCCACAAAACTTTATACATAGGTCTATAAATATGTGTGTGTGTGTGTGTATATATATATATATATATATATATAAATTTTAAGTAAATATAGAGGAAACCACAATTTAACTGAATGGTATTCTCGTACTCCTCATACCTCAAAAAAAAATTAATTTTCACTACCCATACGAACGAAAGTAATACCGTACTTCCATCGGAAAATCGGTAAAAAAACATATATACGAACATTTTTCTTTAAAATTAATCCAAATTTTAATTTTATAATTGTGATCTTAAACATGTATCTTAATGAAAAGAGATGATATGAGTGAATGATAAGTAAAAAGATTTCAAACCCTTGCCAGGAATCGAACCCAAGATTTTTTAAATTTCATTATATTGTCTGCTAAAATACAACCTGAGTGTATATAATACATAAAAGTTGGGTTGGTTGCGGAGGTGGTATAATGTAATATTTCAAAATATTTTCTTACAGCTAATTACCTCCGAAAATAAAAAATAAAAAGTTTCCAGAAATATTTTAACCAACCCACCGGATTGGTCTAGTGGTTAACGCGTCTTCCCAAATCAGCTGATTTGGAAGTCGAGAGTTACAGCGTTCAAGTCCTAGTAAAGCCAGATATTTTTACATGGATTTGAATACTAGATCGTGGATACCGGTGTTCTTTGGTGGTTGGGTTTCAATTAACCACACATCTCAGGAATGGTCGAACTGAGAATGTGCAAGACTACACTTCATTTACACTCGTACATATATCATCCTCATTCATCCTCTGAAGAATTATCTAAAAACGGTAGTTACCGGAGGCTAAACAGGAAAAGAAAGAAAATAAATATTTTAACCATTTTTTTCCCCGTTAATTTTTACGTTAAATTTACCTATTAAATACCAAACATCTTTTCGCTCCAAGAGGGAAATCAAGCCCCCCCCCCCAGAAATATTTACAATTAAAACAGCAATAAGAAGTTATTTTGGATTTTCCATAAAAATCGATTAAACTATTTTCGACTGATACTCGGAAAAATAAATACTAACACAGCTAACAGATTTCCCTTCATGAAACGTAAAGTTATTAAAAATGTACTAGAGATGTAAAAATTAAGTTCAATTTTAGAAAATTATATTATAGATTACAGTCAAGGAAGTAATTTTATATATTTTTATTATTAATCCAACACATAAGTTCGAAACCTGTGCGTGGGAATATGTATTGGAAATTTTGTATCGTAAGAAAGATATGCCTGACCAGGACTCGAACCCGAGATCTTTCTGATAAAAGGCTAAATTGCTACCGCTCCACCACGGAAAACGACTAATAAAGTAATAATTTTTTACTTTACAAATATATACTATTTACACGATAAACCAAACCAAAATTATTACACAGAGTTTTAAAATTTTACATCATAAACGCTTTTCGTCGTCAATAACTGGAGCTGCTATTCTCACTTTATTATTGCTGGCGGGTTTTTTTTTTAATTTTAGTTTAGAATGTGATTGAATTTGAATTGTGTCCATTTAGTATGTTTTTCTGAGTATTCATATAATTCAAAAGGTTCAAGTATTATAAGATACGGTCCTTTTAATGTATACATAAATATACCAAGGTTGTGGCTAATGGTGGATTTGTAACTTGCATTTATGAGAAAGTTATAAAATATTGATGCTAAGAGCTGTATAGAGCTTCAGTCGCGTCCCTTTTGACCGTTGTACAAAAGGTGTAGTTTTTTAATTTTATATATTCTAAGGACACATTTTGTTTGTTTCGTGATTTCATGTTCAATGTAGTTTGTTTTTCAACGAATTAAAAAAAAAACTGCCAAATAATACCAAATATTAACTGATAACAGGGTAAGAAGAGTAACATCAATCGTTGAGAAATCTAGTACAAGAGAGACTGAAAGCGTTATAAATGTGAGTTTTAGGATTTTTTAAATTTATATTTAATAAATTCAGTTCGGTTTCTTTTTTTTTAAAAGTTGATAGTTTTAAATAATTAAAAATCTATGAATAGAATCAAAGCAGTTTCAATTTTAATTTTTCGGTCAAAATGTTACAATTTCAAAAAAAAAACCCAAGAATAACGGAGAAAATTCAATGAAAAATAACAGATTAATTTTAATAATGCAATGAGATATGATAGAAAAAATTTACGCTCTAAAAGTATAAATATTCAATATAATATTATAATAAATATAATACTCGTTCGTATTTTCTTTATACATATATCTTATCTTGTACATACATAAAAATGAATGTTTGTCTGTTCCGTATGCTTTCATATACCATTCATCCGATTGCGATGAAACTTTCGTGAGTTGTTGTGTGCACGCCCGTGAAGGTATCTGAATTAGTTTGGACCCGGAGGTGACGCGAGGGGTCGAGATATTTTGAAAAATTGTATTTATGGTCCGATTTAGCTCATATTCAAAATATAAGTTAGTTACGTGAAAATAAATATTTTTGCAAAAAATGGACCCGCTATGTGGCGCTGGGGTCGAGTTATTTCGGAAAATTGTATTTATGGTCCGATTTGACTCATATTCAGAATGTGTATTAGTTATGTGAAAAGAAATCTTTGCAATAACTATATCCGCTAGATGGTGCCGGTGTCGAGATATATACAAAACAAACAAATATACAAACAGACTTTCTTCTTCTTCTATATATATATATATATATATATATATATATATATATATATATAAGTGGTAATGTTCGTATGGGTCTGCTATAGACTAAAAATGTTTGGGCCGATTTACGCGCGGGAAAAAGGGAGAAAGGAGAAAAAGGGGAAAAAGGAACAGGGGTAAGGGTAAAAAGGAAAGGTTAAATTTTATGAAGTTCTGTAATGTTCATTTTTTTAATGTTTTATCAAACTTTTAATTTTGTTCATTTAATATATATATATATATATATATATACACACACACACTCAAATCTAGCAATAGCGAAGCATTGCCAGGTATATATACTGCTAGTATATATATCGTTTGAATACTGGTCTACGAAATAATATTATTTTGTTAAAATAAGTATACAAATGATACTTTTTAAAAAAGTTCATAATTTCTACGATGTTTAAATTAAAGTTCAATATTGATTATATATTTTACAAATAAGTTAAAAAATACATACACAAAAATTAAAGTAAAAATTATTATTATATTTTTTTCAGAAAATAATTTTATTTTTAAACGAATTCTTTTCACACAGAGTAACATTAACTACTTCCTACGAACGAACGTTACCTAATTATAAACATTATAATTAAATTATAAAACACGGAGGATTAAATTTAAATATCTATTAAAATACAATAAACACATTCACGGTCAAGCCTTGGTACACTTTTTTCAATAGAAAAAAAGTAAAAAATTATCCAATTTATGTTATAATCTATGAGATTGTAATTATTATCGTAGTCAATGAGTAATAATAAGAAATTACGTAATACTTAAATATTACAGTATTTTAAAGCAAGCTGTTTGGAGGTCATTATAGCACTGTAAAAATAACTACAGTCATATAGCAATAATTTAAGTATGCCTATAACCTCAATAATAAAATAATAACTCCATGATAATCAAGGTTTAAAAAACTATGCTTTTTTTGTAATATTACATTTTTTATTACATACAAAAAAAATATTACGAAATACTTATTTCACTCACAAACGGAAAAAAATTAACGAGTGACCTTCGACTATTAATATTAAATAAATAAATGCCATCCTAATTAAATAACAAATAATTTTGCACAAATATTTTTAAATTTATAAAGCAATTTCATAAATTAACATATATTTTATTACTATACTTAATAACATATGTTTTTAAATGTAACATAATTCATAAAAACATTTAAAAGGATGTTTTTCTTTTTACGTAGATTTGAATTTTCCTGTTAATCATACGGTATTTTAATCCTTACGGATGAATTAATGTAAGAGATCTATTTGAGATTACACCAGATTAAATTAGATGTAAAAAAGAGGAAATAAATTTAAATTAATAAAATTGAACGATCAGTTTAGAAGACTTCACGTAAGAATAATTTATTTTTTGTAACAAACGTAATTTTTTCCATAATTAAATCTGATCATTTTTAAAAAAATATAAAGTTAGGAAAGACTCGCTCTGCTACACAGAAGTAAAAAGCGGTGATTTTGAAAAAAATAGTAATCAACATACTTATTTAAAGTAGTAGTAAGAATAAAATAATTTATCACATCGTTTTATTACAAACTCTCGAAATCTTAAGATATGTGAATATTTTACAAAATTATTTTCAGCGAAATAGTTTAAATAATGTAAAACTGTGAAGACTCATTTTTTATTCGTAAAAAAATTATGGAACCTGTTAATTGCCATAAGTATATTTATTATTTAAAAAAATATAAAATATGTTAAATGTTTTAAACATGGTGTATAATAAATATATATTTTAATAAAAAAATGATGTCAGAATAACACAAAAATTTAGGTTAGAAACGTCAATTTTTTATTAAAAAAAATTATTTTATAGAATTTATTAGCTAATGAAAACCAGATTGGCAATGACGTTTAAACACCTGTTCTAATCTTTTAAAACAGCTAGTTGCTACAGGAATGCTAATTTGGGTTTCGATATGTTTTTCTACACGAACAAAGAATACAATTTGTATGTATTTGATGAGTCTTTCATTTTCAGCGCAAAAAGTAAAGTTGTAATAAAACAAAAAGTATTTGTAATATCAACCAAACATTTTTTTTTTATTTTGAAGGTTAAAACATTAAATAATGTTCGAAAAACATTCATATGGCCTCCACGACTTTACTTGATATAAACGATTTAATCAATAAAATTCTGCGTGACTTTTTCGCACAAATCAGCTTGTATTCCGCTAATAACGCGTCGATATCTTCAAATCAGCAATCGTTCGTAATTTTTTACTGTATACTTGTGATTTAACATGACCTCAGGGAAAACAGTTTAAGGGATTCAAATCGCACGATATCGGCGTGTAACATTCCATGATGATTTGTCATAAACTACTGAAAACAAATGACGCTTGAAAAATAAATCAACACCGCCATCATAATCTGTCATTTTTCTACGCTCAATTTGAAAAACCCTTATTGTTATTATTTTTTCTAAATACAATTTTGCACTGTATTTTGTTTTAAATACAATCCACGTGTCATTTTCTGTTAAAAATTTCGGTTTTCTAGGTTGTATAGATTTCGAGCTCTAAGATGAATGCAATAAAATTAGTAAAATGTAATTCTTTTTTTAAAATTGTAAATTGTAATAAGAGTAGTTATCTAAGCTTTACTGCATTCATTTCTTAATCATCTATTATGAAAAGCTACATTATTCTGTTGAAAATTAAATAGGAAATATTATTATAATAAATATTTTATTTTAACAACTTTAATTGTTAATTGCTAATATTAAGCAACTTTAATTACTAATATAAGCAATTTAAGAAAATTAATCTTTAGAATGTTATCACTTGATGGTAATAAAATATATAACATAGTAAGTGAAAAAGAAAACAAAAAAAAAACTTTTGTAAGTTGACTTTTCAAAAAGCGATGAAAAAATAATTTCAAGATGATATAAAAGGCGGGCAACCAAAATAGGGGAAATATGTTCTTATCTACGAAATAAAAACATGGAAATTTTAAATCACTGTTTTTAATATCTATAGGAATCAAATTCTTAAGATGAAAAAAAAAATAGTTAAAAAAATAGTTATGAAAAATACAAATTAGTTATCCATGAAAAATCTAGTAAGACTTTCCCGAACGAATATTCTTATTATAATTGTTTTTTTAAATTGTTATTAATTCATTTCTAACAAAATTATTATCTCTAACTTCTACTTACGCTATGTTTTATGTATATATTTTATGCATTTTAGTAAACTTATATTAGTGCGTTTGAACCAACTTGATAGCATACACTGTTATTGCATAATGATTACAACATTTTCATTTTGGCGGCCATTTTGAAGTGAAACCGACGGCCAATCGCGACCATTCGTGTATTTTTGTAATCCTCTAACGATGCTTGATCCGAATCCGAAACCAAAATCATAATCTAAGATAAAAAAGTGTTCCAATTCATATTGAATTCGGTAACGAAATTTTCGTTGAATACTTACATAAGAAACGTATGAGTTATTATTAGTACTACGGTGTATAAAAAAAATAATAAACTAGATTTAAAATATATAAATAAAAATACCGCATTAAAAATAAAAGGAATAAAAGTTTTTCAGTTACTTAAATTTTGATTTTTTTTTTTTTGAAAAAAAAAAATGGTCGGCACCAAATTAAAATTACTATTAATAACTTACTAACAATTAATTCAAAAGTCAAAATTTAGGGAAGAATTGAAAAGGTATTATTTTTAGTATTTTTTGTTCTTTTTTCATGTATTTTATGTAAAATATGAATGCGCTTACACAAAATGCTGTTTGCATGAAAAATGTTCATAAGAAATTCAAAGGTGGGAAACCAGCGTTTTGATAAAAATACTGTAAAAAATGTAGACAAAAAAACCACAAGGAAATTGTTATCGACAGTAAGTTAAGGTTCAATAATATGTAAGAATTCTATTAATTATTTCTCAAATTTTTTACGAAATATCTCAGGTAGCAGAATGACATGATATTATTATATAAAAACAACCAAATAATAAATAAAGATATTATATATATATACACACGAGGTCTGTAAATAAAGTAATGAAACAAGTTTTTTTTTTGGCAGCCAAAGTGGCAACACTGCAAAGTTACTAGTAAACATATGGTTATGAACAGCTGATTTTATTAATAATTTTAGTCTACTCTTGCCACGTGAGACATAAACGTTTCGAGAAACGAGTTTTTGTTGTGCGTTACAAAAATGAGTGATAGTAATTATGAGCAACGTTGTGCAATCAAGTTTTGTGTTAAACTCTGTGAGAATGCTACTGAAACTTTTTCAAAATTAAAAAGGGCATATGGAGATGACGCTCTGTCACTCATATTTGAGTACGACCTAGAAAAAAAACGCCAGAGCAAGGAGTGGCACACTTCAAACTCAACACGTCCTAAAAAAGCAAAAATGAGCAGATCAAAAGTATGCTAATTTATTTTTTCGGTAGTAATGGCAATGTCCATAAGGAGTTTTTGCCTGTAGGACAAACTGTAAATCAATATGCTTACCGAGAAATTCTTGAAAGAGTACGGAAAAGAGTTGCCCGCGTGAGACCAGCCATGAAAGACAACAGTTTCATGCTGCATCATGACAATGTACCATGTCACACTGTACTCTCAATTAATGAATTTTTGCAAAGAAAAACATTCCTGTAGCTCCTCAACCATCTTATTCACCTGACGACTTTTTCCTGTTCCCGACTTTAAAAGAGTCCATGTATAATTGGATTGTAAATAAAAAGTTTTTCCGAACTTGTCTCATTACTTTATTATATACAAGTTCTTTCCACATATTTTGATTGTGATATTTTTAAAACAAAAAGTTAAATTATCTACACAGTTGATAATTTGAAGAAGAAAAAAAAAATATATATATATACATTCAAAACAAATATACTTCCTCTAAAAATAAAAAACCATGGAATAATATCCAGAATACTAACACAGATTTAAACTTAAAAATATAACCATCAGGATAAAACTAAAAATTCCTCCTTTGTTTTAAAAGTCGCTAAAAATAATAATACCGATCTGAATTATATCAACTACATTAATTTAACTTATCTAAAAAACAAACGTACGCACGTATATACATTTAAAAGTAGAGTTACAATCATCAATGTTATAATTAGTGGAGTTAAAATTTAGAAAACTGAAGCTAAAAAGAACAGAAAAAAAATACTACTGTAATGGTTAAAATGACATAAGGGGTGCATATTGTACAGCGTTGTTTATAAGGTTTAGATAGGCGAGGTACATAACCCCTTTCCTGTGCAGCTGCAAACATAGTGTGCGTATACACACGCACAACCGCATTCAAATGCTCTCCCGCATTTCTAGTCGAAGGCGCGTGCCGTCTGCAGTACTATAACTTTCGTGATGCAAAAAATTTTTATAACGTTGTTTGAATAGCCAGT
Source organism: Lycorma delicatula (assembly GCF_047948215.1). NCBI lineage: Eukaryota > Metazoa > Arthropoda > Insecta > Hemiptera > Fulgoridae > Lycorma > Lycorma delicatula. The sequence continues at coordinate 80,854,352 of NC_134459.1, read as the reverse complement.
CGGTTTTCACTCTATTACAATATACAGTTTACCATGTATGACAATTAATAGCGTTTCTTTTTTTATTCAATCATTTTTTTAAAATTCAGATCAATTGTTAAATTCGGTTTTATTTAAATCTAATAATGAAAGATTTTTTTCATATCAATTAAATGTTTATTTCCGTACAGTGAATTCCCAGAAATCGCCAAAAACCTTAATTTCTTATTCACAGCACATACTCTTTGAATCAAATTATCCTATCAACGTGCATTATAACTTTTATCTGCCTCGGATCTATTGTATTATTTATGATTGTTTAGTTAAAAGCGATGGTTTATTGGTTTTTCATCACCCTGCAACAAAATAATTATAAAAAACGTATAAAAATACGATACGGATACAGATGTGAATGAAAATGTTTTTTATTCGTGCACATATTGTTACCAAGCAAAGAAGAAATTAAATCCTAGCCTTTTCGTAAATCAGAAGTTCTAAAACATTGACCCACTGTCGTATCTACTAAATTTGAAAGCTCGGCCCATTCCTGGACACAACATGTAGGTAGGTTCTGTTTAATACATTCCTGCTTGACGAAACTATACTGTAACAGCTTTGTGTATGCGAACTGTACAGTCGTTTAACGAAGCTAACTAAAGCTCAATCTAAGCAAAGACATGAAAGTCTCTTTTCAACAAAGCAACAGAGTTGCATATATATATTATTATGTATTTTGTGAAAACCAACCATCAATTCTTTATTATTTTTAAGATTTAATAAAACAAAAATTTTCAAAAAATTGCTTTTTGATTGGTTAACATTTGTACCTTTCTGTTCATCAAAGGTATACAATGTTTAAATGGATGTTTTAGATTTATCATAACAAAATAAGTACGTAATTATTCATTCTTATTTCCTTATACGAAGGAAAGGAAGTATTGTTATCGCGAAAAATATTGGTTTTCAGATTTCAACGGAAATATCCATTTTGACTAGTTTCGGCGTGACGTCTGTACGTACATATCTATACATATATGTACGTACGCATGTATCTCACATAATTCAAAAACGATTAGCCGTAGGATGTTAAAATTTTTGATTTTGGGCTGTTGTAACATGTAGTTGTGTACCTCACTTTTGATTGCAATCGACTGAACCAAATGTGTCCAAGAAACCCAAAATCCAAAAAATTTGAATTTTTCACTTTTTCTTAACTGCAGTAATAAGCCCTCATAGACAGCTTTTCAACGATATATCATAAGTGACACTTATTTTCATTGGTTCTAGTGTTATAGTCAAATAAAATTTGAATTAATGAAATATTTGGATCTTACAAGGGAAGGCACATTCGGTTCGAATCAGACATCATCCCTCCTTTTTTTTTTTTTTTTAATTTAAATATATTATTTATTAATAATTATTAACCCGTGATTGTAAAAACATATTTACAATAACTAATAATTCAATAATAACAATAAAAAAAAAGTATATATGAAAAAATCAGAATTTATTAGTGAAATAACATTTTATATATTTTAAAAATGTGTACAAGCAATTTAATAAACATACATATCGTATATGTAACAGATTTGGTGAAACATCTGATTATTTAATATTAATTGAAAATTATAGTATAGAATCGTACTATTTCTGGATTTTTTAGTTTTATTGAACAACATATACACTGAGGCATACATGCCCGATCTTTGATAATTTGCAAAACAATTCTTATTTTTTAGTTCATTACTCCTCCGATATTCTTTGTAAGTCAGAGTTGATCATCATTTCGCTTATGTGTTTTTTGAGGTCAATTATTTTAATCGCTCTTTAGTTTGATATAATTCTTCTGATCTTAATTTGTGTACACGTTCTCTAATTTTCAAATTTTCCCTCTCTTTATATTCATCATCCTCTCTTAATCTTTTCATTCTTTCCTTGGTCTTAACGTTAAATGTTCTCTAAATGTTTTTATTCTTCCTTTGTTTGCAACAATTTCTTCCTGTTTATTTTTTTGGTTTGCAACATTTTCTTCCTTTTTAATTTTCCCTTTTTTAACTTAAATATATTGATTTATTAATAATTATTAACCTCCGATTGTAAAAATATTTTTAAAATAAATAATAATAACAAAAAAAAAAAAAAAAATCAGAAGTTATTAGTGAAATAAAATTTTATGTACTTTTAAAAAATGTGTATATGTAATTTAACAGGCGTACAAGGAAGTCATGTGATGTCCACATTAGATTTTTATCTTGAATAAAAGAGATATAATTAATTTGTTGTTTTTACACAATCTCTTTCAATCAACCTGAGATACGTAATAAGTGAAAATCACTTAAGACACCTAGACAAAATAAGTCATGAAATGCTTTCTCTTAGATTAATAATATTTATCAAATAAATCTGTCTTAGTAATAAACAAAGTGAAGTGACCTGCAAAGTCTAATATCACATATACATCGATAGATTTGAAAAGTCGATTTGCAACAATATGTTTAGATCCAGCGAACGGGAAACACGTCACTTCTCACATTGTTTAATAACCCAAACATGGGATTCTTTTTACGTCCTTGTAAGAAGTAAAGGAAGTATTGTCAAGAAATATTTACGTTTCTAGATTTCAACGGAAATAGCCATTTTGACCATCCCTGAATCCATTTTGACTAGTTTCGGCGTGACATCTGTACGTACGTATGTATCTCGCGTAACTTCTAAACGATTAGCTGTAGGATTTTGAAGTTTTGGATTTAGGACTGTTATAACATCTAATTGTGCTCCTCCCCTTTTGATTGCAATCGAGTGAATGTCCAAAAAAGCCCAAAATCCAAAAACGTTTGGATTTTGGACTTTTTTTAAATGCAGTAATAAGCCCTCATTGAGAACTTTTCAACGATATATCATAAGTACTTATTTTCAATGGTTCCAAAATTATAGCCAAATAAAATTTTAATTAATGAAATATTTGGATCTTAAAAGGGGAAGGCACATCGGCTCGAAACAGACAGACTTTTTCTCCTTTATTTTGTTTTATTTTTAAATTTAAATATATTGATTTATCAATAATTATTAACTTCTCACTATAATTTTTTTTACGATGAATAATAATTCAATAAAAAAAGAAAACATATCAGAAGTTTCTAATGAAATGAAATGTTATGTACTTTTCATTTTTTTTAAATGTGTAAATATAATTTAACGGGCGTAAAAGGAAGTCATGTGTTGTCCACAACAGATTTTTAATTATTGAAAATGATTAACCACTTAAGGGAATAAGTTTTTTAATATATATAGTCTCCAACAACCATACGGATATTGCACCTAACAAATACGCAAAAAACACATGTTTTAAGAATTTATTAGAACTGCATTAGCCAAAAAATGTATCTATTAGTAAGAGGAATGCGTTATAATCTTGGTTTATTAAAAATGAGAAATTGAAAAAAAAAAAGTTGTTTCGGCCTCTAAATCCTTTCTAAGTATTTTACGAACAGCTCGAAAGCGCCTGTAAAGGTACTTGCAAATTTGTACTTCCCCATGCAATATACTCGCATCTTCTTGACAAATTTTGATTATTTATTTTTTTATTTACATAAATAATTTTTGTCCCAAAAATTAGGTAGTGTTTCAGTGTGAAATGTTTTCCGATATTTCCAAATCGATAGCCAATAACATTAAAGCTTTAAACTGAAAAGTTATACACACCTTTATCAGACACAGATTTATCTTTTGTCACTTAAATCGAACATCTCATGCCAAATTAATTTTATATCGGCTTGAGGTGTTGATTTTATAAAAATCAACGAAGTTTTAAAATTATTAAAAAGAATATATATTAACAACAAAGCGGTCAGATTAAACCAAGTATAAAATCATAAAACATCTGGGTAGCTGATTTTATTTTAGATAGCGAATACAATTTTTTTCACACTGACACACATTTGAGAAAGAGATAATATTATTTATTTATTTAGAATGGCGTTTACTTTGGATGCAATTTTAAAAATAGAACTGCTATAGATTTAAAAATTATTTTGTTACTAGAAATTTGATTTGTAGATATAAAATCATATGCGGTTGTTTTAATTGTTTATTAATTAATTTTTGGGTAAATTTACGTTCTGACTACATTTATTTTTAGAGTGAATTTAATTATTATAAATTAAGTAATAATTTATAAGAATTATAAGTTAAAGTTGATTAATCATTGTTTGAGGTAATTAAACTAATGTTTTATGCTTGATGACTATTTGCAAATCAACTAATATTATTTAAGATAACAGCAGAAACAAATGTTATTTGTTTATATATATATATATATATAAGAACAATATTGCTTAAAATAATAACCGATTAAAAAAAAATAAAAACATTGTAAAATTTAGCACTTTAATATTATGAAATTAAGCCAAAAGCAATTTTAATAAATTATTAAATAAATTACAACGTTATGAATCTCCCAGCGACCACTCGATGAAATAAAATAACGATCCTTTAAAAATACTACATACCACATCTAAAAACTCACTAATATAACACAATAGTAACAGGTTCAGGTTCACTTTCTCCAATATATATGGCGTCACAAGAACATGAGAGCTATACACACGCGCAAACGCACAGAGAAATATATGAGAGAAGAGACAACAGTTGTTTACGATAAGAAAACTGTTAAAAATATAAAAAAAATAATTATAACAATTCTGTTAAAAAAAAATAAGATAAGTACATTACTATTTTAAGTACATTAAATGGTGCTTCATAATAATGAATCTATAACTTACATTTAGCACGCAAAGAATAAAGATGTTTAACTACTTTTATTAAAAGCATATTACAAAGGGAATGTATTTTCATGTTTAGTTAAATTAACAAATAATAAAAAAGAACAACTATAAAAACGAATTAGTTACACATGCACAAGAATCATTTTCGCTTTCGCGGCTTTAATTACATATTTAAAAGTATTTATTTATTTTACGCCTGTTTTTTTTGAGGTGGGTGGGAATGATTATTATGGAAATTTTACGACAGGATCCTCTTTCTGACTTCAATCTGTCAGATAATGTTTCGTATGGAAAACTGATCCGAAAATGACAGCTGAAACCGGGATTTGAGTTCTGGAACTCGGAACTTTTTAGATGAAGTTCAACGTTATGTAACGGTATGTAACGTAAGAAAAGTGTTATATCGGTTTAAGACCTAACTCTTTCGAATTTTTTTAATTTTGATTTTTAGGAGTCTTCAAAATTTAAAAATACTAAAACTTTATAACAAAACTCTTTATTTATCACGTTTTATTGGCGTCTTTATATCACAGGAACAGTTAACTCAATCAATACAAAGTGGTTTAGAGGGAGACTGATTCAATCAGTCAACGGAAATCGAATCAAAGAAAGGAAGGAAATGAGGAGGTACTAATATGAAAAAAGATTTCATGATAATTTTATTCCTAAGTACTTGTTTTAAGTTAAAAAAAATATAGCATTGAAAATAACACCAAATAAATAATTTTGAAGAAAAAAAAATCATTTCCACTCCTAGAAGTGCGAGTTTTTCATTTGTTAATTTTTCTGACTTTTTGCAGTCCAATCAATCTAATTGACGTATTTTTTTGATGTTATCATTCTCCAAACAAGCGGACTATTAGGGAAGAAACAATTGTAATACTTATCACATGATTACGGAATAATACCATCATTCCTAATAATAACATTTATATTTTTTAATAAAACATTCGAGTGTTTTTAATTTTTCGTTTTCAAACACACTTTTTATTTTATTTTATAAATATATTAATATATTTTACAGCGCTGGTGTAGTTTAATTATGGTTTTTTATTGAATCTCTTTCGTAGCACACTACTTCAGTGACTATATTATATACAAGTTTTGACTTTCCTGGGATCTTAGCTTTAGAACTATGGTGTAAGAAGTAAAGTATGATAATCAGTCAAAAATTGGGGCACGGGGTTTCTGCATTTTTCGACGTTTCATGATCCAGGGTCTCCAAAAACAAAAAAAAGGGGGCGTAATGTACGTATGTATATGTGTTTGCGTGCTTGAAGCTTAATAAATTTTGACTGGATAAGCCGATTTTAATTAATTTTGTTCAGAGACTCGTGTATACGGGGCAATTTGTTGGAAAAGTTTTAGGGTCAATATCACCAGAGGGTGGGGTCAATTTTTTCAAACATAACCCCACTTTATATTTAATCTTAGTACATCTGTGCGTGTTTACATTAAAAAAATTGCCTTCAAATTCCCCTCCTCAAATCGAAAAGAAATCTTTTTAGTAATTGCAATTTTTTAATCGAATTTTTTTACGTCTTCCAAGGCACAGTAGTAGTGCAAGTAACCCCAAAAAAAAAAAAATACTTTGGCGGCAATATTGGGAATGAGAGGACCGATCAAAGTTTAAAAATATTGATTTTTGAAATTTGTTAAAACCTTTTTTGGTTTATTTTCATGTATCATCATTTTGCGACTATATAAGAATAAATAGCCAATAATAACCAAATAACCAAGGAAGTATATTACAATTTTGTCAGCTAGTTTTTTAATATTTAAGACATTATAAATTAAAATAAAAAAAAAAATTATGCTGCTTTTTCGTGAAGTCCAACCTAAAACTGATTTTATCAGTTTCAGATTATCCTGTTGTTATTACAGACATTCATTTTACATATCTATTTATTAAATATTACTTTTTTTTTCATCTGCTAAGAAAGTAATTTTTCAACTACTGAAAAAAAAAATGCGTACAATGGAATGCTCTACAATAGAAAGGATTAATTATTATTTGTTTTGTATTAGTTACTCCAGTTTTTCTTACAGAGTGATGAAACAAGACCACCTGTGGTAGAAAGGAGATAGAATTGCTTCCTCTGAAAGTAATGAAATTTAAAAAACAGCCAGCTTTTGTGGTAATAGGTATCATTTGTAGGAGTGAATAACGCACACATTTCCCATAACTCGGCACGCTGATATGCAAATGTATGTTCAGCTGGATAAAGAATGCAACGGAAACCGACATCACTCCTTATTTTACTAACGAGCTTGGCAAGAAGGTATTTTTTGTGAACGGTTATATTAATTTCGAGATGACTAGTGATTCACATCAGATCATCTATAACCATAATATATCATTTTCAAGCAAATTATTATTAATTTAGGTTTAGTTAAGTGAACCAGCATTAAATTAGATGTACGACACATCTCTGAGCTAATTATCATTAAAAAAAAAAGTTTAACTATTAGTATGTTTTACTGTAACTTTCAAATGTATGAAATGGAATTTATAATTATATTAATTTCAAAAACTGATGTCTTCTTTTATTGAAAAGTTGTGTTTACTATAAATTATATGTATAATTTAATTTCCCGGCAAATGTAGCTAGAATAGCTACATTTGCCGGGAAATATAAAAATTTGCCGGGAAATATATTAAAGGAAAAAGTATGGTAATCATGTAAAAAATGGGGTATCGGTTTTTTTTAAATCTTACGATTAAGGGTCCAATTAGTTCATCTAGACCAAAAGAATACATGTATGTGTATGTATCGCTCTGCTTTTGGCCTTAAATATCAGGATTAACCAAACACACCGATTTTCTTCAAATTCGGCTCAAATATTTCTATATATAAACCTCTATATAACTACACTGAACAGTTTTTTTCAAAATTTATTAAGTGGGTGGGGGATTATCGCTAAGAAAACAAATTCGATTTTCTTCAGAGGCGTTTTGAAAAACATTATTAAAGTAAATTTTTGTTACCTACAATGCATGTATAAATTCAAAAAAACTTTTCAAAAAATCAAATTCCCAGCTCTTAATTTTTAAAATTGAAATGTGCTTTTTTATATCTTTTGCTCTATTTCCCTTCAGTTTAAATATTTTTCAACAATTTTTTGAAAATTTACACTACACACAGAATTATAAAGAAATGTCAACAATTTATTAAAATTACAGACCCCGGACTTGTAATGTAGAAACGGTTTTTGAAAATCTTCTTTTTCTTATTTTTGCCTCTACTAAAAGAGGTGTTAGATATAGAGAAAAGTTAACTTAAAAGCAACTTTGTTAAGTTTAAACTATATAAGAATATTTCTAGAAAAATTTCTCCACCACTAAAAAATGTATGTAATACGCTCAATTTTTTGTTGGTCCTAACTCTTTTTAATTTTTATTTTTAATAGTCGGAAAAGTCATCCAATACGTAGACAGTTTTTTACACTATGATCTGTGCAGTTTGAGTTGTATAAACTATATTAAGGTTACATGTGTTCCTGAAATTGTTTTTTAAAACTTCTTTCTTCTGTTTATATAGAATTTTATTTATATCATTTTATTTTATGAACAGCTGTTTTCCTAAAATAAATTTACTCTCTTTTTATTCTATATATAATCATCATTTTTATTGTACTTTATAATTGGTAGTTTCACTTAATATAAAGTTTCATATCATATTTAACCCAATCGTAATCGTTCATATATTTAATTAAAAAATGTTTAATTAAAATCAATATTTAATTCTTATTTTTCCTCATGGTAAATGTAAACGTGGAATTTTAAATTAAAATTAAATAAACTTTGAATTTTAAACAGGCGGGTGCAGGTCATAATTTAAAAAAAAAATTCTATTCCTAATGTATATGTAGCAATCTGTTTAACTTGTGAGGAATAAGCAACCCCGTGGCCCGATGAGATGAGAATGATATGTGTGACATGCAGCTGAGGTGTAGTCTTGCACAGACTCAGGCCGACCATTCCTGAAATGTGTGGTTAATTGAACCCCAAACACTGAAGTACATCGGTATCCACTCTCTAGTATTCAAATCCATTTAAAACTAACTTTATTTTAATATTTGAATCACAGAACCTACGACTTCCAAAATCATATAATTTTACCACTAGACCGACCGGGATGGATGTACGTTAAGGGTTATAACACCAAATTTCCCCAACTAGATCGGTCTCAGGTAGGGCTATGGCCGTTCTTGGCTATTAAATAAACAATTCAGCCCTTGAGAAAACAACATAAATAATGATGCCCTTAACTTAAATTTGTTTTTTTCATATAATAATACAAAAATGTTTTAATGCGATACACATTTCTATTATAATCATTTTCACAATATACTTTTCTCATGTTCTTCACTATTATAATGAAGTCACGCAACGAGCAGTAAAATTCGTTCCGCATAGAAACATCGTCGATTATATTATTTACTAAAAAAATAAAATAACATCCGCACTTATTGTAGACTAATTATCCATAATAAATATTAAAGTTCGTACATCAAATTTCCTGTATTGTGAATTAAAACATTAATTAATATTCTATATAATTTTACTTAGATTAACATTGTTAAAATCAAGAAAAATACATTCCCTGAGAGAAAAAAACCTAAAAAAAAAAATTCATTAAAAATATATTACATTTATTTTCTTTTAGCAAATACAGGTTAACAATCAATTACAGCCGCTTGTAATTGACCGGGATTCGAACCCAGGATTTTCTGGATGAAAAAGTGAACTGCTACCTTTACGCCACGAAGTCAATCTATTATTAATATGGCAAAAATAATAAAAAATAACCACAATAAAAAAATTTGAATATGGGACTAAAATGGTTTGCAGAGACCTCTAAATGATTAAAAGTAAGCAAATAATTGCACAAAATATTAAAATATATTAATATTAAAATTATCAAAAATATGAAAAGATTCCCAACAAATCCTCTTCCAATAGAGGAGGAGCGAAATGGGCAAAAGAATGAAGAGAAAAACTCTCAGAACGGAAAAAATGAATGAGAATAAAAAAAAGTGTTGGAAAACATTAAGAAAGGAGAAAGGTAAATAAAACTTGAGACACGGTCCTTTAGCTGGCCAAAATTGAAAAAAATGTAGGGCCTCAATAAATTCTATTTTTTAACACAATTTTTATGGAAATTTTAGGCAATAAAGATGTGATTTAAACCACTTTTAGAACTTTAACTGTTAGGACTCGTTTTTTTTAAAATTGGCTGAATTGATTTAAACAAAACAGGATGTTTTTATCTCAACCCTGATATAATACTGGGGTATACGAGTATATCAAATGTTCTTCCAATGGCTCTACCCCTATCTCGGCATTATTTTTTTTTTAAATCAAGATCGATTTTAATTTCTATACAGAGAAAAACTGGAGAGTATAAAATGCTTCGTTTCATAACAAAAAAGATATACATTAAGTTATTGCTTAGTCATCTGACCCTGTCTTTCGTATCCTGCGATGCATATAAATACTAGAGGTACCACCAATCAGCGGGGGTTTTTTTTAAATAACAATAATCCTAATAATAATGCTACTTCTACATCCAGTTCCAGTATTTCGGAATAAACGTATCATTTTTAGGGGTGAATTTCATCTGCATTTCGTTGAGTTTAGCAAGATGTGCAATGGTAATATTATAGGCCGTTCGAAGACATTTTTATAGCAGTAAAATAACTGAGGAAATACTGACATATATATAATAAAACCGGTTGAATTATTTTGAAAGAAATAAAGATGGCATATCTTTTCCTAATCTAAAAATAGTTTAGTTATTCTTTGTACATTACTGTCGTTTAATATATTTTTCTATAAATTGAAAAAAAAATACCTTCAATGTATTATATAAAATCGTGAATTGTTTTACGACCTTAGAAAATAAAAATATATATATATATCAATGCTTTTAGAGCACTTTAAACTTTTTTTATAATTTTTCTACAGAACAAAGAGGTTATTTTTTATAAAATTCCAGCTTTTTTAAAAAGTTGTAGAACTATAAAACATGGCAACAGCGCGCTAATAAAAAAGGTTACCAGCTATCGGAAACGTTTTAGCGACAGAAAGAGAAAGTTTAATTCCATTTAATTTTCAACTAAAAAAATATGTTCGTATGAATATTATTAAGAGACCTGTGGAAAAAAAAGTAAACAAACCATTTCACTTATAATTTTTCCTAATAAGTCTGACTTAATGAGGACGATTCACGGGAGTGAGTTATGTCTAATGAAAATTGAATACGACGTATCGGTTATGGCATTATACTGGCATGATTTTAAAGAAAAAATTACACGTTGAAATTACAATAAATAATTTTCGTCAAATTTTCTCAAGAAAAAAAGGTCTAGTTATTGATATTATAAGCGACAGCAGCACTCTTAATCTTATGTTTTACTATAAAAATAATTTTTCATGTTTTATTTTGCTACATATAATAATACACAAATACAATATAGTCGGTGCTTCAGTTCTTTCAAAATAATTTAAATTTAGAATCGAGAGCGAAAAACCAAGGACTTCGTAAAAAAAATTAATAACTTTATTGCTGATCAAATTTATTTTCCTTTTAAAATAATTTAGATTTCGGGGTTCAAGTTACCTATACCTTCATATTACGTATTAAATTACGAAAATGAGTTTAATATAAACTGGGAGGAGGTTAATATTATTATTTTTCTCCCTTGTTTTTATCATGGACAGAATATCACTGTTACATTACACACAGAATTATCCATTCTGCCCGTAATATATAAACATTTAATCCCATGTATGGAACTGCAGAATGCGGTTTGCATTCTGCAAAACTGCAGAATATCCAACAAATACGAGTATGTTATTAGAACCAGATTACCAACAAATGTGTTAAATGGAGGAGCAGCTATTTTTAGGATTTTTAACTATCCTTATTTTGGAAGAATCCCTCCCATTCAATTATATGAGTATTGTACGTGTATGAATATATATATATTAATGCACTAAATACATTTTATTGGATCGAGAACAATCGATAGACTTTTTATTATGTATTAAAGACGTGTATATTTGTGTTAAAGAATTTTAATGTATGTAATAAACACGTTTCCCTATGTGAAACAAGAAAAACCTGGAATCAGCTGGAAGTCCGGAGTTCCCATTCTGCGATAGTTACTCATAAAGTAAAAGCATCTTAGGGAGTAAATCTAATATAATTAGAAAATAAGGTTATTCCTGATGTTAAGTGATCTTAATTTTGAATTCTCCAAAATGTTTAACTTCTACGTTCAAGCGATGAACAAGATTTACGAAAAAATTATTCAAACTGGGGAAGAGTTTCTAAAATTAAAAAAAAAAAACAAAAAACTGTTTAAGCATATCTGAAATTTCTTGTAATAGTCATTTTTTGTAATATATCAAATAAAAAAAATAAGTAAAATTAAAATATTATTACGCGGTCCAGAAAATTGGGAGAGGATTTCAAAATCTTTTTAAATGACAATCTTATCAAAAAGAAAAACGAAAAATAAATTAAAATAATTAACGTTAGATATCGACGACATATTACCAAAACATAACAACTAATTATTGAGGCAACTATGAGTAATAGCTGATACATCAATACACGAGTTACATGCAATGTATGTAATCTGCAGGGAAGTAATATCAATTGGAATACCAGGTCATACCAATGCATCCAGCTATTAATATCTGTATATATTAAAGATGTCTTGACTGACTGATTGATTCATCAACATCCAGAAAAAAAAAACTACTGAAGATAAATTGATGAAAATTTGTATTCACGTTCTTGTGCACGTTAAGAAAGCATTTTTTGAAATTCCGAGTTTAAAGAGTTAAAATGGAGTAACAATAAAATTTAGTACTTTTTTTCTTTAATTTTTCGGTAAGAAAGATACCAACTTGATTTTTGGTGTGTCTAATCTTCATGTGAAATTCTAAACAGCAGTTTTTTTTTTGTCTTGTCTTCAGTCATTTGATTGGTTTGATGCAACTCTCCAAGACTCCCTATATAATGCTAGTCGTTTCACTTATTTCAGTAAACCTCCTACATCCTACATCCCTAACAATTTGTTTTACATATTCCAAACGTTGCCTGGCTGCACAATGTTTTCCTTCTACCTATCGCTGCAATATTAAAGCAACTATTCCAGAATGCCTTAATATGTGGTCTACAAATAAGTCTCTTTTTTTAACTATATTTTTCCAAATGCTTCTTTCTTTATTGATTTGCCGCAACACCTTTTCATTTGTAACTTTATCAACCCATCTGGTTTTTAACATTCTCCTGTAGCACCACATTTAAAAAGAGTCTAATCTTTTCTTCTCAGGTAATCCGATCGTCTAAGTTTCACTTCCATATAAAGCTACGCTCCAAACATATACTTTCAAAAATCTTTACCTGACGTTTAAATTAATTTTTGATGTAAACAAATTATATTTCTGACTGAAGGTTCGTTTCGTCTGGACTATTCGGCATTTTATATCGCTCCTGCTTCGTCCATCTTTAGTAATTCTACATCCGAAATAACAAAATTCTTCTACCTCCATAATCTTTACTCTTCCTATTTTTAAATACAGTGGTCCATCTTCGTTATTTCTACTATATTTCATTACTTTCGTTTTGTTCTTTATTTTCATGCGGTAGTTCTTGCGTAGGACTTTATCCATGCAATTCATTGTTTCTTCTAAATCTTTATATTTCTCTTCTAAAAAGCAGTTTTTTAAAAAGCATTTTTTTTAAATTTCGAGTTTAAAGAATTAAAATGGATTTTTGAATTTTTTTTTAAACTGGGCTATTTTTTTAATTTCTCGTTAAAAAATGAGGATATCAATTTGATTTCTGGTGTGTGTATACTTCATGTAAATAGCTAAAAACTCATTTCTAGATTCTTCAAAATTTGATCTTGAGAAGAGTAAAGAAAGGAATACTTTTTTGAACGATTGCAAATTTTCTCAATTTCCAACTGCACTAAACCATATATTCACTAAATTTGGGCTTGCAAATAAATATTTAGAAACCATTTGCGAGGTTTTTCAATTTCGGTTTTTTAAGGAGAGCGACGGAGTACGGCGCAGCGGCTCAACCAATACAACCATTCTTACTGTATGTGCGACGCGACTGGTTGCACCTGCCTCCGGTTACTTGACTAAGAAACAAAAAAAAATTGACTGCGACGGGAGAATAATAGAGCACAGGAGAAGCCACGAAAGGGATGCTAGTGTGTGTGTGTGTGTGTGTGTGTGTGTGTGTGTGTGTGTGTGTGTGTGTGTATATATATAATCTGTTTATTAACAAACCATCAACCGTAACACACAAACTACACTATGTTCAATATCATCAATATCATACATCAAATACCAAACAACGTAATATTATAATTCAATCAAATACATAATACATGAACAGAAAAGTAGACATGCAGTATTTAATATGTGCATTAATTGCACACTGTTTGCTGGCTTACATTTTCCTCGCAGTGAAATTAACCCCAATTTCTATAAATAGCAGATTCAGGATACAAATCATCAAATATATGTATTATTTCATGCAGAAATGTAACTCTCAAACCATCCGTTATAAGAAAAATAACCAAAACGATTTTAACTCTATATTAAAAAGTTTGTCTTGTACGTAATAAGAATGGGAAAATAGACTAAACCAAAAATTTGCAAAAAAATTATTTCTACATACTATATCTATATGTACATCATTTCTTTTTAGTGGTTCACTTCCTAACTTATTTTAAATACCATATATATATATGTATATATATATATATATATATGATTTTTCTTAAAAATTAATGAAAATGATTTTTTATTTAATTGATGTTACTATTAAAATAAGATATGAACACCCACTAAGTGCTAAGATGGCAAAGTTTTTACCGACTTTTCGAAGAAAAGTTACTTTCAGTCGCACGGTGGGATTGGGGGATGAAATTGAATTTTCTTTAAGTTATGAGATATGAGGAATAACAAAGCACCATTCACTTAAAATATAATTTCTTTACATATATATATATATACAAACACACATAACAGGCATACGTATAAACTTTGTGGCTCGAAAATCTCCAAAACTACTAAATCATTTTCATTGAACTTTAGAATATCCTGTAGTAATGCATCTGAAGTTATGCATGTGAAAATTGATGAAAATTGCTTTAAGTATACTTGAATTACGCTCAATTTAAGGTTGACAACAGAAAACATAACTTCAATTTGAGATTATGTTGACCGTGTAGCGTTGTGTTTTCATCGCGATTATACAACGTGTCACAAAAGTGAGTGACTTGAAACTTGATGCGCAAGTATTTTTTTACTTCCTTGTACGAAGTAAAGAAAGTATTGTGATCGCGAAAAATTTAGGTTTCCAGATTTCAACTGAAATATCCATTTTGACCATCCCTGAAACCATTTTGACTAGTTTCGGCGTGACGTCTGTAGGTACGTATGTATCTCACATCATTCAAAACGATTACCCGTAGAATGTTGAAATTTTTGATTTAGAACTTGTAACATCTGGTTGTTCACCTTCCCTTTCGTGCAATCAACTTGACCAAGAATGTCCAAAAAGCCCAAAATCAAAAAAATTGAATTTTGGACTTTTTCTTAATTGCAGTAATAAGCCCTCATTGAGAGCTTTTCAACGATATATATTTTCTAAGTGGAACTTATTTTCATTGGTTCCAGAGTTATAGGTAAATAAAATTCTAATTAATGAAATATTTTGATCTTACAAGGGGATGGCACATCGGTTCGAATTTGACTTAATTTCCTTTTTTTAACATTTTTTTTTTAATTTAAATATACTGATTTATTAATAATTTTTAACCTGTGATTGTAATAACATTTTTTACAATAAATACTAATTCAATAATAATACAAAAAAAAAAAAATGATAAAAATCAGAAGTTATTTGTGAAATAAAATTTTATGTACTTTTAAAAATGTGTATTTGTAATTTAATAGGCGTATAAGGAAGTCATGTGGTGTCCACATCATTTTTTGTTGTTGTCATATTTCTGGTGATTGTATTCTTTATTTCTCTGTTTCTTTCTGGTTTTTTTTTCTTTTCTTTTTTGATTCTTTTAAGCTCAATGTAATTATTATATCCTATATCTTCAATTTTATTTTATTTTTTTTTACAGATTCTTATCTTTGTCTTCCTCGGAAGTTTTTTAACCCCTATATACCTCTCTATTAAACAATATACCTACCGAATTAAACAAAAGTCGGGTGAAAAGAGATGAACTCAGTTCTTCGCTTTATAAGATTCTGCCGCAAATTTATTCCTTTTTCTATCCGTTTTAAGCCTTCTTTATTTCTTATTTCATTAACGAATTCAATTTTTGACATCCTCTATAACACCAAATTTCAATGGCCTCTATTTTTTCCCTTTCTGTTTGTTTTTTCACATTTCGTTACAAAAATGGACTACATTTATAAGAATATTTTTCTTTTAAATTCTTGGATCCATATTTGATAACAGCAGCTTTCTTTTGAGCAATGAAATATTCAATATATTTTTACATAAGACTATAAAATAAGGCTATAAAAATGATTGTAATTTTTTTGTTGTTGAAAAAAGTCAGTTTAAAAATAAATAAAAAATTTAGGAGACCAGAAACCTCCACATGAAGAGACCGAACGAGACCGTATAATATTGACTCGAATTATAGATGGGATTTGGTAATTTTATTTTTTAAATAAATTGTTGCAATAAGAAATCCACATCGCACCGATATGAAGACTGTTTATCAATATTTCGGAAATGACTACTAATAATATAAAGCGTTTTAAATTATATAACAAAAATAATAAGTTTTATATCTTTGTGAAAATTACTTTAAGAGCGAAAATCCTCGGAAAAATATAATAAAAAAAATAAATAAATAAACTTATTAATCAAAATTGTACAAAGAATAATTTAACTTTCGGTTAAAATTTCGTTAGAGGTAAAATAAAAATGTTGCATTCAAGTTAACGATAATTTAATAATATTTTTAATTAAGAAATTCAGTTTTATAAATTTTTTATTATACTCCAATAATCTCATAATATAAATCGACTTCAACATAAGACAAGATCTCAATTTGAATTTTACGAACTTTTAATGAACATTAAATATCTTTGATGATGACCAAATGAATCAATTTCGAAGATCTTGTTTTATTTTGTAGAGCAATTTAAGTTATCATAAACTAAACTTTAACTGGATAATATCAGTTTTTAAAACTGTAGTTTGATTTTAAAAAAATGGTCAAGTAGTCAGTGTCGTTGCTTAGTATTGGATTACGAATACAAACCCATCGGGTTAGTCTAGTGGTGAACGCGTCTACCCAATTCAGCTGATTTGGAAGTCGAGAGTTCCAGCGTTCAAGTCCTAGTAAAGTCAGTTATTTTTACACGGATTTGAATACTAGATCGTGGATACCTATGTTCTTTGGTGGTTGTGTTTAAATTAACCACACATCTCAGGAATGGTCGAACTGAGACTGTACAAAAACTACACTTCATTTACACTCATACTTATCATCCTCTGAAGTATTATCTGAACGGTAATTACCGGACGCTAAACAAAAAAAAAGAAAGGATTACGAGTATAATGGCATAATAATATACAGACTGACGTCATACTAATATTCAAAATATTTTCGCGAGAAACTTCAAAGATTATTATTGCTAAAAAAAAAAAAAAAATAGTTTCGTTCATTCAGAATCTTAATTTTATTTTGCCCCACTTCGAAAGAAAAACAATAACCAAAGGAATAATATTCAAAATAAAAGTATTCACACAAAGAAGAGGAAAATTAAACAAAGTGACAAAAAAAAGTATTTTCCTAATTTAAAAAAACAAAATTTTACATTCCCGCATTCTAGTTCACTTCGTTCTTTGTAAAAAAAATTACTTTTCGCTATTTTTATTAAATTGCAGGTTTTTCGCCTTTTGAGTATCTTTATCATGCAAGTAGAATTTTTTCTTAGGTTATCGATATTAAAAAAAAAACTAATATATTATTCTGCAAAAAATCGCTTAGAAAATCATTTATTCATCTAGCGTTTTATTAATATGTAATTCAGACTTTTTTTAACCAATAAATATCTAAATATTACTGTAAAATATTAACATTAAATTCAGTTTTTGCTTTGGCTAAAAAAAAAAGCATTAAAATTAATTAACGTTCAATCTTAATTAAAATTTCGATTTTTTGAAGTCAACACCAAATTACGGGCTGATAAACTGGTAAATATTAATTTTTAATTTGGGATCGACTATAAAAAGAGAAAACGTTTAAAAAATTAAACAGTACTATTTTATTTTTATTTTCCCGTCTAGATAGCACTACAGCAGAGCTATAACTAGAAGGAAAAGTATTGTAATCGGTCCAATTTGGGCACATGAGGTTTTCACCGGATCTTGACATTTTGACATCCAAGGAACCCAAAAAACTGGATGGAAATTTTCCGGATGTTTGTGTTCATATGTACGTGTGTTAGGTGTTGGCTTATAAATCACCTAATATTTCCACAATTATGAACCGATTTTGACCAAACTTCGTCAGATTACTTCTATACACGGGACTATGACGCCATTAAATGTTCAACTTCAACCGTCAAGGGGGTGTGGCTGTAAAGCAAGATTACCCTCAGTGTCTCGAGATTTCGCCTAATTAAGGTCATATTTTTCTTAGGCATATTTGTTAACGACTAAAAAATAACAAAATCTATAATAAAACGCTTTGCAAAAACGAACCGCCACCCAAAAAATGTTCTAAACTACAGTTGTGTTGTGACGTCACAGACGAGCGGTAGAATTAAATAAGTGAATAATGTTTTAAGTGTAAAAAAGTAAACTCGGTCTGCCGGGTCTTGAAATCGAGCCTAGTCGACTCGACACTTGGTACGTTAAGCCTTGCTGACAGTAGAAGAGAAATTTGTTCTATGTAAGTTGAGAAATTACATTAATTTAGTTAGTGCTGACCGTGACCGCAAGTACCGCCACACCCGCACGAATACGGCATGCGCGCGCGCGCTTTAGTTAGAATCATTGAATTAAATAAACGAAACATATTATATTTAAATAAAATGATAAATATATTTAATTAAGTTCTGTGTGTAAGCCGTGCATCAGAAACAACCCGCAGTTGTAGAATTTTCCTAAAAGCCGGAACATGGCTTAGCCGCTTGACGGGAAAGTCCTATAACTGTGTTGTCAGCTTTTTTAAGTCGGTTTTACATTTTTGAAGTTTATTTAATCTAAAAAACCACTTCCAAATAAACTGTAACAGAAGCATAACTTAAAATTATCGGAATTAAACGAAATTTATCTAAAAAAAGTAAAGATTATGCATACGAAACAAAATTAAAATATTAAATGAAGTTCTATTCTGTTAAAAAAAGTGTAAACTCTAGTTAAAAACAAAAATAAGACAGTTATAATTCGTCGGCCACTTTTGCACTTAACTAGGAAATATCAGTATGCCGCAAGGAGCAGTTCAATTATGAACCGACATTAAGCTTTTAGGTGAAGAAGAGAAGTTGTAATTGTACATTACACATCACATTAGGTTAAGCTAACTCAGCAACGATTAATTTACATGTTATTTTTTCATTAAATAAAATAATTTAAAAACTAAGGTTTAGTAAATTGCTGTTTCATCATCATCCATAACTCTTTTTATCAAATAATTACTGAAAAAAAATTGATGTGGGCACCACCTGACTTCCTTGTACGCCTATTAAATCACATATACATATTTTTTTAAAATGAAAAGTACATAAAATATTATTTCAATAATAACTTCTGATATTTTTTTTTAATTGTTATTATTGAGTTATTACTTACTGTAATTTTTTTTTTAAATCAGAGATTAATAATTATTAATAAATCAAAATGTTTAAAATAAAAAAAAAGTTAAAAAAAGGGAGATGAAGTCTGATTCGAACCAATGTGCCTTCCCCTTGATCCAAATATTTCATTAATTAAAATTTCATTTGGCTATAACTCTGGAACCAATGAAAGTAACTACCACTTATGATGTATCGTTGAAAGGTCTCAATGAGGGCTTATTACTGCAGTTTGGACACTTTTGGTTCAGTCGATTGCAATCAAAAGGGGAGATGCACAACTAGATGTTACAACAGTTCTAAATCCAAAATTTCAACATTCTACGGCTAACCGTTTTTGAGTTATACAATACATATGTACGTACAAGATGTCACGCCGAAACTAGTCAAAATGGATTCAGGGATGGTCAAAATGGATACTTTCGTTGAAATCTGAAAACCTATATTTTTCGTGATTACAATACTTCCTTTACTCCGTACAAAGAAGTAAAAATCATAAAAAAAGTATTATATAATAAAAAAGGTACAAAGAATGACGTTTTCCCCAAAACATCAGAACATTGAGTACTTTAAGAAGCGTAAATGAACAACCATTTTTGAAATCCCCAGAAAATTATTAATCATTCATATCGCACCTGGCGGGTGCTCAAAAAAATCTGATTTTGGCCTCATACATATTTTGAATTTAAATCACTGCGAAATCAGGTCGCACCTGGTGGTCCTCGCAAAAATTTAATTTTAATTTTCTAACATGTCACCCTTCAAGTTACAACATGTAAACCTTGAAAACGTACCCAAAAACTCATTTTTTTGCCTCTAACTCCGGTTACTGTGAATCGATTCGTTTGAAAATCATAAGGTTCTATTTCTATTAGGTTTGCGTCACCCCTACCAAGTTTCGTCAAAATCGGTTAAAATTTCCCGTAGAGAGAAAAAAATCGTGTATATATATATACATATATATATATATATATATATATATATATATATATATATATATATATACACGATTTTATATATTAAATATATATTAAATATATATATATTAAATATATATATATATATATATATTTATTTTTTATATTTTTTTTATTTTATATTTATTTTTTTTAATATATATATTAAATATATATATATTAAATATATATATATATATATATATTTAATATATAAAATCGTGTATATATATATATATATATATATATATATATATATATATATATATATATTTAATATAAACACACACACATCACACACACACACACACGTGCGCGTATATACATGTGTATACTATCTTATATATATATATATATAAGTACATGAAAATTTCAGAATCGTAATCAGGGAACTTCAAAATGTAAAGAAATGTTGGTCCCCCACCCCCTGACATCTCCTTAGAAAATTCTAACCAGGTGCAATAGCGGCTTCTAAAAATTCTTTGCAAATTTGCTAAAAAAAAAAATGAATCATAGTTATAAGGTGGTCGTAAGCCGCGAACGGGGATAACATTGCATTCAAACAAGATACGATTCGTCTTTTAAATTTTCAGTAACTAGGAATATGTGTTAAGTTATACATTTTATGTTAAATTAAATAAATACTGGATGAAGAATTCAGCTGTGTTCGAATTTAACCTAAATACTAATGTACAGAAATTTCACATTGATCTAAAGAACAAATTTTTCAAATTTATAATCCTGCCGGGACGGTCGGCTAAACAACGAATCTTCAAACTACTCATTTTTTTGTAAAAAAATAAAACGGAAAATATGGAAGGTTAATAAATATAATTTAAGGTAATTAATTCAAAACTAAACTAAACGCGATTATATATGAGCTATGAAGCACAACACAAAAAAAAAAGCCTGATAGTATTAAAAATAAATTTCAGAATCATAGACATTATTAAAACAATGCAGAACGGATATTAAAAAATTATGCATAAATGTAATGTTAACTACTTATTAGCAAGTCAATTATAACTGAAAGCTTACTTATATATTTTTATAGTAATACACAGGAACAAATACATACATACATAGGAATAAATAGAGGATCTATATTAGTTACATAAACAAACATATACTGTTATGTATAAAAATATAAATAGTAACCATAAATAGTAGTAACAAGGGCGTATCCCGGTACCCATAAACAAAATGGAATGTTCTTAAGTTTTAATAATATAAAAAATAATTGCACAATAATGATCCTTAAGAATTTAAATTTACGTAATATTATTGCAACTTCTTTCCCTCAGTTCATTCTTTATTTATTTTTTTGTTTCTTTAATAATTAAAATTAAACTGCATTTTATTTATCTTTTAAAGCTTTAAATTTATTAACTCTAAAATATTGAAAATTAGAGTAGTAACGTCTTCATATTCTATCCGGTTCTGGGTATGAAATCAGCGAGAATTACTAATTATCATAAGCTACAAATATTTTATAGTTAGAACTTAGGTAATTAATTAATCACATTAATTTTTTTTCTTTAATTAAAAACTATTACTGTACCTACTGAAGAAACATTAATTCATTAAAATAGTTAAATTCATCACAACATCCTATTTTTACTTTCCCTTCTAGCGGTATAGCAGAGTTATAGCTTTAGAAGGGAAAGTATTGTAATCGGTCCAATTTGGGTCGATGTTACGTTTCACCGGATCTTTACGTTTTGACACCAAAGGAACCCAAAAAAAAGGATGGAAATTTTCCGGATATTCGTATGTATGTTCGGTGTCATCCTCTAAATCACCTATCTCTAGAACTACTGGACCGATTTTGACCGAACTTGGTCAGATTACTTCCTACATAGGGAGCATTGATACCATTAAATTTTCAACTTAAAAGGTCAAGGGTGTGAGGCTGTACAGCAAGGTCACCTGTACAGTAAGGTATCACCTCGAGATTTCGCCTAATAAGGTCTTATTTTTCTTAGGCATATTTATTTGATAACAATAAAAATATATTATTTAGAACAAAAAAACTTTTTTCCAAAATCGCACCCCCACTACAAAAATGCTCTAAATAAACCAGTGGCTAAGTGGGTATACTGCGTCAATAGTACCTCATCTCACCGCAAGGAGCGCTAATGTAGCAATGATGTACATTATTAGCTATAGCTGTAGTCGACCGCTATGTTGTGACGTCACAGGTGAGCGGTAGAATTAAATTGATGAATAATATTTAAAACGTAAAAAAGTATTTAAAGTGGCCGCTAGTACCACCAGACCCGCGCGAATGAAATACGGTACGCGCGCGTGCTTTAGTTAGAATCGTTAAATTAAATAAACAAAAAATATTATATTTATATAAAATGATAAAAATTTTAAATTAAATTGTTGTGCGTATGTGTTTGTAAGTCGTGCATCGAAAAAAAACCGCTTGACTGCAAAGTTCTACAACTGTGTTGTCAGTTTTTTAATAAAAAAAACTATTACTATTACAAAAGCTAGAACGGAAAAGAAAACCAAATATTAGAATTAAAAATTAAACAGCAACTAACAAAATTAGTTTTAATGAACAATTACTTCGAACCACTATTTTATGTATAATAATAAAAAAATGCCCTATGCATTTTCATGTAGGAACAATATAACGGAAGTAAAATATATTTCCGTCCTTTAGGGTGTTATTTTTGATTAATAATATCATAAAAATTATACCGTATAAGTGTAAAGAATAAACTTGAGATCTCATAAAGATGGATGATTTTAAAGGGTTTAAGAATCATTAATAAAATAAAATCCACGGAATAATTTATACTTTTTTTACTAAACCCTGTTGAGGCAATATTCTTTTTGGAACCTACAAATTACATTTTTGTAAGAGCAAATTAATAATTCTAATTTATTATTTGTTCTCAATCGGACAGGCTTCAGCCCGATTTTGTTTTGATTCTTTAAAGTGTGGGAAAGCACACTTAATTAATAATAAATACTAGTTAATAATATTCCTACGTGCACAGATATATTTTTGTAACATTTAAAAAAAAAGTTTTCGTTAATTTATTGAAATTAATAAAGTTATTGGCAAAAAGAGTTTCAATTATTTTTAATAAATAATCTAAACCACTGCATATAAATGAAATGTGTATCATAGAAGTACTTCCGTATAAAAAACAGACACTCCCTATAATACAGTGTTGATTCAACCGAGTCGTTTTAATAATAGGTTCCACACACTGCATAAAAACAAAAACATGATGCATGAGTTGAAGAAGAAAAGTAAAAAAAAATTAATTTAAAGTAAAATTAAAAGAAATACTATCGATGAGTATTTAATATATATTTTTTTAATACAAAAAGCCATTAATTTTCGTATCCCATTTAACGTGTACATAAATGAATTCTCAAATAATTTTGATTAACGCCTTTTTAATGTTTTTTTTTTATTTATTGTTTTCACATGTTAATATTTTTAATTATTAATATAGATACTATATTTTATTTTACAATACACAGTTTACTTTATGACGCAGCTTCAGTCAACATTTTACTACTTTTTCATTTATTCAGCCAGACAAATGATGGGGTAATTCCTATAATTTGTCCATTTCAGTCCTACCATAACTTTAAATATATATTTTTTTTTATGTACCAATCAGAACAAATTTGATCTTCTTGTGAATAGATCAAGCAAGTATCATTCTTAATCTCCTTTCTTTCTTCCCAGAATTTCTTCATCTGTTCTGATTTGTAGCTATCAGAATAAATAGTCCATTCCAAAAACTGGGCTTTTACTGCGCCACAGGTATGTTCAATTTGTACAAGAACTTGCTGAACTCATCTCTGTCTGAGAAATTTTCCTGAGTTAAGATTGAATTTTTGCATTTTAGTTATCATTTGTTTGATGGTTTTTGTATTTCCAAATTTTATCAACGATTTGTTTATTCAGTCCCAGATTCATTCATTCTCATCATACGTCCAAGAAATCCTAATTTTCTTTTTCTTCAATCTGTTTCTAGTGTATTTTGGTTTTTTTTTAGATCCTTACATTTTTTTTTTCTTTTCGTTCCGACCACTACGGATCACGTTTGCACAGATTTGACTTCTTTTTCTTTTCCTCAAAAGGTTTTCATCCTTTTGTTTTGTTGTAGCCTTTCTTCCGTCCATCTATTCAGTCTTACACCCTTATTTTTTCTTTCTCTCTGGAAACTTAGATTTTGGAATCACTTTTCTAAATTTATGTCTTTACAGAGCTCCTTAGAAATGTTTAATGATTTTACATCTGTTTCTATTTTTTTACAACGGTTGGTCTTGGTGGATCTGTTTATATAGAAATTAAATACATGTCTTGTCAATTGTTGGTTGTTCATTTTGCATAAATGTCCATAAAACGGTAATCTTCTTTTCCAGATTAAGTTCCTTATTTTTTCTGTATATTTGTAAATTCCATCTTCATATTTTTGTCCATAAACATTTCTTAAAATTCTTTTTTCTACTTTTAATATTTCTTGTTCTGAAAAAAAAAACTGCAGACTTCCTGCCCCATACAGTGCTTCTGGTAGGACTAAGGTTTTATAGTGTCTCATTTTGGAGTTATATGACAGAATTTTTATTGTAAATGTTCTTCGTAAGATGATAAGCATTTTCCATTTTTCGTATTCTATTCTTCAATCCATGTTTTTCGATTATATTCGGCGTTATGATTTCTCTCAAATACTAAAATTTTTTAACTCCACTTAATGTTTGTTGTCGGAAATTTTACATTTATTAATAAGTAATTTTTTCTTATGCTTCTTCAAGAATTATTGCGTAAAGATACAAAAATTGTTTAAATTAGTAAAAGTAGTACCGAAATAATATTATATAAAATTATTCATAGAAATTTATTTACTGCATAGAACTCAAAACGCATATGACGACGTCGTATCACAATATAACTGCCATCAAAAATTAGTTTAAAAAAAATCGACTCATCCGTACTGCAATTATCAATAAATAATAGATCATAATTTCGCAAAAATTCTTTTTTTTTGCGAATAAAAGAATCCAATCTTTAAAATGATCATTTAAATTATAAAACTGTAATTCATTACATAATGGTAACTTGTCTGAAATAAAATTATTTAAAATTTAGATTTTAAATATATTAACAGCCTATTATAGCTGTACGATTTAAAATCTGAAACCTCAAATATTTTGACTTTTTTTTTTAGTAGTATGGGATACTAGTGTACTGCTGAGTAATTTAAAAATATATGACATACAAGATGATTAGATCTTCTATCTACCATTCCACGTATTCAAATAGAAACCACGTCTTTCAAATTAAAATTCATCGTGCATAAAACAGTTGCAATGTAGTTTTATACAGTCTGCATTGACGTAGATGTTTGACAGTCATTTAAGTTCAAACAGTACATAAAAATGGGGTTACCAAATCCTAATTAACTGGTAAACTTAAATTGCTCTATTAAAAGTAAATCTCCAGTAAACTTGAGTCCTTCCAGCAGCATTACAAAATATCTTTTTACATAAAATGATTTTTATAAAACATTAATTTTTTCTAGAGTTCTCCTGGACGATTTTAATGATTTATGTTGTTCCAAACCTCCCTTAAATATATTTTTCAGAAATTCTAGAAGTTTTTTGTTTTTATATAAAAAAAAGAGAAAAAAAAATGTATATAAAGAAATCTTTCAATATGTACGCCTGGTTTGTAAACAACTGAAAAATATAAATGATAAATACTTGAGAATAAAAAAAAACAACTTTATAACCCATAGTTAAAAAGTAAATAAATAAAACTGAAAAAACCTACAAAAAGAAAAACAACTGAAACACGCAAAAGAGATCAAAGTTCTTTTTCCTGGAAAGATATTAACATTTTGCAAATGCTTCTGCATTTTGCATTTTAATGAAAGAAGTTGCCAACAATTTTCCAGAGTTTGTGTTTTTCATGCGAAGGACTTTATTACGAATAATTTTTTTTTATAAATAAATAATTAAATTTATTTTAAAAAAGACTACATATTTTTTCTACAAAAAATTTACACATCAGATCGGCAAGAATTAAATTCAATTAAAACGCTTATCAATAAGCGGTGTGGGAATGTTAATAATGAATGCCGTTTGAAGTACATTAAGAAAGTGTTAGCAGTGCCTATTACTGGTGTCAACTTTACACTTACACAGTTTCTCTCTCGCTCTTGTACATACCACACTACTATACATTGACTTGTAGAGGAAGAAACGAGAAATAACGACAGAAGATAGCAATATAATCCCATCCTGCATTTTAAATCTACCCACACCACATCCTATTACTACAATATCCAGCATCATTTAAATGGCTTCATTTTATTAAATGGACCCTGTATTAAACATACATATGCTACTATTGCGGTATCGTAATGTTCACATATAGTAAAACAATGCCAATGACCGTACAAACACCTACAGTGTTAAACTTGTACAAGAATAAACACTCTTGACCTTGTTAATCATTTTAAAACTACGTCGTCAATTAAAAATAAATTTAATAATTCATTTTAAATCTGAACCAAAAATTCAACTATACTAAAGAAAAATGTATTTTTAAACATAGAAAAAAATCTCTTCAATTATATATATATATTAAAAAAAAGAATAGTTATGTATAATTCTAAAACATAACAGAAATTAATTGATATTTGTTTATTTTACAAAAAAATCTACGAATAAAATTGTAATTAATAAAAAATAGATTAATTACAATATTCTTCTTAAAAAAAATACGATAGAAATTTCATGGAATATTTTTTTTTTTGTATTCTTTAACCAACAATAAATGAATAAATCTTCTATGAAACCATTCAACAAAATTTGGTCGAATTATATATATATATACGTGTAAATATGACTTCCTTTGCCCCTTGATCTCTTTCCCTAAGGACAAAAAAATGTTCCCAATAAAATTAAAAATGAACAATTTGGCAAACAATTTCTCCTTGATTCAAGTATATGCAATTAAGAAAAATATCTTAAAATTTATTAAAAAAAATGTGAAAGTAATAATATTACGTAAAAATAAATATTACGTTTTCAATAGATTTTTAATTCTACAAAAAGCTTTTAACTCGTAAAATAGTTGTAAATACAGTATTACAATATTTTAACTTTTATTATTTAAGCTGTAAAGTAAATAGCTGTAACTAATAAAAGTTAAAATATTGTAAAAAGAAAGACAATTCATAAAATAATATTAAAAAATATTATTAAATCTAAAGAAAAATTGCTGTTTTATGCAAATAAAATCCTTTCCTCTGTTCAATATTAACTTACTCGACTGTTAAAGTAAAATAAAATGAAAAGAAAGAGTATCAGTAGTATATTTAATTAAATAAACGCTGTACCGGATTCTCATATTTTTTCTTACATTTAGAGATCCCCGGAATTCCAAAGGTTCTACAATTTTTATTATAAATTTTTGTATGTAAGCTCTATATATTGTACGAATGCTGGCCTCTGTTTTGCTTAATTAGAAACGGATTAATCTGAAATCGTGAAATTTATTATTGTAGAACTTAATAGGAATGATAATATGAAATTTAAAAAAAAAGAAGATAACGGATAAATATTGAAGGTAAGCTACAGCGAAGCAGCTCGATTAAGACGAAAATTATGCACATGTCTGTTTTTGGCTTCTATTCAAAAAAACATATAAAAATAATAACAGTGAAAAAAGTTTTATAAACTCTCCCAACATTAAAAATCTCGATTTTCAACATTTTTTTTTTTATCTCTGGCTGTTTTAACTAATTGAAGTAAATTTATTTTTAATTAAATTGTTTATCTAAATGAGAAAATTACCTTTATTAGATGGTCTAAGAATAACGCGATAATATTTTGTCCTTAAAAAAAGGAGTTTTATCAAACTTAACCTAAAAACTCAGGTGTCAACCTATCGATGTGAAATTCTTTATAATAATTTTATTTTTTAGATTCAGTTAAAAAGTTTAAAAAATTATCATAGTGTTTAAAAGAAATAAATTAACAAATACGAGTTCTACAATTTTTTAAAAATAAATTCATTGTTTTTAAATAAATATCTAGATAAATGTTTTTATTATTATATTTTTCAATGCATATAAGATTCCAAATTTTAACAAAATGGTTGAGTAAATTTGAAAAAATTAAAAATAATAATAATTTGTTTATTCCAAAATATTGTCCATTGAGGTCTTTTGAAGTAATCTATGATGTATACCTTATTATTAATATGTGAAAAGTTTGTAGAATTTTACAGCTTAATAAAATTACAAATTTTCATAAGGAAATACAATAAATAATATCGTAAGAGTGATAATTTTTTAACTTGATAAGGAAGGGTTAAATTTAAACCTCCATAAATACTGGGAAGGGTCAGCAACAATGTTTTTAGATTATTTTTAAATTAATTGTGTTGAAAAAAATATCTATCTAAATTAGAATGCTAAGTACAAAGACTGAGCTGTAACTTATAAACGATTATTAAAATAAATTATTTACGGTAAAATCTAAACAACTGTTAAAAAACCTAAAATTAGATGCGCATTCTATGATTAAACCATCATTTCAGTAAATACAGATAGAATTTAGGTAAAATCAATATAAACACAAAACCATTAAACAAATAACGAAAATAAAATAACAAACAAAATAATTATGTAGAATAAAAAATATGTGTAAACAAAGATCAGAAAACATTAAAATGAAATTGTAAACCGTACGGTAAGAATCCGTAGATATAATTTCTTCCGCTCAAAAAACAAAAATTTTTGTAATTTAAATAAAACTGTTTTTAACAAAATGATACTGAAATCAAGAAAGGAAATTTATTAAACGACGAATAATTATAAGAATTGTATTATTTCTGTAAATGTGATACGTAAAGCATATAAATGAAATCGGGCCGGTAAGAGCTTTGTAACAATTTTTTCTATTTTTTGCTTAATATATAAGAACGCTTAAACATTGTTTTTTATCTATTATTGTATATTATCTATTATTTGTATAACGAATTTTTTTAAACAAAATTCCTAATTAATAACAGATTTTGACAATATAAATGTAGTGTCTTACCTTTCTTGACTTCAATATCACTTTGTTAAAAACAGTTTTATTTATATTACAGAAATTATTGTTTTTTGAGCGGAAGAAATGATATCTGCGAGACTCTAATCGTACGGTTAAGAATTTCATTGTAATTTTTTTGGATATCACTGCGTTTTGTTAGATTCTTTTATTTTTTTATGAATTACTAATTGTTATCTTATAGATTTATTATTAAAATTTATTGCCTTTCTAGAATAAACAAATATAAAATTTTTTTTTTTAAATTTCACGGCCAATTTTTTTTGTTGATGGTCATATCATTCACTTCATACTGCATTTTCCCTTTTTTAATAAAACTAGTATAATGACCTTCACGAATCGAAGATCCATGATGTAATATTGCACTTACAACTTTGTAAGTGTAACCCTCGATTTTTATCATATCCGTGGACACACTTTTTATATTATTATTATTAAATGAACTTTTTTTTATTTCTCCATCAATTAGTTCAAATAGTTTTAATTCTAGAATAAAAATTTTACCTATCGAATTTATTTCTGTTTTATTTATTCAGTTTTTAATAAAACTAGTATAATCTCTTGTATTTTTTTAAAAGAAGTGATTGGAATTAGAAAAATAGTTTCATCTTCAGTACTTTCGTTTACATAAGAGTATTTACTATTAAAACAAACTGTAGTATATTTTCTTTTAAATTTTATTATTTTAAGTGCATTATCAAGTTATTGTACGCTACCTAGTACTACCAAGTACTGCTATCTAGCGGCGCGATTCGTAAAGTCACCTGTAAAAAAAGAAAAAGTGACATATTCGAGTCCCGCGAGTTCATCAAATGGAAAAAAAAGTTTTCCATCAAAATTCAAGGTATTTTTTGAAAGTATTCTTTATTACAAATCTAACTGAACAAAAATATAATGTTTTTATGCTTATTTTTTAATTTTTTTTCTTCATTTTCATTTCACTTTTAGATTAGGTCATGTTTAAAACTGTAAACATAGTTCGTTAACTTCGCCGTGCCGTCCAGTTCTGCGGACTCTTACCGGCGAAGTTTTAATGAACTTCGTGATAAATAAAATACAATAAAATAAAAATAATATCCCTTTGGACACTCCAATTGGAAAAAAAATTATAGCCTATAAAAAATATAGTATAGTATAAAAATAAAATAAAATGTAATATAGTATAATATATAGTATAGGATATTAAAATTATAGCCTATAGCATTTAAATTCCCAACTCAGAAAACTTTTGAGGTAAAATGTTTTATCTAATTCAATAAAATGGAAGTGGAAAAGTAAGAGGTGGCCCATTCCAAAGTACTTTAAGCAATTTTCCACTGATCACTTGAAAAAATATTTAAGCTAACCTTTCACTTATAGCTTGAACTGTCCAACGGTATATTTAATTTTTCAGTTAAATAATTTTATGTAGCGATTCATAAGTATTTTTATTTCGTTTTATTTATTAATAATTTTATTGTTATTAAAAATAATAATAACAATATACCTTTCACTGTTAGTTTACCAATTACTTTGTTTTGCTTTTATAAATATAATTGCCTGTATCTACTTAGAATGTTTGTTAATAGTCGAAATAGGTTCTGGTTCTAAAATTTTATTTTTTTTAATCAGTTCTTCACGGTTTCTCTTTGATTTTCAACAGAACAATAAGTTTATATTCCATTTTATTTTAGTAATTTATTTTTCTCTTTCTATAATATATGTATATACTTATAGACTGTTATAGTATTGTGTAACAGCCTGGGGAGAGGTGACTGGATACTCGCATCTATAAATTATTCATTATTCCAAACCATCTTTTAAAAGCGCCCTTTGGTTCAACACTGTTTCATTGTACAATCCTTTTCGAAATACGAGATTTCTTGACAATTCGTCAACTCTATGTTTAACGCTTAATTTAATATTTATTTAAAAACAAATCTCAATCTCCTCTCACTAACTATGGGTTTCGTCGAATTACAACTAATACTGACTTCCGATAAGGCTGTTTTTAACAGCCATTAGGAAGACAAATAATATACTCTAATAGCAAATTAATAGAGTTAATCCCTAAAATGTATTTAATTTTCGGTTAACGAAATAAAATATTAAGAATTTTGAGAGGTAAATTACGGAAAATCTGTACTTTAAATTGAATTACCGCACTAAGAAAGTTTTAATTGAATAATTTATATTAGAAGGCTAACCATTTTTTTATGGTTTTTCTCTATTTATGCTCTTTTTTCCTATCTTTTTTTTCTCACTTTTATATAATTATGTTTAAACCTTTTTTTTCTAGCATACTTTACTATTTCAAGAGCCTAGTTATTGTCAGTGGTTACTATCAAATGAAATGAGAGTATTTCTACAATCAATTTTGTAACTGTGAAAACAAAAATCTGATGTGGACACTACATGACTTCCTTGTACGCCTATTAAATTACATATACACATTATTTTAAAATGAAAAGTACGTAAAATTTTATTTCATTAATATCTTGTGATATTTTTTCATATATATATATATATATATATATATATATATATATATATATATATATATATATATATATTTATTGTTATTGTTGAATTATTAATTATATAATTTTTTTTTTTTACAATCAGAGGTTAATAATTATTAATAAGTCAATATACTTAAATTAAAAAAGAGTTAAAAAAACGAAGATGAAGTCGGATTCGAACCAATGTGCCTTCCCCTTTTAAGATCCAAATATTTCATTAATTAAAATTTTATTTGGGCCATTTATGACATCTTTGAAAAGCTGTCAATGAGGGCTTATTACTGCAGTCAAAAAAAGTCCAAAATCCAATTTTTGGGGGATTTTGGCTTTTTTGAACACTTTTGGTCCAGTCAATTGCAATCAAAAGTAGAGGTGCACAACTAGATGTTATAACAGTCCAAAAATCCAAAATTTCAACATCCTACGGCTAATCGCTTTTGAGTTATGCGAGATACATACGTACATATAGTACGAACGTACGTACAGACGTCACGCCGAAAGTAGTCAAAATGGATTCAGGGATGGTCAGAATAGATATTTCCGTTGAAATCTGAAAACCGAAATTTTTTGCAATCAAAATACTTGCTTTACTTCATACAAGGAAGTAAAAATGTTGCTTCAAATACTTTGTAATTTTTTATTCATTAATGTATTTGGTAAATAAAAATAAAATAAATAGTTCATGTAATCGTTCCTTCGTTCAATCAAAGAAATATAACAGTGGTTCTCATCGGATTGAGTTTTAAAAAAGCTCTTGCGTAATTCTACGCAAGATTACAGACTTTTCGTTTCCGACGTCCTTAGTATTTCGTAATCAAAAACGCACTGATTTTCAGAGTACAACGCACTACATACGATCAATTAACGAGTAAACGCTACATACAATCATCAAGTTCAATTCACTCAACACTGTGACTCACAGCGTAAGTGCGTATGAAAAATACACAGCTACACAGTCAACATAACCTCAAATTGAGTTATGTTAACTGTGTAGCCAGTATGTTGCCTGTTGTCGACCTTAAATTGAGCGTAACTCGAGAATAATTCAACCAAAACCAATCTTTATTAAATTTTCACATGCAGAACTTAAGATACATTAATACAGCATATACTCGTATAAATTTCAACGAAATTGATCAAATAGTTTTACAAATTTTTTAACCACAAAACTACGTACATAAGCTTGTATAAATTAAAGGAAACTATATCTTAAGTGAATGGTATTTTCGTACTCCTCGTAACTCAAAACGAAAATAAAATTCATTTTCACCTTTCCCCCCAATCACACTACGGCCAAAACCAATATCGTACTTTTTCTTTCATGTAAGTAGAAAAATTAACTAAATAAAATATTAACTTCCTTGCACTTCTTTTGATTTTCCCTTCTTCATTTTTCAATTAACTTTTACAGAATAAAATTATGGATGAAAAAATTCAAGATCTTTTATCAGGAATCGTATCAGCTAATCTCATAGCCGGCAAACTAACAATTACATCTATTAAACTGGCTGGCGAATAAGGAAAACTAATTAAAAATATAGAAAAACTAAAAAAAAATCCATGTAGCATGTGAATCCCATAAAATTTAATTAAACCGTTATGATTCAAAACGGAGGAATACGTGATTTTATTAATTAATGGATACTTCATGTTTTTATTTCATTATTAGTTCATAATTTGAATTTAATAAATTCAAATTAAATTAAAGTGTATTTCAATTTTAGCGAATTACTCTGTATAAGCTGAAACATTAATTCCAAAAATAATTTTTAACTTTTATTTTAGGTTTGTAAAGTGTAGATTTTTAAAATATGTATAGAGATAATTTTTTAAATGTATAATTTGTAAAATGTTACAAAAACGTTTAATTTCAGAAAATAACACTTTTAAATAATAATAAATTATAAATTTTTCCTTCTAAAGATAAGATTAAATAATCGTTCTGTCAACTTTCTCTCTCTGTCTCTCTTTCTATCACTCATTATGTCTCTTTCTTCATTCCCCTCTATTTTTGTCTACTTATAAATTATATATTTTTTTTTATACAACTTCATTTTTCTTTATCACTAGATAAAAAAATTATATATGATATTTAAACATTTAATAATAAAAACAGTATTACATCATGTTCTAGTTATAATGTAACCTATTATAAAAGTGTCGATCAGTGATATGATGTTTTTTCTCTATATATTTGTACCTGTATCGCTAATGTATTATTATACTACTATTTTAGTCGTATTCACAACAGTAACTAAAAAATAAAAGAATACTTTCTACTCTTGGTTACGTAACATAAATCAATCGATCAAAATCGCCTATTACTCTCCCTCCCTCTTCCTCATAAGAGTGCGCGCACACATAAAACACACAATAAATATCCTCACTGGCAACCTTAACCGATTAATAACTATTATTCATTACAAGGTGATAGAAGTTTGATTTAATGACATACACGCAAAATGAAATTAATCAATTTCAGGAAATTAGTTTACAATTACTAGAGAGGAATGAACCACAGTAAAACAGAAACCTTCTTTCTACGCAACCTATACTTTGTATAACAATTAATAGCAGAACTAGAAAATTTGAACCAATATTCAGGTTGACATCTTATACATTGCTTATGTCCAAATTTTAAATATATATACTAATAAAAAAAAAAATTAAGCTAGTTATAAAAATACAAATGAATTATCTAAAATAAACCCTAACAGGTCTATTGAAAAAAAAAAAGAAATGGAAAATTAAATAATCAATCTGAAAATTATTAATATCAAATTATTAATAATTTCAGTAAATTATGAATTCATTAAATTTTAAAAAAGTAAGGAAATTCCAAAATAAAATTATTTTTAGAGAATAAATAGCGTATAGGACATCGTCAATTATTAAATCTTATAAACTATTTATGTACGTAGTAGACCGATTATATAAAACTAAAAACTAAGAATGTTGATAAGAAATTTTGCCGATATCCGTTGGCGAAATGGTAGCGTCTCCGCCTTTCATCCGCGTGTCCCGGGTTCGAATCTTGGTTAGAGGTATGGCTCTTTTCATATGCTACAAATTTCCATTTAAGCTATGACCATAGCGGTTAAGCCCATAATCTTATAAAAAAATAAATATTTTACAGAGTTTTCGAAGAAAAGTACGGTATTACTTCGGTCCATTAGTGTGAGTGAAAATGAATTTTCTTAACGATTTGAGGTATGAAGAGTACGAAAATACCATTCACTTAAATTGGGGTTTCCTTATATATATATATTCGAATATCTCCAAAACTACCATACAAATTTCATTGAAATTTAGATTTGCTGTAGCAGTGTATCTGAAATTGTGCATATGAAAATTTGATAAAGATCGAGTCGTTCATGAATTACGTTCAATTAAAGATCCAATAGAAGCGTGATTCGTTATGACACTGCAAGATGGTAGTTGACGTTTCTTTATCTGCCATATCTATTGTTAGCAATATTGTTCGGCGTATTCAGGTAGCGTTACCTTCATTGAGGATCATGATGACTGGGTATATATTTGAGCGGGCCAAAAGGGAACAAAACAAAATAAAGAAAAGTCGGTCTTGCGCAGAACTGCGCAGGAGTTTTTTTTTTAAACTGAAAATAATATACATATAAATAAACTATAAGTGAAACTTAATATATTAATTATAGTTTAATAATTATTAATGACAGGATACTATCAGCATAGGTTAATATAAGTATTAACTATTAGTTAATACTAATTATTTATAATAAATAATGCAACGCAATTTACACAGCGAATAAAAAAATCATCAAATTAACAAAATTATGGTAATTATGTATTCAATAACTAGAAAATGAATGTACTCGTATCATTAATTACTGATTCTAGGATGTAGAAAAATTAATACAAGGTTACTTTATTGATTCTCGATGATTTATTTACCTGTGAGAGGTTGAAATAAGAAATAAATAAAATAAATATTATAAATATATGAACTAATTTTTTGTTTACGTCCATCTTTCAACTATTTTTTTTTTAATACTTCTATTTATTTATTTTTTAATTTAATAAAAAGGAAATTAAAATAATTCACCACAGAATGTAGCGAAATAACCTTCCTGACACCAATACACAGAGGGGGGTTACCAGTAACACATTATGTAAATAAACGTCACCTACTCATGTACTGGTTTTATAAGATGTTTTCTTATTCAATTTGACTTGCTTAACTATTTTTAATACAATTTCGTATTTAAATTTAATTAAAATATATATAAGCAGTTTGCATAACGCATTGTTTTACAAAAGAAAGGGGAACATTTTAATTTTTACGGTTTGATAAATTAATTCACAACAGAAGCTTTGAAACTTGAAAGTGGAATATGGAAATAGGATTTTATAATGTATAAAGAAATTCCACGCCTGACCAAGATTCAAACCCGGGACCCTAGGATCAAAGTCTGAGAAGCTACAACTCCGCCACGGAGATCGGCAAATTTCTTATTTTTATTATCTGCCCGTATCTTTCTTACGATATGACGCGTGTAAAGCGCTTGAGGCATAAGAGATGTCAGTCAGAGACATTGTTGTTTCTCAGAGAGTAATGATGTTCATTATGAAGTCAGTCCGTAGTGAAAAAAAAATAATTGTCTCTAGAATTGAATACCATTAAATTTCAGTGGACTTACCATTCTCATATGCAAGTGTACATTTGGCTCACTTAATAAGACAATGCGGAAACCACTTCATTCCTTACTTTTCCTGGTAACCTTGGGATGGAGTGTTTGTTATTCTTAACGATTATAATATTTTTTTAGGGAATTATTTTAACACATTTAAGGACGCTTACAACCGTTATGGTTATGGCAACTAACAAACGTACCTGTTATATTACAAATAAACATTAAATAAAAATGAAAGGTATATATATAATTTTCTATTTTAAATGTGAACTTTAAAAGTTTTTTTTTAAGCGGGAGTTTAATGTAGTTTAGAAATATTTAGCGTGTAAAAATCTATCATCCTAACCGGAATTCGAACCCAGAATCTTTGAATAAACACGAAGACTACTCCGTCCTGGAGGTCTTAAATAAAATAAAATTTAAAACTTATACTTACAAATAACATATACTTAAGCGACCCGTACGAGATAATATTGAAACTCACCTGCAATCAAACAAAACATAAATTAAAAAAAAAAAAAAAAAAAAATCTTCAACCATAAAAATTAAAATTATATTTAAATAAAACGAAACAGAACACATTTGGTCATTTACACAAATAATAGCTACATTAATAATGTTATTAATTACAATAAAACAAACTTTTATCTCTTACCAAAACCTGACGTAGTTTTTCTCGGTTTATTTATACGGCCAAATGACCCTCCTGACGTAAATTATATTAATAATAAATATGTAAATATACAGCTTTAATTATTTGAGAACATTATTAATTACAAACATATCAAGTTCAATAATTATTTAGTAAATAAATTCAGAAGGTTTAAAAAAATTAGTGTCGATTAATCGATTTAAATTTATTGTCTAATAGAATGAAAAAAATAAAATAATGGCATAACATAAGAATTTTACCATTTTTTTTAAAAAATCAGATTTCAAGATTGTTTTAATTATTCAATTATTAAACAACAATTTTATTAAAAAAATTTGACAACAAAGTTTTAATACTTTCCTGGCATTGGTTACATAAAAAACAATTACTTCATATATTTATAATATTTATTTTTTTTTTATTTCTTATTTCTCCCCTCTCACAGATATATAAATTATTTATTCTTATATAGTGGAAAAATAATTATAGATGAAAAAGTTACCAAAATTTGTTTTATGGGCTGGGGGTAATTTATGGTGAAATTTTATTGTAAAATTATCATTATATGTTTAAATAACTAAAAAATATTTTAAAAATTCAAAAAATCTGTATTTTTATCTTTTCTGCTCCCCCACCTACAAATTCCCCTTCCAAGAATTTTTTTTATTTTTCTACGTTTACTATGATAAATGGAAAAAAAAAAGTCTACAATCACTAAAATGTTACCTAAGATTTCTTTTTTGGGGTGGGAGATGAAATACAATGAAATTTTATTACATTATTATTACTAAAAGTTTAATTTAATACTATTTAAAGTTTAAGTAGACAAAAAAAATCGATATTTTTAAACTTTCGTCGTCTCCCCCACCATCAATATTGCCTCCAAAGTATTTTTCGAGTTACTTGGAGTACTACTATGTTTAGAAAGACATAAAAAAATCTGTTAATGTTCAATAAATAAAAAACGTACATTTTCAATTTTTGGGGAAGGGGAGAAATTGGGGACAAATATTTTTTAAATGGCAAGATAAGCATGCACACATGTATTGAATTTAATATAAAGTGGGGTTATGTTTGCAAACGTTTTAAGAAAATTAACCCCTAATAAACTATCTAACCCACCCCCTGGATACTGACCCGAAAATTTTACCAACATTTTGTCTCATATACACAAGCCTCTATACAAAATTTCATCAAAATCGGTTTATCCAACTTATCCAACTTATTAAGCTTTACATGCCAACGCATATATTTACCTAAGTGCATATTTGAGTATGAACATTACCCCCACCTTTTTTGTTGTTTTTTGGGGTCCCTGGATAATAAAACAAAAGGAAGTCAATAAACCCATAC
The DNA here is from genome assembly GCF_047948215.1 of Lycorma delicatula. Lineage (NCBI taxonomy): Eukaryota > Metazoa > Arthropoda > Insecta > Hemiptera > Fulgoridae > Lycorma > Lycorma delicatula. Next base: position 80,815,474 of record NC_134459.1, on the reverse strand, counting down.
CCCATTTTTTGAGTAATTACCATATTTCCCTTTTTGCAACATAGCTCTAGAGCTATAATACCAGGAAAGTAAAAATTATTTATTAATTATACACAAATCTACACGTTCATCATTGTTAAAATTAGTTTTACTCATAAAAAAATAAATAAATAAATAACAGAAATTACAGATTACTTGGGGAAAAGAAACAGGAAATTATAACTGAATTTAATTAAGCAACGATTCGTTTCAATAAAAATAAAATCAAGGTTATCAGGTTATATTAACAAAAAAATATATAGCAATTGTTTCATGATAATAAGGAATTACTTTAAAAATTAAATATGTCAAATGCTGAAGATCTAGTTTTAAACCAGTCACTCGTTTGTATAACTGCAGCAGATTAATATGAGATTTAAAATCGATTTATTTTACGTTGAAAATAAAATCTGAATTTAATTATACCTTTTCTTCAATAAAATATATTCCTAAAAATTTATTTAGTTTATTATCAATAACACGACTTTTGAACCGAATAATGAGGATTTTCTTGATAATCAAAGAATCCTCTAAGTTATTCCAAGAACATTAAAAAAAAAGCTTTAGTAATTTTCATCCCTTAAAATTTATTGATGGAATCTAATATAAGAGAATACAACACAATAAATTCATACATATATTATTAACGTTTTTCATTTTGTGAAATTTTTAGTAAGTCTTGTTTACGCCTTTATTCAAAAATTAAAAAATATTTTACAACTATAGTCATCATATATATAAAAAATTAAACTTAAAAATTGATTACTTTTAAGTTATTTTTTATTTTCTCGATTAACACTAGATTGATATCCAATCAGTTATTTAATGATAGGAAAATTTTTTAACTACGAAAAATGCCAAGGGTGACTGGAGATTCGAAACCAAAAGCTTTCGGATAAAAGGTAAAAACGCTAGGCTACTACTCCATCACGTTAATTTAAAAAATATCCTAGATTTATTACCTAAAAATATATCTTATACAGGAGAAGTATTTTATTAATTCTCTTCACATATATAGCAGTTGAGGCAAAATGCCTGTTTGAAATTAAAAAACAGTTTGTAAAATTATTTAAAATACTTTTAATTTGTATTATAAACGAGTAAAATTAACAAAAAAAAAACTTTCCATAAATCTTAAGAAAATTTTATAAAAACACCAAAGAAAAAAGTTGAATATCATAATATAAGCGGGAAAATGCAGTATTTTAATAGGTTTATGGTTGTAGTCGTGGACCTAGAAGACGTAGGAATCTGGAAGAAAAATCTTCTATTCACCTATAATACCGGGTATCAGAGAATTATCAAAACTTTGATGTCTTATTTGAAAAAAAAAAAATCTGATGTGGACACACACATGACTTTCTTGTACGCCTATTAAATTACATACACACATTTTTTGCTGCACTTTATTTAAATTTATTTCATTTGAAATTGAGATACGTACCTCCAATTCTTTAATAAAGTGGACAGTTACACAATTGCTGAAACTAGAGAACGTGTACACAAATTAAGATCAGAAAAATTATATCAAAACAAAGAGCGAAATGATTGGCAACAAAAAATAAATAAACGAAATTATGACCAATTCCGAATTAGGGAGAGTACTGTCCGATAATATCAGAGGAGTAATGCACTAAAAGATAAGAACTTCTTGCAATTTATTAAAGATCGGGCATGTATGCTTCAGTATATATGTTGTTCTTGTGAGGGTCTATTTTTCAGTCACTCTGTAGTTATCGTTTCCAGAATAATTAAATAAAATCAAGCAGAAATTAAACTAAAAAATTCAAAAATAGTACGATTCTAAATTATAATTTTCAATTAATATTACATAATCAGATGTTTCACCAAATCTATTACATATACAATATGTAATAATGCCTATTAAATTACATACACACATTTTTAAAAGTACATAAAATTTTATTTCATAATAAATACTGATTTTTTTTCATATGTATATATATATATATATATATATATATATATATATATTATTCTTATTATTGAATTATTAGTTATTCTAAAACATTTTTTACAATCACGGGTTAATAAATCAATATAGTTAAATTTAAAAAAAAATTTAAAAAAGGAAATGAAGTCAAAATCGAACCGATGTGCCTTCCCTTGTAAGATTCAAATATTTCATTAATTAAAATATTATTTAGCTATAATTCTGGAACCAATGAAAATAAGTACTACTTATGATATATCGTTGAAAAGCTCTCAATAAGGGCTTATTAGTGCAGTTAAGAAAAGGTCTAAAATGCAATTTTTTTGACTCCGGGCTTTTTTGGTTCAGTCGATTGCAATCAAATGGGAAGGTGTACAACTAGATGTTACAACAGTCCTAAATACAAAATTTCAACATCCTACGGCTAATCGTTTTTGAGTTATGCGAGATACGTGTATACGTACGTGTATGAACGTACAGGTGTCACGCCGAAAGTAGTCAAAATGGATTCAGGGATGGTCAAAATGGATACTGAAATCTGAAAACGGAAATTTTTCGCGATCACAATACTTCCTTTACTTCGTACAAGGAAGTAAAAAGTATATAGTACTACTAATGAATGGATGGGCTCTCTTTAACAGGTAACTCATACAGTTTCCCTTGGCAAACACTAGATAGCGCTGTGATTGCATACGTTATCGCATACGTCACCATGAATCCACAAATGAATCACTAGGGTGGTTTATTGAAACAAAATCGGACACATAAATTTAACGCAATTTTACAACTCGGTATAATTTAGAGCCACCCTCTAGAACAAGTATTAGTTCACGGTATGATAAATTAAAAAAAACTGGCAGTTCTTAACATAAGAAGGGTGCAGGCAGGCCTAGAACATCAGATGAAAAAATTGAGATTATTTGTCAGTCTGGGAAGTCAACCCGGAGTGCAGTGCGCGAATTAAATCTTCCGCGATCAACCATCCACAGTGTTTTGAAGAAAGGATTAAAATAGCGTCCTTATAAATTATAAATATTACAGCACATTACACCACAAGATCACACTGCTAGAAAGCAATCTACTGTGGAAATGCTTGAAAAAATTAAAAATCGTTAGTGTTATCAGACGTGGCTACATTTCACGAGTCTAGAAAAGTGAACAGGCAGAACGTTTGAATATGGAGATCAGAGAATCCACATATTACATTTGACCGTATTAGAGATAGCCCAAAATTAATTAGTGCGGACTGCTTTACGATCGTATGATTGGGCCTTTTTTCTTTGCGGAAATGGTAGTTAACCGCAGATATCCAGAAATCCGCAGAGGTAGTCCAGATATCTATCTGGACTTGTTAGATTCTGTTTACCTTCACCTTGAAGAGTTACAACCCAAAATCATATTCCGGCAAGATGGAGGGCAGCCACAATGAGGTTTATTAGTGCATGAATTCCTCAATAACATATTCCCAAATCGCTGGATTGGACGTGATGGACCGATCGCTTGGACACCTCGATCACCGGATACAACTCCATGTGATTTATACCTATGGGGTTTCATCAAGGATAATATATACAAAACCGTGTGGTGAATATTGATGACCTTAAGGAGAGGATTGTTAACGCATTCGAACTCATAGATGTGGATATGTTACAACGAGCATGACATGAAATCGATTTATTACAGATTGGATATTTTGTGAATTACTAATGGTGCAAACATTGAATGTCTTTTATTATAGGTAAAAAAAAATTCAGTATTAATGGGCAGGCAGGTTTCGTAATGAACAAGAAGACAGGGAAGAGAGTAAAGTATTTCAAAATGCATAGCGATAGAATCATTGTAATAAGGATACAATCGAAACCTAAACCGACAATGATTGTTAACGTCTATATGCCTACAAGCGCCCATGATGAAGATGAGGTAGAGTGTGTATACGAAGAAATTGACGAAGCAATTAAACACATAAAAGGAGATGAAAATTTAATAATAGTTGGAGATTGGAATGCAAGTATTGGAAAAAGCAAGGAAGTTAATATAGTCTATGAATACAGGCTGGGCAAAAGGAATGAAAGAGGGGACCGACTTACAGAGTTTTGCACGAAGTATAATTTAGTAATTGACAATACCCAGTTTAAAAATTATAACAGAAGAATATACACATGGAAAAAACCAGGCGATACTGCAAGGTATCAGATAGATTATATCATGGTTAAGCAAAGATTTAGAAATCAACTCGTCGACTGCAAAACTTACCCTGGAGCAGACATTGATAAAGACCATAATTTACTGTTGTTTGTAATTACGTAATTTACTGTTACTGAAATGTAGATTGGGGTTTAAAAACCTGAAGAAAAGGTGTCGGATGACTCTGTGGAATTTAAAGAAGCTTGAGGAAGAGGCGGTAAAGAAGATTTTTGAGGAGGATATCGAAAGAGGTCTGAGTAAAAAAGATAAAGTAGAAAAAGTAGAAGAAGAATGGGAGAATGTTAAAAAGGAAATTCTTAAATCAGCAGAAGCGAACTTAGGCGGAACAAAGAGAACTGGTAGAAAACCTCGGATTTTAGCCGATATATTGCAGCTGATGGATGATCGTAGAAAATATAAGAATGCTGGTGATGAAGAAATTAAAAGCAACTATCGATGATTAAGAAATACCATAAACAGGAAGTGCAAACTAGCGAAAGAAGAGTGGATTAAAGAAAAGTGTTCAGAAGTGGAAAGAGAAATGTACATTGGTAAAATAGACGGACCATACAGGAAAGTTAAAGAAAATTTTTGGGTACATAAATTAAAATCTAATAATGTGTTAAAACAAAGATGGTACATCGATATATAATACGAAAGGCAAAGTCGATAGGTGGGTGGAATATATTGAAGAGTAATACGGAGGAATGAATTAGAAAATGGTGTTATAGAGGAAGAGGAGGAAGTCGAAGAAGATGAAAGGGGGAGAAACAATACTGAGATCTGAATTTAAGAGAGCATTAAAAGATTTGAATGCCAGAAAGGCTCCTGGAATAGACGGAATACCTGTAGAATTACTGCGCAGTGCAGGTGAGGAAGCGATTGATAGATTATACAAACTGGTGTGTAATATTTATGGAAAAGGGGAAGTTCCGTCAGACGTCAAAGTGTTATAGTCATGATACCAAAGAAAGTAGGAGCAGGTAAATGTAAAAAATACAGAACAATTAGCTTAACTAGCCATGCATCGAAAATCTTAACTAGAATTCTGTAAAGAAGAATTGAAAGGAGTGTGGAAGTGTTAGGAGAAGACCAATTTGGTTTCAGGAAAAGTATAGGGAAAAGGGAAACAATTTTAGCGCTCAGATTAATAGTACAAGGAAGATTAAAAAAAAATAAACCAACATACTTGGCATTTATAGACCTAGAAAAGGCATTCGATAACGTAGACTGGAATAATATGTTTAGCATTTTAAAAAAATTAGGGTTCAAATACAGAGATAAAACAATTGCTAACATTTACTGAAACCAAACAGCAACAGTAATGGTTGAAGAACATAAAAAGAAACCGTAATAAGAAAGAGAGTCAAACAAGGATGTTCCCTACCCCCGTTACTTTTTAATCTTTACATAGAACTAACAGTTAATGATGTTAAGGAACAATTTAGATCCGGAGTAACAGCACAAGGTGAAAAGATAAAGACGCTACGATTTGCTGATGTTATAGTAATTCTAGCTGAGAATAAAAAAGATTTAGAAGAAACAATGAATAGCATGGATGTAGTCCTTCGCAAGAACTACCGCATGAAAATAAACAAGAGCAAAACGAAAGTAATGAAATGTAGTAGAAATAACGAAGGTGGACTACTGAATGTAAAAATAGGAAGAGAAAAGATTATGGAGGTAAAAGAATTTTGTTATTTGGGAAGTAGAACTACTAAACATTGACGAAGCAGGAGAGATATAAAATGCCGAATAGCACAAGCGAAACGAGCCTTTAGTCAGAAATGTAATTTGTTTACATCAAAAATTAATTAAACAGCAGGAAAAGATTTTTGAAAGTATATGTTTGGAGCGTAGCTTTATACGGAAGTGACACTTGGACGATCGGAGTACCTGAGAAGAAAAGATTAAAAGCTTTTGAAATGTGGTGCTATAGGAAAATGTTAAAAATCAGTTTATCATGGATTGATAAAGTGACAAATGAAGAGGTGTTGCGGGAAATAGATGAAGAAAGAAGTATTTGGTAAAATACAGTTAAAAGAAGAGACAGACTTATAGATCCAATATTAAGGCATCCTAGAATAGTCGCTTTAATATTGGCGGGATAGGTAGAAGGAAAAAATCGTGCAGGCAGGCAACGTTTGGAGTATGTAAAACAAATTGTTAGAGATGTAGGATGTAGGGGGTATACCGAAATGAAATGACTAGCACTAGATAGGGAATCTTGGTGAGCTGAATCAAACCAGTCAAATGACTGAAGACAAAAAAAATATAAAATAATTTGGTCAATATCAAAATTGTTCACATAATTCTCGGACACCAGTACAATGTTACACTTGTAAAACTATTTCGTGCAACTACCAATAAAATATTACAATATTATCACATTGTTCACTATCTCCTGTTAACGGATTAACACAAAGAGGAAGATGAAGAAGCAAATTTGCTTCACTCTTTACATACAGACATTTGTGGAATGTTAGTATACTGAAGGACAACATGATATAAATTTACATGTTGTGTAAATTTATATAAACAACAAACGAAAAAACCAATCCATAAGTATTACAAAGATAATAAGCATCCTTACAATTGAAGGAGAATCATTTCAAATTATCTTCACACGACAGAACATACTAATACGTAACGGCAGGCAAAATCAACCCAAATTCGAGTGATATCAAAGCTACAAGTTAAACTTCACTCTAATGAACATTATTACTTTCAGATAAAGCAATTTTAAATCCGTTAACACGCATAAAAAATAATGAAAATTTTAAATGTGATTACTGCTTGCACTTAATCTATTAGTTCCTAGTTAAATTTACAAAAAATTGAATATATACCTATGCCGTTGTTTTGTAGTTATCTATATATTTTTTTTAAATTTCACTTAACAAAAAAATAATAAATCTACAAAATATAAATGGGTGAATTTGAGTGTTACAAATAATACCATCTAAATTTAACCTTTGATCTTATCTGAAACTAATTCATTTCAGAACATAAAGTTATACGTACTTTGAAATCGTGGTTATGAGCCAGGACAATGAAAGTTGTCCTAACTCCATTACATTCCAGATATCTAACCTCATAAAAAAGTATTTTATAACTTATGTGTGTCTATATATATACATAAATAAAAGTTCTTCCATTTTTTCACAATGAAATTCTGTACATAAAATCTTTTATGTATAAATGTAATAAAATTCAAAATATATATATAAATTTAACACAGAATATTCTAAGTTAAAATTATTATTTTTTTTAATTACCTTAAAAAACGTATTAAATTAAACAAAAATTTTCAGTTAAAACAATCAATGAATGTGTTCACAAAATAAAAATCATGTTTGGAATGAAAACAGATAACAGAATATACTATAAATAGTACATAAAAACATAAATTAAAAAAGATAACAATATTTGCTTAAAATATATATTATACATGCTTAACAATACACGAGATAAATATTAATAAATAAAAAACACGACTACAAAAAAAAGTTCTTTAATAGAGAATAATTAAAGAGCGTAACCGTAACAATTTTGTATATAGTATTTGTATACTGTACAACTGTTTTTTCAATTTTTTAAAATTTATTTAAACATATATATTAACATAGCCTACGACAATCCCGGTATCGTAAGGATTCCAACGCGGGGTCATACGACAAAACAGGATCAGCCGTTGAGCTGCTACGGTGGAACAAACATAATATACATACACCCTAAATATATTACACTCCTTTTTGGGCAGTCGTATAACAATGATGATTTATATAATTTATGTGACAATGATTTACATGTGAAACAATTAAATCTCTTTTAGGGTTCCACCAAAAAGTAAAGTAAAGTAAACTAAACACAAACAAACACACACACACACACACTCTCTCTCTCTCTCTCTCTCTCTCTCTTTCTCTCTCTCACTCTCCCTTTTTCCTCATAAAAATATTTATATACATATAATGTGAATCGACTGGCTTTAGATTTACATTTCTCGAACCCTTCTTTTTCTTAAATGTAATTGCTTGAAAGTTAAGATAGGCGATGAATTTATACTTTTTTGTTTGCTGGCGACTGGGTTATGTTAGCAGAAGATGAAAACGAAACGGACTGTACAGCGAGAAAGAGTTACTAGATGAATACAAAATATGGAATTTGGAACTCAAGTGAGGAGAAGTCTCAATATTTAGGTGTTGGTGAGAAAGTTTGAGATTTAAGAATGTCGGTAAAGGCTTCATAAGAAAGAAGTTCGAAAAGAGTCGTTGTCGTAGAATAACAATTAGTTCCGACTGTAGGGTTGATCAAGATTTTTCTAGGAGAGTTAATGATACTGTAAATTTAGCCTGATTTATAAGACAATGATGGAGAATTGTATAACCTAAGAGGCAAACGTATGGGCGATGAATAAAAGAACTAACTGTTTTCTACGGAGATAAATAAAAAAGTAGCTTTTTTCGGTTTCAAGGGGAGAATTTGATGAATTTTTTATTTTTAAATGGTAGGATAAAGCACGCATATACTCAGCACACATGTACTAAAAGTTTAGTATTAAGCAGGGTAATGTTTGCAAAAATGTTGAAAACAAAATGGATCACAAAGATTTTTTCTATCCCACCCCTGGAGATATTGACCCGAAAATTTACTAAAAAATTGCTCCATATACTCGAGTACGTACATACGTTACTAACATTAACCCCTGATGTAGACAAGTTAAAAAATGAATGTTAACGTCTGATGCTGAACAAAGTCGAGGAAGAAACTGGAACAATAAAGATATCTAGAACAATAGCCGGAGAGAAACTGGGAAAAGAAGCCCAGGCGCTTCCTTTCCCCAAAGAACTTCTTTGCAAAGAATGAAAGAAGAATAATCAAGAAGGAAATCTGAAAAGATCATATAACGGGTAAAACAGCCTCTGATCGTATAATATCCACAAGTTAATGAGGTAGATGAAGAATGTGAAGCTGTTATTCGAAACATAAAATTATTTAAGGTACTTTGAACAAGTTTTGGCAACTATCATAACCAAAATAATCGTAAATGACTAGACACGAGTCAAAACCTCACCCCCTAAAAATGAATTTGTCATCTTCATGAACAACAGACATGAAATATCCCAAGCCGGGCTTACTTCGAGGAGAGAGTTGTGAAACGGTAGCAAATCAGCATGTGATCTGCTGAAATTCTGAATTCACTGAAATTCAGATGACATTCTGTCGTACAAGTGACAACTGCACTCTTTTCATTACAAGGATTGCATCACCATCACTCTCTCGGAAAAAGCGACTAAAACTAGAACCTCTTACACGTCGGGTGCTTTATATACGAAAAATTAGGCGAATATTGTAAAGCAAGAAATTATCATACCCCTCTTACTGCGGTCAAAGAGTTCAGTAACATAAAAATCAAAATTCATAAAAAAATGTTATCAATAAAATAACTTTTACTCCCTTGTACGAAGCAATGGAAGTATTGTGATAGCGAAAAATTTAGGTTATCACATTTCAACGGAAAAATCCATTTTGACCATCCCTGAATCCATTTTGACTAGTTTCGGCGTGACGTCTGTACGTACGTATGTATCTCGGATAACTAAAAAACGATTAGTCGTAGGATGTTGAAATTTTGGATTTAGATCTGTTGTAACATCTAATTGAGCACCTCCCCTTTTGATGCCAATCGACTGAACAAAATCCCAGAATCCAATATGTTGAATTTTGGTATTTTTGTTAACTGCAGTAATAAGCCCTCATTGAGATCTTTTCAACGATATATGATAAGCGTTACTTATTTTCATTGGTTCCAGAGTTATAGCCAAATAAAACTTTAATTAATGAAATATTTGGATTTTACAAGGGGAAGGCACATCGGTTCGAATCAGACTTCATCTCCTTTATTTTAACTTTTTTTTTAATTTAAATATATTGATGTATTAATAATTATTAGCCTCTGAATAAAAAGGTTTTACAATAAATAATAATTCAATAATAATAATAATAATAAAAATGAAAAAATATGAGAAGTTATTATTGAAATAAAATTTTAAGTAATTTTCATTTTAAAAAATGTGTATATGTAATTTAATAGGCCTACAAGAAAGACATGTGGTGTCCACATCAGATTTTTTTAAATAGAAAACATATATTTCATTTTCTCTGTTGTATCATATATTATTCGTTTATTTATTTATATATATTTTTTACCTCAACCGATAGAAACCAAATTTATACGACTAGTACTGTCATTATATTCTTTTTACAGATATATACCGTAAAATATTTTAAGGAAATGAATAATTAATACGGTTAACTATAACCTTATGAACAATAACAACGTTGATTTCCGGTAACGTGTCCTGCCTATAATAATATATAATTACAAAAATAATTTTTTTTTTTGCAAATAATTTTCAGAACATATTATAATCATTATGTAGAAAATAACTATGAAATTTTAACAGAAATACAATTAATTAATAAATAATAAAAAAAACGTTATAATAACAATAATTAACCTATAATACATGACTATTTATCAGATAACAGCTGCCAATAGAGTAATAAAAGAATAACGTAATCTATTAACAAAAAATAGTGTGAGTTGACATGGTGAACATATGTTTCGCAACTAAAACTGTAGTTTTAGTTATATAGCATAATTTATAATAGCAACACATTCATTTACATTAAATGGCATGCAGTACAATACACATTGTACTATTTTGAATAACTTTAATACTATTTATTATACAAGTTAAATTAAACGTTTAGATAAGAAGATGTATTTTATTTTTAATGATAAGAGTAGTTTAAATGTTACGTTAAAATTATAATTTGCCAGTGTAGTGAATTTTAAACTTTGTTTTAGCTTATATTTTATGTTAAGAGTAAAAATTAAATTACACATAAGGGAAAGAGTTTTTTAATAACAATAATAAATATAGTCGTTGCCTTTAATTCTATTTATGTAGTTACTGACATTAGTAAAATTGCAGTACATACAACCAAAATGAAATATATTTAAATAAGAGAAAAAGACAGTCTACAGAAACTTAAAATTCCACGGGTTTACCTTAAATTGCGAAAATATACAAGTTAATTTAGAACAAAAAAAAAATTAATTTTTTAACACAAATAAATGGTGTTTTGTTTGATATGAAATATTTATAGATTATATGGTGAAAAATACTGTAGTGTAAAAAAGAGAAAAATTCTGCCGTGTACGGTTAATGAATAAAGACATAAATTTGATAAGGTATTCAAGAAAATGTCAATTAATAAGTATTATAAAAAAAATATTGCTGAGCAACAATGCAAAATTAATTAACATATACACCACAGCTTACTACAAAATTTTGAACTCGCTTTTGAGTTCATACAAAAACAAATTAATATTTGAAAATGAAATATTACGTTAGGTTTGGTGTTTAATATATTTATTTTACTTTTCTGGATAGTTCTAGAGCTATGTTGCAAGAAGGCGGTAATCGGTCAAAAAATTGGGTTAGGATTTTTTGCATTTCACGAAATTTCATGACCCAGCATCTTCAAAAACAAAAAAAAAAAGTAGGGGGTAATGTTCGTAACGTATGTACGTACTCGAGTATATGATGCAATTTTTTAGTAAATTTTCGAGTCAATTTCTCCAGGCGGTGGGATAGATAATTTCTTTCTGATCATTTTTTTTTTCAAAATTTTTTCAAACATAACCCTGCTTTATATTAAACTTAGTACATGTGTGGCTTTTATCTTACCGTTTAAACAAAAAATTTCTCTCCAAATTCTCCCCTTCCCCAAAAACCGAAAAAAGCTACTTTTTTATTTATCATATTTTTAAACAGAATATTTATATATATATATATATATATATGTCTTGCTGACCATAGTAGTAGTGACAGCGACCAGAAAATACTTTGGGGGAAATACTGGTGGTGGGGGAGCCGATCAAAGTTTAAAGACATAGATTTAAAAAATTTTTTAAAACATTTTTATTATATTTAAACTTTTAATAATAATATTACAATAAAATTTCATCATAATTCACCCCTACCCCCAAAAACGAAATATTAGGTAACTTTTTTCATGTATCATTATTTTCCCACTATATATGAATAAATAACCAATGCTAGGAAAGAAAAATTTTTTTGTCATCTTTTTAACTTTATATTTTAATTTCTTTGTACAGCTCAGTTAAATGTAATTCGTCTACTGTTCAGCAGAACCGCTTAGTTATTAAATATTACGTATTTTAAAAGTGTTAGTATCTCATTTTAAAAAAATAATAGTTGATTATTATTATTTTCTGACTGTGAACTAGTCGTGAACTGATAGGAAGAATCAATGTCACTTAATGTGGAATTTCTATTTATCAACAATCAGTACACAAAGTACAGTATAAATAATGCCACACCCTAACCACTTTTTACTCTATCCTCCGATAACGTTAAGATATATTGTAATAAAATTGCCAAAAACTGAAAACAAATATATGGGCGATACACCTTATCGTAATTTTAAAGTATATTAATATTTCTATCATTATAAATTTCACATATTATTTAATTCAATTTAATATCATTTTATTTCCATCAAATGAAAATTCCAAAAATTGAAATGGAATTTCGGGTCCTGTTCACTCATTTTCGTGGACACGAATTCAATTCAGGATAATTCTGTTACAACTATTTTTCAACGGACTTAATAAAAAAATTCTCTTTTCATATTAAATATTTGTTTCTATAAAAGTGAAAAAGAAGAATTTTTAAACGAAAAAATCATTCTCTATATAGAGCATTCGAAGGTATTCTTTCGTTCTTTCTGTTATCGTTATTTAGTGTTAGCATAATGATTAAGATATACCCTGATTCGTAATTTTATTTAAAGTACTTTAACAGATTAGTCGTAAAACCTGTAGGTTATAAAATAAAGCAATAACATATTTCCGCATTCTCTTATCTCACGCTCAGTTGCAGTTTCTATTATACGTTCCATTATAATCATTTTCTTATTTTAACAAGATCTCTATACGTTTCTCGTCTCGCAAACGATTTTCCCATTACAAATGCAGTTTAATTTTGTTAAGTATAACAACACTTTACATAAAACCAAATTTATTAAAAATAAATCCGATTTGCAGGAAAAAAATCCAACTAAATTCTCTCGATTTGAAATTGCCAACAAAACTGAAATATTTTTTAATTCAACACTGCCTTCTACATTTAAAATCTTAAAAAGTATTACTTTTCACTTTTATTTCTCTATTATGTGTACGTTGCAATCTGTCCAACTTCTGATTAATAAGTAACCCCACGAGATGTACGACAAGTTAATGAGGTCTTTTTACCTTAGGAATTGTTTGCCTGAGTCTTTACAAGACTCAGGCAAACAATTCCTAAGAAATGTGGTTAACTGAACTTCAACCACCGAAGGATACATACAACGTATCCACCGTCTAGGATTCAAATTTGTAAAAAAGTAACTTACTTTTACTAGGATTTAAACCTCGGAACCTCGACTGCGAAATCATCTGTTAAACAAGTGATTTGCGACGACGAGTTAACCAGACCAACTCCGTAGCTGTTGACCAACTTTTTGAAGAAAAGTACGATACTATTTTCGGACGAACGGTGGGATTTGGATTTTTTTTTGGTGGAATTGAATTTTCTTTACGTTTTGAGATATGAGGAGTATTATTCAAATACCATTTACTTTTTTCCTTTTATATATATATACAAACTAGCATCCTCATCGCGGCTTCGCCTGCATCATATGGTTACTTGCGTTTCCCGTCCCGGTCAGGGAATATTTAGCCGGTCATGGCGCACTTCACTCGCTCTCCCCGTCTAGCCAGAAGGCTTTGCTCCCTATACCACCTGCGTTCATTAAACTCACGCTTGTGAAAATAATAATGATAAGTAAAAATTAAAGCCTGTTCAATTTACAAAAACTATAAGTGTTTTGTAATTTCTTCAGAGCAACATTTTGGTCAATACATGACCGGTAACTTCAGGTGATCTAAGAATATGGGTTTGAAAACAGTCGGTCTCCATCTTCAAAATATTAGTTATAATTGGTTACTAGTACTTCGTACGGATAAAAATTTATTTTGCACAGGTCTTAGCGTTACTTGACAAATACCACTATTAGGTGACCGTACTTCGTTTATTTGTTTTAAATTACTTCTATTTTATGTTTTTCAATCGGAGGCAAGTTCCAGTCGCCGCCCCACTGCACATTGACGCAAAAAAACATTGTTCCTTAAAAAATAGAAATTCAAAAAACCCGGAAATTGTTTTTATTTATTTATATATTTATCTGAAGAGTATTTGCAAGCCCCAGTTTAATGAATATCTCATTTAATGAATAATATAATGAATATCTCGGAAATGGGGAAAATTTGCAATCATTAATCAAATTTTTTTACCTTTCTTCACCCCTTTCAAGGTCGAATTTCGAAAAATCTAGAAAACGATTTTTAGATATTTAGATGAAAATTATGTACACCAGAAATCAAGTACACGGAGAAATTTAAAAAAAAATTACATATTTCATTGTTACGCCATTTTAACTTTTTAGGCTCGGATTTCACAAAATTATTTCTTAGTGTGCACTTCGTAAGAAGAACGTATATACAAATTTTCATCACTTTATCTTCAATAGTTTTTTCTGGGTGTTGATTATGAATTACTCACATCATAACAGATTTTATAAATTTATATATATATATATATATATATTAATTATAATAACAAGACATATTTTAATGAAATATATTATCTTTATTAACCTTTGTGGATTAATCTTTATGGAATATGTAAAAGAATTTTGTATGATGTGTGTATGAATGTGTATTGTCACCTGAGAATTCTAAGTGAAACGTAGTGAATTTAATTTATAAGTTTGTATAATTGATTGGTTAACCCAAGAGATTAATAAAGATAATATTTTAAAGCAAAATATGTCTTGTTATTATAATTAATTCTATCCAATCAAGAAGAAATTAAACTTAAATAAATTACTTTTAAGTTAATATTCATATATATATCAAATTTATATATATAAAATTCCTCTATATATAAAATTTGTTGCTCGAAAATCTCCATAACTATTAAATCAATTTCACTGAAATTTAGATATGCTGTATTAGTATATCTAAAGTTGTGGACAAAAAATTTGATGAAGTTTGTGGAGTCGTTCCTGAGTTAACGCTCAATTTAAGGTCAACAACAGACAACATAACGATAATTTTTGGTTATGTTGATTGTGTAATAGTATATTTTTTTCATACGCGTCACAGTGGTGAGCGAGTTGAAACTTGATGCTTGTTATGTAGGGTCTACTACTCTTCAATCGAAGTATGTAGTGCGTTTTACACTGAAAATCTGCATTTCTTACTGCGAAACAGCGTGGGGGGTAGGAAACGAAAAGAAGCTATTCTTAACCAGAATTACGCAATTGTATTTTTTACTATAAAATCAATTTTTTTTTTTTTAATTTTTTTTATTAGTAAAAATTCTGTTCTTTTCTTCACATTATTATGCAAAAATTAACAAAATAAAATAAAAACAAATATTTTCCAATATATTTTAAATATTTACAATTATTAAAATTATAAACGAACTTCAATATTAGTATTAAAATGTATATTTTATTTTTTAATTTATTAAAGTAGTTTGCTGACTCGAGAGAAACATAAAAAAACTTACATTAAAACAAACATAATATTAAACCAACAAAAATTAAGATAAACAATTTAAAATAAAAGGTATTGTTAAAAAAGCGTAACAGCCTACATCTACATTAAAGTAAAACGCAAATACTAAGTGTATATGTTTAGTATAATTATGCAATACTAAAAATTACACAATAATAAAAGAAATAGTTTTCAATTTCTAATTAAATTTAATTCACTAAGCTACTACTAACTTACTACGTAAACTACTAGTAACTTACTAAGCTACCATTTAATTTACTATTTTTAAATTGTTGGTAAGTGGAAATTTAATTTATACAATTCTACGATGTTACTTGATGCAGGTTTAGCACATACTACAATGGTTTTTTCAAGGAATTCTTAACGCTATCCATTTTACTTCACCACAGACTGGTATTTATCATTTCACGCTGGATTTATTTTATATTTATTTATTTAAAACATATTGTCAAATAATGAAAGTAAAGAATATTAAAAATGTAAAATAAAATATGTTATTTTACGACATACAACATTACAAGTGGTTCCTTTTGATTACATACAACATATGCTCTTTACATTTGTTATCTTTTTCAAATAAAAAGGGTTACAAGTATAATGAACCGTATTTTCACATTACCAAAACAAAGATTTTAAATAATAATTGTTGATAGTGTAACATATAGTATATGCATTGGGATCTTTTTCGGAATTCCAAAAAAAACCACTTAATTTTTAACCAATCTCCCAAAAATCGATGTATTTTTAATACCCAATAAGAATTAAGTGGGAATATGCATGTTTTAAAATCAAAATTCAACGTAAACAAAATATATTGAAGGAAAAATTTATTATAGGGAAACTCAATATTAAAACATTATCGTTCAAGTAATAATAACAATAATAATAATAATAACAACAACAACAACTGAACAATAAAACAATAAATATTTCAAACAGATAATTAAACAAAATAGAAAATGTTATCATTCAAATATAAATTAGAATTATTTATTTTATAAATATAATCTAACCAAAATTAACCTACGCTCACTAACCTTACTAATTAACAGTAATGTTTTGAATATTTAAGTAATTATTGCAATTATTTATTATTTAAATAATCACCACATTACTGTTAGTTAGTCGAGGTTGGTGAGCGAAGCAAGCGTAGGTTAAGTTTAGTTGATTATATTGATAGTTTATATCTATAATTATAAGTAATAATACTTATATTTTTAATATGTAAAATATGTTAATATGGAGGGGTGTTTAAAATGACCGGTATAAACGAGCATGTTAGTGTGTTATCGGGTTATTACTCCAACCTGGTTATTATTAATATCAATATTTCCTGTTATTTTGAGTTATTTCCTACCATTTTGAAACATGCATATTCCCACCTAATTCTTATTGGCTATTAAAAATACATAGATTTTTTGCCCATTGGTTGAAAAATTAAGTTTTTTTTTCATAGGGGGAATTCCGAAAAAATCCTTGCATTGAAACATAAGTATAATATGTGTGAAACGGATGTCAAGGAAATTTGAAATAGTCATAAAATAAGCCATAAGAGAATAAACAAAGCACGTTAAAAGCAAATAGAAAATATTTATCTGATAACGTTAAGTTAACAAGATCATAGAAAAAAATTGAAATCTTAAATATTAAAAATTTTTAAATAAAATATTGAAATAATTTAAATAGAATATTAGAAACAATGTGGGTAAAACAATTTAAAATAAAAAAGCTCAAAACGAATTAAAGAAAATAAACTGCAGTAAACTTTTATAACAAGAAGAAATAGGTTGATAGGTCATATATTCAAAAGGCGGCCAGGGTTAGTCAATTTGGTGAAAGAAAGAGGTTTACAGAGTAAAAATTTTTAATAATAAGATAAATAACAATATATATTATAATATACTGTTTAAAAAATGCTACAAAAGATACACGACAAAACGAGATCAGATGAAAGCATCTGCTTAGAAAACAGTGTAATGGAGAAATACATCTAAATCGAATAACTGATGACAAAGAAAAAAGTAAAACATGTAAGTAAGTTATTTATTTATTTGATGAGTTGAAATATATGAATTTGAAAACATAAATGATAAAAATTCTGTATTATTTATAAAAAAAGGAAAGAAAAGAAGTGTAAGATTAAAAAATTATATTATGCAAGACGTTTACGTTATAAAAACAATTTCTCAAGGTTACTTAAGAATTCAAGAAAAATTAATATAAGCTGAATAAACACACATAGATGTACACACTTACACACGAAGGCACTCAAACGAACAACCAAGAAAAAAAATACAAACATTTATTAAATACTTGGCGATACGCCAAGTATTAAATAATATACAAATTTAAACATATTGAAAATTATCTCGTAAAAACATTTTAATTTTAAATTATTTTTAAAATAATTAATCTAAGATACATCCTCTATTTATCCATGTGAAAAGAGGGCAATCCTTGGGGAACCAAAGCATAAAAATAAAATTAAAAGAGAAAATACCCTTGACCTAAAAACGTACAATGACGAAAAACATTTTATGACATTCTTAAGCGGTGGGGGCAAAAGTTAAAAATTTTAAATACAATCTTTTTTTATCATTAAAATTTAACTGTTCGAAAAGGTCAAACAGATAAGTTTTTATGAATTAAAATTAAGCAAATGTATATTACACACGTAAAAATAAAATTAATTAAGAGACTGAAAAAGTGGAGAGGTTTAAGCGTGTGTTGCAGTTTATTAACGGCTTTAAATACTACACAGGTTGTCTGAAAAGTTTTGAGCTTCAACATGAAGATGGCAGCACTCGTCAACAAAAGTTAGGGAATGTATTCGCGCATGCGTTGAAAGGTACTCGCTAAAATTTCAGCCATTTTGGACGCTCAGTTGTATGATAGTCGTTTGTGTAAGTCACTGTAAGTGTTTTTTGTAAAAATAGGAAAAATCGAATATCGTGCCGCGATTAAATACTTGCATTTGAAAGGCAATACGCCTACGCAAATATTTAACAGAAGAACTGGTTATTTGTAAGCTTTCCGCGCATTCTGTGAACGCATTCTAATGAACATTTCCAAGGCCATGCTCTGGCGCAGTTTAAACAAAACGAGTCAGATTTTTTCATCGATTCATAACTGTAGGATCTATCACTACACTCCTGCGACGAAACAACAGTCAAAACAGTGGAGTGGAAAAGATGAACCTGCTCCGAATAAGGCAGAGGCGGTCCCAACGGCCAGGAAGGTGATGGCAACTGTTGGGATAGTAACGGAATTTTGTTTATCGATTATCTTCAAAAAGGTAAAACAATAACGGGACAGTATTACGCAATTACTTGACAAGCTGAAGGTAGAAATTGCAAAAAAGACGACCACATTTGAAGAAGAAAGTGCTTTTCCTTCAGGACAGTGCGCCTACTCACACTTCGACGGTCGCCGTGGCTAAAATTCACCAATTGCACTTTGAATTGGTTGATTAATTACCGTATTTACCAGATCTGGCATCAAGCGACTTTTTTCCCAACCTTCAATTTTCGCTTGGAGGAAAGAGATTTTCATCGGACGAGAAGGTTATCGTATACGTAAACGCCTATTTTGCGGAGAAAGACGCCAGTTACTATTTGGAAGACTTAAAGAGGTTAGAAAATCGCTGAAAAAAATGTATGCACTTGAAAGGAGACTTTGTTGAAAAATAAAACTATATTTTACATAAAAAATATATCTTTCTACGTTAGGCTCAAAACCTTTGTCAACCCTCGTAGTTGTTTTAGCGACTAAATATATATCTATTTGTTAATAATACGTAATGTCTTTAAAAGATAAACTAATAGTTTCATAAATATAGTTTATCAAACACTGAACTTCAATTCTATCACTTGATTTAGCAATCATCTAAAATTTTATCAAAACTTTTATTTCATTTATAACCCGGTTTAAAAATATATTTGCGGATTGATTTTTGGATCTTTTCAAAATGTTGATTTTTCAATCGGATAAAGCCGGTTTCCGTTTTTTAAACTGGCATCAACTAATGTAATACGGTCATTAGTCAATAATACATTCCGAATACTTGTGGTGAAAGTGCAGCCAACATTAATAATTTTTGCGTAGTTTGCTTCATATACCAAGTAGACTAAAATATTTTTTTAGAATAATTGTTTACATACTTTTTATTTTAATAAATAATAATGAGATTTTTCTCTACTAACTGAATTATCCGGCGTTCTTCGACCTTTAATTTTATTACCAAGAACGAACTCGCTAGTAAAACATTTTGTAAAAGGGATTTCTTAATTTTTTAAACAATTTCCATCCCAGAACATATTTCAGTAAAAATCATTCGAAGCGTGCAGTTTAAAAAAAAAACGTCTCGCACAAAGAGGGGAAATAAAATTAAAAAGATCTGATGTGGACGGCACATGAATTCCTTGTACGCCTATTAAATTACATACACATTTTTTGCTGAACTTCATTTAAACTTATTTTATTTGAAAGTAAGATTAGTTCCTCCAATTCTTTAATAAAGTGGACAGTTACTCAATAATTGCATTGTGGTGGACACCACATTGCAACACAGTTTTTTGTGGTGTCCTCTCGGCATTTTAGTTAATATATTAATTTTGTTTCAGGTCGCTCAAGTAGTTAGGTGGTGGAAGTGAGAACATGTACATGTCGGATCCGTTAACTGTGGACACATCGGTTCGAATTCAAATTCATATACATATACTTTTATAACTTTTTTTTAAATTTAATTATATTGATTTATTAATTATTAACCTCTACAAAAATTGTTGAATTAAAATGAAACGCACATCAAATTTTATTTCACTAATAACTTCTGATTTTTTCATTTTTTGTTTTATTGTTATTATTGTATTATTATTTATTGTAAAAACGTTTTTATAATCAGAGGTTAATAATTATTAATAAATCAATATATTTAAATTAAAAAAAAAGTTAAAAAAAAATATATATAAATGAAGTCGGATTCGAACTGGTGTATCTTCCCAATTATAAGATCCAAACATTTCATTAATTAAAATTTCATTTAGCTATAACTCTGCAACCAATGAAAATAAGTATCACTTATGATTGTCGTTGAAAAGCTCTCAACAAGGGTTTATTACGGCTGCTAAGAAAAAGCCCAACATCCAAATTTTTGGATTTTGGGCTTTTATGAACACTTTTGGTCCAGTCGATTACAATCAAAAGGGGAGGTGCACAACTAGATGTTACAACAGTACTAAATCCAAAATTTCAACATTCTACGGCTAATCGTTTTTGAGCTAAGCGAAATACGTACGTACATACAGACGTCACGTCGAAACTAGCCAAAATGAATTCAGGGATGGTCAAACTGGATATTTCCGTTGAAATCTGTAAACGGAAATTTTTCGCGATTACAATACTTCCTTTACTTCGTACAAGGAAGTAAAAAAAAACCCTTCAAAATGTCAGTAAATTTTTTTTCAAAAGTTCTGGTTTTTAATTTCTGTCCTTTAATGTGGTTTTTACACGACTGCCTAAAAAGGAGTGTAATGTGTTTAGGGTGTATGTTTGTATGTATGTTCCACCGTAACAGCTCAATAGCTGAACCGATTTAGATGTATGACCCAGCGTTGGAATCCTTTCGCTACCGATAGTGTCATAGGCTATGGCTATATAAATATGTATGTATATATGACTGTTTACTTTAATTTTTTTTTTGTTTAACCTCCGGGACCACCGTTAGGTATCCTTCAGAGAATGAGATGAATGATTTTTGACGCGTGTGGAAATGCCATGCCTGACCGGGATTTGAACCCAGGACCTCCAGATGAAAGGCTGAGACGCTATTAGTCGCGCCAAGGAGGCCAGCTATGTTTACTTGTTACAAAAAGGACACAAAAAATCATAATACATTCTAAATCAATAATCGATAGTATTTTCAGAATCGATTTATTTGAATCGAAAATAGTTCAGTTTTATGATCTGCCACTGATAGAATGACGGTAGTAAAATTTATCAATCTATTTCCGTGGCAGTGTCATATTTATATAAATATACGAGTATATAATTATGTTTAAATAAATTTAAAAAGTTCGAAAAAAAAATACTATATACAAAATTGTCACTCGTTTGCTTTTTAATCATCCCATATTAGTAATTATCTTATATTAAAGGGCAATGTTTGTCAGCGATTTTTTTTTTGCAGTCATGGTTTTATTTTTAATATTTATCTCGTGTATAACAAAAATGTAACAATAAAATCTAATTCAATGAAAATATAAAGATGATGTAAATCAGTAAATTTAGAATTTAATTTTTGTAGATCTATACCTAAAAAAATAAATAATTTTCGCAAAGTAAATAAAAAAGGTCTTCTTGTATGTTAATACTGTCTCCATAGCGAATAAATACCAACAAACTATTTTTTGCAAAGAGGAAAGAACGTAGAGTACATTATTTTTTTCGAGAAATTCCGAGGGTTAAATTAGAAATAACCAATAACAGCTGTTCTCAGACAATCCATATACATGGCTTCAGATCGAGTTAAAAATAACTTCTATTAAGTGAATCTGATTACTAATGTTCTTGGTAGTCAGAACTAATTAAACTGTATCAGGTTGAAATGACCTGATGAACTTATGAACAAAATGGATTATCAAAGAATAAATTTGTGTGTTTGTATGTTTTTTATTTTTAACTAAATGAATAAAAACATTATAATTTACAAAGTAATAATTAACAGAATATTAGGAATCTTTTACAAAAATTTAATTCATAAAAATATTATTGTTTTCCATTACTTCGACTAATGACTCGAAAATATTTTCTAAATTTAAAATTAAACTCTTTCATCGAATCCGTACAATTAAAATAAGCTAAATTTTTCGGTAGTACATCTATTTTACACCCGGTCAATTAGTTTAAATCAACATAAAAAATAGCGTATTTTCTAAAATTTAATTTATGTTTAATATTACAACACTGATACTTTTAAGATGATTGTTACAGCTATTCTATAATTTATGTTATACACAGATCCAAAATTATCGATCGGATAAAACCCGAACATTACATTAATTTTAAGACGTCAAAATAAACAGATGTGACCTGTTTTATTATAATTACTACAACTACTAGTGATCTTTAATGCCATTCGAGCTTTTTCTTTTTTTCACATTATATTACTAATTTCTTACAATATAAAAAAAAGAAGTTAGGAACTGTAACGGCGTAGGCTTGCTAGTTGCCCGAGAAAAATTCTTTTTTTTTTTAAATATGAAACATCTATCAGAATATTATTTATAAGAAAAAATAAACTATAGTAAAAACAATACCTTAATACAATAAAATTGAGATAACAGAACCTAATTTATAGGAAGGATATAGGACACGTTTTTCACAATCAATTCAATCAATCATTTCATCTTTTTCGTTGTAATATGCGTGTGTAAATGACGTCCGGGACCATAACAGGAAAAATCGACAACTGTTTTTTTTTTATTTATTTTTTAATATAATCAATTATTTCTCCCGTATTCAATGTTTTACTGAAAGCTATATGAGAAAAAATGTTACTAGTTTTTACATGACCTTTTATTTCATAATTATTTATTATCATTATTAATATTTTATCTCATTATTTTTAATTGTAAAATAGTATTCATTAGAAAACAAAACATGATACAACGTATGTGTACACCATGTATAAATAAATTATATAGTTATTTATAATAATATTATGATATATTAAAATGTAAAACCATACTTAACAAGACACTAAATACATAAACATAAACGTACGTATATATGTATATATACATAAACTACGTTCATCAGTCGCTACGATATACGTTTTACGTAGTGTTTACTAAGTAGGTAAGTATAAATATTAAAAGTTAATGATACAATGAATGCAGCTAACATAAGCCAGTGGATGAGAGAAATAAAGAGGGGAGAGCTGACAAAGTCGTTGACTGTTACAAGGTCACTGTAACAAGAAAGACGAAGAGCGTAATATAGAGAACTGGTACGAAGAAGTAAGAAAGACACGACGATCGGCGTGAAAGAAAGAGAAGAAATGAATATGAACGAGAACTCGGATGAATGTAAGTTAACATAAAACACAGGGATATTGTCAGCAATAAAAGCGTTTAGCTCCGCTGCATTGTACAACGAATGCAATTATGCGTACTAGCGAGCATATCGGTGCATCATAATTTCTCTTCATTAAAAACAATCAGTATATTTTAAACTTTTGAAGGATAATTATTTTATTTAATAAATACAAACAATAAAACGATATAATTATTTAATTTTATAACTGATTTCCTGTAGTCCTAATAGAATTTTAATTAATTTAATACGGTATTTATTAATTTACTTAGATTTAAATTATTAATGCCCAGAAAACTATTTTAACCATAATATAACACTATACGCATTCTAGCTACCCCGTCGCGGTCAATGTTTTTTATTTCATGTTTTTCTTTTAGTCAAATAACCAGAGGCAGGTGCAGCAAATCGCGTCGCAAAAATAGTAACAATGGTAATGGCCGTGTTGATTGAGCCGCCGCGCCGTATACTGTCGTACCCTTTAAAAAAATCGAAATTAAAAAAAAACCGAAAATGGCGTTTATTCGTTTATTTACCTGAAGAATATTTGCAAGTACAAATTCATAGAATATTTATTTCCTTTAGTATAGTCGGAAATGGGAAAAATTTGCAATCATTATTCAAAATAGTTTACCTTTTTCTCTTCCTTTCGAGGTCGAATTTCGAAAAATCTACAAATTGGTTTATAAATAATCACATGAAGATTACATATACCAAAAATTAAATGCTGATATCTTCCTTTTATCAGAGAAATAAAAAAAATAATTGCGTTAAAAAGTATCAAATTATATCTTCTTTTGTTACCGAGAAATTAAAAAAACAATAAATCCCATTATTACTCGAAATTCAAAAGAAATCCTTTCTTAGTGGGCACTTACACCGAAAGAAGAACATGTCTACAAATTTTCATCGATTATAGTATTTGCTCGGCGTTGATTATCAGTCAGGACATGTTATCTTATATACTCGTATACAGATTACGTTCTATACATTTTACTTTCCAGTCTAGATAGTGCTATAGCAGAGTTATAGCTTTAGAAGGGAAAACATTGTAATCGGTCCAATTTGGGCATATGAAGTTTTCACCGGATCATGACGTTTAGATATGAAAGGAACCATAAAATACCGGATGGAATTTTTTCGGATGTTAATGTTCGTATGTACGTATGTTAGGTATTGGCCTCTAAATCACCTTACATCTACAGAACTACTTGACCGATTTCGACCAAACTTAGTCAAATTACTTCTATATATGGAGCATTGACGCCATTCAATTTTTAACCTAAAAGGTCAAAGGGGTGAGGTTGTAGAGCAAGGTCATCCTCACTATCTTAAAATTTCGCCTAATTAAGGTCATATTTTTCTAAGGCCAATTGTTAACAATTAAAAAATAAAAATATTTGCAAATTTTTTTCGCAAAATCGCTCCACCCCAAAAAATTCTCTAAACTATAACTATGTTGTGACG
This sequence comes from Lycorma delicatula, assembly GCF_047948215.1. Classification (NCBI taxonomy): domain Eukaryota; kingdom Metazoa; phylum Arthropoda; class Insecta; order Hemiptera; family Fulgoridae; genus Lycorma; species Lycorma delicatula. The sequence goes on along the minus strand of NC_134459.1, from coordinate 80,790,035 downwards.
TCACAGGTGAGCAGAAGAATTAAAAAAATGAAGTTTTAAGCGTAAAAAAGCAACTCGGTGTGGCCCGATCTCGAACACGATCGCTCGGTACCTAGTGCGTTAATTGCTTAACGCACTAGGGCGCGGCTACCCCAAATTAGTGTCAACCGTCGCCGCTAGTAACATACAACCGCGCGAATTAAATACGATATGCGCGCGCGCTTTAGTTAGAATTATTGAATTAAATAAACGAAAAAATATTATATTTAAATAAAATTATAAATATTTTAAGTTAAGTTGTGTGTAAGCAGTGTATCAGAAATAACTGTGTAGTCAGCTTTTTATAATTATATTTATAACTTAAAAACAATAAATCACATATTAAATTCAAAATAAAATCAATATTAATGCAGTTTATAGATAAAAATAATATTTTTTTTAAAGAACCGAACTGTACATAAGTTTCAATATATTAAAAAAGAAAAGTAATCAAAAATTCTAAATATATGGAATATTTAATGATGTAGATAATTCGAACTCATAATAATCTATCATTATATTTATATAAAAAAAAAATATTAGGAAGCAAGTCTTTATATCAAAAGTTTATTCTTTCTAAGCACAGGGACTTTGTATTATTGTACTAAATGTTTCAAAAAATTTATTACAAACCTATCTCTTTTTAATAAAACCAATTTAGAGACATTTTAGAGTCGCAACTTTAATAATACATAAATAATTCACGAAGACTATTCTGAACATTTATGTGGAAGAAACTTTTATCTAAATATTCTCAAATGATAAGTGGCCATCCATTTTTATTTTTTTTAACAGTAGACTAAATAGAGAGCTTAGTTATCAATTCGACTTGTATGTATAATTTAATAATGTTTTTATAAAAATAAAGTTTATTAAACGCTTAAGTTTTACTAAATACACCGATTTTTTTTGTAGTTGAAGTTCTTCTGGTAGGAATTTATTAAGTTTCTTCCAGATAAAAAAAGAGCAAACTACCAAATAATGTAATTCATACTCGTTTGAGTGATTGGAATGTTTTATGCGGTGTGATAGTATTTTACTGATCTTTGGAGAGAAAAAAAGTAAAATTTTCATTCCATTTATTCATAGCCATTATTAAATGCAAAATTTTTGATCTTACCTATTAAAATAAAACGCAAATTGATAAAAAAAAAAATTACAAATTTCATTGCCAAGAATAATTTTTATAAGTTTTCGTTAATTAAAAAATAAGAAAATTAAAAAATACATTAAAAAAATTAATATTTTATTAAAATTAAAATAAAACTTCTTTATTGGAATTTATTTAACGAAAAATTACATAATCTAGGTTGAAAAGTTTTTTTTTTGTTAATGAATTAATTCGCCAGAGAAGCTTCTACCCGTTAATATAGAGATGAAAATTTTTTGGGTATGAAAAAATGCCATGCCTGACCGGAATTCAAACCCGGGATCCCCAGATGAAAGGCTGAAACCCTACCACTCTGCCACGGAGGGAGTCAATATATTTATTTTTTCCATCATCACTAAAAACTATTATAGCGTATATATTGGATTATCATACCGTAATGATGTCATATTAATATTCAGAAGTAGTTTTGCGAGAAAAAAAACATTTCACGAACCTCAGGTCACGCCTCGCAGTATTTTTTACATCTTATCATTATTTATTTTCTCACCACATGTATAAGGAAGTACATTTCTCATATAAAAGTGTTTTTGTGAATTACCCGTATTTTAAGTAAAACATTTAAAACAACCGGATTGATCTCGTGGTAAACTCGTAAATCAGCTGATTTCGAAGTCGAGACTTCCTAATCCTAATAATGGTTGTTCCGATTTGGTTACTACTCGTAGATCATGGATACCGATGTTCTTTGGTGATTGGGTTACAATTAACCTCACGTCCTAGGAATGGTCTGCCTGAGTCTGTTCAAGACTACACGTTTAATACATTAATCTGTATATTCACACAGATCTTGATAAGTCGCTAATGACTTCAAATTGTTGATGTGACTATAAATAAAAAAATTAAAAAAATAAAAGAATAATAATACTTTTTCAAATCGCCTAGCCGATCTAGGCGTTATGAATATATTAATACCAAATTAAAAGTTGAATCTATGCCAACTATGTGTATGGCTACTCTGATAAAACTCTTAGTTCAGAATATAAGAATCTACATTACAACCTGAAGATTAATTCTCGCGGGTCGCCGCCAGGTTAGACAATGTTATTAATCTAGTAAAACACATAAAATAAATTTCTGAAGAAGTCGATTTTGATATCGGAATTCAACATTCCTCAAACCATTAAAACTTTATTAAATATGTAAATAGTCGTTATTCACTATAATTTTATTATCAAACTAATTTGTTTTTACGTATATTACTATAATAATAAAAAGTGATCTTTTATATTAAATGACAATAAATTTAGTAAATCAGATAATAACTGTCAGAAGAAATCGATATTAGCAAAAACAACATTAAATTTAGTAAAAGAAGTTCTGGTTTATCTATTTATACATATTTTTATTTATTTATTGTTTATACAGTAATGAGATTGATAAGGTCTGAACTGTGGTAAATATTTCGAGAATCATAAGAAAGCTACAAATATCGTAATGATTGGTTTAGTAGTTGTCGCAGTTATCGGGAACAAACAAAAATAACAGCCTCTATATAGTAGTGAGATGCAAAAACAATTGGTGTCTATTTAAGAACTTATGAATTAAAAATTAATGTTCAAATGAAAAAGACAAATATATATATATATATATATATACACAAAACAACCAAGATATTTTGAACAAATTATATAAATATGAGACAAAAAAATAAAACTTATGTGAAAAAAATCTGATGTGGACACCATATGACTTCCTTGTACGCCTATTAAATTACATATACACATATTTTTTTAAAATGAAAAGTACGTAAAATTTTAATTCATTAATAACTTGTGATATTTTTTCATAAATCTTTTTTACTATTATTATTGAATTATTATTTATCATAAAAAAAATTTTACCATCAGAAGTTAATTATTAACAAATCAACATACTTAAATTTAAAAAAAAAAAAGTTAAAAAAAAAGAAAAAAGGATGAAGTCGAATTCGAACCTTGTAAGATCCAAATATTTCATTAATTAAAATTTGATTTGGCCGTAACTCTAGAACCAATGAAAATAACTACCGCTTATGATACACATTGTTGAAAAGCTCTCAATGAGGTCTTATTACTGCAGTTAAGAAAAAGTACAAAATCCTATTTTTGGATTTTGGGCTTTTCTGGAAACTTTCGGTTCAGTCGATTGCAATCAAACGGGGAGGTGGACAACTAGATGTTAAAACAATCCTAAATTCAAAATATCAACATCCTACTACTAATCGTTTTTGAGTTATGAAAGATAAATAAGTACAGACGTCACGCCGAAACTAGTCAAAATGGATTCAGGGATGGTCAAAATGGATATTTCCGTTGAAATCGGAAAACCGAAATTTTTCGCGATCACAATATTTCCTTTACTTCGTACAAGGAAGTAAAAAGAAACAATTTCTATAAAAGAATAACATTAATTGGTTTTAAAAAAAAAATATGATATACAGGAATATTTTAACGAAGCGGACTTATGCTTAAAATTTGGTATAATTTTTTAGTCTATAAAATTCTGATTTGCGAAAATTCTAGAATATTAATATCGGTATAGGATTCTAGAATTACAAACTAATTATTTAAATCAAATAAATTTCCGGTACAACTGACTGATCTTTGAAATAAAGCGAATTATATTAACAAAATTAGTGCATAAAATGTTTAAAAATATTATTCTTCTCTAGAATTAAAAGAAGCATTTATTTCGTTAAACCAAACATTGCATATCCCGCTTAAAAAAAAGCTTTATCAAACTAAGCACGTGTGACCGCAATACTGGTTATGAATTGCCTATTTTCATTTTTATCTAAATTGCCACAATTTCCTTTAAAAAACAAAATCTATGTATTAAATTTTAATATGATATCACAATAATAACAAATATAATTTTAAAAAATCTAGTCGATCGCCAAAACAGTTTGTTGCATTCATAGCGCAGGTCTATCACATTAGACAGATATTAAATTTAAATCGAGATTATATTGGAATTAAATAACCAAGTAAAATGTTGTATGGTATTATACTTTCACTAGACAACATATATACATAAAGTAATCAAGTTTTCAGTTATACTTTATAATAATAATAATAACAGTTGTATTACTAATGTACTTTGGAATGTTGAATTGTTATCTCGTTTTATATTAAACTACTGCCGTTATTATTAATGTATACACTAAAAAAAAACTTATATATCAATAATACGATAATAATACGGCTGTATTAACACAAACATAAAATTTGTTTGCCAATTTATTGGCAAACAAATCTATTTGCTAAGAAAGTATTTATTAAAGGATTTTAAATAAAATATTAATTTTGGATGCTTTTTAACCTAACTAGAATTTATACCCGCGTAAAGGACACTTAAAATAAAATTCTAAAGTTACTACATTAACTGTTAAATAATTATTTTTCAATGTTCGCGTACATTTAATTTTTTTCAACCAAAATATCTTTCCCCTTTTTTACTTCCTTGTACAAAGTAAAGGAAGTATTCTGATCGCGAAAAATTTAGGTTTCCAGATTTCAACGGAAATATCCATTTTGACCATCCCAGAATCCAATTTGACTAGTTTCGGCGTGACGTCTCTGTACGTACGTACGTATCTCGCATAACTCAAAAACAATTAGCCATAGAATGTTGAAATTTTGGATTTAGGACTCTTGTAACATCTATTTGTGCACCTCCCGTTTTTCTTGCAATCGACTGGACCAAAAGTGTCCAAAAAGAGGATTTTTCTTAACTGCAGTAATAAGCTCTCATTGGGAGCTTTTGAACGATACATCATACGTGGCGTTTATTTTCATTGGTTCCAGAGTTATAGCCAAATAAAATTTTAATTAATGAAATATTTGAATCTTATAAGGTGAAGACACATCGGCGAGAATCCGACATCTGCTTTTTTTTAAATATAAATATATTAATTTATTAATAATTATTATTCTCAGATTGTAAAAAAAAATACAATAAATAATAATTCAATAACAATTAAAAAAAAGATGAAAAAATATATAAAATTTTAACCTGGGTCCTCCGGATGAAAGACCGAGACGCTACCACTTGCGCCACGGAGGCCGGCGACCATAAGTGTTTAATAAACATTAAAAATCACAATTATCTACCATTCTTTAACATGATTATCTTAGGAAATCTTAGTAATCAGTATGCTACCAACAAGAACGGTAATCTAAAACAGTTATGACAAACATAACAGATAATTAACATAAAATAACCATTTGTAATTAAAAATTAACAATAAAAGACAAGGGGTAAATACATATGTAATTACTATAAAAATAAACACGGAGATAATTAAATACAATTAATCTGCCAATTAACATAAATTTACTAATCATTTGCTAGATATTGTAGCAGTTCTCTGCTTTTCTTACTTTTTTTTAGAATTTGATAAGCTTTATATATTTTTGTTTTCAGTCATTTGACTGGTTTGATGCAGCTCTCCAAGATTCCCTGTCTAGTGCTACTCGTTTCATATTGATATACCCCCCACATCCTACATCCCTAACAATTTGTTTTACATATTCCAAACGTTGCCTGCCTGCACAATTTTTCCCTTCTACCTGTTCCTCCAATATTAAACGGCTATTAAACGACTATTCCAGGATGCCTTAATATGTGGCCTGTAAGTCTGTCTATTCTTTTAACTATATTTTTCCAAATGCTTCTTTCTTCATCAACTTGCCGCAAATAACCTTTATTCAAACTAAAGCTTTATTCCAGATAAGCTTTATTCAAACTACAATAGTGCCGGACTCCGTGGCGAGAGTGGTAGCGTCTCGGCCTTTCATCCGGAGGTCCCGGGTTGGAATACCGGTCAGATATGGCAGTCTCACACGCTACTTCTCATTCATCTTATCCTCTGATTCAATACCTAACGGTGGTTCCGGAGGTTAAAAAAAAACAAAAAAAAAACACTAAAATAAGTAATACAGTGTCCCATAAATTTCCATACACAGGAAAAATAAACACTTTTTTAATGAAAAGCATTTCTATTTATTTTAATGAATGTATTTATTATTTTTATGTATTGCATGAGTGTATATATATAGAAACTTATGGGACTTCCTGTGCAATTTATACAGTTCGTTTTAAAAAAAATTAATAAAAGGAAAATAATATCGGTCACAAAGGTACATGTTCTAATAGTTGTGGAAGTAGAATTTGTAAACTGATCAATTAAAAAGCACTTAGAACTAACTGACTTAATTCAAAACGGATTTAATTACCAATTACCATGCATAGTATTGCCAATGTAAAGTATTACCAATGTATATGCACAAATAAAACATTTTTATTTAACTTAAGAAATAGTTTAACAGTATTTAGTCTATTGTATGTAGTATTATAACTATTAACAGACAAAATGATTGTTAACTAGAAAAAAAAACAACTGAAAATGGTAATATTTAAATGGTATATATAACCTGAAAAAATATAATTATGGAGCATCCGCAATAATTACAGTTCAACATAATTTTAATTTCTTAACAATAATGTAGCACTAAAAAAAAAACTAAATAAATTATGCTTGAGTATACAACGCACTGTTACCTAGTTAAGTATTAACATAGCAAATAGAAAACAGTCACGAGATAATTAGTCCAAAATAAACATAAATCATTAAACAAAAAGAAATTATTATTAAATCATCATTATTTTTATTAAAAAAATAATTACATATATAACTGTAGGTTACTTAAAAATAATTGCAGGCTATCATCTAACAGAAAGATGTTGGTAATTCATTAGCTTAGAATTAGAGAAAATTATTATCCCACAAACATTCAACAAATTAAAAAAAAAATTCTTTCGCAGTTCTGCGCAACACCGACTTTTCGTTTCCAACGCCCTCAGTATCTCGCAATCAGAAACGAACTGATTTTAGAGTACAACGCAGTACATACGTAAGGTACAGTGACCTCAATTTAAAATTGAGGTTATTTAAATTTCAATGGAATTGATCTAGAAGTTTTGAAGATTTTCGAGATATAAGGAAATGATATTTTCGTACTTTTCATACCTTAAAACGTAAAGAAAATTTAATTTCATCCCCCCTCCCCCCGACTACTGGGAAGGATACGACCGAAAATACCGTACTTTTTTAAAAAAAGTCGGTAAAAAAAAACCATCAAGGAACCATCATGGAACGTGAACTATATTAAATACATGACGACTATTGTGATAATATTTTTCTAAATATCAAACTGAATAACACATTGAATAATATAATGCAATTAATTAAACACTATCATTAGAGTATAGCATAATGCAACTGAGAGATAAAGAAAAACGTAATCATTTTCTTTTATAGAATAATAAAAAATGACTATGTAAAAATAAATAATACCAATTTTTTAAATGATTAATTTTTTTTATGTACAGTGCATCAACAATTAGTCGTTATCGACTTATTAGTGAAATTTAACTGTACCACTAAATGTATTACTCTTGAACAAACTCAGGCCGACCATTCCTGAGATGTGTGGTTAATTGAAACCCTACCACCAGAGAACACCGGAATCCACTACCTAGTAAACAAATCCGAATAAAAGCAACTACCTTTATTAGGATTTAAACCTGAAAAATTGGATTTCGAAATCAGCTGATTTACGACGACGATTTTACCACTAAACTAACCCGGTAGGTTTAATTAAATTTGGTTATTTTAATTCGTTTTATTTAGAAACTTATTATTTCTGTTAGTTTATTAATACGGCTAAGTAGAAAAACCGATATTCACCGGTAACCAATTTTTATCTATAATCGGGAAGAGAATCCTACTTAAATCAAAATGAAAAAAAAAACGTTTTGTATTATAATTGGTTCACATTTGATTTAATTCTTGTGTTTTTAAATTTTTTATTAAAATTTATGCTGAACGAAAAAAATATATATTTAAGTTTCGTTAAAATATGTATAATAACTCCCCGTCACAGTTTCGCCCGCGCTATACGTTTACTTACATTTCCCGTAGCGGTCAATCTTTTTATTTTATGTTTTTTAGTCAAGTGCAGCCAGTCACACATACAGTAACAGTGGCTGTGCTGGTTGAGCCACAACGCCGTATACTTTAGCACCAGTTACAAAAATCGGAATAAAAAAAATTGTTTTTAAATATTTACCTGAAGATTATTTGCAAACCCAAATCTACTGAATATCTAATTTACTATAGTCGGGATTGGGAAAATTTACAATGATTTTTCAAAAAAATTTTTACCTTCTTTCTTTCCATTTCAAGGTCGAATTTCAAAAATCTAGAAATTGGTTTATTGACATGAAGAGTGCACTCACCAAAAACCAGGTTGATTCTTCATTTGTTACCGAGAAATGAAAAAAATAACAGGATTTCGAAAAAAATTCAAAAATTCATTTTAACCCTTGAAACTCGGAATTTCAAAAAATCTATAAATTGGTTTTTGGATATTCATAATGATTCAGCTCACACAGTGATAGTCACAGTTCACAATTCATTAAAATTAGTCTTAAACTGGGAAATCTTCACTACCACATAAACATTTATTTTTCAAGTTTTTCGAGATAAAATATTTCTAAAAACCTTCTCCCTTATGCCAAGAAACATGAGTAAAAATTTGGTTGCGATTGATCAGGAAGTTTTTCTGTTTATCCCGAACAAACAAAAACCTCTTCCCCTTTATAAATAGTATGGATTCTATTTTTTTATCATAACAAAAATATATATATATATATATATATATAAGCTTCCGTAAGATAAGAAGAAACTTATATTTGACATTTAAAAAGTTTCCATTAAAATTTTATTTTTTTTAATTTACACCACGTGCAATTTTCTGTTAAAATATATTTTCAGCTAAATAATAAATATAGTTTTTCCAAAGGAGAACATCTAAATGAACACCGATCTAAATGAAAACAAAAATTTAAAACCAAGTTGTTTAAAATGTTATTTTCTACATTTAAATTTTTTAACTAAAATATTTTTTTTTCTCCCAAATATTTACTATGTAATAAAATTTGATTCACAAAAACTTAAAAGCTGTAAAATAATGCAACACAACGTTCTATCGATAATAAAATTTCTAAAAAAAAAAAAATTGTTTAAAAATAGTTTTTATTTTACGAAATACAAGAAGAGTTTCCTCATTAAAAAAATATATTTTTTAAGTTCTAAATTTATATTACGCTGAATTCATTAAAAAAATTACGATTTGCCTAGCTATAAAAATTGTGAAAGAAAATGTTTTATTAAATTTTTAATAACAATATAACACTTTACCCATTTTTAATTAATTAAATACAGAATCATTTTATTCGGGGAAACTGTAACTCTGCAGAAGGCAGAACTTAAAATATTACTAAAAGAAAAAAATCTGTTAACGACACCACGTGGTTTCCTTGTACGCTTATTAAATTTTACATACACACATTTTTTTAAAAGTACATAAAATTTTATTTCATTTTATTATTTTTTTTATGGTTATTATTGAATTATTATTATTTATCGTAAAAATGCTTTTACAATCTGAGATTAATAATTATTAATAAATCAATATATTTAAATAAAAAAAGGAGATGAATTCTGATTTGAACCTTCCCCTTTTAAGCCAAATATTTCATTGATTAAAATTTTATTTGGCCGTAACTCTGGAACCAATGAAAATAAGTACCACTTATGGATAAATCGATGAAAAGCTCTCAATGAGGGCTTATTACTGCAGTTAACAAAAAGTCGAAAATCTAATTTTTTTAAATTTTGGGCTTTTTTGGACACTTTTGGTCCAGTTGATTGCAATCAAAAGGGAAAGTGCACAAATAGGTTTTACAACAGTCCTAAATCCAAAATTTCAACATCATACAGCTAATCGTTTGAGTTATGCGAGATACATACGTACGTACAGACGTCACGCCGAAACTAGTCAAAATGGATTCTGGGATTTCAAAATTAATATTTCCGTTGAAATCTGAAAACCGAAATTTTTCGCGTTGTAAAATACAACAAACTCTGTATTTAATCTTTAATGCTCATCCAAAAATAAAGTTATTTTGATAAATTTTAATACAAAACCTTCCTCAAAATTCGCTAAATACAATAAACAAATCCAGTCAGATAGGTCTAGCGGTTTCTGAATTTTAAATGATATCGTAATAAAAAAAAAACAACATAGGCATAGATATTATGATTTATAAATACAAATTTTAAACTATAATTTTACCATAAATGAACTGGTTTTAAGAAAATTCCCACTAGTTTGAACAGAAATTAGTGTTAGCGGAAGCAGAATATGTTCTCAAATAAAAAGTTAAAACGAATTGTGAATTATGAACATACTACGTAAATATTAGCATTTCATCGTAACTGTATAACAACAACGTTTCATAAATAACAAGAGAGAATAAAAATTAAAAAAATTGCAACTAAAATAGCTCTGTATATTACTTAAAAGCAATTATATGTAAAGACAACAATATCCTAGCAGTAGTAATGTCAATCTACACTATAATACAAAAGAGTTTGTTGTCTATTCTTTCTTTTTCCGGGGTATCTCATAACTACTGAACCAATCTGAAATTCCTTCCCTGTTTAATAAACGCTTACTTCTTCCCGAGTGAGATAAACTGTAGAGAATTACGTCACTACTCTCTACTCCCCCCCACTTCACTTTTTTATGATGATATGACTAATTTACAAGTAAAAAATTAAGTCTAAGTTAAATAAAAAAATGTATAAATAAAAAAAAAAAATTAAATAGCTATTTATGATTTTGGATCCATCAAACTTCAGAATCTTATTCTTTGGGGTCAGGAAGATTATCCTCTATATTTAGATTGGGGTAATTTGAAATACTACTCTTTTTCAAACAAGTAAAACATTTAACGTGAAACAGGGTAAAAATATATTTAAACCTTTTACACAAGAGTTTTGTATGAAAATTTTCCTTTTAATTTTTAAAATGATCCTTTCAACACATAACAATTTTTTTATGAAATTGTATATCTATTTTATCCAATGAAAAGATTATTTTCATGGAATAATACTTATGTTTTTTACGAATAAATTCTATTGATACGTGGCTACCATATGGATGTAGACAGAAAAATATATTTTACGTTATCAAGATGTCAATAATTGTATAATAATATACATTTTTGTTGATTAAATTAATTTTTTAGATTATCAGTTCTTATATATCACTACCAAACGAGATAGTCCCCGCTTAAAAAAGGGTAAACAATTTTTAAAAAACTCGTTTCCTGCAAATATTCACTGAAGGAGAGACGGGGTAACTTAAATTAAAAAAAAAGTCTGATGTAGACACCACTTGACTTCCTTGTACGCCTAAAAAATCCTTGGAAAATTTATTAATAACAATTATAGACTTAGATTTCTGTTTTATTATTTGATAATAAACAAAAAATCGGGCTACTAAATCTCACAAAACTATTTTTACTTCATTTTACGAAGTAAAGGAAGTATTGCGATTGCAAAAATTTTGGGTTTTCAGATTTCAACGGAAATATCCATTTTAACCATCCCTAAATCCATTTTGACAAGTTTCAGCGTGACGTCTGTACGTACGTAGTTACATATCTCGCATAAATAAAAACGATTAGCCGTAGGATATTGTAATTTTGGATTTAGAACTGTTGTAACAGCTAGTTGTGTACCTCCCCTTTTGATTGCAATCGTTCGACCAAAAATGTCCAAAAACGAAAAATGTTGAATTTTGGACTTTTTTCTTAACTGCAGTAATAAACCCTCATTGAGAGATTTTCAAAGATATGTCATAAATGGTTCTTATTTTCATTGGTTCCAGGGTTATAGCCTAATAAAATTTTAATTAATGAAATATTTGGATCTTAAAATGGGAAGGCACGTCGGTTCAAATCAGGCTTCATCTCCTTTTTTTTAAATTTAAATATATTAATTTACCTGTGCGAAAAAATGTTTACGACAAATAATAATTCAATAATAACAATAAAAAAATATATGAAAAAATATCAGTAGTTATTAATGAAATAAAATTTTATGTACTTTTCATTTCAAAAAAAAATGTATACATGTAATTTAATAGGCGTACAAAGAAGTCATGTAGTGTCCATATCAGATTTTTTATAAAAAAGTAGAGGAAGCTCATATGAATATTACAAGTAAAAAATAACTTAAATAAAATTTCTATGTGAAGGAGAGTGTCAGGACTGAACAATCTTTATTTTTTTGTTTATTTTTATTTTTTTTAACTTTCGGGACCACCGTAGTAGGTACTGCGTTAGAGGATGAGATGAATGACAACAGCGTGTGAAAATGCTATACTTGACCGGGATTCGAACCCGGGACCTCCGGATGAAAGGCCGAGGCGCTACCACTCGCGCTACGGAAGCCGTCCTTTAGTATGTTTAGGTCGATGCTTGCAGACGGCAAAAAAAATTGGGAAGAAACTTTTTTTTAAAGTTTGCGCGTCGAAATGGTTGATATAAGAAGAAGCGTTCAAATATTCAAAATAAATAATTAGGAATGGGAAATCCAATAATAATGGTATTTAAATAAAAGTAATAAAAAAAAATTCTATCCCGCTAAGTGCAGACACAGTGTATAATTGAATACATTAAACAAAAAAAATAAAAATAAAAAACGTTCATTAATTTATTGTTTTACTCTGTACAACCAATTTTTCTTAGAACAATGCTATATAAATAAATAAATCTATTTTTTATTCTAATCGGTACATAATAATATATTATGGAGATCACGTCAGGAATGGATGCAATTAATTATAAGATAAAAATGAGGTACGATTAACATATTAATTATTTACAACACAAATACGTAGAATAATGTTAAAATAACATTGTATGTTAGAAGATATCAAATATAAATAATAATTCAGAACGACGTTATTGGAATTTATTTGAGTAGATATTTATGTACACGTTAACGGGAAGCAAGAAAATTAGGGGTATTTTTACAATTTTTTATTAGTATTTTATTTTAAATCCACCAACAAAATAATATTATTTCTGATTATGGCCGAATAGGTAGCGTTCGAAACTTCGTTCGGAGGTCCCGGGTTCGAATCCCGGTCAGGCATAGCACCTTTTCATACGCTACCGACTTCCACCGAGCTAATGATCATAGCTGTTGATAATCGCTCTTTCGTAATAAAAAAATATTTTTAACTGTATTTTAAATAAATTGATAAAAAGATTTTTTATAAGTGTTTCAGTAACACAATAAAACAAAATACACAAGACGAATTGCAAGAGTTGCTTTTTCTGTGATAATTAATAATAAAACTGAAATACTGTCTTCCTGTTTATTGAAGTTATACAGGAAAACAGTGCGCGATGTAGACAGTGAAGGTTTTACCATTTTAGGGCTCAATATTACCAGCGTTTCTGGCGAAGAAGGGAAAGGGAAAGAATTTTACTTTTAATTTATTCTATAAGCCTGGTAGTGGATGTTCGATGTTCTTTAGGAGGTATACTTATTCCCGAGATGATTTGTGAACTACAAGATAGATCGGTTACAGTTTTGATGTTAAGACACTAAATACAAATGCAAATAAAATATCCAGTAGAAGCATGTTTAATAAAAAAAATGAAGTTTAGTAGTTAACATAAGTAATGTACAGTATAACCATTAAAATTAATCTAATAATACTAATTTATCAAGATTAAAAAGAGCGCATTTGTATATAAAACAAAAAATCAATAAAATTTATTTATTATAAAAAATGCGCGTCGAAAATATCGTCATTTATTGCAATAATAATAATAGAATTACGATCGTTATGATTAAAATAATAATGAAAATCATTATTAGAAATATTATTATTATAATTACTAAATTTATAATTAAAAAAAAAACCAATTACAAAATAAATAAAAATAACAATCCATAAATATGGATGTAGCGTAATATTGTTAGCTCATTTTCTATTTTAGGTTAATGATTATGTATTATCGATAAATTTTATTTATGCTGTCATATTTGTATTTACTTATGTATAATTTTGTGGTAAATGTTTTTATTATGAACAGTAGTTTCTCATCTAAAAGTAATATTGGATTGCAGCCTGTCCGGGTGTTGTCTCACTCTTTCTCGTTCTATCTCTTTCTCTTTTTGTATATATATGTATATTATTATCTCTCTCATTTTATATCTTTCTCACTCGCTCTATCATTCCCTCTCTTTCATTCCCCCTTCCTCACCATCATCGTTCCTTTATTCTATATTCCATCGCCCCTCTACTCCATAACCCTATTCATAGTTTAATGAAAACTTTTCCTTCACATTACTTATTTATTTATATTGTACATATAAACTCATATATATATATATATATCGATGTAGAATATAGATGTAGTTTTTTATAACTCACTTTTTCATGTTATACTTTGTGATGCATGTATGTATGCGCGCGCGCGCATCCAAACATGTTTTTTTTATTAAAAAATAAATAAAAAATCGATTTGTTGTTTGCATTATACATATTAAAAGAAAAAAATAACATTTATTATACTAAAAAATAAATCCAGTGAAAAATTAAAAATATCCTTTTCTTTAAGGCCTTTTCTCGTGATTTTCTAGGATTACGTTGAAAGGATTTAATACGACTTTTTACATTTAATCCGTTCCTTGTTACACGTTCAGACCGTTATCGTATTAGAAAATTCCCCCCAGCATTTTACAAATAAATTTCTATCATAAGCGATGTTACGTAATATTGATATATTCAATAAAATAAATAATAAATTACTTAATTAGTGGAATGAGTTTTGTACCAGACGAATTATTGCTTTATACATTAATGTTTATTTACTTGTCAAAACTATACATTATGATGAGATAAGGTGAACTGTTGACCGGAGTTATATTCGACGGATATTTGTTAGTATAACCGTGATATATGTCATTAATAAATACATATGATAATCATTTGCTAACCAAATTAAATACTAAAATTATTATCATTTTGAATATCGCTTAAAATATTTATTTTAAATTATTATTTAAGATGACTACACAAATTAAAAAAATATATATTTAATTTAAATTTTAATATTAATTTACTATAACACATTGTTGCAAACCTTGGCTATTTTAGAATTTTGGAAAGAAAAGTAGATTGTTTTTACATGATAAACACTTCTACAGGACCCGGAATAAATAGTTTATAGATCGTTTCAAAACTACCCGCAAAATTACAGTAGTAATGCACTTTCTCCACAGATCCTTGTATCCTCAATATGGACGATAAAATTCCTACTTAAAATCCCCAAAATTAATAATTGGGAATGGAAGAAGGAATCAAGGATAAGGATAAGGAATAGGAATGAATCATGAGAAAGGACGATTTACAATAGAGGGAATCGCGATATTAGACAAACAATCCCGTTAGGAAGAAAACACATACCCCCATTCCAAGAAACAGTAGCTTATTCCACATCATAATTCCCCAGAAAATGGGATCATTCTACTCACGAGGGGAGCACCAAATGTACTTAAATGGAAAATTTCGGTCGATCAATAAAAATACATACGGTCAACAAAAGAACTTTTCACCCAGAAACCAAAGGAAAACCTGAGAAGAGGTACAGTATTCCTAAACGCACTGTCATTCCTAAATGTATTCCACTGAATTACAATCTGTTCAATCAGAAGCCCACTGGAGTCGAATAGGAATTTTAAATTTAGATAAATCGACTTAAATGGGTATAAATAACAATTATAACCGGATTTTCTGAGTTTTCATTAGTGAAAATTGATTAAATAGTTTACAAAATAAAGTTTGAACACGTATTATGGACAGCAATAGCAATTTCTAGAATATTATTAATACTTCTACTTAAATAGACACTAAAATGATTATTGCTTTCTTTAACGTAAACATAAGTTTCTAAAGATGTAGAAGAAAAAAATAAAAACTAGTCATCATTTTTATGTATTTACCCAAAGAATATATATGGTATCACAGCTTTTCACAATATTTTAGTTTCATATCCATGAAAATCGGTGGATTACTTTTTTGAGAAACGTGTAAAAAATATTCATTTTATTTTTTTCTAATTATTCGTATCTTAAGGGACTAAAACGTAATGTGGATAGTTTATTCTTATTTTAACAAAAATGTTTTTAATAGCGGACGCGGATAGAGACCTAAACAGATTTTACTAATTGGGCATACTCCTTTTTTTCTTTAATAAATAAATTATTAATAAACAGTCAAAGAAGCTGTATAAAGATTTTTGTTTTGTTTAAAAAAAAAATTCGAAACATGTAATCAAATATTTATAAAGTAGATAAAAAAAAGTGTATATGTGTAATAAAATTAATTTTGCTTCGGATAGATGATGAAATTTATATCTTTGAGGAAAAATCCTTCATTTGTTAAAAAATAATGTCATATCAGTATTCAAAACATGACAAAATTATCCTCATTAACGTAAAAATAAAATTAAATAAAAAACTGCATTTAACTTAACAATATTAATTAATGATGAATACATTGTGGTTAAAAACACAGCAAATATAAATGATTTTTTTTTAATGTACATTTTACGTTAAAATTACTCTATATTTTAAAACTGGATTGTCCAATGACTATTAACTAAATTATAATTAAAGAAGTAATCGTGAATCAAATCAAGAAATCGTATTTAATTATCTTACATCACAATCAGTATAAAGAAGATGAATAAAATTAAAATCATTATTCTATACACACACGTAAAAACAAATTGAATGATTTTTATTTCATCTAAATAAGACATTTAGATTCATTGTAGTTTTAAAAATACTAAGCAAAAAAAACTACAAAAAAAGTTAAATAATATATAATTCACGCACACAATAGATAAAACTACAAAAGGAAAACAACAATAGTCTATTCATTTTTTGAATACGTTATTTGGAATCTTAAGAATTAATAATGAAGACATTTTTAATACGTAACTAACTTTGGCAAATGCAAAAAAAAACAGACTTTAACAAACTTTTATCTCATTTTTAACTTTATAATGATTTTTAAAAGACCACCAATAAATTAATATAAAATTACAGAAATAAAAAAAAAACTTAAGGTTTTTTACGTATACAATAAACTGCTTAAATTTAGTATTAATTTTGCTTAAATTTAGTATTTCAATGTAGAGTATTCAGTCAATTCATCCAAAACCCAACCCATATTTACAACAAAAGATCTTTTTTTTCTATTTCTGTTTAGCCTCTGGAACACGTAAGGTATTACTTCAGAGGATGAATGAGGTTGATGTGCATGAATGTAAATGAAATGAAACCGTGTACAATTTCAGGTCGATCATTCCTGAGATATAAAAAACCCAACCACCAAAGCATACTGACACCCACGATCTAGTATTTAAATCCGTACAACAGTAACTGCCTTTACTAAAATTTGAACCTTAGAACTCTCGACTTCGAAATCAGCTGATCTGCGATGACGAGTTTGGATTGGTCTAGTAGTAAAAGATATATTTATTTTTTTATTTTTTTTAACCTCCGGGCGTTAGTTATTACTTCGGAGGATGAGATGAATGACAATTTTTGTAGCGTGTGAAAATGCCTTGCCTGACCGGAATTCGAACCCAGGACCTTAGGATGAAAGGCCGAGAGAGGCTACCACTCGAGCCACGAAGGCCGGGAAAAAAGATATATTTCTGTATTCTAACAAAATAACGATCCTTTATTAGTATTATTCCATGCTTTCTCTACTTCCATCGAAAACTATTACAATATATTTTTCCCGATGAATTCAAAGCTTATTAACTCGCTTAGTACATAAAAAAATAAAACAAAAATCGATGGCGATATTATTTAATTCCCATTCTTTTTTCTATTAATTTACGTAATTTGATTTTGCTTTTAATGTTTTTTGTCATATAACAGAAAAAAGTGCACTGATATTTTTTTAAAAAACTTATCTAATCCTAATTTACACTCGTAAGAAACGTTTTTAAAAAAATACTGTCTAATAACTAATAATCTTCCTTTGGATTTTGGACTTTTTCTTAACTGCAATAATACGCACTTATTGAGAACTTTTAAACGATACGTGATAAGTGTAACTTATTTTCATTTGTTCCCGTTACAGCCAAATAACAAATAGTTTTTATCTATTACGTTTTTTTTTGGGGGGGGAAACGGGTTTCTAATTATTGGCAATTTTCCAAGTAAAAGATATTTCATACACGAATAGTGTTATTAAAAAAAAAAATATGATATGTTTGTTTTGATAAAGATTAAAAAAATTTATATAGTAAAAAAACATCATCATTATTATTATTTTGTGGAGGATGAAATGATTTTTGTAAATAAACATGTGAAAAATATTACGTAACAGTACAGTCAATGTATAATGGTTTTTATAAGAAAAATATATTAGCCATGTCTTGGCTTGAGAGCAGCAATCCGTTGTAGCTATCTAGTTTATCTATATTTTAACGTAGTAATGATTATAATACTTTCCTGTAAGTAGTACTTATTTTTAAAAGACCTCTTTTTTAAAAAATAAGATTTCGTACTTATATAACCTTGTTATTTTTAAAAATAATACATATTTCCTTTTACACTTGATGTGTAAAGAAAAAACAATTTTTTTTTAAGTAACGATTCCTAATTGAAATAATTGTAACTTGACAAACAGTTCGTAACTGAAAAATTGTTGGAAAAAAAACAACTCCTAATTAGGCAAGGACAATGAGAAAAGATTAATTATTTGATAATTAATAAGAAATAGTTTTCTGCGTTTCAGACAAATGAAGTTGAATTAAAATTAAATTGCATTAAAAAGTTATCAAAAAAGACTAATTATCTTTAGTTATGCTTTTTCTTTAATTAATTTAATAAGATAAATAAATATAAAACTAACGAAACGTAAGTCGTGCATTTACGCAAAAATTATTGAAAATAAATTAAAACCATCTTCAATAATGTTACCTTTATTAGGAAGAGAGTTGTTAAACTTAAACTCATGGGTTAAGTTATAACAAAACTTGTAAATAAAGGATTGAACTTCGACAAAAGACAAACAAGAGCAAAAATATTGTAATTAAATATGCAACATTTTATAATAAATTCAAAATGTTATATCTAATTTCATATTTATAATCTATATTAGCCAGGGAGTTCTGCCTCCTGGATCGTTATCCTCATGGTTGTTTGATTTATAATGATAAATAAAAATTAAAGCCTGAAAAGCTCTCTTTCCTTCAACGTTTTTCTCGTCAGATTCTTGACATACAAGCTGTGATATGCTCCTGCTATAATCGAACATACCCCTTTTGGTTCCCCTGTACATTTCTTCTTTTTTTTAAGAGTTGTAGTCTTGTACAGACTCAGTTCGACCATTCCTGACCCTCCGGGTTAGTCTAGTGGTGAACGCATCTTCCCAAATCAGCTGATTTGGAAGTCGAGAGTTCCAGCGTCCAAGTCCTAGTAGTCAATTATTTTTACACGGATTTGAATACTAGATCGTAGAAACCGGTGTTCTTTGGTGGATGGGTTTCAATTAACCATACTTCTCAGGAATGGTCGAACTGAAATGGTAGAAGACTACACTTCATTTACACTCATACATATCATCCTCATTCTTTCTCTGAAGTATTATCTGAACGGTAATTACCGGAGACTAAACAGTAAAAGAAAGACAAAAGGTCGACCATTTCTGAGTCGTGTGGTTAATTGAAATCAACCACCAAAGAACCGGGAACCTCATCTGGAGGTCCCGGGTTCGAATCCCCGTCAGGCATGCCATTTTCACACATGCTACAAATCATTCATCTCATCCTCTGAAGAATGCCTAACGGTGGATCCGGAGATTAAAAAAAAAAAATCACCAAAGAACACCGGGTATAATCGATCTAGCATTCAAATCCGTATAAATGTAATTGCCTTTACTAGAATTTGAAACTTACAACTAACTCTCAACTTCGAAATAAGCTGATTCGCGATGACGAGTTCACTAGACCAACCCGGTGGGTTACCCAGAATACTTTGTATCTCTGGAAGAGGCCAAAATGGAGAGCTGAAAATCGTATATGTTGTGAAACGCGTATAAATTATGCATTTATCCTACTAATATCAAAACAAGATAATTTGATTCTTATGATATTCCGGTAAGTTACCAGGATATCTAATGCAGTTCTCTTAATTTGAGGCCCGTGTGTACCTGCGTTCCTTCGTTCAGGTAATGAGTTTTACCTATTTTATTACATTTATGGGAAAAATGTAATATACGATAATTCTTGTACGACCTATTATTAATAAAATTAATAAGTACATATAGTAAAAATTAACTTCTTCAATACTTCATTACAAATATATGCTGGTTAACCATGCATGGATTAACAAGATTAATTAATAGAATACAGGAATTTATTTCATCATGAATTAATACAAATTCGAACAACGAACAAACCTAAATCTTATTCCTTAAAATCTCAATTTTTACGCATTACGTGTTATTTTACAACACAAGCGTTTAAAAACGATATTTTTTTTTACTGAAACGTAGCTTTTTCCCTTGTTAAATTGAAGCAATATAACACTTGATGTACAATTATCACATAATTGCTTTCTCTGAGAGTAATGATGTTAATTACATTTATGGGGTAACACAATGACAGTGTCTTTTTTTGTACTCACCTTAATTTCAGTGAACTTGCTATCCTGTTATGCAGTAGTATATTTGACTCGGTAAAGAAGGCAAAAAGAACCACTTAATTCCCCATTTTCTAGTTTAGCATGGAAATATTTTTATTATTAAAGATGGCTATATCATATTTTTTTTTTTAGAATGACTTACGACTCATGTCAGAATTCTTACAGCATTACGGTATATGTATGTTATTAACATACATAGGTAGTTTTACCCATTAAAGTTCTCAAGACACTGATGCTTGGAACTCCTTTGTATATTTTTATAAACCGTTATCTAAAACAATAAAATATTTCAAATACGCATTTATAATTTGCCGTCCGGATATTAAAAAAAACACCTGCAGTAATAAATATTTGTCACGTAAGGCATAAGTAATTTTAAAAGTATTTATCAACGATACTTTATCTTTGGTGTAATATTAGTAATCTAGGAATTTATGATAATGGCAGGCGATAATGTAACCATATCGTAGCCAGATAAATGTTAAATAATACCGATTCGATTATTCAATACTTTAAAATAACTCCTCACAAAAATAACATCCAATATCTCTTTATATCCGTAAATATGCTTATGTAAACCAATACGATTTTAGGTAGTTATCTTTAAATATATTTAAATCTCCAATTATTATAAGAAATTCTATTTTCTTAAATGGCACCCAGTTCGTAGCAGTAACAGTGCAAACAAGGTTGTAAATTGTTTTTAAGTCTTTTACCAGCATGGAAAATATTGTTTATATTTATTATGAAGCAGCGAAAAAGTAAATACTACAAAGAACCCCATACCTAATTTTTTAAAATACGCGTTTAATAAAGATCATAACAAATTTATTTATACTAATTTATTATTTTTTTACTTCCTTGTACGAAGTAAATGAAGTATTGTAATCACGAAATATTACGGTTTTCAGATTTTAAAGGAAATATCCACTTTGACCATCCCTGAATCCATTTTGACTAGTTTCGGCGAGACGTCTGTACGTACGTTTATATCTCGCATAACTCAAAAACGATTAGCCGTAAAATGTTGAAATTTTGGATTTAGGACTGTTGTAACATCTAGTTGGGGACCTCATTTTGATTGCAATCGACTGAACCAAAAGTGTCCAAAAAAAGGTCAAAATCCTCCAAAAATTGGAATTTGGACTTTGTCTTAACTGCAGTAATAAGCCTTCGTTGAGAGCTTTTCAACTATTTATAAGTGGTACTTATTTTCATTGGTTCCAGAATTATAGCGAAATAAAATTTTAATTAATGGAATATTTTGATCTTACAAGAGGAAGGCACATCGATTCGAATTCGACTTCATTTCCTTCTTTTTTTTAAATTTAAATATATTGATATATTAATAATTATTAACCTGTGATTGTAAAAAGAGTACAACAAATAATAATTCAATAATAATAAAAGAAAAAATGTGAAAAAAAATCAGAAGTTATTAGTAAAATAAAATTTTATATATTTTTCGTTAAAAAAAACTGTGTATATGTAATTTAATAGGCGTATAAGAAAGTCATGTGGTATCCATATCAGATTTTTTTAAATTGCGTTAGGTTTATTTGTTGATCAGTAAAATGTTAATAAAGAAAAAAAATGAAAATTCATATGTAAAAAATTCGTATAATAGAACAGAAACAATTTTTATTAGATACTTTATACAGACTTCCACTCGCGCACAGAGTCCTATTGGTCTCATTGTAATTTCCTCTCAACCGTAACATAAATGCAAGTTGAAAAAAATACATATGTATGTGAAAAAGAAAGAGAACATGTGAGTGCGCGCGCTCACAAGAACACACATCAAAACACGGTTATTACACGGATAGCTTACAATTATTTAATATCAAATACAAGCATATTAAGAAAGAAAGAAAAAACATTAAAATGCGTCATTTCCTTTAACACAAAACTAAAACTATTTTAATTTAAATAACAAAAACTTGTATCACTATATTTAGTAATAATGCATTAAGTTAAAATAATAATAATAAGTTAAAAAGAAAACATCCATTAAATATATTTATTACATTTTAAAAATGCTAAAATAAAACAAGAAAGTCTGCAATAATTATTATTTTATTCTAAGAGTTGTAATATTCTTATTATACATTTATTCTCTTCTTTGCAGTAAATTTAATTAGGCGTATACATAAACATGTCATGTATACACTGTACGAGTGTGTTTGTGTGTTCTGCGAGCGAGCAAGCGAGCGAGCGCGCGCGCGCGCGTGTGTGTGGTGTAAGCGTACACAAAGAAGGAGAATTGATTCTTTATTTTAGTAGAGAAGTTGAAGAAAATCATGCCTCTCTTACGTTAAACCAAAAGGAGAAAGATAGAATGACGCTAACTATTAGGGGAGAAACTGTAGAGAAAGAAAGAGAGAGCAGAGAAAATTAAAGAGAAGCAGTAAGGAGACGTACAATGAAAAAGAGAGAGAGAGCGCGCGCGCGAAGGAAAGGAGACACCGTTTGCGGGAACGCAGTAAAAAATTGCTACGATAAAGTGAAATGTGTATACAACAATCCTTTCCGTTGCTGTTTATACAATATATGCATAATATATTAACACTGTATTTTTCATTTTATTATTACTATTATTACCTTTTTTTAACATTACCTGTTTAAATTATTATTCAATCCATAAACCGAACAATCTTATTACAGTTTAAAAAATCGATAAACATAATATTTTTTTAAAAAATGAGTGCCTACTTTTTCTAAATAAACATTTTTTTTTTTAAATATATTTTTTTTTTCCAGTGAAACCTAGTGTCACACTAATTAACGAAATCATAAGTTAAAAATATATATTATATAACTGCAACTTATAATTTTTCTAAGAATATCGAACATTAAAATACTGTACATGTATCTGGTTTTTTTTTTTATCGTACATTACGAATAAATCCAACCTCTTATATTTTTATTAATTTTCCTCATAATAGAACAAAGTCGTAGAAAATTTTATGTTAAAAAAGCTTATCACTGAAAATTTTTGTATTTACATCCAACTAAAAATTTAATCCCTACCCCACTGATAAACAGGTAGATTAATTTTATTTCAACATTACATATTTCCTTATCTAATTAATAAAATTAACTTAAAAATAACAATATTGAAACGCATACCAACGTAATAAAACCGTGGACGTTTTGAAGTCAGTACCAGTTAATAAAACAATTACTAACACCTTTTTTCCTGTTTAGCCTTCGGGAATCACAGTCAGGTATTACTTCAGAGTATGAATGAGGATATGTATGAGTGTAAGTGAAGTGTAGTCATGGTGCCAAGGTGCTACAGCGCATGTTACAACAGAGAATAACAGGAGCAGTGAAGTAACCCACCGGCAAGGTCTAGTGGTGAACGCGTCTTCCCAAATCAGCTGATTTGGAAGTTGAGAGTTCCAGCGTTCAAGTCCTAGTAAAGTTATATTTAAACGGATTTGAATACTAGATCGTGCATACCGGTGTTCTTTGGTGGTTGGGTTTTAATTAACCAAACATCTCAGGAATGGTCGAACTGGGACTGTACAAGACTACTCTTCATTTACACTCATACATATCATCCTCATTCATCCTCTGAACTATTATCTGAAAGGTAATTACCGGAGGCTTAACAGGAAAAAGAAAAGGAGCAGTGAAGTAGGCGGGCGGACCCTTCCCTCCCCCTATCAATATGGATTTTGCAAAGGCAGGTCCGCCTTGGATGCCGTGGCCGATGTTTGCGAGGCGACGAGGAGGGTGGTTAGAGTCCCTGGAAGAAGGATGTGCGTCAACAATGGATTTAATTGCATAACCCATACTGCTATAATTGACTCATTGGAGAGATACGGAGTTTGCGGTATTTACGGGAGATGGTGCGCTCGTATCTTGTTGGACGCAGATTGAATTGTCGTTTACAGAACAGATTGGTGGAACGGACACTTGACAGGGGGGTTCCCCAGGGGTCGGTCCTTGGACCGACCCCCTGGAACCTTGCTTATGACGGCGTACTTCGGGTGGTTCTACCACGAGAAGTTAAAATAATGGGCTATGCTGACGACTTACCCCTGGTCGTCGAAGCGGGAACACGACGTGAGGCCACGGAAAAGATTTCAAACTCCTATACGGTGATAAGGGGATGGATGGCTGGACCAGGGTTGACGCTGGCCCCAGAAAAGACAAAGGCGGTGTGATCTACTCCGCCAAACGGAGGCGGACGATCACGCTTGTGATAGAACGTAGAAGGATTGCCTCCATGCCGGCAAATAACTTGGAGTCTGGATAGACTCCAAGATAGGCGATGCACAGGATAATATCGACAAACCCAACAGTCTGTAAAGAGGCTGCAGAGGTTTTAGCGGGTCACCTCCCAATCGACCTTACGATATCGTTGCGGAGATTGAGAAAACAGGGGACTCTGCCACCTGTGGATAAAAAACGGCTAGCCAGTGACATACAAGAGCTAATGGACGTATGGCAGGAGCGATGGGACCGGTCCACGAAGGGACGGTGGACGTCGTTTACTGGGAACATCAAGGATTGGTATAGGAGATCGCAAGGCACGCTGGGTTACAGTCTCACTCAGTTTCTGGCGGGCCATGGCGGATTTAGGACATACCTGTTCCGATTCGGTCTAGACCATACCGACCTCTATCCGGAGTATGGAGAGGAGGAAAGCCCCCTGCACGTCTACTTCAGATGTTCACGTTTCAGAGAAGAGCAAAAGGAGTTATTAGATACCCTGGGTTATGGAAATATATTCCAGCCGGAAGACATTCAGAGAATGTTAATGAGCGATGAGGAAGAGTGGGCTGCGGTGGATCGATGTGCTAGGAAGGTAACAGACAAGCTCCGTCTGCGGAAGGAGTTCGGCAAAGAAGAAGACGTCGAGGATGCCGGGATGGACAGGTCTGTGGCTGAGTGCCTGGGGTGTTCCTGCGAGCGTGCAGGGGTCGCCTGGGCGCATTGAGGCCGTGGACACTCTGTTACCGGTGCCTGAGCATTTTTCACTCAACACTGAAGCAACGACTGATGGCTGTTATGGGTAAGTATGTAAGTTGAGTGCATGTTTTGCTAGGCGTGTGTGAGTGTGTGCGCGCGGCCAGTGCATGTGTTGATGGGCGCCTCTTTCGAGACTGCCTTTCGTGTTTGGTGTTTCTCTCCACTTGAATTCTTGCGATGTCTGTGTGTGCGTTGGCAGGGTCTGTACCCGTGTGTGTGTGTGTGTGTGTGTGTGTGTGTGTGTGTGTGTGTGTTTGAGGAGGTCTCACGTGCCTGTGGGAGTGTTTGTACTTGGTTGGAACTGTGTGTGATATCCTTTAGTGGTGTGCTGTGTTTTGTGATGCGCGTGATGACATGGTTTTGATGTTTCCTTGTGGTGGCCAATTGTGTGTGTCTGAAGTAATGTTCTACCAGCTATTCCAGAAGGGAGGGTTGCCAGGGGTGGAGGTTTGGTCGGTAGTGCGCAGGTGTACATACGAACTTAATAACACACTGCGGAACCTGTTAGCGAGTCCGACACTTCTTATGCGCCTGTTAATGGGGTTCCTCCCAACTCTATTAAAAAAGAAAGTCTTGTACAGTCGACCAATTTCTGAAATATGTGGTTAATTGAAATGCCAACCCACCGAAGAACACCGGTATCCACGATCTAATATTCAAATCCGTATAAAAGTAACTGCCTTTACTAGCAATTAAACTTGGAACTCTCGACTTCGAAATCAGCTGATTTGCGAAGACGCGTTCTTTGGTGGTTGGGTTTCAATTAACCACATATCTCAGGAATGGTCAAACTGAGACTGTACAAGACTACACTTCATTTATACACTCATACATATCGTCCTCATTCATCCTCTGAAGTATTATCTGAAAGGTAATTACCGGAGGCTAAACAGGAAAAAGAAAGTTATAGCCAAATAAAATTTTAATTAATGAAATATTTTGATCTTAAAACGGGAAAGCACAATGGATCGAATTCGACTTCATTACCTTTTTCTTTTTAATTTAAATATATTGATTTATTAATAATTATTAACCTGTGATTGTAAAAATTTTTTTACAATAAATTCAATAATAACAATAAAAAAAAGAAATGAAAAAGTGAAATACAATTTTATGTACTTGTAAAAATGTGTATATGTAATTTAATAGGCGTACAAGGAAGTCATGTTGTGTCCACATCAGATTTTTTATTTCCAAACTAATCTTCTTGAAGCGTACAAAAATATTTTCTGTAAGTATTGGATGACATCAGGTTCTTAAATTTGATAAAAATCCAACACTATTTTTAATGAAAACAAATAAATTAAAAAAATATATTTTATGTCTTTATTTTAAAGATGTTATAATTTTTCGTTTAAAAATATTTCAACGTGTACGTATGTTATATGTAAAATATTTAGGTCAGCACCATCTGTTGAGCTTCCATTAAAATAATAAAATCATAGAAATCTGTGCATCTGGTTTTGAGTACAGATTAAACAAATAATACAGGTAGAATTTTTTTCTTAACATAATTTTACAAAAATTAGGACAAATTAATAAATTCTATAGTAAGACTGTACTATGTTCTTAAAGTATCATAAAATGAAATTATAACATATAAAATAATACTAATTTACCCCTTAAAAATCTTAGAATAAATTTTGAAACCCTTTCCCAATTTGCAACACGCCAAATCTAGGAAAAGTTAACAAATTTTCAACAATAAATCAGATTATTAAAAATACAACTATGATTTTTATACGTAATTATTCCAATTCGTTATAACAAAAATAGGGCCTAGTAGCAAAGATTAAAACTTTTACTTGATATCGGTTTATTTAAGCAGAAATAATAAAAATAATTACTATTCGTTTTATAATGAAAAATTAGCAAAATGTATAAAACCTCTATTTTTCGGGACGGATAAAAACCGATAAAACGGGACAGGTAATAAACTATCCCCACCCTAACAATGCAACAATTAGAAGAAAATAAAAAAAATGGGTGAAACTCAAAAATTATTTTTAAAAAAGTTCAAGGTTTAGGGATTATTTTTTAAATTTTTTTACGATTTTGACGTTAAAATAATTTTTAACCAGCATAAATATAACTAAAAAAAATACCCCCCATTAATGAAACTCCCCATTAATATTTTACAAACTATTTTTTTAAATTGTTGCGCAGTTCTGCGCAAGAAGAAACTTTCGTTATTTTATTTTGTATAATTATTTTATATAATTTTTTTAATATTAAAATATATTTTCTCTTAATAATAAAATAAAATTATTAAAACCGTAATTTGGATGAAATACGAGTAATTAAAAATTGGGAGTCGATCCAACACGCAAGCATCTAGTTCAAACTTGCCACCACTATGATTCACTGCATAAGCGCATATGAAACGACTTTGTTAACATAACATAACATTGAGGTTATGTTGTCTGTTGTCGACCTTAAATTGAGCATAACTCAAGAAAGACTCAATCAATCTTTTAAATTTTTAAGTGCACAACTTCAGATACAGTACTACAGCATATCTAAATTTAAATGAAATTGATCGAGTAGTTTGGAGATTTTCGAGCTACAAAATTTTCAATTTTTTTTGGAACAAGTGAGCGTAACCCAAGAACGACTCAACCAATCTCCTCCATCAAATTCTCACGTGCACAACATCAGATACACTACTACAGAATATCTAAATTTCAATGAAATTGGTTTAATAGTTTTGGAGTTTTGAGTCACAAATATTTCATGTATATATACATAACGGAAATAAAATTTAAAGTGAATGGTATTTTCGTACTCCTTAAATCTCAAAACGTAAAGAAAATTCAATTTTACTCTTTCAATTCCACCGTGCGACCGAAATTAATACCGTACTTTTCTTCGAGAAGTCGTTAAAATTGAATTAAAACAAAATTGTACAGGATATTTAATTTAAAGAGGTCCCATCACTCAGAAGTTTATATATGTGTCTGAGATGAATAAAATAATGTGGAAAATGTTGGTACAGCAGGAGTGGGGAGGACTGTTTATTGCCAGCACATTTACTGTATAAGACTGTTTCGAACACTGGATTTTGAACAAGATTATGTAATCGTGTGTTATTTGTTAAATGCGATTAACTGTTGGAACGTGGTATTCGTGATGGAAATTTATTTAGGAACGAAATCTCCTGTTCGTTGTCGGCGAAAGTTCAACGAGAAGTTTGAAATGGAAGCACCAATGAAAAGTGTTAATAATAAGTTCAAAAAGTTTCATGAGACAGATTCAGTGTTAGACCAGAAACGTGCCAGTAACAGGTCAGATTTAATGATTGAGATCATAAAGAACATTAAAGTGGCAGTTACAAGATCTCTTCATAATCTTTGCGGAGACAGCCGGGAAAGAACATTTCACTAGATTCAGCCCACACTGCAGTGAGAAGAATGATCCGTATCGAATGCAGGTTTTCCATGAGCTATGTAATGCTGATTATACTAAATTACTACTTTCATTGATTCAAGAACTTCCTTAGAGGCAACATTAACATTTTAGATCTAGTTTTTTTTCACAGATAAAGCGTGGTTTCACCTTGCTGGATGTATTAATAGGCAGAAGTACCGTACCTGGAGTACTAAAAGCAGGCATATTTTCTTTGAATCTTCCTTACATTCACAAAAAGTAGGCGACGTACGGTGTGTAGTTTCAAGGCGACGAATAATAAAATACTTGTTTTTTTTAAATGTGGATACTGCCACAGTTTTCTACCAAGAAAATATCCAAAAGTTCAATGTTACTGCAAAAGGATGAGCGTGACTGCTGGTTGCCAACAAGACAGCGCCACTTGCCATACCGCTCGCTTTATTATGGAATGCTACAGGATTTTTTCACAGGGTTTCCTTTAGAAATGATTCTTCCAAAGTGATTTCTTCCACTTTGGAAGAATCATTTCTAAAGGATTGTGGCCACCAAGATCCCCTGATCTGTCATGTCTAGACTTCTTTCTGTGGGGTTACTTAAAAGAAATTATTTATAGGAGCAATCCAAACACCCTGCAGGAACTGAAGACAAACATTACCAATACCATCCAGGAAATAGACAGGATGCAGCTACGAATAACCAGAAACACGGACAACAGTTGACAAGTGCATTGACATCATTTTTAAGATCTTCTGTAAATTATTATGTAAGAGTTTGGTACTAAACTATTATTTACAGACTAAACTAAGTGATGGGACCTCTTCTTTAAGTTGAACCCACTGTACAATCAATACTCATAATATTTTTAATTATTACAAAATTCTACGGTTTTAGAGGTTAAATCATACCTGACATATAAACCAGTACCTCAATAAAAAATGCATTTGCGACCCACTTTTTAATATTTTAAGTCAAAGATCTCAAAAACTTTGAAAGAAAAAATTCGGGGCAGTCATTTTTTTACAACAGCAAATATATTCGATCTGTTCTATATTACAACATGAAAAATAATATTGTACATTAACAGCGAATATTGTTATAATTTATTACTTAAGAAAGAAGTGTAAATCGGAAAAATTTGGGGTTTTACCGGTAATGAGCAGGGAAGGGCATAATTGTATACGAAAATAAATCATATACTTCGATTACTTAACATAAACACGATGTTTAATCAACGGTTTAAGTTACACATTACTACACCAAAGAGAATTACGTTCAACGTCAAGGTCCTTGAAACAACAAACGACCTATATACTAGAATCTTGCCTTCTGTTGACTCGGCCGTTAAATGAATGAAATTGTATGAAGTTCACTCATTAACAAAGACAATCACTTGACATTCACTCGTTAATTAAGAATTCCTTTTAATTACTAATTACACTAATTTTATTGTAAGCGATAGAATGTAAACACTAGAACAAGCGGACGAGAACTGCACTATCAGACCCAATACCGACTTATGCTATCGACATATTATATACCGACTTATTATGCTATCTATCGGTAGTGTTGCTGCCGCGTTTAGGTAAATACAAGTCTTGTTTTTATATCATGATAATAAATTAATACTGATGCTGATTAAAATAACGGATACGTCAAGAAGATGTTTACATTAGCAATTATTTAATAAAATATAAATAAACTGATATGCAAGCAAGTCTCAGTGAAAATTATTATGGATCCTGTCGATTTCTTTCACTAATAAGCTATGATTTGTTACGCAATTATAATAAAGTAACTGCAACTTATATACTCCATGACTACTAAAAATAAAACACGCTTTTGTTTTTTTCCCCTACTAATAATTATGAAAAAAAATGCAATAATCGTACACAACCAATTCAACCAGGCTGTTTTTTTACAAGGAAACAGGCTTTCTCATCAATTTCAATTGTTAATCCTTGTCCCCAATCGATATATGATGTTTTACAATGCTTAAGGTAAAATCTTAAAAACTTAAACTAATATTTAATTTTTAAACAGAAAAACTGTACCCATTTTTTATTTTATTTTTATATGATTACTTCATAAATTCTTAGTGTTTCTCCATAGAAATTTTTGCACATAAATAATTTTTTTTAAATTAGTTTTTAGTTTTGGAAGTTTCAGAAAAAGGATTCTGTTTTAATAAATTTATGATGCTTATACGTTATTGACTTTTGAAAAATAATAATCTTCGTGATTTTTTACCCCGCCAAAAAAATGTCACATAATTAATAGTGAAATGAATATATACTTTTTATTAATGAATCGCTCGATACGATTATCTTTTCAACCTAATTAAAAATATATATTTTTTTTAATATTAAAAATGGAATAATTATTTATTTTATATTTGTATGAGATTTTTTTTTTAAATCTAAAATAAATAAAATCTCGGCAGATAACGCAAAAATTATGAATATAAAAATAAATATATGATGAATAATGAGGAAATATCTTCCATAATTTTTAATTAATTAACATAATATCAATTTCATAACAAAAAATTATTAAATCCTTTAACCAAATAATAATTTGGTAGTTATGCAGTTTCATTATTAAAGAAAAAATACATAATTTCTACTGAGTGAGCTGCCAACAGAAACTGAACAATTAGCCACGTAAGTGCTATGTAAAAAACGATTTGAAATAGCATTTAAAAACAATATGAAAAAACTAACGCGGTTAATATATAACTTTCTACCTAAAATTGTTATCTTTTATTTTGATACATAGTCAACGACCGATACGTAATTATGAAGAAAAAAGACATATTACACGTTTCATTCTATTTAAAAATATATATTAAATTAAAAAAAAAAAACTATACATAAATATACATAGTAATTTGAGCAATATTAATAAAGTAAAATGACTTAATGTTTGAATTAAGATTATAAAAACGTGTTACCTGTTACATAATTTTTTAGACAAAATTATAAGTTTACTAAAATAGAAGGAAAAAATAAAAGATTTGGAGGAACATATCTCTTAATAAGTATAGAAGATTAAGGCTACCTAAGTATTCTAGAATTGTTTCCTATTCCGTGGAAATTATTTTGAGTCATAAAATAAACAAAAGGCAGCTGCGTGTACGACTATTATTTCCTTACAGAAAGCGATACTATTGTTTTACACCAGACTGCTCTTTTACAACAGAAAGTATTTACCGTTTTACACTACACGACCCAGTCTTTCTGACAGCTGTGACGTATGTAAAGCACCTGAGGTACAAGAAGGAAATGAATGGGAAGAGTTACTTTCTATTAGAGTAATGAAGTTCATTATACAAAGCCTATTCCACTAATCCTGACATGGAATGCTTGTTATTCTTAAGGATGATTGTAAATAAGTTTTTATTAAACAATTAATCGATACTGAAATATATTAAACTTCAGAATAGTGTACAAATATATAAAACACTTCAGCGACATTTTAAAATATTTTATTACTATAATAATAGTAATACAACGTGAATAAGACTTTCCGGTTTGGTTAATTAAACATGTTTGCTTTAAATTATAATAATAAATAAATTAATTAAAATACAAGAATTTTTATTTAATTATAAACCATTATTTATCCTAATTTAGAACTTTATATTATATTGTTTATATATATATGGAGAAAATTAACTGTTATAATAAAAGTAAAAGAAAACCTTAAAGAAGACATTATTAAAATAAATAAATATTTAAATAATATTAATAAAGATAATTAAAAATAAATAAAAAAGTCTGATGTGGACACTACATGACTTCCTTCTACGCCTATTAAATTACATAAACACATTTTTAAATGAAAAGTACATAAAATTTAATTTCATTAATAACTTCCGATTTTTTTCATTTTTTTATTGTTATTATTGAATTACAATTTATCGTAAATATTTTTTACAATCAGAGGTTAATAATTATTGATAAATCAATCTTTTTAAACTAAAAAAAAGAAGTCGGATTTGAACCGATGTGCCTTCCCCTTGTAAGAACAAAATATTTTATTAATTAAAATTTTATCTGGCTATAACTCTTGAACCAATGAAAATAATTACCACTTATGATATATCGTTGAAAAGCTATCAATGAGAGCTTATTACTGCAGTTTAGAAAAACTCCAAAAGCCAATTTTTTTGAATTTTGGGCTTTTAGGTGAAGTCGATTGCAATCAAAAGGGGAGGTGCACAACTAGATGTTACAGCAGTCCTAAATCCAAAATTTCAACATTCTACGGCTAATCGTTTTTGAGTTATGCGAGATACGTACGTACGTAATTACAGACGTCACGCCGAAAATAGTCAAAATGGAGTCAGGGATTATGAAAATGGATATTTTCATCTCATTGATGATGAAAATGGGTATTTTCATCAGTTTCAGATTTCAGTTGAAATCTGAAAACCGACATTTTCCACGATACAATACTTCCTTTATTACGTACAAGGAAATAAAAACATAAAACTTCAAAGAAATAATTTCTGTCATACCCGTATACAAGAACACACAAAAACTGTCTTAATTTTTCTTATTTTTAACGGAAAAGCTTTGGAAATGATGAAAAATTATCATTAAGATTTCTGGAATGAATATTAAAACAGATACTACTGCATACATTTCTTACAGTATAGTATAAACAAAACAAAAACTTTGAAATTAAATATTACACAAAGATTTAATAAAAAATTTTATTTACAGTTGTTATAGATGGTAGTGAAAGATGTTATTCATCTAGGCCATTTCGTTATGTGATTGATAAGTCAGCACTTATTTGTCAATATAAATAATAAAAACTTATTTGCTGATCAAAATATCAACAATCTATCGATATTTATCGTATAATGTAAAATTATTCATTACTGTTCAATTTTTAATACGGTAACTACGCACCTATTTAAAAAAACAGTAAATAAACTGTAATCGGATTACGTATTTTCAATATGAGTTGTTTAAAAACATTCAATGGTTAATTTGATATTAATACTATTTAAATTTGTTTAATCTGAAACGTGACAAATGTTGAAAACAAGACAACATTTATTTATAATTTGGCTATAACCCAAAATTATAATTAATAATGTTACAAATATACTTAAACACTAATGAAAAAAAATTTATAAAAGATGTCATGAGCAATTCAAATTCAACGCCCAGCAAACAATATTGAAGATAAACTGACGAAAGTTTGTAAAGATGTTCTTCTTATGATGTAAGTGCACACTAAGAAATGAGTTTCTTTTTTACTTCCTTTTACGAAGTAAAGGAAGTATTGTAAAACTTTCGCAAATAATTACGTTTTTCAGATTTCAACGAAAATATCCACTTTGACCATACTCCATTTTGATAAGTTCCGGCGTGACGTCTATACGAACGTATGTGTGTATCTCGATAACTCAAAAACGATTAGCCTAGAATGTTGAAATTTTGGATTGAAGACTGTGGTAACATCTAGTTGTGCACCTCCCCTTTTAATTCTAATCGACTGGACCAAAAGTGTCCAAAAAAGCCCAAAATCCAAAAAAATTTGGATTTTGGATATTTCAACTGCAGTAATAAGCTCTCATTGAGAGCTTTTCAACGGTATATCTTAAGTGGTGCTTATTTTCCTTGGTTCCAGAGTTATAGCCAAATAAAATGTTAATTAATGAAATATTTGGTTCTTGAAAGGGAAAAAAGCACATCGGTTCGAATCCGACTACTTCCTTTCATTTTAAAAAAAATGTGTACATGTAATTTAATAGGCATACAAGGAAGTCATGTGGTTCCACATCAGATATTTAAATTCGGATTTTAAGGGGTTAAAATTGGGTAACATTAAATTTTACTATATTTTTAATTTCTCAGTAACAAATGAAGATATCAACTTTATTTTTAATGTGCGTAATATTCATGTGATTATCTTAAAACCAATTTCTAAATTTCTTTTTAATTCAGAGTTTAAAGGAATGGATAATTTTTTTTTTGAAATCCGGATATTTTTTGAAGATATAAACTTGTTCTTCATTATGATATATGAATATGTGAATTATGATATTTGTAGATATGTGAATATCTACAAACCAATCTCTGGATTTTTGGGAATACGACTTTGAAAGAGGTGAAGAAAGGTAAGAAAGATTTTGAACAAGGACTGAAAATTTCACCAACTCCGACAATGCTAAACGACACTTTCACTAGATTTGGGCTTGCAAGTACTCTTCAGGTAAATATCTAAAAAAAATTTTCGGTTTTTTTTTAATTTTTCATTTTGTTCAAGGATGCGATGATTTCCGGCGCGGCGGCTCAACCAACACAGCCAGTGCCATTGTTAGTGTATGTGCGACGCGACTGGCTACACCTGGCTCCGGTTACTTTACTAAAAGACATAAAATAAAATAAAAATACTGCGACTAGAAACGCAAATAACTATATAGCGCGAGCGAAGTCGCGACGGAGATGCCTGTGTATATATAAAATTCATAAAATCATTAAGCGAGTACGTTATTAAGCTTTACAGTACTTCTTATTTACCCTTCTTAATTTACCTTGTAAATTCATTAATACTGCATGCACAAACATAAATAAAATCAATTATTTTTTCTCAGACTAAAATTGGTTGTAATGAATAAGGAATGTTAAAATTAATAAAAAAAAAAAAAGATTTATTTAACATTTTTATGTTTTCATTATTATATAGAAGACGAGCATCATTTCCCGTCGCGGCTTCGCTCGCGAAATATATAATCACAATTATAAACATAAATTACAATCACAATGTTACTAAATCTCAATACGATTGATATAATAGCAATAGCATAAACGGTAAAAATGTAAAAAAAAAAAAAAATTATTTTTTTACCTCTTAAAATATTAAAATTCAAAAAATCTGAAATGGTTTTTAAATATTTGTCTCAAAAGTATTTGCAAACCCCAATCTAGGGAATATCTCGTTCATAATAGTTGAAATTTGCAATCATTGTCAAAATGTTTTTTACATTTCTTTACCACTTTAAAGATCGAATTTCGAAAAATCAAGAAATGGTTTTTAGATATTTATATGAAGATTACACACACCAAAAATCAAGTTGATACCTTCATTCGTTACCGAAAAATATAAAAAAAAATTGCCAGGTTTCAAAATCAATTTTAACCCTTTACTCAGAATTTCAAAAAATCTATCTTTTTTTTATATCACACGAAGATTACACACACCGTGAATCAGTTTGGCATCTTCATTTGTTTCCGAGAAATTGAAAAAAATATTAAATTTCATTGTTTCTTCATTATAACCCTTTAAACTCAGAATTTCAATAACTCCTTTCTTAGTGTGCACATTATACCGTAAGAAGAATATGTATAAAATTTTTATCGATTTATCAACAGAAGATTTTGCTGGGCGTAGATGAATCAATCAGGACAAGTTGTTTTATAGACACAGATAATCAAAATCAATAAAATTATTAAAAAATACGTAAGAAAGAAAATTACAGGAGATAAAAACAAAACAAAACGGAACGTTAGCAAGAATTTAAAAAAAATAATTAATTAATTTATGAAATATTTACAATACAGCAAATTAATTTATTAATTTTTAAATTTTATTATTTAAAATACAATACCAAAAACCAAAAAATTCTTACGTAACTTTAACAAAAAAAACAATTAAAATTAAAATCAGAAAGGTATTTTGATTACAAGCTTACAAACCCTAGATAAAGGGGAATTATTAAAAGAATGAAATAGAAAAACAAAGATTACACTTATAAGTAGATAAACACAATAAAGAAACATTTTTAAACATAAAAAAAATATTTTTTTATTATTAAGGGTGGAAACACTGATTTCATAACGTTTCTGAAATATTTATTTAATATTTTTAACAACTGCTTGCGTTTTTTAATTTATTTTTATCGATAATATTTCTGAAATACGTATATTCCTTTAAAAAATGTATATTTGTTAAAATATCGAATACGCACTTTCAAATTTTGTATTTTTTATAAACACTGTTTCTGTTTGTGTTTACTTCGATAATTCAGTATTGCTCCTGTTTTTAATAGCTCATTTGTAATAAATACAATGCGTAATTTATAAATATCTAAATTCGTTTAATTACCACAAATAAATATAAAAATGAAATAATATTAAATAGATAAAATTAACCGATTTAAAATAATTAATTCAATTATATAATATCTGTATAAGGCAAGTACTTTATTAAACATAGATGTAACAAAATATCAAAGAAGATAAGATAAAAGGTAAACAAATAAACAAAACCAAAAGATACGCGGTCGGTATTTATAGAGAAGTTTAATTACAATTCAAAACAAAAGAAAGAGACACAAATCAAGAAGATAGAAAAAAGGAAGGAAGAGAAAAGCGGAGGGGGTCGACAAGCTGGCAAAACTACAAACATGCTGGGGCATGCTGTAAGTGGTGGGGTTAAAGTGAAATAAACTTGGAGGGGGTAGAAAGTTGATATTAAAACTAGTAATACATATTTTATACACATACATTTATATATATATATATATTTAAACACATATACATGGATATTCACACAGAATGTATTACAGACGTACGCGGACGGGCGACAGCGCACGCGCACAGTTACATACATGTGCGCCCAAGCATACATACACACGCGCGCGCGAGCGCACGCGTTTTATATAATATAAAATACCTTATGAACTACAAACTACAGTTATATCTAACATTAATTTAAGTGAAATAATGAAGTTTATACGTGGTGTGTGTGTGTGTGTTTATAACAGAAGCGGCAGCTTGTTAGGGGAAGTGAATTATATCAAGGAAGGGGAATAACTTATCCTCCCTACTCCTCAGTTTATATAACAAGGATCGATACAGAGTTACCCCCACTACTGTGTCCCGAAACACCCCTTTTTCCCCTCCAATACACCCCCAAAAATGTATACAGTATAAATGGTTTAAATGTAACAACTATGTTATTAATTTATTATTATTATTATTATAACCAACGAAACTGCGCAAATATTAAAGCTTCATCAAAAATATTCAACATCCACTAGTCTATATTAAATATAACATGTGTATTAGTGTGTGCAGAACCTAGATAATGTAGAATCAATAATAATAATAATCTGTAATACAATAAATACGTAAATGAATATTTATTTTATATACTTAGTATAATTAATTTGCGACAGCGGTTAGCGTTACTAAAAACTATATAAAATTATATAAACCATAGTTGTTTACATGTCTTATTTTATTGATTACAAAAAAATTACAAAAATAATCAAACTTTTAAATTAATTGTAATTAATAAAACAATTAACAACAGTTTTAAGAATTTTTTACGCATAATTTTTTTGTATATTTACAAGTAATAAAAATTTAATATAAATTAAACTTAATTTTTATACATTTATGAGTATGGGAGTTTTTTCTTAAATTCCACTTAAATGGAAAAATATCTACAGAACAATTTACAAAATATAAAAACAAAGCAACTAAGTATTTCAGTTTCTCATGACGAACACACAAACGTGCGCACGCAAATGAGCAAGTATTAACTAGCACAGCTGTCACCACAGTACTGTAATATGCATCGTACAATTTTCTTGTGACATTAACCGAAATATTTCTTTTATAAACTTTTATCATATAGCTACACGATCGACCAATCGTTTAAAGTTGTTTTATTTTCCACCCACCACCCCAATATCATTATATTTTATAAAATTTATTAATTTGATGCTCTCATCATAGAGAGAGAAAGGATTTCTTCAGGGAAATTTGGGTTCATCCAATATCATCCTTCTCAATACTAGTGTAGTGGTGTATCTCTGATCCCACAATCTCAGAGGATCTAGTAGTGTTCTTTTACTGATTTTTTTTAATGTTCTTTTTTTAAAAATATTTTAAATAATTCGTTTACAAACATATTTTACTTGAATAAATGAATAATTTAATTAATAAGTTTTATGAAGATCATCCTTAAATCGTATAATGTTAACTTTATAATTTTCTGGTTTAGTCTCCGGAACCAACGTAAGGTGGATGGTTCAGAGGATGAATGAGGATGATATGTATGAATGTAATAAATGAAGTACAGTCTTGTACAGACTCAGGAGTTGACTTTTCCTGAGATGTGGTTAATTGAAAATCAACCACCAAAAAACACCAGTATCCACGATCGGGTATTCAAATCTGTATTAAAGTAATCAAAGCCTTTATTAGGATTTGAACTTTAGAACATTCGACTTCGAAATCAGCCGATTTGCGATGACGAGTTCACCACTAGACCCACTCCGTGGGTCTGTATAATGTTAAAGTAAAGCTCAATTTAATGATGAAAAAACGAAAGATCTTACAAAAAGTACATAAACGTTAACCAGCTCTTACTATACCTGTTTCTAGCCTCAGGACCCGGGTTATTGTTAAGTAGAGTAAGAGTTACTTAGAGATCAGAATTAAAATATTACATATATACACTTCGGTAGTCGAGCATCGTTGCTCCAAAAGATCGCCCTAAGACCGGACAGTATGAACTGTTACTAAGCTAATATTATTGTGAGATAATATAAAATGGAAAAAACAATATAGCAACGATTTTACTTAAAAGATCTCAGTATAAGGAATCCAATTCCTCATCAATAACAAAATAATTTATTTATATAAATATTACAGATATATTCGATTACAATTATCGTCATTTTTTTTTACAATAAAAATACCAAACCATATAGCAATTATAATAAAGAATGTTCAGGATGATAGGTGAAACAATGCCATTCCGGCACGAGGTCAAAGTAGACGCAGTTGTTATTAAAAACTATTATTATTAAATGCACTCATATATTTTTCTTATTTATTTATTTAAACTAGTATTTATAAAAGGAAAATATTTAAAATAATTATAATTTATTTTTTTAAAGGTTATCTTCCATTGTAAAATGTACATTAAAAACACATCAAATTAAAAAAAACTTTTGAAAAAATTTCGGATGTGGACAACACATGACTTCTTTGTACGCCTATTAAATTACATAAACACATTTTTTTAAATGAAAAGTACATAAAATTTTACTTTATTAATAACTTCTGATGTTTTCATTTTTTTTTTAAATATTATTAAATTATTTTTGTAATTTTTTTTTCACAAACACAAGTTAATAGTTATTAATAAATCAATATATTTTAATTTTAAAAAAGTTAAAAAAAAGGAGATGAAGCTGATTCGAACCGATGTGCCTTCTCCTAACAAGATCCAAATACGAGTATATAATTAATTAAAATTTTATTTCACTAAAACTTTGGAACCAATGAAAATAAGTACCACTTATGATATATCGTTGAAAAGATCTCAATGAGGTGGTATTACTGCAGTTAAGAAAAAGTCCAAAATCCAAATTATTAAGATTTTGGGCTTTTTGGATACTTTTGATATCGATTGGAATCAAAAGGAGAGGTGCACAACTAGATGTTACAACAGGCCTAAATCAAAAATTTCAACATTCTACGGCTAATCGTTTTTGAGTTATGAGAGATAGACGTTACCCCGAAACTAATCAAAAGTGGATTCAAGGATGGTCAAAATAGATATTTCCATTGAAATTTAAAAACGTAAATTTTTCGCGATCACAATACTTCCTTTACTTCGTACAGGGAAGTAAAAACAATTATAAATTTTTCCGATATTCCTGTGATAAAGAAGTTATTTTTATTTTCTATAATGGATTATTTATAATAAAATAATATAAAATACTTCAAACTAATAACATGAATGAATCTAATATTTGAAAAATTTATAAATCTTATTAGGTGCGGGAATATGTTACTTCGTAACAATCTTATTTGAAAACTATTTAAACTTCGACAGCTAATTATTTAAAGAAAAATAACATTCTGTTTAAATTTTATTTTTTTCAAAATTATTTCAAAAAATATTATGATTTTCTTTTAAAAATTTTAAGCTAAATAATATGTAACAATACATTTTTATAAATTCAACTCCTTTAGAAAAATAATATCCCCTCTACTACTCATCTATTTTTTTTTTTTTAATTTAATAAAAGTATTTTAATATTCGCAAACTACTGCAACAAATTTAATCGGTTAAATTGCTTCTGAGTCATAAAAAAACTATCACACACACAGATAGAGAGAGAGAACACACATACATAACATTTTTTAACTTAATTTTTTTAAATTTTTGAACTTACACCTCTTTTCTATTTCTGTTTAGTCTTCGGAATCACCGTAAGGTATTACTTTAGAGGATGAATGAGGATAATATGTATAAAAGTAAATGAACTGTAGTCTTGTATAGTCTCAGGTCGACATTCCTGAAATGTGTGGTTAATTGAAACCCAATAACCAAAGAATACCGGTATCCACAATCTTATATTCAAATCCGTATAAAAGTAATTAACTGCCTTTACTAGGATTTGAAGCATAGAGCTCTAGACTTCCAAATCAGC
The DNA here is from genome assembly GCF_047948215.1 of Lycorma delicatula. NCBI lineage: Eukaryota > Metazoa > Arthropoda > Insecta > Hemiptera > Fulgoridae > Lycorma > Lycorma delicatula. The sequence goes on along the minus strand of NC_134459.1, from coordinate 80,748,350 downwards.
TGATTTGCGACGACAAGCTCGCTACTAGACCAACCCGGTGAGTGAATCTACACCTCAGGCAACTCGAAATCCAATACTTTTTTTTATAAACAGTAAACTTTTCCTCTATTTTATTTGTAATATTTATTTGTATTTATTTTATTTGTAATATAACAGCCAGTAAAAAAAAATGTCTCAATAACCGGTAAACAATAATTTTTTCTCAAAATCGATATGAAAATTCCCTTCTCAGATCATCAACATTTGGACCCTTTATGAACCCTCCTTCCCGCGTTCTGTTTCACAAGCCTGTTTTATCTGAACCACAACTCACGGGCACTCAAATTCATTTACTTTACAACTTCCCCTTTTCAATCGATATAAATATATGTTCCCTCCATGAAACGTCTATGGCTTCAACCTATACGACCTTTTATATATATATATATATATATATATATATATATGTATAAAATAATTTTTTTTTTTTTTTTTTTACTTTATAATTTCATAGAAATGACTGGCTAAGAATAACAAAAATACAAAATATATATTTTTTTATATATAAATAATTTTAAATAAACCAATTTTGTAAGCAATTTTTAAAAATAAATATAAAAGAATAAAGTATAAAAATCTGTAATAAACACGATTTTAACATGAAAAAGTTGAAAAATAAATATAAAATTACAGTAACATAGTATTTTTATATCATTATTATTCATAACTGAAATTTACTGGAATAAAAATATACCACGTCATCATGAAAAATAAACCATTCATGTCATTAATTATTATGTAAGCTTACAATTAAAATATATATATATATAATACACTTTTAATGTATTAATCGCTGATATTTGTATCCTTAGAATGTCACAATTCACCATTTCAGTAGCCAAGTAATATTAGCTGTTTACCTTGATTCATCATTTGCAATTCTTGTTAATTTTTTTTTTTTTTTTTTTTTAAGAAAGCTAGCCAATTTATCTATTAATTTTTTTAACAAAATTACATCACATGAACGGTTTTTTTTTAAATTAAAAATATTTTCCTTCTATTTCAAAGAAAAGTTTAAGGAAAAGCGTTGTTTTTATATGTAAAATGTAATCAAAACATTATATTAAATTCATTTAATGTAATATTAACGGAAATTTATTTCTATATTAGAATATAAAAAAATTCGATTGTATTATTTTAAGAGTTCTCTTAAAATTGTAACCGTATATATACGGTTACAATATATATATATAAATAAAAATGAATTTTTGTCTGCCTGCCCCATATGCGTTCCTATACCATTCCATCCGATTGCGATGAAATTTTGGTGAGTTTTGTGCGCACGCCCGCAAAGGTTTCTGAATTATTTTGGACCCGCTAGGTGACGCGAGTCGAGATATTTCGAAAAAATTTATTTATGGTCCGATTTGGCTCATATATTAGAATATACATTAGTTTCGTGAAAAGAAATATTTTTGCAAAAAAGGGAAGAAGAAAAAAAGGGAAAAATGAGAAGAGAGAAAGGGGTGAAGAGGGAAATGTTAAATTTTGTGACGTTCAGTAATGTTCAGTTTTTTAATATTTTATCAAACTTTCATTTGTTCATTTAATATATATATATATATATATATATATATTAAATGAACACAAATGATATATATATATATATATATATATATATATATATTAAATGAACACAAATGATATATATATATATATATATATATACTCAAATTCAGCAATAGCGAAGCATTGCCGGGTCAGCTAGTTAATTATAAATACATTTCCTTTATTTTAAAAACCATGACGAGGTCAACTAATAAATGCGTGATTTTATTAATTCCTTCTGCACGTATTTCTTTCTTGTTAACTGTATTTTTAATTAAGTATGGATTTTCAAACTGGAATATAAATTAGAATTTAAAACATTTAATCAAACTTTAAATCTATAACAAAGCTTGAACAAAACTGTAAATTAAGATATCTGAATAATAAAAAAATATAAAGTTATATTTAACGGCGTTCACTTTAAAAAATGAAAACAATAAGAAAACCTTAATCAGGATATCAAAAAGTGTTAAACAGATATTAATAATACTTATAATAATTACGTGACTGATATTTAAGTAAATACTATAAATAAATAATTTGGATACCGGTGTTCTACGGTAGTTGGGTTTAAATTAATCACGCGTTTCAAGAGTGGTCGACCTGAGCCTGTTCCAAATTAAATGTTTACTGGTACATTTACACTTACATTGCACTACATCAGGCCTGGCAAGCCGGTAGCAGTAATTGCATTTGTCTGTACACACTCCCAGACCCGGCAATAGCTGGAAAACTAACTGGATATATATATATATATAAATATATTATAAATAAATAAACAAAATTAATATAGAAAAATGTACTACCAGTTTTGAAGGGGTTTAAAAAACATCTGATATTTGGGTATATAAAACGTGGATCCAGAAAATTCAAGTTTATTTAGTCACATACAAAAATCATTAATTCTTCCTAAAGAATATTTTTCATTTAATTTTAAATTGAAGAGATCAATACTTTTTTATAACATTTTTTTAAATAACTGCTATTATTGCTCAAATATATTACAAAAATAAAATATAGTATAAATTAAAAAAAAAAAAAAGAAAAGATTAAAGTTTTCTAATTTTATGTCCTGATACGTAGAGGCATTTTATATTAATGTTTTTACGGTTAGATTCTACGTACTATTTCGTTTAAGGCATTGTACTTTTTTTTAAAGTTAAATTTTCTTTTTCCCCTTTATACAACAATAACAAAAGCCAAAATTTATTCTATGCAGTAAAGAGTAGACTATAATAAACAGTATCGTATTTAATATTAACTGCACGTAAAGTTTTTATATGGAAATAAATTTACGGCATCGAATATAATGGTGATATTTTTACACAAGTTAAAAAATAATAATCACCACATCATTTGCGGTAATGCACTTACTTTACATGAATTCTATAATGAAAATTCTTTTTTAAAAAGAATTTCGAATTTAAATCGATTAAAACTTAATATTTTCCATTATTTTTACTTCTTTGTACGAAGTAAAGGAAGTATTATGATCATGAAAAATTTCGGTTTTCAGATTTTAACGGAAATATCCATTAAGGGATTGTCCATTGACAATCGCTTAATCCATTTTGACGTCTGTTCTTACGTCTGTATTTCTTTTAACTCAAAAACTGTCAGCCGTAAAATTTTGAAATTTTGGATTTAGGACTGTTGTAACATCTAGTTGTGCACCTCCCTTTTGAATGAAATCGACTGAATCAAAAGTGTCCACAAAAGCCCAAAAAATCTGGATTTTGGACTTTTCCTTAACTGCAGTTATAATCCTTAACTGAGAACTTTTCATAAGTGGTAATTATTTTCATTGGTTCCAGAGTTGTACTCAAATAAAATTTTAATTAATGAAGCATTTGAATCGGGGATAGCGGATATCGGGGAAGGCACATCGGTTCGAATCAGACTTCATCTCCTTTTTTAACTTTTTTTTTTAATTTAAATTAATTGATTTATTAACCTCTCTAAAAAAAATTTACGATAAATATAATTAAAAAATAACAATTAAAAAATATATATATTAAAAATTATCAAAAGTTATTAATGAAATAAAATTTTATGTACTTTCAATTTTAAAAAAAATGTGTATATGTAATTTAATAGGCGTGCGTACAAAGAAGTCATCAATTTGACTACATGAAATTGGTGTCTACATCAATTTTTGTTTAAATCAATAAACAAGTAAGAAGCAATTTATGAATCGAAGGAACACAGTGTATGATTAATGTTTACTTTAAGTCGTGGCTTGTAATATTAAATTACACCATTAAACAAGTCGTGTAAAACTGATTTTGGATATCTTCGATATAGAGCCTCAATATAAAAACTAAATATAACGTACCGTTTTATATTTAAGCGATGAATCATTCATAAATTTACTATAGATTTATGAAAATTTGACGTATGACACCAATATGGAAGATGAGTTCTCAAAAAATAAGAAAGTTTTGGATTAAGTTTTGGGACAATTTATTCTAGTTAGGTTAGTTTTAAAAAAAACTTGATAATGACGTAGATCGAATAAAACTGGTGAAGCAGTTTTTAGAGAAAGATATTCATTCTGTTTTGTTTTTTTTAAATTAAATAATTCAATTAACCGTCTAAAAATAAACCAAATTATCATAAATTCTTTATTACAGCCGAATTAAATTAAAAGTGAATAATAACAAAGTCAGAAAACTTGCCTAAAACAGAATGTTTTACGGTTTAACAATAAGCCGACTTCATTTAGATTTACACAGCCGATGAGAGTAAACCTCTACTGTTTATACTTTCATTTTAACTGGGCTCTAGTACAGACTGTTTTTTTTTTTTTAACACAAACAAGCTCATCAGAAGGGAGAAATAAATTGTAAAGGCAGTTATTTGCTTCGCCGCGAATTTCTTGCTCATTAGCAGTACTGAAATAAAATAATTGACTGAATAGTTACATTATGTTATAAAATAAGTCAGCATATTTTATTGTTATTAAAAAATATGACATTAGGGTATAAAATTTAATTAAAGTGTCATCTTAGATTTTCAGTTCAAATTAATGATAAATTTATTGAAATCACAATAAACAAATAAACGTTAAAAATGTTTGGAAAATTAATATTTATCAAATTCAGTTATTAACATAATTACTGTAACTCATTTTTTTGCCAAGGACAAATTTATTTATAAAAACAAATTTAATACAAAGCAACCTTAATTATATATAATAACTAAAGATAAAATCACCTTCACGGAAAAATAAATCATAAAATAATTCAGCCTCGCAGGTTATAACAAAATACAGAATATATTACGATGTTAATTCTAACAAGGTAAAAAAAAATAATAATAATAAAAATCAATAGATTCAAATAACGGGACATAAAAGACGACAAGCAGATTTTTTTTTTAAAAAAAGACGATATATAAAATACATACATTTAAAAACAACGGATTCATCATCATAATAAACGTAACAAAAACTGCCTAAAATGTAGTTAGTTTTAGTAATACAGCAGAGTCAAAAAGCTTTAAATGGGTTTATAACAAGGGATATAACCGAATGTAGTTGACAAAAAGCTCAAATAATAGCAGCTAGTTACAGTGAAGCATAAACACGCACGCAAAATATACAAGCATACATATACACGCACACACATACCACTTTGTAGTCATAACAGCCACCACTGAACTAAACTCTTAACACAACCAGTTTCTAAATTTGGCGGAGCATTATATTCGCGATAATACACCTGTACGTCTGTCTGTCTGTCTGTCCTCCTTATACCTGCTTCGATACACACACGCGCGCGCTCATATATATAATAATGAATATACCTCCCTACCTGACTATTTCCATTTTTCAAATTGAAAAAAACTGGTTAAGTTTTTGAAATTCAATTCTATTTCACAATATATAATATATATATATAAAACCACATGCTAAGTTTTTTGTATTACTGCTTGGAATACATAAAAAAAAAAACTGTTTCCAACAATTTAAAGGTATTATAATAAACGCATTTAATTAACAAAAATAGCTAGCTAGCTTGCTTTACACTGCAATAATAAAACCCAGCAATTTAATTCTTAATAAAAGAATGGAATAAAAGAAAGAATAACTAAATAGAAAGAAGCTAACTTTAACAAAGAATACAACAAAATAACGGCATCATTTACTAATTCTTTTCTTTAACTAATACAATATCGAACAAATGATCAATATAAACAACTAAAGTAATTTTAATCGTATGTAATTACAACCGACCTGATTTAATTTTAAACGATAAAATGTTACAAAGCAATTTATAAACCGAAGATAATCAACCGTTAATTGTTTGTACAATATTAAGTTACTCATATTTATTTAAAACAAAAAAAAGAAAAGAAAAATAATAATAATAATAAATAAAAACGATTCTCAAACACCGGTAATGATGTCTACAAAACTACGTTTTGATTTGCAAGTCGCGTGTTTATTATGAACAGATGTTTTATCAATATGTGCACAGAGAGTGATAATAAATTAATTGTCTCAACGATCATTTTCAAATTAATCGACATAACTTAGATTTATAGTTGATTATTACTTTCTTTTATAATAAAACGAGTAATATAAAATATATATAATCAGTGTTATTATTATTAATTAGATGTAACCTACAATCAATCAATTCTTTAAAGTTCACCTACCTGCACAACAACGAATTTAATAATTCCTTAGAGCTTTAAGAACAAAAACTTTTACAATGAGATTTTATTTAAAAACATTCTATCATTTAACATTTATAAATGATTACCATATTTAATTGTAAAACCACTTTTATGAGCACGAGCACAACAACGGTAAAGATGCAACGGAAGAATCACTCCCGCAACGGCGGTAAGCATTTCGTTCAATTAAAACCTTTCGAGTTTATAACCCGGTCAGGATTGTCATTTAACTTTCCTGATATTATAGCTCTAGACCAGTGATTTTCAACCTTTTTAGTTCCAAGAGCCCCAAAAAGTAAAAAAAAAAAAATTAATATTTCGCGATCTCCCAACCGCAGCCCAAAGAAACTATTTAACTGCATTGTATGACAATCATTAAAAAAATGGAATAACGCTTTTTTGTCATTTCTCGACGTTTCGTGACCCTGGAGCCCTAAAAAAAAGTGGGAGTAATGTTCGTATGAACGTGCGGTGGCGTGTTTGAGCTTAATAACTTTTGACTGGATAAACCGATTTTAATTAAATATTATACAGATACTAGTGTATATGCGGCAATTAATCGGTAAAATTTTGGGATCAATATTTCCATGGGGTGGAGTAGATAATTTTTTGGAGTAAATTTTCTCAAAAAGTTTCGCAAACATAACCTTACTTTATATTAAGCTACATTCGTGCATGCTTAGGAAAAAACCGGAATCAATCAATGTTATTAAAAGTTTTAGTAATAATATTATCATAAAATCTCATAATAATTCACCCCCACCCACACAAAAAATAAATTTTAGGTATCTTTTTACTAGTCGTACATTTTTTAAAGGATTTTTATTTATTTTCTTCCAATAAACATAGTAAACACAGAAAAATCAAAATAAAATCTTGGCAGCTGATTTAGAGGTGGAGCAGAAAAAATTAACCAAAAAAAACAATTTTTTTTAAAACTTTTTTTTGGTCTATTTAAACGTATAAGATAATTTTGCGATAAAACTTTATAAATTACCCTCCACCCGAAATAAGTAATCTAAGGTAACATTTTTCATGTATAATTATTTTTCCCACTATATAAGAATAAATAAGAAATGTCAGAAAAATATTAAAACTTTTTTTTTTCAGATTTCTTCATCATATTCCCATTCACCGAAATATTGTTGATGTGATGGATATAAAGGATTTCATCTAAAAAATAAACTTTATTAACATAAACTATTACAATACATTAATATACATTATTCAGGAACCAAGAAATAAAAAAAAAAAAACATTTTAGAATGACAACAAAAGGTTTTCACGAATTTTTTCGTGTTGTACTACGATAAGTACCATGCACATCAAAAAATTGATAGAAAGAAGACAGAATATGCATGGTACCTATTTTGGTATAACACGAAAAAATTCGTAGAAATTTTTTTTTCTTTTTTAATGCTTGGTTCTTAAATGAAATTGTAACTTGTATGGTTAAATATCAGTTGTATTTCAGTGGGTTTAGCATGTACAAATACGATTTGCCTAGGTAAAGAAGTTAACAGGAAACTACTTCACTCCTTTCTTTCTCTAATAAGCCAAACATAGGATATTTGCATTCATTAAAATGACTTTATTATTTACAAATGGTACTGGTACATCATTTTTATCCGTTTACGGTAGAAAGAATGGTCGTCCTCCGTAATCCTCCAATCTCCAGTCTGTTGAACCCCGCGATTTAATTACATTTATTGTTACACATATCAAAGACTGTACTGACGAAATTTATAACTAAAACTCATGTTCATTTCTGTCTAAGTTGAAGTTTAAATCAGGCATAGCAAAAGAATTTCTGATCAGCAAGTTACCCGAATTCTTATGGCGGAAAAAAGTGAAAACGGTTAATCGCGGTCTATTTCACCAATTTTGAAAGACACTGCCGCTTTTTGGCCTATTCAATAAATATTTGTGTTCATATGTAATTATTCAATGTTTCAAATATTATTATCTAAACGTCACCTTTCATTAATTTGAGTTGTATCATTTTAATTTGCAAATATTTTTTTAATATTTAAAAAAAAATGACCTTTTCATACATTTATTTATTAATGCAGTTTTTAAAATGTAAAGTAACAATCTAAGAATTTAAAAAATATTTTTCCCGAAATGCTACTGCTATTTTTTCTAGAAATACACACAAAATAAATAGGATTATGATGACGGAGGACAACCGAACAGTGGGGACTCGCGTAGAGGCACTGTGGAACTCCATCACTCCCTATTTCCACTTAATATTATCGATAACATTTAATATGAGTCATTTTTTCTCCAATTCTTTCTTTATATTTGTACAGTATATAAATCCGTAAGCTTAATGTCAGTAGCCATCCCCCAGTTTTTTGAAAAAGATACAAAAATCTTTGTATGGAACTGTGCGCTTCAGTTACAGCGGCGTGGTGTTTGGCTGTTATGCACATAGGAAGCTGCACGTTAGGCTGCGAGGGAGAAAGAGCACTGTCGCTGCCGCAGTGCCGACCTGGCGTGCTGGTAGAAGGTCGTTTTTTTTTTACTCCCGCGTGTGTATGGAAAGTTCCTAGTTAGTTACATTTTATAGTTTAGTCGGTGGAAAGAATATGAAAGTGGTGTAGCTTTTTTTCAGAAGTGATCAGAAGATGGCGGAAAGCAAGGGCTCTTTGATTGCCAAATCTGTCCCAAAGCACTGGAAGGGCGAAATCGAAGGTAATTAGTAATAACTAATTATGTATTTGTTTCTGTGTACGTAGAAATTTAAATTAAGCACCATTGGACTATAGTGTTTTAAGCGGGCATTTTATTAAGTTAGTAATAATACGTTAGTAATAATACGTAAAAATAATATGTGTATTAACATTTTATTATTTATTCGGTTAAATCGAATATCTTATTCTTGATTGTGATAAAGTGTAGAATTAGATTATTATCCTGCTTCCAGCTATTCTATTTGATTCATTTTTTTCGGTTCTCTTATTTTACAGAAACCTTTAACCATGGCCTTGAAAAGGCCCAGAAAAAAAATTTGTAGAGCAGGACCCCCACTAATTTTAGCTACGAGCCGCAAGTACAACTGAGAGAAGTTAGAGTTAACCGGTCAAAACGTTTGGGTAATACATTTCAGGGATTGCAAAGGAACCCACCAGGTTGGTCTAGCGGTGAACGCGTCTTCCCAAATCAACTGATTTGGAAGTCGAGAGTTCCAGCGTTCAAATCCTAGTAAAGCCAGTTATTTTTGCACGGATTTGAATACTAGATCGTGGATACCGGTGTTCTTTGGTAATTGGGTTTCAATTAACCACACATCTCAGGAATGGTCGAACTGAGAATGTACAAGACTACACTTCATTTACACTCATTCATCCTCTGAAGAATTATCTTAACGGTAGTTACCGGAAGCTAAAACCGGAAAAAAAGGGATTGAAGAGGATTATTAATGAGTGTAGGTCGGGCGATATATTATATTTGTAACCTTATAACTTATGTATTTTTAAATTTAAATCAATTTAGAAGAAAATCAACATGAATAGCGAGTGATTAGATAATAAAAACTGAATTACTAGAAATTAATTAATTAAATAATACGAAACTGGTGGTGAAGAAAAGATCTATCCACGCGTTATAAATTAAATTAATAAAACAGTTACAATTTATAACAATTACAAATAATGAATTTTCATAAAAAAGCAATTAAAATCCTCGTTTACTCTCTATGAGTAACATTATGTACGTCGAAAAATTATAATTCTTTCTTTTTGCGGCGAAAAATTACAGAATAGACAACTATAAAATATTAAATATGACACAGCAATAATAAGAAAGACTGAAGTAAAACCAAAACAGGCAATTTCGCCTAGGGAATTCCGAGAACGATGATTATCAAGAGAAACTCACAAATCTTATGAATGTATACATGTCCCTTGTATTCAATCACAATAAGATGATCATCTTACTTTTTTAATATACAATAAGAAACGTTTTTATAAACTTCATCCCCTTAAGGTCCTTAAGTAATTAATAAATTTCTCTGTAAGTATTTGAATGCAAAATTCTTTCAATATTATGCAAGAAATTATCCAAAAGACTTTCATAAAAATAAAACTATAGGATTACAAGCTACAAATAATATAAATTTCATTCTCTCTAGAAAAATTAAGCCGTTTAGAATTTGGGTTTTGTTTTTGTTTTACATTATATGTGGAAAAACATTGTATGTTTTGTATAACTACAAAACATTTAGGTAGAAACAATATAAAACTCAGTTACGAAGTGTATCAATCAAAGGAGAAAAAATCCGTAGCTTTATAGTTATTAAAAACAATTTTTTTTATAACTTATACAAATTTACTTTAAAAATATTTTTTTCGATCCATTTTAATATAAAACGTTAAACTGTTTATTATTATGTTTTAAGTTATTAAATTACAATCGCTTACATTTAATACTCGTAATAACGAAATGAAAAGAAGAGGCGTGTAATATTCTACGTGTAAAGCTAAATTAAAGTTACTCCCTTGAGGTTTTTAAACCTTGGAAAAAATTCCTATTTCAAAAGAAAATTATAAAGATTTTTTTTAAATTTCAAATATCTATTCTTTTTCTGTAATAAATAAAAATTCTGTACGTTGCAACCAAAAGAAGCCAACGCAGCAATTGCATGTTGTATGTCATGAAACCTCGGAGGCTCTGAAAATATTGTACCAACAAAAAAAAAAAAATATCAAGGGAAAGGATTAAATGATTTTAATTATAATTTTTATGAATATTTTTCATGTAAACTATATTCTAAACAAATGTTTATACATTTTTATTAGACTGTAATTTTGTTAAAAGATATGGTATATAGAAGAAGAATTTTCTTCAATTTTTCATGATTTATCATCTTTTTATGTAGATTCAAGTCCTTCATGAAAAAAGCACGAATATTTTTTTATAAGAAGTTTCTATGTTGGTACTAATACAGCGTAATGATGACAATATTCAAGAGAGTTCATTATGACATCTGTTCAGAGCATTTTTAGGCAAAACAAGTTTTTCTTAAGGAAAATCTAATACATATACATTCCTGTAATATAGATAGCCTTAATTCATGCTCGACGATATTTATTTCGTTTCTCTGTATTCCTTAACTTATTTTTACTTTCCTTTTACTTACTCGTTTCTCTTGTCTTTTGTGATTTAAAAATATATATATTATTAATAACGACATGTTTATATCGATAAGAACAAATTAAAAACAATAATTATTGTAATAATAATATACGTTTCTAAAATCGCATTAAAAATTCAAAATTACAAAATGTACATTTTCAACTATATATATGTATATAAATACTTTTTTAAATTGGCGCTAAATTTATAGTTATGTGGTTATTAAGTTGTTTGGAAATAATTTGTCGTAAATTTCCTGTCTTATCTTCCAGACTTGAGTATTATTATTTTTGATTTTTTAATGCGTTTTTAAAAATAAGAATTAACTTCTTTTAAAATGTTATTTTATAAAAAAAATAAGGAAGGATGAGATGATTTTTAAAAATAGTAAAAATTTTATCTAAATGATTGAGACCCAAACAAATTGAATTAAAAAAAAGAGGTATATAAAGATATTTTTATTATGTCCGTACAGATGTGTAAAAAAAATCCAATAAATTATTGTTCTTTTTTTTTTAATGAATATTAATTGTAGCAGTTCATAATTATCCACTCTACAATTTTTATAACAAACATAGCTGGATTAAAAATAAATAAATACTAAGCTAATTAGCTTACACTAACATATAAAAAAAAAAATTAACACCAGTGGTTTCTTAATGTCTTTATGATTAACACCGATAGAATTCGATAACCATAAAGTAAAACAGTATAACGAATAGCGTATTAGAACATACACGTACATATATATATTTCACAACTTTTGTTCTCAACTAGGGGGACGAAGGCAGTTGTTATACAATGGCCCACACATTCTCTTTCTGAACAAACACTTCACTACTGTAAAGCTAAACCTGGTATCAAGTTGCATACATATACACATATATATACTTGCATGTCTACAAATACCAAGCAATTAATCATTTCTTGCTTCTTTAATCGTCCCTTAGTAACAAAAAAAACTGGGTTGGGAAGTGTTTTACGGAGTTTAGAGGCGTAGTATGTATATATATATATTTTTTTTTTCATTAATAATTTAAGGGCAGTAAATGATCATTTTTTTCATTAATGTATAGAGAGAAATACAGTAAGTTTTTAATTTTATTATTGAGACAAACACCTTAAATCACCTCTTTCTCGAACTTTATACATTCTTACTTTAATTCCTAACAATATATAGATTCAAATTAATACGTCAAGAGTACAACAAATAAAAACAAATTGCAATAAAAAATATCCTAACAGTAAAGAAACACTCTCTCTGTTTAGCTTCCTGAACCACCGTAAGGTATTACTTCAGAGGATGATATATGTATAAATGTAAATGAAGAGTAGTCTTGAACAGTCTCAGGTCGACCATTCCTGAGATGTGTGGTTAACTGAAACCCAACCACCAAAGAACACCGGTATCTACGATCTAGTATTCAAATCCGTGTAAAACTGCCTTAGGATTTGAACCTTATCGAAATCAGCTGATTTGCGAAGACGATGTCACCGTTAGATCAACGCGGTGGGTAAAATAAGACTAGAAAATTACACACAGTGAGCAACATAAAACGGAACCCGTAACGAAACCGCTGAAGAATCGGTAGGTGATGTTTGAATGAAATTTTGCGAATAATACGGATAGATTAAATAAGAAAAACATAAAACGTACTTTAAATTTTGCATTTATTTCCTTTATTGTTACAAAAGATATTCAAAATGTCCACCCTGGGCATCGATGCACTTTTGTGCTCGACTGATCATATTGAAAGTCGTCTGATGCAAAACATTGTTGTCAATTGCGTTGATTCCTCGTTGAATTTTCAGCTTCAGTTCATCAATATTACGGGGTTTAGATGCATAAACTTTCTCCTTTAACCAGCCCCAAAGGAAAAAATCGCAAGTAGACAACTCTGGGGAACGTGGAGGCCACCGTCCTCTGCTGAAAGCTCGTTGTCTGTCTTCTTCAGTTGTTTGGTTTCAAACGCAGTATGGTTTCAGTTTTAATTCATGAAGAATTACGACAAGATATGTATTTAACACCATATTCCTGGGATAACTTCCGTAGTGTGTTTTTTTTTGGACTGGCAGTAATTCTCCTTTCAATGTCGGCAATGGCCTGTGGGTCCTACCGGAAGGTTGCCTATTTCGTTTTGCATTTGAAACCGAACCTGTTATTCGCCATTTTTTTAACTAAATAGTGTATGCTAGTCTTCGCTGGGATACAGGCATCAGGAAATTTATCTACAAATACTTGACGTGATTCTTCAAGCGATCCAGAACGAATATAGGCCTCAACTATAGCTACCCTCACCTGGATTGAATAAGGCATTTTACATAAACATAATTGCACTGCAACAAAACGTTTACTGTACTGACACGTAACCCCCTACCAAACGGTAGCAACATTCAGTAGTAACATATACATCCACTAGTTGCGCTAGTTATGTAAGTCTTTTAAAAATAGTGTTGGGTAGCGGTTTCATTATGGGTTCGGTTTTATGTTGCTCACCTGTATAATATTAATAGAATCTACAAAGTTCAAAAATTACTCAGGATCCAGAAACACTTCTGAAATATTTGAAAATAAAAAGATATTGAAAAACCTCCAGCAATATCTTTTTTTTAAATTAAAAACAATTTTAAATTAAATTTAAAGAAATTAATAATTTAATTCTGTTTATTAACACAAAAACAGATTCTAAAAAAAAAGAGGTAAAAATTACTTTTTACTTCCTTGTACGAAGTAAAGGAAATATTTTGATAGCGAAACTTTTCGGTTTTCGGATTTCAACGAAAAATATCCATTTTAACAATCCCTAAATCCATTTTGACTAGTTTCGGTGTGATGTCTGTATGTACGTGCGTATGTATCTCGCATAACTCAAAACGTTTAGCCGTTGGATGTTCAAATTCTGGTTTTACGACTGTTGTAACATCTAGTATTGCACCTTCCCTTTTGATTGCAATCGACTGAACCAAAAGCGCTCAGAAAAGCCCAAAATCCAAAAGAAAATTGGACTTTTTCTTAACTGCAGTAATAAGCTCTAAATGGGAGCTTTTCAACGATATATCATATTTACTTATTTTTACCAATGAAAATGTACTTATTTTCATTGGTTCCCGAGTTATAATAAAATTTTAATTAATGAAATATTTGGATCTTGCATGGGGAAGGCACATCTGTTCAAATCCGACTTCATCGCCTTTTTTTAAAAATTTAAATATATTGATTTATTAACTTCTTATTGTAAAAAAAATTACAATAAATAATAATTCAATAATAACAATAAAAAAACAGTATGAAAAAATATCAGAAGTTATTAATGAAAAAAAAATTTTTTTAATTTTTATTTTTTTTCTTCAAATAAACACAGTAAACACAGAAAAATTAAAAAAATTCTTGGAAGCTGATTTAGAGGTGGAGCAGAAAAAATTAAAAAAATAACGATTTTTTTAAAACTTTTTTTTGGTCTATTTAAACGTATAAGATAATTTTGCGATAAAACTTTATAAATTACAAATCCGACTTCATCGCCCTTTTTTTTAATTTAAATATATTGATTTATTAACTTCTTATTGTAAAAAAAAATTACAATAAATTATAATTCAATAATAACAATAAAACAGTATGAAAAAATATCAGAAGTTATTAATGAAAGAAAATTTTATGTATTGTTCATTTAAAAAAAAAATGTGTATGTAATTTAATAGACGTTATAATCAGGTGGTGTCCACATCAGATTTTTTCTTTTCTTTTATTAGGTATCGTGAAATAACTATTATAAATATAAATTTAACTACTTGAAGATAATTTTAAATATATAAATACATTTTTAAAACAAAAAACAAGTATACAGTAAATACATCTAAAAAATCATCTATTTTTCACTATTTGTTTTTTTCTTTTATATTAAATACTCTTCCAAGCTATTCATTTGAAGGTATAAAAAAATCGACGATGCTGTAGGTAAGAAAATTCGAAAAAACTGCCAAAATAAAAATGGCAAAATAAAAATGTATCCTTCCGATATTTTTCCCTGTGTAAATCCATAATTAAAATAAAAATAATAAGTTTATTATAATACAATTTTAGTGGAAGTTATTACTATTATTTAAATTAAAAGTAAATTTTTCCCTTATTTAAAATTACATTTAATAAACATATTACTCCCTCTGAATTAACAATATAAATTTTTAATGAACATGAGATACGTATTACAATAATGATAAATTATCATTAGTTCCTCGTGTTTTGATTAATAATAGTCTAAACCTCTGGACAGATAATTTACTTGATGTTACTAATTCTGAAATATTCACACATAAATAGAAACAATAAGGGCCAACTATAGCCCCTGGTGTATTCTCTATTATTACTAGTCGTATTACTAGTACATTATTGACTAGTAATAATAGCTTAAATACAATAAAAATCAATTACAATTAAATACAACACAGACCTCAGTTTTTATCTGCAGAAAAATCGCTTCAAGTATCATAAGGGATCTCTGAAATTACCTTAAGTTTGTTTTAAAGAAACTTTAAAATTAACTAAAGAAATACTAAAATATTGAATGACAGAAAGCTATCTACTTTTCAAACTAGCATTCTTTTTTTGGCAATAAAATATTTACATACAAAAAAGATAAAGTTAAATAAAACAAATCAACTGATTCTAAATGTATAAAGATAATCGTATATTGTAACCGTTAGTATGGTGACATTAATTACCATTAATAATAATATATTATGATTAAAAGTCAATATTATAAACCAGATGGGAGTTCAAGTTTATTTACTTCATAAATTATCAGGCGTAAATGTTATTTAATATATAACTCTTTTTAAAGTTATCATTTTCAGATTACTCGTTTTAACTCATTAAGACGATTACTGCATTAGAATGAGGAATAAAAAACTTCGAAGGAAGTTATAAATTAATACAATTTTTCTTATTGGTAGTGGTGGTATGTCAGCCGTGTTGTTTTTCGGACTGCTTCGCAGCATTATATATATATATATATATATATATATATATACATACATCTCCCTCATCTGTTCAGTCTGTTTCACTCGCTAGACTCCCCCCTGCGTTGTACTGTATAACCTTACTTACCTCACTCGCCCTAGACCATTCAACCACTGACTGGGTAAGGTATTTTATTTCTAACAAAAAAGAAACCTAAACCGTTCTATTACTAATACTACTACTACTGCTGCTGCTTTTTTCAGCCGTTTTCTAAAATGTTTGAGTAATTTATAACTGTATTTTAAAGGTTTTTTAAACTTAAATTTAAAAAAAATACTCTTAAAAAGTTACTAAAAAAATTTTTTTTTACTCAACAGTGTAAAATTTTATATTAATGAAAAATATTTAAAATAATAATTAATCTTCGTTTTTTTATTTAATTTATTTCTTTACCGTTTGTTTTTTATTTATACAACTAAAATAACATTCCAACTTCAATAGTCTAGTTTTTTTTTCGTAATTATGTAAGAAGCATCACTGAGAATATCGAATAATCTATTCTCTGAAATATAGTAGCACGACTGACCCAAACTCAAACGTCTTACAAATTTTCGATGTATAAAAATAACGTTACAATAAATACTAATTAATTAACCTTTGTCTGTGGGTACAGAAAGACACGAACTTAATATAGGAGGTCGTGAAAATTAAAAATATTTAGGGGTGTTTTTTCAATCACAATATATACGTACGACATAAAAGTTAAAATAATTAAATGTAAAAAGATTGCACAGCTTTTTAACTCAATGTTCTGGTTTAAAGATATTAGAACGACCACAAAGGGTCAAATTACTAAGGTTATACACGTAATATAATATCATACAGCTCTAAGTATATGTGATAATTGAGAAAAAAATAAAAACCTCAGCTAACAGTAGGATATCTTATTGTGAATATATCAGAAATGAGATTGTCAAACAAAGAATTATGAAAAAAGGATGCGATTTTGAATGAAACATAAAAAGGAATAACTTTATCACGGGAATATGAAGCGTAGGATTTGAGAACGGATGGCGGATTAGATAACGGAATTTGGTACCTTATGGAAACGAAGTCTGGGAAGACCATCCAGTCATAGCAAAGTGAAGTTTGCGAAGCGTTGGTTATGCGAGAAGTCTATTTGAGAAATAGAGGTGTATAGCATTTGGGATTAAGGTAAACAGGAGCTGTATAAACGGTTTAAATATATATATATATATATATATATATATATATATATATATATATATATATATATATATATGTACATGTATATGCATATATATATATATATATATGCTGAGAAAACAAAATGTGATTCTACACTGTATCTGACTTCTTTCTTTTTCCTGTTTAGCCTCCGGGAATTACAGGTGCTACTTCAGAGGATGAATGAGGATGATATGTATGAGTGTAGATGAAGTGTAGTTTTGTACAGTCTCAGTTCGACCATTCCTGAGATGTGTGGTTAATTTAAACCCAACCACCAAAGAACACCGGTATCCACGATCTAGTATTCAAATCCGTATAAAAGTCACTGTCTTTACTAGAACGCTGGAACTCTCGACTTCCGAATCAGCTGATTTGGGAAGACGCGTTCACCACTAGACCTACACATCAGTCAAGTCAGTACCTGACTTAATTGAAATCAACAATCTACATTTCAAGTAGATCGAAAAATAATCTATTCCTTTAATAATTATAATTTATTTAAAATTGGGAACAGGAAAAAAAGAAGATAACGGTAAAGAGGGATAGAAAGATGTCCAAAAAAAGGAGTATGAATGTTAATACAAATTGAAAAACTATAATTAAGAATTAGTTCACTTATTTATTCAATGCTAAAATCTACTTTGAAATTCGATAAATAATTTTTAAGTATGAATCGATATAAATACAACCTAAAATTCAAATATTACATTGCAGGGAGCCCCTAAAAAAATCTTACTAAATCCCATGATTCAATCAGGAAAACCGATAAAATCTACCGAAGCAATTTCTATATGACAACATAAATAGTTAATTATATATATATGTATAAATCACTTATTTTATTTTCATCTTGTGCTATCTTTATTCTTAAATAAAATAATTCCACCACTATCAAACGAGACAACGCAAATGTTTTCGTACAACACAATACTTTACTTGACCTTTGCCATTTTTAACGAGCAGCAAACCATTTGAAAAATCTTCCACCAATTTTTTAAAAATAAATTGTTTTTTTTTTTTACAGAAACAGTATTACTATCTGTCAATGAATTTTTTGATAATAATAAAAAAAATATATGTAATAAAAAACCCAATTTTTCTGGAGCCTGTTTAACGTATACACAAAGATGTATTAAAAATAATATTCAATTCCGAATTATTTTGTAGTAATTTTTATTTTTAATGTATTTAAATTATTTAATGCCTTTGAATTTAAATAATTAATATAGATTTTAATAACATAAATTTTTATCTTATAATTTATTTTTTACATTTATAAATTATCTTAAAAACTTGATCTATATAATGTACTGTTATATACCGATCTGAAAAAAAAAATTATTTAATAACAACAACCAGATATATAATTATAATATCGGAATTATGAGAAATTCTTAATTAGTTCAGAAACACGAACTCCGGTACAAGTTGATTATGTGAGTACGATGACTGCTATACTACCTGACTAGAGTAATCCGAATAATTGCTAATTATATTAAAAATAATATTAACTAAAAAAAACAAAATTGTATTAAAACAGATACTGCAATAAATAAAAGCAAATACTTTTATTTAATGAATACAATCTCATAAGGGATATCGATTTTTGAAATTATATTTGCGATAAAAAATAGTATATAAAAAAGCTGAAAAAAGGGTGAAAGAGCTGAGGGGAAAGGGCGGTGTGAGGCACTCACAACGCGGGGAATCGGGGATGAGAAGGATAAAGCAATAGTTCAGTTTTTTTTTTTTAATTATGTTAAATGTTAGCAAGAATAAAATTGTGTCCCGCTGTCATTTCCCCCTCTTACAATATTCTGACAGTACAAAGTTGTTATGGTGGGGATAGAGCGCTTAAAGTAGGGAATGAATAGTATGTTACCCGTCTCCCCACCACTTTTTAAACGACTGATAGAACACGGCGGAGGGATGACAAACTTGGCATCAACCGCTTTGCAAATTAAATCTGTTATTATGTAAACAAGCTGTTTATTAATTAATAGATTATTGCACAATTATAATATTCATTAATATATTAATTTAAAAACATTGATTTAATACTATTATTCTTGTTTTAACTTCTTTTTTAAAATTATTAAACATGTATTCATAATAATGAAACAGCACAATTTCATGGAAAAAATTAAAAGTTATACAACGTCTAGTGTAAGCACACATTAATATTTTATAAAAAGAATAGTTTAGTAGTTTCATAATACGTGACGCCATGACACATATTATCTTACGTATTACATAGTTTTAAAATAATATGCTCTATCTCAACCTTTGATAAATAATTAAAATATAATTATGTTTAAAAAAACTGACACTTTTTTGTTTAATCAATCTAAATAAAATTCTCTAAGCGTCCACCTTGACCTGCGAACAACTTGCATTTACAGATCACCGAATAATTTTATGGGCACAAGCAAAATTTTAGGGGGGGGGGGAAGCTGATAACAAAGTTGTAATACTTTCCTGATATTGGTGATCTATTTTTACTTCCTGGTACGAAATAAAATAAGTATTGTGATCGCGAAAAATTTCGTTTTTCAGATTTTAATGGAAATATCCATTTTTATCATCCCTGAATCCATTTTGACTAGTTTCTGCGTGACGTCTGTATACGTACGTATCTCGCACAACTCAAAAACGATTAGCCATAGGATGTTGGAATTTTGGATTTGGGGCTGTTGTAACATCCAGTTGTGCACCTCCCCTTTTGATTACAACCGACTGAACCAAAAGTGTCCAAAAAAGCTCAAAATCCCCAAAACATAGGATTTTGGATTTTTTCTTAAGTGCAGTAATAAGCCCACATTGAGAGCTTTTCAACGATATATGATAAGTGGTACTGGTATTTATTTTCATTGGTTCCAGAGTTATAACCAAATAAAATTTTAATAAATAAAATATTTGGATCTTACAAGGGAATGCACATCGGTTCAAATAAGACTTCATTTCCTGTTTTTATTTTTTAACTTTTTTTTTAATTTAAATAAATTGATTTATTAATAATTTTTAACATCCGATTGTAAAATGATTTTTACGATAAATAAATTCAATAATAAAAAAAAGGAAAAAATATCAGAAGCTATAAATGAAATAAAATTTTATGTACTTTTCTTTTTTTTTTTTTGGTTTTTTTTTTTTAAAGTGTAAATGTAATTTAATAGGCGTACAAGGAATTCTTGTGGAGTCCATATCAGATTTTTATATAGTGGAAAAATAATGATACATGAAAATAAACCAAAAAGTAAAAAAAAATTTTTTTTGAATCTATATTTTAAAATTGTTATCGTCACCACCACCCTAAATATTGTCCCAAAAGTATTTTTTTGGGGTCACTTGCACTACTAACCAAAAAAAAAACTTACTATGGCTAGGAAAAAAAACACAGATGCAATAAATAAAAAACCGCGTTTTCGAATTTTTAGGAAGGGAAATTTTGGGACTTGTTTACAAAATTTTGAGAACATTGATCCGAAGAAACTATCTAACCCACTCTTTAGGGATGCTGACCCCAAAATTTTACCAAAAAACTGCCACGTGCGTACGAACATTACTTCCCTTTTTTTTCTTCTTTTTTTTGGGTCTCTTGGTAGTGAAAAATAGAGAAATGAAAAAACCCATACCCCATTTTTGGCTGATTAAAACCAATAATAGTAAACAGAACAAAAAAAATTAAAAATATATATCAGTGTAACTCTTGCCTAATTTCGATACGAAAACGCGAAGTCACCGTATAATTATGCGTTATGCAAGAATATAAATAATAATAATGAACTTTTTTTTACTAATTCACAACATTTATCGTGCCCATTATAATAATTTCCGAGACACTTAAGATCAATAAAAAAATAAATATTAAATTTTTAAAATTAAATAAAATAATAACATTTAACATCCGAGGTAATGAAAACGTCAACGGTAATTTATTTTTACTAAGAAAATCACGAAGATAAATTTTCTTATCAATTTTTCATATTATTACTTCTATATAAATAACTACCATAGTTAAGATGACGAAGCCAAGAAAGTTTAGATTACAAATTCCCTTATTATATTAATCTTTCTAAAATTATTAATCTGTTCATTTTTAATCAACTAATCCTCAGTGAGAAAAAATTAATACTTTTTTCCTGGAATTTTAATTTATCATGAGAACTGTCAATTTTTAAATAAAATTATAATGAATAGAGTTCGGGACTCATGTCCGTATAGTGGATAAGTCAGGTATGACTTATCGACTATATTTAACCCTCGTATAATGTACTGAACGATACCGTTGCTGTATAAATAATTAATTTATGTAACACGACAATCATCCCGTATCACAAACACAATAAAGTATTATATGTGTACACATAAATTTTGTTTTAATTCCTATACATAAAATTAATCTTCAGACACCGCCTAATAAATGGTTCAGAAGCCGAAAAATTGGATTCATTGTTGTTTTATTGAAGTTTCGAAATAATTTATATGCCAGAGTGAAAGGTTTTTATTAAATGAAGTTCATTATTTATTTTTTTTCACAGAAATGGATAATTACAAACAAAATCATTTTACCGATAGGGGACTGTCATAGATTTTTTTTAAAATCTGATGTGGACACCACATGACTTACTTGTACGCCTATTAAATTACATATACACATTTTTTTTTAATGCAATGTACATAAAATTTTATTTCATTAATAACTTCTGATATTTTTTCTTTTTTTTTTTATTGAATTATTATTTATTGTTAATTTTTATTTTACCATCAGAAGTAATTAATTATTAATGAATCAATATATTTAAATTAAAAAAAAAAAAAAACAAAATATGTATATGAAGTCGGATTCGAACCGATATGCCTACCCCTTGTAAGATCAAAATATTGCATTAATTAAAATTTTATTTGGCTATAACTCTGGAACCAATGAAAATAAGTACCACTTATGATATATCGTTCAAAAGCCAAATTTTTTTTTGATTTCAGGCTTTTTTGACACTTTTGGTTCAGTCGATTGCAATCAAAAGAGGTGGTGCATAACTAGATGTTACAACAGTCCTAAATCCAAAACTTCAACATTGTTTTTTAGTTATGCGAGATATATAAGTACGTACAAACGTCACGCCGAAACTAGTCAAAATGGATTCAGGGATAGTAAAAATTGATATTTCCGTTGAAATCTGAAAACTGAATTTTTTCGCAATCGCAATACTTACTTTACTTCGTACAAGGAACTAATTAATAAATATTATATTTTGTAAAAATATTATTTATTATTTTTTCAAATAAATCGAGATAAATATTTACGCAAAGGTACATACACCTCACTGTGAGATCTATATACCGGTTACCAAATATAAACCACCAATGTTACTTAATTCATTCAATATCTTGTTGACCTTGTGTAGATTACGTGGCTGACCCCATGGTCATTCCATTCAAGCATACCATCACAAAATGCATTAACAAGCTATACCTATTCGTAAATATAAAATTACAACGTAAAAACTTTGGTAATAGTTATAATAAAATAAAAAACTCCTAGGTTTTTTTTTTAATTATGTTACGCGAATGCTCCAACAACTTTAATAAACAATTTTAGTACAATAAATAATTAACTGATCTCTTTATGCATTTATTTAACTATTATTTTTTAAGATCGGTTAAAAGTTGAATTGTAAATCACAATTAAACGTAATTGTTTAAATCCAAGTTGTTTGTTTAAATCAAAATCCTATGTTTATTTTTATTTTTTAATACAAGTCGGTAACCGACCAACCGACTTGTACAAAGTTACTTGTTACAAAGTGATACAAAATACTGATTTTTAATGATTTCTTTTCTTTTTTTTTATTTATTAAAAAAATGTTTTCAGTCTCTTGTTCGGCTATGTTTATACTATTCACAGTATTTTCCAATCTAGATCAGCTGATGACAATTATTTATTTTGTTTTATAAAAAAATGAACACTGATATCAAACACATTTATTGACCGACTACGTCATAAAACAAACATAAAATAACCAAAACAAAACAATTGATGTGAACACCACATGACGACTTCCCTGTATGCCGATTAAATTACAAGCACATTTTTTTTTTTAAATGTAAAGAACATAAATTTTTATTTTATTAATAACTTCTGATATTTTTTATTTATTTTTAATAGTTATTGAATTATTACTTATCGCAATTTTTTTTTACAATCTGAGGTTAATAATTATTAATAAATCAATATATTAAAAAAAAATAATAAAAAAAGGAGATGAAGTCTGATTGGAACCAATGTGCCTTCCCCTTTTAAGATCCAAATATTTCATTAATTAAAATTTTATTTGCTATTACTCTGCAACCATTGAAACATAGTAGCACTTGTGTAAATCGTTGAAAAGCTCTCAATGAGAGCTTATTACTGCAGTTAAGAAAAGGTCCAAAACCCCAATTTTTTGGATTTTGAGCTTTTTTGGAGACTTTTAGTTCATTCGAATGCAATCAAAAGGGAAGGTGCACAACTAGATGTTACAACAGTCCTAAATCCAAAACTGCAACCTCCTACGGCTAATCGTTTTTGAGTTATGCGAGATATATACGTACGTACAAACGTCGCCGAAACTAGACAAAATGGATATTTCCGTTGAAATCTGAAAACCGAAATTTTTCGCAATCACAATACTTCGTACAAGGAACCAAAAATACAGCATCAAAGTTCATAAATAAATACTAATAGGATAAAAGTAAAGACACACAACACACACACATATATATATGCGTACCAACAGAAAACAAAACAAACAATGAAATCATTCGCTACCGAAATGCTACGAAAGTAAATTAACTAAATCTGCAATATGTTCTATAAAAGACAAGACATAGTTTCAAACAACGACACAACAAAAATATAAAAGAATTTCAACACAATATAGTCGGCATTTGCCATGTCTTACAGAAACAAAATATAATTTCATTAAAATTAACGACACTTTTATATAAATGAACAGAAAAAAGGACCACCTATTAAAATACTTGAACATTATGAAACCCAAAAGCACCTACCAATAAACACACAAAAAAAATTTCACTAATAATATCAGCTGATGCCAGAATGGAGAACCACAACATCGATCACTGAAAATGGCCAAAAGAGTAACTGAAAGCGTTGTGAATACACTTCAAAAACACTCATCGCCATAAATGCAAGCTCATATCGTTAACTATATGTAGTATCGTTAATAAAATAATAATTTTGTTAATTTTTTTATTTTTTATTTTTACTATGTGGCTGTTTTTGTTTATATTAAATGACAATAACCATAGAATTCATTTTTTTAAAGTACAGTTAAACTGGAATGTATTAAAAAAAAATTAAATCATAATCCACAATTGAATGTTTATTCATCTTCAACTACATTATTAAAAAGGAGTCGTTAAAAGGATTTGTAGTTTATGCCCATATTTACATCGAATAACGTAAAAAAAAAACTTTATTTGATCATTTATTAATGAGTTCCTGAAGTTTTTTTTTTTATTAAAGGCCGAAAACTTTCATCTAAAGAGGCATTTTTATACTCGTATATGATTTTTTATACTCTTATTTCTAAAATTTTGTTAAATTTCATACAAATGTTTTTCAACATCTGTACTAAAATAACTGAAATCAGAAATACCTTTATCTATTTATTTACATCCAACGGCAATTTCTTGATGTTTGATGAATTTTGTAGCGTTTGAAAAAATCACAACCCTGACCAAGATTCGAACCCAGAACCTTCAGGATGAAAGGAATGTTAATAAAATACATATTCAACTTAATATGAATAAATAAATCTTACAAATAAACACAGATAGTCAAACCGGTGTTTATCTTAAATAACGAACGAATTAAAAAAAGATTTACTTTTTTTTTATTTGTACTACAATAACTATTAATAATACATTACAAGGTTTACACAGAGTAAGATTTGGTCAACCAACTCTTAATTAGCTGAATCATGACCGTGCAATTAACATAAACTGATCAACACAAAGGTTTTAATTTTATTTATTATAATCACTTGCACCGTTACATGAATGTAACTTATAAATTCGTTTTAAATTAAACTACATGATAAAAAAATGTTAACCTTTTATAAAAAAAAAACTCCTTTAAGTAGTAGATATAATTTCATAACAATTAAAAATAAATATCAAAACACAACACAAATTTCGATTTTCTTTTCCTTATTTAGCTTATTAAAATGAACACAATCTTTTTTAAATAACAAATCTCCTTAAAAAAAAGAAAGTAAACTATTAGTGATCCAAAAAACCATTATAAAGGACAGTAAAACTAAAAAAATTGGTTATTGCCACAATTAATAAGAAACATCTTCAGACATTCTTTTGTAAGTTTTACACTTGGGTTAAATAGAGGTAATTTAAAAAAAGTAGTAAAAAAAGGTATTAATTTTTTATTGCAATTACAGAAATGGCAAGAAATAATACAATTGTACACGTAAACAGAAAAATTATTGGGGAGTAATATACTTAATGTTATGTAATTATTTTTAAAGGAATTTAAACTTAGAATATTTTTATTTTACTTCCATTTTGCATGTATAATTATAATGTTTCTTCAAAAAAGTGGCACTGATTTTCATTAAAAAAAAAAAATTCATGTTGTTCCGAATTTACGAGTATATTATTTGGTAATAAATGCTTTGAAAAATTAACACATATGCAGGCAGATGAATCATCTTTATCATTTAGTGGCAAATCGAAAAATTAAAACAAATGATTTTTCACTAAATGCTGATTCATTTTTTTTTAAATTTATTTAAGATGTAGAGTAATTTTTATTTAGTGATACGATGGCAAAAATATAGCAATAAAATAAATGATAAAAAAAATATTCTGAAAATTCCAGATAATCGTAATATAAATATGTAATAAAACATTTTTTTTATAGTAAGCTAATCAAACAAACACTATCTATATTAAGGAATTACGTAATTTTTATTTTGACGATTGATTTTTGGTTATACCAACACAATGAGTCATGAAAATTTCTGCGACCTTTACTAACTTAATGTAACAAAAGAACTCATTTTTATTATTTTTATTATAAGTAATATTCTCTCTTCAAGTCCTGGAAATAAAAATAAAATAAAGTAATAAAATTAAACTTACATCTGATTTAACTTCCTGGAAGTAACTTCTAGGAAGACATAACAGCAAATACTTTTTTCTTTCTCATGTAAACGCATTATTGTATTGATAAAAAAATCACTCTTCTGAAGAATGTAGAAAGAACTTATTATTAAAAGAAGTCCTACTTAAATTATTAAGTGTCGTAGAGCACTAGTTCAGAAATAGTTTCAAAGAATTCTTATTCACGAAAATATTGTAAAAAAACGGATTTCCTTTCACTTATATATGTTTATTATTCATTACTGTACTACTATTATTATAAAATTACCATTAAAACCACTTTTCTTACACAGCAATAGTATTTGTTAATATATGTATATAAGTAACCAGTTTGGAAAACGTTTTAAAATATTTATTTTGAAATTAAAAGTCTATCGACGGACATAGTGTGTTGACGTGTGTGACGGACACACACAGTGGGTTTCATTTTATTATGTTTTTTATTTTATTTATTTTCCTAATGCGTACGTTTCAATCTGTTCAACTAATGAGCAATAAGCATCCCCTACCCACGGCCAAATGAGATGAAGATGATACGTATAACATGCAAATGAGGTTTAGTTTTGTACAGATTCAGACCGACCATTCCTGAGAAGTGTGATTAATTGAATCCCAACCGCCAAAGAACACCGGTATCCACTGTCTAGTAATCAAATCCGTACAAAAGCTAATTACTAGGATTCGAAATTCAGACCCTTTGACTTCGAAAATCAGCTGTTAAACAATTGAATTGGTACAAGTTAAGCACTAGATCAGTCGGTGGGCTATAAAAAAAACTGACAACTGTGGCTTGTTTCTCATGCACGGCTTACACACAAAACTTAATTTAAAATATTTATCATTTTATTTTAAATATAATATGTTTTAGTTGGTTTAATACAATATTCAAACTAGAGAGCGCGGGCATACCGCATTTAATTCGCGTGGATGTGGCGGTACTAGCGACGACGGTCGGCACTAACTAATGTAATTTCACAACTTGCATAGAAAAAATTTTGCTTGTACGGTCAACAGACTGGTGTAGCCGCGAGGCTTAACGCACCAAGTACAGAGTCAACCGGGCGATCGAGTTCGAGACCCGGTCAGACCGAGTTACTTTATTACACGTTAAATGTTATTCATTTATTTAATTCTGCCGCTCACTTGTGACGTCAAAACATGGACGATTACAACAGCAGTTTTTTTTTGGGTGGGGGTGCGATTTTTCAAAAATCTCTTTTTGCACATATTGCAAAGAGATATCTCTTTTTCAATTGTTATTTTTTAATTATTAACAAATGTTCCTAAGAAAAAACCTTAATAAGGCGAAATCTCGAAATACTGAGTAACCTTCCTCTACAGCATCATCCCCTTGATCTTTTAAGTTGAAAATTTAATGGCATTAATGCTCCATATATAGAAGTAATCTGACCAAGATTGGTCAAAATCGGTTCAGTAGTTCTGGAGATATAAGGTGATTTGGAGGACAACACCGAGCACACATGTATACGAACATTAACATCCGGAAAATTACCATCCGGTTTTTTGGGTTCCTTAGTGTCAAAACGTCAAGATTTGGGGAAAACCGCACATGGCCAAACTGAACCGATTACAATAATTTCCCTTCTACAGCTATAGCACTATTTATACAGGAAAGTAAAAATGTTATATAAAAATAAAATATTCTAAATCCGCATAAGAAAATTTGCGAATTAATAAATTAAATTTGTTAATATTAGCGTCAAAATAGAAAAAGTAGCATTTGTTTCTTAAGGATATGGCATTCCTTTTACTTATAGAGAGCTACAGTACCTAAGTGCTATATAAATACATTTATTAAAATATTGGATAAATATATATATATTTTTTTAATTAATAATTAATTTAGTGAAGTATATCAGTTATTTTAATTTTTCGGTTTTCCAATAAATGATAAGCACGGTTCAGCTGCGTGAGTTTTTCATTTTCAAAGCGTGTAATACCAAGTAATACTCGTAAATTCGGAACAGCATGACTTTTTTTAAAATGAATATTAATGTAATTGTTTTGAAATAATATTATTACATTTACGTGCAAAATGGAACTAAAATATTAAAAATATTATTATTACAATCAGTAAAAACTAAAACATTGAAAAGTTTTAATACTCTACATATTAAATTAATACTAGTGTACGTAAAAAAAAAATCTGTATAAGTATATATGTAAACATGCGCACTAATAAATGTACTTAAAGTAGATAAGTTAAAAAAAGAATCGCAGCTTACAATGTAGTATTATAAATAATAAAGTGGTTACATAATGTTTAACACACACGGCCGTTACGCTGAATAACAATGAATTATCAATCAGAAAAGAATGCCAGTGCAGTAGTAATCTATACTTACACATGTATACGAAACTCTCTCTCTCACTCCATCTCTCTCTCTCTCTCTTTCTTCTCCACTCACTAGCACCAAGACCGAGAAGCAGAGAGGCAAAATTTTACGTTTACAAGTTGCTACACTACGTTGATATTCGTTATTCTACTTGTAACAAATAATCTGTATAAAAGACAAAAGAATGTATTTCTCTAACGGAGTTAAATATATACGTAAAAACTGATACGATTTCCGTTTGTAAATCTCTTCTTTTTTCTGTTTAGCCTCCACAACCACCGTAAGGTATTACTTCAGAGGATGAATGAGGATGATTGAAGTGCAGTCTAGTCTTGTACAGTCTCAGGTCGACCATTCCTGAGATGTGTGGTTAATTGAAACCCAACCATCAAAGAACACCGGTATCCACGATCTAGTATTCAAATCCGTGCAAAAATAACTGGCTTTACTAGGATTTGAACGCTGGAACTCTCGACTTCCAAATCAGTTGATTTGGGAAGACGCGTTCACCACTAAACCAACCCGGTGGGTTGCGTTTGTAAATCTAGAAAGCATTAAGTGTACACAATACACGAGTACATGCAGTAAAACTTATGTGTGTGTGTGTGAGCGCGCGCGCATCATAATATAAGAAATTCTTACCTTAACCTAACATTAATTAGTGATAACTCATTCTATAATTTTTATTTTAATTCATCACTGTATTACATGTAGTATAAAAATAAAAATTACGATAATATTAAAGCATTATATGTAAAGTACGATCCACATTAGACAAACGAATGTTTATTTATACAGGCGATTTCTGTTGCTTAATAAAGAGTTTCAAGGTTGCCTCCGTTCTTACTTGATCGTCTAGTGTGAATCGACCTTAACAAAAATAACTGTGTTAATACTAAACATATTGTATTAACATAAAGAAGAAAAATTAATCTACATCATTAACATATTGCTAATGTCTCTGCTAAGAATGACCAACTCACATTATCACCCACGTGACCAATAATTTTTTATAATTTTAACCAAAAAAAAAACAAGAAAAAAGAACTATAAAATCATAAAAATTAGCGTTTTTAAAAGTGCTTTAAAAATAATATATGATTCGAAATTATTATTTATCAACCAAAATCTAATTAATAAAGATAATAATAATAGTAATAGCCCAAGCATAGCAACATTTCGAGAGAAAAAAAATACATGTGGATCGTGCTAAGACAATAAATTAACCGATTTAAACATGAAACTGTCTTTAATTTCTTTTTATCATTAAAAATAAGTTTTTTATTTTTGTCGTTTTCATTTTATTTTATATCTTTCTGTTATCTTTTCGATAAATCCAATCCATCCACTAATATTATTATGACATGATTCCTGTCAAGAGATTAAAATTACTATTAACTTGATCCATGTATGCCGTGAAGTCAAACAAATCTATCAATTAACATAAAACCTACACAGTACTAGAAAAAGTGCAAAAAAACAAAAACAAAGAAATATGTGTTTAGAGAGTATTTTTATTCCTTTCCAGAAGCATGGTTGGGTTACAATTACATTTGTGATTAAAAAAAAAAAAATCTAACACAATTCCTAATATAACCATCAAAAATATTCTTTGATTATTTAATTATAAACATGCGCATCAGCCTACTCAGAGAGCGCGCGCGCACACACCTATTTTAAATCCAAACACACCAAATTAATAGTAAACGTGGGAAATAAATTTGGATTGTATCGTCCGGAATAATTGTTTGTAAAAGTACTAATCATAACATGCTAACTTAAGAAGAAACTCTTCGGAAAACAAAAAGAGAAAACTTTTAAACCTCCTTGGCACAAGCAGTTTCGTACAGCATACAACACAGGAGATCCCGGGTTCGATTCCAAACTAGATAAAAAAAATAGTAAGGTTGTCGCTAGTGGTCTTAGTGACCAAAAACGTTTATCTACAGTATAAGTTTTTACGTGCGTATACTAGCATGAAAAAAATAATAAATTATAGAAATGAACAAATAATGGTAATAAATCTTACGAATAAACTATTATACCTTGAAATAATCAATACATATAAATAACAATGTGTTATTTAATAT
This sequence comes from Lycorma delicatula, assembly GCF_047948215.1. Lineage (NCBI taxonomy): Eukaryota > Metazoa > Arthropoda > Insecta > Hemiptera > Fulgoridae > Lycorma > Lycorma delicatula. The sequence continues at coordinate 80,717,100 of NC_134459.1, read as the reverse complement.
TAACGATATATAATATTAACACAGTAATAAGGATGCTTAAAATATGATAAGCATTATATGTCCTTGTTCCGAAGGACAACAAAAAGAACTTCCGTACAAGTTCAATTTTATTCTTAATGCGTATTCGGTGATTTTAAACTTAAATACATAATCACAACTAAAATCCATCATGGAAAATTAACTCATTAATCACTATTTATTTTAAATAAGTTAATCAGGTGATAAGTTATTCAACGAATAGTAATATACATGGGGTAACTGTCCGCTTTATTTTTTAAAAACCAATTCAAAAATGGAAAAAAATATTATCACAATACTCAAATTAATTGCATAAAAATATATCACTTTAAGAAGTCACCTGAAAAATAACATTAACATTTATTGGAATATAATTTTATTAGTTTATTTAATGAAGGAAATAACTGGTTTTTTTTTTTTTTTTTTTATTAAGATTATTAATTAATGAAATGCTAAAGACATTTTTTCCAGGGAATATGCAATGGAGATTTAGTATGTAACGTGTAAAAAAATGGCAAACGAAAGCGGTAATTGACAAGGAGACCTTCAGATAAAAGACTCAGAAATACTGTCCTGCCTTTGATGAACTATATCTTACGGTTATAATACAAAACATGTGAAATCTAAGCGTTATTTATCAGCGGAGTTGCCTATGAAATTTCATTATATAGTTAATCCTTTAATGAAAGTATAGGCTAAATACCACAAGCAGATTGAAGTATTTGGTATGCTGATATGCAACAGTTTATTTGACTGAAGACGACTACGAGAAACCGTTTTAGTTTTTACTTAACTAGTAAGCCTGGAATGGGATGCTTGTTATTCTTTACCATATTTTTCAGTGAAGTCGCTCAAAAATAATACGTTATACCCAAAACACACACATATAGGCATTATAAAGCCTAGAAACAAACAAAAAAATTGTGTGATACTATAATTTTACCGGAAAACAATATAAAAAGATTCACAGGTCGATTGTTACGCTAAAAAGTGCGATTTATCCAAAACTCTTACACTACTATAAATGAAAATATCATAATAGTACTAAATTTTATTTTTCCATTTAGATCAACTTTTCATACCACCATTTTAAATGAAAAATATGATTTGCAAATGCTTTAAAAAAAGTTGAGACGTAAGTTTATATTATAAAACAGACATAATATTGTTTCAAAGAGTATTAAATACCAAATAAAAGATAAAAGAAATATATATATATATATATATATATATATATATATATATATATATATATATATATATATATATATATATATATATACAATAATAATTCACTAAGAAAATAAATAACAATAAAAAAAATCCAGCATACAGAAAAATCTAATGTGGACCACACATGACTTCAAGGTAAGCCTATTGAGTTATATATACACTTTTTTTTTAAATGAAAAGTACATAAAATTTTATTTCATTACTAACTTCTGATATTTTTTCATATTTTTTTTTATTGCTATTGAATTATTTAATGTATTTTTTTTTACAATCACACATTAATAATTATTAATAAATCAATATTTATTTAAATTACAAAAAGAAAAGATAAAATAAAAGTCGGATTCGAACCGACGTGCCTTCCCCTTGTAAGATCCAAATATTTCACTAATTAAAATTTTATTTGGCTATAACTCTGGAACCAATGAAAATAATTACCCCTTTGATATACAGCTGAAAATCTCTCAAAGAGGGTTATTACTGCAGTTAAGAAAAAGTCCAAAATCCAAATTTTTGAGGTTTTTGGTTTTTTTTTAATACTTTTGGTTCAGTTGATTGCAATCAAACGGAAGGTGCACAACTAGATGTTACAACAGTCCTAAATCCAAAATTTCAACATTCTACGAGTAATCGATTTGAGTTAATGTGAGATATGTACGTACGTAAACACATACGTACGTACAGTCGTCACGCCGAAACTAGTCAAAATGGATTTAGGGATGGTCAAAATGGATATTTCCGTTGAAATCTGAAATTTTTCGCGATCACAATATTTCCTTTACTTCGTACAAGTAAGTAAAATTGAAATATTGTTTGCATCGAGTACCTTACTGAATATTTAAGAAAATAATATTTTACGAAACACAATACGCATAAACTGAAGACTATATGTAAAAAAAGGTTCATCTATAAAATGTAAACATCTATTTATGTATTACACGCATTAATGCAATAATGTAACAGATATTTACTTCAAAAAAAGGTCTCTACATCAAAATACAAATCACGTCTTGTAACAACGATGTGTAAGTTAAGCGAGACAGAATAGCACCGCATAATTAGTTTTGGAATTTTAGTGAAACATAATTATTTCTTATGGGCGTTAACCTATTACAACTTAGATATTTCAGCCGGCCTCCGTGGCGCGAGTGGTAGTATCTCGGCCTTTCATCCGGAGGTCCCGGGTTCGAATCCCGGTCAGGTATGGCATTTTCACACGCCACAAATCATCCCTCATCCTCTGAAACAATACTTATCGGGTCCCGGAAGGAAAAAAAAAATTAATGAATTTTTAATTTTAAATGTTAAAAAATTTAACAAAAATTAATATATTGTAATAAACACTGAAATATAACACAAACTAATTAATTTAACGTTTGGCTTAAAAATAGTAAATGAAGCACTACTTAGAACAATAAACATTCCAAGATCTGTAATCACAACTGTCTATTGTCATGTATATATATATATATACTTTTTTTTCATTAAAAAAAAGAAAGAAAAAAATCGTAAGAATTTCAATTTAACTAAAATGAATCAATGTTTAAAAAACAAGCAATAATTAATAATAATTGAATTAATAGTTACTTAAGTTATTTATAGTTAATGGTACGATAATAAACGATGATCATTATCACAGTTTTTATTAATCAAATTAATAAAGTAATCATTTTTTTTTACAATAGCATGACTATACTCTAGATGTCAACACTAGTATTTTTTTCCCGAACAGTTTGAGACGTAATACTCGCTGTAAAACAAAGGTAAAAAAAATCGAATCCGGTTTGATTTTACGCCCTAGTCAATTTTTAATCTACTAAACTAAGTACGGGTTTTTATTTCATTAATGAAATGAAAATGTAAAGAAAATTTTCCTTTTTGATTACTTTTCCAATTAATTTCACTTTTTGCGAGAATGTACCTAAGAAATAGGCTCATTAACAACCTAATAAAGTTTCTTTTCTCATTGTTCTTATCTAATCTGAGGATTTTTGGGTCAACAATTGTTTGGATATCGGCCGTTATAAAAGAAACTTGATAAACCAATTAAGAAAAAAACATTTTTTTAAATAATGGAAAAAAACTATTATTATTGGTTGAAATTAATTTTGAAAATAAAAATGTGATTAAATGTTAAGCATCTGTACAACCGATGTGCAGTAAATTTATAATAGCGGCTGCGTAGCCATTGGTTAATGCTTTTGTCTTCAAAACAATTATTTTAATATATTTAATTACTCGATACCACTTTGTACCCATCATAATATAATAATGATATTTTTAAATAATAAAAATATGCACTTTCTTTTTTTAATCATAAACAAAATACATATACTAATTTTTACTTCCTTGTACGAACTAAAGGAAGTATTGTGATCGCAAAAAATTACGGTTTTCAAATTTCAAAGGTAACATCCAATTTTACCATCCTTGAATCCATATTGATTAGTTTCAGCGTGACGTCTCTACGTACGTATGTATCTCGCGTAACTCAAAAACAATTAACCGTAGAATGTTGAAATTTTGGATTTAGGACTGTTATAATATCTGGTTGTGTACCTCCGCTTTCGATTGCAATCGACTTAACAAAAGTGTCAAAAAAAAGATCAAAATCCAAAAGGTTTGGATTTTGGACTTTTTCTTAACTGCAGTAATAAGCCCTCATTGGGAGCTATTCAACGGTATATCAAAAGTGGTACTTATTTTCATTGGCTCAAGAGTTATAGCCAAATAAAATTTTAATTAATGAAATATTTGGACCTTACAAGGGGAAGGCACATCACTTCGAATCCGACTTCATTTCCTTTTTTTGTTAACTTTTTTTTTAATTTAAATATATTGATTTATTAACAATTATTAACCTCTAAAAAAATATTACAATAAATAATAATTCAATAACAAAAAAAATCTGATATTGACAACTCATGACTGACTTCCTTGTTTGCCCGTTACATTATATATACACATTTTTAAAATGTAAAGTACAAAAATTTTATTTCATTAATAACTTCTGATATTTTTTTTTATTATTAATAAATCAATATATTTCAATTTAAAAAAAAAAAGGAGAGGAAGTCGGATTGAACCGATTTGCTCTCCCCTTGTAAGATTAAAATATTTCCATTAATTAAAATTTTATTTGGTTATAACTCTGGAACCAATGAAAATAAGCATCACTTATGGTATATTGTTGAAAAGCTCTCAGTGAGGGCTTATTACGCCAAAATCCAATTTTTGGGGGATTTTGGACACTGTTGGTTCAGTCGATTGCGATCAAAAGGGAGGTGCACAACTAGATGTTACAACAACCCTAAATTCAAAATTTCAACATCTTACGGCTAATCGTTTTTGAGTTATGCGAGATGTATACGTACATACAGATGTCACGCCGAAACTAGTCAAATTGGATTCAGGGATGGTAAAAATGGAAATTTTCGTTGAAATCTGAGAACCGACACTTTTCGTGTCCACAATATTTACTTTACTTCGTTCAAGGAAATAAAGAATAAAAAATATGAAAAGGAAATGTAATAAAAAATATATCTAATTTAACAGAGTACAAGGATGTCATGTGGTGTCTATATATTACCATTTGTACTTTTATTTTTGTCACACAGTTAAGGCTAAACTTGCATTCAGATGTTTATTAAATTTTACAGTAAAAATGTTTTGTTATTAAACTGGCGACCAGTAGAGGTCTAGCCTTTATAATTTGAAAAATAATTGCTCATTGAGTGAACTACTCAAATTTTCTACAAAAGGTTCAACCTGTAATAAGTGGAACAAAAGCGACACCGTTAGACATCATACACCTATCATTATCACCACCTGCTAGCAGGTAGTTCTTCATAAATACTAGACTACTTGTAAATATCAGTTATGTAGTATATATAGACTGATTTTTAAATACAAAAAATAAATAAATACATGATACTATGAGAAAAAGGAGACGCAGTTTCTATTCTATAGTCATGTCTTTAAAATCAACATAAAACTTCAAAATTATACAAAAAAAAATAAAAATAATCTGATGTGAACACAACATGACTTCCTTGTACACCTATTAAATTACATATACAAATTTTTGTTGCACTTCATTTAAACTTATTTCAAGTGAAAATGAGATACGATCCTCCAATTCTTTAAGAAAAGTAGACAGTTACGCTAACATATTACTTTTTATCAACATCAAATATTTACACAATTCAACAATCTTACATTAAATATTAGGTTAGAGTAAAAGTCCCTCTATTAGTCTTTAAATAAATGTAAGACTTATATGTATCTAATACTATATTTTTTAAAACATAGCATTAAAACTAATTTTGGCGAATATTAGCGTTATTAATACGGCAAAATTGTGAAAGAATATATCAGTGCATTTTTAAGGCTATTTTATTTACATACTTTTCGTAAAAATTTTTTACGATTTTATTTATTTTTTTGTTTTACTCTTTTTAAAAAATTTGTAGATTTTTTTTAGAGTCGCATCAGCAATTCATTAGCTGTTTATCAGTGTAATGTAACTGTACCGGTAAACGTGTAGTATTGAATTAATTAGGCCGACCATTCCTGAAACGTGTGGTTAATTAAAACCCAACCACTAAAGAACACCGGTATCCACGATCTAGTATACAAATCCGAATAAAAGTAACTACCTTTATTACGACTTCAATCTGAGAACTTCGACTTCGAAATTGATTTACGACGACGAGTTTGTCACTAGACCAACCCAATTTTATTTTTTTAGCATTTTTTTAAGATTTTACAATACTACTTTTTTTAAATTTGTTAAAAATTTGTAAAACAAAATATGACTATTAACTGATGCGCCGGTTGATGTCCCGGAAAATCATGGATGACTTTAGCAGAATTTTTCAAATACTTATCACTCATCATTCCAATCAACACAGCAACATATCTAGTGCATAATTTTTTACACTTTATAAATTTCAAATTAGTCATTATAATGTTTTCGCTATGAAGGAAGTTCGGTTAAATTCTGGTTAAAAATTCTTAATCATAAAACGTTCTTTTAACCCGGATCAGGAATTACAACAAAAACAAAGTGATAATAACCAGTAAGTAACCATTTTAATGCAGGTACATATTACCATCATCAGGACACACCTGTAGGTAGATAAAGCATTAATATTATATTATTTAAAATAATAATACAAAAAAATTACGTTAATCCAAAATTGCGAAAATTAGATGAGGATAAAAATATATTGGATTAAAGTGATTCAAATTTTTAATGGTCATATTGACTTCTTTGTTCGGAATTATTCTTTGACAAATGAACTATAATTTTAAATACATTTTCATATTTTTGTTTATTATGCCATTTTGCAAGTATAAAAAAAATTAATAATAAATGCAGCAAAACAATCTTATGCTAGAAAAACAGAGAAAAAGGATTATAAAAAAAAGGGCAAAAATATTTTCATATTTTTTCTTGAAACAAGGTAAAAAATGTATAAGTAACTATGGTTAAATTTAGAAAGTTAGTCTTCCGTCGAAAGAGCTGGACGTAATATAAACTAAATGGTAAAGACAATAATTGCAGTTTAAAATACGTAAGGTAAATAAAAAATTGAAGAACTTCAATGAAGAAAGAAAATACTAAAGCAGATATTTTTTGGTGACAGGAGACTAAAACTTAAAAAAGTGTTGGAATTTTTAAATTTTATTATAATTATTAATGAGAGTTTTCAATCATAAGAACATTAAACGGTTATCCCTACCTTAAATTTTATTAACGGAAGAGGATATCACATTATTTTTCATCATTCATGAGATAAATCTTTTACCTATCCAACCAACACATGGAGGGCACTGACGTAACGATGTGTAATCTGAATTGATGGTTTTAGTGATTTGGTATTATTAAGCTAACTTTTACACTTTCTATTGGGATTGCCGAAAACGACAACAGCTGTTTGTATTTTTATTTCCTTGTAAGAAGTAAAGGAAGTACTGTGATCGCGAAAAATTTCGGTTTTTAAAATTTCAATGGAAATATCTATTTTGACTAGTTGCGGCGTGATGTCTGTATATACGTACATATGTACCTCGCATAACTCAAAAATGATTGGCCGTAGGATGTTAAAATTTTGGATTTAGGAATGTTGTAACATGTAGTTGGCACCTCCCCTTTTGATTGCAATCGACCGAACCAAAAGTGTCATAAAAAAGCTCAAAATCCAAAAAAATTGGATTCTGGACTTTTCCTTAACTGCAGTAATAAGCTCTAATTGAGAGCTTTTCAACGATATATTATAAGTAGTACTTATTTTCATTGGTTCCAGAGTTAAAGCAAAATAAAATTTTAATTAATGAAATATTTTGATCAATGGGAAGGCAGATCGCTACGATCAAACTTCATCTCCTTTTTTTAAATTTAAATATATTGATTTAATAATAATTATTAACCTCTGCTTGTAAAGAAATTTTTTACGATAAATAATAATTCAATAACAATAAAAATAAAAAAAGAACAGACGTTATTAATGAAATAAAATTTAATGTACTTTTTTCATTAAAAAAAAAAATTGTGTATATCTATTTTATTAGGCGTAAAAGGAAGTCATGTGGTGTCCACATCAGATTTTTCCTTTAATTCTAAGAACAGTTAAAAATATTAGTTTTATAGTGTTACTTAATCTATATATTCCATCGTTCTATATATATATATTTCAACGTAATCTTGTTTTCCTATTTCTACAAAATTTATAAATTAAAACAAATATGCGTGAAATAAATAATAACAAGCAAAAATTTTTATATTTATCATAAAACGAGTTAAATACTTCTAAACACTTAGCAAAAAGTAAAACGTGTTTATTATAAACAAAAAACTGAACAATATATAGTAACAAAACTTTTACTGTTTTTTCTTTTTGTAAAAAAAAATAAAAATAAAGAAAATATATATTACGTTGGACCGTGTGAAAATATTAATTCAACCGTTACGAACGGCTTACGTAACCGATCTTCTACATAGCTGTTAGCTATTAATAGAAATTTCTCAACGTAATTATTTAAAAATATATGACATTTGTAATATATAGTATTTGCATAATATTTGTCATATAGGTTGAATAACCGATGATATTATTTTAAGTAAATCTCACAATGCTGATATAAAACGTTTCCATTTCGATTAAATGGATGCGTGTACATACGATGGCGCGAGCTAGTGGGTCTACTGTATTTTTATTAGGAAGGTCGTCATCGATTGATAATGCCTATTCCATGTAATCGGATGGATTATCTCAACATTCTGCCACTACAATCATTTCTTTGTGGTTTCCGGTATTTTTTAAACGTTTACAACATTTTCAACACATCTAACATTACACGCGATAATGTGCGTTTATCAATAACAATATTATTATACATTTTTACGTAAACAATTATTATTTATATTGTAAAACAAGCCTACTATATCTTTTATTTCGGCTAATTAAAATAGTTTTCTTTAATTATAATATAATGGAACATGATAAAATTATCATGTTTTTTTTATATTTTTAATTTCAGTATTTTTAAATAGATGCATTGATTACGTTACATCTGTGTATAAAATATTAATGATTCCAATTAAAATAATTAATATTCTACTGCAAATAATGTTAAAAAAATATGTTTACTTTGCAGCGTAGTAACTTTGTATATAAATACTAAATACAATTAGTTAAATTTCTAAAATATATAACAATTACGCTTAAAAAAATAATTTATTTTTGCTGCTTTTTTGTTTCATAAACTGCACCCACGCATCAACTCGAACTCATATAACAATATAATGTACGCAATATATTTTACAATGGGATCGATACGCGTTTAAAAATATGCATTAACTTGCACATTCGTGTTTTTATATTGCGTCATTTTCATTTAGTCTACTTAATTTTTTCCTATTGAATGAGTCATCAGTTTTCCTTGAAAGTTATTACTTTTATTTCATTAATATACACACACAAAAATAATTACACAATAACAGTTTTTTCTTATTTCAGATTAATTTTATTTTTACAGGCAGGCCTTAGGTTTTTTCTTCTTTTTTACTTATACGGTATAACCAGATAACACTAACGAACAATTTTTTTTAAGAAAAATTATTACTAGGTCACACAAACTATTTGATATGAAGACTTTGTATGTTTGTCGTCATTATTACTAAGAATTGAATTTATATAACGTATAATAGTACATATAAACTCTTAAATAATTCCGATAACCTAATGTATTATTATCATGCGAAACTTCAAAAACATAATCAATTTGGAAAACTAACATTTTTTTAGGTAACTGAATACTGCAATACATATTATCGACATTTTAAAAAGCCTGAATTTCACTAATCACAATAAAAAATATCATTCTTTTGGATTCTTTATTTTATTTGTTTCTCGCTTTTTTTAATATAAATGGACGATATTTGCTTGAAGACTAATCCGCATTTGAAATTAATTTTTTTTTTAAATAAAAAAATATAGTTTTTAATAATACCTATTAATAAATAAAAGATGAATTAATTCTTTCTTTACATTTCAAACCTTTTTAAGTCTGTCCGACTTTTGGATCGATATGTTAACTTAAAAAATGAAATATCAAAAGAATAGCGTTACATTTTTCATTTGTCGGTGTGTTTACTGAGGGACAATTTTTATTTTATTTTATGCAAAATATAAATTTCAATTTTTTTTAACGAAAAATCTCATCTTCTAATAAAACAATTATTTTAAGATATATTTTCATTAATCGTCATTATTAGTTAGTACTGGATTGTTGAAACATTATTATATGCAACAATTTGACATCATTCAGAAATTCGAGTATTTCCATCCAAAATATTAAGAAGTTTGTTTAAAATTTTTCGATAAATAAATATAACAAGCTGACTTACAAACGGATTAGAAGAGGTATTCTTTTGAGTTTCATAGTTATATAGACGTATACACTTAGGTAAAAAACAAAATGTTCTCTCTGATTAGAGAGAGCCTTTCTTCTGGTATAATCGTCGCCATATTTTACGAGTTCATTTAAATTTAAATAAATTATTTCGTGACGTAACACAAGGTATAAAACCGTTTTTTAATAAGTTTCTGTACATGTATTTGATTCCTTACCATAAGTTCTACCGTTCAAGTTATGTAGGTCTTAAATAAAGGACAATTAAACATTGCATCTAACAATAAAACGACGAAAAATCAAATAATTTACGTTATTAAATGTTTTAAATTAATATTATTTTATAGGGATAATTATGATTGAAATAATTTATTTACTTTTTAATTTTTCTTTTAAAAATTGAAATGTAATTTAAATGTTGTAATTCGACAGAAGAGAATTTTTTAATATTATTCGGACTAATTTTTTCGGCTGCTATATTTACAATTATATCGACTTCAATAAATTCGTTAAAAAAAGAAAAGAAAAACATTAATGAAAATCGACTTAATTGAAAATATAATAAAATACATTTCAATTAATTTACATGTTGAAAGGTACAGGGAGAGGAAAAGAGAACAAAGGAGAGGAAGATAGCGAGAGAAAGAGTGATACGAGAGTAACAGAGAGGGAGATAGATATGAATTATGCGTTGTAGGTAGGTAATTCAATTAAAATAATATTATGAACCAGTACAGCTAAAGTTCCGTGAATCGATGTGGACGGGTACTGCGCATGCGTAAAATAGAATAAACCGTTCCGTCCTCCGGCAGACTCCCCTCTACAATATAATATAAACTGATATAACCATCTCCCTCGCTCCACCGTATCGGTCCTTGTTTATTGTTAATAGCACTAGACAAAGACAGAAACTAAGTAGTAAGATATTGTTTAAAATTCTTTTAATATCATGTTCTAAAAAAAAGAAATACTAACATAATATGCAGCATAAAATAATGAAAATATTTAATATAATATAATCTACAAATAAATTTAATTTTTCGTTATTAAAAATATTTATTAAAATTTGTTAAAAAATAATTTTATTATGAATTATTTTATTCATATAAATTACTATTATTTCAGTTAAGCTGAATTTCTTTTTATATTTGAAATATAGATATCGTAAAACGAAGAAACGTGAAATGTTTTCCATATAATATTTTTCTAACAATAATAACAAGATAAAAATATAGCGGAAGTTGTCTAAGATAATAAAATTTTCTTAAAATAATAAATAAATAAAATAATGAGAGTTTATGTTTAGAGTGACAATCTGATAAAATTAATAACGATTAAAGGTTTACGTGATTGTACTGCTGAAAAACGAACGGTGATATTACAATAAATTTTAAACAATCCCCAATTACTTTCTTTTCTTAATAATGTAATAAACATGCTCAATAATATTTTTATTCTTTTTATCTAACTGGTAATGTCATTTAAAGTAATATTCACAAGATTATAGTACTTCAAACAAACGTAATTTTTTTTAGTTTCCTTATAATTTGTTTTATAAAAAAAACCAAAATCATTATCATTAAGAAAGAAAAAAATATGTAAAATAGTAACAAGAAAACGGTTTACAAAATATAAAAGGATCAATAATAATAATAATAAAACAAAAGTTTATATTTATGAAATAATACACAAAAATATACATGTGCTTATAAAATAAATATTAATTAAAAAATGACGCAATTGCGTTTTATACAGTCTAAGAAAAAAGGGAATAGCTAGCTTAAATACTGCTAAACATTAATCTTTCTATCTTAAGAAAGATAAAAACGTTTATCTCAAACATTATGGAAAGTCTTGTAGTTAAATAACATTTACAGGCGGATTATACAGTCGAATAACATAGTTATTATTTACAAATTATATTTTTTGGCCTATAAAAATAACAAGTAACTAATCTAAATTTTTCAGTATTTATATAATAATTTTAATTAATGATAACACACAAAAACATATAATATATATATATATATATATATATATATATATATATATATATATATATATATATATATCAAGGAACTATGTGATAGTTTAACGAAAAAATATCGTACAAAAATAGATATATATATATATAGAACAATAATTGGGGCAATTCAATTATATGTAAGCATTTACTGCACAAAATACTTCAAATTTAATCATGAAATTACATTTACGTTACTTCATACATAAAATGTGCAATAGTTCAGACTAACTTATTCAATTATTAAAAAAAAATTCAAATTTAAAAGTTTCATTGAAATCCGTATCACGAGTATTTTACAGAAAAAAGAAATTCTATTACTATTATTCCAGCCAAGGCACACGAACGGTGATAATTTGGAATATGACGTGTCAATTTAAATATATGCAACTAGAATCTTCTGTAATTAAGCTATTTTAAATCCTACGTCATAACCACAAATAGGGAACGCGCTATTTAATTAATACGTATGAATATATCGCGCTATTAACAATAAAAAGATTTATTAAAAAACAGCTTTGTAAATAAATAAAAAGCAATACAAGAAAATTGAATAAGCGAATAACAATATAACTGATAATTTTTTCAAGGTAATCTTGAAATATAAGCCGTTCTATTAAATTATCACTATTTCTGATAAATTGTTTTTTAAATAAAAATGAAATTTTTCATACTTAGGACATTCATTTAAACAAAATTTAAAAATTGCTATATTCACTTTGGCTTAATTTCATAACAATTACTAATTAATTAAAATTCCTTTGCCCCGAAAGAAATATATACAAATACGCTTATTTTTAAGGATGAATAATAACAATGATTAAAAAACATTAAAAAAACTTATGTTATATGAACTACTATAATAAATTTTACAAACATTAAATTAAAAACAATATTGTTTAACTACGACAAAGCCACGAGTGCGTGGAGCTGCGTGCGCACGTGCAGCATAAAATGCGTGGTGTGCTTTATAACTGCTTTTACTGGATAAAGAAAGAGGAAGGGAAAAAGGTGCGTCAGTGTGTATGCGTTGTGTACGTGTGTGAAAAATATATTATAAGTACAGAAGTACAATGTGCGCACGCACAACCACATACGAAATAGACGGGGAAGAGAACGAACGCGAAATTAAATGCCCGTGAATTTTACTGTAGCTCCATCTGAAAATTGTGAAGATCCAAGATGAGTGAGTGAGGTAGGGTACATAGCTTATAGGGTGGAGGTGAAGTGAGAGGGGAATTCTGTTATAAACGTATAAATAGAGAATGGAATAGAATTTAGAAACACACACGCACACACAATCATACACACCCATAAATAAAACAACAAATAATAATCATGTACAATAAGTCCATATCTCTTAACAGCGTATAGAACAAAATTATTTTAAATATTACAAAAATGACTAATATAAACTACACGTATAAATAAATATATTTAACAAAATATAAAATTAAAAAGAAAAAAAATGAAAATAATAAACAATAGAATAAAAAGCGATTCAGAGCTTCTAGTCCATGCTATTAAATCTTCCCAACAAAGAAATCTCAGACTACATGCATTCAACCGGTTGTAATTCCGATCAGTTCCCACATGTCACAAACTGATAAATACAATACAGTACAAATAATAAACATACTCATTATTCGTAAAATAATTAAACGACGCTTAAAGATATCAATTAAATCTTGAAAGCAGAATTAAATGAATTTTATTTTTATAAACCCTAGGTTATAATAATTATTCTGACACTTATTTTTTTTTTTACAAATTGGGAACACACAAACGACATGGCGAGTAGTTTTATTGAAATGAAAACTAACTAATAAAACATTAAATCATAATCTATTTATAAAATAATTAAAATAAATTAAACTAAGAAATAAAAAATTCACTTTAAAAATAAACACGTATGCAAAATTTGTATTGCAATAAAATTACGTCATACATAATAATATTTTATCTACTGCTATTACAATATAGCCTATATTATACGCAAACCGTAATTTTAATGGTAATTATAAAAACTTATTTTTGTCGACGCAATCATTAAATACGATTTTTATACTCCTATAATTAACTGAAAATTGAAAACACTGTAAATTATTTTTTATATGACAATTTTAATTATCTATCAAACAAAAAATAAATTAATTAATATGATTAAATAAATTTTCATTCTAATAACGCGAAGCACGAAATGCAGTGATCTTTTTCAATATTTAAAATTCAAATAAAAAAACTTAATCAAAACATTTAATTTTTCCAATAAGCTAGAAAACCTTAAGACAACAAGACGTATTTAATTATTTAAATCAAAACAGATCGAAGAAAAGTTTGATTATATTTTATAATAAAGAAAATATAGCGAAAGATTACCAAACCCTAACGGGATGTGAACTCGGCTCCGTTTATGCACAACCATTTCTCAGTTAAGCTTTTTGTAAAGGCCAAATTAGAAAATATTTTTAAATCTATATGGAAAATAAAACAAATACGTCATAATTTATTTTCAATTAATGCACGGAAAGGCTCATAAGCGTGCATATGGATGAGAGTGCGGGTGAGTGTGCGAAAGAGCAGACGGGAGTGCGTGCGCGCGCGTAATTGAAATAATATCTTTTAATAATAATATGATTAAACTGGTATTGAAGCAACCAACGGATGTTAGATGCTATATCCAACATGAGCGCACCCCACCACGATGCTTTTGTGTCAATCCCTTCCTTTTTCCAAAACGACTCGACAATCATAACGTTAACATATATATTAAATGAAACAAAATAAATAAAAACAAGTACTGACAGCAAAAATTTCACATAATAACATTAACTAGGAAAATAATATTCGTAATTATAGTAACAGGCAATTAGTACAAAAAGTAATCGGCATTGATTTTGTTAAGTTTTAGTTAAATTGTAATGAAAAGAGATAAAATAAATTATTTAAAAACTAATGAGAATGCAATTGTTTAAAGCAGTTAAGAAGGTTCGTCTATAAAGTTCCTCAAGGTTAACTTCTTTTTTATCTGACATCTCTCTCACACATAATCTCTTTCTCTCTTTCATGCCGAGCAATGGACTCTGTATAATAAACTATTATATACATTCGAGCCGTTCTGAGATCTTGCATGAAAAATTAAAAAAAATAAATAAACATAAAAAAATTCCTTAATAATCCACCATCATTAAAAATAAACAAGAAATTATATTAAAAAAAACATATGGAAATCTGTATCATTTAAAAAATTATAATAAAATTAATTAATAAAAAATATTAATTCACGATAATTAAATCAATTTTAAAAACTCCACATAAATCAAATTGTTAACCCGTTTACAAATTAAAAATATTGTTAATAACAATAATGCAACGCAAATATTAATACATAAGAAAATCAGAAACTAGCATCAATACATGTTATTATGCACATACAGTATGTACTTCCATTAGAAGTAAAAGATCAATATGTGATAATTTAAAGTTAAAAAACAAACAAAAAAATTTATTAACGCACTTATCAGTACGAATTTAAAAAGATAAATGGCAATTTGAAATGAATGCTTAACTAATAATTATGTTAATTAAAATTAATTAAAAAATGACTTCAAATAAGCTCGAAGGGACATATTTTTAGCATACACAAGTAATTGGGGAAAACAAGGAATAGCTTAATAATTAAGATACGTACATAAATATGAGTAGGCGATAAACATTAAAACAATTAACCGTAATATTTCTAGTTTATTAAATATTAGCTTTTAATATTACTTACTGTCAACAACACACAGGAAAAAAATATTTTAATTAATAACATTAATATTTACTAATTAATTAAATAAAATTAATTCATAATAAAATTGTTACCTCTCCGTGAAAATCATTTCTTCCTTCTGGCGTATTTTCAGGTAAAATGTATAATCGGAGACTTGCCAATGTTTGTTCAGTGTTTTTATCTTCCCATAATAATTGCAATTCACCAATGCTAACTAAGTCCGAGTCATTCCATAATTTCACAAAAAAGAATTCACTTAGCGCTAAAATATTAGTTTTGCCGTTTTTACTATATTTAAACGCTTTATAAAATGTGTATGGACCGTGATGTCCACAGGGGACACCAATTAATTTATAATCCATTGTCATTTTAAAAAATTAAATGTCCATTGAAATAATCATATGAGTTGTTAAGACCGACTGTGTATGAATGTCAACTCGTGGATAAATGTTTTTGGAAAGGCATGTTTAGTAACGCACTTTTACTGCTTGGGTATTAGTCTACGCACAATAGGCCTACAATAGGAAAAGAAAGAGCGATAGCAAGTGTCAATATAAAAATATAAATATTATTTTATAAAAACTCTTAAAAATGGCCAAAAGCATACTAACATATTCTAAAAACATTAAAACGGCACTTGACAAATTTTTATCTCAGTTTACAGATTACAACCCGAATAAAATTAAGAGAAATCTCAGAGCACATACAAACAGAACGCCACTGGCACATCCACTTTGTATTTACTCTAATTATGTGACGTCACCGATACTGTTCATACCCATAATGCTTTGAAGCAAAACAACTGTTGTAGAGGGGGGAATATAATAATAATGGCCACTAAATAGACGAGCGTTTATTCAATGTATTATGACGTGACTGTTGTATTTTTTGTTTTCATTGATTAATGAGTTGATTACTTGATCGGCTGATTGTTAGCTGTTATTGTTTTTATGAAATTTGAGTAGTATGAATGTATTTACTGGAATTATTTCAATGCAAATGGAAAACCATCCCTTACGAGGAATTATATTGTAAATAAATAAATAAATTATTATTCTAACTTTACTACGCAGTGCATTTTTCTACAAAAAGGTATGTTTTAGAGGTCAACTTCCGTGAAGAATAAAAAATTCTTGATTTTAATTTAGACTTAGCGAATGTTTTTACTAGATGACAATGCATTTTTTCAAAATAAATTTAAGTGTGTTAACTAAATTTTTTATAAAATCTGAATAAATTAATTTTATGTTAATGATGTTTTTAAATCCTCTCAATTTAATTCATATACTTAATAATTATTTACATTTTTATAAGAAAAAGACATCACAGTGACAATATTTCAGGTTATGTTTCTTTAAACAACATAACCTCTAATAATAACAAAACTTCTAGTGACAATTTCTACTATAATGCTTTTCGTTAAAGCTTTGTGTTATGTTGTTAAGTGGATGACTTAATAGTTTAGTTCTGTATGGTTTTATAAAAATTGGCTTACATTCATGTCCAGTTTAGAATAATCTTTAGTTATTGTGTGCTTTTTGTTTAATGGCAAGTTTCTTTCATAGAAAATTATATACATATTACTATGTATAGGTAAATTTTTAATTGTTAATTTAGTTTGTCCCAAATAGGCCTGATTTAATTTTTTATTTTGAAGTTCAGCGTTTAATATGTATGTTAACAGTGAAATAATTACATTTTTTAAATTGTAATAATGGACTCGGGTTGTAAAAATATTTTTTTTTAAATTGCACATTTTCAAAGTTTATTTACTGATAACAGACTCATTAAATAATAAATTTGTGTAGATTGATATCGTAATACCTTGTTATCCTGTAGATTAAACTTAGTGTGCGACAGATTTACTGACTTTTTTTTCATTTCAGACAAACTTTGTTGATTACATGTACTATTTTGCCTCTAAATTTCTTTATTAATGTTTAAGTTACTATTCCAGTTTTTATTATTTAAAGCAAATATTCATCTTCAAGTATTTGTGTCAAAAAATCAGAACTAAAATCCATAAAAAGATTGTGAACTGGAAAAATGGAAAAACCACTTGTTTTATTCTGGTTATTTAATTTTTAACCGTAAAATAAAAATGGGTATTACAGCAATTTTTTACTGAATGATAGCATTTAATTTCTTTGAACATAGTAATCCTCCATTATCTGTTGGAGTTAAACAATGCAAACTAATGCAGATTTATTATGTGTAGTTATTTCTTGATGCTTATATAAAATGTAGATTAATTGCAGAAGTCTATGTGAAAATTTCTGGAAAATCTGAGTCCAAGTAAATGGAACTTATTTTTAAAGTGTAACTTGAATTATTCTTGGTAAACCTCAAACATATTTAGTAAGTTTTTGTTATCTAAATGTATTTAATCCATAAATTTAATTTTCCCATTTGATGCTTTGTTTTGTTAATCTTACTTTTTTCTTTACCAGGAGAGTGAAAAAATTCATTTTTTTTAGTAATTATACTTTGGTATAATTTGTTGGATGTTGCAATTTGCTAGACCATTTCTAGTTCACTATGTGGAATTTTGACATTAGAGATTCATTGTCAATGTAATAATTATATTTAATTACTTTTACTGAGTAATAAAAAACTGCTTAAATATATTTCTTCAGAGTTTATACATAGACTAATAATATCTGCCATTACTTATTGTTTGAATGCAAATTAAGAGCTTCATTCCAAAAGAGCGTGTCAAGCAAAATCACATTTTATAGCACATCACTCTTAAAATCATGTGAGTTTTCCTGTTACCTCTGTAGAAAGTTGCATGATGTTATTTAAGCAACTTTTATCCCATAAAAAAAGTCAGAAATAGCAATTTGGATATACATCAGTTTAAACTGATCACCATTTGTTTTGAGATTTGTAAGTCCTTTTGGAATAAAGATAAATTCCTGAATGTTGTGACACCTTTTTGCCAGTATCAGTTTAAAAGTATAAAAATTCCTAACATTTTTGAAATAATTATACAGTTCTTTTTTTTAAATATTTTATTTTATTTTTATATTTTTAATGAAATTCAATGCTTTTTGTAAAATTTAATAAATAAAACTACATTTATTATGTTTTGCACCAATATATTCTATTTTTTTAACTAATTCCTTTTTAACTTTTGGTTGATGTTCAAATACTGCTAACTTTTAAATCATCAAAATCTTGTTAACAACATTTTGAAAGAATATTAATACATTAAAGGACTAGAAAAATTATGGTTATCATAAAGTTGTGATTTATAGCTGATTCGAGATTGTAATTAACATTTTTATTTATTCAGTAACTATTTGGCTTCCCATATGTATTTTTTAAAAGAATTGTCTCGTTATTGCCTTTTAAAAAGAAGTCATTTGGTTTGCTTTTGGAAAAGTCCTATATCTGCCGTGTTTTTTGATAATTCAATTTTTCCTTTAATTTCTTAAAACTATAGAGATCATTAAAATGTAACTGTTTAAATTGTATGGTTTTCCCTTCCTCTTAGCAAGATAGATAACATTAAATTATTCATTAGGCCAGAAGTAAATCACTAGCCTTTTCAATTGAAACATGAATTAATTTCACTCCTTGTGTGTGCGCATGTATGCTCTGGTTCTTAAAATTTTAATTGAATACATTTAAGAATTGGATAATCTCTAATTACCCACCACAACATCAATCCTAGAATTTTATTTTGACTCTGTCCAGAGTAGCAATTGGAACATGTAATTAACTTTTTACATTCTACTGACAGATTATTGATAAACATTTTTAAAAATGTGGCTATTTCCTTAACGCCCCAATTGCAGTTATTTACATCCCAAAGGAAGCAATCTTTTGGTTATTATAATTTTTTTTTTGCTATTTCATGCATTGTGAAGTTAAAAATTACAAATTTTCTTTTGTAGAGATGTAGTTTCCTGTACTCGAGCGTACAGTATAAAATAACTTCTAAATCAAAGTTTGCAGTAATAACAGAACCATCATTTACTACTTGTAATTTATCATTAGTGATGACTTGATTGCCTGCATTCTTTCTTTTAATATAAAGTTCATACTCATGTTTTCTATAATGAATTTCTTTATTTTGTTCTTCATTATTGTGACGCTTCAGCGCTGATTCTTTTTAGGCATGTAAACATAATTTTTTTAGATTATTTTTCTATATATTGTGTTTTTCCAATTGACAAAAAATTTGGCTCAGGATAGTTTTATATGTACAACTGATACAATTTTTTATTGTTTTAAAAATGATTATATGTATGTTTTACTTGCATCTTTTCAGTAGCAGTGTGCAAGAACACAAAAAAGAATTAATATGTGCTTCTGTAGGAGATATTATTTTTAGGTCTGCAAACATTTTTAGTGCCACTACTTTTTTTAAGACAAGCGGAGTATTTAAGAAAAAACTTTACAAATACCGGTATAGTTGTCCATTGTAAGATAGTTTATATTAATTAAACTTATGTTACATTTTTATGTGTACATTATTTATAAATAATAAAATTATTATAAATCACTAATAAATTATTGTTAAAAAGATAATTATTTTTTGTTATTTAACTTCTTTGGCAATCCTGTTTTTTATACACTGAATCTTTTTTCAGTTATACATACACAGCACACAATATAAGTTAATAAGGAGGTACACTGTTAAAAAATGGAATTAACTGTTGATAAAAAAATTTATTCAGCTAGTCTAATGTTCATTTAACCAGTTCTACATCAAAACTGCGTGATCAATAGCCTGTTACTAGAGTTTCACTCCAAATGGACAAATGCACATCCACCCTTTTGATTCAAGCAAATGGGCATATGTACATCTTTCCTTCTGGTGCAACTAAAACTGATACCCCATAATGCAGAGTATCATTTTAAAATTAACATTAATTAATTTGAAATTTAATGTAAAATTGTCATATATAGTTATTGAACAGATTTGTATACTGGTTATCAAAGATTTTTCATGAAAAATAAATTTTTGTTTAAAAAATACAGATGGATAGCAGATCAATAAAGGAAATATATTTTTCCTGTTATTGTTTATTTTTGTATGAAGTTCCCGAGTTTGAAGTTTGTGCTTAGATGACTTAAGTGGTAAGAATAGTTTACATGAAATATCATGAAATACTTTGTTTATATTTTACTATTCTATTTGGAAGGAAAAGTAGAACTTTACGAGATTGATTAATATAGTAAACTCCTTTTTGTTTGGATCAAATCTGACCGAAAGCAATCCAGATAATCTGAATATGCAAAAAAACATTTCATAATAAAGTAATTTAATAATATTTGTATATATTAGGCATAATGTAATGCTTACCCACTTAGAATGTTGATAATAAAATTTGAACGATTATAAAATGAATTTATTTACATTTTTCACATGAAAATTTCTCTTGTAATTAATCTTTATTATCTTTTTTGAACAAACCTCAGTAATGTTAAATTTTAAAAGAGATTATTAATGCAATTTCTTTTTTATATTTGCACTTAATTTTAATATTACCCCCTTGATTCATGAATTGCAAGTATACCACACATGTTAAAAGTTATAGCAAAACAGCTGCTTGGGAAACAATCTGACATAGATATTTTATTCTTCAGGTTAGTGTAACTGATGTTATTTACAGTAAGCATGTTAGAAAGGTGGATACAATATTTATTAATTTTACAAATTAACTTCATATCATGCTGTACAGTTTTGTTTAATCATATGCATATATGCATGTTAAGTATAATAAATACAAAATAAATTACTCGTATTTATAAAAATTAATTTCTCTTCTTACTGCTTTATTTTTTCGTCTATGTTTAAGTTTTGAAACATTTAAAATATGTTGTACAATAGAGAGGTACAGTATGTTTACATCTAAATCACTGATATAAACTGAACTATTTTATTGATGTTAAAATCAATGGCATATAATGGAAGTATAGTTTATGTATCATAATTTGAATATATATTATTTTAAATATATGTTGAATAATTTAAATTAAATTAATTATTTCTTTACAATCATTAATTAGTAAAAAATTCTACATTTGAATGGCAAACAAAAATTTAAAAAAACGTTTTTAAGTAATGCCTAAATAAAAATTAATAGAAATGGTATTATACTGAGCACATTAGCGATAATTGACATACATTTTCAAATATCTATAACATCTAAATATAGAAATAAGGAACAACAAATTTAAATCCATTCCTCTTGATAAAATATGTGTAATAAGCTATGAAAATATGAATGTACCAAAAATATAAATATGAGCCTATCAAGTAAAACGTGATGATTGGATTAGGGAAATAATGAATTTAATTTAAATTATGGTACCAAAAACACTTAGTTCCATTACCTCCCAAAACAGCTTGTTACAGGAACAGAATAAATTACTTTTATATCAGCAGCTGAGAATAAATCTCTACATATTTTAATTATTTTTATAATCTAATTGCACGTAGTAGTTTTGTTGAAGCAGAGATCTCTAAAGTACTAAACAGGATAAAATAAAGCAGCAAGTGGAAAAATTAATTTTTATATGCAATTAATACTATTTTTTGATTAGTTAGGTAGAGTTTTTCATAACAAAATAAGTAAATGATTATATTGCACTCAATTTGATGAGCTGTGTTGATTTTTTTTATACCAAAACATAGTACTCAAATATACTATGTCATGACATACATGTCAATAAATAATTTCATCAACTTGAAATTTGTAAATATAAGTACATAATTTATAGTTTAAAAAAATATTTATATGTAACCAAAAACTGATCCAAATAAGTAGGAGTTTATTATTTAAAAAATCAGCCTTTGAGAAATAAAAATTAAAAAAAAAATTGATTATTACTACTGTTAACTAACCAAAATTTTATCATTTTTCATAAATGGTGACTAAGTCAATGGATAGTAAGTGATAAGTACTCGTTTATAGTTTCATTTCTTGTTAAAATATACACTTGAATAATTTAATACTATGTACCTATAAGAAATTTCAGATGAATCACCATAGATGTTAACAGCAATTTTTGTATTCATTGTACTGAATTGTAAAGGTTCAGATTATTTAATATTCTCACTTTTATTTCCGTAGGCCTGGATATTTGTTTGTTGGTATATATTTTATCATTTCTATAGTGTTTGCAGTTAATTGATGTACTATATGCTGGGTTTTCCTCTTCAGTGTCTGAACCATAAAAAAAGAAATACTGAGCAAATTTGGTAACTATAACATTATGTCAATAAAAGCTATATGAACTCTTAGAACTTCAACATTATGGTATAGACATAATGTGGAGGTTGAAAAGCTCCTTACAATCTGATGTTTCCTCAACACCTGAAATGTCTTTGTTAGTAGCATCCTGAAAATTGAAGTGGCTGTGAGATAAAAAATATCCATGTGATTAACTTCTTGTAGGTACCAAAGGTAAGAATTGGGCCCAGTTCACTGTATATGGTGGAAGTTTTTAGTAGCTTATGACCATACCACTTGATGTTAACAAAAATTAATTAACAAAGGAATATTGATAATTGGTTTTTTCAAATGATTTTTTTTTTCATTGAACGCTTTTAAAGAAAAATTAAATAATTATAAAATGATTTATATATTTGAACTTTAAATGTCGCACACAAAACAATAGCCCACAAATGTATTTTTATGAATTCCATAACATGAAATCCAGATGACGTGTCACATAAATTGAGTCCTGATCTTTTTAATGAATGTCTTTGTTCCCATAATAATTACTGAAAATATATATTTATGAAATTGGGGATGTAATACTCAAAATTAAAAATCTTTCTAATATTTTTATAAAGAAAGTTGTTTTACTACTGAATTTAACGTTCAAAGATCAGCATCCAAATATATACGTTATAGTTGATTTAGTTGTTTAAATAGTAAATTATTTAATGTTTATTTATTGTAAACATAAAATAACTAATAAAATAAAGGCCCATTCCATAATTTTTTTAACTTTTCATATTATTTTTATTTTTCAACATTTTATTAGGTTTCTACAATTTATAGAAAAAGGCTCAAAGGCAAAAATTGTAATTATGCATAAAAATGTTGGTGTTAAGATTAATTGTTGATGTTATACATTTTTTAGAAGAAAATTAATTCTAAATATATAAATCATAGGTTCTTTTGTTTGTTTTGTGTTACATGGATGTGTTTTTTATTTTCATAATTTGCAGTCAGTTAGTAATGGTGCCTAAATGTAATACTTAGTCTGTAATTAAAATTGAGAAAATTAAAATAATCACAAAACTAGAATCAGCTCAGATGCTTAGACCAATAATGTTATTGTTGTATAACAGTTAGGAAAAGCGTGGTTAATGGTATTAAAAATAATAAAAATCTGAATTTTTTAAACTTTGTATTGAAAGGGGAATAATTGGAATGCAATGAAATTGTACTTACATATTTTTAATGATTATGCAATAGATATGCTTGCTAAATATATCTTATAAATTGTAAAGCTTAAAATTTAGTAGACATCATTAATTTTTGTGAATGATGTCTACTAAATGTCTTTATATAATCATAATTTAATATAGTCATAAGTTAAGGTTTTGGGGATGTATTATTTTACTTTGTCAGTGAATGTAGCCAGAATAGCTATATTAAAGGGGAAAGTAAGGTGACCACCATTTCAATATTAAGGGTATCAGCTTTTTTTTTTAAATCTTTACTTTTTAGGATCCAACTGGTTCATCTATACCAATATAACACAGACACACATACATATCACTTTTTCCCCTTATATCTCAGGATTGATCTAAACGATTCTTTTTAAATCTGGCTCAAATATTTCTATATATGGGGCATTGATCATATTAATTTTTTCAAAATTCATTCTGTGTTAGGGGGATTTTGCAAAAAACTAATTTCGATTTTCTTCAGAGGAATTTTAGGAAAAACTTTGGCAAAATTATTAGCTACATTGCATGTATAAATAATAAAAAAAACTTTCTTCAAAAATCAACCTCTACCTCTTAAAATTGAAAAATATGTTGTTTGTTCTTTTGCTTTATCTCCCTTCAGTTTAAATATATTTCAAACATTTCTTGAAATTTATACTTCATATGTAGAGCTACCAAGAAATGTCTACAATTTTTTAAAATTATAGTCCCTGGACATAAATTCAGAAAAGGTTTTTGAAAATCTTCTTTTTCTTATTACACGACTGCCCAAAAAGGAGTGAAATATATTTAAGGTGTATGTACGTATGTATGTTTCACCATAGCAGCCCAACAACTGAACTACTTTAGATGTATGATCCTGTATTGGAATCCTTACGTTACCAGGAGTGTCATAGGTTATAGAAATATATATATATATATATATAAATTTTAAACATTTGAGAAAAAAATGATATTATATACAAGATTGTCACCTCATGCTCTTTAATTATTCGATATTGGTAATTATACTACATTAAAGAACAAGTTTTCTTTTTAGCAGTCATGTTTTTTATATTTATCTCTTGTTTTAGTCTTTATTGAAAGGGTTGTTATATTTAAAGAAAACTTTACTTAAGAAAATTTGTTAAGCTTAACCTACAAATGAATATTTTTAGAAAAAACGTTTTTAACATTTATACCCCACCATTAAAAAATATGTATTCTGTTTTTGGCTCTAACTTTTAATTTTTGTTATTTATAGCTGGGAACGTCATACAATGATTTATCAGCATTTTTTAATTTGATTATTTTCTACACAAGTGAAATTCTGTGAAGGAAACTTTTTAATAATATTAATAAAATGATTTATAATGTGGGCTGAACTTTTTTTTCTGGATGATTATTTAGTATAGCGATTGCTTATTAGAATCAAGATTGTTATTTTTTAATCAAATCCACTAATTTGATTTGACCCATTATTATATTAGTAGTAACATTCATGTATTTATTGTAAGAAATAAATGTCTTTTTCACTTCAAATATTTTGCTGCTATAATATATCTTTGTACATTAACATATTCCTTCCCTTAAAAGATACCTATTATCACTGTTAATAATGAAAAAGTAAAATTAAAATAATCATACAAATTTAAAATATTAAAATTAGTCTTTTTTTTTTTTTTAGAAACTGGTTGTAATATCTTAATATATTAAAATTATATTAATTTAAAAATTTTTGTTACTTTTAATGCAGGATGTTATTGTTCTAAAATGTAGGGTATATGTTATATTTGAAGTTAAATACACAACACTTTAAGAGAGAAAAATATTCATTTCTGTGTAAATTTAATGTAAAGCTGCATGTGTTCTAAAATCATCTTAATTTTTAAACAAATCTTAACTTTTTGTTTATGTATTAAATTTCTTTAAAAATAGATGAATGATTATATTACTTTCAATGAGAGAGCTTTTGCTTGTATTCTTGCAGCTTTGTCAGTATCAGAATTTAAAATGACTAAAATCCATAATAAACCATCCGTTATTATATAATTAAAACTCTTGTCAACTATATCTAGGCCCAGATTGAATTTGTATTTGGATGGTGAGAGCTTATGATATACTCATAGAGGAACTGGAATACGAGACAAACAATAAAGATAATCTAAAGTCCCTTACCCAACAGCAAAGCTTATTCTATCCAGAATTCCTCGAGAAATCAGGACATTTTTAAAGTTGATTTGAGTGTTATTTTCTGCCTTTTGTAGCATTGTCGCTCTAATATCCTTAATTTATGCATTTTAGAATACATCTGTTCTGAATACTACTTTAACACTGAGTCTTCCTGTGTTGGAATCGAATAACAGTTTTAATCACTTCCCACTCCCCATTCCTACTGTCATGGTCTCTTCTGCTTTGTTCCTTTCACTTTAATGGTTATTCAATTTCTTGAAACTAATCCTGATTCTTTATTTTAACAATTTAAAATTTTTAAATATTACATCGTATTAAGTGTTTATTTGTTCATTATCTCCTGTCCTTTTAACTTTAGCTTGAATATTTCAATGTTTTCTAAATAAATATTCAAGCTAAAGTTAAAAGCACAAGAAATAATTAATGAAAAAATAAACACTTAATCCAATGTAATATTTAAAAATGTTTAATTATTAAAATAAAGAATCAGAAGGATTAGTTTCAAGAAATTGTGTAAATGTTAAAGTGGGAAGAACAAAGCCGAAGAGACCATGACTATAGGGGTAGGGAGTGGGAGGAGCTTAAAATCACTATTCAATGATTTCAACACAGGAAGGAAGACTTTGTGTTAAAGTAGTTTTAAGAATGGAGGTACTCCAAAACTCGTCATCTACAAATGTTGAGTGACAATGTTAGGAAAGGCAAAGAATCAGTCAAATCAATTGTGATAATTCTTGTGGAAATATTAAATATTATGAAAACTTTTAAACAGGTTGTGCGTACACACTCCTGTTAATTGATTTTCTGTTGATCAGTTTAGATTTCTATTTGCCACAAAAATTTGTACTTTTTCAGAAGTGGTTATTCAAGAGACTTCTTAAAGAGATACTCTAGCTAATCCATGAAGTTGTGTGGGTGTATGTTGATTATGGGTATTTTTTGTAATTCATGTACTAGTTAAAAAACTAGTCCATTATGTCGAGTCTTTAAGATGTTTTAAGAAACTTATATTTACTACAACCTTTCTTCAGAACAGCAGTTCAAAATTTTGGATCAGCCATTAAAATGCAAGAAGACCATTCTGATTTTCTATGCAATGATATGATGGTAATACTATTAGAGTTTTATGATTTTAAACTGACTAAAATTTTACGTGATACAATTTAAATTCAGGGAAAAAACATTTTTCTTTAAACATAAGTGAAAGGATAAACGATTGTAATAAGAAAAATTTGTGATTGAAGAAAAAGAGTGATTTTGTATTTTAATACAACATAAATTAAAAAGATATTATTTCTCATGGTTTCTCTACATAAAAATTTGTTGAATTTCTTAAATTCAATAGTTACTGTTCTAAACAAAAACATAATTTTATTTTTTATGAAATAATTTTTTGAGTATTACACTAAATGATATCATGCAAAAAAGTGATTATTATATCATTGTTCCTTTTTTAAAATAATAATTGACAGGTATTACAGTTTTGAATAAAATTACTCAGTGTAAAATTTGGGATTCAGCCCAAGTTTTATCATCCATTCATCTATCCAAATTCTAAATTTTGCTACATTAACATAAACTCCTGGTATCTTTTCACCACAGCTGATACCCCATGCTACAATACCAGTTTGTTGGTATCGTCCTGTTATATTTCTCGGTGAACCAATCAAAGCTGACGTTATTGGACAGACTAATGGTCCACCACCATCACCCTGTAACAAACATTCAATGGTATTGAAATAAAAAAAATATTTGATCTGATACATATACTTTTAGTAACATAATGAATTTTTTATTTTTGTTTTATACTGTATCATCGCCGTCTTAAAATAATATCAGCTCAAAAGTCTGTTCCTGCTCAGTAACAGATATTTATTCTGCCTCACCACATCAGCTTAATTACTGTTAGGCGTATATCATGTATTGGATGAAAATCAGTATATTCTTGTACAGTGATTCAGTAAGTGCTGTTAAAACATTATTTGATTTATTTACAATTCACTTAATAATTTCAGAGATAAAAATATATCTTAGTAACTGTTATCTCTGTCAGTTTTTCTCAGTAGTTGTAAAAAATGAGGTGGTGAATGAACCTATGAAGTCAGCAATCAACTGATCTTAACAAGCATGTAAAAAAAATAAGTAAAAAAAAAATTAATTAAAAAATAAAATATAATTATTAAGAAATTATAAATTGATTTTAAAATTAAGTAAATCTGATGAAGTACTCATAAGTATTTAGACCAGGATTTATAGAATAAAAATAAAAACAACTGCTGTTCACCGACGTGGTATGAAGTATTGTTTTATGGAATATCAATTAATGTCAGTCATTATCGTAGGTGTGGTGAATGATTTGAATTGGAAGTTGTAGAAATTTAAATGTTTTTAATAACTTTCTGCTTTGGGATTTATACCTTTTACATTTTTTACCAACAGATGCTTTTATTTTTATTCTGTAAGTGCTATTAAAAATACTTTTTTGTTATTCAATTAAATTAATTATTATTTCTTTCCTTTTAGGTAGATTTCATAAGAAAGCGTTTATTGTAATGGGTACCATGATTCAACTTCCGGAAAATTTCTACGGATCTTCATGTTTCACATCCCTCAGACTCCAAAACCACAGTTAGCTCAAAATTTTATATATACATTTATATATAAATATTTTTTTTTCTTCTCCCCTAAAGATAGGTGTTGCACCAGTACAGAGTTCCATTAAGTCATCATATTTTTTTTTGCTTAATTTTGATTGGTCTTCCCTGTAAAATCAACTTGGCTTCACATTGTGGGCAATGTTAGTCTCGGAATGATCAAACTTCTGTATTTGCCATTAAATGGCTTGATTTACAAAACATTTTATTAAGTTCTTTTTAGGTGGATTTCATAAGAAAATGGGTGGGGAAAAATGGGGTTTTGAAGACAAAAAAATCATACCTTCCTTAATAGGCACAGTATCGAATCGGTTTAAAGTAGTCGTTAGCCCTCTAAACATTACCTAAAACTTTTGTGTGAAACAATTTTTGATATGACCAACCCTTATAGCAAGGGATGACCAAAATGTTGCTGGAATTGTAAGAAGAGATGGGGGTTTGTTGTATGCTAATCATGTCAAACTTTTTTCATATGCAACTATTGTCGTATTGAGTAAATTTGAAGTTATTCTTAACTTTAAGGTGGAAATCTTTTTTATCCCCTACTTAGCACTAGTAAATCTACCTCTGCATTCCGGCTTGTCGAAAGGGATTTTTTTTTCATTTTGTTTATGTATTTTTTTTAAATTGAAGCGATAGCATCATTTCTGGCTTTCACCCAGAAGGTTTGGTTTGAATCCCAGTTTGGCTTAGCATTTTTCACATGCTACAAAATTCATCTTCTATGTTAAAAAAAAAAAATTAGAGTAGCTGTAATTAGACATAGTTATATTAATACACAGAAAAAAATTTAGTTTAACAAAATTGCTTTCTGGTTTTCGATTTTCTTGTAAACTTTTTTTTTATACACTACTATATATTATATACAAGTGCATCACGTAGTAATCCCTGGACATTCAACCTATTTTACTCCTGAAAATAATTGAAAAAAATTCATATAATCATTGTTCTAGAATGTTTCGTTCGCGAGTTCTGGCTAGAAAAAAATTTCGCCTTGATTTCAGCTGCCGGGGTGAAATGAGGTCGTACTGAAATTTTTAGGACGTTAATTAAGGAGCATAATTAGATTTTTTATTGTATATAACCTGAAGAAACTAATATAATAGGTCTCAGAGCCGTATATGCAGTAGTTTTTGAGAAATCTAGGATGAAAACCAATACATTTCGGTAAAAAAACCCTGTTTTTTTATCTTTACAATAAATTAATTGTACAATAAATTTGTTAAATGGGTAATAAACACATAAAGCCTTTAAAGAAAACTTGTAGATAATTTTAATTCTAACAAAATGGTGTAAGATAAATTAAATAAAACAGAAAAGTTAGAAAAATTTGAATTTTATTTAGAAACAGTACTTTACTACATTTGCCAAAAAAGTACTTATTTAATGTAAACAACAACAAAATTATATTTTGGTGAAGAAAAATATTTGTAAAAACAAAATTTACTGTTAAAAAATTAAAAAATGGAAATAACACAACAATTAAAAATAAAACAAAACAAGTAAAATAAAAAACAAAGTACAATAACAAGTAAAATAAAAAACAAAGTACAATAACAAGTAAAATAAAAAACAAAGTACAATAACAAGTAAAATAAAAACATAAATAAAAATCACTGAGTAATTTTTTTAATTGACAGAAATACAAAAAATAATGTGAAAAATTATTACTTCAATGTTGGCAATAAAATAACAACAGCTGACCAACAATGAACAACCGTTTTATTTTTAACAATGTCAACAACATTGTTGTTGACATGTTGTTAAAATGTTTAACAACATTTTAACAATGAACCGTTTAAATCATTCTGTAAGGTACATTAAGTATATTGGGTATTGTGAACTGTGCTATCGTTATTGAAGGTTTCTGTGTGAATTTTTGTTTCAATTGTGAACGTGATCGGTTTGCTATTGAAGTATTGTCATATTTATTTGCAACAGGGGAATACGGTGATATGGTATTTAGTTTGGGTGTGTGTAATGGTAATGCTTCAGCTGCTGCAGTATAGTATGAAATACTATTTTCCGAATCGCAGAGTTCCAGATCCCAAAACAATTAGCGCGACTTTCGCAATCTTCGGGAAACATGTTTACTACTTAGTATCCGTACCAACTACTAACGATCTGTCCAAAAACGACCCTGTTATTAATGAAATTATTATCGATGCAGTCCAGGCATCAGTACAGGACGTCTTTCTAAGGAGATAGGAGTTTCGCATTCGATGGTTGGAGGGCAACACAAACAGAACAAGTTTTATCTTTAAAAACAGTCAGGTCTGCTTCACTTGGATTTCTGCAGCTGGTGGAATACAAATTGACAACTCTACAAGTATGTTTTGTTTACCAACGAGGCAAATTTCTCTCGGGATGCCATCAACAACCTACACAGTGAGCATACATCAGTAGAAGTTAATCCTATTGAAACGGTGGAAGGCAATTTTCAATACCGATTTAGCATCAATGTATGGTGCAGCCTTCTTCACTATCAGCTGTTTGGACTGTTCGTATTACCTGACCGCTTAAATGCAGAGGTCTTGCTCTTGTTTCAAGAAAAATTACTTAGCTGCTAGATGTTACTCTAGTGCTGAGGAGCAAAGTATACTTACAGCGTGATGGCTCGCCTCCCCACTTCTGTTGTGCCACTTCCACTCACTTAAATCAACCTTAACCTGAGAAATGGATTGGTCATGGAGGTTCACATTCCTGGCCAAGATTGCCTGATCTAGCACATTTAGATTTTTGCATGTGGGGATGAATGAAAAATATTGTACACAAAACAAAAAAAACATTCTCGTGAGGAATTAATTGTCCACATTATGGATGCAGCTGGGCAACTTAATAAAAGTCCTTAAGAAGTAAAAGAACAACAAAAGAAATGTGTTGAAGGTGGAATGCTCATTTTTGAACATTTATTAAAAACTGTATGTCTAATGCACTGATATAATGTACTGTTTCCAAATAAAATTCAAATTTTTCTATATTTTCTTTGTTTTATTGAACTTATCTTACACCAATTTGTTCAAAATTAAGTTCTCTACAAGTTTTGTTTAATAATTTTATGTGTTTGTTACCCATATAATAAAGTTATTGTACGTCAAACATAAAAAATAGGGTTTTTTACCCCAATTTATTGTTTTCATCCCATATTTCTCAAAACTACTGCAGATATGGCTCTGGGATCCTTTTTATTACTTTCTTCAGGTCAAAAACAATAAGAAATCATTAATTCTGTCCCTTAATTTTGTTTGAGGTGTTGTGAATGGATATCTGTAATTATTGTTTTTTTTTGTGTATTTTGAAAGTGTGATTTTGTCGGTTACTTTTTATGTTCTTGAAGTCAAGAGAATTTATTTGTTTATTGTCCTCATAATCAACTAACAGATTTAAATTGTTGTAAATTCTTTTATTATGCTAAAGTATAAATATATTTGAACTGAGCAGTAGTATAATTTTGTATAGAAATTTTAGTATTTTGTTAAATTTATCTAAGGTAAAAATATAAAATATTAATTAATAATCTTTATTATTATTATTATTATATTAATTAAAAATCTAAAATGACAATTAATAAAAATAAAATGAAATGTAGATTGGGGGTTTAAAATCCTGAAGAAAAGGTGTCAGATGAATCGATGGAATTTAGAAAAGCTTGAGGAAGAGGAGGTAAAAAAGATTTTTTAGGAAGACATCACAAGAGGTCTGAATAAAAAAGATAAGGTAGAAAATGTAGAAGAAGAATGGGAGAATTTTAAAAAACAAATTCTTAAATCAACAGAAGTGAACTTAGGCGGAACTAAGAGAACTGGTAGAAAACCTTGGATATCAGAGGATATATTGCAGCTGATGGATGAATGTAGAAAATATAAGAATGCTAGTGATGAAGAAAGTAAAAGGAATTATCAACAATTAAGAAATACTATAAACAGAAAGTGCAAACTAGCAAAAGAAGAGTGGATTATAGAAAAGTTTTCAGAAGTGGAAAGAGAAATGAACATTGGTAAAATAGACAGAGCTTACAGGAAAGTTAAGGAAAATTTTGTGGTGCTAAATTAAAATCTAATAATGTGTTAAGATAGTACACTGATTTATAATACAAAAGGAAAGGTTGATAGGTGGGTGGAATATATTGAAGAGTTATATGGAGAAATGAATTAGAAACTTGTGTTACAGAGGAAGAAGAGGATGAAAGAAGAGAAACAATACTGAGATCTGAACTTAAGAGAGCATTAAACGATTTGAATGGCAGAAAGGCTCCTGGAATAGATGGAATACCTGGAGAATTACTGCACAGTACAGGTGAGGAAGCGATAGATAGGTTATACAACTTGGTGTGTAATATTTACAAAAACAGGGAAGTTCTGTCAGATTTCAAAAAGAGTGTTATATTCATGATACCAAAGAAAGCAGGGGCAGATAAATGTGAAGGATACAGATTAGTTAGCTTAACTAGTCGTGAATCAAAAATCTTAACTAGGACTTTGTACAGAAGATTTGAGATTGTACAACAGATTGGAAGAAGTGATAGGAGAAGACCAATTTGGTTTCAGGAAAAGTATAGGGACAAGGGAGCAATTTTAGCATTTAGGTTAATAGTGGAAGATTAAAGAAAAACAAGCCAACATACTTGGCACTAGACCTAGAATAGACTGGAATAAAATGTTCAGCATTTAAAAAAAATTAGGATTGAAATACAGAGGCAGAAGAACAATTACTAAAATTTACAGGAACCAAACAGAAACAGTAATAATTGAAAAACATAAGAAAGAAGTCGTAATAAAAAAGGGACTCTGACAAGGATGTTCCCTATCCCAGTTACTTTTTAATCTCCACATAGAACTAGCAGTTAATGATGTTAAAGAACAATGTACTAGAAATAATGAAGATGGACCTCTGAATGTAAATAGGAAGAGAAAAGATTATGGAGGTAGAAGAATTGTGTTATTTGGGTAGTAGAATTACTAAAGGTGAACAAAGGAGGAACAATATAAATTGCTGAATAGCACAGGCGAAACAAGCCTTCAGTCAGAAATATAAATTGTTTATATCAAAAATTAATTTAAACATTAGGAAAACATTTTTAAAAGTATATGTTTGGTGTGTAGCTTTATATGGAAGAGAAACTTGGTTGATTGGAGTACCTGAGAAGAAAATATCAGAAGCTTTTGAAATGTGGTGCTGTATGAGAATGCTAAAATCAGGTGGTGGATAAAGTGACAAATGAAGAGGTGTTGTGGCAAATTGATGAAGAAAGAAGCATTTGGAAAAATATAGTTAAAAGAAGAGAGACTAATAGGCCACATATTAAGGCATCCTGGAATAGTCGCTTTAATATTGGAGGGACAGGTAGAAGGAAAAAGTTGTACAGGCAGGCAACATTTGGAATATGTAAAACAAATTGTTAGGGATGTAGGGGGTATACCAACATGAAACGACTAGCACTAGATAGGGAATCTTGGAGAGCTGCATCAAACCAGTCAGATGACTGGACAAAAAAAAATAAAAATTAGTAATCTAAATCCCATATATTAAATGATTTGTTAATTTCTTTCAGCTCACTGATTAAGATAATGGGAAGCTCTTCACTCCACATTTTTGCTTAATCCTCTTGAGATACTTTACCAAATACCCTTAACTCAACTACTGTTTTAATTATAAGAATTAGATTAATCAATAGATTAAATTACTAACCTTGCATGTATCACGACCGACTTCACCACCAGCACAAACAAAACTGTCATGAAGTTTAAAAAAACGTCCAAGCCGAGTTGTACGTAATTCATTTTGACATTGGTCTCTTGGGACCATTGGCAGATCAACTTTTTTCAAAATTACTTGGTAATTTCCTGCCTTTCCTAAAAAAAATATACCAAATAAAATATATAATCCAGAAATTAAACAGTAACCTAAGAATAATTATAGGGTTCTTAAAGGAATAATCTCTGCTTGCCTGTCCTCGAATTGTGTGACACCATTCAGCTAGTCTTGTAATGGAGCAGTTGTCGAGGTAAAGATAAAAATCCATTTTTAAACATTTTTCTTTAATTAAGCAAATTAAAATTAAACATTTCTTAAATTAAACATTTACTTTAATTAAGCAATACCAAAAATACATATTTTTGGTATTGCTTAATTAAAGTAATGGACTTCAAAAATTCCAACATCACAAAAAGCCCTACAAATGTTTTCAGATAATTTTCTAAAACACATTTAATTGTAGTTAAATGATTTGTGAATAATATACTGTAGAAAAGGACAGGGTTTAATTCAGAGTAAAATAAAATATATCTTTTTTACCTCCTATCATAAAATAATATTGAAATTATTATTTTAATAAAGATTTATTAATTAAAATTAATATTTTACCCATACTAGTTTTCAATTTGTTTTATACATTCATTACAACTTTCACAGGTCATTAGAATTTCATTTAAATGAGTATATTAAAGATAAAAAAACTTCATCAAAAAATAAATGTATTAAATTATGTATTTCATAAGTCATTAAATTTAAATGACTAATTAAATTAAATTCAACCATTATTATTTGAATTATCCATTAATAATTCATTTCAAACTGTGATCTACTACATTTTAATAAACCAAATACTTAGTTCAGTTTTTCACAAACAGATGTAAACACTAGACCCACCGGGTTGGTCTAGTGGTGAACGCGTCTTCCTATATCAGCTGATTTGGAAGCCGATAGTTCCAGCGTTCAAGTCCTAGTGAAGCCAATTATTTTTACACGGATTTGAATACTAGATCATGGATACTGGTGTTCTTTGGTGGTTGGGTTTCAATTAACCACACATCTCAGGAATAGTCGAACTGAGAATGTACAAGACTATACCTCATTTACACTTATACATATCATCCTCTGAATTATTATCTAAGAGGTAGTTACCGGAGGCTAAACAGGAAAAAGAGAGAGATGTAAAGACTAGCTTTAATAATGAATTTTATTAAATAATTATAGAGACAAATATTTCCCTTCTACATTTTAAAGTTTTTTTTATGTTAATACTCTCATCCAATGAAAATAGAGTGCATTACTACTAAACTGTTCACAGAAATACATAAATGAATTAAAAAACAGTAAGGTATTTCATTAAAATAATAACTTTTAATATATTATTTATATGTAATTTGTATTAATGTTTTCAAATACTTTATTTTATTTTTATCTCTGATTATAAAGTGAAGAATACTATAAGTTATGTATTTCTGTGTATATATTTTTTTAAGCAAATGCAATTTACCACCTTTTTACTTGCTGGAAAAGATACATTTTCTGAGTAATTGTCTCAATCATCAGTTGTGATTAATAAAAAAAAAATCCTCAATCAGTAAATTATTTTTACATTATTTTAAAAAGGTTTTTTTTTATTTTTAATCATTTTCATTATTTTATTGATATAAGACTATTTATTTAAATATTGAGAAACAGAACTGAATATGAGTGCAAAAGCTGTTAAAAATGTACTTTTCTGACAAATGAAAAGAAGATTGATACCATATAGTATATTTATATTATTTTAATAATTACCAAAAACATCTTTTCCCCATCCACTTGCTGTACAATAAGCTTCATTTGGTACATCATCTTGATATGGTAAACAAACTGTACTTATATGCTTTGTTAAATTAAATGGCTTTGGTAGAATCAGTAATGCTATATCATTTTTTAGATTCTCACGATTAAAGTTTTCATGTATTATTACTTGCTTTACGCGTTGATTCACATGCGGGAATATTTCATTCTTAGTTTGCGTATCCCATTCTCCAGCTCTAACCATCAAGCTGTTGTAATCAGTTCTGGAAAAAAATTTTTTTTTATTAAGCTATGTTTTTGATTTGAATGGTTTTATATTAATTAATTTAGGTACCTGAATTACAGAATTATATCCTCAGTTAATTAATTTTATAAACTTTCCTTTGCATAAATGACCTATGTTTAAAGAAATAATACATAAAACCCCTCTGCCAAAAATTAGGAGGTAGTCAAATATATTTCGAAGTCTAGGTTATAATTGGTCATCATTCCCTGAATCTTTTTACCCTTCAGTCTATGTAATTTTTCCTGGGTTCATGTTTATTATCCTATAATTGGAGGATTCTCTAATATTTGTTGACTAAATGTTTAATGTACTGAAATAAATTACAAGTACTTACAGATGAAAAACACAGGCTTAATTTCATTGAAAATAAAACTATTGTACGAATGCTGTTTTTAACTTTTCATTAGCACAGTTTAAAACAATATTCAATAATTTAAAAAAGGAAATTGTTTGTAAATAAAACTACTTTATAAGTGTAGGGTATTTAAAAACAGAAGTGACGTTTAACAATTTTTTTTTAAAGCGGATACCTTTTGTAGAATTTTATTTTTAAATATTTCTTGTAGGATATATTAATTAATAATTGTTTAGTTCATGAATTACCTTATAATTTCATTATAAATAAAATTCAAAAGAATAAATACGTAATCCAAGAATAATTACTTATATATTCCTAATTATCTTTATATTATTATAACTTGTCTATTTGTTATATGTGTACGGGGAAAAAATCTTAGTATGTCAAGATAAATGAAAAGTGTCTACCATTTATATATGTGTTTTTCTTGGAAGAATATAAACAAGATTATTGAATAAAGAATAATCGGTGGTAGGATTTATATTCTTTTATTGTTTTCTGTGAAAAATTTACTAGAAGATTTTTAAAAAGTGCAAAAATTAGGTTTTGTTGATTTATACTTAAAACGAATATCAAACATAGCAACAAAATACTTTTTAGTTTTGCAAAAAATTGTTAAAAGTGATTGCTTTTGGTTCTCTTTGGAGTATATTTAGATGTATGCCTATTAATAATGTTTTGATTTCTAATACATATCTACAAGACCGCAGTGGTCTGTATCTTTGACAGCAAGTTTTGGATTTAAATCAAGATTGTGAAGCAAATTCATGTATTAAATGTTTTAAATCTGTCACTATTATTTTTAAGATGATTTTTAGGAAAATCAAGAAAAAATATTTACTTGAAAGCAGTAAGGGGTTAAATTAAAAAGGAGTCCTATTAATTGAAATCTGATAAAAAGTGTTTCCTTTGGGTTGTTGGAGGTACTGCTTAGACGGGAATTTTTTTTCATGAAGTTGGTGGGAAGAGGTTCATATCAGTTTATTAAAACCCATTGTTGCAGTTGTGACAAAACTGTGAAATCTGTCAGAATTATTTACTTGAATAATACTATATAGTACTTTATGGTATTTATCTTAAGTTATGTCCAACAGGACCAAATCCTTATTATTGTAATAAGTTTAAGAAATTAAAACCCTGAAAGTAATAAAATTTTGATGTTTAAATTAAAATCCAGATAGAATGATGAATGAATTGTTTATAAGTTTGCTTAAAAGACTGCTTTAAATTTTAGGTTATATTTGTTCTAGTGCAGTAAACAAAAGACAATTGA
Source organism: Lycorma delicatula (assembly GCF_047948215.1). Lineage (NCBI taxonomy): Eukaryota > Metazoa > Arthropoda > Insecta > Hemiptera > Fulgoridae > Lycorma > Lycorma delicatula. Next base: position 80,678,413 of record NC_134459.1, on the reverse strand, counting down.
ATCGCTCTTCTGATTACTTGAAATGGGGTTGTGAAGTAAAAGAGAGTTAAAAAAATGTGCAAAAGACTTCTTCAGTATGATTTTCAGAGAGAAAGCTCATGATTGGGGTTAATAATTTGGTACTCTAGTACCTGAGTTCAATATGGGTTAGGAAAAGTGAAAGTTTGTGATTGTGAAGTTAATCCACTGGAAAAATAATGCAGTTATGTAGCTAACTTAAGTGTGTAATAAAATCTCTTTTTTCTTTTCCAGCCAATGAAAGTCAATTTTGGTATAATCATTTTACTTACATTAATCCCTAACTTTTTAAAAAAAAAGAAGTGTATTATAAATTTCAACTGTTGAAAAAAAAAATTATATTTCTACTATTAAAGGTTTTTGAGTATACATACGTGTAACACTGGGTATGATATAATTTCCTCTAAAGCTCTAATATAAAAGGAATAAAAAGTAGAAAAATCTGATAACAATTGAAGTTGTTTGTCCTCAAACAACTTGATTTACCTCAGTTTGAAATTTTTAATTAACATCTTATTACTGAATTAATTCAAATTACACTTTTTTGATAATTAATTATGAAAATACTGTTGTCATTTACTAACCCAAAAACACAGTGAGCAGCTGTTAAAACAACACTAGGGTGTATTAATGATCCTCCACATTGGTATATAGTTAGTGTTGTGTTTGGATTAACATTATCAGTTTTAAGAATAGCCATCATCCATGGAAATTCACCGAACTGAGCTTCATTATTTTCATCACCTTTGATACGAAAACCTGCACCTTCAAAATTTCTTTTACCACAACCTTGGAAACTTGTTATTTCTTCTTTGTCATTATTACCAGGTTGTGCTGCTGGTGTTGTTACTGGCACTTCTGTTGGATCTAGTGGTGCAGTGCAACAAACATCCAGGTAATTTTCGCATGATGGTGATATAAACCTAAACAATTATTACTTTTGTTACCTTTTATTTTGTATTCATAAATAAAATAATATTATTAGTAACCTTACCTTTTATCTTGTATGTTTATGTTGGAGATTACAAGGACAATGCTTATTTACTGCTTTGTTAACAACCACATAATAATAATTTACCAGATAAATACATTCAAAACAGCATATTTATATAAATTTAATCACATCCTAAATATTTGTCTTATTTAATAAAAAAAACCATTAGTATGTGCCTGCAAAACAGTGAAGTAAAAAAACAGCTCCTACCTCTGCAGATGGTTGAAGCAACTGAAAATGCTGTAAAAATAAGTTTACAGTAGCTTTTATAAAATAAATTTGGTTTATCATTAAAAACTGAATTTTCTATAATTTTCATTGTTGATCATAGTGTACAAAAAAATAAGAAATAAATATGAAACATTAAAAAATTGTATAGTTCTGAATAATGGCTTGTAAAGTTTTTTTTCTTAATAATCATATTTTGAATTGGTTTTTTCATTGTATTTCTCCTACGTTTTGTAATTAAAATGTACTGTATAGTAATACAATGGTAACAAATCTCTGCATAGACTAGAATATTTCTTTACCATTATATTATGAAATCTGTAAGTCAGGATACTTCAACATTACTATACTGCAGTTCTCAAAAGGTTTTTTTCTTGATCTAAGACAGCTCTTAGGTAAAAGTAAAATCCTCATATAATAGTGCTTATAATACAGTTGTATACACTGATGTACAGTACAATTTAGAGCATGGATATTTGCTACTAAAGCCTCTGTTTTCTGCAATCTTTAATAATTGAGGTAAAGGAGGTTGTTACATAATTTTACACAAAAACATTACATTAAATGAACATGTGTAATTCAAATCTAATACTTTCTTAGCAAGCTCTAAATATATATCTTTCTTATTCAAAATAAAGAAAAAAATCAGCTGATATCAGAGCGGAAAACAAAATCACTATTCAGTGAGGATATCTTTGAGAAGGAATTGAGAAAGCTTTGTAATGAAACTTTTTAAATAAAATTTTCAGTTTGTCATTAAAAATTAATAGTTTTGTATAAATAAATTTCATATTTATTTAGGAGAAATAATCAATCAACAATAATGGAACAGAGATCCCATTTAAAATATATTGGAAAAATTAGAAAAACTAACATTTTTAACTAACAAAAAAAATTTACCAATGAATGACAAGATTAGACAGTACATACAGTATTTAAACCTGTTATTCTTTATGATGTGGAAACAGTTTACTTTAACAATTTGGAAAAAATATTTAAAGTAGAAAAAGGAATCCTCAGTAGAATATATGGACTTATATATTAATAAATTAATAAACTTATAAATTAATAAAAGAACCTAAATACTTATAAATTTAGATGAAATAAAAAAAATTCAAAATATTAATACTGTAGAAACAGATTGTTAAGAAAAAAATTAGGTTTTCTTGGACACATGATAAGGATGAATGAATTTTGTGCAAAAAAATCCTTTATAAAATTTCAAAATTCAAAAACCATCAAACACTTGACACAGAAATGCAAAAATTCAGTCTAATTCAGGAAAGTTTCTCATAGTCTAGAAAGTTCTGATACGATGTACCAGAATGTATGTTTTAATAGTCTTATGGAATATGAAGTCCACTTGTAGAAAATGAAATAAAGAAAGATCAAATCAGAACATATGAAGAAATAAAGAAGTCTAAAAAATTGTATTTGCGTGATTCTTTGATGGTCTATAAGAAAAAAAACAAAATTTTATGTTTAGTTTCCACTATAATTTTTTGTTATTTCTATATTTCTTTGGGTCTATGCTACAGCCCAATTTGTTTTCTTCGGATTGAATTTTTCTGGCGTAAAAAAATGTGTAGAAGAGTTCTAACTTTTATAAAATTATTAATTTTTTTTTTGATCTGCCAAAAATTATGGTGTATTAACTATTTCCCGCTACAAATATGGCTATCTGTATTATTATTTTACAATTATTTGCTTTATGATGTAATATAAAATTAGTTAATTAAATAATGATTTTTTTTCTTGCAAATTTCTGACTAAAAAATTAAATTATATGTACTTGAATATAATAATCAGATTAAAATAATAACTTTATTTTTATTTAAAATTTATTATCAGTTTTTTAAAATATTTGTCATACTGTTAATAACAAGCAAATGTATGCCATTGACTTATTAAAATAGGTATGTCAGGCTACAGGATGTATTTCAAATTAATTTTAACTAATTTTTTTTAGACTTTATCTACATATAGGCCTATAATACTCTTATTATGTGCAAATTTCCCATGAAATAGTTCAGGGTCATCATATTTATTATAAATTATTTCAATAATTTTGCAATGAAAAAAATGAGTACTGTTTTATAAAATGTTTTGCTACATTAATACACAATAATTAATTGGCAGTAGCGTTTTACTTGTTATTACTTCCTTGTACGAAGTAAAGGAAGTATTGTGATCGCGAAAAAATTTGGTTTTCAGATTTCAACGGAAATATACATTTTGACCATCCCTGAATCCATTTTGACGAGTTTCGGCGTGAAGTTTGTACCTATGTATGTATAGCTTTCCAAGTCGAATAGGCACAGATCAGACCTTCGCGATGGTTGCCTAGCTAGCACGGAGCTATAATATTACTCGTGGAAGACAGTAGTATACATACGGTATAATAAATTTTACGGTACAAATTTTTTTTATCCTTTAGTAATTTTTTAATTAATCTTTTTATACCAATTTAGATATATATATATATATTTTTAGTATTTTTTATTATAATGTTTATTCCAATCAATAAACAAATTCACATCATACATTTTCTAATTATTTTTAGTCTTATGTTTATATATAAAAATAAAAAATAAATTCATAACCGAATAAAACAACACAAAAATATTTAGCTAGCCTATTTTTATTATCACTCATATTAACTCGCTCTTGGACTATGTATGTGAGATTCATGGTACGAAACCTTTAAGTCGAATTTTGAAGCACTTCCGCTTATCCAATTGCTCCGAAATGTTTGCTCCTGACGACAACTTATTTTAAAAACATTATCAAGTCCCCAAGATGCCCCTAAATTGCTAAGTGAAAAAAAATCCTCATTGAACTTATGAAACCTCGTTTACGGTTCGGAACCTTTCAGTCGAATTTTGAAGCACTTCCGGTTATCCATTCGCTCTGAAATTTTTCATACTCGTTTGCTCCTGATGACAACACATTTTAGCAAAATTTTCAAGTCGTTAAGATTCCCGTAAGTTGCTAAGTGAAAAAATGTTCCTTGAACTTATGCAACCTCGTTTACATGCATATTTTCTTAGTGAAATAAATTTTAAGTGAGATATTTATTAGGGTGTACAGTTGCTACTAGAAATTCTCTACAGTAGCGACCGAAGGTTTGGGAAAATTTAGTACTTTTTACCCGGATCCGAATTTTCGGACAAAAATCGCAATCTCTCTAAAACGGTCGGTCCTAGTGCTCTGAAACATTTTTTCGACTGCCCTCGATAATACCCCATCCGCTCATAGTGGTGCTCGGCGGATGATAATATTTTCAAGTGCCCCCGGGGCGCCTTTCGGAAATTGGGGAGAGGGTTCAATGGGGGTCCACCGTAATATCTCGGCAACCGCTTGTCCGATTTTCACGATCAAACGGCGCATGTATCAGCAGGTCGAGTGCTAACTGTTTAACATATTGGGTACACTCTTGATTGACCAGATCTTAGTTATTGGGAAATTAAGTCGTTTAGCTCCATGTTTTGATTGACTCACCTATCGTAAAACGTACCGATAAGTTCTTTCGCTAAATATGTTCAAACCTGTGCGCTATCGCAGCTGTAAAGTATAACTTATGAAGATTAAGAAGTAGAAAATAAAAAATATGTAAAAAAATTTAAAACATCACTTAAATTAAACGCACTAAAAGGTAAAAGATAATTTTAGGACGATATCTCAGAATGGATTTGACAACAAACTTTGATGGTGATATCATAGATTATGTGAAAGTCAGCTTCAAATTAAAAATTTGGTGTTTTTGCCAATTTTTTCATATGTGTGATGAATAGCCTAAAGAGTGGGGTGCAAACATGAGCACCCCATTCCTCTGCGAGGAGAAATGAATTTTTTTTCCGAAGCTATTTCACCAGTAAGTCGTAAAATTGTTCTTTTTGAGACTCCTGTGGCAGACGCAACACGTTCCACAACTTTTTTGGAGTCACTAACATTCCAACTGCAGCTTCTCCTCCCATGTAATTAAAAACGTTGTGTATAATTTCTTTCCCTTGGCGGTGAATACTTTTCCTCGTAAATTAGACATAATACGCAAAATAATAAAATCACTACCATAAGAATAAAGACGACAAGAATTTAGTAATTTAACGGGAATAAATTACTTTTACATTTCACTTAAGACTTCAAATACTTTCAAGAATTGAAATCAAAGAACACTATAATCGGACGCTAACCTTATACTCTTTGGATACACACAATTAACTGGACGAGTTTTAACTGCAAATACAGTATAAATTATAACGTTATTACTTACAATAACAAGTTAGTCTCTGAATGAATATTAATATTTCATTTGTATGTTTAGAACGACATATTGTTCGGTAATTATTTACACAAACCTGAATAAAGAAATATTTCTTACGTATGACTCATAGCCTAGACGTACGGTTATTCGCCATTCTCGGAACAAAGGGTGAAGAGCATAGCATGAACAGTAGACATCAATCTTGTGCTTTTTTAGCTTGAATATTTTATACAGTTATAAAACTGTAAATAAATACATTTAGATCTAAACACCAATCAGTAACAACTGATTAGTCTGTATAATATTGCATAACATGTCTATTTCAGTATCAAATAAATTATTAATTTAATAATACATAAACTCAGGATTAAATAACTAATTAATAAATATAAGATATGAATTTATTCATTGATTGGAATAAACAATAGACGTACCGTATATATACTTTAATCGAGTAGTATTACAAACCCGTGCTCATTAGACAGCAAGCCAGCTATGCTGTTCATCAGATCTGTGCCAATTCGGCTTGGACAAGCTATACGTATGTATCTCGCATAACTCAAAAACGATTAGCCGTAGGATGTTGAAATTTTGGATTTAGGACTCCTGCATCATCTACTTGTGCACCTCCCCTTTTGATTGCAATCGACTTGACCAAAAGTTTCCAAAAAAGCCTAAAATCCAAACGTTTTTGGATTTTGGACTTTTTGTTAACTGCGGTAATAAGTCCTCATTGAGAACTTTTAATGATATATCATAAGTGGTACTTATTTTTGTCGGTTCTAGAGTTATAGACAAATAATATTTTAATTAATGAAATATTTGGATGTTAGAAGGGGAAGGCACATTCGTTCAAATGCGACTTATCTCCTTTTTTTTTAATCTAAGTATATTGCTTTATTAATAATTATTAACCTACGATTGTAAAAAAAATAATTTATAATAAATAATAATTCAATAATAACAATAAAAAAAAAAATTTAAAAATATCAGAAGTTATTAATGAAATAAAATGTTATGTACTTTTCATTTAAAAAAAATTGTAAAAAAGTGTATGTAATTTAATAGGCGTACAAGGAAGTCATGTAGTGTCCACACTAGATTTTTTTTTATGGAAGTACAGTCATTTATTTAATGAGTAGTTAATGTATTTTTTCATAATGTAATTGCAGAATAAGGATGAAGAAAGAATAGTGAATCCTATAAAAGTTAAATTTTAATGGTTAGAGTATAGTTTATTATCTAAATAATTAATGGAAAATTATTTACAAATCATAATAATATTTATGGCTTATTTATTTTTGTGGACAATATATTTTATTCATATTAAAATTTTACCGTTTTATTTTTTTAATTCTTGTTTTATTTTTATAAAATGTTGGAAACATTTACCACTATATTCTGTTTATTTATACTGCCATTTAGATGCCAATAGCAAACCTAATGGTAATGAAATAAAATGTAAAATAACCGAATAAATAATAAAATGTCAATATAGATAATATTTTTTAGTACTATTAGATAATAACTTAATAAAATATCCGTTTTGAAACACTATAGTCCAGTGATGCTTAATTTAAATTTCTATGTACACAGAAACAAATACATAATTAGTTTTTACTATTTACCTGCTGTTTTGCCCTTTCAGCATGTTTTTGGTCAGATTCAGCAATCAAAGAGCCCTTGTTTTCCACCATCTTCTGATCACTAATGAAAAAACAACTAAACCACTTTCATATTCCTTCCACCGACTAAACTAGAAAAGGGAATGAACAAGGAACGTTCATACACACGCAGAGTAAAAAAATAACTGCCTTCCACCAGCATGCCAGGGTCAGCACTGTGGGAGCGACAGTGCTCTCTCTCTTACTCGAAGCCTCGCGTGCAGCTTCCTATGTGCGTATGCGCACAACAACCAAACACCACGTTGCTGGAACTGTGAAGCGCACAGTTCCATACAGACTTTTGTATCTTTTTCATAAACTGGGGGGTTGGCTACTGTCATTAAGTTTAAGGATTATACATTGTACAAGTATATAGAAATAATTAAAGGTAAAAGGACTTATTATATTAAATGTTATTGATAATATCAAGTGGAAATAGAGGGTGCTGCAGTTCCACAGCGTCTATATGCAAGCCGTCATTGGCAGGATTACAATCTTTACTAAAAAGAATGGTGGCTTGTTTAAAAAAAAAAAATAATACCCATCTTTAGAAAACCAGATAATTGAACTGTTTCAATATTACTTGATGTACTACTTTGGCTTATGAGAAACGGTTTTATTATGGTTTCCATTCCCATTTTAATAAATTACCAAACTATTTGAAAAATCTTCCCACTAATTTATTTAAAATACAATTAAAAAATGTTCTTTTATGAAAAAACTATTACTCTCCATGAATTTTTAAATAATACTAATTTGAAAAAAAGATCCCTGATTTATCTGCATCCTGTGCAACATATTGAGTCTACAAACATGTACTCAAAACAACTTTCAGTAGTGTCTTCTGAATTGTGAATTATGTTATAATAATTTTTTTATTTAGTGTATTTATTTTTCTTTCATGATGATATTGCCACTTAAGCTTGAAGCTTGTGCATGGGATTTGGTATGGAAATCAAATTTTGTAGTGTATGAAAAATGCTGTGCCTGACTGGGATTTGAACCTGGGACCTCTGGATGAAAGGCTGGAATTTACTTTTACATTATTTTATGTGTTTGTATTAAATAATAATATGGACTTATCACATTTATTTTTTGTCTTATAATGAAATGATCTACATAATGTATTGTTATTACTAATCAGAATAAATGATTCATTTATCACATAACTTTAGTGAACTATGAAAACTTGACTAAAATATGGCTAGTTTATTCAACACCCCTTGGTTATTTAATATTTTTATTGTATCATATTGTATATATATACATAACATTATGAATGTAGTCAGAAGTCCAGTTTTATTCATTTAGCACTTAAGTGAATTGAGCCATTTACTACAGAAGGACACTGTCATTCCAGGTTGTAGATAGATAAGCCTAGCTTTATTCTGCAGCTCACATCTCAAAACTGAAGCTTTCTAATACACCTAAGAGTTGTACAATCTTACTTTATTATATTTTGAGAAACTTACAGGAAAGAGTCTTTAGGCAATACCACCATGTGGAAGCAAGAATCTTTTAATAATATTGTTGAGAAGGGATGAGTAGTGAAAGAAATAATTTTTAGCGGGGAGTTCATTATGTAAGACATAATCTACGATCGTAAAGCATATACTCTTTAAAAGCCTTCTTACAGGTAGTGGGTTCTCAATTTGTGGAAATCCATTTCAAGTTGTTTAATTTAAAAATAAATAGTTTTTTATTTGCTGTTTAATCAGTTATTAGTATGTAAACTTCCGTTTAAGTAGGAAGAGGAAATCAGTTGTGGTTTATTTTGTTGTTTTCCTCTATCAGAAGAATATTTGATAATATTTATTTTTTACTGTTATTTTTTTTTACCTTCATTATAGATAAATCTTTTGATTATGACACTTAACATATGTATTTTTTCCTTATTGTTCTAAACAGACTAACTGATTAACTTAATCTGTTTGTCCTGAGAAAATGATTTATTTTTTGAAAACTGTTTAAATTATTTCATTTCAGTTTGCTATTGGATATTTATATGCAGTTATTAATATAAGACCAGTTTGATATAACTAGTACACTGTGAACTGTTATATAAATCACAGATGATATTTAAGAGGTGTACTTGAATTTGGTTAAATTATGAGTACTTTTGAGTCATGAAATACTATAATCAGAGTTTTTAAATTAAGGATCCTTTGATTCAAAATGAAAGACAGTGTAACAAAAAAATTAATTAATAAATTAAATAAGAATATTATTAATTGGTCAATTATAATTTTCTGCACATATGCCTCAGTTTTTCTAACAATGTGAATCACTTTGCATTCAAATAATTACCATTTAAAACATAAATATATGAAATAGTTTGGAATGATTGCCCAATGCAAATGCACAATAAAATAAAAAAATCATTAAATGAATTCAATTGTTTTAGGTATAATGATTAAAACAAGCAAGGAGGTATGTAACAAAATGTTGACTTTAAAATGTGCAAAACAGCAAGTTGATAAGTACATCAAATAGGGTAAATGATGCTGACAAAAAAATTGTAATTGATTACAAATAATAGTAACAAGAGCTTCTATATTCTGGGTGTACTAACAATACAGATGAAAATGTACAATTACCATGGTAATTGATCTGGTGCTCTCCCTTGGAGTTGGCACAGTCATTAAAAAAAGTTCATTAGAGTAGATCCAAAATTTGGAGTATGCCCCTGATTTAAAAAGTAAAAATTCTCAGGTTAGTGGCTTCTGAGACTTCTTTAAATTCTGTTTAATCATATTTGTACACTGCACTGTTAACATACCCCCTATAATAAGGTTTGTAATTCTGTATACACCCATCTAGATATTTGTTTAGAAAATTTTATAGTATTTAAAGGATTTCTTAAGAATTGAGGTAAAACAAATTCTATCAGTTTTCTTCTGAATATCCTTTCTTAAACTGGAAATCTACAATTCTTTTTAAATGCACACATATTAGCTTACCACTGATAACTAATAATTATTGTTTTTACTTACCTTATATCAATAATATTACTACCATCAGTAAGTATTGTTCCATTAGTGCTACATAAATAATACGGAACACAGATACAGGATCCATCTTGTGTTGGTATTGCTGCTGTTGCTTCATTGGCTATAAAGCTTTGTTCACCTTCATTTTGATTTAATCTGTCAAGAGTTGGTGATTCCTTAGCTTCTATGATTACTGAATCACTATTTTCAGTTACAGTACTGGCCTTATTCTCTTTAAATAGAGTATTTTGTAATGATAAATTTATTAATGATGATAAAATTAATATAAATATTTCTTTTTTTAACTCCATTTCAGGATATTGTATGATATTTTATGTTAATTTATAAGTAGAATAACCTCAATTCTGTAAAAAAAAAAAAAATATTAGTAATAAAATTTTCAAACTTGTTTTTTATACTGTCATTAATGTAATATTGTTTATTCTTCTTAATAATAATTATTTTAGGAGTTTATAAATATAATCAAACGCATTTCATTTCAATAAATGGTAAGAGAACTTTCAAACATACAGCAGTACCAAGTGAGGTATGGATACTTTTTATATCACCAGTATCCTCCTTTTAAGAAGCACATACTAATGTACTAGATAATCATTGATACATTAACCAGGTAAAAGTTTAAGCAACAGAAGTCATCATGATTAAGTGATCATCCTTCTAAAATGATTCCTTCATCACACATGATAGTGAATAATTGATACTAATCAGCTTTGTCATGGAAATATTATAAAATATGTGTTATTACTAAGTAATATAATCTTTATTTTGACTAGGGATTCCCAAAGTGAATATTATCACCCTTCTCGGGATATTATGTATTGAAGTACTTGAAGACAAGGAGATGATGGTTGTATTGCGATTGAGCTACTTGAATCTCAAATATTGTTTAATTTAAAAGTAAATATTCTTTGTATTTCAAACATTACCATCATGTGTTCTGTATGGTGGCAGGCTCCTTACACCATTGCTGTTTCTATTCATTTCTGTCCCAAGCTTTCTTCTTCATCACATTGTAGTTTACACTCTTAACCTCATTTATTAACTTCATTCTTCTTCCTCGTTTCCTTTCTGTTTCTACTTCTTTTACAATGCAGTAGTCAAGATTCCACTTCTAATCACATAAATTAACCAGTTTTCTTTTTTTGTGTACTTTCCACATAGAGTGTTCTTTCAGCACTATGAAGTGAGCACTTGATAGAAGTGCTCTTTCTTCATTACTTTCTAATTCCCCACTATCTGTTCATCTTATTTTCTCCTCCTTCTCTATATCCTTATCTCAAAATCCTTCATCCAGTCCTTCTGTTTCCTCATTGGACATGCTTCACTTTCATGCCACAAGAAATTTTGGCTAACTTCTTTAACTTTAAGTCCAGTCTTTAATTACATAGTAATTTGTTCCTTTTACTGAAGACTTCCTTTGCCTTTGTTATCCTTCCTTTTATTTCCATTGCGCTCTTCCAGTCCTCTGTCACCATAGTCCTCAGATATTTGTAATTTTTTAATTTTTCTATTCTTTTTTCACTTGTCCTTACTACTGAATCCCTTTTGTTCTGTTCCAAATATGTATCACTTATTAGCAAGAAAAATCCATAAAATTGTTTACTCTGTTGTCCTTGAGAAAAGAGTACTAATATTAATTCTTCTACAATGTATGTACAGCATATGTTAGTCCCCATATTTCATATATTTTTGAACTCATTTGATACTTTTATGTCGCTTTTATCTTTGAAAATAAATACTCTATTAATTATTTGTCCTATTTCTGATTATCTCCTCAGGAAGACTGCTGATAAAATAGTTGTTACAACAGCTATCATCTGGAAAAAGTGGGCCTCACTGGTGTATATAAATAAGAAATATAGGGACATGTTACTGAAGAATATATTTAATTAAAATACTGTTTATTATAATTGTGGTGTTTAATTTACACTGTCTCAGATTGTAGGCCTGGTTCTAGACAAGACAGAATGCAAAGCTGTAACTGGTCTATTTGCCTTTTGTGATATTATATATTAGTTATTATTATATAAATATAAATAATAATATTGCAATGATCTGTTTGTTAAATCAATCAAAATATGTTTTATCAAAACATTGATTATACTCTGCATTTTATTATAATTAATATTTTTAATTACAAACCGCTATTTTCTGTTTATCAATTAAAATTGGTCATAGGTTCAGAGTGTATCGGCATATTGTTCATATTGTTCACTCAAATTTAATGGCTTAATGATATACAAAATAAGTCACAATGCAAAAGAATAGAAATTTTTCAGTAAATTTCATTCTCATCTTAAAAATGTTCAAAGTTGCTCTTTAATTTAATTTACATGTTATAGAGTAGATAAAATTGTCATCCTAACTTCATGATATGAATAAACTGTTCAGCTCATTGTCGTGGGTGAATTATATTATCATATTATAAGCCTATAATATACTCATGTTTACCACGTATGGCAGTCTTTAAATAACATTTCAATAGTTAAACATAGAAATTTAACAAATACTTCAACAAATTTAACAAATATTTCAGTGCAATTTATTTTTGGTATGAGACGACTAGATTCCCAAGCTAACAAGCGCCCTAAAGGAGAGGCAACACAAATATCTCGTCTGTCCTTAGAAAAGGTAGAGAGGGTTGTGACATATCCTAAAAAAGTCACTGGAAAACAAAAATTTTGGGCTAATGTACATGGCTTTAATTCTTTTTCACAGTTAATTTTAACAGATTAATTTTTTTAAATATAATCATTTTCATAGCTATTTTCAAAATTTAGGTCACCTTTGAAACTATCTGACCAATTGTGTAGAAATCTTTTAAGTTGCCCCCTTCCAAGGACTCCCGGGTGTTTAGGTGTGTATACGTAGTGTTCCAGGACGTATTCGCCGTAATGCAAGCCAATTTTTATTAATTTACTGCTGTTATTTGTTATTAATAATTTTTATTACATTTAGTGGAGGAAATAAAAAAAAGCAAAAAATTATCAGCTTGCATTACGGTGCGAAAGCGAACGGCCGGATTAATTGTCTGCAATACTTCGATTGTTTGTCAACGGATTTTTACAAATGAGGTGTCATTTTGTTTAAAATAAAATGCTTAATAAATTTTGTAAGTAAAAATTTAATCAAACAAATAATTACAAAGATATTGAAGATTAAAAAATTAAGATGGGCGCTATTTTGAAATTTTTGAAGGTGAAGTTTTCAAAATTTTATATTCTGTACGTAAGACATTAGTCTTAGATTTGCCAAATTTAATTAAAGTAGGTTTACCGTTCTTAAGGAATAATTTTCTTTTTTTGAAAATCACAAAATAGCGTCCAGAAGAAAACAAAGCAAAATAGGACTTATGTCGATATGATTTTTTTTACTCATTTTAATTTCCTGAAGTTCGGCGAGTACGTTCCGGAACACTTTGTATATTAGTGTAGTTTAGGAAAATTCTCGCTCTGAGACAGAGATGGTACAAGTTTGACTGTGATATTAGTCAAGTATGATCATTTAGATGGCGTGTTGCGAAGTTTTAGATGCTGCGTTCCGTTACTTATTTGTGGTGATGGCGTAAAGCATTTCAAAATTTAAAAGCGATTCTGCTAAGTTTCTTCGACGCTTTATAACAGTAGATGAAACATGAAACGTGCTATTACACGTCTGAGATCAGACAGTGGATGGGAGCAAGTGAAAGTGGACCAAGGAAAGCGAAATGATTCCATCTGCAGGAAAGTCATGGCTACAGTTTTTTAGGGATTCTTGTGGGGCGATATTCATAGATTTCCTGGAAAAAAGTGGGACCATCATTGGGGAATATTACGCTTCATTACTGGACCGATTGAAGGGTGATATTCAGGTTAAATGTCCACATTTGGCCAAAAGTACAGTGCTTTTTTATCAAAATAATGCGCCTGCACACATCACCTATCCTTCGAAGTGCTTCTACATACGTCGTATTCGGACCCCAGCGATTATTTTCTCTTCTACAACCTAAAGAAATTGCTCTCTGGGCGAACAATCACTTCGGATGAAGAGGTCAAAGGTAAGACAACTGCAACTTAGCAGTTGTCTTACAAACACTATTACAATCACGTAGTTGTCTTACAGTCATGGTGTATTAAAAATTTGTAAAGTAGTTGGTCTTAATGTATCAAATTGTAAGGTGACTTCGACAAAAAAAAAATTCTGTGTTGTTTTCTTCGTCAGGCCGATAATTTTCCGAGTTAGGGGGTTTTCTTAATCTGTGGGGGAAATTTAGGAAAAGTTTATTTATAAACAAGTGATCCCTAACAGATTAGAATCAATTTAAAAGAGAACTATTTAAAAATACTGAAAGAATAAAGTACAACATTTATGAAAGTATTGAAAAGAAATTGCTTCTCATTTTGGGTCCGGAGTATATTAAGGTAATTGAGCTACTTTTTTTTAATAGTCCTTTAAGTGATAAAGAAAAAAAATTTAAATAAAAATTAATAAAGTTAATAAAGTTCGGTTTTTAGATTTCAACGGAAATATCCATCCATTTTCACTATCCCTGAATCCTTTTTGATTAGTTTCGGCTTGTCTATACGTACGTATGTGTATATATGTACGTATGTATATCGCATAACTCAAAAACGATTAGCCGTAGGATGTTGAAATTTTGGTTTTAGGACCGTTGCAACGTCTACTTGTGCACCTCCCCTTTTGATTGCAATCGACTGAAGCAAAAGTGTCCAAAAAAAGCCCAAAATCCAAAAACATTTGGATTTTGAACTTTTTTTAACTGTAATAATAAGCCCTCATTAAGATCTTTTCAACGATGTATCATAAATGGTACTTATTTTCACTGATTCCAGAGTTATACCCAAATAAAACTTTAATTAATGAAATATTTGGATCTTACAAGGGGAAGGCATATCGGTTCGAATCAAACTTCATCTTCTTTTTTTTAACTTTTTTTTTTTTATTTAAATATATTGATTTATTAACCTCAGATTGTAAAAAAAAGTTTTACGATAAATAATAATTCAGTCATAACAATAAAAAAAAAAAAATAAATATGAAAAAATATCGGAATTTATTAATGAAATAAAATTTTACGTACTTTTCATTTAAAAAAAAGGTGTATATGTGATTTAATAGGCATACAAGGAAGTTATGTGGTGTACACATCAGATTTTTTTACAGGGAATAACTTTTTAATAAAATTAAAAAAAATATTTCATATATTGGTTGACTTTAACAAATTTGCTTAAGCAATGTTGTCTCTAAATCTAACACCCTCTTCAGTAGAGGATAAAATAAGAAATATAACATTTCAAAAAATGTTTTTGCATTTTAGGTCCCCGGGGTCTGTAATAAAAAAAATTGTAATTTCTTTTAGCTCTATTTATAAAGTATACATTTTCAAAAAAAAAATTGAAAAATATTTAATCCTAAGGGAGATCGAGCAAAAGAACAAAAAAATATATATTTCAATTTTATGAGGGGGGGGGTTGGTTTTTTAATTTTTTTATTATTTATAAATGCATTGTAGGTGACACTCCATATTGAGACTTTAATACAGAAGCTTTCTAAAATTTGCTTTAATAAATTTTCTTCTAAAAGCCTCTAAAGAAAATCGAAAAAATTTTTTTGTATTCCCTAAGCCTTTAAAGAATTTTGAAAAAAATGTTTGACCAATGCCCCATAGATAGAAATATTTGAGTCAAATTTGAAGAAAATAGGTTTGATCAATCCTAAGATGTGTGCTCACGTACTTAAATATGTTTTTGTAGATAACAAAAAATGTTGGACTCTAAAACCTAAATATTTGTAAAAAACTTTATACCCCATTTATACCCCCATCTCCATATTTTCCCCATTGACATACTAGTACGTATTCTAGCTAAATTCGCCAGGAAAGTAAAAAAATATTATATGTTTCTTTTAAGATAATATGGATACTTATAGAGTATATATGTTACGGTAAAACCCCGAATACCGGTAAATCTTAAGTTTTACCGATAAATTCTAACATTTTCCAAGTTACTTGGTAAAAGTCCGAAAAAATCGGACTTCATTACAGAATTGTCAACTTTTACCAACAGTCTATGGTAAATGTCAATAATGACCAAAACTATTTGTTAAAAGTCCGAAATAAATGTATTTTCAAGATTTTTTCGGACTTTTACCAAGTGATTTGGTAAATGTTAGAATTTACCGGTAAAACTTAAGATTTACTGGTGTTCGGGGTTTTACCGTACCATATATATCTCATGCATTTGGATTATAAAGGATTTGATTTTTTCTTATTTGTAATAACTTAGTTGTAAACGGTGTTTAAATTTGCGACTTATACTACAAATTTATTCGACAATTATAATTGAAAATGTTTTTGTTTTTTGATAAAGTTGGCGATCCTTCAAAATTACTATCATTCGGTCTAGTGAAGTTCTTTTCAGATAAATAAAAAAAATAAATCTCAAGTTTTAATAAACTGTTGTTAAATTCGGAAATTACGAACCGGAGCGTTATCTAAACATTCTATTTTATTTCTATTATTAGAATAAAAATAATATCATTTTTGTGCAATATATTTTTTTCCCTAATTATTGTGTAAATTATAACGCGATCTTGATATAAATTCATTTTTCATTTTATTTATTATGTTTCAGACATCGACTAATCGTAAGCAGATGCATGGGCGGTTACATTTTGATAATGGAAATTACCATACCCAGAATCATCTGTAAGGCAAATACTAATCGTTAATACTATACTATCTACACTGGTAAATTTAAATAGAAAAAAATTCATAGTAATTTTTTTTTCTTGATTAATCTTTTAGTTAATCTAAAGAAAAAAATGAACTTTGAATGTTTGGTTATAATTTACTATTTAGCTCATCCAATTTGAATTACGGTTAATATTTACAGAGTTCAATAATATTATTTATTGCAGAACTAATAATCTTTTTTTTGTATATATTTTAAATAAATTTATTTTGATAATTACTACAATATTGTCCAATCTGACAACTTATAATTACAGCAACATTAATTTTAATTAATTCTATTAAAACTAATATAAAATAGATCATGTAATAATTACTTGTTAATTTTAGTTTATTTTACCTTGTCCAGTTCGTTTATTTATAAACAGACCATACGTATTCTTCTCCTGCAGAACTAACACTAAATACTAGTTTCTAATCGTGTGCGTACTAACATTGAATTGAAAGTACGATGAGCTCCCACCACCATCGATTATTATCAAGCAATAACAACCTGATTGCTCTTTGAACTGTTTTATTATATACTTATTCATTTTGCTTAATACTTTTCCTTGAAAAAAAAAAAAAAAAATCGCTTTTTTATAAAAAGTAGAATCTCTGCTTATACACTTTGAAATTTTTATAACTTATTAATTTTTTTTATGAATAAATATTTTATATTGTTCGGTACAAATTGATGGTTGTTATGTAACTCACGACAGGAATCAGTAGATATGCTACTCTATGGATAAAAAAAAGCTGACAACAAAGTTGTTGAACTTTCCTGACATTGGTTTTTTATTCTTAGTGGAAAAATAATGAATGATACACGAAAAAAGTTTAAAAAACACAAAACATCGATATTTTTAAACTTTTATCAGCTGCCCCGCTTTATATAAAAAGTATTTTTATAAAGTATTTTATTACTTTATATAAAGTTTAGTATATAAAGTATTACTTTATATAATAAAGTATTTTTTGGGGGGCTATAAGCATTACTATTAATTATGCTTAGGAAGACAACAAAAAAAATTCGATTAAAAAATAAGCGACAAATAAAAAGATAGCTTTTTCGATTTTTGGGGATAGGGAAGAATTTGGGGCAAAATTTTTTTTAAACGGTATGATAACATGTACTCAATGTACTGAGCTTAGTATAATATAAAATGCCTGTAAAATTTTGAGATAATTGACTCCAAACGTATACCAACAAACTGCCCCGTATACACGAGTCTCTGTGCCAAATTTCATCAAAATCGGTTTAGCCAGTCAAACGTTATTAAGCTTCGCACGGCAAAACATGTATTTATATACAAACATACACCTAATCTCTTTTGTTTCTCTTTTGTTCCCCGGGTCATGAAACATCGAAAAATACAAAAAAATCCGTACCCAATATTTTGATTAAGTATCATACTTTCCTTGCATCGTAGCTCTAGAGCAATGATTCTCAACCTTTTTTCTCCACGACCCCCCCCCCCCCAAAAAAAAAAAAAAACATGTAATAAATATTTCGCGACCCCAAGCCCAATTTAATGAAACCCAATTAAAACTATTTAGCTGTGTTGATATCGAAGAGTATGAAAATACATGACTGAAGTATACAAACGTGAGCAATTTACAAGCTCCAACTTGTGAGAGTCGGTTTGACTGAAGACTGAGGTCGGTCGTGTTTTGTTCTGCTCTGCGATAATACAGTTTTTTATACGGTTTTTATTACGGATTGTTTTACTGATTAAGATTATTTGGATGATGGACTATAACATGTGACTGTGATTTTGCGATTGGACCTGTTACAAATAAAATACAATTTTATATATTTTATTGTATATAGTATAGTTTTAATAAGAACTTGTTTTTGTTTAGCCATTTAAATTGTTTATTATTAGTGAATAATATTTTATTTTCACTCTAATAATAAATACTGCTGTTATTTTTTATCAGTGAATAATAGCTTAATTTTGACTTAATAGCAAATACTGTTACCAGTAGATAACGGTAGTGATTATAGACTTGATTAATAAATTATTTTTTAATATCATCGGCGTTGACTAATAAGTCAACTAACAAACCTACAACATCCAAGGACGCTTAGCCTTCAGTTAAGACCCTTCCAAGACTCAAGGATGCTTCGAAGACCTTTATAGCTGCGATGAAGATGGAACAGAAGGGGCCTGCAGCTCAGTCTTTTATGTAGAAATTGGTAATCAAAGGACTGAAGAGAGGTCGTTTGCCTTCGCCTGAAGAGGAAGATTGACTGAGATCGTAGGACATGTGAAGGAAATTGCACTTAAGGTTAAGCAATGCCAGGAACAAGACAAAACCCACCGGGTTGGTGAACGCGTCTTCCCAAATTAGCTGATTTGGAAGTCGAGAGTTCCAGCGTTCAAGTCCTAGTAAAGGCAGTTACTTTTGTACGGATTTGAATACTAGATCGTGGATACCGGTCCTCTTTGATGGTTGGGTTTCAATTAACACATCTCAGGAAGTCGAACTGAAACTATACAAGACTACACGTCATTTACTCATACATTTCATTCTCTGAAGTAGTACTTGAACGGTAATTCCCGGAGGCTAAACAGGAAAAAGAAAAAAGGAACAAGCCAAACCTGAATTTATGAGGGAACTGGACCTTGCTCCGAGGCACATTATAACTCAGTTCAAGTCATATGTGAGTTGTTCCCACCCCTCATGAGAATCACTCAGGCGACTCAGACAGAGTCGACCAGGGAGAGAGAAATTGGAAATATTTTTAACTCTCATCTACAAGACGAAGAACTTGTCGGCCTCCTGAGTCGGAGGTGGCCGAATGAACTTTTCAAGGTACTAAAAGCATCCGAAAATTTGGATATTGATGGAGATATCATATATTTTTACGATCTACATCAGACTTGGGGGTGATCAGATCCCAAAAAAAGATTGTTAAGCCGTTCTGCAGAGATCTTGCTTAGGAAAGAGAAGGCAAAGATGGGAGACATTACGAAAGATTCCTCAGTTCTAGTCGGTGGGGAGACTTCCTTTGGTAACATCTTCACTATATTCTATAATTCCGAGGATGCGATCAAGATGATGGATACTATATTATCCTCACTCAAGAAGATACTTGATGAGGCTCAACGATCGGTGGTGTTTCTCCCAAGAGATAAAATCGGAACAACAGTTAAGAAGATATTGGTGTATTTAACGAGAACCCTTAATAAACAGGTAGAGATTTATTTGCCTGTTCCAATGAGGTCTACATCGGCTCGATCACGCCACAGAACGAGGTCCACACCCCCAATCGTCGACAGAAAAACAATTGTTGTTAAGTCGACTGGTAAGACGCTTGCCGACTTACTGAAGACGGTTAAACAGTCGGTGGACCAGAATGAGGTAGGCGATATTTTATCTATGAGGCGGAGACCTTAGGAAGAGTTGAGGATAAGAGTCAAAGATGTATCCCAGGCAGAAAAGTTTAGGGTGGTCCGTAGGGATAAGGTATCTGATCTACAAGTAAATCTGCGAACAAGGGACTCCAGGGAACGGTTCATATTAAGGACATGCTGCCAAATACTACTGAGGATGAAATAAATGAGGATATTGTTAGGACAATCGGTAATGAAGAAGAATATAAAGTAACATCCATTAGACTGGCGAATGGTGACACCTTGAACGCATCTGTCATCACAAGTATACGAGCAGCCCGAAAGATGACGGACGCTAGGTTCAAGATTGATTGGGTTCTATGCAGAAGTTATATTAGAGAGGCAGAGATAAGGTGCCTACGTTGTTGGGAACATGGGCACACTTCGGAAAAATGTACTGGTCCTGACCAGACGCAGTGCTGCTTCAACTGTGGTAAGGAAGGACACAGGAGGCAGCAATGCACTAGTCCTACAGTGTGTGTTTTATGTGGGTTGGAGAACCATGGGACAAACATTGCAGACGTAAGAAATGAGGTGCATCCCAACTTAATACAAACAAGAGTAGAGAGGCCTCCAACCTCTGCTGGAACATAGCTTTGGAGCACAACTATGACGATGTTACTGTCTGAGCTTATTGAGGCTGCTACTGCAGGAAAACATTGGGTGGTGAGCACCGAAAGAACAGCGGCCGTATGCTTTCCAAGACCGGTGTACTGTTAACGGCTAGTGGTAATGGATCGGGTTAAGTTTGGGCGGAATTTCGTGGCATGATGGTTTGCTCTTGCTACCATTCGCTACACTACATTACTGGACCACCGAACACTACGCCACTCGCCACCAAACACTACATTAGTGGAATTCGAAGAGTATATCGAAGCGTTACAGGACTCGATAATGACACATGGGAACAAGTTGTTGATTGTTGCGGCGATTTTAATGCTAAATCACCGGAATTCGCAGGGCAAAGGAGGAACACAGAGGCGTTATACTCGCAGTGATGGCTGTTGCGCTGGGACTTGTCTGCTTAAACAATGATGAGTTCACCTACGAGAGAGGAGACCATGGATCATATTTTCACTTTGGTCTCCGTAACCGTCTGGATATCTTCAGGGACTGGTCAATACTGCAGCAGGTGAGTCTCTCTGATCACAGATTGATATCCTATGAGGTTGATTTAGTCATAAGACTTGAGCCCTATCCGAGGAGACTGGTTTCAAGAGCGGGTTGTCTGCGCTTCTCACGAAAAATCGTTGGGAAGCTGTGTGGTGTAGAATCCCCCACGGAGTTTATTGATGTCATTGTCGAGGAGTGTGAAGAATGTAGAGTGTCGAAGACTGTCGACTCCACAATTAGGCATGCCTACTGGTGGACAGAGGAAATCGGGCAGCTAAGAGCAGTAAACTGGACCGCCAGAAGACAGTGTTAGAGATACGGAACCAGAGACAATTTGGAGTTAAGGAGAAATCTTAGAGTCCGTTACGATGTGGTCAGAAGGCAATACAAGAATGCTATACTTACGGCAAAGAGGAACAGCTGGAAAGAGCTGTATCGGTCCGTTGATGAGGATCCATGGAGGCGTGGATTCAGGTTGGTTACGGGATGAACTGGTTGGAGACTTCCTGCCCTTACAAAAGAGCAAGTCAGAGAGAATATAGTTAAGTTGTTTCCCAACAACGAGGATGTCATACGTGAAGAGATTATTGCTAACAACATCCCAGAATTCACTCTTAGGAAACTGGTGGAGGCTAACGACAGGATGAAACTTCATAAATCTCCGGGTCCGAATGTTGTTCCTACGAGATTGTCCAAATCGTGGCTGACAGGGCACCGTCCGAGCTTCTGACAGTTAATAACAATATTTAAAAAAAATTATTTTATACCGCCTGCATGGAGGAGAACTAGGCTCGTCCTGATTAGGAAGCCTGCCACGAGTGATGCCGTACCGGCGTACGGACATTTGAACATGGTCAACGGCTTCACTAAGTTGTTGTAAAGATTGATTGCTGGACGATTGCAAGCAGAAATTGAGAGAACGGATGGACTACATGATAGGCAGTATGGGTTCAGGATAGGTAGATTCAGTGTCGATGCTGCCAAGAGGCTAATGGTTTGGTCGATGAGACGGCCCGCGGGACTTGGAGGACGCGTCAGATTCCTGTCGCACTTCTATTGGACGTTAGTAATGCCTTTAATATGGTAAGATGGGACGCCATTTTACAGTGAGGGAAAGAGAAGCACTGTTTACGGAGAATTATACAACGTTACCTGGAAGATGGCTCCATGGATTTCTTTTTGAGCGATGATAGCATCTCTTTTCGTGTTACGGGCCAGGTTCCCCAGGGCTCTGTCCTGGAGCCCATCCTTTGGAATATATTTTTTGACAATTGTTAAGAATCGACTTTTCGGAGGTTGTTAAACTTATTGCGTTTGTTGACGACCTGGTATTGGTGATGAGGGCTAGGACCGAGGAAACTTTAACTGAGTTAATCGGCGATGCGATTGGCACGATCAGTGAATGGATGGCGGACAAAGGCATTATCCTGGCATTGAACAAGACCCAGGTGATGAAGTCATGTCAGGCAGGAGACGCGTGAATGACATCACAATAATACATGATGCCGTTATTTTACACCAGAAGCATTGTGCCAGATACTTAGATATCTGGCTAGATAAAAGACGTTCGTTCACGTCTCATGTCAGAGAGACATGTACCAAGGCAGAAAATACCATAAACAACCTCAGTAGACTGATGGCCAACGTACGGGGACCGAGGACATCAAAGCGCAGGCTGTACGCGCACGTCGTCAATTCAGTTTTAATATACTGTGAGCAAGTTTGGCACCGGGCATTGGATGTGGGACGAAATCTGAGGCTCATAGAAAGACTGCAAAGAAGAACAGCCTTAAGAGTCATATGTGGCTTTAGATCTGTATCCGCAGAGCGGCATTGGTCGCGCGGATACCCTCGGTATAACAGTTGGCAAGAATTAGGATTTTTTCATCCACAATGATATGGATAAGAGTGAGGCTACTCAAGAAATGTTAAGCGAATGGCAAACGAGATGGGAGCGTGCCGATCTAGTCGCTGGACGTTTAGCTTAATTCAGGATCTTCGACCGAGGTGTGGGAAGTGGTTCGGGGTTCGGAAAGCTAAACCTTTGGTTTGCCGAATTCCTGACCGGTCACGGATCATTTGGAGATTATCTTCACCGTAGACACAGAGCAATTGATAACATCTGTGTATATTGCGAGAACATAGATACACTAGCTCAAGTGCTCGAGGTGGGTAGCCGAACGCAGAACAGTTACCTTTTTGGTCGGACAAAATGGTGTTGATAATATCATTAGTAAAATGCTACGTTCAGAACGAGATTACAGCACTATCTTAGCTTATGTTACTGACGTCGCCAGAAATAAGGATGAGGAGGCCAGAAGGCTGAACCTTTCGTAGAAGATCCTGATTATGAAGAATTCGTGAAGATCCGGTAATGAAGAACGGCGTCGTGGGACGGATGGACCCGGGGGTCCATCCGTCGCACTAAGATGTAGCAAACATTTCTCAGTTCTTACATTTTGTGAGATATGAATACGATAGGGACAGATCAATCAAAGAGAATATGTTGTTTTGCAAATCAATGGTCATGCAACAGCACAATGTCTTTTTGTTATTTTTTATGAAACTACTAAAGAAGCTGTTACATAGATTGGACAAAATATATTGCAGTATAGTGATGGTGCAAAGACGATAACAGGAAAGAACAGTGGATTTCTGAAAAAAATTAAAAGGCCGTCTTATACCAAGGGCGGGATGGATGCACTGCTTCTTTATAGTCACGATCTTGTCACAAATAATATGCCGGAAAATCTCAAACAGATTCTTTGTAAAGCTGTAAAGATGGCTAATTGTATTAAAAGCTGACCATTACAGAAAAAGATGTTTACTAAACTATGCGATGAAATGGGAGAAAAGAAATCTTTTCTCTTCCATATAGAAGTCAGATGGTTATGGCGAGGGAAAATGTTAAGCCGGCTATTGGAATTGCGAGATGAATTAATAATATTTTTCCAGGATAAACAAACGCCATTCGCAATGTTTTTACAGAATAATGTGTATATGTTGCTGTTGGCTTACTTAGCTGATGTATTTTCGCATTTAAACGACTTGAATGTGAATTTACAATTAAGTGATAAAAACATTTTATTAATGACTGATATACTCGTAGTTCATGCATTCATTAAGAAGCTTGATATCTGGATTATTCGCCCTCAAAGAAAACATTTTGATATGTTTACATTCACTTCCGATTATACTGAATAACATTTGGATGACGAAGACACTATTATTCACCACAGTTTGGATAGCATGAAGATGCATTTGCGTGAGCTAAAGATTCAGTCGACGGAGAATTTCCCGGAAGATAAAAATGATTTGTCGAAGATATGAGTACTGAATCCATTTAGTGAAAACGTTGTTGCAGCTGCTATGAGATTCACGACCAACTCATCGAAATGTCTACCGATAAAACATTACAACTATAATTTATATCTGAAGATTTACGAGATACGTTTTAGCTTGCTCGTCGAGTGAATAAGGAAATTTAATCACGGAAGCATTGAAAATATTAATCCCTTTTGCCACATCTTACCACGGCTAAAAGGGCTTTTCGTCTATGGTTGCCCTAAAAATTAAATTTAGGAATCGTCTTTTATCACTTGAAAACAATTTACTTTTGTGTGTTTCTAACACAGATCCAAGTACGGAGAAAATTTTAAATGAAGAACAAACGTAAGCATCTCTTTTAAAGCAAATTTATTTTCTTTACATGTGTATTTATAAATGTAAGTGAAATGTTTATAATAAATGATTTTATTTTATGAGAAAAAATAATACAATAATGAAATCATAAAATGATTTCGTGTAAATTTGTAGACTAATTTCGCAAATCAGCACAGTTTGATTTTGTTGTAAACGAAATCAATTAAATCATTAACGAGAATTTTATTATCTGACAAAACACCTAAAAATTTCGAATTATATAATTAATTAAATTCATAATTATTACTTTATTAGCCCCTCAAAAATCATTACATTCTTAGTAATAACAAAAAATAAAATTAACTTTACAAAAAAAATTTTTCAATTTAAATTCCTTTAAATTTCATCTTTTGTAGTCGATGACAAATTAAAACCTAACAGCTTCAACCGCTTTTCTAAAACTTAATGTGGAACCGGCTTTAAAACGATTAAATTTATTTTTATTTTCCTAATGTGTACGTTTCAATCTGTTCAACTAGTGAACAGTAAGCAAAACCCCCCGCAAAATGAGATGAGGATGATATGTAGTCATGTAAATGAGGTGCAGCCGTATACAGACTCATGTCGACCATTTCTGAGACTTGTGGTTAATAGAATCCCAACCACCGACGTACACCGGTATAAACGATCTAGTATTCAAATCCGTATAAAGTAATGATGATGCTAAAAGAATATTTTAATATCATTTTCCTTGACAAATAATTTTTTATTTAAAAATTGCCTTTTTAAGTTAACTGGAAAAAACTTATAACATGACTGTTGGAACTTTCTTTACAATATATATATATATATACAAAAATAGAATAAAATTATTGATATTGGTACATTTGTTAAAAGGTAGAACTTGATCACAAAAAACTCTTTGTACGGGAGGAAATGAAAACGTTCGGTTTAAAACGGTTAAAATCACAATAGTTTTATTACTTTTTATTTTTTTCATTTTTCTAAAAATTTAAGTTAAAATATCTTGATAAATATAAAACTAATTTTATCTTTATTTAAACTCTATTAAAATTTTTAAAATGAAATACATTGACATCTGTATAGAGGAATATATTACTTTTTTTGAAATCAAACACTTCTAATCAGACTAAAATCTTGTTTAGATCGTTTGTTTTTAATAGAAAGCAAAAACCTCCAAAGGCAAGTTAAATCGATATAAAAACGTTAATATAAACATTAAATCGATTTTGAAAGCGGAAAATAGCTTATTTATTCTACAGTGTTATCTTCTTTTCGGTTAGCAATAAATATAATGAAATTTATCAAAAGACAAATGAAAATAGTTATAAAGAAAATAATGTTTAATATAGAATTACTTTTGTTTAATTAATTCTGTTTACCGACTACAGTACTTCTCAAAAGGTCTGTACTTCAGAAATGAAAATTTTTCAGAATGATATTTTTTTTTTAATGAATATTTAACTCAATCGAAAGTACCAGTCATCGTGTATTTTTCATTTGTGGTTAAATTAGTAATAAATGATAAAATAACAATATTCTGCTTACTTTGAAGAGTGTGAGAAAATTATTCAGAGACCACAAGATATACATATGTAGATTAGATGTGGACAAATAAAAATACTTTAACTTTCTATCATATTTGTCACATAAAAACACAACATTTTTAGACATTTTTTTAGAAATATTAAAATTTAAGAAAAATATAAATTTTATATCATATTATATTCCGTAAATACAAAATTTTAAGAAATGATTTTTACAATGACTTTTGACTTATGCTTATTAATGATTTAAAATGCCCGCTCTTTCATAATAATAAAATAAATAAATAAATAAAATAATGGTGCTTTCCATTGAAAGAACTGATATTTCTGCTTTCGATGATTGCGGTTGATTGAAGAACGTAAGTCAGATAATTCATTTACAAATGACTCACGCATGGGTGCGCCGGCGCTCACCCACGCACATAGTGTCATCTATCTAATTAGATGTTAAAATAATATTAATCTACATTAAAAATGCTAAAGAGATTTACCAAACTAATAGATAATCTTTAAAAGTAAAGATTGTACTTGGCTTTTAAATTTAGGTTTCTTTTATGATGTTATCTTAAACTATTTGCTAGTCACATGTGAGTTTAATATATGTTCAGAACTTAAATTGGTAACTTTGAAATATAATTTTTTTACGTAAAAAGCATTCTTATTTATATATTTTTTTTACAAATTTCTTTTAAATTGTTCGATTCTGTGACGGTGGCGTCGCTGATCCACAACGAACTATTTTTTGTTTTGTCATGCTTTCAAGGACAAAATTAAGGCGTCAATTAAGTCTATAAAAATATAAAATTAATACAGAAAAATGGATCAAGGGTTACAAATAAAACAATTTCGCATATAAAACCCATATTATTGTAAGGACACTCGGGTTTGAAATACTCATGCACGCAATTCGGAACACGCACTTAATTTATCATGTAATTTATATTTCATCTATTCTGTATTAAATTATTATACACGAAAATAGAGTTTGTTTCAACGGTTTAATCTGAAAACCACCGAACCAATTTGGAAAGTTCTTTTTACAGTTCAGATCTTAACTTGTTCTCACATCTCGAAAGCTATAAGTAATTATTTCACCCCGTTATATTCCCTTGATTTCATGCTCTTTAGCGCTCCTTAGTGGTATGATTAACAAGTAATGCAGTCTGATCGCGAAAAAACGATTTATCATACGAAATCGAAACTTTACTTTCTGATTCTTTGGGTCGCAGATAGGAAATTATCAATAGGTCTGTTAAAGGTGTAAACCCTCCTTGATTTTTGAACAGGATATTTTTTTAAATTTGATTTTTTTTAAATTACATTTTTAAAAAATTGAAAGGGTGTAATATTAAAAATGATCGTTTTTAAAATTGCTTTTGTCTTCAAAGAGAGGTAAAAACCTTAATTTTTAAAATAGGTTCAGGCTTTTTACCCCACCGAACAAAAATGATTTCCCCTCAATTAATAAAAATTTGAAATATTGTTTTATTCATTTCGTTTTTGGAAATAGGGTTCACTTTTTGAAGGTCAGTAAAAATTCAATTGTGTTGGACCTTATTGCATTCTAAGAATTTTAGGCATTCTAGCTTTAGTTAACCAAAGTTAAAATATTTGTATTGAAATATTTATCAAAATACATTTTATCTTCAAATAGATATAAAAAAATTCATTGGTTTTAGAAAATTGAAAACGTTTCTCCCAAGCTCTATACCCATTAAATTAACAATTGAAGTTTACTTTATTTTAAAATGAACTACATTTATAGAAGATTGACATCAAGTTCAGTACAATTGTACTGGTTTGTTTTTGGCTCATTACAAAAAAGTGAAACGTCTCGTAATAAATTTGGTAATAAGGAAATAATTTTATTGAAATATATTTTATTTTAAATATTTTCATAAGGAAGAGCAACCTAATGACAATTAATCTCAACTCAATTATTGTTTTTGAAATGAAAAAATATATTTAATACGGCAAAAATAAAGCACATGAAATTAGGAGTAAAACAATGATAAACTGGGAAACATGTTTTAAAAATAGAACTGTGGCTCTGGACTTAATGAAACAAAGATTTTAGTTGATTCACTTAGAATTCATTTTATTGACAATTTTAAATGAATAAATCTGATGTAGATACCACATGAATTCCTTGTACGACTATTAAATTACATGTACACATTTTTTTAAGATGAAAAGTACATAAAATTTTATTTCATTAATAACTAATGATATTTTTTTCATATTTTTGTTATTGTTATTACTGAATTATTATTTATCGTAAACATTTTTTACAATCAGAAGTTAATAATTAGTAATAAATCAATATATTTAAATTTAAAAAAATAAAAAATGAAGTCTGATTCGAACCTACGTGCCTTCCCCTTATAGATCCAAATATTTCATTAATTAAAATCTCATTTGGCTATAACTCTAGAACCAATGAAAATAAGTACCATTTATGATATATCGTTGAAAAGTTCTCAACGATAGGGCTTATTATTACAGTTAAAAAAAGTTCTAAATCCCAATTTTTTGGATTTTGGGCTTTTTTGGTCCAGTCGATTGCAATCAAAAGGGAAGTTACACAACTAGATGTTACAAGAGTCCTAAATCCAAAATTTCAACATCCTACGGCTAATCGTTTTTGAGTTATGCGAGACACATACGTATAGCTTACCCGAGCCGAATTGGCACAGATCTGATGAACAGCATACCTGTATATCTTGCTGCCTAATGAGCACGGGTTTATAATACTACTCCATTAAAGTATGTATACGGTACGACTATTGTTTATTCCAATATGAACAAAATCACGTCATATTTTTATTAATTACTTATTTAATCCTGAATATATATATTATTAAATTAATAATTTATTTCTTTATTAGATACTGAAATAAATGTTATGCAGTATTATGCAGACTAATCGGTTGTTATTGATTAGTGTTTAGGCCTGAATGTATATATTTATAGTTCTATAATTGTATAAAATATTCAAGCTAAACCCGCACAAGATTGATGTCTACTGTTCATGCTATGTTCTTAGTCCTTTGTTCTGAGAGTGGCGAATACCGTACGCTAGTCTAGGCTATGAGTCATACGTAAGAAAAATTTCTTTATTCAGGTTTGCGTAAATAATTACCGAACAATATGCCATTCTAAACATACAAATGAAATATTAAACCTTTATTTATACAAACCGTTCCTGATTCATTCAGACTAACTTGTTTTTGTAAATGATTCCGTTCTAATTGGAACTGTATTTGCAGTTAAAACTTGCCCAGTTAATTGTGTGTATTCAAAGAGTAAGATTATCGTTCGATTATAACGTTCTTCAAGTTTCAATTCTTGAAAGTAGTGAAATTTTAGAAGTAATTTATTCGCGTTAAATTACTAAATTCTTGTCATCTCTATTCTTACGGTAGTGAATTGATTTTATTATTTTGCGTATTATGTCTAATTTACGTGGAAAAGGTATTCACCGCCAAGGGAAAGAAATTATACACAACGTTTTTAATTACATGGCAGGAGAAGCTGCAGTTGGAATGTTTGTTAGTGACCCTAAAAAAAAAATTTAAAACGTGTTGCGTGTGCCACAGGAGTCCAAAAAAACATTTTAACGACTTACTGGTGAAATAGCTTCGGGAAAAATTATTTTCTCCTTGCAAAGGCATAAAACGCAAAAAGGAATGACAAACCCGGAGAGTTTTGATCGGAATACCATGGAACGTAAAGTTTTAAAATTTTCCTTATACGAGGGCTGCTTGCCATCTCTAAGGAAACTTACCGCAAAACTAAAACGTGATGGGGTATTTAATGAGCAGCATTAGCTTACGGACATTTTTGTTAAGGATGGACTTCAAATGGAAAAGAATCAGAAATAATTGGGCAAGTCTTATTGAAAAACATGATATTCAGTACAAACGGTGTGTGTATTTGAATAAAGTTGAAGACATAGATCGAGTTGAAGGAAAATCAATCGTCTAAGATAATTATCCTCGTCGGTAGTGAAATGGGATTCGTTCCCAACTGTTTGACAGGATGGAACCGAATCTTCCTCAGGCGATTATCATTCTCAGATGAACTGAATATAGTTTTAAAGTGAATAAGAGAAAAATTAATACCTAACTTGCCAGTAAACGGTGTCGTTATTTAAATAATGCTTCTTATCACAATTCATTACATGCATCTTTATCTGAATAAAGAAAGTCGAGCACCGAATTCAGCATACCACTCCATGAAAATTTGACGAAAGTTCAGTTGTATGAGACAATTAAAAAAAATAAAGATCATCTGAAAACATATAAAATAGATGAGATATTGGATGAAGGCGAGTTCTCTGTTTTACGCCTACCTCCACATCATCGCGATTTGAATCCCATCGAGATGATATGGGCACGGGTGAAGAACCGGCCGCAGCCGAAAATTTACAATTTATAACAGCTGCAACAATGAAAATTTGTCATAAATAGTTCGCAGAACTGTCAGTCGAGGACTGGATAAAATGATGCGAATATGTTAAAAAATAAAACGAAAGTGCAAGATGCAACAAAAAATTTAACGTGTCATTATCAATTTTGGAAGCGAGAATTCATTAGAATCGTCAGAAGACGAAAACATGCAGTAGGGAGTGAAGTGCTATATATTCGGCAACTTTGTAATGTTTTACTTTAGTTATTTGTATTATGCTAGTGCTAGTTACAGAATTCATAACGAAATACATTATAAAGTAAAGTGTAAAAGTTTTACTGAAAAAAGGATTGTCGAGCAAGAAAAAACAATTCTAAAAACACAAACAAGAAATACTTTAATTTTTGTTTTACTTTAAGTATTTAAAAATAAGTTAGCTAAATATTTGTGTAGTGTTTTATTCTTTATGAATTTATTTTTTTTTTTTATATAAATATAAGACTAAAAATACGAGTAATTTAAAAATTTTACTAAGTGAATAGCTTAACTATTCACGCATCAAAAATCTTAACTACAATTTGGTACAGAAGAAGTGTTAGGAGAAGACCAATTTGGTTTCAGGAAAAGTATAGGGACAAGGGAAGCAATTTTAGCGCTCAGATTAATAGTAGAATGAAGATTAAAGAAAACAAACCAACGTACATAGCATTTATAGACACTTAACTTTTGACACTTTTTAAGGCACTTGATAACGTAGATGATATGTTCAGCATTTTAAAAAATTCAGGGTTCAAGTATAGAGACAGAAGAATAATCGATAACAAATACAGGAACCAAACTGCAACAGTAATAATCCAAGAACATAAGAAAGAAGCCGTAATAAGAAAGGGAGTCCGACAAGGATTTTTCCCTATCCCAGTTACTTATGAATCTTTACGTAGAACTAGCAGTTAATGATGTTAAAGAACAATTTAGATCCGGAGTAACAATGCAAGGTGAAAAGATAAAGATGCTACGATTTACTGATGGTATAGTAATTCTAGCCGAGAGTAAAAAATATTTAGAAGAAGCAATGAACGGCATGGATGAAATCCAACGCAAGAACTACTGCATGAAAATAAACAAGAACAAAACGAAAGTAATGAAATGTAGTAGAAATAATGAAGATGAACCACTGAGTATAAAAATAGGAAGAAAAAAGATTATGGAAATAGAAGAATTCTGTTATTTGGGAAGTAGAATTACTAAAGGTGGGCGAAGCAGGAGAGAGATATAAAATACCGAATAGCACAGGCGAAACTAGCTTTCAGTGAGAAATATAATTTGCTTACATCAAAAATGAATTTAAACGTCGGGAAAACATTTTTTAAAGTATATGTTTGGAGCGTAGCTTTAAATGGAAGTGAAACTTGGACGATCGGAGTACCTGAGAACAAAAGGAGAAGTCATTTTTCGCGATCACTATACTTCCTTTACTTTGTACAAGGAAGTAAAAATTAGACACAAAATTTTTAACTTTTGTTAAGAACAAACTTTGTATGACACAAATAAATATAGCATTTTATACTTATTTTGCGAAACTAATATTTACTTCTTTCCTGAACAAGTACTGGTAGTACAGTGAACACACCATATCGATGCTATAACTCGTAAAAATCTTCCCTAAAAGTATGAGTATACATGTTGATATTTTTTTTTGTTAAACGTAATACAATTATTATGGCAGTTACTTATAATAAACCAGCGTGTTGTTTTATATTTTCTAGAAAAAAGGGGTTGGCCGATTTAATTAAATCCTAAATTGTGTCTCTGGGTAAATAATGGATTATAAATATCTCGAGTTGTTTCTTTCTGGTAATTTTACAAATCTTTAGCTTACGAAAAATGTATTTTCATATAAAATTAGTTCTATTGAAAAATTTATGTTGGTGATGTTTTTAGGCCCTAAAAGAGGTAGGAGGTTTTGACTAGACTTTTTGATGTATCTCTTCCTTATTGGATAATGGTTTTTTTTGTAATTTTCTCAATCTGGATGCATTTTTACTCCCTTGTACGGAGTATTGTAATCGCGAAAAATTTCGGTTTCCAGATTTCAACGGAAATATCAGTTTTGACTAGTTTAGGCGTGACGTCTATATATACGTACGTATGTAGCATCCATAACTCAAAAACGATTAGCCGTAGGATGTTGAAATTTTGGATTTAGGACTGCTGTAACATCTAGTTGTGCACCTCCTCTTTTGATTGCAATCGATAGAACCAAAAGTGTCCAAAAAAGCCTAAAATCCCAAAAAATTGTATTTTGGACTTTTTCTTAACTGCAGTAATAAGCCATCATTGAGAGCTTTTCAACGATATATCATAAGTGGTACTTATTTCCGTTGTTTCCAGAGTTAAAGAAAAATAACATTTTAATTAATGAAATATTTTTATCAATGTGAAGGAACATTGCTTCGAATCAGACTTCATCTTCTTTTTTTAACTTTTTATTATTTTAAATTTAAATATATTGATTTATTAATAATTATTAACCTCTGATTGTAAAAAACCTTTTACGACAAACAATAATTCAATAACAATAAAAAAAAAAATATGAAAAAATATCAGAAGTTCTTTATGAAATAAAATTTTATGTACGTTTCATTTTAAAAATATGTGTAA
The DNA here is from genome assembly GCF_047948215.1 of Lycorma delicatula. Lineage (NCBI taxonomy): Eukaryota > Metazoa > Arthropoda > Insecta > Hemiptera > Fulgoridae > Lycorma > Lycorma delicatula. The sequence continues at coordinate 80,644,706 of NC_134459.1, read as the reverse complement.
ATGTAATTTAATAGTCGTACAACGGTCATGTGTTGTCCTCATCAGATTTTTAAAAAGAAATGTAAATAGCAAAAATTAATATATGTTATGTCTGCGTTATATTATTTTAGCTTTTGTTCAAATTTTTTTTAATGCTGTTCTGTCATGTTGTGAAGGATATTTTTGTTAATTTTTTAAAAAGAGACATGTCTTAAATGGATTTTTTAAATTACAAATTTTATTCCTATTTTCAATCAATTAATAAATAGAAAGAGAAAAGGTTTACACACAATTTTTCATATTATCATTAGTAGTTATTTATGCGTGGTACTAACATAGTCTTAAATATTTTTTTGTCTTTAATCAAAAAATTGATACCTTGGAGCAAGAATGATTGCTATTGATTAAAAAAAAGAACAAAGAATTTTATAAACCACAGTGTAAAGGTTTGGCTTTGTACTTACATATGCAATTTATTAATAAAATAATTGATTTATTAATTCTGAAAATAAATAATTTGTTTTTATAAATATTTTCCTTTACACTTTTTGTTCTACTCTTTCTTATAACACTAATGAATGTAAAATGTTTGAGGTACAATAAGTTCTATTGAGAATTGCTTTGTATGACAGTAATGATGATCATTATACAGGCAGGCTGTGAAATATTAAAGATCCCCCTTGTATGACTGAGTATTACTGGCATTTCAATGGGTTCAGCATGCTGATGTTCAACAGTATATTTTACTCGGTAAACTACTTCACTCCTTAGTTTCCCCGGTAGTACTTTTTATTTTTTTTAGAAAGACTTTGTCATTTCTATAAGTCATTTAAGTACCATGTAGTATTACCTTCAGTAAAAATGGATTTTATATTCTGACACCTAAAATATATTAATATAATTTATTATATATTTTAAGGAGAAAATACATGTCATTAAATGTTATTTTATGAAGTTAATTAAGGAAAAAAAATAAGAACAAAAAGTAAAGAAAATTATTACATTTTTTTTTTTTACAAACATCTATCAAATAACATAATATCAAAATAATACTGATTAATATATATGTTTTTAGTTACAGAATTAAAAATTTTCAGTTATTAATCACATTAAAATTAATGTATTAATTAATTCAGAAATGAGAATTAACTGTAATCATTTGTTATAATAGAATAAATATTAAGTAATTTCCATTCTCTGAAGCATACATTATTTATATTTAAAAAAATTAAATTCAATAAAAATTATATAATAACAAACATCTTTTCTTAATTTATTATTTCTAACAGAATATTTTATACCAGTTTTAACATAGAATTACAATGATGTTAATATGCAATAATGATGTTAATATTAATAACGACTATTAATCTGTATGTTATTAATTACATTCAGACAAAATAGTCAATCTTATTCTAAGATGATGTGATATTGAGTTTCATTATGATTTATTCTTAAATAAATATAACACTGCGATATTAATTGCTAAATTCATAAAGTTATTATATTATATCTTAAGAAAAAGGCACTCGTTAATTGCTTGTATGATGTACAACTGTACAACTAATAGTGATAATAATAATTTAACACAATTACATATGGAGTTTCTATATATATATATACATATAAGGTACTTTTAACTGGTATTTTTCAAAAAGATGCTCGCAACCAATAAGGCGATCTGCAGTGAGTCAGTTAGTTGTTTGATGGTGCCACTGAAAGGCTATTGCTATCGCTTAGCTACTAAAGATAAACTTGATATCTGAATATCTAAATAGGATGTAAAATTATAAATTTAATCTAACCAAGCTTAACCTCGCTAGTGAAGGTTGGCGAGCGAAGGTTACTGAGCAAAGTGAGTGTAGGTTAACTTTGGTTAGATTATAATTTTATTTTAATATAGCCTTTCAGTGGCGCCATCTAAGAACTAACTGAGTAACTACAAAAACTAACTGACTAACCAGATCGCCTTATTGGTTGCAGGCATCTTCTTGAAAAGTACCAAATAGTACGTACACTACAATAGAGAATAAATATAATATTATTTAATGTTTTCTCTGCAAGAAATAAAAAAAAAAAAATCAATAATACAAATAAATCTTTATTTTTATTATTAATTGTAATAAAGAAGATATTTATAAAAAGAAAAAAAAAATGTAAATTGGAATGTAAAATGATACTATAATACTGTACCATTAAAAAAGTGTAAATTGTAAATCAGTTACTGAATCTCATTGATTACTTGGATTAAAATATAATAAAGTATATTTAACACAAAATACTAATGATTTAGATATTAAATAAAATAGGAATATTTTTTCATTATTTATTTATAGTAAATGAGATAACTGGAGGGTAAGGTATTACATAATTCTAAGATACTATACTGTATAATAGTGAATGTTACAAAAAAAATAAAATAATGATCCATCCAGGTATCAAATGGCAAAAAATTATAAGAAAAGTTGATATGTGAAATTTGTTAATGTTTACTTATAATTTTATTGTGCGTCAACCAATTGCTGTATGGAATGCAAAAAAGCAGTTGGCATAAATATAATTCCTTGAAGATTATAATTTAAAAGTGTCAAATAAAAGGAATATATTCTAATTAAAATGTATGTTTTTATTATATGTTTTCAGTAAAATATGATAAACATGTGTAGTAAAGTACAGGAACAAATTGATAAGGAAGTTGATCCTTACAAAAAATACATTTATATAAAAATTTAGGTTATGTTTTCACAAAAATATGGTTGTTTTTTATAACAGATTTTGTTTTCTTTTGAATAACGCTTTCTTAAGCTGTTTAAGTAAAAAGGTAAAACTTACAAATTAAAAATGTCACAATTTTTACATTATAAAGTCTAATTTCATAAAATCATGGTAATACTGGATATTTCCTGGATAATAATGGATATAATGGATATTTTAAAGTATTCAATAGATTGTTTAGGATTTTTTCTAATGATAAATCTATTGAAAAAGTTTAACTATTTGTAGTAATGGAAAGCAGAAACTGATGTTAAAAAAGTATTAAAATCATTAACGTAGCCTAATTAGTTTTTTCTTTTTTTTTACATTAAAAATCTTTTCATTTTTTTCTGAAAACAAGTTAAAATAATTTTAACAAATTGATTATTTTATAACATTATCAAATTAAAAAATTTGCATTTTAGAAGTTATAGCAGACAAATATGTTACTGAATTTAAATGTGAATAACAAATTACTATTTTTACTATTATATATTTCTATTTTTATTCTTTCTGTACTCAGATTTCAGACAGTTCATAATTCATCTTGCTTGTTAAATTAAAAAAAAAAAAATTAATTCTTATTTATTCTATTAAAAATATTATAAAAAATTTCAATGATAAAAATAGAAATTTTTTATTGTAATAACAAATAATATTAATATAAATTTGAATATACAGTATTCATACATGTGATAACCAATTTAATAACGTGCATAAATTTTCTGTTATATGTTTGTTCAATGATACATATATTTTATTTATCAACTGAGAGTACAACATAAACTTCCAGCTGGTTTTTAATTTAATGTATAATCATTTTTTTAAAAATGAATCTCAATCTAAAGAAATTAAAATAAATAACAACCATCATCTATAATGAATTTTAAGTAAGAGTATTTATATTTTGAACAAATGTTACCTATATGTAATGGATTTCATTCAAGAATAATCTGGATGATTAACTTTTTATAATAAATTTACCATCAATTTTTTGAAGGCTGTTAAAATTTCTTAAGCTTTTCGGTTTATTGATAATTTTATATTTTTCACTTTAAAATTTCTTTATATTATTTTTATACATGGTGAAATAACAGTTATTTTGAAATAGTATTAATTTTATTTTAAAAACAATTTTTAAAACAACATTCATGAATTTCTGTATATTATAAATAATAAAACAATTTATTCATGCACTGAGATTAGTATTTCAATGAAAATCAAAATGCCTAACATTATAAACAGTTCTTTTTCATATGAAATAATTATTATATACTTTTATATTAATAATAATGTTCCTTGAGAATGTATTTATCATGGGTTAATACATCTATTTTACAGTAACCTTTTTGTTGGCTAATTATAGTGACAGTACTTATCAGTGTGAGCTGAACGACCAGTTGCCCCACATTTTTGACATACATATGCCTTCAAAATTGGGCAAGTTATGTTCCCCTCATCATCTTTAGTCAGATGGGTACTGTAAGAGGATGCAGGTTCTCCATTTTTCTTGCAGAAAGTACAGATGCTTTTTTCCTGTGATTTATATTTCCTGTCTGTCATACGATGTCTTTCTGTAAAATAATATTAATTATGATACATTAAATATATAAGACAAAGTAATAAAAAAGATATCATCTGGCAGATAAATTAATAAAAATTACCTTAAATAGTTAAAAACTTTTTTCGACATATATAAATAATAATAATAATAATATTCTTTGTATTTTAAGAGCAATTTTTAAAACTATATTCATGAATTTCTCTTCAGTTCGCTGCTCTACAGAAACATAGCATTCAAATTCATTAGTAAACGATTCCATTTCTTTATTATTATTTTTTTTTATGATACATCTTATGCTAAAATCATTAACTAGAAAATTTCAACAGTAATCATTTACAAGGCTGATTTATTGTTGGTGCATTTAAAGTAAAAAATTTCAAATTTACAATTTTTGTTTTCAACTTGCTACTTTTCAAGATATCCCAGGATGAGAAATCATTAGGTTTTATTAAAGGTTGCAGTTTAGTATCTTATCCAGATTTCTCACAAAAATTAAAAAATTTCTTTAAATATTAATATTTTTTGAAGGGTGGATTGAATGACCAAAACATGGAATTATCATCACTTGAGAATCAAACAGGAAAATCAATAATACATAAAAATAAGCAGGGATATTTTTATTTTCTGAAAACAAATGAAATATTCTTAATTGCTTAATTCTACAAGAAAAATTTTATTTAAAACTATTTAGTTATCAATGAAAAATAAAAATAAAGAGAAAATTGCAAGGGGAAACCGTAAAAATAAACAAAAATAGAAAATCAGTCTAGGAATGTAGAGTTCCCAGCCAGATACAAAAAGCAATGGATAAAAGAAAATGAAAGATAACGACTATTTACGGCATAATTAAAAGACTACTTAAATAACAAAACAGAGATGAACCTAACCAGCAAAGGTGCAGAGTACCCTCACTGATGTCAGATATAAATACCAATAAAAAACATTGATGTAAGACATTTTTGTGGATTAATTTCTGAGCTTGTTTGTTTTTTAGGTGTTTCAAAAACCATTAGAAAATTGAATTTGCATTCTATCTCAAGATTAATTATAATAACCTCCTCACATTTATGATCTCAGGGTGACATAGGATCTTCATGCAATCAAGTTTGTTTCCAGCTGTTGCAAACCATTGACCTGCCAGTTTTCATTGATCTTAAAAAATATAGAAAAGTTACAAATGAAGAACGTTATATCACATTTTATGATCCTAAGAAGATTTTTAAAAGTATTATGATACTTTAATTGGTGTGGTATTTTCTGTTTTAAAAAATTCAAACTTTCAGTATATATTTTAAATAATTTTGTAGTTATTAAAAAGATAGACTGTATTATTAAAAATTAAAATTAAAAAAAATGAATAAACTACATCTAATAATTATACCCAAGACTGTTTACAAAATTAATGTTTATAAAATCCATTTAATAATTAATTAGAAAAGGTAGAACATTTCGTCTTTTTTTTATTCTTGAGATTTTGATGTTTTGCAACAACCTACAAGCCCAATTAAAGTTTAATAGTTGGTTTGTCCAGTCACAGACTAACATTCCAATATCATTAATTGAAATATAAACAAACTAAACATGATACAAATACAAACAATGGTAAACAGTTATTGAAATACGAGGGTTATTTTTATTTTCAAGGTCCGATCGGTCACGAAATTAAAACCACAGTGAAAATAAAAAAAATTTTATTTGTAACAAGTACTTATATAGTTACGCTATTTCTCTACATAGTCGCTACTCCGATTTAGACATTTTTCGTAGCGGTGGTACCAACTTTCCAATACCCTCGTCATAGAACGGAGCCGCCTGTGTTTTCAGCCATGTTTTTACGTTGGTCTACAGGTCAATATCTGTGCCAAAATTTTTTTCTCCTACCCAGCATTTCATGTGAGCAAAGAGGTGAAAATCGGATGGAGACAAGTCCGGCCTGTATCGTGGTTGAATAAGAATAAGCGGAGAGGAATTTTGTCATCAGGCATTGTCTTTCTCCATGACAATGGTCGGCCGCACATTGCAGCTGTAACAAAGAAGCTCCTGCAGCGTTTTCGTCGGGAAGTGTTTGCTCACCCACCATACAGCCCGGACTTGGCTCCATCCGATTTTCATCTCTTTGCTCACATGAAACGCTGGTTAGGAGGACAACATTTTGGTACAGACATCGAGCTGTAGACCAGCGTAGAAACATGGCTGAAAACACAGGCGGCTCCGTTCTATGACGAGGGTATTGAAAAGTTGGTACCACGCTACGACAAAATGTCTAAATCGGAGTGGCGACTATGTAGAGAAATAGCGTAACTATGTAAGTACTTGTTACAAATAAAATTTTTTTTATTTTCACTGTGGTTTTAATTCCGTGACCGATCGGACCTTGAACAAAAATAACCCTCGTACATTCAAAACTAGAAATACTCAAAATTTGTTACTAAAAAATTTATTTAAAATTAAAATTAGAAGGCATCAATCATTTCAAGAAATACTGCTAAGGTTTGATTCCTTGTAAAGGTAGTTTACTTTTATACGGATTTGAATCTGTCAGAATGACTGTGGATACCAGTGTACTTTGGTGGTTGGGTTTCAATTAACCAAACATCTCAGGAGTAGTTGACCTGAATCTGTTCCAGAGTACAAGTTTACCGGTACATTTACACTTACACTGCACTATGTCTGCAGTTATATCAGGTCTAGCAAGCTGGTAGCGGTAATTGCATTTACCTTTACACATAAACCCTTAACCGATAGAAGCCGGAAAACTGGCTGAAGAAAACAAACAAATTAATATATGTATCTTTAAAGTTTGTATACTTACATAAATAAATTATATACTAAATAAGAAATAAAGAAAACTGAAGTAATAAAAAATATAACAGTAATTAATTATAACAATTAGACAAAAATATATATGTGACATTTAAAAAGAATATTTTTGCTTACATTTATGAAGTTAAAATAAAAATAACTATTGACTAAAAATTAGGATTAGTTTTATTATACAGTGTAATTATAATATTTTTTGTAATGTTTTGTAAGAATTGCTTATTTATTTATTAGTAATAATTATTATTTTTTTATCATTTTCTCTTTTATTTTTATTGCATTTAATTATTTTACGCTAATTCTTAGCATCTATACTGGAAACAGAATTCCCATTCAGGTATTACTTCAGAGGATGATATAAATGAGTGTAAATGAAATGTAGTCTTGAACAGTCTCAGTTCAACCATTCCTGAGATGTGTGGGCAATTGAAACCCAACCACCAAAGAACACCGGTATTCATGATCTAGTATTCAAATCCATACAAAAGTAATTGCCTTTACTAGGACTTGAACGCTGGAACTCGGCTTCCAAATCAGCTGATTTGGAAAGACACGTTTACTACTAGATCAACCTGGTGGGTAGAATTCCCTTGTTGGTCCATATGCAACCCCACTACTTATTGTTTTAGTTCTTTATTTTTCCTTAAGATATCTTTCATGTTATTGAATCTCTTCAATCATTGATTGTATTTCAGACTTAGCATCATTTGATATAATGAAGATGATAAACACAATAAGTTCATTAAAAAAATAAATAAAATAAAACAGTTTTCATAACAATAAACACGAAAAGATGTCAGAAAGGCAACAATGATTGTGAATTAAAAGCTTCACAAAAATATTAACATGTTGAAAGCATGAAGAAAAATGTATGAGAAATCAAGTTTATGTTTTTTAAATTAGATTGTTTTTCATTTCAACAAATACAAATTGTAAAAATTGGAATCATTCAAAATAAAAGCTTTTTTTGTAGGCTTCCTTATTTTTTAGGTATTATATTATATTTTATATTGTCATTTAAAATTCAATTAGTAGAATAAATAGCTGATTTCTTAATATATTGGGTCAAATTAATGGTTTAGACTATCCATTTTACATCAACATTTTATTTTTTGTATTTTTACATAATATGTAGACATTTAAGTTATGAGAGTCATCCATTATTATCAATGATAAAAAATTACCAAAAAAACTGTTTAAAACTGGTCTACATTGCAGTCAATCTTTAGTAAGTTATGTCAGTATCTCTAGTAAAAGTTGAAGTAAAATATCATTAAAGAAAAGAAAGAAGAAAAAATGTTGCTAGGAACTTTACAATTATTGAATAATTACATGCTTTTCTTTAACTTATAATGGTTCAACCATGTCTTCAAATCTTGCAACCTTAATTAAACTCATTTTATGATGTCATACGATGGTGAAATTTTACACAACGCAGGTTGGATGACAATACAATATTCTATTGTTAATTTCATATATTTCTCTATTTATATATATAATTCAATGGGAACAACTTGAGGAAAGGAGCTGAATCGATAATATGTAGCTATCAGTACAATTGATTTTGCTCGTCAATTCAGTATGAGTAGATCAGGTGGCTCTTGAAGTGGATTTTAATATAACTAGTGTAAATTTACCTTACAAAATTTATGTATGCTAATCATCTAATTTAGGTATATATAACTGGTATCATTTATAACAATGAAAACTAATTACCCAGGTTATAATATAGAATAAAACTGCATTAAAATATTCTTTTTTATTTGCTAAAGAAATAAAACAACTAAAAGTAAAAACTTACTTCGCAGTCTAAATTTTTTTTTAAAGTCATAGAATATTAAAAATAAAACTTTTTAAAAACATACTTTTCTTAAAATAAAAAACAATTCTTATTAACAAGTAAGCAATAAATTGGTTTTCAAGAAAATCTCCTTTAAAAAGAATTTCTATTTATGCATGACTAAAAAGAAAAGTGTGGGGTGCACTCTAATTATAAAGTGGTTGTATATGAGAGCATGTTCCATGTGTTTTTTTTTAGTCCTGCATAAATAAAATTTTTTTTAAAAGTAATTTTCTTGAAAACATATTTTTTAGTTTTTAGTATTAATTGTTTTATTTTGTTATTTATTTTTTGAAGAAAAGCATGTTTATAAAAAGTTTTTTTAATTTTGTTTTTAAAATTTTTGTAATGGAGGTAGAACTGACTAAAACCCACTATCACTTACAATGTTTACAAGAAGAAACTGGTACCTTAATCATAAAAATGAAAAAAAAAATTAAGTCAATATTCAATGAAATTCATTTACTTTATAAGTGTAATTTTCCCTCATTTTTCTTTCCTCAGAAATCAATTCCAAACTTCTACTCTAGAGATTTTGCAATGATTCAATTTTTTGTTTTATTTGATTTATAAAGGATGACAGTTATGTTTAAGGCTTCTTCTCACTAGTTAATCCATAGACAGAATTCATATGAAAATTGTTATATTCAGTGGTTTTATTGTGCACTTTTTGGAGATTCAATTAAATTTGTTTTAAATTACCTCCACATACTAATTTAATAAACATTTATTTTCATAATTATTTCTGTAAAATTATATATTTCCTTTTTTCTGTTATAAAAAAGCGGGTATCAACTGCTACGGTCATTTGCCCAGTGGAAATTGGCAGGGTACAAAAAGATGCCAAGCCTGGCATGAAATGCCGAGACGCTACCTACTCAGCCATTCACATCGGCTTTTTTTAATGTTTGTTTTAACTTTTATAAATATTGTTTTTACTTTTTATTACTTGATGTTCTTATGATAAAATTTTCTTTATTAAGTGAAATACCACAAACACATCATAATTAACTTCCTCACCAAGCTAACTTGGATAAAAATGTTATTTATACTTTTACTGCTTTGAAAATATTCATAAACCTATGATACAGTAACAAATGAATTATAAAGTTACTGTATTTTCAGTTTTTCAAATGTTAAATCACTCAGTGAAAATTTATAGTAAAATGTACTATTACATTTAACAATGTTGTAAAGAGAAGGCTGCTTTGAAATAATGCAGTTAACAGTATACATTACTAGAATGATTCTTACTATTTTTATCAACTCCATGCCTAGATCCATTCATATAATTAAAATTCTGAGCAAAAGCATTTGGTTGAAGTTCAGCAGATCCTGACCATTGGTTTCCAGAAAATTGTCTTTGGTTTTCTATTGGGCTTTGTAGATTAGCTGAAGTATCTGTAACAGGATGAGAAAATGTTTTTAAATAGAAGCAACAGCATTGTACAATAAATAATTTAGATATTTATAAAATTAATTTTTAGAAAATAAAACTACTTATACAGCACATGAAGTAGATAATGTAATGCAGGTAGTATTCAGAACTATTCTCTAAACCATATTCTGTGTATTTTAGCAGTGAGTAGTGGTACCAGTGGATAAATTATAGTTTCTATAGTTATAGTAACAATTCCTTTAGAGTTCCCTCTTCCCCACCATTCCAGATGAATAGTAGCTCCTCAGATGTCAGTATACTACTGCAGACATAACCTTGATTATGGCTAAACCAATTCTTTAAGGATGAGATGATAGTGAGGAAATGATAAGAGTAAGGAGAGAGATTAGAGAGCCATAAATCCATGGAAGGAATGCTTCAGGAGATTTGGGTATTTAAGGTCTTATCTTAGACCAATCCTTAGAAATGGTTCAGCTTCCTAGGATACTTTGTTGTCTAACCTACTGTGTTGCTATTTATTTAATATTCTTTATTTTCATATCATCAGATTCTTACATATTTTTATAGAAACTATCCAAAATAAAAGTTTTAATAATTTCAAATTAATCTGAATCTGTTTTAACTTACATTGTGACATTGTTGATGTACTTGTTGTGGATGAACAATCATCTTCATGAAACCAATTCTGTGATCCCACTCTGTAGCCTGCTTGAAAACGGCGGAAGTATATTTCGTCTGAATTAGGTTCACAGTAACAAAATTCAACATCATCTGTAAATTTAAGAACTTTATAAGTTTAGATTATGAACATATTACATTTTTATATATAATCATCTATATATAATAATCTGTAGAAATAAAAGTACATTCCTATACACTGTATACAGTAAACGTACTAATTAAAAAAGGTTTTGTTCTAAGTTAATATTAATTAATAATTACAACTCATACAATGTACAACTTAGAGAGTGTAGAGTAGTTATCGGCCTTACATAGAAATGGAGCTAGTATAACCAAATGACCATGATATTTGTCAATGTGATCCTTTAAATGCCTTGCTGCAAAATTTCAGAATTGTACGTTTATTTGCTTGTTTGTATAAGTAAAAAAGTTTAGACATTTTCTGAAAACTGTATAAAATTGAAGTTTGAGCTTTTGTAAAATACTTTGTTTAAAAAGTAAATCCTGATGGATATACAAAAATATTTAGATTCCACTTTAAATGAATTTTCCCCTTTGTTTTCAACTGTAAAAAAATGCACTGCTGGGTTTAAATGTGGTTGTACATCCATTCAAGATGATGAACACTCTGGATGCCCAAAAACCATTGATGAAATAGTCGCAAAAATTCACAATGATAAATTAAATGACAGCGTAGTGAAGTTAAGCGAGGTCACTAACATAAAAAATCTCTATAGATCGTTTCCACCACATTTCACGTGATATTTTTGGTATGAAAAAGCTTTCTGCTTGATGTATTATGCAATTGTTAACAGTTGACCAGAAACGGATCAATAGATGAATTATGGATTCTAAATTACAGCTAGAGACCAAAAAATTAGTGGGAGCAGGTGAACGTGCACCACAGAAAGTGAAAAAGGTTTTCTGCAGGAAAAATCATGGCTACAGTTTTTTGGGATTCTCGTGGTAGGGTTGTGAATAGTCTACCTAGAAAAAACCAGGACCATCACCGGGGAGTATTATGCTTCACAAATGGAGTGCTTGAAGATTGCTATTCAGGCTTAAGTCCACATCTGGCCAAAAAGAAAGCGCTGTGTCAGATACTGCATGTCATCTGAACACATGTCTCAGGTTGTTGCTGCAAAATTCCATGACCAATCCTTTGAAGAGGTTCTACGTGCATCGTATTTGCCAGGTTTGGCTTCCAACACCCAAACATCAATTCATCATTTAAAAGAATTATCCATATTACACGAGAAGTAAACTACAGATGAATAATTTAAAATATTCATACAAACAGAGCAAAATTCTTTACTTTAATCTTGTTGCATACATGACGAGAAATATACTGCGGATCATATAAATTCGTAAAAAAAACATGAATTTCAGTATTGAAATCATAATAACACTACTAATAGCAACAGTATTTAGTGTTCAAGCACTTCCTCTTCCACATCCTGAAGAGATGGCCCACTGGATGAAAATTTACTTCAAATGATGAGTTCAAAAGTGAGATAACTGCTTATTTTGCAGTTAAGACAGATCAAATAATATTGAGGGTATTAAAAAGTTGGAAAGTCAAATCTACTGCAAGGTGTTAAAAACACCTTTTTGGAAAAACTTTGTGTTTTCGTTGACAGACCAAAAACTTTTCCAACAGCCCTTGAAAATAAATAAATCTTTACGTCTAACAAAAATAAAAATTCCATGAAATATTATAAAGGCTATTTTTAATTTTCACTATCTTATGGAAAACAAACTTCTAGTCAAAAATGTAATAAAATATTACAGGAAAGGAAAAAATTGCAGGAAATTGGATCAGTTTTTAATACAAATGTAATATAACTCTAGCATTAAATGTGATAACATAGGAATGCATCATCTTCCTCTTCATTTCACCATAAATTGTTATAAGAACTGAAATTAGAGCTGTAAAGTAAGTTTAACTGAAATAAGAGCTGTTTTACATAGAGTAAAATATTATGAAATAACATGTAATAATTTGTAATACGATAAGGTTAAGTATTTGCTAACTACTGATGTATTGTACTTAATTTTTTTTTTTCAATTTGCTTACTTGATCTATTCTGATAATGATGAATGCTTGAAGCTGAATCACCCAAATGTTGCTCAAAATATTTTACATTTCCTGATTCATAGTAGTAGCTTCTCCATGGGTAACGTACAATATTGGTTACATTGGCAAAATTTCCTGTGTTCATACAAAGAAAATATTTTATAAAAATTGTATAAATATACAGACAGTACTGAAAAATACAGTAAAATCATTTTTTCTCATTAATAATAACACAACATAATTTGTGCTATATTTTTAGATGATCCGTAAAAGAATTTCCAAAGTTAAATATGATCCAAAATTGTTACTCCTTGTGGATGGGTAATATCTTTATTGCCATGTTTTTCTCCATGATGTTTGACGATGATATTAATTTAAATTAAAATTTTTCTTTAAATTACACACAGAACAAAATTTGAAAAAAAAATTATTTTAAAAAACCTATTTCAAATGTTTTCAGTCATGTTTGTGAAGATCCTCAGTGAATAGTAATGCTGTTTTCCAACTGATATCGGCTCATATTATTGCTAGTGGATGTATTTTTTTTTAGGTTGACTCATGTTAAGAATGTGGTTAAAAATTGTTAGTGTAACTGTTCAATCAATAAATTATAGTGCGTTTTTAAACATTTGTATTTATTAATTCACAAATACACAAGTATATGTTTAAATATATAAAACACACAGTGATATACTGAATAATGAAAATACTATTCAAATATCATACTTTTTGACTACATTCTAAACATATTTATGTCTAAATTTAAAGAATTAAAAAAGTACTTTTAAACAAAATATTTGAGCGCTTCTTAATTTTTTAAAAATGTTTTTAAATTTTTTTTTAACTTATTTAAAGTAGTGATATACAAAAAACATAACCTACATAAGAACAATTTGCAAAAAATTAAAAGCCTGTGTTTTGATAAAACTAAGAAAAGAGTATAGTGAAATATCTTCTGCTGATTATATTCTAAGGTTCTCTTGAATGTGAGAATACATGTTATTTTCCCAAAGTATACTATACAGTGTCCCTGTAGAATACAACTGAGTTCATGTTACACGATAAACGTGAATGGGACACTGCTGTTACCGTGGTCAAGAGGATTATAAAGACCAAAGATGTGATGCCAGGGAATGGGAAGGGGGTCTGGAGGTAGGGACTCACAGGGGTAGCCCTGGTCATGAGAGGGCGGTTCGCTGAGGTGGGTCGCTCTTGATGACTGACTGGGGACCCCCTGAGTTAATGGAAAAATAAAAGACCGAGACCTAGTTGGATGGGGTACAGTTAGAGGCAATGGCAACATAAAAAAGATCAAGTCCTGGCCTACTGTAGGGACGGAATTGCCGAGCGACCGCTGCAGGGAACGGAATTGCCGGATCCTGCAGAGTCCCGGGAGGTTAGAGGTATAGCATCCACTGAGGATGCTCATTGCACAATGCTGGTCCAACCTCACTGGCATGGAGAAAAAATAAAAAATAAGTAGGTGTGGTATATACAAGTATAGGTGCAAGGTAGTTAGGTTATTTTGTTCAAAGTTTTACAACTAATTATAGATTTTTTATTTGAAAATGGTTTGAATATCAGAATGACATAAGCTTGTATATCATCTTATCTTATATATAAATGGGTTTGTTTGTTTGTCCCGTATGCGTTCCTATACCATTCATCCGATTGCGATGAAACTTTCGTGAGATGTTGTGAGCACGCCCACGGAGGTTTGTAAATTAGTTTGGACCCGTTAGGTGGCGCTGGAGTCGAGATATTTAAAAAAAATTGTTTATGGTCCGATTTGGCTCATATTCAGAATACGTATTAGTTACGTGAAAAGAAATATTTTTGGAAAAAATGGACCCGCTAGGTGGCGCTGGGATCGAGATCTTTCGGAAATTGTATTTATGGTCCGATTTCGCTCATATTAAGAATATACAGTGTTTTTAAAATGGTGGGCTGGCTATTCTTTTTCGGATTCTACTTGTAAAACTAAACAAAAAATATCCTTAGGAGAAATGGCAATTTCTCCTTCGTTTTCCCCCTGATGGCCATTTTGTTATCTTTTTATAACAATTTATATCTCAAGTTCGGATAGAGTAATCACATTAATATTTTGTAAGCGTCTGTGTAATAAAGTTCTAAAATTAGCAAAAAATCAGGACTAAATACCTTTGCAAATTACAAAATGACGGCCATTTTTGTTTTTCAATCCGTTACATATCTATAAATATAAGTTTTATCAAAATGTATGTTATGCTAAAATATTATGCCTTTTATTTTGAGAAAAATGACGTATTTTTTTTAAATCGGTTAACAAATAGCCGAGTTAAGGTAGAAAATTGATGTAATTTGTGTCTGTTTTCATGTCCTTCACTTTAGGTTCAATTCGATTATATATTAATTGATTTTATTTATTGTTAAGCCTAATATTGCAAATTAGTATCAAATTAAGTAATAATTTTATCACAATAAAATTTAACATTACATAGTAATAAAACAATTCGTATTATTTTTTCACTTTTAAATAATTTTATACAGCGACTATTACTGCTGATCATGTTAACAATGGAAAAATGAAGCTTCTTTCAACAGGAACGGTGTTCAAAACTATCTCAACCAGCGTATCTGGAATGACGAGGATTCTTGAATCCAGACCAGAATCTTCGTCTGATGTTTTATCAGACTTTCATTTGTGTTCGTTTAATCCAGCAATAGCGAAGCATTGCTGGATCAGCTACTTATGATATAAACAATCCATTACTAAGCAGTGGGAGTTACGAAGATGGAAGGTTGTATCTATATTTAAACATCTATTAAGGTGGTTAAAATAAGCTAACAGTCAAGTTCATATCACTTGATAGAGATTTAATGTAGATTTTAATTATTAAACTTGTCTTGCTAGTATGCATTTGATGTGTGATATTTATAGTAGTGAAATGTGTAGTGTGAAATTATAATTGAATTATGTTTATTAAAGTTTTTTTAGTTAGTTTGCAGTAAAGTATAGAGGGGATAGATAACTAAGCAGTCAGAGGTGGTGAGAATAGAACATGTTTTATTGCTATCACTCTAGAGTTATTCTACTTTTGCTTATTTGTACTACTATAATATTTAAAACTTTGATGGTAATTGTCACATAATATTGAGTATTGTTTATAAATATCAAGTAATAATCCTCCAGTGGAACAATATAATTATAAAGGAAGATAAGCTGAATAGTTTAAATAACAGATGAACAGATAATAGATGAACACTTTAGATAAATAATTTGGATATTTTAGAAATAACAATAGTGAAGTAAGTGTGGAAAGCAAGTAGAATAAAGGAAAATAGTAGTTGAAGGATGATGGAAGGATGGGAGTAATAGCTACAAGTAGAAATTATATGACTAAATTCATGGACAATATATGGATAAGCAGGAGACTGCTGCAATAAGGGAAAAACTGGAAATCAATATACTGAGGACTGTTATATCTGCTGGATGTTTACAATCAGAAAAAGGAACAGCTTGGGTGTTGGATATTGCTTGCTTGAAAATTTTAAGAGAGAGGTACTAAATCTAATGAAGATAACAGGAAACATTAGTTAAATATTAGTAGTACATTGAATATAAATACATTGCTTGGTGATTATCGCTTGAGAATTAGAATGAGAGTGGTGAAGGAGGTGAAATGGTATATTACAGGACTACCAAAGATGAAGAGAAGGTGTGAGTGCATATGGGAGATGAAAAATGGATTTGTATTATTACATTCAGTGGCAGTAAGTGGTCAGAGGGAAGAAGAGTATTGTCAAATAGGAATTTAAGTAGGAATTATAGATTTAATGCTACTTCTGAAAGGATTGCAGTATTACGGATTAAAGTTAAGAACAAAAGCTTTTTATAATCCAGGTTCTGCCACAGTATTTACCGCAGTAATTAGTGATCATGAGGTGGTAAAATTCTACGAAGAGCTGGAGGAAGTCTTAGAAAGGAAGGAGCCAGTTGAAATTCTTATTGTTATTCAAGATTTTAATGCTAAGCTGGAAAGAAGAGACGTTGGGGAAGATTAACTGTGGGAGCATATGGTGTTGGAATTAGAAATGACTTCTTTGTGATTTTGTTTACAATAATCATTTTAAGCTGATAAATATATTCTTGGTTAGTACACTGGAGGACAAGTGAAGTTGGAAATCATCGAAGACAGAGCTTCATGAAATTGACTTTGTGTTTGCAAGTGGAAATTTCATTAAGAAAATACATTTAAAGCATATTCTGACCAAAGATTGGTACTGGGAAACATGATACTACCTTGAAGAAGGTTTATTGTTATTAAAAAAAAAAAAAAACGGAAAAGTAAATGACACTCAAAATGGTTTTTTGGTATAATGTTAGGGGAAGAAGTAGAAAGAAGCAGTATAAACAAGCAAGACACTGTGCAAAATGCAGAAGATATATAAAATTACCCAGTTTATATTTTTATTACTGGGGAAAGTGCAGTGCTTGGCAGATAATGAAAGAAATAAAAGAAATGGAGAATTTACAAATTAAATAAGAAGATTGGTTGAAAAAATGGATAACTTAATAGGATTATTAATAGAACAGAAGCAGAAAAAAGGAACATTCTGAATTAAGGAAAGAAGCAAGAAAAAATCAGGCAGCAGTTGAAGAAATATAAGAAAAAGTTATTTCTAATACAATCTGTTCATCTATTTCTCAAAAGAGGTAAAGAAACAATTACTCAACATGAAGTGCCAGATTAAAAAGCTTGAAACAAAAAAAGGGAGTGATTCATGAGAAGGAGGAGATAATGCAGTTATTAACGCAACATAGGCGGAGAACATATAATGCAATTTAATGGAAAAACTGGTGCAGTTTTATGAGAACCTAGATACTGAATAAATTGAAAAGACAGGTTAGTTAAAGCTTTAAACATTTTTTTTTCAACAAGATTCTATGAACTAGAATTGTGTTCAGGTAATTGAAATGTAGAGAAATAATTATTTTGTACAAGAAGGATGGCAGAGAAGATATAAAAATTTATTGTCCTACTATGCAGTCAGGGATTAAATATATTTGTCACTATTATGAGGAATAATCATTGCTAAAATCAATGATTATTCTGCAGAAAAAGACATTTTAGACCTGGTTACTCAACCACTGATCACTTGCAAGTTTTTAACCAAATAATAGAAAAATCTTTTGAGAATAATTTTCCCGGATATATACATTTTGTTGACTTTTTAAAGCACCCATTTCATATGTAATGCTCTGAAGGACATTGGCCTGGAGAAAATGTACATAGATGTAATCAAAAGCACTTCCTCTACAAAATAATAATAATTAAAAACATCATCAAAATTTATTCAATTGATAAAAATAAAGGCTTGAAAATAAATAAAAAATATTTATGGCTAAAATTAAGAACCCTTTCTTTTTTCTAGTTAAAAAATGAAGAATGTAATTAATAGAGAAGATTTTAATTTTTAATTAAAAAGTGAAGTGAAAAATTAACCTTGTGTAAATGAATGGTTAATGTTTTCATTAAATCTGGTATGATACAGCCATGGGCTAATGTACTATTTACTTACTATACCAGTGATTCCCAAACTGTGTGCCGCAGCACCCCAGGGGCCACAGCCTCTTCACAGGGGTGCCACAAAATATTGTAAAAGTTTCATAATTAACTGAACCAAGACATCTACAATTATTAATTTAATAAAGTAAAAAAAAAATGAAGATACACAAGTTTTATTTATTTTTATTTCTTACTTATGAGTAGTTATACTTTTACTTAGGGTTGAGCGTCATGGAAAAATTTTAATTGAAAAAGGACACCACAACTCAGAAACGTTTGGGAACCAAACTTTTCTTATTGGAACCAAACAGGATATTATAAAACAGCTAAAGGACCTCAAAATTGCTTTTGGGGATCTAAATGCATGCATGTAGAGTTAATAAAAATTAACTCAATTAAACATTACATTAGGTAATTAAACAATAACGTAAATTTAATTATTAAACAATTTTGGAACATGTATATTTTTTTGCTCAATGATATTGCCACATAAGCTTGAAGCTTGTGCAAAGGGTATGGATATGTAAATTTATAGTGTTTAAAATACCGTGCCTGATCAGGGTTTGAACCTGGGACATCTGGATGAAAGGCCGAGAAGCTTCAGCATGGAGTTGGCAAATTGAGATTGGCAACTGAGAGCCAAATCAATATAAAATCATAATTAATAGCATAGATTTTATTTGTTTAATTTGTGTTACTTATTGTTTTATTTTTATTGTGTATTAGCTTATTTGATATGAATCTTGATTTACCATAATCTATCGAAAATGTTGGGTTGCTTGCTGAAATCTGCTGTTTGACATGATGATTATTATTAACATCATTAGCATTACACCAAAGCTGTGATCCATGTGTAGAAGTAGTAGGAACATTATCCCAACTGGAATCTAAGACCCAAACTTGTTTTTTTTCATCTGAAAAATTACTCTTAGTTATAGAGATAGAATACAAGTATATTTAAATTTTATATATAAGTATATATATTTTTTACTTTATTTATTTACTTTGCTTGTGTTTTATGTATGGTATGATCAAAACAAAAATTAATCATTTAAAATTTATATACCATAAATTTATTTTTTTTTTTGCTTGATGAATTAATTCAGCACAGTATCTTATAGAGAAGCTTGTATGTGGGGGAATATGGAAATTGAATTTTTGTAGCAAATGAAAAATGACATTCCTGACCAGAATTTGAACCTAGATCCACTGCATGAAAGACTAGGGGTTAATTACTTAGTTTTATCCTGTGAACAGATATACATGTTGACTGTGGTACTGGTTACATATGTCCTTTATGAGCATTTACCACACCATTTGAATATAAAATTCACAGATAGTTCTATCAATGATTGACAGTTAGCATTAGAAGAAATGAAAACTTGCAAGATACAGGTGTCCTATAATGCATTAGTGGAAATGTGAATGTCAGAAAATGGGAACTTGTAACGCACAAAAAGATGTGTTAAAGAACTATTTAGCCAATGTTTAACCCATTATTTAGCTTAATGATTCCATAAATTTCATACCTGTCGTAGAAAGAGCATTTGAATACTAAGAGTGTATAGTTTTAAACAACTAAAACTATACATGAAGTGCTCATCATGTACAAACATGATGAGCACTTCACATAGTAGACTTATACAATTAACAGATAGGAAGATGAAGGGACACTGATCAGATCACATTAATGACAAATTAATTTCAAAGATCCCTCCTTAATTAAGACAAAAATGCAAATCAAAGGTTGCAGGAACCCCCCCCCCCCCATGATAAGGAAAAAAAGATGTACTGGGCATTTTTACCCAGGATTGAAGCACCAAATCACTGATTCAATTAATTTTTTGTTATTCACATTAAATACATGGTTGTTTCCTTAGAAGATTAGTATTACCCAAGTGCTCAGTTCTCCTAAAGGAACAATCTTAATTTGGATGTGTAAGATTCATAAGGAAGAGTGACAATGTCTAGGAAGAATGGATAAGTAAGACTATAAAATTGTATAGATTTTAGAAAATATTAAGCTGAGCTATAAATCGTTCAACTAAACTCCTACTGGAGGATAAATGGGCTTATATTTATGAAATCTTGATTTTATGAAAAGCATACATAACCAGGATTTGAACCTGTAACCTTCTGGATGAAAGAGAAGAATCTCTAAAATGTGATTAATAACAAAAATTAAATTCTGTACAATATAAGCTTATATTAATTTACTTAATTTTAATAATTATTTACCTTGATTTGATGGATTTGTTGATTTACTTGCTGTGGGTTGTTGACAATCATTGTCTTCATCGTACGGCATATTCTGTGATCTAAGCTGAGAACTTGTAAAGTTTTTAAAAGTAAATGCATGACTAGACTGTGCTCCTGAAAAAATTGCCCTTGGATTTAATGTTATAGATATTTTATATATATATATATATACTTTTTTTTTTCATTCACACATAATTAATATATTGTTAATATAATATTATTAATATAAGATAGATTTAATAACCAATTTTTTTTGAGATATGTAAAAAGTCAAATTCAATTTAGTTAATATGTAAAATCAAATTTTAATAACACTATGATTTATTTCTTTAATAAATTTTATGTATCTTTACTGTAAACTTGAATGTAAGCCTCATTATCTGTGAAAAAAGCCTGTGTCTTTTTTTGTTACTTTTTTATTCTAATTTTAACAAAGTTTTATGTTTTTTTTTTACAAAGAACAGTTCTTTATTAAAAACATCAAGGAGTTAGGTATTTTTCTATTCTAAATTATTTTGTTACTTTATTATAAGGTTCATTCATTTGAAAAAAGGAATTTTAAATTGTTATTTTTTGTAGTTCTACTGTTCTATCATGGGTTCACATATATCTTTCATTCTTCTATAAACTTTTATTTTTATAGAGAATCATAACCCTTCAAACATTTCACCCTTCAAAAACAATTTTTAAAAATATCTGTTAACTCAGCTTATTATATAACACTGAAAAGATATATGTTAATACATTGATACTTGGATTTTCATTTGTAAATATGTACTCAAATAATTGTCAGTAATGCTTTCTAAATTGTGTTTTTTTTTTTAGTTATTTTATATGCTTTGTACCTTCATGTACTTTATTTTGATCTAATTTCATGTACTTCTTTTCATGTATTGCATTTATGTTTTAAATGATTAGTGTGGACTTTAATCACTTCTGTTATTTAATTTATAATTAGCTGTGTATTTTGTGATGCTGCTTTGATCAAGGTTTTTCCTGAAGTTTCTCTGACCGTCCAGGCAAATGGTATCACATTCCTGAACTGATATATATAACTGATAAGAATAAAAAAATTATTTATTTATTTGGGCAAAATTTAGAGGTACCCTTAGAATTAAAAATATTAAATTTGTATTTGATAGTAACTTAAACATGTTTAAAAATATTTTAAGGCCAAGTTTTTAAAACAATGTTATTCTTTTTAACTACAAAAATATGTGAATTATTTTATCTATAAATAAATAAATATATATATATATTTAATCACAAAAAATATAGTTTTGTGATAAGGAGATAATTAATATCTTAAACTAGAAAGGAGAGATAAATATCTACTAAGAAGAATTTTACATTTTTCTTCGTGTTATTTTACTGGTTTTAACAATTAAATTGAATAAAAAATTGTACAATTTTATTTACCAGTCCTTTCATTTTTTGAGTTTAAGTAACTATTTCCATATAAAAATATTTTACACAAAAATTTAAGTTTTTCAGTTTAAAATATCAAAACCTAACTGGGAGGGCTGCGTTTTTTATTTAATTTTTAACTATCAGACAATAATGCCTCTTAAAAGGAAGGTCCATTTATCAATATCTTCAGAAGATTGGAACAACTTAATGTGAAGAGATTTATAACAAATTTTCTTTAGATAAAGAAATAGATTGTCATATAATAAGACACTAAGGCTTGTTAACATGGTAATCTAATGAAGTTTAAACTGTAAGAAGATATAGATTAGAATTCATAAAGCAAATAATTGAAGATGTAACAAATAATATTTTGTGATTCTATAAATTAAATTATTTTTAATTAATTAATAGAAATGTCAATTAACTACTTCCAGAAGATCTTTTCAATTATTTGTTGGGTTAAGTAGTGGTATTATCAGTGGGACTATACCAGTGTTGAATTGGCTTGAAAGAAAACTTTTTTACTATAGGGTGACATAATGTATTTTATCTGCATTGAGTTTGTTTTTAGCATCTTATTAAAAAAAAAACAAAAAAAAAACTTTTTTTAACCAAACTTGATAACAACAATGTATTATATGGACACGTATAATGTAAATTGAACATATTATTTGATTGCATAGTAAAGAGAATAGCATTTGTTACACACTTTGTGAAGAACTGCACAACAGTTTTAAGAAAATCTGCTGGAAGCGCAACTCTAAGTATTAAATATATTTTTTAAATAATAAAATAAAGATTCACTGCTAGTACTTCTTAAAGTAGTATTAACAACTGGCATTAATGATTCCATATCTTTACTCTAATTGCATTATGATGCTGTTAAGAGAGTGAGATGAAAATATGTCACTTTGATCAAGAATCCTTGTTTTAAGAATAGAACCTGGAAATTAAATACGTAGTGATTACCATTTCTATAATACTTTAATTTTATTTATATCATTTTAAGTTTACCAAGTTCTGATGAAGTTGCTGGTTGGCTGACGGAGATCTGCTGTTGACAGCTGCCTTCCATTTCATCAGAAGAACAAAGCTGAGAACTGTCTTGACTCATTGAAAGATTATTTGAAGACTGAGAAGACTTCAGCCCAAATTCAGGATTATATATGCCTGAAAAATTTTGCTCAGTCATTGAGAGTGTTACATGATGTTGAATTATTTCTAAATTTTCAAGAACAATGAAAATTTAGGGGTGAAATTAAAAATAAGAAAATTGAACAACAGCAACATAAAGAAACGATAGAAAGAAGATGGACAGTAGCGAGGAAGAAGAAACATAGTGAATGGATGAAGAGGTGATTGGTTCAAGTTCATGCGCTCTCCTAAAGGGGAATAATCAAAAATAAAAATAATATATTTATTTAAAAAACAAATTCTTACTGCTCTGGTATTAAGACACCAAACCTTGATAATATCTAGCTGAATGTTTTATACCTTAAAAGTTTTAAACAATAAAGTAAATCCACATCATATAAAATTTATAAATACAGAATAAATCAACTACAATATTTAATAACTTACTAAAGAGATTTCCCCATTAAAATATAGAAATATTTCAACATGCACATACTAATAATTAATAATTATAGATTTTGCTCGACAATATGCAGTATAAAGAATAAATGTTGAAAAAGATTAAAAAGTGGCTCTAGCCCTAAATAAATAAATAAATAAAAAAGCACTGAAAATTGGAATGTCATATAGATGACATTTTTCGGTCAAAGGAAAACCAAGAAGTAAAAACTGACAGAGAAACTTTTGGTGCCATTAGTAAAAAAATAGCTTTATTAATAAGAAATTTCAATGAAAGAATAATAAATATAATTAAAATAATATTAGAATAACCATCCCTGTTCAAGTAATTTCGTGTAAAAAGGTGTAACTATATCATTTGTCAACAGATGATGTGGAATAAGTAATAAATCCCTGAAAAATAAAAAATCTATAGGTTTAGATGGTACCTTCAAATTAGTTGGTAATTAGTAAGTTGTAAGATTTCTGATGGAGCTGCTCTTTCATTTGATAGGTGGAGGAGTTCATTAGTTTCTTTTAGTGAGAATAAATTTCCTATTAAACTAAAAATATTCACGATAAAAGCAATTCAAATGAGGGATGTTCAAATAACACACCGCCTTGGTCTTATTATCTTGGTTTGTATTATTCTAAATTGTTAGTTGTTTGCTAGTTCATTCACAAAAATAAAAAGCCTTACTTCAATTATCTATAAATTATAATCTTCATCTTATAATTCACATATTAGTTATAAATTTGAAACAAGCACAAATGGGTCTTTGAAGGATGGGCAGAGACTGCTTTATTCTAGTGCGGAACCAGCTTTTATAGCATGAATGGGGTCACGTGAACCATCAAGAGCTGTGTTTCAACATAAGTACCCACCCACCAGGTGGTCTAGTGGTGAACACATTTTCCCAAATCAGCTGATTTGGAAGTCGAGAGTTCCAGCATTCAAGTCCTAGTAAAGGCTACTTTTATACGGATTTGAATACTAGATCATGGATACTGGTGTTCTTTGGTGGTTGGGTTTCAATTAACCATACACCTCAAGAATGGTTGAACTGAGACTGTACAAGATTACACTTCATTTACACACATACATATCATCCTCATTCATCCTCTGAAGGTAATATCTGAATGGTAATTCCTGGAGGCTAAACATGAAAAAGAGAGAACATAACTACCCGCCAAAAATCATATGATGATTTTTCTTTTTTACTGTCAATACATTACAGATAATAACATAATTAGAAATTACATGAATATAATGTATAATATAAATGTGAAATACAAATATGTAAATTAAATTATGAATGTTAACGCAATATTTATGAGTATGTTAACAATCATATCATAAGTATATAAATCAAATGAAATTACAACAACATAGAATGAAAATGATTACATCAATAAAAATATTACTTAAATCAATCACTTGAGATTGGAAACAGGCATAATTTACACAGGTCTTAGATCTCTGCTCAACATGATGAATCATAATTGGACAGATTGATAATAATTTGTTTGTGGTAGTGATAATATATCACTATAACCAATGTAGCTTTGTTCTTCATTTTAATGTTTTGATTGTGACCTTAAATCTTGATAAGGATTATGTTTATTCTTACTATCAATATTATCATTTGTATTTTTGATATTTTGATAATCAGGATTCTGTTGTCCTTGTGAATAAGGTAATGCATTTAAATTTATATTAATGTTAAAATTCGTTTTTGGCATTTTGGTACATGCAATTTTATTTGTTGTGAATTGAAGGTTTTTGGTGGCATCCATAGGTCTTTTGTAAAGTCTAAAGTTTTATAAAAGAGTCTTCGTTTTTCAGATACTGTAAGTGTTTATGCTTTGATTGAGGAATATTCTCTTGAGATAATTTACACAATCTGTTTTGATAAATACTGTCACCTCATTGCAACAGATAGTTTGATTGATGATACTGATACTTTAGGTCAGAGGTCGGCAATCTTTTTGTCACTAAGGATGCAAAATAAATTCAAAAGTTATTGGGGGCACATAAAAAGTTATTGTGGGCACCACACAATTATTACACAATAAGCAGATACATTTGCCTTTAAATAAGTCAATAAAACAAAATTGTTCTTCTTCCCAGTCAACTTTAAAACAATAAATTCTTTTTCTTTTACAATTATTCATGATGGGTTGTTTATAAAATCGGTTTAACCAGTACGATACGTATTTGATAGTGAAAAGTGTGAATATGTTGCTTGATATGGTTACTAATAATACGTAAATAAAAAAATATAGTCAATAATAATAACACTCAAAATATGTAGCACTCAGAATACGGTAACATATTACCAAATTTATCAGAAGCGAGAATATTCCTTCATGCTAAGTAACAAGTGAGTCAAAGTATGACCTTGGTTGCTATTTGCTGACACTTAGTTTGCGCAATTATATTGTCTAATATATGCGCAATACCGATACGGTTATTGGGCTTGCTAGGTGTGTAATATATTGAGGGTGTATAAAAATCTCATTGAGAGTGCCATGGCACCCGCAGGTGCCGTGTTGCCGACCCCTGCTCTACATTGTGGTTTCTCAGTAACAAAATGTCTTTCGATGTTCGATCTTTGTTGTGTCATCTGGATTTGTTGATGCCCAGAATAGCATGAATCGCCTTTTAATTTTTTTCTTCATTATATCGCCAACACATGATATGTATGATTGAACTCTACCAATTTTTCTCTGTGACTGATTCTTTGATTAACCATAAATATTAATTTCAGAGTTATTACTTTCTAATTTAGAATCATTAATTTTGTCCATATGGATGAGTGTATTGTGTTTCTTAGCACAAATCTTACAACAGTTTTTTGAAAAACATTGATAATGAAATAGTCTTTCCGCAGACAATTAGAAACACAATTATTACTCCCAAAATGACTTTAAAATCATCAATGGACAAATTTAAAAATTCTTTACACTGGTATAAATAATGATTTGAGTGACAGAACAAACATTATTTCTTTTATATAATTTGCTATGATTTAAAGTAAAGCATTTGTTAAAAGATTTGGTTGGATTGTTATAATGCTGTCCTTTGGTTTTGTTTTCTGTTTTTATTTGTGTGTTTGAACTGACTATGTTAATGTTTTCGAGAAGTTGTTGTCTGGTGTTGAGAAATTCTATAAAGTCGTTAAAGGTAGGAAACCTTTGATTTGACAATTTCTCATTCCATAGTCTTAAAGTGTTATAATCCAATTTAGATGTTAGAAATTGGACTATGATAAATTGATATGTATTAACAGGAAGGTGCATTGCTTCAAGTGAATTTACATATGAGAATGTTTCTTAATAAAATTATACAAATACCTACAGATTCCCTTTTATGGAATCTGACCTTACGATAAAATCAGCATCATGAGAAGCGATTAAATATTTATCATATCGAGTCTTTAGTAAATCTAAAGCAATTACATAATTCTCATTCGTTATTGACAAATTTTTAATAGTGGAAAACGCATCATCTTTTAAAGAAGCATGCAAATAATGTAGTTTTGTAAATTTGTTAAATCAGTATTATTACACATTAAGTCAATAAATATATTATAAAAATGCTGCCACTAACACATTACCTCTAAATAAAGGTATATTAATGGATTGTAGCTGTGTGTGTTTAATTGTTACAATTGAACTAACTTCTTGATTAGATGATTTTTTATTATTTTTAGTATTACTTATTAACTGTTGTAATTTAATTCTATAGTAATTGTCTTCCTTGACTTGTTCACGATCCAATGATAAAACATCATTGTCAAAATCCATTTTAAGTTTTGACTGAATATCATATTTGCCTTGTAAATCAAGAAGATTGCTTAACTTAATTTGCAAGGTGTGACTATCACCTTGTGAAGGATCAAATTTGTCAGTAAATGTGGCAATTCTAGTTATAGAGGTCTTTATTTACACTCTTTGTTTAGTTAATTGTTCCTTTTTCAAAATAGAATTTAAATTAATATAAATTACTGATAATGTAAATTAAATGTGAAATAAATTAAATGATATTACAATAATGATGAAACAATATAAATTACATGTAAATAAATTAAAACATATTATGATAAATTATGTTATAGATATAATTGTTGCGAGCCCTGGTTGTATGAAGTTTGTTGTATATGAAAATTCTTAATGAAGTGTATTAGATTATATTCATGATTTTGGAAGACCAAATGGTAATTCTTCAAATTTTCCAATGATATCCATGGCCGAAGGTCCAAAATATGTTTGAATAATATGCCACCTCGGTTGGGTTTATATCATTCTAAATTATTAGTTGTTTGCTAGCTCATTCACGTAAATAAAAAGCCTTACTTCAATTATCATATAAATTGTATTTATTATAATCTTGATCTTATAATTCACATATTAATTATAACTTTGTAACAAACACAAATGAGTCTTTGAAAAATGGGCAGAAACTGCTTTATTCTATTGGGGAGCCAAGTTTTATAGCATGGGTGGAGCTGAGTGAACAGCCAGGAGCTGTGTGAGCCCATAAGGAGCTGAGTAAACTGTCAGGAGCTGAGTCTCAACAAGGAGTACATATTTGATCTCAGAAATTAAAGATGTCAGTATCTGGCATTATTTTAAAAGATTTTGTTTGATAGATTATTATTGTCTAAATATACATAATATTCTAGTTAATGCTTTTGGAAAAGGTAAATCTACTAGCATTTGGTTTATTTTATAGAAACCATAGTTAAAAGTTTAGAAAATGGAGAAAAATAGTGTTGGTATATCTGAATCATAATTAAATGTTTGACTGTGAAATATTAATATTACATGAAACAAATTAAGAGTAACTGGAGCTACAGTTAATGCACTTAGCATTCCAGTTTCACTTAAGTAACAAAAACAATGTTCAAGTTAGAAAAATGGATGTAAAAAGTGCAATTAAAATAAAAATTTCACATTTTTAAAATGGAACTACAGATTCCATTTCACTTTTGACTGTATAAGCATACTGTGGGTTAGTTTAATACAGAGTAGTGATATTGTATGTAGATTTACATTGATCACCTGTTCCAAGTAGAAATTTACATTACTGCATTGTAAATTCCCAGATAGATTTGCACTCAGCTCACGAATAAAGTGGATAAATATTACACAATGATAGTTTAAAATTTGAATATATTTATACGAAACAATTATGTATTTAAAATCTTTAGTCTTAAATAATAATGAAGATGTCTATGATCATAATGCTTTTTACAAGGTATGAGAATATATACAGATTGAACAAATAATTTAAAGGTTTTTCAAATGACCCCATCATAAATGAGGCTAAATTAATATAAAAACTTCCAAACAGTATATAGTAGTAAAAATAAAAAAAATCATTAAAGATATTTTAATGATTTAGCTTATGTAATGTCTCCTTTTAGCTTATGAATTCCTTTTCTCATAAAACTATATTTGTTGCATTATATTAATTTGTTATGTAAAATTTATTTTAGTATTTGGTGATGGTGGTATTAGTTGTAGTAAATATATAATTATATCTTGTTAAATTTTGTTGAAGCTCATGGGATTTGATTAAAAAAAGACCTTTTAGATGTAGAATACCAGATATTTAGAAGTCAACCATTTATTAATTAAAAAATGTATCAAACAACATATTTATTCACTGATAAGTCTGCTTAAAATGGAAAGAACTAACTATTTTATTAACACTTCCATACCATTACTACATAATAACACTATTTAGAAAACAGATCAAATTTAACAAAGAAGTCCATCTTTTAATAATATAAAATAGAAACTGTATCATGATATGGTACTGAACCATATCTATAATTATTTAATTTTAATTATATCACTAATTATTCAATTTTCAGTCTATCAAGTTCTGATGAAGTGGCTGATTTATTAACACATCTGTTGTTGAGAGTAATGCACTTTATTCCAAGACCAGGTCTGAGAATTGACTTGATTCATTGCTGGGTTATCTTTAGGTAACTAAGAAAGGCTTCAGTCCAAATTCAAATTTGAATACACCTGAAAGATGTTTTGGTAATTTGTAGAGAATGTAATAAGAAGTTTAATCTGTACTATTTCACTATTAAAATGTAGTAATAAACTATCTCTACAATTATTTAATTTTAATTAAAACACCAATTATTTAATTTCTCATTTACCAAGTTCTGATGAAATTGCTGGTTTATTAATGCAGATTTGTTGTTGAGAGTCATTTGCTTTATTCCAAGGCCAGGTCTGAGAACTGGTTTGACCGATTGCTGGGTTATCTTTAGCCACAGAAGAAGGCTTCAGTCCAAATTCAAATTTGCATGCACCTGAAAGATATTTTAGCAAGTTGCAGTGAATGCTATAAGAAGTTTAATTTGTACTATTTCTATGAAAAATGTTTAAAAAATATGAATTTTCTTCATAACAGACAATAAAGTTCAATATTATCCTTCTGAATGTTAAATACGTTACATCTTTGAGTGTTATACAGTTCATAATAAATCTGTGCTTTTTGGAAAAAGACACTTAAAGAATAATTATTGAGCTTATCTGCAGATAAAACATATCAACTACTTCAGAAAATTGAACTCTTCTGAAAATATCTCACTTTGTTATGGGAAATTCGGATTTTCCATATAACACTTAAAAATTTAAGAATGGAAGAGCAAATAATGGATAAGTTCTTGATGTGAAAATTACTACTGATATAGTTTACAAATTTCTTGAGAATAGAATGGAAGGAAACAGGGGGAGAGAAAGAAAGCACAACAGGAATACAAGGATGAAATCAAGGAAGGAAGAAAACACGAAATCGTAAAGAGTATACCTATGGAATAAGAAAAACTGTAAGGCCACAACCCTGTAGTTGAGGAGAAGAAGAAGAATATGATTATTTAATTTCTATCATTATGAATTAATTGAATTTCTATAAATTAGACTATTTGTTTAAAATTACCATTGTCAGAAGATGTTGATTTGCTAGAGGAAGTCTGCCAGGTTAAATAATCTTCACTACTGGGAGCCCAAATGTTTGTTCCGAACGTAAAACCAAATGGATAGTTATTTACTTTTACTCTTTCACTGGAAGATGTACAACCCCATAAGTATTTTGTTGCTGCTGGAAAATTATAAATAGATTTAGGGACTTTTATAATAAGCATTATTATTTGTGTAACATGACATAAAACATACAAAGAATTATTGATGAATGGTTTTAACTTTTAAATGGCATCATTTTGAATAGTTGTGTATTTTCCATCAGATCATTAATCTAAGATAAAACAACACATAATTATACACATTACAGTGGGTTATAAACTCTGCATCTGGAACTTATCATCCAATGGGTTTACTGCTATCAAGTTATACACAAGATGCCAATACTTACTTTTCCTTTAACCTGCAGCTGTGTATCTGCTGTGAAAGGTACTATAAAGAAAAAATTCCAGTATTTTGATAGTGAGTTCTTTTTACTTAATAGATTTAATATTTTTATGCAACATCTATGATCTTTTAATCCATTGTGAAATATAATGATTGACAGGCATGGAATCATTTTCTATACTGATAGCAGAGATAGCAAGATATGTTATTGATAACTAACTTTAATTGATCCAGTAATGTGCATATGATATTTAGTACCTTTTGAACTCTCCTGTTTAATTCATTCTTCTTTGAGGCTGATGAAAATATGATTTTATCTAACTTAGTAAAATCTACATTCCTTGGAGATCTTTTTGGATGAACAGAGAAACAATACTGATTAAATTATTTTTTTTCAGAAACTCTAAAACAAAGTGTGAGCTAATCCTATCAGGAGTATAGTATTCCATTTTTTCTTTTATTGTAAGTTTTTCAACTAATCTTCTAGAAATTTTACATGAATATTTAGAATATTAAAATGTCTCAGGTTATAGATCATTGTATTTCAACACCGTGGCATGAGTGGAATTTTCTCGGCCTTTCAGGGCCGAAACGCTTCTCTTTTATAGAGGAGGAAGAGATCCCCGGGTTTGAATCTCGGCCAGGCATGGCATTTTTCATATACTACAAAAATTCCTTTTCCATATCTCACGCATAAGCTTCAAGCTTATGATTTGAATATTATCAAGCAAAAAAAATTCACCATCACGGAGTTCGATAGAACTTCTTCGGTAAGAGGTGACGAAATCAACAAACTACGTTTACAGTTCTAAACATGTGAAATGAAAATGGGGGAAAAAAAGTATGAAAATATTATATTTCAAATCAATTAGAATAGTAGTAGTGGTGAAGAATACTTTCAAAAAATATGTCGAATTTTGTTAAACAACGTTTTATTCCATTTGATCAACCCCGGGACTCGAATATGTCATTTTATTCATTTTTTTAATGTACCTTTATGAATCACGCCGCTAGATTGCAGTACTTGATAGTACTAGGTAGCGTACAAAAACTTGATAATGCACTTGAATAATAAAATTTAAAAGAAAATATACTACAGCTTGTTTTAATAGTAAATGCTGTTATGTAAATGAAAATACTGAAGATGGAACAATTTTTTTAATTTCCATCAGTTCTTTAACAAAAAAAATAAAAGTATTAGTTTACAAGAGATTATAATAGTTTATTAAAAAAGGAATAAATAAAACAGAAACGATAAAAATCGATGGTTACACTTACAAAGAAATAAGTGCAATATTACATCACGAATTTTCGATTCGTAAGGTCCATTATACTATTTTATTAAAAAAGGAAAAATATGGTATGAAGTGAATGATATGACTATCAACAAAACAAAAAAAAAAAAAAAAAAAAAATTGGCCTTGAAATTCAATTTGTTTGTGCTAAGGCAATAAATTTTAATAATAAATCCATAAGGTAACAATCAGTAATTCATAAAAAAAAAAAATAACTTAACAACACGTCTCTACGTTTTTTTAAGTTATTCTTTTGCTAAATTATATCCAAAAATATTACAATGAAATTGTAAACCGTACGATAAGAGTCTCACAGATATTTTTTCTTCCGCTCAAAAAAAAAAAAAAAAAATTCTGTAATATAAATAAGACTGTTTTTAAAAAAACAACGATACTGATATCAAAAAGGGTAGACACTACATTTCTATTATCAAAATCTGTTACTAATTTAGATTTTTTTTAAAAGAAAATACATATATAATAGACAATAAATATACTTACAGTAATAGATAATAAACAATGTTTAAGCGATCCATATAATAAGAAAAAAAAAATAAAAATTTGTTACAAAACTTTTACCGGCCCGATTTCATTTATATGTAATACATATCACATTTCAGAAATAATACAATTCTTACGATTATTCGTTGTTTAATAAATTAAATCGGGCCGGTAAGAGTTTTGTAACAAATTTTTTTTTTTGTTTATTGTATGGAACGCTTAAACATTGTTTATTATCTATTATTGTATATCTATTGTCTATTACATATATGTAATATGACAATACATGTAACATGTATTTTTTTAAAGAAAATTCTAAATTAATAATAAATTTTGATCATAGAAATGTACATCTTATCTTTTTTGATAGTATCGTTTTACTAAAAACAGTTTTATTTATATTACAGAAATTTTTGTTTTATGAGAGGAAGAAATGACATTTGTGAGACTCTTACCGTACGGTTTACAATTTCATTCTGATTTTTTTGAATTAAAAATATACAGTGTCCCACGAAGAAATGCAGAAATTTTCAGAACATGTTCTATTAGTGAAAATAATGAAAAAAGTTTACATAAAAATAGGTCTGGAAACGCACAGTTTTCGAGTTACGGCTAGCGAAAGATTTCGCCCGGATTTCACTTCTTCTAATAAAAAGAAACCCTACTGTAATTTTTGGGATCCAAATTAAGGAGTAAAGTTGGTGGTTTCTTATGTAATTTGAGCTGGGAAATAGGATAAAACAGGTCTCAGAACTATAACTCCAGTAGGTTTTACGATAAACGACGTAAAAAACAAACTTCGTTTTTGAAAAACAATTTGGTAGATATTCCCCACGTCCGGAACACAACATCTACGTTCCACGTCCAGGGCGGCAACAGCTGTACTCAAGTACATTACATATAGCTGGCTAACGGGGTTCCGAGTGTTGTTTCTCGGATATGCTTTTTTCGGTCGATTTACATCTATAGGCCGAATTACAGGACTGGACTTTACGGCCACCTGCAGATACGACATTGTTAACGATTACGGAAATGGATTAATACCGCCTTTAGAGCTGGCGATGTGGCGGCCACGGTCAAAGTTATTTGCAGGTGTAACGGAGACCTTTCGTCGTCCACATGCCCCCCGCGATGGCAAGCTTGTAGTTAAGGTGCCCATGTTCGGAGCATGGGAGCCCTGAAAGCTTCGGTGTGTAGGGGCCTGGAGTCAGTGCAGAGACTGCGCATCCGCTCTCTGCCAGGACATATGCCGGTTCCACCGGAGTACCGGAACGGACCTCCAGGGTTGGTAGCCCTGGAGTGGGGGTGTACCCCGGCGGCTAGCCTTACTACAGAAGGGATTATTTGTTCATGGAAACTGAACAATTAAACGTGGCAGAGGGTTCACGCAAACACCCTCGTTTAGAACCGGCTGTTTCGCCTGAGGCGAAACGTCGAAAGAGTACGGAGATTAAGAGGATTGAGATTGAGGCTAGAAAAAGCTTGCAGAAAGCTTTTTTTAAGAGCAGCATACCAAAACCTAAGTATTTGGTTATCACGAAGGAAGAAGGTAATTTCTCGAAGGTGAGTCCTTTCCTCATCGCTCGGGAAATAAACAAATGTGCTGGAGGCCCTGTTAAAGAAATAAGAAAAACTTTCACGGGACTTCATGTAGAGACTGTTAATGATATACAGTCTCAGAAGATTCTAGGACTAAAGAAAATTGGAGAGCTAGCTGTACGTGTTGATCCCCACAGCACGCTCAACACCTCAAGGGGTGTTGTGGTCTGTCGGGATCTTCTTAACTGTACGAAGCAGGAAATTGTAGAAGAATTAGCGCCGCAAGGAGTATTAGAATGTCGGAGGTTGAACATGAGAAGGAATGGCGAAGTCCTTCCTTCTGCATCCCATGTTCTTACATTTAACCGGCCTACTTTACCGGAGAAGATAAGAGCGGGCATACATCGGTTGGATGTGCAGGCATTTGTCCCACAGCCAATGCGATGTTTTAAATGCCAACGCTTTGGACACACCGCTGTTAGGTGTGAGAGGCCGCAAATATGCGTGTGCGGTGATGCAGTTCATGAAGGAGAGCCGTGTAAGGAGCCTCCTATCTGTATAAACTGCAGAGGACAGCATTCCTGTAGATCCAGGAACTGTCCTGTTTACAAAGACGAAGTGGCTGTGCAGGAAGTAAAAACCCTGCAAAAAGTCAGCTACTTTGAAGCAAAAAAGATCGTAAACAACCGCAGACCTAGCGCAACAACAACATATGCTCAGGCTGCGGCTGCTGTTCCTGCTCCTGCTCCAGTTGCTGTTGATGAGAGTGTAATCATCAACAAACTCGCACCTACCTTGGCTGGCTTAATTGAGAGGATAATCGAAAACAAAATGAAGCCTCTCAGCACTAAAGAACCTGTTAAGCCAAGAATAATTGTACAGCCTCCTGAAGACACATCTGCAAAACAAAAAGTCGCTCCAGCACAGAAGAAAACGGACACTAAACCTGATATCCAAGTCCGTCTTAGCGAGATTTTAGTTGAAGATAAGAAAGTGACAGCTACAGAGTCTGTTATGGAGGCTCCCAAGCCTCCTGTAACTGAAGTGGCCTCTAAGCCTCAGAGGCCACAAAAAATTTCACAGGGGGGACGAGTGTCCCCCCTTCCGCGGGCGGTGACCGGTGCGCCCCCCGTGTCGGGGAGCGGCCAGGTTGCCGCCTCTCAATCGGCGCCGATCCATGCCCGTCGTCGTCGGCGGCTTCAGTGGTCTCCGATTCGGAGACCGGAAGCTACACCGGCGACGATGTTCTCCGCGAACATGATGCCGTTCGCAATATGGAGAAGAAGAGAAAAAAAGGATGGCCGAAAGGAAAACCAAGGTCATAATTTAATTAAAAATTAGCGAGTCGATTGTACAATGGAACATCAATGGATGTTTTTCAAACATCCATGAGCTCCAACGCTTGGTGCATGATGTAGACCCGATTTGTATATGTCTGCAAGAAACGCATTTCCGCCGAAATGAAAATTTTAAATTAAAAGGTTTCGATATATTTCGGCGAGATCAACCGCCAAATGTAAGAGTTAGAGGTGGAGTAGCTATATTAACATCGACTAGAGCTACCACCGAAGCGGTCGCCGTTAGAATGAAGCGTCCGCTCCAGGTCACTGTCTGCAGCATATACTTGCCGTATTTTGATTGGAATAAGGATGACATAGCAAGACTAATTTCCGAGCTTCCCCCACCTGTTTTACTGGTGGGTGACTTTAATGCTCATAATTCTCTTTGGGGATCAGATCGAGTAGATCCCCGTGGAAGAGAACTGGAAGGGTTCCTGATGAATTCAGAACTTATTATTTTAAACGACGGATCAGGAACCTTTTTCAATGCCAGAGATGGATCGACGTCCTGTATAGATCTTGCACTTATAAGCGGATCGATAGCACCGAGGTACAGCTTCCATGTCATAGACGATCTGCATGGAAGCGATCATTTCCCGGTGCAAATTGTAACTGATGTTACAAGAAAAACATATCCCGTCTCTAAAACATGGTTATTTGATAAGGCAGACTGGACGAGCTTCACAGCTAGAACGATACTCCCAGAAACAACTGGAATTATCGGAGACGATGTCGACGCCATAACAAATACAATAATTCAGTCGGCATCGAGATATATTCCCAAAACATCTGGGAAACTTACAAAGAACCCCGTTCCATGGTGGAACGATGAAATAAGTGAAGCTATAAAAAGAAAGAAAAGGGCGTATAACGCCTTTAAGAAGCGTCCTAGTATAGAAAATCTTGTTGCCTTTAAGAAATACGGGGCATATGCAAAACGTCTTATGATACATTCGAAAAA
The DNA here is from genome assembly GCF_047948215.1 of Lycorma delicatula. NCBI lineage: Eukaryota > Metazoa > Arthropoda > Insecta > Hemiptera > Fulgoridae > Lycorma > Lycorma delicatula. The sequence goes on along the minus strand of NC_134459.1, from coordinate 80,607,768 downwards.
ACGATCGTGGCAGTAATACGTGTCATCCATCGACAAAACTACTACTGCATCAGATGTTTGGAGGAAAGTGAAGGCGATTTGTGGGCGTAATGATTTTGCTCCCATAACTAGCCTTCAAGATGAAGATGAAATAAAAGATACTCCATATGAAATTGCAGAGCTGTTATCCAATCACTTCGAAAAGGCCAGCAAAACAGCCAACTACGAGGAAGGTTTTCGAACCAAAAAAGAAGAACTCGAAGGTCTACTAAATTTTAGAACTGAGTATAATTACTCATATAATGTACCATTTAAAATGGAAGAATTCGCGAAATCGTTGGAAAAATCAGGTAACACAGCTGCTGGTCCGGATGAAATCCACTATAATATGATCAGCCAGCTGAATACCACTGCAAAGCGTAGATTATTAGAACTTTATAATAAAATATGGCGGGATGGAACGTACCCGCAGCAGTGGAAAAAAGCTCATGTTGTTCCAGTACCAAAGAAAAATAAAAATTTAACAGACCCCAATAGCTACCGTCCTATTTCTCTGACGTGTGCTATGGGGAAAATATTGGAAAAAATGATTAATAATCGATTCGTCTGGGCTTTGGAAAAAGAAAACCTGATATCACCGTATCAAGCAGGTTTTCGGCAATACCATTCTACCAATGATCAAATGATCAGCTTAGAGGACATTATATATAACAGCTTTATTAAAAGGAAACATTGTGTCGGAGTCTTCTTTGATCTTCAGAAGGCTTTTGATATGACCTGGCGTCATGGTATAATGCTCCAGATACATGAATGGGGCATTCGTGGCAATCTGCCTATACTGCTCAGCAACTACATGAATGACCATACCTTCCAAGTACGCGTCAACAATGAATATTCATGTGAAAGAATCTTGGAAAATGGCATACCGCAAGGTTCGCCGTTGAGCGGTACCTTGTTTACCATTGCCATTAATAAATTGATATTAGCCATTCCAGTAGAAATCAGCAAAAGCGTCTATGTTGATGATCTGGCAATCGCATATGCCAGCAACAAGACTGCTATGGTGAGGTACAAATTGCAACGAGCGATCAATGCTGTAAATGAAGTTGCAAGGAATAATGGATTCCAATTCTCACCAGAAAAAACGTGCTGTGTTCACTTTTGTAGGAAGAGAATTCCTCATCAAAGTCCTGCGTTGACAATTGATGATAATCCAATACAATATAAAGACAGCGTAAGGTATTTAGGACTAGTATTGGATAAATCCCTTACATGGGGATTACATATACAGGACTTGAGTGATAGATGCAAAAGAGCCCTAAACATTATAAAATGTTTATCGAACTTAAATTGGGGCTCAGAAAAAGAGACATTATTGAGATTGTATAAAGCATTGGTTCAATCTAAACTAGACTACGGATGTATCGTATATTCATCCGCTAGAAAGTCGCACTTAAGAAAGTTAGACGTAGTTCATAATAGCGGAATAAGATACGCAACAGGTGCTTTCCGCACAAGTCCGGCGGCTAGTCTGATGTCTGAAGCCGGAATAATGCCACTACATTATAGAAGAGAGATCCTCTTGTTAAGATATGCAGCAAATATATGGGCTTTCCCTGCTCATATAAATAATAAATTGTTTACGAATCATCCCATGGCTGCATTATACGAACGTCGTGCTACCTATTCCAGACCAGCCGGAATTAGGTAACACGAATTAAGAAATAAATATGAAATTGCCATTCCAGATACATTGGCAATTTCTACTAGAGAAATACCGCCATGGCTCTTGCCAGCGGTTAATACAAGTTTGGATCTCTATCAAGGAGAAATAAAAAAGAAACCAGCAGTGATCATCCAGCAGGAATTTTTGGCAACCGTCAGTAGTTACGAAGAACATATTAGAATTTATACTGACGGTTCTAAAACCGAACATGGTGTTGGATGCTCGATATATATAAATGAAGAAGCCCACTTTTGGAGACTGCCAGATGTGGCCAGTGTCTACACGGCAGAACTCACTGCAATTCAGCAAGCTCTTCGCTACACTGAACACTATTGCGAAGAGAGAGTGCTAATATGTTCCGATTCATTAAGTGCACTCGTCGCAATTCGGAACAAGAACATTAAGGATGTCCTAATTGCAAACATCCTCTCCATTTTATACGTACTAAAACAACGAGGACAGCGATGCGTATTTGTATGGACTCCGGGGCATGCTGGTATTACAGGTAATGAAATCGCAGACGAAGCTGCCAGAAAGGCAACAGTCTGCGATGTTTTGGATGCATTTCCTGTAAGAGTGGCAGATGTTAAAAACCGTCTAACAAACATAGTAAAAAACAAGTGGAACGCTGAATGGAGGAGATTAAATACAAAATTAAACACAGTAAAATCTTCTCCTTATAAATGGAAAAGCGACTATAAGTTGACTCGCCGTGAACAAGTAGCGGTGACCAGACTTAGAATCGGTCATACGCGATTAACAAATTTATATTTGTTAACCGGCGAAGTGAGACCAATGTGCGGATTTTGTAATAAAACACTGACAATCAAGCATCTTATAGAAGAGTGTACCATATATGAGGACCTCAGAAAGAGGTTCCGTTTTAGAAATAATATTACTGCTGATCTGGATAATGGAAATGAAGAAAATATAGTTGCATTTTTACACGCCAGTGGACTTCTTAAAAGTCTATAAAAATGAAAGTTTAAAGCTGTGACAAAAGAAACTCTAAGCGGTAGCTTATATATATATATAAAGAAAGAATGGTACTTATAAGTTTAATTTTAATTTTAAATGTATGCATATATACATAAGGGAGTCTCGAAACGTGGCACGTATAGTGACGGGAGGTAGCCCTCTTGCCTAGGCCATTTTGGCTCACCTGCATTCAAGGGCAGTGAGTCGGGGTGTGTCCGATGATGGCATGGGGGACCCTCAAGGGTGGATTGAGGGCGCGAGGCTGTGGGTGTACGCTGTGCATGCCTATAGCCTGTTTATAAGAAGGATTCAACTGCCACGGCACCCTGGTGCGACTGATATAGTGCTCAACGGCGGTTCTGGTCGCCCCGAGGGTGCTTAAACAAACTATAAATGAGACTCGTAGAAGAAAGAAAGAAAGATATGGTAGGATAAGTTTTAATTTTAATATTAATTTAATGGTCTTTTGGGAACCTATCTCAAATTTTAATATTGGGGCCCTTTACACCCCATAAGTGTTTTGTGATTGTCCTTGTCTTTATGTCTTAAATGTTTTGTGTAGTTTGTGTTTTTTAAATAAAATGTAAGGGCCCTTTACACCCTTACATATGACGATCCAGATGGTGATAGTAGTTTCTTTTAAAGATTGTGACGAGGGCTAATGACCTTAGCAGTCGATGCCCATAAAAATTCAGAAAAAAAAAAAACAATTTGTTTTAGGTTTGTAGTACAATAGCGTTGTTAGATAACTAATAAATGCGGACGATTTAGTAACAAAACTTTTTTAATTATGAGAAAATTAATAAATTAATGTAAATACAGCCAATAAAAAGCAAGTAAAAACTTTAAAAAAATAGGATTTTTATGAAGAAAAGAGACGAAAGATAGACAGAAAATCGTAATATTCTGTACCTAATAAACATTATTCTTAATGCAGAAAAACAGAGTTCTAAGGTTCAAATCCTAGTAAAGGAAGTTAGTTTAATATGGATTTGAATACTAGATCGTGGATACCGGTTTCTTTAGGGGTTGGGTTTCAATTGGTCCACCGAATGTCCAACCAATTGGTTGGGTTCCAATGTCTCAAATGGTCCACCCGAGACTGTACAAGACTACACTACATTTACATTCACACATATCATCCTCATTCATTGATGACCTGTTGCATAAATGAAAATTGTGGATTGACTATCCACAATTCTGCTATACAACTCTCAGCCTACACTTAATAAACTCTTACACGTATGCTTATGATAAAGTTTTAATTCAAGAAAGTGAAGTCGAATTGCAGAAAGCGGTATTTATGTTGGAAAAGATTGGAAAGTAGTATAATTTAATGATGTCACCAATGAAAACTAAAACTACGGCCTTTAAAGGGAAGTGTCCAAGACGTACAAAGAAAGTGATTGAGCAAGCATTTTAAATATCTGGGCAGTTATGTGACATATGTGTTCGGTAATGATACAGTTGAAAAACTTAGAAAATTTCAGGAAGTATGTAGGAACGTACACAAGCATCTGAAAAATAAAACACAGAAAGATACAAATATTAAATTTTATAACACGAAGGTTGACCCTACTCTAATATACGGTAACGAATTATAAGTACACACCAAAAAGCTGGATAGCAAAATTCAGGCGGCATTGATGGGGTTTTTACCCGATCTCTGTCGCCCATCTCGTTTAGTGATAAACGTTGGATGAGGTTGTTTTCTGGTGATTTGGTTTCATTAGTTCTTGTGTTTGTGAGTATTTTGTTTTATTACTTCATTTTTTACCTTTTTTTTATTATATTTGATTTGTTTTTTTTATGTTGTTTATTTATTTTATTTAACATTTTTTATTTGTGGTCTCAAAATCTCTTTGGGTATAGGCTATGTTTTTCTGTTATAATCTTTTTCTTTTATTACTAGTATAAATGGTTATGCACGGAGGGATAAAATCAGGAATGAGGTTATACGAAGAGAGATTTCAGTACAACCTACATACGACAGAATAAAACAAAATAGGCAAAGGTCACCTTTATCTACCGCAACACTTGAATAGGATGATGCGAGAGAGGATACCAGCAGCTATCTTAGCTAATCAACCTGTCTGAGGAAGAGATGTGGGGAGACCGAAGAAACGATGGAATAGGTCTAGGCAACCTAAATCCTGCAGTCTTTTATGCTGGAAAAAATATAAAACTATTTCAGTTACTAAATGTTTCACTTTCAAAACGGTGGCCAAAACCAGCGCGACAACAAATTCGCCTTGTACTAGTGCCCGGGTTTCGCTGAGTGGGCTGAATCACACGATTATTTATTCGGCATTCAACAAAAAACGAATGCGATGGAAATAACACTTTCGTTCGTAAATGCTGATATACCGAAGAAAACGTTTTCGTATTTGGAATCCGCCTTCCAGGAAATCTCTCCTGATATTCACTTCGACCAGCTTTAGAATTTCCGTTACTAAATCCATACACAAAAATTGTACTGGCTTATTCCTCCTTAGAAAATTGAAGCGGTACTTTTAAATTACGAAATGATTAACACTAATTACACTTTCTTTATCTGTATGATAATTTATGACAACAGATACAAACGAAGTACACAATTTTCATTGCTGACCAACTGTTAGTATTGCCAACCTATATCTTAAATTTAAAAAAAAATATTTCTAAAGTAACATATATTTCAAGTCAGTTTTTTCGTAATTATTTTATTTTACCTGGGTAAATTATTCAATATACTAATTAGCGTTTTTATTTTTAAAAAGAATGTTTATTAGGTATAAAAAAAATATTACGATTTTATGCCATTTTTCGTCTTTTTGCTTCAATAATTAACTGATTTTTAGAAGTTTTTATTGGCAGATTTACATTAATTTTCTCAGAATTAAATTCTCTACAAGTTTTGTCATAACTTCTGCATTTATTAGTCATTTAACAAAGCTATTGTACAACAAACCTAAATAAAACTTGTTTTTCAACATCGAATTCTATGTCTTACGTGGATATCTTAAAAACTACACGAGTTACAGTTCTGGAACCTGTTTCATTTTATTTTACAGCTTAAATTACATAAGAAACCTTAATTCTTTACTCTAAATTACTCCTAATTTGGGTCCCAAAAATTACACTGGGGCTTCTTTTTATTATTAGAAGATCTGAAATCCGGGCGAAATCTTTCGCTAGCAGTAACTTGAAAACACTGGGTTTCCAGACCTACGTTTATTTGAACTTTTTTCATTATTTTCACCAGTAGAACATGTCCCGAAAATGTCTTCGTTTCTTTGTGGTGTAGTCTGCATAAGTGACGTCGACAATTGTGTAAAAAATATCTTCAAATTCTGTGACTAACTTCACGTCAACACAAAATTTTATCTAACATGTTGCACAACTTTTCTCAGTGCAGTTTGGGTGCTGATTTCAAATATGCTATTGAAATTGTGTTACCACGTAAAGGTTTACATAAATAGTAAATTTGTAAAGTTGTTTTATAATAAATTCATTTTGATCAATTACTGGTTACAATATTTTTACTTTTAAACAATATACATGCTTAAGAAAAAAAAAGAAAAAAAAATATATACACTATCATGAGAAGTAGACACATACAAACATGTCTGTATGATGATATCATATAGACATCTATTGTTGCCTATTACAGAGATTAAAATCTTAATCAATCTAGCTTCAATTGTCTATACTGTGTGTTGTGTTTCACAGAGTTATTAGTGTTTTGCTTTTGACAAGACGTGACATTTGTTGTGCTGAAGGTTTGGTGTGAACCTAAGGACCACTTCACTGACTGCTACTTTTGTATGAGAAATATATTTGGATTTTCACTCAAAAATAGAAAGGTCATAAAATATGCAGATGTATCCTCAGCTCTAAAGCCAGTACCACACAGAGAGGAGTTACCTATACCTGTACCACCATCTAATCTTACTCTGCTAGCAGAAAATGAAGCAGATGATGTAGAGGATGTTGAAGAATTTCTTCCTGTATCTGATAAAAAATCGCCTCATTTAACTCAACTACATAAACCTAATGATTTAGTTCGCGATTTAAAGTTATAGAAGCAGCAAACAGAATTATTGGGGGTCTAGACAGCAACAGTGGAATCTTTTAGCGTAAAAAACAAAAGTTACTATGTTTAGAACACAAAATAAAATTCTTTCAACTTATTTTACTATAAAAATTCATTGTGCGTTTTTACTGATGTCGATGGCCTGCTGAAAGCTTGGAATTCAGCATATTCCTAAAGAACTCGTCGGTAAAAAGCATCTCTTTACCGACTCTTCTAAAGCAGCATGAAAGTAGTTTTATTGCATAAAATGGTAACAAACAGCCCTCTATTCCATTAGCTCATGCAGTCGACACGAAAGAAAAATGTGAAACTATCGCATCAATATTAGAAGCAATAAAATACAAACAGCATAAGTGGCAAGATTGCAGTGATCTGAAAGTTGTCGTATTACTTATTGGTTTACAAGGTGGATTTATGAAATATTGTTGTTTTCTTTGTCTTTGTGATAGTTGTGATACAAAAAGTATCACAGTATCACTATTAAGTATAGAACTCGCCATTACTATGTACAGAATTTTGTGACTGATGAAAAAAATGTAAAGCATTTATCATTAATTGAGAGTGGTAAAATCATACTGCTGTCACTTCACATAAAACTCATGAGTCATCAAAAATGTTTTAAAGGCACTAAACAAAAATTGACCAAGATTTAATCATTTGAAAATAAGTTTTCCTAAATTGAGTGATATAAACTCAAGAAGGGTATATTTATTAGTCCACAGATCAGGAAACTGCTTAAAGACTCTGTTTTTTATGATAAACATAGCAAATGTGAACTTGCTGCATGGAAGTCCTTCAAAGATGTTGGTGATTTTTTAGGCAACAGAAAATATGAAAGTTTTTTTGATTAATAAGCTGTAAAAAACTACAAACGTTTAGGATGTAAGATGTCATTAAAAATTAATTTCTTATACTCCCACCTTGACTTTTTTCTCAAAAATTTGATTAAAGAGACCATTTCCATCAGAATATTTTGATCATGGAGCGTGGGTACCAAGGAAGATGGGATCCTGGAATGATCGGTGACTATCATTGGTTTTTGTTTAGAGAAACTAATCAAACATCATACAAGCAAAAAGGTTTGTCAACATATTTTAAAAATTAAAGGTAAGACAATTCCAATATTTAAACTTTTAAAATCTGTTATTTTAAAGGCATTTTCAATCATTTAGACTTTTAGAAACTCTTGTTATTTTAAAATTATATTAATGTATTTCAATTTTTCTGTGTTTGAATGAATAAAGATTTAAGTTGATTTTAAAAAAAATTAAATAAATACACGTAAATAATATTTTTTTTAAATATTAATTTCATAGTGATTATGCATTTATTGGTAAATAAATTGTATGTATCTAAAAAACATGACATATTACACAAATTCTGATAACAGTTTTGAATTCAGCCCCCCAAAATTAGTTAAAATCACCATGTACGATTCCAGATGCATAAAATTTTTTTTTTTGTTGACTAGTAATTTTCATTTAAAAACTCTATGTTATTTAGAAGAAAATTACAATGAGAGTAGTGTAACTTGTAGAAAGTAAAAAATAATCATTAAAATCAATATATTTTGTTGTAAGTCTTGAACATGTTAATAGAAAAAAAAAACTTGTAATATAATTACTTTGCTATAAAGAAAATATACCTAATAATGAGTAAATAAAAATTATAATATTATGACCAACAAAATAATCATTTCATTGATATTTCATAGGATTTTTATATCTTATTTGTGTTGTGTTGCAGCAGGCTGAAGCTTTGAATGCAGCTCAGCAGGTATGAGATTGCATTTTGCAAGAAACCATTATCATTTAAAATAAAATCATTACAAATAATTCTATAAATGTTCTTAAATCAAAAAATTCAATAATAACTTTTTTTTGATGATAATTTCAATGCATTAAAGCTTGTATAAGAGAATATAAAATGGATTTTTTAAAAAGTATCAAAAAAATGCCAAGATTAACCAGGATTTGTACCTGTCAGACTCGAATAATTAAAAATGTATAATAATAAAAAGTATTGATTATTAAGATTATGGCGAAAATATAACTTTTTATAGTGAAACAGGAATTAACTTACCAATCCTCTTCTCCAATTCTTTGAATATTAATTTTTCTTTTTCTAATTCTTCTCTCTTTGACTCATCTCTTTTATAAGCACCTGAGAAAGGTTATGTTAGAAAAATAAATATTCTTGTGCCATAATATTATGTCTGAACATATATATTAATGAATAAATAAATTAATTATTGAATGATTATTTTAGCGGTATTAAGTAAAATCAAATTAAAAATGTTCTCCTTTGAGATGATCAGAAAAAATAATGTGTAAATGTAATTTTTTTTCATAAAGTAGAATATGAGAGAAGCAAGACATGTATTAACATTTCATTAAATTTATTAAATAAAAATGAAAAATTTACATGAAAATAGAATGAAATAAAAATATATCCATACTTTGAAGAACACTGTAATAACATTGTGTGATATTATTAAGGTTTTTATTAAGGCTTATAGATTAATTTCAATTCCTGTAACAGAAATTGAAGAAAAGTCTACAAAATCTAAATTCACCAACCATCCTCCTTTCCTTCACCTTACAATTATTGGCCTACATTAGCACATTTTCTCCCTGGTGAAGCGAGTGTATTGCACCCTTATTAACTAGGTCCCATCAGGAGAACTCCTACCATACTGAAAGGCTCTACTACAAAAGGCCTTTGGTGGATGGAGAAAGATGCAATCTTTCTTTTCTACAAAAGATGTGGACGGTGCCTGGAGAAAGATGCAAATACCTTGCTAGTTTCCCAAGAATAACTTAAGTACTAATATATTCAATTTGATCTGATAGAATCGGAATGCAATCCCCAATTCTGTCCTAAAATAAAAGAAGTGTACAACCGGCATTAAATAAATAAATACCCACCCAATAATAAGAAAGACCCAGCAGCAAGAAAGTTCAGGCTCTATGATAAATAGGGAGATATGTATCCCATCCCCCAATATCCTTGGGTTCCTCTCCATTCCATGCTAGCCTTGTAAATTACATTTTTAAGTATTAAGACAAGTATACATGAGGGGCATTCTGTGAAGCTTCACAAGGTTTAGTTGCAACTTGGTATAATCACCTACCTCATGGTCTAAATACGACATTTATAATTGTTTTCAGAAACTGTTTGTTGATTTGGTACAGTCTTGTAACATGCAAATATAGCAATGAAGTGTAAAAATTACTTTATTAATATTATTTTGTTGATTTGCTTGAATTTATATCAGACTATTTTCTAACAAGTCCTTTTTTCTTTTCTTTTGTGACTGTTTAAAATATACAACTATTCAGCAGCAATGATTAGCTTTTTAGTTTGTCTTGTATAGTCATCTTTTAATTGTTATTGGATGGATAAAAAGCATCAAACTTTGCACTTAATAAACTTTGGGTATTCATTCAACTCTTAGGTTAGGTTCTGATAGCAAGAATTTAATTTCCTATCTTTAATTTAATGAAGCAAATCAAAAATAAGGTTATTTTTTTAGAAATCAAGTAGAGATATAAAAAGAGGTTCAAATAAATTTGGTAATTTGAGTATAAAATGGTCAAATGTTATTAGAAGATTGCTGAATATTGATTCAGAGCATAATGCAATAATGATAATTTACTTCATAACAATATTATGAAGAATTAGTTGATTGAAATAATTTAGAGATATTACAATTTTGAAGTTTTGCATGATTTATTTTCAAACAATAAATTCTTGCTTAACAAAAAATTCAATATGGTGTCTTATTTCAAGTGATAAATCCAAACTTTTGTCATGTAAGTGTACTCCAAGGACTATCAAAATAGAAGATTTGATGGTTTGGTCCATCTTGTTATAGTCACAATCTCATATATTGGATTAATGAAGTTATTAAACAGACAAAGAATACTGGTAATATTTATCTGCTGTATTATATAAAAGAGTAAAATTGATTAGTTTGACTTAATTTTAGGAGTTTTAATTCTGTATTTTTTAAAAACTCTTTTTTCTCCCCCAAGTGTTGGCATTTAATTAGTTATTTTAGTGTTCTCCACCCTGAGTATTTCCCTTTATTATACTCTAATAAATTAATAAAATAGTTTGTGTGAGAAAACTGTTTATTTTAGACCCCATTAAATAATGGGATCTGATTATCACAATCCAGAAGGGACAACTGTTAGAATTGGTAACAAGGAAACTCTCATAAACTGCAGGATAAATATTAAAAAAAGTTTAAATATTCAAATCATTCTTAATTAAAATATATGCTACCTTGATGAATCAGTAAAAAATTTAATGATATCAAAGAAATTTTGGTTTCTTGCTTTCCAGCCACTTCAATTAAAATTAAGGCACCTAATCATTTTTTTATAAAAATCTTCTGCCTCCAGTCAAAAACCAGTTGCTATTTTAGAGGTTGAGATTCACTTTCCCCCAATCTCCTAGTCTTTCAGTAACAAAAATTAAATATACACTGGAAGATTTCAAACTGCTCTTTTCAAAACCTACTCTAAGAGAAAAACCTGATGAACTATGTTGAAAAATTGATTTGGCCTTGTTTGCTTTTAAAGAGCAATTTTTACATTTTTCATAATTTTAAATTTATAGTTAATACTTAATTCTTTGAACAACTTATAACTTAATAATTTTAATTAAAAATGTTTATCTTAAAATTGAAGGAAACTAGGACATTCACTTCCTCTATTTTAATCCATTTAGTTTTATTATTTTCCACATTGAGCAATGCAACAGTGGAACTGATTTTTAACCAACTTCAAAAAACTGAGATTTTCAACTGGTCTAGTACGTAGTACGTACCTCTTTGACACATGTTCAAGCCTTACAACCAAACGCACAGATTTCAATAATTCATTATTATTTTTAGTGGAATCATGTGGTCGTCCGCGACGTAATAATTATCTTTTAGATCAACTCTATTGAAAAGATCCGAAAATAAGAGAAATTTCAAAAAAATTCCCAAAAAATGTTGAATCTTTATCAAGTTGCAAGTTTCTCCCCTTTTGTTTATTTTTTTAAGCGCTTCTTTCTTGCATCGGGTTTTTTGTCGGCCCAATAATCTGATGTATATTCATGATCGGATGTACGGAGTGTCCCACGAAGAAACGGAGAAATTTTCAGGATATGTTCTACTGGTGAAAATAGTTCACATAACATAGGTCTGGAAATGCACCGTTTTCGAGTTACGGCTAGCGAAAGATTTCGCCCAATTTCACCTCTTCTAATTAAAAAAAAAGCCCTACTGTAATTTTTGGGACACACATTAAGAAGTAAATTTGAACATTTCTTATGTAATTTGAGCTGGGAAATAGGATAAAACAGGTCTCAGAACTATAACTCCATTAGGTTTTAAGATAAACAATGTAAAACACAAACTTCGTTGTCGAAAAACAAGTTTTTTCTAGGTTTGTAGTACAATAACTTTGTTAAATGCAGACGATTTACTAACAAAACTTGTAGAGAATTTAATTCTGAGAAAATTAATGTAAATACAGCCAATAAAAAGTAAGTAAAAACTTTTAAAAAATCGGATTTTAATGAAGAAAACAGACGAAAGATAGATAGAAAATCGTAGTATTCTGTACCTAATAAACATTATTATGAATATAGCAAAACAGAGTTCTAAGGATCAAATCCTAGTAAAGGGAGTTAGTTTAATATGAATTTGAATACCAGATCGTGGATACCGGTGTTCTTTGGTGGTTGAGTTTCAATTAACCAAACATTTCAGGAATGGTCGACCTGAGACTGTACAAGACTACACTTCATTTACATTCATACATATCATTCTTATTCATTGATGATCTGGTATACTCTCAGCCGACACTTGGATAAACTCTTTAATGTATGCTTATGATAAAGTTTTAATACAGGAAAGTGAAGTCGAATTGCAGAAAGCGGTATTTGTGTTGGAAAAGATTGGAAAGTAGTATAATTTAATGATATCACCAATGAAAACTAAAACTACGACAAGTTTTTTAAACATGGCACAGTTGGTATATAATATTATTGTTTATATATAAATAAATGAAATACAGCCTTACCAACAATTCGTGCGCAGTCTCTTTTTTAGTACTTTCGGTCATTCGACCATCCTCAGGAAAAGTTCTTCAATTTACATCATTAAAATTAAATTATGTAAAAAGTAAATTAATGAAATGTTAAAATCACAACTGGTCGTCATAGAATAAAGTTAGTCATATCTAAATTCATTGTTGTTATGTAAGAAGATCGCAGTTGTTATCGATAACAACTGCAACCTTCTTAAATAACAGACGTGACTAACTTTTTACTATGAAGACCAGTTGTTGTGATTTTAACATTTTATAAATTTACTTTTTACATAATTTAATATTAATGATGTAAATTGAAGAAGAACTTTTCCTGAGGCTGGTCAAATGACTGAAAGTACTACAAAAGAGACTGCGGACGAATTGTTGGTAAGATTGTATTTAATTTATTTATATATAAATAAAACTACGGCCTTTAAAGGGAAGTGTCCAAGACGTACAAAGATAGTGATTGAGCAAGCATTTTAAATATCTGGGCAGTTATGTGACATAAATGTTCGATAATGATGCAGTTGAAAAACTTAGAAAATTTCAGCAAGTATGTAGGAACGTACACAAGCATCTGAAAAATAAAACACAGAAAGATACAAATATTAAATTTTATAACACGAAAGTCGACCCTGCTCTATTATACGGTAAGGAATTATAGGTACACACCAAAAGGCTGGATAGCAAACTTCAGGCGGCAGAGATGGGGTATTTACATAATAAAGGTTGGATGAGGTTGTTTTCAGGTCATTTGGCTTTATTAGTTCTTGTGTTTGTGAATATTTTGTTTTATGACTTCATTTTTCACCTATTTTTTTATTATATTTGATTTGTTTTTTTTTATGTTGTTTATTTATTTTATTTAAATTTTTTTATTTGTGGTGTCAAAATCTCTTTGAGTATAGGCTATGTGTTTCTGTTAATAATCTTTTTTCGTTTATTATTAGTGTAAATGGTTGCACAAGGATGGATAAGATCAGGAATGAGGTTATACGAAGAGAGACTTCAGTGTACAACCAATATACGACAGAATAAAACAAAATAGACATCCACTTGAATAAGATGATGCGAGAGAGGATACTAGCAGCTACCTGAGCTTATCAACCTGTATGAGGAAGAGTTGTTGGGAGACCGAGGAAACGATGGAACAGTCTAGACAACCTAATCCCTGCATATCTTTTACACTAGAAAGAACAAACAACTATTTCCGTTAGTAAATGTTTCACTATTTCAAAATGGTAGCCGTTTTAATGGCTTGCGGTAACAAGCGGATTATGTTCCTTGACGATATTCAACTTTATTATGACCAAACCGAAAGTTAAATCCAACTCGGAAACCTGTTGCAGCGTTAAAAATTAATTTTTTTATAAAACTAAAGGTCTAATTTGTGTTTTTCAAGAACTCTTTCGGTTATCGGGAAAAATAATTTTAAAGTGCAACGGTGTTTGGAGCGGCGGCTCAACCAACACAGCCACTGCCACTGTTACTGTGTGTGTTCACCGTGACTGGCTGTACCTCTATCCGCATACTTGACTAAAAAACATATAATTAATAAACGAAGTACGGGCAACTCCTCGTGTTGTGTGGGGTAACGCTAAGATACCATAACGATAATACGGATTTGAATACTAGATCGTGGATACCGGTGTTCTTTGGTGGTTTGGTTTCAATTAACCACACATCTCAGGAATGGTCGACCTGAGACTGTGTAAGACTACATTTCATTTGCATTCATACATATCATCTTCATTCATCCTCTTAAGTAATATCTTACGGCGGTTCCGGAGGCTAAACAGAAAAGAGAGTAAAGCTAAGAACCGTGCAAAATACTTTTTTACCAGCACGGACAGGTAAACAGCTACAACTATTATTTTTAAGATTGGGGCCGACTATTCTGAAACCCGCATACTTCAAGCCACTCAGAATTACTAGTTCTGTTTTGATCAAATTGTTGCTATGAAGAAGTTACAATACACTGATAGTTTGTATAAATTGAACAGGCTTTAATTGTTATCTATCAGTATTATTCTTACAAGCATGAGGTTGATGAACAGAGTGGAAGTACAGACGGGAAGAGCAAGCGAAGCGAGCCCTGACCAGCTAGTATTTTAATTAAAAGTATAACTGAAACATCTCAAATAAAAATAATAAAACAGACTTCAAAGAACGAAAAAATTATATTTATTATTATTTCTTTGAATTTTAACTTTTGAAATGAGCAACAAACTTTTCAGGAAGTCGATGTAAGTTGTTTGTTTTTAGTTTAATTTAGACCCGACCCAACCCAAAAAATTCGAAATTTACAGAAAATACGAATAATATTATTTATTACTTATTAAAAGGTTTTTTGAAATCAATTTTATTTATATTTTTACTTATTTATTTTTATTTTCCTAGCATCATAGCTCTTGAGTTATGCTCATCACCTACCATTCTCCTACCGAAGTATGGTAATAGAGTCAAAAATTAAGTATGGGTTTTTTCATTTCTTTTATTTCCATTGTCTTGTGGGAATTCATTTTAACTTATGTCACAACCCTTTCCTTCAGAATCTTGGTATATCCATCATTTTTCAACGTGCAATCTACTGGAACTAATGAACAAGGGCCTTCAAATTTGAAACAATTCCAAAAAATGTTTTCCTTGGGGATTTGTAACTGATTAGTGGGTACGAGCAGGTAATATATTTTCATCTGATGCTTTCTTAACGTATGGAACCCTTTGCCTCTGAACATAAAAATGTGACTTCGGGAAACATAAACCTTTTTCAGTCATCTTTGGTCCAGTTAACATGTGCTTTGGCTCACAAGAGCCTTTCTTGCACATTGCTGATGTTAAAAACCGCTTTTTAGTTTGCCAACGAGCATTCTGTCCAGCTGCAAGAAATCGGCGTCTAAAAGTTGTCACGTGTAAATCTGTTTCACTGGTTGCTAATTCTCGATTTAAGTTCATAGTAGATAATTTTGGATCAACTTTACTTTTTTTCACTAATAACCTATCCTGTGTTGGAATAGTTTTTCTTGTACGGCCACATTTGCCTTTCGTTTGAGGTGGAAAAGGAACCAGTTTCTTTAAATTGTTTTGATATACCATTTTCTGTAAGTAGTCGAACTATACGTTTAGAAGCTATTCTTCGTTGTTCTTACTGGTGTGCTCAGAAAGAGCACATTTTCGAACGCTTTGTTGGATTTATGTCCATTATTATGTATTCAAGACACACAGAACATGGTCGAACTGAGAATGTACAAGACTACACTTCATTTACACTCATACATATCATCCTCATTCATCCTCTGAAGAATTATCTAAACGGTAGTTACCGGAGGCTAAACAGGAAAAAGAAAGAAAGACACACAGAACAAAAAACACAAAAATATTATTTTAAAATAATAAATGAAATAAACTTTCATAAAACACAATTTATAAAATGAAAATTGCTAAATAACCAAAAGAACAATTAACCTCACATTACATAGACAACTTAAAGAATGGGTGTGGTCAAGCGGTGTAGCCACAATACAGAAATAAAAAAAAAATTCCCTTTGTTCGGATTAATTTACTGTATTTTCTAAGCGATTTTTTTTGTCTTTGTAAGCGTAGTGGTAGTGCAAAGGACAAAAAAAAGTAATACGTTAGAGGCAATATTCGGGTTAGAAGAGCCGATGAAAGTTAAAAAATAATGATTTTTGTAATTTCTTAAAACCTTTTTCTGTTTATTTAAACCTTTAATAATAATAATAATACCTGAATAAAATTTCATCATAGTTTACCCCCTCCCCAAAAATTAAATCTTCGGTAAATTTTTGTTGGTTGTACATTTTTCAGTGGAATGTTTTTTTAGTTTCTTCCATTTAACATAGTAAACGTATTTTTATTAAGCATGGGCCGTTGGTATTAATACATAAATTATTTACATAATAGTTTCCACTTACCAACAATCTTTAAAGTAATGCTCGAGCGCTTTCGGATTATTGATCCATCCTCAGGAACAATAATGTGTTATACATTATAATTATTTACTTCACATATCATAAATTATACTAAACTGAATTTTATAAAAATATAAATGTAACAATTGATTATCAGAAGGTAAAATAAAGTTTACGTTATCCGTCAAGTCAGTATGAAGGTCTCAACTATTAAGTTTATTAGTATGAAGCAGGATTACCAACCTAAGGATCAAAATTATTGTTTAATATTTGTTTGAATAATACATCATTTTCAAATTTCGTTTGTTCATTTATCAACATTTTATTATTTAAGTATATATAATATTTGTTTTATGAAAGTTATTCTAAGATATTGCAGCAAAATTGGATCGTTCTTTATACAATTAATGTGTTCATTAATTTCAGTCGAAAAAGATCGGTTAGTCATTCCGATATATTCCAGATCGCAATTTGCGCATTTTAAACTATATATTCTCTGTTTATCTACATTGACATTTAACTATTATTCCCTGTTTAATTACATTTATTGTTATGTTTTATTAATCTAGTAGGATCTCTGTTATTTATATAGTTAATTATTTTGTTATTTGTTGTGTATACAGTTTTTAATTCAAAAGATTTAAATTTATTTATTAGGCTTTCATTACATCCATTAGTTATAGCTATATATTTGATATTATTTAATTCAATGTTTAATTTTATATTGTTATGTTTTAAATATTTTATACCACTGTATATTAATGAATTAAACGTCGACATTTTTTGATTCCAAGGATGAAACGAATTATAATGAATTATGGTGTCCTTTTTAGTGGGTTTCCTATATATATATATATATATATATATATATATATATAGGAAAAATATAAAAATATATATAGAATACACAACAGTGTATATATATATATACACACTGTTTATTATATTTATATTTTTATAAAATTCAATTTAGTATAATTAATGATATGTGAAGTAAATAATGTATAGCACATCATCGTTGTTCCTTAGGATGGATCAATATTCCGAAAGCGCTTGAACATTATTATTAAAGATTGTTTAAGTGGACACTATTATATGAATAATTTATATAATAAACGTTGACAAATCAAAAAACTTTCTTGGGAGGTGATTTTGGAGAAGGGAGCCGAAAAAGTAAAAAAACGATTTTTTTAATTTAAAAATTTTTTATATTATCATTATTTTTCCCATTAAGTAAGAATAAATAACCAATCCCAGAAAAATATAGCAATTTGTCAGCTTTTTTATTAGGAAATCTATTGGAGGAATTAATCTAACGAGTGAAATATGTACACTGTCTTAATATACAACTTTTAGTAGGGATAGCATTCCTTCTTTAAAAAATTTAATCGATTTGGATCATTTTAAATAATTAAAAGGATATAATTAAAATATATAAAATTTGCATAAAATTTTTACACAAATATTTTTTTGAAACTTCAAACGAGATTCAGGCTCCTTTTATATCAAAACAATGTTTTGCAGAACGGTCTGCATACATAAAATAATAATAATTATTATTATTCCACAAAATAAACAGATTACAAATGAAAATAAAATTATTTGCAGTTATAAATTCTTAATACATAAGCTTAGCAGACATACATCCAAAACAATATAAAATAATAAACGTAAACAATTATTACATAATCTTGTGGAACTAGGTACCCCCTATAGTAATAACTGTATTGGAGGTTACCATCCATTATTTTTCAATGAGCAAAATAGTAAACTAACCATTTATTGGATAATGGTCAAGTGTGATTTCCAAGCGGATATAAAAAATACTTTCACGAAAATAAAAATAGCCCTTGTTCTTTCAGAAGATACCACCAAAGATACATTGCTGCGAACAGATTTGCCTAGATATCTTATTTCTATCGTGAAGAACGATAATCGTCGATTTTAATGATCGAGTTACGTTACCTAATTTTCGATTGCTTTTAAGAGAGCACAAACCTCATTAAAATTTGGTTATTCCCGTTAAATACATTATCCGTTATTGAGTAGTTCTGGAATAAGTAGGAATTATTAATATGAGTAATATTCATGTTAATGTTCAGGATAATTGACAAACTGGATACGCGTTCGCGCGCGTACACACATTCACAGTCAGTAGAATCTTTGAGGACAGCTGTTTGATGCTTAACGATAGAAAGAAATGTTAATACTTAATACTTTGTGCAATTTTCTTTATAGCATGAAAATAAAAAAACATATTTATTTGAAGGAATATTAAAAGTTTTGAAAATGTATCATACCCTTTGGGCGATTATATTTGCAACCTAAGACTTACATGAATTAGTGAGAGTGTGCATGCGCGCGCATTTGTGTCATGTTTAATGTACCTTTTTTTTAAGTTTTTAATAATAATAATAGTGATGCTATACACAACAGGCTATGTAGTGAGCATCATTACCTCCAGAGAAGCAACTCAAGGCTGGTGTTTCTTGTAGTTCAGGTCTTTACATTCGGTACAGCCATAAGAAAGACCGGGAAAATGAATGTAAAGCAGATGCATAATAATATAGTTAATAGATAATGAATAGATAAATATAATAGATGAGGAATAGATTAATATGCTTCTCCACGGATAAAAATGAAACTGCTCAAGCTACTGACTGGATGGCTCAAGCGAAACTGTATGTAGTAAAACCTTTATCAGAACAGCATCACAAAGTATACAATTAATTATAAAACATAGAATAGATATAATTATATAAAAAACTTTATATAATATATAAAGTTCATTTAAAATATAAACACATGAAAGAATGCTAAGAAAAACGAATGAAGGTATCAAATATAAAAAACAATCACAATCCGGAAGCCTAATCATAAAAATTGAACAGGATGCAGGGAATTCTAGCTTTTCTTTAAATTTTTTAATTAGTATTATTTTACAATTCATCAGTAGAGTAACATTATTTTTGTAAAAGAAAAATATTTTCAACTGTATTTTTAATAAATTGGTGGAAACAGTCTTTGAATGGTTCGGTAATTTGTTAAAAATGGCAACGGAAGTATAATAGATCGTTCTTGTAAGCCGAAGTGTCATGTCCAGTTACACGAAAACAATTCTGTTGTCTGATTTGATGAAGATGGGTATCGATATATTTTTAAAATAAGTAATTATTCTTTTTAAGAAATTATTGAAGGAAAAATAATTTTTTAAAGAAACATTATACATTGGTAAATACAAACACATTAGATAAATTAACATTTTTAATTTTCTAAATACAGATCAATGATTCTTACTTGTGGACACCAAAAAATGGCCTGACAACCCATTTTTGTAACTTTTCGAAAGAGCCCCCAGAGATGATATAATTAAGACGGGGATATATGTAAGTACAATTATGTAGATTGCATGCGTAGCGTTATACTGAAGGGCTTCAAAGCAAAACAATACGGTTCGATTTTATTGTAAACTAAATCAACTTGATCATCACAACAAATGTTTAATCTAATAGAACACTAAGAAATTTCGGTTTATGTTAACATAAATACTGAAATAACGTAATCAATAATGGAAATTCTATCCATGCGATTAGCTACGTTACATCTACCTGAGAAATACAAGAATGTATTTAAACCTGAGAATACAATGGTTTTATCAATTTTTAAATTTAAACGGTAATAATCCAAACAGTGAATAATTTTTTGAACTGCTAAAGTAGATTTTTTAGGTAATTTTAAATAATTCTCTTCTGATATAAATACAGTTTTGTCAACTGCGAAGGGAATAATAATTTTCTATGATAAGTTCTACTATAAATGAACGTGAGTTGAACCGTATTATGTTTCATTATGTGATATCCGTATCAGTTGTACGTGATTTGACGTGAATCGAAAGTAACTCCTAAAAGTCACAGACATTCTCAAGATAAAATATCCTACCCAGATTTATTAAGAAAAGCAAAGAGTGATGTAGTTTCCCATTGTCATCTTCACTAATCTAAATATATGGTTGCATATCAGTGTCAAAACCACCAAAATGCAGGTTTTCAGTTGTATTAAAAGTGATATGTTTATCACAGAGATTCGCTTTAAAGTGAAAATCATTACTGTCAGAGAAAGCAGCTCAAGGCTAGACCCTCTGTAGCTCAGGTCTTTACATGCGTCACAATCATAAAAAAGAACGGGGAAAATAATGTAAAGCAAGCAAATTAATATACCCTTCCTGTCGTGAAACGGTGGCTATACACGGTTAAAAACTTTAGATTGTATAAATGATTAAGAAATAAATAAATAGCCTAAAAACTTCCGGTTATAAAGAAAAAAAATGCATATAAAATTACAGCAAGTGTGCTAGTAGGATTACTGTATTTTGGTGGACTGTATTAATCGGCTGTTTAATATGCGTATATTTATTTTAGAATAAAGGAAGTGCTGATGATAATGTCAGATAAGTTTGATTCTAATGAAAAAAAAATTATAATAAAAACCAATCATCCTAAACATAAAGTAGATGTAGTTCTTTGTCTGTTTTCGGTTTAAATTACAACGGTATGACGAATTCCTTATTATTATTCATAATTGATTTAATTTATTAAATGATATTTATGTTACTGATAAATAATTAAATACATAATGATCATGGTACATACAACAATATACCATGCTACACAATGGCATAATATAAAATAGAACGTAGTTATTTCATTATTCGACAAATACCTTCCCTTACAGAGAAACTTGTAATGTCTAATAATTTATATTTTTTAGTTTCATCGGTACCGACCTAACCAAATTTACTAGCGGTGATTACCGCTATAAAGGAATTCGCTGAAAAGATTGACATAACGTGGAAAAAAGGTTTTGTCCTTTTTTTAAAGATTATTTTAAACTTTATTTATTTACCCATAAACTTAGCAACTTCAGATTGACGCGGATTACTATAGCAATGAAAAATGCCAAATCTTCTGGATATAGTAGAATCATCAGTCATATGTCTGTATATATGACAATGAATATGTATTTGTATAGCTCTGTGTGTGTGTGTGTATGAATATATATATATAGTCACTACCTCGAAGCCTGGCTTTAGCTATACATTACTAGTATCATTTGCTAGTTAAAATCTAGGCAGTATGGAGGGGTTTATTTGGCCAAAGGTTTTGTGATATTAACCAGTTACTTTTCCTTCCTAAGACTTATTCTACAAGCTTAATTACAAATTTATTAATTATATAAAAAGATATATTTTTAATATTATTAATCATGAGGAACCGATTTATGAAAATAAACAAAAATAAAAGGTACTGGCAAAACTCTTTCTACCACGGTGCTTCCAGTTATAGAAATGGCAAAATATTTGAAGGAATAAAAAACGTTATTACGAAAAATTATACAATTTACGCTCCTTTATAGTAACTACTCTTTCTGAACGGGTAAGTGGAATCAAGATTAATATGGGTATTTTGCTTGAGCACTAAGTATTATGGTCGTCCATCTCCCGTTTTTTATAAATGAATTTTATTAAATAAATCGAATTAGGAAAATTATTGTTATTAAGATTTGCATCACCAAATATAAGAATAGAATATAGTGCATTTTCTTAAAAAGAAGAGTTCGGATGTAATTCAGTGACAGATAAGCGACAAATTAAAATGAGTTTTAAGAAGAAAAAACCTAGTAGTTGAACTCTCCGTTTATTTTTTATATTAAGCATGTGTGCGTGTGTGTGTACGATTTACTTGGAATAGGGAGGAAAGATGTAACAATTAGTTTGTTTTACTATGTACGTTTGCTAGCTACTACTAACAAGTGTTGACTTCTGTGAAAGGACAGGAAGGGGGTATTGAAACAGCCACAGTGAAGTAACGTAGGTTACGTTTAGCAATAGCAGTGGTGAGATTGGGGCGGGTGGAGAGGAAGTACAGTAGTTAAATTTATAAAACAAAAAAAGTACTGGTCCAACTAATATATAAATATTCGTTGGAGATGTACTTTTTTGTTTTATAAATCCGTAATATATATATAAACACCATAATGAACAACAATAGATTTAACCAGCTTATATATACTGGTTAAGTTTCATTATATCAACTCTTCGATTTTCATTTATCTTTTAAACATTTTTTTCAAAATATCTTTCAAATTATTTTTCACTACACTCAATCTCCTTTAAAATCTTTTGCCTCTTGTCTCCTGTAATCTTAAACTTATTTTACATCGTAGCATTAAGCAATATTAAAAAAAAAATCTTATTTGGACACTAAATTACTTCCTTGTACGCATATTAAATTACATATACACATTTTTTTTTAAATTAAAAATACATTAAATTCTATTTCATTAATAACTTCTGATATTTTTTCATATTTTTTTTATTGTTATTAAATCATTATTTATTGCAAAAGTTTTTTTTTTATAATCAGAGGTTAATGATCATTAATCAATACATTTAATTTAAAGAAAAAGTTAAAAAAAGGAGATGAAGTCTGATTTGACCCGATGTGCCTTTCCCTTGAACGATCCAAAAGTTTAATTAATTAACATTCTATTTGGCTGTAACTCTAGAACCAATGAAAATAAGCTATATCGTTGAAAAGCTCTCAATCCGAACTTATTACTGTAATTAATAAAAAATCAAAAATCCAATTTTTTGGGATTTTTTGGTCCAGTCGATTGGACTCATTTCCCCACAACTAATAAATATTTTCATCAGAATAATAAACTATATTATAACTTACCGAAATAATGGTATAGATGTGTACACAGACGTTTAAAATATTTTGCTTGGATCACGATTTTACTTAAGCCATCTGCTAATGACGCTAACAAATCTCTTACCTTGTAATTCAATTCAGTTCAATAATCAAAAGTTATTCTAGTAATAAATATTAAAATGGTTAAGAGAATCTTAGTGTATTCCCATATTTTATATTTTAACCAGGGAATATTACTTTATTTTATATACACCATTTATTAGTTTGAGGAGAAACAAATTTTGTCTCTGACCAACAATTCTTGATTTTGTACAACTCGTCAGATAAATTATTTACCATTCTATTCTTCATTATAAATTTTCAGAGTAGAATATGATGACAACAGTAAACCGAACAAAATGGATGGATGGAGTTAAATTGAAAAAAGGAAAGAGTAGACATTTACCAGATTTTCGTACGTATTTCAGTGGGGTAAGTTTTGCATAAAAATATAACAACAGTTTGTGAAGGAGCGAAAGTAACTTCTCCTGAATGGAAAGTAATTACACAGCAAATATTTATAAAAATTTGCCAGAGATTAAAAAAACAAAGATAGTACCTTTAATCTGATTGTGGAGGAAGATAGCGTAAGAATAGAACAAAATAACGAGTAGAGAAGAAAAAAGCGAATTATTTACCGGAAAAAATTCCTTTCAGAAATATCATTTATACCAATACCGGTTCGAAGAGTATTGTAATTAAAAGTACATAAAAGCAAATAGACATTTTATCATTTCTTAAAAACAAGGATAGACCAAAAGAAAAATACTCGTATAGTGCTTTTGTAGAACCTCACGAATGTAAAGGCAAGTTTAGCCTTTAATTGTTATTAACAATTTACTGAAAAAGGGCTTTTTTGATTTGGTATAGACATTTTCACTAAAAATAGACAAATTATTAGGAAACAGAAAGTATTTATTACACTTTTCGTTAGAATTAAATCGTCGTCATTAAATTCTATTACTCTATAATAAAACACTACAAAAAAATAAATAAAATGACTATTTGTAATTTACACAAAAATAGAAACTTCAATTTATATAAATAAACTTACCACCAGCAGATTCGTTGTCGCTCATGATAAAGTTTAGAAGGAAACCTGAGTTCCGAACAGAGTACTAACAGAGGACAATGTCACAAACGAGTGATGTGAAGGCTTTGCCGAGAATGCCGCGGCTCGTGAACAGTGTTACCACATGACAGATATAGTTTATTTATTTGACTTAATGGTTTTATATTACTTTCCTGTGTTGATTAATCTGAATGATATTCGTTTGTTAATTACATTTTGTATACAAATTAAATAAATGTAAATAAAAATAACAATTATTATATTTAAGCTAATTATTAAAAGTATAAATGATTTAAATCATTTAATTGCTGAATTAAATTGCTCAATACTTTTTTAACCTAATCTAAATGACTGTCATTATTGTTCTAATTAGAACAATGATTTTATTCAATACTAATAAAAATAAATACATTTTAACAAGTAAAAAAAAAAAAAAAAAAAAAAAATGGCATTAAAAAGATTTGGTAGGCCTAATAGTGAAGTAGTTTCTTGAAACTTATATTTTGAATATTATTTGGTGTATATAGGGCGAACCGAATTAACTAAAATTATTATTTTGCTGTATCATTTTTTTAATGTTCTAGCTGCAGTACCCGGCTTCGTACGAATGTCGCTCCAAGTTCATTTCACGAGCCATCTGCGGCTCCTTAAACGGCCGAACCACGACAAATTTACATATGATCAAATACATTTAAAAGGTAAGTTTTAATAAATTGTTCAATAGTTTATAAATGTGTTCAATAGTTTCTAGCATTAAATCCTTTATTAAGAATATGTCTAGTATAAATAGACATTACAAGAGGGTGGAATAATAATTCCACATCACAAAATTTTATGGGTACTCTACGTACATCCTGAATTAGAAAACATACGAGAAAACTGTGTTCCATGGCAAGATTACGGGAAAAGAGTATATAATGCAGTAATCGTTTGATCTCAGTTGAGCACTTATAAGTTCAAAGTTTTGTTAAAATTAATTGAACAGTTTTTGTGTCACTCAAAAAACCCACATATAAAGCAAATAGTAATTCTAAAAATGGTTAAAACATATAAGAAAAAAGTCTCTAAAACCACCCAAGACAAGTCAAATTTGTCCTTTATGATTTGGCAGCATCTATCTTGGTAGTCTACTTAAAACTTCATCTGCATGGGTTTACCATATCTTTTGAGACTCCTTCTAATCTTGAAACTGGCTGGCTGTCTAATGTTTACTAATCAAAATATTATGGAGTGTATATACTTTACAGCAAACATTTTTATTCTTTGAAAGGTATGACCAAGAAATGAAAAATTTTAAATTTAAAATTATGAAACAAAAGAAAAGAAAATTTTAAATTATGAAACAATCTTGAAAATTCCTAAGTTGTTAAACAACTAAGGAATTTTTACTTACATAGGAATTTTTTAAGCTAAGCAATAGCACCTGCTTCTGTGGAGTTACTGATGGCCTGTTTTAAAATGATTAGGAAATCCTTTAAGTATGTAAACATACTAGTTTGATCTATATGATGTTTCTATCAAATTTCATGTGTTTTTAAATTTTATACTAATAAAATATGTTTTTATATACTACGCATAAAATTTGGTTGTTGAGACAAACGTATTAGTGTATATTGTTTCTATGAGGTGATTTGAAAAATTTGATTTTCTAGTTGTGTGTAGTGCTTACATGTATTTCTTGTATCTATAGATTAATGTGTGTCGATTCTGTCCAAAGTTATTACAACTGACACATTTGTAACACATTTAGCCATCTCACACAATCCAAATATCCAGCTTTTTTTAATGTATATTGTATTGTCTAATATATAAGCCTTTATCAGCTTACAATACACTGCAGAATATGATATAATAAAATATCTGGCACAAGTTAATGACTATTAACCACACTTTCTACATAAAATACAAAATAGAATCAAAAACACATCTACTAGCTGAAAGTAAATCACACAAATGTACATCATAACAAGATACCCAAGATCAAATAGAATACTAATAAAAATGCATGTGATAGCAATTCAAAAGTTTGCAAATTATCTCCTGCAATTCTGAGGGATTGGCATACTATTTGCAACAAAATATTCAGTTCAATGAAGAAGGCATCAGGAAACTACTTTATCTTGTATGCTTGGCATGAGATATTATCATTCTTGGGAATGGGTATTCCATTTTTGTGAATGATTGATGTCTCTTGTCAGGTTACAAAAGATTTTACCCATACTAAATGACATACTGCCATATCCAGCATGTGTGCATGTTGACACCCGACTACTGTCAGAAATGTAACAGATTGCAATATGAGGTGAAATTCATTGGATGAAAGGAACTTTTGTAGTGTCATAACACAAAAGAAACTGATATTTTGACCTTCCTAATTATGATATAAAAAAGTAAAACATATTTCAAATAATTTATGTAAAGCTAACATTAAATTCTCAATATTAGAGAATAATTACTTACAAGAAATACACCCAACCACAAAAGATTACACAATTTTATAATTTCAAATATTATATTTCAAATCTATTCACTGAAAGAAAATATGTTTTTTGTGTTATGACATTCTCATTGGTGTGTTCACTTCGTTATATGTGTTCAGAAGAAAATAAACCACTGGTGATAGTTAAATGAATTTTATTATAAAATAAACTTAACAAAATTATATAAAATAAGTGCAATATAAAAAAACACATTTATATTTTAATATATCAATAAATTAATAAAGAATATAAAGATATTTTATCTTAATACTTTAACAAAATAAAGCTTATATATTATATTTTTTAAATATTAATATGAAAAACAATTTAAAAAATTAAAAAGTACTGGTAGTGCAGTACTTACACCATAACCTTTGACAATTTGGAATAATGTGTTTTAAAGCTACAGTTTGCAGTGACTAAACCTACTTTCTATGGGCCCCCATTACAAAAAAATTATATTAATTCTAAAAAAAGAAAACCAATTGTCCATTCATCTGCTAACTAACCTACTTTACTTATTTTATGGGTACAATGCACAAGCACGACAAATTGTACCTTAAAAAATTCATCTTCATTATTAAATTTTATATCATAATGATATAACAACAGAATAACATTCACATGGAATAAAATAAATGAAATGTAATTAATTTTTTTTCAGTTATGGAATCATTATAATACTGCAAATTGTAAACATTGAAGTTTAATAAAATGAATCCATTGCTAAGTATTTTGCAACAGTTTCTTTTCTATGAATTTTTGTTTATTCAGGCAGTTAAGGTTATTAATAATCGTTTGAATTCTGCTCCACAGTCATTCTGAAAAATACATATAATCATTAAAATTTTATATATATATATATTTTTTTCTTGTTTTGAAAAAGAAGAAAAACAATAAAAATTAACAACATATATTATACATTATATCTGTACAGTAAATAAATGTATGCTCAAATTTATATTTACACAGCTTCTATTAATTTTATAAAATAAACAATTTTTATTAAAACAGCAGTATGCAGCATGCATAGAAAATTAAGCAGTACTAGAAATGAAATTTGAAAAAAATATTTCAGTGCTCTCAACTGCACTGATTAACAGTAGTTTAACCAAGACTTATTTTATTCTAATAACTGTTCTTTTTTTTAAATAAAAATTAAAACACTTTTCATATTCCAAATAAAATGACTAACAGAAAAAATAAATTAATACATTATAATTAATGTGAAATAATTACAAATCATAAAAAAGAGTATAATTCATCACAAAAAGTTACTTTTAAAAATAGAGATAAAGAAGCATATCCTTGTAATAATCTTTTAACACATAATTCATGCATGGTTCATGCAGTAGCCACCATTTTGTTAGCATCTATGTTGTACAGAATTGTAGAGCGTAAGGGTGAAATACGCAGCTGTTTTTGGTACCAAGTATAGTCGCTTAAGAAGCCAACACCAGCAGTATCCTCAGGTAGTCACCAGAACAATCGTTCTGTACAACAATAAAAAATTATTTTAAAATAATAATGTATCCCTGCAGTACAGATTAAAAATGTTGTATATATGTTACTATTAAAGTGTGTTATCCTATTATTTTATAGAATAATGTATAATTCCATGATGTAATCGACAATGTTTATTAAAAAAATAATGAACCGATTCTTTAATTCATATAACAATGTACAATTCTTTAGAACTTCTACATTCATCTTTTAGAGTTGTATACCACTTGAGGGTTTTATTTGGTAGAATAAATGATAATCAAATATGCCAAATAGTAATCTACATAATATACAGGAATTTCATTAAAATTGATTCACATTTATTGAAGTTATAATGGAAAAAGATAATCAAATAATCACACTTAATATCACTAAGAAAGATTTAAAAAGAAACCAAATTTATAAAACAGTTAAAGATTGAAAATTATTTATTTTAATGGAGTTGTTATTTCTCTATAAAAATAACAAATTTCAGAATTTAATAGTAACATATAAAAATTTATTTAAAATATGAGACCATTAGTAATAAAAATCACAAAATAAGTATAATAGAACAATTGATGGCATGAACAGCAAGCTAAACTGATAAATTTTTTTTTTTGCTGTCTCACACACAACAAATACAGTACAGAGTACACAAAACTCTCACAATATTTGGAGAAAGAGTAAGACAAATAGTAATAGATCATTAGTAATTTTAGATTTATGTAATTAATTACATTCAATGAATTTCACAGTAAACTTTGAAAATGTTTTCCTTCATTATTCTTTTTTTCAGGAACATGTTTTAGGAGTTTATTCCATCTTCTGTTCCTTTCCTTTATCTAGATGTTACATTTTTTATTTTCTTTTAAATTTATTAACTGTTATTGCAAATCAACTGTTATTGTGAGATTAATTGATATAGAATGGTTGTATGATTTTTTGTGACTCATTTTAAGGATTGTGATTAGAAATTGAATCATTTAATGTGTAAGATTGTTTGAATTTTATTTTATTTTTTTAGTTAATTAGATATTGTAACGCCTAGGCTAGACTACATAAACTATCAATCGAAGTCTTACTGTAGACCAGCTTCAGGCTGTTCCAAATAACAACCAATCAACAAAAAGCAGCTGCAAAGTGGTAAATATAAACAACACACAGATAACAGAAAGCGTGGACCATTAAATTGTTCCAAAAAAGATCCACAGAAGTCATCACGTAGGAAGTTGATAAGAGATGAGATCATAGAAAATATGAGTCCTCAGGGAGTAGTAGTGATTGTGATATTACAGTCTCCATTATGGTCAATCTACCATGGCAAATAGTATCAGTATTACCAGTACTGGTACTAACACAATTCCTGAAAATGACATATCTCTTTCAAATCAATTTGATCATCTACCAATGGAGGAGACCAACAGTACCGTTCACAAAAGGAAGAAGTTAAACCTCCTCCAATAGTATTACATGGTATTATGAAGCTATGTGAGTTGTTGAAATCGATGGTGGATAAGACAGAATACAATGTAAGCATAATAAACAATAAACAACTTCAATTGCAATCGACAGATATTGAGAGCTGTAAGAAAATAATTTATGTGGTTTGTGAAAATAAACTAATAGGACATACCTTCACAAGACGTGATGAGAGGGCATTTTGGGTGGTGAAGAATCTTCACCTTCTGATCCCACTTACAGTTATACAGGAGAAGATTGAAAGTCAAGGGCACAAAGTTTGGAGCATCGTAAACGCTCGCCACTGAGTAAAAAAAGTATCTGGCCACTTTTTCAGTATTTATTATAGATTGTGGAGTGTGCAGATTATCATTTGCCAATTGCTAGGGGTGCTCACCTCAATTTGTACTGATGAATATGTAGTGAGTAGCTCTTCAATTGGTTTTCATATAACCGTCTTCTAAGTGGCTTTTTAAATTCAGGATTAACAACAAGTTTTGTCGAAGTGGATAATACCTTTTGAACCACACACTTTTAGATGTCATTTTACCATTAATAACAAAAACGTTTTTCTAACATTTTAAACCCTCTTCACATTTTTTAACATTTTATATTTTTTGAAAGTCTGACTTTCCTCAAACAGACTATATATGGACTTTTGCAAGAAACTTAGTAACCCATGTTTTGTAACTTTCCCATTAAAAATATTAGTTTTGTAGAAACAAAACTTGATATCAAGAGAATAAATTAAATCCATATTTATTTAACGGTGATTTTGGTTTAACTAAACAACTGTTTACTTTCCCACTTTACTCTCAAGATTAGTATCTATTTATGTCAGAAAAATATGTTAGTAGAATGATTTGAAATTGATGCGTACTAGTGTCAATTATTAATATTAAATGCAATGGTAAATTCCCTAACTGAATTAGATAATGCTTGTGATTGCATGCTGAAGCAAAGAAGAAATTTTAGAAAAGTGTAGCCATTTATTTATTTTATCAAGCCAGAAAATATTGAAATTTTGATGATTGTTTTTATAAAATTAAAAAAAATATAATTAACTTATTATTGTATAATATAATATCTAGATTATTGTATTTAATTTAAAGAAATACATAACTGAAAATTAATTATTTAAGTAATAGTTAATTTTAAATAAAAAAGTTAAAAAATTACCTTCTAAAAGTTTATCTTTACACAATGTGACACAAAATTAATTTTACCCTAATAACATTATTAATATTAATTAATAATTCCTACAAACACTGACTACATAATTTCTTAATTTATAACAAAACTGAGTTATTTTACATAGTTTCTCAGAACTTTAATGAAATATACAGCAACATAATGAAGCTTATCGAGTGAATAAAGATTTGTAATGCTTATAAGATATAAAAGGAATCTTCAGCAAGAACAAATTACTGAATCTAACTAATCTTTTAGAACCTTGTCATATAAAAACTTAACCTGAAAACAAATTAAGGATAATAATCATTCACTACTTTTATAGCAAACACTTAGTGACCTTGTGTCCTTAGAGTAGGAGGCATCTAATATAACACTATCATTATAATGGGTTGATGTATGTTATCTCTACAAAATGTACATTAGCATGTATTTTTAAAAAAGTAATAAATAATGAAAAGTAAGACAAAATTTGGTACTTACAGCAATACGTTCTTCAACAGGTGAACCATACAATTTATAATATTCTTCCTTGATATCTCCAAGATCAATTTCTGATCTTCCAACAATTATTCTTGTTAGTGTTTTATCAGAAGTACCAATGCCACTCATAGCCTCTTCTAATCTTTCAGCAAAGTACTTAGCCTTATTTTTGACACTTTTTACTATGAAAAAAAAAAGTATAAAATAAGATAAAATTATATGGAAATTTCTGAAATTAAAAGAAAAAAATTATTTTATTGAACTTTAAACAAATTAAAAACAATTTTAATCATTCTGTAGTTTAATTTTAGTCATTTGAAAAGTTATAATAAATGATGTAGTAATCACTAAACAAAGAGTGATATGTTGGTAAACTTGATATCAGTCAGTATCATTACATTCTTATGAAGTTTGTTAATCTTCTGAATCGTTCATCACATCAAAAAAGTGGTAGACATATTTATTGAAAACAATTTTGTTACATTTAATACAGTGTTCAGTGTTTAGTACAGTGTACAGTGTACAGAAGTTGCTGTACACTGGAATTATGGAAGTGTAATGACAGAACGATTTTAATTATTATTTTGTAATTTTATTTCATTATTTTATAGAAATGGATATTACAATAACTGGAATAGTTTTTATTCCATTTTATTTATAAAATGACCTCTTCCAACATCAATAAAACACTGCACACGTTTCAATTTATTTTCAAACACTCTACCCAGCTGCTGATGTATTGAAATGTCTCGTACATATGTCATTGCACTTTTAGTTCATCAATCTTGCATGGTCTGTTGCAATACACTGACTGTTTTGCTGTCCTCCATAGAAAATAATCTGGGGAATCAGATCAGGTGATTGTGCAGGCCACAAACCTCTCAAAATAATTCATTCACCAAAGACATTTCATAAAAATGTCATTGACCTGTTAGCTCCATGCACTGTGGCGCCATCTTGTTGGAAACAACCATGAACTTCTGTTAGCTGACTAATGAAATTTGTTAAAATAACACAATAATGATCGCTACTAACTGTATTTTCAAAAAAGATTGGATCCAAATGGGCATTCTGCTCATACTGACCCAGACTCCAATTTTACTTCATGTAAAAATTGTTCGTGTAATTCATAGGTGTTTGGTGTCAACAACAGACATGCATTTTGTGAATTAATGTATTCTCCCAGATGAAACCATGCTTCATCTGTAAAAAACGTAATATTGAGGATACCTACAGAATTTTGATCAATAAAATGTTTAAACCAATGACAATGATTCAGCTTTTTGGTATGATCTGTAGGGTTTCAGTTCTTGAACTCACATTACTCTGCAGGGGAAAAGTTTCAGTTCTTTTCTTATAGTTTTATGTGAGGTGGCAAGTCTGATTTCTTGCTATTGTGCTAATTTAAGTATTGATTTTGATGGACATTTGGCCATAACATCTTATATTACTGAGCAACACCCAACGAATCCACAGGACAATTAACCTAACGCCAAAAGAACAGAATGTCACATAATTCTAAAGCATACTGTACTGCAACGTTCCAAACACTATGTATTTATGTAATTTTTTTTCTTCTAAAATGAAGTGGCACAAAATTATTGGTAAAACGTCAGTATTCATATGTTGTTAGAGGTTTTGTTGTTCAAGTTTTCTTAATTTATACATCATCATCATTCAAAAAATAAAGGGTTTTTCATAAAACAGTTTTTTCTCTGTAACTATTATTTTTTTCTAAAAATCAAAGAAGATTAATGTTTTTAACAAAGTATCAAATTGTCACCTTATAATAACATCTAAAAACCTATATATTGAAAAAAAAAATTGAATGTGATAATACAAAATAAAATTCATTATTTCTACTAAATGTTTTCTAGAGACCATACACCTCTTACAGAATGTGATGATTCAAAACTTGCCTACATAAGAAATTTCCAATATCTGAAAGAGCTAAATAATCTAAAGCAGTCTGCTGAGTGCAAGAAGTTAAAAACATAAAACGATAATTTCATTTCAATGTATGTGGCTGAGAAATGATGAAACAAGTTCTTGTTGTCTGAGCCCACAAATTAATAGTTGTAACCATGATTGCCACTATATCTTAGGGTAGCTTTTTTTTGAAAGGAGAATAACTTGTAAATATTTTTGAAGACAAGGATGCAATTTATGTGAAAATCTTTAATTTCCCCTACAACATATCCACAAAATATGCCATTTACTTCTGCCATCCATGACTACAACTATTTTAAATATTTCAATATTTATAGGATGATATAAAAGCTATCAAATTAATATTCTGGATCTGGTTTCACTCAGAAAATGAAGTGATGCTCATAATAAAAAACATTTTCTTTGTGATTCTGTGACTTAAAACTACTCAGATGGTGTTTAATCAAATACCCACCTAAATATGTTAAGCAGCACTTGAATATATCAAATTATAAAAACAGAGAGAGGCAAATTATATTTTATATAAAGCACTATGCTGTTTGTATTTCATATGCAGTCTGCTGGTCTACCATCTGCAGTTAAATATAATTTTTAGCTATTACTTCTAAGGTGGCTGAATTTCTTATTCATCCAGAACTAACAGCAACAAACCCACCAACAAGAAAAATTTTGATATAAAAAACAGATGAAAAATGCTACTAGCTGAAAATCAAAGCCAGGACTAACTGTTTAAGAATCCACTATTTTCATAGTAGCATTAATACTAGTCAACCACAAAAAGAGCCGTCAATCATATTTACTTCTAGCTTTCCAATAATTAACACAACTACAGTATTAGAGTATAATATTTTACATGATTTTTTGAATTAATAAATTCATTGATTTTTTAAAAATTAAATGATTTTTACAAATGCAACACATCATCATTTTGTAAGTAATGTATTTTAAGCAAACATATTAATATTCTTTTTTTACCAATTGCAAGATATCCATGTTCAAGACTTCCTTCCAGTTCAGATTTTACAGTATCTTCAATATCGTTACCAGTTTTATTTTGATATTCAGCAAAAACTTGTCTTAGATGTGCATAAGATGATGTACAGAGAATAGCATTGAATGTAGATTCATCTGTACCCCACTGAGCTTCACCTGAATGGATAGAAAAAAAATAGAATTATTTATTTTTGTTGAATAGAAATAAATATATAATAATTTTTCTAAAGTCAATATCCACATTCCTCTGTACTAATATACAAATTATAAACCTAACTGATCCACCCAAGTACAGAAATATACATTAAATAAGATGACACTTACTTTTATTTCATATTTTACAAAAACGTTCATGGAAACCCACATCTTCAGTTGTATATATTATACTTTAAACTGTTCGTATCAAACTACATTCCACACTTAAATACATTCAAATTATCAAAAATATTATTTTTTTATTTTTTTAGAAATTAAAACTTTTTTTTCTAAATATACGTAAATATAGAAGTTAAAAATAAAAATATTAAATATTAAAAATTAAAAACTACATATATAAAATATGACGTCAAAGTTAATAAAAATTAAATAAATGAATGAATTAATGAATAACCAGAATTAACAGAAAAGCAACATATAACTTTGCCAACCAATGTTACAGTACAGTGTGGATTTGAATTAAATTAAACTGAACTACACAAATCAACCTCCATAGCACGAATGGTAGCGTCTCAGCTTTTCATCCAAGCTCCCGGATTTGAATCCTGGTCAGGCATGGCATTTTCACATGCTACATATCATTCATCTCATCCTCTGAAGCAATATCTAATGGTGGTCCCAGAGGTTAAAAAAAAAATTGAACTATACATTATCATTATTTGAAACAGTGTTACCATCTCTGTACCCTTTATAAGTGTGTCATCTGCATACTCTGTAAGTTGGTCAATTTGAATTTCCTTTTATATCTATATATACAGAATTTCTCTAAAATGTCTAAACCTTTATTATTATTATTATTATTATATTTCTTGATTTCCAATATTTCCAAATTGGTTTGAATATCGGAAATAGAGTGTTTGTTGTTAATAAGGTGGTCAGAAACATTAAATAAACCCAATTTTCAATTTTTATAATGTCTAACATGTTCAAGAAATCTGGTTTTAAAAGATTTATTAGCTTTTCCTATATAAATGTGGTCACAATCGTATTTTATTTTATAAATACTGAAATTATAAAATATTTTATAAATTACTGAAATTTGTAAGGCGTTATGTAATGGGTAAAACTGATGGTTTCTTAAGTTTTGTAACCTGAAAAATCAAATAAAACAGGTCTCAAAACTGTCTCCTGTAGTTTTCATGATATGAAATGTAAAACAGAAAAATTTGGTGACATAAAACATGTTTTTTTAGGTTTAACTACAATAACTTTGTTGTATGACTAATAAATGTGTAAATTTTAGTATTAAAACTTGTAGAGAATTAATTATAAGAAAACTGATCTAATAAAGTCAACAAGAAACAAACAAAAATTCAACTTTTATTCTTAAAACCAAAATGGAAAAAAATTATGAATTTGTAAAAATTAAAAACAGCTGTTTTTAGAAGAATAAATTTAGACCTTTGAAAACTTAGATTGGCAATATTAAACTGTAGGCTTCAAAATTAATTTTAATACAGTCACTGTTGTCATAAAATTTTGGTTTCTGTCACTGATTAACATGTAATTATTCTTCATTAATCTTCCCCATCACTTAGGCTTTTCTTGATCAGTCTTTTATAAATTAGCTCATCTTAGATTACTTCATGTGTGTAAGGCAATACATAGGACATTTTATCACATGAAACTTTACCAATAATTTTGAAAAACCTATGTACTTAATAGTGTACAAAGGAGGTTTTAAATATATGTTAACAAATTCTCTGAAATCTCTTATGTAACAGCAACATATAACAAATTTTCTGAACAAACAATAAGAAACCTTGCACTTTGGAGTTTTTCAAAATTATTTTATTAATTTTTAAACATGGCAAATCTCACCAAATACTAAAGAAAGACCAAAACAATTGAAAGAAATAAAAACCCCATTCTAGAGAAAAGTGGCACTAGAGGTTTTGCCTGCCAATGATCTCTTTCTCTCTCTCTCTCACACACACACACACACACACACACACACACACACACACACACACACACACACACACACACACACACACACACCCCTCATATGTGTTATTTTTTCTTCAGTGTTCAATTAAAATATTCTTTTAACAAGTCTTTTCTTATAAGTACAAATTTATATTTAAATATTTATAACTCATTTATGTTTGTTAAAATATTAATCTCCCATTAAATTTAATCTAACATGAAATTTTAAAACAGTTTTATGTTAAAGCCAAAAATATATAAAATCTATTACAATAAAATAAATATTTTATAATTTTCTTTGATAAATAAATTCTTAATCATTTTATAGCTGAATTTATTTTATGAATCCAGGGGTTGTTTGATAATGTATATATGTGTAATAAATTAATATTAAAAAACTATTATATTTATTTTTACAAACCTGCAGCGATTAGAGCATCAGCATCTTCAGCAGCTTTACCTGGATCTGCAGGGGTTTCATCACGATTAGCCTGTAAACAACAAAAAATTTAATGTTACAGTGACATATTATTAAAAATTATACATGTATACTTTTGGAATCAAATTGGCAAAAACATGTTGGCAGAACACTTTCTGAGATTTTTCTGAAGATAATTTAGATTTAAAAATTTTTTTTATGATTTAATTCTTTAGTCCTAAACCATCAAGGAAGGAGAACATAACTTAACATAAATGTGATTTGAGGATAAGAAATGACCACGGATAAGGAGAAAAATACCATAGCATGGTACGAGAAGCACTCAAAAGTTATCTACCCAGAGGTGTAGCGAGTTATGTATCGAGTTGTGTTTGATACCTATACATAGTTCATAATATGTTTTTGCTATGACCTAATTGTGATTGAATCTCTTTTACAAGTGTTGATGCAGTAGTCAACACCTACTGCATACTGCATCAACACCTCAAGTTACACAAATTAGTAATCCGGCTATGGCAATGAATTTGCAGATATTGGAGTTGATCAATCATAAAGTTTCTCATCAAAGAAGGGAAATGTCTGAAGGACATCCATAGTAAGTTGGTGACTGTGTATGGTGATAATGTGCCTTCACAATACTAAGTGAAATTCTGGTCCAAACAATTTAAGTGAGGCAGGGAATCCATCGAAGATGATCCCTGCAGCAGAAGACCTGTGGAAGCAACCACACCTGACATCTGGCAGAAAGAGTACAGACTGGTTATGGAAGACAGGCGTGTTAGGAATGCAATACTTACTACAGAATCTGTGGTATCCAAAGGAACCATTATAACAGTACTTCATGCCCATTTATATATGACAAAAGTCAGTACCCGATGGGTCCCAAGAAACCTCACACCATATCAGAAGCAATGTTGTGCACAGTTGAGTACAGAGAACTTGCAGTTGTGTGAAAAAAATCCTACGTATTTTTGCAGCAGGTGGGTGACTAGTGATGAAACATGGGTCCATTACTGGGATCCTGAGACCAAACAAGGTCCATGCAGAGGAAACATAAAGGATCCCCAACACCCAAAAAATTCAAGACCCAGCCATCGACTGGAAAGACCATGGCCAAGATTTTTTGGGATATTGAGGGAATTTTGCTGATTGAATACCAGGAGCACAAGCAGACTTTCACTGGTAATGTTTACGCTGAGCATCTTCAGAAGCTATGGGCAGCAATAAAGGAAAAATGGTAAAAGAAGCTAACCAAAGGTGTCTTGCTTTGCATGACAATGCTCCAGTCCACTCATCACAAGTTGCAAAACAAATTTTGAGGGAATGTAGATTTCAAGAACTTCATCCCCTCCTTACAGCCCGAACCATAATGTTTCAAAAAATAATAATTGTTTCAAATCAAGCAAAAAAACTGCATTAGAAAAGACAGATTATGGAATAATTAAACTACTTTAAATTTTAAAAAATGCTGTGTTAATTTATTTATCATGAGAAGATTGTGAATTTGTTTAAATTACCAACTTTTTAAATACAAATTAAACTAAATTTATTGACATATTAGTTTGTAAAACTTTGCAGTTTTAAAAAATGTACATTTAACGAATTTAGTAATCTTTTGTTAAAAATATTAATAATTCCCATCACTACCATTGTGGAAGAAAAATAGCAAATTATACTTATATCAGAATCATATAAACAGGTTTAGTCACCAAAGTATCAGTTACTTTGATTTTCCACCTAGTAGTATAAAGCTTCCTTAATAGCTCTATACACATTTATATGTTTATGTGTCTAGACCATTCATTCTCAAAGAGGGCAATAACGTCCCCTTGTGGGCTCTGGAAGCCTTCAGGAGAGTGGTAGAAGGCCCACAGAAATTGGGGGCATTCAGGCGGCTTAGGAACGTGATGGCTGATTAAAAGAAAAAGGTAAAAATTATGTTTTCCTGATATTTCAAACTAAAATGTAAAGTAAAACAAGTTTCAACTCAGAAATAGGATATGCCACGCTTAAAATCAGTAATTGCAATTATTATTTTTAACAGATGGTAAGTTTAAAAATTTTTGGGGCATTAGAAAATTGTTGATTCTCAATGTGGGTGGTGGGCGAAAAAGTTTGAGAATCAATGTTCTAGACACTTGTTTACAGATTCATTTAGACTGACCTGGCAAATTGAAACCAAAAGCCTCTTGAAATGTCCGGAAGTGTCACCTTTCAAATCATCTTCCAAATTACTATCATACACTGTTGAAACAAAAAAAAATAAAAAAATAAACAGGTAATTAATTTTTTATCTATTGCCAATCAACAGAATAAATTAATTAATTGAGATTATCATATCTCAAATAAGTCAACATCTTTTGTACAAACAAAACCAGCCAAAGCAAAAGAAAATATTGTTATTTTACAGTTAAGTAAGTAGAATTATAAAAAAGTAAAACTATTTTTACTTTTAAACAAACATAACTGAATGAAACAAACATAACTGATATATAAAATGTGCAGTGGGGGTAATATTTTTTGACCACCTCAAATCAAACAAGTAACATAGGTCAACAATACTGTTTTCACAGTTATAATCTTATATCTCAAGTCAAACAGATCACATTATAAATAATAAGTCTTCTCAGTCTTGTAACAAAAAGATCGAAAAATAACTTCATCTGAAACCTTGAAGTAAAACTACAACCACAGATTAATACTACAGATGTGTAGCATTTGTAAAATATTTTGATGCAAGTAAAATATTTCAATTATTTTTAAAATTTGTTTTGGTTTATTTTAAGAGGTTATCATTTTGTATAATTTTCACTACTATTTTCATTACTACTTACCAAGGAAACTCTCTTTGAAAGTAAATTTAAAAAACTATTCACTTTTTAAATAAATGGAGAATATTTATCCACAGTACTTTCTTGAAACTATTTTGCAGAACAATACAACTTAGACCAACAAAAATGTTGCAAAACAACTTAAAAAAAAAACTTTTGGAAGTATATTTCAAAATTTGTTTGAAAAATGAGCTGCTATTAACTTTTTTATCTAAAAATTTAAATGATATTTTATAATTTTAAAGCAAGTAAAAAAAATCAGTTGAACTTTTTGACAAGATTGCAACATGTTTCTTATTTAAAAAATCTGATATCTTAACACACCAATTTAAACAGTAGTACTAGTAAAGAATATCAGAAAAGTTTATTGAGAATTAAGTTTTTCATTCACATCATTCATTTCTATTCTTATATGCATTATTATGTATCACTAGTTGTAAATTACATTATTTAAGTTCTTACACTTTCTAGCTTATGTGTGAAGTTTTATCAGGGGTTTTCACATTCGCTCTGAAATTTTCCACCAACTTAGTTAGAAATGTTGTAAGTAATTGGGTAAAAATACCTACTTATTAAGTAGTATGTTTTCCACATACATCAAATACACACATATGTATTCAAATTATGCGAAAAACTAGTTCTTATAGGAAACTCTTACTAAAAACACAATGATAGAGGGTTTTCTCTTACAAAGGGAGTCAAGAGAATACAGAACTAACTTCACAAATTATCACACATATATGTAATTTTTGCATTATATACATCATATAATATATATATTATATATATATATATATATATATATATATATGTATATATATATATATATATATATATATATTAGACTTGTGAATCTACCACATTCATGATTTTTAAGAAAAAGTGATACCAGCTGACAAAGAGTTTTCCCCTATTTTTTTTAAAAACAGCTAACTATATTTTCATTGTTTTTTTATACAACCAATTAAAATAAATATAGTAAAAAGATTACTATTAGATAAAACAGTAAATTTTAAGAAATAATCCATTTTATTATTTTTTTATTAAGATCGAAATATTTTCAGCTTCAATTGGGTAACCTTCATCAGTTAGATTGATAAAGATTTTAGATTTTTAAGGTATATTCAAAAAAGAACAAAAACCAAATAATGTTTATAATAAACAGAAATATTTTATATTTTTTAATAAATATAAAATAATAATAAATTTCATTATTTTTAAAATATAATATCTTTTCCGCCTTACTGATGAAGACAAGCTTCTGAAAATGTTTCATATCATTTTTACAGCCTATCGTAGAAAAAAAATCTTCAAATTCCCAAAAACATTGTAATCTCATAACAAAAATTTCTTTGAAAATATTCAACAATGAATAGTTTTTTTCTGAAGTATTGCCTGGCTAAATTGAGTACATGCTTAAAAATATTACAATTTAAAAAAAAAAATCTTACATTTCTTGTATACTGCTGCAATAGTTTTTATTCCATAATTGCTTAAAGTGCAGAGTATTTCAACAAGTGCATCTTCATCAGTTCCTATACCAGATATGGCATCATGAAGTTCTTTGGCATAAAAATCAGGGAGTGGAGTCATTAAAGCAACAATGACATCTTCAAATTTACCTCCAAGTTCACTTTTTAATTCACTAACAAGGTCCTAAAAATATAAAAATATAGTATTTTATTTTAATCATAATACCACATATAATAATAATTTTTCTTTAATTAATTCATATTGTATACCAGAATCTCCAGATAATAGATAGTGCAGCTTTCTAGATTTAAGGTCTGTAAGCTGCTATTTTTCTATAATGAATTTACCTAAAACTGGTGACATACATGGATCACCAAACTTTGTAAAGATGCAAAGTGTAAAATAAAGGTCGTGTTACTAACATACACTTTAAAATATTTATACAAATAAGTCATAGTGCCTTTCATCTCGAAGGTTGTCAATTCCCGATCAGATGTGGCACTTCATAAATACTACAAAATCTCCATTCTATACTCCCATGCACAAACTTCAACTTATGTGTGAATTAATCAATAAATAACAAAAAAAAATTTGTTCCTAACATGATTCATACAGCAATTTATTTATAGGTGTCTGATAATAGTAATAAACTTAAGTGAGGTTTTAAGGGACTTGGAACCGTACAGTGAGTGCTCAATGGCAACAAAAGGAACGCTTTCCCAGAAAGCATTCTTTCAATAAGTATGAAATTTTGAAGCTTTTCTTCCTGTTCCTTCAGGTTCACTTTTAATTAAAAATTCACAGGATAAAGAACAGTCTTTATCCTGTGAATCTTTTTTTTTTATTTTGTGAGCTTTTTATCAAATTACTAAAAAAAATAATAATAAAAATAAGATTTACAAAAACAGATTATACAAATTTATGAACAAAAGGTACGCAGCAATTTCAGGGGATAATTTCTGTATTTTTTTTTTTAAATAACAAATTAGTTCACTAGTTCAAGGAAAATTTTCCTTGTGTAAAAAAATTATAAATTATATTATATAATATAATATAAATATTATATAATTATATTATAAATTATAGGTTTCAAGAAGAAATTCTAAAATATAAAAATAAAAAGTGTAAAATCAATTTATCCAGTACAAATGTTGATATCCTTAACAAATGTAAAAAACTGAAGTTAAAAAAAAATTATACTGGGGAACAAAAAATAATTTTTTTATCTCAGGAAGAAACATATGTGATTCTGATAGTATTTTTTCTCCTGAATTCAAATATAACATTGGTTTTTCCTCATCACGCAAGTTTTCCGAGAGACAGGCATTTATAATTTCAAACATTTTAATACTTTCTGCATACTTTCTACAATATTCAAACATTTGACTCACCTAGAAAGTAAGAAATGATGATTTTCTGCTATATTTTGTCTGTGGAGCATCCCTCTTAATGGTCCAACAATAATTGGCCAGAATACTGGATTCCATTTGCCTTAATACCGCTTTTCCATAGCTGAAAGTGTTCCCCATGCTCATCATTCACTACACTAAGATTTTCTGGGAAGAAATCTAGGTGTGAGTGCAGGAAGTACTTTTAAGGACTTATTACAACCCAAATCTTTATATGTTATAAGATCGCTGACAATATCACGGTAATTCTTGGCCTTTCAATTTCCCAAAAAACTCTGACTAATATTTTTGAACACTTGCCAAGCTGCTTTCTTCAGTGGATTCAATAGTTCCTCAAACTTTTCACTATGCATTAGTGATCATACTATTAGACCCACAAACATTCCTTCTTTAATTTTTGCATCACTAATTTTAGGAAACTTCTGTTTTAACACATGAAACACATAGAACATGAAACCAGGAGTATTGTCCATTGCCTTGACAAAATTCTTCATTAATCCTAGTTTGATATGTAATGGAAGTAGATATACATTTTTAGGATTACACAATGAGTCATGTTTCACATTGTTCTGTTCAGGAACGAGTGATTCACATTTAGGCCATTCTTTTTTAACGAAATGTTTTTTTCTGTTCTTACTATTCATTCACACAAAAAAAAAATAACAGTACTTTGTGTAACTAAGCTGCAGACCAAGAATAGGTGCAATTACCTTCAAATCACCACAAATACTTCATTCATATACTGCATATTGAAGTTTTTCCAATGTAAATTTAGA
Source organism: Lycorma delicatula (assembly GCF_047948215.1). Lineage (NCBI taxonomy): Eukaryota > Metazoa > Arthropoda > Insecta > Hemiptera > Fulgoridae > Lycorma > Lycorma delicatula. The sequence goes on along the minus strand of NC_134459.1, from coordinate 80,564,049 downwards.
GTTTTCATATGTTTCTTTCATACTAGCAGAGTGAGCCACAGGTACTGATGGAAATTTATTGCCATTATGCAGAAGCTCAGCTTTTAAACTAACTTTAGAGGAATCAATGAACAAGGGCCATTTTGTTGGGTTATGTTTATTACAAAGTGTCTCCATAAGAGAAGAAATATCATTATAAAACACTAAGCCATTTTCTTTAGAAAAAACAGTCTTTAAATTCAGAATGATAATTACGATAAGTACATATCTTTGTATCCTTTTGAAGAAGATTCCATCCTTTTAGCCGGGAAGCAAGCATTTCAGACTGTTTTTTGGATAACTTTAAATCTGATATGAGGTTGTTCAGATTTTATTGAGTCAGTAAATGAGGCTCAGATGAACTGCTTTGTTCCAAAATTGTATCACCAGAATCTTTCTTTTTCTTCCTTACTTCCGTCAGACTCAGCTCTCTTCATCTAATGTCACATGTTCTGGAGTCTTTGGTATGGGCAATTCCCCACAGGTGGAACTGGTCTCATTGCAGACTGCAAGTTAGGGTACACCACTGTATGTTTTGATTTTGACATATTCCCTTTAACATTTGTTAAACACAAATAACTCAGAAGAGTGATCTTTGGGTTCCCTCCAAATCATAAGGATAGTAAATGGCATGTGGCGTGTGTCATTTTTTCATGCAGTGAGAAGTCTAGAACATGATAAACAACAGATATGTGGGGCTCAGGCCACTGTTTGGTCCCCAACTTTACACCCAAAATAAAATTCATAACAATTTTTTACTAATGGAGTAAGGTTTTTCCTTTGGGACTTGAGCATCACTTCACCACATACATAACAAAAATTGTTAGGATGATTTAAACAAACTCTAAGCATTTTGTAACTAATAACTAATTACAAGAAATAAAGTTGTAAATATGTAATACACAATAATTCAGACACACAAAGCGCTCACAATGACGTGTTTACTGGTTCACTACTATCTCACAACTGGCATTGTTCTGATGAATGTATGCTACACTAGATCACATTTGTATGTGTCTATACACATCTGAACCTGCACAACAGTAGCACCATTACCCTTTGAGTTAGCTCATTTGGTTCCATCATATTTACAATGCTCTAGAAGCTTTTACTTGACAGTAATAGACATATGAACGAAAAAATGTTTTAAAATATTAAAAAAAATTAAAATAACAAAAAACTATGGGTTTTGGAGAAATTCTGAATACATATTTGAAAACAGGATAAAAAATGCATTACGTAAACCTATTGGTACTGTGTGACAAAAATCATGTTAACCAGTGTTATTAAAGAAATTAAAATTTACTAAAAATAATTTATTTTTTTATCAAAGTGAAATATATAAAAACTTTACCTATATCTGAGTTAGTTCTTGCTTTAAGTTAAGCTTCTTTAGACTGCCATACAACTATGAGTGCTGAATGTTGTAGTGCTACTGGATTTGGATGCAAGGGAATTATGTTTTGAAGGATCTTTTCCTTTGATGTTTTTGAAAAGAGTATGCAATTTAAGTTGAGTTTGTTATTTACAATAATGATTTTTTAAGTGTGTGAATTTTGAATTGCTCAAATGTATCTAGTTTACATTCATTAAGTATATGTACAATTTTTATGCTGTGGTTAATGTTTGTGAATACATGATCTGTTTCAGTTAATGGTCTGTGAAAGTCAATCCACAAATTATAGATATAAAGCATTTTAATATGTTCGTGTATTGTCATGGAAAGTTACATACAATTTGTCCTGTGCAGAAATTATTACAGTATAAGTGTGTATACTCTGTAAATACTTTGTTATCTTTTATTATGCTTAGTAACAAAATTACAGTTTGGTAACATCCAATGGTAATACAATACTTTGTATTCCAGATGACAGTCTCTGCAGATGATTAACAAGTAAGAACTAGTGTATTGTAAGTTATAATATTAATGCGCTACAAATGTAATTTAACTACAGTAAATTACAGCTTGATACATATGTTTTCAATTGCGGATTATTTTCTTGAATAAGTCAATTAATTTTTTTACATTTACCTGTATTACCATTCATTAATAACATAATGGTGATAGTTTGTAGTGTATCATATACCACCAATTCTAAATTATAAATCACAACAAACATAAGTTTAGTTCTTTACTTTAAATTTTTAATTATTTAAATTTTTTTTTAAACTTAAACATTTTTGGGTTTTCATACATGCATAATTTTCAAATACATTATCATCTGAAAATTAAAAAAAAGAAGTTATTTAACATTAGTAATCAAGAACAAAAACAATATTTCTTATTTGAAGTTTCTGGATCCCTTAAATAATAAACTGGAAAGAAGGAATTTAAATTCAGGTTGATGAGACAGTAGCTGCATTCCTTTGCATGACAATGGATTTGAAATAAAGTAGGTTAATCTTGGCCATTTCATATCTCTAAGTAGATATGCTCATAGAATCTTTGATCCAAGGGATATTTTAGTGTGTTGCATTAAACATTATGTATTTTACTTGTATTATTATAGTATTTGTTAAATATTGTTATAAAAAATAAAATTTATTTTTACTGAATGAAGTAATACATAAATTATTTAAAATAATGAACACTTACCTTTCCATACATTGTTTTGAATGTCTCTGCAATTTCTAATCTTTGTACAATTGATCTTCTTCCCAGTATGTCTGTGATTGCACCTTCATCTGTGCCAAAACCTTTCATTGCAGCCCTCAGTATTTCAGCATCATTTTTAGCATCAAATGGATCTGCAGGAAATACTGTTGATGAACACTGTAAAGAACAGAGTATCAATTACACAACTTCAATAATTTCTAAAGCTAAATAAATAAAAAGATTTATTTCTATAAAAATTAATAATTGTAGACCATTATAGAATGATTACAGTTTTTTCCTCAAATGGATGAATTAGATTTTCATACGATCTTCATAGTACATCATTTATAAAGTTAATAGTGAATTATTTAAAGCTCCTTAATTTAAATTTGTTATGTTAGGTACCATAACCGCAAAGCTTGAAGGTAAGCTGACATGAGACATAAATGTTCCTTATACTCGGGTATAATTGAGTCATTCTCAGATATAACAAGCACCTCAGATAGCCTTACAGGAGTAAGTGATAAATGCAATGGCAACATACATAAATATTGATATGCCAATCCTAGTAAGATATAGTTTGTATTCAGTCAGCCAAATACTAACATTCTCTTTGCTCACCACAAAGTCTAGCTGAATACACTCAAAGAAAAAACTTCAGGTATTTTAAATCCTTTGCAAACACAAGAAATGACTGATAATTAGTATAAGACAACAAACTAATGTACCTTTTTTTGTTATGAAGCAATTTATACATACGTACATTTTAATCAAGCAGGGGAATTCTGAGTCTTAGTTTTGTGATTAAAAGTTTTAAAGGTACATACTAATCCTTAAAGTTGTACATTTTACTTGTATTAGGGGAGTGAAAGATGCATTGTGAAGTATACTTGAATTCCTTTTCCCATCACCCAAAAGTTATAATTATTTTCATTTTCAATTCACAATGAAACAGAACTTGGGTTTTTTGTTATGCGTTTATAAAACATAATTGTAATACAGCAAGAAATTATGGTCAGGTAATCAATCCATAGAAATATTATTTGTTAAAGAAGAGAGTTGTATATTATATTTGAGGATGAAGGAACTTTTTATTCAAGCTACTCTAACTAGGGCTATGGAAATCAAATTGTTTTTATGTGACTAGGGCAAAATTAGTAATTTCTTTCATTAACTTAGCTTAATTTAATGTAAATTACATTTAAAATCACTAAAAAAATAAAGAACAAAAAATACTGGAGCCCAAGTGTTGAAAAATATGAATTTTGTTTCTCGATACAATTTTTTCTGATAGTACTTTGCTGTTGCTGTTCGTGGTAAATCATTTATAAAGTTAAAAGTGGATTACTATTTAAAATTCCTTAATTTATATAAGTTACTTTTCAAATAACAAAGAATATCTGGAACAGTGAGTAGAATATGAAATGAAATCAAAAGTATTTAGGAATAATGAAAAAAAAAAATTATTGATATTTATACTACAAAATAAATGCTACTGAACAAAAGCTATTTAAATAAATTCTAAAATTAGTATCTTAAGCATTCTAATACCCACAAAGATTGTAAAAAGTATGAAAACTATAGCTGACAGTACTTTTTTATACATAAATAATAAAAGAATTATTGCAAAATAATATTTTACTAAAAAATGAATTTATTTCAATGGAGTTAATTTCATATGTTTGTTATGATTACATATCAACTTCTGTGTATAAAAATGAACAACGATGGTTAAATCTACTAAAGTGATGTAATCTCTGTTTAAGTTCTTTCAAAATTAAATATTTTTATAAATACCAAAATACAGGTGATATAAGTTTTTGCATAAATTCACACATTTGAGTAATATAAGACAGAGCATGAATAAGTAACATGGGTGTTACCTTTTGTTTCATTATTGGAAAACAGGTTAATTGAAATTAACTTTGAATAAACTAATTACAAACAATGAAATTAAAAAGTTGGCATTTCTTTGATGTTTATCTGCTTTTAATCTAAACAAAACAATTTACTGTAAACAAGTTACTTGTTCTTTGGTTATTTTTATCATTAACAGTAAAAACTATCAAACAATAGTTTATTTCTTAGTTCAATCTTTTAAATTTATTTTATGTAAATTCTATATTTAAAAAAATTATATGTTTCCTTTTTTTTACAAACTACATTAAGTAATTCTTAGATCACTGAAAACATATTATTGTAAAATTATTTTATTTTAAACTAATACAGCTTATTTAATTTACATGGATTTATCATTTTGATACAAAAGATTCATGAATCTGGATTTTTCAACATGAGATAGCACTATTGCCTTAAGTTTTCCTAGCAATAAATGTACAGAAAAGAAAATTCAGGCATTAAGCAGAACTTAGTCTGATTTCCTTCTTTTTTTAAAATTCATTTTCATTTAATTCAGAAATAAGTATGCCTGAAACCTTTTCCAGTATATCCATAAGCCTACAAAAAGTTGATGAGTATTGGTTCATTGGTTCTAGTAAAGGCAGTTACTTTTATATGAATTTGAATACTAGATCGTGAATACCGGTGTTCTTTGATGGTTGGGTTGCAATTAACCACACATCTCAGGAATGGTTAACCTGAATCTGTACACTTCATTTACCCTCTGAAGTAACCCTATTCATCCTCTGAAATAGTACCTTACAGTGATTCCAGAGGCTAAATAGATAAAGAAAATGGTTCATTGGTTCTGAAATATTTGTTAATGTATATGTAACATATATATATTATTATTTTAATTAATATGTAACACAAACATCTTTGCCGAATTAATAAATTCTTTATTTAAAAGATTGTTTGAAAAATATGATCCTATCTCGATTGTGTTACTTCCAAGTTACAACTCATTTAAAAAAAAGTTAAATTTATAAAATTAAATTAATTTTTTTATTTATTAATGTTAAGTAAATTTTTTCAATAAAATTGGTATATACATAAACAAATTTCAAGAACCATATAACTACATTAGTCAATTTTCCCCAAAATCAGTTTTATTACGTTTTACCAGTAATTAAATAAATTGAAATAAATAAAAAATTAGGAGCTAAATAATGAAATAAACTTAGTAAGAATTCTGAACCCTATGAAATACAAAATTTTATATTTTGCAAACATGTATCTCCTTAGAAGACTATTTGTGTTATTACACAAATAAATATATTCCGCTGGCCTCCGCTGCGCGAGTGGTAGCGTCTCAGCCTTTCATTCGGAGGTCCCGGGTTCGAATCCCTGTCAGGAATTTTCACACGCTACAAAATAATTCATTCTCATCCCTTGAAGCAATACCTAACGGTGGACCCGGAAGTTAAAAAAATAAGAGATAAATATATTCCAAAGAGATAAGGTAGTTTGTTCTAAGAAAATCAAATTCTAGTTGATACAGCAATTTTTTTTCTACGCAAGTATAGCTCTAATGCACTTTTTTTAAATGAATTGTGGTTGCATCCTTTTCAAAATTTTCTTTTAAGTTGTGAATAAATTATTTGATTGTACAGAGATAAAATAAAATCACCTTTATGAATATACATAAACATTTTCAGACAATATTCGCCAAAAATAACAAATCATTTGGCATTGCACGAACAGTAAGTAACTTTATGTGAAAACACGTAGGCCTAAAATACATTTGTATAATTTTATTGGATACATTATTCTTGTAAATTACGTCATTCTTTCTCTGACTCAGCCGGTTATCCTTGGCACTAATATTTACTTCTCGTGATTTAATGATTAAATCACAGCTTGGAAAAAAACTAACGTTTTCAGTGAAGTTCCATCTGATAATGGACGGTCTGTGTTATTTTTATGAAAATCACATAATTACAGTAAATTATCATAATTAGAACAATCACTACTAAACAACAGCTTCACACGCATTTCATTATAAGAGGAATTAGGGCTAATATGTAATGACGCAATAGTATTATATGCTGAATAACAAAATTGTTTGTTATTAACCAAATTTTCCATTTATTGTATTTCATGATTCCATTTAATAAAGCAATGATTTATTTTATTTTTTATATTTAATTTTTATTTTATTTTCAGCCAATAAATATGGTTATTAATCAGCATGAAAATACAACACCTAGCCCGTAAAATTACGTAGTAAATAGAGTGATCCAATGAACGCTCAGTTTTATTATTTCATACATATTTTTCATACTTTACAAAATTCCACTTCCTTATTCCACGCACAAGCTTCAAAATTGTATGGCTATATCATCAAGCAAAAAAGAAATTATTGTAATATGAATATTACTAGTTCTGATAGTATGTTATGCACTTCTAAACCTCGCCAGTCTCATTGAACACCTACTCAAGGACTTAACAAAGATGACAGATAAGGATGTAAGGTTATAAAGAAATTGTAGATCAGACTCGTATATAATGCATGAAGAACGTTTTGTGCGAACCTTCTTTTCATCACTATTAACCTTTGATAAAATATTCTAGAATGATAAGTGATTTGAACTAATTGTTATTATAAATTTAAAAGTGAAATATCAGGTATTCATCGAGATCAGACACAAAAAAATGGAAATTACGTAAATTAGTATGAAAACCAAAATCTTGGAAGAATAAAATTAAGGCATTAAAGACGAGTTATTTAAAAGAGAATCACGAAGAAAATTATTAAAAAAATAAAAACTTCAGATGAAAGTGTTTTAAGTAACTTTTAGAAAATAAAGGATTAAAGGAAAATTGTTAGACAAAAAGTGCTAATAAGTTTATTTTTAACAGACCAAACCGACAGAAATGGTCGAATACAGAGAAGCGTGCGCCCTTCAAAAAAAAGAAAAGAATTTTGGGTTTTTATTAACAATTAACACATTTTTTTCTTGAAAGTGAAAATATTATCTCTGTAATTTCTATGAAATGTTTTTTTATTAACAAAAGTTTCAATCATTACAAAAATTAGAATTTATCGTAAAAATCGTAATGCAGCTCCAGAACAAAGGCAACTGGCAATAATTTTTAGTTATAATTTTGAAACAACACTTCCGGATCTGGTCCACATCTCTCTCATGAAAATTCAGTAATTAAATAAAGTTTAACTAATAGTGAAACCTTCGGCTTACATACTGGCCTTCGTTAATCCGAAGGCCAGTATGTAAGCAATAGGCCTGAAATTACATTCAGCCGCAGGTTGTCATACTATCCTTCAAGGCTCTCCCTCGAGTCGTTATGAGCCGAGATCTCCAGAGTACATGCTTCGCGTTCCAGTCACCCCCCCCCCCTGACCAAACGGGGACCCAGAGTGCCGAAGAATTCCTAAAACATGATGTCTTAAAGAATTCTTAGTAGAACCGCAGTATCTCCAAGTGCTTTACCGTCCTGGCGATTAGTGGTGTAGACCATTTAATCTCTAACACTGAAATAGTTACGGCCCGTAAAGTACGTTTCGGAAATAAGTATGATTTCTAAAAATTCCGTTATTATCATCGCCTCCAATTCTTCCCTTCGACACACTACGCCATTGACGTTCCAGGTTATAATTCTTAGAAGACCTCATCATTAACAAATCTTGGTAAAGTCGAGTGAGTAAAAAAATTGAAAACTATATTTTTCTTTACAATTATTTACAAAATTATTTTACAAAAGTTACACATTGTAATGAAATGAATTGCATAAAATAACAGAAATGTAACTCGGATATAAAATAATATTTCTTTTTAATTTTTTACTATTATTATGAAGCTAATCTATATATATAAAAATGTTAAGTTCGTTTGTGTACGCTTCAAAAACTCAAAATGTTCTGCACCGATTGAGTTCAAATTTTAGCACGATATATAACCCGCATCAAAGATTGTTTTCATCTATTTTTAATAAATCTATCTATCTATTTTTAATTTGTACATTTTTAATTTGGAAATGTAAACAAAGGAAAACCAATCAGATCAATGCAAGATGGCCGCTGTCAAACACAACGACCAATGACAAAGAGCCCGTATGGCCGTTGCCAATGTAAACAAAATCACAACTGATTAAGTAACAAATTTCTTTGAATTATATTTAACAGCTAAAACATCTGTATTTTAATTTAAAAAAAAAAAAAAACAAAAAAACACCAAAACAAAAAGAAAAGCCACCAAGAAGGATGATTTACAGTAAATAAATTAAAACACCCAACTTTCTTATAGCCCAGATAGACTTAAGACTATGCAAACAAAAAAAGTCGAAATAACCAAATACAGAGAAAATAATATCCCTAATAATGACCAAAAAATCCTTTGTTAGGTTAAATATTCACTTTTGTCTGAATATACACAAGGCATTTACAACGAAGCTTTGATAAATATTGAAGACAAGTGCTTAGCTAATGCAAATAAAGTTCTTAGTCAATTGGGAATGCCAGCACCCCCCAATGTGCGTGTTCCCGAGTCGGCAAACCAGATAGCCTTTATATCTACGCAGATAGTGGAAAAACAAAAAATATTGTATATCCACAAGTGTATTGCAAAATTAAACTTCTATGAAACGTATGCTTTGTTTTGTTTCTCATTTCTCATCCATGCAACCACAACGTGCCACAGCGAAGCGTGGCGGGTACAGCTAGTTTTATATATTTATGTATTCTAGGTTACAGAGTAACAGCACAGTGACATGATGTCAACATGTATCCCTACTCTGCAGAGATGCCAAAACATCTGTGTGCATGTAATTGGCGTGTAATTGTAAATCTACTGGTAAATGTGTAGTCTTGAACAGACTCAGGCCGACCACTCCTGAGACGTGTGGTTATTTGAAACCCAACCACCAAAGAACACCGGTATCCACAGTCTAGCATTCAAATCCATATAAAAGCAACTGCCTTTACAAGGACTCGAACCTTATAATTCTCGACTTCGAAAATTACCTGATTTTGCGATGATGAGTTTAACCACTAGACTAACCCGGCGGGTTAACATGCTTCAAACTCACCGATAAAGATATAACATCAGATACGGTTAATTTTTCAAAATAGATCAAATTATTCTTCGTAGAAAATATATAAAAATAAAATATATAGGTCCAGTCTTAATTAAGAATAGAATTAAAACTGATTTATGTATAAAATTATTAAGAATTTAGGTCTCTCTATAACAATGAACTCATAAATGCACTCATAAAATAATAAGCAATTTTAATCAAGCGATATTAAAATATTTCCTGACATCACAGTATACGGTATCGAATTGCAGTATAAACAATAACATATTTTTGCATAGGTAGCAGGGAAATTACAAATTTAATAATCATTATTTTTGTTGTCTTTTAAAGCGCAATTAACAGGAAAACTTCATAGAAAATTGATTACTATTTTTAAATGCCATCTTATCAAACTATTTTCAATATAATTAACAAAAGTATAATATAAATGCCGGTAAACAATGTAGTCAATTGTTCAAGGTAGTGAACGTGTCTTATTTTACATAAAAAATTAACGTATGATATTTATTTTTACTGTTAGCATCATTTTTATCACGTATCTTTAATTTTAAACATAATTTAATAATTACAGTTTATCAGAAACATAAGTATTTCAATTCTCACATCGCGATTTAAATAACATAATAATTTAACTATATAAATATTTGATCGTGGTATAGATTTATTAACTACGTAAGCAGAAAAGTAAAAACATTTTTTCTGTAATAAATAAATAGTTTACTCGTTAATGGCTTACACAACTGTCATTCTACAATTAGAATAATAAGTAAATGGTATCCTTGCAGGGGCCTCAAGAAATTTAACATATTATTTTAACCACTCCCACATTATATTATCTTACATCAGCAACATAAAAATCAAACAAATATTCCTTCCAATTAAAATTAAATTTTAAATGATAAATGAATAATTTTAATTCATTTTAATGAGCATATTATTCAATTTCAAATTTAAAAAAATATATCCTAATTATTGATGTTCGATTCATGTATATTACGGTTTATTTATAGAAAAAATGTTCGGGGTCAATCATTTGCCCTCATATTATGATATGACAGTCTCTCCTGGAAGAATTCATTTAGTATTCAATAATTTAATGCCACTCATTCATTTATTTTATAGAGGATTTCAAAAATAATCAGATTGCATTATGCAGAGGATATTGCTTCTAGTGGTAATCAACGAAACATTTCGAAAATCAAAACCGAGCCAATGGTGCTTTCTAAATAATTTTTTTTTTTTTTAATTAGATCTTTGACAAGGTACTGTACATATATATATGTATGCAATTTTTAATTTATATATTTTTAAAAATAGAAAGATGAGATGTATGAAATGATAAAATATAAGTTTTATTAAAAAAATATGTTAAATTGCTTTTTTTTTAATAAGGCTGTTTAAATTAATAAATAAACACCCAATTAAGGATAAACCCTAACTTTTAATCGATCTTGTAGTAAATAAATGTTTGCTATATTTTCATCTATATCGATTAGAAATGAAAACTTTACGTAGAACAGATTACTTTTAATCGACTACAGTAAGGTTCTAATTTTGACCAGTATTTTTTTAAATATTATTATATTTTTTAAATTAAAGCTCTTCATTAAATGGACCTATTCGTTCGAATTTTTGGTTTTTAATACGTATAAGAAACTGTTTTGGTAGTCCCGTTGTAAATTTTTTCCATATAATTTATGCGTAATTTTTTTAAAACGAACGAGATAAAGATTAAAAATTAAAAAACACGACTGTCAAAAACACCATTGCTCTTTATACAGGAAAATTAATAATATAGGATAATTAAAGAGCGTGCGGGTGACACTTTTATTGTGCGTAATATAATCTTTTTTTCAAATTTTTTTAAATTTATTTAAACATATATACGCGTGTATATATATATATATAGAGCCTATGAAACTCCACTCAAGGTTTCTAACACAGGATCAAACATCTAAATCTGTTCAGCCGTTAAGCTGCTAAGGTGGAACAAACATACAACCTAAATACATTACATTCCTTTTTGGGCAGTTGTAATAAATACATTTCTACATAAAATATTTGAAGATATATTACCTTTTTTCCATTTCACTACTATTTTTCAATGGAATATTCACAGTAATTACACAGAGCCTGATGTCATTCTGATTTCCAAAGTTTGTTGTACAAATCTAAAAAACTAATTTGAAAATTTAGGATAAGAATAAGTAAGTATATACCTCTCGTTTTCGACCGCCTAGTTAACGCCAAATTTACAATCTTATTATCATCCTCTTATTTTTATCACGATGTAAGTGTTGCTTTTGATTTTCTTGCTAGCGGTGTTTTTCATATTGGCAATGTTTTTAAATAACATGAGTACATTAAAATACGTAAATAAAATTTAAAAAAATCCCTTTCGGCACGCCGGAAGGCGGAGGTAGATTTCACCGGTGCTAAGTAGAGGATAAAAAATATTTCCACCTTAAAGTTAAGAAAAACTTCAAATTTACTCAATACGACAATGGTTGCATGTGAAAAAAGTTTCACGTGTTTAGCATACGACAAGCCCCATTTTCTTACAATTCCAGCGATATTTTGGTCATCCCTTACCGTATGGGTTGGTCACATCAAAACATTTTCAGACAAAAGTTTTAAGTAATGTTTAGAGGATTAATGATCACTTTAAACCGGTTCAATACTGTGCCTATAAAGGGAGGTATAATTATTTTTTGTTTTCGAAATCCCATTTTTCAACCCCCTGGGCCAGTGGTTGGTGATATAAAAAAACTTCACTAAGATAAGTTTTAGACCCTTATCCAAAAAATAGTACGATATTTAAACGAATTCAATATTTCATTTAATAAGAAAGTTATGGTGATATTTTGTTTTTTGAAAAAGCCCCCCACTTCCACTCCCATGGTCCGATTTTAGATGTTAACGAACTCGACCGAAATTTTGGGTTGTTATATTTTATTATCAATTTGAAAGTGACTGGCACAAAATTACGGCAGTTATCGTGTCCACAAGTGGAAAAAAAAAATATATATATATATATAAACTTTTGAGTTGACAGTGGTTTTGGGGTCTGGGGGATGAGAAACACGAAGATATTTCGAAATTTTCCGGAAGTCGAATCATGGTACCCATTACAATAGGTACCTATACTATACAATGGGTACTCTAATGGTACCCATTACAATTAGATAGCTCTTTCTTGTGAAATAACAATAAAACCGGCTTCTCATTAAGTTAGTTAAAATAGAAAAATGTTTAAAAAAAATTATTTCAGTTACAATTAAAATTAAAAATCAGTTCTCATATAACAATTTACGGTAGGTATCTAGTTTTTTTTTTTTTAGTTTATGATCCAATTTAGTATAAATAATGTTATGTAATAGTGAAATATGGCCTAGAGTAATTTATATAAGTATATTTTACTTTTTTAACTTTAAAAAATTATCTTCAAAAAATAAAAAGGTATCATTTATTACTTTGTAATATAGGGATCTATATAAAAAAAATTTCTTATGCATGATTTTAAATTGTCTATATCTGGAAGGAAATAAGACTAAAAAACCCCTCATAAATTAAACCTATTGTAGATTAAATATTTATATATATATATATATATATATATATATATATATATTTTTTTTTTTTTTTTAAATAGATAAGTAGCACCTGAAATATTTATGAACAAAATTAAAATTTAAATTAAAAATAAAATTTATCTAAAAATACAACAATTGAAGATCTACTGTTGTTGATACATGATCACCAAGTTTGCTTAAATATTTATTACATTGTGACACAAGTTTATCCATGTTAAATTCGGATAATTTCCGTCCAACATATGAGAACTATTCCCGGACAGCATTTTAGATTTGGAGTTAAATTAGCGCTTTGCAAGGGCCTCTTTTATCAAACCAAATACGGAGAAATCATATTGCATAAGGTCAGGACCGTAAGGAAGTGTTCCTACATCTCCAACTTCAATTTTTTAGATCTTTCGTGCGCTTGCCAAACAAAATGTTGCAGTGTCATACACATCTACTCTCTTTTTTCTGTTTAACCTCCGGAACCACCGTAAGATATTACTTCAGAGGATGAATTAGGATGATATGTATGTGTAAGTGTATATGTAAGTGTAGTCTTGTACAGTCTCAGGTCGACCGTTCCTGAGACATGTGGTTAATTGAAACCCAACCACCAAAGAACACCGGTAATCAAGATCTTGTATTCAAATCCGTATAAAAAACTACCTTTACTAGGATTTGAACCTTAGAAAACTTCGAAATCAGCAGGTCTGCGATGACGAGTTAACCACTAGAGCAGCCCGGTGGGCTTGCATTGTCATACAGAAGCACAATGCCTTTTGTAAGTTTACCGGGGTCATTGATCTGTAATTGGCTTTCTGTTAACGTACAATAGATGAAAAAATGATGGCTATAACTTTAGATGAAAAAATGATGGCTATAACTTTAAGAACCTAATTAAATACATTTTTATAATTTTACGGGCAAATTCATCATTAGTAATTTTTTTCAATGGATTTACTAAGTTTTTTTTACTGCGATGAGGTTCTATTAAGTCATTGAAATTACATCGTACAACAGAGAATGGAGTTTACAATGAAGCGTTTGGCTCAATATGTATGAAAATTATACATCAAAAGGTGTTTTGTAGCTGCGTAATTTTATAGAAAAGGTATACGCATGTAAGCATGCAGAACCACGCATACCATATTACAATGTACGTATTCTATTGTACGACTCGTATAGTAGGTCATGTATTTATATGCGTTGAGTTGTACAGACTATCTCCGAATCGGTTTTTATTCATGAGAAAAAAACAATTGTGATTCGTGATTACTATAGTTGTGGAACGTAACTATGTATTATTATTCTCCATTGGTAACGAAATAAAAATCGTTTTGTTGGCTTAATACAGTATAATTATTATGCCGGTCCGCTGTTTTTTATATGCATACTTTTTCATGTTCACCGCTTCACGTAACGTTGCATAACAGTACACCGGATATTAAATGATAAAATACATAATAATTTTAAAGCTACGTCATTTCATTAAGTTTCCTGTTACTATACAAATGTCAGAGTTGAGATATTTCTATAAATGTCAATTTTATAACCTTTTAGCTGATAAAAGATCAAACAGAATTAAGGAGCGTGAATGTTTCTTTTTTAAAACAGAAATTAGTTTTTCTTATATTTACAAACATTACAACAGTAATGACTTAAATTTTGTTTTTTGTTGGAACTGATAAAACAAACAGTTGAAAAATACGAATATGACAATGGCAATTTCGGTTAATTAGTACATTAGTGCTATATTATATTAAAATTTTTAAATTGTAAGGTCATCAACGGCATCAAAACTAATTAGGTTACTATTTTAGCCAAACTAATATTTAAAAAGAATGTGTTACAGGATACTTTATACGAAATCTATTTAAAATTCTGGGTTAAATGTAAAACATAAATAAATTTACTGTTTAACAATTTGTTGCAATGTAATTTCCGAAACAACAATTTTTTTTTATTGGTGCCACATTGTCCCGCAGTTTCCGGTGAAGAGGAATCGATGTTATGTTTTTCTAACCTAGTTTCTAAAAATAGTGTACTACGCACGCTCAGTTGAATTACATAACTTAATTTTTTAAATGATTATTACTTAAAAAGGGAATACCGGAATTTTTTTTATAAGATTAATTAATTTAGCTTTTCTCCAGTAAATAATAGGCTTACATCCAATTACATTTACCATGATTTCTTTTTTTGATGAGAAATAAATTTCGTAGCGTATAAAATAAATCCTTGTCTGATGATGTAATTAATGGCAATACTGTGTTAAAATTATAATCGTCTAAATGACAAGAACATAATACGTGAGGAATTTAAACTGAAATATGACATAAAAAATTACCATGATTTTTATTATACAGTATTTATTCGTGATAAAAATAATCAATTACGAGTTTTTTTTTGTGAAAGTCTAAAAGTAGAAAACTACTTCTATTTTTCTGAATAAAGTTAAAAATATACAGATTTCATTTTCAATGGGAAATTTAATTAAAATAATAAATAAAATATTCACGTGTTAATCATTTTTAAAATAAGTTTATTTTACGTAACTCATCAGATAAGTTAGTGATTCGTAATGATTCGATAAGATTCATTAATCTTTTGATACGCCGACTCCCTGTTTTACTGCAACGACTGTTTCAATTAATTGGCCTTGGATATAAACTAATTTAAAGATGTACTTAAATTCTAATCTAAATAATTTCTTATTAAAAACTATTCTTTAATAGAACGTACTCTCCCACTTTTTAAATCAGTCATTGGATCAAGCGTATGAATTCTGACTATAAGCATGGAATGAGTTGAAGAAAAAACTGAAAAATGAGGTTAAGAAGAAAAACATAACAAAGTTTTTGAAAACTGTTAGATGGATTACAACATACTAATTTATTTTCTAATTACAGGAAAAGAGATGATCTAAAGTTCAAATAGTTTTATCTTTGCAAAGTATGAATATAAGTAAGTATTCCTGGACAGGATGATAAGTTGTCCATCCGGCCAATTGGTCACTAATTTATATCAACTTTTGAAACCTTTAAAATAATTGTTTTAATTTAAAAGAAGCGGATTTTGTAGTAATGAGTATATTTAAATGGATAATATATATTGATATATTAATAAGATTAAAGTAAAGCGTTAGTTACTGGAATTTCAAACTTATGTACAGGAATAAAGCAGTTTCCATAACAAAATAATATAATTTAAAAAATACCATTTAAAGAAAGTAACCATAAAGCATTTTTCAAAAACTTTTTTTGTTTCAATAATGCGAATAAATTAAATAAATCTAAAAAAGTAAAAATAAATTTACTCTACAGAAACCCAAAATTTCACTAATAAAAATTTATATACTGTATATATATTTTTTTTTTAAGAAACGGAAATTATAGCCTATCCTTGTAATGTTAGTACACATCTACTTTAGTATTAATTAAGAGCAGACTTAGAATTTACTATTAAGAAAAAATAAGTCAAAATTGGATGATGTAAAAAATTGTAAGATTATTATTAATTTAACCTAATGAGTTAGATTTAAACGCCAAAATCACCAATTTCTGTTCCAGTAATTAATTTTTAGTTTGTACTTAGAAGTAGAAACAAGCAAAAATATATTTTGATATAAAATAATAAACAGATGTATGTTAATACATATTTTCATTAATATTTATTTACTTAAGTGTTACATCAGTATGATGATATATATATATCACTCTAATAGGAAATATGTGAATTTCTTCGGAATAAATTATGATTAATCGAAATATAAATTTTTTATATTGTGTATTATCTATGCGGCGACCATTAAATTTATGTATTCTAATAGAATCAGTTTTTTTTTTTAATCAACGCAATTTAATAAATAGACATAACAACAAAATTTATAGATAAATTTACCTGAGCTGGATAGTATGCACTCATGATGATATTCAATTACAAAAACTGAAGAAACAAATTCACAATTTTAATCCAAACGGCACCGACGAGTAGTATTCAAAGACTGTTCGCTGAAGCAGTTCAGTCGTGAATAAATCTGAACGAAGAGTAGTCAACTTGTGAGCATGAGCTTTACAAGTATTAGCAGGAACTCGATTTCAGTTCTCAGCACTGCACATCATCGCATACCATAGCGGTGAAGTCATTACTTTACTCACAGTATGAATGCAGCGCTGCTATGGCGGCACGGTCCAATGACCAAGGTTATCTTCCGTTTCCCTTCTATTCCCCTTGAAATTTATCTGTTTCTTTCTAACATAGATTATTTCTTCATTTAACTCTCTCATTCTTGTTCTTCTTTACGTTGTTGCAATATTAAGTCACGAGAGGCCATAACTGAATCACACTAGTACTAATCATTGACTGGTGCAACATTGTAAACGCCCTTTTTATTCAGTAAATGTAACCAAGGCGTCGCGTCTACTCGAACGGTGAATTTGTGGCGGTAAATAATAACATGATAGTGAAAATTGTTACTTTAAACTGAATATTAAACGGCTTACAGTTCTAAAAACATGCGCTACAGCAAACAGTATACTCGTATAAATTTTTTAATAATGAGACGATATCCAAGTAGTAAAAATATTGATATCTATAGAAAAAAAATTTTAATGATTAATCAATGACTGAATGGCTTGTAATAAATAATGAAAAAAATTCTTTTATATTATTTGATCATTAACGGGGATCCTACAGATACATTATTCTACCCATCTTTCAGAAACTTATAAGTACTAGTACATCAAACACACACTCAAACAGAATGCATTCACACGTACACAAATTTAACGATTCTGTGCCCAGTATAGATAAAAAAAATCAATAAATTGAAATAATTAAAAATATACTTACTATTTCAGCTACAGATTAATAATTCAAATACCTAATGTTCAAATTACTTCTGAACCCACCCTCCTCCTTCTCTTTTTGCTTATAAACTATTTCCCATAAATTTAAACTATATTAAACGAGGAAGAAACTATTTTTAATTCCGTTAACGCAGAAGAACATTGAAAATGTTAAAAAAAACTCTGTCAGTAAGTGTATCAGAAGGACGGATTTCTAGTTTTAGTTAACCTTAAAAACATATCAAAAGTTCAGTTTTTTGCCTCTAACTCCGGTTCCTCTGAACCAATTCGCTTGAAAATCAGTAGAATTCTATTCCCAATACGTTTACATTACCCCACCAAATTTCGTCAAAATCAGTTTAGATTTACGTCCGGTAGAACGGTCAAAAAATCTTATATAAATTTATATAAACATGACCGGGAACAATACAGATTTCCAATTTTTTTGGAAATCCGTTAAAAAACATGAAAATAGTTTATACATAAAACGAACCACCCATAAAAAATA
Organism: Lycorma delicatula; assembly: GCF_047948215.1. Taxonomy (NCBI): domain Eukaryota; kingdom Metazoa; phylum Arthropoda; class Insecta; order Hemiptera; family Fulgoridae; genus Lycorma; species Lycorma delicatula. The sequence goes on along the minus strand of NC_134459.1, from coordinate 80,545,548 downwards.
TCCTAAACTACAGGGAAAGGGGGTTTGCAAGATATGACTAATATGAACCAATGGGAGGAGGGTTAAAACTTTATAGTATATCTAAACTTTTAAGCAATATTTTGATACGACCACGAATTAAAAAAAAAAACACACGCAAAACTCATAAGGAAACTTTTTCTTTATATTCCAAAGTTTCAAAATTTCACAAAACATTTTATGATAAAATAGATTATTGGTTGTTTTTGTTGGCTTCCCATTTAATATGAGTACATTTATAAATTGGTGATTGTCCCAACAATTTTCATGGAACAAAATTCGAAGAGGTGATTTTTCATCTGCACTCAACTGGCATTAAGATTAGCTCCGATCCTTTACCTACTGCTTCAGTTTTTCTCAAAATAATAAAAAATGAACGAAGATCTATTTTTCTGTCTAAGCCTTTCATTTAAATTTCTTTGAATTACATCATTAAAGATAAAAAAATAAACCCAAAAATATTGTTCTAAGAACCTTTCTTTTAATAAAAGACTCTGAAGCGAATATAAACCGCATTGGAATTATGAAAACTACAACAGTAAGATGTATGTATAAAATAAGTTCAGAAACTGGTTTATTAAAGAATTTTCAGGTTGTGAAGTGAAGCTCACAGAACAAAAACAACAAAAAATACATCTAATAATAAAAATCCCTTTCGGCACGGCGGAAGGCGGAGGTAGATTTCGCCGATGCTAAGTAAAGGATAAAAAATATTTCCACCTTAAAGTTAAAAAAAAAAACTCAAATTTACTCGATACGACAATGGTCGCATGTGAAAAAAGTTTTACATGTTTAGCATACGTCCTTCTTACGGTCTTCTTACAATTTCAGCAACATTTTGGTCATCCTTTGCCGTAAGGGTTGGTCACACCAAAACTTGTTTCAGACAAAAGTTTTAGGTAACGTTAAGAGGACTAACGACCACTTTAAACCGATTCGATACTGTGCCTATTAAGGGAGGTGTGACTTTTTTGTCTTCGAAACCCCATTTTTTCAAACCCCTCGGCCAATGGGTTGTGATATCAAAAAAATTTACCTATAAAAATTTTAGGCCCTTATCTAGAGAATAGTAGGAACTTTAAACGAATTCGATATTTTACTTATTAAGAAAGTTATAGCGATATTTTGTTTTTTCGAAAAATCCCCCCATTTCCGCTTCATGGTCCGATTTTGCCCATTAACGTACTCGACTGAGATTTTGGATCGTTATATTTTATATATCAATTTGAAAGTGATTGGCGCAAAATTACGGCAGTTATCGTATTTACAAGAAAGTGAAATATATATATATATATATATAAACTTTTGAACTGACAGTGGTTTTTGGGGTCTGTGGAATGTGAAACGCGAAGGTATATCGAAATTTTCCGACATAAGTCGAATCATTGTACCCATTACAATAGGTAGCTTTCTTATGAAATCTACCTAAAATTGTAGGATTATATTACATTAAAAGAACTTTATTTCAATTTTTTTTTTCTAAACTCATTCTTAGATCTAAATAAAAAAAACCTATATATTATAAGAGAAGGCTTTCCTAATTTTCCCACAATGATCAATTTTGAAAGTTTATTAAAAATCTACCCATACTTTAAAAGAATAAAATTATTGTTCAGGACTGAAATGTTGAATTAAGTGCATAAAGTAGATCTAGAATAAAAGGATAACTATTTTGGTTCTGAAAAATATAATATGCACACGATTTATCTTCGACGTACATTCATATTATTCCGCGGGTAGATAATACATACTGACATATCTTGAAAAGGCATAGCCATTTCAGGAATAATAAAATACCATGCCAGGTTTAATCGGAAAACTTTAGAAGTGAAGTGATTTCCTGTTCCTCAATAAGTCATTATCAGTATGTCAATCTGATATAATGTAGTATTCCAGTCCATCCGAAATGTAAATGATATGTAGCCCTATAAATTACACCTCTGTTCACTACAAGGGTGTACAATGTGCATCACTAATAATCTGAGAGATAGCTACTCTAAATAGAAAATCTTGTCTATCGTCTAGTGTATCTCGAATACATTACTTGCGTTACAGAAGAAAGACTGAGCAGATATTGTAATGTATCAGATTATGTATTACTTCTTGTTTATCAAACGAGTTGTCCTGTTTCAATTTAGTAAGGATATAGGTTAACAGTTCGTAAAATTATCTGACTCGAGACTCCATAGCGAATCGAATCAAATTTTCTACATTATTTATAAACTATATCGTGAATGAGAATGTAAATAAATACATTAAAATGCAGATTATAATGTAATTAACATTATATAAATCAGAAACATTAACATATCTCAAAGAGTTTATCTTGTGTATAATTGGATATCAGGAGGTCGTCTATCACTTGGTTACTTTGAACTATACATTCAAAATTGTATTGGTGTTTACTGGATAACGTTACAGATCTGAGAATAATTGAAATCCCAAATCGTTACTGTAGTTAAGAGCAAGGCTGTGTTTGCTGATATTTTCAACATTTTATCAAATACAAACACATATTCAAATTATAATTATATTTTTAGAAATATAATTTATTCTTCCTACAGGCTTGGTTTACAGTAATTAAAACTATTAATTCGGTTAGAAATGAACTTTAAACGAAAGCTAAAATAATGAATATGACCGGCCAAGATCACACAACTATACAGGATAGAGGCTATAATTAGGTTTACTTCTGTCGTAAAATAAAAGTTATAATTCATCTAATTTTTGTTTAATATAAATATGTATGCCAGAGAAAATTGTAAACTATTATCTAGTGTAACTTCTCAATTTCAAAAAAAATTTCATTTTTATAATTATTTTTTTTTTTTTTGCCTACAAATACGTAGAATGATAATAATTTTGTTACGTTCCGGACATATATTTTATTCATTGCCTATAATAAAGGAGTTGTTATTTGAAATTAAACGGGTTTTGATCTCTGGGCCTAGCCATTTTGCTTGCAGTTTCTACAGAGGTGTATGTGGTATAGCTTAAACTGCAAACCGGTTAATTCGCCCACAGACAATCACTAGTGTATATTTATATTTAATATCTTAAAGTTGCAAAAAGTATTAACAGAATATTTTAAATCATTGGTTTATTAAAGATTGTAAAATATACTATTATATCAATATCAAATAGATTTTTAGCTCTAAGAAAAAATTAATTAAGAATATTTTAACGTTTTAGCAGAATTTATAAAAGTAAAATTAATTTGATATTTCCTTGTACGAAGTAAAGGAAGTATTGTGATCGGGAAAAATGTCTGTTTTCAGATTTCAATGGAAATATCCATTTTGACTAGTTTCAGCGTGACGTCTGTACGAATGTATGTATGTACTACGTACGTACGTACGTATGTATCTCGCATAACTCAAAAACGATTAGCCGTAGTATGTTAACATTTTATGTTTAGGACTCTTGTAACATCTAGTTGTGCACCTCCCCATTTAATTGCAATCGACTGAACCAAAAGTCTCCAAAAAAGCCCAAAATCCAAAAGAAATTTGTATTTTGGTCTTTTTCTAAACTGCAGTAATAAGCCCTCATTGAGAGATTTTCAACGATATATCATAAGTTGTACTAAATTTCATTGGTTCCAGACTAATAATCAAATGAAATTTAAATTAATGAAATATTTGGTTCTAAAAGAGGAAGGCACATCGGCTCGAATCAGACTTCATCTCCTTTTTTATTTTTTAACATTTTTTTTTTTTTAAATTAAATGTAGTGATTTATTAATATTATTAACCCGTGATTGTAAACAAATTTTTACAATAAATAATTATTCAGTAATAACAATAAAAAAAACAAAAATGAAAAAAATCAGTAGTTATTAGTGAAAAAAAATTTTATGTACTTTTAAAAATGTGTATATGTAATTTAATAGGCATTATTAAATATGTATGCATGATGAAAGTAACATGTTACTTTCATCATGTATGTATGTAGAGTTGGTGGAACGTTTGATTATTGAATATTAGTTGAAAATTTTTAATTAGAATAGTATTTTTTTAGATTTTCTAGTTTAATTTCTGTTTAATTTTATTTATTTATTCTCGAATTTCTGTTTAATTTTATCTACATTAAAGTTAAGTGCAGAGCGACTGAAAAATAGACCCTCACAAGAACGACATATACACCGAGAAACGAACAATATCTACAAGTAATCCCTTTCCTGAAACACCAAACGGTAGTTAGACTACCAAAGACTACCAAACGGTAGTTAGACCAGAAGTACTATATGCGGCAGAAACACTGAAACTACATAAAGTACAGGACGTAGAGAGAACAGAGAAAATAGAGAGAAGAATCTTACGGAAAATATTAGGCCCAAAAAACAACACAGGACTAGATTATAAACAAAGATCAAACCAAGAGCTATATTCCAAAATAGAAAAAATAACAGATGTAATCAGGAAAAGAAAACTGCAATTTTATGGACACATATACAGAATGGACAACAGACTAACAAAACAGATCTTCACCCTACTAAACACTCACAGGAACAAGATAACCTGGCTTAAAGAAATAGACAATCTAGTAAACAATTCAATAGACTCAGACATTTTAAAAGACAGAGCAACATTCAGAAAAACAATACAGGAATTAAGAGTTTCAGGAGAGGAAAAAACTCACTTGTAGAAGAGGGAGAAAATGGACTCACGAAGACAAAGAACACCACTCTAGAAAAATGAAAGAAGAATGAGCTAAAAAGTTGATTAAGTGTGCCCTCTAGATGGCTATTCGAGAAGAAAAAAAATTAGAAATCTGCCGTATGATGGAATGCAATGCAGCTGCATTCTGTACCGTGTACAGAATAATTATTCAGTTCTAAGTAGATTCTCGTCGAATAAAGTTCAATTGCAGTACTCGTTCGATACACTTCATCGTCCTATTTAATTCATCATTAACATATACGGAAAATGATGTTAAAAGTTAATTATTTACAGTTAATGTAAATACCAATTGTAATAAATAAAATTGTAAATACCAATTGTAATGTTAATATCAATTGTAATAATGTTAATTGTATAAATAAAATTCATATTTGATTTACTAATAATTATTAATCTCTGATTGTAAAAAAAAAAATTCAATAAATAAGAATTTAATAAGTTATTAATGAAATAAAATTGTATGTACTTTTTATTTAAAAAAAAAATGTATATCTAATTTAATAGTCGTAAAAGGTAGTCATGTGGTGTCCATATCAGATGTAAAAAAAAATCATTCCATTAACTTAATCTAGTTTTAAATAAGAATAAGAGATATGTATATTCTCGCAAATGAAATACAACATTTTTATGTGTGACTACATGCTTACTTTGACACGATAATAATTTTATTTTATCTTATTTTCACACGTTATAAATGGCAATTAAGATTTTCCAAAAGAAGTTTCATATTTTACAAATTCTATTACAGTTTTTATGATTATCCTCTGATGTATTACAACTTTAAAACTTGAAACAAATGAATAAATTGAGGTCATACGAATTTCACCGTTTCTTCTTTAAGAAGCAAACCAAAATTTGTGTATAAAAATGAAAATAAAACTTAAAAAGAAAAAGTAAAATACATTCAATTTTATTTTACGTAGCGATCGAATTTATTAGTAAAGAAGCCCACTGTTACGCACTGCAGTGAAAAAGCTGCATTGCAGGATTAATACCGTTTAAACTATTGAACCGTTGATTTTACCGTAAGTTGGACAGTCCAAATAGCAAAAAGATAATCGGATTTAGAAAAGATAAGGTACTAGAGATTCCATCGGTTTGCTAACAGTAATAGAAGAAAGGTTTATACAAAAGAAATTTATGATAGTCGTAGAACTTGAAAAGACCATAGGCAGAGTGAATTCATCCGTATTATCATCTTAGAGATCTTAAAAGAGAAAGACGTAGATCGAAAAAAAGAAGATTCATAAAGAATTTTTTTATGAACTAAAAAGTAAATGTACCATTCGGTAATAAAATAACTGAGGAAAGTAAATAGATCGAGAAGTGTGACCAGAATGCTGCTTGTTCTATCTTGAGAGATTTGCTTGTAAATATATAAATTAAAATAAGATGGCTGATGTTAGAAAAAGAATCAAATGTATATATTTTGTCAAAAACAAGGTGTTATTAACGGAAAATAAAATCAAAACAAAAGAAATAATAGAGGACTTAGGGAAGATGTGTGTGTTTATGGAATGAGGATAAACATAAAAAAATTAAAGCACGGTCTTAGGAAATAAGAATACAAGAAGACAACACAAGAGAGAGAATAAGTGATTATAAAAAATGTCTGGACAAAGATTAAAATTGTAATCACGGAACTTAAATGAGAATTGCAGCGGCAAAACAAGCCTTTTTGCATGGAAAAATAGCGATGTTTGGACATTTGGTTAAAGATTTGAGGAATAGTTTGATAAATGTTTGCCTAAATATAGAGCAGATACATCGAATCTGAAAAAACAGAAGCGTTAGAAATGAGAATAAGAAAAAAAAAAGAGTAAAATGAATAGATAAAATAAGGAATAAAGAAGTTAGAGGCAATAGAGAAAAATAATTAAAATAATAAAAAACAAAAATAGAAACTGACACTGGATAAAAATGAAATATATACCGATGTAGGCTCTAAAAAGTACAGTACAGTGTGGGTGAAAATTCCCTTTACATGTTAATAGCATAACACAGTTAGACATGTAGATAAACATTGTTATGAATACAAAACAATACAAAAAACGGTATATTTTTTACTATTGTTGAGCAGATTGACTCTTTATAATTATTTCTCGCCATAAACTGAGTCCTGCGCATGTCACTTCGGTTAGTGTGTGAAGAACGTGACAGTCTCCAGTTAAACCGTGGCCGATACAAGTACTTTCACTATCGAGGAGCGTTTGGTGGCTTCTGTGTGGGTTCACGAAAGTCACAACACAAAGAAGACAGTGACAGACATTTTGAGGGACTTCGCTGTACGATTTGGAAAACCGCTGCCACCATCACGACCAACGTTATTCGCATGGGAGAAGAAAGCCTTTGCGGCGGGAAGTATTCTCGAGTTACCACGTAACGGAAGGTCTACGACTACACCGAAACTTGTGTTGCTTTGGGGGAATCAATTGAACGATCGCCGATGAAATCAACCCCCCGTAAGCGATCTGCAGAATTAGGCATCCCACAGTCGACTACGCGAGACCACATGCGGAAAGACTTAAATGTTTCATGTTTTTGCCCATTCTCAGTGAATGAGTTGAGCGATCGTAACTTAGAACAATGTGTGCATGCATCTGAAATGCTGCTTGCACGCTTCCCAGATGCAAACGATCAAAAAAACTTTATGTTCTCCGACAAGTGTGCGATTTATCGTAGCTCACGAAATTGTAACGTCTTTTTTTTGGGCAAAAGACAATCCGCACTTTTATGAGGAAATCGAGTGCAATCCGCCGCATGTTACGATTTGGGCAGGGGTAACGGCAGACCATCTGCTTGGACCGTATTTCTTTGATGGTTCTGTAAACCGGCACAGCTATATGATTAAAACGTGGTTGCTTCCAGAATTAACGGCAAGAGGAGTAGCTGACATCGTTACGCTTTAACAAGACGGCGCTCCACCACATTTTGCTGTGTGTCCGCACACAGCTAAATGAACTGTTTCCAAACCGATAAATGAACCTTGAACGTTTTTAACAATGTTATTCACGATAAATGTTAATGTTAACCAGACATAAATGTTAAAATATACTATTTTTTGTATTCATAACAATGTTTATCTACATATCTAACTGTACTATGCTAATAACATGTAAAGGATATTTTCGCCCGCACTGTAAATTGAGGAGAGTAAGAGAAAGAAGAAAATTTCAACAAATTATATCAAAGTGGAATGTAAGTATTGACAAACAAAAATGCTGGCAGGGAAGGATTGACTTGCGAAGGTAACTTTCTACTGGACCTCTAAGGCGGTAAGCATAACCATCAATCATTATTATTCATACTTCAAGTTATTTAATAATAAATTAAAAATTACTGTTCTTATAAAAGCCATCTATTCTATTTTGATTCTAAGCCATCTATTTTTATGATTCTATTTTGGTTGCATTCTTTAATATGCATTGTATAAAACAACTACTACTTAAATAAAAATGAAGTGTATTGTATAGTAACATGGGCACTATAAAATAATAGTAATATTGTTGTAATATCATAATTACTGTCTGTGAGAAGTAACATAAAATGCCAATTTTGATTTATAACATCGTTTTTATTTCCCTTCGTTTCATGTAATGAGAAATTATGAACACTCATATAAAAAAACATAATACAGAAGCTATCAATTCTCATAAAAAAATTCCATTCACTTATAATATACTAAATTGTGTACGCGTTTCTACCTTTCTAGAAGAACTGTTTACAGCGTGGGAGACCGGATTTCTGCATTCTAAACTGGATATAATAAAAAAAAACCAAAAAATTAGCTTGCTATGAAAAAGCCGAGCTGAGCTGAGCATGTCCTGTTTTAACAAAAACGTATGTCGCAACGATAAAAGCAGAATAGCAAAAACATTCTTGGGCGTACAGTGTTTGAAATTAATTATGTAAGTTTTATAATATTCAGTTACTAATACTTTAACCTTACAAAAACGGTATTTCAATGTGGAAGAAGTTCGAAAAAGGTATAATTTTTAAAATTTATTTCATCTACATATTTAATTAGTATAATATATTTTGCTCGTATTTGTTACCGAAACTTCTGTTTATTAACTTATAAAATCATAATTTTCCTGTTATCAGAGAACGATAGAATTTACACTTACATTTTCTTATATAAAAACCGAACAACCACAATTAACTATTAAACCTGTTCACATTATTATCAGCGTTACAGTTAAGAGATATATGTATGCATAATTATAACTGAATGCATGAATAGTCAGATTATTTTACGACATGACGTAAAATATACGTATCCAGTTATTAATAGCTCCTCGTTCTGTGACCTGTTCTCAATGTTGTGGTGTCATAAATGAATGTACGAGTATAATTTCGTAATAATGTATTTCTAAGAATAGTAAATCGATCAGATAGTCGACATTTATAAACATGATTTGCTCTTGAAAACTACGTACAGACCAACCTACCGATGATAAATTTCCTTATCATAAACTTACTACTACAAACAGAATTGAATCATTTAATGACTTTAGAAAACCGGTACTAACTGAATCGCATTACAAATTCACATAGAATTCATTGCTGCGGCGAAAATTCATAACTTGATGAAAAGCGTGTACATTAATAAATATTTTTATCGGAAACTAGAATATGACTGCCCGAATACAGTGATCTACGAGAATTTTGTTACACAGACAATTATGGCGTATTCTTTTGTATTTTTTGACACTGAATAGCAATATTTCAAATTTTGTCCTAAGGGCTTCATTTTTTTTTATAATTGCCACTCGGAAAAAATGAAAGTTATTAAAACGATTTATTTTCTCTGTTAAGACTAAATTAATACTTGTGATTTGTAATAGCCAATGTTTATATTAATATGAGACTTAATCATCTGGTTTGTATAATTTTTCTAAAATGTAGAGATACTGGCTTCAAAATTAAAATACTGGAGTCTCCTTGAAAATCGCAGTAAAAAGGTTTTTTTTCAATTACTATCAATTTCAGTTCATGAAGTTGACTTTATAGTTTTACATAGTTTTCAGCCTTCTTTTTGCCCAGGAATCATTTAACAATACTTTGAAATGATACTGATGCTGCTTTTTCAAATTCATTCAAAGAATTCATTAGATTCTTCCTTAACTTGCACATCTGTGATTCAACATATCCCTTCTTTGAAATTTTTTTTATGACATCAATTTCTCTTGTTTATGTAACATAAATGAAGCAGACGTATAACAATATTAAATTTTTACTGATGATGTATAGGTCTACACATAAAATGGTATAACATGCAAATAAAAATGTATTGCCTTCATTGAGTGCTAGTGTTACATTTCATGTTCAAACAGATATTCAGACGTTAATGCAAGATAACGACTAAATACACTAAATAATAGGAAATTAATTATTTTTAAATGTTAGAAACAATTTTAATTAAAGAGGGTGAACGCCATCCACTTCGCAAGAAGTATTAGAAATCCTGTGATTATTATTATCATCAGAATCATCACTGCTAGTTTTTTAAAGAAAAATAATAAATGATTCCATAGTATTGTCAATAATGTGTTCTTGTCTTATATTCAGCTTCCGTTTCCTTAACTTTATCACAATAAACCAATTTTTTTCATTCATGTCGGCCACTATATTTTCACATAGCCATTGAACGTCTTTGACATCAAAAATTACGTTATGACTTGCTACGTATCCTTTAACTTGTGACTAAACCATCTCGATAGGATTTAAATCCGGGTGGTATGAAGGTTGTCGGAAAACGTCACACCCTTTTATTTTGTAAAATTTCGTCAAACATATAGACAGTAAACCTTTCCCTGTTTGATTTTACCAATTCGTACGACTGCGGTTTCAGCATCAAGGAATAATGAGGAACAGAATGCTGCTGCAATAACTTTATCATATTTTCTTTTCTTGGATTGGAATTTAGTGATTTTTCTAAAACGGCATTGTGACAGGGTGCGTTGTCAGGAATGATCTCAGAATTATGGAGAAGGTTTGGAATTAACATCTCTTCTGTCCATTTTAAGTAATTTTCCGCTTTCATTTGACCTCTGTAATCGCCACTTTTAAACTTGCTTGCCAAGTTAGTAAGGCGTTTGGTATAAACCCCATTTTTCCTCTGGCGTACGCTATAATAAGTCTGCTGCCTTTTTAAATAGGAACTTTCAGCCCGTCACCTGAATCACTACACCAAGATTTATTTGTAGTGTAAGAAAATATATACGACTCGTCGAGGTATACTATCTATCAGTCTACTTTCGGTTCTAAATTTTCTTACCGCAGTCAGATACTGAATACGCTTAAACTTTATGTGATGTCGCTCAGTGAGAACCTTCCTGTAACATTCAGTTTTTCTTCACCTAAAGCCCAATTCTTTTATTATTTTTCTCAAACTCGTCTATTTTCCTGAATAACCAATGGCATCTTTAAGCGCTAACATTTTGTTATTGAGCATCGGCAGTTGTTCATGAATTTCCTTTGTAGTCCATCTCACCACACGCTTGTCAAAATCATCTAGTCCCGTTGCAGACATTTCTCGGAGTTTGTATTTTTTTATTGGAGTAGAGAAAGAAGTCCTCGCCGAATTTTTCTAGCAACCGCTTTTTTCTTTTCACACATTGGATTTGGGATTGCAACACCCCACACGCAGCTGCTGTTTTTTCTTCACATTTTTTAATTTAAATCGGATGTTTATCTTACTTTTCGACTTCGGAAATCGATCACCTTCTTGTTTCATAAATTCATTCACATATTTATTATTTTCTGGGCCTGTCGTTTTAGTTTTTTTGTTTTTTACGGTAGACTTAAGTTCACTCATAATAATAAAACACTAAAAATACACAACCGATTATAAAATGTGATTATTTTTCACAATCAAAACTCGAATGAAAAGAAACGTAATTTGTACAAATGCTCTTACAGAATCAACTAATTGATTGGATTATACTCAAGCACTAAATGACGTGGGCTTATAAGTAATTATGTAATTTTACATTGGCCTGGCTGTGTTTGAAAAGTATGAGCATATAACAAACAGTACAGCTATATTGTTTCTTGATATGATTCTAGCAAAGGTTACTCGTTAAAGGTTTCAATAATTAAACTCATGATAGATTATACTAACTATGTTTTAATTTATAAAGTATAAACAGCAGATTTATAAAATATTTAAAAGTGTTCCATAATGTCATCCAGTAACATAAAATAATATGTTGTATTTACAAAAAAGCTATTTGCTTCTGCGCGTGAAAACTAAGCTGAATATTTTCAGTTAGGCGGGTACTCCCTAGGACCCGCCTTTAGTTTTTGTAGGGACAAGCTGCCTTTACTTGCCTTCTCTAATCAACTCCTATAACCAGGCATGCGGAACACGTGCTACTGGTTGCCACAAAAGTAAGACCTCCAAACGATACTGACTTGTGTTTATTATTACTTTTTTATTATTGCTTATTCTTTCATATTCATTTATTTTTGCTATTATTTATTTAAATTTGTCGTTTAATTATTATTTATTCCATCTCTTATTTATTTATTCTACTGTACTTATTATTTGAGATATATATAAATTATTTTCTATGAAATCATTTTATGTTTATAAAATATAATACGATTACATTTTAATTAATTAAACTAATCTTACGTTTATTATAGTACGAACTTAATAAAGTATCTATGTAGTTCTTATAATCTTTCTTTTATAATAAATTTAATAATGATTATAATTCTATTACTTTTACACACGTTTCTTTAACATTTTATTTATTTATGAATTTTTTTGTACAATTTAATAATTTTATTTTGTATTTTAGGCCTACAAAACTCAAAAGAATATTAGTTATTGGTGCGTACTTCCGCTTAGAAATAATTTTCGTAAATAACAACGCCACGCCAAGGAAAATCATATCATAGCCTATAATAAATAAAAAACTTATTTTATATATTTTTGTATTTTTCTTACTGTTTATTTATAGCAAAATCCGTTTAACATACTTGAAAAAAAAACCAAATATTTTCAAGATATAAATAAATTAATTACTTCATATACATCTTGAACAAAATATTAGGCATAAAGAATTTTATTTGTAGTGACAAATTACCAGAATATTTTCGTTACTATAATAGTGACGTTATTTTTCACATATATGGTGAAAGTCATTGCAAATTAATTGATGTGACCTTTGGAATATACTACTTTGGCTGCTGGTGCGAGAAGTGGCTGAGTGAAGTTAGTGGTGGGGATGCAATAGCGTAATACGGACCCACCTTCAGATATTACATACACTATACCCGTCATAGTCCAAGCTTCACTGCGACAGTACACAACTCTACAATGAGTCATGTTTTCTCTGCGCAAGTCGTGACCCTGCTATGTCATGTTCTATGATGCACTGGTGACTAAGTTGCAAATGCAGCCTTTATTATAATTTTATCTAGAAGATTCTTAATTTATACTAGTTTCTTTTTCGCTATCTGTTGTGTTGGGTTTGTTACCTAACTTTTAACAAATATAATGTACCAATCGTTTTAATTTCAACCGTAGAATTTGTTTAGAAAATGTTACTTTCAACACGTAAAAAAAAAAATTAATGGCGGAAGAAATATTTAAGAAAGGTGAGAGTTGAACCGTTTTTCGGTGGAAGTGAAAGTAAAATTACGTACTTAATTTGTAAGGAAACTATTAGCGTGGCTAAATAATACAACATTAACTCTAATCACAATTTGTAATATTCCGGTTTCGAAGGAAAAATAAAAGAAGAAAAATTAAAAACAATGAAGAAATCAGTTCACATTCAGCAACAAGTATTTACAAAATCCAAGAAAACTAATGAATCAGCAGTACGAGCAAACTATGAAATAAGCTATTTGTTAGCAAAACATCAAAATCTTTCACGGATGGTTCAATAATAAAAGTATGTATGATAGGAGTTGAAGTCGTCTATTCAGAAAAGCTGCAATCATTTCGCGATATTTTATTATCAAGAAATGCAGTGGTAGAGACAATTAGTGAAGTGGCAGATAACATCAGTTCACAACTACAGGATATATCTATAAAAGTCTTGTTCTTTTCATTTGAAATTGATGAAAGTATAGATATACTATACACAAGATGTTGCTCAAATTGCTACATTTTTTCGTGGTTGATAATATCAGAATTACCGAAGAATTATTGGAAGTTATCTCTCTTTTTGGAACTACGCTGTGGGAGCGTTTTAGAAAAGTGAAACTTCCACTTCACAGACTTGTGTCTGTAAAAACCGACAGTGCTAAATCAATGACAGGTGAAAATAAAGGATTTATGTCAAAATTGATAATAAAATTACAAGCTGAATACCCAGACAAACCGAAAGCTACGGTTTTCCACTGCCTTATTCATTAACAAGTTCTGTGCTTAAAAATATTAAAAAGGATGCATTGAAAATCGTAAGAAAAACAATCAACTTTATTCGAGCGAGCAATTTACTTTATCGGCAATTTAATTATTTTCTTAAAAATTTAGAATCTGAATTCGACAATCATCCTATTAAACAGAAATTCGATGGTTATAATGTCAAATAGTTTTAAATAGTTCTACATGCTTTTGAAGGAAATAACAGTTTTTCTTTAAATGAAAATGTATAGATTATAAAAAAAAATGCTTTGTGAGTTAAGGATTGCCATTTTTAATTGATATTTGCCAACTCAATAATATCAATAGCAAGTTTTGTACAAAAACTAACAATGTTTAAAAATCATTTAAAAAGATATTTTGACCCACTTTTCTATGTGTAAGCAGTTAAACACGCAAAATCAAAATTGCTCTATCCTCACAATATTGAGGAAAACAAAAAAGAATTCGATTAAAATTTTAATGATTTTAAAGAATTACAAGATATGTTTCCTCTTATCGTTTGACTTTTTCATATGAAATCGAATAAGCTCCACTTTGATTCAACTGGAATTAAATTTATTTCCAAAATGATTCAGTTTTGAAAGGACATATGTCGACAATTAGGAATTTCAAAAATATATTCATATTTAGATGAAAAAACCCAGAGATTAAGTATTTCCTGTCCAAATTATGTGCTATTTTTGGGGCAATTTTATGTACTTATTCTCATGTATGAAGTTAAACAAAACGGCGTATAGATCGAGCCTGACAGATCTTTCCGACATACTGAAAATTGTATGTTCCCAGTCATTGAATCCTGATATTGAAAAATATCAGGATTCAATGACTGGGAACAGTAGGAGGTAAACACTGGCAGGTTTCCGAGAAAACAAATCAATTATTTTCATAAATTCATTGATTACTAAATTTTTAAATAAAATTAATATAACAGTTATACATACTAAATTCTAATTACTGGTATTCTGTAAATCTGAATAAAGATTTAAATGCTATTTATGTGTGAGTTTTAATTATTCTACTTATATTACTGAATCATGAATCAAAATATAATATTTAAGAAAATTTTATATTGCTCGTGAAAATCATACCATCACACAAAATTGCCGGCGGCAGAAATGAGTTTGACACACCTGACGACTAAGTATTTACTCGTCAATGATTGACGAATTGTCTTATTTTTATTTAAAAAAATATATAAAAGATATTCATTTTTTTATTTTTAAACATAAAATCAAGTTTGAAATAACTATTATTTTCTGGTAATCAAAAAACCCTTCACCCAAAAATTTCTCAAACTATTCGACAACAATGAGAAAAGATTAGTTATTAGCCGGTGGTGTTTTTTTAGTTTTATTGTGCGTTTATGAGTTAAAGTTGAATTAGATTAAAAAACAGCGAAAAAGGTTCTTTTTTATTATTTTTCTTAGGTACCACTGTTTTTCTAATATCCTTCGATTCTCTGGTACTAGTCCGATCCTTATTGGTGCGGAAGTGACCGCTAGTCACTTTTGTGGCATACCGATTTCACCGATGATGGCGGTGAATTAGTACAGGGCTTTTTAGTCCAGCATGGTCTTCAGGTATTTAATGTACCTGGGGAGTAGTCCACCTATGCAGGTAATGTAGATGGGCGACGGTTGTTTGGAGGAACGAACTTCTACGTTACTGTTGGTAGGCATTCTCTGTCAACATTTGTAACTGAAAGGATGATTGCTCAAGCGATTATAGATTGGTTCTTTATAAAGTTGCTGATGGTTTGAGTGAGTGCTACTGATGTAACATTTGGGTTCAGTAGGATTGTTTTCTGCACAGGCATGCAGAATGGAAAAATTTGTTGATTTTCTTTCGGTCAGGCTTCAAGTTTTGGATTGGAGTCTGGAGGTTCTGGATTTGGAAGAGCTGGCAGTGAGTCTGTCAGCGGCCTTTATTGACACCGCCAAAAATTCAATTCCTGCAGTTCTAGTCGAGAGAGGCTTGCTCCATGGCGGAGTAGGGAGTTGTCTTCATTAAGTAAATTAATATTTCAAAGCCTTGGCAGTAGCTCACAAATGATAAATTTGTAAATAAAAGCGTTAATATATTAACAAAAAAAGTCACACTGTATCAAAATTATTATTAAAATGTCACATTGTATTAAAATTATTATTATCAAATAAGGAGCGGTATGCAATACTACTTATGAGCTGTAACCTACTGATTCACTTGTTGCGTAATGCCACTACAACTGAAGGAGGTAATCTCTCTGGAGCCAGCAAACATTCCTACACTGTGATGTTGAGGTCTTGGTACTGACTCCTGAGGTGTACCAAAAAAATTGTACTACCATGTAAGATTCATTATATATATTTTCAGTTACATCTGTAATTAATATAATATAAAAAAAAATTATTGAGTATAAAATGATTACTGAAAAGTGATTGTGATGAGATTCAATATACTAATTATGAAAGAAATAAGAAAGATAAAATGATAAAAAATAAAAACAAAGAGTGAGTGTCTTATAATAATTATTTTAGCAAAATATCTTTGTTTATGGTTATTAATAAAAGAAGAGTAGTAGCTTAATTAATCTGCTTGTTATGTATACTATATTTTTTGTTTTGTCTGAATTCAGTTAATGCTTTTTTTTTCTATGAATTGTTTTTTTTTTTAATAATATATTTTTTACATTATTTTTTGAGATTTGTTTTAGGCATTAATAAAATGAATTATGACAAGAGTTACAAAAATGTGTGGTATAAAATGATGGCAAAATTGAAAGATACAGTCATTTAAGTTTGAATAATAAAATATACTATTAAGATATACAAATTGCCTTAATGCTGCGTTTTTTATAGTTTTTTTTTTTTAATTTATACATTATAAATAATTAATTTTGTAGATAAAGAAGTGATTTTTTTGCAAAATAACTTTTCAGTTTATTTACTTCTTTTCAGATTTGCTATACTATTCTATTATGAGTGATTTAAAAATGACAAACATACATAATCAAATTGTTTAAATTTATAATAAAATATTTAACATGTATCTGACACATTCATTTAATACAAAATATAATAAACAAATTGAAAAATTTATTATATAAAAGGTAATTTTACAGTTTTCTTAATTTAATGGTAATTACCGCTTTTTTTTTGTCATGAAATGTTAGTTTTCTTAATAGATTGTTTTTTCTGCCGAGTATTTTTTTTAATTGCATCCTTAAATAATTTGATTTACTATATTTTGTTTTTTACAGCTCAAGTTTATAATGGCTTCTACAATATTGCTTGGATGATCCAGAGCTATTACAGAGCCCAGAGATGACTGCGGAGTGCCTTCATTATAACAATGTCTTCAATGTCCATCCAAAGAGGAGAGGATTGCAGTGTCTTCATTTCCATGAAGAGAAGAATTGTCTTCTATTCCCAGGGTGATCCCAAATTGAGAAGATCATGTGCATCAAATTTGAGTGAAATCCCAAAAAATAAAGTAAGTG
Organism: Lycorma delicatula; assembly: GCF_047948215.1. Lineage (NCBI taxonomy): Eukaryota > Metazoa > Arthropoda > Insecta > Hemiptera > Fulgoridae > Lycorma > Lycorma delicatula. The sequence goes on along the minus strand of NC_134459.1, from coordinate 80,527,979 downwards.
TATAGGTTTTTTTTTAATTTTATTTTTCACACACAATTATCTCAGTTACTTGTGTATGTGTGCTCACACACGTGCATAGCTAATCAATGAATTGAAAAAATATATTATTTTACTTTTTCTGACATAAAATGTTTTTCTGACATAAAATGTTAGTTTCTTTTATTAATTTGTTTAATCTGCAGGGTATTTTTTTAATTATATACTTAAATAATTTGGTTTAATATACTATTATGATGACTTATCTTTATGTTATATGTTTTTAACAGCTCAAATTTTTATTGGCTTCTACTGTTCTACTTGGATGACCCAGAGCTACACCAGATTACAGAGATGACTGTAGAGAGTGCCTTCAATCTATTACAGAGCCCAGAGATGACTGCAGAATGCCTTCATTATAATAATGTGTTCAATCTCCATCCAAAGAGGAGAGAGGAATGCAAAGTCTTCATTAGCATGATGAATTGTCTTCTATTCCCAGGGTGACTCCAAGATGAGAAGATATCTTCAGTTGCATCAAATTTGAATGCGAACCCAAAAAATAAAGTAAGTATATAGGTTTTCTTGTATTTTATTTTTCACATACAATTACCTCAGTTACATGTGTTTTGTGAATGCTAAAAATATATTATTGCATTTTTTCATTCATGTTTGTGTACATACTGGGGAAATAAATACATGGTTGTGTTATGTAACATATGTAGGGAGAAAGAAAGGTTAAAGCACACTATACAAAAAAAAATATTAAAAATAATAAATAAATATATTTGACTAATTGCTGCTGGTTATAAAAATGAGATTTATTATACACCAAGTTACCATGCAAAGGGAGAAACTGCTTTAAATCTAATTTTTAACATTAATTTTGCAAGTATATTACTTAATTATTTTTATCTTTCAAAATGGTAGAAAAGAACTTAGTGTTCATGCTGCAGGATGCCTACTTCCAGTTCCCAGATATAAATCCAAACTATACAAATGTTTCATTTTTATGATCATGCAACTTTGTAATCCTATCTGATTGTCACCAGTAATATTATAATTAGACATTCTAAACTTATTCTTTGTTATTTTCAGCTCTAATATCTGTTTCAACAGTCTGTAAAGTACAAATTTTGTCCTTTCTCATACTGATATGAGGTATTGTATTTCAGTACAGATAATGCTTTTGAAGTAGCACTTAAATGTCTACTATCCTAATAACTTGGAAATTATATCTAGATTTCTTCACAAGCTTTTTTTAAGTCTATATATATATTCAGGTTACAAATTTCAGTTTCTTTTGAAAAAATATAAAATACTCAAATCTAATCTCTAATGTCATGATTTACATTACTGAAGTGAAATAATAATAAATTAGAAATTCCATTATGTTAGTTGGAAAGACCGATAGTTCTCTTGACAAAATAGGTAACCATATCTCTTAACACCCACATGTATTAAAGTTGAATGTTATCGGATGTGAGTATATTTTCAACATTCTATCAAATAAAACAATAATTGTGAAGACGAATAATTGTATTTTATGTAGTAGTTTACCTTATAAAAATATATTACGTAATAGCAATATAAACATAAGATAACATGACTTAATTAGGATTATGTTGTATATAAATTATAATGTGGTTATATAAAACCAATAAATAATGGAGCAAGACAAAAAACTGTATATAGAAGAAAGGATAAATGTTTTTGTAGTTTATTTGTGTGTTTTTTTTTTTTTTAATGATATTCTTGCTTAGTTTTGATCAATCTTGAAGGAGATTTTTTTCCTTCAAGATGCTGCGGAAGTTGTTAAAATATCTTAAACTTTTTACTTTTGGTTGGCCACCTGCTACCATGGTACATAATTTTATGTTTGTGTATTGTCATAAATCTTGGATAAGTTAAATTTTTTTTTAAGGCATTAAGAATTCAAAACTGCTTTCTTTTTTTTTGAGTTTAACAAGTGAAGTCAGCAGTAATAACAAGCAAATTTATCAAATTAAGTGCCAGATGATTAATTGCTGGAAACAATCTGGCAATAGATTTTTTTAATAAATTAACTATGTTATTTTATTTTTATAATTTAACATAAAAAAAGATCATTTATCAAAGTAAATTCCCCAAGTATGTGAAATTTGATTTTTCTTTGATTTATAAAACTATATTGTTTATTTGTAACCAAAAAGTATTTTTTTTATTACAAAACAACAAAATATATTAACAAAAAAAATTTTTTTTCAAATTATGATACAAATTTTAGTTTTCAATGTATATTTGTAGTTATTGACCTATTTTTTACCATTATAACAAAGTAATTATAATAATCTTAATTTTTATTACAGGAAAATTAAGGAATTTGCAGTAGAATAAAATTTAACATACTTATGGGTGAAATCAAAGTAATAATGAAACTTGTTTAAATTTGTTAAGTTATAAAAAAATTAATGAAGTGTTTTTCAAATAAATATCATCTGTTAGGGGTAACATTGTAACAGGTCCCTATTTAGCTGTGATTTGTAATAAATTGATATATTATCACATTCCCTATTTAAAAAGGTTTTTGATGGTTTTTGTTAAATGTCTTTCAAGCCTACATCTTTCTAAAAATATAATATTTCACTTATTTTCAATTTATTTTAAACATGTATATTTCAGATGTACAAATATTAATTTTCATTTCCAAATTATAATTTTTAATTAATCAGAAAGAGCTTTGTTTATTAGTTCTAGTTCATTAGTTTGTATATGTTTTGTTTTTAATTCCAACCTCCAAATTTTTACTCAGTATATGTGTAAAAGAAGAGTATTAAAACTGTTAGAAATATAATACTGACAGTTTGCATTTAGAACAGGAACTTAAGAAAATGGTTTTTTACAAGAGTAAATCAATTACATTCCGATTCATGGAGATATTTTTTATGAGGTTAGGTTAATTTTTTTCATTTATGATACTAAACCAGAGTACTTCAGATTAATCTGAATATGTTGCAATAATCCAAAATCATGGTTAGATTTTAAAATCAAACCTAAAGAAGTATGTTAAAAGAAGACTTATAAATTGAAGAAGATGTTAAAAGGTGACTTACAGAAAATGATGATGTGTTGCAGTTACACAGATAATTAAATCATTATGGATGTTTTGAATAACTCTAAAGATGATATAATCCTAAATCCGTACATAGAACTGTAATCCTAGATCCTAAAACTGTACATAAAATCCTGCCACACGTGCTTCTAACATACTCAGTGATTTTAACTATAAACAGGCAGGTGAGAGGAACATTGAAACCAAAGGAAGTTTCTGTTGAAGAAGCTTAAAAGCAATGATACAAAGGCAATTTTTATATATACATAACAATATAAGAACTAGTACCTGATGATTTTGTCAGCCTCCAGTGTACTGTAAAAAAAAAAAACATTTTCATTAGAATAAAATATCCTTCTACATTTAATTTAAGGCTTGTTTATCTTAAAAAATTTATGCAATTCAGTTAGTAAAAAACATATACACAGTGTGGCAAAAAAAAACCCACACTGATCAATTTACAGACAAACAGCATGTGTGTGAAGGTCAAATGACAGTCATGTGACATCCCCTCTCTCCATTCCTGCTGCCAAGTTGACTGCGAATCCCTTAGTCCCATGGCCTTTGTATCGAATGTTGCATCTGCAACCTGTCAGAAAAATGTTAAGTGTTCTAAAAGAGCCAGTTAATGTGAAATTTTTTTGTGAAGCTCGGAAAATCCGTCACAAAAACCCATTTTTTGTCAAAAGAAGTATACTGTGATGAAAGTTTATCATGCACTCAAATTTCTGAGTGGTTTAAATGGTTCAAAGGGGGATGAGAAGAGATTGAAGATAACCCATATCCAGGACGACCATGATTTTTCGATATGCATGGGACTGTATACATAAACTGGGTACCTGAAGATCAAACTGTGAATCAGCAATACTACCTTGAGGTCCTCACTATTCTCCATGAATGAGTAAGAAGAAAGCGACCTGAATTGTAGAAAAAACAAGTCATGGATTCTACATCAGGACAATGTCCCGGCCTATACTACAATGTCTGTCAAGACATTTTTGGCCAAGCATGGGATCCCTGTGTTGGAACATCTACCCTATTCAGTGGACCTTGCCCCATTTGACTTTTTTCTGTTCCCAAAGGTGAAATCAGCACTGAAAGGAACAAAATTTGAGACAGTTGAAGCTGCAAAAGACAAAGCGACGGATACCATGGACTTGCTTTCTGAAAGTGATTTCCAACACTGCTTTGACCAATGGAAAATTTGCATGGAGTGATGTACCTACACCACTTAAATCAAACGTAGAAGGGTATTTTATTCCAATGAAAATGTTTTGTTTTTACTGCAAATAGGAGAAAATGTGATTTATTTTTTGAATGATTAATTATGCTAAATCATGCTCTTGAATAGCAGAATCTTTTATAACATTCTTTATAACAATCTTACCAAGAGCTAGTTTAATATCACATGCTCTTATTCCAGATGGTTCTGCTACTTTTATACTTATACAATCATCAGTCATTGTTTCACCTATTTTAATATCTCTTGTAGCTACAAGACTCTTTCCAAGCTTTCTAATACAAGCGTTTTCACTCGGTTGAATTAATTTTACTGGATATCCCAAAGCTTTTTCGACCATTCTTATGTCGTTTATTAATTGTTTCAACTCATCAGGCTCCAGAGAACAAATATGATCACTTCCTTTCCAGTTTTTATTTAAAGTAAAATGCCGTTCAAGCACCTAAAAAAAAGAAAAGAAGTTTCATAAATGAAAGAAGTTTTACATTAGAAGATAAATAACTGGATAAAAAAGGTAATGAAATGGCCCACTTTATAAGTTTGTCAAAATGTGGTTCCATAAGATCTAGTAAGACTTTTTAAGGTCTTTAGAGGTATTATGTTATAAATGTGTTCATTCTTAGTTGGTTAGTAAACCATTCAGTGTGTGTTCAAATGTAGTATTAGATCTGTTTTATGTTTCTTATCTATTTATTTATTTAACATTATTCAAATGATATAAGAAACCAATCTTAAACACCTAATGTGATTACCACCATGTTATCATTACATACACAAATGCCCTAGGTAGGCAGACAGCTACCTAATCTAAGCTAATTTTTACTACTAATAATTAATAACTCAAATATCTGCTTAAATTTGTAGTATATTTTTGCTTCCACATGACTGTAATGTATCACATCATGTATTTCAAAAATTTCATTTTTAAATATCTATAACATTATAAATATTGAAGAGTTCTTAAAACTGCAGGTATTATTGGTTCTAAATAGAAAATAACTTGTAATTCTAGATGAAATTGAAATTGGCTGAGATTCAAGAATATAAAGATTTTCTTATAAGATAGGACAATTAACTAATTTACTGCATATTTTAAATAAAAAAACAAAAATATATTCCTTCTCAAATCCAAACTCTTGAAACAATTTACAAACAGCAAACTTGAAACAAATATCTCAATAGTTTAAAATACCTAGAACAATTTCTCATATTCATTTTATAATATAAATATATTTACAAATAATTCTGAATTTTTTCAATCTGAAAACAAATTTTTAGCATTAGAGACTGATGTTATTGCTTACAGAAAGAAGCATGGAAATATTGCTGCAGGGAGAAAATTTGATATAGCAGAGTCCTGGATTTATGAGTGACAAAAAAAAGAAAACAAATTTCATATAATTGAATAAATTTCATATAATAAATAAATAAAGGTAAGTTTCTACTTACCAACAACTTAAAGTGTAAATCCTAGTACTTTTGGAGTTGTTTACACCATCTTCAGGGATTTTCTAAAAGATGTTAATTTAAATTCAAATCAATAATCGTTTTTCAATTAAAATATTATGTTCATAATAGTCGGTCATCAAGAATGAAATTAATTTGTACATCAATAAGACAGAAACGCCATGCTTGTAAGAAGTTTGCGACTAATATAAAATAGATTTATTATTAAAAAGGATATCTTTTATAAACAGATTATATAATTAATTAATAGGTAAATAGGTTTTTAGTTAATTAATAGGCTAATTATTAATAGGTTGGTAACATTTCATTTAATATTAAATCTATTTCATAATAGTCACAAACATCTTACAAACATGACGTTACTGTCTTACTTACGTACAAATTAATTTTATTCTTGACGACCGACTATTATGAACATAACAGTTTAATTTAAAAATTATTATTGATTAGAATTTAAATTAACATCTTTTAGAAAATCCCTGAAGATGGAGTAACAACCTGAAATTACTAGGATTTATACTTTCTAAACTGTTGGTCAGTGGAAACTTAATTTATACAATTGTATTAATACCAACGGTGCCAAATGCTTAGTAAATTAAATCTAAATTTCATATAGCCAATAAAAACAACAGAGGATTTCAGCGAAAAAACATGAAATATCCAAAAATAGAAGAAAAACTTACAGCACATATGTGGAATGTACATCAGTTTGGATATCTGACTTTACAGAAATGTGTCAGATGCAAGCCCTGGAAATCACTGATGAATTAAGTATCAGTAGGGATGAATTTAACGCTAGTTTTAACTGGGTACACTGATTTCTTTACTGACATACTTTTCCTGTTTGAATAAGGTCAACAACAGCACAGCAGCTACCAGAAGCATATAAAGATAAACTAACAAAGTTAGGCAGACAAGATGCTGGTAACTTTTAAAATCAATCAATAACAATGTTAAAAGTATAATAGCAAAACATGTCTACAAACTGATGGTCAAGAAAAAACAGACTGTTTGGTTTGGTTGGTGATTTTAGAAATACTTTCAGAAGGGGGAAAAAATTAACTCTGGATGTAATTTTTTTTTAATTATCGAAAGGTGAAAACCTTTTACCCAATATTGTCATACAAGCAAATGAAGGGATGTTTGAATAATGAATTAGTACTGGGCTGGATTAAATGTATCTGGGAGCATTAACCAGGTGCTTTATTAGCAAGTGGATAATGCTATAACTGGATGACTAACACAACATATGAAACTACATCATCTGGTAAAATTAAAAAAACTGTCTTTGATACAGATTTGTAATGGATTATTGAGGCTTGGTCAGAAATACAGATGATTTGAATAAAAAATCAATTGTTCAAGAAATGTTGTATTTCTCAATGAAAGTGAGGATGATTATTTGTGGTTATGTGATTACAAAGATAATTGCAATTCTACAGATGACAGAAACTCAAGCACTAATGACAGTAATTAAGCTTAAATGCCTACTATAATTTATTTGCTTTAATTACATTTTTACAGTACAGACTGATTTTACTGTTTTTATGCAAGTAACAAATACTTTTATACATTTAATTTTGTATAGTGATTTTGTAAATAAAATGAAAGTAACAATACTTTTTTACTTTTTTCAGTTTTCCAAATCTGAATGCCCATCTTACATGGGTGTACAAAAGATATAATTCTAATATTTTACTTACTGTTCAGTAAAGGAAGTATAATTTAGGACTAGCTAATGTGTATTTGAGATTACTTATTAGCATTTTTTCCCCCATTTTCTTAGCTTAATATACATTTTATGTAGAATCAGTTTTATATCATATAAATATGTACACATAAAAAATAGAACTGTATAGAAAAAAGAGTAAAAACTGAAAAAAAATTAAACAAAACATGATTTTTAAATAGAAAAATGAAATCTGTAATGGGTTAAATATTTGAGCTATGGGTGCCAGCTAAATCTGTCTTTTAAATATACATTTCAATAAATTATTTCATACAACTTGGTTAAATTGTGTAATTAGGTAAATTTTATGACTTTAGTGACATTAAATAAAAAGCACAAAAATGCAATTCACATTGTATCTATCAATCCAAGGAGGAAGGCGTAAAGGTACAATAGAATCACTTTTTAACATAAAACATTCTCATTATACAGCATTTTTATATTACTTTACATAGAATTCAGAACATATTATCACACAATCAAATTAGAAAAACACTAAAAGAAAATAATTTAAATAAAAGTTTATTGATCAGTATGATGAGATTACGACACTTTTAAAATAAACAAAAATAATTATTTTATTTTTTTATTACTTTTAATAATATATCTAGGTTTATTTTACCTTAGCACCAAGTGCTACAGCAGCTAATGAAATAGCAGTTCCTAATTCGTGTCCTGAATAACCAATATGTATATCTGGAAATTCTTTTTGGTAGAGTTTTATTGTGTTCAAATTAACTTCTTCAGGTGGTGTTGGATATGAAGAAACACAATGCATTAAGACAAAATTTGAATGAACATTCTTAACAGTTTCATACATAACTTTTACAGTTTCCATTGATTGCATACCTATAAAAATATACATAAATTTGAATATGATTTAGTTCAACAAAAAAAAATTACAAAATCCAAGAAAAACAACATCAAAAATACATCAAAGAAAATAATGATCTTACATCATCAACTACAAAATATGGATCAGCAATTTAAAACCAATGAAAACTAAAATGCTTTTCACTGGCTTAAATTGCCAAACCTAACATTTTTCTCAATTGAACTAAAGCAGAAAAAATACTTCTAATGTATCTAGTGTAATACCTGTGGAAATAACAAGAGGACACTGTTTTAAAGCGGCTTGTTTGAGAAGGTAAAAATTATCTGCATCACCCGATCCTATTTTTATAAATGGAACATCCATTTCACCAAGAAAATCTATTGATACCTGTAATCACATTCAAATATTCTATACTGTTTTTATTTTTAAATTATGTTGTAAAAATATGTTTTTTTTCCTGAAAATTTACTTTGTTTAACATATAAACATATATACCACTTGGCAAAACCAACCGACTGGAAAACTAGATTTGTTGATATGAACCTAACATCATCAATGTAATAACTTCTCTTATGGTAAGAGAAGTCTACTACTGAACCTTTTTTTATAAATGTTTTTAATACTATCCAGTTATTTCAGTGGTTTTTTGAATCCTGTTCTATCTAACAGCATTTTGGGTTCAATAACTCACCTTTTGTTAAAATTATCAATGCATGCTGGATTCAGAGATGTAATAAGCCACATGTGTAATCACTATATGCAAAAGGATTACAGTTGGTTACAGGCTCTGAATAAAGAAAACTGTACTAGATATATGGAGATTCTAACAAAATATCTTAAAAATCAGGTAGCCAATCATTTCTAATTTAATTATTTAATGTAAAATATTTATTCCTCCTTTTAGAAACACCACATGCCAGATTGGTTATATGATTTAGAATAAACATGTTTGAAGATAAAAACCTAATTTTCTATATCTGTTTTACATTAATACTGTCATAAAATGTTTATTTTTATTACAAAACCAATATATGTTTAAAAATGTTACAAAATTCAAATTTATTACTAATAATTTCAATCAAAACTCCAAATATTCTCTTAAATTTTATAATTTTATTTCACTGCAGTAATTTTGTAGTCTCCTAGCAAATTGCACATATTATGAAATTATAATAGGAGATTCCAAAAATTATCTTTGTGACAAATAATTTACTAAACTGCATACTAACAGCAGATAATTAATTACAAATTATCAGTTTTTTAACTCATTACTTTGCTGTTTAATTATTCCTTGATATCATGAGCACTTTCATGTTATCACTGCATCAGACAGTTATCCCTTCTACCTATATCTAAAAACAGTTTATAAAAACGAAAGCAATGGAGAAGCAATATCAAACTATTCAAAAACTGATGATAAAAATTACAAATTAGTATTGTTAGTGTACAAAATGACATAAAATTAAATGCAAAGTAAGCAATAAAAAATTCTGTAAGTTACAGTTTTTGGGGGACTAATTATAACAAAGAAATCAAATGAAACCTAGCCAAGTAAATAGTTTTCTACATTCATAAAAATTTGTGCTGTTCAGAAGATTTACCATGTGTTTTAAATAATCCAATGGTTATAGCTAAAACTAACAAATTATTTTACATTGTAGTATACAGATTTGCAAGATATTTATTATATTATAAATATATAATATTTATATATTATAAAAAGCAATAGTGTTTTTTATTTAATATAGCTAATTATTGTTATCCAGCAATTCATGCATATGCTGCAAATTGGGAAATTCATATTGTTTAATTACAATTTTTGAGTATTACTAAGTAAAACTAAAAAATACTGCTGTTTATTACACAACAGCAGAGAGTATGTATTTAATAACAGTACAAGGAAGCAATAGTTAGGGTTAAACCAGCAGTTAATTTGATAAGAGAATAGGAAATGAAATAAACATGAATATTCCAAATCATGTGACAAAAATAAAATGATCGAATTAAAATCTTTTTACTCAAGACTTATTAAGAAATAATAAATATGAACTGGGTATAAATATGTACCATTAAATGAACTGGGTACAAATAAAGTGGTACTGTACCATTTAAAATAAAAATAAGTAATACTTTAGTTTATTATAAAGCTGTAAATAATCATGACATAACAAGTAAATAGTGCAACTAAGTAGTAAACTAAAAATGCATTAATTTACCAGCTCTTTTTGGTAGGTTGCTAATTGAATGGTTAATTTTTCCTTAGTATGCTAAATACATGAGGCAAGACCAACACCGTGATTATTACCGTATTAAAGAGAGTGGAAGGACATTAAGTGTGAGAACTACTATACTATCAATCTATTATATTTCATGCATTGAAAATACTCACTAGAATAGTCTATAGAAAAAAAAAACACAAGTGTGGAGGCAGATATACTAGATGATCAGTCCAGTTAAAATCATCAGTCCAGATATACTAGATGGGTACAAGGAATATCACCTAGTCCTGAGATTAATCTTAGAAGGACTACAGAAGAATATGGCCAACTATACCAGACTAGTTTATCTAGAAAATGCACTTGATAGTGTAGAATGCAAACAAAATACAGTACCTTAAACCAAATTTAACTGAAATATTGAGAAAGAAGATATACATAAGTATTAATAACAGTTATAAAAGATGAAAAAAGCAAGCTCAGATTCAGAAAGAGGTAAAATAAGAAAGTAATTAAAATATCAGAGGCAAAAAATAAAACTGGTAGTTTGTGAATGACATTCTTCTTTTGCCAGAAACCAAAATAAGTTAGAAGTTCTGAATAGCATGGATTGGAAAGTAAATAATAAAAATAAACCAAGATTATAAAATCTGACAGAAAGAAGAACAATAAGAAATAAAACAATAAAAGAGTGGAACATTTGATATATGTGAAAAATATACAATTTTGTTAATTGTGTAGTAAAATTATGAAAGACAGATAAGGTAATTTATAGATTAAAATGTGCTTCTGGCATAAGAAAGTAGTTTTATGGACAAAAGTGGTGTTCTATTATCAAATATGGTTTTAAAAATTATAAGATGTTCTTAAAAAGCAAGTGGATTGTAGTGCTTTACAATATTGAAACTTGGGTAATGTGAAAACCAAAAAGGAAAATGAAGAAAGAAATATGGTGTTAAAGGTGGATTTGAAAATTAGATGGGTTGATAAATGTGAAAGAAGAGAAATTGCTAAAATCTTGTAAAGAGACAAACTGTGATAGTAAGGAGGACAGTACATTAATATAGTCAAGTTTAAGCAGTTTGAATGCTTAAGTAGAGAAATGTGAAGGGTAAAAACTGCAGAAGGAAACAAAGTTTGGATTATAAACAACTGACAACTAAGGATTCAGGATGCAGTAATTATGATGAGATTAAAGGATTAACACAGAATAGAAAGCAATAGATAAAATCACTGATTAAAAAAAAGTCTTCATCAATTTCAGATTCTTATACTTTACCAAGAATAACATGGTAGCTAAAGAAATGCGTGAGTGTTATTAGTTCACAAGAAGCATTGCAAGTTGTTAGTTTAACATAAAATGATAAACATCCAAAAGGAATAATTGGCCAACTGAAATCTAAACCAGATCAAAATAATTACCTTGTAGCAGGGTAGAATTCTTATGCAAAACCATGATTAAAATGAAAAGATTTGCAATATCACACATTTATTTGCCAGTATAACTTGCAGGAACAAGTTTTATAGGAAATAAAAAATCAATCTCTTTATTAATAAAAGAAATAAATTCCTTACAGGATCCATTCCTGAAGCTGTAAATAAAATACCAATTTCTTTTGAATAATTTTGCAATTCCAAAAATTCTTCATTAGAAAATTCTAAAAACATTTTATGTTCTCCATAAGTTTTCCCATATGAATGAATACTACTGTATGGACGATGTAAGGCAGCTTGATTAAATTTATCTGGTAGGCTACTTTTTTGAAATTTCACACAGTCTGCACCACATTCCTGAAGAAGAAAAAAATATGATATACACATAAATTAATTATTTTTTATAATATTAAACATAAAGATGAAATTCAAAATAAATACACAGAGATATGATTGTGGATTTTTTAGGAACTATGTGATGTGCTCATTTAAATATTGTAACAAGACCGGTATAACAGATCTGAGTAACAGATTCCTACCAATTAATAAGAAAGTAGTAGAAGATATAATAATGGGAGGAATCCAGAAAGGAGCTAAAAGAAATGCTTTTGTAAAGATAACAGGTTCGACTAACAATCGTCTTTTGTAATACTGCTCACTGACAAATCTATAGAAATGTTTGTTCCATGAGAAAAGTTTCCAGACCAGGGTAGGAATTTCATGGGAACGTGTGAAGGCAGACAAACATCATTCTCATTAAGTTGGTTCTGGTCCAGAAGGTAAAGAAGATAGGAGTATAAATACTCAGGGGAAGACCAGTTAAAAATCAGTTCTGCAAGATGAAGTCTGCAATAGGAGTTCTGCGAATCAAAAAGTGAGACATTATGATGTCAGTCTGCGAGATGAGAGTGCTACAATAGAGGAGTTATTAAGCGAAGTTGATGTGATTAAGGTGTTGTCAAAGTAATTCCAGTGTGGATAGTACATGAAAACAAGAAATGGTTTGGTGAGTTATTGTAAAACTATAAGTGAAAGAGATAGTGTACTAAATCTCATTCATAAATTGTTTGGGTAGTTTTATTTGTGAACAGCAAAAGTATTTACAGTGAAACAACTTTATACTTGTCTTATCTATTGTACTATTGTTGTTAATACAAGACTAGTGGTTAAAAGTGTTACGACTAGCAGTCATGCTAATGTCTTTTGTCAGTGGGACTGAATTCTGGTTCTCATTATTTATCTACCTGTGAATAAATCCTGATGATTACTTTAAATTCTGTGTGTATGTAATCACTGTTTATTATTGACATTTATTATTATTATTATTATTATTACCATTGTTGTTGTTATTGTGTGTATTGTACTGTATGTAAAATTTATATGTAATTAATCTCTTTGTTTGAGTTTGTGCATCCAGTCCCTATAAGGTGGTTAGCAAAGTTCGCCTCTGCTGCTGTGTACAGTACTAATTAAGTGTGATTGTGATTACTACAATCATTATTTGTTTATTTATTATTGTCATTATTCTAATTATTATTGCAAGTTGTTTATTATTATTATTATTATTATTATTATAATTAGCATTGCCATTATTATTGATTTGTCTTGTTTTACTGATGCTCTCTAACTAATAAATTGTGATTATATAAACATTTTCTACTGTCACTCTTCCAATATCCTGATTATGCCGCAAATAAATCAAAATATGTTTACGAAAGATATATAGATGGTGAAATAAACCATATATAGTAACATAAATTATATGAAGTACAATATATTCATAAAGTGCATTTGATTATGCTGTGATTGTTCATATTTAATCAGTTAAATTTTTAGTGTTTATGAATTTCATATTGAAACGTATCAAGGTCATGATTGTTATAATAACTGTATGTAAAATTTATATGTAATTAATCTCTTTGTTTGAGTTTGTGCATCCAGTCCCTATAAGGTGGTTAGCAAAGTTCGCCTCTGCTGCTGTGTACAGTACTAATTAAGTGTTTTTTGTGTATATGGGTAAATGTCAGCCTATTATTTTGAAAAACTTGCTATTAGGTAATTTACTTGTTTTCATTCACCAGCTGATAGCTGACATGTAGGTATGAATAATATCCAATATATGTGAGAAAAAGATGCAGCTGTTCGCTGTGTGGGATGATTCAATGTGTTGTGAATATGCATCAGTTTTAGTAAGTTTTAAATAAGTTATATTTTGAAGGTGTCCTTATAATCATTGCATTCACTCATTATATGAACAGTAATCATGTACCATGGTACTAGATTTACAAAGTGTGATTCATTCACTATATTAACAGTAATCATTAGCAGATGAGTATTAGGAATGTCTGATGTATTTAGGATTTCTGACTGTCTTCAGTTGTTCTTGTATAGGAATATGAAGTCGTCAAAATAATAGAGCCAATAAAATGTTTTACCTACATTTTTCATTGTAGTACTCTCACAAATGTATATTTACAAAATGTGAAATTACTTTAACGAGAAAAACCGGGTGAACCATTACTGGACCTGATCGATTAAACTATGTGCAACAGTTTACTCCATTATGACTTGATTTGAGGTTATGATTCAGTTTCTCTAATGAACTGTTGTTAGCGTACTGTTGAGTAAGTGAACAATATACAAATTTTTCACATTAATGACAAAGGACGTGGATCATGGTTTTGAAAAGAAATTCTGGTAGCATATTTATATTTACTGATGAAAAAAAACATTTTTCAGTAAGTTTAAAACATATTTCTTCATGCTAATTTACAGATTTAAAAAATGATTAATTATTATTAATAGGACATAACCATAAGATCTACAAATTTATTTAAACTCATTCAAATTTAGTTTGGATTCTTGTTCTATTAACGCAACAATAAGGCTTAAAATGCAATATAATTACACAAATTCTGTAAAAAAAAAGAAAAGGACTGAAAAAGTACTGTTATATACAAAAGGTGTTGAACTATTACATGAGTTGATATCACCAACATTTTCATTCTAGCATGAATGTTCTTTTAGCATGTTCTTTCAAACTTTTTTCTTTCAAGTAATTCACATTCTTTACATCTAAAGATATACACAGTTTATTAGTTTATTCATAAAACTTTACACGCATAGATAACCTGGATATATGTATAAAACCTACAATAACAAATTCAGCCCATGAGATCTGAATGCTTTAGCAACAAAAAAAACAATAAAATACTCAAGCACATAAATACTAATTATAGCTTGATAACTCTACAATTAACATTAAACTGCTGAAGAACTCATTAAAAAAAAAGTAAAAATCAACTTACTTTAGCAGTCAATATTAACTTCTTTGCAACTTCAATGTCACCTTGGTGGTTCTGACCAATTTCAGCAATAATGAAACAAGGTTGGGATGTTCCAATTATTTTCTCTGAAGTCAGGATAATATCATTAACAGTCATCTAAAAATAAAATTCATAAATATCTAAACAAAATATGTTCATGATTATAGTAAATCACAATAAAAAATTAATAATAATAAATTGGTATCTAAATTCCAATACGATTTAAAAAGAAATGCTCGAGGTTTTATACCATTTTAAATAAGTTACTACTTTTCAGATTTCCATGTCAGAATGACAAGAGTCTATTTTTTATCCAGAATACTAAAGCAGCATTATAAAATTTAAAATTAATAACAAAAAAGAAAAGTAATTCATATTAATACATTTGAAATATTTGTAGATTTATCATGATGTTCATCAGACCAAGTAAATGATCACAACTATCCTTTCCATCATTTAAGGCTTCTGCAAAATCAGTAATACTTTAACACTACTGGCTTTTTGATACTATTCCTGGCCACCTTTCTGTTTTTAGATTTTAATTAACAAAATATTCCAGCTTTGCAATCCATCAACAAAAGATCCCAAATCAAGAAATCTGTATTAATTATCTGGAAGTAATTTATTTATTTAAGACTTCCAGAATATCATATGCATATATATATATATATATATATATATATATATATATATATATATATATATATATATATATATATATATATGAAATAATAGGTTATTTGGAATGCATTTTTTACAAACTTATATGAATATTCCCAGAATTTCTTTTTAGAACAACATTGCTGCAGATGACCATCTGGAAAATCACTGAGGTAGAAACTACATTAGAGTTCATATATTTCATTTGAAAGCATACTTCGAGGTATCTAGAAAGTTGAAGGATAGCTTATCAATAAAAGTATGTAAATATAAAAAGCAAGTAAAATGAGTGCAGAATATAATAATATAAAGTTATTGATTTAGAAGTATATATGTTAGGGTTTATGTTAAATAAGATTAAAAAAATCACATTTATGAAATTAAAATTGTTAAAAAACTCATAAACAGATGATTTTTTTGTTAATATGTTTAAAAGAAAAATTTTCAGTTTTAATTTAATTGGTCAGAAGGTCTTTTGATTATTAATAAGGGCAATGGAAGCATGATAAGCTCTTCTTCATAGGCTGAAATGTTTGAAATATAATTCTCTCAATATAAAATAAATCTGTCTGGTTTGACAAAAAAGGACATTATTATTATTATTTTAAACAAACGTATTGTTTTTAAGGCAAAGCTGTTACATTCATAATTTTAGCTCATGGAAATAAGTCAGAATATCTAACTTAAAAAATATTCTCTCTTGTATTCTGAAAATTAACATTGACTTTTTTTAGGAACCTCACAAGATAATAATACATTTTAGATTAAAATTACATGGTAAAATAAATAATAAAACAGATTTTTATTTTTACAGACAAATTTCAAAGTGAAACAATGTGGTGTTATGATGATTTGTAATTTATATCAATCTGATCATTCCAAGAGAATTTATATAATAAATGATGCCCAAAAATGTCCCACAACTAGCATAAGCATTACTTCTGTACAAATGGGATAAACACAGAAAAATACATCATAGAGATATAGTCAATGTTGGCTAACAGTCATAAAAATAATTTTTAATTTATTACTATGATCTAGAATGTACTTTAATATATATTTTATAAACTTAACAGAAGACGAGATGGATGAAGTAGGTGAAAAAATGCCAAACTTCAGACTATTGCCTTGAATCAAACCCAACAGTAATTGATCTATGTCAGGAAATTAATCATTACATCAAGATATTTTTCATAAAAAAAAAAAAAAAAAAAAAAATGACAATGGTTGTCATAAAAAAGTGACAAGAGATTGGCTTTATATATGTGAATGTTATAAAATATATTACATCCATATTTAAACAAGCTTCCTAATCCAAATAAAACCTATCAGCTATAACATTGAGTAGAGCATCAGTGGAAACATTGGTTGATAAATTCACATTATATTATAAAAGCCTTTCTTTCTTTCTTTTATCTGTTTAGCCTCCGGTAATTACATTTCAGAGGATGATATGTATGAGTGTAGTCTTGTACAGTCTCAGTTTGACCATTCCTGAGATATGTGGTTAATTGAAACCCAACCACCAAAGAACACTGATATCCACAATCTAGTATTCAAATCCATGTAAAAATAACTGACTTTACTATGACTTGAATGTTACATTATAAAAGCCTACAAATACTTAGTTTGTTTTCTTGATTTGGGACCCAAAAGCAGTGCAGTATTCTTATCTGAGCAGTTAATATACCTCTAGCTTGTCACATTCCTGGATCATGAGGTCACAATCTGTTTTAAATTAAAATTTAACAAAATGATAGTCAGTGGTGGGGGAATTGATCAGTCATTCTGAAACATGTAACAACATAATAACAATGAATACACTGACAAATACTGGAATCCTGGAACATATAAACTGTAATGACTACACTAAGTGCTGCAGAGTAAATCAGTCACACATTTATCCATTAAACAAATCATTCAAATCAACTAATAGTATAAAAATTGCAACATAATTTTTTCATATATAGCCAGTAAAAGTCAACTCAATTCACCTGGACAAGAAACCTATAAACTCATTAAATTTGTCAAAAATAAGTGAATAAAAAAAATAGAAAATGAATGCTATTTTACTACATTTCAAACGTAGTTCTAACCAGCTTCAGAAGAGGGGCCACCTGCTCCATCATTGAGGAAGAGGCCGTCACTTAGTCTACCCATCTTCTGTAAGCAAACAATGGGAAATCTGGCAGCCGTGATTTTTTTCTCTTTATATCATTGCCACATAAGCTTGAAGCTTGTGGGATATGGAAATGGAATTTTGTAGTGTATGAAAAATGTCATGCCTGACCTGCATTCGAATCCGGTACCTCCGGATAAAAGGCCGAGAAGATACCCTCAACACCACTGAGATGGACTTTTATAATTGAATTTTATTTTTAAAATGTAAAAACACCATTCATCACCTTCATCTATTAACATATTTCAGTTCATGAAATGTAAAAAAATTACAAACTATAAAACTGTCCAGACGAAGTAAGCGAACAAATAAATTATCTACTAATAATTTAAAAATGAAATCCCCCAATATCTGTAGTATATTTTGAGTATATATAAATAAAATGTTTTATTTAAAAAAATACAAAATTATCGAGCATGAAAACATACTAGCCTTGGGAACGCAAAATGGAAAAAATATTCTTCGTCAGTATACTATTCCTGTAACTAAGACAATATGAACTTAAATATATCAGCAGCAAAACATAAAATCGTTAAAATATTTCACTTAACCAATAGAATGGTCCCATATGCAGACGCAGTTCAGCCTTTCTAAATATCCCTTAAAAATTTTATGTTCTAATAGTATGAAAATTATTTTTATCACGGTACATTTATTTTAATTTTATGTACTGTTCCTCATACATTTTGTACAAGTTACAATATTTTGTACTCATTCGCTTTATCCATAATTAATCTAAAATATATATACTAAGTAAATTGTAATAAAAAAACGCCTTTTTTAATTTTAGAGTTCATTTTGTTATTATTTACCAACATTTTAGCAGCTTCAGTTAAAAAAACAAAGCTATGCTCCACAGTTGCATTTTATTAAAAAAAAACTTTTGATTTCAAACGTTGGCTATAGTCCAGTTTAAATGTTTTGACCGTTGTTTTAAAACTACGTTGGCTTGTTAAGAGTGTAATGTGATTTTTACTGTAGATTACTCAAGAAGATAATTTTTTATTTCAACTACAAATATTTACTTTATATTTATTTTCGAAGGAAGTATAAGGTAATGTACATTTACTTTTTTAATTATTTTTCGTAATATGTTAGTTTAGAACATTGATTGTTGTGCAAGGTTAGACAGAATAGCCAAAATGAAATACTTATAAAATTCTGTTTTTTCTTGGTGAAATTCGTTTAATTCCCTTTGTTGAAAACTGTTGTGGCAAACAATGCTGTAACAATTTTTATTTGTGTTTATGTATATATATATATGTTATGTGCTGATAATTTTGTTGTATTGAAACCTGTCATGTCATGATAAATTCTGGAACTTTCAGATCAAAGTAGCCATGTCTTGAGTAATGCAGGATTATTCTGTTTAATATTGAATATGTTATATTTTTTGTACCCTTATGTAGTTCTGGCATTATTAGTTAAACCCATTGAGTTAGTTAAAAATATGTTGAAATTCTTGATAAGACCTTATTAAAAACTATTTAGAACATTGAAAATCGTCCAATTGAACTTCAGAGTGGTTCAGATTTTTAATATATTAAATGTTATTTATGTTCAGGACAGCCAAAAATATTATTTTTGGCAACATAAATTGAGGTTTTTTAATTTGAGGCAAAAATTAATCTATTGCAAATGTTTTAATTAGTTAAGAAATGCAAAAGTCAGATATATGTATCGTAAAACTACAGTTTTATCTATACAATAAAATACCACAGTTATGTGGGCTGTTTTGAGTTTATATTTACTTGAGCATGTTATTCTGAGCTTGTGCAGTATTTTACTATTTGATTTTGTGCTATGGGAAAGAGCTGTGATCGTAATTTATGCTCTGGCTTACAGAAGCTGAAATTGGGCATCCCAGTTCAATTCTCTTTTTAGCTGATGTAACATGTTGGTTTCCTTATTTTTGGATGAAGCAAATGTACAACAAAACAACTTATGCTATAAATTGCATTTAGAAAAACATTTATTTTGACAATAAGTGAACAATGCTTTTGTCAGGCTATAATGCTAACCTTTTCATTTGTTTCCTTATTCCATATTTTTTTAATTTATATATTTGTACAAGTCATATTTTTGTAATTTGATTTTCAAAAGTAATTGGAGATTAAAATTTGATATTTTTATAGTAAGATTTTCAAAAGCAATTGGAGAACTAAAATTCTGTGTTTTAGCCTTTTTCCTGCAGTTTTGTTGTGGCAGGAATTTAACAGCTTTAAAGTTAAACTTCTTAAGTTTTGGAATAATTTGTAAACTGATGGAAGTAACAGTTCATAATGTGTAAAGCAATATATATTTCTGATGTGATTCATTGCTTATTTATATTTTGACTTTGAATCAGTGTAAAGTAACAAAACTTTTCTTGTCTATGTAAGCATATCTATATAATCTTATGTTCATAAACAGAAAATTTTCTGCTATTATTTGTTCCAACTTCCATACTGTTTTCTTATTGAACTGGGCCATACATTTTAACTTAGTGTAATTAAAAAAATAGATTTGTATTGAAACATCTTAAGGATTTGCTTTGTTTTGTTTTTCAATATATATGTTTGTTTCTGCACTTTGCATATTAATTCTGATTTCTGATATTATTTTTAATAACATTTAATTTTAATAACATAAAAATAATTAAAACTGAGTTTAAACTAGTATCTTTTAACAAAAGTGGTTACAGGCAGTGTAATTGAAAATGAAAAGATTTTGAAGATACCAGTATGTATAGGTTAAAGAAGAGATATGATTGAAAGCAATGATTAAGATTAGTTATAATGCATAGTAAGAAAAATATTTTATAAATGAGATAATAAATGTTTAAAATTGAACAAACAGTTAAAATGAACTGTTTACAGTAGTCTCAGTTTTATTATTTTAACTTAAAATTTTTAATTCAAATTTTTGTATTTACTGTGTTAATTTGTATATAACATTACATATATTCTTCACAACCATTTCATCTAGCATTTTGGCCATTGTTATAGTTCTATCTTGAATATTACTCTGGTTTTATCAGAATTTTTTTACAAAAAAAAAGCTATGAATAAAGGCTTATAGCATGCCTTGAATTAACAAAACAGGTTGTAAGTCCATTTATAGTTGAGCAGTTAGGCTGGCTAGTCCCAAGACAATGATATTTATTAAAACTAAGCAATCTAATTATGGTTGTAACATGACTATTCAATTTCAAGTATTCAGTTATAGACTAGTTTGTGGTAATTGTGCTTTGTTTTATAACAAATAAAGTAAAACATTTTATGAATGCATTGCATTTAATATTGATAACCATTTTTGAGACAGTGTCTTTCCAACTTAGTGGCTTTATCAATACAATTGCTAATCAAGGTTCTGGCTGTCTAATTTTTTGGTAAGAGTAAATATCTTGATTGAAATCAATGGGAGATTAATGACATTCCAAGTAAAAGCCACTGAACTTAAAAAAGGTGGTTTATTATTTTAAGCTGAATTAGAGAAAAAATAACTTTATATTTCTTCAGTTGTTTGATTGGTTTTTTAATCAGTAGTTTTCATAATTAATTTTTTTTTTCAGGGAAATTATTGAAAGGATCTTAATATTAAAACATGGATTCCAGCAGAAGTCCATTGAAAGACTATACAAATGTGAATTTAATTAAACCTTTTTTCTCTCCGGTATGTACTTAATGTGTTTTGTTATTTTTCTGTCGTAATTTGTATCAGATAATTTTAAATCACTTAATGAAAGCGTAAAAATTAGACAACTAATTAGAAGCAAGATTAAAAGCAATACATGTTATTAAAATGATATGCTGTATGCTATCTGATAAGCAGATTTTCAGATGGAACTTCAATCTTATTTATAGAAGTACACGGTTGCTTTCAGATTGATATTGGGATCTTATTGGGTTTTTTGTATGCATTCTTTGTGTTACGCTTTTAATATATTTGGCAGGGTTCTGATTATTTGAACTATTACAAGCCAGCCTTTTTGGTTAGTGAAAAATTCAAATTACTTAAACTGCACTGTTAAGTTAACAGGTAAAATTCTATTTTAGACAATGTATATATATATACATACATACATACTCTATTATAAAAAAAAGAAGTTATATCTTATGGTTTACAATTTTTATTTTACTAAATATATATCTTAGGAATATATATTAGTTGATATCACTCTGTATATATAATATTAAAATTGTAATATAAAACTATGTATTACTTATAATTTAATTAATTATAATATTGAAACCACCATGTGTAGTCAATTAAAAGTAAGAACATTTACCTACACACTGTCATACTAAGGAGGTTTTAATTTTAAATGACAAAGTATGATAAACTGATATAATTGATGAGTAATTTATATTTTAAACTGCTGATGATGAAGTGAAAACTTTGAAAGCTCCTGTAGGTGAGTCTTTACTTTTAATTGAATTTATTTGGTGGTTTCAATATTATAATTACTTAAATTATTTATATATATATATACACATACTTTTTTTGTAGTAAAACTTAATACATGTATAAATGAAGCAGGATCTTTCAATTAATATCCCGTTATGCCAGACTTCTCTGTAATATGAATATAAAAGACACCAAAATCACTTTTCTTAAATTTAAGAAATCTTTTATTATTAAAATAAATTTTAATTGTGCAGTTTGTTATCTAATTTAACTAGTATATAGGTACAGTAATCACAGCACATTACTTTTAGCATTTGTAAAACAGCTTACTCAGTTTTTTTTTTTTCACTACTTAAATACATATTTTAATTTTTTCTTATATTTGTTACTATGGTCAACTGTTCTAACATCTCTACTTATAAATAAATCATAATAATTGTTATATGTGCATTCTTAATTGCATATGTGCATATACGTGTAGCAATTATTGAAATAAATTGGAAAACTAGATTATGCTCCAAAAACTGTTTACATAGAATCTTACTAAAATCTAAACTTTAATTCCCATTTCAATTGTTAGACAGCCATTATCAGTATAACTCCTTTATATTACAAAAGTAATATAAAAAAGCAAATAAAATAAAAACAAAGAAATAATAAACAATATTAATCATGAAATTAACAGTACTTATGAAATACAATGAAGTAAATACGTTTAGCTGGATTTAAGAATAAAAATCAAAAAGTACTGAAATGACTGTTGTCACTGCATTCCCAGTTAAAAGTACAAATATACATTTTCTTAAATCCCAGCTAAAATTACTTATAGACTTTTTGTAAGTACTGTTTATTAGTGAATTAATATTGTTTATTATTTCTTAGTTTTTATTTATTATTTTTTTTAATTTTATTGTTTTAAATATTTTACAAGATAATACACAATTTTTCTGTAGTGGTCTGCTGAAGATGATTGTTTAATTCTTGAAATTGCCATCCAAATTGAGATTTTAGTAAAATTCTTAGTAAACTGTTTTTGGAGCATAATCTTGTTTTCCAGTTTATTTCAATACCTGTTTAACACAGCTCTTAAGTTATTTATTTATTTATAGAAATGTTTAATGTTGAATGGATATCTTGGTTCATTATAGATATTGTTAAATGCATAATGTAATGAGCTGTTTGACAAATAACATAAATACTTTACAAGAAGTATTAAGAAATGAATTATATGTGTTTAAAGCGGAAAAAAAAATTAAAGTGTGGTTTTCTAAAGATTATAGTTTTTCTGACTTTCAGTAATAAATATAGATCTGGTGCATATATGGTTGTGCAGTGATAATGCTGTTTTTATGTAGTTTTAATGTCTTGTAACAGTAATGACAAATAATCCGATTAGATGAAATAATGTTTAAAGGGATAATTTGTATTATCCTTAAACCTTAAATAATGGAAGAGTTTACTGAATTTAATCAGATAAATAAAACAGCTTTATACTTTTGTTTTTAGACAAGTTTGTGCTTGTGTTTTGTAGTATATTTATTGGTGCTTGCATTATTGCATTATGTAATTATAAAAATTGTGGATGTTACAAGGTATAGTATGATCTACATGAAATCAAACCAGAGGGTTATATCAAATCACGTGTAAATTAATGGCTTTTTTCTTTTTAAATTAGGATCTTTTCCTCAGTGATGGTATTTTTAATTTCCTTGTTTAGAGCTTTATCATGAATAAGTACATATGTACTTTAAGCATTAGGTTCCCATAACAAACAGTTCTTTATTGGGCCCAAGTAGCTGATGAATATTTTGAGTAATTTATGGTGGAAATTTATCTATTTTTTGGCACGATAAAGAATAAGATTTTAATACTAATGTTATTTGTTGTGACAGCAAATGCACTGGTAAAACATTTTCTTGGGAATATATGAATATTTCAAAATGTAATACTGCTTACAAAGTAGTCAGGTTTATTTGTAACTTATATTATCAATCTATCAACAACTTTGGTTTCAAATTCTCAATAATTAAGATAACAAAACAACAAACACCTCTTCATAACTGAAGATGTGTTTGTTTTTTTGTTAAAAGATGACTTTATCTTATCGCCTGCCTTGAAGGTATCTTTAATAAATGATAGGGATAAGATATTTCTTCATAAGCCAGTGCTTCCCTGCCAGTCTCTGTGGCGCGAGTGGTAGCATCTCGGCTTTTCATCCGGAGGTCCCGGGTTTGAATCCCAGTCAGACATGGCATTTTCACACACGCTAAAAATCATTCATCTCATCCTCTGAAGCAATACCTAAGTGGTGGACCCAGAGGTTAAAAAAAAACCAATGCTTCTATCAATTGATATTTACTGATAGATACTTCGAATTATGCAATTTTGTGCATAGAATATGATATAGAAAAATTATAATTTAGAGTAAAATGATCACACCATCTGTGTGGTTGAACAGTAGCATAAGAAGAGAATTTCAGTGCTTTCAGAGCAGTAGTAACATAACCCTTTTTTCATATAATTTTCTTTTTTCATAATTGAAATATCGGTTTAAATTTAAAACTGATACCAGTTGTTTTTTTACCAGTTTCATGATATCCTTATACATTTTAAGTTTAATAATAAGTTATAAGTTTTAGTGAGTTTTAAAGTGATAGGTTAAAAGTTTTTTAATTTATAAGTAAGCGAGTTTTAAGTTTTTAGTGAAATTTTTTTAAACATTTTTTATTATTACATTTATAACAGCATTGATTTACATAATTTTTTTTTTCTAAAAGTAAATCTTTGAATAATATTAATAAACTTAAAAGTAAAATTAACTCAAAGGATTTTTTAATAAAATAAAATCCCTCAAAGAGATTGATTATTCTGCATAAGCGAACAATTTTTTAGCTATATATATATACATTTGTTCATATAATTGGTTTATTTTTTATTTTATTATATTTATATATATATATAATATAATAATATATATAGTAGAAATAACAAAGATGGACCACTGAATGTGAAAATAGGAGGAGAAAAGATTATGGAGGTAGAAGAATTTTGTTATTTGGGAAGTAGAATTACTAAAGATTGACGAAGCAGGAGCGATATAAAATGCCGAATAGCACAGGCAAAACGAGCCTTCAGTCAGAAATATAATTTGTTTACATCAAAAATTAATTTAAATGTCAGGAAAAGATTTTTGAAAGTATATGTTTGGAGTGTCGCTTTATATGGAAGTGAAACTTGGAAGATCGAAGTATCTGAGAAGAAAAGATTAGAAGCTTTTGAAATGTGGTGCTATAGGAGATTGTTAAAAATCAAATGGGTGGATAAAGTGATGAATGAAGAGGTGTTGCAGCAAATAGATGAAGAAAGAAGCATTTGGAAAAATATAGCTAAAAGAAGAGACAAACTAATAGGCCACATATTAAGGCATCCTCGAATATTCGCTTTAATATTGGAGGGACAGGTAGAAGGAAAAAATTGTGTAGGTAGGCAACGTTTGGAATATGTAAAACAAATTGTTAGAGATGTAAGATGTAGGGGGCATACCGAAATGAAACGACTAGCACTAGATAGGGAATCTTGGAGAGCTGCATCAAACCAGTCAAATGACTGAAGTCAAAAAAAAAAGTATATATATATATATATATAACGTATAATACCATGCAATGCAAAATGAATTACCGCTATTAAAGGCAAAATATTTACTAGTGATGTACCACATGATTTTTGTCTATTTTTAAAACAAAAGATCGTATCAGATCTTCCCGCGTTGCTATTGTATTGATCTGTAGGTTACCCCCTCCCCCCCACGACGTATTAGGTTTGTCACTGGAGGTCAGTTTTTGTTCTTGGTAGTTGCGGCAACACGATTTCATCATTAAATTTCTGCCCTGCCTTATTTACTCCTTTTACTAAATTTTATGTCGTCTTTTGATTTTTAATTTGTGATGTTTTAATATAATTCGTACTTAAATAATATTTTCATTTAAGTTTTCCATTAATTAGGGTTTGTTTTTATTGATAAACGTTTTGAAATCGATAACAGCTGTTCATTTAATCTAAGAATCCAGTCATACTGGAATCAATGTCACGTGATCAGTGCAATGGTTATACAACACGAAAAGTTTAATTCGTCTGTTCAGTTTATTGTTTGACATGAAATATTTTGTTTATTCGTGTGATTTGTGAGTTTCGCAATTCGTTTTATTCAACTGAACGGAGGTTTTCGGGGTTTTGTTTAATTTGTTAATTGTGGAACACCTGTTTTTTCGTGAATTAGTGCAAAAACCTTTTTTTATTTTCATATCTCGAAAGTGATCATTTTTTGTTAACGGACTTTTGTAAGTAAATATTAGTAATTTTTAATTTAATGGCACTTATTAGTTATAAATTTTATATAGGAATTTCCTATGTTTTTAAATGTGTAACTAGCTGTATTTTAACGTTGAATGTTAACGTAATTCTTTTCGTGTATTCTTAATGGAAAAATCTCCTTTTCTAGTAGTTTTTTTTGGTATATTTACGTAGTTTTTATTTTGTTTTTTTTTACCATTGTTGGGGATGGATTATACGAATTGATGATGTCATAACATAATAGGAAATTCTGCAAACTATTAAACCTATTCGTGCTTAGGATTCCCGTAAACCTAACCTTACATGAAATCTTATTCAGCGCTTTTTTATCGATGTTTTTAAATTTCAGTGAAGTATATGTTAATGATGTTTTTAAATGTGATTTTTCTCATAAATCATTGTATTCCTAACTTGTACTAATCTCTACATCCTCTGTATTGAGATGTGGATTCCCTCTTTAAGTGATATTTTTATAGGGTGGTGACAAAAGGCATTTTGTTGCTGTTACAAGCCACTCCCACTTTTCTGTTTGAAAGTTTTTATTTTTCAAATTTTAGTAGCCTAATTAATTCTAAGTGTCCTTTTAAATATATTTATAAGCATTGATTGCTTATTTGGTTTTAGTTTCCGCATTCACTTTTGACGTATTATGTTACTCAATTGTACTATACAAATTTTCTTATTATATTAATTTAAAAATTAATCTGATTATCCTTAATTTTCCTTTCAGAATTCAGGAATTTAAAATAATTAGCAATTGTAATCATTCCAAGTGTCACAAATTTTAATTCTTGTGTTTATCACTGAAGCCATTAACTTAAAACCAAGATTCCACTTTATTTGCTGGTATTAATGTTCAAGAGTTTAATTTATCTATTATAGATTATATTCTTTCCAGTATGAAAAAATAACAGTACCTTTATAATATACCACAAATGAAAATTTGTCGTGGAACTGCCATTCTGTTGTAAATTGAAATTATATTGATTTAGTGAATTGAAGGGCTTACTGGTTGGTTAATATTTATTAGCTTATGAAATGCTGTCACTTCAGATGTAATCTTGATCTTTGAGTGACTGCCATCTCCCTGTGAGTTTATTACACTTCCAGTAATACTGAGCAATTATTTGATCACTTTTAGTTTTTTTTTACTTTTAATTTATCATAGTAGATATCCTTAGAATCAGGAAGAAGCAAGATCTAAATGTTGGATAGCAGGTTTCAATAGCGAGTTGCAATGCAACATCAAGGTTTGCTCCGCATTATCAGTCCAGTCAATTAGCAATCAAGTTTGTGAGTTATGGCAACTTGTTGAGATTCTAATTTGTTCTCTGGAGAGATGTTATGGTTAAGATTAGTTTTGGGAAAAGGAATAAACCATAAACTAATCTTAAAAGTCGTAGTCAGAGTCAGTTGTTAAAGATGACTGATTGTGCTCTTCATATGGTGATTACCTGTTGTGCACATGACTAACACAGAACATGTGGAGTAGTCTTTCTTTATAGTGACTATATTCTGTTTAAACATAATTCAACCAAGTGCCCTACAAGATGATGTCTCCACAAAAGTCTTATCTTAAACCTCCCTTCACAGAACTGATATTCACCTGAACAGGTCTTGATAAAACTGATTACTGACTTGAGTACTGATAATGTGGTGTGGACTTAGACCTTGTGCAGGTCACCTGCTGTCCCTAGTAAAGTCAGTTATTTTTACATGGATTTGAATACTAGATCGTGGATACCGGTGTTCTTTGGTGGTTGGGTTTCAATTAACCACACATCTCAGGAATGGTTGAATTGAGACTGTACAAGACTACACTCATACATATCATCCTCATTCATTCTTTGAAGTATTATCTGAACGTTAATTACCGAAGGCTAAACAGGAAAAAGAAAGGTCACCTGCTGTTGACTCCAGCTTTTCGACATTTAAAACTCTTGTTTTCCTTATCCTAAGCTTATCTACTAAAGTATATTTAAGGTATGAAAAAAATTCAAGTTGATTGGGTAATTATTTACAATTATGGATTCACCGTTAATAAGAATTTTACAATATACCTTATTTAGGACCTAAGTTATTCATTGGAAACTCCTTTCACCTGAATTACACCTCTCATAAATTACTCAGTACCTTCAGCAAAAATTTTATAATTCAACCCTGCACAAGTGTAAAATCCAGTATTTTTGGACTAAATAATTTAAGAACAAGCGTAGATTCATTCAAGACTAAATCAAGTTAGGTTAAAATAACTGCAATACACATTATTTATAGAGTAAGTAACTTTATTTAAGTGAAATTTAACTCGGCTAAGGTTAGGTTAAGTAACTAACAATTCTGTTTACTGAACTTTATATGATATCAACATAACCTAATGCTTGCTTCAGTCGCTAACCTCTAATTAACTAATACAACACCTAATTTGCTATTATCTAATGTATTACTAATATCTAATTAACTTTAAATATTAAATTGTCTGATTGCTAGGCTGAGTCCATAATTAATGTAATAACTAATTATTTAGTCTACAAATAATGTCTATTATACTTGTATAATGTTGAATTGAAAAAAATTTGGTGAGAGTACTGTGTAACTAATAAGAGATGAAACTGTGTTGAAAGGCATTTCCAACAAAAAAATTCCATTGTAACGAATAACTTAAGTCTTAAATAAGTAATATAGCAAATTTCATCTAAATTGGAGGCAAGTCTCTAATCGTAAATAATTACCCTCATCTTACCATTATTACATTAATGATTATTGTAATGTTGACTAGTATGATCATTATATTAGCAGTTTGTTGTGACTAATATTACATCTTCAGCTATTTCAAAATGTATTGCAAATAATTATGCAGTTTGTGATGTGTAACAGTGTACAGGTTAAATTCTATCAGTAGATACCACCCCTCAGCATTTAAAGAATGAATTTTTTTACCTTAGAATCTTTTAAATATAAAAGTTTTAATGTGTAATCTGTTTTATGCGTGTGATGTACAATAGTATTTGCATTCTACAAAATTTCTGTGTTGGTTGGTTTTCCTGCAGTTGTCTTTGAATGGAGGGATAACTGTAATTTTCTTTGTCTTCAGTCATTTGACTGGTTTGATGGAGTTCTCTCAAGATTCCCTTTCTAGTGCTAGTCGTTTCATTTCGGTATACCCCTTACATTCTACAATTTGTTTTACATATTCCAGACGTGGCCTGCCTACACAATTTTTCCCTTCTACCTGCCCTTCCAATATTAAAGCAACTATTCCAAGATGCCATAGTATGTGGCATATAAGAAGTGTTATTGTTTTAATGTAACGTAGAATTACTGAGTTCATGAGTGATTAAGTTGTGTATATTTTATTTTGTAGTTTATTACCACAGATAAACTTATATAGCTTTATATTTTGGAGAATTTTCATTTATAACATTCTTGTTTAAAATTCTATAATTATTTTTGAGAATCATTTTGTACTTATATTTCTTGTGAAAATTTGAACAGAAAGAATTATACCTTGTTTTATCATTCAGTTACATTTTTGTATAGAAGTCCAAGGTCTTTGTAAAAAGGTAGTTGTTCGTTTTCCTGAATTTACTCTTCTGTACACTTTAGTTATATTTTCCATTGTCAGATAGTGGTTATTTATGATCTTATTCTTTAATAGAAAAATTAACTACAAGATGCTACTATAGCATGTGTTGCAGTGGGATTCCAGAGAATTTATTTAATGGTATATGGTGTTGTGACATCTAGTTGTAACATAATATTTATTTTATCAGTTTTGTGTTATCACGATGCATTTTAAAAAGGCCTGGTGTAACCCACCAGGTTGTTCTAGTGGTGAATGCATCTTCCCAAATCAGCTGATCTGGAAGTCGAGAGTTCCAGCGTTCAAGTCCTAGAGTAAAGGGTAGTTAGTTACTTTTATATGCATTTGAATACTAGATCGTGGATAGTGGTGTTCTTTGGTGGTTGGGTTGCAATTAACCACACATCTCAGGAATGTTTGAACTGAGACTGTACAAGACTACACTTCATTTACACTCATACATATCATCCTCTGAAGTAATACCTGAACGGTAATTCCCGAAGGGTAAACAGAAAAAAAGAAAGAAAAAAATTGTAAAGTTACAATTATTTAGTCATTACTTTGCCTTAATATATTTTAAAAAATTGTGAATTAATTATATTTGTTGTAAAGGTATCACCAAAGTGATTTTCCTCCCTTTAATGGTGCTTTACTAATGTTTTTCTCCAGTCTAGAATTATTGTAGGGTTTTTATCGCACAGTTACAGTACTTAACTTTCTTAAAACTTTTTTTAAAAAATTAACAAATTTAATGTGAATCGTACAGTTACGTTTTTGAACATTTTTTATATCCTTTGTTATTTTTCTGTGTGTGAGTTACTTTGTTAGATATTTTTTGTTTAATTCTTACTTTTGAAATGGGCTGTAAAAAGTGAGGTGTAGCTTTTTGTGGTATTTTAAAAGTATTGGATTTACTTTTTTCTTCTTAATTTTATTTCCTTTTTTGTAAATATTCATTTATTTGAGTCTTGTATTCATATTTTTATTTATTCTTATTAATATACAGTTCTGGAATGTTTCTCTTTAGTAAATTTCAGTAACGATTTAGTGCAGCTCATTCTTTATATTGATTTTTTTCCTTTTTTGTTAACATTCTTATTATTTAGTGAAGGTTAAGCAGGAAATGATTTCTTACGATAGGAATGATTTTACATTTTTATATTAATTAAATTTACATTATTTTGTTTGATTTATTTTCATAAATTATTGATAATTTTTAATTTAAAAAACTGCATTTGTGTGTGCTTGTAAATATATGTATAAATTATAGTATACAATAGAAATATAAGTTAAGACTTCATTCCTGATGGGATTTAAATTATGTTGGAATGATTATGAGAGGAGGGTAAAAGGAGATTACTTGGGAGGGTAAAAGTTGTAGTAAATGGTACTTGAGTAACTGTCAATAAAATTTTGCTATTTAAAAATGGAGCTGTACTTCAGTCCCTCATACAGGAATTTTTTTTTTAAATTGATATTTCCTTGAGAAACATTTTCTAGAATTTAAAGGTTCCCGCCAGTCATCTTTTATTCATTCCTATCAGTTAAAATATTTTAAGGATATTTTTTGGATGTAAGGAAGGAATAAAATAATAAATAAATAATGTAATTTTTTATGGATGTAGTTTTATAATTTGCATTGTCAACTTTCTACATGCCATTTTTGTTAATATTCTCTTTATTTGTTAATGTTTTTATGACAAATTGAATTAATAATTGGCAGGAAACGTGACAGACCTTGTGTTACTAGTATTCGTGTGCGTGCGCGCGCGCGAGAACATGATCGCGCGCGCTTTGTACTAGTCAGCTAGCTGACTCAATTCAAGTCCTTGTATAGTATAAGAGGTTATGCCGTAGACTGTAAGTTTTGAGTGTCACGATGATGTCAATGACCTTATATTATGTTTATTCTTACCGTAATGTTGACCACATATAGCAACTTTTATCCTATTAATTTCTTCCCCTTTTATCATGATAATGTTTATAAGATGAAATTTTTGATGCAAGAAGTAAGTTTAGAACTATATAAGCCTATTTAATTAAAATTTTATTGACAGATTTATGGTGTGGCAGAATGTAAATTTTACGTGAACGTTATTCTTTTTACGGTTCCGCAAAAATTTTGTTGTTAATGATTTGAAAAAATTTGGTATTTATTTGGAAATATCAGTAGTAATAAGCGCTTTGAAAGAATTTTTTTAAATCCCCTTTTCCAGTAATAATTTGTGGACGTGGTTTGTAGAAAAATTATTTCTTTTAAGCATGTTTTCACTTCGATGAGGTTTTGCCTTATTACTTTTCCTTTCCAACTCATATTATGAAAAGTTTTAATCAATTAAAACAAAAAATGGACAGTTTTTCATTGTACGTTTAGAATTAGGATTACTAGGATTAAATAAAAGCGGTTGCGGTATGAATTAATTGTAACTACTTATATATAAATTTTCATTTATGGATAAAATACGTTGCATTGTGCTTCTCATATAAACATCGTTGTTATGCTCCTGGATAATGATAGTATTTTTTTGCCCGTCGTGTAAAAGTTTTAGGTGGTATGTTAAATGAGAAATTTTTGCGGGAGGAGCAAATCGATTTTATTTTTTACGAGATCAGACATATGGTTTCGCCTTGAGGCGTGTCTAATTCCGCTTTGAACGTTGTCTTATTCGATAAATTTGTATCTACAGTATATTACTGTTGTTTATTCATGTCCCAAGTAACATCTTCGTTTTGTTCACCGATACTGTCTATTGTGAAAAACATTACGCTCAGAGAAAGCAAGTATGACTGGTGCCTCTTGAACCTCAGGTGCTTTACATGTGTCTTAGTCTTAAGAAGGACTGAGACAGATATTGTAACGTAACAGTGTAATGTACTCTTTCTGTAGTGAAACAATGTTGCTGTATTTGTATCTCGCTTCAGCAGGGGAAATTTTCTTGTTATAATAGAATAATATTTCGACCTTTGAAAAGACATTATCTTTTCGTTTATTTGTTGTTAATAGATTTTCTAACGATTCGAAGATTTTTCGACTAATCTGTTTTAAGTGTAAAGACTTCTTTTTCAGAAATAATAGATATTATGTTGATGAGTTTTTAAATAATTAGATTCACCTCAAGTTTATGAAGTTTCATTTAACGGGTTTTTAAATACGTATTGTTAATTAACATCTTCAAAATTGTTTAATTTATTTATTATCTAAACATCATTACATCATTTTTATTTCCTATAATTACTAATTACTTTTATGTATGTATGTTTAATTTTACGTATCAATCGTTTTCCGTAATTCTTCTAGGAAAATGCTGAACGCTTCTTTTTATTATCTGTGGAATAATATTCATATAATAGTAGTAAGGATGATGAAACCACCTAAACTTTCTCTTAAAATATTTTTGAATTTGAATTCACTTAAAAAAGATTTCCACCTCAATTTCATTTTAAAATAATTTTGACTTTTGTATTCGCATCTTTTTCTTATCAATTAAGTAATTTTTATGAACCACAGTCCATTAAAATCCTTTACTCAATCACCGAAACCGTAACATACAAATTCAATTTTAGTTGGGCATTACTACATTAACATCAATAATATTCTGTGTTTATAGTATGTGAGTTGAAAAATTCAGTTCACCGATGAACATCCATTCGACCACTACCGGCCCTTAAAACAATTTCTGTATTGTTTTTAATTCCGCGAACTCCGACGGTAAAGTTATCGGTAAATTTAATATTCTAACCAAATCCATGTCAGCTTTTAGTATATAAAAGAAAATGTTTGGAAAAGGATAGTTGAGAAGTTTGTGACAGTACCCAAATGGACCAACTCGACTACTTTTTGGCAGAGCTACCACTCTTAGCGATCACACTTTACGGTCTATAGCTGTGGATCTATATTTTAACTGTATGACTCTGCCACCAAAGTAGAGGAGTCAGCTATGGTACTAATTGTTCGGGTGAAGGGATTAGGAGAGAAAGGAAGAAGAGAGTTTTGAGGAACAACCCCAAGGTAACCTTGATAAGTAAAAAATTAGCTTGACCTTTAAATGAACTTCCAGTTTTCAACTGCTTAAATACTTGCACAGTATTTCCACAGAAATGTAATGACACAAACAGAATAAAACTAAGACGAAGTAATAAGTAGAAGTTAGAATATAATTTAAGGGGAAACAAGAGAAAGTAGTTTTTCATACGCTACAAATTTTCATCGTGCTGATGGCCATAACAGTTGATGTCCGTAAAACTCGAGAAAAAAAATTCCAAGCAATTCTTCTAACACCTTTCATTCCTAGTTAACCATTAATACAGAGAAATTGACAGTATCAATTGATTTTTGGAGATCTAAAAAGACTACAAGCGTATTAGTATCGATTTTTAAATTAATTTAGAGGTAACATCTTCTGTACTTGATTTTCTTCTAAAACCAAATTGAGATTTGAGAAAATGTCGTATTTTGTTACGAAAGAAAATTGATCGTATAGGCATTTTTCAAAAATGTTATTAATTATAGGGAAATATGGCTCCGTAATTGCTTGTATCACATTTATTGCCTTTATTTTTGTAAATTGGTACAAATGTAGCCTTTTTTAAAAATTCTTTAGGATACTACCTTTTCTACACATAAGTTAAAAATGTATGCCAATGATTTATAATAAAAGTTGTAGAATTTTAACAAACGAGCGGGCATATTACGTGGACCACAAGCTTAATCTGTTTTTAATAGTTACATTTTGTTTGAAATTACTTACTCTGTTATCCCTTCTAGTTATATAATGTTAATTTTTGGTTTTATTTATTTTTATGTGGAATTTAATTAGATAATTTCACGCCTATATTTGCAAAATGAGATTTTAAAGAATGTATGTTGCCTGTAAAAGTTTTATCCATATCTGTTATAAAAGATTATTTAACACGATCCTTATCTGTTTATAAAAATTATTTAACAGGTTCCATTGCCTTTTGTTATTATTCTTAAAATTTTCAATAAATAATTACTTTATGTCTGATTTTAAATTTGTAAAATTTACGTAAGCTATTCTTTGATGGAAGTAACGTATTTTTAAATTTTGTGGAAGTAAATTACACCTATTATTAACCACGGTTTTTTTCTTTATGAATTCTAAAGACTGCTTTATTGTTCTTTACAAATTTATTGCAGATTATTTTAGAAAATGTGTTGTACACTATTTCTGGATCATTTTGCTATAAACTACTTTATAGTTATGCTATATTTATATTTTATCCTATAAAACTAAATCATTTATCTTAGCGTCCATTTCGTTTTCTGTACTGTTGAAGGTAGATCTTCCACTTTTATTGGCGTTTGAAAATCTGTGTTTCTTGTGTTCTCAGACGATATAGTTTGTAACATTGTTGTAGAAGAATCTGTAAATAGTTTGAAATTGAAATAAAAAGTAGAAAATAAAAAAAATATGTAAAATAAATTATATAATGGTTCTAGCAGATTTTTTTTTTAAGTTGTTAGCAATTTAACGGAATACACTTTTATGGTAAATCTTATTAGTATTATTTGTAAAAGACTTCCTTATTTATTAATGTAAACCCTTGTAGTATAAAATAAAATTACAGATGATTTGATATATATTATACGCTTGTAAACAAAAGTTTTGTTTATAAATTACTGATTCCTTGCAATAAGAGTTTATAGTATACCATTGTAGAATATTTAGTAAGCAGTATAATAGTTTAAACAGTTTTTTGTTTATAATTTAACGTTAACTTGTAGTAAACAGTGCTGAAATTTCTTGTTATAAATTCTGTTAATTTATTTTTGTAAAAGGCTTGTTATAAAAATTTAAAAAGAAACAAACTTACAGTTCGTTTAGATATATGCCACGAGAATTTATGTACACAGCCCACCGGGTTGGTCTAGTGGTTAACGCGTCTTCCTAAATCAGCTGATTTGGAAGTCGAGAGTTACAGCGTCAAGTCCTAGTAAAGCCAGTTATTTTTACACGGATTTGAATACTAGTCGTGAATACCGGTGTTCTTTGGTGGTTGGGTAATTAACCACACATCTCAGGAATGGTCGAACTGAGAATGTACAAGACTACACTTCATTTACACTCATACCTATCATCCTCTGAAGAATTATCTAAACTGTAGTTACCGGAGGCTAAACAGGAAAAAGAAAGAAAGAATTTATGTACACAGTTCAGAACTTGTAGAGAAGGTTGTAGGTAAGAAGAAAAGGTTGCACCTTTCCGTGATTATTTGTCAGTCTGTTATTTATGAGTATAATAATTTCCTAGTAGAAATGATTCCTCGAGGTATTACATATTCAGTACGGTTTTGTACGAGGTTATTTTTTTTCGAGATCCGATCGGTCACGAAATTAAAACCACAGTGAAAATAAAAATTTTTTATTTGTAACAAGTACTGGCATAGTTACGCTATTTCTCTACATAGTCGCCACTCCGATTTAGACATTTGTCGTAGCTTGGTACCAACTTTCCAATACCCTCGTCATAGAACGGAGCCGCCTTTGTTTTCAGCCATGTTTCTACGCTGGTCTGCAGCTCGATGTCTGTGCCAAAATGTTGTTCTCCTAGCCAGCGTTTCATGTGAGCAAAGAGATGAAAATGGGATGGAGCAAAGTCCGGGCTGTATGGTGGGTGATCAAACACATCCCAACGAAAACGCTGCAGGATCGCTGCAGTGTACGGCCGAGCATTGTCATGGAGAAAGACAATGCCTGATGACAACATCCTCTCCGCTTATTCTGAATTGCCCTTCGTAGACGTTGAAGAGTCACGCAGGATGAGACTGCAGTGATGGTCGTGCCACGTTCCATGAATTCCACCAAGAGAACTCCATTCCGGTCTCAGAACACAGTAGCCTTCAACAGAAAGTTGGAGAAGGTTCGCTTGAACTTCTTTGGTTTACTGGGAGAATGAGAATCATACACTGTTTGGATTGTTTCGAAATGAACACATGTCTCGTCCCCTGTGAAAATTTTGTTCAAAAAATCTTCTTCATTTTGGTAGCGCTGGAGAAACGTTAGGGAGGGAGGCGTCCATTCTTATTGTTTTGTGATGGTCGGATATCATCTTGGGAACCCATCTCGCACACAGTTTGTGGTACTGAAGTCTCTCACTCACAATGGTGTAGAGAGCTGACCTTGAGATTTCAAGAAACTAATCGCTCAATACAGAAATTGTGAACCGACGATTTTCTCGAATTGCCTCATCCACTCGCTCAACGAGATCATCGGTTGACACTCGCTTCTTTCCCTGACCGCCTGCATCATGAACATCTGTACGTCCTGCTTTAAAGTACGTCCTGCACCATTGTCGCACTTTGCTGTCAGCCA
The DNA here is from genome assembly GCF_047948215.1 of Lycorma delicatula. NCBI lineage: Eukaryota > Metazoa > Arthropoda > Insecta > Hemiptera > Fulgoridae > Lycorma > Lycorma delicatula. Next base: position 80,490,174 of record NC_134459.1, on the reverse strand, counting down.
TTGAAGTTTCACCGTACACATACCTTATTCATCGATGAATTTCAGCTGCGTTACACCCCTCAGCCTGAAGAAATCGAATTACCGCACGCACTTCACACTTGGCGGGAGATGCTATTGTTGTAGACATGTTTACATGTTCAGAACTAAACGAAGTGACGCGGCGTGATTGAAGGCCATACTAGAGACGCTGCGCAACACATATGCGCAAAGGTTCATCCGATTTTTACGCGGGTTTTTATTTCGCGACCGATCGGACCTTGAAAAAAGTAACCCTCGTATTTTGACAGGACTTATTTTCCAAACAACATTGGAAAAACAGATTTAAATAAAAAACTTGGTGCTAAACAACTGCACAGTGTATGTTTAGGTCAAGAGTTTGCAAGAATTTTGCTCATAAGGCCTATTTACAACTTTGTGAATGACGTGATCTAAACGGGAAAGGTTCTGAAATCTAACATTAATTCCTATAAAAATATATTATAAACGGAAAATACAAATAGATAACCACTGAAAATAGATTTTAAATAGTGCATTATTATACAAGATTACTCATGTAGGCCTAATATCAAACTGTTTTTAATTATTTTTATTATAAATTTCAAATTTGGTGTATTTAAATACACCCATGTTTATCTCGGTCGTCTAATTAATCCGTCAATTACGTGTTAAAAATAATTGTCTTTACACTTATTGTATAAATAATCACGGAAAGGTGCAACCTTTTCTTCTTACCTACAACCTTCTCTACAAGTTCTGAACTGTGTACATAAATTCTTTCTTTCTTTTTCCTGTTTAGCCTCCGGTAACTACAGTTTAGATAATTCTTCAGAGGATGATAGGTATGAGTGTAAATGAAGTGTAGTCTTGTACATTCTCAGTTCGACCATTCCTGAGATGTGTGGTTAATTACCCAACCACCAAAGAACACCGGTATTCACGACTAGTATTCAAATCCGCGTAAAAATAACTGGCTTTACTAGGACTTGACGCTGTAACTCTCGACTTCCAAATCAGCTGATTTAGGAAGACGCGTTAACCACTAGACCAACCCGGTGGGCTGTGTACATAAATTCTCGTGGCATATATCTAAACGAACTGTAAGTTTGTTTCTTTTTAAATTTTTATAACAAGCCTTTTACAAAAATAAACTAACAGAATTTATAACAAGAAATTTCAGCACTGTTTACTACAAGTTAACGTTAAATTATCAACAAAAAACTGTTCTTTTACAAATAATACTAATAAGATTTACCATAAAAGTGTATTCCGTTAAATTGCTAACAACTTAAAAAAAAAAATCTGCTAGAACCATTATATAATTTATTTTACATATTTTTTTTATTTTCTACTTTTTATTTCAATTTCAAACTATTTACAGATTCTTCTACAACAATGTTACAAACTATATCGTCTGAATCCAAAAAAAAAAAAAACAATTGTCTCTTCTAATTTTACTTAAAATTCCAGGTAAATCTTTTAAAAGTAGTTCTAATTTAACGTCTACAAGTTGCACTTTGTATGTAATTATTGTAAATTTGCCTCTGTGTCTGTCGAAAACAGCATCCAGTTTCCCTTAAAATTTGTTTTAATTTTATAAACTCTCTTTTACAGAAAATTTAAAGGTTTTTTTTAGCCTTAACCCCATATCTTGCTACTTGGAAAATTGATCAGTATAATTTATATCAGCTATCTCTTTAACAAGATGCCCCATATTTTTCTGTAAAAAGTCTATTAATTACAGCATCCATAACTAATTTTAAATCCATTAGAAATAAATATTTTATTGATTTTTCTATAGTAGTTGAAACATTATTTGTGACTACTTTTTGTTCGTTCATTTCTTTATTATAATTAAATATTTTTTTTAACGTCCCTATCGATTTTCCAACTACTTTCTCTTATTTCCCCTTACTTTATCTAACTACTTCGTCTTATTTTTATTCTGCTTGTGTTATTAGATTTCTATAGAAATACTGTGCAAGTATTTAATTTGTTGAATACTGTTAGTTTATTTCGAAGTTCAACCTAATCGTTTACTTATCTGAGGTTACCTAGGGGTCGTACCACAAAAATCTTCATCCTTTCTCTCCGATTTCCTTCGCTCGAACAATTAGTACCTTAGCTCATCACTCCTTTTCTTTAGTGGCAGAATCGTGCTGTTTGAAAACAGATATCCACAGCTGTAGATGGCAAAGTATGATCGTGTAGAATTGCAGCTTCTTGAATTAAAGAACCGCAGCTACAGACCGCAAAGTGTGATCGTGATGAGTGGTGTTAAAATTGATAACAGTATTATTATATATATATATTGATAATAATTACAACCAAAGTGTAGAGTTGATGCATTAGGTTCACAAACTGTTCTCACATATTTCAAAAATTTTCTTTTATGTGGTAATAAAGGAGACATGGATTTGGTAAAAAATCTTAATCTTACCAGTAACATTACCGTTGAAGTTAACGGAATTAAAAACAATACAGAAATTTTTTACGGACCGGTAGTGGTCGAATTGTTTTGGATGTTGATCGGTGGACTGAATTTTATAAACCGATTTATAATACTATTAGCACGGAATACTATAGACGTCAATATAGTTATCCTTAACTAAAATTTAATTTGTATGTTACGGTTTGGATGATGAAGTAAAGGATTTTAATGGGCTGTTGTTCATTAAAATTATTTAATTTTTAAGAAAAAGATGTGAACACTAAAGTCAAAATTATTTTAAAGTGAAATTGAAGTGAAAATTATTTTAAGAGAAAATTTAGGGGTTGTCTCAAATCATCAACCTTACTACTAATAATTGTATATATATATAAATATTAAATTAAGTGCTGATCTAATTCAATTATTAATTTTCATTGTTAAATTTATACATATTGGAACCGTAAGATGTGTTCTATTTTGATTATTTCCTCTTATTTACTTATTTTTTTTTAAGTATCACTGAAACTTTTGTAACTGTGTATTTAAAAGAATGTTTATATCATACGAAACGAGTAACTGAATAATGATTTGATATCGCATGTTCTAATGATCGGAAGAAATTTTTATTTATATAATTGTTTAATTTAAAGAAAGTTTGTTATTTAACGGTGTACGCTTCCATTACATTAAAGGAAGGGAGCTATTTTCAGTCGCCTGACATCTGCTGCTTTGTGCAGACATTGTATTTATATGTATTTGTATATTTATAGCCGGAGAACACTTTAATTCCCGTTTTCTTTTAGTAGCGTTCCAGCCGCGTTGTCTTTTGTAGAATTGCAATTAATTTATTGCCGGTTGAAAATAGAACAGAGCCATTGATTTTGTGCTTAATTTTATTCATATAACATTTATCGTATAATTGATTTTTGCTGGTTATACATTTGAGTATATTTCACAATAAGTAAATAATGGATAAATTTTTATTTTTAAAGTTATAAATATATTTTAGAATATTTAATTTGTCAGGATTTAACCTTGACCTACGTTGTTTTGTATCCCAGATTTAGCTCAGATTATTTAGATCTTTTTATTAATTTTCGATTTCTTATTTCCATTTTGTTTACGCAGTAAGCTGGCGTTAATTGCATTTAAGCTGCAGGTTTTACACTAGATCTGTTAATTAATTTTAATTCTCTTAATTCTTCAAATTATGTTTTTCGTAAACTTCTTGACAGTAATCATTAATGATTCTTTTTGTAAAGTAAAATTTATAATCTTCTAAAGAGAGAATATATGTAAAAAGCTTGTCTTTTTAATAAAAAAAAAAAATCAAGCTGTATAATTTTGTATAAATTATAAATATATATAGATATATATTTTTTTTAGGAATTTTTTTCTTTTCCGATGTTGATCAGTGATGTGTCCACAATGTAAAATATATAAATAAATGTATGTATATTCTTGAAGTATCATAAATAAACTTAGGCAATATATGTACTGTTGATATTTTATTTTAGTGATATGCTAGGAAACTTTTACAGGTAGTTTACATTACCTTACCAGTTAGCTTACGTACATTATTGATAATAAAAGTTATCTGTTGTATCATTTGGAGAAACGCGTACCAGAGCTACAGATCTAAATTCATTCTATGTAGAAATGAGCCCAACACCAAATTAAATAAATTCCTTTCTTTTCTATTCTTTGATATTGATTCCATACGTTTATTTTCTTTTCCATGTCATTGTCGGTTTATATATATAATTGTATATTTTTTTTACACGTGTTTCTGTATATTTTCGTTTTGTCTTATCCACTCCATGCACCGCATTTTTTTTCTTTAATGTTTTACTGTAATTGTTTAATTTTCTCCTTTATTATTTATTTTTTATCATCTGAAATTTTATTGATTTCTTCTTTAGTAGCTCTAACAAAGTGTTAAAATCAGATTGAAAGGATTTTAAAACGGAATATCTTTTCTAACTGCTTTTTAGAATAGGCCAGGAGTATCATGATAAACCATCGGGTGCCTAATTGTTTTGCACCTACAAAAGAAAGTAAAATACAAAATATAATTGTCTAATATTTTTTTATTCAGTGTAGTTAACCAATCCTTAAATTGTTGTGCCATCGTCCGTCGATTTATTTCCTTTTTTTCGATATTATAAAGTTTGAAATTTAAACATATCAGAAAAAAAATCGTTTAAGATGAAAGAACACTTCACACTTTCTTCCTTATTTGAAATAAAAAAATTAAAATGTTATGTGTATTTCGTGTGAATAATATGCATTAATTATTGCTGTCTGTGTTTATGCGCAAGTTTATTTTCTATTTTTAAACCACTCTTCCTCATTCGGTGACTTAATTTGCACTAGAGATGATTCCTTTTGTTTGGGCGCAATCATACGTTTGTCTATTAGATATATCGTAAATATAATGAAGTGCCTAAAGGCGGATTTAGATCGTAAAAGGGAGAAAGGGTGAGAGGTGTTGCATACAATAGATTTTCTCCTTGGTGTTTTTATATATGTATATAGTGACTGCATTGCGGGTACAGTCTCTCGTAAAATGCAGTCTTATCGTAGTAGCGGTTGTGTAATGCTGTGGGGAATTATCCGTTAATTTGTTTTCTCGCATTCATGTTTTCTTTCTATTAAATAAAAAAAAAAATAATCTAGCTATTTACAGTAACTTATTTTTTAAAGGCTATTAATACGTGGAAAGCCGAAATACATGTTTGCTACTTGTTGCTTAATTGCCTTAACTAATATTTTCGTAACCTTTTTCTTTTTAACTGATTAATTAACGCGCAAGGTAGCGGTTACTTGAACTTTTGAAATTTGATTCATATCAAACGTCTTTCTTCTGTATACAAATTTCGAGCTGATTCAACTGTTAGCGTTCAATCCTTACGTCCCCTTCTAGATGTTGCTGTTTTTTTTTTCTCCCAAAACATCAAAGAAGCTGTAGAACCGTCTCAGATTTTCTCGGCTTCAAATCACGATCCTATCTATGAGTGCCGTTTAAAATTTTTGTGTTTTCTGTAATCAGAAAATACATCATATGGAGAGTATGGTGGTTGACGGACCCGGGGAATAGAATGTAATTAAAAAGTAATCTTTTAACGTATTCTTTTAACGAAAGTAATCTCAAGACTACGCATGAGGATTGGTCGGAGACATTGTAATGATGGTATTTCTCGTCGAAATATTTCCACAGGTCATATATTTTTGCGAGAACAGCATTACGATCGTGGTAGTTCTTTTACGAAAAATAACTTTAATTAATCAAATTCCTTAAGTTTTTAATATAAACTTTTCCTCTTGTTAAAGGCCCAGTAAAATTCTGATTGCTTCCTCCGTTGATCGGCCACTTTTGAAAGGGCTATACCATTCTTTTATTCATATTTGTGCGCTCATCTAATTTAAGTAACCGGTTTAGTTTTTATTTATTTTTAAAAGTGGCATTTTTTGTGTGAATTTAATAACCTGTTTTCGTTTGAGGATTATGAAAAATAAAATTACTCGTACGTCCAAATTCACTTTATGTTTAGTGAGAAAACCTTTACAATTCCTTGGTTTTGTTTTGTTTATTTATTTCCTTCTGTCAAATATTCATTAACGCTCATGTAATAGCTGTTTATGAATGAATGAATGAATGAATGAATGAATTTTTGTAACGTGTGAGAAGTGCCATTTCCGTTCTGCATTCGAACAGTTACCTTTCGGTAAAAGTCAGAGACGCTGCCACTGCACCATGTAGATCGATTTTTGATTTTTACATGGTTCTGGGGAAAATTTTCTTTGTGTTAACGTTTAAATAAATATTTTCGTTATTCGCCATGTCTCCAAAATAATTTTCACAATTTTTGGAGAACCAGTGAGAACTAGGCTGATATGAATATATATCTTTATAAATAAATTATGTCTTCAAATAAAAGATGAATTATAAATTTAATTTTTGTGCAAATATTTGTTTTTATGTGAATATAAAAGATACATTCAAGGTATTATAAGTTATATAAAACAAATATTTTCACACAAATTAAATTCATAATTCATCCTTTATTTGAAGATTTACATAATTTATTTATAAAGATATATATTCATATCAGCCTAGTTGTCACTGGTTCTCCAGAAATTGCGAAAATTAAATTTGAAGATCTTGAATGTGTCTTTTTAGTCATTACAGCGTAGTATTTAACGGATTAAAACTTAATTTTTAAGTTTTTAAATAATGATTATTTCAGTATTTTTTTATATTAAGTTTCGGAGAAAAATATAATTCGTTAACCTGGGTGTATAAGTTTTTTTTTGGCATTTGTCTTTAGACTTCTGAGATGTAACGGAATCCTTTTGTTGTGTAATTCACTTCTCTTATCAGCGGTATCATACTGTTTTTGTTTTCATTTTCTTGGTAAAACGTTTTTATTTTTAGGGCGTATTTCAGGGTGGTGGTCGGTCTGTTCGGTTATATTAGATGCGTCTTGTTCTCTACCTCGCGTTGGGGTAAAATGCGATTACCTTGCAGTACGCATGCGCAACTTTCTACGTTCACTCCCGCTTCACTCAGCTGTTCTTCGTAACAGTTTGTATTTATGTATGTCTTGTCTTTAACGTCTGTTCGTTACTGTGTTTTTAACTTGCATTACCTTTATGGTTATGTGTTGTGATATTGGATTTAATAACTATTATACTCATGCCGAGTACTTAGAATTTGGTATGATTCGTCATGGGGAAATCATTTTCCCGAAGGGTATGCAATAATTATTTTGCTTGAAATTATAATTTTTTGTTTTTCGTGTAAAATATTGATTTGTTAGTTGTTATAAAGTAAGCGCTATTAATCTATGCAAAATACTTTATTACTGAACGGGTTGGTTATTTACAGCCAATTTGTTTAAGTGAATGAATGCAATGCATTGATTTTTTCTTTCTTGTTGACATTGATGTAGGTTTTACTTTATACTATATCTTCTGGTTTAACGACAGGTAGGTTGTCGTGAGAGATTTTTTTGTTTGTTACTTTTTAGTTAAACAACTAACTAAAAAATAATGAAAAAAATCACTCGTAATAAGAAAAATGAACTTCCACCATTAATTGTTACGGTTTTGTTTCTATTACAATTGTTTTCTGTTATATAATATTTAAAAGTAATGCTTTCGTATTCTAAGGTCTTAAAAACCTTTTTCAGTAACTTAAGTAAAGGAAAGACGTGTGTAATTTTTTAATTTAATCTTCCCGTTAATTAATAATTTAAAAAAAGGAATAACGTTCGTTTGTGAGTGGTACAGCAGAGGAAAGGGAAGGCAGTGGCCCTATTTTTGTGTTTTTCACATAGAAAAATACAAAATTAATATTTAATTATTTCTAGTAATATATTTTTAGGTTCCATTCTTGTACAGTAATAGGTTTATTGCTCCAAAATTAGTAGCATAATTTGAATTGTTTGGTTGCTCCCGTTCATAGTGATTTTTAGATTATTTTCAAAGTTTTACTATTAAACCGTTACAAGTTAGCATATTTAATAAGGTGGATCTTATTACCGTAGTAAGACTTTTTTTATTATTGTTAATACTATATTTTAGGGTTGAGCCGTTTAAATTATTTTTAATAAATATATTATTTCAATTGATAGGTAAGTATTTTATGAAAATAAAATTAAAAAATCAGTTATCTTTTATATTTGTATTTCAAAAATAATTTATTTTCGTTGTATAAACATTTATTTATTGTTTAACGTATGCAAACGTTTTACTATATTTATTTTTTTTTTTATTTTCCATTCTTGTTTTTCTTATGAACACTGATGATAACAGTATTTTGAAACGTATTATTTTGTGACCTTCAACATTGTCAATAGTCTCTAATAATTTGTGGTGTTATATTTACAGATATATTTAATTAGTTGTTGTGGTTTTAGTAAGTAAATTATTATAAACAATGAAATCTTCGTTTTGCAGCCTATACAAATTTAATTAGTTGTATTTTCTCATAAATTAGTTTTTTTTTTACTGTTATCCATAATTAATATTTTTCGTTAAATACGCAATTACCGATCATGTCGATGCATTTTAAATGAAAATCTATTAAAAGGAGTAAAAATCTTTATACGCTTAAACAAAACCTAATTATAATCATTGTTTCACCAGAAAGGATACATTGATTTGTTGATTTGCAGTGTCTGTCTGGATTTTTCTTTTAAATGTATCACATATAAAGCATCCAAGATACAAGAGGTACCAGTCAGAATTACTTTAATTTAAGAAATGATACAGCCAGTTCAATTCGTAAACTGGTGAAGTTTTCATTTGTAGACCAGAACATTTCTTGCCTTTTGAATTCGGAATGTCGATGTACAATAAATAGTACGTTTGGTTCGTTGAAGAAGGCGACGAGAAACCTCACTTCTCACTTTCTTCAGCAAGACTGACATAGGATGCTTGTTTTTATTGAGAATGGCTACACCGGTTTCAGAGAACGGCTCTTATTTTATGTCAGATCTCTTACAACCGATTTGGTGTTGATTATGGTTTTTAGTAACCAACGCTATTGTTTTGTATCGAGAAACTGAAATACAAAATCTAACGTTGCAAATGTTTTTGTTGATGTTCGAGACTGAGCTAATGTTGTAGAATGTTAATATAATGATAGCTTTTTAGTATTAATAATAGCTTATTTTTAATAGGTATTGTATTAGTTTATTATTTTCTTTTATTATTACGATATTTTAACTGAGATTCCTTTTATCTAACATGGAAAAAAAGTTGACTATACGTAATTTTCATTTCTGAAAAACATTGCACTCGTTCCTTTACAGAACTTTTAAAGGAAAAATAAAGTTAACAGATTACACTATTTGTACACTACTTGATGGGAAATTTTTGAAATATTAATGGTTTAGAGCCGAATATTTCAATATTTTTAAATCTTGTGCATGTTTTATTTCGGTTTTACAGTGTTGGTTTATTTTCTTTTATTTTGGACCTACCTTTTAGGTCTGAGTGGTAAATATTTATTTCTTTGCCTGAATTTTGTTCTACTTTTGCTATTTAATTGTAAAGATAATATGTTAGTCATACTTTTTATGCGTGCTAGTAGAGTTTTGTTTAGCTTAACATTTTTTTGTTTAGTAATTAATATTTATTCGTACGATGATTGATTTCAAACTTTTAACTTTCTTTAGTATTTTTAATTGATTCAGCTGTAAAACATAAATTTGTTAGTGAATTCTTTGAATTTTTGATGATTTTTCCCCACGTACCCCTACTTTTGTTTGGACTCAGCCAATTTTAGGTTTTCTCTTAGATTTTATTTAGTTTACGTTATAGTAACTTGTAAATTTCATATAAAAAAAGTTATTAGCGTAAAGCAGTTTGACTACTAGTTTCACAATCGGCGGTTCGTAAAGCTGAAGTAGCCCGTATATTTCTTTCCGTTTTTAACTTCCGTTAGTGAAGGAGATAATTATTAGTCGTATTTCATTCATTAGGTTAAGGCTTAACTTTGTATGAATCAAAGTAAAAATCTGCAAATCTATGCCTGCACCACCAACGTAACTTAATTTCCCCATCAGCTCTACATTTTAAGTTAAATAGTTGTACATACATCTTTCCCCTGCTGTTATGTTTTGTTTCCCTCGGATAGGGGTACGTGTTTTTTTTTTCATTTACACTATTAGCCGCTCGCTTGTCAATCTATATATTTGTTTTCCATTTGATTGAGTTTTGTTTAATTGTAAGTGAATGGTGCGCTCGTTTCCGATCAGATCGTTGTTGGAATATTCTGGTAAATCTGACGTGATAGTTACATAGGAAATGGTCAAGGTAAATGTACGCTAATGACAGTATCCCCTCCCTTTTTTATTATTTTACTTCGTGTATGTTAGTATGAATGGATTCTTGTTTAATTTTTTGTTGTATGGTGGTTGCTTTTTCTATAAGTTTTTTCAAACTGTTTAGTTTCAGTGAATACATAAACTAATGAGCGATGTAGATAGACATTTTTGTATCACGATGTTTTCAGATGGTAGTTGTATTCGAAATTAGGGTAAGCTAATGAGTTTGGTTGTTAATTTTTTTCTCTTTTTCTTAATTTTGTTTTTCTATTTTTATATTTTACTTGTTAAATAACGCATACTATTGATTAATCGATTAATTATAAAATAATTAAAACAAAATATTTGCAAACGAATTCTTTATTTTTACGGTTAAATAATTCTTGTTTTGTTTTTTTTAAGGTTAGCTATTAGGTTAGTAATTTAATTACACGGTGTAGAATTTCGTGACTTATACAATAAGTGTATTTTCAAAAGATTTTACAGTCCGCTCTTGTATCTTTGTCGAATTAATATCAATAAATAATTTTTAGTCGTGTTATTCGTTATGTAGTTTAATAAATCATCGGTACAAATTGATATTATCCTAGTATTTTTGCGACGTTCCTAGTCATTCTTCGGACCTTTGTTAGTACTTGCAAACAGAGGATGGAAACCTATCAAAATAGCAAAATCTGCTTTTGTTTTATCACTTGTTTTCCCAAAAATAGTTTTCTGAACTGCAGTCCCAACAAATAAGGAAAATATTGAATGAAGCCTCTTTGAAATTTCATAACATATTCCCTCGAAAGTTATTAAATATTTTGTTCGCTTTATTCTTTATCTGTTGAATTTTTCGGTGTATTATATTCTCAGTAAGTAAATTATTAAAAAAATGCAGTTTTATCTCGAGTGGATGAAACTTCTGTTCGAATTATAATTAAGATTTTCTTCAAATTTTGTCCATGATTATTTCACAATAATGAAATGCAGAGGTTTGAACGGTTAAAGTGATTTAGTTAAGTACTTGTAATTTGATCACGTATTGAAATCAAATTTTCGTAGGAAATTTGAAAATTATTATTTTAATAACATTCATTTTCGCCTCTATTAACTTATGCGGGAACGGCATTCTCATAGAGCAAATCACAAAAAAAAATTTTTTCAGGAGGGGTTGGATTCTCCACAGAAAAAAAATAGGGAATGAAAGTTGGAAATTTTGTAGGTTTTGTTTGTTTTTCTTTTAATATTTAAGTATAATCGGAGCTAGTGAGTGTCAAAAAAATTGTATGTCCTAACGCGTATCGAGGCCTCCTGTAAGTAATTTTAAGATTTCTTAGTTTATCCTTTACGTTAAAACAGATTGGCTGGTTGGATGATGCTCGTATTAACAAATAAACACAGTAATGAGAATCCGCATTGCTTTTGTTCGAAAACCAGATATTTCACAGGAAAAACTTAAAGAAAATATTCTGATAAATTAACTGTAAGATTTTAATTTTTTATGTTGTGTTATCCTAGACGGATGCTATTGGTTTTTATCCGTTATTCATTTACTCCTGGAGGTGATACCTATCCTCAATTTTCTGGGTTTTTTCATACTCTACTTATTTTTAAGTGTAAGTTCTTTACTACGTACTTAGGGAATTTGTTAGATTAAGAGATGGAAAACATATTACCCTCGAATATGAATTAAGCATGTTTTCAAGAAGATACCTTCAGTGAGGACGAAGATCTAATTGAACGGATAATTAGCTTGGGTATTTCCAGTTGACATAAGATTCTGGGGATGTTCCTTGAGAACCCTGTACTTCAGTAGCTCTTTAATTTTTGAAGCAGAATATATTTAATCTCATAGACGCTAAATCATTTATCGGTAATTTGTTGCTCATATCGGTAATAATGCACATATCTCCTACGTCAGATTATGACAGGGATGTTTGCCTACTTCCTGTATGAGTCTTTATAATCCCTGTGGGGGATTATTTGTTTCGTATTATCATCCTATGTGGATTTTTCTTTCATAGTATTTTTTAATCTCAATCCTTTTTTCATTTTGAGATCTATGGTGTAGGTTACACCCTAGTAGGACGATGCTGGATCTTGTAACGTCAATATATCCGTGGTCGGTCTGGCGGGATAGTTATAATTTCGTTTTGGTTAGCTTCATAATACGCCTAATGACCAAAGTGCTTTTTTGGTAAAGTTAGAAATCTTAAAAAATGCAAATCATATTATGGATATAGGATTCTATTTGGTTGCAGTTTTCAGATTCTTAAATTCTTAGGTTTGATTAATAAAATTTGTACAGTGAAATGTGATTATACGGACAAAGAATATTGAACATTTTCTTGGGAGTATGATCAGATTCACTTTAACATTACAGCTTAGTGTAGAAATAGATATTTCAATCAAAAAGTTAACATTTCAGTAGTAGAAATATTACGTTGTTAGTACTTTATTTTTATTTTAAATTTGGTTTAAACTCCTATTTCGTTAAATTTTCTACGAGAAAATTTGCAGAATAGAAAAGAAAATTTATTTACAATTTTGCTATTTTTGTTTCCTTAAATGTTTTGATTATGATTTCCCTCCCTCAAAATTAAATTTCAAAATGGCTGTAATGCAATTTTATCGCTGTTATCCATTGATCTCCTTTTGTCTTCGTTTTACCTTTTGTTTTAGTTGTATTACTTATGAATCATCGTATATGAGTCAACGAAGTATGAAAAACATTTATTATACGTGTTTCTTTATCACGGTGTGTGTACGTTTGTACTTTTATCAATATTTCTAATCTGTATTTATGAATCCTATTGAATTGAATTGTTAATAAATGTAAAATGAGCTGACATAATTAGTTTTTTAAGTATTATTTTAAGTTTCTTCGTTGTTATTACCCTAATTAGTTTTTATATGTATAAATGAAATTTGTAATTTGTTAATTTTATTTTTCTTTGTTTTTCAATATATTCTGTGTTTTATAGCGAAATTTAGCGGTTACTTCTAGGTTTTTAGAAAATTAAATTAAATCATTTGTCGCGGTTGTTTGTGCGGTAGAGCTCTCTCCTTTTTTATCACTTAAGTACTTGTTCGTGTTAAAAATTAAATATTAACGTAATTTAACGTAGCGATTGATATTTCAACTGAAATCTACAATTTTTGAACAATTGGAATAAAATTTTTAAAATTTTCCATTAATAAAAGCGTTTTGATATTCTTTCCGCAGTCACTATTCTATTTTCGTAATGTTAATCGGAGTTTTTCAATGATAAAATCGAGTAAATATAGGAAAAAGGTCTCTCTCATATTATTGTTATTTTGTGTAGGCTGCTCCTCGCTTTAACAGAAAATATTAAATGAATCACTCATTTGGTATAAAAGCCGAAAAAGTACGGCGTTCTAGGTTGTCCACTATTCATTTTTTCCCTTTAATCCCGTCTTTATGTTTTAATAACTGAGATAGAAGCAGTTTTTCATTTACGTTTAGAGTGATTATTAACATATATTTCAATTTGTTCTCTCCGTTAAAAAAGCTCATTATTGCATAATGACGACCTGTGAAAATTAGTATTTTATGATGTATTATTTGAAAAGTCCACAACTTTTAAATGTGGCCCTCTATACGATTATTCAATGTTAATTCGATTAAAAATTCAGCAGTGTTGGCATAGCAGAACTTTGTTTATCGCCTTTTGTGCATAACGTTGAATCTGTGAGTATTTTTATTAACTGTATTAAGTTAATTATATACGATTTTAATTTAATTTAAATCTTAATTATGGTTTAAGGTCGATATTCATCACATCTGTGTTATAATAGTATACAGTTTAAATTTAGAAAGAGAGTGGTGCTAGTATAAAAGAACGCCAAAATTCTCCTTTTGAATCTCATGCGGTTATTTGCTATTATTAAATTACGGCCTGTTAATTATTAGTATTTTATCTCAGTTTTCGTATGGTTGTCCTCTAATTGAAAATACTATTTTGTATTGCAATTTGAGAACTTTTTTTTCATAATCCACGACTTCAGAATCGTACGATTTTTTTGTATGGCAGAATTACCCAGTCCTTACAGCTAAGAGATTTCCATTTAAAAAAAAAATATTTTTTTTGAGTTAAAAAAATTCAAAAGGGAATCTATAATTGCACTGTAAAATAACAGTCCGGACAAATTCATCTAGACCGTAATTAATTCTGACCAATTCACCTTGGTTGGTACTATTCCGTTAACTTGTAGTTAAAAAATGATTTTGTTATTAATTATTGATTCAATTTTAACCTGGTTACATAAACACGGCATTATAAATAATGTTTTTATTTTGTTAGTTTTTGTGCAAACCAATGTAAAATTTATGAAAAATTCATTAGAATAATTTTTTCTTTTCACGGATTGAAATAAATTTTAAAAATTATGCCGGTTTTTCTCTTTGTAAATGTGCATTTAGACCGATAGAAAATGGTAGTTCACGTAGTGAACATAGTAGGTACGTACTGAATGATTTGAATTATTCCTCCCGCCCTCATCCTGGATTAATAGTGCTCTTGACCGCTGACAACTTACGGTAAACCGCAAGGTAAGTGTTGACGTGCCATTAGTAAATAGATTTGATCGACTGTTGTTCTACCTTTTCGTGTTTCCTCACCATTAACGTAAATAATTTATTATAAATAACATGTATAGCCGACCCTACCTTTATTCTGTCTGCCTTATTTCTGCCATTCATCATATTTGTTATAATTAAAAATCACCGTTCAGAATCGATTATTTTTAATTTTATATTTTTAAGTATGCGTGTACCACTGAAGTAGTACTTATTTATTTTTCTTTAAGCTTTATATTAATAATGTATTGAGCTTTGTATTAAGCTTTGTATTTGAGAGACAAAAATATTGTCATCGTTAAATATATCTTTGCTTTTTCGGATGATGTAGACCTATGCTTATTTGGTTCCGTGAATGCATTTATTGAACTGTTCTTCTTCATTAATAAACGAAGTCTTTTTTTGTATATTCATGACAGACCCATCTTAAAACAAAAACTAGATTGTACTTGCAGTTTTATTAATTTTGATTATAAGGTCCAAAAGATGCTTTTCCAAGGAGATTCAGTTTTTGTTGCAATTTTGTGTTTTTGTAAAAAAAAAACCATTACAGCTAATAACATACGCTGCAAAAGTTAACGGGAAAGATGATTCTTCATAAATATCAGAAGGATCTGCGGTTATTGTTGTATAAAACCAATTTAGTATAATTTTTTCATAATTCGTAGCTTAATTACTAACTTCGATATGGAATGTTACTTTTTTGGCAAGTTTTTAAAAAAATGTTTTATGTTTAATTTAATTATTTCAAGTTGGTATTGTTTTAATCTTTATAACAACATAAATTTAATAATGGCATTTAAAAAAATAATAATTGCGTTACGCTTGAAATTGAAGTCGTAAGGCGATAGAAGTATTGTTAAAAAGTATCGGTCGATCACTGAAATACAGTCCTAACTAGACTACTGGTTCGAGAGCGTGAATAAGCGTTTAATTCTTGTCATGTAGTTTCATTTTTAGTTAAAGTAAGATTAATCACTTTTCCTTCTATATTATAAAAATCTATTGACCACATATAGTGCTTGTATATAGATTCAAAAATGTTGTTCTACGTTGATTATAAATCAAAATTCAATAATTTTGTGAAAAAAGTTTTGTGCTTAAAAAAATTATAGGATAATTTTAATAGATATTAATGTAAATTGTGAATTAATGAATCCATAATAGTATTATTTATTTTTTCTTAATAATACAGATGCTGAAGTTTAAGATAAATAAAAAGGTGACTTTCCCCGTTTTCACGTCTGTAAGCGTCACTTTTCGTGGTGCATGGTATGGATATTTATAAATTCAAATTTACTTTTTTTAAACTGTAAAAAATTTCGATATAGAACTGTGTGAAGGAGAATTATTTAAAAATTGTATACGGTTTGTTTTAATTTTGTTTTCTCGTAACTTAAAGAAACAGAGGAAGTCATGTATCGACGCATCGAAGTTAATTTAAATTTATATTAGAGTGTATGTTCTCTAAAAATGGTTTAAAATGCATTATCAGTTTGTAGATATCAGGAAGATTCCGATGTGTTCTGTGGAAAAATCGAGATTTATTTGATTTTAATCTTCTGTAAATATAAAACTATTCGAGAATTCTTCCCTGTACAGAACTAATGAATGATTTTTCTGAACTTGAACATATTTGTATTGTTAATAATGTTATTATTTATGAATATATACCTGGTTTGTGATTGGATTTACATTTGGAATTTCTTTCAGTTTAAAAACAATACTATTTTTTACTTTGTTATTTTAATACTAATGCATTAAGATTTTGTTCATATTTAAAACGAGATAAACGTTGAAATCAACTTAAAATATCCTTTGAGTCTTCTTTTTTTCCCATGCCCTTTTTCGTTTAGTTCTTAAAATATACAATAGCTTTTAAAATGATCCCTTTAAGATAATGGATTGAGATTTATCTTTAAAGAGAAAGAAAGAAGACGTTCGTTTAAATAAAACATTTTAAAAATAGTAAGTGAAAGAGTAATTTAGTTTTTGTTTAAAAAATCTTTTGTTTACCATCAGCCATCGATTTTTGAAGTATTCCTTTTTGATTTGAGTTAATGTAATACATTATTCACATCAGAAAGAAGTAAATTAATTTGATACACGCTTTTGAAAGTAATGCTTGCTAAACAGTAGCTAAGTGATGAACGGAGAGTGAAAGTGGCACTTTTTGGAGCCGAATATCAATTGCGATAGACTGCATGCTATGTGCAAAAGTGTATTCTGCTCATTGAAAATTGCGCAAGGGAAACCATTATTTAAATTCCTGGCAACCATTACTCCTTTGCGAGTCTTGCACGGGATAATTATTTTTCATGAAAATGGCCTAAGAAAAATAATTTACTTGTTTAAAGTGTTTGTAACAGATCAGGTCACCACAACTGGTGGCTGGAATAATGGCAACTTTACCGTATATGATTATATTTTAATACGTAAGAGAGAAGTTGGAAAAATTTCTTTCTTAGTATCAAAGTAAGTTACCTACGCGCGAAAACGTACGCATATCCCAGTAACAGTGGAGGAAGATCTATTATCACTTCGTAATTGATGGTATTCAAGGGAATGTTTCGCTTTACCGGTTTAAAATAAATTTTAAAAAATAAAGTGAAATCGTTAATTGTACAATTGTGTCTTTTTAAAATCTGTTGTTTCTTAAAACCGATTTTTTCTCCAGATTTAAAAGGGATTCCCTGTTCGGATTTTTTGTTCTATGTTCTAAATTGCCTTCTGCGTATCGATCGTATGAAAATGATCGATATTACAAATTTTTTTTAATTTACTTTTCTGTTCCGATATCGTCATCAGTGCATTCTTTATTGATACAGCTGTAAAGTTCATTAGTCCCTGACTAATGAACTCTTGAATTGATTAGATGATTTTAAGATCGAGTTGCGGTTGCTTTGTTTCGCTCATTTTATGAGCCTGTTTATAATCAGCGATATATTAATAGAATTAAAATATCCAGTTGTACAATTTGAATAATTTTATTTAAATAAAATTATGAAATAGATTTATGAAGATTACTTAATAGAAATATTAGAAAGTTATTGATTAATCAGGAGTGAATCTAGGCATTTGGTTTTTAAAAAGACGTTGATATCAGTTTTACTTCGGTTGTTTAAGGCTATTTTTAAAATGTAAATGCTTATATTACTATTGAAATTAGCCAGATACAATATTCCTTTTTGTTGGCAGAGACTTATATGACAGTGAGCTGTATAGGAAGACTTCCTGTACGGCACATGTTTCTTCTTTCCCCAGTGTTTTTACTGTATTAGTTTCTATTAATAAAATTACTACTTGCTTTACCGTATTTAAAACTACTACTTTGTTCAAATGAAGGGTTCGCAAACGATAGGTCGGGACAGTCATCGCCAGAGACGTAGGCTGCCTCGTTTTGTGTCTGGATGGTGTATTATTATTTTAGGTGTATTGTTTTAAACCTGTCGATTTTTTTATAGTAATTTTTATATTTACTGATCAAATTATCCAGTTTTTGTCTTATTACCCGGTAAATGATCCTTGTTAAAATTTTGAAAAATATTTTCTTCCCACTTTTTATCTGGATTAATTCTTGTTTCTTGAACTTTTGTTTTGTAAATTGCATTCCTCGTCAGTCAATTTCAGCAAAATTTTAGTAAATGTTTTTACTCTAAAACTTATGATAATCTGCATCCTCAAAAAGTAAATCACGAAAATAGTTTCCATCGGAAGTTGACAGGAGACTCCGTTCAAGGTATAAAAAAATATTCTAATTTTGTTGCTTTTTACTATAATTTATCCCAACAATTTACGATTTGCGTATGTGAAAAGCACTTTATATAACAAAACTTACCGGTCAAGATTACTTTCTCTGAGATTAATTATGTTCACTATGCAACCAGTTCATCGGTCAACAAATTTATATATGCGATTTATTTGTATTATCGGGTATGCTTTGTCAGTAGGCTTGGAATACTGATGTCCAGCGTATTCGGTTCAGGAAAGAAGGGAACTGGAAAGTACCGCTAATCATTTTCATTTTGTAAGCCTGTTATGGGATGGTTATTATTCTTATAAGTAACTATGTTATTGGAGACGAATGTCTTGTTTCTCGTTTTACGTCTACAACCATTCGGTTTAGACGTCTACAATCAGCATAAAGTAATATTTAATACTTTTTTTTTTATCTTAACATGTAAATATGAATTCCTGGTACAGCTGTTTCTTTACAGTTAGGGTGGAGATTTTCATCAGACCAGTAAACACATTTATTTCGGCCATTCAGTTTGAAGCGTTCATAGAATAGTAGACCTGCTTCATATCGAAAAATTAAATTCTCTACAAAATTCCAGCCGTTGTCAAAATCGTCTTTACAAGTTGCGTGACGTAATCTCGGCCGATAATACCTAAACTTTTGAATATTTCAATAATTAATTCCTTTTGAATATTTTGTAAATTTGGTCCGGGTTTTTCCAGACTAATGGAAACCTTCAGATTGATGTTTTGAGGCTCTTCTGATGTCTCTGCAAGGGATATTTTCTAAAGTGCGACAGGTTCTAGGCCCACCCGATTGATCGCGGAACAATCAGATGGGCCTGATTCAATTTTTTTCTACGATTTACGTAAATGTTGAACAGGTAGTAAAGAACTAGGAAAGCTAGCACGGAATTCTTCTACCGTATAAATTTTGTGAAATTATATCCTGATAGTTTATTACCATGTGTTGTTTCAGTTTACACTTAATCCCGTTGCCGCGTTTATTACATACCTTCGTTTAAATATGTCGTTTTTGTTGTTAATACTTTTATTAATGAATAGTGTGAATTTAATGGGGAAAAAAAAGTTTAAGTAATTAAGTTCATTTTTTTAACGGAAAAGTTTTGTTTGTGTAAATTTAATTTATATTAAGCTTATTGTAATTCTACCGGAAATTGTTGTAATGTATTGTAGTGCCACCACTTAATGCTATCTGGCTGTTGAGACTTGACTATAGGAATAAATTTATTGTTATTGTGCCTTGTTAGCTAATGGATCGTATGATTCGGTGGCGCTTCACCAAGTTGCTGGTCTTAAAAGTTTACCGTCTTATCATTATAATTTTTTTCTAGTTAATTTGTATAATTATTGTTTAGTTATTTATTGGAAACCTGAAGATGTAATTCAATATATCCCATAGTAATCGGTGATTAATTTAACAATTAAGTTACTGTATTGTGATACCTTGCTTTACGACAAAGCGATTATGATTCGATACGGTTTTATTTTTCAGTTTTTTTTTTCAAATGCCTTGAATTTCTTTTGAAATATTAATGATATGTTTTTTGCCAGTTTACTTTTTATAATCTCATTCTGTTATGATGTATTCTAGTTGTTCAGTAAACGAAAGAATTCACATATAATTTTTATTTTATAAATATGGGTAGATTATAAAAAAGAAAAGAAAGAGCTATAAGTAAAAAAAAAATATATTATACAAATTTCTTGAACATAGATTTGAGATGTTAAGTTACTACAGAATTCTACGTGGTATTAATTATTAACTTAACATCACTCATTTATTCTCAAGAAATTGTAAAATAAACGATTGCATAAATTTGGGTGTTTCAAATTGAACTATGAAGAGTATTTATTAAGTGTTCTAAACAGCAGTTGAACTTTACCACGTACGAAATATTTTTTTTTTTTTTGAAAATGCGGTTTGTCTTGTTTAATTGTTAAATGTATATCTTATTAACCGAACGAAGAAGTTTCTTTGTCTCTGAAATGATATTGTGACCTTGTACGAAGTTGTAAGGATTCCATATTGATTACTTAGGGGATGCAATTTTTTCTAGAGTAGTTACAATTATTACATTATTGTTTAGTTTTTAAAAAGATTTTTATTCAGTTAAAAGAACCAGAGTCCTTGTTTTTTGTTTTTTATTTTTATTTATTTAATATTTATGAAAGTTATAATGTTCAAAAGAGTAATTATTGCGGAGAATCGTTGGTAGGGTACGGGTCTAAGCAATATTTCACAGTTACGCTTAGTTTTCCAACAATAAGTAAATAAGAGTTGAACGTTGAATCTATACTTATTGCGATTACGTTATTATGCTACCGCATAGGTCTTAAAATGAACTAACGATTTTTTTTCTTCAAAATTATTGTACTAAAAATGCTTTCCTAAGTGTGGTGTATGATCGTATGATTACGCTCTTATATTATATTGTTGCAGTAAGAAAATAAATTTTCTATGAAAAAAAGCGCAAGGTTTTAGTTTTTTCTCGTTTTAGCAGCGTTGAAATAGTGTAGTAAAAATCCGCTAGAATGCGATCAATGTAGTTGAATAAAGTACGTTTATATATGTATATAAAAAAACTATACGTGGAGGGTTTATTGGCACTTAATTCGACTGTCTTCTATCTAGATATCACAATTTTTAATTTAGTAACGTTTAATTCATTTGAGAAAAAAATATTGAAACTTCTTAATTAAATGTACTGAAGGCATGCCGTAATTTAACAAATGAAATTTTTGAATGTTTTGAACTTGTGTGTGTGTATATATATATATATATATATATATTTTATGTACACAAAAAAAAGTATTACATCTGAATAGATTATTATCATTATGCAGTTAAATTCTTGTCAAGAAGTACTAGTAACGTATAAATATACTACTTTTAACAGCAGATGATTAGGTTAATGTATTTCTATTGGTGTGAAAAAGTATTTTCTTTGGTAACGTAAACGTAGGTCGTGTAGGGCAGTAAGACAGCTAGCTAGTTCTGCTTCGCCCACTTGGAACGACTTGAACCAATTTACTGACTTTTGTGTGTGTGTGTGTGTGTGTGTGTGTGTGTGTGGGCGCGCATAACACATACACACACACACACATTGTTGTGATCATTTTATTTATTTCACTTTGCTTCCACTATTTCCTACGATTAAATTGCAACTGGTGTGGCATTCTTTTCTTGATATTTGAAACTACATTGTCTCGGTTAAAGAATTTACGTTCTGTTGTAAGTTGTGGTTTAAAAGAATTTTCCTGCCTGTTTTAAAACAATTTAATTTTGATTTTGCTGTTTACTTATTTTATTTGTATTTTGTTAGTTTGCACGAAGTAATATTTTTTAATTAAAAATAATTTATACACCGTGAGTATAAAGTAGTTTTGAACTTAAAATTAAAAAAGGTGTTTGTAGATTAATAATGTTTATGTAGTTTTGAATTATATGAAGCAGATTAAAGGATGAAACGGTTTATTGTGTCAGTTAAAGTTAGTTTTTTTTTTATCATAGGTATTATTTATTTAATAGATTTTATTGGTATAAGTAACTTGTGTTATAATTTTTTATTAACAGGATATATAATTCTGTTAAATTTTATTTTTATAGGTAATATGTTTTAATCATTTATTGGAAAATACACTTTTATAGTAGGCCTTAATCTGCATGAATTTAATTTATTCTTAATCCGTATTTTCCTGTTAATTTTACAAAAAATTGAATAACAGTAAAACTGAAAAATCAGTTAATATTTCTCCACCGTCTAATTATTCATTTGTTTTACGGTCTGAAACAGGTTGTTGACGAAGTTTAGGTTGTTAAAAACATTTTAAAGATAATTTGTAAGGGAATATTTATTTTCATCTTTTTGGATCATAGATTTCCACTTCATATTTTTGTAACATCCCGAAATAAGTCAATGTTTGTAAAATGAAAGCCGTAACTTTTACGTGCGTCTTTATTCATAATTCTTGTTGTCTTATTAGAACGATTTTTGGACAAACTATGAATAGAGCCACAAATAAACAATCATCTTGTATTTATTAATTTTATTATAATTGTGCGTATTGTTCTTGCTAATTAATTTAATTATATAATTAGCAATGTTTTATATTTTTTATAAGAAAAAAAAAGAAACAGTAGTATAGTAATTAGAAAATTCTTCATTACGCTTGTTTCTTTACGCATGGTTTTGTATATTATTATTATGGAATGGAATGGAATGCAAAGTTGGCAGGAGTCTATTACTCCCTACTTTATCGCAGAACCTGGACAGAGTCCCTTGCTGCTGGATCATTCTAATCGGGCTTGTTTTTAAAAGGGTTATTTTTTAATCTCGGATCTAATTTTTCAAGTTTTGTCTATTATTATTTTAGTGAATTTAAGACGGATTTAATTGCATTCCAATCCGTTGTTAAACCAGCGTTATCGAACCCATTTCATGGGCCGACCGCGGAAGGCTAGGCTTATAAAGCCTGTCCTCCCGACGTAATTCCCCTTCAGACCGTCCACTGAAGTCCTTTCGGTGCTAACTCTTTAATAGGCTAGCAGGAATACGCCACAACGGGGCACTAGCTATAAGGAGCGAGCAATGCGTCCCCTTTTCCGGAGGAGTCGCAATTGCTGGGATATTTTGTCTTACTGTAAGTTTTTTTTTTTAAATTTAGACCGCGTTTTTGTTTTATGCGCGACTTACCGTGTTTGACGTCTTCAAACTATATAACTCGCGAAAACTTTTCACTCGCGACCCCGGAAGCGCGTCTGACGCACTATTCCGTTTATGGCTCATGCGATATGGAGGCCCCTAAGCCTGGTTTGTCGAATTTCGGCTACCGCACCGC
Source organism: Lycorma delicatula (assembly GCF_047948215.1). Classification (NCBI taxonomy): domain Eukaryota; kingdom Metazoa; phylum Arthropoda; class Insecta; order Hemiptera; family Fulgoridae; genus Lycorma; species Lycorma delicatula. The sequence continues at coordinate 80,466,725 of NC_134459.1, read as the reverse complement.
ACCATCACGGTGGTTCGTCCAGTACGGCGTGAGGCCGCTTCCTTACAACTGTCGGAGTTGGGTCCTCTCGGCAGATGTCCCGAAGATGACTGTGTTCGGACACAGCCGCTCTCCCGAACAGTCTGCGCGCCTGCGCCACCCCCACCTCGGACACGGATTGAAATCTCGCATCAGATCGGAGAGTGGCGTTCCTGACGAACCACGGAGCTCCAAAGATCGTCCGCAACGCGATGTTTTGGACGGCCTCGATCTTCTTTTGAAGCGAGGAGCTCAACACTGCCCCCCATGCCGGGTAAGCATATGTTAGAATCGGCAGTACGTACAGCCGAAAAATGAGGAGCTTAGTTGCCAGTGGGTACGGGCTGGCACTGTTCAGCACTGGGTATAGCGAGGCTCTGGCGGCCTTAGCCCTCCGGGTCGCATAATTTACATGTTCGCCGAAGGTAAGCCGCCTGTCCAACACCACCCCCAGGTACTTAACTGTTTTCTCAAAAGGGATTTTCTCCCCTGAGATTTCCAGCTCTCTGGTCGGTTTACGTGTCTTGCATGTGAACATCACGGCCACCGATTTTTCACCGTTGACCCTGATTCTCCACATGTCGAGCCACGGTTCCACTAAGTCCAGCTGCCTTTGGAGCCTCCGGACCGCGTAATCCACATTTGCGGATTCGTAGAAATATGCCGTGTCGTCTGCGTAAAGGGCCGTTTTGACCCCTTCCGACAGCGGCATATCGTTCACGTACAAAGTGTACAAGAACGGGGAAAGTACTGCTCCTTGGGGAACCCCAGCGGCTATTTCTCTGGTAGAGGAAATCGTTTCCCCTACGCGCACGACAAAATGTCGGTCTAGCAGATATGACCGCATCAGTCTGACATAGCGGTACGGGATCGCCGATCGCGCTAGCTTATAAAGCAGCCCGCTATGCCAAACTTTGTCAAAGGCCTTGGCCACATCCAGAAAAACGGCTGCAGTCACCCGTTTCCTGTTCAGGCCTCCGACAAGGTCGTCTATTATTTTTACCAGTTGGAGGGTGGTTGAGTGACCCTCCCTGAACCCAAATTGCTCGGGCCGCACTTCTCCCTCCATGTATCGCCTCAGTTTTTCGAGAAAAATCCTCTCGAACAACTTAGACAATACCGGTAACAGGGAGATTGGCCTATAATTCCGTGGGAAAAGTAAACTTTTCCCCGGTTTGGGTAAACATACGACTTTGGCCGTTTTCCAACAATTCGGGAAATATCCAACGTACAAAATGGACGTGAATATCACCGAAATTGCTGTAATCACGGAGGCCGGTATGTTCCGGAATGCACGGGCGCTGATCCCGTCGACACCCGGGGCCTTGTCGGGGCTTGTGGCCTTAATGGCTGCGGAAACTTCCGCTTCAGTGACTTGGTCAATCTCTAGAGGGGCGTCCTCCACCTGTGAGAAATAATCTACAAGAAAGGATTCCACCTCGGTTGTGTGCTCGTCGTTCGGGGAGGGAGGGGGGTTTGGAGTGAACTGCTCCTCCAAGGTATCGGCGAATACCTCGGCCCTCTCCGCCTCCGAGTATGCAAGAAAACCTCGCTGCCCCACAACCGGATGGCGAGGCTTCTTCCCTTCTCGCAGTCTCCTGTTCAACCTGAACACCGAGGAGATGTCGTCAGAGACCGTGGCGAGGTATTCGTTCCACGAATCCTCTCGATGGCTTGTCAGCAGTTGTTTTACCCTGTCCGTTTGATTATAAAAGGCCCGCTTATCAGCGGGGGACAGGGTGATTCGATATCTCCTCCTCAGTCGTCGTTTCTCCGTTATGGCTTCGGAGATATGAGGAGGGAGGTCGTTTCGAACAACTGCTCGAGTTTTGGCCGATGAGCTGCCTGCCAGGGCCTCGGTCATTGACGACGTGACGCGCCCGACAGTGTCGTCGATTTCCTCCGGGGTGTTCAGGAGCTCAGGATTTACCGGCCTGTACTCCCGCTGGAGGGTCTCGTAGAACCTTTTCCAGTTGACTGACCTTCGGGGTATAGGCGGGGGATCTCGGCCACCCCCTGCCTGACCTAGTTCCAACAGGACAGGGGAATGGTCCGAGCTGAGGTCTTCTATCGTTTCAATCATGAATGGGAGGGTACCCCCCTTCATGACTGCGATATCCAGCACGTCAGGCCTAGATCTGCCTGAGCGATGCACGAACGTGGGCACCTCAGGGCCTACGACGACCAAGCGGCGGGCTCTCGCCCTTTCGTACAGCAATCTGCCATTCGGATTTGTCAGAATGCTGTTCCATGACACGTGTTTGGCATTGAGGTCGCCCATGAGTATCACGGGCCCATCCCAATTTTCCAGCACGGCATCCAGATCTGCGCCGGTTACCGCGTCGTTCGGCTTGCTATAAGCCGAAACCAGCCGATACACCGTGCCCAGATGCTCCACATGCACACACGTTTGCTCCATCACGTTTGTATGAAGAACAACGCGCGTATGCATGTGGCGTCTGTGGACTAAAACCGCAGTTCCACCAGAGGTGCGAGATCCGGGTCGAACTGGCCTATCCGTCCTATACGTAAAATAGTTCCGAAGGGTCAGTTGCTTGTTTGGGTTCAAGCACGTCTCAGACAACAGTATCACGTCTATCAGTAGATCCTCGGCCAGACGGCATAGTTCCTCCGTCCGGCCTACTACTGAGTTGGCGTTCCACTGCAAGAGTCTGAGGGTGGGCCTAACCATACCTTGACAGTACAGCCATGAGGCACTCTATTAAGGACTGAATACAGTCCTTGAGAGATTTTGCCTGGAGCAGGCGTGGCAAAACCATCATGATATCTGGCAGGATATCCTTCACTGTCATCTGCGACAGGAAGTCCATGCCAGTGGTCTCCAACGGGGTAGCCGGTTTCGGATTGCCGCTGGGGGTGCCTTTTGGCGCGGCCGCCCTTTTGGTGGGGCGCGGGGCCACAGGGGCCGCGGTGTTTTTAACAGCCTGCTTGGCCTTCCCAGCCGGAGCAGGCTTTGCCTTTCCCGTCGAGGAAGGCTTGGCCTTCTTCGCCGGGGCCGGCTTTGCCTTTCCCGTCGAGGAAGGCTTGGCCTTCTTCGCCGGGGCCGGCTTTGTCGCCGCCTTTTGTTTTACCACCTTCTTGGTGGTTGCCGCCGGTTTTGGCTTGGCGGGTGTTGGGGAGGTTACCTCCCCTTTTTTCACGACCGCTTTTGCCACGGGTGCCGGCACCTCCGGTTTGGGGACTGTTTTTCCCCCACCGGCAACACGGGCCCAGCTGCGGCCGTCCAAAGTCGCGGGCTTTTTAAGTCCCTTGACTTTGTTTGTCTGCTCCTTATAATAGGGGCAGCCCCTGTAATTGGCCGGATGTGGCCCCTTACAGTTGACGCATGAGGCTGGTTCCTCACGCGGCTTGACGCAGGCAGAAGTGTCGTGGTTTCCACCACACTTTACGCATTGCTGGGCCCTCTGGCAGTAATTGGACGAGTGTCCAAATTTCTGGCATCTGTGGCACTGGGGTGGCCCCCCTCGTGACACAAATGCAGTCACTGCGACCTTGCAGTAAAAAATACTGCCAAGGTCATAAATGGCCCGGGCCAAAGGGGTCCTCTTAAGGGCCACTAGGCAGGTCGGGGTTTCCCGACCGTCCCTTGTGAGGAGCTTCTTAACCGAAACCACCTCATAGCCAAGGGAGGTCAGTTCCTCCCTTACTTCCTCCGGGGCAGCCCCATAGGGGATCCCCCGTATAACCACCTTCAGCTCCCTGTCCTTCGGGAGCTGAAAGGAGTGAAAGGCGATTCCCTTCGAGTGCAGAAAACTCTGCACCGCCCGGTAATCCGCCTCGCTGCCCAGCTGCAGCCTTATCGAGAGCCCGGTGCTTTTAGCCACCAGGCGCCCCCCAATCCTCGACTTTATGTCCCTCGCCAATGCTGGCCACTCTTTCGGGCAGTCCAGCATTATCGGCGGGATTTTCTCCCGCCTGACGGTAGCAGGCTGTGATGGGGCCCCATCATCAGCCTGCGAGTTGGCGGCTGCTGCAGCCTTGCTATAGCCCGCTACGGGCTCCGCCTCCATAGGAGGCGCGGAGTCCCGGCGTTTCTGGCGCTTCCTAGCACCAGACCCGCTTTCCTCTCCACCGTCGGACAGTTCCGTGGTGGGAGAACGGGGTGGAGGAGGCCTTATTTTTCCTTCCATTGAGGAAAATAAGGAAGAAAAATTTAAAAATTAAAATTAAACTTAATTTACACTTCTTAATCTACACTTGCTGTAAAATAAAATCACTGACAAGAAAATCAATTAAAAAATAAAATTATTTTAAAAGTAGCACAATAGTCCTATAATAATAGGCTATTTACTTAACGTATTCACAATGACTACAAGAGTTCACTTTACATTATTAGAAATATTGAATAGTATAAAAGTAAAATTAAGAAAAGGATTATCCTTTTCTTAATGTGACTGGCCTGTAGTCCAGGTAGCTGGCCGCCCGGCTGATGTCCTAGCAGACCCTTCTCACATTGTCTGGCGACGCAGGTAGAAGAACTGTTGAACACCTGGCTGGACTGGTTACAACTGACAATTCACAGAGCACAACAAAACACAACCTTTCACTACAAGAGCCAAGGATGGAATTTATTATTATTATTAAAGATTTATTTTTGTTTTGTAGCATTGTGTAAAAAAGAAAAGTTTAGTACTATAAGTAGAGCTATTCATTTTTTATTATTGACCGTTTTATTATTCTAAGAACGAGCGGAATAAGGAAAGTAAAATAAACCGAATGAATGCAGTGTTGTAAAAAATGTATGCAGAAGAAAAATTATTCACTACTGTGGAAGAGAACTTAGGTGAACATTTTATCTGTTTTTGATGTGTGTATTTGTGTACGTGTATGTACGTCGTACGTATATCCTTTTTTGTAAAAGTTGATTACGTACGTTTAGTTTTGTTTTTATTGTAATTTTTAAAAATGTTAAAGCTTCTACTTAAAATTTTAATCTAGTAAAAAACATTTAATAACACAAATATTTTAATTCGAGATAAAGTGGCTTTTCATTTTCTGAACTATTTCGGATTATTCTCATAAAAGTATCAGATTACTTCGTATACGTTTGTATTTAATACATTCTATTTAAGAAAGGTATAATTTTAATTTTTTAGTTAAGGTTAAAAAAATTCGTAAGCTAGCTTAGTTTATAATTAGAGTTCCATTTTATAATTATTTTTTCTGGCCTAAGTTAAGCATTTTAAATACTTGTTGCAAATACTTCATTTTTGTTTAATTTTCAGTCGATAGGCGAGCAATCTTGAATGTAAAGAATGTTTGCACTTTGCTCTCGCTCTGGTGATTTCCTAAAGACGATGTAAACGTCAGGCAGTTCTCTGCGCTGTATTAGTTCAATCTGTTTCTTTTCTCTTGGTAATTGTAAATACGTTTTTATTGTTTCTTGAGCTTTTAAAAAATGAACAAAATAGAAAATCCTACTAAATATGATCCAATCTTTAAATTCTTAAAGTAAAAATTTATCGATTAGAGGAAATATCTCTTATAGAATCGATCTATTTGGAAAAAGGGGTACAACATATTCGATAAATATAGATCAAATGTACAAGTTGAAGATACTTCTGGACGTCGTATCCGTTTGATTGAAAATCTGTAATGAAATTTGTAAGGAAAGATGGTGATTCATTATTGCGATTGATTACACGATTCAGTTTCTCAGATTTTATGATTCCTCCTGCAAAAAATTTACCGTAAGCTGAAAGATTTGTGCCTCTTAATGTTTACGGAAGAATACAAGAAAAAAAAAGTAAATTTCGCGATAGGACGATGAATTTTGTTGTACTTCTTACTGTTGTAAAACATGAAGCCATCATTTAACTACTAAAGGTAAACGCCGATCGGAATTTTTGTTTGTTTCGTATTTGTTTTCATGTTATGCTTATTTGTGTAGTGATTATTAGATAAAAAAAACCAAAAAAAAAAAACCGTCACTAGTGGCTGGGGAGATAAGCCGAGGATTTCTATATAGGTGGAGTAGAGAAAAACGTGCTCAAGCGTTTAAATTTAACTTTGTAATGCTGTAGAAAAATAAATAAATTTTTGTTGTAAGAACGTAGTAATCATAAGTTTTTAACTTATTTTAAATTTATCGCATCCTAAATTTCTTGACTCTCTGATTAACGGTCATAGTTACGGTTATGTATGCCTGTAAATTTATTTTTCTTTGTCGTATTGGGTTTTTTCAGAAACTTATTTCACTGCGGGATTTTCTTATTCAAATGTCAATATAATAATAAATTTAAATGTCTGCATCAGCACTGCAGACGTTCGTATATTAGTAGACTACTTTTATATTGTAATTGCTGTAGTAATTTACAAGTTAAATTACTTAAGTTAATTTACAAGTTAAAAAAATATCAGTTCACTTTTTTCTTTTATGTAGAATTAAGTTAAAATATCTCCGTTAATTTATTTTTAATCTTTCGACCGCTGAAACGTTTATTATTGATCAATGTTTATTTACATTCACTCTCCTTTTGGGCTATCTTCACCTTCAAATACTAATAAACATCTGTTATTATCAGGAGAAACTTTCTCTGCCAGAATGACAATGTTTTATTATTTTATTACTAACGCTTTGCGCGCGCGTGTTTTACCGTTTTTTAAAAAAATTAATTTTTTTTTTTAATTAGGTAATTCTTATATTACTGCAGTTACAAAACTGATTATTTAATTTATTCTTTTGCTGTAGTTTTGTTAAACACAATTATTACAATAATTTTTCTTTTAACTTCTGTTTTACACAACTCCCTCTTCTTTAGTTTATTTTAAATCTCTCGACTATTTTAATTCATCGTAGATGACTACAGATTTAAAACGTTTAGAATCTGTTTGCACCACTTGAGAAATCTTTTTAATTTGTTTTTTTTAAGAACGTTTTATTAATAAATGTGTTTTTGGATGACGGCTGTTTCTAGAAATAGCTTTCATTCGGTCGATGTTATACGTGCAGTCGTTATGGATAGCGATTTAAATATGCTGGATGTATACTTAAAGTTTGTATGTGTATATTTGGGTGCTGGCTTCATAGAATATGAATGCTTCTTGTACACGACCGACCGGTTTATGAATGCAACACTCGTTTGCTGTCTCTCAGTCGTTAATTTTGCTTTATTCACTAGTAAAATGCTGCAGGGTCTTTGTTGGTTGCATGCTTCATAATTATATATTACTTTCCTTTCACGGTAAGAGATATAAATTGAAATCTATTCGACTGAGTTTTTATTTCCACTGTTTTGTATTATCTTTTTTGAATTTTATTAAGTGTTGTCATTCATTAAACTCAGATTTTCAAAGATTTCAAATTAGTCACGTTTTTACTGGATATAGTAACACGGGGGATACTTAAATTCAAGTTTTAGGATTTTGTACGTTAATTATAAGATTTAAATCGCTTAAAAGTTTTGACACAATTTTATATAAAATTATGTAAAAAACATTTGTAGTTGCCGAGACGGATGATGAAGAGAGGGCGGGAGGGGGGTTTAGTTTGACAGATTACAAAATGCTGGTCTTCACAAAAGTATTTGAAAGTCGGGTTGGGATATATTTAAGACCAAATGTCTATGTACCGCAATTTTTAACTCCGTAATTTTTAACTAATTTACTTTTTTTGTCCAGATATACGAGTTTTGTAGTACTTCTAGAACGATTCCTTGATGTGGTAAAATGTTTTATGTACTTTTTCACATTTTTTTGTCTTTGGTATCTCAGATAGAATTAAATATCCTAGCAGTTTTCGTAAATTTTTGATACGGCCGTATCAGTTTTTTGCGATGACGTCATTTTTTAAAAATCTTTTACCTATAAAACTTTTAACAAAGCTACATAGTGTTGGTTATTGTTTCATGTTGATGTTTTTCCTTTTAAGTTTGGTTAAAACAAAATAAAAAACTACTTCTAAAAACAGTGTTTTCCTTTTATTGTACTCTTAATTAATCTTAATAAACCTTCGTAATATACAGTAGAGGTTTAATTGTATTCGAGATGTAAAGCAAATCTGCGCGCATGCCCGCCCCCAAACGGAATTTTATAACAGACATTTGCTTATTTTTGACGAAAACTCATCAAAACCGAAAGATGCTGAAATCCGAAGGAAGGAAAATTTGTCAATTGTTGGCAGTATTTGTACAGTTTTGTATCTTAACAAACTAAAATGAATATTCGTTAGAACTGATGATTTAAGTGATGTTATTTATGTACTGCTATTTATATACCGATTTGAATAAAACATTTATTTAGCTTTCTGCTATCGCAACTGCAGTGGCTTTGTCAATAACTGTGCATACGTAATACTGTATGCTACTCAAGAATGAATACTGAAAGAATAGCAGATTTACATAATTTTTCATTGAGTGATGATATAAATCTTAACAAATTTATACGGAAATAATTTTATGAGACTATGACTAAAGCCTGTTGAAAGAAAGAAAAAAAAGAAAGTTCCTCTGTTTGTCGAAGCACAAAAATCCACGACACCAATTATTATAGGACTCTACACTATTTTTACAAATGTTTTAACTGAGCAGATTTGGAAAAAAGATTTCAATTACTCGCTATTAAAAAATAAAACGCTATCGTTAAAACGATCACGTATTTTTTCTCAGTTTAAAAACAAACAGATGTCTGATATAAAATTCCGTTTGCGTGCGGTGTGTATGGTGTGTGTGTGTGTGTGTGTGGGGGGGGCTTTAAATCTCGAGAACGGATTAAATTTCAACTCAACGTCATCAGATTTGATGTAATTCTTGTACTAAGGATATTGATTATAAATTTATAAAATTGGTTTAAAACACACTGGAAATTATAACAATTGTGTTTTTAAATAAAAGAAAAGAAAAGAAAAAATTGAGATAATTTTATAAAATAACTTGGGCTGGAAGACTTTTTAATTCTTATTGAATTGAAAACCATTAAAGGATTGGGTATAATTCATCACATCCAAAAAAGAGTATGATTTTTATAAATTTTTTCTGTTAAAACAAACTGGTTTTTCTTTTTCTGAATGAGGTTTTATCAAGTAGAACAATTAAAGTAAGAGAGAGAATTTTTTCCCACAGAATATTATCATAGAGTTGATTCTATTACTTCAACACAGGATTAAACTTTATAAAATTTTAAAAAAATTCACTGTTGCTACTGTCAATTTAGAAGACAATTTTTATTTTCTTTTGAATTAGAAAATAAATAACGTGGTAAATTAAAAAATAATTTCAATATAAAGGGGGAAAAAATTAGCTTTAATATTAAAGCAAGTTCATTACGTTTAGTCGCCTGATTTTTATCGTATGGTTTTATTATCTTATACAGGTTCCTTTCATCGTGTCGGTTTACATTGTCCCCTCTTCCCAGCTACACTTAACTGCAATTTGTTTTAATATATTCTGTAATCTTTATTTTATGCACCGGTACTTTTTTCTCATAATATGCACCAAACTGTCAATTTTCCTAATCTGAATTTTTCTTACTATTCTTCCCTATTCTCTATTCTCCCCTATTCTCTATTCTCTTACTCTTCTCATTACCTCTTATTTTTTCAGTTTGTCTATTTAATCTTCGATCTCCTCCATAATCTTGTTTATATTTCATCCAGACTTCTCCCCCCCCCCCCCGCCGCACTTTCTTAACGTCCAGGATCACATCCATATAGAAGTACAACATTGTACTATGTAAAAACTATTATTTCTTCACATTGAATGTTTTCTTAGCTGTTACTTCGTTTTTACTTCGACAATCTTATGTTAACATGGTTCACAAGTATCTATTATTTCAATTATCTCACTTATTCGCTTTTTGCTTCTTTTGTGGAAAAAAAGTGTCATCTGTGAACCTTAATCTTTTAACGAATTTATTAGTCTGTATCCTTTCCTTACTCTTACTAAATCAAACAGATCGATTGAAATGTCCTTTATTCCTCGTGCTACGATTCGGGTACAAGTCTTTGATCCATCTACCATATCTTTCCAACATATTCTAACTTCATAATATTTCCTTTAGTTTATCCCATTTTACAAGGTCAAATGCTTTTCATTTACGAGTGAGCACAATACTGTGTTGTCATCTACATCGACTCTACGTATCGTTTTACTATATAGTTACGATCTGTTCCTTTATCTAAGGGTAACTTTTATTATTATTTTTTTTTTTTTTGTAATTTTAATCTTTTTATATAAAACATCTTTTGACACTAACTACAGCATTGATGTATAGAACATATATTATTTAACCTTTTTTTTTCAAAATGATTAAGGAATTGCGTGCCCGTATTATATAGACGATGGGAAGTGTATTTTATGAGTGGATCGTTTATTATTTTCGTTGACGTGGATTAAACGTACGATCAGTTGTCATTGCAGTCATCCAGTTATTAATTAATTAAAGTCTGGGAACAAAAGGATTTGTGTTATAATTAATGTTCTTTTATGTTCTTCAGTATGTGTTGTATTGAAAAAATGTCTTCTTTATGAACTTGAACTTCCTGTGTAATTTTATCATTTTTAGAAGGTTTGTTTTCATTTTCATTAACTGTACTCTATTTTTTTTCATTTTTTACAGTTTTCTTGGCCCAATATTTAGTTGAACTACTGAAAAGAAATATTATTATAGCGTAAAATTATTAATAGTACTTTCATCGTAACGTTATAGAATGAGTTGTAAAACAAAATACACATCTAAGGTCATACTTTCAAACCGCTTGATAGAAAAAAGTATTTTGGATCTTATTAAAGCTTGTTATTTACTTAGTTGCAGTTTATTTAAAGAAAACCTGCAGGAATTACGGAAATTTTAGATTAGTAAACTACACGATTGTCCTCTTTTTTTCACGGTAAATCAATTTCAGCGTCTATAACTCTGTTGGACGTTGGTGATGTTTTTCTTTTGTGTTTCAAAAATCATATTTTCCAATGCTCTATTTATATGTATATATTTTTATTTTGGTACTGTTGCAATAAGTACAGAATTTCATAATGTCGGTTAACCCTAGGGTGGGGAAAAAATAGGAAGGAAAACCTAATTTCTATTAATAGTTATCGGAATGTCGAATTTACGTTAGGAGACTAAAATATCTTAAAGAAAAATGTATGCGACGTTGGTAACGTTATTCCACGCTTACGTGAATCGAACTATATATCAGGCGGTCATCGATTGTGATTGATATTTTTCTTTCATTCATAATTTTTTTTTTTCATCCCGTTCATGATGAAAATTATGAAACTACGTTTGAATTGTTAAATCAAGATTAGTTCCGTGCAAAAAAAAAACATTTCCTATCATTAGTACGAGTAGACATTTTAAATGTGCTGATCATATTGAAACCTATAGATTTTTTATTTAATTTATTACTTTTTACTTAACGTTTTAAGAAAGTTGCGGAGCGCTGAAATATTGCACTACTGAGAAAACAGGCAAAAAATAATAGGGCATATTTTATCGTAATTAGTGCTGATTTACTTTAAATAAATTGCAACTTACACAATTCGTTTAATGTAGCATATAACTCAGATTTTTCGATGAATTTTATTTAAAACAAACTACTTCTGTAGTAACTGTGTGTGTTACTGTAATGATAACTTTGATCCTTATAAACGTAAATCCTTACACTCGTGAATTCATGATTTTACTACATACTATGAAAATTGATCTTTACTACACATTTTTCTTAATCGCTGTAAATTTATAAAACATATATATGCACTGATCCGTTTTAAAGCTCGTTCTTTTGTAATTTTATTCATATTTATAAAAAAGTTAGAACAAATTATTTAAGTAGTTTACAGTAATTAAAAAGAAAGCAAGCAGTATCTGGTTTTTTTGATAATTTTGAGACTACGAATATAATGTAGTAAATCCTAAAGTTCATTATTAGATTGTTTAGGATTTGCAAAATATAGATTACGGAACATTTTTCTCTTCAACTTAACGTCTATTTTAAAACGTTATCCATCGATAGTTTTTGCACGACTGCCCAGAAAGGAGTTTAATATATTTAGGGTGTGTATATGTATATTTGTTTGACCGTAGCAGCTCAACGGCTGAACCGATTTAGATGTATGATCCCGCGTTGGACTTCTTACTTTACCCGGAGTATCATAGGATATATATATATATATATATGTATGTGTGTGTGTGGTGTGTTAAAATAAATTTGAAAACAAAATTATACTATATACAAAATTGTCACCCGCACGCTCTTTAATTATCCTATATCAAAGAGAAATGTTTGTCAGCAATTTTGGGGGGGGGGAAGTCGTGTATTTTTATTGAGATATTACATTAAAATTGTACTTATAATAGTAGAAATTTTTTTGAAAATTAACGATGTGTTTAATAATTTTTAATGTAATATCGATTTTGTATTAAAAAATCTTATCTGGTGTTTTTGTTATCTAAAAGTATTATTTTACGATTTTACTCTCTAATATATTTTTTATTTCTTACTGAATAAGCTATATAAATCTCTATTGTTAAATATTTTTGCATTCGGCTCTTTAAGTATATTACATTAGGATTTTGTTCTCAAAATTTTTTTAATACCTTAAATTGATTTAACATTTTTTTTATTAATGAATTTTTTATTATATGGTGTCTGTGTAAATACTGTTTAAAATTTTACCGTTATTCATGTATAAACTACACTGTTTAATTTTATGGCCGTGTTCGTCATAAACATATCCAAAGATGGAAGTAACATTACATTATCAGACACGTTCCTTATTTAGGTCATTGAAAAAGTACTTCATGCAGCGTTAAGTTTCTTAATCGTGTGTTTGTATGGTAATTTTAAATCACGTATTCTCGTTATTAATTTCAGCCTTAAATTAAAACGGTTGTTCTATGCAAAAACCTGGGGTTTTAAAATTGCGTATCATTAAGTGCTGTTTTCAGTTTTTTATCAAGTAAGTATATTAAGTTGTGTCAATGTTTTGCCACTTTCACATGATCTTTAGTGAAAATGAGTAGACTGTGAGAATTAAAATTTCTTATTCATAGTTAGACGATCTTAGGAAGAATTTCGTTTTTTCTTTCAAAAAAAAAGTATACATTGCAAATTATAGAAATCATTTTCATGCAGCGTTACAGTTTCGCTTTTATAACTGGTGAATTGAAAGAAGAAGGCTGCCGAAGAGTAAAATTGTAACCCGAGTAGATCCGTAATGTTAATTTGTGCAAAAGTAGAGTCCCTGACGTAGCAACCATTACTCTTAACATGGTGATGATGTTTACGTGAACGGCAGTAGAATGTTGTTAGGGTTATGGGCAGGATCACGAAGTTTGTACATCTGTGAAAATGAGAAAATTTAATGTATTATATTTTTGAAAATTTATAAGTAAAATTTTATGTTTTTAGAAAAGTTGTATTTGAAATCCCTAGGTTAGTATAAGAATTTCGGTCATAATTCCTGATAATTATAATAGGGACATATATATATATATATATATATATATATATAAAATTTTAATTAATGAATTATTAGTATCTTACAAGGGGAAGGCACAACGCTTCGAATCCGACTTCATATAACATACATATATTTTCTTTTAACTTTTTTTTTTAAATTTAAATATATTGATTTTGTTTCGTTTATGTGAAGTGGACTGTAAATAATACAAATACCGATTCGAATTACTGATGTAGTTGTATATTAACATGTTCATGATTTAATTTAATTTGTGTTAGATTGTTCAAAAATATATGTAATTTAATGTATGTACATGTCTACTGTATGTTGTGTAAAATATGATATTCAAATGATAGATCGAGACTACGATTAGCTGAGACGAGACTGGCAGATTCTAGTGTACAGGCTTATATAATGTAGGTGGAGCCGAGTGAATCGCCAGGAGTTGTGTGAATCATACGAAGCCAAGTTTATCGTCAGGAGCTGTGTGAATCATACGGAGCCGATTGAGTCGTCAGGAGCTGTGTGAATCATACGGAGCCGAGTGAATAGTCAGGAGCTGTGGCTCTACATACTGCCCGCATAATTTAAAACACATATTACGATTTAATAAGATTGAATTCAACAAGCTTGGCGACTAGGCCGTGTCGTATGGTTGCGTGTTACGCACTAACAATTACTGAATAAAAAACGAATGTTTAATAAAATACAAACAAATTATGTTGAAAGGAAGGAAAAACTAATATTTAACATCGCTTGGTGCCAGACAGCAGTGCTGCCTAAACAGATTTATTATTGATTATTACCCTCTGTAAAAAAAATTACAATAAAAAAAAATATGAGAAAAATCAGAAGTTATTAGTGGAATAAAATTTTATGTACTTTTCATTTTAATTCAGAAATGATTACAGAGGGTAATAATCAATATATTTACATTTAAAAAAAATTAATATGTGGTCTGATTCGAACCGATGTGTTCATGGTTACGGATCCGACACGTTCTCACTTACACCAGATGTGAAGCAAAATTAATAAATAAACTAATATAAAACGCTGATACGGACCCCACAAAAAAATGTGATGCATTGTGGTGTCCATCACAATGCAATTGTGTAACTGTCCATTTTATTATAGAATTGGAGGCTCGTATATCTCACTTTCAAATAATAAATAAGTTTAAATGAACTGCAGCAAAAAATGGGTATATGTAATCTAATAGGCGTGCAAGGAAGTCATATGGTGTCCACATCAGATTTTTTTATGGTTGTTACTGTGGAGGCATCTGCGCATAAAAATGATTCGTATCCGCAAGCTTATTTAATTTTTAAATTATGTCTTTTTTACCTTTTCACCAGAAAGGAAAATTACATTTTAGGTAATAATCGATGTTAATGATAGTGAATTAAATTAATATTTATCATACACATTGTTAATAATAATAATAATAAATTTTCTGTTTTGCTGCTTTATACTAATTGTACCACCTTTCCTATAAAAATTATACTTGTTACGCACCTGAGATGTAATAGGAATTGCTCTCTCTCTGAGAGTAATGTTAGTATTCATTATACTACCAACAGATTGGAGGAGTCACTTCCCTTTTCTCAAGGGCTGTGATATTTTATAGGAAGATTTGTTTGTCAGGTCGCCCATAATAATTCTGTTTTGATGCACCTAAAGAAACAAAATGAGTAACTGTTTTCTTCTTTCTGTTTTTGCTAATTTTTTTTTGTTTTTGAGTTTTGTCATGAGTGAATGTATTTATTTTAGTTTATTTTATTTTTAATCGGCATTAGCAGCTAGCACTATTTCTAGGGATCCTTTTTCGATTCGCGTAAAATTGTTCCGTTTACACAAGTACGTTATATGGTTTTGGATTAAAATTGTGCGACGAAATAAACAGACTTACACATTTCTTTTACACTGGTTAACCTTATGTAAATGAGTTTATGAACTCGAACAGAAAATTTATATTCAGCATCGTTTCTAATAATAATAATAATAATAATAATAATAATGATTATAGAGGAAGAAGAGGAAGTTGAAGAGGATGAAATGGGAGAAACAATACTGAGATCTGAATTTAAGAGAGCATTAAAAGATTTGAATGGCAGAAAGGCTCCTGGAATAGACGGAATACCTGTAGAATTACTGCGCAGTGCAGGTGAGGAAGCGATTGATAGATTATGTACACTGGTGTGTAATATTTATGAAAAAGGGGAAGTTCCGTCAGACTTCAAAAAAATGTCTTTTAGTCATAATACCAAAGAAAGCAGGAGCAGATAAATGTGAAGAATACAGAACAATTAGCTTAACTACTCACGCATCAAAAATCTTAAGTAGAATTTTGTACAGAAGAATTGAGAGGAGAGTGGAAGAAGTGTTAGGAGAAGACCAATTTGGTTTCAGGAAAAGTAGGGACAAGGGAAGCAATTTTAGGCCTCGGATTAATATTAGAAGGAAGATTAAAGAAAAACAAACCTACATACTTGGCATTTATAGACCTAGAAAAGGCATTCGATAACGCAGACTGGAATAAAATGTTCAGCATTTAAAAAAAGTAGGGTTCAAATACAGAGATAGAAGAACAATTAATAACATTTACAGCAACCAAATAGCAACAGTAATAATTGAAGAACATAAGAAAGAAGCCGTAATAAGAAAGGGAGTCCGACAAGGATGTTCCCTATCCCCGTTGCTTTTTAATCTTTACATAGAACTAGCAGTTAAAGATGTTAAAGAACAATTTAGATTCGGAGTAACAGTACAAGGTGAAAAGATAAAGATGCTACGATTTGCTGGTGATATAGTAATTCTAGCTGAGATTAAAAAGGATTTAGAAGAAACAATGAATGGCATGGATGAAGTCCTACGCAAGAACTACCGCATGAAAATAAACAAGAAGAAAACAAAAGTAATGAAATGTAGTAGAAATAACGAAGATGGACTACTGAATGTGAAAATAGGAGGAGAAAAGATTATGGAGGTAGAAGAATTTTGTTATTTGGGAAGTAGAATTACTAAAGATGAAAGAAGCAGGTGCGATATAAAATGCCGAATAGCACAGGCGAAACGAGCCTTCAGTCAGAAATATAATTTGTTTACATCAAAAATTAATTTAAAAGTCAGTAAAAGATTTTTTTAAGTACATGTTTAGAGAGTTGCTTTATGCGGAAGTGAAACTTGGACGATCGGAGTACCTGAGAAGAAAAGATTAGAAGCTTTTGAAATGTGGTGCTTAGGAGAATGTTAAAAATCAGATGGGTTGATAAAGTAACAAATAAAGAGTGTTGCGGCAAATAGATGAAGAAAGAAGCATTTGGAAAAATATAGCTAAAAGAAGAGACAGACTAATAGGCCACATATTAAGGCATCCTGGAATAGTCGCTTTAATATTGGAGGGACAGGTAGAAGGAAAAAATTGTATAGGCAGGCAACGTTTGGAATATGTAAAACAAATTTTTAGGGATGTAGGATGTAAGAGGGGGTATATCGAAATGAAACGACTAACACTAGATAGGGAATCTTAGAGAGCTGCATCAAACCAGTCAAATTACTGAAAACAAAAAAAAAACAAAATTATAGTAATAACGGAGCTTTAAAACTTAATTTAGTATTGCATGTCTCCTAAACTGAATTTTTTTTATTAATTCACCACAAGCTCGACGCTTGTGCGCGGGGATACATTATGGATATTATGTCGCGTATAAACATTTTCAAGTTTGATCAAGATGCAAATACCCCGTTTTAAGAGGTGTGGATTAGAAATTTTCTTGTAGTTATCAGATATCAATTTTAGGTTATTTGATGGCAGCCACGTATAACATGAATAAACATAAGAGAATAATTTTGAATTTAAAAATAATTTTCCAAAAAATAATGAAAAAGTATTAACAGATTAATAGAATTATATCATTTTATTATTTTTTATAGGAAGAGTTAAGCCATTGTAATAACTATATTATAAAATTTAAAAAAATATTTTTAATTTTTGTTTCTGCTATTCATCTTAATGATGGTCAGGGTCGACGTATTGGGATTAAAATGCTAATTATTGTTATCGGAACTAAAATAACATTTGTGCTGTAAGATAGCATAACCTACGAACTACGCACTTTATTTTTCGATTATGAAGTCTGATTTTGCGTGAAGATTCTGTTCTACTTTTACTACGTTATTAAATAAATTACTCTAATTTCTAGCTAAAACTTGCACAGTTGAGTCGGCCGCGTCGTACTGTGTGTGTTAATCTTATTAAACTATATTTCAGTGTGTTTGCGTATGTACGAGAGCATTTTGTGGTTAAAACAAATGTTACGTTCTTTGAATGCTTACATCAGGTCTAATAACGCCGCCTGGTTTATTTTTATTTAATTGTTAAAGCAATTATGTATGTTTTTTAATATATAAATTTTTACGTCGGCAATTGTTGCCTTTCAGTAACAAAGTTGTTTTGCCAAATCTGGATCAACCACTTACCTCCGCATTTTTTTTCTATTTCTCTTTTTCATATAATTTTTTCTCTTTCATCCCACATGTTCACGCACATTTCGCACCGCACACGCCCGATTATAAAATATAACTGAATACTATTTAACCGTATAGATTTTTTAATGTATGTTATTAAGGAAGGGGGTCCTTCATAAGTTGTTTGGCAGGTCATTTTGGCCCGGAATCAACTCGCCCGCCTGACATTATATTTATAGTTAAGAAGGTCCACTCAACTGCACATCGTCGTTCTGTCAAATTTTAGTGGGTTAGTTTCTCTTATCTGATGCTTCTTGCTGCTGTTCAGTTTTTATCAACCATCAGTTTTGATACCTTACTTCAATAATGGATTTTATCTCGAAATTACTTCATTTAAATCCTGGAGGAGAAAGACGTAATATTACGCGCAATCAGGTAATTTGTTTTGATTATAGTTCTTTGTACTACTTGTTATTTATAATTGATTCAGCTGATAAAATGCGTAGTAGTCAATAACCTCTATTTTACAGGGCATAACCTTTTTACTTAAAACTGCGACCGCATTCATTTTAAAACGTGCGATTGAAAGCAAAAAGTATAAGAAATTATTTTAATTGTCTTTTTTTATTTTTCAAACGACACCAAAATATTTTAGAGCCATTTTTATTTTGTTAGTAATTTTTTATGGTTTATTTTTTATAAAAAAAATACATTTAAAAAATGTTAACCATAAAGATTAGAAATCTTTTATTCAACTGTATAATAAATAAACAGATCAACTTGTATTTAAACAATTGTTTAAATGGTACCAAAATATATTAAATCTAAATTAGAGATGTATGCAATACAACAATAATTTCTTAATATTTATTTTCATAGATTAATATTCTGAGGAGCATGATTTTGTCTTAACTACAGGCCAGATCTCAATTAATATTTTATTCCATAAATTAATTTTAAAGTATATGAAAAGTCTCTATCCTGATTGGAATTTGAATCCTCCTTTCTGTATGAAAGGAGGAGGTGCGCTCCCATTTTAGTAGCATGAAGTATCAAGAAAACTATAAAAATATATTTTCCGTGTTTGATTATAGTGAGCTGTTAATTTATTGTAATTAAAATGAAATATTTGCTACTTAAATATGTATTTGTCAGCAATAAACTAGTAATATAAATTATTTTTTTTTATTTGTGGTGTTAGTTTTATAAAACTTAAATTGCAATGTAAAAAAACGATTGGTAAAAAAACCAATATCAGTGTCATTTTAATATAGTAACCATTATTTTTTTCTTTTTGTTCCTTATTGCGAATTAATTTTTTTTGTGCTGATTTGGTAAAAAAAACCAACATCAGTGTCATTATAATATAGTAACCATTATTTTTTTCTTTTTGTTCCTTATTGCGAATTAATTTTTTTTGTGCTGATATTTTTGTAGAAATATAAATTTAAAATTTTTTATGTTATCTGAGTTAATATCTATGTATATGAGTTAATGATAATAATTCTTATGATTGCTTGGCTTTATATTTTTAAATGAGTTTTTTTTGTATGGAATGACTATTTTAATTCTCTGGTTATTATAGGTGTATGTTATCCAGTTACTTTGTAATAAAGTCCATTAGATTTAATTCTTTTCCTGTTTTAAGATGCTATATTACAACATTGTATTTTTTGGTTTTTGAATACCAGATTTTGGGTTATGAGATTTCTATAATCTTATATTTCTACAGCATTACAGATAAAATTTAAATATAATGTAAACACAAATTTTCAGTACATTACTTTAGTTAACATAATACCGAGAACCCTGGATGTGCTCAGAATGTAGAATATGCATCCAGAATATTGATTGGTGTCTGTATTCTGTTGGCAATATAGAAGTTACTATTGCTAGTTGCAGTTGATACAATTTAAAAAATGAACTGATTTTAAATCTGATTTTGTTTTAAATTGTAAAGTGATTGTAAAATAAAAAAAATTATTACTCAGTTTTTCAGATTATTCTTTGTCCCTACTTGAAAATAAAGTCATGAGCATAGTTTGCTCATGACCTATTAATAACCTATTAATAAATAAAAATTTTCCTATTAATTGTTCCTAATGGTTTGTTGTGTATATATATATATATATATATATATATATAATTTTAATAAACAAAAATAAATGATACTGTATGAAAAATTGAAATATTTTAGTTGAACCTACTAATAATACAGTTTCATTTTCTGCCAGTAAAAATCAGTTTGCACATATATTTGGACTTTTTTTTGTAGTGTTTTCATTGTTATACTGGTGTAAGAATGTGGCAGTTTTGATTTATGAGAGTCATTTGCACACAGTTTCCAGCACATTTGCTTGATTTCACAAAGGAAAGTTTAGTTAAACCTTTTACTGTTAATGCAGTTAGATTGTCTACTGATAATTGCAGTCAACCTCTAGTACTCTTAAAGCAAAATTTTGATCAGGTTGTTTGTATATCTAAATAAAGTTAAGTCGTATTTACCAGTTTTAAGGATTTTTGGAGTAGATAAATTCTGATGTCTGTACTTGGAAAAAAATTTAATTTTCTTATGGGATTGCTTTTTTTAGGTTTATTCAGTTTTTATAAAATGAGTTTGTTCAGTTCTATGCTAATGCATCTCCTGTCTGTAGGTATTTTCTTCATTATACTGTTGATTCCAGCACTAATTTGCTGAGAATGCAATATTATTACATGTTCAAATTGTAGTTCCAATATTGATATTAAAATGATCATTATTGGGAAAAAAACTTATGGGGAACATATGAGGGTTTCTTTAAAAAAATGTAAATTTTTAGTTTTGAAAAAGATGTGAATGAATGTGGTTTTTCAGTAGTAGATGGTAAGGTAATTTCTTTAACATACTTAAAAATATTTTTAGCTTTAGCCTTTGAATGATAAAGAATTGTTTTTGTGGGTAGTAATTGTTGATTGGTTTACTATAGGATCCCTCTTTTTAAATTTTTATTTGTATATTGTTTTGCAGTAAAGCGTATATATGACCTCCAAAAGAAAACTTTATGTAAAACCTCGATTTGGACTATATATTATTTATAATAAACCATGATTGCTATATATATATAAATATCTACCTGTGTCTAATTGCAATTGTTAGCTCAATATTATACTTTCACCATATCTTTTATTAACGCTTGACCTGTAAACTTTTATAATATATTTTAATTATGTTGTTTAGTTAGAATTAAATTGAAAGAAAAGATTATTCTGTTTTTATAGTTGTCATTTTCTGTGATTGCTCAGCTGTGCATTATTCAGAGTTAGAGTAATATTACAAAATTATATTAATCATTTACACTGTTTGTTTTTGTTTTTTTCAATGAAATGTAGACATTGATTGTAAACTACTATTCTGTTGATAAGTACTTAATTATCAGTTTGTTGTACATTTATGCACACAGAGATGAGATATAAACACATTGTGAGTGACTCATTGTTTTATTTATATCATAAGTTTTTTTTAACAAAGCATTTTGCCAAATACAATAACTTTTGCTTTAACCAGCTAAAAATGTGTGTGTAAATATCTGCATAAATGTTAAAATGTCTATTTGGTTTGTTTTCTTAATTGTTAATTAAAAATCTTCATAATTACTGAAAATCTTTTTTAAAAATATTTCACATAGAATGTTATTTTATATTTAAAAGAGTATTTATTTATTTTTAAATATGTTTTCAGTCGTTTTTAATGAGGCTATAGATAAATAATTTTCTACACATTAAATTATCTGATTATCACTTGTTAATGAAGCTTCATTTTGAATCCGGAAAGAACAACCAGCATTTTACTATCAGAAACATTTACCTAATGCAGCTTCATTTTAGTAGTTACATACGGGAACCAACTCATTTAACACTACGTTTTGGCTCTTATTGTACATTATTACAACTTAAATTTCACTTGCAGATACTATATACCATTCTTCAGAAAATTTGGTAGGTTTTGCTAAAGAAAATTAAGTTAAAAGCCTTTTAATGTTAATATAGTTAGCTACTTTTTGGGATTTGACTGTTGCAACTACAAACTCATTTATGTTTTGTACAAAATGTTTGTTTGCTGTGATCAATATCATTTGTTTTTGTACCATAATTATATTAAACTACCTGAACTTTTATAAACATTTTATGTTGTAATCAGTGGAAATTATAGATTGGACTTAATTTGTACAAAAAAAAAAATCCACTTCATGTTTTGAAAAATATTAATGCCCTCTTTAACTAATTAACAATTAATTTAGTATTATAATTTTTGGGAATGTTAAGATATAAAGGTTATAGCTTACTAATTATTATTACACTTTGTAAAATATTTTCACTGATTATTTACAAAATCATTCATTAACAATCATTTCCACTTATGCAACTGTTCATTCGAGTACAACGAATAACCTTCCCTTCCTTTTAACCTCAGCATTATGTAATACTTAAATCTAGAAATTAGATTCTATTCTGTTAAAATGAAGAATTGCAAATATATCTCGTGTTTTGTTTATTTTTTTATGTCAACCCTCTGATTATATCTTTGACTAGTTTAATTGCTTTGTTGAACATGTTTATTAAACAAGCTATATTTTATATCTTATAAGTTAGTCTCTATTTTATAAAAACTTGTAGTATGCTTTTTTTTTTTTGTATGTTTCAGAGTGCAAAGAGTGGTCAGTTATCTGGCGATCAGATTTCTCATGAAAGTAGTAAGGACAAATTAGCTACACGTGTTACTGAAAAGAAGTGAGTGAAATTATTAACTTGCTAACAATATATTTTTTCTTTTTACTTAAATCTTTCCAATACTTCTGTTGGAAAAAAATTATAAAATAACTACATCTGTATTCTGAGTATTGCTGCTAGATAATAAATATTAATAGGAGTAATGTGAGGTTTTTTATTTGTAAAAAATTGTGACAAAAATAGTTGAAATACAAACCATATGTTTTTTTGTATCTTGTTAAGTGTTGCTGAAAAGTTATGTTGACTTAATTCTTATTATCTTGTGTCTTAATATGAGATTGATACAATTGAGATTAGAGAAAAATTAACCCTTGAAATTTGTATTGTATTACCCATAAACTACTTGGATTGTAGTGAATTATAGATAGTTCTTTTATAAAGTTGGTTTTTCAATTTATTTCGAGTTAAAATTTTTCTAATTGATAATTGTAATTAAGTTGGAGAGTAACAAAATACATTTTTTTTCACATTTTATGACAGTCTTTTTTATATTTTTTAATTTCTACATTTTACTTGTTATGAAGTTAGTGATCATGAATGTAATTTAAAAAAACTCTTGCACAGAACTGTGCAAGAAGACCAACTTATTATCTTATTTTGTTTCCTTTTGAAAAATGATAAACTCATTTTTATCTAAAATTTTACGAAGAAAACGAATTGCTAAATAAGAAACAAGTATATAATCAAAAAGCAGATTAAAGTAAAAATAAAACCACATGAAATAAATAAAAATATTTTTTATATATTGTAACAAGAAAATTGGAAATAAGTTAATTCTGATACCCTCACTTTTTCACGTAGTTCATTCTAAAAAGGAGATATCGCATAAACACACTGCAGAGCACTGTGGAACAGTATGCCTAAAAAATATTTCATACTAAACTTACAAATATTTGTAATTCCTCACAAAATTTTATACTCACTTTACACTTTATTTATTTAATTAATTATAATTCTAATTACTATTATAATTTATTTATTTAATTTATACTTAATTTTATACTAAACTTATAACTTTTAATTCCTTACAAAATTCTTAATATAATAAAATCTATGAAAACAATAATATGTGTATCCTAAACAATAACCACCATATTATTAAAAATAATTTAATAGCTAAAATATATAACTTGAACAAAACCTTTCCACTTCGAAATGTTAAGAGAATTTCTTACCTTGTTCTCTGTCAGTGTCCAACAAACACTAGATTTGCTCCATTATATTCAATTCTTCATCACTTCCAGAAGTTGGCGTTGACCACCAATCATCTCTAACATTAATTATTAGTTATCAAGAAACACATCAAGATAATTATCTAAGTCCCACATTTTCTTTTCTTTCTTTTTTCTTTGCTTCACACACTGTTTCCAGTTATCAGTTGATACCTTGTTCATGCATTTTTCAAGCAGAATTTTTATGTTTTTCATTTTATATGTATTATTATTTTGGGCAACATAGCCTTTTACTTGGCTCCACACTAACTCAGTTGGATTAAGGTTTCAGTGATAAGAGGAAAGCCTTAACACCATATGACCTTTCGTTTATGCCAAATCATTAATGAAAAATTGATTAACTTTGTCACAATTGTGTTTTTCAAGGAGTTCTACTTTTAAATTGTTTTCTCCAAAGTGGATATATTTTTATTGCAGACATAAAGCAAATTTCTTGTTTCCTTCATAAACTGTTTGGAATATTTTCCAGTTTTACTCTATGGTGTAGAGCATTGTCCATTACAACAATACTATTTTTGGGTAATAACATTTTTTTCAAACCAGTTCCTAAAAATATCTCTGTTCATGTCATCATGGTAGTCTCCAATTTTTTGGATTCAAAAATGAGTAATCCCTCCCTCTAAAAATCCATTTTCATTGCCAATATGTACCACAATTAATCACGTTCCTTTATTTTTGGAGGTTGCAGGTCCCTGCATAATCCTGACAGAAATGCTGTTTTTACCGATGTAACTGTCGCACCACACCGAATTCTTCAAGTGATATGGCCTTCATTTACCCAAGTTTCATCCAAATAAAATGTATTTATACCTATTTTTCTATTATTTGCCATTTCATTTAAATAATTATGCTGCCAAATTATGATCTCTTCTCAATCAACAATGACACTTTTTATTTCTTTTAATAAATTTAAAACCCATCGTCAATAGTAATTTGTATAAACTATTGCATCCAATTTTTAGTAAACTCTTGTCACAGTTTATCACAGCCAGCAAGTTTTTAAGGTTGGTATTTCATTTTGATAAAATAAATTTTTGTCAGTCATCCCATTTTCCTGGCACAGGTTTTCCATGTTTTCTATTTTTACGGTAGACACCACTAGACAACTTGAAAAGATGAAATGTACAGTGAAAATCAGTAGCTCATATTTTTGCTTACACAATTGTGGTTCCAGTATAACAAGCTGCAAGAAAAGTGTAAAACGTTTTTTTAGATTATATGGAAAAAGCCTTCAAGCATTGTGTGTATGTGTTCACTTTAAATTTCATATTCTTTTGCAGTTAAGGCATCATCTACAGCAATGAATTTGTGAATCTGTCTGAACAACAATAATAATAATAATAATAATAAAAAATTTAATTCTGATAATTTTAATAATTGATCCCTGATCAGGAATATAAAATTATGTAGCTCTTAGAAAATGTATTATTTCAACAATTTGTTGCAATTTTGTGTTAATATTTGAGTTACTCTTATTATACACCTGTAAACTAAAGAAATGTTGTATGTCAAATATACGTGGAATATAATTATTTTACAGCTTGGGGAAGTCTACAAGTCAACAGACTTTAACTGAATCAAGTAGCACCTTCAGTTCTGCAGTTGAATTATCTTACAAGGAAGATTTTGGTATGTAAATTATAGTATTTTGGTATGTAATTATAGCATTACTTTAATAATAGGAGTTTGTGAATTTGAATGTTTAATATGATTTGAAAACAGTATTTCCATTAAAAAAACTTGTTTTTTTAATTGTTATACATTTTGAAATGTAAATGTAATTTACATTTATATTATTTCATTTTCATATAGCATTAAAACTGTCATTTGTAAAATTATTTTTATTTTCAAAATATGTTTTTTAACGTGCAAGAAGTCTGGTGTTAGATAGTACCATTCTGAAGATTCACGTAAAATACTAAACTTACCCTTACTGGTAAAATAATTACTATATGTACATGAAACAAATAAGTTTTATTTTATATTACTTTTTTATGCATAAAGTTAATTATTGTTATTTTAAAAATGTTATGGGAGTTTGATGTTGGGAAAACATTATTTACTAAGTGTGTGTGTGTGTGCGCGTGTGTAATTTTCCAGAGATAATCATAGTGCTTGCTTGTCTAGTTTATTATTTTTTTTATCCCAGTTGGTTATTTTTAAATAATTTTTATTTCTATATTTAAATATTAGGACATTCAATTTTGTAAATAATATATGTTTTAAATTTGTTTAATGCAAGCTATTAAAGCATGTATTTTATGTCTAACTATTAAAACACTCTTTTTTATTTAAAAATACATTACAAAGTTTAGAGCAAAGATTTAAACTGTACTGTTCAGGATACAGCTAATCATAGATATATCAATTGCCAGCTTTGTTAGAAAAAAAGAATTTTAATTGTGTTTATCTTATCAAATTTGATTAAAATTTATACCTGTGAACCTAAAATATCTTAGGCATTTTTGTTCAGATGGTTTGTAGAAAGGATTTTTGAAGGTGTAAATTGGTTGAAGTCTGCAGATTTCAAAAACAAAATATATTTTCTTGTAAATAATTAAAACCTTACAATTGTAGATGTTACATTTTATAATTAGTTAATGAGTAGGGTCTTTTTTTAAAGTATTAAATTTACTTTTTTTTGTATATTTTTGTTTAAACTTGTGCATTGTGTTTAGTACACAGTGTTTGAGCGGTAGTAAAAATGATGTTCTATACTAGAATTAATATAGATGATTGATAACTAAGTTAGTACTTTCATTTTGATACAGACAGATGTTAAATTTAATTTAAAATTAAGGCTTGTGCATTTTATGCATGATCTAGTTATAAATTATTAAATTATTTTTTTGTACTGAGCACAATTGAAATATTGTTCAGCATTTATTTTGGCAGTACAACTTAACAGTAATTACAAAACCATGTGACCTTTTACTGCATGGATTTGAGTTTGATTTTTGTTTTTATTATTTTCAATCTAAATCTTGAAACATAGTTAGGAAAAAATTAATATTTGTGCCTGTAATATAATGAACTTATTATGCAGGTCTATCGGAAGAGGTTTATTTTGTATTGAATCAAAATTTGAATTATCAGACTCTGAAGAAGAAAAAAGATATTTAAAATTTTTACAAAATTCATTGACTATTGTAAATGAATGAATTTTTATAATGCTCCTTCTTAAAATTTCCCAAAAATATTAATTTGTTTTCATTTAAGTTTTCTACACCAGGCATTTGTAAGGTATTATTAAAATCGGAAACTAGTTATTAGTTGAAAGAGCTGTATACTCTGTCTGACAAACTGAATTCACATTTAATTCTATACAGGTTTCTTTTCTTTTTTGTGCAAGTTTAGTATTTTATTCCAGTACTGCCAGTGATGAATTTTTATGATTAATGCTAAGGGTACTCTTTGTAATTAATGATCAGTTGTGCTCTCTTGCACAAATTATTTGAATAAGTGATATAATATATATAAAATACACATCAAGACAAGTAAAAAAAAGTGAAATTCAAAAAATCAATATATTTTTTGTACTGCATAAATGATACATACATTATTTTTCAAAATAATTGCCTCCTATTTTTATGCACTTAGTCCATCTTTTAATGAGCTTTTGAAATTCCTTCCTGGAAGAAAGTTTTCAGTCTAGTGTGCAGAAAATTTTTCACTGCTTTTATGGCATCTTCATCAGATCGATAATTATTCCCTTGCAACTCTTCTTTTAATGGGCAAAAAAGATGAAAATCACTTGGAGCCAGATTGTTTGGAGGGTGGTCCAGCAGCACAAAACCGAGAGGTAAAGTCTGTTTTTTTTGGCCATATGAGGTCGAGCGTTATCCTGATGCAAAATCATAACTTTAGAAACTTTACCACATCTTTTGGATTTGATTTTTTCCTTTAGTAACTGCAGTAGCTCACAGTAGTTGTCAATGTTTACTGATGACCTATAGGTGTGAAGTAAACCAAAAGTGAAACTTCCATATCCCAGAATGTCATCATCACCTTTCCTACAGACATCTGAGTTTTGAACTTTTTTGCTGTGGGAGATGGATTGTTTGCACACTAAACTTTGTCACTTACTCTCAGGTTCAAAGTGATCGACTGATCCATGTCTCATCAACGATTATAATTCGCTTAAGAAATGAGTCTCCTTTGTATTCATAACGTTTTAAAAGCTTCTGGGAAATTTTCAAACGATTCTCTTTGTGGATGCTGGTCAATTGATGTGGAACCCAGCACACAGACTTTTTGAAAGTTTAAAGAATCATGGATGATTGAAAATGCTAAGCCATGGCATATATTCAACTCACTTGTAATGTCATGAATTGTAATTCGTCAATTACTGAGAATTATATGTTTAACCACTTCGATATTGTCATTACTTTTTGAAGTGGAAGGCTTCCCTTGCTGCTGTTCATCACAGAGAGAAGTCCTACCATTATTAAATTGATCAATCCATTCGTAGATCTTGCTTCCACTCAACTCTCCATATTGTTGCTGCATTTGATGAATAATCTCTGATGGTTTCACTCCTTCTGAACTGAGGAAACTTATCACTGCTTGTATTTTTTCCTTGGTGCAATTAGACAATGGAGCACTCATTTTAAATAGACTTTTAAGCACAATCACAAATAGCTAACAATAAAACAATACTTTCAATGAACAGCTGATAGAGGTTATGAGTTATAGCAGAACAATCATTGCTGCCATACATATGTGGTTGGGAGGGAAATAAAAATTTCACTTTACTTTTTGAGTTACCTAAATACATATATATATATATATATTTTGTTTGCTCTATTGTTAGATTTAGCGTCATGGATTGTTTTTGTGTGAAGTTATTCATTTTTTGTTCTGCAAGTGTGTTATTAAAATTCTTATGGAAACCATTGATTTGAATTTTAAGACTTGTTTTTGTTTTCTTTGCTATAATAAATATTAATGTAAGGTTATTTTTTTTTAAATTAGTAATTTTTTTCATAAAATTCTATTTTGATGAATTTTACTGCTGGATTCCTCTGATTGCAACTTTTAATTTGTATTGCATTATTTATGTATATTTTTTGTTTTTGTCTTAAGAGTAGTCAATAAATGTGAATGTTTAATTGGTCACATAAGTCTGTTAATATTATAATGAATGTGAATGTTACTGCTATTTTTTCCAGTAATTAAGTTTTTCCAATTTTAAAATTTTATTTATGTACTTGCTTGGAACGTATTACTCTATTTTTAATTGATTTATATTTTATGAAATATTTGAAAGGACAGATTGCTTTTTATGTTATAACTTTGTTCATTTAACAAAAAAAGAATGTTATATTGTGTAAAATAATGTAGATAAATTATATAATTTAAAATAAGATTAGTAATTTACATCAGAAATGTATTTTTTATGGTTATTAAAAAAATAAAAGTTTAAACAATTATTTTTTTACATTTCCATTCGATTTTATTTTTTCATATGCAGTTTTTTATGGACCTGTCAGATTAAAAAAATAAAAACAAAAGAGATTACAGAATACTTAAAAGAAACAATTTACTTCAAAGAATAGAGTAAAAATTAAAAATTGATATCATTCATATCTTTCAATTTTGACATTTTTTAACCGGTGCCAAATTGACTACATCCAGCAATTTACTAACCCTCAGTTTGACTTAAATTTTTAAATTGTTTGACTTTTTATTAGTTTTATAAGTCTGTTTTTGTTTTTTAAAAGATTGTACATTTTAGGAAATTATTATTTTGACAAGTTACATATTTTTGTTTAGAATAAAATTAATTATTAATAATATTTTAAAATTATAAACTTTTATTTATTTTTCAGTGTAAATTTTAACTAAATACTTTTTTGTGTGCTATTTTCCTTTTATTATTATTTTTATTATGGAAAAATATTATCATTTTCTTACTATTATCTTAAGTTTTCATATATTTTTTATCAAATAATAATAAAAGTATAATCTGTTGAAGTGCCTACTTGATTTTGTTGTCAGAATCTTTTGATTTCACAGCAGAAAGTATTTTAAAATCATATGTTTTTTTTGAATGTTTCAATGTAACATTTGTTAATGTTTTCTTTAAATTCTTATTTTTATTCTTTCTGAGGTGTATTATTTGTTTTCTATAGCTTAGTTTTTGTATTATTGTATGGTTGTGTTTATTTTATTTATGTATATTTACATTTATTTATTCATAAATTCTGATTATCGTATTATGTGGAAAATTATTGAAAATTTTGGTGATAATGTTGATAAAACTAGAAGTATTGTGTTAATAACATTTTGTGGCATATGTGTTTTGGCCATTTCTAAATTAAAAACTTATGCATTTAATTATGCATCTAGAGATGTTGTGATTTGTGATGAAGGTATTTAAATTTCTTCTTTTTTTTAATAATATATTTTAAAGTATTTTTTTTTATTTATTTTTTTTATTTTAAAGTACTTTGTTTACACTCTTAGTTAGAAAATTTAAAGTAATTTTAAACAAATTATTGTTTTGTATGTGAGAATAAAACAGAAGTTATTTTAGTATTTAAACTATTTTTGATAAGTAAATTAGGTTTATGTAATTTTTTTTTTACAAAATAATCCATTTTTATTTTTTTTATTTTTTTCATTATATTTCTGTTTTCACAAAGAGGAAATCAGAGTATAAAATTGAATCTTTTTTATTCCCATTATTTTTGTGAATACAAAATACAGATAAATTCCTACATCTTGAACTTCAGGAGGATTAAAAATAAACTTGAGATAAATATATTGATAAAAATAAGTATTTTTTATTCTGTTAATTACATGAAAACTTTTGCATTGATTAAAATTAAAAAAAATAAATAAATAAAATAATTTTCTGTCTTAAGAATTTTTTATTTATTTAATGTTATATAAATAATATTCAAGAGGCTATCTCTGTAAAGACAATTTCATTGTAAAAAAATGTATAAATATTTTTTTATTTCTCCTACCTTATACTAGATCCTTTTTTTGACGATTGTCTGTGTAATCGTCACATGAATTAAGACATTTATCGTAGCGATACACCAGCTTTAATTTGCCCTTGTCGTTTTTTCGTATCCTCGTGTCGGACCCGCTGCATGTGAACGTGCATTATCGTGCGGCAGGACGACGCCGTCGGTGAGCCGCCCACGTCGCCGATCTTGAATGGCGTGCCGTAACTTTAACAGACTATTGCATTGATAGTATTTTCACGTGGCATGAAATCAATCAGCAGTATGGCCAAACCAACCCCAAAAGACTGCCCATCAGTTTGCCTCCAAATGGCTATGGCTTGACCTTTGTTGGTCTGGTTGGTGATCGAGGATGACGCCATTCACTTGACTGCGTTTCTAATATGGCTTGTAATACGAAATCCATATTTCATCGCCGGTAACAATTGAATTAAGAACTTATCTCTTTCTGTGTTGGGCATCAAAAATTCCAAAGCAGATCTCATCATGGATTTTCTTGTGACGTTTCGTTAAGACGTGGGGCACCCATCGTGCACAAACCTTTATGAAGCCTAAATGGTCATGAATAATGCCACCAGTAACAGCTCTTGAAACATCAGGAAAGAAGGGCCAGCTCGGAAATCGTTGAGCGACGATCTTTTTTGATTTCATCATCGACGCGTTTCAATTTAATCATCTGTGATTGAAGAGGACCTCCCCGAACGTTCTTAATTATTCACATTAATTCTGTTATTTATAAATCTTTCACACCATTTTCGGATGTTTCTTTTATTTATTACATTATCACTGTACACAGCAACTAACTGCCTATGAATTTGGCTTAACGTTTTGATGATTTATAAAACCTATGGCTCCACGTATTTCACAGTCGGCGGCAACATCGCTTTTCCTATTCATTTTGTAACGTAATAACTCGCACATACTAAAAGCTACTACAACGCGACAACCTACAGACAACAATGCAGTGTGTACATTACTAGCGTGGCCATGAACGACGCAGGTTCGCCATCCTTAAGGAGAGAAATTTCCCAGTGGCCTTTACTTTAGAGATCTCCTCGTATTACTTAATACATTTTAAACAAATAACTAAAATGTCTCAAAACACTATATACATTTTAGTTTAAAACATATACTGAAAGAAAAAATAATTCTTGTGAGGTGAATTATATTTACATTTTGGTAAAAAATTAATAATAAATATTGATAATACTCTTTAATATTTTACTACAGAAAGAAAACAAATACATTTACAACTTTTATTACACTTTTATTTTTAAAAGGTGTTTTACAACAGTAATTTTAAAATGAATTTGTTTGAATGTCATACACCTTCCTCACATGTTGTACCTACAGGTCCTGATTGTTCTCACCATTCTTATTATTGATTATAAAAAGGGGATTATGATTTGTTACTTCCTTACTTTTTTAACTCATTACTTGCTAATATTTTGGTACAATCCCTTAAATAAGATACAAAAATTTCCATGTATGAATGTATTTTTAATCTAATTGATAACTGAAATTGAATCTGTATTTTTAATCGTTGTTATAAGTAGGTAAAAATGTATTTGTCAGTCTTAAACACTTATGTTTTTAACTTTTTTTTGTGTAAAACAGTAGTAATGTAACAGATAACATTGAAATTTAACTGCACCTTTTTTAATATTGGCTTATACATTTATAGAAATTAAATTCTAAATCATATTGATTTACATAACTTTGATAATTTTTTAAAAAAATAAATTACAAAAAAAAGAAATGAATCAGTTGGTTTGGAATAGTTACTCAACCTATTTTTTATTTTACAGTTTTATAATAAGGTTTTCAGTCTGTCTTGAACTGTGTAATTACTGGGATAAATAATTAAAACTTACAAACATTCAATAAAAAAATAATTTTTTTGTTATTATTTTATTTAAAAACACAAAAAGTTTATATATGCCACCATATAATGGCTGTTTTACAGGTTAATGTTGTTGATAGTCTTGGATCGTACTGCCAACATCTTCTTTTTCAGACAAAGAAACTTCTTTTATTAATTATTTTAAGACTTTTCAGGGAAACTATAATCCCTTGGTGTATTGGTTATAAAAAGGATGTAACATTTGGAGGAAGTCATGATTGACCAATTAATGTGTTTCCATCAGTCTTTTCAGAAGTTAATTTTGTAATTAGTTAAACAAAACCCGAAAGTCACTTAAACAAAACACTCAAAGCAAAGCTTTATTTGAATAGTATTTTAGATTTTACCATATTAATTTTTTTTAAGTTTCCTAGTCTAGATGTAAGCAGTTTGAATAGTTCTAACAACAATTTCCAGGTGGATTTCCATTACAGTATTGCATTGTAAAATAGTAATCATGTTTAATTCTTTTTATCAATTGTGAATAACTTTTACATTCAACAAATATATGTAGGTTTAATGTAGTCTCACACAATACATACGAATAAAGACCTATTGTTAGAAAAATAAACAACCTTATCTAATAATATTTTTTAAAATGTAGCACTCTCCATACCGTTGAATTTCCTATTTTGTAGCATATCGCCTATTTTTTAACATAGGAAAACATTTTTAATAATGTTTTCCTCTAGAGAAACCATTCTTGTTTGCTCTTGTTCTTCCTCAGCCTTCTGTTTTAATGTGCAGAGTTCCAATCTTCAAAAAGCTTTTGAAAAAGTGTAGCAAAAGTATGATGTATAAGGTTGTTGTTGGTTAGGAAATGCAAGGAAATATAACTGTGTTGGTTCTTGGCCACTACCATTGGCTTGTCCTTATGTAAAAATCATATCTGCCTGCTCACGATAAAAATATCAAACCATTTTAAATAATATTAAAACCAACAAATTGAGTGCATAACAATGCAAATGTAATCAATAAACAGTTATAAATAATTTTTTTTTAAATCTCAGCTGATTAATAAAACATTGATTTTAATTTAATGCACTTGTTGTTATTTGTGATGAAAAACTTAATAATATAATGAACATATAAATATAATATAATGGACCTCTTGTTTTTACTTCCTTGTATGAAATAAAAGAAGTATTGTGATCGTGAAAAATTTCGGTTTTCAGATTTCAATTGAAATATCATCCATTTTGACCATCCTGGAATCCATTTTGACTAGTTTTGGCATAACCTCTGTACATACAGTATGTATCTCGCATAACTCAAAAACAATTAGCTGCAGGATGTTGAAATTTTATATTTAGGATTGTTGTAACATCTAGTTGTGTACCTTCCCTTTTGATTGCAATTGATTGGACCAAAATTCTCCAAAAAACCAAAATCCAAATTTTTGGGATTTTGACTTTAAAGTTTTTACTTTTTCTTGTAGTAATAAGCTCTTATTGAGAACTTTTCAGTGATATATCATGTGGTACTTATTTTCATTGGTTCTTGAGTTATAGTCAAATAAAATTTTAATTAATGAAATATTTGGATCTTACAAGGGGAAGGCACATTGGTTTGAATCAGACTTTAACTCCTTTTTTTAATTTAAATATACTGATTAATAATTATTAACCTCTGACTGTAAACAATTTTTTACAATTGTTAAAATTTTTTTACACATTTAAAAAAAAATGTGTATATGTAATTTAATAGGCGTACAAGGAAGTCATGTGGTGTCCACATCAGGTTTTTTACAAATAAAAAACCTGATTATAAAAATCATGAATGAAGTTTTGTTGTGCGTTAGTTTTTGAACATTCTGTTATGCAAATAATAATATACTGGTAATGTCTGTAACTTTGCTATTTTATGAAGCACATAAAAAAAGGTTAAGTACGCTAGTTTGCTTAAAATTAAAAAGAAAACCTTTTTGACAGTTATAATTTTTTAATAAAATTCATCATTTTCGCATTATTTGGATTTAAAAACTTTAAATGGCTGCCATTTTGAAAACATTATTAGATGAGGATGTTTATATTTTTAACAGTAGGTCTTTATCTCAGTAAGTTCCATGCCAAATTTCTATGTAATTTTTTAAACCATTCTGGAGATAAAAACTAAGTGAAAAAACAAATTGGCAGCTAGCAAGAAAACATCCCATGTTTATAGGAACTTTTTACTTTAAGAAAACCATTGTAGAGTTTTGCAGCCTATTTTAGAAAGATCTGTGCATAAAACTTTCACACAAATACATGAAATAAGGATGTTTATAAAAGAACTCATTTTCAAGTATTATTTAAACAGCATTATATTTAAAATATTACTAAGCATTATATTTAAAGTATGTTTAGCATTGTAGTTAAAGTATTATATTTGAGTTTTTTTTTGTATTTAATACACTTCTGTATTGCACCATTTGTGTCCTCCACACATCCAGGTGGTAATCCAGCTCTTCTCAGTTACTTCCAAGCATGTTGGTTGTAATGGATGCTACTGCCACAACAATCCTCTTTCGTAGGTGGTTGATGTCACTTATTTTCTTCGAAAAGAAATTTAGTGGGGCCATGTCTAAACTTCTTGGTGACCCGGCAATTGGCCCTTCTTGTCCAGTCCACTTGTTTTGAAACCGAATGTTTAATGTAGCGCGGACTCAGTTGCTGTAATGTGGTGGAATGCCATCTAGCTATTAAAAATTAATCGTTTTTCTCCAATATCGTTAATTCGTGGAAAGACGTCCAGTTCAAGCATTTCACAGAAAATATCCCTATTAAATGAGCTTTTTACAAAAATGAACGGGCCCACAATATGATTATTTATCAGTCCCCACCAAACATTGACTTTGGGCGAGTCATGCTGATGTTTGATAATTTCATACGGATGCTCTGATCCCCAAATCCTGAATTTGTGTCGATTTACTTACCCACTAATGTGGAATGTCAATCTCATCTGAAAACATGACACTTTTCGACTATTCCTCATTTTCATTAATGTTGTGTTAAGCATTAAATCTACAAATTCCAATATTTTAATTTCTAAAGTCATTGGGTTTGATTTCATTGCATTTATTCAGTCATAAATGTTGTCTATTACATGAACGTAATCTAAGCCTCTTTTGCACCACTTTTTACATTGTAGATTTAGGTAATCCTAACTTAAACTGATGTGCGCACACACAAACACATACACACATCTCTTCCAGGTGTCCCAGAAGGATTTCGCTAAATTTCACAGACATCTTTCTCTCATTAAAATAATGAAAAAAGTTCATATAAACATGGGTTTAAAAAAACACTGTTAGCAAGTTACAGCTAGTGAAAGATTCTGCTCTTCCACCAAAATTTTGAGAGGCTCATCAGCCCTACAGAAATTTTGAGAAGGTAAATTAAGGGAAAATTCAGTGTTTCTTATGGTTCTGATTTGAATTTTTTTTAAAAATGGGTCCCAGAACTATTGTATTTCCATTATTT
The DNA here is from genome assembly GCF_047948215.1 of Lycorma delicatula. Classification (NCBI taxonomy): domain Eukaryota; kingdom Metazoa; phylum Arthropoda; class Insecta; order Hemiptera; family Fulgoridae; genus Lycorma; species Lycorma delicatula. The sequence goes on along the minus strand of NC_134459.1, from coordinate 80,430,479 downwards.
TCTATGAGTAGATTATAATAAACAAAAAATTGAGTTAAAAAACACAGTTTTTTAGCATTGACGTAAATTAATGTTAAATTGTCAATCAACAAATAAAACTTATTGGTTAAATTGATAGAGAATTTAATTCTGAGAAAATTGATGTAAATTATCTACCAACAACTTCCCACAACAGCAATTTAGTTGACTTTCATGTGAAACGATAACAGAAAAATTACGCTAGTGTGTATTTGTCTGTCTGCAGTATTATTATATTTATTAATTATTAGTGCATTAATTCCCCACTACATGTGCTGTACAATATTAGTCAATATTTTTAGCAAAGCTGTACAAAACAAAATTTTCAAACTTAGTTGGTGTTTGATTCAGAATCTTTCTTCAGTTTACCGTGTTTGTTATTGAAAAGTTAATTTTCAGCATAAATTTTTTTTTAAATTTATTAAGTGTGCATTTGTGATTTATGTGTGTTTAAGTAGTTCATTTGCACTGATTTTAAAAGATATTAATAATAATTTGTAAGCAATAAGTTCTGTAGTAAGAGAGAAATGACATATAAGTTACAAATCAGGAATATCTAGACACTCGTTTCTTCTGTTGTTTTTGTAACATCAGTGCTACATGAGTCATTGAAGAATATTGTTGATTTCACAATTAAAATATTCCTAACTGTCAAGTATTTGCTGATACTTGCCGCACGTAAGGGTAACAGAATTATGTAACATCTTAATGGGAAACAAATGTGAATAAACAGATTTTAGAGCGAAGTCCAACTACTGGTACTAGTAGATTTTCTGCATTTTTGGGGATTCCACGCAACAGTATATGGCAGACATTACAAAAATGAAGTTCTCTATTCATATCATCCTCAACCAATTTTATCTCTTGATGAAGGTAATTACAATCTACGGCTGAATTACTGTCAGGGTTATTACAAAACAACACTTCCATCGCTGACATTATTTACAGATGAAGCAACATTTACGCAAGATGGGATAAACAATATACAATACACATTTTTGGAAACATGATAATCCTCGTAAACCATTAAACTAATTTTCAGCATTGTTTTCATTAAATTCCTGGTGTGGGGTAATAGGCAATGTCCTTATCAGACCTCACATTTTCAACAGTAGACTCAGAATGTTTTTCAAAATGAGCTGACAATTCTGTTAGAGGATGTTCCACTTAGTACAAGAACTTATATGTATCTCCACCACAATGACGCACCAGCCCATTTTGATGGTCCTGTTATTCATTATCTGAATGAAACATTTCCTAACTGTTAGATTAGATGAGGGGGATCTCAACTATGGCCAGCTAGATCACCTGATACGAATACCTTGGATTTCTTTTTGTGGGGATGTATGAAAGTATGTATATACAAAAATCAGAAAACGCAAATAAACTTACAAATGGGCCATTGAAGAAATAAACAAGATTTCTAGAAAATGCTATCTTATCTATAACTCGCCTTGCCAAAATGCATTTTAGAGGTTGACATTTTAAATAGTTGATATGATGTAAGAATAACTTATGTTGTTTTATTTGGTTTAAGATATTTAGTTTCTTTTTACAATTTTATCCAATAATAGAAGGCTGTTTGTTTTAGTCTAAAATTGTTATTTAGTATTTTCCATATTGGTACAAGTTACTGCATTAAAGAAGAATACACTATTTGATTACATTATTATTTATTTTTTATTGACTTATTTTCATCAATTTAAAAAAAAAAAATTTTAATTTTCAGGTCAAAAATCATAAGGATCTGCTAAATTCGTCCCTTAATGTACTTTCCCAAAATTTCAGTTGGGCTTCATTTCAGTAGAGGAGCAGAAATCAGAGTGAAATCTTTCAGTAGCTGTAACTCACTAACTTGTGTTTTCAGACCATTTTTATATGAACTTTTTTCATTATTTTAATGAGAGAAATATGTCCAAAAATTTATTGCCTTGTAGGTAGTTGTGTTCAACATCTATAAATAAAATTATCTAAAATTAATTGGTAATTAAGGATTTATTGTTAGTGTCGCATAACTTTTGGTTAAATGATAAAAACTAGGATTGAATTAAGTTTAAATAAATATTGTAATTTTGTAGAAGACAAGTATACTGTTATATGAGGTTGTGCAGTACTATTAATATTTTCAGGCTCTTGGATGAAAAGGCTTGTCTCAGAAAAGATACGATAGAATTTCATTTGACTGACTAAAGATTTAACAAACTAACAGATTGTATGGCTAGTGGGAGGTGGGTAGGTAACAGGGTAATCCTTGTATCTGGTATTGTTAGTTCTTTGTTCTAAGTTTGAATTGTAAGCTATAAAAAAAATCTGATTTTATCAAAAGTTATATTTTCAGTCTACTGCAATTAGATTTAAACTTCAGAGGTGAGATGACAATGATTTCTCTTATGAAGGCTCAGGGAGAAAAACTAGATTAACATTTAAAGTATTGTATGAATACCATTGAGGAAGGGTGGCATTTACAATTTTTTTTTATCCAGGACTTTTCATCACAGATTCCTATAATGTTTTTGTCATGGAGCTGTATGCTATTAAGTCCTTGGCAATTAGTGACGTACTCCAGATACCCTGTTGTCTGTGAGATTCAATCTGTTAATCCTGGAATGACTCAGTGTAATAAAAATGAGCTTCTACTGGATCCCCAGCCTTATTGGAATTTCACTCAATTTGTGTGTTGATAAAGCAGCAAAAGAGGCATGTTTGCAGCCTGTTTTCACTAATCGAGTAGTTTCACAAATGGAGTAGTTTTTAATCTTCTGTTTTCTGAAAAGGGTGGTATTTGTGATGAATGGCAAGTGAATGGAATGCTACTATCAACAATTAACTTTGTCCAGTTAAGAACACTGTGTCACGGTGGAGTTCTTCATGCAGTAATAACTGTCAAGAGGAGGCTATTATTTACACTTTATGAATTGGACACACTAAACTCATTCATGGACATCTGATGTCAAGAGCGATGCACCATTTATGCTTGCTGTAACTGCCTGCATCCTTCTAAGCCTTTTAGTCTGTTATGTGGCTTCGCAGTGGAAATTTAAAAGGGACTAACTTCAGAAATATTTTAGAAAACTATTATATTATTGAATGACTTGCTATTTCTTTAAGGCATCTGTATTTTGACTATTATTGTAATATTTCGTTTATTTATGCTGTTTGGCGTATGCCAGATGGTAATTCTGTTGTTTTAATTTAGATTTGTACTATTTCATTGTAGTTTTATTTTGTCTTTAATGTTGGCATAGGCATAGGCATAGGCATTTTACATTTATGCTGTACTGTGCAAGAAATATTTTTCAGTGGGTTATTGCACATTTTAACTGTTAATCTTCTTTGTTTTACATTACTGTTATTTAATTTTTAAGTTTTAGTGTTGGAATTGTTAACTTAAATTTCCAAAAAAGACCTCTTTCCACTCAGCTCAAATTGAAATGTGTTCTTTTTTTAGAGGCCTGAAAGTTGTTTTTTGCAATTCCAAAAGAAATCCTCCCTTGCTTCTTTAAATTAAAAAAATATTGACTTTTTACAATTTTTTTTATTATTTCAATCTAATATTGTGCTTAAAAAAACAAAATGAAGAACTTTAAGAATATTTGGCATGAATTAAGTTTATATATTGTTCCAATTTTTGATGAATCAGATTATGAAAAAGATAAAGCTAAGTAAATATTCTACTTCCATGTCAAATATTTTTACTATAAAAAGTATGTATAAATTGTAATATTTTTTAACTTTGAATTAGTCATATGGGATTCACCATTATGAGTTTTAAAATACATCAAATTCTGAATTTGTGAACTCAAAGTGTCTTATACTGTATGGTCAGCCACATAAATCTGTACTTTGAATATTAGGTTTAAAGATCCACCAGTCTGAAAATATGCTAAGTTAAATTTTTGTATTGTAAAATATGAAGATTTAAAATTTGTAAGGTATTTTGAAAATATTTTTTTTTATTTTCTCTGTAAATTTTTGAAGTTTGGCTTCATTTTCATTTAATTGTATTTGATTAAATAAAAGTAGAGATAATTAGATTTTTTTATTCACTTTTCTTAATCTTTGAAGCATAATTTGTTTAACTTTTATTCTAAATTAGAATAATATTTATTATGATTGTTTTTATTTTACAGCTATTTTGTCCTTGTCATCTAATTAACTGTGGCAGTCTATGATAAAGCTTGATTTATATTATTACTTAATAAAATAAATAAAATATATTGATATATAAGCATCAGTGGAGGTCTTTATTTTCATTTTTGATTGTATTTCAGTGTAAAACATAATTTTTTTTTTGTATTTTGGAAAATATGTAATCTGTAAAATGTAATAGTTTTTGTGTAATGTTAATTACTTTGCTTCAGATACTGATGGTACACCAGAATATGAGAGCGCAGGAGAAAATGAAGTGCCTGTTGGTCAAGAAGTACCTTCTGCTGGAAATGTGACACTGCTGGCTAATGAATTTGAGAGCCTTCATATTGCAACACCAAAACCAGTTAATTCAGAAAAAACTCCATTATTTACTATTAACATAAAAGAAGATTATAGCGATATATCATCTCAAGAAGATGATGATTGTTTTCGTGATATTTCACTTGATGGAAATAGTTCCACTGCTACAGTAAATTTAAACAATAGTACTTCTTTGGAACACAAAGATGCATCTGTTGAGGAAAGTTTTAATCATAGTCTTGCAAAGTTTGGTGATCCACATGTAGTGAATTTAGGTGATAATTTAGTAGATTCATTTTCTGTGACAAAGGAAGAAAATAAGGAAACTACCTCTGAGTTACCTATTTTAAATGAAACTGAAACACAGACTTTGGATTTGAATTTAGATAGTAATAATAAAAGTCTGTTATGGGAATTAGTTGAAGAAGGTGTGTCATGTGATTTGTCATCATCTTTATCTTGTAAAAATAGAGAAGAAAAAGCTTCTGAAGTGTTCATAGGAAAAGAAGAAAGCGAGCAGAACATAAATTCAACTTTGCAGCAGTTTATCGAAGATACCAACAGTGTATATGATGATAATTTCAGTAATAATGTTGAATGTTTATTTAATGATTTTAAATGTGATAAAGTAACTGATAAGAATTTATCTCAACTGTTAGTTCCTGATCCTAGTAACAAATCTGTTGAAAATTTGGAACACAACATACAAATATTTACAGAAAAATTATATGTAGGAAATACTAACTTGAAATCAAATGAAAACAAGGAGGTTGTAGAAGTACATAATGAAATAAACAAATCAGTGGAGATATCTAAGGTTGAGAAAGATATTCAGGAATTATCCATCGAAGATAATCTAAGCATCCAGGATTTGTCTGTTAAAAGTGAACATATAAACATTAAGTTTATAGAAGAATCTGTTCTAAATAGGCTAAATGAAACTGCTGTCATTACAAAATTAATTGCTAGTGCCCAGTCTGTTAAGCAAGTGGTTGAAGAAAAAGAAGATTCTGTTACTGATGAATTTTCAAAATTATCTGTTGAAAATGTTGAAGAATTAAAGCCTGATACTTCAGATATTATTAATAATTCATTAATTCATGTTAGTGGCGATGCTGTTGTAATTGAAACTGGTGTTGAAAGTGAAAACACTGAACAAATTTGTAGTACTAATAAATCTCAGTTTAACTTTGAAGAGCAGACTGACCATTTTGAAGAAAATTTTGTAAAAGAATTTAATGAATCTGGTATAAGACAACAAGATATAAAAGACAATGAAAAGAGTAGTATTGAACAGTTTACCCAAATTTTACCGGTAAAAAGTGATTCCTTTGATAAGACTGAAATAAATTTTCCTTATAATACATCATCTCTTGAGATACATGTAAAGTCTTTTGATAAATCAGAAATAATAGAAAAAGTATATGATTCTACTGGTGAAGTTAGCAATATTGTAAATAAGAGAAATTCTAGTGAACCTGGATCCACTTCTCCAGATGTAGCATCACCCTTTAAAATTTCATTAGATGAAAGAAGAAACAAATTTTCTTCTAAAAGTCTTGATTCTGAGCTTACGGCTGAAGAAACTGATTTTAATAAGAAAACATTTTCTGTTTTTGTTGAAGCAAGTCCTGTAAGTAAAGTGGATGATCGAATTGATGAATTGACATCACTTAGTACAGTTACAGAAATTTCAGTTAAGACAGCTTTTAACTGTTCATTAATTGATTCTGAAAAGGAAGTAGATGCTAAGTGTTTTGAAGTTGTTGATTCATCTGATTCTCAACCTGAAGTTGTAGACATATTTAATAAAGATGAGTTAAACAAGGAAAGTTATGATGTGCTTGTTAATGAAAAAAATTTCATCAGTAAAGCTGCTGAAAGAACTGATGCTGAATCCTTACAGACTTTAATATCAGATATTTCAGAAGTTACATCACCTTTGAAAACTTTGTTAACAGAGCCTGGTACAGCATATACTGAAAACGGTTCAGTTGTTCTGTCTGATTACACAACTGAAGAGACACAAAAAGAAACTGTAGCGCCCATTGAAACTGGACACCAAGATAAAACTGAAGAAATCACTTGTGAACTTGTTTCATCTCCAGTAGAAGTTACATTACCCACAGATACCTTTTTTAATAAATCTGTTCCAATTGATAAAAATGATGTAGTCATTAATAAGAGTGAATCTATTTCATCAAAAATAGAAGTTAATTTACCTACAGAGGCTTCATCAATTAATACTGTTCACAATGATAAAACTGATGATTTTGTCAGTGGTAATGTTGAATGTGTTTCATCACCAGTGGTAGAAGTTAAATTATCTGCTGATACTTCCTCAGCTGACTCTCTTCTCAGTGATAAGACTGATGAAATTGTTAGTTATAACATAAAACCTGTTTCATTACCATTACTAGATATTAAATTGTCTACAAAGACTTCCCTGATTGATTCTGTTCACAGTGATAAAATTGATGAAATTATCAGAAGTGATGTCAAACATCTTTCAGAAGTAGTAGAAAATAATTCATCCATAAAGACTTCACAGGGTTTATTAGAAGTTAAATCATCCAAAGAAATTTCCTTGGTTGACTGTATTCAAAGTGATAAAACTGATGAAATTATCAAAAGTAATGTTGAACCTCTTTCAACGCCAATTATAGAAGTTAATTCATCCATAAAGACTTCACAGGCTTTACTAGAAGTTAAATTGCCTGCAGAACCTTCCCTGAAAGAGTTTCTTCATAGTGATAAAACTGATGAAACCATCAAAAATAATGTTCAACCTCTTTCATTGCCAATAGTAGAAGTTTATTCATCCTTAAAGACTTCACAGGATTTACAAGAAGTTAAATTGCCCACAGAAACTTCCTTGACTGACTTGATTCACAATGATAAAACTAATGAGTTTATCAAAAGGAATGTTGAACCTCTTTCATTGCCAGCAGTAGAAATTAAATCACCTGTAAAGACATCACCAACATCTGCTCAAGAATTTTTATTTGAAACTATTGACCCACCAGATTATAAAATTAATTCAACAGAAACAGTTTCTTTTACAGAAGTAAGGGAAGAAAAAAATTGTAATTTTACTGAAATAAGTAGAGTAAAAGTATTTGATAACTGTATTATTAAGTCATCTGATTTAGACACTGAATCTCCATTAAACTCACTTGAAAAGGCTGATAAAACTAATGTTTTTGAAAACCATTCTGAAATAGTTAATTCATCTGTTTCAGAGCTTAATGAAATAGTTACTGAAGGTGAATCTGAGAAAGAAAAGTGTATTGAAACTAATAATTCTACAAATATTTCAAATAATGTATGCAATGTAGATGATTCTGTTACCATTTCTTCTGAAGCTGTACTCAGAAAAGACAAGACAGAAGCTGTACTTGAAAGTACAAGTGTACCTCAGTTAATTAATAAATCGTTCTCAGAAGAAGTAGAATTGCATAATTCTTCTAAAACTGATAATTTTGATGTTAATAGTATTGAATTTTGTTTTGATGAAAGTTTAACTGCTGAAGCTAAAAAGGTTTCTGAAGATATATTGAATAGTTCAAAAGAGTGTGACATCGATGATGTATGCAGTGAGTTAGATAATTCGTTAGTTATGACCGAAGGTATTTCAAAATCATCTTCTAAGTCTGTTGTGGTAGAAGAAGAAGAAGAATCTGTTACAATGTTTAAAAATATGCCTTCAAATAATTTTCAAAACCATTGCATTAATTCTGTTGGAAAAATTATTCAGGTAATAATTATTGATAAAATATGATAAAAAGAATTTGTGTTAACTAACAAAATTTGAACAAACTTATTTTTATCCTTCATTTTATCTATCATAGAATTTTATATTTTTTTCTTATTTGCAAGACCATGTAAAGAGAAATCTTTAGGAACGTAGACGTGGGCTTATTTCATTATGTTTTACTATAGATGAAACTAGATTCTCTTAATACTGTGTTTTTTCCCTTTAACTAACTTTTATTTAATTCATAATTATATTTTATTTCATTGTCTAATTGTGTTTGTGTTTATTTCTGTTACTTTACTTTTTCATATGTTATCATGATTATTCATATAAAAATAATCTCGTTACAGAAAGTATTTTTGTATTTATAAAAAATTATTACAAACATAACACAAAAAAATTAATCATTCAAAAGAATACAAAAATACTTTCTGTAACAAGATTATATTATCTTAATCTTGTTGTAGAAAATGTTCCTATATTCTTTGTATTATATTTATATTAATTTTTTTTAATTTACACGAGGCCGAACTTATGGAATTTTACATGATGTGTAGGCTGTATATCAATGATATTTTTTGGTGTTATTATGATATATTATGTCATTATAAACTATATTTAGAAATTATTAAAATATAAGATGGGGTTTCGGTGAAAAATGGATTTTGAAAGGTGTATATTTCAGTTTTTTGTACAATAACAAAAAGATACAAACAATATATTTTTGATGTGGACAACAGCTCAAAATAGTTGATTACATGGTTTGATAAAAAGTTTGCAGTTTTTATTTATTTGAAAAGAATGTTATTTTTAATCTCTATTACTGTTTTTGCCATTGTATAATTTTCCCATTGTATAATAAAGCACACTTTTAAATAACTTTTTTCCACTCTTCAGACATATTATGGATTGTTTCTGAAGATAGATATAGTTCCAAAACATGGTTCCATGGTTGGTTAACATAAGTCATTATACCGTTAACGTTATGGTGATTTTTTGTTAAAAATTCTCAAATGAGCTGTGTTGTTTGTACATATGCATTAACACTACATTTTCATGAAATGTACCAACTGGTCATTTTTTATGAATGTAGAATGTAGTCAAATGATGTAGTTTCCAAGTAGTACTTATGCTAACTGCATAGCACCTTTTAGTAAAAGTTCATAGACACAATAATTTTGTAAAATATTTTAATGGTAATAACAATTTTATTAAACCTAAACTTGATCTGTTTATTTATTTATTTTTTTGGTCAGTCTGTATTGGAGCTTCCATTGAGACAATTAAAGAAGCTTCTATTTTCATTATTAAAGAAGTACAGTGTTTCATCTTTAATGAAAGTTATTAAAGATGCATTGGTGGGTCATTTCCTCAGTGATTTTGTGCCTGATTTCATTAATTTTCGTAAAAGTTCTGTTACCATCTCTTGTTCAAAACATACGTGCTATATAAGATCATTATTTTCATCTGGGTGTTTTTAAAACAAGAAATTAAAAAATCGCAAAATAATTTAATCACATCTTTCAAATATAAATTTTGTCAAGTTAAAAATATATATATATATATATATATATATATTTATGTAGAATTGAAATTGTAATGTTTTATTTTAATAAGTTGATAAAAAATCATTTTGTTTTTTACAACAGCTTTTGATGATAATTTGTCAAACCAGAATATTTTAATTAGCATTTAACAACAAATAGAGGCTAGAAGTAAAACCTAGGAACTAATGGTGTATATAACTGTAAAATAATCCCTCAATCTGGCAAATTTCTATTTAACATGTTTTAACTTTTCCAACCCCGATTCCCCTACAAAATAAACTAAATCTTGCCTTCTAAAATTAAAATAATCGTCAAAAGCTGTTATAACAAACAAAATGATTTTTTATAAAATTATTAAGATAAAATATTACGATTTCAATTTTATATATATATATATATATATATATATATATATATATGTGTGTGTGTGTGTGTGTTTTCTTTAACTTACAATTTATATTTGAAAGATGTGATTAAATTATTTTGCGATTTTTTAATTTCTTGTTCTAAAATTAAAATAAAAAATTTAAAGGCAAGATTTAGTTTATTTTGTAGTGGAATCAGGGTTTGAAGAAGTTAAAAACATGTTAAATAGAAATTTAACAGATTGAGGGAGTATTTTACAGTTACATACCATTAGTTGCTAGGTGTTTACTTCTAGCCTCCATTTGTTGTTAAATTCTAATTAGATATTCTGGTTTGACAAACCTAAAATGAAGTAGTTAACGTGTACAATATATTTGTAAGATTGTATTCTCTTGTTAAAATACCAGGGTTATGGCCATCAATAGATAGGAGAAATCAGAAATTTTTAGAAACTGATCAATAAATTATTTATAGATGCTGTGATTGATAATGATAAATACATTATTCTATTTATTTTCCATTTATTGTGGCAGTACATTTGCCATATTTATCAAATTTTGGAAGGAAAAGTACATTATTGTGTTAACCAATTAATAACCCTTAATATTAATAAAAAACAGTTTTATGTAAAAATGTGTGATTTATTTCTTTCATTTTTTTATTCAAACAGTAAATTGCAATGAGATTTCATTTATAATATATTTGTGTAAAATATAAAATATTCAAGAAACACAGAATTGAAGATTTTTAATTGACAGTATTTCCATAATACAATTTTCCACATAAGTTTTCTTTATATTATACTGAATAATTTAATATTTGATTTAGACTAATGCAACAAATTTTTGCAGAGTCAATTAGAAAAAGTCAATGCATGTACAAAGTTAAATCAATATTTTCAATTATAATTTCTGATTTTATTTGTATATATTGATGTACCATTTTTAACCACCTTAACTATTTTTAACGCCTTAATTTTATAAGGTATAAAAATTTTTAGAGAGTATCCTTAGTATAAACCGGTTGGAAGACCGGTAATAGAGCTTTAAATTTAAATAATACTTTATATTCCTGTTATTTAACATTACTGATTCACTTAAACTAACAGGGCTTTATTTGGGAGAAAAATTCAGAATGTTTGAAAATATTTTTGCACAAAAGTGTTTTGATTGGATGGATTTTTAAACTAAAGTTTGTCAGCTGAATTGTATTTTTTTAATTCAAGTTATTTCGTAAAAATTGTGTTACCTGTTGTTATAAGTAAGTTAAAATTCATTAGACAAGTAGAATTTTGTTTGTATTAATTTGTTACATTAAGAAAATAATTTTTTTGTAGAAAAATGTTTGTGTATTGTCTGATCAAAATTAATTGGTAGCAATAGGTGTGTAGGTGATAATTAAATATTATTAACTTATCTTATTTATTGTGTGGTAATACATTTTAGCACAGATTGTTTTGAGTTTAAATATGTTTTAATTATTTTAATCACTGTTAAAATTAGCACAATTAGTGGATTTGTATGACTTTAAATAAATTTAATAGTTATTTAATAATTCTAATAGAATAACAGAATAATTTTTCCTTTGATTTATTTATGATTTTGTCTTGTTTTTTAAAAATGTTTCTAAGTATTCATTTATATGCATGAAATATGCAGATTGCATTGCTTTTAAATTGATTTAATACTATAAAATGGGGTTTTCCCTCAAGATCTCTGTGTCTGGTTCTAGATTGATTTTGAAATTTGGTTGCATGTATTGCCTCAGTTAGGGTTTTTTGTTGAATGCATTTTTGATTTTTTCAGTTTTTCAGTTATAAAACTGCATGTTACTTTATATTATACTTTTGTCTGTGTGTGTGAAAAAGTTAAATATAAGCTTTTAAACATTAAAATTTAATATGTGGCAGTAAACATTTTAATAAAAATTATGTATTTTTTCTTGTAAGCAGGTTATTTGTTCTGTACTCATATTTTTTATGTAATAGTTTTTCTTATATAATAGAAATAAAAGATATACTTTAATAACTTTCCTACCTTTCTATATTAATTTTTTGAGTCTGTTGTTTCAAAAAACTCAAACTCAAAAAACTTAATATGCAAAATTTTGGGGTTTTTTTTCTATTTTGAGATTAAATTCAATTCCTGTCTCATATTGGGCAGGCCAAAACTATTAGCGTTGCTGTGTAAAAATAAGGAATCAGAGAACCTATTTTCTTTTTCTATAAGTGTCAGATGTATGTATTTAAATAAAATATCTGATTTTGTTTCATAAACGTACTTTTAGGTTCTTTAAAACATTTTGTTTGTTTCTATAATTACAAATTTCATTTCAGTAATGCTCTAGTCTATTTTTTGAAAGTAATATTAATGAGTTGTGAGAACCAGGTCATTAATGTAACTTTGGTCATTGGAATTTATCTTATGTTACATCCTTCACTTTACAGAAGGCTAATTCCTTGGTAATAATATGATGCAGTTTACCTTATCCCAGAATCAAAAACTTTTATTTCTATTTGGTTGCCATCTTTTAAATCACAAGAATTGAACTTTTGTGTATTGGGTAGGAAACTGTTCTTAGAGATGTCAGATGTATGAACACATTCAGAATAAAATTTGAAACGTTTGTCATTGGGATCCTAAATCAAATATTTTCTTTTGATCATTGAATTTGATTATGTAATATTTCATAAATCTAAATGAAGTTCTGAATTAAATAATAAAAAAACTAAATTTGTGATGAACATAAGTTTTTGCAAATTATTATGCAGTATTTGTAAAAGAAATATTTAGATTAAGATGTATGAAAAAAAATATTTGTAAATTATGAAAAGAATAATTCTTTTCTTTCTTTGTTTTTTGTTAATAGAAATGAATAATAACTTATGCACTGTACTTGTAATAAAGTATAATAAATGTAGTGTGGTAGGCATTATGATGAAGCAAAATTACATGTTACCACAAAAAAATATAATTCAATTTTTTGTGCAGTCTATAATGCTTAAGTTAAAGAAAATACATTTTAATAAGTAATGTAAGTTATACTTGTTAGAGATAATGTTTATCATCTTCTCTGATAGAAAGCACAGTAATTGCATCATTATGCTATCTTTATTTTTCTTGAGGCTGTAACACTAAAACAGCTTAAGAACAAGATGGACTAATCAGAAGAGTTGCTTTATCTGAGAGTAATGATATTCACTGTACAGTAAGTTCCTATGATGAACAGAGTGAAGGTGTCACTTGTGGGGTCAAACTCGTGTTTTTGAGTGGACTTGATATGCTGATGATCACACTATGTTTGATTCAGTGAAGGTAATGGAAAACTGCTCTGCTCCTTACTCTACTTTGTAAGCTGAGGTTGGAGTGCTTATGAAGAATGATATAAACCTTGAGAATGACTGTGTCAATTTTATAACTGCGCTTTTTTTTTAATAATAGAAAACTGAATTTATTTTTATTATTCATTAGAGAAAGAGAATTCAAGAACAAGAAATAAGAGGAAATCAATTCATTGAAGGTGTTTGAACCAGTCTTTCTTGAAAATTGGTTTAATATTCATATCTGTTAAATATTGCAAAATATGTAGGTATAGTTTCATTGTGCTTGAATTTTTTTTTTTGGTAATGATTGATTAAAATATATATATATACTGTGTATTGGTATTTTACCAGATTACATCCTATTGCCAGAATGTAACTATTTCATTAAAAATCAATGTCAAATTTAAACCCCTTACCCTTGAAAAAAATAACACTTTATAATAAAAAGTAGTGAAAATAAAGTTACCAAATAATATACAATTTCAACACTCAAATGAGTGCTCGATTGATTGAATATGCAATATTTTTTTGTAAGCAGGTTTTTTGTTCTGTACTCATATTTTTTTTTATAAATTAAAGGTGAAATGAGAATAGATTTTTTCTCATTCATTTATTTGTTTAATGTTAATTTATATTATAAATTTCATCAATTTTGGATGTTAATAGTTGGCTTAGACAAGGATCATAATCAGTTGATGTTTGACCATCTGAAATGTTTCCATCACGTGTATGTATGAGTCCAACTTTAAAGGCTTATTCCCACATACTGTGTGTAACATTTCAGATCTGTATGTAAAGGATTTTTTTATTGTAACAGAAAATTTCATGTTTATTTTTTTGTTAATGAAAATCACTTTAAAATTCAATAAAAATAATTCACACGATTGTAATATTTGTCACTTGTTTTTGTGTCAATTGCATTCTCACCTGTGATTATAACTGTGTTTGCAACACTTGTCACAAACAGGCATAGTATGATGACTAAATAAAATTTTCAATGCAGTTTTCATTGGGCTACTATCCAATGATGCCACTAGGTCAACATAGTACACATTCTACTTGTAGCACTATCTGTTGCACAGTTGTAAAGGTTTGGGAATTTTACAGAAAAACCTTGTATATATTATACATATGTTAGTCAGCCCAGGCGAATCCCAGAGCCAACTCAAGGGCTCCTTGAGGCCAAGGGGCCGCCTATCCCATGGTCGTAAAACTTGCTTTGCTCGCCACTTCTAATATGCTGGACACCTGCAGAGCTTGCTTTGGTCACATTTCTCATCTACGCTAAAAGCAATATAGAGTCTCATTCCTTACTTATAATCAAAAGTCTTCCATTGGAAAATTATATATTTGCTTTATCTAAATTATATTTTTTGTTGGTTTATTGTAATCATGTATAAATGATAAATATTTTTCACCATAATTGCCTAATGTTGCATGAAGTCCATTTATTCTGTATGAATCATTTTCAAAATTTCTTTGGCTTTTTTTCTCTGTTTTCAAAAGGTAAGTTATTATACATGTTGCACATTTCATATATTCTGATTTTATTTCTTTTGGTACACCAATTAATAATTCATTTTTGCAGAAAGTATTTAAATAATTAAAATTTATATATGTCCCAATGTACGATGTTGTTTTTCTTAACATCTTTTCTTTTACATTCTATTCAAACTTACATCTATTCTTTTATTCTGTTTAAAAATAATGTTATGCATAATATATATATGATATTTTTTTATAATCAAAAACAAACTTGAACAACCGAAGTACAGAATTACAAAGTAAATGAAATGACAAGTATTAAATAAATATAGTATAAGTATTCTAATAGTATTCTATAGTATAAGTATGAATATTCTGTTCTTACTTACATTCCCCAATTATTCTTTTATATTAAAGGAGGAATATTCCGAATACCAGTTCATTCTTTCACTGGTGAAATTTTAATGAAAAGTTACCATTGAAAAATTGTTAGGTTGTTAATTGTTTTCTTACAATTTCTCTGAAACCGCCATGAATTTTTTTTCATATTTTAGGTAATAATAGGTGTCTTTTAAATGGTGTCTATAAAGCCTGTTTAATGACTAATGGTTAGACATAAACTTACACTCATTCAATTCAGTTGTTTGAAAAGAGGTAGAGATGTGTATCATGCTTTTTGTGATATGTGTAAAAAACATTTTGGAATGGGCAATATGGGCCAAAAGGCAGTAACTTTGCACAATAAAGAGAAGCAACATAAGGAAATAATTAAGATAAGGAATTGTCAGCCTTCACTGAAAATCTTTTTTGATCTTCCAGTGGTACTTCAACTCAGCAGACTAAAACTTTGATCAACAGTTGTGAGATAAGTGATAAGTGATAATATCTGTCTGTTCTTTGCCTGGATCTTCTGATCAGAGTAATAGCATTTCAGCTTCAAATGATAGATTTAAATCTTTGATTTCATTTACACAAAATGACAACACAGTTACTGCTTTTTGTTATCAAGACAATGTTTCTAAGGCGCAGCATACGTGGGTTCTCAATGTTGTACAAAATAAGTTATCCTTAACTTTATGTGAAGATATTGGTGCAACTTTTAAAATTATGTTTCCTGATAGTTGTATAGCATCAAAATTACACCTTGGAGAGTAGTAAATGCTCTTATGTTTTTATGTATAAAATAAGGTGTGTGCTGTGTTCTAGTTTTCTTACCTGTATTACTTCTAGTTAGTGATTTTGATTTTCCTTCATACATTTATTTTTTTGTTAAATTGAAATCTGTTGTTAGCATTTTTATGCACACAAAGTTATTGTTTTTTGTTTACTTTGCAAAATATTTTAGGCTAGTTTTTGTGAAATTTTTTTTCAAGTTTCTCTAAGTGTGATACTGTTTCATGAATTGCTTTTTTGTGTACATTACAGATCTGTAAGTACAATTTTTCTATCACCCTTAGTTATAAATAAATTACACTTCAAAAAAAATTAAGGGGTAATTTAGACAAAATCTGTAAATTTATAATTTTGCTTGGCCATACCTGTGTTAGAATGATATTGCTGATGTTTTTCTTTTATAAATAGCCTCAGGCACATCCCGAATTAATGTCCAACAGTAATCAGCTAGCATGTTAGTATTTCATTTCCCTTTATAGTGGCTTTCCATCACTGAAATGTCTTAGTGGAAACTTCATTTACATCTCTGAGGTTGTCCAGGAAAAAATCCAGATGTGAGTGGAGGAAATGTATTTTCAAAGACATATTACTTACCATAGCTCTGTGTGAAGTAAGAAGTTGTTTAACAGTATTGTGGTAATTGTCGGATTTTTGTTTGTCGAGAAAGTCCAAGCTGCACTTTCTACATATTTAACATTGAGTTAAATATATAATTTTTTACCAACTCTCTTATTTGAGGATCAAAAAATATTTTTTCTATAATTTTTTCTTCACTTACATTCGGAAATTTCTGCCCGATGTATAAAAAATTCAGGACTATTCTTCTTTGCTTTTACAAAATTTTTCATTAGGGAGTAAAAAAAAAAATATTTATTTTGGGTTCAACTAAGGGCTCATGAATAATATTTTTTCCATTTGGAGTTAATTTGTCTTGTTTCTTCCACTCCTTAGGTAACATAATATTTATCTGTAGCTCAGCTGTTGTCCTATTCGCAAAGAAAACACACATTTAGTATAGCCTAACAAAATAGCTATAACTTTCAAATCACCACATATGTTCCAACTATGTTTTTTATAATTTATTTTTTTAAGAACGTCTTTCTTCACATCGTATGTCTCATTCAAATTAATATCATAAGCAATTTGTATCGAAGGATATTTGTTACCATTGTGTAGTAGAACCACTTTTAAACTGTATTTGGACGAATCTGTGAAAAGGCGCCAGTCCTCAGGTTTTATGAACTTGTCCTAAGTGCAACATAAGCTCATCAATATTTGTGCAATAAACCAAATTATTTCCATCAAAGAACTGAGAAAGTTCTTTCAGCTTTGAAAGCTCAAAATTTTGTATTTTTTTAAAGTAAATTCCAACCTTGCAGTCTTAATCCTAAGAGTTCAGCTTGATTTTTTGATAAATTTAAATCCCTAACAAAGTCATTTAATTCACCTTGTGTTATAAGATGTGGCTTATTTGAAGATAATTCAAAGTCAAAATCATTGTTGTCTTCAGTATTGCCTGATGCTTCATCGCTGCTTTTGAAACATACATTCACAGGTGGCTCAGGAACTGGAATAATTTCACTGTGAAGTACAGGCCAGATTGCAGATTGCAATAAAGGATATTTTATAGTATGTTTAGATGTTTTTAGAAATTCCAGACACTTGTTAAACAGAAGTAACAATCTGTTACACGATTCTTTGGTTCACACCAAACCATAGGCACACCAAATGCACAAAGCCTTACATTTACCTTTCAGCCATCCTCTTAAATATGCAGAACAATTATATATTATATATGCAGAACATACTATATTAGGACCCCACGTATGATCCTGATCATCAATTTTATACTGAAAGTAAAATTAAAGGTGTAATGTTTTTCTATTTGATTTTTACGGTAATCTCACCACATACATAACAAAATGCATCCACATCATTTACACAATTTTGAGGCATTATGACACCTGCACTGTTAACAAACTTAAAGACAGCAATAAGACTGAACAAAATTAATTCATTCCTAATTCCAGTGCGTAATATAAACAACACAGCTGTGTTTTCAGCTACATGTTTTGACCTGCACAGACATGATTAATCTTGTCCATGAAGGCTCGCTCTTTAGTATTAGATATGATGTCATATGGGACCATGATATGATTTAATTCTTTGTCTAGTATTGTTTATTTATAGCTTACAAATTATGTTAACGAAGTTGAGCAATAAAAAATGAGCTAATAAAATACAATACAGGAGCTTAAAATGCTAAATATACATTGAAAAATGGAAAAAAATCCTTTAATTAAAATTTAAAAATTTTTCAAATATGGTGGGTGATTGAAAGATTGAGTTAATATTTGTTTTCAGTATCAAAAAACAGATTAAAATCATGTATTGCATGTTAGGAAACAAAATTATGTTTATCAGTGTTGTTATTAAAAATTTCTTTAATTAGTTTTTATTTCTTATCTGTGTTACTTTTAGTTATAATGATGTTCATTTTTATGTTAGAAACTTATTAAATATTGTTTTTTTTTTGTACTTAGCAGTGTAGTTTACTGGAAAAAATTTATCACAAAAAATAGCCTAATTTTAAATGTATGTTGTTAAAAAAATCATTAAAAATTAAACTTTAAAAATGAGTCTAATAAAAAATAAAAAAAAGACATGAGTTGGGCAGCTGTGGGGATGTTGAAGGCTACAAAAAAATAAAACATTATTTATTTTGTGGTGCTTTATTGTTATTTTAAAATAGTTTATTAAATTTTGTTTCATTTCTTTTACATTAAACAGAGTCACTTCCCTCTAATACACTCTAAATCGTAATTGAGGCAACCTTTCACACGTGTGGGAAAATTAACAGAAACTATTGTCAAATTTGGGGGTACTGAAACCCCCTATACAGGAATTGAAGATGAAACAACTGCATTGTGAGTTGGCTTGTCTGTACATTTGCAGTCTGCTGACCTTGAGAATACAGAACAAATGTTTGAAGATATTTCCTCTCACTTGAGCGTATGTTTAAGAGATTATGATGACTGGTTTTCTAAGTATAAACCATTACTTTTGGATACTTTTAGCCTGGATACTTTGTATTATTGTGCTGTATTGTACAAAAAGTCAAGAAGTATATTTACTGGAATGATAACAAAGGATGTATAACAAAAGTGGAAAGTACAGCAAACCATGATTAATTTACACAGTAAATGAATGAACATAGTTCAAATTGTGTTTGTTCACCTCTGTTTGTCCAGAATATTGGTTTTAAGTACATGTATGTTTATGATTTCACTCAATGTATGTGGAATATGTTTTAAATGGAATTTTTTTTCATTGTTGAAAAATTTATGAAGAATATTGAGAAATGAAGTATAAATTTGAAGATCGGGAGTATCAAATAATGAGAGTTAGATATGACCACAGAATCATGTAAAGAAGAAATTCATGTATGTATGTGTGCGGTTTGCTTGCAAATGCATATCAATTTATTTTGAATTGATTATTCATGGAAAAAATTGATAGCTGTAACTTAAAAGCAAAAAAGTGCTTAAAACACTGAAAATATAAATGAATTATAAAATTTGAACATAATTGGCTTGGAATATTTGATACTTAATAAATTAAAGTTTTAAAATTTATTTACCACTTTTTTTCAGTCTACCATGATTTAACAATCAACAAAAAGGTGTTAGGGATTTTGTTAGAAAAAGAAAAAGTACAACTTTGAGTTTTTCCAGTCTACACCTTTTTGATATAAAAGGTATGTTCAGATTATTTTTTAATCTGTTCAGACTGAACAGATTAAACAGACTTAACAGTTTTTTTTAACTGTTGTTCAGATATTTTTTTTTAATCAGTCTTTAAATATTTTGTTTAAATATCTTGATTCTGTATGTTAATTATTATAATTGTGTGGTAGTATAATTTAATCTTAAAATTTTTTTCCAGGAATCTGCTTCAGTAAATTCTAATTCGGATGTAAATAAAAGTGAGGCTGGCCCTGTTACTGCTGAGGAAGAATACCAGAGTGCAGATTGTAAGTGAATGATATTTAACATATTTCTTATTTCTGTTATCGGTCATTTAACTGATCTTGTCAGCTCATTCTTATCTATTTTGTTTTAATTTTTTATTGTATCCATATATTCTGCACCTTCCATTTTATTTATTGAATGTATTCTAAGTGATGTCTTTAGTTTTTAGCTGCTTAGCTTTTTCTCTGCCACTGAATTAACTAACCCCTAATTTCATAATGTACAACATGCTACTGTTATCTTTCTTTTAGAAGATGATTGCCCACAAAATTTCCTTTTCTAAAGTTTATCTAAACAGTTTGTTTATATTTTATCAACTTCCCTAATTTTCAACATTATCCTGTTACACCACATTTTAAAGCTTATATTACATTTGTAATTGTTAAAAAACATATTTTGTATAATATTAAAAAAAGTCTTGCTTGCTTGAAATTTCTCTTGGCTAATGGAAGTCTGCTTTTTTAATGTTTTCCGTAGTCTTAACATTTAGCCTGTTACATTAGTAGACCCTGGTTTACAGCCATTCATTTCAACAACCAACTTGATTATTTGTAGCAAGAAGGAACTTGTTAATTTACTAAATGTAAGTGATTGGTGGGTTGCAAAAAGATTTATCATGTATTTACATATACTTTCAGTATGACTGCAAGTTTTTATTACCATCATTGATCCAATATATTCACCCTTTTTATCCTATAGATTGTTCTTCCATTCCAACAGTGCTATAACTATTTTACTTACACTGTATTAAACATGAATGCAGTTTTACAATTGTGATGCAAGATGTAAAAATATCTATTTTCTTATTTCATGTAACCTATGCAGCAAATTCATATTATAACATAAGCTCAAAATTTTAGTCAAAGATTTCTGTATGCTTTTGCTTTGTGTTATGCTGTGTATATTTATTTTACTTTTTTTGTGTTATATTCATTGTTTCTTCTAAGTTTGATAAAATTACTGGTCTAATTAACCTGATTAATATATCTGATGACATAAATTGGTAGAAAAAAGAAAATTGACTTATCTCTTCAAAAAGTCAAAGAAGGTAGTCCTTCTCAAGAAAAATACAAAATCTTAAATCTAAGAAATCATGGATAAAAAAAAGTAAATGAAGTAGCCACAAGATGTAAATTATCAAATTCAACTAGTTAAACAACAAAACTTCAACAGGTAAAACTATGTCTGCAATTTTCCTGCATTTCTAATACTTAAGATATTGGGATCATAATGTTGTAAACCTGAGGAAGTGCTTTGAGTTATAAACGTCAGTTTGATTGCTCTAGAAGATGAGTTTAGTTACACAACACTGGAGGAAGCTGCAAGAGGTTTCACCTCAAAAGACTACTAACTTGTTAGAACTAAAGTAATAGAGAAAGGCAAATACTCAGCTCATGAATGTTTGGTAGAATCTTTGAAAAAACTTTTTAAAGAAAAATAAGTTTGTCTGGTTTTAATGCACCAGTAGATTTTTAAGCATAAACAGTTGTTTGCCTAACTAGTCAACTAAAGTACTGTAGTTATTATGTCTAAAAAAAAATGCAACCGAGGACTACCTGCACTCAAGTTAGCAACAGCATGGTTGTGCAATTGTAAGGAATAGATTTAAGTATACTTAAACCAATCCAAGAACCAATTTAGGTTGATATAGTAAGGCTTCTCCTTATCTTTCTTTGTGCCATATTTAATTATTCTTACTTTTCTCAAATTGGATTTCTTTTCTAGCAAAGAGTAAGTAAATTAAGTATAATTCTTGTCTTTTGATATTGTATTGATTCTGTTATATCTTTTTCTTCAGGTAAGATAATCATATTCTACCTCATTTTTGCACATAATAAATCATTCCATACTCTATATTTAAGCCCCTTTATTTAATTGTAACTGTTATACATTTATAACATATTATGAGTTTTATTGTGCTTCTTTCCATCTATCGATTCTCCTTATTGTTATTTTTAATTTTAATTTTATTCTGTTTAGTGAAATATATTGCCTAAAATTTTATTCTAGAGCTGTGGTTTTTTTTCTTTTATATTGACCAATTGATAAACAATAACTTGGTTATCATTCTTAAGATTCTGTAATAGTTATTATTTCCGAGAGAATATTTGAGTTGCTGTTAGTTCACAGCGTCCTAGAAATTTTGAAGTAAAGTTACAATCACAAGACAAAATACATTTATTACTTGTGCGATTGATCAAACTTAACGACATCAGTATCAATTTCACTGCATGCTGTTAGCATAAGTGGCTAATGACCAAAAGAGTTAGTGACACATAAAAAATTTAAAAAATCCTGCAGGTGTATTTTTACATCTAATTTACAAACTTGCATATTTTTAAATACACTGATCTGTTATGATATGTGAGGTTTTTACCAAACCATAATCTTTTTATTTTTATTCAGTTTTTATATGGTTAGTCAAATAAAGTATAATAATCTTAATTACATAAAAATAATTAAATTCTTCAAACATGTGTGACAGAAACCGTCTCCAAACAGGTTCATAGGAAGAGCAGATCTCGCCAAAAAAACCAGAGCTAGATCAAACCACACAATTCCAAGAATGTAGTTAGTACTTCTGTATATCCTTAGTATAGGTGTGAAGCCAAAATTCACTGACCACTAAGAAAAGAAGATGTAGGAGGGGGAAAAAGGTAGATATTAAAAATAAATGCTTTGTACGTACAGGAGGTTCTTGTAAAACCTTCCAAGAGGTCTTACAAAAATTTTTTTTTAGGATAGGTTCTTAAAATAATTAATCAACAAAAAATAATCATATTTCTTTGATAAAGAATATTTTTTTGTTTCAAAAAATTGCTGTACTGATTTTTATGAGAGAGTTTGCTGATCAGAATATATATCCAGTTTATACCCACCTCATTTTTTACTTTCTTTATTTTTCTTAAATAAAAACCTATAAGTGGGTACAGATCAATTTTATTTTTAAGCATTCTGTTAATAGTGTTTTAAATATTTCAGAAGGGAGATCTGAGAAAATGTTCCATGTAGGATTTTGAAGTTTCTTATTAACTAAATAAAACAAAGTAAGTATGTCAATTGACATACTGATATCAATACATATCAGTATATCTCAATACAAAATACCAAAGAATTCATAATGTGCGAGAACACATATCTGTTAATCCATAATAAAAAGAGATACCACCTTTTATCAGGTTTATCCACATTTCTGGATAAAAATGAAAAACGTTTCTCCAAACAAATCTAAAATATAATAAAAATGGTTATTTCTTTGCGTTTCATATTCACATCATAGTTTTCAGATATACATTAAATCAACAAAAAGAAAACCAAAAAAATAAGTAAAGTTTTGTTAAAATAATTGTGTTACATATTCTTTACAGGAAATCAAGAGAAAAAACTTGATTGGATTATGGTGTACATTTTTACTACCCTGGCAGCCAAATGGTTCTTTAAATATTGAATTTTATCCATAACCACTTACTTTCACTTAATGCTTTTTAATTTCACCTCATTTTAATCATTTAATCAATATAATGAATCTTCTTTTTAGCAGTGGAAAATCAAATAATAATTTACATATCTACTTTACTTTCTTTTTTGCTGAAGTTTACTTACTTCAACAGAACAAAACTTCACTGAAGTTACCTGATTCTTAATAACCTGATAAGAAAGTCATCAAACTTCGTTTCAGGTGAATCATACACACATGTGAATGTGTGCAGATTGGTTTGTTAAATTAAATTTGTTGTTTTTGTGCTTTCATGGTTTGTCGGATTTGGTCTATTTATTTCGCCTTATCAGACTGCTTAAATTTAAACCATATTTTTGTGAAATGATTAACTGAATTTAAACCACCAGCTGATGCTTGTACCGCATTAATTGATGTAGAAAACACATTTGGTAACTCGTTTAGATCAGTTTCACTAACATCATCCTGCTGTTCTCTATGAGGTATAAGTTGCAAGTAGAAAGTGTGCCTTTATTATCGGAGATTTGCAAAATGAACTTAATATTCCTTTTTTTTTTTATGAACTAAGGCATGCGTTGAAAAATTCCTGTGACACTTCCCCTGAAAATGATATCAGATTCAGTAAGTTATTTCACCTCCCAAATAGTATATTATACATCTTTTGTCTATTTACAATAAAATATTCTCTGACCAGGTGTTTCCAGATTCCTGGTCAGAAGTATTGGTCATCCCCGTACTGAAACCTGGTAAAGATAAATCATGTCCTTCCAGTTGTCCTACATCCTTGACCAAATACCCTGTGCTAGTTGATGGAACATATGATAAACTATCATCTAATGTGGTACCTTGTGAAAAACACCCTAATATCCCTGAACAATGCAGTTTCTGCCAAGGTAGATTGGCTGTCGATCATGTAGTTATCCTGGAATCTTAATCGAAATGCCTTCCTATTTCACTAACACCTGGTTGCAGTATTTTTTATATGTATAGGTGTATGATACAGCTTGGAGGAGAGAAATCCTAAATAAACTGCATTAGTGGTGGTGTACAAGGAAAGCCCCTTGCATTTATCGGGGGTTTTCTCAAAAGTCAGTCTGTTCGAGTTGGAACAATGATAAAGTTTCACACTAGAAAACAGAATACCACAGGGAAGTGTCTTAACAAACTAAAATGCATACGAAAACCTGTTGTGTTCTTTATTTGTTAATGATTTCTTAATTTACGTAACATCTAGAACTTTAGCTACAAGCAAGAGGCTGCTCCAAAATACAATAACCCGTTTAGAATCATGGTGTAAAATGACTGGATTCACATTTTTCTCCAGTGAAAACGAAATGCATCTGCTTTTCACGCTTGAGGGAAGATATTTTTTTACAAAGCCCAAGTGTTTTTACATGGTGAAACACTTGAGGCATGCAAACAGGTTAGACTTTTAGGAATGTGGTTTGAATGACTAACATGGATAACATTTAAAGGAGCTGAAGTAAAATGTTTAAAAATGTTGGACATGCTGAGACAGTTCTATCTAATACTCTATGGAGAGCTGATCGAGTATGCATGTTGCCCTTTACTGAGTTCTAGTCCGTTCCCGCTTCAACTATGGCTGTGTGGCTTATTCGTTTGCTTGATCCATCGCTCTTAGAATGCTAGATGCAGTCCATCATTCATGGAATGATACCATGAACAACAAACTTCATCCAATGAAGACCACTGTGTCACCGTGGAGCTAGCTCCTCATACAGAAATAATTGTCAAGAGGAAGCTATTATCTGCCGCTTACAAATAGGGCATGCTAGGGTCACTCATGGATATCTGATGATACAAACAGATGCACTCCTTTCTGCTTGCTGCTACTGCCAACTTATAGCGCACCACATCTTTGTTAAATATGTGGCATGCATTGAAAATTTTGCCTAGGGGCTGGCTAAACATGTGAACTATTCTAGAGGATAATGAAATGTTGCTATCTTGTTGTACGATTTCTTAGGGCCATCTGTGTTTATATTCAAGCATTTGAATTACTGTAATATGTTTCAGACATTTATGCTATTTGCCATAAAGCAGATGGCAACTTTAGTATTTCAATTTAGATATATAATGTGATACATATTTTTTTATTGTAAGAAATATGTTGTGTCCGGGCAATGATAACTCAAAAGTGTATTTTGCCCAGAAAAACCCAACAGAAAGTTCAATAATTTCATTTTTGCACTTATTAATTATATCAGAATTCTTTGTACACACTGTAAACATGTAAATTCCTGCAGGTTTTTAACCACCTAGTGAGTCCAGATAATGAATTAGATGCTGTTGTCATTAAGGAAGCATTGCAGCCATTGAACTTCACTTGAAAGTTCAAGCAGCACTTGCTTAGTTCTAATTATATGTGCTTTGTGAAGAATTTGTTAAACTGAAGTGGTAAAGGGAGTGACAGGCCATTTCTTTCAGTAAAATTTAGCATTAGAGGTGTTACCATAGAGTTCATTAGTAAGTAACATCATGAGGAGATAATCTTTTGTCTTTTTCATTTGGGTGTTAGATTAATTGAATTCTCATGTTACCTGGTGATCCTTACGTGTAAAACTCAAAACAGATAATTACTTTAAAAGGTATTTAATGTTTAAAGCTAGCACATATAATTAGTGACATTCTAGGCCTTGTGAATAAGGTAAAATAACTGATTAATTTTAAAAAGTGTGTGATCTAAGGTTGACTGCAGGTGGGCTGTAATGGTTTGCTTGAAGCATAATGAATGAATCTAGTATGGCCACACTGCATGATCCATTAAATTAGGTACAGACTTTGAATTCAGTGTGAATCTCTGTGCCTGTGCTATGTGCAAAATATGCCTCTAAAAATTTTATAAAACCTTTTTCCTGGACAACTCCATACCTAGAGTATGATGTAGATTCAGGTACTGAATGTAAATAGTGGATGTACAAGTAAAATGTGGGTAGAGACAGTGTTTGTGATATTTTGTGAGTATAAAAAAAGAAAAATTTGCAGATAATTTTTTAGATATGGATATATGAAGTTCAATCATTTAGCCATCTAGTATATTCAGAGTCAAGTTGGAGAGATTATCAACAAACCTTTTGGGAACAATTGTCTACAGAACAGTGCTTGATAGTCACATTAATGTGAATTTTATTCATGTTACTATTTATTTACAAGGGTATATCAAGGGTATTAACAGTTGGTAGGACTGGGCCTGCGCGCTTCTAGTATGCTTGGGAGGGGTCAATAGGAATGGGGAGAGCCGGCCATTCCACACTCCCAACCAGTTCGTCAGTAACACTCACGATGTTGGAGCAACAGGTGCCTCCCCTCTACTGTGCAACGCATAATTATAAAATTTCGTGAAGGAGTTCAAGCGACGGAAATTTTCCAGAGATTGACTGCACAGTTCGGGGACCAAACATTGTCAAAGACTTGTGTGCTTGCCATAAAGAGTTGAAGGAGGGATGAGAATGAGTGGAAAATCAGGAACATGATTGCCATTCTTGGACCAGCATTACCAACAAAAACATTCACGCGGTTTGAGACATTCTTGAAGACAATCGACAGGTGAGAGTATCCAAAATTACAGAACAGGTCAGAATAAGTTATGGGAATTGTCAAGCAATCATCACAAATGATCTATAGTTCTGTAAAGTGTGTGCCTGATGGGTCCCTCATCTTTTGACCGCAAATTAGAATTTGAGATGTTTGGAGGTCTGTCAGAGGCTTACAGCAAGGTTCGTGAAAGAAGGTGATGCATTTTTGAGATTAATTGCCACCTGCGATGAAACATGGGTCCACCACTACACTCCCCAGTCAAAACAAGCCAATGTGTAGTGGCAGAGAAAACGGGAGACACCCTCAGTGAAAGCAAAGACTCGACTGTCTGCTGAAACTAGAAGAAATGCACTAGACTCAATTAGATCATCCTCCCTACACCTGGACCTATTGCCCTGCGATTTTCATTTGTTTGGGCTGCTTAAAGAAGCTCTAGGAGGGCAACGATTTGAAGATGACGAGGGCATGGAGGGATTCATTCACAATTGACTGCTGATGCAACAAACTTCATTCTACTGGGTTGCGATAAAAAACCTTCCTTCTCACTGGATAAAATGTATTTTATCAATTTTATAAATGTATTTTATGTTGGGTAAAATGTATTTTACCCAGCAAGAAAATTATTTTCTCGTATTTTACTAAAACAGAAAATTATGTAGAAAAATAAATTAAATTTGCCTTTTATTTTTCAATAACTAAATTTAAAAAAAAGTAAAATCCCATTTATATTTGACTTACCCATGTATAAGCATTATTTGTCCACTGTGATTGAAGAATCTTTCTTTTTTTTTTTGTCTTCAGTCATTTGACTGGTTTGATGCAGCTCTCCAAGATCTAGTGCTAATCGTTTCATTTCAGTATACCCTCTACATCTTACATCCCTAACAATTTGTTTTACATATTCCAAACGTGGCCTGCCTACACAATTTTTTCCTTCTACCTGCCCTTCCAATATTAAAGCGACTATTCCAGGATGCCTTAGTATGTGGCCTATAAGTCTGTCTCTTCTTTTAACTATATTTTTCCAAATGCTTCTTTCTTCATCTATTTGCCGCAATACCTCTTCATTTGTCACTTTATCCACCCATCTGATTTTTAACATTCTCCTTTAGCACCACATTTCAAAAGCTTCTATCTAATCTTTTCTTCTCAGATACTTCGATCTTCCAAGTTTCACTTCCATATAAAGCGACACTCCAAACATATACTTTCAAAAATCTTTTCCTGACATTTAAATTAATTTTTGATTTAAACAAATTATATTTCTTACTGAAGGCTCGTTTCGCTTGTGCTATTTGGCATTTTATATCACTTCTGCTTCTTCCATCTTTAGTAATTCTACTTCCCAAATAACAAAATTCTTCTACCTCCATAATCTTTTCTCCTATTTTCACATTCAGCGGTCCATCTTTGTTATTTCTACTACATTTCATTACTTTTGTTTTGTTCTTGTTTATTTTCATGCGATAGTTCTTGCATAGGACTTAATCTATGCCTTTCATTGTTTCTTCTAAACCCTTTTTACTCTCGGCTAGAATTACTATATCATCAGCAAATCGTAGCATCTTTATCTTTTCACCTTGTACTGTTACTCCGAATCTAAATTGTTCTTTAACATCATTAACTGCTAGTTCCATGTAAAGATTAAAAAGTAACGGAGATAGGGAACATCCTTGTCGGACTCCCTTTCTTATTACTGCTTCTTTCTTATGTTCTTCAATTGTTACTGTTGCTGTTTGGTTCCTGTACATGTTAGCAATTGTTCTTCTATCTCTGTATTTGAACCCTAATTTTTTTTAAATGCTGAACATTTTATTCCAGTCTACGTTATCGAATGCCTTTTCTAGGTCTATAAACGCCAAGTATGTAGGTTTGTTTTTCTTTAATCTTCCTTCTACTATTAATCCGAGGCCTAAAATTGCTTCCCTTGTCCCTACACTTTTCCTGAAACCAAATTGTTCTTCTCCTAACACTTCTTCCACTCTCCTCTAAATTCTTCCGTATAGAATTCTAGTTAAGATTTTTGATGCATGACTAGTTAAACTAATTGTTCTGTATTCTTCACATTTTTCTGCCCCTGCTTTCTTTGGTATCATGACTATAACATTTTTTTTGAAGTCTGACGGATATTCCCCTTTTTCATAAATATTACATAACAGTTTGTATAATCTATCAATCACTTCTTCACCTGCACTGCGCAGTAATTCTACAGGTATTCCGTCTATTCCAGGAGCCTTTCTGCCATTGAAATCTTTTAATGCTCTCTTAAATTCAGATCTCAGTATTGTTCCTCCCATTTCATCCTCCTCAACTTCCTCTTCTTCCTCTATAACACCATTTTCTAATTCATTTCCTCCGTATAACTCTTCAATATATTCCACCCATCTATCGACTTTACCTTTCGTATTATATATTGGTGTACCATCTTTGTTTAACACATTATTAGATTTTAATTTTATGTACCCCAAAATTTTCCTTAACTTTCCTGTATGCTCCGTCTATTTTACCAATGTTCATTTCTCTTTCCACTTCTGAACACTTTTCTTTAATCCACTCTTCTTTCGTCAGTTTGCACTTCCTGTTTATAGCATTTCTTAATTGCCGATAGTTCCTTTTACTTTCTTCATCACTAGCATTCTTATATTTTCT
Organism: Lycorma delicatula; assembly: GCF_047948215.1. Classification (NCBI taxonomy): domain Eukaryota; kingdom Metazoa; phylum Arthropoda; class Insecta; order Hemiptera; family Fulgoridae; genus Lycorma; species Lycorma delicatula. The sequence continues at coordinate 80,400,664 of NC_134459.1, read as the reverse complement.
ACGTTCATCCATCAGCTGCAATATATCGTCTGAAACCCAAGGTTTTCTACCAGTTCTCTTTATTCCGCCTAAGTTTACTTCTGCTGATTTAAGAATTTCCTTTTTAACATTCTCCCATTCTTCTTCTACATTTTCTACCTTATCTTTTTTACTCAGACCTCTTGCGATGTCCTCCTCAAAAATCTTCTTTACCTCCTCTTCCTCAAGCTTCTCTAAATTCCTCCGATTCATCTGACACCTTTTCTTCAGGTTTTTAAACCCCAATCTACATTTCATTATCACCAAATTATGGTCGCTATCAATGTCTGCTCCAGGGTAAGTTTTGCAGTCAACGAATTGATTTCTAAATCTTTGCTTAACCATGATATAATCTATCTCATACCTTGCAGTATCGCCTGGCTTTTTCCAAGTGTATATTCTTCTATTATGATTTTTAAATTTGGTGTTGGCAATTACTAAATTATACTTTGTGCAAAACTCTATAAGTCGGTCCCCTCTTTCATTCCTTTTGCCCGGCCCGTATTCATCCACTATATTTCCTTCCTTGCCTTTTCGAATGCTTGCATTCCAATCTCCAACTATTATTAAATTTTCATCTCCTTTTACGTGTTTAATTGCTTCATCAATCTGTTCGTATACACACTCTACCTCATCATCATCATGGGCGCTTAAAGGCATATAGACGTTAACAATCGTTGTTGGTTTAGGTTTTGATTTTATCCTTATTACAATGATTCTATCGCTATGCGTTTTGAAATACTCTACTCTCTTCCCTATCTTCTTGTTCATTATGAAACATACTCCTGCCTGCCCATTATTTGAAGCTGAGTTAATTATTCTAAAATCACCTGACCAAAAGTCGCCTTCCTCTTTCCACCGAATCTCACTAATTCCTACTATATCCACATTTATCCTATCCATTTCCCTTTTAAATTTTAAATTTAAATTTTCTAGTCTACCAACCTTTTTTAAACTTCTAACATTCCACGCTCCGACTCGTAGAATGTTATTTTTTAATTTTCTGGTGACCCCTTCCTTAGTAGTCCCCACCCGGAGATCCGAACGGGGGACTAGTTTACCTCCGGAATGTTTTACCAAGGAAGGCATCATTCCTATATGAAAATGCAGAGAGCCACATTTTCTTGAAAAAAAAGCAGCTGTAGTTTTCCATTGCTTTCAGCTGCGTAGTACTCAGAGAACTGAGTGATGTTGATATGGCCGTTTAAGTCATTGTGACTCACGCCCCTAACAACTACTGAAAGAGCTGGTACCCTCTTTCAGGAATCATTCCTTAGTCTGGCTCTCAACAGATACCTCTCTGATATGGTTGCACCTTCGGTCCAGCTACTCTGTATCCCTGAGCACTCAAGCTCCCTCACCAACGGCAAGGTCTCATGATTCATAGAGGAGGGAATGTTTCTAATTTTTCCTTAATCTGCCTATCTGGTATCACTTCATGACTGAAAAGAGCTCTGATCAGCTACTCTTCTATGATGGAATGATGTATATAGATGAAATTATCCAACACAACAGATTCCTTATGACACTTAAGCCTGATTATTCACTATGTTGGGTAAGCTGACTGAAGGGAAGCAGTGAGGCTGGTGCCATCTGCACACTTGTAGTGGAAATATACACAGATTACTTGGCAATTTGATATTGCTCATTACCCTTCAGATAACTGACTTGCTCTACAATCATGTCCTTACACTACTGTCATTTAACACTTTCAGTGCCAGACCTATAATGCAAAGATATTACCTCCAGTCCAACTGAATAGTTAGGAGTTCTTTCTGCTGGACCATGTGTATCAATTTGATACATTCCTAAAGTTCCGCATGGACCATGTGCATCAAACTGATAACACAGGTATTGTTAAAGTTGGGATTGATTTGTATCAATGTTATACACTGTAGCATTGATTGAAATGGTCCTATTTGTTGTTCTGGACAGCAGTAAAAGTTATATACCATTGGTTCATAAATTTTGTGTTGGTAGCCCTGGCAGTCAGCTGGTTTTAGAGGGAAAAATTTTAGAGATTTTAGCTACTTATCATATTTTTGAATTTGCTATTAAAAAGCAAGATTTGCAGCTATGCATCAGTTGACCGTAGACTGATCCAACTGGAAAAAAGTAGGAAGATATTTGATGTACTATGCTGCTTTAACAAAAATGTTTGATCGAAAGCTTGCTGTCCGGAAGACCCCTCAAGTCGATTTAAATGCTCAGTGTGTGAAGAAAAGTTAATTTGTATGGAGTGCTTTTTAAATCCCCATAAATCAACCAAAAAGTAATTGTACCACTTCAGCCAGTGAACAGTTTGTTAGACATTTCATATTATTGTAAGAATGTATTAATCATTTCAAAAATATTGCTATCAAAATAACTTCATACTATTATAAATAATGTTTTAGTAGTTGTAGATGAATTTGTTAGTGTATCGTAAATAAAATAATAATGAAGTTATTAGTTTGCTTGTTACAAATGAAACATCTGGACTTGCATTGTTATTTTAACTAAATATTTTCCAAACCTTTTCTCATTGACCATGTGTATATAATTGATACACACTATAAAACTTGACTTAAATGGGCTAAAATGTGTTTTTTATGTTTGTTCTCTCTCTCTCTCTCTCGTTCATAATATATTAGTCTTCATCATTATTTTTTCTTCTAAGTGCATTTATTAAAATTTGCAAAGTTTTTCTTCCTTAGAGGTAACATTTTAGTTTAGCTTTATAACAGCATTAAGCTTAATAATCTTTATTTTTATTTTTCAGTATACCAGTTTGATTTAGATTATTTGGGACAGGCTGGTCATAACACATTTTCTAGTAATTTAACAAGACAGTCATTATATGTAAAATTTGACCCGCTTGTTGGCCAAGTGTTAGCAAACACAGAAGAATCTCATTGTATTTCTAATGAAAGGTAATTAAAACTTTTTTCCTATATTTTAGTCTACTAAAACATTTATATGTATTAAAGTGCTTCTCGACAGAAATATAGTAATAAATAAATTATGATTTTATGTTAAAAAATGTGTGTTTGAAATTTTGACTGCTACATAACTGTAGATTAATATTTTTTATGATTTAATGTTAAAAAGATTATACAACAAAACTTATTAGAAAAGAAAAAATAGTTTCTGATGTAAAATCTTCTGAAGAGAATTATTTTACTTAGTTTAATTTATTAAACAATCTAAGGATGCAGTTTTACTGGTTGCTATCAGCATTTATTGATTTATATCACCATTAATGAACATAGTAACTCATGCCATGTAGAATTTATAACTAGGATTTTTAATAGAATCGTTCGAAATTTAAGTTTAATTATGTCTTATAGTTTCTTAAAATCACTTTGAGTCCAAAAAGTTAAACAGCAATTTATAAAAAAAAGTCAAGGTTTCATTAAGCTGGAGTCATTTTTAATCTGGAGAATCTTGCATTTGGAATATTGTTTTTGTCATCTTTTTTATGATTTGCAACTCAACATTTTTTTAAGAAATAGAATTTGTACATATTAAATTAATGATTCCTTATTATGATGTAATCTATATTCATGAAACTATTTAAGAAAATTATTGTATTGCATTATATTTTATGAAATTATTTTTATTGGGTTAAAATAAAATTTCTTAAAAATATTAGTTAGTAAAACTATTACTGTTTGACTAATTTAATTTCTAATTTCAATATTTTTTGTTTCTTTTTTATTTATATTAACTGTCATCATGAAGAAAAAATGTAGTACTTGTTTTATTTTTCATTTTAGATAAAAAAAAATTATAAAATCAAATGTATACGAGTTGTCTTATTTATTTTAGAAGAGAACTAGTTGGTAAGTTTTTTTTATAAATAAACGATCTTTATTACCGATTGAATATCATAGTTAAATGCCTTAGTAACTGTATGATATTCTGCTGGAAACAACATATGAGAGTATACTTCATTCTTGAAGAAATAATTTATTTCTTAGTTGATGTATTTTTAATCTCTGCCAAGCAGACTATGTACTTTCCATAAGTCTGTAGAAAATTATTATTATAAATAAAATTATTATTTACCTTCTGCATATTACATTACTGTTTAAAATTATGTCTAACATTTTGATAACTCATGACACTATATCAATTATTAGTTGCAAAGACTAAATTAAACTATAAATTGAGCCCCTAAGTTACGTTTCATGAATAAAATTTTGAGAAAAAGAAATAGTTCAATTTCCTTTTTAGTGTAAGTAATCAATTAGTGAAATGAGACAAGTAAAATCTGTATTATCAAACCTAATGCAGAATACATGTCTGACTTGTGGCAGAGTTTACAAGTAAACTCTGCCACAGTATTAACAATGTGTGTTTCATTGCTGTTTAGTGTTTTTGATTTCTGTTCATTTATGTTATGAGTTCATAGTTTGAGTGGTTTTTGCATTTGCTTAATTAAAATGCTTTAAAAGCTTCCATTAAATTTGATTCCTGCAGTATTTATAATCTTAATTGAAATTATAACAGACAATAACATAATTGAAAATATTATTTCATATTCATGAAATAATATGAATATAAGTAATTAAATTGTTAATTTTTATAATTAGTAGAAATGGTATTTACATAATGATATTGATATAATAAGTTATTAAAAAGCTCATAAAAAACATAATCTGTAATTAGCATTTCAAATAATATTGTGCATATTGCTTAAATAAATAAAAATACTATTGAATATTCCAATATATAACAGTTTGAAATTAAATTCATATAAATCTTAAAAAATAGATTAAAAATAAATCTAGGAAATTTTATTCCTAAAGATTAATAAATTATTACATTATTACTTGTGGCTTATTTCACCTTTACATTATCTATATCAATACATAAGCATAAATGTGAAATCATAATAAATTAATACAAATATGTAAATTAGATTATAAATGTTAAAACAATGTTTATGAGCATGTTAACAATCATAGGAACATGATATGAAAATAATTACATCAATAAAAAATATTACTTAAAAACATTTAAATCAATCGTTTGAGACTTGTAGTAGGCATAATTTATGCACAGGTCTTCTATTTGTGTTAAAACTGTTTAAAATTCCTCAAAATTAAGGATTGTTTGTCCAATTACACGAAGTATAAAATTTAACGCTTTTGATTACACTTTCCCATAAACAACCAAAATGGGGTGAAGAGGGAGGAATAAATGACCAGGTAATACATAGTGTAGTAGTGAACGCTTGAATGTCTGATTTTAGTTTTTATGAATTTAAAAACTGATACAACTTATAAAGTACATTTTTGCAGGAATTGAAGTTGGAACCCTTATCAGAAAAGGCTCATGTGGGAATACCCCAACATAATATAAATCCTTTAAATGTTGTTATATATTATTGTAAAGTGAGACCAGAAATTAATTTAAATGAATAGCTTAGTAGTGAAACATATGAAAAGTGTTATATAAGATTTGCTAAAAGTCTTAGACTTCTGCCTGCCATGACGAATCATTAGACTGCACAAGTAGTGAATGGTCGATTGGTTTTCTGATACAGAAATACTAATATTATTATTTTGTAGTTTGTTGGAAGATGTTTCAAACCGAACATTCATATTTTTAGCTCTTGCAACCTTTTGTGTATATTTATTAGCAATACTAATCGGTAGTTTTTTGGAAGGCACATGGAATTCATAATTCGTAACAGATCTTCTAATGGTCTGAGTACTATTTTGTTTTTGTTTTGCATTTGATTTTCTATTTTATTTTCATTTGTTACATTTGACTTCAAAGTTGTCATCGGTTCATTTATTTTAATATTACCGAACTGTTCCATCATTCTGATTTTTTTGTCCTTTGACATGAGATTGACCTCTCATATCTTTTACAATACATTTCTTCTGACTCTCTTTTTATAGAAACTGGCCTTAAAATACATTCAGCATTATGAAATGCAATTATATATTTGTTATCAAATTGTGATTTAATAATTCTAGAACATTAATGTAATTTTCATTTGTTATTGACAGATTTTTAATAATAGCTAAAGCTTGATCCTTCAAAGAAGAATGTAAATAGTATAATTTTTGAATATTAGATAAATTACCTCTATTATGTACTAAATCAATAAATGTATTAAAATAGTGCTGTAACACATTACCTCTAAATAAAGGTATGTTAATTGGTTGTAGTTGTCTTTGTTTAAATGTTGTATTTAAACTAAATTCTTGATTAGATGTTTTTTGACTATTATTTATTGTATGTTACAATTTGGATTCTATAATACACATCTTCTTCAACTTGTATATGATCCGAAGCTAAAAAAAATTCATCAAAATATTCCAATTCAGTTTCTGATTGAATGGTGTCATATTTGCCTTGCAATTCAAGAAGATTCCTTATTTTAATTTGTAAGGTGAGAATATCACCTTGAGAAGGATCATAATTGTGAGTAAATATGCCATTCCTGGTTATAGCGGCCTTTACTAACCCTCTTAGTCTAAATAATTGTTCCTTATCCATAATAATAGCAATTTACATTAACAATGTGAATTATTAACAAAGCAAATTAAATATGAAATGGATCAAATTTTATTATTACGTAAATGATGAGACAATGTAAATTAAATGTTAATAATAAATTAATGCTACACAAATGATGTAGATGAAATTGCTGGGAACCGCTTTATTGTAATTGTTTAAACATTAAAATTATTGAAAATTTCTGGTTATATCCGCGATTCTGGAAGATCAAAATGATGATTTTTCAAGATTGTAGATTATTTCCTTAGTTCGGATGTTGAATAATAAGTCAAACCTTGGTTTAATACCTCTGATGGGTTTAAATTATTCTAAATATTTGTTGTTCGCTGGTTCATGCAAACAAATAAGTCTTGACTTCGTTTATAATATAAATTGTTTTTTTTTATAATCTTGAAGTTGTAAATTATATATTTAACATTATTACATTAATTACTTGTATATTCATAACAAACATAAGGAGTCTGGATGAAGGAATGGGACTAAACTATTCTAATAATTTTTTTAAGCTTGTCCTATTGGTATAAGTTGACAGTTTGTCTGAAAAGTTCCCAAACTAAATTTCTGTAGTTGATACAAGTAGCACCATCTCTTGGACAACCAAGGAACTATGTAGTACGATGTCTGGTGAGTGTGTGTACAAACTTTCATCACATTTCGTCGCTCCAGTCCCAAGTTATATTCGGCTGCATATGTTGTGTTAATGTGACCTTGTGCAAGCTTGTGACTTGGAACACAGAAGCGTGATAAAATTTTCTTTCAACTTCAAAAATTTTTCACTGAAACTTATTCTATGATACAGCAAGAACTTGGTGATGAAGCCTTATCTTGTACTATAACATAAACGTAGTGGAAGCGGTTTAAAGACTGTAGAGGGTCGTTGGCTGACGACAAATGAAACTGGAATTTGTTAACAGCTGTTCACAACAAAAATGTTGCAAAAGTGTGCGCACAACTAGTCAAACTGTGGATTCTAAATTCTATTTGGAAGTAATGAAATGCCTGATGCATTGCATTCATCAAATCAGGCCCAAGTACCAGGATCCGGGCTGTTGGACTTTCGTGCACGGACTATGTCTCAGCACACACGGCAGTTTTAAGTCATTATGATGCCGCAAATCAAATCATCGTCTAATCCCGCCCAACTTTGCTCCAACAGATTATTTTTTGTTCCTGAAACTCAAGTTGAAGATTAAAGGCCGCTTTTTCAACGACATTCCAGCCAGTCAAAGGGCTTGCACCAAGCAGTTGAAGGCAATCCCACAAAGTGATTTCTCCATAGTGTTTGATGGGCTCTACTGGCGCTGCAACAAGTGTACAACTAGAGAAGGGTTTTATGTAGAGGGCTGATGTAGTAAATTTGTTATTTAAATTTATAGTTTTATTTAATTTAGTTCAGGAACTTTTCAGACGTACTGTGTATAATTATAGTTAATATAAATAAACAAGAGCAACTTACCAACAATTGAATTAGACGTGTTTAAGCAATTTTGGAATTAAAGTGTATCTTCAGGAACTCTCATATTGTCCTATTTATTATAACATTAATTAAAACCACGAGTAAAATAAGAAAATCGTGATATTTATTTAAAAAATGATGACCAACTATAATGTTTTAAGCAAGTATCATGATTTTCATAATTTTACACGTGACGTTTTTAATTAATGTTATAAATAGGACAAATACGTGAAATTTAATTCCAAAAGTGCTTGAACACGTAGAATTCAATTATTGGTAAGTGGATTTTTGTGTATATTAGTTTATAAGTTTTGTGAATTATTTTTACTTTTAAATTTAAGAGCATAGTTAACCCAAAGCATTTTAAACAGTACCTAATTATGTATGATCTAATTATGTTACTGATTTATTTGCATTGATTTTACCTCTTCCTATTTTTATAGAATATTTCTCTTAATGAATTAATAGACTGATGAGATACAAATTCCTCGAGTTGAGGCTTAGCTGCAGTAATGGCTGTAAAAAACTAAATGAGATAGAAAATTGAGGAATTGCTGTAATAGCAATAATTAAATTTTCAGTAATTCAATTTAAACCAAAATAAAATTAAGTATTATTAAATTTATTGTTTAATTTATTAATTATTTTTTATTTTTTCCTAGTGAGGTGGCTGTTTGTGAAGAAAGTGTTCCAGTATTGAGAACACCAATGAAAAACCCTCCACTAGATGATGGTAAATTGATATCATTAACTCCATCTGGCCCTTCACATGTGACTGTGAGTTTACCTTTTTTTATTAAAAGTGTGTACGAGTTTATATTTAATTATTTACATCATAATAGAAATTTGCAGAGTGAATTGAAATGTAGTTATTAGCAGTAGAAGGAGAAGAAATGTAACTTATAAAATGGTGAAAATCAAAAAAAAATTTGCATGCAGTACAATAAAAAAATATTTATCAAATTAAATTTCATATTTTTACTTCTGATTTTGTTATTGAGCTGTGTATATGAGGATCGTGTGAAAAGTTCTGGGCCTCACACAGAGATGACATTAGTTATGCTTAATTTCTCGAAGGTGTTGGATGATTCCATTCTTCATTAATTTACTACAAGAATCTCAAATTGCTGCATCACTTAGTATAGTATTTGCAGTCTGTCAAAGTGGAAAATTAGAGCAGCTGTTTGAAAAATGGAAAAACTGGAAATTCGTGCAGTGATAAAATACTTTTTTCTGAAAGGCTAGAGTGCAAAGGAAATTAAAAGAAATGCTAGGTCAACACACACCTAGCGGTGAACCACGCAGTGGGGACGTCCTTCTTAAGTAACTACGCCAGTAATGATAAAAAGTTCATAAAATTGTTTTCGCAGATTGACAAGTGACAGTAAACAAGTTAGCAGAGTCTGTGGGTATGTCAATAGAATGCTTGCACATTATTTTGCACAATCACTTGGACATGAATAAGCCAATGTTGCTGCATTTGCTCAAGTCGACCAAAAACAGTACAAAAAAAACATTAAAAGTATTTGTCTTGAGCTCTTTCAGCACAATCCAAAGAAATTTTTACGTCAATTTGTGATGGTTATTAGACTGATCTGATTCCCAGTGACTGTCTCTTGCTTCCTAACGTAAAAAAATTACTTAGAGGGAAAAGATATTTGATCAGTAGTGAAGTTACTGCTGTTGTAGATGGTTATTTTAAGGAATTTGATAATTTGACTTAATGACTATGTTGAAAAATAAACTAAATGTATCCAGAAAAATGTTTTCTCATCTAGGCCTGGAACTTTTTTCACCCCACCCCAAAATTTCTCCTTTGGAAGTAGCAGTCTGAATGATTTATTTGGATTTGCATATTTTCACCTTATACTGAAATAAGTAGATCTATGCATTTATGAATGTACATAAACATGGGCATTCATAGTTCTCTAATGAACAGAAGAAAGAAAAATCTTATCTAAAAACTGATGCGATTTTTGTTCATTTGTGTAAAAATTCTTTTTCAGATTAACTTGTTTATTAGATTGTATCAGAGAGATAATGTACAAATTGGAGCAAATAAAAGGAGGATAGCTTGATGAAATCATAGCCATACTTTAAAAAAAAATGTTTGAAGCAAAAAAACTGTAAATTGTAATTTTGTTGTGGCTTTGTAAACTATATATGTAAAAGGTTTTTACATTTAGATACTGTAATTCATAATAGTTGAGTGTTTTCATTAGTTATTACATGTTCACTGTTTAGTGTAATAATTTTTTTTATGGTGATCAAATTAAAAAGAATAAATTCTAATTACTTAAGATTTTCGCCAGTTTTTTAATCAAATATTTTAATTTCACCTTTTATTATTAAGTGTTATGTAACTTATTATTAAAAAGTTACTGCAAAATAGAAAATGTACAGTGATAATAGCATATTTTTTGTGTAATTTTTATATTCCATAGTTAAATTAAAAATTCAAACCTTAATTTGGAATAATTCAAATTATTAAAAGATATAAAAGTCTAATTTATAAATACATTAAACCATATGTAATATATTATGGCGTTTTCCAATCAGGTTATTACCATCTCTACTTTCAGATAATTAAAATCATTTCTTTTTATGATCAAAACATGGAATCCCAATGTGGTTGGTTTAATCAGCAGCAATCTGTATATTTTTAATTATATAAAATCTGATTTGTAGGTTTTGCTGAATAATGATTGACCAAACTGATTATATTTTGAGTTTCCAACAGACCCAAAAAAGGGGTTTTTAAACAAATGTTAATGCAGATTTGTTTTTGTGTGTCTGTTCATTTCACCACCACCGAGTCAATTACACCCAAAGTTTGAATTTACTGTCAGTTTGTCCACATGTTATTCAGTATTTTATTTCAAAGTTTTAATTTAAAGGACCATCTTTTTTATCCCAGTCAGGTATAGATTTTCAGAAAAGCAGTATTCTTGAAAATAACTAAAATAATTTCATGGTCATCCAGAACTTATCTAGAATAATTCTGGAAACTCTCAAGCTCTGAAACTGCGTAGGATTACATATCGGTGATGAAATACGATTTTGGTCTATGAAGTTGAATGCTCTTCTTTCAGTCAGTTGCGTCAGCTGTGAGTAAATGAAAATGGCCGGGTCAAGCACGTCGTGTAATCTTACATTGGAACAAATTATTGAATGTTTAGATGAGACATGTGACAGTAACATTAGAATATTTGATAGTGGTAGTGAATATGATAGTGACGAAAGTGATGAAGATTTTGTGCCAGAAAATCGTAATGAAAATAAAGAAGATTCTGAACAGAGTAATGGCGATAGTGATGATGATATTGATATAAAAGTGAAGCGTACAAGAAAAGACATAGATTAGAAATGGGAAAAAGTGGATGATCCTCTGCTGAAAATTTGGTTTAAATTGGTGTAATAGTTTTGAAGCTATAATTTTTTACTTTTAGTACTGTAATACAGCTGCTGGTTGGGCATTTAAATTACTGGAAGTAGGTTAGGGCTTTAAAAATTTAAATACCGGCTTGAAGGGTTAAAAATGAGTTGCACTTTAATCAGCCTTAATGTTTTAAATAAATATTATTTAAATATAAATATGTAATATTTAAAACATATTTTATGTTTTATATGAGAAATTTTGTCTTTACTATTGCTGGATTGTTCATTCGTGTTTGAATTGCATCTTGGAAAAATAAATATCAATTTTTGTTCTAGGAATTTCAAACTAATAAGAGCGAAGCAGCTGCTGCAGAGACTGATGATGAGCTTAGCGGAGACTGTTAGTATAATAAAAATGTTAATTATTGTTTATGCTTTCATTTTAGAGCTCTTGTTTGTATAATTTTTTTTATATTTCTGATTATTAGAGTATTGTATTTTATTAATTTTATTATCTAGTATAATTCTCTTAGTTTATTTCTTTGTTCAATATATCATTCTTACTTTATTTTTTTTTTTAAATTTGAATGATGATTGTAGAATATTAAGTTCATCAAAAAATTCGGAAATTAAACTATTAACATTATCTGTCTGTTGATTGTATTGGGTATTCATAAATTTGTTATTCAAAAGTAACTTTTAACAATTAAAAAAGTAAATAACTTAACAAAAATGTGTGATACAACACTGAATATAATATAAATTCAAGTTTCATTTACATATGTTTAATATGCCTACCTTTGATTAATAACAGCAATGTCCCATCTATAATCAGTTTCCTGCCAAATCCTATGAAGTATGTCTTGATCTATGGTGGGCAACTACTTGTGTTTTCTGGTGCCGCAGCTCACTGACATTTCCTGGAAGCAGAGGAACAAACACTCTATCTTTAACATCCATTGGAGTTAAATCGCGTGATTGTGGTGGCCAGGAAATTGTTCCACCATGTCTGTCCACTACTTTGCTATTATGATACATGACAACTTCTCGATGATGATGTGGGGCATGCCATCTTGCTGGAAAGTGAATTCTGTACTCATATCCAGTTGTAATTGTGGCATTAGATAATGTTAAGTATGTCCAGGTACAATATGTCAATTACAGTTGACTTGGCAAAAAAAAAAAAACACTGTAAATTTTGTGATAGCTTACAGCACAAAAAACATTTACCTTAGACAAGTCTGGTACATGTTCAATGTGTGATGCACTGAAATATAGAAGTACTGGAATGGGCACTGTCTATGTCCAACGTGAGCGGAAAACGAACGTGAGACAGATAGATTTAGAGGTATAGTTTTCATTGTCGCACAGTGCAGCGCATGCACATTGTACCTAACATACCGTCCCTTCAGAAAGTGATTCCATAAAACTTAATTATAGTTAATATTAAGTGATAAAATCTCATAATTCTATTTAATAGAAAAATTTCAATGCTTATGAATATTAAATAAATGTTGAGTTAATCATTGTATCATATAAATGCTTTTTATAAAAACTTTTTACAATAACTTGAATTATGAAAGATAACTTGTGATTTGTGATGAGAGAGATCGTCACAAACTTTTTGAACGGACTGTAGACAAAGAGAGTATAGATCTAAATCAGCTATCTTTGTTGGCACAGATTTCTAACGCTAGTACCCATTGCAGTATTTCTATATTTCAGTGGTGTGATGCGGATTCCTATCACCCCATATCTGAACATTATGTCGATTCACTTAACTGCTGGTACAGAAGGTTGCTTCATCACTGAACACAATTTTATTAAGATTATTTTCTTCAGTCTCAATCTTGTTTAAGGGAGAAACCCTACAAGAAAAATCATTTTTTAAGCTCATGTTACAAGTTCCAGGTCCTTCTAATTAATTTCACTATTGCATTACCATCATTTTTTATTAAATATTTACGAAAATAATTTCCCCACCCCTTAATCCTTAGTCCTTAAAACAAGGATTAAAAAAATTGTAACTAATGTAGTTTTAAATTTTTTTTTTAAATTGAAGATACAAAACTGTTCTATTTTTCTAATATTTAAAGCAATTTCTCATGAATGGGAAATTTGGTAAAAAAAGGTTTTTCAAACAATATTGTATATTTTTTTTTATTTTCCTTCAGCAATTTCAGTGTATCCATACTTGGAAAAATAAAGCAAAACTTACTAAAAAAAGTATTAAAAAAATTCTCTTCCTGTTAAGGAACTTAAGTTATGATTTTTTTCATGTCAAAAAAGATTTAAAAAGAACAAACTTACAAGAAATGACATTCAAAGTTACAAAATTACATGCAGATAATTTTCTCTCTTTATACCTTATCTAATTTAGAATTCCCCAGCTGCATATGTGATGCCTTCTGCTTCCATTTTTCTTTTCTTTCTTTATCTGTTCCATTTGCAGTCTACTGCTTTCCTTTAATTTTGATGAGCACCTCATGATAATTTAATTTTTCCTTCGGTGATCGTGTCTTCTTGTTAAGATTCCACTGATTTTCCCTGGGGATACAGAAGCTCCTTCCATACTACATAATTACTGCTATGTTACTAAAATTAAACTCGCTCATTGCCTCAGCCAGTGCTGCTTCTACTACTGATTGCGAAAAACCTTTAGTTTTCTTGCCCTTTTTTCATAAAAGACTGAAAACTCTATTGGCATTTTGTGTTCTTCCTTTCAGACACAGATTTAATAAATTTTCATCAGTGAGCTTTCAATAAATTGTCAATGTGCTTACGTGGTTTTTCATTTGTAGCCAATGCTAGATTGTCAAAACACCAATCAATCTTGTCTTGTAGGGCATTTTGTGTGTTTTGGCTCAGCATAGCTAATATTGTTTGTTTAATAGATTTGTTATCTTTACTTGTATAAACTGCTACAACAATGCCATAGTATACTTTGTGAGCTTCAAAATTGTGTTCTCTTTTAAACTTCCTGAGCTTACCCCTCTAATGTAATCTTTTGGGCCTTACAAATCTTTACTGTATTTCCTAATGCCATCCCTTATCGCAAAATTAAACTATAGAGTAGCCAGATATGTAAGTATTTGTCATACTTTTAAATTCAATTTTCTCAAAAGCATATTTTTATCTGAAATGGAAATTGAATTATTCTTTTTTTGTTTTAAACTTTATTTCTTGCATTAAATTTTGTGAAATAAAAGTTGTAAATTACATGTGTATAAAGATTTGGTCAAAGAATTTTTTCCCCATATTTATGAAATTTTATTTATTTTTGTTAATGAAATTGTAAAGAAAATTTTATTTTGTTTGCAATTCATAAGTGTCTAATAAGTCATATTCAAGATGTGGGTTATGTATTTCTTTTCATATGTTAGTATATAATGGTGTTATTATTTTTTACTTTCTGTTTACAGGGAAAAAGAGTGATTAAAATAAACTAAGCAAATTGCTTTACAAAAATCTTATTAGGTACATTTTAAAAATGGTATTATTATGTAACTGTACTGGTACATTTTAAATTAAAAAGAATTAATTAGTATTATAAAGTACTGAATTGTTACAGAAAAGATTCTTTTTATCTTTTTCATGTATTGCAAGTATAGAAGATGTAGCTATTTCTTAACTGAACATCATAATGTGAGTGGTAATGTCACATTACCACTCACAACATTAAACAGTGTCATTTTTTCAGATGTAAAATCCTCAAGAGTCACTAGACAGGACTTAACCATTTACCCAGCAAAAACTGGATTTCATAACATTGGGGGTTTTGCCCCCCAAAAGACTGCTGAAGTCTCTCTCTCTCCTCACATACATTTTATACACTGAAGGTGTGGATTGTTAGTCTTTGTTGCTTTGTAAGAGGCTGAAATACCAGTAGATTAACTTTTTTATTATTTTGTAATATCTAAGTCTTATTTTACTTAGATAAGCAATTATGAATGCCTCATTCTCTTTTTGTGTACATTTTTAATAAAAATATGCACTTTTACTAATTCTGTATCCATTATCCTGCTTGGAGTATTCTAATCCTTCACCTTCTAGTATTAAAACAAATAACCAACTGCTTCTTTATATTTGAAATCTTTTTCTTATCTTAAAATATTACTGATTTGCCTTTTATCTTCTGCTTTTCCCATTAATCATACTTATCTCAAATAAGGATTATGTCATAATTTTTTCTAAATACTTTTAACCCTTTTAAAAGTGTTGCTTTGGAATTAGAGCTTTTCATAAAAAAATACAATTTTATAATTATATGTTCTAAAGATAATCACAGAAATATAAAATATTCCTGATTTCAGAGTATCTAGAATTTAGTATTTTATTATTATAAAAATGCTAAGCCTTCTCCCCTTTGTTTTACCATTATGATAGTATCACAGTTAGAGTTGCCGCATTGCTAGTCTTATCAGATTTAGCTCTTCATATAAGGATTCAAAGAATAACATAAACTTTAATATTTATTTTCCTTCATTATATACTAATTTTATTTCAATTAATCTATGGTAATAAAACTGTGTAGTATACATTATTTTTATATATTCCTTGTGAGAGAAAACATTATTATTTATGTACTTTAATTTCTTTTGTTTGATTGACTGATGTAAAATTACTGTTTACAGCAAACATTTTAGATAATACAGTACAAGAGAACGTAGTACCATCTAAAACACTGATGAAGAATCCATCTACTGATAAGAAAACACATCCATCTACTAGTAGTTCAACTCCTCAGGTAAACGCTTTTACTGTTCGTTATTTATATGTTTGTTTACATATTTTCTGTCATGTTATAAATACGTCTAATTTTCTGTGAATAATCATTTTAAATAATTATGTGTCACCTAGTTGCCAACTTCTCTCTCTCTCTTTTTGGTTTTGTTTTTCTTATAACAAATATAAAAATTGAGCCACTTAATAAGATAAAATGTTACAAAATTTCAGTTTTAATTTGTTGTAGTGTAAAATTTAAGAGGGTGTAATTAGTTGATAAATAATCAAGTAAACAATCTTTTTTTGAGAGATCAACAATATAACAACAATTAAAACAACCATATTTTCGTTAAAAGATCTGAAACTGGATTTGTTTTACATTGATAGCTGTGCTTGTTAAACGCAAGTGTATTTTTCCTATAAAAAAAACTACATTTTATTGCTTATTAATGTATAATTTTTTTAGGGCTAATGTCATAAAACTAAATTCTAAATATAGTAGTCTGTAAATAAATTTAATGTGTTTAATATTTTAAGGATAAGGAACAAAGTACTCCAAGAAGTGGGCCAAGGACAGTTGTAAGTCAAGAAGTTTATCACAAAGAAATGCAGAAATTACAAGACCTAATGGCAAAACAGGATCAGATGTACAAGGTATTGTATTGACCTTATTTTAACTTGTGTAATTAATGAATAAAATTTTAAATACAAAAGATTTTAATCATTATAAAAATAGTCTTCACTTGGTGTGTTGACCAAATTTCTTGTACTCACTAGAAGAGAATACTGTGCTTGTGTTCAATTGAAGTGCAAACCAGACTGCCAAAAGAATGGTTAATTCTCAGAATAATTATTGTTAATAAATAATCATTATCTTTGGTCTTTAAGACTACCTTCAATCTTTATTTTTTAATTATTATTTATATCAAAGGTTTATTAGTTTACTTTTTTGTTTCTGTAATTTATGAATATATTAACTAGAAAGATATATATTTTTTGTCATGGTAAAATTATAATTCTGAATCAGTAAATTAGCCGATTTATGTAAGGATTTATTGGGCTATGTAATATAATGTGGGGTGGGTTTATACAAATTGCCTCACTGTAATTTATGTAATGAAAGTCAATATAAGCCTCTCATTTGCCATCTTATTTAATATTAGTATTTTTATTACTAAACAAAATTCTGTTTTTTTATTTAATAATTACTGTTTATATATATATATATATATATTGAAAAATAATATATTAAAAAAAGAAAATTGGCTTGACATAATCCCACAAAACATTATTATTAACAAAAAAACATTAGAGATTAGAATAGAATAGGATCATCTAGACATTCTAATTTTATATTACACTTTTCTATTAATTAGTTGGCATAAATTTGGAATTTAAATTCAAACATATTTCCCTTCTCATTTGTATAATGTAAAAAAAATGTAATCTTCCTGGGTCTGAAGATGAATAATTTTAAATGTATTTGTTCATTTTCTTTTGTATATAATTAGTGTACAATTTTAATATTAAATGATGGGTAACATTCTTCAAAAACTATATTATGAGTTAATTATGATATATACCAAATCTCAGACATAATATTTGTTTTGATTATTTCACAGCAGTTCGTTATTTTTATATCATTTTATTGACTTATTAATTAACAATTATTATTATTATGTTGATACCATTTATATGCAAATTGTACAGGAATGTAAAATGTACTTCAATTCAAATTTGAAGTAGTACCTTCATCTTTTGTCTAGAAAACATATCCGGGTTTGAATCCTAGTCAGACTTGAGAATTTTGATAAGCTACAAATATTTCATATCATTTCCATGCACATTTAAGAAAAAAAAAAAATATATATATTTTTTTAAAAGGGAAAAGTTTTAATGTTTTTTTTACAAATACAAGGTGTGTTCAGACAGTAGGTTACTGTTTACTTATATTGCTGTTGTTCTATGCTAACATGCTGTCATTCCTTGTTTGTTACCTCTCTTCAAACACCATTACAAGCAATTTATTGCGCGTTTATAAATATTTCCAACATAAAAATGTTTAAGACAGTTGAAAGATGCACAAATACGCAGTTTAACAAAGACAAGGAATTGTGCACTATGAGACATAGTGTCTCACTGTCTGTTTTAAGAATAGGAATCCAACTGAACAAATTTGTGTCTTGATTGTGTCAACATAAGCATTCAGACTGATTCAATTGTCATCACTAAAGATAATCTGTTTAAAATTTGTACTTCATTATGAATGAAAGATCTAAATTAGTTCCAGTATAATGATTGATTACATTCTTAAGCTGTAATAATACAGATACAATTTTACTTTCTTAGTAGTTGTCTGAACACTTGAATTAATAAACCTGCTTCCAAAAGAAATTTTTTAACGTTTTCTTGAAGAATTGAACAATCTTCTTTCAAACAGTTCACTAACAAAAATATTGTCATTTTTTTGGCAGAGGAATACCTTCAAATTTTAATTTAAATGATTTTAGTTGAGAAACTAAGTTTTTCATACATGGTATAGTTCAATGATGGTGAACCTTTTTGAGAAGTGGGTCAAATTTTGTTCATTATTTTATTTTATGCTAGCCCAGTTGTCACTTGGAAAGGGAGGAGGGCGTGTTAAAGAGTACCAATAATTTGGAAACACCAAAAATTTGTTAACAGAAAAAACTTGAAGTTGACTCTTTTTTGTGGTTCTCACTTTTAAAGTCCTCTAAAATGTTTACATTTCCCTTTTGTTTTAAAACTTTTACTTTTGCAAGTGAAGAGCAAAAAATAAACGTCAACGTAAAAATTGATATCATGAATTACCGCACCAGGTGACAGCATGCCTAATGGCGCCTCTGGACTGAGTATTTGAATGAACAAGGAATAAAGGAATTTTTTTCTTTTTTTTTTTTGTCTTCAGTCATTTGACTGGTTTGATGCAGCTCTCCAAGATTCCCTATCTAGTGCTAGTCGTTTCATTTCAGTATACCCTCTACATCCTACATCCCCAACAATTTGTTTTACATACTCCAAACGTGGCCTGCCTACACAATTTTTCCCTTCTACCTGTCCTTCCAATATTAAAGCGACTATTCCAGGTTGCCTTAGTATGTGGCCTATAAGTCTGTCTCTTCTTTTAACTATATTTTTCCAAATGCTACTTTCTTCATCTATTTGCCGCAATACCTCTTCATTTGTCACTTTATCCACCCATCTGATTTTTAACATTCTCCTATAGCACCACATTTCAAAAGCTTCTAATCTTTTCTTCTCAGATACTCCGATTGTCCAAGTTTCACTTCCATATAAAGCGACACTCCAAACATACACTTTCAAAAATCTTTTCCTGACATTTAAATTCATTTTTGATGTAAACAAATTATATTTCTTACTGAAGCCTCATTTAGCTTGTGCTATTCGGCATTTTATATCGCTCCTGCTTCGTCCATCTTTAGTAATTTTACTTCCCAAATAACAAAATTCTTCTACCTCCATAATCTTTTCTCCTCCTATTTTCACATTCAGTGGTCCATCTTTGTTATTTCTACTACATTTCATTACTTTTGTTTTGTTCTTGTTTATTTTCATGCGATAGTTTTTGCGTAGGACTTCATCTATGCCGTTCATTGTTTCTTCTAAATCCTTTTTACTCTCGGCTAGAATTACTATATCATCAGCAAATCGTAGCATCTTTATCTTTTCATCTTGTACTGTTACTCCAAATCTAAATTGTTCTTTAACATCATTAACTGCTAGTTCCATGTAAAGATTAAAAAGTAACAGCGATAGGGAACATCCTTGTCGGACTCCCTTTCTTATTAGGGCTTCTTTCTTATGTTCTTCAATTGTTATTGTTGCTGTTTGGTTCCTGTACATGTTAGCAATTGTTCTTCTATCTCTGTATTTGAACCCTAATTTTTTTTAAATGCTGAACATTTTATTCCAGTCTACGTTATCAAAAGCCTTTTCTAGGTCTATAAACGCCAAGTATGTTGGTTTGTTTTTCGTTAATCTTCCTTCTACTATTAATCTGAGGCCTAAAATTGCTTCCCTTGTCCCTATACTTTTCCTGGATAAAGGAAAGCACATGTATATTATGAAATATTCTTTATTAATAAATATATTTACAGATATGTGTTTCTTAATATTAAGTTCATATTCCACATTCATTAGTTTAACAGTTTTGCGGTCAAATCATTTCCACGTCTACTTCTGTTGGTTGATTTTACAAAATTCATTGAGGAAAACAGTTTTTCACATGAATATGTGGACCCAAACATTATTAAAAAAGCATTAGCAATTTCTTAAATGATATAAAATTTTTTCGTAAAGAATCGCATATGTTTAATGTAATATTTTCAGTTTTTAGTGCAGGATCATTATTATCTGCACTTCATTCAGAAATTTTTCCTTCTGGTTGGGAAATCAATTTTTCAAATTTATTTTTCTACACTATGCTGCTTTGAAATTCAAGTAATTCCATTTCTAAATCATGGGATAAACTCCATCGTTTCGAATTTCCTTTTGTATAGATATAAAATAAGTGAAATGTACTTTCCAAACTTTTAATTGATTAAATCTCTCCTAAAAAGCTTGTTTTATTAACTGCATAATAATTAAATTGGATTTTAAGTGAATTTTCAAAAATTATTATATTTTTAAATATTTTTGTAATTGAGGAAAATATTTCATGATTTTCATTTCCAAATCTTAGTGAAGATCTCAAGTTTTGTCATAAATATTTTCAAACATCATTAATACAACTTGACCATTTTGCTTAAGTTTTTTTATTCAGTTCATTAAAATGCTGAGTGATTTCACATAAGAACATTAAATCATTTGACCGATCTATCTATATTTGAAAATTTTTCCTAACTATTATTTTTATCATTCAAAAAGAACTTTATTTCTTCTAATAAATTGACAGACTGATTAAGAACTTGCTAGACACATATGCCAAGGCTAGTTGGTACATCCACATTCTATGATGCAACAAATTTACACACAAAGTTTATGACCAACTGTTATACTTTGGTGCAGTGATAGAGAAAATCAGTTAGCCAAAGTCCATTTGGAAATATTTTTTTGTTTGACATTAGATATTTATACTTTAATATTATAATATTTTTGATTGTCTGTTCTCTTTTATATAAAAAATATATTTATGAAAATCAATGCATGGTATAGTTATTTTCATTTTTAAGGTTCTAGGTTCAAGTCTTAGATCAGGCTTGATACTTTTATGAAAATTCATATCTCACCACACAAACTAAACTTTTTTTGGGATGTACTTATAATTATTCAAATGAATTATATAAATGATTGACCAGTTTTCTGTTGTAGTAGACTTATTGTATTTTTTTATAATATTATTACAAATACCTTCAGTATACTTTTCTTTTTTTTACATCTTTTATGATTTATCTTAAAAACATTTCATTATTCAATTCACCTGGAAATCAGTCCATAGATTACATATTACTTTCTGAAAATACCACATCCATATTTGCTTCAAGAAAGGTTTCAAGACATTAGAACTTAATACAGTATTAATGTAAAATTTGAATGCAAATTTTGTTTTACTTATTTTTTGTTTGTTAAATTTTGGAGTATTGTTTCAGGATGAATTAAAAAGTAAAAGTGATCATATAGAAAAGCTCGAGAAAAAAATAGAGAAATTGCAATGTGAAATGGGAGAAAAAGAAAGTAAAACCCAAAAAGAACTTCAAAAACTTGAAAAAGAAAAGAAAAGCAAACAACAATTGGGGTATGTTGAATTTTTCTATTTTTACAATCGCAAAAGATTTCCCTAATATGTTTAAGGAAAGGTAGGTTTAGTTATGTATCAGTAAAAAAGAAATAATTTACACTTCTCTTGCCTTCTTTTACCTCAGAGTTGTACTTACCAAACAAGACACTCTGAAAACCTACTAAATATGAGTTATTTATCCAAAAATTGTTCATCATGAGAACATTCTCATGTGTGTTATGTACATAAGAAGATGTCTCCATGTAAAAATGTATTAACTAGTGGTTGCTCAAATTCCTGAAGAAAAGATGAGTTTTTTCCCCAAAATTGAACTGTGACATTTTTCCTGTCCGTCCTCTTTGTTTGTTAATATTGGAATCCTATTATTAAATCTTATTTTTTAAAGCTTTGATAAAAAGAAGATTGTGGTTTGTTTTATCAGGCTTCAATTAAATCTAGGTAGTCTTGCTATGTTTTCACCATAAAACAGTTTTGTTAAAACCATATATTTTTTTTTCTTTTGAGTACAGAAATGGAATTGCTGTAACTGACTTCAGAGTAGTATGCGAATATGCTCTTTCAGCAGGATAGAGCTACGTATTGTAATGCTAGGGTACCAGTGAGTGTTTTGAAGGATTTGTTCTCTACTAATGTAATCTCTTGAAATTGGAATACCACTGGCCACATGGATTACCTGATCTGAGTGCATTTGATTTTTTCCATAGGGTGACATCTCGGCCATGATGAGTCAACACACTAAAATAATGAATTCAGGAAGAAATGCTAAGTTTCCACATATGGCTAATTGAATGAGAAAAAATGGAAGTCATTTTCAGTAAATAAAATAAAATTCCTCTATATACATTTTTTTTTTTTTAAATTGAATGTAATTATTTAACAGTGTCTTTAAAAATGGGTTATTTCATCACTGAATCATTTTTTATATGTGTTAGTAATATGTTAAATAATAATTTGTTCATTTTGCATATTAAGTTTACTAAGTATTCTATCATGGAAGCATATTTGTTCCGTTTTGTTTGTTGTGTATTGCTTTTTCTTATTTATTACTATAAACTTAGAAGATATTGCCCAGTAACTCTTGACTTGAAGATTAACATAAAATCTAATATGAATGTTCATCCTAAATGAATTCTGTAATGTATCTAAAATAAATATTAACACTAAACAATGATTTAAACAGTGAATAAAATATTATCTAACTTTATGGATATTTTCTACATTTATTTTCATATTCTGTTACCTCTGTGGTGCAATGAATAAGCCTTGCAGTGATCACCAAGCAAGATTCACTTGTAAACACTTGTGTTGAGGATAATCTGTTGCCTGCTGACGATTGATATATATTATAATAAAGTAGCCCTTCATATAGTTGCTTGTCGATAAATATGTATGTAAATAAAAATATTTGTTATGTTAATGAATTTTGTTGTTTAACAGGTTAATTCTAGAAGAATATGAAAGAACAATTTCGCAGTTGTTGGCTCAGAAAGAGGAAGAGAAAAAACAGTTTGAAAGTCAAAAAGAAACTATCATGAAAGAACGAGACACTGCAATGACTCATCTGAACAATCTGGAAATTGCTTTCAATGATGTGCATCAGTAGGTTACATTTTAAACCTTAGGCATATTTTATGATTGCACTTTGCATTACAAATTTATTTAGTTTGAATGTATCTTTTTCTAAGTAATTATGCAATTAGCTTATAAAGTAAACAGAATTATCGCATGAATGTTCAGGTGGCTGATTCATAAGCATCTCCTGTAAATACTGACACATATAAAAAAACTACACGACGTTAATATTAAGTAACCATGTGCTATTATATTTACAAAAATTATGCGCATACTTTAAATGTAAATAAATTAAGACTTGTTAAATGATCAATTGATCATTATCAATTAACATAAAATATTTCTTACCTTGTTTGACACATCTGATAACCCATGTGTGTATTTTATTCATTAAAATTGTTTGTTACATAGTTTCCTTGAGTTTTTTAAATGAAATTGTCAATTGTTCAGTAACGGTAAAACTTCACTGATATTTTAGATTGTAAATTTCTATTATGATAATAAACAAATAACAAATTTAATTCAGTTTTCATCATCCGATTGTGAGAAATCCTTGGTGGTGTCAGTATTAAGAGATAATGGAAGGCTCAGTTCTGTTTTCTATTATATTGTTCAATACCCAATAATTTGGTTCAACAGTATTTTCTGATTCTATTAAACTTTTGATTTGTCCTCAAGTTAATCAATTGGGCTGATTTCACATTGATAGGAAGGTAATCAATGGACGGTTTTACTACTAGGTCTTAACTCATCAATTTTATGTACATTAAAATTAGTTTTAATATGCAAAATCCTTTGCAATTATTGGACCTTAAGTTCATCCTCCTCAAAAATCACTTCTTCTGAACTAAGGCATATTTTGATATAATTCCTTTTCAAAGACACAGCTGGAATTTTTTCCTTTTTATATGAATTATAAGCGGGATTGTCTAAGACAGTAACTGAATTATCTTCTAGAAGAGGTAACTAAACCATTTCTCAAAAGACGTTCATGTTCCCCCATTCATCTTGTTATGATAGTCTTTGTAGATTTCAATTAAAAAATCCAGAGACCACCATTATTAACAAACGCAGTAATTACCAATTTGCATAATTATGAGATGCCAACCTTTGCCAATGGAGTCTTATTACCAGTTGAACCACACAGAAAGGCTTCTTTTGATGAACTCACAGCTTGATCTTTCCAAATGAATCTTTTCATGTGGTCTTTGTTGACCAATCATCCATATATATTCTGTATGGCCTTCTTGCCTATTTTCTTTATATCAGTGAAGTAATGTCTTTACCATATAATATCATCCTTGTCTATTAAAGCACTTTCCCAGCCCTATTTTTCATATTTAAAATTCATATATTTTAACACTTTAAAAAGTTGTTGTTTGGAAATCTGGTAGATTGTTATTGCGATTTCCAACTTTTAATACTTATCTATTGTAGGCAGTTTATTTCAAATATAAAATTTGTGTACTTTTTACGAATCACATTTTTATCAAAATCATCAACTTTTTCTTCAATTAATCTGTGGGGTTTTGTTTTCTTAGGAGATCATAATAAGTAGCTTTATACTCGTGAATCACATTGTACATTGAAGCAGCACAACTTCCACTTATGTTATCACATTTGAAATCAACGCTGTTGAATTACTGTGCAATTCACTTTTGTAAAAAATTAAATCTGTTTTTTGCACAACTTAAGGGATTTTTTGCAGCCTTTTTTCTGAGGGAATATCAATAATCATGTACTATTATCAGCTGAATTAGTATCGGACATTGTGTCAAAATAATGGTATAACTCAAATGGTACATACACAAATCTAGGAATGTGCTCGTGTTCCAGTAAACTTAAAGAAATACTAACTTTAAATAACATTAGAGTAAATAACAGAAACACAAAAATTGAAAATAAGAGTGATCATATGAAAAGGTCAAGGATTTTAATAGAACTGAGAAGACATAACATTATATATGACTAATATATGTGTAATGATTATAGTGTTATGTGGCCATGTTGTGAATCATCGGAACTACTACCCAGGTTGCGACTTGGCAGAATCATGACAGATCTTGGTCACAAAGCGCAATGTTTGTTTTTCTTCACTCCATAAGCTAACTAAATACTAATGTAGTATGAATAAATTTGTATGTTTTACCCATACAGTATACAACTCTTGGGAGCATTATTTTAAATTGTCTATGTATTTCTGATATTATTATGTCATATTACTGTGCTCGCTACATACAGAGTGTATCACAAAGTTTTCCTGGGATTTTCATTATGTACTCTATCCGTAAAAATAAAAACAAAACAAAAGTTAGAATAAACATATCACTTAAAGACATATCTTTAAGTGTTTTGTCAGTTACAGCTAGGTACTTAAACAAAACGAGTTTTTATACTTATAAACAACCAGTTTAACATCTATACCAACAAGATGGTGCTTTGCTTAGAGCTGTGAAACTGGTGGAATACAAATCAACAACTCTACAAGTATCTTTTGTTTACCAACAAGGCATATTTCACTTGAGATTGTGTCAACTTATGTAGTGAACGTAAACAAGTCATCAAGAAATGGTGGAAGGAATTTTCAACCTCAATTTAGCATTGATGTATTGTGCAGCCTTCTTCACTATCAGCTGTTTAGACTGTTCATATTACCTGGATGCTTAAATGTTGAGGTCTGCTTGCACTTTTCTTTAAGAAGAATTGGCACAGCAGCTTGAAGATGTTCCTCTAGCACTGAGATACAAAGTATACTTCCAGCATGATAACGCACCTCTCCTTTTTGGTAGTAGAGGGTCCACATTCCTAGCCACCAAAATCGCTTGATCTAACATTTAGATTTTTGTGTCTGGAGGTTGATGAAATATTGTATACAAAACAAAAATACATTCTCATAGGAATTAATTATTCACAATATGTGTGACTGAACAACTTAAAAACAACCCTGAAAAACTAAAAAGAGCAACAAAAGCTGTAAAGAAATGTGCTGAAAAATGGCAGGCTCATTTTTGAACATTTATTATAAACTGGTACATATAATGCACTTTGGTCTAGTGTACTCTTTCTAAATAAAATTTGAATTTTATTTTGCCATAACATGCAAGTGAAGCATTTTAGGAGATATGTTTATGAAATTTTTTCATTACTTTCATGAGCAGAATAGATTTTGGAAGTCCTGGGAGAACTTCGTGATACACCTTGAATATATGTAGTCATTAATGCAAATACTTGTACATAAATGATAGAACCCACAAATATTTGTATGAGGTGAGGTAAAACTAAGGTTTGAAAAAGTCAATTTATTTTATCTTTATCAATTGAAAATATGATCCATCTGATTCAGTGTTCTGCTTGGAGCAGGTTTCCAACTTCTACATAGTAAAAAGTAGTTCAAAGGGATTTCATTCAAATACTAATCACACCCCTTCAGTCAAATCTTTCATTTTAACTTCAGTTTTAGTTTAGCTGTTGTTAACAACAGAAAAAATACTTTAGTATAAGAAATGGTGCTGTCATGACCTGTTTTTGTGTCAAAGACTGACAACAAATGAGTTACGACATTGTCACACAGGAGAAGAAGCTGGACTGAACATATCTATCAAAAGTGTGAGATTAGGCAATCCAAAATAAATAACCTCAATTAATTATACAATCTCCTGCACACCTTGGTTTGTGACTTCTTGTATATAAAAAAACCAATCTGCATTGCCTTACTTCAAGATTCCTAAAACTGTAAAAATTTTTTTGTAATCATGAAGATTGTTCAACCATCCATTTGACTTACCCATCCAACCTTGGTTCATTATTTCTAGACCATCTGCAAAATACAAATTCCTATCACCAGTAATAATTTGTTGAGAAAGTTTTTGTCATAATTTTTCATATGCTTTATTTTTAAATCATATATGCCACAAAAAAAGTTTGAAAACTTTAGACTCTTAGCTTTTTGAGCAGTTTTACTGTTCTTTTGTCAAGAAGTGGATTTATATCAAAATTTTATTGTCATTTTATTCTTCCATACCCGTTTGAAATTTTGACGCAGATATCAAATACAAATTGTTAGACTATCATTGGTTGACATCAATTGCTAATCCTATTTACAGTTTTGTAGAAAGGTTTCAAGTTTGTAGTTTTCACTTTGCTTTGGTAGTTGGAGTTAGTGTATTGCATTAATTCAGTCCTAAAACTTTGGACTGCTATGATAATTTTAGTTACAATAAATTGTATAGAAATTGTAGGGAAAAGAACATTGATAAGGGTCACTATATATATTTTTGTAAGGAAATCCAGTAATATAATTATTAAAAAAAAAAAATAATGTATTAAACAAGTGTATTTATTTTATCTGTATTTTTCTTACCATAAGAAACTGAAAAGGGTGATGTAGTCAAAACTGATAGCTCTTAGTGGCTTCAATGTACTTAATCTTTACTGTATCTTCGTTAAGTTGCAAGACTTTACATTTACTGTGCATTACAAGATTATTCTCCTTTATCAGTTGTACATAAGAGATAAAAATTATCATTTGTTCAATTGTAAAAGCTTTGATGCTCACTTTGGTAGTCAAAGATAAGTATTTATTACTTTGACAGTAAATTTATTTATACACGAGTATATTCGTATCTACAGCTATGACTTAACTTAATTTTGACTGTTACTTTTAGGAAATATGAAAGGAGTAAAACTGTTATTGAAGGTATGAAGAACAATGAAGATTTATTGAAAAACAGTTTACAGACTTACGAAGGTACATTAAAGAAACAAGAAGATAAATATAATAAGCTGAGATCACATGCAATGGCTCAGTTAGAAAAGTGAGTTGATTTACTGTTATCGTTTTATTTCATTGTGATAGTTAATGTACATTTAAATTTTATTTAATCTAACATTAAGATTACATGTAAAGAGCATATTGGGAATAATTTTAATTATTTTCTTTAAAATATATAAATCTTGATAAGACTGCAGTTATATGCTTTAGCAGTAAAAACCGTGTTTTGCACATAGGATCTAAACAAATTGTTACAGAGTTATCAGTTGGAAGTATAAGTATTTGCAATTTTTATCAATGTAATATTGTGTAAACAGGATGTTTTAAGTGAATCGATCTATAGTCCACCTCAGTAATTTGTAAAGAATTAGATTTTAAAAGTTGCTGAAAATAAAAGTTCCATCCATTTCAATATATTTCACTATCCCCAGCATCTTTTTTAAACTCTTCATCCTGGATGATATGTTCATATGATGATATCCTAGGAATTCAAGGACTTCATTGAAAATGTGTATTTTAGGTTGTATGTTCTATATTATCACAAAACAAGTAAAATTATACTAATGAGGTTTCTGAAATATAAATATGCTAAATGACTGTCACAATTGTTTTTAGAAACAAAACTTGGAAAAGAAAACCAAGATAAACTTGAAATATTAACACTTACTGTTTTAAGTGTTAACACTTAAAACAGTAAAACACTTAAGTGTTTTACTAGAATAATTTCCATGCTATAGGCAAAGGATCTTTAATTAAAAATTTAATTGGCATAATTAGAAAGACTGATATTGTTTTAAAACAAACTAATAGAAATTGATAAATTTAGAATGATCCACTAACTCAAATTGTGTTTATTGTGTAAAATTATACAAAAATAAATTTGAATATTCCCTTTAAGAAAAATATTACTTACTTAAAATTTTTTATGTAGGATTTATTAAAAGAAGTATAGTAATATTTTTCTTAAAGGGAATATTCAAATTTATTTTTGTATAATTTTACACAATAAACACATTTTGAGTAAGATCCTCTGTCTATAGCATGAAAGTTATTCTAGTAAAAAATATTTCAGTTTTCTCTATTTTCTTTTCGAAGGTTTGTTTCTAAAAACAATTGAGTCATTTAATGTATTTATATTTCAGAAATTTCAGTGGTATAATTTTACTTGTTTTGTGGTAATATAGAATTAATCCAGAATTATACCTATAAGTACAAAGTATTTTATCTACAAATTCACTGTATATTGCATGTTCATTTAATTACATGATATTAAATTAATTTTATAATTTTTTTCTATAATTTTCATACTGTAATAAATATTTTTGTACACAGACCAGATTAAAGTTTCATTTAAAAAAAAAGTATTAAGTTTGTTTAGTAAAATATTGGTCTATTTGGTAAAATTATTATTTTTTATAAATTAAAAGTTACGGTTTTAATGCTACTATAAAAATGCTTGGTCTTCAATTCAAATCTATTTATATTTTTAAGTTTGTACACAGCAGACCTCGAGTTAGTTAAAGGATAGGGGAAATCTGTCAATTTCATGCAGAACTTGCAAAAACAATTATTAAAAGATTAAAATAATTAATAAATGTAAATGATGTGTTTTGTTTTATGTAGAGCTAATGAAGAGTTGGATCTAATTAAGAGAAATCATGAAGCTGAAGTTGCCAAATTGAAGGCAATGGTTAAAAAATCTGAAATTCGTGCTGCTTCACTTGAAGAGGCATTGGAAAGAAAGAAAAAAGAAAATACTGAATTGACTCAAATTTGTGATGAACTGATTAGTAGAGTGAGTGGTAATTAAAAAAAAGTTAATAAAAGTTGGTTGTAAAGAGATAATTTAAAAATAATGCCTATTGCATGATCTATAAAAGTAATGGTATCTGTTGATTTAGTTTTGTTAACTTTTTTCTACCATTTTTAGAATATCTTGTACACATAAGAATAATTTTAAGAAAGATCTTTCTTAAAATGAAAGTTCTTTCTCAAGAATTTTTCACTTTCTTCTTTGTTGTTAATTATGAATAATATATATGTATAATTTTATTTTTTAATTAATATCAAATAATCTTTATTGATCTAGTAGTTACTACAGAAGAAAATTAAAAATTTAACTGATAGAAAACAAAAAGAATTTTATGTTATATGGGTAAATTAAGAAAATGCAATAGAGTGCAGTGATTATGATTTAACATTTGAATTATATAGCTTTTTATGCAATTCCCTTTTCTAAAAAAAATTTGCTTTGTATTTAAATGTTTTGTTAATAAACGGTGATTTGTATAGATTTTAATAATCTTTTTCTAAGTTACAAAAAATGCTTATTTTTTTTAAATGTTACATTAATTTCTTGTTTTGTATATATTTAGTTTAGTTTAATATATATATATATATTAATTTTTTAATTTGTTATGAAATATTTCTACCATATATTTTAATATTGTATTTAAGAAAGAATATTTACTTAAAATTTCCAGCAATTATAAAACTGTTAGGTAACATTAATTGATACATAAATGTTTAGAAATTGCACTGATTTTTATGTGTATTGATTGTTTTACTAAAATTTGACTATACTTAAAACTATTACTTTGCAATGAATATTTCTGTAATATTTTGTTGGTTATATATGATTATGTAATACTTTATTATTTGTTTTAATTTTAACTTATTGTGCAACTGAAAATTGATTTGTTAATATTCTGCCATGCTGTTACCGATATAAGCGTAGTATCTTACCATATGTAAATTATTGATTACAAAAAAAACTCGAAACATATTTTTGCATATAAAAGTCATTTTGCATATTGTATATAAGTATTATTTTTATTTACTTTACGTAAAAAAAAATTATGAATACAGTATTTGTTATAATAAAATTTTCTAATGTATATTAATGTTATTACTATCATTTATTTCACCTTCATTTGTGACATTAGTTGTCAAATCAATGATGGGTTGCACACATGCGCCTCATGATTTCCAGGTTTTCTTCTGAACTGAGGTCAATATGCCAGCTTTACTAAGTATGGTGAATAATAAGTTTACTTGGGGTTGCTTTTTTCATCTTGTGCAATTCTTTTTCAAATATGTTTTTTTCTGTTATTGTTTTTATAGTCAATTTCATGACCTTACTGCTTTCTCTTTGTTCAAGATATTTATGATTGTTCAAGAGATTAAAAAAAAAAATTTTTTCTTAAGTGTTACCTAAAAAAGTTTTTTCTTAAGTGTGATACCTTGCTCTTTATACAATCAATAATTAATTATATTTTTTGTAAGCAGATTACTATTTACTCTTAAAAATATAGATAAGTATCTTTAGCTTGTTCTACTTTTACCACCTATGCAGTAATGTCAACTTTGTGCTAGTGATAATCTTTATGTCATAAAGTGCTGAAATGTTTTGAACTGTAAATGTAAGAACTGTAATGTAGTGAACTAATAAATGTAATGAACTGTTTGCATTATATTAATAAATATTTGCTATTGTATTAAAAAATATTAGATATTGCAATAATAGATATTGCTTATTTTTAAACTTTGGAATTCAAATAAGTATATACATAAAATAAGAATTTATTACATATCCCCTTTAGTGCTTTTAAAAAAAAAATTGCTTTCTTATGTAAAAATTAATTAAGCAAGCACTGAAGGTGTGATAAACTTTCAAGGCAAAGGTAATTTTGCTTTAGGATAATGCTTGACCTCATATTGGTAAAAAATCCTTCAGTAGCTCAGTTTTTTGAAGGAAAAATAAAAAGGAAAAATAAAATATTCAGTTTGTTAATGAACTATATAACTGAAATATTGTAATGCATATTAATAATTAAAGTCTGGAAGGCAGCAAATTTCAGTCTAGAGAACTTTATTTTACAGTTTTCTTATTAATAAATATATATTAGGTTCCAAATGATAACAAAAATAATACTTGTAGAATAATAACAAAGTAATAGTATACTGATACAGTATTCTTAGATTACATTTTAATCAAATACATATTTTTACAGTATATAATACATTGTTCTTAGTAAATTAATTATATGAGTAATTTTACACTACAAAACAAATTAAAAAAATTAAATGGTAACTAAGTCATAAACACACTCAAAATACCCATAATTTTGGGTAAAATAATAAAAAATAATACATTAATTAATGCATCGTGTTAACATTATTTTGCATTACTTTTTAGTGTATTAATTGTTTTACTAAATTTGTGACAACCTACTGTCACACTAACATAAAATTTGGATGAGTATAGTAATCATTTATAATTTTAATATAATTAAAATTATAAATACTCATTAATAGTATGTAAATGTTTCTAATTTCACTTGAAAGAGTGAACATTTAAAAAAAAAAAAAAACAGTAAAGTAATGTTTGAAAGAGTGAACATTTAAAAAAAAAAACAGTAAAAGTAATGTAATACAGTAAAACTCACTTATTTTTAATAATTAACAATTATTTAATAATCAAGATTTTAACACCTAACTAATACTGAACGATTAAATACTGGAATATAAAAATAGTCTGAATTTTAACATACACAATTACATCACATCAAAACTTGAAATAATTGAATAATTTAATAGCTACTTTTTAAAATTGTAGTTTTTGTTTTGTTATTGCTTAAAAAGATTACATAAAATTGTATGGAGAAAACAATGTTTTTTCCATGGTCAGAACAGTGCCTATCCTGTATAAGCTGTGGTGCTGGTGACTCATTCAAATTACACAAAAAGGTGACTCATTCAAATTACACAAAAAGTCATGCCCAGGAAGAAAGCTATATTACAAAGAGTATGCCTGTATACATCCATATACATGTTAGCTGCTGTGAGAAGCATGAGTGTGTTAGGATTGATTTTTATGTTAAGCCATGGTGCTGGTGTGCTACATATAGGCCATGCTGGCTTCTCAAACCCACTCTTACATAATATTCATGGGTTTTTAGTCTGTTTACAGTTATGGTGTAAACATAATTACTGTTTAATTACTGTTTTTTTAAAGAACAAATTAACATTTTCAAATCCCCATTCGGATCTCCAGGTGAGGGCTACTAAGGAAGGGGTCACCAGAAAATTAAAAATGAGTCAGAATGTTGGGTCAAAAAACATTGTTGGTAGGTTAGAAAACTTAGAGGGAAATTGATTGGCTAAATGTAGATATAATAGGAATTAGTGATATAATAGGAATCACCTGACCAAAAGTAGTTTTGGTCAGGTGATTTTAGTAATTAACTCAGCTTCAAATAAAGGGCAGACGAGTAGATGAACAAGAAGATAGGGAGTACAGTATTTCAAAGTGCATGGGCATGGTGATAGGAATCATTGTAATAGGGATAAAATCAAAACCTAAGCCAACAATTGTTAACATTACATGCTTGTAAGTGCCCATGATGATGATGATGATGTTGTAGTGGGATGAAAATTTAATAATAGTTGGGAGATTGGAATGCGTTGTAGTGGGATGAAAATTTAATAATAGTTGGGAGATTGGAATGCAAGCGCTGAAAAAGGCAAGGAAGGAAATATTGTGGGTGAATATGGGCAAAACCCAGTTTAAAAATCATAGAAGAATATACACATGGATAAAGCCAGGTGGTAATGCAAGGTAGATTATATCATGGTTAAACAAAGATTTAGGAAGATCCTGGAGTAGACATTGATAGCAACTATAATTTAGTGATAATTAAATGTAGATTGGAGTTTAAGGTGTCAGATGAATCGATGGAGAGAAGCTTGAGGAAGAGGAGGGAGGTAAAGAAGATTTTAGAGGAGGACATCACAAGAAGTCTGAATAAAAAAAGGTAAGGTAAAAATAGAAGAATGGGAGAATGTTAAAAGGAAATTCTTAAATCAGCTGAAGCGAATTTAGGCGGAACAAACAGAAAGTATAAGAATGCTAGTGATGAAGAAGGTTTAAAGAAATATTATAAGCAGGAAATACAAATTAAGCGAATAAATGGAACGAGAAATAGACATATTCAGGAAATAGAGCAAACCGGAAAGTTAAAGGAGAATTTTGTGATACTAATAATATCTTAAACACAGATTTATAATAGAGCAAACAGGAAAGTTAAAGGAGAATTTTGTGATACTAATAATATCTTAAACAAACACAGATTTATAATATAAATTATTACAGATTACACAGTGTGTAATATTTACAAAAAAGGGGAAGTTCCAACTTCAAAAAGAGTGTTATTGTCATGATACCAAAGAAAGCAGGAGCAGATAAATGTGAATACAGAACAATTAGATTAACTACTCGTGCATAAAAAATCAACTACAATTCTGTATAGAAGAATTGAGAGGAGTATAGAAACAAGTAAAGTAAACGAGTAAACAAGAAAAGTATAGAGATAAGGGAAATTGCAACAGTAATAATTGAAAATTGCTTTAGTAATAATAATTAATGTTTTTCAATTATTACTGTTGCAGTAATAATCTCTATTGTCGATTAAAGTTTTTAATCTTCCTTCTAAAATTGCTGCTTCCCTTGTTCCTATACTTTTCCTGAAGAAGCAGCAATAAAAAAGGAAGTCCGACAAGGATGTTTCCTAACCCTGTTACTTTTAACAATATAATTTTGTTATTTGGGAAGTAGAATTAGTAAAGATGAAAACATTTTTGAAAGTATATGTTTGGAGTGCAACTTTAAATGATCATCCAAAAGATGAACGAAGCAAGAGTAAAACGCCACACAGCACAGGTAAAAGAGCTTTCAGTCAAAAATATAATTTGCTTACATAATTTAAAACAGCAGGAAAACATTTTGAAAGTATATGTTTGGAGTGCAGCTTTAAATGATCATCCAAGTTTCACTTCCATTTAAAAGCTGCACTCATTTAAATGAGTGCAGCACTGCACTCATTTTTCCTGACATTTTAAATTAATTTTTCATATAAGCAAATTATATTTAAACTCTTTTACCTGTGCTGTGTGGCGTATTACCTGTGACGATCTGAGTAACAGAAGAAGAAAAGATTAGAAGCTTTTGAAATGTTAAGAAGAAAAGATTAGAAGCTTTTGAAATGTGGTGGTATAGGAGAATGTTAAAAATCAGATGGGTGTATAGTGGCAAATTGATGGAAAGGATCATTTGGAAAAATATAGTTGAAGAGACTTATAGGCCACAATATTAAGGCATCCTAGAATAGTTGTTTTAATACTGGAAAAATCATGCAGGTAGGCACAACCTGTTGGAATATGTAAAACAAATTGACAAAAAAGTACCAAAAATTTAAGAGCAGGAATCTGTTTGATTCTTCTGTTCATTTTGCCATTAATATACATGAGGATAGCGAAATAAACCACATTTCTGACTATTGGGGTACATCAACTCTATAGTATTTTAGTAACTAAAATTTAACAGCAGGAACCTGTTTGATGCTTCTGCAATTGCTGTAAAAGATAAAATACGTCTAGTATTTTATACCGTAGATGAATCTATGATTACATTTAGAGGGATATCTTTAAGCAGTATGATCCAAACAAAAGCCATAAGTATGGATTCCACATCTTGTAGATTTACATTAGTGATTTCATTATTATACCCACTTATATTTTCTTTCTTATTCACACATACAGGTTATAAAAATAGGTTGGATTTGTTTGATGAAAATATGACTTGAAAATTGTTGCTCATTCTACAAAATTCTATGAGGTCTTTTGCAGCAATGGCACATAGATGATCTGAGTTTATTTGCTGGATCTGAGATATTAACCAAAATATTTTTAAACACCTAATAAGCAATCCATTCTTCAGCACATTAAGTTGTATCACTTGTAGAATTTTTTTTGTTTATATAAAAGTGTTTTTCATTTTTAACATATTTATGAAAGTGTCCTTATTTAAATACTTAAAATTTAAGTGATACTAAATTTGTCATATTCACAAAATCAATGCTAATTTGTACATTGGTATGAATGCTTTTTTTAATATTTTATGTACCAAAGAGAAAGGCATAAAAAAGGAAATTATTTTAATATTCCCTGATAGAACAGATGATTAAGGTTAAAGTTTGAATCAGATTATGCAGGTAAGAACAGTATTTTTTGCTAGGAATTGCATTTTAAGCCTGTTTATGTCTGGGAAGCATTTCTATCTATGACAGCAAAACCACTAGGATTCTGGTATTTTCTGAGTAAAAAAAGTTTTTTTTTTAGTAATAATTTTTTTACTGTCAAACAATGCAGTCTCAAAAATAGCTTATTCTTATGTCTTTCTATCTGATGAATGTAATCTGTTATGACTGAGTTTCATATTGTTTATGTTGTAATTAGTGCAGAATTTCTGGTTTTGAGTGCTTTTGAAGTAAAATTTGTTAAATCAAAATGCCATGAAAATGTGTAAATTCAGTGAATAATTTTTGTGGTGAAATAACAAGAGTTATTTTGGTATGAAGGTAGGGGACCAGGATAAGTCATGGGCTCCACATGTATGTTGCAACCCTTGTTCATTTGTGCTTCACCTATATAAAGTCTTGTCTTCCTTCAATTCTTGTTGGTCATAAGGAGACCAAACTTTATGCAAACATGACAATCTTCCTAGACTGACTGGAATATGTTGAGGGAAAAAGTCATCGCTGTTGCTTTTTACATATGTGCGACAGTAGGGATAGGAAATTACATTAAGAAAAGAAATCTTAACTCTAGCAAGAAAAATGTCATTGTTGAGCCTCTCGTGGACCCAAAAGATGTTCTTTCACCCCTTCATATAAAGCTGGGTTAAAATTTTGTCAAAAGTATGAAAAGTGACGCAAAAGTTAAGATAGGATACTGTGTTTCACCTATACTATGTCTGTATATGTAATTAATATGTGTATAGTTTTCTCTTAATCTGTTAAAATAGAATATTTCCAGGGCATAAATTATGTATAAGGGCATATTAAGTATAATTAATCTCCAATAACTGATGCTGACGATCAATTAATTTGAACTTTTATGAAGACAAAACAAATTATAAATGCTGACAAGGATATATAAAATTTTTTTATTAATTAAATCTTTAACTGCATTTTAATATGAATGAGAAGAAATAACATATTTGTTTTAATAGAGAGAAAAAACACTATTATATAAAACCATAAACCGTTCTAGCAATGTAAATTACTAATCTGGATTGCTTTAATTCAAATACTTATCTGACATAAGTATTGATACGTTAGAAAAGGACTGATGATGATATTTATATTAAATATTTCATGTATAAATTCCTTGACCATGACAACAGATATAACAGTAATGAATGTGAAATACAAATATACATAAGCCAACAGGTTTTTCTGGAATTTCATAAAATCTGTTTACTACAGACTGCAGCTAATCCAATATTGTAGATAGTTTTTTTTTTAATTCCATTAAATTCTAAATTACATAAAAAAGATTTATTTTATGAATATTGTGCATTACATGGAGAAAGATACATTATGTCCATGCAAGAGAGCTGTGTATTCTGAATAGATGTAACAGTAAAAAAGTGTTACCAGTCACTTTTATCATAAACACTAAAATAGATGTAAACAACAAAACTATTATTATTCTTAACAATGAAGTACTATAGTTGATGTGCAACAGATTCCACAAAAATAAGAAAATAAAAAAAATTTCATCATATAAATGCTATAAACTCTGTATTATAATATAGACGATAATATATTCCTATGTTTAACTTTTTTAACTTACTGACATAATTATGAAAATTAAATATCTTCCTATTTTTAACTTATTGAAATCATTATGAAAATTATTACTGGATAAAATAGTTAAGTAATTTTAGAAAGTGCATAAAAATTCAAAAACAGTACTATAATAATGTTTTACTTTAGTAAATAAACAGTAAGATGTAATACAAATATTTAATTAACAAAATGGAGGATGTACCTGAAAATATTAAAAGAACTTATGTGAAAACATAAAAGTATACAATAAAATTTTCTAATACATATATATATATATATATATATAATACATTAAATATCCTTTGCATCTTTAACTGGTTGTATTGACCATCCAAGTATTAATCTATCAAAACCGCAAGAAAAAAAATTGCATGGCATTATCGAACTATTCTCATCTACCCAAGCGACAGAACAAACCATTCGTTGATGTCCCTGAAACAAAATTAAATTTATTAAAATAATATAAACAGGTTTAACAGAGACTTTAGATTTCCACAATAATTTATAAATTTATTGTCAAAACATGTATACAAATAATAAAGAAAGAATCTAATTTAAATTAAATGTAGTAAACAAATCTAAATAGTTGGCTATAGCAATTGTATAAATAGTAATAGCAGAACAACCATTAACAATTGCATCTTGAAGACAAATTACAGTACACAAAAACTATGAAAAAATACCTCTCCGGCAGTTTTAAATTGGATCATGAAGTCTTCCAAAATACTAATTTTTAAGTGCAAAGATAGCTGTTTAGAGTAACCAATGACATGAAATGTCTCTCTAATATTAATGAATACTCTTAAAAAAAGTTGAGGTTTCATAAAACAAATAAACAAATATATTTTTAGCACAAATGACATCTGCTTCAAGGCCAGAGTCATTTAATTGAGTAGAATGATAAAATAGTAATACAATCACCAAGTGGTGTATGATATAATCGTTTCCTCAGCCCCTTGTCTCTCTATCTTTATTCATTGCTATAAATTACTTGTAGAAATGATCAAATTTAAGTGATGAATTCAATTATTTAAATTTATGCTCTGAAGTTGACATTTTTTCCAAAATAGTATTAATGAAAAACAAAGCTTTATTACACAAGTTTATTATTACAGAATGTTTTGTAAATTAAAATAAACAGTTTGGTAAAGTGACATTGGTTGGCATTGACTGAACATAAGACATAAATTCAGTTATCTTTACACTGAAGTGTTTATTATTATATGAAAAGTTTTCACTTTGCGTGTCAATTGAATGTTGCAATGGCAAATATTTCATTACAAATGACGTAAATAATACCTCATGTCTTCTATAGTTTATATGATTCATTGTAATACTACATCTCTGAAACTGATTAAATGTCTACTGCATTATTGTAGTACATATTAATACTGCTAGAATCTGTACACCAGAAGACAAGCTCAATCAAAAGAAAAAATCTGAAATCGATGAAGATGATAACAATGAGAACACATTAAGGAATTTCAAAATATTGCTGAATCATACAAAAATATTTTTCAATTTATCAAAAGTATATTTTTCTGTTTTAATAACAAATGATCTCATAACCGCAAATGATATCTTTTTTAAGTAACTTTAAAAAAGATGTTAGAAAATTTAATTCTATATATTTATAGACTAGCCAGTAGCTTTTAACAAAACTCTAAAACAGCAGATACAGAGGATGATCCTTTAGTTAAATGGCTGAAACCAAGTGTTAAAATTATATTTTATGTTAATGGAACCTATTAAAATAACTACACAAATATTATTGTATTACTACATTATCTACTAACAATTTTATCTAATAAATGAAGTTTGACAACATTAAGAAAACTGCTATTACCAAATATGAATAACTATTAATACCGTTAAGAATGTTTGATTTTCCATGTAAGCAACATTAAATTTTAAAATTTCAAAACTTAACAAAACAGTATGAAACAAACAAGCTTCACAAAATGGCTGCAGTTCATCTGAATTTTAATTAAAAATTATGAACTACAGCAAATGAATAAAAGATAAAATTGTAGGAGGCAGTTCTGAGATTTAAATCACACCATAAATATATTTTACAACTTTTATCTTTGAAGTAGCTTTGCTGAAATTTTGAACGACTGTTTCTCAATAGCCAATTTTCTGGAAACTAAAATTTCTAAAACTTATTAAAAGATAGATAGAAATTTCAAAAACAGACTTGAAAAATTTGTTCAATAAAATTAGACAAAAACATTCAATCCTCAGCATTTAAATGGAAAGATTCCCATTTTCATTTAACTCCTCATAAAACAATAAATGACAAAGCAGTTTCTGCAGTCATAAGGCTAGATATTGGCAAAAATTTCTTTAAATTACAGAAGATTTTTTATATCCATGCTCTTCTGTAGTTTTGTTTCATAAAATATCAAATATTAGCTCAATTATAATAAAATAAATAAACCACTTATTTAACAAATTATTTATGAGATTTTTTTATTGTTTCTTTCCTAAACTAAAATTGCTGAAGATTTAAAAAAAAAATGATTACTGATAAAAATAATAAATATACTACTAGAATACACAGCATCATAAAAGGCAGTTTGTATAAACTAATTACAAATAATAACACTGAAAAGTAAGGCACAAAAATTTACAATAAAGTGAATGTGATTTATATTCAAAGGAAATATTTTATATTCAGTAATAAAAAATAAAAAACACAAATATACAAGAAATAATATATTAGTGCACCGATAAAATTGAATTTTCTTGACATGAATTTTTATCTTAAAAAATTATATTATTTTGCCACCTTATAACTTCTTAAAAGTAACTAACATTTAAATTACTCAAGATTTTTTATAATTTATCTGATGTGTTTTAATAAAAAAATAATCAGTAATGATTTCTCAGAAATTTATATTTATTTCACTACATTAATAAAAGGTGTAGTGTTACAATCTGACAAATATCAAAAGTAATACTTTCCTTTAAAAAATTATATGGTGAATAGATTTTACATTAACTCCTGATAATAAATTAAAGGTAATAAATTGACTTTCAATTCACACAAGTACTGATAACATTTTAATTATTGCTATGAAACTATGTAAATACAAGAAAATAAATAAATGGCAATAATTATTTTTCCAATGATATAATAATACAAAGCAGTTAAATTTTACCTGCCGACTTGTGCGAGGCAGCCTTGCAATTCGCTGTCCACCTGAATTGAGATCAAACAGTCGAACTTGTCTATTATCATGTGGAATGGCTATAATACCCGATGTAGATACAGCAAGTCTATTAACACCAGAATCACCCCGAATAGTCGCTAAAGACGATCTCATATTTCTCAAATCCCACACCTGAAACAGAATACAGTAATAGGTTTTCTTTTTAAGATTTAAATCATTCTTATTTAATTATTCATCTGGTTAACATTGGGTAAAATAATACTATAAGATACCAAAGTTTTTTTATAAACAACTTCAGATATTTAGATGAGCTCTGCAGAAAAATAATCTTACAGAATGTTACAACCTTATTTTAATTCAAAAAACAAGTTTTTAAGGTCATTTTTAGTTCTCAATTAACCACACATAACAGAATTGGTCAGCCTGAGTCTGTACAAGACTACACCTCATTTACATATTATCCTCATCTCAATGGGGCATGTGGGGGGTTGCTTATTCTTCACTAAGTTAAACAGACTGTAATGTACACAGGAAAAATAAAATAATTTTTAGTTTAAGTAAAAATTATCTAATTATTTAGTAAGAATTTTTTGAAAATTATAACAACTTACAATATTTTACAAATTTTCAAACAATAGTGGTATGAGGTGACATAAGACCTGAAAACATTTTTTGAGATAAGATCAACTTTACTTTTTGGTACTAAACCAAGGTTCTTAACTAAATTAATATTTAACTAAATAAATGTAATACTATGAAGCTGGAGAAAAACTAAAAAAACTATGGATACTTTATAGAAACATATTTTACATCTTGTACTCACTTGTGAAAAAAAATTAAAATCTTCTCTATGTTCTTTTAAA
Organism: Lycorma delicatula; assembly: GCF_047948215.1. Classification (NCBI taxonomy): domain Eukaryota; kingdom Metazoa; phylum Arthropoda; class Insecta; order Hemiptera; family Fulgoridae; genus Lycorma; species Lycorma delicatula. Next base: position 80,358,715 of record NC_134459.1, on the reverse strand, counting down.
ATGAATATGTAGCAGAAAAGATCACTGTTACAATCCATTCAATCGACATGGGCAATAGATAACCTTTGATAGTTCTGAATGTGAACCTAAAACTGCTTCCAACAGTACTTTTGTAATAATAATAATAAAAATGTAAACAGTTCAACATTTCTGTGTGAGTATTCATTGACAGTTGATACTTGACCTTCATACTCTCTTTTGTTGTCTATTTCTTTTTAACTCATCAAAATAGCAACATCAGCACCAATGGCAACTCTGGTCTTTATCAATTATTTCCCAGTGGTAAAGCTGACCGCTGGTGAATAGCAGCTTATCTCCCTTTCATCCAGTTGTTCCAGGTTTGAGTTTTGGTCAGACATGGCATTTTTCATATGTTATAAAATGCATTATTATCCATCAGTAAATGTTATTTTGGGCATCAGCCTATTATTGCTTTATAAATAAACTAGCTCCCCATCGCAACTTCACCTGCGCTATATGGCTACTTGTGTTTCCCATAATGGTTAATTCTTTTATTTTATGTTCTTTAGTCAAGTGACTGGAGATAGGTGCAGCCAGTCACACCTACAGTTACGATAGCAGTGGCTGTGTTGGTTAAGCCACAGCGCCAAATACCTTCACACCCCTTAAAAACTGGAATTAAAAAACCCTAAAATGGTCTTTAACAAGCCCAAATCAACTGACTATCTAGTTTACTACAGTCTGGATAGGGAAAATTTACAATCGTTGTTCAAAATTTTTTTACCTTCCTTCATCCCCTTTCAAGGTCAAATTTCAAAAATCTAAAAATTGGTTATTTACATGAAGATTACACTCACCAAAAATCAGGTTGATTTCTTCATTTGTTACAAAGAAATTTAAAAAAAATAACGGTTTAAAAAAATCAATAACCATCTAGCACTTTTAATCTCTGAATTTCAAAAAGTATAGAAATCAATTTTTAGAAATTCATATTAAGATTACACACACCAAAAATTAAGTATATCTACATCTGTTAGTACATTTTCCTTGTCTACATTTACACACTAATTTTGGCTTTTTACATTTTATTTTGTAAAAATTGTTTGTTAATAAAATTTAAAACATTTAAAAAATTTCATAACAAATATTTGTTCAGTCAAGAGAATGAAAAAGTGTTGTAATTGCAATACTTTTTCATAGTTTTGTAAAGTCTGTTTTGTAACCTTGTGCCATTGCATAACCTTGGAGGGTTAAGGTTTTGTAGTAAAATAATCGGAACTTCCATATTAAGATTAAAACTATGAGCTGGAAAACCTGAAGGATTAAGAGAATTCAAAAATTCTGGAGGCTAGAGGAAAAGTCATCATTGTGAGGAAAAGTCCCCTTTCTGATGTTAAGTGAAACCATCGCCACCCCAAGATGAGCTCTCATATTCATTCTTGAGTTAATAATGAGGACAAATTTCCATAAGGGTGATGATTTAAGGCATGCCTGAACAACATCAGCCCTAGTTCAACTTGCGATGACAGGCATTGTTTGCCAAAAGCCTTCAGCAAACCCAAAAGTTATACCACCCATTAATTTACCACATGATCTAATATATCGATCAATAGCTTGAATATGAGCTTTATAACTCATTGTGCCCACACTATAAGTTTAGCATCTTGCAAAATTTGTCCAAGTGAACCCTTTTTATAAAGAGAACAGATTCTTGTCCAGTTGCAACATTTAACGGTAACTTAAAAGTGGAATGACAGTTCTCCCACAATTTATAAGTGTAGCAGCTATTTCTTATGATGCTACATCAATTGCAACACATTTAGTTGAACGAATTTGAGCAAGAAGCGGATTGATTAAGAGTTTTCCCAGTGCCCCCAGGAGCATCTAAGAAAAAAATCCTTGGGTTGTTGCTAGCAACACTCCCATTTATATCACAAATACCTGACGTTGATCAGGTACTAATTTAGGAAGATTGATACTTACAAATTCTTTCTGTGCATTGATGTTGAAAGAAAGTCTTAACATTGTATCATAAGCATTAATAGCTTCTTGATTATCATGTTTGTGTTGGTAAACCGAAATTGCATAAGTATTTCTCACTTAACATAACAACAATACTTTCAATCTCAATGAGACCTTTATTCAATATTTCATCTGAAATAGTAATCTTAATGTTATTGGTTTGACGTCAGATTTGACATGAAATATCTTTTTGGAACATTTTCCACAATATGTTTGGTTGGGCAGGATGACAAAAAACTAATATAATTGCAAATAATTTTCTAAATTTAGGCAAAGACTGACATTCAGAAGCATCAGCAAGCATGTCTTTCTAGAGATTATCATTTTCCAATAAGCCAAATGCAGCGCAAGCAGCTTTATGTTTTTGATGTAACACACCATCAACAGTCTTTCAAGTAATCAAATGATGTAGGTCCTTTAACATTATGCAATAACATATGCAGATGAAAGCATTCACTTTGGTTTAGATTAACTGTATATACTCTACCCAAAGCAGCATTCTTTTTGATTCCAGGAAATTCTTCAATGTCAGTTCTGTGCTTTCTTCTACTAAATTTATGCAGGATATAAGTGTCTAAGCCATTGGATTGACAGATCTCAAAAAAAAGCAATAAGGTGGTCTTCTGTAGACTTTCAAGGACTCATTGGAGATTTTGTTCAGTGAGATAAACAAGTTCATAGTTTTCTAAGTGAACAATAGTGGGTTAATATAGATGTATTGGAAAGTCAAAAAACTGCCAATTGGCCTCAGATATACATATATATCTACCATTAATGTACTAATTCAATTCATTTCTTTGATTTTCAACCAAAAAGTTTCTTGATCTAAACCTTTGGTAATATATTTGCAGACATATCGAATAGCTTGCACAGAGTTGCAAAATTCAGCATTTATGTGGGCATTAAAGCAACATAACTATAGTGGACAATGTGGGATAATCCATTTATTATCAATATCAATCAATCATGTTGCCTTGCATGTTTAAAGTTGTCATATGCCTCTACTCTGGACTTCTGCAATAAGTCGGGTAACTGTCATCTGTAGTTGGAGTGTTGCAAATGTATATTTGAGGATACGTTTTCAAACATTTTCTACTTATTTATTATTTATATTACCTCATGGTCCATGACACATATGTTTACAAACAATGTAAATAATGGGTCAACATTTTTATCAGGGAGTTCAGCAGATATGATAAATACAATTTCGTCAGGCCATATTTTAGTTAACCATACCAATATGTGATGAGGTAAGCCTGGTTTTTGCCACTTGACGCATAGCAGTTGACCGAACCTAATATTTATTTTCTGTTAATAAGGTCTAGGAGTTTTTAATTTTCAAATGGAAATTCTAGTTATAATATCGTGTATCAGATTTTTGACCAGTGACTAGTTTGTTTATTATTTCTGGCCATTCATGTCAACATAATACTGATTTTGCTTGATTATTGCAACTGGCTTCTCAATTGTTGGTGGACAGATAATATTGACTACTTGCGATTTTTTCCTTTAGGGCTACTTAAAGGAGAGAGTTTACTGTTGAACTGAAGGTGAACATTCAACAAGAAATCAACGCAAATGACAAGAACATTTTATGTCAAACGACTCTCAATATTATCAGTTGAGCACAAAAGTACATCGATGCCCAGGGTCATATTGAACATCTTTTGAAACAATAAGGTAAATAAATGCAATATTTAAATTACGTTTTATGTTTTTCTTATTTATCTGTTTATCTTATTATTTTTCTTGTTATCTTTTTATCTGTTTATTGTTTATCTATTTATCTGTTATTTATCTTGTTTTTCTTATTTGTCTGTATCATTCATAAAATTTCATTCCAACATAACCTACCAATTCTGTACTTACATTATGGGTTCGGTTTTATGTTGCTCATCCTGTATATTTCATTGGGATCGATGAGATAATGAACAAGTTCATTATCAAAGAGATCTAAATTAACCTATTACTTTTAATTTTAACAATTTTCTCTTGTTACTTTCACTGAAATCTGATTCTAAAAAATTGCAAAATAAATTATTTCTGTAAAAATTAATTTATGATTTATACCATTTGAAAAATGAAGGGTTAGGTAATGGACAAGTACCATTTATTTTTACACTTAGATTAAATGATTCCTGTAATTATATGATGAACACGGCGTAAATGAAATTAATTAGTTTGGAAGAATGTGATAATTCAGATTCTGAGTAATGAATATGAATCAGAAAAATATATGTTAAACATGACAACCAATCTTCTTCCAGTAATGAACAGAATCAAATTAAATTAGAAAAATATTATATATTTTTTTGTTCAATAATACTGTTACAGTAAGATAAGAAAAATATATTAAATAATGATGCAAAGAAAATTAAAGTTATATGTAGTCATTTATGAGTATATAATGGCCAGTATAACAATTAAAGAGTAGTCAATAATTAAAGACACAATTGTGTCACTTCAATATGGTATACTGTTAAGGATTTCTTATAAGAAAATTAAAATTCATGATCTTTAGGAACCTCTTTAAAGGACAAATTGATTTCCATTTTGCAAGTTGATTGGTATTAACTCACTAAGGTAACAAACACTACATTCACAGTAAAATGAAATAAGCCAACTGGGACAATTCCTTTCACTGAAAGCAATTCTCTTATTTATTATTCCTTAATATCATCCTCCATTAGAGAAGATTAAACTGTACAATTTGTTGTTTAATTGGATACTTCTAAACAAAACAAAATTCTGGGTATGAGCAAGGGCCTTCCTTAAGAAAGAAATCCAGCAGTCTTTAGCATCCCGAAGACTATAAAGGACACTGAATAGTATTATAAATAATAACTTAAAAAGAGGTCCCATCAATTAGTTGTCTAAAATTTATTGGAAAACGTTTACATAATAATTTACAGATGGAAATTATGTCCATCCACTTCTATGCACTTGTTAACACATTTTATCATGTTCCTGGCTATTCTTATTAGCTGTATCCTGTCTCTTTCCTGGATGGCATTGGTAATGTTTATCCCTGCAGGGTGTGGGGATTGCTCCTATAAACAATTTATTTTAAGTAACCCCATAGAAAGAAGTTTGTACTAGTCAGATCAGAGGATCTTAGTGGCAACAATCCTTTAGAAATGATTCTTTCAGTGAAAATATCCTGTATAATCTCCATAGAAGAGCAAACTGTATGGCAAGTGGCACTGTCCTGTTGCAATCACCAGTCACACTCATTCTCTTGAGTAAGACTAAGAAATGTTGCATAATTTCTTGGTAGATGGCAGCATCCATAGTTTTTTTCAAAATACAAGGATCCTATTATTCACTGCCTTGAAACTGCACACTATATGCTAATTTTTTGTGGGTGTAGGGGAAATGTGTGGGTTAAAGAAATGTGCGGGTTTTCAGTCGAGGTTTGGTATTTCTGACTATTAATATACTCACAAAGGTAAAGCCATTCCCAATGTTGCCTCTAATGAAGTTCTTGAACCATTGACAGTAGTGAACCCTTTTAACATAATCAGCATTAGTTAGCTAATGGAAATAGTATTTCAGCATTCTCCTACTGTGATATGGACTGAACCTCATGAAATGTTTTTTCCTGGCTTAGTCTTCGCAAAGATTTATGAAGAGAAATTGTAACTGCTGTTATAATGTCCTGTACTACCTGTGTTGGGTATGATTTGTTGGTTAACACCAAACCTGTTTCACGAAATTTTTTAACCAACTTCTGAATAATACTTTTCATTGGTGCTTCCTTTTCAAATTTCTCCCTGAACTTTCACATACACACAACATGAGATTTCACAAATACACATTCTTCAGCATTTAACCGCATTTTAACGAACAACAGCAAATGATTACACAACCTTGTTCAAACGTTAATGCTCAACAGACTGGCAATATGCAAATATGCAAGCAACAAACAGTCCTCTCCACTTCAGCTCAAGTGGTCAACTTCCACATTATTTTATCTACCCCACACCAATATGTGGACTTCAACAAAAATATGCATTTAGTACAAATTACTGAATTATGGGGTCTCTTAAGTTGAACATCCTGTATATACCAAATAAATTAAATGAAAGTAAATACAATTAGCAATCAAAATTTATAAAAAATACGACAATAACAATTATTACTGTTTAACACAGAGAACTCATAAAATTAACTGGAATTTGTAAATTTAATTATGGCAATCAAACATTACCTTAACAGTTCTATCATCAGACCCTGAAACAAGCTTGTCTTCTCGTTTAGTAAACACAGCACATGTTACAGTTCTGTAACAAAAATTTTTTTAAATTAATATTTTATTTTGACTATTTTTAAACACTAAAACTTCTAAAATTGTAGTTATAAAAAGCATTTACCTAACTTAAAACAGAACTGTAATTTAAACAGCACCATGAGTTCAATATCATTTTTAAACATGAACAATAGATCAATTTAAACCCAAAAAGGGAGAAAATCAACGCTAATTTAAAATTATAATTAATTTATAATGCTGTTTAAAAAAAGCACTCACAATGTATTAAAATACTTTTTGATACTTTAAATTTTAATTATTAAATAAACAGTAGTAAAAGGGGTTTCATAAATTTATTTTCATGTTTTTAAATTGTTAAGTATTTTTAATGGGCAGGCCTATATTACAACACAGTCAAAATGTCATTTGCATACACAACACAATTATGTCATTTTCAAATATAATTAACAACAAAAAAGATAGGAGCATTTTTAAATTTTAAAATTGTTTTTTTTTTAGTACCTAGTTCACTTGTACAAGATCACTTGTAGCATCTCATTTGTAATCGTATACTGGAAGAGGAAATTCACATATTCTCTGAAATTGTTATTATAACTTTAACTGAAAAAGTTATTTTATGATACAACAATCGAACAAATAAATGATATATTTTTTCCAAACATTATATAACCATTATATTATTTTTTTTATAACATTATATAAATTATTTTAAAACAAATATATTATATCCATCAGCTAGAGTTCAATAAAAGGAAAAAATACTCACATAATTGTAGCGCTTTCAGAGTGTTACTCCATCATCAGCAGTAAAATTTTAATTACACACTATTAAAATATAATTTAAAATTTTAAATGAATTTCATTAGTATTTTTATACTTATTTCAAAGTTAAAACCTCTTATACCTACAACGGTACGATAATGAATCATATATTATTCATTATCAGTATACATTGGTATATATTATATAATATACTACAGTATATTAGAATAAATACTAATAAAATTAATTAAAAATTTTTAACTATATTTTAATTGTGTAATTTGTAAAATTTGACTACTAATGATAGAATAACACTCCAAAAGTGCTACAATTAGGAGAGTGTTCTTATCTTTTATTGAATTGTATATGGTGGATATAATAGAAAAAAATCTAATAGGTAACAACAACTTCATTGTCATATCTCTTATCTCATATCTCTTCTGTATATAATTGAAAAAACTTACTCTGATGAAAGAGAAATATGTTTGATAATTTAGTTGATAGTTAAAGAAAATTATTCAAACGGTAATCTACTAGATAAACCTTTATTTTAATATTTGATTCAATAAATCAAGAATATATTTTAAAAATTAATCAATCTTAATTAAAAGGAAACTAACACGTTGCTAAATTCTATGTTTTTTCATATACACAAGTCTATTTTTTATCTAATATGTTCTTATTTAACATATTTTTATTTTATTTTTTATTAACTGTATAAAGTTTAATACATTAACATTTTAATTATATAATGAAATTACAATTACAAAATATAAGCTAATTAACTGTGTCATGTTACAAATAAACTTGATACTATATTTGAATATTACAATTAGACTGTAATACTCAAAGTATAAATATGAATCAAATATAGAGAACTATTTTATTACTAATTATATATATGACAAAGGTGTAAGTTATCAACTGAACAGTGCTTGTTTTGCAGATGACCATGTTATCTGTGGCTTGACCTTTGTTGGTCTAGTTTGTGATTAAGGATGATGCCATTCACTTCACTGTCGTTTTCTCTCTGACGTGTAATACGAAATCCATGTTTCATCGCTGGTAACAATTGAATCAAGGAACTCATTACCTTTCTCTGTGTAATGCATCAAAAATTCGAAAGAAGATCTCCAAAAGAAAAATTCCAAAGAAGTAAAGAGAATTTTTAGTGACGTTCCGTTAAGACGTGTAGCACCCAATGTGCACAAACCTTTCTGAAACCTAGATGGTTATGAACAATGCAACCAATAACAGCTCTTGAAACATCAGGAAAAAGAAGGGCCAGGTCGGAAATTGTTGAGTGATGATATTTTCTGATTTCATCATCAACACATTTCAACAAGTCCTCGGTGATTATCGTGGGCTTTCCCCAAATATTCATCGTGCACATTAACTCTGTTATTTCTAAACCTTTCACACCATTTTTGGACATTTCTTTCATTTATTACATTATAAGCAGTTGGTTGCTGTGTTCGGTGATATACAGCAACCAACTGCTATGAATTTCAGCTGGCTTAACATTTTGATGGTTTAAAAAACGAATGACTCCACGTATTTCACAGTCAGCAGAAACATGGATTTTCCTATTAATTTTATAACGTAATAACTCACATGTAATCAAAGAAACTACAATGCGACAACTTACAGACAACAACGCAATGTGTACATTACTAGCATAGCCATAACGACACAGGTTCACCTGTATTGTTCATGGCTGTGTCGTTTTCTTAAGGATAGAAATTTCTGAGTGGTCTTTACTTTATAGAGATATCCCTCGTAGTATGTAAAAATCAAAACACACTAAAGTATTCTGCATTGTAATAAGCTCTCTATACCAAACTCTTTTACTCTTGATGTAAATGATTCCAGTCGGTCAACATTTTTAAGAAACCAAGGTAGCCTATTAAGTAATGTCTTAGACTTGTAATCTGGTGATAGTTCACGTAGTTTTGTATTATAAGATTTAAGTGTACACTTAAAACGACCCCTGTTATCATAACTATGCAAATTTCCACGTTTTTTTTCCAGTTAAATACGATTTTTGTAAGCATATATCAAATTAATGAAAATATTCAGACCAGGAATGATGATTTTATTAATATATAATCATTACAGCAGCCTAGAGGATTTATTGTTGATTATCCTTATACTCTTGTATTTGAAATTTAAAATGAAGTAGAAAGAGAGTGTACGCAACAATTAATCTACTGTGCTAATTTAAATCTACCATCCCAACCATTTAAATAAAAAGCAAGGACCAAGTTTTTTTTGTAATAATACCATTACATATTCCCACTTCAGCTTAAAGTTAAGCTCAGAACCCAAAAAATCACGATGAAGAAACACATGATAAAGATGTCATCAGACACACTGAAAGTTAAGACTCAAGTCATTAGAAGCTTTCAAAATGAAATTATGAAGCTCGATTTAGAAATATTAAATAATCACTGAAGTTAATAATTTTAGAGGGTACTCTAGGTAAAATCAGATTAAAAAATGAATAAATCTCCATAGTTTCAGATGTAATAAAAAGATTACAATCATCTGTGTAGAAATTTTAGTACCCTAACTACTACAGTACGAACTTCATTAATACCAATTAAAAGTAGACACTACAATATCCCTGTGTAACCATTTTTTAATCACATTTAAATTTATAATTTCTCTAAAGACTGACAAACACCCTCAACTTTGAGCAAGCTGGGTATGATTGTTTAAGAACTAGACCATGAATATCGTAAAACTATAATTTATCTACTAGAATTTCATGACCAAGGCTGTCAAAAGCCTAATATAAATCACAAAAGAATACAATTTGCTAAAAGGCAATCTGTATTGGTAAAATACCAGAGCATACAGCATTTAATGATCCTTTAGAAAGCCTAAGTAGCATGGTGAAAATATAATATAAAAAATTTCTTTAAAGTAATTATTTACCTATTTTTCTAATTCTTTAGAAAATACTGGCAATAATGAAACTCTGGTCTGTAATCCTCCACAGCATCAACACTATCTAAATTTCTTTAAATAGTCCATATGCAATTTTAAATGAAATATGGAAAACATCACTGATCAAAGAATGTTTCCAAAGGTATAAAAACACCCCAATAGCAGAAAAACTCTCATCAAAAAACACCATATAATTTCATCAGTGTCAGATGAAATTTGTGTTGTTAAGTTTTAGTTGTTGTCAAGGCCTTAAAGAACAGTTCATTCAGTTTACTGAAATAAACCCAGATGACACACCATCTGCAAAATGATTAGCTCTGTATACCTGTTACAAATCCCATCAAAGCAAATGGATAAAAAATAATTATTAAAATCAAAAGCTAGATCTGATTCTAAAAGTTAGGATTATAAATATAATCTAAATTAGATTTCCTTTTATTCTTTGACCCATTTATTATTTGCAATTCATTACTTACTCTTTAACTTAACACCTAATTTAAGTTTGCTCCTTGTATTAAAATACAATTTTTTTTTTTTTTAATTCAAAATGTATAGTGTTTATAAAACATTAAATCCTTTTGAAGTTATTAATTTATAAATTATAGCCAAGACATCAGCTTTTTTTCAATTCTGAATCTGAACAAATTAGAAAGGAAACACTTAAAACAGATTAAAAATTTATCCCAAATTGTTAATGAGATTTTGCTAATCATGAGGTTAAAATTTCTTGAATGGCTGGGAATAAACTCAAAAAAAAATTGCCTCACATCATCAGAGAATAATTAACTTATCCAGTACTTTTATTTTTTGGAAGGTAGCGGTCACAAAAATCTAAATTAAAGGTCAACAGCCAGTCATATGTAGAATTGTGGTAAATGTAATTACAATAAAGAAGGTAAATTGATTAAAATAGTTGGGGTATGAAAACTATATGCATCAAGAGGAGGATATTCAATGCCAGTTTCCATATTCAGTAAAAGGATACTTAGGATTAAAAAATTCAATAAAGAATATATATTTTAAAGCAGAGTTCATGAGACAAGAACTAGATATACAGAGATAAAAACATATAATTGTGATGGTTGTTTCTTACTTTCTTGAGTGAAATGTTTGCTGTTCGTTGTTGAAATGAGGTAAAAACAGTAGCACTGAATCGAGTTATGAGAGCCATGAAAAATCCTGACTGGACTAGATTGAAAATTGCAACAAGAGAGCAGAACTGGGTATAGAAACACTTTTATCTCTAGAGAGGAAACAAACAGAACAGATTAATGCAGATTCATTACTGAAGACTGATTAACAAATGACTCAAAGGGATAACAGAGTTAAGGATGTCTTAAAAGAAGATGGTTTAATCTGTACAATAACAGAGGATTGGATTGTGCAAGCTGTATTACAGAAAAGATGTATTTTTTTCACAGCAAAACAAGTTATTGCAGCCCAAAAGATTTAAAACAATTTAATATATTATATTTTTATGTTTGGGTGTTAAATACAACTTTCTGAACATAAAGTCCTATCAGTTCCTCACTTTTTTTTCTCGACCAATTTTAATTAACAATACATCCTGTCTTGTAAATCTAATATACAATCAAGCTAATATACAGTAACACTTCATGAACAAGGAATTCAGCTACCTAAAGCTGTACCAGATATTGTGAAGACTTCTAGGTTCATAAAACTCAAATTATTTATTAACATTACATTTTCTACCACATACAAGGATAAGTCAATTATTACCTGTAATTTAGTTATATTTTTGTTTACATTGGTAGTACTGTCGTGTTGCGTAGATGATGGATGCGGTGGTTTAATTGTTGTTATGTCTATGCAGGTTTGATGCTGCTAGGTTAGTTCCATTATTGCTGCCCTGCCATTAACCATGGCTGCTCTGCTTTCTATTTGCACCAATGAAGAGCAACATTCAGTGATCCATTTTTTGTGGTCGGAAGGTGTATCAGGAGCTGAAATCCATCTAAGACTTTCGGTACAGTACAGAAACAGTGTGTTGCCGCAATGGAGTGTCTAAGAATGGATTGAAAAATTCAAAAATGGTCGCACAAGTGTTATGCATGATGAAGGAGCCAGATGACCGTTTACCGCCACAAATGAGGAAAACATTGAGCATGCACGTGACACGGTTTTCTTAGACAGACGAGTAAACTATTGATGAAGTGGCACATCGTCTGCAAATTAGTCACGGTTCTGCCTACAAAATCATCTACAACAGACTTGCTTTTCATAAAGCCTGTGCAAGATGGGTCCCAAAACAACTCACACAGTTGCATAAACAAACACACTTGGACATCTGCCAAAAACATTTGGATTGCTATGGTAACGAATGGACATATTCTTAGACAGAATCATCACTGGTGACGAAACATGGATCCATCATTACGAGCCAGAGAATAGACGGCAGAGTATGGGATGGAAACATCCAAATTCACCCTGTAAAAAAAAGTTCGAGACCCAACCATCCGCAGGAAAACTGATGCTTACGGTTTTTTAGGACTCATAAGGCCCAGTACTGAAAAGTTATGAGGAAAGGGGCACAACAATAAACAGTATGCGTTACAGTGAAATGCTTACTGCCAAGCTGAAGCCTGCAATTCAAAGCAAACGTCGAGGACTGCTGTCAAAAGGTGTTGTTGTGTTGCACGACAATGCCCGTCCACATACTGCTGAAATGCTCCAGAAACTCAACTTTGAAGTACTGGCTCATCCTCCATATAGTCCTAATCTTGCCCCTTCTGACTATCACTTGTTTGATCCACTCAAAGAGGCATTAAGGGGACATCGATTTACCTCGCACAAAACGGTGAAAGAAGCAGAGCTTTCTTGGCTTGCAGCTTAATTGAAAACCTTCTTTTAAGAGGGCATCAGGAAGTTTGAGCAATGATGGACCAAGTGCGCTGAAATGCAAGGCGACTATGTTGAAAAATGATGTACATGTAAGTTTCCTATTTGTATTGCAATAAGAGATTTTATTAGATATAACAATTCAATGTGAATATTTATACTTTCCCAATAAATTATTGCCTTAACATTTTTTTTAAATGTAATATAAGCGATATAAAAATTTAATCTGTAATTGCAAGTGTAAAAATTTCTTAATTTGATAGAACATAAATAAAAAATATATAATCATGACACCAACATCTTCTAAACTATCTCATTGTATAATAAACAATTAACAAATGTTACATTATAAAATACTAACTCTGTATGTCCTTGAAAAACAGAAACTGATTGAATTGGTTCTCTAAAATCCCATAATCGAAATGTTGTATCACGAGATGATGTAACAACAAGACGTTGTGAATGATGAGCTGATGTGTGTGTCAGTTCTTGATCATGACCTGAAACAAACAAATTTTTAGTTTTTAGTCAACTCTGTTAACTTTTAAAGATACAGTCTGGCAACAAGTTGAAAAATTTCCTAGTTTTGTAGATCGGGAATTCTTACGTACATAGATAGATATTTAGTCATAGATTTTTATGAAACTGTTGCTTTGCAACAGTTGAATCTGTTTTAATTAAACTTGTGTGATACTTTTTAACATAACTCAAACCTTGGCTGCAACTGATAAATTTTTTTTTATCCAGTAATAAAAATTAAGTACATAAGATTGCAAAAAAAACTGTAATTTTTTTTTTAAATTTCAGGAGAGAGCTCAATAATAAAAAAAAGGAAAATGCCTTTTATTTTTAAACATTACTAAATCATCAGAATGGATAACCAACAATAACTTCTTGCTTTCTGCAATTAAGTTTTTTTTAATGTCCCACACGCATAACATTTTATTAATTATTTTTCAACAAATTATCTGATTGTTTTATCAAGTAACATTTCACTTAGAATACATTTTAATAAGAACATGGTAAAATCAAAAACATAATTTGTAAAATTCACTGAAGTGAAGTAATACTTATTGCATATTTTGATAATAAATCTGAACCTAAATTAATGTAATATGACACAGCAAACCACAATACAGCAACCAATCTAAATCAAAACACCACAGTTTGATACTCAGTAATGGTCTGACACTTTTTATTTCAGCTCTATAAATGTGGTCTAATTCAGTGTCAGATATTTGAGAAGCAAGATTAGAAGAAAAATGTACGTGCAGCAGACATATAAAGAATTTTATTCTAAATGTTTCAGGTAACCAAAATGAATTATTTTTTATTAACTACAGAAACACTGGACAGTTTTGCATTGAACAGCATGAAACATAACATGGTAAAATTAAGCAGGAATAAATAATTTGTAATGGCAATAATGATAGTTATTTGTAATAATGAAATGTATAATAATGGTGAAAATGATGAAAGATCAGTATAAACAAAAGGGAACTGCCTAGATTAATTTTAATTTAATTAAGAAAAGGTAAATATAAAATATAGTAAATTTGTTGATCTGGATAAGAAATAAATAGATTTTTTTTTAAACGCTATTTCCAAATACAATGGGACTGACCTTGCAGATATCTTAGATCTAATATGCAGCTCCTTTAGCAGTGTTGCAGTAGTTAACATTCATCTAAGTGATTCTAAATCCTTTTCTGTACATGTTTAATTAGTATACTCGATCTATAATGTGTCTGTTGATTTAATGTGTTGTTTACGATGGAGTTTGTGTAAATTTTATTAGTTCCCAGTACATTGAGATAGTGTCTTTTATGTACTAGTAAAATTTTCATGTTGTGATATAATATTTATGGTGCTGTTACACTAACATGATCTGCAGAAGTCGGTTATGTTATTCTGTGTAATGTTTATTAACTTTTTTGTTTTTGTGGCAGAATGTGTGTCAAGTCTGGCAGGCTAAATTGTTTGAAGTTCAAGATCAAATGTCTCAATGCCAAGTAATTCCTATTCTCAATCTCCTTTTTCAAACTGCTAATAAAGTTAAGTTAGTGTCTATTGAGGCAACATTACTTTCCTTTAAAAGATATTTTCATAAGCGTTATAAAATTATATACAACTTTATATCTTATAATGGAGATTCTATGTCAAGTGGACCAGGGGTTGACCATCTCCAAACTTCATCAAATTTTGTGTGGACATTCGCTTTGGTCTTAAATTCCATTTTACCAAATTGTAGCTCTGTATCTGCTAGTGCTGATTTTTTGTGATCTCTTGAAAAAAGGGTACTTATTAGTAGTTCGCTCATACATGCAAAAAATTCTAAATCTGACTTCTAATTTTGAAGGCAATAATAAAGCTACAGGTTTGAGTTTTAATACTTTTAGTTAACATTTTATGCCGAATTCAAATATGTTATTCACAAGTTTCTTTCAGCATCTGGTTTTGAGATACAGCAGCTGAAATTCACTGAAAAGTTGTTGCGACATTTTCTAAGTCAAAGTTTGAGCTTATGCAACTCCTTATCTAGTATTTTAATCAGAACGAGACTTTGTAACCTGAAAATTGGCATAATTGTGTGTAACTCCTAAAGTTTCAAAGCAACTGGAGGCTTATTGTTAGGGGATATTAATCATCAAATTTGGTCAAAAATGTTTTAGCTCGATTTTTGACCTACCTTTGAAAATTTACATCTCAGGTATACCTTCTTAGATTTTGTTAGTTTTATAATAGTTAGAAAGAGCAACTTTTAAACTACAAAATCCATACAGTTTTTCTTTTGACCTGTAATTTATAAGTGGCAGAAAAACCAGTTTAAAGATAATGCATTTTTCACACAGGGAGCAAGTTAGCCATAATGTTTAAGGATTAAATGAATACTCTAGTAGAAAGTAATTGTTTTTTTTATTAAGTAATATCATTCATTTTGCTGCTGGTTAATACAAAGTTGTTAACTGTATTACCTGTACCTTGCCTCCAACTGAATGCAGAGGAGACAGTTTCAACTAATTATACTTGTTATGGCAAGCATAATTTTTTAAATATTTATTACACATGAAATAAAATGAAATAGTTATTATAAAATGAAATATAGTCGTAGTAGTAATAACACAGTACAATAAGTATTACAATACAATAGAACACAGTAGCTTCAAAATAAAATAAAAATACCTTAAGTAGTCAGAAACGTTTTAGCACAATACTTTTAATTCCACTTCAGCTGTACGAATTCACAGACTGTATATATTCTGGATACATATATTGTCGTCCTGATGATGTCATTGATGGTATTTCAAGATAGGAAAAATATGCTATTCTGGAATCTATCAAGTGTCCTTTCTAGGGGGCCAATGACAAGAACGAACTGTACTAAGAGGGTGCATAAAACTAGAGGGCATCATGTTCTTCAAAGGTATATATCACATATATTTCCAATCTACCAAGTATTGCCGTACATGCAAGCCACATACTGGCCTGGTTGCAAGCTGGTAAATGATATCGCTTGAGTAAGTTTATCAGTTTTATAAACATCAGCTTCAAATACCTAAGTATCACTTGAAACTCTGGACTTGGATTTTAACTTTGCTAACTGGCTTAAACTGGTGGTTCTCTCTTGTGCCACCAATAATGTGACCACTATTAAACCGGCTTTCCTGTTTAGTTCGGATTCTCTCAACTTCTCTTGGAATAAAAAAGAACCTGATTCCTAGTATGTTTTCTTTACAAAATTCAAATAAGTCTCTTGGTGACAATATCTGGTTTTCTATAGGTCGCTGAAGACTAGCACGACTGCTAATCATTTTGTAGTACCTCCACTTCCATCACAAGGTGATTTTCCATGGCTAGTACCAAAGAAGGTCCATTCCACTGTTATCCCAAAGTCTTCTTCATGGAGACACAAATTGAAAAAATTCTTGTATTGAGCAGCTGAACCATCACTGAAGTAGTGTATGTGCTTTATTTCAGTTACTGTCTTCAAGTATTTGATCAGTTCAATCAAAAATATATGAACGGCAATGATATCACAGTGCAGAGAATCACTGAGCATGCAAATGCTAAGATTCTGAGACTCATTTTTATTGTAATACACCATCAATGGTTGCAGTGTAGCAGATTCCAAAAGAAAGTTGTATATAACATATTCAGATATAGCATAAAAGTACCAAAATTTGAATCTGTATTTTTATTATTGTCATCAAAATTGTTAGTCAATAATAAAAATTTTTACTTGTGTCCACAAACTATAAATAAGTACCCCTTTTTCAAGAGGCCACAAAAAATCAGCCATAGCCGATAAAGAGCTGCAATTTGGTAAAATGGCATTTCAGACCATGGGGGGAACCTCCACCAAAAATTTGATTATACATGGAAATGGTCAACTGGGGACAATTTTCAAAATTGGACCAATTGACAAGGAATGACACATAATTTTTTTAGGTTGTACTATATAACACTTTATATGCATGCTTATGATGAAGGAAAAGAAATTCAAACATCAAAGTTTTCCTCTACTGATTATGAACCTATTAAAAAACTATGTAAAAACTATATGTAGGTTGGGAGAAACAATGTATAATAACGAATCACCACAGACTACTAAAATATAAATCTTACACACCAGAAAGGGAATGTAAGAGTTCTCCAGATTCTACATCATACAAGCTAGCAGTACGATCCCAAGATGCAGTAACAACTTGATCTCCTCCAGGTAACCAATCAGCTGCTATTACAACACTAGTATGCCCAACCAATTCACAAAGCGGTGTACGCAATGACGGTGCCCTTTCAAAATCTTCACCATCTCCATCAATACCATCCACCTCTTCATCTGAAGAACTTGCCTTCTGAAAATTAACACCCAGAAAATGGTAAAAATATCATTTTACAATAAAAACATGTACTTAATGCTAATTATAATTCTTACTTATAACAAGTTATCAATAAAAAACCAACTGTTTGATAAAACACATAATAAAAACTTCACTGTGACAATTATACTGGCAGGCAAGATGTGTAAGGTTCTGTGATGTGATTGCACCTGCTTTTATAAAAACGAGATACATAAATTTGTTGCTAATGATGGTCAGTAAAGATGGTATAATCATAGTTGCTTTATCTGAAAGCAGTGATGATAATTATAACCAGTCTCTACATAAACAAAGTGAAGGCATTACTCATAGGGCTATATATATATGCAGCATTATAAAAAGTGTTATATAAATTAGAATTAATCCAAAGTTTTGCAGGATAAAAAAGAAATATTTAGTCAGAAATAAGTATTTACTGAAACCATAACACTAAATGATCTAATAACTTTATTTAAAAACTTAAACCAATATGAACATCATTTCACTGACCTGCAATTCTAGATTAACAGCAGCTTGCCATATGTGTGCCCTTTGGTCTCCACTAGCAGTAAGAACAAGGTCTCGAGATGGGTGAAATCGAATAGAATTAACAGATCCTAAATGTCCAAGGTAACGTAATAAGCATCGCCCGCTTTCCACACTCCAAATACATGCAGTATGGTCTAAAATTTAAACAAAAACCATATTAAAAACACATCTAAATTCCTTCTTCTGAAAAGAATAGAAAAAAAGGTTTTATTAATGATTTTGCTTGTCAAATTATGCAGATAACATGATGATAAATAAAAATTTTATAAAAACATTAATAAATAAAGAGAAATAGCTGTCTACTTTACAGCAATCTGTAAATTAAATAAAATAAGTTCATATTTTTCACTCATTCTGAAGTATATAAATTTAAATAATATTTTTCTTCATTCAGTGAAAAAACAAACACATAAAAATCATATATAAAATAATGCTCATCTCTGTGGTAGCATCTTGGACTTCCATCCAGAGAGCCTGAGTTCGAATCCTGGTCAGACATGGCATTTTTCATATGCTACAATTTTCCATTTTTATAAATACTCATGCACAAGCTTCTTTGTAAGTTTCTATGGTAAATAAATATTTATACAATATAAAAAGATACAAACCAGTAGCTGCAGTGCCAATAAGTGGTTGGCCGGCTCGAGCTACAGCAACATCCCAAACACCATCTCTATGGCCAGAAAACTCCCTCACCAGTACACAAGCGACAGTTGGTCCCTTAAAACTAGAAACTATTTTACTTGTTTGTGCCTTCAGTTTGTGAGCTGTTTTAAGCTTCTGTGATGAACCAGTCACTATAAATAAAATTATACTCATAATAAAATATTCAAAATTAACTAACATATTTATAATTAATTATGTCAATTTTGTAATCATAATAATTGGTATATCCAGAATTAAAATAAAATTTACAGATGAACAGGGAATGAAAAAAAAATAGCTTTAAGTCTTTATTTACATGGATTTGGAGAGCATGACAATCCCTAATATGTTTCACTTTATTTTTTATTTTTATTTAATTTTGTTTTTCTGGAAGCATTCTAGTAAGGCACAAGACATTTCAGTTTAACTGTTAAAAAAAATATTTTACAATATATATACATTCAACTTACAAACAACCAATTGTTGTTTCAATACAGTATATCAATAACAAAAACTACCTAGTAAAGTAAAAACAATTCTAAATTAAATATTCTTTAAATTAATACTTGAAATAATATTACTTTCCTCTTAACAGTAATAATATCAGGAAGTGCTACAAGAAGAACCTTAACTTTCTGTCATAATAAATTTCCGATATTTAGACTACCCCCTATATTTTCTAAAATTACAGCTATGGTTTGGCTTTAATTTCATTGAATTAAAGTTACAACTTCACAAATTTATAAGATTGGAACTGCTAATATTCATAGCTTTTTCAAGAAGGGCGTATAATTGATAAAGATATCTAAAAATGCTTCTAGTTACCTCTTTTTTCTGCTTAAAAAATGTTGTCCAAATTATCTTTTCCAGTTTTCCAAAGAACAATTGAGTACAAAATATGACTCTCAAATAATGTTGTTTTATAGACAATTAAAAATTACATTACATTTTAATAGCAATATTTCATATAACACACTAAAAATTATAATCATGGTAAAAGCATAAGACGGGTATAAAAAACAATTTTTTCACAATCTTACCTAAAGAAAAACAAAACAATGCCTATCTGAAACATTAACAGTATTTACACTAAAAGAAGACAGAAAGTTATTAAGTTGAACTACAATCAAAGCAAAAAAGCTCAACACAAATTTAAGAAATAATTTTAATTTTCTCCTGTCTACTGAGTGATGCAAATGTCACTAACCCCTGAATGAGACTAACAAATGGTTTATGTCAACTAATATTTGCATTTACTTCTTTCTCTCTTTAATAACACGTATGACTATAGATGCTGTTAATACGATTGTAGATTAATACAATAAACAATATAAAATTATTACCAGAAAAAATATATATAAAAATGAATACATGACATATGGTCCAAAAAATGCAAAATTTTACAAAAAAATCAACATAACACCAATATCTACTATAAAAAAATTAATTAAATATATTTATAATAATTATAATAAAGCATTAAATAATAATGATTCTAAATTTAATAAACAAAGTGTATAATCCGAGTTGTGAAGACTGTGATATGAAATATATCGGTATGACCAAATGTAAATTTTCCATACCCGCAAAAGCACATTGATAGTATTAAAAACAATAAACCTAAAAACTCTTAATTTTGATAAATACATCTTAGAAAATGGTCATATATGCAATAAAAATAATTTTATAAAAATTTTAGATTTCCTATAATCATTTAAAAGAAGAGACAGACTTATAGGCCACATATTAAGGCATCCTGGAACAATTGCTTTAATA
This sequence comes from Lycorma delicatula, assembly GCF_047948215.1. NCBI lineage: Eukaryota > Metazoa > Arthropoda > Insecta > Hemiptera > Fulgoridae > Lycorma > Lycorma delicatula. The sequence goes on along the minus strand of NC_134459.1, from coordinate 80,338,060 downwards.
TTAGAGGGTCAGGTAAAAGGAAAAAATTGTACAGGCAGGCAACGTTTGGAATATGTAAAACAAATTGTTAGGGATGTAGTATGTTGGGGTACACTGAAATGAAATGACTAGCACTAGATAGGGAATCTTGGAGAGCTGCATCAAACCAGTCAAATGACTGAAGGCAAAAAAAAAATAATCATTTTAAAACACGTAATTTAGAAAAATTTCACATATATAGCAACCATAATAATTTAATTAATGAACAAAAGTTTTTTAAAGAAGACGAATTATTTAAATACATACTGAATACATGTGATAATAATAATAAACAACTAAAATATCAGTTTTGATAACATGGTTCTCTTTAATTTTATATTATTCCACCAGATTTCACTATACTATCTTCAGTACACTTTTGACAGTCATGACTGTGTAATTAATTTAATTTTTTGACTTATTATATTATTTTTTTTAAAAACGCATAGCGATAGAATCATTGTAATAAGGATAAAATCAAAACCTAAACCGACAACGATTGTTAACGTCTATATGCCTACAAGCGCCCATGATGATGATGAGGTAGAGTGTGTATACGAAGAGATTGATGAAGCAATTAAACACGTAAAAGGAGATGAAAATTTAATAATAGTTGGAGATTGGAATGCAAGCATTGGAAAAGGCAAGGAAGGAAATATAGTGGGTGAATACGGGCTGGGCAAAAGGAATGAAAGAGGGGACCGACTTATAGAATTTTGCACGAAGTATAATTTAGTAATTGCCAACACCCAATTTAAAAATCATAATAGAAGAATATACACTTGGAAAAAGCCAGGCGATACTGGAAGGTATCAGATAGATTATATCATGGTTAAGCAAAGATTTAGAAATCAACTCGTTGACTGCAAAACTTACCCTGGAGCAGACATTGATAGCGACCATAATTTGGTGATAATGAAATGTAGATTGGGGTTTAAAAACCTGAAGAAAAGATGTCAGATGAATCGGTGGAATTTAGAGAAGCTTGAGGAAGAGGAGGTAAAGAAGATTTTTGAGGAGGACATCGCAAGAGGTCTGAGTAAAAAAGATAAGGTAGAAAATGTAGAAGAAGAATGGGAAAATGTTAAAAAGGAAATTCTTAAATCAGCAGAAGCAAACTTAGGCGGAATAAAGAGAACCGGTAGAAAACCTTGGGTTTCAGACGATATATTGCAGCTGATGGATGAACGTAGAAAATATAAGAATGCTAGTGATGAAGAAAGTAAAAGGAACTATCGGAAATTAAGAAATGCTATAAACAGGATGTGCAAACTGGTGAAAGAAGAGTGGATTAAAGAAAAGTGTTCAGAAGTGGAAAGAGAAATGAACATTGGTAAAATAGATGGAGCATACAGGAAAGTTAAGGAAAATTTTGGGGTACATAAATTAAAATCTAATAATGTGTTAAACAAAGATGGTACACCAATATATAATACGAAAGGTAAAGTCGATAGATGGGTGGAATATATTGAAGAGTTATATGGAGGAAATGAATTAGAAAATGGTGTTATAGAGGAAGAAGAGGAAGTTGAAGAGGATGAAATGGGAGAAACAATACTGAGATCTGAATTTAAGAGAGCATTAAAAGATTTAAATGGCAGAAAGGCTCCTGGAATAGACGGAATACCTGTAGAATTACTGCGCAGTGCAGGTGAGGGAGCGATTGATAGATTATACAAACTGGTGTGTAATATTTATGAAAATGGGGAATTTCCATCAGACTTCAAAAAAAGTGTTATAGTTATGATACCAAAGAAAGCAGGGGCAGATAAATGTGAAGAATACAGAACAATTAGTTTAACTAGTCATGCATCAAAAATCTTAACTAGAATTTTATACAGAAGAATTGAGAGGAGAGTGGAAGAAGTGTTAAGAGAAGACCAATTTGGTTTCAGGAAAAGTATAGGGACAAGGGAAGCAATTTTAGGCCTCAGATTAATAGTAGAAGGAAGATTAAAGAAAAACAAACCAACATACTTGGCGTTTATAGACCTAGAAAAGGCTTTCGATAACGTAGACTGGAATAAAATGTTCAGCATTTTAAAAAAATTAGGGTTCAAATACAGAGATAGAAGAACATAAGAAAGAAGCCCTAATAAGAAAGGGAGTCCGACAAGGATGTTCCCTATCTCCGTTACTTTTTAATCTTTACATGGAACTAGCAGTTAATGATGTTAAAGAACAATTTAGATTCAGAGTAACAGTACAAGGTGAAAAGATAAAGATGCTACGATTTGCTGATGATATAGTAATTCTAGCCGAGAGTAAAAAGGATTTAGAAGAAACAATGAACGGCATAGATGAAGTCCTACGCAAGAACTATCGCATGAAAATAAACAAGAACAAAACAAAAGTAATGAAATATATTACAAATAACAAAGATGGACCGCTGAATGTGAAAATAGGAGAAAAGATTATGGAGGTAGAAGAATTTTGTTATTTGGGAAGTAAAATTACTAAAGATGGACGAAGCAGGAGCGATATAAAATGCCGAATAGCACAAGCGAAACGAGCCTTCAGTAAGAAATATAATTTGTTTACATCAAAAATGAATTTAAATGTCAGGAAAAGATTTTTGAAAGTATATGTTTAGAGTGTCGCTTTATATGGAAGTGAAACTTGGACAATCGGAGTATCTGAGAAGAAAAGATTAGAAGCTTTTGAAATGTGGTGCTATAGGAGAATGTTAAAAATCAGATGGGTGGATAAAGTAGCAAATGAAGAGGTATTGCGGCAAATAGATGAAGAAAGAAGCATTTGGAAAAATATAGTTAAAAGAAGAGACAGACTTATAGGCCGCATACTAAGGCATCCTGGAATAGTCGCTTTAATATTGGAAGGACAGGTAGAAGGAAAAAATTGTGTAGGCAGGCCACGTTTGGAATATGTAAAAGAAATTGTTAGGGATGTAGGATGTAGAGGGTATACTGAAATGAAACGACTAGCACTAGATAGGGAATCTTGGAGAGCTGCATCAAACCAGTCAAATGACTGAAGACAAAAAAAAAAAAAAATATTATTTTTATCTCTTGATGATGGTTTGAAATAAACTGAAAGATCTCGAGAAAACACATCTTTTTTTGCCGAGATGAATATAAAATTTTTTATTCCTTTTACTTTATATAACTGTATGAAATATTTAAATATTTCTGGTGTACGATTCTTTTAACTGAAAGTCTTGATCAATAACAAACTTTTTTCTTGATTTTCTTTGACAGAACGAGTGCCAGTAAAACTTTTAATTCAATTTCCCTTCCTTATGGATTTTTTCTTCAGAAACTTATAAAGTTATAATTTTAAGAATAGATGGACATTACTAAATAATTTATTCTACAAGAGTGAATCAAATTTAAATGGTAAATTTGCTATTCTACGCAGCAAGTAGTTCTGAGCTGGATAGTTGGTTGAGGGGGGGGGGGGTTAATGTGTTACAGAGGGGAAACCAGCTTGGTTAGCTCCTCTGCTCTGCCTTCTGTACAGCCATGAGTGAGCAAGAGGTTCCAGTGTCTGTTGCATAACATATAATCATAAAGTTTTTAACTAATGAAGGCGTTTAACTCAAGGAAATTCTAACCTGATTAACGGTAGTTTTGGGACACTACACTTTCCCAGAACTGAGTGTATACATGGGACAATTTAAGGGCAAGCAAGAAAATGTAGAAAGGAAAGTCATGATCAATGACAAAGTCAAGTGTCACAGCTGACAACATCCATGATGTTTGAGAGCTTATTGAAGGTGATCGCTAGTTCACTGTTGAAGAAATCACGTCAGAAGTGGGTATCAGCTATGGGAGTGCTCAATCCATTATCATTGATCATCTTGGTTTTAGAAAAATTATTGCTCTATGGGTTCCAAAGTTGTTGACCAATAATAAAAAACAGGTCAGGTTGGAGATCTGTGAGAGACCTGTGAATCAATTTCAGCAAGTAGGGAATGATTCTTTGATACGCATCATCACATGTGATGAGACATGGGTTCATCATTACACTCCAGAGACAAAAAGCGAGTAAGGAATGGCAAAGGAAGGATGAGAGCTGCCCAGTATAGACCAAAACCCATCTGTCAGCGGGAAAAGTTCTTGCAACAATTTTTTTTTACTCAGGAGTTTTACTCATTGAGTTTTCTCCACAATCAACGAATGGTGAATGTGGCTTAACTATTGCCAGCTGCTACAGTCAACAAAAGCAGTCTACTGAAATAAAAGACAGGCTATGTCCATCAGAGATGTCATCCTTCTCTATGACAGCACCAGGTCGCACACCACAATTTTGAAGGGATAAATTTTTAAAAATGCACTGGGAAACCCTCGATCACCCTCCCTACAATCCAGATTTGCTTCCCTGTGACTATTTTTTGTTTGCACCTGTGAAAAAATCACTTGGAGAAGAACAACAAAAATAATGAAGATGTCGAGGAGCATGTGTGCAATTGGTTGATGACTTATACTCAACTTTTTTTTTGAACAAGGAATATTCTAGCTTCCAGATCATTGGCAAAAGTGTGTCGATTGTGCAGGAATCTATAAAGAGAAATGATGATGGTATGAATTGTGTATATTATTAATCAATAAATTTATTAAAAAAATTACCATTTATATTTTATTCACCCTTGTACTTCTTAATTATCCCATTAAAACTACTGGAATATGTTTTAAGCCAAAATGTGTTCCTTTTTTGCTTCATTTTACAATGAAAAACAACACTGTTTTATAAACATGAATAACAAAATAACAAACCACAAGGTAACTGCAGCTGAAATATGAACAGCTGTTTTAAACACGTGTAATCACACACGCTAGTGGTAAACTTACTAAGAGAAAATATAGGGCAAGCAAATCTGCAATGATACAAAACTAATAACAGTTTTCAATTAGGGCTCAAGCATTTAATGGATAGTGTCTTTTATACAACTCTGTATTGTTAAAATCTGGAAATCCTTTTCAAAACACACTGTGCTAAAAAATTCAAATACAATAACAAAATCTTGCATCCTCAAAAAAAGTTGCATCCTCAAGCTTGGTTATATATTCTTTCTAATTATCAAACTTACTTTCTCATTTCTTGATTTTCATTTTTCCAATAATATATTTCAAGATAAAACTTGCACTACTCTGAAACTGTGACAAAGGCAAACCCAAATATGTTTTCACATAATTTAAATAAATACTTACATTTATGTTTTGAATAACTTTTTGATGAAACTGCATCAAAATCTGTAAAATCCAGCCCTGGCTTTTCAGCAACTACACTGTCTCGCTCCAGTCTTTCATTTAAACTATCTACTTTTTCTTGTACTGAAAAAAATTATAAAATAAAAATATCAAGCAGTACTGATACAATCACATATATTTGTAAAATAATATCTAAATAAAATAAAATCAATGTTATATTTGAAGTGCTTTAAGAACTGTGCAAAAGTGCAATATTCTCTATCATACAAACAAAAATAATTCCAGCAAATTCAAATTATATTTTTAGCTAGTTTAATCAAATAAATAAACATAACTCTGATAATTAATTTTACAAGCAAAAAATAATAATGGACATGGACAAATTGGACAAACAAAAATAATTCCAGCAAATTCAAATTATATTTTTAGCTAGTTTAATCAAATAAATAAACATAACTCTGATAATTAATTTTACAAGCAAAAAATAATAATGGACATGGACAAATTGTAAACATCACATTCCTTACAAGTAACAGCTCTATAACAGCAGAAACAAACACTTCAGGCAGTAGCAAATTGAAAAATTGCAATAAATGAGGGATGAATAAAATTATAGTAGCCAGAACAGTATTTAATAGAACAGTTCCACAGATTACTGATCAGCCTTAAGATAGATGACTGCATGCTTTTGGCGTAAACTGGAAAATGACCATAATAATTTGTATCACATTAAATTAACATTAATATTTTCCTTGCAGGAAGTCAAAAACAAAAATAACATGCAATCATGCAAATTTTACATCTTATTAATCAAGTTCAGAAGGCAGATTCCAGTTCTATTCATTACTTGACCAGGATGCAATAACACATAAAATTCACAGAAATTGTTTTAAGGTTTTCTATGTATACTGACTATTAGCTAACTAAAGTATAGGGATATATTTTATTTAAATGATCTATTATAAAATGAGACTAATAATAAGAAATAATTTAGATCAATCACAAAATATGTGTGTTTTTACAATGGAAAGTAAATTTTATTACTATTTCCAATTTACTTACAACTTATATTTTCTGCGTACAATGATTCAAATTCCTTTTCTATTTGGTAAAATAAATCTGATAGCCTAGACCTGTTAAAAAAAAACAAAGTTCATAAAAATGTACAATTAAAGAAAAATAATTTACATTAATTCATATACATATTAAATGTTTTATAACTAGAAATTCTTGTCATGGCTATTGCAACCCTTAAATTCAGAGATGCCATGAATGGTTTCAAATAAACTAGGCTCCTTTTAAAAACAACTAGGGTCCTACAATGAAGATTACAAATTATATTCAAATTGGTGACATGTTTAATATAATCTGTGTAATTTAGTTCAAATCAATAAGCCCAAGCAACGGCACAATGTCTATCCTTTGATTTTTTATGATTGTATCTCAACACAAAGATTTAAATTTTTAATAACACTGTGCCATTAAAATCCTTGATACTTCAATATCCATAAACAGTTTTGAGTGAACCAAGTGCATTGGTATCTATACTGATGGTGCTTGTTCTATAGCTGGTCCTTATGGAGTATTTTATGCTTTTATTCAAAGCAAAGCCCCTGAAGCACTTTGGACCTACACGTTAAAATATTTGAGTCCTACATTGAACCAGGTCTTAGAATATGTAGTGAATATAGTATATATTGCCAGTAAAGGCAAGATTTTTCAAAAAATTATGTAAGGCTATGGGATCTGAACACACGTCTTTGTTGTACTATAACACTTTGCATAATAATTGATGGTCTTCTTGTGATAACATATTATCTTGTTTGTTTGAACTATGACAAGAAATTTACAATTTTCTTAATGAGGAGGAACACAAGTATAGTTAACATCTTCTGAATGAAGACTTTTCAATAAGACTAGCACATTTATGCGACATTTTTGAAAACTGAATGCTGCAAATTTCTCCCTGAAAGAAGCAACATGTACCTTTTAAGATCAATCACAAAAATTTTAGCTTTTATAGAAAATCTAAAGTATGGAAAAGAAAAATTGATGAAGCAGAGGCAAGGACTGTTTCCTCTTGTTGTAATACTATGACCTCCAATGAAGCTAATTACTCACAGAGTATAAAATCCATTCTTGAAGAACACTGATCACAGCTTATAACCATCTGCTTTGAGAAATATTTTTAAAATGATAATATCCATGGATAAATTATGCACGAATAAAATTTTTATGGATCCAATAGCCATTTAATGCCACTGCTTGATCTCAATTTACTGCTGCAGTAGAAGAGAATCTTAGTTGTCTTGTGGCATTACACTGAAAACAGAATTCAGCTGTAGAAATAACTGAATTTTGGATATTTGTGTGAAACTGGGTCTTTTGCAGTTGCTGTAACAAAATCTAAGTATCACATTAAGAATGTGAAGAAAGCAACGAGTCTAATTTAATTTGACAACTTGAGAAAATGTGCAATAATCAACAGCCTCATCAATCCCACTATAATTAGATGAATTTGTCAATTACTTTTTTGTGATCTAAATTGTCTTATTGATTTTTACCTAACCATTGCAAATAGTTATTGGCTATTTTGCTACCAATGGCCTAACCTATAAAGGAAAAAGAATATTTTTTCCTTAAAAAATCAATTAAATATTATTATAATACAGTAAGATGGAATATCTAATAATAATAATACTATGCTTAAGGGAATTTGAGATGTGGTTGGAAAGTTTTAAAACTGAGCTTGTAATTTCAAAATGGCTATTCTTACAGGCTATTGTGATGGATCTCCTTCAAAAAGTCGTTCCCTTCTGACTGAATACACTGGCTCCAATAGTGTTTCCACTTTTGGAAGCATTCCTAGAAATTTTCTTTCTTGAGGGTGCTAGAACCCTCTTTGTATTGCCTGGATGTCTTCAATTGATACAAAATGGTTCATTTTCAGCAAAAATCTCAGTTTATGAAAACAGGTAGAAGTCAGCAGGGACTGAGTCAAGTCAAGGAATAAGGGGGTTGTGGAAGCACAGGAATTTGGAATTTGACCAAAACTTCTACTATCAAGAACGCACGATAAGCCGATGCATTCTCATGGTGGAGAACCCAATTCTTGTTTCACCAGAGTGCAAACCTTTCTTCACACATTTCCATGTAAATGCTCAAGGACACTTTTATAGTATTCCTAGTTGACTGTCTGCCCCCTAGGAGCAAATTCATGATGCACAATACCAGTAGAATCAAAGAAAATTACCAACATTTCTTCACATTTGACTGACTTTTTCACACTTTTTTTAGTTGTGATTGAACCCTTCCATTGTGATGACTGGCCTTTTTTCCTGGGTAGTACTCATAAACCTATGATTCATCGCCTGTTATTACCCTATTTAACAAATCTGGGTCAGTTTTGGCCCAATTAATCGGTTCTTGGAACACTTCAAGTCAGTGTTGTTTCTGCTGGTCTGACAACAATTTTAAAATGAAATTTGCAGACACTTGGCGCATGTTCAAATCTTCAGTTAAAACCAACTGAACTGCATACAAGCTTAAACTCAGTTTATTAGTCACCTCCCTAACTGTAAGTCTATGGTCAGAATGCACTAAATTGCAAACTTTCATTTGATGACCTGATCAGAGGTCATCTTTGATTGATTTGCAGCAATCATTAAATTTGTTGAACTAGATAAAAATATTTGAGCGACTCATATTTATCCCCAAAAGCTTCCTTTAAGAGTTCATAAGTCTCCAAAGCTGATTTCCTAGTTTCAAGCAAAATTTGACACTAACTCATTTCATTTTTTCATCCATTTTGAGAGATCAGTAATCTTACAGTAACTGAATACACACCTTCACACACCAGGATGCCACTCTCTACTGAACAAAGATACTGTAGTGATCTTTGCAGGATGTTTCAAGGTTAAAACAAGCTTCCCCTTCACACCTATAGGTAAACCTAATTTCTCCTATTGAGCAGTGGCAGTCCTGTCTTAAAAAATGTCCAATCATGCTTCATAAATGACAAAATTTTTATAATAATTCATTACCCACTAAATCAACTTACTGTTTAGATATTACTTTACGTTATTTATCACAACAATTTAATTAATTCTGACAATTGAATTTAATTTCAATTTAATTAAATCTTCTATTAAATAATTCTGACAAAAAAATACATAAATTGATATGGCTTAAATGAGATCTGAAATTTTTTAGCTTATGCAAGATTTTTAATAACAACAAAAGTCATCAAAAATTACGATAAATTATTCTATTTTAAAATAAGATATTTAATTATTGTTCTAGAATAAATTTTCCATAAGATATATGGAAGTTCACAAAAATTAGTAAACATTTTTTATAATCTTTTTTCTAAAAAAAAGTTTCATAAAAAAGTTTTTTTAATATGATTTATACAATATTATCAAAACTTAGGTTACAATATTTTTTCTGATATTTTGAGAAAAAATTGGTGATATAGAAAATGTAAAAAAACGAGAGGTCAGATAATGGGTGGCAATTAAAAACAACTAGTACACAGGGAGCACCTCTTTATCAACAAACTGTTTTAAAAAGCTGATGATTGGAATTAATAATTTTATGTGTGTACCAATGTACTCTAAAAGTATATATGAAATTTATTTTATGCCAAAAGATATTTTTAATATTATTAGATTGCAATAAGAATAAAAGGGACAATCATCATTAATCCTAACTGCATTTATGTTATTATTTAAAAAAGAGTGTATACCATAAAAAAGTTAAAAAATAAAAATTCAGTACCTAATAGCTGGGGGAAGTCCACTACCATCTGCATCTACGTCAGATCTGAAACTGTTATTGTGGAATAACTGACTAACTTCACTTTCTGACTGATTACTAGTGCGAGGAATGCTGATTCTTTTACTTTTTGCAGGCTTCGTTGCCGGTTGTGTTCTATCATCTTGAGGCATCCTATATTAACTACCTATGAAACAAAAAGCAAAATGTTATTTATAAAACAACAAACTTTCCTTTCATTTTTGTTTAAGTAAAAACAAATATTTACCCAATGTAAAGAATAAATTTATAATTTCTCAAAAAAAAAAAAAAATCAAAATTTAAAAAAGCTGACAAATTCGTAATAATTTCCAGGCATTATTTAATTATTCTTATGTAGTGGAGAAATAATAATACATGAAAAAAGTTACCTAAGATTTCTTTTTTGTGGTGGAGGTAAGTTTTGGTGAAGTTTTATTGGAAGATTATCATTATATGTTTAAATGAACCAAAAAAACTTAAAAAAATTTAAAAATCTGTATATTTTTTATTTTTTTCTTCTCTCCCACCTCCAAAATCACCTTCATGGAAAATTTTTGATTTTTCTCCATTTACTAAATGGAAAAACCTAAAAAAAAATTCCATTGAAAAATGTATGAACAATGAAAGGTTACCTAAGATTGTAATATTATTAATAAAACTTTATTATTTAAAATTTTAATGTGTTAAAAGTGCACTTCAAATAATATTAAAGGTTTAAAAGTAATCCATAAAAAATCAGTTTATCCCATCAAAAGTTATTAGGCTTCAAATACACCTACATATGTATATAACCTCCTACCTTTTTTGGGTTCCTGGGACATGTAATGCTGAGAAAGGAAAAAACCCACACCCCATTTTTTGACTGATTACCATACTTTTTTCTTGCAGCACAGCTCTAGAACTCTAGAGCAATGATGCCAGGAAAGTAAAACTAGAATGTGCTCTTGATCAATTCAGATAATGATTAAAGCCAAATGTAGAAAAACTAAAATTGGTCAATTTACAATATTTTTTTTTTTATATGCTGCAGAATAGATTTAAAGGCACAATAAACAGGTTTACAGAAAACAAAAAATAACTTTTTTAACACTAAACAATACCTCTAACATTATTAATCTGTTATAATATCTTGATCATAACAAAGTTAGAAAATTAAATACCCAAGTCGCAATAGTCTGTTAATATTTATTTTTTTTACTCATTACGATTCTTTAATAGAATATTGCAGTTTGTATAAAACAATCAATCAATAGGCTACTGCCTGGCCCTTGTAGGTACTAAACAAAGCTTCTATCACTGCAGTAGCAATGGCAACACATCTGTCATTTTGGATTGCACAATTCCATGTTTTTCTTCATCATTCTTTTATACTCATTTTCACTTTTTTTTTGTTTAGATCCCATTCAAACATTTTTTTTAAATTTAAATATTCAACCCAAAATCACAGATAATACATTTGTAATAAATCAGTATTTTACTTGTCAATTCGCTCTCCCTCATGCACTAGCTCTTATTTCCTATAAATTTATTCCTTTAGTGGATTTGATCAGTTTTTCATTTACTATTAAGGAACAAAGAATTTTTATCTAAAATCCCACTGTACAATAATATTATATCGTTTACTCAATGCAAACAATTATTAATACAATGTATGATTAATATAAAATTTTATACAATCTCATAATGTATAACATTTTATTAGCAGAACACATCTATATTAAGAAAAAAAAATTGGCATAATCTGGAATAAACAGAAAAGATTTCAATCCCACACAAAAATTAATTCATGAATTAAAGAATTTTGTAGTTTAGGAAGTACCTTCTTTTAAGCAAATCTCATGATGTCACTTTTCAAATGTTTATGAGTAAGGTGTAATTTAATCTGAGGCTACTGTACCAATTTGGATTGGCATTTTCAAAGAAAGTATAAATCTTAAAATTAATAAAAGATTGAGACTTAATAAATTTTTAAATGGCAATTCTGATATTAAAAAAACTAATCTCAAAGCCAAAAATTAAGATATGAAGATAATACAAGTTCAAGTAAAATTAAATAAATAATTACATGGGTAAGGCACTTTAAGGTGAAACTTATAGCAGTATCTCAGGATTGCTTGGCCTGAATCTGAATTGGGAAAGACTGCTCCCTCAATTTAATTATACTATTCACCAATTGTGAAGCAGAATAAGCACAATAAAATACTGACATTTATTACAAATAAATCCACAGATTTATTAAGTTATAGCATAGCCATATCAAATGAAAATAAAATTTCTTAAAGAACACTTTTCTAATAAAACTAAGGTTTTAAAACTGGATCATGTTTTGTCTAATCTGTTTTTTATAATCATATTTATAAAAAAAAAAAATTAACATAAAAATATCTTTCAGACTGAATAGAACCAGATTCATTACGAACAACAGTTAAAAAAAAAATAAGAAAAATTTAATGATTTCTTAACTACGTTATAATAACACTGAATAACATAAAATTATAATTTTAAAATTCTGGGATATCAAACTTTAATACTTTTAACTGAATTACAAAAAATGTCTCCACAGTAGTAATAAATATGATTTTATTTAATACGATTCCTTCATGGTTCAGTAGTGATAGAGTATGGGCAAGTCAAAAGTTAAACTTAAACAATTACATCTATTAGTTCTAATCACTATGTAAATTTAAGTTCTAGACTACTACCTAACTTATTTATGTCTGGAATGAAAGTAATTCATCAAAAGAGTAAAAAGTATTTTGCAATTAAAACTTTTTTGAAATTCTTACACAATGTCGTATGAAATTCTAAAAAAACTTTGACCCTGCATATCAGCTTAAAGTTCATATAAGTAACACTGACTTCCACAAACCTTACTATCTATTACTTATTCAAAAATTTTGTCCACTTATTTAAAAGTTATATTCATGAGTGATGTAAATAAAGCTTCTTTTCTATTATAATTGAAGTAATGTTGTTATTGATAAAATCATCAGTTTTCAAATTTAATCCCAAAATTAATAATCAACACAAGTTAAAATAAGCCTAAGATGGTATGAAATTATCATCTGTTTTTCCATAGGTACAAATTTATTTAATACAGTGTTTTTATAATAATACCAAATAATAAATAAATAAACATTTTATTCTAATCGTCACACATTAGGTCAAAATGTGATTATAAAATGGATTACATAAATTATGACAAAAAAAAATGTAATTAAATCCCACATTAATTATTTAAAATATAACCACATTAAGAAATGTAAATACATAAATAAAAAACTACTACAAAGTAATTCACAATTAAAAAAAAAAAACACTGAAAATTATTTAAGAATATATCTATGTACACATTGCAGAAAATTCGGGATTTAAAAAAAATTAATCAGCAATTAAAAATTTATGAAAATCTTTTAATTGAACTTTAAATAAATTAGTGGATAAATTTTGTTTTAAATGTTTCATAATTTATTAAAAATGGCAATGTAAGCACAATATGGCACATTCTTGTGGGTCAAAGTATTGTGTTGAGTAATATGAAAACAGTTCCATTGCCTGGTTTGGTAGGGGTGGTTATGGATAATTTAAGCAAAGATAATTGTATATTCTATAAATAATCTTAATTTCAAAATACTATTAATTTTTAAGTAAATTTTTACCAGAAATACACACAAGTTAATTTTAAAACAATCTTTTAACTAATAACTTTAAAATCATACAGATGAGTTATGACAAGAACAAAACAAAATGCAAAAATATTATTTTTTTTAATAAGATTTTCATTACTTTAAAAAAAATGAACAGTCCTGGATATATTAAATAACTTACATCTCTTTCATTACGTTTAAAAATTAGAACTTACAACAGTTGGAGTCTATGAACATAATTAGACAGTATAAAACTTAACAATAAATTAAAGTAGATAAGTAACTAACAAACAATAGCTTTTATAATTAAAAAATCTAAATAGTACTTGTATTTACATGAAAATATAAAGATTAAAAACAGATTATAAATAAAAGCAAAATGATAATCAAAACTCTACAACATTTCAGAAATGAAATCATTTGTATAATAAGGTTTGTTATATCAGTGAATGATTAGGCATTCTTCAATTCACTACCCAGTGATTAATAAAACAAACAATTTTATAGAAGTAAAACAGTACTATTTATAATGTATGTATTGTATATCAGCTGATTATGTTGTTCCTGGTTTCTGTTACGGTATGTACCTAATAGATTGATTTTAAAATTTAATAAAACAAAACAGATTTTAATTCAACAAGTAATCATTAATAACTTTTTATAAATATTTACATTTAACTTATGCTTGAGTAATCAATGGCATAAAGCTGTACTGCAGTAGAAAAAGAATGAAAATATTTAGTAAATGTAACATTTCAGCAGATACTAAATCTTAACAAAACAGTTAATTTCATACTGTTAAATTACAGTTACTGAATAATATAAAAAAGGAAAAAAAAGCGGCGATTGGCACCAATAAACACAATATTACTATCATCTAATTGCCTAGCACACATGTTTTTATAATATATTACATAACAAAATTCAACTGTAGTAATTCTAATTTAAATAGTAAAATTTTACACTTCTCCAGTGAAAAATATTCTATGTGAATATTGCTCTCTTGAAGTATTTATTGCAATAATAAAGATTTAGAAATTAATTTCAGTAAAATAATAGAAAAGTTTAAATTAAAATAATATATAAAATTCTCTCATAATTGTAATAGTAAAAATAAAATAAAAATTTATTTATTGTTATTTACACAATAAATTACACCATCAACTAATGTACAGCAGAAAAACCTGGTACGACCACTAACTAGGGAAGAGAAACACTTTCATACCAGCCAAACTTTCATGTTTCAAAAGATTATCATAATATTTTACTCATAAATAAATAAATACAAATCCCATTTTTTATAATCTGACAGCAAATAGTGAAAATAGAAATGAATTATTAATTTTTTAATGAAACAAAATTTAATTAGGTTTTCAGTAAATTTTTAATTGTTTAATATAATCTCAATAGTTTACAGTAAAATAAATGGTAATTCTGATCAATTATTTGATCAAATCAATCTTTTTCATACATTAATGTACTGTATATGCTTATGATCAAGAAAACACAAGATCTAAATATTGGAAAGCATTTTTGATGAGTGACCTAAAGTTCAATGACTTGCCACATTATCAGTACTCTAGTAAATTAGCAATCAGTTCTGTGAGTTATGGTGACCTGTTCAAATGCTAATTCATTCTATGGAGAGAGTTTAGGGTTAAGGTTTAGGTTAGAGTCATTGTTAAGGTTAGTTAAGAGTTTTGTGAAAAGAGATTAGGAGTAAAGTACCAAAGTATGACAATACTAAACACCATCTCAAGGGCACTTAGCTGAATTTATATTTTAACTAGTGGCCCCTTGCTGCTCTGCAGCATTATTATTACAAAGTAATTTTATATATTATTTTAAAAATCACCTAAAAACCTAATGGATCCGTGCTGCTCCGCAGCTTTATTATTAAAGAGAAACATCATATATTTAAAAAAATGAGCTAAAAACTACTCCAATTACAAGTTTCACCCCTAACCCCTTATTTTCTCTTTCCTTTCTTACTGCAGGCTCAAACCTATTTCCAGCTCGCTCAGATGTTCTACTGGATGGGGCAGGCTGATTTTTTTTATGTTGCTCAGAGTGACCCACGTATATTATGAAGCATTGACAGACCTTCAGAGTGATTTTTCTGAGAGTAATAATCACAGTAAGTTCCTCAATTAAGGAATAAATGAGAATTTTTTAGGATTACTCAGAGAAGGCTAAAGTTTGGAATCCAATGGCATTTGACATATAACTGTGGGTCTTGCGATCAGAATAAAGAAAAAAAATCAGCCTACAGACTGGAAATAGATCTTTTTAATATATAAGATGGAAATATAGTCACTATATTCATATGTTCCTCTTATTTGTCATGTGTAAGTCAGAGAATCACTTTATGAAGAGCACTATCAGTCACCTTCAAAGGCTGACTCTGACTCTGAGTCCAACTCTGACGACTATTAAGGTTAGTTTATGGTTTATTTTGCATTTCCGACACTTAATTTATGTTAATCTTCACTATTTCTGTCTTAATATAATAGTATGTTAATATGAAAAAATTCTATGTTGATCAAGTAATTGATCAGTATTACCAAATAAACTTTTTAAAAGGTAACAAAACATACTTAAAAAAAAATCTTCATTAAGGAATAATACTATTTCTACAACTACTTTAATTTTGACTTTTCAAATTTGTCAAATTAAAACTAATAACTTGGTAACCTATAAGTTAGTACTCTCTCTTTTTCTGTTTATAGCCTCTAAAACCACCTTAAAGTATTACTTCAGAGGATGAATGAGAATGATACATGTGAATGTAAATGAAGTTACTAATGGTAATTGATGCTAAATGTAAATGGTATAAAAGTAACTGCCTTACTAGGATTTCAACCTTAGAACTCTCAACTTCGAAAACAACTGATTTGCGATAACGAGTTCACCAAAAGACCAACCCAGTGGGTTTATAAGTTGGTACTGACTTCAAAATTAAAGAATTATAAAGTATAATTTTTTGGTGTGGATTTTACATTATTATTATTTTTTTATGGGTAAGCCTACAAAACAATAAGCCACTCAAGGTAGAAGAAGCCTATACCTTGAAAAAGTAAGAAAAGAAATAACAGTGAAAAGACTTAGGAGACTGCTGTAAAGCACAATGTTGGAATATTACTTTTATTACAATGTATCAAATCAAAAAAGCAATTCAATCCTACATGAAATAAATGAAACAGAAAACACAGACAACCAAAACAATATATATATATATATATATATATATATATATATATATTATCACACTTTAATACACAAATATTACACTAAATACATGAAAACAAACCACAATCACAGCAAGTAACTCAAATATTAAAAAAAACAATAATAAAGTTTAACTTTCAGAACAGAAGTCATATAATATATACCCAAATTCAACCCCCGAATTAACTCAATGTTCTATGAACATGTAATGTGTCAAATCAAACTATTTATCCAAAAGAGACTTCAACAATTTCTCTTTTTATGTTATGCTAACGTAAAAATGACCTTATAAAAAGAGGTATAATCATTTTTATTTCATGTTTATTACAATGGGTGAATAAAGATGCAAGTATATGGATGTAACTGCACTATACAACCAGACAATCAAAATTATATTAATAAACAAAATCTCACCTTAGATGTTCAATTTATATGGTATTTTTCAGTTTAGTTTAATTGATGATTAATGAATTAAGTAACTACTGTACTAGTCTTAATACACATAGTACACAAGTGTTATTTAATATTTAAAAGCAAGAATTACAGTAGCTGTTGAATTAGTCACAGAAGATGTGGTTTCTATGTGTAATGGTAAAACAAAATTGATTTAGATTATAAATAAATAAATTAAATAAAAAATATCACTTTCTGCTTATTTTTCTTTTAAAAATGTTTACATTAGAGCATTCGTGTTGTGCAACACTTCATCAGAAGTAATAAAAACATAAGAATTTGAAACATAAGAAAATAATAAACTGTATTTCTTTTTAGTCAGACTGTTAAATGGTAATTTGAAGAAAATGTTTTGATAATTATATGTACTGCTATCTATTGAATGAAATTATAATATAAAATGTAACAAAAAGACATATTCAAATTTGCAGGAAATGAAAATATTAGAAATAAATAAGAATAAATTAAAAACAGTCTATTGAAAAAATACAAATAATAAAAAACAATGATATTTATATTATAAATGAACACGTGACACGTTTGAATATAATGATGGAATCGGCAAATAGTGAAATTCATAAAATTATAAATTTATTTATTTGTAGAAATAGTCCTGAAATTAACTTATACATTGTGAATTGATCACATGGGAAATTTATAAAAGTGCTTCCTTTCCATGGTTAAGTGTTCCTGTCATATTCTTTACTGTAAATGACTGCTTGATTGGGTTTGAATTTACACTTATATCCTGTTGTAAAGCAGTTAAATCTCAATATATAAAAGTTAAGTAAATTTACAGTAATTTTTCCAAATTAAACAATATCCACTTTTGTCAATACACATCTTTGTAAATATGCTAGTAGTGAATTAACTGTTTCTAAACAACTAATTTTAACAGCAATAATAAAAAATGTTAACTAAAATGTGAGTAATAAATAAACAACACATTTTATATATTCAAAACAAATAAGTGAATTTTCCTTCAAATTTTATTTAATAATGCACTTAAGAAAGAGATCGGCAAAAATATAATCAAGTAATAAATTTACATTTTCAGGAAATCAATCAAAAGGAAGATATTACATCATTCTGAACAAACAAAATATCCTGAATATGAAAACATATAAAAGGTAATGAATCTTAAGTTAATTATTTACATTATTAGTATAGGTGATGAAAAAAATTTAACAACTTTGGAAAAGTCAATCTTTTCAAGATAATAATATTCCTCTGTAATAATATGCAAATATAAACCAAATTGATACACTGAAATACAGAAATATACATTAAATAAAATGATACCTTATTTTTTCATATCTTTACAAAAACTTTTTTGTGGAAACCCACCATCTTCAGCTGTAATTTATTTTAAACTGTTAATATCAAATTACATACTACACTCAAATACATTTAAATTTATCAAGTTAAATATAATTCCTTTTTATTTTAAAAATAAAAAATAAATTAAAACTCTTTTAAAATATAAATTATAGAAATTAAAAATTAAAAACTACATGTATAAAATATGATGTCACAATTAGTAAAAAAAAATGGTAAAAATTAAAATAAATATGCAGTTATTTATTTATTTTAATTATCTTTTTTTTTTACCAAATTTTGTCATATTTTATATATGTAGTTTTTAATTTCTATAATTTATATTTTTAAAAAGTTTTAATTTATTTTGAATGTTTTATGATAAATTTGAGTGTACTGTGTAATTTGATATAAACAGTTCAAAATAAATTACAACTGAAGATGTGGGTTTCCACAAAAACATTTTGTAAAGATATGAAAAAATAAGGTAAGTGTCATCTTATTTAATGTATATTTCTATTTCTGTACTTGGGTGGATCAATTTGGTTTATATATATATTCAAAACACTTAAAGAATCAACTGAAACATAATTTTATAGCAAACAAACCAAATATTTTAGTCATTTTGATCTGGTAGAAGAATCATTGTTGACATGACAGATATTACAAATGAAATACATTTTTTGCTAACTTCAGCAAATGTGGCTTCTCTTTAGAATGATATTTTTGAGTTCAGCAAAATTGGTAGATAAGATCAGAATATGCACATTAAAGAAAATCTAGAGCTATCAAATCTAAGAAATCAAGTGGAACAAGCCTTGTCCTTATAAGCCAACCTGCTGAACTGGGAAATTGTTATGAAGGAAATCTTTAATTTTAGAGTGGTTGTGTATGATGCACCTTGATGGAGGTCACAGTTCTTCTTCATCGTCAAATAACTAGGGAATGAGGAAATTTTCAAACAAATCAAACTATATGATACAACTGTAGTTTTGTGAATAAAAAGAATGGGAATTTGTGAAAGGTACAAAATACAGAAACTTCTGAATTGTCCCAAACTATCCTCAAAATGAAACCTACTACACCAAAGTAAATGGTGTAACCTATGAAAGTAACCATTAAAAACTGTATGCTCCCAACTTGTAATAAAAATTTGTACTTTGCACACTAACTTGATTTTTCTTAACACAAAATAACATCAGTGTTTTCTGTAATTAGTACAAAGAATATTTAAAATATGAAATACATCATATGGGAAAATAAACATGAAATAAATATATCTAACATCTGTCTTCATAAGAACTAAGTAAAATGTTAACTGAAAAAGCTCTCATCGCTCACTAATAAATCAATAATTCTCTCTTTTCTCAAAGAGTTAGAAAGCTGAAATTTGGCATACTACTCCCTAGAGTATCTGTAGAATAATAAGTACAAACTGATATACTAAGCAACTACAAAGATTACTCATCCTAAAAAAAGTAAAAAGAACATAGATTTATCAAAATCAGTTTATACAACTCAGCACATGAGATACACATGAAATTTAGCAGAATTATTTAATCCAAAATTATCTGAGTAATGTTTATTAAAAGTTAACATTTTTTCCTAAAATACATTCTTCATCAAATTACACCAGATTAATCTTATAATCTCAATATTTTCTAAACCTATTGTGATCAAAACTTCAAATTCTTCACAGATGATAATATTCTATGATAACACACATCAGGTTTTCATTTAAATAACCCCTGTAGGGCGAAACAGAATAAATAAACAAAATAAATCCCAAACCGTTCTAATAGAAACTAAAAAATTTGAGTAATTAAGTGCCATAGGAAGAAATTAAGTTTTTATAGGATGAAGCTGTTCTTGCTCTGATGTATACATTAAATAGGACTGCACCAACAAAAATTAAAGGAAAAACAATAAAGTTTTAATTACATACCTATTGATTAGTAATTCAATACATATGATATATCCAAGTTGATGCTTTGTTGTTAAGTTGTAATTTTAGTTGTTTTCTGTATTTTACTTTGTCAATAAAACGTATTAGAATTAAATAATTTTATCATAACATGATAGCAGAGGTACATGATTGTTTCTTTGATAAACTGAATATTGACAAAAGAATGAAAGATGTGGATGTTGGATGTGGAACAAAGTGGATGTTGAAGAAAACATATACATTAATTTTTTGAGGTTAACAAACAATACATCTATTATAATGAATGATGATAAGCAACAAATTGAGAAGAAGCTCATTGTTAAAGGAAACTGGGCAATGTGGAAAATTATTATGAAAATTATTATACAATGTGATGAAGTTTTAGATGTAGTTTGTTATATACATTTATACAACCTGAACAGGTACTAAAAATTATGAAAAAAACATGATACCAGGAAAAAAATTTTATCTCCATTACTTTGTGTAACTGGATAAGATACTGCAAAAGATGTCTGGGGTAAGTGGGATCAGCTTTATGATGTTCAGTCTACTGAAAATATAGATTTGTTGTGGCATCAGTTTCAAAATATCAAATGGGAATCACATATAAATGTGCACAATCATTTAGCAATAATATCAGATGTTATAAAAATGTCATTAATCCAGTTTACAAAAATGATTTATGTGCTTTATTGCTGCAAACTCCAACAAAAGATTTTGATTACATTTATAAGTAACATAATTTACCTCAAATAGAATAAACACTAGCAATATTACAAAAAAAATGTCTGAATTATGAATTTCAACTGATAAATAGAGATCAAATAGATGTGGTTGCAGCAATTACATCAAAATTTAGTATACCGATTAAAAAACTAGAAAAATTAAAGTTAATCAACAAAAGGTTTTTCTGTTAAAAGTTTTGAAACAAAATAAACAAAAGCAACATTTCTCATGTGGAAAAGCTGGATGTTTATCATATGACTGGAACATTGGTATAGTTTGTTTCAAATGTAAGAAGGGTCATCAATTAAATCTTTGTTCTAATCGAGATGAAAATAAAGATTATGTCATATCTGCTGAAAATCTAATGAGAAAAACATATTGAAGGGGTATGTTTATTGATCATGATTTTATGAATCATTTAATTGTTCCAGTTAACACTGAAAAATTATATTTTGATAAATGGTACACTGATAGAGTTGCCACACACTATTTAACATGTAGTGAGTGACTGGTTTGATAATTTTGAATCTTTTGAAGTGCAAAATAAACGGATAGTGGTTGTCAAAGAATTAAATCAGAAGCTTTTGGTATTTGTCACATAAATGTTAAAATTTTTGATGATCAAGATTGGTCTGATCGATATTTTGAAGATGTGTGATGCTATCCAGATGGAATTTACAATTTACTCTCAGTTAAAAAGGGCTGGAAAAAAGGAATAGACTAATCAATTCAGAATAATGGAAAATCAAGGATTTTCCATAGAAATTTTGTATCTATTGCAATAGTTATTTAAAATTATTATGATAATGAACTTATCAGTTGGCAGTGAGAGTCATGTCAAGAAAAACCTTATGCCATTTTTCACTGCAAAGTTGGCATGAAAATTTGATCATCAAATTAAATGACACATGCAGATTTTTTGAAGGATCATGGAATACCAGCACAAATAGATAATAAATTCTGTGAAGGATGTATGTTTGGTAAACATCATCAACTCAGTTTTGGTGAAAAAACTGAAAAATCTACTAAACTAGGAGAACTGATTTTTGCCGATATCTGTGGCCCAATGGAAGAGAATGATTTGAATGGTTATTGTTATTATTTTGTTTTTAAAGATGATTATTGTAATTTCAGAGTTACACATCTATTACATAAAAAGGATGAAGAGAAAAAAATTTCAAAATTTCAATGAATTAGTGAAGGCACAATATGGATAGATTATAAAAGAATTACATACTGATATCGAACGAGAAACTTAGTAACAAGCAAGTAAGATGATGTGTGCTGAGACTATTGTTCTATAACATTCAATTATAGTTCCCTTCACTCAACAAAGTAGAGTTGCTGGATGTGAAAATAGGATTATTTGTGAGAATACATTTTCACCACTTAGAAAATTTTTGGTGTAAAAGTTTTTGTATAGATTCCCCATAAATAGGACAGCACCCACAAAAATTAAAGGAAAAACACAGATACAATTATTTTTGAATAAGAATTATTCTCACCACTTGGAAACTTTTTGGCATATAAAAATTTTTGTCCCCATCAGAAGCAAAATAAATCTGATTCAAAATCTATTAGAAAATATATATTATTGGTTATGCTGATTGCAGTTTCTAGATATATAAAATAAGAGATGAATTTTTACAAAAACCGAAGAAGATTAATATGAATAAAGACATAAAAATTTCAAATGAAAGTGAGAATGGGTGTGGTTTGATAAATTCAAATGGTATAGAAGATAAAAAACCAAAGGATAATATTTCACAATTTGAGGTAAATGAGAATGACAGCTATTCGCAAAATTCAGTTACTGTGAATTATACACAAAACGAGGATGTTTTTTTCACAATTTGAATGTGAAAATGAACAACTCAAGTAGATTATTGATAATAAACAAAAGTATCATTAAAATCTAAGGAATATGCAGGAAATTATATAATGAACTCATTATACAAGAATAATAAATAAGAGTTAACAAATTTACTGTCTCAAAGTACTCATTGATGAATGATGGATTTTTTCCATAAAAATAAATTCCAAAGATGAAATTATTCAGTATAAAGTGCATTTAGTGGCTAGGAGTTTCAATCAAGGAAAAGGATACGATTTTAATGATACTTTCAGTCCAGTTACCAGATTAGAAACCATGAGAGCTCTGTCGGAAGTTACTGTTCAGTGTGAATGAAGTGTTAAACAAATTGACATGAAAACAGCTTTCTTGAATGGTACCTTAGAAAAAAATGTATATATATATGCAACAACCATAGCGATTATAATGGGAATACAGGTCGTGTGTGTAAATTATGTAAACGATTATATGGACTGAAACAGGCTTCAAAATGCTGGAATAAATGTTTAACTGAATTTCTTGGAACTTGTAATTTACAGGAGAGTTGTAACCTTTTATGTTTTATAATGAAAAATTGAAAATGTTTTTCCACAAGGATGATGATAGGTTAGTTATGGGATGACAAAAAATCTTCAAATTCATAATCAGATTGGCCCTTACTTTGTGATCACTTCATCAGATGTAGACTGTTATTTGGGAATGAAAATTGATAAATTTTATAATTATACTATCTGCAGAGGTGTGCTGTTGGCATGCCCTCCGGGTGGGTTGCACTGGCAGGCGGCATCTCAGAATGGGATTATTAGGTGTCCAAAATTGATTACCTCTTGTGTAAAACTATTTTTTTTTTTTTAATGATAAAAATTGAAATAATTCAAGTTAAATTAGAAATTGATACTAACGAATCAGAATTTTCCGCTGATCAGTACTATTCCAGTGCCCACTTTTTTGGTTATTGTTCATTACTTTATGAAGAAAAACAATCACGTAAATAAAAAGATATATTATTACTTATATAATATTAAGGCATATTTTGTTATTATATTGATATATATAATAAGTATACACCTGATCACTACGAGACATTTCTGCTAGTGATCGGTACAATCCGGTGCTAAGCTAAGGGGGATGGACACACAAACACACATAAATGCCCTTTAGTAGGGTACGATTAGAATTTCTCAAACTGCATAAGCAAATAAGCTATTTTAAAAATTTGGCATCAATAATGCAAAGCCATTAACGATCCCTATTGACCTGGATGGATACCAGATGAATCAACATTTGCGGAAGATAAAAATGGCTATATGAAAACATTGGTTGTTTAATGTATTTAGCGTTAGGTACCAGACCAGACTTAGCCTATGCAGATCAATAGCTTCAAGAATTCATGGCGCTAATTTTTTTATGGTTCTTATATTTACACATATGAATATTTCAAGAGAGATTCATAGATATATGTATTTTTTTTTTGTCTTCAGTCATTTGACTGGTTTGATGCAGCTCTCCAAGATTCCCTATCTAGTGCTAATCGTTTCATTTCAGTATACCCCCTCTATCCAACATCCCTAACAATTTGTTTTACATATTATAAACGTGGCCTGCCTACACAATTATTTCCTTCTACCTGTCCTTCCAATATTAAAGCAACTATTCCAGGATGCCTTAGTATGTGGTCTATAAGTCTGTCTCTTCTTTTAACTATATTTTTGCAAATGCTTCTTTCTTCATCTATTTGCCGCAATACCTCTTCATTTGTCACTTTATCCACCCATCTGATTTTTAACATTCTCCTATAGCACCACATTTCAAAAGTTTCTAATCTTTTCTTCTCAGATATTACGATTGTCCAAGTATCACTTCCATATAAAGCAACACTCCAAACATATACTTTCAAAAATCTTTTCCTGACATTTAAATTAATTTTTGATGTAAACAAATTATATTTCTTCCTGAAGGCTCGTGCTATTCGGCATTTTATATCACTCCTGCTTCGTCCATCTTTAGTAATTCTACTTCCCAAATAACAAAATTCTTTTACCTCCATAATCTTTTCTCTTCCTATTTTCACATTCAGTGGTCCATCTTTGTTATTTCTACTACATTTCATTACTTTTGTTTTGTTCTTGTTTATTTTTATGCGATAGTTCTTGCGTAGGACTCCGAATCTAAATTGTTCTTTAACACCTTTAACTGCTAGTTCCATGTAAAGATTAAAAAGTAACAGAGATAGGGAACATCCTTGTCGGACTCCCTTTCTTATGTTCTTCAATTATTACTGTTGCTGTTTGGTTCCTGTACATGTTAGCAATTGTTCTTCTATCTCTGTATTTGAACCCTAATTTTTTTTAAATGCTGAACATTTTATTCCAGTCTACGTTATCGAATGCCTTTTCTAGGTCTACAAACGCCAAGTATGTTGGTTTGTTTTTCTTTAATCTTCCTTCTACTATTAATCTGAGGCCTAAAATTGCTTCCTTGTCCCTATACTTTTCCTGAAACCAAATTGGTCTTCTCCTAACACTTCTTCCACTCTCCTCTCAATTCTTCTGTATAGAATTCTAGTTAAGATTTTTGATTATGACTAGTTAAACTATTAAAATTGTTTGTTATGACTAGTTAAAATTGTTCTGTATTCTTCACACTTATCTGCCCCTGCTTTCTTTGGTATCATGACTATAACACTTTTTTTGAAGTCTGACGGAAATTCCCCTTTTTAATAAATATTACGCACCAGTTTGCATAATCTATCAATCGCTTCCTCACCTGCACTGCGCAGTAATTCTACAGGTATTCCGTCTATTCCAGGAGCCTTTCTGCCATTTAAATCTTTTAATGCTCTCTTAAATTCAGATCTCAGTATTGTTTCTCCCATTTCATCCTCCTCAACGTCCTCTTTTTCCTCTATAACATCATTTTCTAATTCATTTCCTCCGTATAACTCTTCAATATATTCCACCCATCTATCGACTTTACCTTTCGTATTATATATCGGTGTACCATTTTTGTTTAACACATTATAGATTTTAATTTATGTACCCCAAAATTTTCCTTAACTTTCCTGTATGCTCCGTCTATTTTACCAATGTTCATTTCTCTTTCCACTTCTGAACACTTTTCTTTAATCCACTCTTCTTTCGCCAGTTTCCACTTCTCCGCTTCCTGTTTATAGCATTTCTTAATTGCCGATAATTCCTTTTACTTTCTTCATCACTAGCATTCTTATATTTTCTACGTTCATCCATCAGCTGCAATATATCATCTGAAACCCAAGGTTTTCTACCAGTTCTCTTTATTCCGCCTAAGTTCGCTTCTGCTGATTTAAGAATTTCCTTTTTAACATTCTCCCATTCTACTTCACATTTTCTACCTTATCTTTTTTACTCAGACCTCTTGCAATGTCCTCCTCAAAAATCTTCTTTACCTCCTCTTCCTCAAGCTTCTCTAAATTCCACCGATTCATCTGACATCTTTTCTTCAGGTTTTTAAACCCCAATCTACATTTCATTATCACCAAATTATGGTCGCTATCAATGTCTGTTCCAGGGTAAGTTTTGCAGTCAACGAGTTGATTTCTAAATCTTTGCTTAACCATGATATAATCTATCTGATACCTTGCAGTATCGCCTGGCTTTTTCCAAGTGTATATTCTTCTATTATGATTTTTAAATTGGGTGTTGGCAATTACTAAATTATACTTTGTGCAAAACTCTATAAGTCGGTCCCCTCTTTCATTCCTTTTGCCCAGCCCATATTCACCCACTATATTTCCTACCTTGCCTTTTCCAATGCTTGCATTCCAATCTCCAACTATTATTAAATTTTCATCTCCTTTTACGTGTTTAATTGCTTCATCAATCTCTTCATATACACACTCTACCTCATCATCATCATGGGCGCTTAAAGGCATATAGACGTTAACAATCGTTGTCTGTTTAGGTTTTGATTTTATCCTTATTACAATGATTCTATCGCTATGCGTTTTGAAATACTCTACTCTCTTCCCTATCTTCTTGTTCATTATGAAACCTACTCCTGCCTGCCCATTATTTGAAGCTGAGTTAATTATTCTAAAATCACCTGACAAAAGTCGCCTTCCTCTTCCCACCGAACCTCACTAATTCCTACTACATCCACATTTATCCTATCCATTTCCCTTTTTAAATTTTCTAGCCTACCAACCTTTTTTAAACTTCTAACATTCCACGCTCCGACTCGTAGAATGTTATTTTTTAATTTTCTGGTGACCCCTTCCTTAGTAGTCGCCACCTGGAGATCCGAACGAGGGACTAGTTTACCTCTGGAATATTTTACCAAGGAAGACGGCTCCATCATTGCTATATGAAAATGCAGAGAGCCACATTTTCTTGGAAAAAAAGCAGCTGTAGTTTTCCATTGCTTTCAGCTGCGCGGTACTCAGATGACTAAGTGATGTTGATATGGCCGTTTAAATCATTCTGACTCACACCCCTAACAACTACTGAAAGAGATGCTGCCCTCTTTGAGGAATCATTCCTTAGTCTGGCTCTCAACAGATACCTCTCCGATATGGTTGCGCCTTCGGTCCAGCTACTCTGTATCCCTGAGCACTCAAGCCCCCTCACCAACAGCAAGGTCTCATGATTCATAGAGGAGGGATATATGTATAAATATTCATATTTATATCTTAAATTATAAGCCATTAAACAACAAAGTTTTAGTTACATAACTATCGATTAGTAATTCAATATATATGGTATATTCAGGTTGATACTTTATTGTTATATAGTAATTTTAAATGTTTTCTATGTTTTTCTTCATCACTAAAAATATTTTTAAATGAATTAGTTTTACTACAACAGTTATCGAAACAATACAAAACAGTTAAAATTCCAAAAATTATAACTTAGAGAATGAAATCAACATTATTATTAGTAAAATTTTTACAAATTATTCTCGTCATAACATACATTTAAGAAAATTAAATTGAATCAATCATTTAAATTGGAGTCACACATGTTTCCAAGTAAACTGAAAATTCAATTGAAAAGGACACGACATAGATGGTACATAAAAACAATTATTTAAAAAAATGGTAGTGACGATTAATCAAGATTAATCATCACTACAGGCATATACATTAATCATGCAGCTGTAACACACTTAAAGAAATACCTATGCTTTAATCCACAATCTAATGAAATAATTTTGTTAAGTTTTTCCATTTAAATAAATATTTTCTAGGTTTTTAACAAATTTATCTTTTTTACTTAGTTTGTTAATAATCACCTTTCATATGATCGAATAATAGTAGTAAACATTCTTTAACAAACACAACTTAACAAATTTTGATACAAAAGTCTAAAAAAGTTAAATTAAAATTCTTAATCGCATCAAACATGAAAAATGAAATATTATTCTAAATTTAAAAGTAAATTATAAATTATAATCCAAGGATGTAATTCTTAAGAGGTGAACAAGTAACTAATGTGAGAAAACTGGTTATAATGTCATGCTGAGCTCTCTTTTCTGTTTTAGCCTAAAGTATTATTTCAGAAGATGAATTAGGATGGTGTGTAAATGAAGTGTAGTCTTGTACAGTCTCAGGTCGACTGTTCCTGAAATGTGTGGTTAATTGAAACCCAACCACTGAAGAACACCAGTATCCACGATTTAGAATTCAAATCCGTATAAAAGTAATTGCTTTTACTAGGACTTGAACCTTAAAACTCTTGACTTCAAAATCAGCTGATATGCAATGATGAGTTAACCACTGGACTAGCCTGATGGACTATGCACTGTTATACTAAGCTGAGCACTCGTAAACATTTGGGAATAACTAAAGAGCAGCACCAGCACAAAATTTTCTTATGGATTCTAGTGAAAATAAATAAATATAAGAAATATATAAAACACATAAAAGGTATATACCACAATGTTTTTAATTAAAAATGCCAAATAAGAATAACAATTATACCTTATTTCAAAGTATTGAAAGTAAAGAATAATAACACAATTTTAATTATGCCAACAGACACAATGATGTTAGGACATATACATATAATTTGAGAATAATTACTAAAATGTTGTGGAATAATAAACGTTACTGAAATAAATTAAGAACAATGAAAATGTATCAGAAACTAGAATGTCATAAAAAAAACAAAAATATCTTTGAAGACATCAGGTAGGAGGAAATGGTGTTTACACTGTCCGAGTTAGCCTAAATTAAACTCGCACTTACAAATTAAAACTCCTTAACGTGGTTATCAATTTATAAGAAAATTTAAGGAAACAGCTCAAGTGAAAAATTAACATCAACTTGGTCGATCATGAAGCACTGTTAACATAGAGGGCGAAGAAGGCAATCTTACAAAAATTAGAATTCAATTGATCATAGAGCATAATAACAATATAAATTACAAGTAGCAGAATTTGAAAGAGACATATAATAGCAAAAAGAAAAATATGTACTACAAACCGTATTAATAGCTCCAAAACTACAGACTTTATGAATAACAGGTTATGTTTATAATTATTGATTAAAAAATTTTATCAAATAAAATTCAAAAGATGGTGAATAATTTTCTTACTTTAATTATACAGCAATTACACTCATATCTGATGACAAAAAAACTTAAAACATATATTTCAACTTAAAACATTATTACTCATCTACACACGTACATGGTAAGCTACAGAAATGCCCTGATACACATTAGAAATGGTTATTTCGCATGTTCGTAAAATACAAATAACGAGTAGCTTTAAAACTCTAAAGATCGCAGTATCATTATCAAAATAATAATAATAAAGATCTGTACTTTAAAAGTATATAATTAATATAAGACGGATATGCAGGATACATTTTGATTTTTAATATAAAAATTTGCCTCAAACGAAAAAGTTTTAGGAACCATTTAAAATTCGCCATGTTTAATTTTAAAATATTCATTGACGTATATTTTATAAAATATTATTCAAATTATTGTATAACATATTAAAACATTACATATATATATATATATATATATATATATATATATATATATATATATATTTTGTTGTGTCGATTACTTCGAGTCCATGTTTATCAGCTGTTATTAAGTAATGCTTGTAGGTGTTACCAAGTTATTTAATTAGGGATTGTTTTGCTTATTGAATTTTAAAGAGGAATTTCTAGTTTATATTTATGCAATTTAATTGTAATGACACTAATGATTTATACATATGCATTGATCATAGATTTGTTCTTGAACAATATTTTTCAGGTTAGTAGTATATTAATCTAGTGAAAGTTTTTCCTTACATAATGCGAATGACATTTTTTTTAGTCTACAGCCATGGCTAATCGTTAAGAATGAAATGATAGTGGACTTAAATCTGAAATAGATTTGAACATACTTTTGGTTTTTTTACATTGACAGTGGTAAATTATCAAAATAAATAAGTGATTGAGTGTACTCTAGATAAGTCTCAAATCAAAGATTTCCATAAAGTGGTCTTTTGTAAGTTAACAACTAATCGTGTTATCACACTAATTACATTTGTGTTAAATTGTATTTTAATAATTAAACTAAATATGAAGTAAAATTTTCTTATTTTTAGGTAGTGAGGTTTTTCATTTTTAGTTTTTATTTCTGCAGAATAGAATGTAGTAAAGTATGCACTGTTCATTTGTAAAATGGGGATGACATTGAGGTGTGTGTTTTGTCTAGTATTGATATGTTTTCTTGTTTGGATAGTTTTCATATGTTACAATCAGTAAGAGTTGTAACTTTGTAGCAGTAGGGAATACTTCCAGGCCTCATTGTGATTCAATACAACATTTCAGAATGACTTTGTGTTTAGTTTTTAACTTCTTTTGTAAATAACTTTATTATTATAGTGACATCTCATTAAACGGTCATTTTTTTTTTTTTTTGTATAATATATTGTTTTTTTGTTCCTTGGTAAAACCTATTTCGTGCTGCAACAATTTGTTTACATCAAATTATCACTTATGATGCTGAACACAGTAAAAATTAACAATTTTTTTTCATATCACATGTTTTTTGAAACAGGATTATTAATATGAGAAGTGAATTTATTTGTAAATAAGCGTGTTTACTTAAAAATTTGAATGGCAAGATTTCGAGTAAATACTACTTATTCAAAAATAAACCTGCTACTAAGATACTTTGCATGGTGTAACATGTATGACTTATAATCTTTGTAGCAGTTTTGCCATGTTTTTTTTCTATTTGATATATTATTGCCACATATAACTGATCTAGATATTTTTTTTTATGTAACATTAATATAATTATCTATTTGTTATTCATTTTTCAGTGGGAATTTCATAAATAACTTCAAGATGCAACTGTTATTGTTTTTCTGTACTATACATTACTATACTATACATTTCATTCAAAACAGCAAAAAAGTACAGTAGCAACCACATAACGGAAAACTTGGATGATCAGCTCACTTGTCACTGCTATACCGTTGTTCTCTGAAACATTGATACACCATGATTAGTCTCTCTTAGTAACATAAACATGATAGATGATACATTAGGTAGTAATTGTCACTTCTGTAAGCGCACCATTACTTGGTGATGACTGTAATATTTGAGATACTCATTTTATTAAGAATCTATTATTTATCATGAAATAACATTTTACTCATTTCATAAGCATATTTAGGCTATTTTAAAATAAAATAACAAATTTGTGTTAAAATACCATCATAATATCTTTTTTTTTAATATAAATTCAAGTTTTTTTTATTATAAAATCAGCAATATTCACCAAAAATTGCTGGGTCCCGGTGGTATCAGGTGTTGGTGGTCCTAATTCTCTGGTGGAATCTCTTACAGTCCGTCATTGACTGCACCAATATTTCCGGGTAAGAAGTTTGAAAACGTAGTAAATTTTTATAGTAACTTTTGTAAATTTTTTAGTAACATGTTACTGATTTCTATTAGCTGCATTTTCTTTCAGAAGCTGATTCATGAATCACTTTTCTAATATCAGACCCAAAAATATACCCTCTTAAGTTTGGCTTTACTCCACAATTAACCTGAAAGGTTCAACAAGAAAAGATGCAAAGGCAGTTTGATAGCCTGGTTCAAAAGAGGTTCACTTTGGCCAGTATTCTTTTTTACAAACTGCTGCCATGTTGGTCTGTTATCTCACAGATTCATTAATATTTGTAGCTATGATCTTCAAGTCTCTACAAACTTTATAATTAAAATGTTTTTACCATATTGTATTCAGAATGGCACCCTTGTTATCTTCTTTTTTTTCACTATACCTCAATAAGCAACTGATATAGGTGGCTTCTTGTATCAAGAATAGAGTAAAACTGTTTTTATGCTAAATTTAGAATTAAAAAGCTGCAATTCTCTAGATTTATGGTCTATTTTAGGTTCAGTCATTAATCTATTTACATGCCATATCACTATTTATAAAAAAGAGAAAACAGAATTTCTTTTTCTCTAGGTTAATATCTTCATCTGGAATGTTAATCCCACTTTAATGGCTAAGTCAATATTTGTAAGCCTTCCCCATGAGGAACTAGTTTATAAAAGTATGGCATGTTCAGATAATGAAGTTTATGTTTTCTTTTTATTATCCTTTTGTATTGACAAGTAGCAATCATCAAAATTATGTTAGGGTTACACCACACCATAGGAACACCAAATGGCATAGAGCTTCTGCAGGGTTTGTCCTGAAAATAACTGGTTTGATACTGGCACTCAATTTATTGAAGATTTGAGCTAATACATTTAATAATCTTTGAAATATACACCTTGTGCAACCATACAGCACTCCCAGCAATGTTTCCATTGTTGGTACACCTTTATGTTTATGAACATCTACTGCAGAGGTTCCTGATCACATTTTCTTGAACAGCTTCAGTGGTTGCAAATCTGTGTCCTTTCATTTATTTTTCAGCTGGGAGAACTAAAAGAGTTCGCAGGAAGACAGGTTGGAACTGTGGCACCATTACCACTTTCTTGTTGTTCAGAAATTCCCTCAACACAGTGTGGCTCAATGGATTATCAAAGTTTTCAAAGTCTTATCAGCATTTGGAAGTTGTGATATGTTATTAAGACACCCCACTACAAGTTTTCTACCCACTGCATTTACACAACACCAGATTCAATCCATGTATTGATTTTCATCCACTGAACTGTAGTGACATAAACAGCTTACACAAAAAAAAATTATTTATTCATTAGCAATGAAACTATTGCTACTTTTCAACACAATCCCTCTACATTTAGATACTTGTCCCAACTTCTTGTTGCTTTCTTATTTTATTTGTAAAGTATTGTTCTCACAAGTTATTACTCAATCTAAAAAAGCACTGTCTTCCACTAAAAATTGTTGTTTAAGTTCCGTACAAATGTAAATTCAGGTGTGTATGTTCAAGTCAGTTGTCTGAAAACCCACCTTGTATACATTTTTCAGTAATTAGGTTATTTTGAATAGTAGAATGGACAATGCCAATATTCACACTAAAAATTACAGCAATTTCCTTAATTTTTATGTTTCTATCCTTGTAAAATAAGATAATTAATGCATTTGGCATAATGCCAGTAGAGATTTCCACCAGTCTTCCACTATGATGAAAATCGGTGACATTTCTTCTTGCTGATTTGAAATGTTTGAACTCTTTTAAAATTTGCATTATTAATTCACTTATTACCATACTGTTTTAACATTGTAAGTGTATTTCGGCCAGTTTTACTCCTTCATAAAAATATTATCACAGCATGCTGTTTTTCCAAGGTACATATTTCAAGTTGAGCCAACACTTTAAAATTAATAAAAGAATTTTTTTTTTGTGTTGCCAACTTGAACATTAGACAGTCTCAGTTTATTCTGTTAATTAGTTTTTTAATTGTTATCATTTGTCTGTTTAATTACTGAATGATCCTTACCGCCAAAATGTAGAAAATAAAAAATTGACCTTCATAAAATTATTACCTATTTTAAGGAAGTTTTTCACATTAACTTTGAAAATTAGGGGTTCTGTTGAGGACCCTCATTCAACAATTCAAAAAACTGTTATCCCTCATGAAATTAGTTATTTTCAGTTAAAAAAAGTTTTAAGAACAACAATTTTCATCCATCCTTATAAGCAACACCTTGTGCAAGAACTTTCAGAGAAGATTTTTATAATCGTGTCGCGTTTTGTGATATAATGCAAAAAATAGAATTGGAGGCAAATTTTTCTAATTCAGTAATATTTACAGATGAAGCTATGTTCATGTTAAATCTTACGTGAATAGGCATAACTGTCAGTACTGGAGCAATGATAATCCCAGGTGGATAGATGTTAGGGGCTATACAGTACCCTGAATAAGTAAATGTTTGGGCAGGAATCATTAGGCTTCGTATTGTAGGGCCTTTTATTTTAGATGAAGATCTTGCAGGAGATGCTTATTGTAGCAACTTGTTAGTCAGTGGGATTTTACCAAAAATCCAGCCAGGATAATTTTGGACAATTATATAACTTACAGTTTCAACAAGACAGGACACAACCTCACTATTATCTAAGGTCAAGGCAAATTTTAAATGAAATATTTCCAGATCATTGGATAGATTGTAGAGAAGCCTTAGAATGGCCTGCCAGGTCTCCAGATTTGCCTGCTGTAGATTATTATTTTTGGGGTTACTTAAAATATTATGTATATAAAACAAAACCTGTAAAATTGACGACTTAAAAAGACATATATTGATGAATCTGCACCAAACATAATACAACAACTTATAAACAGATGTTACTTAGGTTAGTGCACTGCCAAGCTGAGGAGGGGAAGCATTTTGAACATTTCTTGTTGAATGGAATGCTTTCAGAATTTGTAATTTAGGATCAAAAACATTTAATGAAATATTGTGATAAAGTAAATAATATCAGTTGACCTATTCATTTAATTCATAGTAGTACTGCAAATTATTAGTTTTGTGTATTATTATTATTATTAATGTTCTTTATTATTGTGAAGACTGTTATGTTTAGTTTTTTGGACCATTAATTCTAATATTAACTGTTAAAAATTTGTTGTTGGATATAATTCTAAAAGTAATACAAAATTAAAAGTTAATACAGGGCATTTTATCTTGTTTTATTATTACCATTATTTTTTTTCCATTTTGTAACTTTGATTACTTATTAAACTAAGGTATTTATCAAGAAGTGGTTTTTCTCCATCGTTTGTCTCATAAAACTTTACATTAAAACTTGTATCGCATGTCCATATTTATATTTAATAAAAAAGTTTGATTCAAATTGGCAAATTGAAGAGGCGGACAAAAATTCCAAACACACCATAAAGTAATAATTTTATAACTATGTTGATCTGCACTTGTTTCTTCCTCCTAGTATTCCTCAATTTTGAAATATGAAGCAGTTTTCTTACTTCAGTATGACTAATATATAAGTTTTATTATATTTTAAGATTTTACTTTAAAACATTGGTTTTGTGCATATACAAAGTAGTTAGATGAGTTTTGATTTTTTTTTTCAGGTGTAAGAAAATGCCAGAACAAGAGGAATGGAAGTGTATACATGTTGCAGCAAGTCTAAAAGAATTAAAAAGTAGAACCTTGAAATATAATAAAGAAAAAATATGTGATATGTTAAAAGAAGATGGTTATCAAAAGTTAGTGAAAATTATTATTTTCAATAATATCAATAATGTTGTGAATTATTAATAAAAAAAATACATTTTAATTTGAAGATATAACCGTATTTATAAAAATTAAATTTAATGGAACCTACTGGGTTGGTCTATTGGTAAAACTTGTCATTGTAAACAACTGCTTTTGAAGTCAAGGGTTCTTAGGTTCAAATCCTAATAAAAGTAGTTGCTTTTGTTTGGATTTGAATACTAGATCATGGATACCTATGTTCTTTGATGGTTGGAGTTCAGTTGATCACACTTAGATATGGTCATCCTGACTCTTTTCAAGATTACATGTTTACTGGTACACTTACAGTTTCACTCCAGTTATTGTAAACTGATTTTGAAGCTGAGAGTTTGAGGTTCATATACTAATAAAAGTTGTTGCTTTTATTCAGATTTGAATACTAGATAGTGGATACTGGTGTTCTTTGGTTTTTGGGGTTCAATTAATCACACCTCTAAGGTATGGTTAGCCTGAGTCTGCTCAAGACTAAATGTTTACCTGTACATTTACAGTTTCACACCATTAACGACTGTAACTGTTGATGCATCTATAAGTAAAAAGATATTGAAAAAAAAATTATGTTTCTAATCTCTGGCACCTCAACTGTAGTTGTCTTATTTTGTTCCACAAGTGATTAGTATCTAATATGCAGTTAATATCTGATATAAAAGAGGTTGTTATAGTAAGAAAATTTATAATTATGTCATATATTTTTTATTTTTAAAATTTTTACCTTAAATTTTGTTTCAGGATGTTTAAAGTTATTGATAAATGTTATGAACAATATACTCAGCATAAAAAAGATAAAGACCAAGAGATGGCATACATATATTTATTTAGGTTTGTTGAGTATGCTGCTTTAGTACAACATAACTATAAAGATAAAAAATATTTTAAATCATACTTTGGTTCGACAAAATTTCAAACTGCAATAAATGATTTAGAAAAATTAGACGATCATTTACGTGAAAGGTATGTAAATATATATTTATTTATTGTTCTATTGTTTTAATAAAAAAATATTTATTTTAATGACTGTCTACTTTGATGATTATTACTACAACTTAAAGAAGAAAGCTTTGGTGTTCTGAAAAGTATGATTGGCAGCCGAATGCAATTCACCCTGGAAACTAATGGGAGATCA
Source organism: Lycorma delicatula (assembly GCF_047948215.1). NCBI lineage: Eukaryota > Metazoa > Arthropoda > Insecta > Hemiptera > Fulgoridae > Lycorma > Lycorma delicatula. The sequence continues at coordinate 80,301,097 of NC_134459.1, read as the reverse complement.
CTGTGTTACTCAAAGCAAACATAGGAGTGTTACTAACATTCCAAAACTCTTGCCGTCTCATTCATGGTGTGAATTTTGATTCATGCCATCTCATTTTTTGTCAGTCACCTATTATCATGGAGTTCAGTGTGCCTGCTATGTCAATGCACATAAAACAACATGCAGTGATTAAATTTTGGAAAAACAGTGAAAAAAAGTAAAGGCTAGAGTGACATTTAACATTTTCTAAAAGCCATTTATGATGATAAAACTGTAGATTGAAGTACCGTGAGTATGTAGCTGTAAAATGAACATTGAAAATGAACCTTGCAGTGTTCAGCCTGTTTCTGTGACTGATGAGAAGCACCAAAAGAAGATTGATGAATTGATTCAAAATAACTATCACATTAACAACACATTGTCACCCATAGATGCATATCGAAATAATGAGTAGGACACGTTATTGCATTTGGCTACCATAAAATCTGTTCATGGTAGATACTATTCACAAAAAAGACTAACATAAATGAAAGGAATGTTGTGAACAGCTTCTAAAATGTTATCATGATTGTTGTTATGATTAGGAAGATTACTTATTTTTAGGTATTGTAGCAGGAGATGAAACTTGGGTGCATTGTTGTCACCCAGAAGGATGAAGAGCACTAATCCAGATCATGGAATACTGGCATTATGGTTTGCCAGAATAAAAAATTCAAATCATAGCCCTCTGCAAAAAAAAAGAAAATTTTCGATAGTGTACCACACACCTTTAATCTAATCTCATTTCTTCATTTAATGTAAACTAGTCTATGTAATTTAAATTAAAGTCCTTCGGTATGTGTTCATTAGGCAGAAGTAGTTGCATGTAATTCATTTGGTTAAACAAAGTGATTTTTTTTTCAAATTTGTTTCAGATATCAAAAATTAGAAGATAATGGAAAGGGTAAACCGATTAGCATTGAAAAAAATGGTGAATCAGATATCACAAGACAGAAAAAAAATAAAATTATAGATGAATTTAACAATCAGACGAAATTAAAAAGTTATGTACAAGGTATGTTTCTGATATTACTGATATCCCAAAGATCTTTTTTTTATATTCTTATTTATTATTTATCATCAGTAAATTAAAATTTTTATGAGATAAATTAATTTTAGTTTTTTAATTTTATATTAAATTACAATGAGATTGCATGATAAATTAATTAGTTTAGGAAATTTGTTTCGCTGGTTACCATCAACCTGAAGTATGATTGTCATTTAAAATTATTGAAAGATAAAAAACTTTTTAGGTTGTGTAAAATACCCTGGAAATAAATGCAATCTAAATATGTACAACAAAAGTTGATTAAAGCAAAAAAATTACTGTAATAACAAAATATCATTCGTTACTTTTTGTTTTGTATATTTTTCGTACCTAAATTATACAGTGTTTGTAAATGTGATTTTGAAAATTTTCTGTGTATATGTCGCACTTCTCGCTTTACAACTTGGAATAATTAAAATGTTTATATGCATAAATTCATGTATAAGGGTTATGCTAAAAATAAATGTTGTTTGCTATTGAAAAAGTTATATTTTTAAATTTGTATTTTATCAAATTCTTACCTGAATTTTTTTTTACGTATTGGATTTCAACAAACACGAACCCTGTACAGATTTATATCATTTCCAACATGTAATTCCACTCTTCTTACTTGAAGCAGTGTGAAAACACCATTTCTCTATATACTTAAGTCATTCTCTGGCTCTCTGTCACTCTACTCTGACCTGCCACATCTGCTTTCATAGTATGTCTTCATTCATTCCCTCTTGACAAATGTAACAGTCAGATAAAAAATGATTCTTTTTTTTTCTGATGTAAACTTACAAGTTATTTTACACAGTCTTTTCCTTCCTTGTTTTCATTTCCCTTTAGATAGATCACTTCATTGGTCTGAATCCTGCTTTTGACTCTTATCAGATTAAATTCATGATTTCCAGCTATTCATAAAGAGTTTGCAAGAACATTGGTTTAAGACAGCTGTCTTTGTGATTTGATGGATTTTTTCTTCCTAATGGGCCTTTCTTTAGGGCATAATAAAGTCTTCCCATTCTGTCAAGCATATTCTGTCAATCTATCGTAGTTAGTTACTACTCTGATATGTGGAAGAATTGATGTGTATGAATGGCCTGCCACAAATTTTAGTATTAATATATATCTCTCTTCTTAAATTAATCATTGCTTTCATTTTTTTGCAAATTAGCCTCTATTTTCTTTGACAACTCTTCAATCTAAATATTAATATTTGCTGTAACTCCCTTTCAGTATACATGAAAAGAAAATATTGACAGCAAATAGAGTTTGTATACATTAATTTCATACTCCAGTGTCCATTAGAATATTTCTTTCTTTTTTGCCAAAAACATTTTATAACATCATCTAAAAAATTATGAAAGGATTGGTGACAAAATATCCCCTTTTCACATTCCCACTACTGTGCTGAAATGCTGCCCTTGGTATCATCGTATAATTTTTATGGTTTGAATAAAATCATCTGTATCACATTTCCATTAATGTTTCAGATTTTTAGCACTTGCCGTAACTCCTCTCTTGGAATTCTTATCAAAGCCTCAAATTAGATCAATGAAATACGAAAATACCATGTTCCCATTCTCAAGCTTTTTTTCATTTGTCTATGAAAAAATCAGATCCTGAGTGCTCCATTCATCTGAAACTACATTGAGATTCTTGTTCCCATGCACTCTGTGAGCCTCGATTCCAGTATTTTGCTTGTACTTTTTTTTTCTTTTTTTTTTTTTTATTAATTCACCACATAAGCTCAAATCTTGTGCCATAAAATTATGAAATTGAGATTTTGTAGAATATAAAAAATTCTGCCCGACTGGGTTTCAACCCTGGGATCTTCGGGATGAAAGGTTGAGATACTACCTCTTCGATACAGAGGTTGGCCTTTTAAAATACCAAGCCAATTTCAACACTAGCTAACAATTTCCCTCTACAGTCCTGTGACCTTTAGGATTTCAGGAATGATCCTGTCAAAACTTTCTGCTTTCCCCAGTTTCATTCACTTAGTAGCCATACCAACCTTCTCTTATGTTGTCTTCAACAATCAAATCTTCATGGAATGCTTATAAATGTTCCTAAAGATCATTTCCTTTAGGATTAGAGAATCCTTTAGGATTACTTCTTCCAACTAGCCATTATGTTACCTTCCCTTTTTTTTTTTTGCTTCAAGTTTGAGATGAATGATTTGTAGCATGTGTGAAAATGCCATGCCTGACTGGGATTCAAACCCAGGACCTGTAGATGATAGGCCGAGATGCTACCACTTGCGCCATGGAGGCAGCATGAGTGGTTACCCTCCTTTGTCAAAACACAAGTTTTAGTGGGCATAGTTTGATTTTCTCATGTTTTGAAGAACTTTATAAAATTGCTTCTGATTTTCTTCCCTGTCTTCTGTATAAATTTCACAAAATCCTCCCAACATATCATTTTTTAATCCTACCCCAGTTCTATAAAGAATTTTAGCTTCCTGTGATAAATACAAATAATATCTGCTTAATAAATGGCCTAAATGGTATACTCATACAATCTTAAACTGTATGTGAGTTTAAATATGTACACAGTAACTTTTTTACTATGTTTTAATTTTGTTTAAAACAAAGCAGATTTTCACATGCATTTACCTTTCAAGATTTCCTATTACAACTTTGCATCCCTTTACAATTACATATTCTTTACTTGCAGTGTTATATAATAACTTATTACTGACCATGTGCATTTCTCTTGCCTGCGCTTTGATGAAGAACCCAGGGAGATGTTAAATATATTACACTTGGAAGATATGTTCTGCCAAGAGGACACACAAAGCATAATTCTAAAATGAGTTAAAGAAGAATGGAAAACAGTTGAGAGCTATGTTAAGAAGGTAGATATTTTGGAAGAGTCCCGCCAGGAAATAAGATGTCGAAAGGTGCCGGGGTGGATAGATATGCAGCTGAGTGCTTAGGGGGCCCCTCAAGCACGTGTGGGGTCACCTCTGCGCAATGAGGCAGTGGGTACTCCGCATTTCGGTGCCTGATGGCATGACACTTCTCTTTATGCGTAATGCTCTCCATGAGCGGTTTCAGAAATGGGAGGAGAAAAAAGTCATGTAGACTGGTAAACTAAAAATAACTGGTTGAACACAAAATAATAACGGACAAACACAAAATTCTCATCATGGGTTGGCAGGAAATAAGGAACACCAACCAGGACGCCTTGAAATCTCAAGGATTTAGGGTCTACAAAGGTATACCTGGGAAGAGAGTGATGAAAAATGTCCCACAGTTTGTTAGAGGCTTTTTAATCAGCCTCAAAATAATAAACTCCATACAAGAATTCAAAGTCACAATTCCAAAGAATCTCCACACTCACTCTAAAAGCATCTAATAAAATGTATACTATAATAAACGCTCATGCATCCACTAATAATAAAAATAACTCACCAAAAAACCATAAAGAAACAGAAAGGTTCTGGGATCTACTCGACCTGACCATAAATAACATCCCTAAAAACCATGTTAAACAATCGGAGGACTTCAATGCTGAACTAGGGAGAGAAAGAAAATGCAATGATATCATCAGAAAATGGTACGCTCAAAAGAAAACAAACAGACTTGTCGATCTCTACAGAAACCAGAACCTAATCTCGAAATCTACATATTTCAAGAGGAAATCTCAAACACAAAACCTGCAATCATCCCAACTACACTAAAGGAGAATGGCAACTAGACCATATCTTAATAGACAAACACCACCAAAAGGAGATCTATTATGTAAAAGTCCTCAGAGGAGTTGACACAAGCTCAGATCACTATATAGTCAAAATTAAGATTAAATTTATGCCCCAAAGAAATAGACAAAACCAAGCCCCTAAAACTAAAAGAAATATGAACCCTTACCAAACTAATCAAGAATGAAAATTACCAAAAATCAACTAAAAAAATAACAGTCAGGGATAAACTCGAAGATCTAGTCAACAACTTTGAACTGATCGCAGGATTAGCTTCAATAAAATCCTGAAAAAAAGATCAATGGTGGAACAGCAAATGTGACAAAACAGTGAGAAAAGACATCCCAAAAAAACAGAAACATCCTTCTGATCTAGTAAATCTAGTAAACCAAAGAAAAGAAGCCACCTGAACCCTAAGGAGAATAAGAAGAGAATACCATAAAGAGACACTGTAATCAATAGAAGAGTTCAATAAAATACAATTAAGAGACTACTACAAAACCTTTAAAAATCATCTCCAAAAATATTAACCCCCAACTCTAATAATAAAGAATGAAAACTGTAAACTGGTCCATAACAACAAAGACAATGTAGAAATCCTAACTAACTCTTTCAAAAAAACTCCTAAATTTAAAAAACCAACAGAATTCTTTAACTACAACATCAACAGACCAATAACAAACACCACCAGAAAACATCAACCCTCCCACAATAAAAGACGTCTATCAAGCACTGAGTGAGATGAAGAATTGCAAAGCAGAGATCAAACTTTTATAGAGATCTGGAAACATGTAGAAAGATCAGCAAAAATTGCCCTTCATCAACAACTTGTCAAGATCTAGATCAAAGAACTCCAAGAATACTGGACAACCGCCCTCATCCACTCGCTATACAAAAAATTTGATGGCATCACATGACATCCTTGTATCATACATATTTTTTTAAAATGAAAAGTACATAAAATTTTATTTCATTAATAACTTCTTATCTTAACCGATATGCCTTCCCCTTGTAAGATCCAAATATTTCATTAATTAAACTTTTTTTTTGGCTCTAACTCTGGAACCAATGAAAATAAGTACCACTTATGATATATTGTTGAAAAGCTCTCAATAAGGACGTATTACTGCAGTTAAGAAAAAGCCAAAAATCCAAATTTTTTTGGGTTTTGGGTTTTTTGGACTCTTTCGATCCACTCAATTGCAATCAAAAAAGGAGGTGCACAACTAGATGTTACAACAGTACTAAATCCAAAACTTCAACAACCTATGGCTAATCATTTTTGAGTTATGTGAGATACATACGTACAGACGTCATGATGAAACTAGTCAAAATGGATTCAGGGTCTGTCAAAATAGATATTTCTGTTGAGATCTGAAAACCAAAATTTTGCTGTGGTCACAATACTTCCTTTACTTTGTACAAGGAATACATCTCACTCCTGGACACAATATTCAAAATTCTTTCATAAATCATCCTCAACAGGATCGGTTTACAACTCGAGAAAGAACTAGGAGAATACCAGGTAGGTTTCAGACCCTGGAGGAACTGTCCAAACCAGATCATAAGTCTCAAGATAATAATGGATTACAACTGGAAAAGAAACTGACATTGTAATAACATTTGTAGATTTCAAGAAAGCTCATCAGTTTTTTTTTGTGAGAATCACAACACATAGAATCACTGCTAAATTCTAAGACACCTCAGACTACATACCAAATTAATAAATATTATAAAACTGATACTCATAACACTAAGTCGAAGGTAAAATTCAGAAACGAGCTCTCAGAACCATTTGAGATCAAAACAGGAGTGTGCCCTAGCGCAGTGAGTAATAGCGTTGAGAGCCCATCAAGGCGATGGGCTCTCACCACTATTACTCTACTGCACTCTAGAAATGGTAATGAGGGAATGGCACCAAAAATGCCTCCCAAAAATAAAAACAGCCTGAAAAATCAAAACAAGCTGTCTTTGTTATGCCAACAACTTGACACTGCTAGCAAATGACATCAACGAAGCTAAATCACTAACTGAAATTAGAACTTCAAAACATTGCAAATAAAATTGGCCTTGAAATATCATTCAAAAAGACAGAAATTATGCCCCAAAAATCAACACAACTAAAAGAAGTAAACATAAACTGTAATAAAATCAAAATAGTAACCCAATTTAAATACCTCCAAGAAATAATAACAAACAACCTAAACGAAAAAATCTTAATCCAAATAAGAAGAAACAAACTAGCTAAAGCTCAAAGATTAACTTTGTATACTTGCAATAAAAAAAGCATATCAATAAACACAAAAATAAGACATTACAACACAGTTATAAAACTAGAAGCCACTTATGCAGCAGAAACACTCTTCCACCTACACGAAAAATCAAAGACAGATTGATTCCAGAAATTCAAAAGAAATGGAAGAACCTGCATCAGTAAAAAGTACCTAAAAGACAGGCAGTGGTGGATCGTGTCCAAAAAAGTTATGTACAAAGAGTTAGAACCCATCACTGAATACCATGCATAAGAAGAGACTGAGATTCTTTGGACATATTATGAGAATGCAAGATTCAAGACTTCTGAAACAGCTAATACAGTACAATTTCAACTCGAAAAAGAGCAAGACAGGATGCAGATGGGTCGAGTAAATAAGAGAGAATCTGAAGGAAATTGGCCTTACACGTGGACACCACAGATAAGATAAAATTAAACAAGAAAATCAAAAACAAAAACAGTCGCTTCACACTCATAAGAAAAAACCTCATAACAATAATTTTTGATACTAGAAAGGGCACAAAGATTGGAATGTATGAAGAAGTACTGGAAGGACTGTAAGGCCCGAATAGTCCCATCGAAGAGACTTGGATAATGAACTGACTTAAGTGATTCTGTGTGGTAATAAAAGATAATAATAATAATATTAAAAAACACAATACAATAATTATGTAATTGAATACAGTAGTACGACTTTAAGAAACAATAAGATATTTGATAACATCCTCGTAGTGTTTTCTAAAATATCTCTGATGTATACTCCCAATTTAAATTTCCAGTGCAATGCCGCATAACATGTGGGATCCACAAGGATATGGTGTATCATTAGTTGGCAGTCGAGCAAAAGAGATGGGTGCAATGCTCTGACTGATTAGGTTCCATGAGTAGTATTAGTATGCCCTATTTATAAATGGCAAATAATAACCTCTTCTCAACAGCTGTTCCTAATTGAGGAGCTTCATGGTAGCATGGTATTTTTGATATATTGAGAGTTTATTACCCACTGTAGCAGTCCAGTTACCCTGCCAATTTCTTTGAAGAGTGTGTTTAACAGAATTAATAAAATCTGTAGTAGTAACATGAGTCATGAAAGACTATTGACTTCATGCGTCTTTAGCAGCAGAATCAGCAAGTTCATTATCCAGGATTCCCATAATGGCTAGGGATCCAGTAAAAACTTACTTGTGTGTTGCAATAGTTCAACTCAGCAAATGCAATATGGATTTTGGTGATGATACGATGTCTAGAATTTAACCCATCGGGTTGGTCTAGTAGTGAACTGAACATCGTAAATCAGCTGATTTTGAAGTCGAGAGTTCTAAGATTCAAATCGTAGTAAAGGTAGTTACTTTTAAATGGATTTGAATACTAGATCATGGATACCGGTGTTCTTTGGTGGTTGGTTTCAATTAATCACACATCTCAGGAACAGTCAACCTGAGACTGTACAACATATTACACTTCATTTACGTTCATCCTCTGAAGTAATACCTTACAGTGGTTCCAGAAAAAGAAAAAAATACAAATCCTTTAAAGCTTGGTGCACTACACAAATCATTACAAATAAGGATGTGATGGTATTTTGGGTTTTTGTACCAATAGGGATATTACAGTATTTTGGCTTAATTATATTTAAAACCTTATTGATGGCATACAGTTCAGCAGTGTAGACACTTTTAATACTAGATAAACCAAACTGATAGGTTCTTCATTAGCAATAAATGCACATCCAATGGTATCATTCTATTTTGAACCATCATTAACTTTTAAATGAATATATTTTAATTTATTGTGGGGTAGTACTGACAGCGAGAGCTACAGTAGAAAGCAGGTTGTATGATTCATGAAGAGAAGAAAGAAAACATTAAGCAGTACAGTTTATTTATAAAAAATTTTGTTCATGGATGTGATGACTATTAGAGCTCTTATTTGTGTGATAAGTCGCATATGATGGTGTAAGTACTAAGAACAGATGCAGTTTAAAGTACCACATGTAGGTTCACTTCCTTCCACATGTAGGTTCCTGTTAAGCTGAGCAACCAGAACATTTTTTCTTAATAGTAATTTCTTTTATTAATGTGTTAGACTTAATCAACCATCCTCACATGTTGCAGAGTCAAATCTTCCCTTGGTAAGCTCTCGAGTTTAAGATCTCCACAATTAGTAAGGATCTTATCAAAACATAACTCAAGTTTTTATATATCATTGTCATCTTCTTTACTACATCATCAAAATTCTGACTGTTGAGAACTTCCTAAGGTGTTAAAAGAAGTAAAGTTATCAAGAAAGAAAAGCGATATAATTGCTCCCATCCAAAGGTTTTTCACAGTAGAGACCAACACTATTATTGAAAAAAAAAATGATTTGTGTGTGATTCAGTATCACACACCTTTTGTTTTGCACATTGCAGAATCTATTTTTGAGCTTCTAAGCCTGAATGTCATCAAAAGATTATTTATTATATATATATCTTTGAATGCAATTGATCAAGGTCAAATAGTACAGTTTGAATTTTTTTTATTGAGGTAATAGGCTCATTTCACTTGAAGTGACATTCCAGAAACAATATGGCTGAAACAGTAAAGGTGAACCATTTAATGAAGTTCTGTGAACAGATACTAGAAATGATAGTACTGAATGGGTACCATTGTGTATTATTTATTTTATGGTAACATACCAAATCTATAATTTTTCTATCGATTAATGAAAAACTTTTAAAATAAGAGTGTCGTGTTAGGTCTGTTTGCTTTACCAGTAATGTTGTTATGATACTAACATTTAGTGTTAAATTTTTTGTCTTGAAAATTTATATTTACAGTGTCTTTTAAAACAACATGATCTTATAAAGAGATATACCTTATAAGAAATGTATAAAATTTCAGACAAACATTGTTTTACAGTAATGTTGTTTGAACTCTAACAACAGCTACTGATACATATACATCAGTATACTAAAAATTTATTAAAATATTTGTATATATCCTGTTCTAGCATTTTAAGTATCTCTTTTAATTCTTTCTTTATTATTTCAGATCAGAAAACCAAGCTCGATTATATTACTTGCGGAGAGTTAAAAAAACTTGTTGAAGATACCAATGACTTTAGCGTATTAGTTATGGATATTAGGACAGAAACAGAATTTTGTAATTCCAGGATAAAAACTTTCAATATCATTAACGTTCCTTACACTATTATACAAAAGGGGTAAGATAGTAATTTACTTTAATCGATAAGATTCAATTAATGACCTTTTCAAGTGTCAAGAACAGCTTTATTTTATAAATGATTTATTTTTAATGTAAGAACAGTCAAAGAATGAAGAATATGATTTTTGAAGAGATAGGTTAGAAATTATGATTTGATATAAATTAAAGCTTTCTGTTCCTTGCCTTTAATTTGGAAATGCTGCAATGGTTTGGCCACTTAGAACCATGTTCCAACCTTTGCTGATTTCTTCCTTCACAATACATCTTCTTTCCTTCCACTTGTTCTTTGCATTCTACTGATCATTTCATTTTCAAATTTTCTTTCTTGATCTTTTGTGTTAGGAAACCCTCTAAAATCATAATTTTGGTTTTTAAGGTGTTTCTTTTTTTAATATATTTTTCTATTATATTTTTAATGTCTTTAATTCAGTTTATTTCTCTTTTCCTATTACAGAAAAAAATTAAGATTTGCTTAATCTGTTTTTACTCATTCTGAAAAGGTGACTGAAGAACATAAATCTTCACTTTTTTATTGTGTTTGTTTATTTTTCTACATTTTTCACTATTGCTTCTAAATTTAAATATGTTTCCTTAACGAGATTTAATATTTTTCTAATTCTCCTTTCTTTCTTTTCTATATTTTCCATATTTGTGTTCATTTCAAGCACTCATAAGCATATAATTCTCTAGCTTTTTTTGTGATGGTGTTTAATTATTATAAAGTGTTAAAATAACACTAGCAAAATATAATAAGAAATATAGGTGCAATAATATTTATATGCTGAATAAAGTAAGAAAAATTTCTTACACTGTAGAAATTAACCATGACATTTGGGACTGGTCAATCAGTGCATATGCAAAAGTTATTATAATTAAAGAACAAATATTCAAGCTCAAACATTATAAACAAGAAAGTTGAGGAAAATGAATTCAAAGCATCAAATGACACTTGATTGTATAAAAAAATTATGCATCGTATGGAATCTCTTGGGTAGAGCAAGTTATGTTGGTGTAGATTATAAAAAGTTGTTGTCACGTGTCAAAGATACAAAATGAAGAACGCATATACTAGCAATAAGACTGCTATTTATTAGATTACCACCACCATCAAAACCTATATTTGTGAAGTTAATATTACTTTTTAAGTTGCTTATGTTTTTTAAATAGTTTAATCTTAGTAGGTGATTTCTACTAACAAGCTGATTAAACTGTAGTGATATTTAATTTTTTTTTTTAGACCCCATTATTTTTTTTTACAAGCCCTTGTATACAAAAGTCCTTTTCTGAAGTGGAAAATTGTCAAAGCAGAAATTCTCTTCATGCCACACCAGTTCCTGCAGCTTAGAAACGTTTTGCACTATATATGATGTATGGGCAGTTAGTTCTGATTTTTTTTTAATTGTTTTTTTTTTAGATAGTTATAACACTTATAAAGAAACTTTTCTTATTTTCTTATGTCTCTTTTCACATAAAATCTGATTCCTGTAATTAACCTCAAGTCTTTTGAAGTGAAATAATTTTTATCTTTATTCAGAAAAGAATAATCTTAAAAAATGCACTAGATTCTGCATCCAAATGTGAAACCTAATTTATATTCAAAACTCCAGTTGTAAAAATTAATAATGTCTGAAAACCAGTCAAATTACTTTTACTAAATACCTTAATTTTAAAAATGAATGTATGGTTGCTTTTGGTTTAAATTTCAGTTAAAAAGATATCAAAATATTTTTATGATCAGAAAGCTAATTAAGCAAAACATTTTTTAATATTACTACAATTAACAATCATACTATCAATAGTTTCTCATACTTTGGAAACTCTCAGGTATATATTATGCTCTTTTCTTAGAAGAAAGAATCATGAGTTTGAAAAAATTCTTAAAACAATCTACAATCTGATAAAAAATCATCTTGACATAAAAGAAGGAATTTACAAAATAATTTTTTATAGACTAAACACACGTTTTGCAATAGTCCAGAAATATTGACGGACCAACTTTTTTCCCTACTCCCCTGGGCTGGACATACAATCAAGTAAAGCTCAGCCCAGGAGAGTGAGGCTCAAGTGAGCCCCCACCCTACCCCCACGACTACCGGCAGTTCAGTTCACTGGTTGGATCTTTAAATTGCCTGTTTCCCCCACTTTGGGCATTGAAATAGTGTGTGTTCTATCGTATCACAAACACCACAATACATGCAAGCCATTGATTCTCTCCTGCCAATCTTGTGCAAATAAACTTCAGAGTTCCTGTGGCCCAAAACAGTTGTCATGTACAGACCTAGCTCGCCATGACCTCTACTATACCATGCGGTCAAATCAGGTATAAGCAATCTGGTCCAAGTTGCCTTCTCACCCATGCACCATTGCTGAGTCCACTACCACTGCTGTATCCACTCTTTGTTCTCAAAGCATGAACACTTCTTAACTTCCAACAAAGCTGAAGGCATCCTTTGGCCATTGTTTCAAAATGAGGTCAGGAACCTCCTCATTTTCAATACCTTGGGGCGCTGCCGAAGTATGGTAGCCGTGTGACCGGGGCAGCCCTGGTTGTGACTTGAAAATGCCACGTGAGACTCCATGATGGGATCAGGTAGGGGTGAGGGATTTGTCCCTGGCTCCTGCACGGACTGGAATGAGTTTACATTCCCCTTGTTAGGTGACCTAAATTGGCCTACTTATTTGGGTGCAGGTCTAAATTTCTATGTTGCATAAAACATCATTTTGATTGCTATAAGTGTAGCACTGATTTAACTTAATTCATTTGTTTTCTGAGGCATTCACAGTCATAAACAGTGCTATCAAATCTGGATTAGGTACAGGGTTCATGCTTCTGCATTTTTGGTCAGTTAGTTTGAGGGAATCATGTTAGGTTGGTTGTGAATATGTCCATTTGAGGCCTACATGAAGGCGAAATTTGATATGTATTTACTGATGCAAATATCTGCCGAGGCATTTACATCGTTGGCATCCCAACCAAGGCCTGGCTGATGAATGCAAGATGTAATCAGTTAGTGTCCAAAGGCCACCTCTGAGTCCATTCCAAGCCCTGAGCGGCTTGGAATGGAGAGAGTGGTGTAGCGACTAGTAACATCACAAGGTGGGTGTCTTCCCCCTAAGGGATTGGGATGCCAGTTTGAGATGCAAAATCCTATGTGCCCTCCACAGATTCCTTCTTGAATAATGTTGCCTTAAAATCAGCAATCTGTCTCATAAGCTAAGACAAGCCAACTGCTAATTGCTTTATCTCCCTCTGGATTTTCTTATCTGTTAAATTGTTTAATACACCAGCCATGTCTTGTAGTTTGCCAATCAGGCCGACTAATTCACCCACCGGGTTGGTCTAGTGGTGAACGTGTCTTCCCAAATCAGCTGATTTGAAAGACGAGAGTTCCAGCGTTCAAGTCCTAGTAAAGTCAGTTATTTTTACACGGATTTGAATACTAGATCGTGGATACCAGTGTTCTTTGGTGGTTGGGTTTCAATTAACCACACATCTCAGGAGTGGTCGAACTGAAAATGTACAAAGACTACACTTCATTTACACTTATACATATCATCCTCTGAAGAATTATCTAAACGGTAGTTACCGGAGGTTAAACAGGAAAAAGAAAAAAGGCCTACTAATTCATCTTCATCTTCCCTCTCCTTAGTACTGAGGGGACACCTGTCTTCCTGTAACGGGTCCCTTGTACTTATATTTATTGAATTACATGCTTCCAGAAAAGAGTCTTGCCGATGTCAAAACAGAGTTTACACCAAAAAACCAGTTCTTAGACACCCCCTCGTCCTGGGGGAGGGGGTTTGGGGGTGATGTACGGGTATGTAAAATGTATGACCCCGAATCCTGGGTCATACATTTTTATTTTTGGAAGTCAAAAGTTGGGAAAGTCACGCACGATTCGGATAGAAGGACCAACTCTTGTTACCCCATAAAAGTACTATGTTTTTGAATATTATTACTGTTTCAATTAAGTCATATTATTTTTTCAATAGTGGTTTATTCAGTAATTGTAGATTTATTAAAAATAAATAAATGTTTTCCAAAAAAAAATTAAGCTAATTTTTTATTAAGGCTTTACAGATACATATTTTGTGGTGCACAAACAAGAACAAGGTAAATCTTAACAAGGTCAGGGTGACATTACCTAACTAGCTTGTGTGAACTGATCAAAATTCAGGAAATCTTATTTTAATGTGATTCCCAGATCTCATTACAAATATTTCATAAAATGTTTTATAAAAAACCATCGGTAGTCAAAACAGTAATTAATCAAGAAATAATATAATAATATGACAATGCACTATCAAGCCAGGATTGGATTGTTTACACAATTTAGTGACAGCTTTCAAAATTAATCAATCACAACAAAATAAAAAAATTAAAAAACGTGTGCAAAATATAATCATCACAAAATAAATTATGCAAAATAAAACATTTTTACAATTAAATTTTGACAACAAAATAAGTATGCTTTTCAGGAGATCCAACTTTGAGTTTTAAGTTAAAAACTGTAAAACATTATAATTAATTATATAAGTGGTAGTAGTAATAATAATAATATTAATATATTATTATTATTATTATTATTATTATTATAATTTTTATTAATAAATACTTAATAATATATAAACAATATATGTAATTAAAGAAAAAAAAAGAGATTAAGTGGTAAAATTTGTAGATGTAATAAAATTATAATTTCTTAAAATTTTTTTTTTAATTTCATTTTAATAATTTGTAGTTTTTTTAATTTAGTTGTAATATGAAGATGTTGTATGTATTTTTTATTAAAAAGAATCCTGCATTTAAACGATGGAAAAAAAAATTTTGTGATTTCATTATGAAAAATAAGTTTGGAGTGGCATTGAAGTAGTTTAATTTACTAACAAAAAAAGTGAAGGAGAGGGAGGCAGATAAAGAAAAGGGACTTTACTTGGTCAGTAAAGTCAAGACAATGAGTAGCATATTCAAAAATCCGTTGTAAGAAATGTGAATTTCAGTTCCCATAGTTTCCTGGTGTGCTTTAGTGTATTCAGTTCAATGAAGAAAATTATAGTAAGGCGAGTAAGGAAAAACTTGATATATCACTTATTCTTAATATACGTAACATCAGATGAATGTTAATCTTAAAAAGTGATTTTGCTGTATTCAGAAGTAACATATCTCTTATCGAGTAATCTTTATTAACTTTTTTAAAAAAAAAGGAAGTAATAAAATAATTTGTTCTCTTTAAATGTATTCTTAAAAAAATTGTAACTGATCTTGAATATAACATTTGTTAAGATCTCTGGATGATTGATAAGTACAAGGAACGTTCAATAATTAACGTGACAAATGATTCAGAAAAAAAGGTTCATTCAATGACAGTGAAACTTTTTGAGAATCAAGTTGGCAACCTTGGGAACACATTTAATCAGCTGTTTGATTATAATTAATCTAAACATAACCTATTTTGTTGATTTCAGAATGTCATCTCCACTTGAAACGTGTATGCCAGAAGAGCAATGTTCAGTGATAAGATTTTTGCCATCAGGTGTGAAACCAGTGAAAATTTACTCAAGAATGTTGAAACAGTGTGGTGAAAAGTGTTGAAACTGCAATAACATATATAAGCAGGTGGAACAGTTTAATTTGGACAGAACAGGTGTGACTGATCTCCATCGCTCTGGAAGACCAGTTGAAGTTTTGACTACCACATTGCAAAATCATGTAAATGATCTTATTCGTGAAGCCAGGCAAGTCAAAATTTCCCAGATTGCTAGTTTGTGTAATGCTAGTTTTGGAATTGGAACTGCGCATTCAGTTGTGCATGATGTGCTGAATTATCGCAAAACGTGTTCAAGAAGGGTTCCACAGTTGACGCAATCCCATAAAGACGTCCACATTCGAATTTGTTCTGAGCTCAAAGAAAGGTTTGAAGCAGAAGGTAATGATGACTTTCTACATAAGAAACTGTATACCATTTCGAGCCTAAATCCAAAAGGCCAAGTCTGGAGTGGAAACATCCAGATTTTCCCTACCAAAAAAATTCAAAACTCACATGTCAGCCAGTAAAGTGTTATTGATGTCTTCTGGGACTTGCAAGACCCAGTTTTTAGTAATTATTTAGAAGAACAACATACCATAAACAGTAAGTACTGTTCTAACATGCTTCAACAGAAAGTGAGACCCACGATAAGGTGAAAACATCAGGGGGTGCTCCCTCAAAAGGTGTGATTCTCTTGCAAGACAACGCACGCCCCCACACCACTCAGAGAACGGGAGAAACCCTCAAAAAGTTGGATTGGGAGGTGTTGCCACATATCCTCCTTAGAGCCTGACCTTGCTGCATCTAATTTTCATTTATTTGGCTCGTTCAAAGACTTCTTACACGGCAAGAAGTTTGGCAACAATGAAGCATTCAAAAAAGCGTTATATGAATAGTTCAGACAGCAAGGTAAAGACTTCTACTCTGAGGAATCAGAAAGTTCACTGAATGGTGAGACAAGTGTATAAATGTTGTGAAGACTATGTTGAAGAGTAGTGAAGTTTCATTGTCATTAAATAAGTTGTTTTTTTCTCTACATCAGTTTCTCGTTAATTATTGAACCTCCCTTGTATTTTTTTTTTTATAGAACGTAATTGTTATACCCCTAAGTACTATATATTTTATTGTAATTTTTTTTTAGGGTAAGTGCACATCTACTTGAGCAGAAGTTATCTGAAGAATCAAAATCTAAATGGAACCTGAGAAGAGACTTTGAAAATATTGTTCTTATGGATTTTGATACTGATATTGCCAGATTTAAACCTGATACATCTCTTCATATATTAAGGACAATTTTAACTGAGGTAACTGTGTTATTTATATAAATTATTATATCTTTGCATCACTTAAAACAAAAATGATGCCAACCTTTTTTTATTTTATGATACTGTTTTACTTTATTGATTTTCAGATTTCTCATTACTTTTGTTGAAATTATGTGTTTTATAACAAAATTCAAATAAAGCATGAAATTAGTATGTTATTTTACAGATTTGGAGCTCATATCCCTTGTACATCATTCTATGTATTCCTCATCATATATACAATTACCTCAAGCTTCCCTACTGATTTCAAAAATATAATATTTTGTTATTCTTTTCTTACAGAATTTATAAAAAATACTTCGTAATACTTGAGATATTTATACTTTATTTCTTATTTTCAGTGGGATTACCCAGGATTAAAATGTATGCCTGTAATACTGAATAATGGATTCAAGGCTTGGGTTGAAACGTATCCCTTTACTACAATAAATCCTGAAATGGCTACATTTCTCAGAGGTTGTTTAGCTAAACCAGCTCCTGTTTCTCTAAGTAAGTCATTTTTGTGTTTCCTTTATATTAACAAACTGAGGTACAAAAATGAAATTTGTAAAGCTTTAATGATATTGGAGTTTGGATTTAAATGCTGCATCATTTAAATTAATCCAAGACTAGGAAGTTTTTTTATCCATTTCTACATTGTGGCTGTACTGCTTTTATTACCTACAAACCAGAAATGAAATATTGGTTGAGTGCTATATGGTAGAGTGAGTAGTTTTTTTGAAGGTAAGTTTCACAGTTAAAAATACTGCATAGCCGTAGAAATTCATCATAGAAGATAAACTACAAAGAAGTTGTCCTTCGCTCTCTGAATTCAGAACTACATAGTAGTGGCTTGGCACATGATTTTCATATAATCAAGCAGTTGTATAAGTTATGTTGAATTGTGGCATGTAAATTTGATGGTACTCTTGGTTACAGTGTATCAAAAATGATTAAAACTGTTTAAATGTTTAGACCCTTTGGGTAAGAGATAGAATTACAACTACCCCTCGCAAAGCCAGTTTTTCACATCCATATCTTTTTTTTGTGAAGCCATATTACAGCAGTTAAGCATTTGTCTTTTCTGAAGGGTTCACTTTAGGCCTGGCTGTGATGGTTTGATTTTAATGTTATTGTAGTTTAATTATTCCTCCAAGTTTCTGTTTGTTGTCGCGTTGTAATTATTCACCCTTTGCCTTGGGAACTCAGGGTATAACAATTACATCAACTCATGAAACAAGTGGTATAGTCATTTATGGGTTCCAACTAAATAGAGCTGCACTAGATATCTGGAAACTTCTGACAAATATCTTAATGCTGTGTAGAAATAACAGAAAAATTTGAACAAAATGGTCCTCTCAAATATAGGAATTTCCTATAAGATGTGAAGTCACGATTATAAAAGAATTTTTGTACTAGGCAGCTTAAATTTGATGTCCAGGCTCTGAGTAAGGTATTTTATTCATGATCTATTGACCATAGGTACCTGTGTTATTATTTTCTAGGTCTGAACTTCATAATTATTCTCTTGTCAACTTATCTACATATATTTAAAGAATCAGAAGCACTTAACAGCTCCCTTGATGATTCCATAAAGTATCTGTGTAATGCATTTAATCAAATAAAAAATTATATTTGTAAAAGGTATTTCACAGTGTAAAGTATTATATAATGTTATAAAGTGCTGACAGTTAAACATAACACAATCATACTAAACTTTGTGAGCACGTACTTAGTTTTAGTCCCCAACTCTAATGTAAGTATCAATTGTGGTTTTCCATTTCTTAGAATCATATATATATATATATATGAATAATTAAAAACTGGGGTTAAATGTGAGGGAAGGATCAGAAGATTGAGCAGTAGTTTTTTTTTTTTCACTTTTTGATATGTATTAGATTTCATATTCATGCTATTGTGGCTATTACATGGAAACTCATAATTTAAAATGTAATTACTCTTATTCATGTAGAGAAAATAAAGCAAGTATTAATAAAGATTTTTTTAAAAATAAAATTGAAAAGTGTAACTTCAGTTTGATTAAATAAATGAACAAAAGCTTTTCTCAGTCCTTTATTTTAGTATAGTGTTTAAGAAGGAATGGCTGCTGAAATGTCTAACTCATTTCCATAAGTCTCCTCTTGGTGCCAAAACCTAAACAAGGTTGACTGGTTTAATTACTGTTTTGAATAAAGAATATAAAATATTTTTAGAATTTGTAAAATGTAAAATAGTTTTAACTGGTGGATGCAATTATTGTTGTATTTATTATCTAATTTTTTTTAATGTTTTTACGTATTTCCAGTGTACTTTATACTATAGTATGTTAAATTAATCAGAATAATTCCACTGGTGTATTTTCAGTTATATTGAAAAATGTATATCATTTTTTACAGATGAAATTGAATACCCAGATTCAGATGAGGAATCAAAAAAAGAGAACTTAGTTGTAAAAAAAAATACAATAGAAAATGAACAAAAAATGTCACCAGCAAATTCCAGTTCCATCAGTAAACCCTCAATGACACTTACTCTACCACAATTTGTACCACATTATGACCGTTCCGTAAAGGTATTTAATAAAATGCTAATTTCCTTATTTTATAGTTACTCAAAAAAAATAAAATTAAAACTTGTAATTCTTATGTTTCAAGAGATTTGAATAGTATTGAAGAAACAGAAAAGTTTAGTTTAGTTCACTTTACATATATTTGGGAACAAAAATTGTATAATTGTTATTGCTCTACAGGTAACTACAATTAGACATATTTTATATTAATGGTAAGTATTATGTATTAAAGATTTAAAAACCAGAAAATAGTATAAAAGAGTTTAGGAAACTTATCAAAATTACTCTCAAGAACTTCTGTCTTTCAGAACTTCTGTCTTATCAGCATAAAAATTATTATAAAACACACTCATGAATTTTAAAAAAAGAATATATTTTAAAGTCAAAAAGTAAAGTGAAATTCAAAAAATCAGTATATTTATTTATTTGTACTTACATAAATGAAACATGCATTATTTTTCAACATAATATCCCCTCCTATTTCTATGGTTCATCTTTTAACGAGCCTTTGAATTTCTTCCTGGAAGATAGTTTTTGGTCTGGTGTGCAGAAAAATTTTCACTGCTTCTATGACCTCATCAGATTGATAATGATTCCCTCACAACTCTTCTTAATGGTTTAAAAAGATGAAAATTGCTTGGAGCCAGGTCTAGACTTTATGAAGCAATACTTTAAATGAATAGCTGAGAGGTTATGAGTTATAGCAGAACAATCATTGCTGCCATACATGTGATTTGGAGGGAAATCCAAATTTCCCTTTACTTTTTGACTTAAAAACGTTTTGTTACTATTATGACAGATAATGAAATTATTCATAATTTGTAGAGATTCAGCCAAAATTAGTATTTCTTTACTCCCAAAATCAATCGGTCATGTATTTTTCAAAGAACAAAAAATATAAAACATCTAAAATATTATTGTCTTATATTACACATTATTTCATCATATGAGAATACAAATTTTTCATATATTATCACTAAATTTTTACCACTTTATATATGAAGACTCAAACAGCAAGCCCATTTTGTGCCTATCATACTTGTTTTTTATATCTTTGTATTTTCATAATTATACCTACTTACACACACATGTATGCATACTTGCACTCTCTTTTAAATGTAGTTTAATTTTTTTCTGTAACAGCTGAATGGTCATTTTTGTTCCATGATTTTTTATAGTTATAAAATGGTGTAATTTATAAAGGTTTTTGTCATTGTAATAATACCTGATCTTTTTGTTTTAAAGTGAATAATCCATTACTTATAATCAATTATTCCTTATTTCCTTATTATTTATTAATTAATTCCTTAATTTAATACACCTTACATTCATGTTCTAAACATAGAACATTGTGAATTCATTAAATCTTTTTGTTTATTCACCAATGAAAATTTGATTTATTAAATAAATATTTCTGAAACTTCTATTCCTTATTATTTATTTGAATGATTCCCAAATTACTTTTTACATTAGTTGCTATGTTTAATTTTTATTAAATGAATTCATTAACTTTTTGTGAAAATTTACTTATAAGTTGATTGTCAGTCATTCATTTCTAGTGTACCATTTCATTTATAAATCTTTAATGTGTTTTTTAAATGATAACCTGTACAAAAAGGGTTTGTAATAAAATCTATTTTTCTTTTTCCTTTCATTTATTTTATTCAATGTTGGTTAAATTAAATTTACGATTCTTAATGAGTAATATCTTTTGTAATATTTTATTTTTACTCAGTTGATTATTCTTTTTTTTTTATATTTAATCAAAAAAGCTGATATTTTATTAAATAAAATAATGAAGTTTATTAATGAAGAAAACAAAATTATAAAGTCATGATAATAGTTTTTAGACAGGTAATTCTGAATTTGAATTAGACAGTGAAAGCGATTGTGCCTGGTAAAGATTAAGAATAAACATGAAATAATGGATGTTCTTTGAGTGAGCATAATTTTTAGTTATTAGTCTTTTTTTCTTATTTTCAAAATAAGTATAAATACTTCAGATGACTCTTATTTTTGTGAAACTTAAAGATTTTGTATTAAGTATTTCATGTATTTAAATTAAATTTATCTAAAGTTGTTATTTTCTACAAATTTATTGAATTTTAAGAGTCAGTGTGTGTGTACAAGATAGTATACTGAAAGGTTTACTTTATAACTTTTGATTCAGAAAATTATCAGATTATAATTTATCATTGTGGTGATGGTTGTTTTAGCCTAGCTTAGAGAAGAAGATGTCATTAGATAAAACTGTGACAAGGAAAACATTTGAAGATATTTTTGATTCACAACTTAACTCAAATAAAGAAGAACCTCCAAAGAAATTTTTGCAGGTACACATAAGCACTTGATTTACTTTCTTAATAAATTTAAACAATAATTTTTTGATATCTTCTATATCATCTCCCCTTTCAGCCATCCAAACCCAAATGAAAGTTAAATCTCTAAACAGGGCAAAAGAACAGCTTACATAAAGTTTTTAGAAGCAAGTGTTGCCAAGACTGTGAATGGAAGATCTTAAAGTTCTGCATCTTAGCTAACAGACTTAATGAATAAGTAAATCAAAATAAATCCTTATCTAATACTAATGGTTTGAGAGGAAGAGTAATTCAAAATTAATCTAAAATTAATAAATACATATAATCTAAGAACTACTAAAAATTAGTTCTTAGGTATTTAGAGATTTAAGAACACAATCCTTAAATATGGTTAAGGTATCCAGTTAGCCTTAACTAACAAGTTAAAAATTGAAATAAAAAGCAAAATTAGGTGAAAAACAAAATACCCAAATTTTTAAACCTATTGACCAAAATCAAGAGGTCCCTCCACCAACTGCAGAATCAGTTCCCCACATATATTTTCCCAGCCCTATCTTAGTGTATAAAAATCCATGCTTACTGTAACACTACATTGGTCATTGTCAAATTCATTTTTCTGGTAAATTTAGCTTTCCTAATCATACTAGTTGTTTTATTTCTTTGTTTCTTATATTTAAGTGTGTAATTAATAAATTTATGTCTCTTAGACAATACCCAATGTCTCTGCTTTCTCTGATGTATTTCCTTTCCAGCACATGACATCTAAGAGTATTATAGGTGATTTTTAGAGTTACGACCTTATTGTTAAGATAGATTTAGTATAGTTCTCCTTAAATGCAGATATCATATTATTATACATCAACATATTTTCTACCAAAGAATCCCAATTGAAAGCCTGTATTTCTGATTTAATAGCTGTTTTTAATGTTTACAAATTCATAACATTTTTCTGTTGTTTTTAATAATAAAAGTTGATTTTTTTTTATTCTGTACTTTATTACATCAGTTTTCTCAGAATTAAATTTTCCATTTATAAAATTTATAATAAAATAAAATTAATAAAATAAAATATATGCATTTATTAATCATTTAACAAAGTTATTGTACTTCAAATTTTAAAAAAAAAACCTATTTTTTGTTACCGAATTTTTCTGATTTACGTTGGTTATCATGAAAACTATGGGAGATGCAGTTCTGAGACCTACTTTATTCAATCTCAAGTCAAAAATTATAAGAAACCATCAAGTTTACCCCCTTATATAATGCCTTAAAAATTTCAGTATGAGCTAATTTCAGAACTGAAATCCAGGTGAAAATTTTCACTAGCGACAACTTGATCCGTTTTCAGACATATGTTTGAATGAAATTTTTTCCTTATTTCAAGCTCTAGAATCAGTTTTATTTTCCTTTCACCCTGAATCATTCTGTATTTTCAGTGTGTAGTTTGTATTTAATATCAAGCATTAAAGTTTGAGCAACCAATTAAACACATAATAGAGGATGAAAATTTAATAATACTTGAAGATTGCAATGCAAACATCAAAAAAGGCAAGGAAGGAAATATTGTGGGTGAATAAGGGCTGGGCAAAAGGAATGAAAGATGGAACAGACTTCTTGAATTTTTCACAAAGTATATTTTGGTAACTGCCAACACCCAGTTTAAAAATCATAATAGAATAACATGCACATGGGAAGAGCCTGTTGGTACAGCAAGATATCAGATAGATTATATCAGAGTTAAACAGAGATTTAGAAATCAACTCATCGACTGCAAAGCATATCGTGGAGTAGACATTGATAGCAACCATAATTTAGTTGATAATGAAATTTAAATTGGGGTTTAAGAATCTGAAGAAAAAGTATCAGATGAATCGGTGGAATTTAGAGAGGCTTGAGAAAGAAAAGATAAGAAGATTTTTGAGGAGGGCATCGCAAGAGGTCTGAGTAAAATCAATAAGGTAGAAAATATAGAAGAAGAACAGGAGAATGTTAAAAATAGGATTCTTAAATCAGCAGAAGCGAACTTAGGCAAAACAAAGAGAACTGGTAGAAAACCTTGGATATCAGAGGATATATTACAGCTGATGGATGAACATAGAAAGTGTAACAGTGCTAGTGATGAAGAAGGTAAAAGGAACTATCGACAATTAAGAAATACTACAAACAGAAAGTGCAAATTAGTGAAAGAAGAGTTAATTAAAGAAAAGTGTTCAGAAGTGAAAAGTGAAATGAAGGTAAAATAGATAGAGCATACAGGAAAATTAAGGAGTATTTCGTGATAACATAAATAAAAATCTAATTTGTTAAATAAAATGGTACACCAATTTATAATACAAAAGAAACGGTCAATAGGTGGGTGGAATATATTGAAGAGTTACACAAGAGGAAATGAATTAGAAACTATTGTTATAGAGACGGAAGAGGAAGTCAAAGAAAAGGGAGATACAATACTGAAGTCTGAATTTAATAGAACATTAAAAGATTTGATTGGCAGAAAGGCTCCTGGGATAGACGGGATGCCTGCAGAATTATTGCACAGTGCAGGTGAGGAAGCAATAGATAGATTATACAAACTAGTGTGTAATATTTACGAAAAAGGGGAAATTCAATCAGACTTCAAAAAGAGTCATGATAGCAAAGAAAGCAGGAGCAGATAAATGTGAAGAATGCAGAACAATTAGCGTAACTGATCGTGCATCAAAAATCATAACTATAATTCTGTACAGAAGAATTGAAAGGAGAGTGGAAGAAGTGTTAAGAGAAGACCAGTTTGGTTTCAGGAAAAGTATAAGGACAAAGGAAGCAATTTTAGTGCTCAGATTAATAGTAAAAAGAAGATTAAGAAAAACAAACCAACATACATGACATTTGTATACTTAGAAAAGGCATTTGATAACGTAGACTAAAATATTATGTTGAACATTTTCAAAAATTTAGGGCTCAAGTGGAGAGATAGCAGAACAATTGCTATTTTTTACATGAACCAAACTATAATAGTAATAATCAAAGAACATAAGAAAGAAGCCATAATAAAATATCTGATGTAGACAACACATGACTTCCTTGTACACCTATTAAATAACATTTTCTAATTTTTTTAAAATGAAAAGTACTAACATTTTATTTAACTAACCCATTCGAATCATGTGACACCCAGAGGACGTCACATGAGCTTTTGGGATATAAGTCATATGACAACCTCAGGTTCCAATGATACAGTGCTCCATATACATGCATATGTTTCAGTTTTTAGCTTAAAGATGGCATTGTAATGTATTCTGAAATGAAGTGTTGATATGTGATTTTCATAAAACCCCCTTTCTAGCCTCATTCACTGCTTTTCTTATTGAAATAAAATAACCTCTTTGTTCTTATTTTTTTGATGACCACAGTAGCCATCATGGCGGAGAAAAGGTTCCATGGTGATGATGAGGAAGAATTGATAGAGTGTTTAGAAAGCGTTCTAAAGAGTGATAATGAATGTAGTAATTTTTCTGATGAATCAAAGTCTGAAGTTCTAGTGAATCTAGTGATGAAATTAGTGAGAAAAGTGATGATAATAATGATGACGCACCAGGCCCTTCTAAGCGCGCATGTATTGTGACGCAGAAAAAACAAATTGATTGGAATTGGACAAAAATTCAAAATGACCCTATTATATATTCTTTAACCAAACATAATGGCATTTGTAAAGATATATTGAATAAGTTTAAGTCAGATCCACCTTCAGAAGTTCAAATTTTTTAAGAATATATGGAACAAATTTTTTAAGAATATATGGAACCTGTGTTTGATAAAATTTGTGATCAAATTAATGCATACGCTACAAAACAACAAAACAATATTCTTATGAAAAAGTTGAAAGATGAGACTGCAGGCAAAAACATTGGCCCACTTTCCAGTTCATATTCCCTCTACAGAAAAGAAAAAAAATGACAAAACAGTGTGTTGTATACTATGCTAGGGGGAAAAAGAAGTGAAACTTTTTTTGGTACTGCTAAGCGTGTGGTGTTGCTCTTCATATAGAAGAATATTTTGAAGTGTACCACACTTGATAAACATACTAAGGTATCATTGGTGAAGAGTTTATTGTTTCAGTATTATACATGCAAATTTTCAGTGAAAAATTTTTAGTTGATTTTATATTTTGTTACCCAACATACTGCCAGGCAATTTAAATAGGATTCCTAAGTCAGCTGTGTAGGCATTTAATTATGGCATCTTTGGGTTAAAAACTTATGATATTTCTTCATATTTTTTTTTTTCAGTTACATCGACGTCACTTTGGTGATGGGCGACTTGCTGTGAAGTACAAGTAGTTGGACTGTCTGGCCCAAGGCCAGTGTGAGCGATCATAAGCTTATAACTTATGAGATTGTTTACGGAAGCTGTCTAAGAGCTCCAGATTCAGGTTGCTATAACCTACGGGGCCTGGATCAGGACAGGTTGCGGCACGAGTGCGCAGCTGCCTTCTAGGGGCTCCAATGGTGCATGGAGCACAAGGAGGAGGTGGAATTGATTGTTGAACAATTCAGCCGAGCCATCAAGACTGGCTGCGATAGGGTCCCACAGCGGCCTCAGCCAGTGGACGGACCCTTAGGTAGTAGAGCCAGTCCACTGATCAGAGAGTGCCTGGAGCCATCATGACCACTGATCCAGGGAGCCGACTGTTAAATACAGGTGGAAACCTGGAAAAAAGTGGTCGTCCTCTGACATACTGCACACAAAGAGTTAGGTCCACTAGGAGAAGATACCAGCGTCACCCCCTAAAGGGGATTATCATTGATGATGTACGCATTGAGGGTCTGTGGATCTACCAGTGCATCCGTAATAAGTATGTTCATGCCATTAAGGAAGCAAGACTCCATGCACAAGTTGCAGTAAAACCCTTGGAAAAATCATGTTACCAACCAAAGCCATTACACGTGCTGTCCAGTGTTCAGTGCATGTTTGCTGGTCGTGATCACACATTAACATCTGTAGCGACTTACCAGACGTTCCTCAATTCTCTTTTTCCAGATGCTAGGGAGGTGAAGCAGAGGTCAGCATTAGGGCAGAAGCTGTGCCCTTCCCTGGCGTACGGGCTGTAGTTCCCGTTGATATAGACAGAGTGGTTTCTCAAATGGCACTGAAAAAGGGGCACTGGGGATTGACCAACTTGACCCGGATATATTCTACCATCTGCTGCCTGTCATAAGAGAGCTATTTGGCAGGCTGTTCTTGAGGTGCCTAAACTGGGACTGCATCCTGACTTGTTGGAAAGTGGCTTTGGTGAGGGTACTCTTAAAACCAGGAAAGGATCCTAGTGAGGTCGGCAGTTATCGATTCATCAGCCTCTTGCTGGTAATCGGCAAGTTGCTTGAAGGCTGGTTGGAACGGCTCTCGAAAAGCATAGAGGAGAACTATTTTCTAAATTGAGGCCAGTATGGCTTCACGAAAGGGGTTGGCACTGAGGATTGCATCTTAAATGCTCTTGCCAAGGTGAAAAGCACCAATTGTAAATATGTTTTGGCAATTTTTATATACATAGAGGCAGCATTCCCTTCCTTGTCTCTATTGTTCTCTCCTTCTTTTGTCCTCTATGAGTTGGAACTTCGCAATGTTCCCGTAGCCCTGCAGGCTGTGGTAGAATGTTAAAAAAATCAGATGGGTGAATAAGTAACAAATGTTTAGGTGTTGTAGCAAATGGATGAAGAAAGCAGCATTTGGAGAAATATTGTTGAAAGAAGAGAGAGATTTAAGGCCAAATGTAAAGGCATCCTAGAATAGTCACTTTGCTGTTGGAGGGACAGGTAGATGGGAAAAATCGTGCAGGCAGGCAACATTTGGAATATATAAAACAAATTGTTAGAGATGAGGATGTAGGGGTTATACTGAAATGAAACGACTGGCACTAGATCTTGGGAATCTTGGACAGCTGCATCAAACCAGTCAAATGACTGAAAACAAAAAAAAAACAGATTTTGGGATACTATAGTTACTTTTATCTTCAGAGTGCATTATTGGTTTCACTAGTAATAATAGTTATAGATGATAGAAATTGATTTTAGTACAGATAATTTTTAATTTTTTGAAGTGATTCAACTAAGTTCTTTACACAACCCTACTTGTTTTCGTTGCTTGTAATCTTTTTTTTATTTTTAGTGTTGTTTATAACAAAATAATGTTGCCTGGAGTGTTCAAAAAAATTAATAGAAAACACAAAATTATTCATGCAGTTTCATTTTTTGTAGTAATAACAGTTCATTATTTTTCAAATAATGTTATATCTGAATATTATAATATTTTCTACTCATTCAGTAAGGTTTGTTTTAAATTAACAGTCAATTTATTGCCATTATCAAGATTGTACAAATGTAATATATTTGTAATCAGCTGTTAGATGAACTAGTGCATTGTCATATTAAATAAATAATCTCACAAAAAATTAGTCCAAATTTTAGTTTGATTCTTTATTTTGAAAAGCAGTTCTCCCAAAGAAAGGTCACAAATTTGTAGATTTATAACCAATTACTATGAGTGGCTGATACAGTGTTTGTTTGGAGAATTAACATTTTCAATGAAAAATGTAATATAGTTGCTCCACGGTAATGACAGGTGAATGAAAGAATATATGAAAACTATTGGTTTATTCAGAATTATCATCTGACTTCAGAAATACTTGATATTTAGAAATAAATATTTTAGCTAAAAAATCAGTTGATCTAGATTGATTATAAAAAAAATTGTACTGCATGATTTTTAAACATTTTGACCAATGCAAGAACATTCTTATGGTAAGTGTTATACATTAGAAAGCAAAAACATTTAGCTTTAGCATAGATACTATTGCTGATCTTCCAAAATTACTGAAACAGCTTGTTTTAGCACATTGGTACTACTGAATGAGGCCATACTATTGTATTACCATTGCCAAGGCTCATTGATGATCAAACAAGAGTGTTAAGTTAGAACATTTTCTCATTGTTTTCTAGTTCTAACAGTTTTCAAATATTCTTTCATTCACTTCATTAACATGGAGCATTTTTTATTATAAATGTTAATTCTCCAAACAAACTAACATTACCAGCTAAATTAAACATTTGCCCTCTTAAACTTAATTTGGTTGTTTGAGTTTTTTTTTTTTATAAATACAATAACTTTCTGCTCGTATTAGTGGAATTAATGTTTATTTTTACAAAATCCTTATTATTTTCATTATTTCTAACTGCTTTTAGTCCTCATTAAATTAATTTTAAATGTTCCACTTTTTACTTGAATTGTTCTCATCATTACCATAAAATTGCTCTTTTTTAATAGTAATGTATCACTGACAATTAAAAGCCCTGTCAAACAATGATTGATTATTGTTTCTCACCAATAGTGTTGTTAATTTTTAATTAATAAAATGAAATAAGGCATTACATGCACCAACATTATTCCTAATTTTGCCGTTTTTGCTGAATAAGTTTGATTCAGGATAGCTAGTAAGTCTATAGAAAACAACCATTGAGATTACAGCATCCTTTATAGTAAATAAAAGTTAGGATTGAATATTTGGAAAGTTCAGAGAATACTGCTTATTTGAAAGTTAAGTTTAATGACAGTAACATGCTACCTTAATATACAGAGACATATAAATCCAATCTGAAAATTCTCATTCTTTCATCTCAAACTCCTTTAATGGCTGAAAGTTTCCATCAGCTTAACAGGGAAGAGGAATGTTTTTAAGAAATTATTTGGCTCATGTAAAATTAGAATTCAGAACCATTTTTTAATATACTTAAGAAAAAAGAATTGAATTTTTGAATCATTTGCATTAATTTTATTCTTCTCTATACTAATTTGCTGTAATAATACATATCTCTCTCTCTCTCTCTCTCTCTCTCTATATATATATATATATACACACACACACATTTGCTTTTAAGAGCATTTTGTTCAAAAGTGGCCAGGATTGCAACAGTAAGCAACTAGTAATAACAACTAATATACATATTAGTTGTATTATTTTACTAATATGGTAATTAATTATAAAGCAAATAAAAATTAGAAAAACTTACAAAAATTAGCTTAATATGAATTGCATTAAATTGACCATCAAGTAATTTGACCTATAATGAACTGAGACTTTGTCAGTGGCCCTTGACTCCTTGCAACAGTAACCAGTATTTTCCTGTTAGAATATTATAATTACCAAATTAAAATCAGCATTAAAATATATGTTATGTATGCAATACGGCAATTTTTCATTATTTTTATATAGTATTACAAAATTTTCAGAAAGATGATGTGATTGAAAATGAAGAATCAAATGAGAGTCAAACAGTTTCTTCAGATAGCACTTTAAGTTCTTCAAGCAAAGAAAATCAAAAGATAAATGATGATGAGAATGAAAGGTATTATCTTATTTCTGTAATTTTCTTTTAATTTTAATTTATTGTAATAATTAATATTTAGTATAAATCTTAATGGTACCATAGAATTAATTCATTTAAATCCGAAGTTAATATATTGTCTATCGTATTAGTATTGTCTCATATGTCTATCATACATACAACAGTATTTGTGCTGTTCATAGAATTGTTTAACTTCTACTTATTGATCGACCCAAATTTTTTTTATATTTAAGGGTTTTGAGTGTTTTTTTAATGTACTTTAATGATCATTCCTCAAGTTTGATAAATTAAAATTTTAAGGTTTTCAGTTAATAATCTTTTAAAACCCTGCTGCATATTAGCAGAAATAGCATTAATTTTTTCTGTTTCTTTTAGGGTTATTCCTTATTTTTTTTTAAACATTTACTTTTTCATACTCCTAAGATAAATTTAAATCAGATTTTTGGATTTTATACAATCATATTATTTAGAATTTTAGCTTAATTAAGCGAAATGTTATTGAAACTTTTTATGAAAGAAATTTTTTTATGAATTATTTTATGACACAAATTGTGTTCTGGTACTGACACGTACTAACAGACATAAGAACTTGTAACATTAAGTTTAATTACAGAAAATATGATCGGTCTTCATATTATTTGTTTCTGTTTTATGATATTTGCATTAGATTTTAAATATTTTACAGAACTTATAGCACACTTGACAAAAAATGTATCACTAATATATGAAAATTTCCTCTTTTTCCTCAATAACTGGTTTCATTATTACAGAAAAAATCAACGTTAAATGTTAAATTAAATATATCACTTAAGTATGATTCCTCTGAATCCAGGTTCTGTTGACAACAAATATTAGTGTACCTTCTTTAATTCTGTATGAAGATGTTTCTAAAACGTTTCCTAATGTTTATGAAAAGTTTATTTCCCCTATTCAGGGTTTTCTTATGTTATGTCATCATAAAATATTAAAATGAGATCATTCTTTGTTACTGGATTAAATACAACTTGTGTTAACTCTTAAGACAGTTAAATTGCTAAAAATGTTGGGAAATATTTCTAATACAGCAGAATGTAAAAAAACTTAAGCTAATTTTACGTTTAACAATTATTAAAAAAATATTTTTAAAGTAGAAGTAGTATTAATCATTGTCTGTGTATGTGTTTTTGTTTGAAATGAAACAAAAACACATACACATGTAGTATGTAAAATGAAATTTCACAGACCAAAAACATATCAAGGCATATAATTGTTAGCATTTTTATGCACAAGTTTGTGTATTTAATTTTTGTTACATATAAACAAGGACTGTTTATTGTGTTATTGATGAATTGTTAAAAATAGCTACAAAAAGATTATAAATACTAAATCTCTACATTGTCGTAAAATCAATCTTTTCCTTTTATAACATATGTCAACCTATTTTGTGCTTATTCATCTTATTGATCCATGCTTCTTGCTTGTTGTTATTATTGTTACCTTCTTTATTATTGATATGTTATATATTGTTATCTTAGTTTAGATTCCTGCTCATCCATTGCTATTTCAAGGTTCATCATTTTAGTTTTGTGTTTATGGCTTATTAGAGCCTTTAACAGTTAGCCACTGTTGTCAGATACTAAGAGAATTATTTTTACAAGATGTTTTGTTTTGTTTATTTTTACTCAAAGGTTAGTGATTATTTTTTTTTTCTGTAATAGGCAAGGCAATTTCTTATCTATTATTATTAAGTAAAGTTTATTTAAAATCATGTTTTACAGTTTTGCTTGAAAAAAATAATAAAGCAAATAATAAACAATTTGTTTAAAAAAGTTTTATTAAATTATCTATATTATCTGTAATTTGGGATAATACATTTTATTAACTTTATGATAAAACTTTCAGGACATATTAAACCAACAATAATTTGTTATATAAAATTAATTTGTTACTGTCTTATACATTTAAAAAATATTTTTTTCGATAATATATTAGAAATAACATTTAGCAAAATCCTATAAACATATTAAATATGATTTTTTAGAGTATTATTTTGGTGTCTTGATGCAATATGAGACCTTGCAAAATTTTTACATGTCTGTTAATGTTCTTTGTTTTTTCAGTTCTTGTTCAAGAATGAATTGGAAAGAAGGTGACTCAGGTGAGAGAAATTTATTACTTTTTATATATATTACATTCTATTAATATAACCATCTAGTTCAAAATATTGAGAAAAGACATACCTTACCTTAATTTTATCATTAATGAAATTTTGCAGGATCCCACATCCTCAGTCATGGTTGAAATATTTAATTAAACTGCATAAATGATTAAACTGCATACATGGTTTATTTTAGTAATTTTACTTTTTAATATACAGTTTAATTAATCATGATAAGATATCATAACATGTCCAATCATGACAGGATGTGGGATCCCACGAAAGATTTTTGTTACCATATCTACCTAATCAAGGTAAGTTATGTCTTATCTCAATATTATTCTGTACTAGGTGGTTTATATTAATCAAATTTAAAATATAATTTAACAATACATAGGAGTAATATGAATGTTAAAAGATTAATTTCACTAAGATAATACATATACAAGGTCTGTAAAAAAAATAATGAGACTGGTTCAGAAAATTATACATGGACTGTATCACCTTCAAAATAGAACCTGGGAAGCCACGCAATTCTTCAAACGGTTTTCCACTGTTCATAGCAGTATTGGAACTCAGAAACCAGAATATCCTTCAAATGGTTGGTTCCAATGGTTTCTGCTGTTCCAAAATGGTATCCTTTGAGGTGTTTTTTTTTTGAAGTTGTGAACAGGAAAAGTCACAGGGACTCAAGTCAGGTGAACAAGGTAGTTGAGGAACTACAGGAATATTTTTCTTTGCCAAAAACTCATCAATTGAAGAGTGCAGTGTGACAAGGTGCATTGTCATGATGCAGCATCCAGTTGTCTAAGATGACTGGTCTCACGCAGACAACTCTCTTTTCTGCAGTCTTTCAAGAATTTCTCGGTAAACATATTGATTTACAGTCTGTTCTGTAGGCAAAAACTCATTATGGACAATGCCATTACTATCAAAGAAAGAAATTAGCATGGTCTTGATTTTTAATTGCTCATTTTTGCTTTTTTTTGAGACATGGTGAGTTTGAAGTGTGCCACTCCTCCTTGCTCTGGCATTTTGTTTCTGAGTTGTACTCAGATATCCAAGATTCATCACCAGTAATAATATTTTTTAGAAAATCAGGATCAGTTTCAATTTGTCATAGACCAATAGGGACCAATTTTGCACGAACCTTTTCATTTTCAATTCGTTTGTCAAAATTTGATGGACTGTGGTATGGCTCAAATTCAATTGTTCTGTAATCATTCTGACAGTTAATCGCCAATCATACTGCATCAAGTCTCTGATTTGCTCAACATTGTCATCACGTTTGGACAACATTATTCTAATATTATAACAAATATTATTCCAATATATTCATCACAGTATAACAATATTCCAGAGCATGGATCGTCCGCAACGGATTCCCAGCCATCTGAAAACACTTTAAACCACCTAAAAACTTGGACTCATGACTGATTGTCATCTTCATATGCCATTTTCAATTTTAAAAAAGTTTCAGTATTATTCTCACTGAGTTTAACACAACTTGAATGCACAGTGTTACTCATAATGAATGATATTAACTATCATTCATTTTTCAGAATTTATATCATTCATTTTTGTAACAACAAAAACTCATTTCACGAAAAGTTTATGTCTCACGTGGAAACAATAGACTTAAAATATTAATACCTAATATAAATCAGCGTTCATGTAACCATATGTTTGCAAGTAACTTTACAGTGTTGCCAGTTTGGCTACAAAAAAACTAGTCTCACTTTGTTTACAGACCTCATTTGTGTGTGTGTGTGTGTGTGTGTGTGTGTGTGTGTGTGTGTGTGTGTGTGTGTGTGTGTGTGTGTGTGTGTGTGTGTGTGTGTGTGTGTGTGTGTGTGTGTGTGTGTGTGTGTGTGTGTGTGTGTGTGTGTGTGTGTGTGTGTGTGTGTGTGTGTGTGTGTGTGTGTGTGTGTGTGTGTGTGTGTGTGTGTGTGTGTGTGTGTGTGTGTGTGTGTGTAGGTGTAGGTGTAGGTGTGTGTGTGTGTAGGTGTAGGTGTAGGTGTAGGTGTGTGTGTGTGCGTGTGTGTGTGTGTGAACAAGAATTTTATATTAAAATAATTTATTTTTTGAAGTTAATAATGGATGAAAAGTGCTAGTGTTAAGTTAGAAAAGATTGTAATAAGCAATTTAAAGAATTTTTTTCTTGTAGATTATCTTAAGATTTATTTTCAGTTAATTTTTAATTAGCAATAATGTATAAATAAATTGTTTTTTAGTGGATGGTAAAGAAACAAGATGTTCACAAAGATAAGATTTGTTGAAAAGTTGAAATTTTTTTAACTGACTGTTGCCATAAAAATGTCTAAGAAAACTTGTAACAAAAGAATTTTAAAGAAAATTTCAGTAAAATGAGATTTTATTGCTTCTATTTAATAAGTTATTATATATTAGCGATGTCTTTTGAAGGAAATATTTTAATTCTGTGACATTCTTTTGTGCTAACAAGTAGATAATAATGATTTAGAATTTAAATTTCAGTATTATTTTGAGTCTGTCACTTCTTTTCCCCATCCACCTCTGTGTTTTGTAGCCTACACCCTAAATTTAAATATATTCAGTGATTCCGTATACTCTTTTTATACTTGTTCATGTAACCTCTCCTTGATGCAATTAAATTGTTTTTTCAATTTTATTGTTGTTGTATAGGTAATTCAGTTTGTAACATTTTCCAAATAACCCTATAACATGCATTGTTTAGGTTTCCTTTTTGTGCCTGATTACATATGTAGTATAATGCACATTACATAGAAAACCCTTTTCTTGTTTTATATATACATTTTAAATATACCGTATTCAATTTTAAAGTTTGTATTTAGTTTAAGAAGAAAGGGAAAAGTTAATTTCTTAATTTAAAAATCTTCATAAGAAAAATTTTTAAAAAAGTTTAGACTGATAAATAGTAGTAGTAGCAAAGAATTCCAGTTTGCGTCAGCACTTTCAACTTTTTTTGAAAATAATTTTTAAAAAAATTAAGAAATACAACGTGGTATAAAATTGACAAAAGTCTAACATTGTTGTTCAAAATGCTTTTTGTGAGAATTTTGGCAAAGTGTACATTGCAGATTAAAAGTAAATAATACTTGCATTTTAAATAACTAATCTTGCAAAATTGTGATAAAACACAAAGAGTAAATTTTAATAGGTCGACATATTTACAAGTTTTCTTTAAAATAAATAAAATTTAAAAAATGGAACTTCTCTGTACTAACCATTCATCCATAGAAATATATATCAGTTTGTAAAACCTGTTTGACAATTTTTTTGCAATTAGTGTTAAAAAGTAATAAAAAATAATTATTTGGTAGGTTTTTTTTAACTGGCTATTTATATTGTGATCTCTTGGTAATTTACATGTTAATATGTAAACAGTCCTTTTGCAATGAGATATGTTAGCCAAGGTGATCTTTTCTCTTCAATCGATGCAGATTTAGAAACTTTTTGATGAAGTAAAATGTTCATATAACGATAAACTAAAAGAAACTGTAGTCTAAAGTAACTAAAAAAACACATTAACAGCATTACATCTCAAGAGTTACAAAATGATGTCAGTGAAGTTAATTTTTCAGTGTATTTTTTTATCCAACTTTCTAATGAAAATCTTCATATAGTGCTTATGAAGAAAGGTAATAAATTATTAAGACTTCTTTGTTCTAAAATACCAATTGTCTTGTATTCAAATCTTTTTATTTTATTCATATTTAGGATGTTCTACTAAGTTAGAAAAGGGTTTGTAGGGGAGGTAATGACATTCAATAATACCCATGATATTGAACATTATGCATTTATTTAAAAGGTTAAAAGTTATAACAACAATTAATCTTAACTGTTAATTACAAATTGCTTTAAAAAAATATGTAATATGAGGGACTACAATAAAAATCTGACCAGAAGTAAGTTAAGAAAAAGGCATCTTTAGCCCACTATCCAGTTATTTTGATTGCTGGTCCAGCCATAAAAATTTTGGGATGGGTCCCATCCAACACTTTGATTTAGTAAAACAATGATAGGTTTATTTATCCACATAAATTTAAAATGCACTTAATTTGAAAATTCTCGTGAGAAAGAAAATGTGTCGTCTTCAGAGATTTTTTCTTGTTATTGACATCAACTCCAGCTGCATAAATGTTTATTTAATTTTTTCATTACTGTTTATGCAGCAACAATGCATAACTATTTAATTATGGTAATCTAGATATGTTTCTTGTTTATAATAAAACTAAAATTGCCTGGTGGGAGTTTTTCTGACCCTACCAGGCATGTCTTCGGGTGGTGGATGGGGAAGCCTCTGTAGATATGCAGGGTAGGTGGGAGGTAAAATACCATTTGCAGTCCAAAACAGAACCTAAAATTCAGTCGCATCTGTTTCCCAGTTGGACGGTGGTTGATCACTATTTGTCTCCCATGTTAGAGTCTCTTTTATTTCATATTCTAGGGCTAACAACCTTAGTTTTATCTCTGAAAAGAATTTTTTTTCCACAATTTAATTTAATATCTTGGGCTGGATGGAAACTTCTTTGGATAGAACTATTTCAGGTAGTAACTCGGTAGAGGAATCCTCCACCACAAGTGGTGTAATGGGCCTAAGGATTCTGGAGAGCACAAACCAACATGTAACAGAGAGAAGTTGGAGTCTCTGGGAAACTCTTCTAAGATCAGAATAAAAAAATTCATTTGCTTTGGAACCATAAACATAAGCGTGTTGATGAAAGTCTGTAAATTAGATGAAAGCTGTTTACAGACACCTTAAGCCAAGTGAATATAAATTTTAGCATTACAAGACACTAGATTTACAGATTAAAACTTCTTCGAATCAGATAACCATTGAATTTTTAAAGGAAAATTCTGCTCTGCTTGGGAACAGCTTTTCTTGTAAATAAAAATATTTTAAACTAATTATTTTAACTCAGTATCTGAAAGGTTGTCCTTTTTAACTTTAAAATCTATAAATAAATATTAAAACTACCATGCTTCAATTAACATTGGTAATAAAAAGAACCCGAAAAGGTGGAAAATTTTTGGGAGCAATTAGATGAGTAATTTTCAAAAATCCCATCCAAAAATGTTAAAATATTATTGGGGGATTTTAATTTCCAAGTAGGTAAAGAAAAGGCTTATAAAAAGGTAGTTTGAGATTATCTCACTCATAATAAAATGAATAAAAATGGGGAAGGACTAATTAATTTATATAAAGCTTTCAATGTAATGTCTACTTACTTTAAAAAAACTTTCCAGGAAACATAAGACGTGGAAGTCCCCTAATCAACTCTTAGATGAGTATTATATAGCCCATACAGCAGTTTCATGAGAAAATTTGAAAGAAATCTTAAACATAAAAGTTAGAAAAAGTTGTAATATAGAAACATATCCAAAATTGAAGTAAAACTTCTTCCTCAAAATACAAAAAAAAAAATGTTTAAAAACAAAATTCTTAAAATTGATACAGAACAGTTAAAATCAAACAAAAAAATGTTTAAAATAAACTATCCAGTTTAACTATCCAGTTTGTAAGTTTAAAGTTAGAAAACTGGGAGGTTTTAAAAAAAAAAATTCTGAAAATTGCTAAAGAAGTAGCGTACTTAAAAAGAAATACTAAATACTTAATGTAGATGATGTACTGGAGAGAGTAAAGAAGCAATATACAGAAGATTAACTGCATGGAAAAAGTGATAGGCTATAAAAAAGGAAGTAGATTCCAGCATGTTTAGGAATCAAAGAAAATAAACATCAACGTTTTAAGCAATGTTAAAAATTCATGGGTGAAGAGTCAGCTTAATGAAAATTTTATAAAGAACAATACAAGAAATTTTTATAGAACTTTTAAAAATAACCTAAAAAATTATCAGCCTCCAAATTTATGTTTCAAAAGGACAGATGGATCTCTAGCGGTAAACAACAGTGAAAATTGTGAAATTATTTTTGATCAATCATTTTAAAAATCTACCGAACTGTGAAGAACCAAAAAAAAGATTTACCAAAATTGAACCTATAAAAAATTCTCAGATTCAAATCCACCAGATTTAAAAGAATTAAAAGAGAGATAACTGAAACCAGGAAAAAATGATAAAGCATCTGGTGAAGACTCAATTGTTGCTAAAATGTGGAAATATGCAGATGAAACAACTGAAACAACCATTTAAAGCTTAGAAAAGTTATTTGTTCAAATCTGAAAAGAGGAAAAATTCCTGATGATTAGGAAAGTGCTCTCATACACCCTCTCTGTAAAAAAGGTAATAAAAAGATGCATCTTATTGTTACCTGTAACTTATAAAATTTTCTTAAAAAAATATTGTGGAAGAGCAATTAGAACCTTAAATTAGAGAAGTGCAGGTAGGTTTCAGAAAGGGATGGTATTGTTTAGAGCAAATTATTAGATTAAAAATAATTATTTGAGATTACTGCAAAAGGGGTAAAAATATTGTAAATACTTTTGTGGATTTAAGAAGGTCTATGAATTTAATAGATAGAAAAGCTGTGTTCAGCATATTAAAAGAATTTGGATTTGACAATAAAATGTTGAATTTAATAAAAAAACTTTCTTAAAAATAAAATTACAAGGACTAGCTCTGAACCTTTTGAAATCAAAAAAGGTGTGAGGTAAGGTGATGATCTCTTATCTGTACTGTTTAATATAATTTAGGAAATGAAATAAACAGATAGAAATTTTAAAATTAGAAAATGTGAAACTAGGAGGTAGTAAGGGTAATAATCTGAAAATCAAATGTTTTGTCTTTATAGATTACGTGGCAATTTTGTCCCAGGATACTAAAACTGCAGAAATTCAACTTATTTTAAAAATGTTAGTTAAAACACAGGTTTACAAATTTCTTTTCAGAAAACTGAGTTTATGACAAATATTAAAAATGCTTCAAAGACTTAAAAACTTAATTTTGAAAAATTAAAAAACGGGAATTAATTTAAATATCTAGGTAAAATAATTAAACCCAATGCTTTAGGTAAAGAGTCAAAGTTAGAGCTGGTAAAATTGATCTTGCATGTCACTTAACAAAGCATTTATACAATAAAAAATTATTTTCTAGGAAAGTGAGAATTAGGCATTATAAGAAGTTATTAAATCTAAATGTTTGTATGCCTCAGAATGTTTGTGTATGATTAAGATAGGTTAATTGAAGAGCTAGAGAAGAAAGAGATAAAAATAGTAAGAAAAATATTAGGGCCGTTTAAAATTAATAATTGGAGAATTAGAATAGATGAAGAATTAATGAAAATAAATGGAGGATTAGAAAAGATGATCATTTAAATTTAATCACAGACTTTCAGATGTCATGTAAGGAAAAGAAGACATCTTTTTTTGGATGTCTTTTTAGAATGGAAGAAAAAAGACTGAGTAAAAGAATTTTTAATTTTGATTAATAAAAAACCTGGTTTAATGAAGCTTTAAATGATGTGAGAACTAGACCACTGAAGAAATAATCTTAAATAGAAATAAATTTAGAAATATTATTTTAGAAAACAAGGTTTTCAAGAAAAACTGAAAAATAAATATGACATTAAATGGAGTGAAGAGAGAAAACGAAAACTTGAGAAAGAATGAAAAAATATTGGGAAGAAGGAAGTCAAAAGAGAAAAAATGATTTAAGAATTTATTATGGTCCTAAAGTGGCAAATTCAAGAAAAAGAAGAAAACTAAAATTGAAACTAAATAATTTCTTTTTAACTTTCTCTTGTTTTTTGTTTATGTAAGTAAATGAAAAACTTGTTTTTATGTGTTTCAAGTAATCTGCATATTTAAAAAAATAATAATTTATACACAACTTAAAATATTATTTATAATCGATTACTGTAATAACCATAGTGTTTGTTGAATTACAAATTAAAATTTGATATTAGGTCCTCCATTTTCTGAAAAAATATGTTTAAATGGATAAAATTATCTGTACATTGCTGATTTCTAGACGTGTATGCATATTTAGTAAACTATTGCTTGCTGCTAGGAGTTATTCAAAATATTCATAAATTCATCTGTATATTTTACTGATAACTTGCTTTGTTAATGGTGAGTTAATAAAATATTAATGTTTCAGGAATAAATTATGTCGGTTTAAAACCTGATTCTAGTAGTGCTGGATCACCTGGTTTGAAAAAATCACTTTCATCTCCAAATATTACACAAGTGAGTATTTCAGGATTAGTGGATAATTTTATTTAATGCAGACTGCAGTTTAATATGAAAACAAAGTTTATTCTACATAAAACATACCCAAAATTCTTTTCTTTTCAGCAAAATCTATTTAGTCAAATCTTCTATTGTAGAGTAAGAAGTTACCTAAAGTTGTTAGAAGTTGCTCTTTTGTTTTTAGTTTGGCTTCATTGTTCAAATCTAATAACACTACTTCATGCATCCTTGTACGGAATGTCACACACTTTGTGTGAATCATTTGGCATTATATGAAAGTCAACCTTTTTGACGTATTGGAAATGGTAAGCACATTTAATTGAATTAATGCACTTGCAGATGTTATAAAAGTTTTTCTGATATTTTGATACAGATAATATTAGTCATTAAAAAAATCTAATATAATTTTTAACCATTAAATTCCTTGAAAATGGTAGTAAAATTAGATTATCTAACTCTATTTTTATGTGGATAAGTTTCTATACGGATAAGTTAATAACTTATGACTTTCTAGAAATTAAAATATTTGAATTAAGTTGTAAATTTTTCTCAATATAACTTATTGTATAAAGATAAAAATATTATAAACAAGACAAAACAATAATACTTATTACAATTTATGAGGGTCATTCAAATATAAACCCGAATTTTGCTGCACAGACTGAGGAAGAGCAATGAATATGGTGGAATGCTGCGTTGGTTGGATATGTATGGAGGGGAGCCCTGGCCAGCCACACCTGCAGGTCACATTTCCACATCAGTAGCAGAATATCTGACTGAGCAGGAGGTACCATCTGTTAATGTTTTATTAACTCTGGTGTCACTGATTCATTTACAATGCTTAAATAAATAAAACACTCATATATGTTTTATATATATTTCATATCACATTGTTGAATAAAAATGAAATTATAAATGAAACTATGTATAAATACTTCTGTATTGTACATGTTATTAAATATACTGAACAATAGAAAAAATGAATATATACATGATAAATAAAGCTACCAGCTGGTGATAGATTAACTGAATTACATGTTTTATGCATTTATATAAAGAAGTAAAGACTGAAGAAGAAAGAGAGACAGCCTGGTAAATGATAAATATGAAAAAATATTCATTGTACAATGAATTAAAATCCGATTTCACTCTCAACGAAGGTGTCAGGCACAGTTTAAGAGATGCTACCCTGTCAAAAACGTAAATGTTTGATTGGGCCAAAAAATTTCTAAGTGTCTGTGATGCAGTGGAGAACAAAAGTCACAAATGTCATTTGTGGACCAGCTTCAATGACAACAACATTCAGGCTGTTTGCAACCTTGTGGAAGACAACGGCCTTAATTTTTACTGAAATTGCATCGTAGGTGGGCATAAGTGTTGTCAGACATTTTGATACAGCAAAGTTTCAGCAAGTTGGGTTTCTCATCTTCTCTTTGAGGCACAGAGAAATCTTTAGAAAGACATCTGTCACTGGCTTCTGTATTGCTTTGCAAAAGGAGAGGCATTTTTTTTAAGATCATACAGTGACTGCAACAAAATGTATGTCCATCACTATATCCCAGAAAGCAAGAGAAGTATGGAGTGGTAGAAAAGTGGGGAGAGAGCACCAATTGAGGCAAAGCAATGCTTGTCAGCTGGAAAAGTTCTGGCAACTGTGTTTTGGAACTCAAAAGGTGTGCTGCTAATTGATTTCCTGCACAAATGAAGGGCAGTAAATGCAGCATACAACTGCCAGTTAATATCAGGGCTGCTTATTGCATAAATAAATGATGCTAGCAATTGATTTGCAACATCCTCCTTCTCCATGACAATGAATCGCTGCATAACAACAGCTCAAACTCAACAATAAACTCAAAATTCATTGTACATTTCTTGAAACACCCACTGTACAGTCCAGACTTGTCACCATGTGATTTCCACATTTTTGGTTTGCTGAAAGAAGCTTTAGGAGGGGAAAAATTTGAAGATGATGCTGCAGTCGAGCATTATGTGCGCAATTGATTGTTGAGGTAGCTATCTTGGTTTATTGATGAGGTGTTCAGGAAGCTACTTATCCACTGGAGAAGATAAATTTCTGTTGAAGGAAACTAGAAAAATAAGGTAATTTATTTATAACTTTATCTAATATCAATAAAGTTATGTAAAATGATTCTGGTTTATATTCAAATGACCCTCGTGCCAAATATTATTTTCTTAATAAAATATCTATTTGCTAATTTTGTTATTTTTATCATGTGGACAGTTTTAACATTTCGTCTTGCATGGATGTATTTGGTTTTTTCGATTTTTTACTTATACCAGTGGTTTAAAAAATATTTATATCATGCACAATGGTGTACTCAGAGAGCCAAAAGCAGTCCTCTTAATTAACACACGTTATAAATTATAACAAAGGTACTTAGAAAAGTAAAGATGGTACATGCCATTGCACATGGAAGAGGGTTAAAAAAATTGTTTATTTGTTAGTCCTTGCTTATTGTATGTAATTTACCCTAACTACAGTGCAAACATTTTATCCTGCTCATCATGATAATGCACACTATAATTTCACAATGGAGTAAAATACAGAGATGCTCAGATTGATTGATGGAATGTAGTTATGAACAATTGGTAATGTCTTACAGTAAGTGTTGGAAATGTCACCATTTTCCTGAAGGCAGGTCTAAACCCTTGGCACAATATTTTTTGACACCCTTTGTAGTACATAAGGGTAATGGAATTCATCTCTATAGTAATGGCTCGCTTGGTCTAGTAGAGTACATGTTTGCTCGATGTACACACACATCTTTTCAAAAAAACCCCAGAGAAAGAAGATTGGTGACTTGGCATGCATGGCACTTTTTCCCATATTGTTGTAGGTAACACTAGTGTTACCTGCATCGGGCTGGAGAAGAACTACAAATTCCTTAATTATATCCTGGGATTCCAGACTGACAAGGGTTTTGTAAAAAAAAAGTTGGCCCACTATTCGTTGTCGACAAATTGCACACCTGTAACTCCTAAACCCCTAACTCCTGTGAATGCAGTGGTGATTCATGTATGATGTGTGAATTTTGTGTTAACCAATATCTGTTATTCTGACTATTGATGTAACTACTAAGGTGAAAATACACCTCATCACTAAAAAATACATTATTTAGTATACTCATCTCATTACTATCCTTGTTGATAAACCACTGGCTGTACCTTTATTTTAACAGTGTCTGGTGGTTTCGATTTCTGTATCCAATATAGACCTAATTTCTTTGTGGTTTTTGTTCACTCCTGTCTGCAATGATAATTTACAAAAACTTTTCCTTGGAGAACTTCAAGTAATGCACGTACCTCTTCCATTTTCTCTTCTGTCAATAGTAAGCATGCCTAATCTGGTCAGCAACACTCCTGGTCTCTTGAAAGCGACTGATGATTCGTGTTACTGTCGAGTTGTTTGGTACAGGTGCACCTGAAAAACTTAACATAAAATTGTTCTGTAACATAATCATATGACTTGCTTCTAAAGTATACCTCAACAATAAACACCCACAGTGCTATTGAAAACTACATGATTATTCACAAGGAACACGCCACAGCACACCAAACATTCTGTTATCACAACGATCATGTGCTCTGTATGCACAAAAATGATTATTGCATGCTGATGCCACCTACTGGTAGGTTAGCTAACTATGTAGCCAACACCTAGACAAACATATCTAACTTTCAAAATTACTAAAACGTGGTTAATCAATTTCGGTGTGCTCAAGACATATGATGTGCACAATAAAGTGATCACACTGTATAGTGTTTATATGCAGCCAGCTTTTGAATAGCTTATATTCTCACAGGTTTTTCAGCTTGGCTGAGGAACAGACTGCACTATAGAATCATAGTTTGTTTACCACATCCCACCTGAAATATTTTCCCTCGAATGTATTTTTCCTGTATTGAGATATAGGAAATATGAATTGCAGTTATTACCATTGATTGGTGATAATATGAGTATTTTATTTACTATTAAATATCACATTACTAGTAGAGTATGTATACACGAATGAATGACAAAAA
The DNA here is from genome assembly GCF_047948215.1 of Lycorma delicatula. NCBI lineage: Eukaryota > Metazoa > Arthropoda > Insecta > Hemiptera > Fulgoridae > Lycorma > Lycorma delicatula. Next base: position 80,256,432 of record NC_134459.1, on the reverse strand, counting down.
TATCTTATATGACTAGAATTTTTTTTTACTGTTTAATGGAACAAAAAAAAATTGTTTTTCTTTTAGCTGGATGATAGTATGAAGTTAGTGGCACCATCTAGTAATAAACCACCCACATTTGATCGTTCTGTTAAACCTTATGGCTTAAGATCCGTTGATAAAACACAATATGGAATACAGGAATACCAGTATAGGATTATGGCACAGAGAGAACTTGATGGAGCTGTAATGGGTGCCAATATTGTAAGTTTAATTATTTTTAGTATTAATATTGCATCTAGTTCTTTCTATTTGTAAAAGTTACATTATCATGGATAAAATATTACAAAATTAAATAAACAGAAAACTTACCAATAAGAGAAAAAAATGAATACAAAATAGTTTTAAAAAATAATCATGTACTTTTGGTTTTTTCTAAAAATTATTAAGTATGAAAATGGTTATTTGAAAAAGTTGCAAACATTTCTTCAAAACAGTTGCTCAATGTGGCTGCCATTCTATTCAATGCACACAGTTCAGCTTGGTAAATCCATGCTAGCTGGACATGTCTAGCTGAGCATCATTATTATTCCTAATAGCTCCAGCTTTTATTATACGATATCTTAATTCTTCTTATATGCCAATGAGCGGAATAGACTGAGTTCATCCAACCCCAAAGGAAAACGTCTGCTGGTGTGAGGTCGGGAGATTGAGTAGGCCATTTTACTGGTCCGTTTCAGCCAATCCATTGCTTACTAAATGTGTTATTCATCAAATGATTCATAACTTACTAAATGATTCATCAAATCATGACAGTAGTGAGCATGTGCGCTATCGTTGTAAACCACATCTGCACTCTATCTATAAGTGGAATATCTTCCAAGTGTTCCATCAGATTCGTTTTCAAAAAATGCAAACACTGCTCTCCATTGAGCCTTGGCAGTAAGGAAAAATCTATTAAAAGACATTATTTAAATCAGTTTTCTCAGAATTAAATTCTCCACAAATTTAAGTAGAGATCTTTATTTTTTATTGCTAATGCTAAGTTATTTTTTTTTCAAAAAATAAAGAAGTGTATTTTCTGACAAAACCTTTTTGTGTTTTACCATGTTTTTCATAAAACCTAAATGGGACAGATGTCTGAGACTACTTTTATTCAATTTCTTAAATCAAAAAGCGTAAAGCACCAAATTTACCCTTTGATTTGTACCCAAAGAACTTTATAACAGTTTAATTTCACAGAGGGAGCAGAATGCAGGGCTAAATGTTTTGTAAGCCGAAACTTGCTAACAAACCATATGCGAGTCATGTTTATGTGAACTTTTTTTTATTTTTAGCGATAGAATCATCACCTAAGAGATGCCTAGCAATTTGCAGTCACCACGTATAAATATATCGAGATAATATATCCACCTTTGTTAGGGTAAAATTTAAATTATAATGTACATTATAATTATAAAGTACATCACTATAACTGATGTAGCTTTCTTCTTGGTTTGAATGTTTTGATTGTGGCCTTAAATTTTGATAAAGATTATAATACGTTTATTATTAGTTTCAATATTATTATTGTTTGTATTAATGTTAAGATTTGTTTTTGGTACACCTGATTTCCTTTGTTGTGAGTTGATGGTTTTCATTGGAATCTAGGTTTTTGTAAAATCAAATCGTTCTTTTTTAGGGATTATAAAGGAATTTTTGCCTTTTAGATACCATATATGTTTATGCTTCGATTGAGGGATATTCTCTCTATTTTGATAAACACTGTCATCTTGTTGAGACAGATAATTATGATTATCATCGATATTTGAATGATCTAGTTTATTCTTAGAATATTGTTTATTATTATTATAAAACTATTTGATCAATACCTAAGGTAGTGGTTTCTCAGTAATAAAATGTCTTCTGATGTTCGACCCTTGTCTCATCTGGATTTGTTGATTCTCAGAATAGCATGAATCATGTTCTTTTAACTTTTCTATATTTTTTTCATTACATGATATGTATGATTGAACTCTACCAATCTGTCTGTCACTGTCACTGATTCTTAGATAAGCAATAAGTATTAATTTCAGAGTTATTACTTTTTAATTTAGAATCATTAAAATTGTCCATATGGATGAGTGTATTGTGTTTCTTAGCACAAATTTTACATCAATGTTTCCCAATCAGGGAAGTAAGAAAGATGTTGAGATAACTATTGTAGATAAAGAGACTGTTAAACAAGTAGCTATGGAGCCTCCAGAGGACTGCAAAAGAGAGGACAAACATTTTAGCCACCCCAAAAAAATTCAGCATGGAAATGGATGCAATCTAGACTTAAATGTAAAACACCCCGTTCCATCTGGCCACAAAACAGCCTCTCCACCACCATCGGTGATATCAGAGATGAATGAAGATTCCATATCAGAGGCATCATACATCTGGGCTTTAGATGTAAGGCCATCAGGAGGATAGAGAAAAGAAAAAAAGGTTAGCCTAAGGGAAAACCTAGACAATAAATCTTATGAAATAAATTTTCTGTGCTAGGGACAATGACAAATTTATTTCAAGGATGTGTTCTTAATTATTGTGTGCCCTTTTTAACCATTTTGATAGTTTTGACAACATTTCTTTAGAAATGTATTGCCCTTGCTACTTGTATATGTTGGGGTTTAAGTGTTCTATGACAATTCCGTTTTAGGATATATATTTGATAGACTGGTCTTTTGACTTGGCCACTATTTTTGATTAGGGTGGGAAAGTTTTAGCTTGGGGCAAGGGCTAATGACTCTTTTCCATATTAGTTTAAGGCATTTGTTTAAGAGTTATCTAAAAAGTAACTTATATTTTACACATAATGTGCTAGGAGTGGAGATAATGATGCCATCTTAGTGCAGCAGTATAGCAGGTCTCAGTGTTTCTCAGTGCTTCTCAGTGCACCTCCAACAGTGTTAGAAAGAGATTGCTGTTATTTATTTAATAATAATAGTTTAAAGTATATACTGTTGAGAATCGTATATACTGTTGAGAATCGTGCCACTTGTGAAGTATGCTCAGCGATGGCATTATTGCTAATCAGTAATTGTAAACTGGTTGAAATCTATTCACTACTATTCCAAATTTATAGAGAGAATGTAATGAGCAAAGATAATGTGAGATAATGCAGTATGTTAAGAAATGGGTAGATCAATATACATGGAGAAGAAAGAAGTGGCCGGCTAACTGTTGAAAATGAAATTCATTAAAAAGATTAGTAATATGCAATTCAAGGTGTCACAATTTCAGAGCTTTTTAATTCCCCCACCAGTTCTTTTGCTCAGTTTTTCATAAAGTGATCATAGTAAGTGCTAGGCCGTTGTTCTCTGTAGCTGTCAAAAACTTCGTTCATAAAATTGTTTTGATGATGAGACTTTGGTTTCATTTGTAAATATAAAAACAAAAAATCAGTCAATGGAATGAAACCATATCCACTCAACAACAAAAAGAAAGAGTCTGGAAATTTTTTCCGCCAGGAAACTCCTGGAGAAAAATCTTTTTGGTTAATTTCATAGAACATGGCATCATAATCAATGCAGAAGATTATTTTGATTCATTAAAAAAAAAAAAATAGAATGACCTTCAAAGCAATTCTTATTGTTTGTTGCTGTGGTAATATATTTCCATTTACAAAAATGTTTCGCCAAGTGTATGTTTGGTAAGTGTATTCAAACTTTGCTGTGACAGTTCAAATGGGAAATGTTTGATCATTGACCACACAACCCTGATTTAATAGATTGTGATTACCATTCCTTAATAAACATAAAAAATACCTTATACCCCCATGACAAAAACAAAATCCAATGTAGAATGATGGCTCAAATCACAGATTGATGAATTTTAGGATTATGACATTTTTATTGTAAGTTTTAAAAAAGTTATTACTTTGTTTTAATGTAAAAAATTGTATGTAAATTTATAGAAGCATGCAAATTAATCTGAATACAGGAAATGTTTTGTTTATTTTTATGTTGTTACTTCACTGATTGACCACACCCATTCTTTAAGTTCTTTGTGTAATGTGAGGTTATTTTTCTTTGATTATTTTTCAGTTTTTATGTTATACTGTTTTGTGAAAATCTGTTTAATTTTTTATTTCAAAACTGAATTTTCATTTTTTATCTTTTGGTTTGTCTTGAGTACATAATAAATGGGCATAACTCCAAGAAAGCATTTGAAAATCATTTCTCTTTCTGAGTATACCAGAAAACCAAGTATGACATGACAAATAGCTTCTGAGTGTGTTGTTTGACTAGGTACAATGAATGCTATTTCAAAATAATTTAAAGAAACTGGTTTATTTTCACCTCAAAGGAAAGGCAATGTGGCCATAAAAGAAAAACTACTCCAGTACAGAATGAGTTGTTTGTGAGAAAAGGTAAGCTGGATCTAAAATTATCTGCTGTGTACTTAAATTGAGAATTAGCAGCCCGTGGAACAGATTTACGCGTGACAACTGTTAGACGCCGACTTCCTGCAGCTGAACAGAAAAATTGTTGACCACTAAAAAGCAGCTTTTAACACCAGCAGTGAGCAAAAAAACTCTTGTTGGTCAAAGCACATTTTAACTAGACCAAAGAAGACTGGAAAAATGTTATGTTTTCAGACACATTTTTATGCTCAGGGGCAAGGGGTTCCATATGTTAGAAAAGCATCAAATGAAAATGCATCACCAATGAATATCTAACAATCAGTTAAACAGCTCCAGAAAAAATGTTTTGGAGTTGTTTCTTACTTGAAGTTCATTACTTCCAGTAGGTGATATGTGGAAAAGTGATGGATTTATCAAGATTCTGAAGGAAAGGGTTGTCTCAAAACTTAAAAAAAAATTCCCACAAGGCAACAGAGTGTTCCAACAAGATTTAGTACCATTCTGTACTGCCAAAAAAATGGAAAATTTTTTCAAAGAATGAAACAAAGTACAACTGTGGCCAGGTAACTCCCCAGTCTTAAGCCCAATTTTAAAATCTTTGGGCAATAGTCAAAAAACAACTCAAAAATTAATTATGCTACAAAAATTAACCCCATTAAAGCAATCAATGTCAATATGATTTTCATATGAAGAAATCAAAGAATATGTAGTACACTTGTTGAATCGATGCCAAATCATGCATGAAGTGATTAAGAATAAAGGACGTCATATTAATTGCTAGTTATTCACATATTGTACAGGTGTGATTTTTTTCTAAATAAAGTTACTTTTTACTTAAAATTTGTGTTGGGATTAGTTTGCATGCTACTGTACAACTTTTACCTAACAACTCAGGTACACTGTGCTGTATTGTTGCTACTATTTGCAATGTATGATTGTGCCCATTGAAATTTTAATGAATTTTTTCCGTTCTAGTGTATTAATTTCATTCCAGAAGTTCTATAAGGAACAGATGCTCGGATTAGAATATAACTAGTTGATAGTTTACAATCACTTTATAATGGGTTAAATATTGATCCTGCACTAGATAGGGAATCTTGGAGAGCTGCATCAAACCAGTCAAATGACTGAAGACAAAAAAAAATTGATCCTGCAACTATTTTTGTATGTTATTATTATATTCAATCCAACTTCTTTTAGGGTAGGTTTTTTCCCCATATTATTACATACTTAAATTTTGATTTTTTTTCATACACTTACTTAGATAATTTACATTAATACTGGGTGTCCAAAAAAGAACTCAAAGGTTTGAAGAACAAATATAGTTTTAATTTTGCAGCACCAAATAATGTTTTATGCATAACCTTGAAGCGAAAATTAAGTTTTAGTTTACACACTCTGTCATGTAGCTGCTGTGTTAGATAGTTGCACAGGCCCAGCTACTTTGAACCCAGACTTCAGTAACATGACATTACCACAAGAGAAAGTACAATGCATATACTGGTTCACAGAAACAAAATCATTGGCTGTCATACATAGAAGTTATATGCTAGTTTATCTTTGAAATTCTCTAAGTGACAAAAGCTTGTGTAACAGGTGTGAACATTGTTTGGAAATGGGAAGCTTTTTAAAAGGACACTCATCTGATGTCCCTAAAGCAAGTACCAAAAACGGAAAGAATTTGACTTTTCTTTCCAAAAAAGTCTAAAATGTTCAGTTTGTAGTGCTAGTCATAAGCAAAACATTCCTAAAAACACTGCCTTGTCCATCTTGCTTGTAAACTGCAGCTACTCCACGATATTAAACCTAATGATAAGCCACAAAGAGTTCAATTTGTAATACCATGTTAGCTTCATTTCTCCTGCGTGCAATTTATTTTTGACAAAGCAACAATTTATGTTCATAGAGTTGTGAATCACCATAATTATAGAGTATGGAGCTCAGAAAATTTACACAAATTGATAGAATTCATCCCCAACTGCCGGGAAGTGATTGCCTAATGTCATATCATGCATATTCAAATTTTTAGGCATTGTGTATTCGGACATGTTACAAATCTTTGAGTGTCTCCTGATAGAAAATATGGAGGGCCTAATTTTTTAACAGGATGAAGCTCTTTCCACATCTTGCAGAAGTTGTGCAGAAAGGGCTCAAAGACAGGTTGCCAGAAGGCAGGAGAGGTAGAGAAGCTCCCCATTACTTGGCCACCATGTAGTTCTGTTTTGACACTGACGGATTTCTTCTTTTGGACCATTGTACCATATATCAAGAAAAAATCCAGTCACAGTCACCTGCTTGCTATAGTGGAATGAGGGTGGATTATCAATTTGATGTCTGCAGGACTATAAACAATGTAAATACTTATTGAGTTACATTAAGAGGTAAAAAAAAAATTTATTTTGTACTTTCATGTAGTAAAACACATACGTTTGTAATTCTAAATATAATAAGTAAACTATTTTAAAGAGTTCTTTTTGGGACACCCAATATATAAATTCTTTTAAATGCTCTAATTTGACTAAACTAAATTAGTATCACTATTTTATCACATAGTGTTCACCATGGCCTTTGATAAAGTTGCATTGTGACATGAAGTTGTAATTTACCTTATGATTACATCTGTAGTTTTGTTTTTGAAAATATTTTTGTCAAAAATTTGGTGCTTTCTTGATAAGTTTAGAAAAATATTTTAATTAATTTAAATTGATAATTTTTGTTTTTATTTTAGTAAATCAATATGTAATTATATAAAAAGGAATCCAAATATTTTAATTTTATTCATATAGGCATAAAATTAACATTCATTATTTTCTGGGAAAACGAAAGAAAAGATTCAGAGTTTACAGTTTATATTGCCATATGAAAATTAAAGCCAGAAAAAATTTAATGAAATTAGTTCATTTGATTACAAAAAATGGAACATTACTTTGTATTAACACATTATTAGGAATTGAGGGGTTAAACTTGATTTTTTGTTATAGTTGTAAAAATCTAGCATTTTAAAGTCAGTTTTGAATTACTGTAAGAATTTACAGATTACAGATTTTAAAAAAATGCAATGAGACATTTTCAAAGTATAATTACATGACATTTAAAAATGTCATCTTAAAGAGACAGAATCACGATTTGAATTTCAATTTTGATAACTCCTAAGGACTTGCTGATAACTTAGAGATTCATTCTATTTGCATTAATTAATGCTTGTACATTCTTGTTTACAGTGGAATATTTGCATAATTTTTCCAATTTTACTTTGTGTCAGCATTTTGTTTAGGGCAATTCTTTCTTTTATTTACTTTTTGCCTTAGAAGTATAAAAATTGAGTGAGTGGTAATTTTTTTCTAGAGGTGGTTGTAATTATTATTTTATCTAGGATATTATTTCTCTTTATAATTCATATAAAAAAAATTGTGGATTTATCTCTCATTGTATCTTGCAGAATTAGCTAAAAATTTATTTTATTATTTGTAGTTATTTAGTTACTTCATCACAAAAGTTTAAATCAATACTTAGTAAATGGTATTTATATTATGTAATGAATACTATGTAATTGGTGTAAGAATTTGCAGAAAATATGTTTTTTGGGAATGTTTACTATAATTATAATTTCATTTCTATTATATTTCTTCACATGATATGTAAAGATCATCTATATTGCTTTATATGGTTTCATTATTTAGTTTAACTATATGTTAAAAAACACCTTTCTCCACTTGCACTGCATTATCCTTTTAGAAACATGTGATCTTTATTCTGTTGTTACGCAGTAATTGAGTGTATGAAAGATAAATGACATGTGCTTTCCGTATCAGTCACATGTGTGATCATGAGTTTTCAGTAAGGCTTGAAATACACTGTAAAGTGTTATGTCATACATTTTTAACATTATGTTTCATTTACTTTAATTATTGTAGTTATATATAATACTTGTTAATACCCTTTTAAACTGTTGGATTTTTATTTTACATTAAAAAGAGTTTTAAAATTGAAAGGGCCCAATCATTTATTTATTTATTATTGTAAAAGTATTGAGTTGTTTTTCTATGTGGTTAAGTATATAAAATAAAATTTCATGAAATATGTTATTTTATCATCATTGGGTTTATATGTTATTTTATCATCATTATATTGTTTATTAAAAGGAGATTCAGATATTGATTACAAGTAACAGATGAAAATTAAAAGTAATACATTGTTATATTTTTTTATATATTCACTATTGTGTGCAATTTTTCAGTATAAGTCATAATTGTACCTTTCAGTCTTCTTTATAATTTCTTGGTATATGTTCATGCCTGTGACTTAAAGGATTGAAGCAGTTTCATTGCATTCACTGATCACTGTTCATGGAAAAAATGTGATTGTCTATTAAAACAAAAGTATATATATTTAATATATCAACCCTAAGTACAGAATAATTGAAATAGGATGACGTACCATATTTCATTACACAAACAAAAGCGCTCTTACAAACTTGATTCGCATCATCAGCTGCATACATTTATATATACATTACAAAAAACATCATAAACTTGCAATCCATGATAACATACCACTTATTATTCACTTATAATTTTATGTTAGAAGTATTTTTAACCAATTAAATTTTATTAAAATTCTTTAAATTAAATTTATCATACTTTAAAATGTTATATAAAAAATATTTAAATTGAAAATTTTAATCAATTAAGTTAAAATATAAAAATATAATTAAAACTTTTAAAATAAAAACAAAAACTTAAGCAAAGCAAAATCATGTGCCCAACCATTTCACTGAATTTACTCCTTCATATAATATTTAATATTATATGAAATACAAATCATGTAAACACTACCAGTTTTTGCGGTATCCTGCAACTTCAGTTAGTATCAAATTCTATATTTATTATTAAAACATATTCTTTAAAGATTTGTCTTTTTTTCAAAATTATAATGTTTTCTATTATGAAATTTTTAATGATATTATAAGCATATATGATTGTAGTACTGGACAGCAAAATTACATGTGCATGTGTGAAAAAAGAATGTAAAAGAGTGAAAAATATACATAAAGTATTTATATACTAATAATATCATTGAAAACTTACATTAATATTAAACTTACAAAAATATTTAAACCCGCATACAAACCTAATAATTAGATAATAAAATATTTAAAAAGGAAAAATAATAATAATAATCATGAGTAGAATTTATAAAATAAATGTAATAATCATGATACTATTTACGTAGGAGAAACAAATAGATCCTTTTTTAAAAGGTAGAGATATCTTGAACATTATAGAAATTACAAAAATAATAAAAATCATTTATGATTAACTGTACATAATTTCTACTGCTGATGTTAAAAACATCTGTCCACAATTGATTTTTTGATTGAAGATAAATAGAAAGAATTCGTACATCTTGTATGATCCATGTATTAGATGGCTTACAGCAAAATGGAATCCAACATATGTCTGAAATTGAAATTCCTGAATTTTAAGATCCTCCTAAATTTAAAAAAGAATTGGTTCCAGATATATTGCATTAGAATTAATTCTTTTCAGTTGATGTTAATTATTTTAAGTGACATACAATTTTTAAAAAAAACCCCATGATCATTAATGGTGATACTGTCTTAATAAATCCTCAAGCACATCATTTGATAACACATACTACATTTATTTATATATTGTATTATAATTTGAAGGGGAACATGTTTTTAAGACTTTCTATTTCACATAATCTTTGAGGTGTAAAACTGATTTTTGAGTTCTGTTTTAGTTAATCAATGATAATGAGGTTAAGATGAACGTCATACGGTTTGAAATACATGTAGTATTATATTTTAAAATGCAATATATTGTAATGATTGACGTTTGTATTTGATCTCATTACACCCTTCTACTTGTTCTCCCCACTTCTGTTTTGTTTATTGTAGGGTTTCTTTAGTAGCCGACACAGTGAACAATTGCAATTGCAGTAAACAATTTTTACCTTGCATATCAGTTCCTATGTAGTGTTTTATGCAATTTTGTAAAAATTTATTAATTATAAAAAATGGTTCTTATTGCCAGAATTCGTGTTCACTTTACCCATCACATTATTTTGTTTAAGGTTAAAAAGGTATGTGTTTTTTTGATCTAAATACTCAATTAATTTATTGTATTTATAACTTTTTATAAATACAAAAATATTTAGAATAATTTATTCTTTATTTATTTAGATTTTTTTAATGATATATTTAAGTTAAAAATCATATAAAATATGTCAAAACTGTATACATATAATATTCATGTAATAACATTCAAACGATCAAATAATTTATTGACTATCAAAACAATGCCTACAGTACCCTGATGTCATTAAAACAATCAGTGTGAAATGCCATATTAGTATGTAATATCCATACTCCATAAAACTAAATTTAAAAGATTGGATCATATGCCCATTAATTCCAGGTTTTCTTTTTGTTAGTTTATTCGATATGCGAGTTTTATAGGCAAACTCATAAATTTTATTGATTTAAATATTATTACATTTACAATTTAAGAAAATTTATAATTTATAAACATTTATAAGAATTAGTTTTAATTTAAATTTAATTTAAAAACTTTAATTAAAAACCTTAAGTCATGAAATACAAATAATAAAATCAGACAAATATAAGTTCTATATATTTATCAGTTAGTTTACTGTCCATATATCTTAAATTAAGAATAATTAAAAAAATAATTCCTGTTGAATAGAGATCTAGAATTATGAAATAATTTAAAATATCTGTGTGTTGCGCAATTTATAGTAGTGAAACGTAGACAGTAGGAAAACCAACAATACAAAGAAATATAGGCTTTTGATATGTGATGTTAAAGGAGAACATTGAAAATATTAGATTATCTTGAAAATTGAAATTTTAAAATGAATAGAAAATGTAAAAATGTTAGGCAGAATTTTGTAGTACAATAAAACTAGGTTATTCAGCCATTTATTATAACATTCAGGTTTAGTTGTTCTGGTAATAAAATAATTTAATCTACTTAGTTTTTCTCTGAAAGATTTAAGATATAGGAGAGAGATAACTTGATGTAGAATGATGTGTTCAGGTTAAAAGATTAAACACATCATGACTGAAAGAAATGAAAAGATTTACTCTTTGACCCAAGAAGGAAGGTCCTTTTAAAGTATATGAATGTCAAATATTACAATTAAGACTAGTATAAACAGTACAAAGGGTTCTAGGAAAATTTTACAATTCAATGAAATGGATCATCACAGGCTGTTTCAAGTTAGCATGTGTTTAGACAGGTCCAAACCTGCACTGAAGCTGCTCTAGTTATACTGAGAAATGAGGTTGTTAAAGCTCTCAAGAAGCTGCACCCTAACCCAAGGATGGATACATGGCTCTTCACACACCGATACATGACTCCAGCACACCGCTCCAAAGTTTGTTCTGAATATTTGGCTAGCACTGGAATAGAACTTCAGAGCACCCTCCCTACGCTGACCTCACTCCATGTGACTTTACACTGTTCCCCACGTTGAAGAACATACTAAAAGCGAGGGGGATATGATGACCTTCTAAAGGTTTGGTACGATGACCTCAAACGTGTACCCAGACCTTTAACTAAAAAGGCAGGGTTTCTTTGAAAACAAGTTTCAAAGAAACCCTGTGTGGTGGAAATTATTTTGAAAAATTATAAGAAAATAAAATCGTATTGCAAAACTTCCCTAGTGCCCTTTATATAATGTGGCAGTTGAAATTTACCTTTTGTATGAAAAAGTAAGAATCTCATATTTAAAAAAAAAATGTTAAATAATAAGAGAATAATTAAATAATTTTAAACTACAGCTATAAAGAATCAAATTTATTGGTAATTTTTATAAAGCAAAAATTCTTTAGGTAAATTTTTAAGCATTTGAAATAAATATGAAGATTATTTTAGTGGTTGACTGTTCAAAATAAAGTTTTAAATAAAATAAACTTAGTAACAAGCACACACCCACTAGCCAAAAGATCTCATTATGCAGTCCTTTTTTATTCTCTTCATTTCTGGTAAAGCAGTGGTAAAAAAAAACATGTAACTCGCCATTCCTACTTTTGCTAAGTGGTGCATGATTCAATTTTTTTAATGGAAACTGCTGAAATCCATTGATGATTGTGTTATGATCATGATACGAGAGACACACTGAAATCATGAAACCAGAGATTACAGTAACACAAAAAGTTTTGTCACATGATTATGTTCCTTTACCAAGATGGAAATCTACCCAGTTACCTAATGATTTTGTGTTTGAAACTCATAAATGGGGATATTCAAACCATTATTTTTCAAAATGTATTCTAACACCAGAAAATAAAAAAATATGTAGAAGAGGTTCAGAACTTCTTGCCCCATTAGAGGCTCTCTTGCCCCGTGCTTCATACTCATATTAAAAAAAAAATTTAAAGTTGAACTGTTCTTTTTAAAATTGTTTGTACCTTCCAGTAAAGATTATAACATTATGTTGTTTATGAGGTTCAATCCTTGTAGCTGTCAAAAGCTTTGTTAATTAAAAATTGAAACCTTGAGATATTGAATTCCGTCTTTTTCAATGTTTCATGTTGGGCTAGAATAAATGATGTAACGTTGAGCTTTGCTACCCATTCAAGTTTTATTAAATTTCTTAAGGAGCTTTAGTACAAGTTTTACAAAAAAAAGAAATTTTGGGTTATTATTTAGGCTTTATTTTTAGCCTTTATTGATTTTAATTGAAACATAAAAATTTCATTCGTTCAAAGAAATTGAAGATCCCATACCAATCAACCTTTCAATTAATTAAAATTCATTACTTTCCCCTTCAACTTATGAAAAATAGAGATATTTTGGTATAATTATTTATTTTTCAAAACTTCTATTCTTAGACAAAGTAAAAAACCTAGTCATTTCAATCATGTCTGGATCCTTCATGGTTCCTCCAACTACTCCTCGGTTATAAAAATCTGATGGGCCTTGAAATTAGCATAAACATCAGTATTTAAGAAAATTAGCAATTGTTGAAATTTATATGTATAAAATGAAATTTTTTTTTATACATGTTCTCATCAATAATATATTTTCACGTCTTAATATTAAAAAATGAAAGCAAGTAATGAAAACAGGCCCATTAGTTTATTTTTATTTTTTCTTACGACAGTAGTACCACTTTAAATAAAATTTCCCTCTCTCTTTTTCCTGTTTAGCCTCCGGTAACTACCGTTTAGATAATTCTTCAGAGGATAAATAAAATTTCCCTGGGATGATTATTATAAACCATTATTGAAATATATATGTTTTTTTAATGTGAAATATTTATGCAACAATTTTCATATTATCCTTCCATATAATAAAAGTTATAAAAACTAATTTTGTATCTGTTTGGTCCTTTGAACTTTTTCGGGTAACAATATTTTACCTCTTCTATGGATAATGGTTGTATGTGACTACCATTTATGTGAAATCAGGTATCTTGCTAATATACTACATTATTATAAATGATTTAAGACTCATTTGACTTTATATAATAACTGAAAGAACATGTTGAGAAATCATACTCTTAATTTTCATGACAAGTGTTAAGATTTTGTCTCTTCATCTTCTCTAAATGTCTTCTCTAAGTCATTAGTGCCTTATCACTGTAATGTAACTGTACCAGTAAATTTGTAATCTTGAACAAACTCAGGTCGACTACGCCTGAGACGTGTGTTTAATTGAAACCCAACCACCAAAGAACACCGGTATCCACGATCTAGTATTCAAATCCAAATAAAAGTAACTACCGTAATTAGGATTTGATCCTGAGAACTTTGACTTTGAAATCAGCGATTTACAAATAAGATGACTTGAAAAACAATTTATAACACAGCTGTTGCTAGTATTAAGTGTGATAAGCTGCAATGTGTTGGGATGAATTAAAATCCTCAATTAAGAAGTAGGCTGCTGTGTAATATATGATGCCATAACGAGTACTTATAAATGTTCATATATAATGTTCATGAAACATCTGACTGATTGTCAATTGCTGTCATCTATTTGCTTTTATATTTTCCCATTTTTTCTGTGCTCTCCTTGCATGTGATATCTTCTGTTTTAATCTAATAATTTCTACTCTTCATTGATGTGAGATCTAGTTACTAATTAGCTTGTTATACCAATGTACCTCACATCATGGATTATATTTTTTTATCCTGCAATTGGAACTTATATTAAAGATATTTCAAGCAGATCCCTGGAAAATTTATGTATTTTTTGCCCTTATTCAGTCATTCCTTTTATTTTTTCTGTGTAAGATCTGTAATGGTATATTGTTATCAAACTTGCATGATCAGTTCACTCACTTGACCTTTTAACAGTTGCTCAGAGGACAAGAATGTCATGGAATTTTGAAATTATTATTTCCTGATTTCTGACTATTATTGATAGTAATACAAACTTAAAAAAGTTTTCATCATTTTGGATTCAGACTATATGTACTCGACACATCTTTCTAGCTGATTGAATTATTGATGCCATTTAGCTGTTTGGATTATACTGTATATTCAGTCATGCATTTTTCTAAGTATAAGCACTGTTTATTATTAGATTACATTATATTATTTCATGTTAATTTTGTTTTGTGTATTGAGATATTTTTTGGGTTCTTCCTTTTTATAGAGTAAAGGATTAGCTGGTTTAAAAAACTTAGGAAATACATGTTATATGAATTCGATTTTACAATGTATTAGTAACACAACAGAACTGCGTGAAGAGCTATGCAAGTTTAATCCAGGAGGAAGTTTAAAAAATAATCAGAAAAGTAAAACAGAAGGAATTATTGCTAGAGAAGTTGAAAAAGTTATTAGAATACTTTGGCATGGAAATATTAAACATTTTTCATGTTATGATCTGAAGGTAAGTAGTCAGTGCTTGACAGTTTTTTTTGTTTTTTTTTAGTTGTATGTAACAATGTTATCAACCCAGAACATCTTTGGGAGTGTTGACAGAATTATAGTAATTTTAAACTGCACTATATTGGCTTCACATTAAAAACAAGAAAACCTTCAGTAACTTTAATGTAAAATAATTTATTGCCAGTTAACAGTTTGTTTTTTCCACAAAATTAGGTCCTTTGATTTGTTTTCTTATGACAAACCTTTGTTTCATCTGAGTTGTGAAAACAGCCTGAACCATAGATTTTGGAGCTCAGAAAGAAAAGCCTCGCATATTTAATGAGGCATTGCACATTCATCATATTGAATAATGAGTTTTTTCATATAAATTACAATTAACATTGTCAGGATTACATCATATAACCATAGTATTGTTAAGGCTATGAACCTGTTAGACGCAGCAGATTGTTACAACCCACTGCAACTGGCTTTATGCTAATGTTGGTATTTAGTTCTTTTGTGAGTAAATCATTTTGTCTTGCCTTCTTATATGTTTAAATTATTTTTTTTTAATTTTAATTGTCATCTGGTATGGTTACTATCCAGTAATAAATGTCAATAGATTGCAGGGAAACTGCATTTTATATCATTTAATTTTGGTGGTCTGATGAACTTTTTATTAAATGTTCACAGTTTACACTTTACACTCTTACCTATAATATGCTCATTTAGAATAAATTAATTAATTTTTAAAGTTAATTTTTTTTTCTTTTACTGTAGCTTGGAATTTTATTACTTTATAATATGGCTGCATATTAAATTGCTTATATAATTTTATAGATACTTGGCTATATTATTTTTAGACATCATCAATATGAAGCTCATTAATATAACATTGATTGTTATATTATTCTTTCCTGCAATTTATCCAATATTGGGATCATTTAAATGGAAAAAACACATGTCAGAAATGGAACTTTTTCATGAGTTTTCTTGAAACATTTTTAAAAATAGTTTTGTTTTAAAAAAAAAATGGTGTACCCACTTGTGTATGAGATAAAATCAATTAAGAGAGTTCTTTTTATTTTTATAGACTGTATTAGGAAGATTTCGTAATTCATTTAAAGGAACTGAGCAACAAGATTCACATGAATTCTTTACGATTCTAATGGACTGGTTACACGATGACCTTAATGAGGTATGTTTCATTATTAGTTATGTTTAATAACACTGGTCAACAATGATTTTGTTACGTGGTCAATATTTTCTGAAGCATGTATTTTTTGGGTTCTGATTCTGAGTATGTAGTTAAATTTTCCTGCCAGCCCCAGTTTTTTTTGTAATTTCCCTTTCTTTTCCAGCAAGTATATATTAATGAACAATGCAAGTACTATATATTTATTATTTTATTTATTGCAGCAGTTAAGTTGCTAAATAAACTCTAATTTATTTGAGTTTTTTAAATACCCATTAAAATAGGTACAGTGCACCTTCATTTTACGCTGGTGTTGTTATGTTCCAGAAAATTTCTGCATATAATAAATCACATAAATTGAGACTCACATTTAATGGAAAAATACAGGTTAGGTTCTTGTTAAGTTATACAGTAAATGATAACTTAAATTATTGTACTTTATTTTACTATTTTATTTTAGTATCATTGTATTATTTTAATGATATTACAGTACAAAGTACGTTTTTAAAAAGAATATTTGTATTTAAAAATAAAAAATATGTACTGTACATAGATTATTTCCACTAATATCATCTAACATTTATCATTTAGTTTTTTTAAACATTAAAAAAACTAGTAATGGTAGACTGTTTGGATTTGTTCAATAAAAGTCTTTGTTCTTCCTTGTATAGTGCAACTATATTTTCTAATTCCTGTTAACTGCAAACCACGCTTCATCATTGGATCTTCGGCAGTTATAAATTCTTTCAATTCCTGCACCATTTTTATAAATTTGTCTTAATTTGTTAAGTCAGCTGTTTATTTTTTATCAAAATTTTCTCTTCTTTATTTTCATCACTGTCTTGTACGATTCGTTTTCTACATCTCCATAAGTTTGAGTCATTAATTCTTCATTTACAACCTGTGTAAGTTCATTTACATCCTGTGCCTGTATATCTAAAAATCCTTTTTCTGGTAACTGTCTGGTAATATTGACTATTTTATTACAAGCATCCTCTACATCTATATTTATTTCACCTCTATCCTCTATGTTTTCGTTATGTCCTCTCTTTGGCTAGGCCTCTACCGCCTTAGGCCAAAGCTTCTTCCAGCAGGTGTCTAATGTTTTCTGTTGTAACTCTTCTAAATATTTTTTTATGTTTGCGATGTAGTCAGCAATAGTGTATTTTTTTCAGCATTCGCCCAAAGTTAAAGATTTGTCTTCCATGTCATAAAAAAGTTTTTTAATGTTCAACAAATGTAGTACGCTTTGAAAATTGCGTTTACACACTCGTCAAGGGGTTGCAAAAGTGGTGTAGTGTTGGACATGAGAACTTCAACTTTGATATTTTCATCAGCTACTTTCAGTAGACCTCTGGGTGAGCCGTACAGTTGTCTAAAACAAGCTAGACTTTCTAAACAAGATTTTTGGACACTAAGTATTTTTTGTCCTCTGGTTTAAAAAGAACCAATCCATACAAATATAGGCAGTCATCCAAGTATGTTTATTAGCTCGCCAGAAAACCGGAAGGTTATTTTTATTTGTGTTTTTTAACGGTTAAGGATTCAAGAATTTATAAAGTAACAACGGCTTAATCAAACAGTCTCCAGATGCATTTGAGCACAACTACAACAAAAAACTTTGCTGCTTTATGACCCAGTGCAGTTTTCTGTTCTTTAAAAAGGAATGTATGCTTTGGCATTTTTTTCCAATACACACTTGTTTCATCTGCATTGAAAACCTGTTCTGGTATGTAACCTTTCTCCTTTATGATGCTTAAAAATTGTGCTGGGTATTGTTAAGCAACATTAAAATCTGCAAAAGCTTTTTCACTTTGAACTTTCACATTGTGCAAATTGTATCTTTTTTAAATCTCTTGAACCAGCCCTTTGAACCAGCATGAAAACCGAAACTGGATGAACTTTTGATAGAAATTTCAGATTCATTACCTGTTTCACTGGATACCCTCTGATAAAGCTGCATAGCTATTCCTCAAATTAAAGCTGAACTTAATGGCATATGCATTTGAGTTTGGTCTTCAGTCCATGTTATTAACAACTTTTCAACTTTTTCCAATATCAGATTTTACGTGTACGAAAACAACCTTGGCACAAACCGTTACACTGGCCATGATACTTTGGTGTATTTCGTCTATTAAACCGTATTGTATGCACAGACAATTTATTTAAGTTAACTTTCTAGCTTCAGATGCCGTAATATCTTTATTATCTAGACAATTTAGTGAAATTCCGTATAAGTGAAACGTATCATGTATACAAAAATAATTTTCCCAATTAATTCAAACGCATATAACTGAAATTGTGTAAAAAATGTTACGCGTAAATTGAGGGTGCACTGTATTATTATTATTTACATAGTAATTAAAACTATTATAAAGATTCATAAAAACGATTACAAAGATACACATATGATTCATGTCTTTTTTTTTTTTTTAAATGTAATTATGTTACCATTAGTCACACATTACACAGCATGTATGAATTTTGTTTTGGTGATTTTAAGTGCTGCTTGTAATACTGTAAACAATAAACAATGTATAATGCTGGTTAAGAAAAATCTCAATTACATCAGTCAACTGCACTCATTTGTGTAACATTAGTGTTCAGCTACTTTTCCTACCAATATGTGATTTTATTCTTCCCTATAAAGTTCATGTATGTACTACATTAATGTGTGAATAAGTGTTTAAAGTTTTGTAATACATGTTTGTGAATGTATTGTAGTGAACGTTTTAATAAAAATGTCATACAGTTTTGCACTAACCATCAAGGCAGTTTCTGCTACATTTGCAGTGAGGTAACATTAAAGTCTCTGTAGAAATACAACTAACTGTACTAATAAAAAAAAAAATCATATGAACTATATTTTAGATATAAAGTAGGCAGTCGCTTATCAAGCATGTGTAATGCTGTTGACTGTTGGTTGAATGGATCTTTACACGTGACATTTCCAATTCCAATGGTTTGGAAAGAACTGAAGGATCACCTCATGGACTGCTATTAATGTATAAAAAAAATATCAGGGATAACAGCTAAAATTAAACATACTGTTACATATCCTGATATTCCCTCTGCATAAGACCAGGCCTCACAGACCAGTTTCCAATTACAGTACCATCAAAAACATGGGAATTAGATGAAACAGAAGCTGTTGATTGAAGGTCAACAGCTGATGACCTTCAATCAAGATTTATCAGATGATGAATAAAGGAGAGACCCATAGTTTTTAGAAAATACAAATACTAGAGCACATTTTATTATTTAGAATTAAATGATCTCATTCATGATCCAAATTTATCCAAGAATCAAGCAGAAATTCTAATATCACAATTGAAAGGATGGAATTTTTTACAACACAATATAAAATAATTGCTTTCCATGACAGGTATTATGAACTAGAATCTTTCTTCTTCTGGTACAAGAACTTAGTTTACTGTAATCATGTGGAATCTTTATTAGAAGCTTTGAGACATACACATCATCCTGGGGTCTTTTTATAGACTCCTCGTAGCGTAATTTGAAAGCAGTTTTCATGTTGGAAATAATATCCCATCAATCCCTTTACCTCATGCAGCTCAGATGAAGACTCATGAAAATTTGAAACTTGTGTTTGATATGATTCAGTATGAGAAAAATTTATGGAGACCTAAATATGATAGCGCTATTACTTGGTCTAAAACTTGGGTATATTAAATTTTGTTGCTTCTTGTGTAAATGGCAGCAGAGATAGAAAGAATCATGTTAAAAAAGAGAAAGATTGACTGTAGGAGGTAAACATTAATTGTTGTGAGTCTAGCACTAGTAAAACCTGAAAAAAATGTACCTACTATTACATGTTAAGCTAGGTTTAATGAAAAATTTTGTTAAAGCAATGGATCTTGATAGGACTAGATTTCTCTAAAAAACAAAATTCCCTAATATAAATGTTAATAACATAAAGGAAGGTAAGGTATATTTCTTCCCAAATCAGCTGATTTGGAAGAGTTCCAGTATTCAAGTCCTATTAAAGGCAGTTATTTTTACACAGATTTGAATACTATATTGTGGATACCGGTGTTCTTTGGTGGTTAGGTTTAAATTAACCACACATCTCAGAAATGGTCAAACTGAGACTGTACAAGACTACACTTCATTTACACTCATTCATCCTGTGAAGTATTATCTGAACGGTAATTACCAGAGGCTAAACAGGAAAAAGAAAGGTGTATTATTTATTGGACCACAAATAAAAAACGAATGAATGATATTGAATTTGAAGACAGTTTAATGATTGTGAGGTTGTTATTGGATTGTGAGGAAATCATGAGGCAGATTACTACACAGAACTTATAACTGAACTTCTTAAAAATTATAAAGCACTTGAATTTAATATGTCACTGAGGATACTCTTCTTAGATTTTCATCTGGCCTTTTCTCTACCAAACTTGGAGCTGTGAGTATTGAACATGAACACTTTCACCTGGAAAAAATACACCATGGAAACACATTACCAGGGAAAATGGAACCCAAGAATGCTGGCTGACTACTGCTGGAATCTCAAGACTGCCTACACTGGAAAATCCGAATGAAGCAGATTTTAGGCATGTAGAAATTACCTGTATAATATTATTATACTACTATCACAATGCTTTTTTCTTACAACAAAAAAATTGTAATTTAAAAAACCTATACCTAATTACTTACATATTTGAAATCAGCATTAAAAATACTGCTAGGTTCAGTTATTCTTTTAACAGACAAAAAATGAAATCTTGTGTCCATACCTTTTTTCTATGTTGGTGTTTTCAAGCTGACTCAAAGCTATTAAAATTTGTAACTTAATATTAGTAAATAGCATATTATGGAGCTGATAATATGTCCTTATTCTTATTTTCAGTACAATTAAATTGTTTGTAGTTAAAAACCATTAATTTTAGAAAAGAAATCTGATAAATCACGTTTTATTTCTATTAATAGTAATTTTTATGTGATGATAGAATCAAAATTATTAATTCAAATCTGATGGCAAATGCTAGCCATAGAAGTAAGAATGTACTTAAAGTTTAATTCTGTGTTTTCATAAGAGATTAAGCAACAGAAAATCATTAATCATACAACAAGAATGTATAAGCCTTTCAGTACCGTTTGAAAAACGTGTTTCAAAACCCACACTCGTGTAATGACTATTATGTAGCATATTAGTTAACAATAAGAGTTCATAAAATATAAGCATACAGAAACCAAAAAAATGTTTATAATTGTTGAAAAAACTATTAAAACTTAAAATGTTCAGTCACAACCAAAGTGTATAAGGCCATTTTCCATACTTAGAAACTCCTGTTTCTAAGTACACTAACTCTGGTTTCTTGTCTACTCAAGTAGACATTGCACACACAGCGTAATCTGTATGCTTCAAACCCTGTAACAGCTGTAAATGTTATCAACACATATGTAAATGTTTCTTTAAAATATTTGGCAGTGGCATTGCTAGATCATGACTGGCCTTTCTAACAAATTTTTAGGAGTATACAGGAAAGATTCCCTGATATGTACAACATTTTCTTCAGAAACCCTTGGTCAGCCTGTACTCTTCCCTTTACACTGAAAACCGATCATTTCAGAATGATTATTGATTTTTGTTGTCAGTTGGAGAAGTACAATTAAACTTTCAACAGAATGCATGTTGAACTGTAACTATAGATTTGCATTTACCAAAATGCAAAACACTTTCTATTCAGGAGTTGTCATCTTTGCTAGTGAGCTGTTTGGTAGAAGAAAGATAGTGAAACAATCCTTGGCCATCCATGCAGTTAAAATTGTCTTCATGCTGTTTAATTGTAGCCATAAACCAACACTGTACAACCATATATCACACAGTAATATTTGTTAAGTGTGCACAATAATTTGCAAGATGACTGTTCACCAAAACTCTAATCTCCCAATGTATAAAACAAAATTTAATAAGTTATTCCTTCAAAAGTTAGTTCCATATCCAAGCATAAAATTCTACAGTTTTACCTTGCACTTCTGTTTTACCTATTCAAACTATATTGTGAACTGAGTTTTATTTTTATTAAAGAACATATTAGCTTCAAACTACTCACAAGCTGCACTGATTGTAATTTTTGATTTGTTTAGAAAAGTATACCTATTTTTTTGTCTGAGGAATCTGTATCACTAAAATATTTTAATTTCCCACTAGAAGTTGTTTTCACTTGTAAAAAAAGGTCTTGTTTATGATTTAATTTACAGCAAATTTTAAACTGAAATAAACAGTCTACACTGCCTCTGTCTGTTTGTTAATACTGTAACTAATATGGTTGCAAGCATCAATACAAAACACTAGTTACATTTAAAGATTGCAAGATAATCTTCATGATTAAGCAGTTTCCTATGGCCAGCTGTACTCAGAAAGTTAATTGTGACTCCTTTCCTATTGTCGGTTTTCCAAAATTCACTGTTGCCCATCACCACACAAAGACTCCCAAAATGACAGACAAATTGTAGCACTACAAATAGCACCTTCACTATTCACTGAACAAGAGTTATTTTTAGAGAAAACAACTCGACTCTTGGCATTTTTGTATGGTGCTTCTATAACCTCAGTAGATAGTATGCAACAACAATTTATCGTAACTGTTTCTATTGAAAAATAGTCTTAAATACTACCTATGCTTAGTAAAAGAAAGTAGTGTTACAAAATTGTTTTTTTACTGTATGTATTTATACAATAAATAAAGTTAATTGTCTATGAGATTTTTTTAATGAAATATTGTTTTCTTTTGCAGCCATCTCCGAAAGGGGATTTGTTAGGTGCAGTAGAAGAAACAGGAGAGAAAGCATGGGGAGAATTCAGGAAAAATAACAATTCAATAGTATTAAACCTGTTTTATGGACAGCAAAAATCTACAGTAAAATGTGACAGTTGTGGTAAACAGTCTGTTACATTTGAACCATTCTCTAATTTGTCACTTCTTCTACCTAGCGATAAGGATATATGCACACTTAATGTTAGTTTTCTTTCATTTTTTGAACAATTTTCCTTGTACAACATAGAATAGAAAGTTTGTCACATAATTTTAACATTTCTTTTCTTGTTTGTTTTAACTACTAAAAGGAAATTTCTGTATTGTAAAAGGTTTAATTTCATTTAATAAATATTAGTTGTACTTATAAAAGAACGGTCAAATGAATTAGACAGAGGAACCTTTCAGATCATGAAGGAAGGAGAGTTTTAGTGAGCTATTATACAGAATTTTCAGATTCAGTAAAATTGTTACATTTCCCGCTTTTGGAATTAATGAAAAGTATCACTTTGACAGATAAACAGGCAATCACTAAATAGAAAGTATATAACATAAACATAATTAAAGGTGACACTTTTAATTAATTGATATAATAACATTAAGAGTAGATATGATAACATTAAGAGATACCCAAAATCGTGAAGCATTGAAGTGAGGATCTGCCAGAAGGCTGAACATGATTTTTTCAGCCATTACTTTACTGTTGCAATTTATCATACTTTCATGATTTATACTTAATCCTCAGTATAAAAAAGTGTCAAACAATAGTATATAAGATTTGATCAAAAAAATTTTTAATTTCCTAGGCTGTGTAAGTCCAATTGTCACAATTGTTTTTTGTTGTGTTGGTACACTTGTCCCTAATGTATGTTACTTTATTGTTGGCTGTAGAAAAGTTACACGTGTTTTGGTATGGTTGGTGGTTTAACTTATGGAAAAAATGGAACAAAGAATTTGCATTAAATATTACTTTAAGAATGGAATAAAGTGCAGCCCCACATTGGAAATGTTGAATATTGCTTCCCAGCACATCAACATCCAATGAAAACACTGAGAAAGTGAAGAAAATGATTATGGAGAATCACCAAATCAGAGACAATAAAAATTACTACCTGGAAGTGCTATGTCGTTTGCATGAAGAAAATGCCCATGGATTTGTGGAGAAGCAATTCATGGCAATTGCATCACAATAAAACATCTGCTCATGCCTCACTCCTAGTTAGTGAATTTTTGGCCAAAAACAACAATGTTATGATACCTCAGCCTGTGAAATTCCCTGTGAAAGACATTTTGAAATCATGAAAATCTTCAAACAGATTTGAAGATTGGAAAAAGTGCTAGCACAAATGTATTATATTTGAAAATAAGTACTTTGAAGGTGATAAAATCAATATTGGTGAATAAATAAATATTTTTTGAGAAAAACAAAAATTCTGCTTATTTATTGATAATAAATAAGTCTGAAATTCCTTCCTTTTTATACCCTGGATCAAAATAAAGGTTTGTCACTTTTGATCAATGATGGTCATACAATACAGTTGTTTAAGTTTATTAGTTGTACTATATTTTTTAAATATCCAAGCTGGTGAGAAATAAATGCAAATCACAGTTTAGATTATCTTTAATTTTCTTATAATGTTTTCTTAATATTTAACATTATGTTACTGATAACGTTCTTATGTAAAAATAAGAACACTTAAATTTTTAAACTGTTTAAATCACACAAAATATTTTATGCAATAGAAAATGGTTTCTCTTTTTCTTTCTTATACACACTTAACAAAGAATTAATTTGATTTTAAATATATTAAGGAAATAATTTGAAAAGTATTTACATTTGTTTTTTTAAGAAAAGAAAACTAAAAAAATGTTTTTAATTTTTGAGTTCACAAATTTTTATTAAACATCATTTATGTTAGTTTCATTACTTAGGAAAAGGTCATTGGTTTCATAAAATAACAATTTTTTTCAAGGATAATTATATACAGGATCTATTTCCAACAAAAACACTAGTAGGTTCATATTCTCGTGGTGTTTTTGTCAACATCACATTAAGCATTTCATGTAAATTTGGTTTCTTATTCTTACTTGATTTTTTAGTTTCTTTAACGGAATGAATTTCCTAAGATTTTGGATATAGTCATTTGAAGGGATTAGTTTCAGCTCAATCCAGCCTGTTTATTCTTGTTATATGACAGGGACATATTGATAAAAAATCCACCATTTATAGAAAATGAAACAAGTTTCTCTTAAGTAATTATTTTATTTTGATATTGCTTTGTTTATTACAAGAATATTTAGGAATCTATTTAAAGTAATTTTATTAATTATTATTTTCAGTTGTTTTTATTTTGTTTCAAATAATAAGTCTGCATGGATTTTTTTTCAGGAATGTTTAGAATTGTACCTGAAAGTTGAAAATATTACTGGATGGAATTGTCCGGATTGTAAAGTGCCTCGTAGTGCCACTAAAAAAGTTGATATAACAAAATTACCACCTGTACTTGTTATACATTTTAAAAGGTATGTATTATTTTCATTCTATTGGTCAGATAGAATTAATAGTCTATTGTCTGTTTTATAATTTTTTTTATATATTAATGGTTTGTAAAATGTTTTTATTATATCTCTGAAACACATTGAAATGATCTTTTAATTATTCAAAATCAGTTTTGAATGAGGGTTTGAAACTGATATTTTATCTTCTTTCTATCCAACATTCTTATTCAAACTCCCCCTCCCCTCATCTTTGTTTTATCTTTAAATATTTACATGTTTCTGATAGAGAGAAAACCAGTCAGACAGTGTAAGTTTGGGTATAATTTTTTATATTTTGTAGAAGACATTGTAGGTACTTATTACATTCAGTAATGTGCGGTAGACATACTCTCTTTACATAGTAAATGAAGCATGAAAAAGTTAAAGGTTAAAAGGTATACTTGGCCCAACCAATGTACAAGCTTGTGACATCACGAGCAGACTGTGTATTACTACTCAGTCTGAAAACATCAACTCCGCATAACAAATCAAAGTATTACTTATTATCACATTGTACGCAGTAATAACTATCATATTTACATTTATTAATCTGTTTTCATGTCTTCCACTTTATATTTAATTTGATTAAATATTAATTATTTTTATTTATTGTTAATTCTAGTATTGTAAATTAGTATCAAGTGACAATTTTTTCACAATAAAGTGTAATATTAAATAATAATAAAACGATTGATATTAATTTTTCACTTTTAAATAATTTTATACAGAGACTATTACTGCTGGATCGTATTAATAATGTAAAAATGCAATGCACATTATTTAAAAATAAAACCATATTATTTTAAAGTAATTTAAACTCATTGTTTACTTGTGAGTGTTTAACATTCAATGTCATTGATTTATTTTTTAAGTTTTGTTTTTTATCATCATGGAGTTTTAATATTCTTTTGTGGAAATGTGTGACATGCATTTAATGTCACATTAAATGTTTAGCAAACTGCAACAGGGCAGAAGCAAAAAGAATGTATGACAGCATTTCCTAACAGAAGTGTGCCAAATGAAAAAACTTTTCAAAATTTTTACAATTTTTTTTAAGTTGATATTAATAATAAAAAGTTTTTCTTTATACAAAAAGGTGTGGGCCACGTGACTGTGTGGTAGATATTAAAGAGTAATTGTATTTATCCTTATCATTTGCAGCGTGTACTGGGGCTGACTGGCCGATGATTTTCCACATAGATTGGCTCTCTGTAACTGGTTTCGAAGAACATTAATTAAAGACCCTTTATTTTTGGCAAGGATTCTGTTCACAGATGAAGCTTCTTTCAACAGGAATGGTATTCAAAACTACCACAACCAGCATATCTGAAGCAAAGAGAATCCTCATGGTACCTTCCAAAGTAGCCATCAATAAAGATTTTCCCTGAACATAGGGTCAAGTATTTTTTAATGACTATCTTTTGGGTCGTGTCATTCTACCAAATCATTATCTTCTTCATTTGACTGAAAATCTTCCACATTTGTTGGAAGACCTGCCTTTACAATTAAGAGGAAATGTGTGGTTTCATCACGATGGAACTCCAGCACATTTTAGTCAGTTGGTATCAGATTTCCTGCATGAAACTTTGCATTAAAAATGGATAGTCCACAGAAAGCTAGTGCCCTGGCCTGCCCAATCACCTGACTTAAACCCTCTTGACTTCAATACCTGGGGGCCATTTAAAACATATTGTTTATTGAACTCCAATACTCAACATTGAGGATCTTCAACAAAGGATCCAAAATGGATTTCAAGAAATAGGTATACTCCTAGAATTTTTTAACGGTTAAGATGATCTCTCCAAAAAAACTAGATACTTGTGTAATTTCTAATTGTGGACACTAAACATTTCTTATAACGTTTACTGTTAACATCTAAAAAGTTCTACAACAATTAATGTAAGATTATCACAGATAGTTAGTTGTTTTATTCTTTTAATCATTAGGTCTATTATTGTGAAAAAATTATTACTTAATTTGATACTAATTTACAATACTAGAATTAACAATAAATAAAAACAATATTTAATCGAATTGAATGTAAAGTGGAGTATATGTACTCCATTTCATGTATTGTGAAATGCAGAAATCTAAATTTTGTACTGAAAGTAACCAGATTAATAGAAAAGTATTTTTACAGGAAAAAGCTTAATTAGATAATCTATAAGACATATCAGATATTGAATAAAAAGGCTAGAAAACTGTTAAAGCTTTCACATTTATTCCTCATTTGTGGTAAAAACATGGGGAAATGGAGAGTGTCACTTGTTAAACAGTCTGGATTTCTACCTCCAGCATTTTAATTCCTAAGAGTTTTACCAGGTATAATGGTACTTCTGCATCTAATCAGCCTAAGCTGATTTGAGGCAGTCCCCTATCAGATACCAAGGCTCTTCAAGCCTGGCATCATCAGCATGGAGAACCTAGCAGGGTCAGATTTACGTTCATAGAACCAGTAATAGGTGGTGGAAAAAATGAGAAAGGTGATTTATCAATAAGAGTAAATTGTATGCTGGGAATCCCATCATTAAATGTACAACAAAAGATTTTAATTTTATTTGTGAAAAATATGTTTAATAAAAATTACTTCTCTGTCTGTTAATGTTAGACAGTATAATATAGCTTGAGCTGATTGAAAAGCTGTATGTGCACAATAGGCACACCTGGTTTTTTAAATAACCAGGAATTTCAAAAAACTTGAAATTCCAGCACTAAGCAATTTCCAGTAACTATTTTTTTTATTTAAAAAAGCACCCTTCATGTTAAAAATAAAGTAAGAGGGACTTCTTGTTGAGTTAGTTATAACCATTGTAATCATATGTAAAGAAATTGTTTTATGTAGATATATATGTTCTGACACCCAGATACATGTACTCCCCATAGAAAGTATCTTTTTGGTAGAAATTGTAAGGTATCTATTGTGATTGTGGTTAAAAAATAGTTAAAATACAATGTTATTCAGTGGTATATCTTAGCTAATATGATAGTTGAAAAAACCTTCACATGCAAAAGAAAGTTCTAGGCACATTAATGCCTTTTTAACTGTTAACACCATCATGTTTGCTACCAACATTCGTCTACTGCAATACTCAAAAATATGATTAAATCATCAAAATGTGATAATACATCTACTTAATCTTTTAAATAAAATTTTAATGTAATTAAGTAATTTGTATTTTAAGTTTAATGTAATTAATTAATTTGTATTTTAATTTTAATGTAATTTATTAATGTAATAAAGTTTAATTAAAAAAGTGAACTTCTTCAAAACAGTATATAGATTTTTTAAATTATAATATTTATTGTATCATAAAGGATTTTTGTTAAGTGAAGAGTTGTATTGCAACTGAATACGTACACTAATCTAGTTACTCCATGAAGTACCCAAGGAGAATTCTAAATCACATCACACTAACTTTTTAAACAGAAATTAACAGTTTCTTTTACAGTCTTTTTTGTGATTAAAAAATAAGATTATAAATCACTCCTTTAGCCTTGAGGTAAAATTACAATGTAAAACTATTATAAAAAATTCAGTATAATGAGATATTCCTTGCCCTGTTATTTATCTTAATCTAAATGATATGTTATAATAGGATTGTCTTTTATTGTTTACTATTTACTCGTAAAATGAAAGATATTGTAGGATCTATTTAATTTTAACCATATTCTTACCTTACTTATTTTTTAATATAATAATAATTCTTTAGATTATTTTTACATAATTAAAGATTTTCTTACTCCAAAATTAAAAATTCATAATGTGTTCAAAAAAATAATTGAGCTTTACAACAAAAGCTTTTTTAATGTATTTACAAATTTACATAGATTCACTGCTTTATGTAGGGTTTTTGTTGGCTTTTTTTTTGCTACTAATACACTGCTCCCTACATTTCTACAAGTTTTGGAAAGTTTCCTGGAACACATTTTTAAGAAATGGTGTATTGGTATTTACTCATATATGGTATTTTACTCATTTATGGTTTGAAAAAAAGATTCTTTCAATGTTCTCTTCAATTTGGGAAACAAGAAAAAGTGTTTGTGTAAAGTCTGGAGAGTAGGATAGGAGAGATACAATGGTTATCTCATTTTTACCAGATTTTGGAAAATAAGAAATAACACATGAGCTGGTACATTGTCTCATGATATAACATCTGACTCTGGTTTTCCATAGCTCAAGCCTCTTACTGCATACAGCATCTCTTAAATGCTGCAAAACTCCTATTTAGAACTGTTTGTTTACTATGATTAGACAATCTGGTCATGTAAGATGAATTCATAGTAAACCAAGCTTTTCTAGTAAAAAAAACCCACCATCATCACCTTCATATTTGACAAATTTCATTTGGGCTGATTTTTGTTAAGATGATCTCTACCCATTGTAACAGTTTTTCCTTGGTTTCCACATAGCAGCCATAAACCCGAGTCTCATCTCCTGTTGTAATGTTTTTTCAAAAGGTTTTCATGTGCACTGGCATGATCAAAAATGTTTTGACTGATGTTAACAAGATTCTTTTTCTCGTCGGTCAACAAACACAGGATGAATATTGAAAAGATCCAATGCATGTTAACTTTTTCATTAAAATTGTTTAACATGATCCTATGCTGATACCCATTTCCTCAACAATCTCTTGTGTTAAACTCGTTGTTGTTTAAGACCTTTCATTTTCACTGTGTTAAAATCTGACAAGATACTAATGCTTATAACTATTTGCAGCTTAAACACTAATCTATGCATATTATCATGATGCATTAAACAAAATTTATTTTCAAAAGTTGTTATTGGTTGGCATACTATTATAAAAGTTTGGTATTTTTTGAACAGTCTCTTTTTTTATGTTATTCTATAATCATTTATAATATTTATTTCAGGTTTACCAGTAATGATTGTTTAAGATTTTCTTCAAATAGTTGGTGTTGGAAGAAACAAACATTTGTTAATTTTCCCTTAGAAAATTTAAATATGAGAAATTATTCAGTAAAAGGAAGTGAACAAAGAAATGAATCATATAATCTATATGCTGTGTCCAATCATTACGGTACAATGGAAACTGGGCATTATACAGCTTATTGTTATAATGCAGAATTAAACAGGTTTGTATTTACTTTATTGAAATAATTTGGTTTATTAAATAAAGCAGTATTTCAATCTCTTGCAACATATTTATTTGTGCCAATATTATTTTAAAAGTTTGCCTCTGCATGTGGCTTAATCTTTTTATCATCCATCATCTCTTTTGTTGATTTTACAGTATATTTGATGCATATTGAGTTTTTTAAATAAATTATTTTTAGCTTTTTGTTAGGTAAATCCTGGTTTAGATATTAATATTTGTAACATTAACCCTTAAATCATGCATAACCTTAAAATATGGGAATGTGCTGTATAATTACTCATTGCATAGGACATCTTCTGAAAAAAAGATGCACTTATTTTAAAATTTTTAAAAATATTTTACTTTACACAGTTACATTCTCCTGAAAATTCACTTTTCCTTTTAATGCATTTTAGTGATTTAAATGAATTTGTGAACAAATTAATCAATTGAACAAATCAGATATAAGAATATACATAACTCCCTCCCTCCCCCTTTGCTTACAAAAATTTTTACATTTATTATTTTTATTGCTTTAAAGATTGAAACTTTCTTATCAATATTATAATATATATTTATAGTTTCTTATTACACTGGTTGACATTATTTTAGTAACATTAATTAAAACATCCTTTTTGTATTTAATTTTACTAGTTATTAAAATAACTATTCACAGAAATGTCTTATCACATCCCATTTTCAATTGTACCTGTTAATCTGTTTTGAATTACCTAGAACTGTTTAACCTGACTTTACTGGGTATTCCCACCGCAGTCTACGAGCCTTTATAAACTTTTATGTTTATTTTAATTCTGTTTTGCATACAACAAAGTGTCATTTAGTAATTTTGTTATATTTTATTTAAAATGGCAAGTTCTAGTTGAAGTTGAAAAAATCCAGCAGATAAGTTTTGTTATATATGTGGAAGTTTACTTTAAAGTCTCAGACTAGATCTATACCTCAAAGTCAAAATAGCCTACTTTTTATACTTTAAGCGCCAAATTGGAGATCAAGGTAAATGAATGCAATATGGAAAATATACTTTCCGAGTAGCATATTTTCATAGATTGATTAACAGTCAGTTTTGCTTCATAATAGAAACGAAAAACCAGTTTTTTCCTTTAGCTCATTCAGTAACAAGAAAGAAAACAGTGATAACGCTGCTACCATACTAAATGAAGTTTGAGAACAGTAACAGTAAAAGTTTTTTGTTTTTATGCCTGTGGGAAAGTCGAACAACACAGTAACATTTCATTAAGAAAGATTAGCCTCATAGAACTGCTCTTGAACCAGAAATTTTAAATATAAGTGTACTTCCCTCGTTAATCCAAAAAAAGGTGCTTCTCCCACCTCTCCATATTAGGGTTGGACTAATGAAAATTTTGTTAAAGCTACGGGCAAAAAAGAAGCTATTTTCCCAGTTAATCCTATGAATTGCTAGGATGTCGCCTGTCCTTAAAGATGCATTTTTTGTACTCATTTGGATTTTTTCTGGAAAATTAAGTGCAGTAAGTAAAGAATAAGGAGAGCTACCATTACATCAGGACAATATAAACACTATATCAGGAATGCTGGGACCCATCTATAATGGGCAATTGCTATTGATTTTTAAAAAGAGAAGATTTTACTGAACACAAAAGAAAAAAGTGAAATACTTTTGTTACTGTACGATATCTTTATGTAATATCTTTAATTAGATTTAACATGTTTTTATTCAATACATTACATTGCAAAAATATGTTGTCTTCTGTTTTTAGTCAAATTACCAACACTTGTTATATTACTTTATTGAAATTAATCTTTTTAAGTTTGATATTATTCCTCTATACTGTTAAATTATATTTAAATTCTATTAACTAAACCACGTATTTCAGAATATTGAGATAAGACATACCTTAACTTTAATTTTTCATGAAAATATTTTTGCGAGATACTGCATACTCAGTCATGATTGAAATAATTCTCTTATTACATAATAAAAATATTAAAATAATGATAATTGTGTATTAATTTACACGAGTGCTGCTATCTGTTGTAGTTTTTATTTTTATAATAACATCTGCCTGAAACACTGTCTGATTGTTCATCAAAATTGAAAATTTGTATAGAGGCCTGTAAATAAAGTAATAAGACTACTTTTTTTGGCAGCCAAAGTGGCAACAATGTAAAGTTACTAGTTAACATATGGCTATATGAACAGCTGATTTATATTAGGTATTATCATTTTTAGTTTATTGTTGCCACGTGAGACGTAAACAAACATTTTGTGAAACGAATTTTTGTTGAGCATTACAAAAATGAGCGATACTAATTATGAGCAACATTGTGTAATCAAGTTTTGTGTTGAGAATGCTACTGAAACTTTTTCATGATTGAAAAGTGCATTTGGAGATAACGCTCTGTCACAAGCCCAAGAGTTTAGGTGGTTTAAAGGATTTTCAGATGGCCAGGAATCAGTTATGGACAGTCCACGCTCTCGAGGACCGTTAACGTCAAAAAATGACAACAATATTGAGCAAATCAGAGACTTTTGGAGTTTTTTTTCTACAGGACAGACTAAATCAATATGTTTACCAAGAAATTCTTAAATGATTGCGGAAAAGAGTTGCCGCATGAGAACAGCCAACAGACAACTGGATGCTACATCATGACACATTGTTACAGTTGTCCCTGTGAATTTTTCCTGTTCCCAAGTTTTAAACACCTCAAAAGAGACCATTTTGGAACAGTAGAAAACACAAAAAAAAATGTAACCAACCATCTGAAGGATATTCCTTGTGGTTTCTGAGTTCCAACACTGCTATGAAGAGTGGGAAAAAAACTGTTGCATGGCTTCGCAAGGGAACTATTTCAAAGGTGAGTCCTTGTATAATTGGATTGTAAATAAAAAGTTTTTCTGAATCAGTCTCATTACTTTATTTACAGACCTCGTATGTGATATTTTTCTAATATATTTAATTTTACGTCATTTTTAGTAATTTCTAGTATTTTTAATTTTATGTTAATATCAGAAATAGAATGTTTATTGTTTAATAAATGGTGTACCATATTAGATAAACTGAATTTATTATTTTTGTAAATTCTATATTGTTCATGAAATCCAGTTTTAAAGGATCTGTTTGTTTATCCTATATATGGTGGTAAGTCAATTATTATCTGCAATGTAGTTATAAATTTTATTGCAATACAAATAGGAAACTTACATGTACATCATTTTTCAACATACTCCCCTTGCATTTCAATGCACTTGGTCCATCGTTGCACAAGCTTCCTGATGCCCTCATAAAAGAAGGTTTTCAGTTGAGCTGTGAGCCAGGAATACACTGCTTCTTTCATTGTTTCATCCGAGGTAAATTGACGGCCCCTTAATGCCTTTTTGAATGGACCAAACAAGTGGTAGTGAGAAGCGGGCTATACAGAGGATGAGTCAGTACTTCTTGAAGTTTCTGGAGCATTTCAGCAGTTGGGCAGCAGTATATGGTGTCTTGCAACAACACAACACCATTCGATAGCAGTCTTAGGCATTTGTGAATTTCAGGCTTCATCTGATTCTGTCTAAAAAGATGTCCTGTTCATTACCATAGCAATCCAAATGTTTTTGGCAGATGTCCAAGCGCGTTTGTTTATGCAACTGTGTGAGTTCTGGGACCCATCTTGCACAGACTTTATGAAACCCAAGTCTGTTGTGGATGATTTCATAGACAGAACTGTCACTAATTTGCAGACGATGTGTCACTTCATCAATAGTTACTCGTCTGTGTAAGAAAACCATGTCTCGTGCATGCTCAATGTTTTCCTCATTTGTGGTGGTAAATGGTCGTCCGGCTCCTTCATCGTGCATAACACTTGTGCGACCATTTTTTCATTTTTCAATACATTCATAGACACTCTGTTGCGGCAACACACTGTTCCCGTACCGTACCGAAGTCTTCGATAAATTTCAGTCCCTGATACACCTTCCGACCACAAAAAAACAGATCACTGAATGTTGCTCTTCTTTGGTGCAAACAGAAAGCGGAGCAGCCATGGTTAACTGCAGGGCAGCGATATTGGAACTAACTTAGCAGCATCAAACCTGCACAGACATAACAATTAAACCACGCATGTGTCATCTACGCAACACAACAGTACTACCAACATAAACAAAAATATAACTAGACACACAAGAATGAAAAAATATACAAAAGTATTTATACACCAACAATATCATTGAAAACTTCTAAAACCTAACAATAAAGAAATATTTAAACCAGTATACAATCTTTTTTACATTTATTTTTATCATAAATAATAATAAAATTGTCATTGTTGCGATCAATACTTGTTATGGTAGGTAGGTGATCGTGGTTGGAAGAAGCCGTATGAAGGCGATAGTAAGTTGTGTAAATACACTGATGGAAATGTCTGCCGAGGCATTTGAATCAGTGGCATCCTGACAGAGGCTAAACTGATGACTGATTTGTTATCAAGTTTAGAGATCATATAAAAGACGACCTCTGGTAAAGCCCATCAGGACTAGGAATGGAGGAGGTGGTGTGGTGACCAGGACTGTCTTCTCCTATAGGGGTCAGGATGTTTATGAAAATGACTGCTGACAAATAAAAAAATTATTTAATTTTAAAATGTTATATGTTAGAATTAGTAGTGGGTCATGCAGAATTTTTCAAGAACAGTAAAGTATTTCATTTTGATAGCAATTTTCAGCACCTTTTAACTCAAATGTCATGATTGTGTTATGCAAAAATCTTTGTTATTTTTACATCTCGCTAATTGAAAGGTGGATGGATAGGGCTACTTAAAAATAAAAAAAATATAATATTGATGATTTTTGTTCCAGATGGTTTAAATTTGATGACCAAGAAGTAGCAGATATTTCTCCTAGTGAAGTAAAAACTTCAGCCGCTTACATTTTATTTTACAGTGCATTGAAGCGATAGTGAATTTGTTTTTAAAACGTTACTGTTTTGTGATATGTATTTAAATGTATTGTTTTTTGGAGTCTTTATGGAAATAGCATCAGTATTAGTACAGTACATAATTTAAGTGATGAATTTTTTAAATAATAACAAACAGGAATCTCTACTCTTTCTTAAGAGGAGGAGAATGTGTATTTTCATATTATTAAACACGTGAATTGCTTGTTGACAGTTTTTGTATATTTAGATTAAGTTGTATTAAATTTTGTTCATGGTTGTAAATATATTATATATTATTGTGTGTAAAAGTAATTACACTTGAGAATATGTTTTCACATAACTGATATTTTATTTATAAGAATTACCGTGTAATTATTATATATAAGTTAATATATTTAAAAATATATTTAATTTTGTTTTTATTTTTATTATTTTTACTCTACCTAAAAAATAAATAGAATTGGTCCGAACTGCCCTGTTGCAATCATTGAGAAGCAAGTTTTGGACTAATTTCTCATATTCATTATAATTATTATTAATCAATTGTGTTCAAATTGAATAATAATAGTAAGCAAAAATATTTTTTACTTTATAATTTTGATTCTAGAGTAGGTTCATTCATTTAAGATTTCATAAAGTGGCCCTAATATAATTAAGTTAACAGTTAATTTCGTTAACAGTTTTTTAAAGTTTGTAAAACAAAGATAAGTAACCTCTTAAGAGAGGTAAAATAGAATACAATTATTTAATTTAAATATGACTCTTTGTATATTGTTTAAAACTTGAAATTCACTATAGCCAAACTAGCCTATCTATTTTTAAAAAGAAAAATAGTTACTATGTGTATGTACTCATTATGGTGGTGGTGTGTACTTGTACATGCATGTCTATCAGAATGTACTGTACCTAAAAATTTAATTGTTCATTAAAAATTGTAATTAGGTGATAACCTGTAGTTGCTGCTAATCACTAAATAAATTTTTGAATAAGTTCTCCAGTGTGTTCCAATTTAGTAATTATTAACAGAATAATATAAATTATAAAACAGAATTACTAACAGTAATAATTAACAGAAAATTATAAATTTACTAAAATAGCAAGCTTTTAATATAAACTTAGCTATTTGTGTAAAAACATTTTTGAATTCATAGGTTCATCAGTTATAAGGTACTGTATCGAGTAATATACTAAAAACTAAAAAGTTTTTACGTGATTACAATCTTTACATTAAAAAATGTTTTAGCTTTTATAGTACTTACAGTATTTTATTTATAATATATAGTAATACAAAAACCTATTTATAAAAATTGGTAATATTTATATTATTATTATTATCATATAGTGATCGCATAGGATAACTTTAGTCAGTCCATTATCCAAGTCTCTTCAATGAGACTGTTTGGACGTCTGATGTACGTACATTCAATGAGACGTACGTTTTTTGTACGTTCTGATGTTTGTGCCCTTTCTAATGTTGAAAATTTTTGTGTTGTATCTTTCTTATGAATATAAAGCGAGTGTTTTTGTTCTTGATTTTTTCAGATTCTCTCTTATTTCTCTGGTACACCTGGCTTGTACTGTACTATCTGTTTTAGACGTCTTAAATCTTGCATCCTCTTGATATGTCCAAAGAATGCTAATCTTCTCTTGTGCTTGGTATTTATGATGGGTTCTAACTATTTGTACATGACTTTGTTGGGCACAATCCACCACTGCCTGTCTTTCTTGTACTTTTTTACTGATGCAGGTTCTATCAATTTTCTGAAGTCTGTGTATCTGGATTGTTCGTTCAGGTGGAAGAATATTTCTGCTGCATAAGCGGCTTCTGGTTTTATAACTGTCTTATTTTAGCATTTTTTATTATTAAGTATATAAAGTTAATTTTTGAGCTTTAGCCAGATTGTTTCTTCTTATTTGGATCTAGGTTTAGGTTGTTTGTTATTTCTTCAAGGTATTTAAATTGGGTTACTATTTTGATTTCATAACCGTGTATGTTTACTTCTTTTAATCATGATGGTTTTTGGGGCATAATCTCTGTCTTTTTGAATGATATTTTGAGGCCAGTTTCATTTACAAAGTTCTAACAACTATGATTTAGCTCTGTCAATGTCGTTTGCTAGCAGTACCATGTCATCGGCGAAAGCAAGACAGTTGTTTTGATTTTTCGGCCTATTTTTACTTTTGGGGGCATTTTTTGAGCCATTCCCTAATTACCATCTCTAAGAGTGCAGTAGAATAATATCAGTGAGAGCCCATCACCTTGGTGCAGTCCTGTTTTGATTTCAAATGGTTAAGAGCTCACCTCTGAATTTTACCTTTGACTTAGTGTTTGTGAGGGCAAGTTTTATCATGTTTATTAATTTGGTATTTAGTCCAAAGTGTCTTAGAATTTTTAATAGCGATTCTCTGTGGCTGCAGTTATAAGCTTTCTTGAAATTTACAAATATAATCATCATGTCTCTGTTTCTTTTCATGTTATAATTTACTATTAGCTTGAGACTCATGATCTGGTCACCTCCTGCAGGGTCTGAAGCCTCCCTTATATTCTCCTAGTTTTTTCCCAAGTTGTAGACCGATCCTTTTGAAGA
This sequence comes from Lycorma delicatula, assembly GCF_047948215.1. Lineage (NCBI taxonomy): Eukaryota > Metazoa > Arthropoda > Insecta > Hemiptera > Fulgoridae > Lycorma > Lycorma delicatula. The sequence continues at coordinate 80,218,078 of NC_134459.1, read as the reverse complement.
TGATTCTTAAAAGAATTTTGTATATAGTGTCTAGGAGTGAGATCCCCTGTAATTGTTAGGGTCTGTTTTGTCCCCTTTTTTGTGTAGCAGATGGAAAGAGGGCTTTCATCCAATTTTTACTGATCACCTGTATGTTTCCAAATCTGTACAGAAGTCTGATCTTCTCTGCTTTGTAATTCTTCATCTAGCCCAGTGCTTGGTAGACCTCTTTTATTATGGGGGGGTTTGTTTTCTGGTGGTGTTGTTAAAAAATACAAAGTACTCCATAAAGTACAATTTTTACCTTCCACTACTAAGAGTGCAACTAAGCTCTTTCTTTCCTGTTTAGCCTCCGGTAACTACCGTTTAGATAATTCTTCAGAGGATGAATGAGGATGATATGTATGAGTGTAAATGAAGTGTAGTTTTGTACATTTTCAGTTCGACCATTCCTGAGATGTGTGGTTAATTGAAACCCAACCACCAAAGAACACCGGTATCCACGATCTAGTATTCAAATCCATGTAAAAATAACTGGCTTTACTAGGACTTGAACGCTGTAACTCTCGAATTCCAAATCAGCTGATTTGGGAAGACGTGTTAACCACTAGACCAACCCGGTGGGTCGCAACTAAGCTCTACTGAACAGAAACATGTTAGATTTAATTGGAAACAAACAAATATATAATCTATCATTGCAATAAGAATGAAATTGGCCCTGAAGTGCACAGAGCAACTCTAAAGAAAGAAAAAATTAAAAGTACTATACCATTATTTGAATAACAAACTGTTTACTTGTTCATTACATGCTACATAGCAATGTGTATCTCAGATACTTAGTAGCAGATAAAATGTCTTCCTAAATCCACAAATAGACTAAGAAGTATTAATTGTTGACAGTTGATTTAGCAGTTAGCTTGCTGACTTCTAAATTAGTTTTCATCAAGTTTGATGCTGGGAATCATATAATATTTCTCGCATATTATTTCAGTTAAGATAATAAAACTATTGCCTGATATTTAGGAAAGGTTGTATTAGCTCACCAAGGTACGTTAAGGGGTAATTAATGTCAATTAAATTACAGTAGTCCCCAATATTTATTATTTTTTCTTTAAAATTAAAAATAAAATTGTACTTAGAGCAAACCAAAATTAACACTTATAGCTTAGGAAAACATAAGGTATATTTTTAGTTATTAAAAATAAACTATAGTATAAAATTACCTACATTATAAATAACAAAATATCAGATGTAATAAAATAAAATTGTAATAGTGAATCAAATTCTATTAATCAGAATATTTTTTTAAATATTTTAATACTAAAATAAAAAAGATAGGAATGTCTGATCGTAGAATTTTAACAATTTGCAGTTGCAAGATTATAATTTATGTAAAATAATCCAAAATGAAATTATTATACATACTGATCGGCATTTTGTAATGTAACTGTACTTGTAAGTTCAATACAAATTTGTCAAGAGCAGTATTTCTGATTTTTCACTTAAAAGCTTTTATAACTAATGACCCATAATTGTCCAGATAACTGAGTTTCTCCATCACCATAAACTAAACATTCTTCAGTTCTGATAACACACAAAAACAGATTATACATAAAGTTATGTACAAAAAAAAACCAGTAGAATAATAAGCTTAATAAAAATAAATACCCCTCAACTTAAAAAATAATTATATCTTACGGATTGTGTAAGAAATGGTTTCATATGCTGTTTAATGTATAAAACAGCTTGCCCTCTCCATTTACCTGGAAGGAATAAGAAAAATCATGAAAAATTCTTAATCAGAATGTCACTAAATATAAAATCAAATGAAAAATACGTTCATATTAGTATGTGAAGTGATAGTAAAAAACAATAAAGATAATAAATAAATGTAAATTTGGTAAAAAAATTAATTGAAATTACCTTGTACACGTTTAAACAAAGAAGAAAAATTAAGATTTTTTTTTTTAATTTTCTGATCAGTGACATCAGAATGCAAATTAAAAGTGTTAGAATAGAATAAGAACATTAGAATAGTATAAAAAAGTTTGTTTGTGTCAGTAAGTAGATAATTATGAATATATCAATCAGCAGCCATAAAAATTTAATTACAGAAAAGTGTTTTAATGTTGGTAGATGTTTAAGTGTTGAAAGATTCCTAGATGATTAATAGAAAATTGGTTATCTTTGTTCTTATCAGTATCTTGAGAAACTAATCTTATAAAAGAGTTTATATATTATTTTTGAACATTATATTATATTGAACATAAAACATTCTCTATTTTGAGGTAGGGAAAATTGAAGTGACCTCAGCTAATTCATGAAGGTATCTGATGACTACTACTATGTATATGTTTTACTTGCTTCAAATTTAGTGTGGTTACTAAATAATTTTTTACTATTAATTTAGTTAGGAACTGTAGTACATATAAATATTGTTTACAAATTTTATGCTCAAGAAGTATTTGAAAGAAACTAATTCAAGAAAGACAAGTTCAAAACCACATAAAACCTAATTGATAACTGGATTTGAATAACCGTTACCAGTATATGCTGATATAATAGCATTGTTTCAGGATTGAGTGGATTAGACCTATTCTACAAACCACCTGAAATCATAAATATAAAAATATCCATTTTTGTCATTCCATTAGTAAAAAATGAATTAACACATGTAAAAATTTATTATAAATACAATTTATTGCTCTCAAATAGATAAAATACGAGGTCTGTAAATAAAGTAATGAGACTAGTTTTTTTGGCAGCCATAGTGGCAACACTGCATAGTTACTAGTAAACATATGATTATATAAACAGTGATTTATATTAAATATTAATATTTTTTAATAATAACTTTTCATGAAATGAGTGCAATAACATTGTGCAATCGAGTTTTGTGTTAAAACTATGAGAATGCTACTGAAACTTTTTCAAAATTGAAAAGAGTGTATGGAGCTTATGTTCTATCTTGAGCCCAAGTTTTTAGGTAGTTTAAAGCATTTTCAGATGCCCAGAAATCAGTTGCAGACAATCTATGCCCTGGAAGATTAACTTCAAAAATTGACAACAATGTTGAGTAAATCAGAGACTTGGTACAGTACAACCAGCAATTAACTGTCAGAATGATTGCAGAACAATTGAATTTGAACCATACACAGTCTATCAAATTTTGACAAACAAATTGTACATGAAAAATGTTTGTCCAAAATTGGTCCAAAAAACCTCACTGTTGAACAGAAAAACTGGGTGGAAGTGTGCTGTGATCTTCTAGGGGTAATTAAAACTGATCCTGATTTTCTAAAAAATAGTATTGCTGGTGATGAATCTTGGATATTGAATACGACCCAGAAACAAAATGCCAGAGCAAGGAGTGACACACTTCAAACTCACCACTTCCAAAAAACAATAATGACCAAATTAAAACCATCCTAATTTGTTTCTTTGATAGTAATGGCATTGTCCAAAAGGAATTTTTGCCTACAGGACAGACTGTAAATCAATATGTTTACACTGAAATTCTTGAAGAACTGCGGAAAAGAGTTGCCCGTGTGAGACCAGCCATCAAAGACAAACTGGATGCTGCATCATGACAATGAATCTTGTCACACTGCACTCAATGAGTTTTTGACAAAGAAAAACATTCCTGTAGTTTCTCAACCCCCTTATTTACCTGACTTGAATCCTTTTCCTGTTCCCAACTTTAAAAAACATCTTGAAGTACATCATTTTGGAACAGTAGAAAACATAAAAAAAATTAACCATTCATCTGAAGGATATAACGGTTTCTGAGTTCCAACACTTCTATGAAGAGTGGGAAAACCGTTTGTCGTTGCATGGCTTCCCAGGGGAAATATTTCAAAGGTGATAGAGGCCATGTATAATTTGATTGTAAATAATTAAATTATAAATACCAAAATACAAGATTTATTAAAAACTTTATAATGACTAAAAAAACTAATATTGAATTCACTGTAAGTTAAAAATAGAAAAATCTATTTACACAGTTCACTTTCTACAAGTATTATTTACTTTTACTGTTTATAAAAGAACTACCCTACACTTTATGAATGAATAGAATACTGTAATTTTCACTCCTGTTCACAAATAACTCACTGAACAACTTCTTGTTTTCAACCACTGTCCAAATTGGAAGATTTGTAATGCATTCTTCACTTATTATCAAACACTAGCCTTTATTGCATTCTGCACCAAATTCGAACTTAAAAAACTACTAACTGTCACTTTGCTGGTCCCTGACAGTATTTATACCTCAGATCTTAAACCTCTAGGACTAAACTGTCCTTTTGATTATTCAAGCATAATAATTTTTATTTTCCAAGGGGTCTTCTACACTTTTCTATAAATCCTTTTCTAGAAAGGACCTTTGTGGTTCCTTCTAGATTCTACCTTCTTTCTCAAACTGTTACAATATAAAATAAAAAATCAATATAACGTAAAAGATAAATAAACTTGTAATTAGTAATTTTACAACTATTCCCTTTTTAAATTTTGCTGATTACTATGCTTCTGCTATTTGCTGTCTTTTGTCCTTGTTAAAAAAAAAAAATACTCTGAAGCAAATTCTTATTGTCAAGAAACAATAGGAAACTAATATAATTAAATTTATGTTTTGTTTGAAATGAATATTATTATTGTTTTTTTATAATATAAAGTACATTCTGTATGAAAATATAAATATATACCTGCAATTGCTAGTAAACAAATAATTCAAAATCTGCTTACTGTTTATTTTGTACTTGGCATAAATCTAAAAGCTTTGTGAATTAAGATATGATTGGTCAAATAATCTATATAATTTCATATTTAACATGTGATTGTCAAACTAATGGATGATTTAATTCATCTTATAAGTTGTTACATTCACTCCCAGTTTTATTAGCTTTGTACATTTAAATTCTTGAAATGTGATAAATAATAAGCCTAACAAGGATTTTAACCTGCAACTTGCTGTACAAAAGACAGAGATGTATCACTCAGCCAAATTGGTTGATTCATTTGAAATTTTCTGTTAGTCATACTCCCTAGCTGTGATTTCACAAAAAATTATTGACATTAGTATTTGTTAAATCTTTTTTGTATCTGTCTGTCCTTTGGTAACTCCTGGAAATTGACAGCTTGTGTATTAATTTTAAAATCACCACTGTGATGGAGTTTGTCTTTCATATGTAGGTTCTGGATTCAAATCCTTACAGATGAAAAAGTCCTTACACATTATAAAAAAATATTATGTAAGATAGGGCAATTAGTTAGACATTAGTTCATTGTTGTCATAAACAAAGAATAAGTCAAAACAAAGTAGTTCATAAATAATATTTTGTTGTGCTAACTTCAAAGCTGTATTAATTATTCTGTTAATTTCCATTCAGAATTTGGTGGAAACAATATTTTCTGTTTTCAGTCATTTAAAGCAAAATAAATAAAACATTTCACACCTAAGATAAATAAATTTACATTATTTTTTAATAAATTCTTTACAATTACTTTTCGTTTTTTGTAACTGTACAGGAAGAAACCTTAGCACAATAAATCGTTATTGAAGTCGAGTTATTCTACTTTCTCTTGTTACTATAGCAGAAGTGGCATTGTTTATGACTAGTTATTTTATTACTAAATTAATTTAATTGTGGTTCACGTTATATTTTTAAAACTATTGAATCCCAGCAAATAATTACTAGAGTTGTTTAAAAAAATACTCATTAAAAACTGAGTACTTATTATATACTTAAAAATTAACATTACTTTAACTTTCAACAAAATTAAAATATTTGCGGTAAAAATGGCGGTCTACTAGTAGCATAAAATGACATTTTATTTATTTATCGAAATAATTAATAAACATTTCATATGAAAAGGTTTTATTTCATATCGCTTTGCAATATTAAAATAAGAATATAAAATATTAACGCTGATTTTAGTAATTTATATTTACTTCACATATTCGGGTGGGGGTAGCATCCATTATATGAGCTGTTCTTGTCTGCACCTGAGATTTCCGTCGCGAAGTATGCAGGTGTGAAATGATGGCTCTATCTGAAGTTTGCGGTGTCGGTTCTCTGTTAGGAAGAAGTAAAAATCCATTTAGTCAGGTAAGAATCTTAGCATTTATATATTTTGCTTAGGTATGCTTTGTTTTTAACTTGTGACGACGATATTATTAGGAGCTGTCCTGGAATTGGACAGGATAGGCCTATTTGCCACCTCAGACATTTTTGTTAGTCGTCGAATGAGGTGGCAGTTTTGACAGTTACGTGAACAAAAGCGTCAGAATGCAGTTTAAATTTGGTAATTTATGTATTTTGTTCATTATGACCCAAATATTTATGTCTGCGTATGATGCCATAATTATTTTTTTAAATGAGGGCAAAGTAGGCATCTTGTTGGCACCCAGTTGATCGTACACTGTTTAGTTGCATTATCGAACTTGTTACTGTTTCGGATTTGTTTTACATTTTTTTGTTTTTTTCTATTTTTCAGATTTTTTTTTTTAATATTACATTACAGAATTATTTTTATTTCAGAGGTTTGGTACTGAAATTTTCTTCAATCTGTCATTTACGAGTATATGTTGCAGTTTTCGTTGTTTTTCCAGAAGTTTTTTAAGTGTTATTTCTTTTTTTTACAGCTGTCTGAATTCTGGAGAATGAAATATTGAAAAACAATTTTTGATACTTTTCTTCTTGATAGACATTTAATGTAACAATTTTGTATCGCCAGCTATTTTGAAAAACCTATTAAGTCTGTTCCACTTATTTGTAAACATATATATTAGTTTTAATATAATTTTATTGTGTATTGCATCTTGTTTATTTGTAGTGAGACCTTTCCTTCAGTTATGATGTTCTATCATTTTATGGTTAATACCATATAATAATGAAACAGACCTATGTTATGATTATTAAATATAGTATTATGAATGACAAATTTTTTTTAACTAATATTAAAATCTAGATTAATAAAATGTTAATCGTTAAACTAATTGAAAAATTATGTATGTTTGTATCAAAACCAAAAGTTATGTTGCACAATTTAACATAGAGAATAGATGTTTGCAATAATGTAATTTACATTTAGTGTAATAGGAATGGTGTATTTGCTTTTTACCTTATACATTTCCGAAATATTGGTATAATTACCTTTCTAAAATATATTTCAAGTTACTGACCAGTAATGTAGAGTAGTTAGATAAGTAAAACTATTTTTTCATGGTACTTTTGTCATGTCATGGAAATTGTTTCTGTAATTTATAGTCGTTCTTTATTATTAGGGTTTCTTTATATGTATCTTTCTTTTTTAGAATAAATCTTTACTTAAGAGATTCATTGTCATATGTAAATTCATTCATTGGTAAATAACATGTTATTTGTGATGTATGATGTGCTGTTACTTATTGCTATACATTGCATCAGACTGTTAAACTTTTCTTTTTTTTTTCATAGTGTCCCCAACTTAAATTGCACAAGAAGAGTTAATCTCTTAAATAATATTTTTATTTTTTTCTTTGGACATATTATTTTCATTAGTATTTTGCTTTCTAAAAGGTTCTGAATGAAAGTTTTAGTTTACTTTTAGTTAACTATTAAATTTAGATAGTTATGTTAATGGGAGGCCACTTGATTTACGCTGTTTTTAAGTATTGTTGGTTATTGTATTTAATTTACTTTTGTTATTATATTATAAAAATAATAAGTTGTATGCAATTTGTATATTTAATGTTGATTAGACAAGGTTAGTGAGCATAAGTTATGCGGGTAGATTATATTGATTCTGTGTTCTGATGAATCCTATATTTATCAACATAACTTACACTTCTTCATCTTAACCAATTAATGTTACATGTACAAATCATACAAAATAATATTTAAACGTACAAAATAAAAACAAAAAACAGCAGTACTTAAAAACAGTGCAAATTGAGTGCCCCCATTAACATAATAGTGGCAGAATTTGCTATTTGATTATAATACAAAAGTTATATTATTTAATTTTATGCTTTTCTAGGGAGATAATGCAAGAAATGAACAAAATATGGGTTCTTTTTCTCCATGGCAGTACAATACATCAAACATGAATACAGACTACTTACAGGTAAATACTTTTATTATTCTTTTAATTGTTCTTTTGATCAATTTTGAGTTATTTCTTTAATGAAGATTTTTGTAGGTTGTATTATACTCAATGTATTCACATTGAGTATGTATATATACTATGCAGATATAAATTGTTTTTGTGCATTCATCTCTCACTGTATGTATCTTTTGAAATTATTTGTGCATACATAGAAAAACCTGCATATATAGAAAAACTAAAATTTTGTTTATGAACTTGTGTAGTTGTTGCATTGTGTTTTATTCTTTTGTATATGATTTTCAATCATTTATAATTTTTGCAATTTCATTGCATCCTAAAAATTCTTCTTTGAAAAAGTTGCAAAAAGGTACCCATTTTTTAATTACTGCATAATCTAACCCAACTTTACATCCAGGTGAAATTTGCTGAAAAATCCTTAAATATGCCTTATTAAATGCTTAATAAGCCCAATTGTTTTTTCATTATTTTTAGGCAATTTAGACCATCTGGTTTCCACTTATTGGACTTTTTTTTTAAGTATGTTCTATTTCAGTCAAGTGATAAAAAATTATATGAGTGGTACATTGTAATTTTCATAAGAAAGTAATTAGTCAGCATCTTATTTTATGAGATTTATATTCTTATTTTGTTAATTGATTAACAGATCTTTTCTCTCCACAGCTGCTTTTTTCTCAAGGAACATTAGTTGTAATGATTAGTTAAATCAAAATCACTCCTTAAGTTTTCTTATTCAGCTTATCAAAACCAAATACACTAGTTTTTTCCATTTTTAGTTGCATGACTGAAGTGGCCCTTGAAAAATGGCTGATTAATGGAAAATGAACAATTTTTTCAAAAATTTCCCGATTGAGTGAGGATAGTGAGAAAAGATTGGTTATTAAACAGTTAATAGTGCAGATTTTTAGAATTTTTTTGTTAGTTTAACACAGATTGAGCCAAATTCCATAAAAAAGTAGATAATCAAATTAACATAAATAATAAGCTACACCATCAATGATTATTTGCATTTTATGAAGGAAGTTATAGAATTTTGAAATTGTAAAGATATAATGCAGCAATTAAATTCATTATTCATAGGTATATAAGTACTTGGTACTTACATATTAATGCCACCGCAGCGTTAATACGTAATTTCCACCAAAATCAGAATTTGGTGGAAAATGGACCAATATAGAGTTTAACATAGATTCAAAACAGTCTCTATTAATTTTAATAAATGGTTATTTATATTTATTTATTTTATAAATATAACTTAACCTACGCTCGCTTCGCTCGCTAACCTTGACTAATTAACACCGTAATTTTTTGAGTATTTATTTAATAAATTCAGTAATTATTGCAATTATTTATTATTTAAATAATCAAAACACCCCTGTTAATTAACACTTCGATTGACTACTTTGTTTTTAAATATAGCTGTAACTGCGGTGGCGTTAATACGTAGGTACCAAGTTCTTTCTCCAAGATTTGAACTTTTCAAGTAATAGGTTAGTTACTAATAGTATGGAAAAAACATGCTAGACTTTATTCTTAGATTTTAATTATAACTAAAAATTAGGTTTATTTGAAACCATATAATATGTTCTTCAGGCTTGAGATTGATAAAATTTTAAAAAAAATTTGCAGAGATTGTTTGTAAAAACATTGACTTAAAAAGGATTTATTCTTTGTGATAAGTATCTCATCAGTTATTTATACTTGTAAAACAGTGTTTGTAAACAGCTTCTTCATTGAAATCTAATGTTGTTAATTAACAAGTCTATCTACTTTTCCAATATATACCTTATGTTTCTGACTTTCTGATTTATTTAAGCAGTTTAATTTTTGTAATAAGTAAAGCAAAAATGATTGTTTAGTGGAGTAATTAAACAACACCATTTTCTCTTAATGTTCATTAAATCGTGTTTTGATTTTTAATGAATTTAAAATAAAAGTATGTATGTGATAATAAGAGGTCGGTAACAAAACTAACGTTGTAAAATGTTTCACTAACATTATTAATATTGTTCATATTTCTAGTGAAAACATTATTTGCTGGTGTAAATATATTCTATTACAAAGATATGGAAGGGTTGTCCAAAAACTAACTTATGTTTTGAAATAAAAAATAAAATGAAAAAAAATAAATTTTATTATATACATTTGTAAGGAACAATCTTAAACTATTTTTCTACATAATTGCCATTTAAATTGAGGCACTATTCATAACGATGTACAAGCTTTTCAATTCCTTCTCTGTAAAAATCTGCCGCCTTTGATTTTTGGCATCCATCTTGCACAAAATTTGTGATAACCAAGCTTCCCTGATATAATTTCATGCAGTAAACTTTGTGAAATTTGGGGGAAGTGAAGCGAGAGTTCCATAATCGTAATGTGGTGATTTTCATGAATTTTATCATTGATTTTCATTGTCAGTTCATCAGTTACAAGGCTAGGCCGACCACTGCGGTCTTCATCATGAACATTGGTGTAGCCATTTTTAAACTGAATGCACCACTGCCTCACTCCACCTTCACTCATTATTCTATCTCCATACATCTCATAAAGTTGCCAATGAATTTCAATTGGTTTGAGATTTTTGACCAGTAAAAACCTAATCACTGAACACACCTCACAACTCTCATATTTCAATAATTCACAATGAACAAAGTAGAAAAATCACAGTCCACATGCTATCACAACTTGATGCATACTGAGTGTAGAAACATTTTGACGCCAACATGGCAGTTCTATCCCCACCCTTCTCCACACTAGGCACAAACATAAGTTACTTTCTGGACACCCTCATAGATAGAATTGTGCAAGTAATATTTTTCTGTAAAAATTTGTTTTGGATTACGAATTTCATTTCATCAGGATTGTTTGCAACATACTTTAGAACTAATTCACCATTCTCAAAAGTGAAATTAAACATTGTTTTCTTATATTCAAGTGCTTCTTATGAAGTACGTAACAGTTTTCAAGTATGACAGAGAAGTTTTCCAGTACAAAATTTGTTTCATGATACAAGAAGGAAAATGTTTTACTAAATTTAACCTTAGTCTTAGAAACTTAGGTATAATGAGCTTATGTATTTTTTGTTAAGGGTTGTTGAATAAAAAAAAAATTTCTAAGATTAGTCTAAGTAGAATTTAAGTGGTTTGGACTTTAAACTTAATTGGTTTTTAAGCCAGCCTTTCATTTTTAATTCTTTTTAAGTGTATTGCATTACTTGTTAGTTAAAAGTTGCTTTTCTTTGTTTTTTATAAGCACTATTTTTAAAAATAAATAACAATACAAGTGTTTTGCAGGTGTTTTTTTCATTTTTCATTTATATTTAATTGCAGCTTCCCTTTTGTATTATTTACTTTAATTCAATTTTGATTTGAATAATACCTTCTGTATCTGTTTAATTTAACTATGGAACCACACAACTTTTTTCTTTTCTTTTACTAAAATTAATTTTGTAGGGCAATGTATTTGCAAAACTTTTATATATGTGATAATATATTAAGATATACTTGGAACAAAAATAATTCTCGTGAATGTTCTGTACTAGAACATCAATTATTTATTATGGAGGCATATTAAAACTATGAATTTATTTTTAGGTGTATGGAATTTTGAGGATATTATGCATGATATTTGAGGGTTTTTTGCATTGTGGTACTATAAATCTTAATTTCTGCTTTAAAAAACATTAGGGATCAATAAAGTATACTTATGCAAAAATTCACCATCAGTTCTTGTCAGTCAGATTACTAAGTAGTGCATTAGGATGAGAATTGTCATTTAGTATAGACACAGACATTTATTTCTCAGTTGAAGACATAATAACTACTAGTTTTGAATTCTTTTGACTTTTAATTTATTTAATATTTCCGTATGAACAATAGGGCACATAAGTGTGCTGTGGCTCTACTTTTGCATAGCTACTGTGATTTGACTGACATAGTTCTTGAATATTACATAAATGAAAATGACAAGTAATTTTGCAGATAGATTATTCAAACCCACCTGGTTGGTCTACTGGTAAATTCTTCATCGCAAATAAGCTGATTTCGAAGTCGAGAGTTTTAAGGTTCAAATCCTAGTAAAGGCAGTTACTTTTATACAGATTTGAATACTAGATCATGGATACTGTGTTCTTTGGTGGTTGGGTTTCAATCAACCACAAATCTCACTAATGGTCGACCTGAGTCTGTACTAGACCAAACTTCATTTACATTGATCCTCTAAAGTAGTACCTTATAATAATGGTTTCGTAGACTAAACAGAAAAAGAAAGATCAGCATTTATACAACTATGACATGTTATTTATTTTAACTGTAGCATGTACTGTGTATGTTGCATAATATTTATTTATTTTAATTATTTTGCAGTTACTTTTTCGATTTAAATTTATTTTTTGATTCTATAACTGTTTATTTACTATACATTTCTACTTTTTAAGTACTATGTCATTCATTCGTGGTTTTTATCATTCTATTATTACAGAACTTAAGTGCTAGTAATGATTATTGTATAATTATTATATTATTTTATCAAACATTATAACCACTGTATCAAATAAAGTTACATAATATTATTATGTCTGTTTTGACTTTTTTTTTAATTCTTCATTATTATCTTAATTTCACAGAATGGAGGTACCAATGGCGATTTGTTAGACACAGGACATCAGCAAAGTAACAGTATGGTACATGACATTGTAGCAAAAATTCTTGATGATGATACAGTGGGGTATGTCGTCATTTATTTGCGTACACTTAAGATTTGAGTACATGATAAATTGTTTCACTCATTTATTTCTTTCCTATAAAAAAATGTAAAATCTGTTAAAAGATTTTGCAAGCCGCTATTGTTAATTATAAGATTTACATTCCTATTGTTTATGATAATCACAGTATTTAAGTTTTTGCTTGTGATTTCTGTTAAAATAGTATGTCATTGTTGTAATAAAAAAAACAAAGCATTTATTTTGTTACAGATTTTATTTAGAATAAAAAAAAAGAAGTTCACTCTTATAAAAAATCACATGATATTGATGCTATGAACCATTCATTATGTTTTTTCTTAATGGTCCAGTATAAAAATGAAGACAATTTGTGATATTTCATTAAGAAAGTGGCAGTTAATTAAAATATTTCAATTAAGTGAACATAATTTTGAACTCAGTTTTCAATATTAGTTAACTATAACTGTTCTATATACACAATGTTGGTCATGGTAGTAAACATAGAAGATGAATGTGTACCTAGTATGTAGTGTGTCTATCTATTTTAAATACCTTGAGTATTCAGTGGAATTCATATTTGAGTACACTAGAGTCAAACATTACATGTTCCAAAAAATCAAAAATTTAGGTGGTAGTGCTTTCCTTTAGTATTTGTGTCGTAGAATTCAATTTTGTCAGTGCTTAGAATTAGAATTTGCTATTTCATATGGAAAATGGTGGCTAAAGTTGACTGTTAGTGCCAAAAGTAGTAAGTTCCTTCAGAATATGTTAGTTTTCACACCAGCTGTACTGACAGCCAATCAGAGGCCGTCATTTAAGCTAATGAGATATCAAGGTTTGTTGATTAGTTTGGTTTTGTATGAGTTGTTTCTCTGTGTAGTTTTTTATACTTATTATTTTAACAATTATTTTTTTTTTTGTCTTAAGTCATTTGACTGGCTTGATGCAGCTCTCCAAGATTACCTATCTAGTGCTAGTCGTTTCATTTTGGTGTACCCCCTACATCGTACATCCCCAACAATTTTTTTTACATATTCCAAATGTGTGCCTGCACAATTTTTTCCTTCTATCTGACCCTCTAATATTAAAGCGACTATTCCAGGATGCCTTAATATGTGGCCTATAAGGTCTGTCTCTTCTTTTAACTGTGCTTTTCCAAATGCTTCTTTCTTCATCAATTTGCCGCAACACCTCTTCATTTGTCACTTTATCCACCCACTTGATTTTTAACATTCTCCTATAGCACCACTTTTCAAAAGCTTATGATCTTTTCTTCTCATCAAGTTTTACTTCCATATAAAGCAATGCTCCAAACATATTACTTTCAAAAATCCTTTCCTGACATTTAAATTAATTTTTGATGTAAACAAATTATATTTTTGACTGAAAGCTTGTTTCGCCTGTGCTATTTGGCATTTTATATCACTCCTGCTTCGTCCATCTTTAGTAATTCTACTTCCCAAATAACAAAATTCTTCTACCTCCATAATCTTTTCTCTTTCTGTTTTCACATTCAGCGGTCCATCTTCATTGTTTCTACTACATTTCATTACTTTCGTTTTGTTCTTGTTTATTTTCATGCGGTAGTTATTGCATAGGACTTCATCCATGCCGTTCATTGTTCCTTCTAAATCCTTTTTACTCTTAGCTAGAATTACTATATTATCAGCATATCGTAGCATCTTTATCTTCTCACGTTGTACTGTTACTCTGGAACTAAATTGTTCTTTAACATCATAACTGCTACTTCTATATAATGACTAAAAAACAACGGGGATAAGGAGTATCCTAGTCGGACTCCCTTTCTTATTACGGCTTCTTTCTTATGTTCTTCAATTATTACTGTTGCTATTTGGTTCCTGTAAATGTTAGTGATTGTTCTTCTATCTCTATATTTGAACCCTAATTTTTTTAAAATGCTTTAACATTTTATTCCAGTCTACGTTATCGAATTACCTTTTCTAGGTCTATAAATGCCAAGTATATTGGTTTGGTTTTCTTTAATCTTCCTTCTACTATTAATCTGAAGCCTAAAACTGCTTTCCTTGTCCCTACACTTTTTCTGAAACCAAATTGGTCTTCTCCTAATACTTCTTCCACTCTCTTCTCAATTCTTTTGTACAGAAAGAATTCTGTACAAATCTTAACTAGAAAGTTAAGATTTTTGATGCATGGCTAGTTAAGCTAATTTGTCTGTATTCTTCTCATTTATCTGCTCCTGCTTTCTTTGGTATCACAACTATTACACTAAATTAAATTCAGATCTCAGTATTGTTTCTCTCTCCTTTCATCCTCTTAGACTTCCTCATCTTCCTTTATAACACCATTTTCTAATTAATTTCCTCCGTATAACTCTTTAGTATATTCCACCCACCTATCGACTTTGCCTTTCGTATTATAAATCGGTGTACAATCTTTGTTTAACACATTAGTAGATTTTAATTTATGTACCCCAAAATTTTCCTTAACTTCCTGCATGCTCCATCTATTTAACCAATGTTCATTTCTCTTTCCACTTCTGAACATTTTTCTTTAATCCACTCTTCTTTCACTAGTTTGCACTTCCTGTTTATAGTATTTCTTAATTGTCTATAGTTCCTTTTACTTCTTTCATCACTAGCATTCTTATATTTTCTACGTTCATCCATCCGCTGCAATATATCGTCTGAAATCCAAGGTTTTCTACCTGTTCTCTTTGTTCTGCCTAAGTTTGCTTCTGCTGATTTAAGAAACATTCTCCCATTCTTCTTCTACATTTTCTACTTTATCTTTTTTACTCGGACCTCTTGCAATGTCCTCCTCAAAAATCTTCTTTACCTCCTCTTCATCAAGCTTCTCTAAATTTTGATTTTATCCTTATTACAATGATTTTATTGCTAAGCATTTTGAAATACTTTACTCTCTTCCCTATCTTCTTGTTCATTACAAAACCTACTCCGGCCTGCCCTTTATTTGAAGCTGAGTTAATTATTCTAAAATCACCTGACCAAAAGTCGTTTTCCTCTTCCCACCAAACCTCGCTAATTCCTATTACATCTACATTTATCCACTCCACTCTCCTCCCTATCTTCTTGTTCATCACGAAACCTACTCCTGCCTGCCCATTATTTGACGCTGAGTTAATTACTCTAAAATTACCTGTCCAAAAGTCACCTTCCTCTTCCCACCGAACCTCACTAATTCCTACTATATCCACCTTCATCCTACCCATTTTCCTTTTTAAATTTTCTAACCTACCAACCTTTTTTTAGACATCTAACATTGCTCCAGCTCATGTTATTTTTTAATTTTCTGGTGACCCCTTCCTTAGTAGTCCCCACCCAGAGATCCAAACAGGGGGACTGACTAGTTTACCTCTGGAATATTTTACCAAGGAAGACGCCTCCATCGTTGCTATATAAAAATGCAGAGAGCTACATTTTCTTGGAAAAAAAGCAGCTGTAGTTTTCCATTGCTTTCTGCTGCGTAGTACTCAGAGGACTGAGTGATGCTGATATGGCTGTTTGTCGTCCTGACCTACGCCCTTAACAACTACTGAAAGAGCTGCTGCCCTTTTTCAGGAATCATTCCTTAGTCTGACTCTCAACAGATTCTGATATGGTTGCACCTTCGGTTCAGCTACTCTGTATCACTGAGTACTCAAACTTCCTCACTAACAGCAAGGTCTCATGAATGTAGAGTATACATTTTATAAAATACCTAAAGTTATTTAAATTAATAATGGAACGTGTTGTGGTAGTCTGCAACTATAGCTCCAAAACATATAAATAAAGTGGAAATAGTTTTTCCTATTACTGGGGATACCCAGGGTTTTCTACTCACCCAATCGAGTATTTGGGAAAATCGAAAAGGAATTTAAAAGAGTAGAGGCAGTTTCAAATTGTTTTTGAATTAATATCAAATTATCCTGAACTATAACATATTGGAAAAGATTTAGATGTGGCAGATTTTCGAAGTGCTGCTAAAACTGGTTTAAATAATGCATGTAAGTAACTGACACTTTAAAATATTACAAGAAGGCACATTTTTGTAAAGTGAAATAAAAGTCAAACAAAAGTTTTAATTAGAGAAGTCTCTTATAAGGCAGATGCATGTGTTTACTGGTTACTTTTTAAAAAGAATGCTAGTAAATTTAACTTAAATCCAGTAATTGTAGAAAAAATAAGAGATTGTACCCATAATATTACAAAACGTGGAAGAAAGCCTCTTTTGACTGCACATTTCGGTCCTAAATGGAAATCTTTAAGCAGATTTACAATTTTTATATCCTGATAACACTAAAAAAGTCGAAGTTTGTGTGAACAGGTGGAAGATACGTGTGAATTTATTTTGAAATGATATTATTTTAAAAACTTAGTTTCTTTCATTATTTTTGTTGATAAATGTTACAGTAGGCATAATGTAACAATCAAAATATTTTTTTACTTTTTAATTATTTTCATCTTGTAGTTTTTCTTTAGTTTATCTTAACAATAAAAATGATTCTGCTTCATTACTGACAGATTTTCAACTTCATTATTGACAATATTATTGTTTTTTGCATCAGAACTCACCAGTTCCAATACAGTAATTGTCAAAACTAACTTGTTCCAAATTTAATTCAGAAATATATTCTTTACAGAGAAAACTGACCATTTTAATTACAGAATTGAACATGGTTGTGGTATATTTTAAAGTGAAACAGTTTATTGCACTTTTTATATTGTATCTAGATAACAAATTTCTACCTAAGAATTACTGATGATGCTAATTTAATTTAACAAGCCGTGTGGAAATTGTGTTAAAAATTTTATAGAAATAAAAACAGAGAAAAAGTAAGTATAGTGATTGAAATGTTGCACCAAAAAGGCTTACAGAATATTAGAAAAGATGAAAAATACTGCTACTACAAAACAGCTGAGTTTGGTTGTAACCACACTGTGGCACATCAGTGGTGATTGGATGAATCAGTTTTTTGGACTTTTTACAATTTTTCATTTTTTCATCAACCAATTGTTGATGCACACATCCTCCCCCTCTAGGGGTGCATGAAACTGATTTAAGACAGAAGGGTAATTTAAGAAGGATTTAATTTTTAATTTTATTTAAAGACTGATTTAAGAAGGATAGGTTTATCAGTAGTACCACATTTGTTATGGAGGTTTGTGTTAATGGTGTCTTATGAATATTGTACAACCATTGTCTTTCGTTAGTTTATATATAGGAAGATTTAGTAGATATTAGATTATAATAATAGTTAATTTTTACAAAACTGTCATGTTGTGTGGTATATTCAGCCTATCAGAGTAATGATAGACAATGGTAGCAACTGTAAAAAAAACAGTGGTAATTAAAAGTGTTTTACTCAAAATCTCTCATAAAATTGTGTATTAGTCATTGCAGATTTCTTAATTCCCCAACTAGATCACAGGACAAGGCAAAATATGTGCCATATGTGTGCTTTTTTTTCATTTTTTTACATTGATGAATTTATTTATTTATTCATTGATGAATTTATTTATGAAAGTTCATATTAATATCAGAAAGGTATATGAGCTCAAAAACTGCAAAAAAATAAATTAACCTGTGATTAGACGTATGAATTTAGGCCTATGCAGTCAACATGAAAAGATAATTTTGATAGGCACTTTATTATTACTTCATATGATATCTCAGAAGATAGTACCAAGCTATTAATTTAAACTAATATTAATACTTTGCAAATGTTTTCAATTATTTTATTAAAAGCAAAAAAATACTTTTTTTTTAAAGATGTTTTCATTAAAGATGTTTCATATGGGGTATGCCAGGATGGAAGTAGGTGAAAATTTCACAGGTAGAATAAACTTTATACTTTCAGTCATCTGACTGAAAGTCAGATAACTTCACTAACTTTCTTTATACTTAATCTTTTAATATATGTTACGTTAGTGGTGGTCACTACAGGGGCTAAGAAAGAATTTTTTTTTAATCGATTAACATTATGGTAATTGTGAACTTTTCCAGTTTTACATCATAGATGCCAGAAGCTTCAAGTAGGCATTTTACTTAATTCTTAATATTGTGTTTTTATTCTAAACTGTTGTTCAACAATTCTAAATTATTTTATTTTGATGAATTTGCTTTCTAGACAGAAATAAAATGAAAATGTGAACTTAAATCTCATAATTTAAAAATATGTCAAATAAATTTTTTTGGTGTTTTGTTAAAACTAGATATATTTTACAGCATTGGAACTGGTAGCAGTGACCTGTTTTCTAGTTGTTACTCCTCTATGGGCAGTTCACTTGGAGGTTTATTCGATAAACAGCAGACTCAGCAACAGCAGCCACATATTGATACGCATAATAGGCCATTTGTAAGTACTGTTTAGATTAAAGAATTTTAAGTAAAAAGAAAATAATGTATGAATTTTCCTTTACATTAAGAAATGCACATGCTATTTATGAAGCATTTCTTCAAAATGTAATATATTATTTCAAGATCTCAGATTTTGTTATAAAAATACGAAGTGCAGTTTGTCACAAAATTCTTTGCATGGAACCAAGTTTTTGGTTTTTTTTTCCAGGATGGTCTTCATGAAACCATCATGAAGAAGCTTATTAGAGTAAACTCTAATAAATTTGACAGGGCCATGGTATTTCTATTATAGAAAGATTTTGTTAAGAGGGATGTCTTAATATACTTTATTTTTAAAGTTAAAAATTTTTTCAAGTTGCATACTGTTGTTTTTACGGGAAATATGCTAATGTCTAAGAAAATAAATAAAATTAGGTTAAATTAAAAATATGTGTAAAACTGTAGGATTGTAAACCAGGTTATTTGCAGAGAAACATTTTATAAACGGATATTGAACACTAAACACTTTTTAATTTATATACAATATTTAAAAAATGGCTAAAGTTTAATTTTAAGATTTTTAACATTGCTTTCTTAAAAACCATAATTTGCTTAAAAAAATCATTAAACGCTTTTTAATTGCCTTCATTTACTGTACTTTTCTTATATCAGTATTGTACAGTATAGTTATCTAAATATTATCTTCATTGGTTTCACTTTCTCTGTGGATACTTTGCGCAGTTGAATGTCAGTATGATTTTCATCTTTACTCAAATCTTTTTCACTACCCAATTCGACATCATTGCCATCTAAATATTCATATTCAGAGTCACTTTCAGCACCAAATTCTCTGTTCCAACTCTCATTTTCCAAAATATGTTTGAGTTCTTCTAGGGATAATTTCTTTTTAACATTAAATCATTGTCTGTTTGACTGAGACGGACCTGGGATTTCACAATCAGCCATTATGAAAATAACGGAAAAACCTTGGGACCACAAATAATTTTGTAACTAAGTATTCAACTAACACACTACATAAAGGTTAACAGCTGAACTGAAAGGCCAGCATAAGCAAAATGCCTTCCAAATGATGTATGCATAGGCCGACAGTCCTTGATATAACTGCCTAGTAGCACCATTGGCAGCTGTGGCACTCAACATGTTAAATGTTTAATTCATTCGCTGATAACAGATTGTCGCGTTCAATATCTTCAGAAACTTTTTCTGCTTAGTGAAGACTGGCATGTCAAACAAGGATTTTATTGTTTCAACTATAGCAGGTCCCAAACCTTTTGAAAAATGCAGATGGCATGATACAGGCTAAATGTGAAAGAAGCAAAGGAATCTGTACTAAGCTCTTGACTTGTTGGTTTGTCCTTGTTAAATAAGAGATAAGAAAGTTATAAAATTCTTAGAAGAAGGAACAAAGCTTTTACAGTCTATTGTAATTTGTTTCTATCCAGAGTTCAGATATTTTTCCATAACCTCAAAAAATGGTCAAGCCCATTGATTAAAAAATATTTGTGGATACATATTTTTCCGATGTAGGAAAATGTTTACTTTTTATTTCAAATAATCAAGTGTCTAAAATCATTGATGTAGGAATTGTAAAGGGACCAAATCTTTCATTACAGAGAGATTTTTCTTAAGATTATAAAGCGAATTTATGCATTTATGCACATTATACATGTGCACACGTGTACACACACTTTTTTCCACTACTCACGGTTGCTTTTGTAGTTCTAATTTTTCCTCACTGTGTTAATTATATTCATGGATTGTTTAGATTAATGTTTACATTAATCATTGGTTGTTCTGAACTTTTTTGTACACAGGCTGAGGAAATTTTTAGGTAATTTTCTTTTCCAAAGCAATTTATTCATTAGTGTGCAGGAAGAAAGGCAAATAATATGAAAAATAAGGTAAAAGAGAGCGGTAAGCTTTTTGTTTTATTACCGATTGAGTATTTGAGAAATTAAATTTTGTATTAAATGATTGTATTTTATAATAAATTATTTTCATATGTCTATATTAACATTAATAACCCATGGTCTTAGTTTCCTGTAATCAGGGCTACGTTGTTAACAAGACTTCATTCGTCATTATCCATATTGTAAGAATACAGTGTCATAGGAATGTTGAGGTTTTTTGCAGCAATTTGTTATAAGTTCAAGAGAAGAGAAAGTGAGGACAGGGAACAGGTAGATTTAAATCTGGAATTTTTTATTTTTACCTTTTTCCTCTTTGTGGTTGTGCACAAATTACAGTACCATATTGTTACCCAGGATGTAAAGTAAAGGTAGTTTTCGTAGTGAGACTACAGACTATATTAAGCAGATTCCATGAAGATGTAAGTCATATTTTAAGCTTGAAATGATTAGCAAAACAATATATACATTGTATAATACTTAAATATTTGTTGTGTTGTTTTTGCTCTATGAGTAATGTTTTTTTTGTTTTATACATTCAGGTTCTTTCATTTTATTTTGTTCAGTGTTTTAAAAGTGCATTATTATATATTTTTCTATATAAAACTCTTTTGTTTGAAATCACAGTCTTTTGTCAAAACTGATATTTTTAAGTAGATAGATGATGTGAAAGTATCAGTTTATCTGAATAAGAGTTTTTTTATTATCTCTCATCTTTCATATTATTTTGTTTTCATATCCATTTCAACTATTGGACATTTTGCTGTGTTCAATTCTTCACATCTTGAGTCATAAACCTTGTCTTTATGACTTTACCTGATAACTAGTATTCATATGTAATTGTAATGTGTTCTGATTATAGATAGTAACTAGAGCCTTATCAAGGTTGTGACTGATTAACTAATGAGTATACATGAATCTTGTCTATCGCTTAGCCACATCTCAGTTCTTGAACTTGATGTTTGGTAATGTTATTTTGTTAGACCAAGGGAAAAGCAATTCAAGGAAGATCATTATTTTATTAATGTGTTATGTTGTATTAAATTTTCATTGAATTATATCATTTTTTCATTTTTAGGACTTGGGTACTTATAATCTTAACTTTTTGAATATTGATACATCATTGGGATCATCGCAGAATTTACATTCGAGCACATCATTTCCACCAGTAAGTATTCAAATTGATAAGTATAATTATTGTGTTCTGAATTTTCATAAAAATTCAAGATGTGGTTACAGTAAATTTTTGTACTATTAAACTTGATTAGTCATTAATATTTCATTTGAAGAAAAAAAATGTAATGTATACATTTATTATGTTTTTTTTTTTTTTTGAGAGAAATCTCATTAAAAATGATTTTAACCTGGTGAATTATCAATGTTGCAGTATTTATTTATTATTATGAAAAATATTTTTCAGTTTTTCAAAACAATTATCTTTATTGCAAATATTCTATATAGTTGGGATAAAACAGCATGATAGAAAGGATGAGAAAAAAATATTGTTTCAGGAGAATTTTTTTAAAACTCTCATATTTCTCATGTTTATTACTTGTATAGTAAGTACAAGGAACATTAAATAATTAACAAGACAAATTGATGTAGAGAAAAATTGATTTTTCAACATAGTCTAGAGCAACATGTAGACACTTGTCTCGCTGTTCTGTGAGCTTTCTGATTCCTGCAGTCTTTACCTTATTGTTTGAACCATTTGTGTACTGCTTTTTTTACCACTTTGTTGTCATCAAACTTCTTTCCGTGTAAAATGTCTTTGAGCAGGTCAAACAAATGAATACCGGACAGGGTGAGAGGTCTGGGCTGTAAGGAGGATGTGGCAACACCTTCCAACCCAACTTGAGCATTTCTCCTGTTCTCTGAGCAACGTGGGGGTTTGTCATACAAGAGAATCACACCTTTTGAGAGAGCACCCTGATGTTTTTGCATTATCACAGGTCTCACTTTCTATAGGAGCATGTTAGAATAGTACTCACTGTTCATGATATATGTTCTTCTTTTGTCACTAAAAATTGGGCCTTGTGAGTCCTTTCTTTTCCTGTTTAGCTTCCGGTAACTACCGTTTAGATAATTCTTCAGAGGATGAGTGAGGATGATATGTATGAGTGTAAATGAAGTGTAGTCTTGTACATCCTCAGTTCGACCATTCCTGAGATGTGTGGTTAATTGAAACCCAACCACCAAAGAACACCGGTATCCACGATCTAGTATTCAAATCCATGTAAAAATAACTGGCTTTACTAGGACTTGAACGCTGTAACTCTCATCTTCCAAATCAGCTGATTTGGGAAGACGCATTAACCACTAGACCAACCCGGTGGGTTACCTTGTGAGTCCCAGAAGACCTTCAACATCACTTTACCTACCAGCTGACGTGTGAGTTTTGAAATTATTTTTGGTGAGTGAATCCGTATGTTACTCAAAACTTTGTTGTTTGGTTTTGGGTTCAAAATGGTGTATCTACTTTTTATCACAGGTTATTATACGACCTAAAAAGCCATCTTCTGTTTCAAACCATTCTTTGAGCTCAGAACAAATGTGAATCTGGGTGTTTATGAGCTTGGTGGAGTCAACTGTCTTGGAATCCATCTCGAAACATTTTGCGATAGCCAGCATGTATGAATGATTGAATGCATGGTTGACTAATATTATACAAACTAACAATCTGGGAAATTTTGACTTACCTGTCTTCACAAATAAGATCATTATGTGATTTTGCAGTACGGTAGTTGAAACTTCAATTGGTCTTCCAGAGCAGTAGATTTCAGTCACGCTTGTTGTTCTGTCTGAATTAAACTGTTCCACCTACTTATACATGATACTGCATTTCAAACACTTTTCACCATACTGTTTCAACATTCTTGAGTAAATTTCTGTCAGTTTCATACCTTCTGATAGCAAAAATTTTATCACTGAACATTGCTCTTTTGGTGTACATGTTTCAAGCAGAGCTGACATTCTAAAATCAACAAAAGAGGTTATGTTTAGATTAATTATGATCGAATAGCTGATTAAATATGTTCTCAAGGTTGCCAACCCGATTCTCAAAAAGTCTTATTGTCATTGAATGAACTATTTTTCCTCTACATCAGTTTGTCTCGTCGTTAATAATTGAACATCCCTTGTATATCACTAATATAGATTTATTATTTAAATAATGATATAAATAATATTGATAATAATCTTAGTTCTAATATCGAACAGGTTGTTTTTAAAACTTTGTGTAAATAATACATTTTATGTTGTTTCAATAAACATCAGTGTAATCTTGTGTAAATTATTGGGAGGATTATCAAAAGAAAACATGTCTGTAGTTTCGGATACCTTAAGAATAATTACAAAATGTTGTTTATAGATTTAAATGCAATGTATATATATATATATATATATATATAGTTATAATTATTAATTAACATAATAATTATATGCATATTTGTTATTCATTCTGTCAGTTGATTCAATTACAACATAAGTTAAAAATTAATAAAAGATTGCATTATGCATGTTGTAAAATGTTCTTTAAAAATAAACATAATAAAAAAAGAATGACTTTTTAATAGACATCATTTTATTAATGATTCTGACAATGGTAATTGTTTATTTTTGCCAGGTAGATTATTTTCTAAATAAAAAATGATATATTTTACAATCTCAAAGGTTTGTTTCTTTTATTGCAGTACACCATATCAGATTACTTAAGTATATGATCCAATCTTTGATACTTTCCATTGCTATAAACTCACCTGCCAAGGCCTAGCTGTTATTATCATTTTTTAAGTTTGTAGTTATAGTGCTAGGCATATAATTCTAAACTTTTCTACTTTATTTTGTGCTTAGAGTAACAGACTTCTCTATCATTACTTACTAATAAACTTCTTTGTTACTAATTGTAATTTATTCTATCTATTTATACAAATTATCTTTACTGATATATTTTCTAGTCCACCAGTCAAAGCATTTAACCTATTGATGATGAATGTAATTCAAAGAACTAATGGTAAACCTGTCTATTGTTTAGTGTTATCCATATTGTTTAGAGGTATCTGTTCTCTAAGATGTTATTGTACTTAATTTCAATAACAAATCTCTTCTGTACTTGCTTCAGTAACAAAATCAAATTTTGTGTAATTCATGCTATTACAAGATAGAAATTCCAATTGGACTTATTATGTTTATCTGTTTACGTTATATCTTATGGTTAGGGAATGAAGTAAATAGAGAATTGTTTAAAACAGTGACATACTCAAGAGGGGGAGGTTCCTAGCCTGCTAATTGGCTAAAAAAAGATAATTTTTTGATCTGTATAATTCCGACAAGGAGAAAAAATTGAGAATCTACTATCTAAAGGAATTGCAGAAAAAATTTTGCAGTTTCTTTGGATTATCCACCGGGTCAACCTAGTGGTGAATTTGTCATCGCAAATCAGCTGATTTTGAAGTCGAGAGTTTTAAGGTTCAAATCCTAATAAAGGCAGTTACTTTATATCGATTTTATACTAGATTGTGGATACTGGGTGTTCTTTGGTGGTCGGGTCTCAGTTAACCACACATCTCAGGAATAGTTGACCTGAGACTGTACAGGACTATACTTCATTTACATTCATATATATCATACTCTGAAGTAATACCTTAATGGTGGTTCCGGAAGCTGAACAGAAAAAAGAAAAAAGACCCTTTGGATTGTAGATTATTGTGTTCATTGAATTCTCTTTTTTAATATTAAAGTGTTAGTGGAAGAAATTTCAATTTTGTCTTTGATCTATTTGGACTGAAGGTAACAAAGATTACAAAATTTTGAGTCCTTAAACTGCTTTATTTTGGTACCTTCATATTCTCTTTGAACAGTCATAATTGTTAATATACAAAATAGTGTAATATTTTTCTAAACATTTGCTGCAATTATTGTAAAAACTTTTTAGGGATAACAAACAGAGAAATAGCTATATGATGCGTTTAATTAGATTTTGTTATTTGTTGGAAATTGATAAGTAAATAAATATAAATTACTTAAGGTAAGAAAGTGAGATATAAGATAGGGTCTTAGCCAGATGGTATTATATCAATATACCAGTGAGTAGATTATTCTCCCTTATAATCCAATACTTTACTTTTTCCTTTATTTCTTCCAGTTTTTTGGTTTTGTGGTTGCCAGTTTTGATTCTTTTTGCTGAGGATCTTGTGATAGAGCTGGTGCATCCTTGGTGTTAAAGTGATAGGAGGGGGATGCCTGTGGACTGAGTATGGGACTATGTTCCCTGGTTTATGTAAGCCTGATGACTGAAGTGCCTGTTGGGTAAAGCTGGACTTTCTATCTTTTCTTTCAATTTAAAAAAAAAAAGTTTTTTGCTTTTTCCTGGTATAATCAAATTTATAGTGGATGGTATAGTGTTAATCTTCAGTCTTTAGCAGTCATTTTCATTTAATTAGCATTTATTCTAAGCAGGATCTTATGTGAAGTTAATTTTAATGTAATAATTTACAAAAGTATACATTCAGGATAAATAGTTAGGGTTATTCATTCTCTAAATTTATTTTTTATTAAATATAATGTTGCATAGGTTTTGCTGAGTCAACTTTTTTGTAAACTTGAGGAAAATTTGGTTTAATTAAAATTTGAACTTGAGTGTACTTACAGTTCTGAAGTTTCTATGTATAATTTTTGTTACATAGCTTCTTTCTTTCCTCAAGTCAAGAGAGCTTGACTTTTGAAATGGAAGTTTGCTTATAATTTAATTCATGATGTCCAAGCAAAAAGCAGATTGTATCTCCACTTTGCCTGATGAATTTAATTATTGGAAACTGAAGAAGCAAATCCTCTTTACAGCCAATTTATTTTTAAATTGATAACTTCTGATAATAAAATGAATAATTTACAGAGTGATTATGATAATTTATATAAAACTTTTATTACACATGCACATTTTTTAATGTTGTAGGCATTTAGACAAAGCAATGACATAAAGGAGCCAGAAACAAATTCATATGTAAACGGATCTTCCACATCATCATCTTTTTTTTCACACTCTTCAGCTGACATGGATTCCGGTATGTGTTATATTTTTTCGTAAAAAATATTTTAATTTATCTCTTATGGAAGAACTTTGGGTGTTAATGTAGTAGGCTATCTTTCGCTGCAGTTAATTCTTAGATGGTACTACTGAAATATGCTCTATTGAAATAAGAAAATAAATTAAATTATAAACTTAACCTACACTCATTCACTCGCTAGTCAAGGTTAGCAAGCAAAGCGAGCATATGTTAAATTTGGTTAGATTATATTTATAATTTTATCTATTTTCTTATTTCAATATAGCGTTTCAGTGGACCATCTAAGAACTAACTACAGCAGTAGATCACCTACTACATTAATACCAAACTTTGTAAACAATGTTTAAGTTGTATTAGTTGTGATTTGTATCCAGAAGGCAACTTAATTTTGATAAAAAAAGGAAATTAAAAATATTCTCAGTAAAGTAAAATATACACCATAAGAGCTTCTCTACCTCATTTCATAGAATTCAGTTGCGTATAGCACATTATCATTATTGAACTGTTTACTGACTAGAAACTAGCTAATGAAAGAGAAACTGATAAACACTGTGTAAATAGGTTATGGTTTACAGCTGATCTGTTTCTATGTAGCATTAGGTTCGAAAATGATTTGTTTTTGTCATTGGTAGAATAATATCGAAAGATCTTATTTGTGTAAGGTTTGTTTTTCATAGCAAGAAAAATGGATACTTCAAGAGAAGTTTTTTCTATTGACTTGTACATGACATCATAGTGTTACAACATAATAGAATCAAGTGTAGTAGATGACAGTACCAGGCACATTCATTGTTCCTGCCAAGTAGTGAAAGCACAGCTTGGTGTAACAAAAATTTAGATAACGGGAAGCAGACATGTAGTATCTCTAAACATAGAGTTGTAGAGTTATGTTAAACAGTTACTAAAACTAATTGGAGGACAAGCTAACACTCAAAAACAGTTAATAAAATATTTATTTAAAATCTGATTAGACCATTTTGATTGAAACAATTGCATCAGTAGATACAAGTTTATAAACATAATATATATAAATAAATGTGTAGTTAACTTGTTCTAACAAAACACATGATTCCAAGGAAGTTAACGTTGGGAATGTTTCATGTAAAACAAACATGTCTTAGATGAAAATTAAATTTTTTTGGTTTGATATATTTTCTATATTTTATTACCGCATATTCATTTTTTACCTACTTTTAATTAAAACCTTGGTTATTATGTATAAAAAAAAAGTTTGCAAGTAGGTTGGATATATTCATTTGCTATGACCAAGGTGGTTCATTATAGAGTGTTTTTGTTTTTATTGGTACTGGTAGCGATCATAACGTTTGGAATGCTGTTTTTGCTATAGTAGCATTTCATAACCATTTTTATTATATTAAAATTGATGGTTGTTCAGTTTTAATACTAGCACCATCTTAAAAAAAAATCTACTTTGGCTCTTAGCAAATGTAGGAAATTTTTTTTGCACTGAACTATGTGATTTTACAACATTATTTTGGTATATGTGTAATTTGATAACCTCAATTAACAATAAGATGGAAAGGATTGTTAAGGGAAAATTTTCCTTAGAACAGCTTTAGAATTTTATCGTCATGTTAGAGTAGTGTATAATTGCTCCACAATGAAACTGATGCAGACAAAAATAACTTTGTTCTGCATATCATGCTTATAAGAAGTGATTGTGCTCTTTATTAACAGGCAACTGATATTCCTTCTCCTCTTTCCATTTTAATAGAAATTGTGGTCACTTCTACAGATATCAGATATCCCACCTGATATGGTTCATTATATCTGCTCGATGGAGGCAATAGGTGTTTATTATCATGTTTTGTTTCCTCCTTATTTGATGGTAAACAAACTAGCTAACTGTCTCCTTCTTATTTCATAAAAGCATAAAAATTTCTTATTTCAGTTGATGAGTTCACCAGCTGATTTTTACGTTGATAAATGTAACTCTTTAATAAATATAAATAATATATTATTAATGATTCTAATAACAAACACATAATATCTGATATAAAATGTAAAGGATATCCTATGTAAATATGTACAAAATAAACATATATTCAATAGACTAATGATGAATTTATTTAAAGATATAAATGATCCAGTGCCGTAAAGTTCAGAATAATGAAAGGTGCATTAAGGCATAATTATTCAAAACATTTTTTTTGGTCGTCCAGGCTGGATAATGTGAAGTTTATTTTTGTTGTGGCATTCTTCAATTCAAAGAAAATTAAGGTTATATTTTACAAATCTTCAAGGGAAAATTTTCCTTAGAACAGCTTTAGAATTTTATCGTCATGTTAGAGTAGTGTATAATTGCTCCACAATGAAACTGATGCAGACAAAAATAACTTTGTTCTGCATATCATGCTTATAAGAAGTGATTGTGCTCTTTATTAACAGGCAACTGATATTCCTTCTCCTCTTTCCATTTTAATAGAAATTGTGGTCACTTCTACAGATATCAGATATCCCACCTGATATGGTTCATTATATCTGCTCGATGGAGGCAATAGGTGTTTATTATCATGTTTTGTTTCCTCCTTATTTGATGGTAAACAAACTAGCTAACTGTCTCCTTCTTATTTCATAAAAGCATAAAAATTTCTTATTTCAGTTGATGAGTTCACCAGCTGATTTTTACGTTGATAAATGTAACTCTTTAATAAATATAAATAATATATTATTAATGATTCTAATAACAAACACATAATATCTGATATAAAATGTAAAGGATATCCTATGTAAATATGTACAAAATAAACATATATTCAATAGACTAATGATGAATTTATTTAAAGATATAAATGATCCAGTGCCGTAAAGTTCAGAATAATGAAAGGTGCATTAAGGCATAATTATTCAAAACATTTTTTTTGGTCGTCCAGGCTGGATAATGTGAAGTTTATTTTTGTTGTGGCATTCTTCAATTCAAAGAAAATTAAGGTTATATTTTACAAATCTTCAATATGTTAATTTATGGTTAATCATAAAAGGATTTATTCAAGTTGTCAACTATTCAAATGGAAATCAACGTACAACTTATTTTTTTATTACCATTAAGTAATTTCATTTAATTATTTCTTATTTAATCCATATTTTATTTTTAACATTGTTAATTAAGATTACTAATTTTATAATGAACAAAGAACAGTTAATAAGACAGAGAGGATTAATTAAATCCTGTATAACAAGATTCGGTACATTCATTGAAAAATATAATGTCTCTCAAGTTGATAGTCATGTCCTACGAATTAAACTAAGAAACCTTCTTGAATTGCAAGCCAAACGCGATTCCATTCAAACGTAACTTGAAATTGAAGATGAGGATATTTGTTTAGATTGTGTACAAGTTGAAGTTGATTTATGCAGTTTTGAATGCAAGTTGCAATATTTGATAGAAAATATCAAGCAAATGGTAATTAATCAAGAAGTCAATTTAGTTACAGCAACTAAGCAAACACAACTATAATCAATTAATTTACCATTTTTAGAAGGTAATGTTCTTGAGTGGTGACATTATTATAGTTTATTTAGCGATTTAGTACATAATAAAAACGATTTAAGTAATTTACAAAGATTGCACTATCTACATTCTTCCTTGAAGGATGAAGCCTTAGCTATTTTTAAATATCTACCAATCACAAATGAAAATTGCATAATTGCACTAGACAATTAAAAAGGCATTTTGATAATAAGTATTTAACTGCATCTCATAATGCAATTTGTATTTTAAAACTAAATTCTATAAATGGATTGATTATCTTTGGATAATTTACCCAAATTTATTATCGTATCTTCATATGTGAATGTGCTTGAATCACTGCATATTCCAATCTATATGTATGAATTTATTGTTCAGTTGTTAACATCAAAATTAGATTATTATACCTCCAGATTATGGAAGGAGAAACTTTCAGATCAAAGGTTTCCCACTTTTAAAGATTTCATAGAATTCCTTGAATATAGAAGACCGATGCTTGAATATATTAATGAAAGTCGCTCAAACCATCAAGACATCTTAAGAAATAACCCCAAGGGACAACAACACTACAACAGAACTAAATCTTATACTTAAGTTTTTAACATAAATGTTAACAAGCAGTATAAAGCAAATAATTTTAGCTGTTATTCAAAATTTAATTATAAGCAATTTTAATTCTAATCATTATTTACATTGTTGTAAGGAATTTAAAAATTTTTCTGTTGATGAACAGAAAGAATTTCTGGAACATAACAATTGTTGTTTTAATTGTTTAAGTAAGGGTCATTCTGTTGACGAATGTTGTTCTAGTAATGTATGTGAGATTTGTTCTCAGAAACATAATATTCTTATTCATATAAATAATAGTAATTCTTAATTAAAAGACAATTAAGTCTGAGAATAATAATCATTCATCATTTAAATTGCAGTCAAACAAAAACATAATTTTATCTACTGCCGTATGCGTTACCAATGATGTACATTGTAATATTACATATTTGAGCTCTATGATTAATTTTTATTATTACTCATTATTATTATTTTAAATACAAACCAGAGTGTGAATGTAATTTGAAAATATGTATAGATTCAATAATTCAACTATAAGCGATGTGTTCACTGTTTAATATTCTTGTTACATTGTATAAAATGTATTTGTAATTATATTGTTATAAGTTTATAGAGATTACAAAGTAAAGATTGTTTCTATTATTTTCATGTTATTAGCTGTAACCATTGTTTGTTAACATACAGCATCATAGATTATATTTATTATCTATTCATCTTTTCATTGTATGTTACGTGTTTACAATTGTATTGTCATAAAACCTATTGAGATTACAAAATTTATTTATATTATTTCATGTAATGTAATAATATATTCATATTAATATTACTTCATATTAATAATATATTCCTTATTAAGGAAAAATCCTTGGATTTTTGACAGGCAGTTATGTTCAGTATCATGTTTTATTTCCTCCTTGTTTGATGATAAAGAAACTAACTGTCTCTTCTTATTTCATAAAAGCATATAAATTTCTTATTTCAGTTGACGGGTTCACCAGCTAATTTTTATTATATTATCTTTTTTACTGCATTGTTAAATAACTTAACTCTTAATAAATATAAACGATATATTATTAATGAATCTAATAATAAGCACATAATGAATTAACATGTATACTATTTAAACATAATATAAAATGTTATAAAATGTAAAGGATATCCTATGTAAATATATTATAATCAATATAAACATGTGTTAAACTATTTACAAAATAAACATATATTCAGTAGACTAACAATGAATTTATTTAAAGATATAAATGATTCAGCATCATAAAGTTCAGAAGTTCATAAAGTTCATCATAATGAAAGGTGCATTAAGGCATAGTTATTCAAACAATACAAACTGATCACCTTCTCCAGTAAGCATGGCATGGAATTCTTGTGATTTGTGGGAATGGCTATGCCATTTTTGGATGTAAAATTTGTTTCTCATTTCAAACAAATTAATTACTTAATTTTGGTTATGTTAATTTTGGAGTAATGTTGATTTAATCTATCATTTAAAAAAAGAATGTTTAAAGTTTTTTTTATAAATTATGTCAAATGTCATATTACTATTGATCAGGTGTTTTATTCTGTAAAATTAATCAGTTCTAGTCATTTATTTTCAAGATCTTGCATTTTGGGTGACTTTTATTGATTCAGGGTCCATAGAAGGTATGCTTCTTGTTGGTGTATTGATTGAAGCTGTTCCTTGCTATACTTCCAGATTGCCATTCTGTGTTATCAGTCTGAATTCGTGACATGTTTAGATATAACTGGTTCAGTCAGGCCTCTTAACTATTTTACCTCTGAACCAGGAGAGAAAGGAAGGCGCACCCTTTCCTGTGCTATGAATGTTTTACTATATTTTCATCTTACACAATCTTGTGAACAGTTGGCAAGTCTTTTTATATATTTCTATTGTACTTTATTAGAAATCATAGGGCTATTATATTACTTCATCAATTGTATTTAATTAACATTTCAATGTCTTTTTGTTAAACATCTTTTTATAGAAGTTATTTATTTTCTCAGAAGTACAGTTAGTATGTATTTTTGTGTGTCATATCTTTTGTGACATTCAAATGTTCTGTTTATGCAATTTATAATTTATACCAATATATTGTACTGTATGAATCAATAGTTTATTTTGTTTGTAATGTCATGGCTTTTAAGTAATAATTTGTTTTTAAATTACTGTTTAATGTTAGATCTTTAAGAATTATTTTTTTGGTGATTTTAATATTATTGAAATAATGCATCCTTTTTTTGCATAATTGAATCATAAAACAGTGATGGGAATAATACAGAAATCCAATCTGTAATCAACAGGTTGGAAATTGATGTGTTAATGTAATGTGTATCTTATAATGAGAGTACCTGTTGTTTTATTATTAGTTTCCTTTGTAATATTATAATATAATAAAACATTATTATATTTCCTTTATTTTTTGCTTTGTAATTATTGTTAAACATTAATATTGTATGTTTATTATTTATAAAAAGAATAGTTAAACTGTAATTAATTATTTTGTTGTTTGATTTTTCAGCATCAATTCATATTTTTCTAATAATTAATTTTGTTTTGTTGATTTTTTTATAATTGTTTCAGTATCATCAGTACCTGTTCCACCTATTGTATATGACAGTGAATTGCCAAATGAACAGCAGATGTATAATTATTTGCAACGCTTGGATGTTGATAAGAAAGTCAACTTGAGTTTGAATACTTTATTAATGTCTAGCAATTTGGCTAGTGAATCGCCTAACAAGGTATTTATGGTTATAATATTTATTGCAGGCTTCCTTATTGGGTCAGTTCATTTGAACTGACCCAAGGGTGGTTGCTTGACCAATTAAAAAAAAATTGACTTACCCACTTGTTTCCTTCGTGCTTCAGGACCTTAAAACTACTTTTTTAAATTTTTTATTTAATTAGTTTACCTGTGGCGGCCATTTGTGTTACAATGCGCACACCTATTTTTGTGATTCTAAGGGTTTACGGAAGAAATTATAACCAGAAAAGTATTAGTCCTGGAAGGATGAAACAAAGCAATTTATTCATATTTTCTCAAAGTAAAAGATTGGTATAGTGGTACCATACACTGTTTTATGTGAAATTAATTGAAAATAATATAAAAATTTAACTGATTTTTAAATTTGCAATTATAATATTATTAAATAAAACATTATTTAATAAACACTTCCAAACACAGAATGAAATTTGAGCATATTGCAACATGAATTTTTTCCTGATGACTGTAAATGATTCAAGCGCCTGTTATAACATGAACACTGCAGTTGAATGGTTCAAACTTTGAGCACTTATTTAACAAGTCAAAATGGTATCACTTTTAACAGGTTTTTCATGATTTTTGAGAGGTTATAATTTTTTTATTAGTACAATACACAAAAACTTTCTTATTGGCCATAATCATCTAAAGTTGTGAAAATTGTGATTTTTTTATACCAGCCCCATCTGAGTTATTTGAAACCAAAATTTGAATTAAAAAAAAATTTCAAAAATTCATAAATATTTAGGGGTAAGTATATCACCATTAATATATGTATACTAACATATACATATATATGAAAAAATAATTCAAAATATGTTTGTCATCCCTGCCAATAAAAAAATTACCAATAAACTTTATTGGTAATTTTCTCATAGAAAGAAGAGAGATAGGTAAATAAATCACCAGACCAATCTTTTACCTTGAGAAAAAATATGATTCAATTGGTTTGTTTCATCCTTCCAGGACCAACAGTTTTTTAGTTATGATTTTTTCTGTAAACCCTTACAATCACAAAAATAGGTCTACGCACCATAACAAAAATGGCCGCCACAGGTAAACTGCTTAAATGAAAAATGTTAAAAGTAGTTTTAAGGTCCTGGGACATGTAGGAAAAAGTGGGTAAGGTTCAATTTTTTTTTAATTGGTCAAGTAACCAGTTTATTTTTTTTTGGGATTCTTCAAATGGATTGACCCTGTCCCTATTGTAACTTTTGCCAATTAAAAAAAAAAATATTTAATACAATCAATATTTCTTCCATAGTAATTTGTTTTTGAAGTCTTTTGTAGGGATATGGTTATATTTAGTTTAAATCCATTTTGATAATTATAGATTAGATGAGTAAGTATATTCTCCTTTTGCCTTATTAATCTTTTATGAGGTAGTTATTAATTTTAAATCATGTGTCTTTTCATAACTAATTGTTAGTTATTATTAATGTGGAGCTGTTGTTGCATTCACCTTTTCCTTCCACTTATCCCATTCTGTAGCCATATATACTTTTAAGTACTTTCCTTGTAAACTCATGTACCACATATCAATTCCTTTTAGTTTTGGTTTCAACTCAATTTTCTTGGCATTTTTATGACCATCATTATTAATCCCTGTGTTTCTTAATGGGTATTTTCTTGTTGAATTTGTATAAGTAACAATAATAGCAGTTAAGGATGTCATTATAGTTACAATAAAATGAATGAATGTAATTAACTAATTTTGTACCATTATAGTGTAATATATTTTTAAGTTTATTTACGCATTTGATAGATTTGTTTTAATTATCTACATATTAATTTTTTTATCTTTTCACGGGATAAGTTGTGTTCTTTCAACGTTCTGTATAAAGAGCCAAGTAATGCAGACACATTCTATAATTCAAGAAGAGTATCACAATTTTATTTTACTTTTATTGTGTTTGTTTATGGTGTAAAGTCAAAGTATTTATTTATTCTTTTTACCTTTAAACAGATTGTGTTGTCCTAATTAGCAATGATAGCCTATATGTACAAGTTTAGATTCAAATTTATTTATTAATTTAGTTAATATCATTGTAGTATTGTCTCATCTTAAGCGACAGCCAAATTTTCTGGCTTTTGACACAGTCCTTATGAATCCTTGTTTTTTAAGGTATGAGGACTGTCCGCGTTATACTGCACCTGCAGGTTTTTGTACCAAACATTTACTGGACCTTCTGAATGTTGATGCACCTTCTATTTTTCCAATATATCCGTGTTCATATCCTCTATGGAGAATCAATCTTATAAATTTTATGTTTGATCTCACAATATATAATAAAGAAACAACTCTGCCTATTTTCTTCCAGCAAATGTTTCACTATATTCTCTCAAGGACAAACACAGATGCAATATAGTATACACGGATGGATTGAAACGAACGATACCATTGGATGCGCATTTATTGTTAATGATGCATTATTATATTGTTAATATTAATAATTATATTATTAATATATATATTGTTAATGACTACTTGCTAAAGACTCATGCAGTTAAGCTATATAAAACTCACTCTTTGTGCAAAGTGGCAGTAGGACTGGATGGCTACAGTATATAACAAAATCCGGCACATTAAAGGTTCTGTGTTGTCATGGGACTCTACATACAGGAAACTTCATTGTGTGGAAGTGGTCCTCTACCAATTGCGGATAGGACATACAAAAGGTACTCATAGGTATCTGATGTCGGCAGTAAATACACCAGTATGGATACGTTGCAACTGCCGCTTCACTGTGCGCCACATGTTTGTGGACTGCATATGTTATGTGGCCTTGCATCATAAATTTAAATTGCCCAGGAATTTTTTGTTTTGGACCATGTGTTTTTGTTTCTCCGAAGTTTTAATATTTTACATACTTTTTAATAGTGTTTTTAATTTTGTTTACAGTAGTTGTATGTTTTTGTGTTTAAAATTTTATTTTGTTTTTGTTTTTTTAATATTTTAGTTTGATTTTAAATTTCTTCTTTAAGTTTTTATTTTCTTTTAATTTTTCTTCTATTAAATTTTATATTTTATATTCATATTTTTGTTTTCCGGGTGATGATAACACAAAAATGTTTTAGCCCCTCCCCACCAAAAAAAATGACCATGAGTTTTGAATCCAGTATTGAAGTTTATTTTATTATACTGCATTGTATGTGATTTATGTTCAATAAAGACACTTGAATTATTATTAACAATTTGAATATAAAGCATATGCATTTCACATATTTATATATATATATATATATATATATATATATATAAAATGGAAAAAAATGTTAATAGTATTGCTATATAAGTCAGTTTCTTGTTGGTTAATTTAAATGTTAATTTTTATTTTTTAAAGACCCACTGTTATTATTTTAATTCACTTTGATTTTCATTTTCGTTCCAAATCCATGTCACTGGAAGTTTGTTTCTCCTTTTTTCTCTGCATATTGACAGCTTTAAAAATTTTTTCAATGATGAAGTTTTATTAAAGATGCAGATTTTATTTTCATTTATTTTTGAATTTTGTATTTGTGAATTTAATTTATTGCTAGTTTACTACTAGTTTGTAATATTCAATGTACTTATGCTGAAGAATAAAAGTACTACTTTTTAAGCATTGTTTATTTGAAAAAATAATTTAAGCTTATTCTCAAGTACTGAAGTCTTAAATAGATTTTATTACTTTTTAATAATGTAATGTCTTAATTTACTAATTGTTGAAAATTGTTATCTTTTTTTTTAGATTGGAGCAGGTTATAATGAAATCTCAAATGGTTATGATTGCACAAACAAATCAATAGTTCCACCACCAGGAATGGAATTAAAGCAGTCATCACAGCAACCTCAACAGCCACCTAATATGGCTGCTCTTGGGGGTTTAGACTTACTTACACCAAAACCAGCTGATAATCAGCATCAGCACCAACAGTATTCTCCTATTGGCTTCCCTCGTAATCTTTCTTCTCGCTCCAGTAACCATCATATGCAGGTATTTTTTTATTTATTTCATTTTTCTCAGCTTTCTTGTAATTACTTGTTATATGAAAGATAGTATTGTTTATTCATATTTAAGTTTGTTTAGTAGTTTGGATTTAATATTTATTATATAGATTTGCTTCCATATTTAGGCATATTTGTTTTAGCAAATATAATGCCATTACATTAGACTATATTAATGCAGTGAGTTATTTAGTGGTTTCTGATAAGTAAATTTGGCTCCATCCATGTATATGTAAAAATCATAAAATTATGTTCATTTTCTGTGCCATTTTGCTAGAAATCTATTCTACATCCTACTCATGAAGTAGCCATGTGGGTTAATTACTATCATGAGTAAGATGCTGCATTATATGCATAACACTGAAAGAAAAGAATGCACCGCATAATTCTAAATCATACTGCACAGCAACTTTTCGAATGCGCTGTATATGTAAAAATAAAAATAAATTAAAACAAACAAATATGTACATAGTGAAGATTTTCCAAGAGTGTATTCAAAAGAAGAAAGATCGTAGTTAAAACGAGGGAAGAGGGCAAGTTTGTAATTATTAGTTATGACAAAGTAATTATAAAAGACTCAGAAAAGATAATAGAATATAACAAGAAAGGAACTAAAAGAGTGTTGAGCACCATCTCTTCTAAAGATGAAACAAGAAAAAAGAAAATCAAAACTCAGGGTGGAAAATTGAATAAAAGGAATCAAAGTACAGTAAGGCATGTTTTTTTCCATGAAAGATCCTACTCACAGAGTGAAATTGAGAAACACAATTAACATATTACTGAAATTAGAAACTAAAACAACAAAAAATCATCCACATCCTCCCAGACAGCTTTATCAGCATGGGAGAAATGATAGTCTACTTCCTACCCGATAATCAACCTTTTTTGAGGAAAACAAACAAATATGATGAATAATATTAAATCCACCCTGATAATTGGAACACTAAATGTAAGGTCACTTCGTTCAGAAGGCAGATTAATGCTCTGGTTATCTCAGAGCAATTGAATTGAAATGTGCACTGTCTAAAACAAGTATAGAATTTTTGGTGTTTTAGAGATAAGGCTTGACAGATCCTTAACGAGTATGGACAGAGAAATGATACAGAAACAAGGTTAATCAATTTCTGCCAGGAAAATCAACTTTTCATAATGAACATATTTTAAAGAAATACAGGGGAAATAATAATTGACATGAATTTGCTCCCAATGGACAAGTTAAAACAAAAATAGACTATATTCTGGAAAAAAAAGAACAAATCTTGAATTCAGCTTTTAATAGACCAGTTTCACAGATCATAGACTAATTGCAACTTACCATTGACTAATTTACCTTGAACTGGTAAACTTTGAACAATATCAACAACTTAATAAGGAGATCCGCTGTCATCTGAAACAAGAGCAAAACGCATACTGGAACCAAGTGGCGACTGACTTGGAAGAAGCAGCCTTGAAACATGAATATCACACTATACCGAACTCTCTGAAAATTGAGTGGAAAGACCAAGTCAACAAATGACAACGCCTTGAGTGCTGTCATGGAGGTAGTTCTTCGAAAGCCTGTTCAACCACAAGAACAATCTGAAGTTGTCTGAGTTCCAAATGTCTGATGCCGAACCAATCGTTGAAGAGGTGAGAACAGCCATTCATGCCTTGAAAAATGGAAAAGCGCCTGGAAGAGGTGGGCTCACCGCAGAGTCCATCAAGGCCGGAGGTATTGTTCTGTTTCAGCAACTTCATGTGCTTCAAACCATCTGGCACATCAAAAAGGTACCAGCTGTCTGGAAAAAGGCTGTCATCATTCCAATTCACAAGAAGAGCAATAGTCATCAGATTGCAAGAATTACCTTTGCATAAGTCTTATACAGTTGTGGCAGAGTTTTCATGAAAGTCACACCTGCAGAAATTTTGTGAGCAAACAAGCCGGAAGGAGCAAGCC
Source organism: Lycorma delicatula (assembly GCF_047948215.1). Classification (NCBI taxonomy): domain Eukaryota; kingdom Metazoa; phylum Arthropoda; class Insecta; order Hemiptera; family Fulgoridae; genus Lycorma; species Lycorma delicatula. Next base: position 80,178,204 of record NC_134459.1, on the reverse strand, counting down.
AGCTTTCAACTGAACCAAGGTTGCTGTGACCAGATATTTGCCATTTGTCAACTAATGGAAGAAAGAATTCGATGTGGAAAACATAGTTATCAACTTTGGATCGGGCTTTGATTGCATCCACTGCCTGGCACTTTGGAAGGCTTTGGAAATAGAGCTCATCCCTTCAAAAGTTATCAAGCTTCTCCAGGAAAGCTACAATGGATCGTTGAGTCAGATATATGTTCGAAATGAACTATCTGAGGAGTTTTCCATCAGGACAGGAGTCAGCCAAGATGTTGCCTCCCCACTCCTCTTTAACATCATAGTTGACTCCATAATGCGACAGAAGAGGAATTCAATTTGGAGAAGATACCTTTCTGACTGGCTTGATGTGTTTGCTGATGACTGTGCCATGTTCACCAACATGTCACAGGGAAACAGTGATTCTGAGGCCACTGATATTCTTTATGATATCTCCCGCATTGCCCAATCTTATGATCTGAAAATAAATGCAGACAAGACACAGTACTAACAACAGACTTGCTTACATGCCATCATCCTACTGGATGGTGTGCAGATTGAACAAGTGCACGAATTCAAATATTTGGACTCACTGGTCCAGGAAAAAAGTAGCAAGTATGGCGGAAATCTACAGTTTATTTGGTCAAGCAACTGCAGCATTTGCTTCTCTGAAGTAATGCTTGTGGAAACAAAGCAACTTCTTGCTGAAGACCAAAGTTCATCTTTTCCAAACTTTGATCCTGCCAATTTTATTGTATGTAGCAGAAATGTGGACACTACTGACCTGAGCACCACAGACCTGAGCAAACTTGAAGCATTCCAAATGCGATACATATGCCACATCATCAAGAGTCTCACTTTGCGGTCACATCCGAAATGAGAATATCTGCCATCACTGCGAACAACAACCAAAAATCGAGGAACAGATTAAAAAACGAAAGCTGTGATGGTTTGGCCGTGTCTGCAGCATGCGTGGAAACCGACTACATACAAACTCCTCTGGCATTAATGACCCACCCATTGGAGAGTCCAACGAACAGCTCTAAAGAAAACTTGGATCAAGTAGACTGATGCAGACTAAACCTTAATGAAGCCAGAACAACAGCCGTGGGTTGCCGTGCATGGAAGTATTCTGTTAGTGAAATCAGATAACCATTGGCACCCACATTAGCATATGGGCTTAGGAGTCAATCCAATCCAAACACCAGCTTAGGGATAAAAAAAAAAATAAGAATTTACCCTAAAACATATTAAATAATATTTAATAGATTTATTAAAACTCTGTGAAGTCTAGTTGTTACAAACTTCATTTTAATTGACTGCTTAGTTATATAATTTTACTTAGTTAATAATATTAAAAATTAGGAAAAATGTATATATATAATGTATGTATATATAATTTTGGAAATTAACCAAAAAAATATTGATTTTTAATTTATAAGACATGCATAAACAGTTTAAAATATCTTTTTTCTGTCTTCTTAAATTATTTTTTTACATAAAATTTCAGTTTTATAAATTTCCTTAAAAAATACCAGAAAATTATAAGAGTGGGTTCCCTCCTCCCAACCCCACTTTATCAAACCCTACCACTATCATTATGATTCTACCATTTTTTTTCTTTTACTAATTGCCTTAACCTTTGTTTATAGATACTTGTTTTTATATTATTGTAATGTTGGGTGTTGACTTTATTTTTGTTTTTTCTTTTTTTAATTAAATTTGTTTGCTTTGGTTTTATTACAACTTTACTTATAACATTTCCTATTCAGTTTTGGTTGTTTTTTTATTCTTAATGAGTTTTCTTTACCATGTAGGTGTTTTAGTCTCTCCTTGTTTGTGTCATCCTAGATTCTTGTTTAAATCCTATAAGATTTTATATAGTAGAACTGTTCAGTATTGTCTTCTTTTTGATGCTATTGTTTTTTAAAACTTAATGAAATGTTTTTGTTTTTTAATGTTTTCCTGCTTGTTTATTGAGAATATCTTCAATATCATTTTAATCCATAAGAAAGGAGACTCAAGATTTAAGTAATTGTAGACCAATAACCCTTACCTTTGCCATAAGCAAGATATTTATGAAAATTATTTTAAACAAATTAAACACGAATTGAAACATCTAACACCAAAGCAAGCAGAATTACTGATGTAATTTTTTGTTATAATTATTAGGTCTATTGTAAGAAAATTATTATTTAATTTGATACTAATTTACAATCCTAGAATTAACATTAAATAAAAACAATAAATATTTCATTGAATTGAACGTAAAGTAGAGGACATGAAAACAGACACAAAATTACGACATAATTTTCTGCCATAACTCGGCTATTTGTTAAGCGATTTAAAAAAATAAAATGCCATTTTATTCAAAATAAAAGGCTTAATATTTTTGCAAAATATAAATTTTGATAAAAATAATATTTATGGAAATATAACGGATTGAAAAATAAACATGGCCGCCATTTTGTAATTTGCAAAGGTATTTAGATCCTGATTTTTTGCTAATTTTAAAACTTTACTCAAATATGTTTACCAAATTAATATTTGATAATGTGATTCATCTATCTGAACTTGAGATGTAAATTTTTATATAAAAATAACAGTGATGGACAGGGGAAGAATGAAGGACAAATTGCCATTTTTCTTAAGAATATTTTTTGTTCAGTTTTACAAGTAGAATCCAAAAAAGTATAGCCAGTCCACCATTTTAGTAAGACTGCATATATGTATATATATGCACAGTATATTTTTGATTTGTATATACATACACGTCAATACATCTTTTTTTTTCTGTAGAGTATGTTTCAGTATAGAACTTGAACAGAATTTTTTTAAGTAGAAGTAGTTTGATGTTTCATAAGTCATGGTTTGTAAACTTTTATTGGGCTAAGAAGAATCAGTTTATATTAGCTTTTCTCTTGGTATTTTAATCAATAAAAAAAAAATGTAAATGTAACATTTTTATTTGAATCTCTTTATTTTGTATTTATTTCTTTATATTATTTCTTTTTTGTTATTTGTTTAGTATATTCAGAAATTTACAAAGTTAATGTTTATCTTTTCTTTTAATACATGTTAAGATAATTTTTTTTGTGTTTCTTTTTACAGCCATTCACTGGAAATCGTGTTAATGGAGAATCGTCAAGACATTTTATGGATGCATTAGCATACACAAATAATGGCAATAATCCATTGTTACCTGGTAGCAACTGTGAAAAAATTCGATACAATCACCACAACCCGTCTTTCCACCATCCGTATTCATCCATGATTGGTCCCCATCACAATTTGCCTCCTGGAATGTTAGATCCTCACTTGGCTATGCCTTACCGTAATAATAATCACCCTGATATTTTTTACCATTTGTATGATAACATCTTACCACCTATGCATCGTAATTTACGGTAAGTAAAAGTATTTAACTAATTACATAGTATATTTTGTACCTGAAAAAACCAATATTTTTGTATATTATAAATGACCTGTTACTGGAGTTTGACAATTACAGCTTTGATTATTTTATTTTTTAAAACAATAAGTAAAAACAGATTCCTTTAATTGTTTTATAAATAATTTATTATATCATTGATGAGTTGATTTTGTCTTTGTTATTTTATTCTTGCATCAATATTATTTCCAACATTTACCTTAACATCAACCTTAACCAGTTATTTATAATAACTGGTAATATAAGTATTTATATGTGTAATATAAAAACTATAAATATGAAATAAAGCTGTTTTAGGTTTTAATGTGTTCTAAAGTTGTGAAGGTTTTAAATGTGTTGCTGTTAACAATGTCCCAAAATGATTAAAAAATAATAATAATGGATTAGTATTAAATGGTGTACAGTGTGTTGTTCATGCAAAATATATTAATAAACCCAAATGAAAATCATTTGTATTCAATAATCAACAATTATTATAAGTAAAAAAAAAACTTAAGATCTATGAAAAGTATGTTTCCAGAAGATCTTTTTGGTTAGCTTCTTTAGTTAAGTTATCATTGAATCTGTTGTGGAGACTATCTTAAAATTAAATTACATGAAATTCAATGATTATCTGTACTAATATTTTTTATCTTTCTGTATTAGATGAATTGTCATAAAGAACTTTACAATCTATTTGGCCACAGCATAAGATTAATTTAATATCAATATTATTAGGATAATAAAAGGAGTATTAGTATTTAAACATTCTGTTATAAGAAAATCTGAATTCCTCATTAATAAAATGGCAAATAATATAAAATACCATTTATTAAACATTTAGTTAAGGACAATTTATCTTGCATTAATGTCTAATTTGACAAGAAAAATGCTCTTCCAAGAAATAGAAACAAAGAAGAGTAAGCTTTTGACTGTTGTGTTTTTTTTTATATGCAAGATATATTGTCCTTGATTAAATGTTTAGTAGATAGTATTTTATTTCAATTTATTATTTTATTAATGAATAATTAAGATTTTCTTATAATAGATTGTTATATTAAGTAGAAAATAAAAAAATCTAGATACATAACCAAATAAAGGAATTAATAACACTGCTGATGTTTATTTTAAAAAGAAATGCATACTAGTTTGTGTTCCAAATGTGTATCAAAATAACTAAGTATTTTTAGGTTACTATAATATGTAGAAAAATGGAATTGAGAAGTTTACCAGAATTACTGAACAGATGAAATAATAATAGGCATACTATTACAAGTTTTGAAGATTATTTATTAGTATTAAAATCTGATAATAAAAGAGATAAAAATATATGTACAAAAGAACAAGTAATTATAACTTACGATTATATTAACAGAATATGAGAATAAGTGTTTTCTCAGTTTGGCAGGACTGGTGGTCTGATGTCTATAAATTACAGATGACAATCATCTCTAATGGCTTAAAAAAGTCATTCATAGTTGACAAAGTACACAGTATTTAAAAAAATATCTATTTTTCAGTTCAGTATTAAAGCTTAATATGTAGGTTGATCAAGGCTTAGATGTAGGTAAATCATAAAAGTGCACTAGTTAATTTTTTTTTGTAATTGTTTAGCCCACCGGGCTGGTTTAGTGGTTAACTTGTCGTTGCAAATAGGTTGTTTAACAGCTGATTTTTGAAGTTTAGGGTTGTGAGGTTCAAATCAGTAAAGGTTAGTTGCTTTTATACAGCTTTGAATACTGGACAGTGGATACTGATGTGCTTTGGTGATTGGTGTTCAATTAATTACAAGTCTCAGGAAGTCAGCCTGAGTCTGTATAACATTACACCTCATTTATATATCATCCTCATCTCCTTGGGTTGTGGGGGGTAGTTGCTTATTGTTCGTTGGTTGAAGTTGCAACATACACATTAGGAAAATAAAATAAAAGAGATAAAAAATTGTTGTTACAACATCGGACTGAATCTGTTGATTATATGATGATTTTTGAAGTATATTATTATTTTTATATCTGCTTAATTATTTTGTATTTTAATATTTTTATGTACATTATGATTTCTAATAGTAATAATAAGATACAGGGTTAACTACAGTAAAAGGAGAAGCACTATACAAATGCATAAAACAATAGAAATGTAGTGGCTATCATTTATTTTTATATCTGTAATGTTGTTAACTATAATATTAAAGTAAATGTTTATACTTCATCTTAAATACTGGATTTATTTGTTAAATTTTTTGTAGTCGAAGTGGGCCATCTAGTGAATTGCATATTTGCTTAGAGAATTGTTATGATCAGTTTAAACAATTAGAGAAGGAAAGGAAAAAGACAGAAGCTGATTTAGCTAGACATAATCCTGGTAAAAAAGTATCATCAGCAAATAATATACCAGTTCCAAGACTTCCACCTAATCCTTCTCGGGTTGATCGTTTAATTGTTGATGAATTGAGAGAACACGGCCGAGTAAGTAGCATTCCATCCATTCATTAATAATTTAAAAAATTTCTGTGTCAGTTACGTGAACTAGATGTTTACATTATGATTGTTTATATTGTGTTAATTATGTTAATACTGTTCAGCCTAGTATCTCCCTATATTTCTGTTTAATTCATTAATATTGATGTTTCCTTTTTTCTCAATCAAATAATAACAATTTTTTTATAGGTAATTACCCTAATTGCAAAAATGGAAAATCTTTTGGGTGAATCACTTCATCCTGATATTCATAGAGCGATGCATAATTGGCTGGAAGCTATACGATTGGTTCAGAATTGTCGTCGTAATGAGTTAATTATCAATAAAACAAAAGCTTCTGCTCCGATCATGCTGGCACATCATACAACTGATCATGGTAACCTTTTTTTTATAAACTTGATAAAATTATCTTTAAAAAATTGTTTTTAGATTACTATCTCTCATTATGTTATTTTTCAGTCTGGTTTATTGACTACTTTTAATGCAGTCGTAGTAAATTTATAATTAAATTCACCTTTATTTATTTTTTTAATGAAATAATTCTATTCAGATTATTTTCAAATTATGATTACAAAGTTAATAATTAATTATCTTGCCAGGGAAATTGGTTTTTCACTATTGTCAATGTTGTGATGTTCTATAAGGCCACCTGACATCTGAGTTTATCAGGCTTTAAAAGTAGTAGCTTCATTATGTTTGGAGTATATATTTAAAATCTTCTATAAAGGTTTTAAATTTTGAGGAAACAAAATCTTATTCATAAACAACATATTAAGTAAACTTGTAATGCTAAATTGCATTCATCAGGTGTCTGGAATTATGTAACTCGATTAACAAAACCACAATAGAACATAATCTTGCTTTTCTGTTGTTTACAGGATGAAAGATAATGAATGCTATACCGTATTATATTGTATGGTATTATATAATTCCATAATGTATGTATGCTGATTATATAAGACCATTTCATTATAAAAAAAATTTATTCTGAAAACTTATAAATATTTTTATTTCTCTTAAACTACATACCTTATACTACTTCCCTATATAATCGCCACATGAATTAAGACAGTGATACACCAGCTTCAATATACTCTCGTCATAATCTTCTGCTGCTAGTCCATTTAGCTATTGATTAACAGCATTTTTAAGTTCATTGTCACCCACGAATTGCTTATTACTCAAAAATTGTTTTAATTTTCCAAACAAATGTTAATCAGAAGGAGCTAAGTTCGGACTATATGGAGGGTGATGGTACATTTCTCAGTAAATCACATGTCGGACCCGCAACATGTGGATGTGCATTATCATGCAGCAGGATGACACCATCAGTCAACCGCCCATAACGCGGATTTTGAATGGCGTGCCGTAACTTACAAATAGTTTCGCAGTAGGCTTCTGCCTTTATATTCGTTCCACGTGGCATGAAATCAATTGGCAGTATGGCAAACCGATCCCTAAAGATTGTGGTCATTAGTTTGCGTCCAAATGGCTGTAGCTTGACCTTTGTTGGTCTGGTTGGTGATTGAGGATGACACCATTTACTTGACTGCCATTTTCTCTCTGGCGTGTAATACAAAATCCATGTTTCATCACCAGTAATAATTGAATTAAGGAACACATCACATTTTTCTGTGTAGCGCATCAAAAATTCCATAGCGGATCCGATTTGGATTTTTTTGTGACGTTCCGTTAAGACTTGTGCCACCCAACATTCACAAATCTTTCTGAAGCCTACATAGTCATGAACAATGCGAGCAATAACAGCTCTTGAAACATCATGATTTTTTCAGATTTCATCATAGACGCATTTCAACAAGTTCTCCACGATTATCGAGGGCCTCCCCGAACATTCATCATGCACATTAATTCTGTTATTTCTAAACCTTTCACACCATTTTCAGATGTTTTTCATTCATTATATTATCACCATATACAGCAACCAACTACCTGTGAATTTCAGCCGGCTTAATGTTTTGATGGCTTAAAAAATGTATGCACATATTTCACAGTCAACAACATCAGTTTTCCTATTTATTTTATGATGTAATAACTTACACATTACTACAATGCGACAACTTACAGACAGTAATGCAGTGTGTACATTAATAGCATGGCCATGAATGACACATGTTCGCCAACCCTAAGGAGAGAAATTTTCCAGTGATCTTTACTTTGAGATATCCCTTATGAATATAAATTATATTCACTACTTGGCTTAATAAGCCACATTTTTTTTTTGTCTTCAGTCATTTGACTGGTTTGATGCAGCTCTCCAAGATTCCCTATCTAGTGCTAGTCGTTTCATTTCAGTATACCCTCTACATCCTACATCCCTAACAATTTGTTTTACATATTCCAAACGTGGCCTGCCTACACAATTTTTCCCTTCTACCTGTCCTTCCAATATTAAAGCGACTATTTCAGGATGCCTTAGTATGTGGCCTATAAGTCTGTCTCTTCTTTTAACTATATTTTTCCAAATGCTTCTTTCTTCATCTATTTGCCGCAATACCTCTTCATTTGTCACTTTATCCACCCATCTGATTTTTAACATTCTCCTATAGCACCACATTTCAAAAGCTTCTAATCTTTTCTTCTCAGATACTCCGATTGTCCAAGTTTCACTTCCATATAAAGCGACACTCCAAACATACACTTTCAAAAATCTTTTCCTGACATTTAAATTAATTTTTGATGTAAACAAATTATATTTCTTACTGAAGGCTCGATTAGCTTGTGCTATTCGGCATTTTATATCGCTCTTGCTTCGTCCATCTTTAGTAATTCTACCTCCCAAATAACAAAATTCTCCTCCTATTTTCACATTCAGTGGTCCATCTTTGTTATTTCTATTACAATTCATTGCTTTTGTTTTCTTCTTGTTTATTTTCATGCGATAGTTCTTGCGTAGGACTTCATCTATGCCATTCATTGTTTCTTTTAAATCCTTTTTACTCTCGGCTAGAATTACTATATCATCAGCAAAACGTAGCATCTTTATCTTTTCACCTTGTACTGTTACTCCGAATCTAAATTGTTCTTTAACATCATTAACTGCTAGTTAACTCTGTATTTGAACCCTAATTTTTTTAAAATGCTGAACATTTTATTCCAGTCTACGTTATCGAATGCCTTTTCTAGGTCTATAAACGCCAAGTATGTTGGTTTGTTTTTCTTTAATCTTCCTTCTACTATTAATCTGAGGCCTAAAATTGCTTCCCTTGTCCCTATACTTTTCCTGAAACCAAATTGGTCTTCTCCTAACACTTCCTCCACTCTCCTCTCAATTCTTCTGTATAGAATTCTAGTTAAGATTTTTGATGCATGACTAGTTAAACTAATTGTTCTGTATTCTTCACATTTATCTGCCCCTGCTTTCTTTGGTATCATTACTATAACACTTTTTTTGAAGTCTGACGGAAATTCCCCTTTTTCATAAATATTACACACCAGTTTGTATAATCTATCAATCGCTTCCTCACCTGCAGTGCGCAGTAATTCTACAGGTATTCGGTCTATTCCAGGAGCCTTTCTGCCATTTAAATCTTTTAATGCTCTCTTAAATTCAGATCTCAGTATTGTTTCTCCCATTTCATCCTCCTCAACTTCCTCTTCTTCCTCTATAAAACCATTTTCTAATTCATTTCCTCCGTATAACTCTTCAATATATTCCACCCATCTATCGACTTTACCTTTCGTATTATATATTGGTGTACCATCTTTGTTAGATTACTACATCATTAGATTTTAATTTATGTACCCCAAAATGTTCCTTAACTTTCCTGTATGCTCAGTCTATTTTATCAATGTTCATTTCTCTTTCCACTTCTGAACACTTTTCTTTAATCCACTCTTCTTTCACCAGTTTGCACTTCCTGTTTATAGCATTTCTTAATTGCCAATAGTTCCTTTTACTTTCTTCATCACTAGCATTCTTATATTTTCTACGTTCATCCATCAGCTGCAATATATCGTCTGAAACCCAAGGTTTTCTACCAGTTCTCTTTATTCCCCCTAAGTTTGCTTCTGCTGATTTAATAATTTCCTTTTTAACATTCTCCCATTCTTCTTCTACATTTACTACCTTATCTTTTTTACTCAGACCTCTTGCGATGTCCTCCTCAAAAATCTTCTTTACCTCCTCTTCCTCAAGCTTCTCTAAATTCCACCGATTCATCTGACACCTTTTCTTCAGGTTTTTAAACCCCAATCTACATTTCATTATCATCAAATTATGGTCGCTATCAATGTCTGCTCCAGGGTAAGTTTTGCAGTCAACGAGTTGATTTCTAAATCTTTGCTTAACCATGATATAATCTATCTGATACCTTGCAGTATCGCCTGGCTTTTTCCAAGTGTATATTCTTCTTTTATGATTTTTAAATTGGGTGTTGGCAATTACTAAATTATACTTCATGCAAAACTCTATAAGTCGGTCCCCTCTTTCATTCCTTTTGCCCAGCCCGTATTCACCCACTATATTTCCTTCCTTGCCTTTTCCAATGCTTGCATTCCAATCTCCAACTATTATTAAATTTTCATCTCCTTTTACGTGTTGAATTGCTTCATCAATCTCTTTGTATACACACTCTACCTCATCATCATCATGGGCGCTTGTAGGCATACAGACGTTAACAATCGTTGTCTGTTTAGGTTTTGATTTTATCCTTATTACAATGATTCTATCGCTATGCGTCTTGAAATACTCCACTCTCCTCCCTATCTTCTTGTTCAGCACGAAACCTACTCCTGCCTGCCCATTATTTGACGCTGAGTTAATTACTCTAAAATTACCTGTCCAAAAGTCGCCTTCCTCTTCCCACCAAACCTCACTAATTCCTACTATATCCACCTTCATCCTACCCATTTCCCTTTTTAAATTTTCTAGCCTACCAACCTTTTTCAAGCTTCTAACATTCCACGCTCCGACTCGTAGAATGTTATTTTTTAGTTTTCTGGTGACTCCTTCCTTAGTAGTCCCCACCCGGAGATCCGAATGGGGGACTATTTTACCTCCGGAATATTTTACCAAGGAAGGCGCCTCCATTATTGTTGTGTGAAAATGCAGAGCCACATTTTCTTGGAAAAAAAAACAGCTGTAGTTTTCCATTGCTTTCAGCTGCGCAGTACTCAGAGGACTTAGTGATGTTGATATGGCCGTTTAAGTCATTGTGACTCACGCCCCTAACAACTACTGAAAGAGCTGCTGCCTTCTTTCAGGAATCATTCCTTAGTCTGGCTCTCAACAGATACCTCTCCGATATGGTTGCACCTTCGGTCCAGCTACTCTGTATCCCTGAACACTCAAGCCCCCTCACCAACGGCAAGGTCTCATGATTCATAGAGGGGGAATAAGCCATATATGTAACATCAATGATGCTTCCAATCTTCTTTAACTTTTAACAATTTGTTCAACACATCGTCCCCACCATCCTAAACTAACGAATGTGAAAAACTCATCTTTCAGGAGAGCTAAACAGTTTCAAGGTTTAATTTTAATTCATAAAAGTGAAAAAGTTTAAACTAGCCTTCGTAAAAGAGATGCACATTGGATAATTTATCACAAGATGCAGGACATTGAAATTAATTGTAATCTGATGAATCTGCAAAATGTGATTTTTCACATTCGTTACTTTAGCATGGTGGTGACAAATATATTACTTTTGTAAAACATGTATATTCACTTTTAAATTTCTCTTTGATTTTGTCTCCTTAAAGACACTCTAATCCCCATTTCTCTTCACCAAATTACTTATCTAAGAAATATTTTCTTAAAATTTACTCATCAGACCTTTGATATAAAACATTAATCAGTGAATGTGAGAAATCAGCGAATGTAATAATCTATTAACAGAACAAATTTCTTTAAATTGTTTTAAAATAACATTCACTGTCCCTACTCCAACAGACTCAGAAGCTATTTGTTGTGTCGTACTGGTATGCCTAGAAAGAGAAATAATTATCAAACACTTTCTTGGAATTATGCACATTATTTTATATATCTATATATATATATATATATATATATATATATATATATATATATATATATATATATATATATATATATATTTGTAAAATCAGTTCTTCCTTTATTGTTGTTCATATCTTCCTCTGTAGTAATTATATTAAAGACTAAAAGCAAAACTCAGCAATCTACCACAGTATAAAATCTAATATTTCTTACCTTATAAGGTAAGGTTAATTACTAATCGTAAGTTGATCAAAAATTAAAAATTACACATTAAAAATTAAAATTATCACATGTATAGTGTTAAATATGCAGTCAAAAATTAAATATTAAAAATTAAACATTCTTAATATCAAATTTTAAAAAAAATTTTTCATATTTCTATACATGCCTGTAGCCAGCCACTATATACAGTATTGTACTGCTGTTTTATGAATTATCAAACTCTGTCTGCAGATTAATCAAGCTGAATTTTTGTCTGTATTTGTATATATGAGAGTGGTCCAGAAAGTAACTTATGTTTGTGCCTACCGTGGAGGTGGGTAGGGATAAAGCTGCCATCTTGGTGTCGAAACATTTCTACATTCAATACACATCAAACTGTTCTACTTTGATCGTTATTTATTAGTTGAAATTCATTGGCAACTTGGTGAGGTGTACAGGGATGAAATAATGAGTTAAGGTGGAGTGAGGCAGTGGTGCATTCAGTTTAAAAATGACCGCACCAATGTTCATGATGAGGAGCACAGTGGTCGGCCTAGCTTTGTGACTGATGAACTGATGATGAAAATCAACGATAAAATTGTGAAAATCGACACATGATTATGTAACTCTCGCTTCATTTCATGAAGTTTACTTCATGAAATCGTATTGGGGAAGCTTGGTTATCACAAGTTTTGTGCAATATGGGTGTCAAAAATCTAAGAGCAGATTTCTACAGAGAAGGAATTGAAAAGCTTGTGCATCGTTATAAGTGCCTCATTTTAATGGTGACTATGTAGAAAAATAGTTTAAGATTGTGTAGAAAAATAATTTAAAATAGTTGAAATATATATAATAAAATTATTTTTTTTATTTGGTTGGCTTTTTATTTCAAAATGTAAGTTACTTTCTGGATAGCCCTCGTATAATATTATTTAATTTAAAGTTACTAAATATGATTTATTTTTGGTTGCCCATAACTTAGCATAATAAGTAAAAAACAGGATTTTTAATCTCTATCCCTAAAATTACCTCATTTTGCTTGTAGGGTGGAAGATAAGATAATTGTACTGTAAGTGGATCAGTTTGATTATTATTAATACTAGCAAGTTAAGCTGGCTGAATTATTACTCATTTATTTATGTGTACATTCCCATTACGTAAACAGTTCTTTAAAAAAATTATAATGAGTTCTAGCAGTTGTTAATGATTATTATTTTTGTATTAAATTATATTTAAGAAGTTACATTATTATGTATTGCCAAACATGTACTATTAAACTCAAACTTTAGTAACTTTTTGTTGAAGTCATGTTTATCCAGATACAAAATAATTGTTTTCTGTTTGTATCAAAATTAAGAAAAATGTGTTTAACTGGGTTGCCCTGGTCTATTAAAATACTTACAATATTGATCTGTTAATTTTTTTCAGATATTCTTGCTCTTGCTGACAGTATAAAACAGTTATGTGCTGTTACTAGAAGAGCACGTACTAGCATGTGGTGTGCTTTAATGGTCACACTTCATAGTGGTAAAGATAAAACAGAATTAAAATCTGATTTGACTACTCCCTCTACTTCTACTGTTACTACTGCTCCTGCAACTGCAAGCAATTCTGCTACTTCAACTGCCACTTTAAATGCTGCAACCACTGCTGTGTCTAAGTAATTGCAAAAAGAAAAATAATGACATAGTTGTCATCTGACATTCTGCTCATACATTTTTTTTAATTGATGTATTTTTTAATAGCTCTTCCTTTATATATATATATATACACACACACACACACACACACACACACACACACACACACACACACACACACATACATACATACACACACACACACACAACCTTACCATTACACTTAAACATTTTTAAACGTTATGATGGGTTCAGTTAGTTGTTATTATTATTGCTTCTGGTGATTTTGTTAAATGAAATATTTATATTTAACCATAGCTAGTCAAATCTTACGTTATTTATTTTTACTCCTCATTACAGTTACTTATATGTTTGTTTATGAACAAAATAGCATTTAAATAATTAATTATTAGTTTATCTTATATAATTAATAACTATTACTTGTTTTATTAATTTTTTTAAAGAAAGGAAAATGTACATTTGAAGTATTTTTGTATCTTAATGACTATGATGGAAGTATTTATGTGATTGCTCTTTAGTATTGTTGATGGAGTCTGGAAGAAAAATAAATTTCTAGTAAAATTTGGAAGAAAATCATGTATGTGCCGAAAAGAAATGCCCTGTTTATTTATTTGTATATCGTTAATTTGTTTATTTATTTTTAGCTTGACAGTAGTAGTTAATTGTTAGTATTATTGATTGTTATTACATTGTTTTATCTTTTGAGTTTCTACCAGTTTTTTAACTTTATTTTACGATGTGTGTGTGTATGTATATATATATATTTACTCGCACACATAGACATAACATGTAATTGTTATTTTGTAATGTATTTTAGTTTTGCTAGATAACATAGAATTAAATGATTCCCCTCTTTAATTAATCTTATTTAGTTTTATTAACAATAATTTATTCAGGTGTTGTAATAACTATTGGAGTTTCTATTTATTAATGTTAACGTGTTGTATGTATCTGTGTTACATTTATTATTATTATTGTATAATAAAAATACTCGACTGATATTTTTATTCCATTTCTAATGACTAATGATAACTATTAATGTTACTTTATTAACTTTGTTCTTTAAAATGTATTTTTGTTGTTTTGTTTTCTTGTTTAATTTTATTTATTATTTATGTATTTAAACATGCTTTATGGTTATATTGGTTATATTTATTTATTTATTTTTATTGTTAATTTTTTAAATACATATTGATAGATACTTACAAAGTAGTGACTATTCAGATTGTAGCCTAACAAACTTATTGTTTATTCTAATAATTAATGTGCATTATTACTTTTAAATAGTAGTAATAATAGTAATAATAATAATAATAATAATAAATGTAATTCTTGCTGTATTTCTATTTAGCACACTTGTAACTTTTATACTTGTTGCCCGTAAATTATGTTGAAGTGAATAAAAATTAGGAGTTAATTTCTTCAAGGTATGTCCATCAGTGTGATTTTTCATTCTTATCAATCATTTTATTTTTTGCAGTTGATGTAATATCTTTGTTTTTGTTAGAAAATTGTCCTAATAGAAGAATTAAGATGAACCTGAAAGTATTTTCTTTTTTTTAGTAATTTTATAAACGGATGAAAAAATGAATATACTTCTATTCTGCTTATAGACAAAATATAGGTCTATTCTCTGTATAGGCCTATTTCCTATCCTCTACGTATTTATTAAATGTTTAGATAAATATTTTTATTTTTTATTATTATTTAAAATTATTTAAAGTTTACAAACCATATACTAATTACTGGTGGAAGTAGGTTGTCGTCTGTGTATTTGGACATGGTTTTGCTGGTTTATGTCTGGCAAGGTAATATTTTTCCGCTATAGATAGGTGTTGATTTTCCCCTTGATATTTTTTGGTTATAGAGTAAAATTAAATATTTATGTATTTATATCCATACTTAATTGTATGTTTAAATAAAAGTGTGAAGTACAGTGATATTTCAATTTGATTAGTATTTAGATAAACAGATTAGATCAAAAGGCATGTTTTTAATTCTGCAATTTATGAATGATTGAATTGTTGTTGTTCCAGTCATAAAATGAATTTGTTGCGTGCAATTTATTGCTGTGTGATAAATATTCATTTCTTTACAGGTACATACATACTACATATTTATATGTGTATGTATGTAAAAGTGTTTTAGGCCTTTTTGAAATATATGTACTAGTAATTGTTGATATCCAATTTTGCTTTTCTATTTAATTTGTTTATATTCATGTATGTAAAGGATCTGTTGTATCTTAAATTAAGTGAATTTTTATCTGTAAAGAATTTCAATTGATATTTTTTTATTTACTTTTTTAATATAATTTTGTCCTGGTCTTATTTTTGTAGTTAATTTTTTCAGGACGTGAAACATCAAACACCATTTCTCAGATCAAATGTTTTTCATTATAATGTTAGGTAATGTAATGTGCAATGTAATGTTGGATCATTGTGATATAAGGTATTATGTTTTATTTCTTGTCTTTTTCTTAAAGATTATTTTCAGATTTGAAAGAAAAAAGATCTAAAATATATGTAATTGATCTGCTTGTATGTATTAGAATATTAATTCTTTTTATTTATTTATAAATATTCAAATCTGAAAATATTATTCATGGAAATTTAGTCTTTTTGAAAATAAATAACAAACTTAAGTAATTTTACTACTGATAAAGGTGAATATTTATAATTAACATAAATTTTACTATGAAGCAAACAAATAAAAATAAATCAAAAGTTATTCTAAATTGAATTTCATATCTTAAATAGTGTTTATTATTGTTGTTATTGTTGTTGTATGCTCATAGTGTTTGTATATTTGAATGTTGTGTGCATTTTAAAAATTATAGTAGTGTTTTTAATCTTAATCTACCCTTTAAATAATGAATAATTATTAATATGCTCAAAAAAAGAAAAGGATATGAATATTTTATTATTAAATAATTTTTTCTTTTCTTAATGATGTTTATTAAGGAATTGGAAAAATTAATGTACTATTTTGTTAATTTTTATTATTATTGGATTGTACTTTAATGACTGAAGATTGTAAATTAATTTTTTAAGAAGTTATTTTACATTGCAGCTTTTAGCAACCTAGTGATTAATTCAACTTAACTTGGCCTATGTTGATTTTTTCCTTTTTTAATTAATACACTTATATTTAATAATTATTATAATACAATTAAATTTAACTCTGTATTTATTATAACAATGCTTTTATAGTTATTTCTGTTGTTATAGATAGATAGGTAGATAAATGGTTAGAAATTTTTTCATATTATTAACTGTTGTGGATTGAAATTTTTGAAATTTGTCTACATTCATGTAATGAAATAAAACAAAAATGGTATAGATAAAAGTACAAAAGAAACATATTTCTTTATTAAATTATACAGTATGCATTCTTTTGTACTTTTATAATTATATCTGTAACTTTAAATAAATATATGTATGTATCTGTGTATTGGTTCTATTTATTCTGTTATGGAATAAAATTTTGTAGTTGCCAGAGAAATTCTGATCTAGAGAAAGGGTCTCAACCCATCTGTGATACACAATATCCTCAGCTCTGGACAACAGTTGATTTTTTATTTATTTTTTGTTAGATTACACTCACTAGATGTCCATAGACAATCCTAACTTAAATATTATATATAAATATATATAATTTATATATTTGCATGTGATAAAAGAATTTGAGACCAAAACTCATTTTTAAACCTTAGAATTTAGAATGCGATTGGTGATGTTTTTCCGCTTTGTATTTGTAACCCAGTGATGTACTGGTAGCCTTTGTAAACATCAATAGAATTTGTGCTGTGTAAGCATTATTTAATTATTATATGTAGCTTCATGTGAATTGTTTGTAAAACAATCAGATGTATCACATTGTGATGATGGTTTTCATTGATTCATGTTATTCAGAAAATTATGCTTCACTGTAAAAAGGATACAAATCCTAATTTTGATTAAAGTAAGGAGGTTACTTCTTAAAATATTTTTGTTAATGATGAGGTTAAATTTTTCTCGTAATTAATTGTTGAAAATCTGTTTTAAAATTATTTTATGGTGATTTTAAATTAAATATTAATGACATACTTAGAATTTAATTTTACATCGATCACTAGAATTAAGATAACTCATCGTAAACATTTATAAAAAACAAAACAGTTTTAGGGACTCGCACAGCATGTCTGTGATTATGAGTAATTGCTATGTAACAACGGAGTGATGATCCAATTTTCTCACATTGAAACAATTCAGTTAGAACAAATTGTAGTGGAGATTATACCAAGGGCTTAGAACTGGCAGTAATTGCAAAAGGATTTGTTACTACATCCACATTAGAAAGAAAGCTGCAGATAAATTGATAACAATTATGTAAAATTGATTATACTTGCAGACTACACCACAAGTTACTTTTCCAGGTGGTATGTGCCACAAGATATACATTATGTATTCAGTAAGACAGTTGGATGAGTACCATTTCTCAAATATTATATTGCTTATGTCAGCGAGGAATGTAAAAATGAAGAAGCAAAGGTTAGCAGACAGTAAGGAAATGGTTTTTTTTTTTTTTATCAAATTTGTGTGTATATATACAACTAGATGAATTGCTACTATTTTGTTAACTCAGGTACACCAAGCCACTATATAAATTATTCTAATAGCTGGAAAAATATTATGTATTTTGTTTTTTTGCTTTTTTTAATCAGCATGTTCACTGCCATAATTTAAAACATGTTATCATTATATTCAGATACATTCTGTGTAGTAAAAATCTGCTTTATATTCTTTTAAAGAGGTCGTTTTCTAAAATTTAACTAAGTTAATTCATTATGAAATTTTTTGCCTAGATGAAGGGTCCTATGATTTGGGCATTAATTTTTTGAGAGTTGTTTTAAACTCTAAATAAATGTTTTAATTTATTAACTAAAATTAGTCATATTGCAAAGTTTTTCTACTCACCTTAAAAAATGAGTTTTTTTAGATGTATTTATAATCGCTTATGAAATTACTGATTCATTACAAAAAGTGTAATTTTTTTTACAGTTAAATCTTAAAAGCTTAACCAACCATTGTATCTCTTTTCTGATAAACATTTTAATATGATGATTAAAAATAATTGAAAGTTAAATATGATGAAAACTGTAATTTATTTAAATAGAAGTACATCATAAGTATAAGGTGTATAACTTGAAATATAATTTTTTTATCAAAGAAAGAAGAAACTATATTTTGTTTAATGAAATTATTGGATAAATATTTTTTTTATCGTTGATTGTATGCAGTAAACAAATTGTTCAGATGTTTACAAAGACCAGTACGCACATAGTTCATATTCTAATTATAAATAAAATGAATGGAGTCTGTGTTTTTCTATCAGATTCCTGTTTTTACCAAGTAATGCTCTCTTTTTTAATATTAAATTGTCGTGTACTTGTTTATATATCTTTGGCCAATTCAAATTTGTATATAGTTTTGGTTTTAAAAACTATTACAATTTATTAACAAACATGAAGCTTTTTTTAACATTTTGCTGTAGATCATGTAAGAAATATTGTTGCAGTTAATTATTGTATAATATGGATTTTTTTTATTATGCTTAAAATGTAATTTTCATTCAACGAGTAATTAGATCAAAGAAGGAATTTAACTTAAATGAAATACAAAATTATTTATAGTATTATTAATTTTGGTTTATTAGAAAAAGAACTATAATAATCTATGCACACTTGAAGCCCATTGGGCATTTTTAAAAGACTACCTTTTTTTAGTTTGTACTGTGGCGTAAATCATCTACTAACACAGTGAAAAGTATTGGATTAGTATTCTGAAAGTCACAGGTTCAGTTCCTGGAGCAGTAGTTGTGAAAAGGTTTTATTTAGTTAACAATTTACTTTTATTATAGGTACAGCAAAGTAAACTAGACATTTCCTAGTTTTAAAATCATTCATTATCCTAAATCTTTGTGTCAACTATATTTTTTGTGACAGACCTAAGACAATTGATAGAAGTTATTTAATAATTATTGTTTTAAATCATTATGTGAAATAAAGTTTTATGAAAATTAATTAAAATCATTTTAGAAGTTATTATTTTATATAGTTTTATATAGTTTTTAAACCCTTTCATGCATACATTTTTTTGTCTGCATTCAGAAAGTGATAGGCTTTTGAGCTAGGTTTTTTTTTACTTCCTAAAAAGATTTTTTTTGACTAAAAAGAAAACAAATTATGTCAAAACATTCATTTGTAACTTTCAGTTGCTGCATTCATATCATATCATTTTACAAATTATCCTGTCTAGTTCTGATTCAGTAATTTTTTAAATTAAAATCTTAAATTATTCTCAAGAACCAATTTAATAGCATGAAACTTGAAATGTAATAGAAATTTTTATGCATAGTGATATTTTTATTTTTAAATTGTAATTGCCAATTATGTTTATAAAGTCTAGTAATAATTAAAATATTGAAGATAATTTTCACAGCTTTTTTTAGTATTTCAAAATGAGACTGTAATAAACATGAATTTAATCAATAATTAGCATAACTTTAATTTAAATTTATATTGTAGAGTGTTTGTATTTGGTATATATATGTGTTTTCCATACAGGAATTATCAGTATAAATTTATAAATTCATCTGAGTGTTTAAGATTTTGTTCATTATTGATAGATACATAACATTTTCACCTGCTTTTAGTGTTTATTTTTTATAATGCTAAATTTTGATGTGCCTTCTTTTTCATGATATAATTTGTTCCATTATTCTTGGCTGATTTCATGGTGACCATTGGCCTCATGAATTGAATTTATGATTCTCCTTAAATGCTTTAGTTATTTTCAGCTTATAGAAAACATAGGTTGTGAACTATTGTCGATTCCTTTTTCTTTGTTATGTAAATTAATAAATTATCCTCTTTATTATAATGTATAATCTTGAAATGCAATTGGCTTCCCCAGGCACATTCTCTATCACGTGTGTAAACCATTGACACATTTTTTTGTAGTTCGTTTTATAATGCTACAGAGCAGTCAGTAGTAATCATGTTAGTATTACTAACAACAATTAAGAGGGATAGAATTTAATGTTATGGATCATATATCAGCATATTATATCATTTGGCCTATCATAAGCTAGCTTGTAGATTGTCATGGATTTAATTACCTTTAGTCTGGGATCGTTTCCCTTGTAATTTGTTGGAGTCCCTTCATCTTTCTTGTTAAATTATATGTGAAAAGCATATCTGAAATCTTAATACTAGAATATGTTATGTATAATAAAGATTCATTTAGGCAGAAAAATTCCTGATATCCTTCAGTATTTAAATAGCTAAATATGTTTTTAATATAATAATTTGTCTTTGTGTTAAGTATACATTATGAAGCAGCATTAGAAATTATTTCATTCTAATAATGCTTTTAATTAGGACTATTATTTACATTAACTTATTACTTCATCAGAATCATTCCAGTGTTTAAATATGGAATATAATGCCCAAACAGTTTAATAATTTTTTCTTTTTCTATGGCAATTTTGTATAATCGGTGGAGTCTGTTTTATAACTCTTTTGATTTTAATTTAATATACTATAAACTGTCTGTTACAGAGAAACTACATTTACAGAAAAGTAAACGTTTAATGTTAACGTTTTTAAAAAAAAATATATATATATATATAAATGTTTAGCCCTGGAAAACTACTCTAATGTCTAAAAAATAAATGAAATTAAACTAAATTTAAAAAAAAAAACAGATGTAAGCTTATCCCAGAGTATTTGCAAAGAACCATCAAAATTATAAATATAAATCTTAACCTAATATCCCATTCTCAAATTTCTTCTTAGATTGAAACCGCCATCCATGCAGATAATTATGATACTTCCCAGGTACTGACTTAATGTTTTTAAAACCTGTAGATGTTTTGTATTTGCCTATCACTAATAATAGCTTTTTCTCATTTTGCACCATATTGGAAAGAGCTAGAAGATATACTTATCTTTTATAATTTTCCTCCTGTTCACTTTTCACCTTTAAACCTTAGTTCTTATCTGGTAGCATTTCAAAAAAATTCTTGTTCCATCAGCATTACAAACATTTTCCTTATAATTCTTAAAATTTCTAGACCACACACTTGTAATGTTGATGCTAATATTTTTTATTTTATCATTAATTTTGCAAAATTAAGATTGTGATGTTTAAATTTGTATAGGCAGCTTTTAAAATTTCTATATCCAGCATTTTAGCAATGATTTTGGGTTTAATTAATTTTTTAAATCTGGCCATTAAGTGGGAAGTAAGCTTTGTTTCTTCTGAAATTACTGAATAATTGCTTCATTTAGATGATTATAAACTGTTACTGAGATTTTTCTACAATTATTATTTCTCCTCCTGCCATTGCATAATTTTCCCCTTTTGTTCCATATTCCTCCTACTGTAGAGGAACCAAATTAAAGTTACAGCAAATATGAATTTGCTTATTCTAATACATGAATAATTTTAATATTTTATTTGATGGGAATGATTTTATGCTTACCTGTCATAGTCTCAACAAAAAAAAAGCTTTTAACATGGTTGAAGAACATGATATAGATGTATTTTAAAAACTGACTGTATTGTTACATTACATGAATCATATAGTACTGAGCTTCCTTGTTGCAATGTAATAATGAAAAATAAATTCAGTATTACATATTTTTTATCATGGATTACCTTCAAAGTTTTTAGACAAGTTACAAAATTCTAGCAATTTCTTAATGGGAACGCATATTATGATAGGCAACATCTGATAGGTTATTATATTAACCATAGATTTTGGCCTATGTTTATGGTCTTGACACAAATAAAGGTAGGTGTACCTCCCTTTCTTAATAAAAAAAAAAAAAAAAAAAAAACAAACTATACATAAAAACAATTTGTTATTCTGTTAGGTTGTTGGCTGTTGTTTAGCAGGTAAAGAAAGTTATAAATCCATAGAAAGATATGTAAAGCAGCAATTGTGATCTATTTTAAATAGTCTTTATTCAAAGAATTCAAATGCATTGGTCAATAATCCTTCAAAAAATTTACATTTATTAATTAAAAAATAGTTGTGGATACATATTTTTAGTATGTTACAGGGAAATTTCAGCTTTTCTTTTTTTAATAGAAAACTTGGAATAGAAAATTTATATAGGGATTGTAAAGGACCAGCCAGTTCTTTTGTTATGAAGAACTTTATAGAGAGAATTTTCTGTTAGGTTGGTTGTGCATTCTGTATGTTAATAAAGAGCACGCATTGAGTGTTTTTACATTATAATAAAATGTTTTAAAAAAAGGAAATTCTCACTTCTTGAATTTTAGAGAATAGTGAAATAACTATTACAGTTCTACAGAAAAAGTTAAGATTGTATATAATAATCTGTAATCTGTATCTATAATCTCTGTTCAGTTAAAATTCCACCAACTTTTCTATTAAGTATATTAATAACATGTTACCTGAATAATTCTTATTTATTAAACAATAAATCAGGCAGTTTTTATGACTTGTAATCAACACTTTAGAAAACAAAAGTAAAAGAAATAGAGATTTATTTTTAAGTAAAGAATTTGTAGTTAATAAAGAAGATAGGTTTGTTCCCTTAGTGTATTTATTATTCATTAACGGGAATACAAAATAATTTTTAAAAAAACGTTTTTCCTCACTTGGTTTTGCTTTTTTTTGTTTAATAATGCCAAAATTTAGTGATCTTTGCAAAGATTTTTATTATAATAATTTTTTTCCTTTTTTTAGAAATATGTAAATTAGTCTAAATGAATAATGCTCACTATATATTAAAATTGGTTTTTATAATAGTGCTATATAAGATAATTAAATGTATTTTGGTAGCAAATTGAAGTGGTCTTTTTGTTCTGTATAAATCATAAATTTATAAGAATGATGATATTCTTGTTTTTATAGCTGTCATCATCATCATTATTATAAAAAAGAATTGCATTTTATTTTCACTTAATTTATGAAAATGTATTTTCTACATTGATGCTTGTTCCTAACATATTTAGCGTTATTGTAATATAGTATGATATAGTAATTAAGTAATAAATTTTTTTATAACAATTTGGTAAACTTTGATTTGGCCAAAGATAGATTTCACAAAATAATTATTATTATTATTGTAAGATTCTATTATTGATGATAATAATAATTGTTATTAATATTACTGTTATATATATATATATATATATATATATATATATATATATATATATATATATATATATTTAGTAGAAATCATTAATTATAATAAATTAAAAAAAACTTAATTTGATATCATAATAAAATTTATATAACTGTGTAGGTTGTCACTTAATAGATTTTATTAGAGTTTGATAAATGGTGTAGCTTATTGTGTTTTAAAAAAAGTATTTATATGTAAATAGAATTGTTTATTAGAAGCGATAGTAAATTCTTTCCTAATATGTACAATGTAAGTAGCATTTTTAAAAAAAATAAATTATATTTTATTTATTATTGTTTTAGTAAATTATGAAATTTATGAATATATTTACAAAATGTTAAAAGTTTATTTATAAAATTGGAAAATACTACTGTTACTATTATAATTTTTATGCTTCCATTCCAGTTTCGAAAATGACCTATATTACGGCATATTTCTAAATTAATACTCTTATTTAAATTATTTGTCTATTCATGACCATTTTTATATTTCATGGTGTTATAGTTGTATTTTTATTTGTTTTTGTATTTATTGCTATATTGATGTTCAGTGTTAGAAATATCATACACTTGGGAAAAAAAAATGAAAGTGGAATACGGGAGCTTATTCATGTGTTATTTACAGTATAATTATGTTATTTTAGTCATAAATAAATAACTGGTTAAAATTTAAGCAAAGAAATTTATCATTATTTTTTAGGGTTGTAGTATATATTGTTTTTTCATGTATTTTATAGTAATGTATATGACTTCTTTTTACCCGGGCAATTTATGTGGTTTTTATGATGTATAATATATATATATATTATAATATTTATTTTTAACCTATTTATAAAGTGAACCTACTACTTGTACTTCTTTTTTTTTTGTTTTAGTTACCAATAGATGATTTGTGTTTTTTCTTTTTTTTGTATTGTAGAACAGTATTTATTATGCTGACAGGTTGTGAACATATTGTTATATATTTATTGGCTTGTAGTTTTGAGTATATTCTATCTTTTATGGATTTTTTTTTGTTGATTTTTTACTGCCAAAGTTTTGTGCCTCCTTTTTTGTTCAGTGGGTACTGAATGGGGTTTTTCTAATATTCTTGAAATGATTAAAATGTTAATAATGTATAAAATATATTAATAGGTCTTTTAGTGTTGTTAGTTAGTCAAAGTTTTAGTTGTAAATTGTAGTTGCAAAAAAAGTATTAAAAATTTTCTATAAAAATATTAATATATGGTTTTAATGTACTGTATTACGGACAAAGTGAATGTCTAAAACATGGTTTTTGATATTAGAAAATGAGTATCAATGATTTTTTTTTTTTAATGAGTTAACATTGAATACCACATTTTTCCCTTTTTATTATTTGATCAGAACTTCAGTGTTTTGCATTATAAATTTTTTATTGTTATTCAGACCTATCAATGAAATTTTCTTATTCATACATTTCAAAATTTTGAAAATTATCTGATATTTATTAATACCTAAAAAAAAATGTTTTAAACATTACTCTCTGTCCTATATTAATGTTCGTTCGGGTTTATTGCATATATATATTTTTTTTAATTTTATTTATTTATTATTAGTAATTAATAATGTGTAGTACCCAGCTGCAGTATAAATAATGTTATTTAATAAAAACTGGCACCTGGGTGAGCAATAGTTAGTTTAACCTATAGTTAGAAATGTGCAATGTGTCAAAGTTGCTTTTACCCTAAATTCCTGTTTATATAAACAATAAAAAAATACTTATAATATTATGCAACGATTTCTCAAATCCGTCTGTTTCGTGTTTGCACTCGCACAATCTTATTTGTTAAACAAAAAAAAAATAAGTTTAATTTAAAAAAGTATATTATTATTTATCTTTATTATTATTATATTATTAAATGGGCTGTGGTAGTTCTTTAAAGTATATTTGACTGTGGGTGATAATATGTATATCCCTTTACTCATATATGAATATAATTATTATTATTAATATTTAATATTTAGACAAAATGTTTTAGCCTAGTGCCATTTGGACCAGTTGTCTGTAGAGTGAAAAATTATAAATAAATAATCCTTACTTGTATTGCTCACTGATAATACTGTATTATTGTAATACATATTCCTGCCCACGCACTCTGCGATATATATAATATAATTATATTAATATATATCTCTTTTACTCATAAATCTTAGAACAATCATAAATAATTTTATTTATTTTTATTTTTGTAATTATTACTAGTAAATCATATATATAATTCTTTTGGGTAATATGTATTATAAATAGTTTTTCAAGACTAATAATGTTTTATTATTTCTCTCAATTACCATGTTTATCTCTAGTTACTTATTATAAATGATTAGTTTATTTAATATTGTTATCTCTTTTTATTTGTTTAATTTTTTCTATTTAATTTATTATTTTGTTTTAATTTTATAATTTAATAGAGTTTTATTATTTATTGTAATCAAATTTCATATTGTTCTTGTTTTGTAATAAATATTTATGAACATAGATTTTTGACAGGAACAATCATTCATCATGTACGTCAGTTTTTAAATCTATGTGTGTGTATTTTTTTATGTTCAGTGAAGTTTCAGTTTTTAACTCCTCTCCCATTCTGTTTACGCATATGTTTTGTTTGTAGTAATCTTTTTCTTTAATTACAATTTATTTTTCAAAGAAACAGAAAATTATTTTTTTGGTTTTGTCAATGAAGTACAGCTTTAAAATTAAATTATTAAAAGGTGTATGAAGTAATATTTTTGTTTATATAAGTTTAGATTAAAAAATCTAAACTTAAAAATTTAAATTTTAACTAATAATAAAATAATGCTGAAAAGAGTACAAATTTATTTTCATTCGACATATGATAATTAAACTTTTGAATTTTTAGGAAATTTAATTTCTAAGCTGAATATGGTGGTAATCGGGAGGATCATTCTTTGATTTAAATGATTATCTTAAAATCAGATTGTAGGTAACATGTAAGTTATTTAGTATCATTGATTACATGTAAATCTTTCTCTAGGGTCAGTAGTATGGATTATTTTTGAGAAAAATTATTTTGTTTGTAAAAAATTGCAATGGGCGAGGTGCAAAATATAAGAATTAAAAAAAAAATTGTAACAATAAAAGGTGTATTTATTGTTTTTTCATAAATACAATATCTAATGTACTTTATTTATTTGCCCTTGTATTATAGATATATTCTGTCAGAGTACTTATAGTTCTAAAATTATTGGACACTTCACTGTACACATAAATGTTTTAATAAAATTCATCTTCAGTAAATTTTTTTAAGGTATTTTTTTAATTAGTAAATATGATAAGTTTAATTAATTGTGCCTTACTTAATATTTAACAGTCTTCTTTCATTTAAGTATTTATGAATATTAAGAAAAATAAATCGTGTTTAACTATTATGTTAGAAGTATATATTTGCCTAAATTCTTTTGATTATATTTGCTTTTGGAACTTTTTTTAACAACTTTATCAGATATACTTTTTATAACATACTTTTATTTATTTATTTATTTTTGTAGATATTTAATAATAATAATTTAATTAAATATAAACAAATTCAGATTAGTGACATTTGAAACACTTTTATGAAATCATGGGTTTGTTATATTTTCAGCTGACAGCTTGTGAAAATATATTTATGGGTAGAGTGAATTTTCTCCTTTAGATGGGTTACCTTTGTTCTTTCTTCTTTGTTTTGTTTTAGAAAGCAAATAATTTTTATTTTATTGCAAAGTAATACATTTTTTTATAAAAATCTTAATTATTCTAAAAGCATTGTTTTTAGTGATTTAAATTTTTATATAATATTATTAAATGTAGTGATGTCAATAGAGAAATTAAAACCATTAAACTTTTTCTACCGCAATAAATCATGTATTGAGAGTTTTTGATTGGACAGAAAGCTGACAGTTAGCACAATAATTACTTCTATGTCGTATTTAACTGTCACTTATAAAAATTATTCATAGAAAAGTTTGTCAGTTCTCTGCATTTTGTGATTCATTTGTAGTAATTTCAACTTTCTCTATTGTGTTGTCTGTTCACCGTACCTCATTCTTCCTCCGCTTTGAAATTGTTTTGCATTATTATTATTCTTTTCTCTTGCGTTTACATTCTCTTATGACTGTTATTTTCTATTTTCTCATTGTTATCAAAATTACTTTGTCTCTTTCATTCTTCTTTTTTTCTGTTAGTTTTCTCCAAACTAAATGTTATTTTTTTATGCCTTTTTGACTTTTTTTAAATCGCACATCACTGCAATTTCCCTTTGAAGACATTTTTTTTACTACAGTTTAATATTTGCTCCCAGAATTCGTACAACTGTTATTTTATGAAGGAGACTGGTGCAAGGAAGGACACCTTCTCCCATTTATATAATGTTACTTTATATTTAAAATTGTGCGACTAGCAACATGCAAGTCACTCTGTATGAATTTTTATTATTTATTTATGTTTATGTAGAATATGTTTATTAAAAAAGTAATAAATAAAATATATCATGGTTTAAAAATACTTATATGTTGTTACAGGGTAAATTTTAATATTATATAATATGTAGGCTAAATTTCCTATGAACACCATAATATTTACTGTAATTATAGAAAAATATATAAAGTATAATGTAGGTTCTATCGATAAATGAAAATATTTATTAAATTTCTAAGTTCTAATTTTTTTTACTTTACAATTCAATTTTCTTTATGTTTTTAACTGAAGATGATTTTTATTATGGAAGTATTTATTTTCTTTACCAATATAACCATATTACAATTCGCCGAATTAATAAAAGAATTATAATTATTAAAACATAATTATTTATGTATTTTTGGCCATGTTTTTACTGTTACTAAATCCATATATATATTTATAAAAATTGACAGAAAACACTATTGAATTTTAGAATGATTGTTTCTGTAGATATTAAGGTATTTATTGAATTGATTGATTGATTACTTTAATACATCATGACTGCTTCTGTAATAATATTAATAAAATTAATAATTGTATTTATTAATATTGTATATGATGGTAAAATATTTGTATATTAATGTTGTTCCCGGATCACTTAATTAATGTTAAGTGGTTTGACAATTAATTAATATTCTATAAATGTAATTTGATTAGTGTTTAACAAAGAGCTATTTATATAATTATTATTATATGTAATATATATTTGATTTTTTTATATTTAGAGTTTGTAACATTAGAAAATTTATTAGTCATGTCTAGACATTTTATATATGTATAATATATATATATATATATATAAATGTATGTTCAGCAAGAGCTTATACTTAAATCAAATTTGTGGTAGCTTTGTCCCTAAAAATAATTGCCTGTTAACTTGAGGTAATATTTAATTAATAATTATTAAATAATATAGAATTTGTAGTATTATTTGTTACATTTCTTTCTCGATGTACATTATTAATAAATTATTAAAAAATTTTTATTAAATATGCTGCAATATTATAAAAACTAAGTTTTATTACTACAGTAATTGTTTTGTACTTAACCATTGTTTTATGGTAACATGTTTTTCTCTTTAGAAATAACACTGCTTCCAATGGGTAGTGGATAATTCCCTTTCTTTGTTGGATAATTTTGTATGGCCTATAGACTATTACATCATAGGGGTTAGTTATTAAGGCTGAAATCTTATTTCCTTATACAAAACTAAATTTCTGACCATTATTCTCTGGATTTTAGTGCTGAAATGGTGCAGAATCATTACTGTTATGAAATTATTTTTATCTGGATATTTTTAAGTAAATTCTTAGTATAAATCCATTATTATATATTTCATTATTACTGTAACTATCAGTTTTTTTATCTCACTATTTTTACTTCTTTCTGAAGTAGGTAGCACTTTGGTGTACATGTATATAAAATCTGTATTATATATTCAATACATATTGTTTTATTTTTTCTGTTTCATTAATTTCTTTTTCATCATAACTTGTTGAAAGTTTATCAACAATTGTTTTATATTATTAAAACTTATGGTGCCGTGATTAGATGGGCATTTCATTTTCCTCTGATGAACCGTATTTGCTAGAAAAGCCTACTTTATGTTATTTTATTAAAGGTTTAGAATAGGCATCAATTTTGCCTAAACTTTCAGTGGTTAATTGTAATTATTCATTTTTATTTGTAGTTAAATTTCCTTATTATTGATGTTTTCTGTTGTGAAATATAAATAAATAAAGTTATTTTATTGTTGACAAAAATTTATAGAAATGTTATTCATGTTTGCATTTAAGCAGAAAGTATAAATGATTTACCAAAGACTGTAAATTGATAAGTGTTTTAAATGACTTGGATTAGTCTTACAAAAGTGTAAGGCTTGGCTCTGTTCAAGAGATATTTCTGTGACTAGTTAGGCCCTGTATGCTTCTCCATATCAGAATATAGAGTCCCTATTAAGCCTTGAGATGATTCAGGACCACCAATTACTGCTTGTTTTATCTTACAGATAGAGCCACTGTTGTGTGACCAATTCATGGTACCAATCCAGGGAAGAAAGAGTCTAAGAATGAGGAAAGGGTGAAGGGGGTTGATCAACTTACTGAAAAACTGGAGATTAGGATAATGTATTTTTGTCCAGGAACAAACAGTTATTATTTTTTTTATTCGTTTAATAAAGATAAAACAGTTGTAATTAATATATATATATATATATATATATTACTCCTTTGTATATTAATAAATATTTGATTTGATAGTTGATGAAACCAGTAAATTGACGGCAGTGTTTATTATTAGTATTGTATTACATCTATGGAAATCCTAAATACCTAAAAACATGTAAAAATACACTTTTTTTTTTCTTTAGCAGGTATTCTATCCATTTTCATGAGAAATAAATAGTTTGCTTATATTAAATAAAATATATTATTACATTATTTATGTTAATATAAAATAAAGTACAGTTTAGAGTATGTTTACAGTTTAAAAGTTGCATTAGTGTAGCACATTAAAAACATACAGGTTCTAAAGAAAATAGCACCTTATAAAGAATGTAATATTTATTTTGCATAATCATTTATAAATTAATATATAAATTATTTATACAAATTATAATATACGAATGTATATTACTTAAGTATACTTTGCTAATGTGTTTTAACATTGTGATCTTATTTGGTGCTTAGTAATGATTAAGAAACATCTTTTTGTTATTTTTTTGTTTTGTAAAGAGCACTTACAATTTCTAACTTAATTATACACAGGGACCAATTTTTTGTTTTGATTAACATGTTTGATATTTGTTTAGGTACATAAACATTGCATTTTTTATGTACAGTGTCAGATAAAAATTTTTCTTCCCCTAGTTTATGTCATGTACAGCCTAATTTTGGTGAAGTTTAATTGGATTAGAATTTTTATCAAAAACTAAACCTAGTCCACCTGAGATATGTTCTGTCATATGCCACCTGACAATATCTCAGTATATTCACAATTATAAGATTGATTGAAAATTTATTTCTATTAAAAATTAAGTGTATGTATATAATGTTTACTAGATGTGAATTGAGAATAAATGATTTATGATAGTTAAGCCGTTACCATATCTGCATGTACCTTCACACAGAAGTGAATTCACCATATTTATTTTTACCACTGCCAACTTATCTGTTTGTTAGCTGATTTATTTAAATTAATAAATTTGTGTATTATTAGCATTTTGAACTGCCATTCTTCCGGAATGAATTGTTTGTTTGAAACATAATGTAACTGGTAATTGAGACACAAATTAACAATTCATTCAAATTAACAAAAACTACAAGTTACAGAGAACCAGTTACACATGAATAGCTTTTTTTAATGCAGATAAACTAAATGAAATCTTTCTGGACATTTACTATTAGAGTTAGCCTTATATTTTCTTATGTTTTAAGTACAAATTGTTTAGTTTAAGCTTTAACATTTGAATACTTAAAAGAGGAACAAAAATAAAAAAGCAAATAATTTTTTTACTTTAATACTCTATTCCTAATTTTGCAGTTAAAAAGTTATATAACAGTTTGTCAGTAGTCAATAAGTTCAATTTTAAAAAAGATTAAAAAAATTTTTTGTTTTTTTTTTTGTTTTATTTACTTCCTTTATCAAGAATAGTGTTAATCTCGCCCATCACTTGATTTTTAAACAAGAAATTTTGATTTCAGATTTTGTTAATACTGTTTCTCCAACACAGTATTGTTTCTGCAGGTACTTAACTGGTTGGAAATTGATTTCTTATTAGATCACATTCATTCGTTAGTGTTTTACACCTGCTTTATTTAAATATTCTAATTGTCATTTATTGGTATAAAATAATTTAATGTTGGGAAAATCAATCAAAGTAAGTTGCTTCTTTCTGTAAAATAAACCTATTAAAAAAGATTCTTTCATAATTAACTACTTATATCATCCCTTTGTTTTCCTTCATTTTATCCAAATTGGCATCTTAGTTTCTTCTCTTGTTTATCTGTAACACTGAATTGTCATTGTTCATATTCATTCATCATAATCCGTTGCTGAATTAATAAATTAAACTTAATCTTTCTCTATTTTCATTATATATTTAAAATACTATAAAATTGAAAACTGCAAAGATTATATTTTATTAAGGCAGTTGTTTATTAAGGCAGATTTAAATTTTTAATGCTAAGAATAACATTTTACTTACCACACACATAAATGAAGTTTATTTTATTCATGTATTGGTGATGTATAAATTTGAAAAGTCAAATGATGAAGTGAGACTTTGCTAGCATTACTTTAATGCATTAATTCTGTTATTTTGTTTGGTATCTGTTTCCAAAGTACATTAACAAAAAGTGGGTGTAATTCATATTATCTGTTTCTAATTAAAAAGAAAAGGTTTATATAAAATATCAGCAAAGTTTGGTTCTTTTTAATAAAAAAATGCCAGATTTTTAAGAAAAGAAAAACTAAGCTGTTTTTTATGATTATTTGATGAAATTACTTTTAAAGTTTACAACAAAGTAATTTAGTCTTAATTAATAATTATTCTTTTTTTTTTAAGTAAACAATGTTTGGTTTTATGCTTTTAATGCTCTTAAATTCTGTTTACCTTAATACAGTACAACCAATGTAATTAGATTTGCAACGAATTTAGACTGTGATAATTTTTTTCTAGATTAGCAACTAAAGCATTTAATATGGTGCATAATTATTTCATAAATTAAAGGTTAAATATTTTTATTTATTTAGTGTGTACATTTTATTTGAATCTTTTTTTTTTAAAGCAAGTAAGAAATGTAACTAAATAATACTACTACTCCTACTAATACGTGTTATTCATTGAAATATGGCATTATTTTTCAAGTTTTTTTTTTTGCAACAATTAATGCTTGATGTTTTATGACATTAGACTTTCTTTTTTTTTTACACACACACATATATGTATATTTACCAACTGGTTGTGCTATAATTATAGTAAATTAATATTAGGTAGAAGTTTGTGCATATTTGTGAAAAAGTTATAAAATAAGGGTGAAAGAATAGGAATATTTAGTAATTCCCTTGAAAATTATTTTTAAATTTTTTTCTAATTTTAGTAATCTTAAATTAAAATTGTGTTTTTCTGAGATTTCTGCACTTCATTCTGTTAATATCTTATTTATATAAATAAATCACTTTTGTCTTAAATATTTCTTTAATATTATTCAACACTCAGGAAAAATGTTTTTCAAATTATATGATTTATATTCCCTTTCGAGAATGTGTTTTATTTTTACGATTGAAACTTGTTCTGAAGTTCATATATATAAATTATCTTCAATCCAATTAATGTTACTGATATGTGCTCCTTGTCATTTACTTATTTATATATATCTATTATTAGTTCATAATATTTATTTTAAAAAATCTCACATTTTTCTAATTCTGCTGCTTTTCTTGATTGTATGATTTCAGTTATAAATCTAGAGACTATTATTATAAAAAGCAACTGAAATCCATATCATTTATTTTCTTTAATAAATATGTATTTCAAACTGAAATTTGACCATACATATATTTCTGTACATAAGCTTCATGTCAATTTCATGTTAATTTTTCATGTCAGTCTTTTTTTTGTATTTTTAAGTTAATAAACATTTTAATACAATATTTATGTATTTATAAGTGTTCATTATAGATAATTATTACCAGAAAAAAAAAACAGATTTCTCTATTTTTTTCTTTACTATTAAGTGAATAAATTTACTTTTTGTTTTTAATTCAATTTTTCTCTGTCAACAAGTGCTAACTCTGTTTGCTACTTATATACTTATATTAATTCTTATTAATATTTATTAAGCACAAATAATATTATATTCCTATTCAGACAAGTTTTTAATAACTCTGTGGTAATGCTATTGTAGATTAAGAGTAACTTTATCGTTTCATAATGTCCTACAACTAATGTCTTGTGTTGAAGAATTGATAATGAGAACTATAAAATGTTTTGGAATTTCTATTTTCACAATATCTTTTTATCTATTAAACATTCATTTTATGCACTAACTTTTACCATAGAATTGTATGCATATTTATTTTTTTAGTAAATATTAAAAAAACATATAATTTTATAGAATCGATTACTGTTATTTTATATTACTTATTTATTTTTTATTGGACTGTCAAAAAATGTTTTATATGACAATTTTGCAGGAATGCAAGCACAACGAAACATATCAGGTTTTTATCTAATTAAAGAAAAAACGTTTAATGTAATGATTATAGTAAGAATTTTAATTGTAAAAATGTTGCATTTGTTTAATAAATAAATAATAAGTATTATGTGTAATTTATTTATTAATTACTATAACTAAAAAAAAAAAATTTATTTTATCTTTTTTTTTCTTAATTTAATGAAGTAAATTGTACTTTTATAAAAGCAATAATTGGTTATTGATGACAGATAATGCAATATTACTATAATAATAAGAATTGTGATGTGATTTATGTAAATTACGTTCACTTTCAGCTAAATATTTAATTAAAAGATGTGCGTTATTTATATACAAATTGTTGTCTTTGAATTTCTTTGTATTTATGCATTTTTAATTTTTTTTAAGAAATTAAGTCTAACTCAGTTTTTTATACATGGTAGTAGATCAGTTGACAGCTGCAAATAATTGAAGTATATATATATATATATTTTTTTTTTTTTTCATTGACCTTGTAAAATTAAGAGGTATATTATAATTAAGAGGTAAAATTAAGATATGTATATTGTTTAAGATCATTGTATTGAAGTACAGATTTCATATGATTAAAAATTCTCTTAACATATATGCACACATTTATGTGTAATTAATATAAGTAAAAGATTAGAGTTAGGACATTAATCTCAATTTTAATGATTCTTTTTCTTCAACAGAACTCTGAAAAAGTAGTTAAAATTTTTCATTTAAAAAACTTCACAGATTTGAGACAATATATTATATTTCAATTAAGAAATTGTAATATTTTAAAGCCAAACATCTCACACACTATCCCTTAGAAATTGTTAATGAAAGTTTTGATCTATATTGATTATTACGTAGGAGAAAGTATTCTAAATTTCAGACTTTTACTTAGTGGAAAAGTAGGAGAATTTTTTGTGATGAGTCAATTTGAGAGGTCTTTTGCTATTAAAAAAGCTGATATGAAATTTTACTGTCAGTCAAATCAAATTAAGAATGATAAATCTCATGATAATTAGAATATTAAAAATAGATTATAATTAAAAAAATTTAAAAAACGTTTTTCTTTTGAGAATTATTTAACAATGAAAAACAAAAATTTGGAATAAATCATACACCTAATTTAATTTAATTTAATTTTTTTTTTTTGTAATAGTAGAACATTTTTTTTGCATGTGTCAACTGATAAAACTCTTTTCAGTGTTGTTAGCAACTCCTATGTTTTTTAGGAACTGATTTTTTCATTAATTGTGTGATAAACATTTCAGTTTGTTTCATTGATTATGAGATTTAATTTTGATTTTTTTTTTTTTTTTGTTGATTAATTAGGCTTAAATGGCCTATTTTTTAAACATGTTAAAATTATGTGCTTAATCTAATGTTTACTTATCTGTATTTTATCAATAAAATACCAGTATGTAAATAAAATTCTGCAACATATTTTGTTGCATTTAATGTAAAAAAAAAATTAATTAAAATTTTATTTTTTTAAATTTGTTTGTTAACATTCCAAAGGAAGTGACAAAAAAAATAATTTTGTAATATATAATTTAGATATTTTATTATAAATTAAAATATTTAAAAGTACAAACTAATGTTGATTTCAGCATGTTGTTTGCGAAAAAAACTTTTGTTCACATGTATTAAGTTTTTGTTTATTCTAGTCTAAATATATATACAAATTTATATGTATATTTAAATTTTTACATTACATGATGTCATAAGAATATTTACTATTCAGTATGACATTATCCTTTCCATTTACCGGTATTGCAGTTTTTTTTTTTTTCATTTGATAATATTTTATTTAATTATATTAAATTTTATTTATTCAATTTCAAGTTGTCAATTTGTATAGATGTTACATTTTCTTTTGAGTAAACTACATTCTGAATTTAAAGAGAATGTGTTATAGTACTTTGTTTAATTAATTGTGCTTTCATTAAAATGTAATTAAAAAAACACCAATAATCTGATTTAAAAAATTACATACCAAATATTTGTTTTTGAATAGTGATTATTATGTGAATGTTTAGTAGTGTGCTTAATTTAATATTAAATTTCATTACACTTTTTATATATAACTGTTCAAAGTATAACTGAATAATATGGTTTAAAAATGTTATAAATAAATATTTGTATTTCAATAATTTTTGGTATTTATTATTATGTGTAACAAATTCTAAATATAACAAACTATTTTTCATTAAATGTTTTATGTCAATATTATTATGTAAAATATAATGTACTATTTTATAATAAAAGTTTATGTTGTTGGATTCATATGCATTAACGGTATCAGTTTGGTTCAAAGTCAAAAAGTAATATTTACATCTTAAATAATGTTCCCAGAAAGCACTGTACCTTTCAGTTAATTTTATTTAGTATTATACTAAATTGATT
Source organism: Lycorma delicatula (assembly GCF_047948215.1). Taxonomy (NCBI): domain Eukaryota; kingdom Metazoa; phylum Arthropoda; class Insecta; order Hemiptera; family Fulgoridae; genus Lycorma; species Lycorma delicatula. The sequence continues at coordinate 80,141,157 of NC_134459.1, read as the reverse complement.
ATTTTGACTAAATGAAAGTAGTGTTTCTTTATATATTGTTAAAAAATAAATATGTTAAGATTCTCTATTTTTAATGATTACCTAACATATTTTTTCAATTAAAAAAAAAAAAAGTCGCTCTTTGTGAATTTGAAATTATATAACAAAAAAGTGATAAATTGTAGTAGGGCATTGCTCTGAATTATAGTTATCTTTTTTCTTGGTTTTAGACATAGATTTTTGTATTTACATTATTTATTGTAAGTTTTGTAGAATTCAAGACAGATAAAAGCTGATAGTTTTGGCTTTACTTTAATTAGTGGATATGGATAATTTATACGTAATTTTTTATGTTACTGTTTTGTTTAAAAATAATAAATTGTTTGAAATATTGATTTGCTCAGACTAAAACTTAGGTTATTAAAAAATAATAAAAATAGTTTATATTTTTCTTATATTAGTTGGATTACTACCAGTGTCTATTCAAGTTATTAGATAATAATTGCTGTGTAATCTTTTTCCTGTGCTTTGTTACATTGCTGATATTAAGTGACATAGTGAAAAGATGAATCAGTAAAACTTGCTAAATATTTTTATTACTACTTTTACAAATTTTATGTTGTTAGTTCCTTTTCATAATATACAAAATATTTTTATTAACTTATATTTTAATTGAAAATATGTAACAACAGACTGATAAGCAGTTTTTGGTGCTATAAACACTTCCTTTATTAAGAAGCGTACACTATATTTCATAATGCAAATTACTAAGATTTTTTATTTAATGATTGTAGGGCATTTAATGTTTGTAGCAACTACTGCACCAGAACTTTTGATTTATATATGGACAATCCATACACTTTTTTTTTTATTATACTGATCAGTCAATTCATTTTTTTTAACTTTAACATTGTTCAGCTCTAAAAGTTATAAATCAGTTATTACAAAACATATTTCTTTTTATGTCAACTAAATTGATAACTTATTTGGAAGGTGCATATGAGTCCATTATTTAAACTTTATTAATGTTAATTTATGATTTTATTGTAATGTTACAAATTGTTATTAAACATTTAAGTTATGTTTATTTATGGATGACTGTATCTTATTTTGTGTTGTACCAGGCCATAATAAAAAAAGCAATATTATTTCTTAATTTCAAAGACATTAATTAATTATTGACGTATAGTAAGGTAGACAAAAAAGTAATAACTTTTTCATTAGAAATTGTATGTTTACAAACCAAATAATTTATTTGCCGTTATGTTGTAATAATAAATAATAATTAATGTCACCTAGGCTTGAATAGGAATGGAGATAATTTGTTAGTTAGTAGAAGGTAGAGGTTAAAGGAATTTTCAGTGATTAATTATTTTTAGCTTTATTGGTTCTTGTGCAATGTTATCTATTATTTTTTATTATTAAAGTGTCCTTTCTGTAATAAGCATTTCAAAATATAGATGGATAATGTTTCAATATCAAAAACAATGTTTTATTTTTTTATTTTTTCTTATCCTTTGTTTTATTATTACAAAAAAAAAAATCAGTGTTATTAATATTTAAAACCTTAACAAACATTTCTCAAAGATATGTTGAAGTAAATGACATATTTTACGTTTGGTATAACACATTTAGAGACAAACAGGGTATTTAAAAATGCAGGTAAAAAATTATGTTAATAATTTTACTTATTGAAATTTTAATCTTCTTCTAAGTGTGACTGAATGTATTCCCAATGGTTTTCCACTGTTAGAGTTTTGAAATTACTGAAGAAGAATGATACAAAACCATTATTAAAAATGTTTGCACAAAAACACTTATTTATGAGTTTTTCAAATTCAGAAATAAAAACTCACTTAAAGCAAGACTACTGGGCAAATAGAAAAGGTAAGCGACAATGGTCATAATTTTTTGACAAAAAGTGTTTGATGTGGATGGCTGTATGAACTGGGGCATTGTTGTGCAGAAAATCACTCCTCTTCATTCAGGTGTTCATTCATTCGCATGCAATCTTCTCAACACATTCAGGTAGAAATACTGATTCTCCATCTATCCAGGAGGATAAATTCTCAGTGAGTATCTGTTCATGTCAATGAAGCAAATTAAGCATAGTCTTCATATCATATTAGTCTTCATCATCATATTTGATGATGAACCTGCAATGCTTTTTGTAGTCTTGATGAATACTGGCTTGATTGTTCTTTCATTTCATAATCATAGCTCTAACTCATAATGTTAGAAGGAAAGTATGGATCATATCAAAATTAGTCCTTCAAATTACCAGCACACATTAACACAACTGGTTTTCTGATCTCCTATGAGTAACTAAGGCACAAATTTTACAGCAACATGTTTCTGTTTAAATCATCTGCTAAAATTTGTTGGCAGTAACTTCAAGACACACATCAATTCAGAACTCAATAATCTGAAAATGATCTTTGTAAATTGTGTTGCAAGCTTTTTCAAGATTCTCATTATTACTACAAGGGTCATTCAAATATAAAATGAATTTTACCACATGGCCTGTGGAAAAGCAGTAAAGAATGTGATGGGTCGCTGTGGGTAGTTAGTTGGATATGTGTCAAGAGGACCAACCACCTGGCCAGTCGGGCCCATGTCACATTCCCATGTTAGCAGCAGAATGGAGATATGATCGCCCATTGTGCAACAAATTATCATCCACAGAAGAAAAAAATGTTCAAATTGGCGTGATGCAGTGGAGAATGAATGTCGTCCATGGACCAGTGTCAATGATAACATTCAGGCCGTTCATGACCTTGTGGAAGGTGATGCTTAACCAAGAAATTACATCTGAGGTTGGCATAAGTGCTGGGAGTGTGCATACAATATTGTCAGACACTAACTGAGGCACAGAGCTCTGTCAGTGGCTTTTAAATCGCTTTGAGGAAGGAGAGGTATTTTTTGACTGTATTGGGACCTACAACTTAATGTGGGTCCACCAATATACTCTGGAAATCAAGAGAACAAGTATGGAATGTAGGAAAAAAGGGGAGGGGCAATGTCTTTCACTTGAAGGAAATTGTGTAAATAAATAAGTAATTTATTTATTTTATCTAACTGGTACCACAGTTACATATTGCTTCAGAGAATAAAATAAAATGACAATTTTGTAGCTTGTGAAAATGCCTGGCTGGGATTTGAACCCAGAACCTCCAGATGAAAGACCGATATGCTACCACAGAGCTGCTGATATCAATAAAGCTATGTAAAAAAATTCCAGTTTATATTGTGAAAGGTCTGCCAGAAAGTTGGTATTCAAGTGACGCTTCGAATATTTGTTTGGATAATGAAAACCATTGTAGACCTGTGCTTTACTTAAAAGCTTCCTCTGTAAAAGCATTTTCACAGATCACTTCTGTTTCAGGCAGTGTTTTCTCTAAGAAAAAAAAATTAACACAAGACTGTGCTCTTTATGATAACTAATCTTCAAAATCACAGAACATGTTTAACAAGCACTAAGGAAAACCAACACATGAACAATACAGAGCCAATTCACTTAGCAGACTGCCACAGAAGCTTGTTATACCTAATGGAGGAACTACTGTGTCTAGATGGCATGATAGTTATACAGTTTTTTTAGTACCCCCTTGTACATTAACAGATCAGTTTTGGGATTGAGACTAGCATGTGGAGACTTTGTGCACACCATATTAACCTTTTATTTCAGTTCAGCTGAGGGATCTGTACATCTTAGAATTTCTGAATAAGCTAATTGAAGGATATGTTAGGCATTTAGAGATAATTTAACAGCTTCTCTTTATCATCATGAAAAGGTTTTGAAAAGTTAATTGGAACTCATTTTTACTGTGCAACCAGAAGATATAACCATTTAAACAAAGTTGTTTTGATTTTCTTGTGTTACTACAGATGTAATTTTGATAAAAACGACTTACAATTGTTTGGATTAAAAATGTATGCATACATTTAATCATAAAAATTGATGTTATTAGTATCGTAAACACATAAACCAGTTTGCAAATTTCTCATGATACTGATCCTCTGTATTAGTGCAATATACTGCAGTTTTTTTATATACTAGCAAAGCAATTTTGACATTATTGAAATTTGCACTTTTCATAAAATGAAAGTGTGCTACCAGCATTGTGAAAGACTGGACCATATTTATTTGTGATAGAGACAATTTCAGTAAACAGTTGATTGTGTTTGAACAGCAGCTGATAGACTAGCTAGAGCTGATCAACTAGAGTAAAGGATGTGCAAGACAGAACTATGAATAGGTCAGACAAGATTAAGAGCCAGATAAGACTTAAACCACAGTTTACTATCATGTGTATATGTATTAAATTATATATACCTACATTAATTAAATTAAAAATAATCTATTACATTCATTGATAATGACAAACTAAATAATAATGTATTGGCATTTGCTTGTTCACAGCAAAAAAATAGAACAAGAAAAATCCAAACACGAAATCTGTAAAGTTCTTTGATTCTACATGCAGAATGAAAGTTTATGAACTGTCTAAAAGAATATAGAATAGGTGACACTATACAGCAAGAAATAATAATGTAAAAGTAATAGATGAATTGGACAAAAGTCAGAGTAGTTACACCTGGCAATAGCAGCTAAATAGTTTTACGTAATTACTTGACATTGATAAACTTAAAAATAGATGTCATTCTCAACAATGCTATTTTTTTCTTAATGATAAGCCTATTGCAATAAATATTGACTACAGTTAAAATTGTTGGATGAAATTAAAATCTTGACAGGTAATAGCTGGGTATTTTTGGGTGTGAAATAGTAATAATATTAGTAATTGTTATATATTAAATTCACACAACTAAAATTCATTTTAAGTGTTCTGATGTGGTAATATATTTTTTAGTACTACCAGAAAGGTGATTACAAAGTACCTACAATGAATTCTGAAGGAATCACACTCTCCTCTTTATTCAATGAACAAACAATCTGTACTGAAAAGGGTGTTCCACATTTAGCATAATGATCTACAAATCCTAATCCATATTATTCAAAGTCTTGATTTACCAAATTTCAAATATAGGTCATCAAAGATGTTGTTTCTTATACCTGAAACTATGAAAATTAAGAATTGCCATGTATTTGGAAGGTTTATGATGAACATAGACAGATGTGTGTGCAGTAAAACCTCACTCTTTGGAACAGTTTTGCAGTTATAAGTACTTGTCATCATGTTTTGCTGATACATGTAGTTCACTCTAGTTATTTATTGCAAAATTTTTTATTATTTTCATCCTTCCATTGCTCCAGGAGGTCCAAGACAGAAAATGACACCTCTACTTGAGTTCAATCCATTATGTATTTCGATAATTATTGGGTGCAAGCCCCACCATGTACAATGGTGAAACTATGTCCTGGTTTAACTCTGTGAGTATTTGCAAAGATAACCCAACAATTAACAATTGATCTTTAATATCCTTTATTAGTTCGGGTACTGAATAAACATTTTTCTCGTTCTTCATTTGGTGACAGAAATTGTGGACTCATGGAAGGTTGTTGCAAATTTAAATTTCTTCCTACATTTTATACTAATCCAATTGGGATTCTTGATAACTTATTAGTTTTGAGAAGATCCCCTACCACTGAAAAAATAATAAATCTTTTATTTAAATACCTTTACTTTTTTTTATATATCAACAGTTGTAATTTAGGGCTAATACATAAATACATATTTATCATCAATAACCAAATCAATAAAATTTAAATTAAAAAACCCCAAAAATGAAAAAAAATTACCATCCATCCATAGGGGAAGACACCTGCCTTGTGACACTTCTGGTTGCCACACCACCCCACCCCGTTCTTAGCCCTGATAGGCTTTAACAGGAGTCGTATTTTGCCCTAAATGGTAAGTTTTTACATCTCATAGTAATAAGCCAGGCCTTGTGATGCCACTGATGTAAATGCCTCGGTAGACATTTACATCAGTGATTTATAACCTAGCTTTTGCCATTATTGCTGCAAGCCTCATCTGGACATTTCGAATGTCCTACATAGTTTCCCTCTGAACTAGCTGACCGAGTTCATGGAAGTGTAACCCCGTGCCTAGTTCTACACTTTACAGAGCCAATTTTTGTGTAAATGTCTCATATTATTCAAGGCAATTGAATAAGTAACATACCACCAAAAATGTTATACGCAACAATGAAATTTATTCCTAGATCTCTTAGTGAACTCAACTTTCAGTTAATATCCCCCCTGACTTGGTTTCATTTATGGACTCTGGTCTGGTCTACCAGGGAGAGGCGGACAGACCTCCTACTCCCACTCAGCTCCAGCGCAGAGTCCCTTGTGACATTTACTTTCACTTACTACAATCATCGAGATGCTGCTACACCTCATGGCTGCATGGGAATCCATACCCTTGGCAATGCAGTCGCCATCCCAACAATAGTGATGATTGCTCATTCAAAACTGTCCTCTTCAAAATGACGCTACACTTCATGGCTGCATGATCATAATGTTACTGAATAGGGGACCCATACATCGGAATTGTTAAAATTTGAAGCATAAATGAGCGCCAGTAAATGAGTGGTAGAACTAAATAAAATGAAACGGTGCATGCACAGAGGTAAGAGTAGGGATAAAACCATGTTTTAAACTGATGCAGTAGAAGTTTTCTGATTTTGTATTTTGAACACTGATCTCTATATAAATTTTCTACAACTGTAAGCAAATTTCTGTGTGGGTTGCGAAAATGACCTTTCTTTTGGTTATATGAGTAGTGTAAAATAAACATCCCTAATCACGATTACAGTTGCGCAAGCGTACAATGGTTTTATTTAGTTCCCAGTCACTCGTTCTGTAGCACTGGAGTATGCTAAAATATTGAATACTTAATTGTATTTTACGCCATAAGGTCCCCTATCCAGTTTTTTTGTATAACCTCCGAGTCCACTGTTAGGTTTTTCTTAAGAGGATGAGATGAATGATTTGTAGCATGTGTGAAAATGCCATGCCTGACCGGGATTCGAACCCGGGATCTCCGGATGAAAGACCGAGATGCTACCACTCGCGCCACGGAGTCCGGCCCTATCCAGTTATAGAGATCAACCCACCGGGTTGGTCTAGTGGTGAACGCGTCTTCCCAAATCAGCTGATTTGGAAGTCGAGAGTTCCAGCGTTCAAGTCCTAGTAAAGTCAGTTATTTTTACACGGATTTGAATCGTGGATACCAGTGTTCTTTGGTGGTTGGGTTTCAATTAACCACATATCTCACGAATTGTCGAACTGAGACTACACTTCATTTAAACTCGTACACATCATCCTAAGTATTATCTGAACGGTATTTACCGGAGGCTAAACAGGAAAAAGACACTTATATAGAGATCAGTGAATATTATCGATAATATCGAGTGGAAATCGGGAGATGCAGCAGTTCCACAGTGCCCATACGCGAGCTGCCATTGACCGCTAGGTATTACTTATGAATTTAAATGAAGAGTGTAGTCTTGTAAAGCCTCAGGTCGACCGTTCCTGAGATGTGTGGTTAATTGAATCCAACCACAAAGAAACCTGTATCCACGATCTTGACTAGGATTTGAACCTTAGAACTCTCGACTTGGAAATCAACTGATTTGCTATCATGAGTTTACCACTAGACTAACCCTGTAGGTTACAGTAGTAATACAAGTATCAAGTATAGATACATACTACTACTACTATACTTGATACTATTGTACGCGTTATTTGTAATAGTTTCTTTTCCCAACGTTTGATTTAATAGTTGGGTTTAGTCTCTATAAAAAAACACGTAAAATACACGATAATATAAAATGATTACATGTTTATTTGTAGGAAGATCGAGATATACATTAATTTAATAATTTATTTGACTTAATACAGTCTTGGTTTATTAATCGTAGTTGATTATGTTTGTTGTAATTAAAGTAAAATAATTATTAATCGTCATTTCTTTTTGTCATCTAAAATTATTTATAAAATTCTATTCACTTCTACATTTTATTTTATTTCACTGATATTTGTCAAGTATAAAAAAATACAGATTGCCTCTGTCATTTTGTAAGGTAATGTGCTGTGGTAAACTTTCCCGCTTGGTAAGATTGTATGCTAGCAATGGTGAAAAAATTGGTGGGTTTGTGAGGTTTCTGTTTAGTTTGTTTTGCGTTTTTAAGTTATTATGGTTTTATTGTTCGTTAGTATAGAAGAGTTTATACTGTAGATTACCAAAATGTATATAAAACAAGTAAGTATTTGTTTTATTGTATCTATTAGTTTTTTTAAAATTTATGTTACGTTTGACTGCAGATATGTTTAAGTTGGGTTTCACGTTTCATTATCATTGTATAAGTTATTCATGCGAATTGTCGCCAACAGGTAGTAATAATTATTAGTAACGGTAATTATGTTAAAGTAACGGAAATTCTAGGTCATATTGTTGAAATGCTGAATTCTGTTGAATTTTGTGCAAGTGTCTTAGTGTAAAACTACCCACCGTTTAGAACTCTTGTTTATTTTTTGTTTAATTTATTTTTGCAGGTTATTATTCATGGTTTTAAGAGCTACAGGGAGCAGACAATAGTTGAACCATTTAATAAACAACACAATGTTGTAGGTGAGTCATTTTAATTAATTACCATAGAATATTTTATTTATTTGTAACTTAATTATTTCACTATGTTGGTTTTGTTGTTGTTTATTGTAGTTGTATTTTACTGCTGTAGGATGCAAAGAATATGGGTATTATATTAATAAAACAAACTAGAACATAATCACCTAACTTGGCATAAGAATGTACTGAAGTAAAGTGAACATGTATGACAGAATTATTGGTTGCAATGAGATTTTGTTGCTAAGAAGTATTGTAGTCACAAGTAACAAAATTACTTCAAACTGAAAATAATTAAACAAAAGTAGATTTTAATATGTTGAAAAGTGAACTTAGGGATGTATTTAAAAAAAAAAAAAAATTCAGCTTTATTATTGTGAGTTTTATTTATTAATTTCTATTGATTTTTTCTGTTTTTCAGTTGGTCGTAATGGATCAGGAAAAAGTAATTTCTTTTATGGTAAGTTAAGGTTTCATCATAAAATATTGTAAAGTAGCCATATTAAAATACTATATACATCACTTGAATTGGTGAAGGTTATGGGGTTTGGCAAGGAAGGAAAAACCTAAAACTGGAAATAAATAAATATATACGGGATGATCATAAATTATTCAGTGCATTTTAGGTGTAAATAAAAAAATACCAAAGCAATGTACTTAACATGCATATATTATTTTATTGTTGAATTTCTGCTGGATCCCTAGCCATGTGGGAATCCTGCTAAGGAATGTGCAGATGTTGCTGCTAAATATGTAGGCAACTGTCTTTTACCACTCAAGTTACAACTACATTAAACAAACACTTTAAAGAAGGTGGCAAGGTGAATGGATAGCTACAGCAGATAATAAACTCAGATATATCAAGGACATCATATTCAGTCCACATCCTTGTGGACTGCATGTGTTATTGTTATGCGGCCTTATGTTCAAATTTAAATTACAGAGGGACATTTGTACATCCTAGGAAATGATTACAATGTACTGAGCCGGTTATTGTTACTTTTAAGAAGAATCTGTATACGTAATAAGATTTAATGATATTCAACTATAGATTTTATTTTAATAGTTATGTTTCTTATATTATTTTAATTTTAATCTTATCTTAGCTTTTATTCTAGTTTTAATTAATTTTATTAATATTTTAATATCTGAGAAGGGGCTTTTTTGTTACTTTTTGACCCGGTGATGATAACGTGAAAACATTTTCACAAAAAAAAAATTGTCAAATTGTTATTTAAAACAGTATTGTTTACAACACTTATTAACTTTAAAAAAAGTTTGGTACTTACGTATTAACTCCACCGCAGCTACAGCTTTATTTAAAAACAAAGTAGTCAATCGGATTTCAGTGGAAAATGAACAGTCTCTTTATTAATTTTAATAAATGGTTATTTATATTTATTTATTTTATAAATATAATTTAACCAAACTTAACCTACGCTCACTAACCTTGACTCCTTGACTAATTAACAGGAGTGTTTTGATTATTTAAATAATAAATAATAGCAATAACTGAATTTATTAAATAAATACTCAAAAAATTACGGTGTTAATTAGTTAAAGTTTGCGAGCGAACCTAGCGTAGTTTAAGTTTGGTTAAAATACATTTATAAAATAAATAAATATAAATAACCATTTATTAAAATCAATAAAGAGACTGTTGTTTTTCCACCGAAATCCGATTGACTACTTTGTTTGTAAATAAAGCTGTAGCTGCGGTGGCGTTAATACGTAAGTACCAAAAGTTCCAGTGGAGCATCTTTTGTGGCATGTAAAATGCTTAAAATGATTTTCAGTTTCACGCCACACATTACAATCTGAAGTAATTCCATTACACCTTTAATTCTTCTTTTTATTTGAATGATGTTGACAATTTTTGTTGCATACATCTCCTCTTTGACAAAGCTCCAAAGAAAGAAATTGAGTGGTGTAACGTCAGGGGATCGAGGTGGCTCGGGAATTGGTACATCATGGCCAATCCAATGCTGAGGAAATGGTTCATATAGTTGGAGTTTTTTTTTGTTTAATTGACACTTCATCATTTTGTTGTATGTCCATGATGTGATGACAGTTTACATATAGTTGTTATATATCCTAGGTTTTCCCCAGGTTAGGGTGTGTTATTAATTAAAACCCAACAAGAAATGCTGGACAGATGATAAAATTAAATAATTTATCTTTACAAGTATTGGGTCTCTAATCAAAATCTATTAGGAAGGATTACAAAACATTGTTTTGCTTACTGCATACTCCTATAACTTGTGATAAATAGTGCTAATAATCATTGCTTTCCCTGGTGGTGGTTTGAGGGGGGGGGGTAGGATGACCCTGATATAGGGATACATGTACAAACCATTAAAAGAATGTGCTGAGAGGTATGTGGAATTGTGCCAAGATACAACTAAACAAATCACCTTTTAAATGGTCATATTGCTGAATGACCAGAACCTCTTGACTCTGACCCTTAACTCCAGGGTAGTGACACTTCACAAAGATGACTTTTGGGAAAAGATTAATGCTTTTTTCATATTTCTGATTTAACTAGTTATTTTGTAAAATTAAACACTATTTTTAGTACCATATCTTAACATGAAAAACATTAAAGCTGAGTCCATAATTTTGTATCATTACCATATATAGTTTACTTAATTTTTTTTTTTTTTGTTGGTATTTTCTTTTATTGCATTTTTGATATTTTTCTTTTATTACATTTTTTTTTAAACGTTCTCAAATCCGTTCAGGTTTCACATTTTATCATTAATGGGCATTCCTTTACAACTTTATGCATTATGTTATAAACAAGTGCCTGAATTTGTTTGCTGCATTATTGCTTATACATTGTAAGTCTTATTTGTATTATACAATTAGAAAAGAGGTGTTTTGTTATTTATTTGCTTTAGCTTTTTGGTGTGACAGTGTGGGACTATTGCTTGTGTCTCAGCCACAAGTCAATGTGTCTGGTTGTTTGTGTAAAAATAATGCAAATTTAACAGCTTAGTTTTTTTTTATAAATATTAATAAAAGGCTATATTGATCTTTTTTGTTGTGTTATAATGTAAATTTGTTGTTGACCATCTGGAAAAAAATATAATAAATTTCTCTAGTCAATATCTATGATTATCCTGGATTGATTATTTATGATTACCTTAGATTAAGTGGATTTCACTTTTTCAAGCAGGATTTGTGTAATAATGAACATGAGGGAAGTATTCCAGTATTTATTTTTTACATTGAAAATTCTCAAAGAATTATATCTGGATTGACTATTTTTCAAAAAAAAAAGAAAAAGTAATATGAAAGCAGAATAAAGGTTCATTATATAAATTTCAAGACTATCGAAATATATGTCATTAAGTGGTACAATTATGTGTAAGATCAATTCATAATTTGTTAGTATCTAAATAAACCAGAATATATACCTCTGCTATTATACCTATTGCATGTTTTTAATAAATTTCATCCAAGTAATTTGTATTAACTGAAACGTTACTGTTAAAATAATGAGTTACCTAAAATATTAGCGTGTGTAAGGTTTTTTTTTATGTAAATGAATTCCTTATCTCAAAACATGTACAAAGTGCTTTTTTTAGTAGAATTTATTGATAAAAAAAATTGTGTAAGTTATTAAATTATGATTTTTGTTTAATAATTTTTTTTTAAAAATGTATCTATATATTTTATTTTGTTATGATAATAATGCAGGCCTAGCATGTATAATAATACAGATAATGTGCTATGAATTATACAATTAATTATTGAACTTTTATGATGTGCTTTTTTTTACAGAAATATCTTGAATTATTTTTACATTAATTTCAACTTAAATTGTTTAAGTAGAAAAGCTACTATTCTATTTTGTCTAAAATGGCACCTTTTTTGTTGAACATATGAATGGTACAGTACTACATTTTCATTCAATATTTGTTTTTTTTTCTGTAACCTAACCCCATGAAAAAGATTTTACTGTGTATCTTTGACTGTCATCTCATTGACTTAATTGTTATTTAGTGCATATTTAAATCATATTTCACCATAAAAAAATTGATTTCTTTTCTTATATTAAACAAGTGTTGTATAATATTTCTATTTGACTACTTAGATCAATTACGTGAAATTACCTACTTATTTTGCTTTATTCTGTTATGCTATTTTCTTTTTTTAGAATAAAAGGATTATAGAACACATGTAAATTTGTTACCATCATAGTGAAGTAATAGGTGTCTAGCTATTAGGGTACGTGTTATGTGTAGTCTTGCTGATTTGGTATTATAAACTAATGTTGGAGCAGATGTTTGCTATCTGTCCAAGTCATCATTATGAATTAATAGATTTGTTATATTTTCAGCAATCCAGTTTGTTCTAAGTGATGAATTTTCTCATTTAAGACCAGAACAGCGCCAGTCATTATTACATGAAGGTACTGGACCACGGGTTGTTACTGCTTATGTTGAAATTATATTTGATAATTCTGATAATCGCCTTCCAGTAAGTACTGTTTAAAAATAAAAATTAAAGCATATCAATTGTTTTATTTTGAAAACTATTTTTTTTTATTGAGTTACAATTAACTATATATTGAAGTCAATTTTACTATTAACTCATAAGATTTTGTAAATTATCTTCTATTGTAAAGTGAGTGAACAAGATTTATGTTGTTATTTTATAGAGTAATAATATAGATTTATAATGTTGTAATTAGTTACTGTAACACGTGCTAATGCTTATCTGATTTATTGTCTTTTAGTTCCTTGCTTCTATTGGAAAATTGATTAGCCTTATTCTGCTGTACTGCAAGGGTCATCCTGAAAGTTAAGAATGCTTGCGTACAGTGTTTTTACAGGTGACCTTCTAGAAAATGATGCATATGAGGTCTGTAAATAAAGTAATCAGACTGGTTTTTTGGCAGCCAAGTGGCAACACTGTAAAGTTACTAGTAAATATATAGTTATATGAACAGTTGATTAATATTAGGTATTAATATTTTTAGTCTATTTTTGTCACGTGAGATGTAAACAAACTTTTTGTGAAATGAGGTTTTGTTGTGCGTTACAAAAATGATACTAATTATGAGCAATGTTGTGCAATCAAGTTTTGTATTGAACTCTGTGAGAATGCTACTAAAACTTTTTAAAAATTGAAAAGGTGTACGGACATGACGCTTTGTCATGACCCCAAGTTTTATTGGTAGTTTAAAGCATTTTCAGATCGCCGGGAATCAGTTGCAGATGATTCGCGCTGTGGAAGACTGTTAATGTCAAAAAGTAATAACAATGTTGAGTGAATCAGAGACTTGATATGGTACGACCAGTGATTAACTGTCAGAATGATTGTAGAAGAGTTGAATTTGAGCCATACCATACTCCATCAAACTTTGACAAATGAATTTGACATGAAAAAGGTTTGTGCAAAATTGCTCCCAAAAAACCTCACTGTTGACCAAAAAGCAACAGGGTGGAAGTATGCCGTGATCTTCTAGGGCGAATTGAAACTGATCCTGATTTTCTAAAAAATGTTATTGCCGGTGATGAATCTTGGGTATTTGTATATGACCCAGAAACAAAACACCAAAGCAAGGAGTAGTAAGTACACTTCAAACTCACCATGTCCCAAAAAAGCAAAAATGAGCAAATCAGAAATCAAAAACATGCTAATTTGTTTCTTTGATAGTAATATAGTAATGGCATTGTCCTTAAGGAGTTTTTGTCTACAAGACAGACTGTAAATCAATATGTTTTCCGAGAAATTGTTGGAAGACTGCAGAAAAGAATTGCCCGCATGAGACCAGCCATCAAAGACAACTGGATGCTGCATCATGACAATGCACCTTATCATACTGCATTCTCAGTTAATGAGTTTTTGGCAAACAGAAACATTCCTGTAGCTCCTCAACCACCTTATTCATCTGACTTTCCTGTTCTCGACTTAAAAAAACACCACAAAGAACATCATTTTGGAACAGTAGACAAATAAAAAAAAATGTAACTGACCATCTGAGGAATATTCTAGTTTCCGAGTTCCAACACTGATATGAAGAGTGGGAAAACCATTTGAAGCGTTGTGTGGCTTCCCATGGAAACTATTTTGAAGATGATAGAGTTGATCTATAATTGGATTATAAATAAAAGGTTTTTCTGAACCAATCTTATTACTTTACTTATAGACCTTGTATACTATTGAGTGTTAGATTGTAAAGTTTCCTACTCTATCAAGATGATTATCTTTTATATTAAAAACTGATAAAAGAGCTAAATGTATTACTGTTTTCCTAAACATTTAAAACATTGAGAAAAATAGTTATTCCTTCAAAGTGTGATTCAGTATAAATAAAAGTTTGTAGAAATATATCGTTAGGTAAAAAAAAATGTGTGGGAAACTGTTAGAAATGAATCTGATATGAGAAAATGAAGGAAGATTGTGTTCATGATGAAGGTTGTACTGCATGCCTCTTATGACTGATGCTCTTATGAATAAAAGCTTAAACGGAATAGAACACTAGAGGATAGTGAGAGTTTGTTTACTCCCTACTAATTGCAAAACCTGGACAAATGTCCTTTGCTGCTGTGTCTTTCTATTTTATCTGGCGGGTTATTATTTGTTTAGTGGTGGTTATAGATTTTATTTGTTCTATTTTATTTATGGATGGATTTGGTATTTGCATTTCTTGTCCTTTAGGCCAATGAGAAATAATTGAATGGGGCTGGGGCTGATATGGGTAGACTTAAGTGTGTGTGCACTTTGTACTTTCTGCAATATTCCCCTTCAGTTTGTCCACTGAAGTCCTTTTGGTGCTAGAGCTTTTTGATCTAATAGGAATTTGCCTTCTGTGGGGGCCCTAGTGTTTGGAGGAAGCTTCCAGACATATGTGTGTCTGGGAAGGGTTTGGGGGGGGATTGCGTGGCCACTGTCGTTTTGCTGGTTCACCTGCAACAGAGCTGAAACAGGCACAAAAAGAAAGCATGTTCTATAATGCAAGAAAGATATAACAGACCTCGTTAAAGACAATATGACAAACCTCTCATGTTTCAATCTACCTGTGTTAAACCTTTATAAAATTTAATTTTTTATGAAGTGTGGCAAAATTGCTCTTAACGTTCCTGCTCGCATGTGCGCGCGCACAAAAAACCCTAATAATGTTGAAAAATATTAATGAGGTCTGTGTGGGCTTAGATTCAGATGTTTTCAATAAAAGTTGAATGTTAACAATTTATTTAATTTATCATTTTGAACAATTAAGTATTCTACTAGTAGTTAATACTGGTCAGGTAAGATATATTTCCGATGGTTATAGTGAATATTAAATTAGGATGGGATCAACATAATAGCAAGCAAGTTACTCGAGTTTGAATAAAAGTTTTAAAAGATATTTTATTTTATTTTGTTTATTTAACTTAAGACCCACTAAATTGACTGTTGACAATGAAAAGGGTCTGGCCAAGTATCAGCGTTTTATCTATTTCCTGTTGAGGACATCCGCCGAGCATAATACAACAAAACCATGTGTTCAGTTATAAACACTCCTTAGGACATTAGATTTTATCTATATCTATACTATTATAGGATATTATAATGGGGTAGATTAAATTAATATTGGTTAAAATATTTATTTTATTTGGGTAAAATACAACACAATTAAATGTTTAATTATTTGTTAAGGACTAGTTAGAGTGTTGTATTATATTTTCTTTTTCTGTAGTATTGTATGATACTGAAATAGGTTAAATAAAATTGTTTTAATTTTGGTAAAAAAAAAAAAAAACTAAGAAAAATACATTTTGTCCATAATGTATAAACTGCAACAACTTTATGTGCAATATGAGACTTTACACAGACATCTCTTTTTAATGACCTTTTTTTTTATGAAGGCCCACAATCATTTCTGGGAGTTCCCTGTTAGCTCATTCGATGTAAAGACTCCGGCCTGGTTTATCTCTTGTCCTGCCTTTTCATGGTGGTTCATGTAACATGGCGTGGGGTCTTTTCTTCACACTTTGTAGTGTAAGGTCCTCTCAGCAAATTTTCCTGAGATGGCTGTGCTTGGACACAGCCGCTCCCCTGAACAGTTCATGCGCCTGTGCTACACCCACTTCCGACACGGTTTTTATGTCTGTGTCATAGCAAAGTGTGGTGTTTCCGACAAATCATAGCGCTCTGAAAATCGTTTGCAGTGTCTCATTTCGGAAGACCTCCAGCTTTTTCTGGAACATGCGGCAAAACAAAGCCCCCATGTCGGGTAGGCATATGTCAAAATTGGCAAGATGTAGAGTTGGTATATGAGTATCACTGGAATGGGGCTGGCTTGATTAAGCACTAATTTAGGGAAGCTTTGCCTGCCTTTCCCCTCTGGGTCATATATTTTACACGTTCTCGTAAGGTAGGCTGTTTATCCAGGACCACTCCCTGATACTTAATTTTTGTCTCAAAGGGTATTTTTTCCCCTTGAGATTTCCAGCTGTCTGACCGGAGTGTGTCGCTTGTATGTGAATAGCACAGCCAAAGACTCTTCTCCATTGACTCCAATTCTCCACATATCTAGCCATGGCTCCACTAAATCCAGATGCTGTCGAAGTCTCGACTGTGTAATCCATATTTAGGGATGTCTAGTAATATGCCATATCATTGGCGTATAAAGTGGTATTGATGCCTTCCAACAACAGCACATCATTTGTATATGCAGTGTACAGAATTGGTAAAAGTACTGTTCCCTGGGGAACTCTGGTGGTTATCACCCTGGTAGTTGATAAGGATCCCCCAAAGCATACTGCAAACTGTCTTCCCAGTAGGTAAGACCTTATTAGCTTGATATGGTGGCCAGGGACCGTCGTGTGAGTGAGTTTATGTAGTAGGCCGTCACACCAAACTTTAACAAAGGCTCTAGCCACATCCAAGAAAACTGCTGTGATCACCGCTTTCCTGTTCAAGCCTCTGATAAGGCTATCCACCAGTTGAACTAGTTGGAGAGTCATTCAGTGGCTCTCTCTGAACCTGAACTGCTCAGGCTGAACCTCTGCCCCAAACATCGCCGAAGTCTAAACTATCCGCGTTCTGTGAGCCCTTGATTCTGACTTGGAGCTCTTTATTGTGTCCCTTCTTTAAAGAAAGGACCTCCCCAGCCTCTTCCTTGGCTACGGTTGTTGTCATCGACTTTAGTAAGTCTGCGTAGGACTTACCCTGAGCTCTTACTATGACTACTCTGCTGTCTTCAGCTGGAGCGGTTGACCTTTAAGCTGAAGCCGACCTTGACCTTGAATGACCAGATGTCTCAGCTGATCTTGAAATCACCACTGCTGCTGGTTCATTACTGTTCTTAGATAAATTTCCAGGCAGAACAAACACTATTGATATTGATCTCACCAATACATGTCTTAATGACTCCAGAATGGTGGCCGACATCTCACGGTCACCGCCCTCGGTACTGTAATAAATCCTGAACTTGATGTGGTGAGCTGACTCCGCATCTTACCCCAAGAGAGAGAAAACATCTCTGGCATTGTCATTTGCTTTAAAACTTCCGGCTCACCGGTTGTTAACGTCCACCCTCTGTTTGATTGTCAAGTCTATAAAATGACACGAATCCCTGTCTTCATCATCAAGAGATTTACGCTGTCTTACTCTGTGTAGTTCTTCATCGATCAGGTCTTGTCTCAAAATTTCCTCAACATCTTATTCTCTTAGCGGGTCTGTTTGGATGGCATGTGTGATCATATTTAGTGGGGGGGAAATCTCCAACAGCTGGTTTAGTCTGTTTTATAATGCAGTTAACTTTTTCTCATGACAAAATATATTTTGCCAGTCCTGAACCATGATGCTGTTTCAGCATCAAAGCAGCAAATCCTAATCGAGTCAGCTGCTTCAAGCTCCTCTTCTTCGACAGATACTTGCTGGATGCATTTCTTTCCTTTAATGTTTGTAACCTTCCGTTGCGGGGCTTCACAAGCTCTGGAAGTACTTTGATCAGTCCCTTCTTCCATGGGAATTGACCTGCATCGCATCTTATATATATATATATATATATATATATATATATTGCACAACAACCTGCCATTAGCATTTATTATGTTGCTATTCCAAGACGTGTGCTTAGAATTGTGGTCACCCATATGTATGAAGGGACCATCTCAATTTCCCAGCATGGCATCTAGATCACTGCTGGGTACAGCTGAGTTCAGCCTGTTATATGCAGAGATCAATCTGTGTATACTGTGCCTAGATGCTGCACATGTATGCAGGCCTGTTCTATGTCATCTGGGTGGACCTCAAGTTGCACATGAGTGATTCGTCTGTGGACTGAAATAGTGGTTCCGTCGCTGGCTGGGCTTTGGCGTTGCAGTACCCTGTTGGTTCTGTAGCT
Organism: Lycorma delicatula; assembly: GCF_047948215.1. NCBI lineage: Eukaryota > Metazoa > Arthropoda > Insecta > Hemiptera > Fulgoridae > Lycorma > Lycorma delicatula. The sequence continues at coordinate 80,122,233 of NC_134459.1, read as the reverse complement.
GAAATAGATCTGAAGGATCAGCAATTCGTCTGGCTTGAGGTGCATTTCTGCTAACAGTATCACATCAATTTGTAGGTCATTGGCCAGATGGCTTAGCTCTGCTGTCTTGCCTGCTACAGAACGCTTATTCCACTGCAGCAGTCGCAGAGTTTGCCTAGCCATATCGGGTGATTAAGGTCATAAGGCATTCAATCCAGGACTGAAGTAAGTACTTAACAGATTTTGCCTGTAAAAGGCGGGGCAATACAGCCAAAATTTCAGGCAGGACGTCCTTTATTGACATCCTTGACAGAAAGTTGTTCCTGGCACTCTCCTTTGAGGATGTGGCTTCTGGCTTTTTCTCGCTGGGGCAGCTGGGTGTTTTTGACGCCATGTTTGGTGGGCGTGGAGCCTCGGGAGCTTTTGTGGATTTTGCTGCAGTTTGAGTTTTGGCGTTCACCAGCTGCGGTTTTCTCCGAATCTTTAGTTTCTTTTGTTGCCTGTGGGGAGTCAGTTTTGGTTTTGGTTGTTTTTGCAGCTGTAACCTTCTCAGTTGCCAGAACTCGTTGGGGCTTTTGCAGTGTGGAAAGAGGTGGCGCCTCCTTTCCCAGTGCCGTGTTAACCGCGGACTGAAGCTCTTGAGGCTGGGGTTTTAGTACCCCCCTGGCGACCTGAGCCCAGCTACGCCTGTCAGTGATCACTGACTTTTGTGGGGTGCCCTTCTGCCGGGCCAAGTACTCCTTATAATAAGGGCATCCCCTCTAATTTGCCAGATGAGGTTCCTTGCAATTTGTGCATGAGGCAAGGTGCCGTTTCATGGTCCCTACCACATATGATGCAGAGCTGCGCCTTGTGGCAATAGTTCGACGAGTGGCTGAACCTTTGGTATGTGTGGCATTGAGGGGGGACTTCCTTGTTACGTTAATGACATCACTGTTATTTTACAGTAAAACATGCTGCCCAGGTCATAGATGCCCCTGGTGGCTGAAATTCTTTTAAGTGTCACAAGATATGTAGGAGTCTCCCTACTGTCCCTTGTTTTTTCACTGATGGCTAGTGAGGAGAGCTGTTCTCTCACTTCTTTAGAGGTGGTTCCCTCTCCGTAGGAAGCTGGTAAATGTGGAAGGCGATGACTGTGAGTGCAGAAAGCTTTGCACTTCCCAGAAATTGCCTTTAATGCTTAATTGCACCCTTACTGAGAGTGTGGTGCTCTTTGCAACCAGGTGCCTGCGAACTATGGCGGATATGGCTTTCACCAATGTGGGCCACTTGCTAGGGCAGTCCAACATTATGGGCGGGATTTTTTCCTGCTTCTCGACCAGAGGTTATGATGGGGTTTCCCCTGCGACTCATGGTGGCAGCTGCTGTTTCTGAACCACCCTTACTTGTGGTTGGCTCAATGAACTAAATGTCGATGGCTACCAATACCTTGTGCTTGGCCTTCTTCCGGGCTCCCAGGGTTAGAAACTTGCTAATACAAGGTGGTGGTTAAGCCTGGAAAAGTCTCTGTCACTATACTACTAAATAAAATTTAAGTAAAAATGATTTACTTAATACTAATCATTTCTTAATCTATAAAATAATTTGAAAGTAATAGAATTACTTTGTCAGAAGCCTAAAAATAATATTTACATACTTAACTAATTGTTAGACACTGGTAAAAAGAGAACAGTATTTAAAATAAATTAAGGTAATTAAAATAGTATTTAGATAAAAGTTTTTAACCCTAGTTACAACTTATTTGAATATTAAAGAATAGTTTTTAAATAAAGGTTTATAACACTAGTTATAACTTCTTTAAAATAGAATAAAAGTAAACTATGCTAAAACTTATCTGGTTTGACCAGACAAAAGATACAACTGACCTGGTAAGGTCAAACAAAAAATACAACGCTATTACTGGCTGGACTGCTGGAATAGACATCCTAACGGTAAGTTGGTGATGTCACCGGAACTGGTATTCAGGTTCAGGTACACTCACACACAACACAGAGCCCTAGAAAACACGTCCTTTCACAACCACTGCTAGACAGAGACTGAAAACCTTAAGCAAATTCAGCAGTAAAAATCATAAGAACTGAACTCTTAAACAAAATTGTCAGTAAATATTTAGTAAAAAGTAATTTGTGCCATATGTGTTTCTTGACTACTGTCAGAAGAGAAAAAGTAGCAAATGGCAGTAGTGTCAAAATTTCAAAATCATTATAACCAAGAGGTGATGAGCCTCATTAATCTGGTAGTAATACTTAGATTTGTCATAAAACTAAAAGTTTTAATACCTAACGATAGTATAGATATATAGTTTAATACCTATTGACGAACAATCACCATTTAGGAACTCCTTCAAACTAAAGAAGTCAAGCCACCTTGAGCAAATGGAAAGTAATTGAAAATATTTCAGAAACCAGAATTGTCTCAGAAGTTCTTGATGATTTCATGCCAAGTGGAACAATTATAAAATTACAGGCTTACTGTGAAACTTATCTGATCCTGCAGCACGATATGTAAACAATGTGGCATTATCTTGTCTCAATATAACACAGCTGCACTACTGAAAACAATTTGAGTGCTTTCCATACAGCCCTGATCTGGTCACCAGCAATTTTCATTTGTTTCCTTAATTAAACAGATTTTTAAGTGGTAATAAAAATTGATCAAAAAAGCTGACAAAGAATGCCTGACAATATTTGCAGTATGTATAATCTTCACTCCCTTAGGGAAAGATACCTGTTTTGTGATGATCCCAGTTGCCACATCTTTTTCATTCCTAACCCTGATGGTCTTTACTGGAGGTCATCTTTTAGACTCTCTAAACCTGATAATACATCACATTCATCAATTTGGCCTTTTGTCAGGATATCTATGCAAGTTCCTTGGTAGACATTTTCATCGGTGTATTTAAATAACTTACTATCACCTTTGTATGGCTTCCTCCACAACCACCTACCATAACTTACAATCCTCAACTATCAAATTAACCGATTCGCGAAAGTGTGGTCCCCAGGTCTTCCTCTAACACGGAAGGTTTCACACAATAACTTTTCCCATGTGTAACTTCATTTAGACTCTACACTCAGATCATTACTCGTTGAGTATTTTAAACATCAAAAATCTCATTCCAACAAAATAAGTGTTGATCGCAATGACCATTTTTTCCCTACAATTTGATTTACTCAAATCCTTTTAATTTACTCAGAAGTCAAGAAACAAATTCACAAATTTAATAAGCTTCTAATGAAAACATAGCTATTTCTCTCTGCTCTGGTCTGCTTTTGGGAATGAGGCCAATGTCTACACCCTCCCACACTGCAGTTCCATCACAGATTTCTCCACACATCCATTCTCATTCTAACAGTGAATATCTCAGCTCACCGGGGCTCTATACCAAAATGCCTATCTTGGCGAAATAAGCACCCAGACAGGTCCCCAGCCACCTGGGTTGCTATTCTACATCAAACAATAGCACCAGACCTCTCCAGCCATTCTTCACAGGGTTAAGAATCTCAGGAAGCCAGTAGCTATGTTCCATTCCGTTTCGGTTTTTTAATTAATTTGCAGATCAAAATTAGAATTGATCCAAAACTCTTAACTTTATTGTTATGTTCAGCTTTGAACCTGGCACAGATATATAAGATATGTTGTACATCATCAGTGGCACTACACTCTGGATACAAGTTTGAATTAATCAAATCAAATCCTCCCAACCTATCTCAAGCACTGTGTCCAGAAAGAAACTGTAATATGTCGATTGGGGGAAATGCCTGTCAATATGCTTCACTCTGCATATTGACAGAATTTTGGCCTATGACCAAATCTACAGCACTTAAAACATCAGTGTACTCTTTGACTCTACAAGAAGAGAAATCCACAAACAACCTATCCTCAATGACAAATTTGTTAGACTAGATCCAACTTCAAATACACAGTGATACCTTTGGGTATCACGTCCCTCAGTTTTGAAAAAAAAAACCTGCACTCAGACTTGAATGTCATTTCATCTGATTCAGTGTTTTACTTCCATATGAGAGACACAACCTCCTCCTCGAATAGGTGGTGATGTATATCATAGACATTGACTAAAGGTCTTCTTTTAAGTTTTTGGGCCACCTTGATCTCAAACTTTTTACTAGTGACAGAAAGATTCTTTTTTTAACAATTCTGAAATGACTAAACTATCTCCTTATCATCCGCTATGATAACCAGACCTTTCCTAGTATCCTTCGTGTTTGTAATTCTAAATTTGACCTCTTGCCTTGAAGGGCAGTCTGAAATTCCTCTCTAATTTCTTGAATTTTTTTGTGGAGCCCTCCTTTCTGTTTAGGAAGATAACCTCTGACTGCTTGCAGACTAAGCTGGCCTTCTGCTTTGCGTTTAAGCATCTCCTCTTGATTAAACGCCTTAACTCACACTCGCTTAACTTTCTTAAAAGAGAGAAAATTGCCTTAACTCGTTAAGCCTTGGAATCATGAACCCTGCAGAGGCACTTTGAGGGGTTTTAAGAAACCCTATCTTCATATTGCTCCTCAAATTGTGCTGCTGAAGGGACAGACTATTAGCCCTGCCCCCAGCCTTAACAAAATCACTGGTCAAACTACCTTTTGGTACCCAGGTGCATGTACCTACCTGACCTACCATCCAGGAGGTCTGTTAAATCTTGATGCTAGCAACAGGTAGTTATTTATATATAACTTTACTATTATTTTTTTTCAGATTGTAAATGTACTTTGTTAAAGCAAATTTAAAAAAATGTTATCTTTTAATGTTATGTAGTAAACTTAATCCAAACTGTACAACTAATTGCAAACATATACAAGAATGGACTTAACAATTATTTGTTTATTGTTTTTAATATCAATTACTTACTTTAAATTAATTATATAATTATAAATGCTTATAAAGAAGTTAAATGTAATTATTAACGTAATAGTGATTAAATTAATTAACATTTAAGTTAAGACATAACTTAAATATTAATAAGTTAAATGGTTATCTGGAAATATCATTACCTCAACATTTTGTGGTGACTTGGAGGCTACCATGGTAGAATGAGTGATGTTAAAATTCATCTCATAAATTAGGTGTAGATCTGTTAATCTTTTATGTGGAAAGGTGGAGGAAAATTCACGGATGGCCAGAATACCTTCTTAATGGTAAGTTAAATTTAAAATGTATGAATGTAGGTTTAATTGTTTAAAAAATTTGTTACAATGTAATAAATCCTTTTTTCATGCAATTGTATTCTTCGAGTTATTACTAACAAATTATGACTTACTATGTTTTGTCATAATAGGTGAACATGAACAGAATTGAGGTGTTCATAGATTGGAACTTAGCTCATTTGGCTTATTGAATTTGTATGACTTCAGTTAATGTCATGATAAAATTATGAATTTATTTTTTTAGATTGAAAAAGATGAGATAGTGCTTCGTCGTGTTATTGGGGCCAAAAAAGATCAATATTTTTTAAATAAAAAGATGGTCCCACGTTCTGATGTCATGAATTTGTTAGAATCAGCAGGGTTTTCTCGCTCAAATCCTTATTATATTGTCAAACAAGGAAAAGTAAGTACTCTTGATGAGATATATAAAATCTCCATTCTTACCTTAGCCTTCAATGTGCTCTTCACTAGACCTCTGACCATTTTTCACTTGTCCTGCCCTTTTTCGTATGTTTTTCCTAACTGATCTGTTCCTTTTTTCATATTTCTGGTTATCTTGTTTATTCTGTTTAAACAGTAGGTGTATGTAGTTAGGTCTTGATATATTTTCAAATGTCCAGTTCATTTATATGGACATGCTGAGGTACGATTCAAAATATTAATTTTTGTAATATAATAAATTATTTCATTAAAAATAATTCATTCTCTTTGTTTTGTATAATTTTTTTATTTCCAGTTTCTATTGAAATATTTTCTTTTAAGCAGCTGTTAAAAAATGTTAATTGCTCACAATGTATGCTTGGTAACACAATTAATATTAATTGTGTGAGCAAGCATACATGGTTGTGTGTGTGTGCGCGTGCGTTTAACAGTTGAATGCACTCAACACAATTACTTCATGAGAGATGTATTTACGATTTAGCACAATTTGAGGTTGATTTATTTTAATTTTTTATTATTGTAATGTGTTAAGGATATCTTTCATATAGAAGATACAATAAATGTATGACACAATAAATTTATGAAAATGATTACACATTTTGGGAAATATTTTTTATTCACTTTATAATATTATAATGAATTCAATATTTAGATTTGTTGGTTTATGCTGAAGACAGCTGAGTGGCTTTATTCTTGTTGACATTCATGCATTTACAAAATTATTGCAATTATTAATGTTTTTTCAAACCTCTTGGCAGTATTTATTTCAAAATAGCAATAGGTTGGTAAGAAACAACAGGAATTGCAGAATGTTGATCATATGAAAATAACAGCTGCAGTTAATCTAAGGGTTCATAATTGGAAGTATAATAAAAATTGGATTTACAGATTCATTAATCAGATTGGTTTGTTAAAGAAATAATAATTTTTTTTTTAGTGATTAGATATGTTCTTAAAAGTTGTCCTTTGGTTGAATATGCTGTGAATATAATACTTCTATTCTTTTTATGGGCTTTTTTTATGTAGTGTTAAAAGTTATAAAATGTATTGAATAATATGCGTGGGTCAAAAGTATTCTGTTTAATGTCATGAAAAATTTTATTTATTTGTGTGGTACAAGGATGTGCTGTGTCCATAATATCAAAACTAAACATTCAAACAATTATAGAAGAAAAGCATATCTAATATTTATATAGGTTTAATTACAGATATCAGTATAGTTACAAATTGACATCTAGTTTTTCCAGCCATTCAACTACAGGTGCGGTAGCAAGGTAAACATCCTGTAGATCTCTCTTGTATGCTTGCTGTGAACAAACAGTATTTAATTAGGTATTCAACAGTATGGAGTGGCTCACCACACTCACAACAACTGTAGGTGATATAATACGCCATTTATTCATAAATTAATTATACCTTTCACATCCACTTCTTATGCAATTATGTCTGTACCACAATTGTCTTCATAGACCAAAGCCTATTTTAAGATGAAAATTATAAAAAGTAAGTAGGATAACATTTTTTTCTTAATCAAGATCAATTTCTGTGGTCATTGACAATTATTTACCAGCAGTATGTAAGCATTGAATTTTATTCTTAGTTCATGTCCTTAGATAATAAGATGTTTTTTCTTACAAAATATTTGAGAAAGAAAGGTTTCTGTTTTTAAGATACTTTCTGAAATGTTTTAGTTGTTGCCCTCAAACTAAACGGGGATATAGTTTACCAACTTACATAGGATCCACCATATTAAGTTACAAGACATATAAAAATTTGTAATTTATTATGTGATATAATTTCTAACAAAATAAAAATTTATTTTATTCTTTAGTGCATTAGTATGTAAATTATTCCCTCATTTTATTTATTACTTACATGTTTATTAAAAATATTCATATTGATCTAATTTTCTGTAATGTTCATAATCTTTGTGAAATTGCAGATAAATCAAATGGCCACAGCACCTGATTCACATAGACTGAAACTGTTACGTGAAGTTGCTGGTACTCGAGTATATGATGAAAGAAAGGAAGAATCTATTGCTATATTGAAAGGTATGTATGTAACTATATTTTTGTTTATTGATATGGTTCTTTGTTATGCAATATTTTTATAATTGTCGTTCTTGTTTTGTTTGATGGCAAGGTATTCTGCCTAAGGGGTGCATCTTGACATCGTAGATATTTCCATACTTTTCTGTTACTTTTATTTCCTTATAGATCAGATGTTATTTTTTTTCTAAGTTGTTTTATTTTTCTGCAATTCTTCTGATCATCCCTAAATTAATTACATTTATTCTCTTGTGAATTTAGTTTCTGACTAGGATTGTCTGAAGTACCCACCGGGTTGGGTCTAGTGGTGAACGTGTCTTACCAAATCAGCTGATTTGGAAGTCGAGAGTTCCAGTGCTCAAGTCCTAGTGAAGTCTGTTATTTTTACATGGATTTAAATATTAGATCGTGGATACCGGTGTTCTTTGGTGGTTGGGTTTCAATTAACCACACATCTCAAGAATGGTCGAACCGAGACTGTACAAGACTACATTTCATTTACACTCACACATATCATCCTCATTCATCCTCTGAAGTATTATCTAAACGGTAATTACTGGAGGCTAAACAGGAAAAAGAAACTAAGAAGAAAGAAACGATTGTCTCAAGTATTTTTTTCTTCAACACTATAGAAATTTTGTATTTCTTAAGTCTATTTTCTCTATTGTTCCTTTAAGTTTTTTAAAGGAACAATAGAGTTTTTTATTTATATTTTTCCCTGATATTTGTATTTATTACCATTATTGTGTAAAGACCACTTTAATTAAGAAGTTATGTCACAATGTCAATGTTGAATAAAGAGATTATTTCTCTTGATAACTTTGGCTATGATACCCCTGAACTCAAACTCTGATGCAATGTTTACCAGCTAGTACTAACCCTAGTTACTAACAGCTGTAAATTTTTCTTCTGTAAGCCTGGGAGTTTTGGAGGTAAATAGGTTCAGATTGGTGTAAAAACTACATAATCCTTTTAATGCCAAAAAAAATACTGTGAGCCAACTATATTGGGAGATTGTCTTTTTGTACTTTTATCTTCATTATTTTCTAGTAGGTTATGTTGGCTTCTCATCTACAGGTATAGTAATAAAATTGTAACTTCTGTGCACATAACGATATCATTTCAATAACTGTATGTTCTGATAGTAAAAAATCTAAAACTAAAATATTATGTGCTCCCAAAATCAGCTTGTTGAGTATAAAAAAATGATGTTTTTCTGTTTTGTTTAATATTTTAGGTAAAGTAAATTGATTTTCTTTTTGGCTACAGCAGTTCAAAATTTCATATAGTTTCAGAGAAAAATACTGAAAATTTCAAAAACCATTCATATTAGAAATTTTTAAAATGTCAAAAGTTGTTTATCTAGAATCTTCATTTTTCTAAATAAAAAAGTAATGAAAAATGGAAACAAATTCTGCTTTTTTAGATGTCAATGAATATGATAAAGAAGCATTTTTACTCCAATGAATGGGTCCGAAATGAATTATCTAACGTATAAATTAATTTTTTTTTTACAAATTAAAAAATGTTGTTACAAAATACTAAAGTTTGTGTTATGTGGGTGGCACTAGAAGGGTTAAAATGCTGTTTCTTTAAGCCTATTTTTTGAGCATGGTCATAATGAAAAATATTATAATTCAATATTCAATGTACTTCTCAATTTGCCTTGATACTCAGTGAATGTAGATCATAAAAAAAAAGGTTTTTATCATTTTCACATCAGTAGGTACAAAAAGTGATTGTTTTTCAATTTAGATTTTATTGAACAGGGAAACCTGTTTTTACTTGAGTTTAAATTTTATATTATTGGTTTTAAAAAGGTTTAATCTTTTATATTGTATGATAATAGAAAAAAATATGATATTCAAAATACAGGATGTTCAACTGAGAAGAGACCCAATCATTTAGTTATAAAGTCTATAACTAAGTTAAAGTTTATAAATAATAGTATATTGGCAAACACTTAAATAATAATTTACAGCTATTGAAAATGTTGTCTATGCATTTGTCAAAATGTTTGACCATGCTCTTATTAATTGTCTCTGTCTATTTACTGGATGCAATGGTAATATTTGTCTTCAATGCAAGCAGGGTGTGCGGATTACCCGTATTAAATAATTCTTTTAAGTAAACCCACAGAAAGAAGTGTGTACTAGTCGGTTCAAGGGATCTCGGTAGCCACAATCTTTTAGAAATGATTCTCCATGGAAAAAATCCTGTACCAACATCTTCCACATTATTTTACCCATCTCATATCAGTTCATGCATTTTAACAAAAATATGGATTTACTATAAGCTACTGAGTGATGAGGCCTCTTAAGTTGAACACCTGTATTTGTTTATGAAAAATTCTTTTTTTTTTTGAGGATTTAAAAACCAAAATTTTTTATGTATTACATAGTGTTGTATATATTATTTTAAAAAAAAAGTATTCATTTTGAATAACAAAATAATATATAAAGTCATTCATGTTTTTAAAAGATTTAATTTTTAAATGTGTACTAGTATAAAAAGTTTCAAAGTTAGTGTATTGATATGGTGAAATATTTAATTACAATAGTGAATGATGTATGTTTTTCAGTTTTATTTTCTGATGAAACAATTATAGTGTTTAGTTTTTTAATGTTATAGTTATTCTTATAGCTAATCATTTGGTGTTAAATTATGGATATTTCTTACCAATCTAATTATTTAGATTTTCATATCATTGTAACAGAAAAAAGATTTTGCTTTGTTTTTTATGTGTACCAGTGTTTCTTATGACTGTCACATGTGGTGCCACAACATGGAGTGTAAGTGGTAGTATCAGAGTTAATGAGAATAATGATGATGTATTTCATACATGATATACTGGGATACATGATATCATCATGATTCATACATTTGAACGTAGTGAAGGCAATGGGAGTCCATTCATTCCTGATTTTTTGAATAAGCCTAGCATAAAATACTTGTTATTCCTGAGAAGGGCTACACAATTTTTTATAGCCTTGACTTCACATCTCATGTTATTTCAATTTTTGTTGTTATTTGAGGATGTTAATCCATACCTTTTAAATAAAATTATATTCATGGTTTACTGGAGTGTGAGATATGTCTGAATAAACTGCCTTTTATAAATTCTACTTATAAACTTAAAGTCTGGATGATCTCTGTGCAGCCTGTAAAATCTCTTTTGGAAAGGTAGATTGAAATTATTCTTTAAACAAACCAATACTGAGTAAAATAAAACATATAAATTTTATCAAACCTCTCTCACTTCTATTGTTCAAGAGTGTCTGATTATTGATCATTAATGTTTTAAATTAGTAATTAAATCTACAAAGTTTGATTAAAAAATTCACAGAATTTAAAAATTTCCTGGACTATATTAGGTTCAATTGGTACAATTTTTTTAAATTGTTTTATTGATACACTTGTTCTGTATATAACATTAACGTATATTTACATTAATAGCCATATTGGATGTTTATTTTATTGTTGGCTGTCGAAAAGATTTCATGTGTTTTGGTAAGGTCAGCAATCTTTAACTTGTGGAAAAATGGAACAAAGAATTTGCATTAAATTTTTCTTTAGGAATGGAATAAAGTGCAGCATCGTATTTGAAATGTTGAGTGTTACTTTTTGTGATTATTCTATGAATAAAACAACCATATACAAGTTGTATAAACAATTCCAGGAGAGCCATTAAGACATTGAAGATGAGGAATGCCTTGGTTGTCCCAGCACATCAACAATTGATAATAACATTGGAAAAGTGAAGAAAATGATTATGGACAATTGCTGAATCATTATCATGAAGGTTGCTGATGATGTTGCATATCATTTGGCTTATTCCAAGCAATTTTTTCAGATGTTTTGGGGATGAAATGTGTGGGAGCATAATTTGTTCCAAAACTGTTGAATTTCAACCAAAAGCAGTGCCAAATTAATATTACTCAAGAATTGCTGAATGATGTTAACGATGATCCAGAACTGCTCAAATGGGTCATAATTGGTGATGTTGAAACTAAGGCACAATCGTTCCAATGGAAGCTTCCTGAAGAGCCAAGAGTGAAAAAAGCTTGTTGAGTTCGATCAAATGTGAAGGTTCTGATCACTGTGTTCTTTGATTTCAATGGTTCAGTATATCATGAGAACTTGCTGCCAGTTGTATGGTCAATAAGGAGTATTACCTGGAAGTTCAACGCTGCTTGTATGTGAAACAGTCTGAAGAAAATATTTGGATTTATGGTGAAACAATTCATGGCAGTTGCATCATGATAAGACACCTACTCACACTTCACTGCTTGTTCGTGAATCTTTGGACAAAAACAACACCAATGATGCCTCAGCCTAAGTCATATCCGGCCTATTTGCCGGATATGACTTTCTTTGACTTCTTCCGATTTCCCAAGCTGAAAAGAACCATGAAAAGATGACATTTTGCCAACATTGAAGAGAGATAAAGACAGAATCACTGAAGGAGCTGAATACCATACTGAAAATTGCATTCCAAAGGTGCTTAGAAGACTGGAAAAAGCACTGCCACAGTTGTTTTGTATTGACTTTGAAGGTGACAAAATAAAAATAAAAAAAAAAAAATAAAATTCTTCATATTTTTTTGATCAAACCTCGTAATTCTTTAAAAAATGTTTATTTTATGTATCAAAAACTAACATATACATGAGAGCTACAGAGCAAAAGTGCAAACTTAAGTTATTAATGGTGTATTTTCTTTAAGAGATCTAAGGTTTTATTTCAAGTAATGTAATTCAAAATTGTTACCACCTTGTCATGTTGTAGATTGCCGTAACTTTTGGTTCAAAAGTTATGAACTATAATTAAAATTCAGTTTTTGTGTTTTCATATCTCGAGTAACATTGATTTTGTGTAAACAATGAAAACACCATGATGAGTGAATAGTAATTGAACATGTTGAATCTCTATCTTTGAAATTAAGAAAAATATACATTGCCAACAAAATTTAAATGTACGATTGTTATGTCAGCATTGAAGCAAAAGCTGCTGTGCAATAAATAATTGAAGTAAACTGTAAAATTCCAGATTAACATCATCATACCTTGCTAGGTTTCAGTTTGATACTATTAACTGTTTTGTGAGGTATTATAAAGAAATTTTAGGTTATTAATTATTAAACAAGTTTCATTTGTAAATAGTTCAGGGTCTGAAGAAATATAAACTAAAAAAAGTTTTTTTTTTTAATAGTAGTGGTTTTATAAAAAAATAATATTAAGTTTTGGATAGTCTTAAGTTATCTGTAAACATAATTGGTGAACATAATTACTGAAGAGATATGTTAGAAAAACTGAATTGAGATGGTAAGGGTGGAAATCTCTTTCCTTTCTATTGAAAAGCAGTTTGGGCTTAATTTTGAACAATTGTCTCAAAGAAATAAAAATCTACTTGTTTAGTTGGTTTAGATTACTGCATGGTACTTACACAGCTATAAAAAGATATAAAACGTCATTGAGATATCAAGACTACTGATCTTTGTAGTGGAGTGATATCATCTTGGCCTTTCATCTGGAGATTGCAGGATTGAATTGTGGTCAGGCATGGCATTAGCTTCAAGATTATGTGGCAATATCAAGCAAAAAAAAAAACTGTGTAGAAATTTTTTATCTTGAGTAATGAATCAGTAGTTTAGGCTATCTTTTTATCTAGATTAAAGCAATTCATTGGTATTTAAAATATTTAGACTATTAGTGTAAAGAATAAAAAACTTTTTACATTCTCTTTTGAAAACCTATGAGTTTGTTCATTAGACATACAGCTACGAAGATACATTTTGTATGGTATTATAAAGAAAATAGACTAAGAAACAGTGCTTTCTAGCAGTTTCTAAAAGTCATACCCTTTAAATTGTCAAGAAATTTCCCTATTAGTAGTGTGGTGTATTAGAGCTAATAATATGTAAATTCTTTAAAGAGTCAGTGGATGGCATATTAATATTTTTCTCTGTAAATTGATTTAGAACAATCTTTCATACTTGTTTTATTTAGTAATTTCTTTTTATTAAAATGTTTTTAAGTAGCAACTGTCTGCATTGGTCATTAGTCACATGCTAACGACATCCAGTAGAACTGCACTCAGTATTGCCGATCTATGAAAATTGGTTCATTAATTTAGCAGTCGTTGGCATTTTATACTTATCACCCTTCAATTTCAAATTGCTTTTCTTGAGATGCTTCAGGTTATTATGGAATCATCAAATTTTGTTATGAGATTGATTGTAATATTTACTGTTTTACCTAGGATTCTTGTTATGCATTAATTTTAGTTTTCATTATTATTATTATTATTATTTTTTTAAATGGGAAGAAGATGGAAATAGTTGTTTTTCTTTTTAATAGGACTTAAGTTGTTACATTCAGTCAATTAATCCTCCTTAATACAGGTAAATATAAAATGGAAAGTGAATTTTTATTTTAGCATTAGTAATGTTTACAGGAAATGTTTAAAATTTATTAGCTAATTTTTAATTTATGATTGCTTTTATATTTTTCATTGAATAAATTAACAAAATAAAAGAATATTATCAGAATTAATTTAAAAGTAAAACCAAATATTAAATATGTAAAGGAAAAAAGTGTTAAGGGATTATCCTGTGTAGGTGGTACAGAGTGTATAATCCATTGTAATGATGAAAATGATTTATTGATACATAACTGTTTGTTTCATTATTTTAGTACTAGTATTTTACCTGTACTATTAATAGCATTAATAATGTTATGCAAGCTTGATTTTAGAACTTTTAATATACTATAAAATTTGATTTCTTCATTAAAAAAATAGGTAGAGTGATTTTAATTGGACATTAGTCTGTTACTACCAGAAGCAGTAAATAAATGTATTATTTAGTTGCAATTGTATTTTGTTTTAAAATTAAGCAGTGATCAATAATTACTTTTGTTTACAGAAACTGTTGGCAAAGTAGATAAAATTGATGAATTTTTGAGAACAATAGAAGAGCGTTTGAAAACACTTGAAGAAGAAAAAGAAGAATTAAAGGAATATCAAAAATGGGATAAAATGAGACGATCCCTTGAATATTGCATTCATGATAGAGAATTAAAGGAAACACGAAGAAAATTAGAAGAGGTTGTATTGATTTCTTTTTTCTATATTTATACAATTTATTTAAATGCTGGTAAACATGGTAGGGTGGTAATGTCTCATCCTTCGGTTTGGAAGGTTCTGAATTAAATTCCCAAATTAGGCTGATACTTTTCATCTATAAAAATTTCATGTTATCATATACAATTGTCATTCTCGTTTAAGAGATGAATTTATGTTAAAAAAGGAAGAACAAAATTGTTTTTCTATTTTATTGTCATCATCTTCACCATCCCTTCCTTTTATTTGTTTGTACTATATCGTGGATACTGGTGTTCTTTGGTGGTTGGGTTTTAATTAACCACACATCTCAGAAATGGTCGAACTGAGACTGTACAAGACTACACTTCATTTACACTCATACATATCATCCTCATTCATCTTCTGAATTATTATCTGAACGGTAATTACCAAAGGCTAAACACGAAAAAGAGGTATCTTTCTAGTTACATTTACATTTTAACATTTCTTTTGCAAGTTATTTACCATTCTCTGTGAGGGAGCAAAACTATTTTAGTTAGCCCTGTTTGATTTTCTTGTGTAGTGTTCTACATCGAAGGACTTCACTTATTGTTGCATTTTTTACTCAGTTTCCCATTATCCTTTCTACCATACTTCTTAAAAACTTGATCCCATTCTTCAGGTTTTGTGGTCATCAAAGACCAAACCATGTGTTATGGTCCAAAAGGATGGCCCAAAAAGTAGTGAGACATCAGCTGTAATTTGAAAAAACTTTATTCTGAATCTACACGTGTTCCTTTTCAAAGTAGTTTCGCTTAAATGGAACACACTGTTTCCAGCATTTGATCTACTTTTCAAACACAAAATCCAGGCCGTCTTTCAAAAGTATTTTGTATTTGGTTTCCATGTATTTTATGACCTCTAGTTTTGTTTTAAATTTTCGCCTTTTCAGGTCTTTCTTCACTTCCAGAAACAGCCAGAAGTTGCACGGAACTAGATTTGGACTGTATGGTGGGCGAGGAACAGTTGTAAATGTTTTTCCTTTCAAAAATTCTCAGCTGTCTAATTGACATGGGGAAACTCATTAATATGATGGAACAGAAGTTCTTCAATTTTTCTTCAGGACGGTTTTTTCTGAAGAGATTCAGCATTATTTTCAACACACTGATGTATTAGAGAGCATTTACAATCATTCTTGTTGGTACTTGAGTTGATAATGAATTCTTCATGATCAAAAAATTGGTAGTCATGATTTTACCCACGCTGTATGCAACTTTCACTTTTTTTGGAGGGGATAAAGAAGTTGACTTATATTGGAGCTTGTTGTGTCACCTCAGGATTATAATGGAATATCCAGAACTCGTCAACAGTTATTACTTTTCTTTGTTGGCTATTTTTCTCTTACCTTACACAGATTTCATCTGTAACAATGATAAATAACAGGTGAGACCTCATACCTTGTTTCAGTTCACTTTCTCACAAAACTTTCAACTTCTGTCGAGATCCTTGATGTGGTTTTCAGGTTTATGGACATTCATTTAATCATTTGTAAAATTGCTAGGAAAACCCCCTTCCTCATTGTTTTCATGCTTTCTTTTTGGTAAAGCTACTTACTACAGGCTGACATGTGAAATTTATAATATGGTCTTTCTTATTTTTCCAACTCTTTTTTGTTACCTGACACATGGCAGATATTGAAATCAGCTATGGAACCATCTCCATGAGGCGGGTGTATTCCCTTACAAGGTTGGGATGTGGAACCATCTTCTCTTGAATCCTCCCACCCTGTCCTTCCTCTGAATGATGTTTTGTTTTCACTTTTATTCAATATTATTACATTTACTGAACATTAATGGCAATATCATTAACTTAATATTAATATTATGTCCAATCATTTTAAATTGAGTATATTCTTTTTTTTTTGTGAAATTATTCACATTTTATTTTGAAATAAGTCTTTCTTTCAGTTCCTTATTTTTTGAGTTGTATTGAATTTCTTGTAGTGAAAATATGCTTGATATATGTAGAAAGAGTTTGACGATTCTAATCATGGTTGATTTAGTCTTTATTTTTATTTGATACACTAACGTTATTTAAATTTGAATGCTAATTTTATTGCTGATCTCATAAATAGATTTGTCATATTTATTTGGTGCTTCATTAATAATTTTTATCATCTGCTTTAATTCAATCAGTGATTTTTATTTACTAGTTTAGAGACAAACAATTTAATTAAGTAATTCCTACTATTTTCAAATACTTTCTGCCATGTTATGTTTAACATGTTAACTGCCAGCTCTAAGAATATATGGACCCTCTTGATCAGTTCTGTATGTCAACTCCTTAGCATAAGTAAGATCCTATTATTCTCCTTTTTTAACTACCATTTATCTTATTACAGAAGCACACTTTTGTTTCATTGGTTGTGGTCGGTTCAGTTGAATTTTTTTGTGATGTGGTGTATTGATCCAACTTTTTGATGTAGTTTGGCCAATACAAATATGCTAATTTTGTTTGTGTTAAACTGTACTGTTAAATGACAGCAAACGTGCAGATATATAAGTAGTAACTTGCACACTACATTGCTATTGGAAAAAAATGCGTTTTATTGTCAGGGAAAAAATCTGTCAAATTTAACATTTTCTCATTACAATTAATTACATTCTAACTATTCACTTTCTGGAATAAATAATGTAATTCATGCAATAATTTATTTCACTGTAAATTTTTATGATTTTACAGCTTACAAATTTATTTTATTTCCTTATTTTCCTTAATCATGTAATGAAAGTGTGGTCAGGGATTAACGGTTTAGAACATCGTTATCTCAGAATTTATGGTGTAAATATAGTTTTAATAGTTATGGGTAAGAAAATGGACAAATCTTGTTAGTTTTAGTAGTTTTTTTGGTCATACCATTATGAACCTTGAAGTTATTCAATTCTTCATTCTAAGTTCCTCAACAGACATTAGCAAATAACAGCAAATTTATCCTTTCACTTTATTAAATGGATCTTTCTTTCCATGCATCATCACGAATACTGTTTAAAATTAATTTTGTTATAGCAGCAAATTCTATTGGACTTATTTTTATCTGCAGTTAACAAGTTCTTTGAAATAATAATAAGTGCAACCAAAATGTATAGTTCAATATTTAAATCTTTGAAGTGATGTTGCAGTTAAAAATGAATTTTTTTTTATGAAACATGGAAAAAAAATTATTTTACTACATTTTATCTTCGTTTTAGTACCATTTAAAGTTTGGTTCATTTGTAAATTTTGCCAATCTGTGGATATCTATGCATACAGATCCATTCAAATATTTTGAATAATAAAAGTTAAGTCTATTCTTAACAATGAATATTTTTTAAAACCCAAATTTTAATTTATTATACTTGCAAATTTTACAAAAAGATGTACATTCTATTATTAATATTAATTATTATTGGATATACCTTCCAATAAAATTTATATATAATGTTAAGCATACATGCTATCAGGTTAAGTACTACAAAGAGATTGAATAATTGCACAAAAAACAAAGGCTTCAATGTACTAACAATTCTTAGAATTAATACTTTTCCATGAATATATTCCAATAATACTGCTTACATGTGATAAATACTATAACTTATACACTATACTACTCTATACACTACACGATACTATACGCTGCACTGCACACGCAACACACAACATATAGACTAAGAAAAAATGCTTTATACAAAAGTATTGTACATTAATCGAAAGCTTCGAATTAACGAAAGTTTTGCTACACAGAGCACTGTTTTGCAGAATTAGTACTTGTTGCTATTAAGGTAGCACACAAATATGTATTTTCATATTTACTTGCCACTTCTGCATATATGACGTGGTGTATTTCATACTTGCTAGTATGATAATTTAATTCTCAACAAATTTTTAAAGCTGACAAGGTAAAGTAAAATAAAAAATAAAACTTTAGCAGCATTGGTGGGTCTATTATAAGGGTTAGTAGTGAAATTGTTAAGTAGTTTTATGTATTAGTTATGTTATATTCAGTAGTTCGTTTGTAATATTGATATATTCTTATCATCTTCTTCTTTGGAAGATCACTATGTGTAAGCCCCATACAATACCACCATATATTAGTATAACATTAATTTTGCTACTTTAGATTAATTTGCAACATTAAGTTGCAAATCTTATAAAGAGAAAGCACATAGCAACAAATCACATAGCAGCAAAGTATTCAAATAATTCTTTGTGTACAGAGTTATTGGCTTGTTGTATTATTATTTCTTTGTAAAATTCAGAATTACATTTGCTAACTTTTCTTAAAATCATTTGTCAAACAGTTGGAGGAGAAGATGAATAATTTTGATGAAGATCAGAAAAAGTTAACTAGTGAATTAAAAGCTGCCCAAGAAGCTGCTAAGAGTGCTGCCAGAAGATTAAAAGATGCTAAAAAAGAAGTTCAGTTAGCTAAAGAAGAAAAGGAGACATTAAGTTTAGAACAACAACAATTATTAAAAGATAAGACCAAATTAGAACTGACAATAAAAGATCTTTCTGATGAAGTTCAAGGAGATGATAAATCTAAGGTTTGTATTTGGTATTAACTAAAAATAGATCCTTGAATTTAGTCCTATAGTACAATAACCAAATATTTATGTTAATTTAAAATATTACCTTGCTCATGGTAAGGAAATATGATCACCCCCTACAACATATTTTATGAGCTATTGCAAAGGATTATTGAGATCTATTATTCATCTTGATTCTAGTATAATATGTTAGTAGGAAATAATATAAGCCTTACTTTAATGATAATGATTTTAAACTTTTGATTACAATTTTAAATTTTAGTGATTATAAAAATATATGTTTATTTAAAATACTGTGTGGCCTTTGAAACATTTCAGTAACGATAATATAGTATGCATGCAAATTGTTTACTGTTCTAGATATGTAATGAATGCAATTAATTGTTCAAAATGAAATTCCCAGTGAAGAGGTTTGTGACAGATCAGAAAATAGAACCATGTGGGTTTTTTTTTGTTTAAAGAAGTATGATGGTTGGTCATACATTATGGCTGTCAGGAATAACTTAACCATGGAAGGGTAAAAACTAAATAGAGGCCGGTTTATAATAGAGTAAATAATTGAAGATGTCAGTTGTAATAAATATGTTAAAATTAAAAATATAATGAACAGAAAAGGTAAAGAAGTATATCAAATCAGTCAAGCAACCGATAACAGAGAAAGGAACATATTTGGTTAAGATTCAGATAAAACTAGTTTCTTACGTAGAACAATTCCAAATTAAGAAACTAGTAATTAAATGCTGTCAGCTCCTTAAAATGTGTTGATTGTTAATAATGTGATACAAAGTAATATAACATAGTTTTGAATTGCAGTGCTTATTTTGTCTGATCAAAGAGAAAATTTTCTCAAATTCCCTATGTCTACCAATATACTATACTGCGGGGAAAAACAATGTTGTGTTTCTTTTTCTTCACTTTTAAAAGATAATAAGAAAGATTATGAAGATAGTATTGATCAAAAGTGTAATATTATATAAGTTCATATAGTTATTGTATTGCAGTTGCTTTTGTAAGTTATTGCAGCATTTTAAATACTTTTCTGAACTGGTTATGAATCATTTTGGTTGTAAATTTGAATTATTTTTGCTTTTTTTGTTATCTTTAGGATCGAGCTGAAAGGGAATTGCAGAAGTTAAAAGAAACAATTCAGCAAAAAGAAGCTGAACTTGAAGAACTTAAGCCAAAATATGAAGCTCAAAAGAAAAAAGAAGAAGATTGTACTAGAGAGTATGCATTTTTATTTTTTTTTCAATTTATGAATTCTGATTTGTTTGAATGGTAATAAATTATTATGACATATGAAAAACGCCAGACTTTTTGACTTGTGAATTGTTGGCAGGAACATCATATTATTACTAGTTTGAATTAATGATATTCTCGGTAGGATCTTAGTTCATTAACTGTAAGTTGAAGAAGTGAAATGAATTTAGGTGTTTCCATCTAAGGTGGATTATTGATAAATAAACTTGTGTCCATTAATTTACTTCAGGTATATCCACGTTGATCTTGTGCATCATATGAATCATTTAGTATATTTTTGACATCATTGGGTAAGGTTAAAACAAATCAAACAAGTTACCCATCAAATGGAAATGTTTATTATTGTATCAATGTGGTTTTAACTGCTGGCAGGTTGTTTTTTTAATTCACTGTTCTTTTTTGTATACTTATTGAGATATCCATAGTGTTGCAGGAGAAATAGGTTGTCCTTACAATTTGATAAAATTAGTCACTGCCAAAAATGGCAGCGTGATAAAATTTGTCATTCTACTAAAAAATTAGTCACTCAAAGCATCACATTATTACTTGCTTTTCTTTAACTCACAATGTTTTTTTTCATGTTTGTTCTCAAATCCTGTATCCTTAATTTAACATACTTCCTGTCATTGCCGATTGATGAAATTTTGCACAGTTACTAAGGTCGAGTGACAATACATAAAATTGTAAATTTATTTTAAAAAATTTGTAATATTATTTATTAATATTACTATAACTTTGATTTGCATGAAATAATTGTCCTAGAAATAATGAGATTGTTTTTACTAAGAATTCAGTGTACTAATAATATAGTATATTTTTTCCCTCTTGTTTACTTAATCGCAAATTGAATAGATTTTGGTTTAAAGATTATTTACTAAATATTCAGCTTTAGCAATATAAAATCAAATTAAAACCATTTTTATGTTTCTATTACCATTTCTTAGTTTCTAGTGGAATTATTTTTGAGAGGGCCGTTTGGGAATAATGTCAGTATTTGTGTAAAAAGATAAAAGATTAAATGTGTGATCAGTATTTTTAATTTGCTGCATGTGTCTAGAAATGTAGAAATTTTACTTTGACCGTAAAACTAAATTTGAATATGGTACATATAGGTTTTTATGTGTTGTACTAACTTGTTTCTTATAGCTATTTTTTAGATTTAAGAAACAGCTTGTTATCATTTACACACATTCTGACCAAAAAGTTTAGCATTTTATCAATTTACTTAATCCTTCATTTTATTTTAATTCTCCATTTTACTTTGATCTTGTATCATTATTTAGCTTCTTATTCTTTAGTGAAGCTGTTTAAGTTTGATTTGTATTGATTCAGTTATAAATGTACCGGATATGTTGCAGATTGGCATTGAAAGAACAGAAGCGCAAGGAGTTATATGCAAAACAGGGTAGAGGAAGTCAATTCACTTCAAAGGATGATCGTGATCAGTGGATTCAAAAAGAATTAAAGTAAATTTTCAAAATAGTTATGTTTAACATTATTATCATTATCAGCAATAATGAAAGAGCAAGTACAATTTTAAATGAACAGAACTCTAATGAAGGGGACACATTTCAATCCTTATCCCATTGACAGTCTAAATTTTCTATTGTACTCACAACTGTTTTTATTTATGAACTTTAATGGATTATCCTCTTCATAAAATATTTGATGTTTCATTATTGTATGAATGATTGTAAATTTGTGAATATACTTTTTCTTGTAATCTAGCATTATTTTTAATTGTTAGCAATTTCTAGTGTCTAAATTTTTTTGTGCTTGTTACATATTTTGATATTCACTACATCATACATTTTTGAATTTCTATTTTGTATACTTCAGTATATTAAAAAAAGCTCTCTGAAAACTTTGTTTATATTGGGACAATACAGTATTTAATATTCAGTATAATATTGCTGTATACTTAATACTACATTTTGTAGTTCATTATAATTGATGCTGATAATTCTAAAAAATAGTAGACAATTCATTTGTATTATGTAATATTATAATGTGACAAAAAGAGATGAGATAAATGCATAGAATTGTAGCTATTGAAAATAACAAAAAATGTAGTAAATTTAACATTTTATAAAAAGTAAAGTTAATGAATGAAAGTATTATAAAAATAAGTTTTGTAAAATATTATAGTATATATTACAAATTAAATATGGGAGTTAAAAATAATTATATATTAAACGAAATATTAAATAAAATGGGGAAATCTCCAGATAAACATAAGAATTACTTAAGTTATTATTTTAATTATTACAAATTCACGATTCTAATTTTTCATGTGTTACAGATCATCATATTTAGGTCATAAATAGTTAAGATTCATAATGAGTTTGAATTGGTGCTGTTCTTTTTGATAAAAAATTGTTGAATACTGATCTTACCTCCTTTTTATGTAAATAGAAAATAGTCATTGTTGCATTGCCTAGTTGTGGAGTAAAATGGACCTTGGACTTGATTAGTGATTTTTAGTTGCTTTTATGTGTCATTATGAGCTTGCTACTAATTTGGATGTTTTGAAAAACATGACCTGTAATTTTGGCAAAAATTACAGGCACATAGCACTCTTCATTCTTGATCACAGTTTTTATATTTAGTTTACCATAATGTGGCCGGAGCTTTATTCTTAACCCTTCTTGAACACTGGTCCTGACAACGATAGTTCAGAAGTAGTTATAGAGGTGACCACCCGGGAGGGTATGAACCTACTTATTGAAGAGTTTTTTTGCAAGCCAGGGGCAGGCCTGGCAGCTCTGCTCTTTTGGTCTGTGATGTTTTGGCAGAATTGGGTGGCTTGTCTTCCCATTTAGCAAACCCCAAGTGTACTATTGCTGCTACCAAGAGGAGATTATTGTCTCGATTCAAACTCTTTCGAGCGGCTCACAGCTCTCGTTGCAGATTTCAAAAATCTTGCCTCACAGCCTAAAGAAATAATTGTAGTTCAGAAACGGGCCCCGGTCTTGATGCAACTGCAAAGGTATGCTTGTATCACAGTGGAGCTCCTCATCTGAGCACTTCCAGTAGTCCTTGGTCCTCTAACCAGAATATATATTAGGTTGCTCTTCGATGGCCACTTTCTGGCATGTTGGAAGCGTGGAGACTTGCACAATTATTGCTTGTATCTTGTTATTCAAAGGTGGCGACAAAGATCCCACCGTTAGTTCTTTTTACCGACCACTAACGCTCTTGCCTGTGACTGGCAAGGTTTTTGAGAGGGTCCTATATATGCCTATTAATGTTAGATTAGCCACTGTTCATTTGCTAATGGACAACCAGTATGGTTTCTGTCAGGGCAATAGCACTGAGGATGCCATACTAAAGATGATGGATGTAGCTTCCTCTAGTCTATATAAATATGTATTAGGGATTTTTCTGGACATATCCGGGGCATTTAACAACTTATGGTGGTCCTCTACCCTGTTTCAGATGCAGAAGCATAAGTGTACATGAAATGAACTAGACATGTTCTCAAGTTATTTTAGCCATCGGACCGTTTCCCTGCGTGACACTGGCTCGGAGGTTTGTAAGACCTTAACTAAAGGATGCCCTCCGGGCAGTGGACTGAGTCCCCTTCTGTGGATCATAGAATTCAATTCGAGTTGCGTTTAAGGTTGTCATGTCATCGCTTATGCTGACGATGCGTTGCTACTGATTGAAGGGGATTCGTGTAACGAGGTAGAGTTCCAAGCTGCTCATGCTTGTGAGATACTTGGACTGTGGAGTCTCCAACGTAAGATGATTTTCAGCCCAATGAAAACCACAATGATGTTGCTTAAGGGCTGATTGGCTCCTACCCAACGAATCCAGGTCCGGATGGCTGGTCTCCCCATTCGGTATGTTACGACTCAAAAATACCTGGTTGTTATCCTTGATGAGAATTTTCAGTTCAAGGAACATCTACAATATCTTGCAAAAAAGGCTGCTGATTCTTTTTATGGAATCTGTAGAGTCATTCATCCTGATTGGGGGTTGAATTACCATACCATGTGAATCCTTTACAAAGTTGTCAGCGAAGCTATTATGCTCTATGCTGCACCTGTCTGGGCTCACCGCATGGCATATAGTTTCTCTCCGGGCATGGTGCCTTTCGGGCGAGTTTTGCTAGGTTTGGCTTGGTGGATTCAAGTCAATGGCCGGATTGTGGGACTGATGATACAGTGGACCATGTCCTCTACGTCTGTCCCCAATATGAGGTTGAATGTTTACAAGCTGTTAGGGAACTTGAGAGAATACATTCCTCTCTAGATCTCCATATTAACTGGATGATCTGCGAGGAGTGGTCTAGGTTTTCTTTGCGCCAATAGATTCCTCTCTCTCTAGATCTCCATATTAACTGGATGATCCGCATGGAGTGGTCTATGGTGAATGGTCTTCTTTGCACCCTTGAAGTGTGTAGGTCTGCAGAGGGAGTTTAATCGAGGAACTCGATCATGGTTGGGTCCCGGGTGGCTTGAGTTCCAGCTTAGGCATTGGATTGGTTGGAGGTAGGCGCATTGGTATTGTGTTTTAGCAACAGCTAATTTAATAACATTAATTTAGCAGTAACAATTGAAATGTTGTATATGAGTAAAGTAAGATAGACTGCTGTATAATTATATGATATTACTAAATGAACAGAGAAAAAACTATACTTATGATCTAAAAAATACTTTAAGAATGATTAGTGCATCCTTAGATATTTTATTAAATCTAGTAAAAATTGAATTACTGTTTTAGAAAAGATTTCAGCAGAACACTATTAGTTTTAGCTACTCTATTCTTTTGTTTTATACGGTAATATTGCCTGGTAAGAAGTGTGTGTACCATCACTGATGATACGAGGGCTATTCAGAAAGTAAGGAACGTTTTGGAATTTTAAAAAAACCAAGTACAAGAAAAACTTTTTATTATATACATGTGGAAGAGGGACTAAAATACTACTTTTCAACATAATCACCATACAAATTCAGGCACTTATCATAGCGGTGGACAAGCTTTGAAATTCCTGTGTCATAGAATTCTGCCGCCTGTGATCTCAACCACTCAGTGACGCACCCATCTTGCACAAAATTTGTGGTAGCCTAGCTTCTGTGAAACAATTTAAACAATAAAGTCCATGAAACTTGTGGGAAACAAAGAGAAAGCTCAGTTATTGTGAAACAGCGGTTTTCACGAATCTTTTCGTCAACTTTGGAGACTAGATCATCAGTCACAATGCTGGGACGTCCACTCTTCTCTTTATCGTGAACGTTTGTTCGGCCATTTTTAAACTGAATGCACCACTTCCTGACAGAAATTTCCCTCATTACGTTGTTCCCGTACACTTCACACAGTTCCTGATGAATTTCTATTGGTTTTAAGTTTTTTGCCAACAAAAAACGAATCACAGACCACTCCTCACAACTGGCGGGATTTTCGATTGCAGCACACATTTCAAATTTGTATATAAAAAAAAAAAACGGGCAGTGCAGAGATGTTCCCGTTGTCATGGCTGGACGCTGACTGAGGTGCCGAGCACGAGCACACCAATATATACGCAATTGGCGTGTGCCTGGCGGCATCAGGTAGAAACGTTCCTTACTTTCTGAATAGCCCTCGTAACTGTTATCCTATATTAATCATAGTACTACATGCAGCAGACTACATTTACATGTGTAGTCTTGAACACACATTTCAGCAATTTCTTGTATATCTCTTATATTTAACTGTGTGCTTTTAAATACACACCTTTGAATACATATTTGTATAGCTTTCATTGTTGCACACAGTTAAGCATATCTGTGTAAAGGTCACTTAATAGTGGAGGTCTGAATTACATTATTTTAGTTGAAAATCTTCTTGTCAGTGTTAGCTGTAATTAAATAGGGAACCATTTTTTCTTCTCTTGTGCATACAAGCTTAATTTGTTTATTAATTTAAAAGGTAATTTATTTAAATGAGGTTTCGTAGAAAAGTTTACAATTATATGCATTTTGATTTTTTCACTACTATTTTTTTCCAGATCACTGAACAAGCAAATAAAAGATAAAAGTGAACATAAGGATAAATTAGCTGAAGATCTCAAAAGGGATGGAGAAAAACAAGTCCAGTTGGAGAAAAAAATTGAAGTAAATCGGTTTTATTCATGAATTAATTTAACTTTTAATAGAATACTGGTAGTATGGTTAATATTTGTTTAATCTGATTAAGAAGCTGTATTGTAGTGTAACACTTCTTAATAGAAATGTGTTATGCTCAATGTACTGAGAGAACATGGAGGAGATTTTGTATATAACTGGTTTTTTTTAATTTTCATACTGTAAGTGTATAAGCTTATTGTGGTGAAAAAATACAATTGGTGAATGCCTTTTGTGTTTCTTTAAAGTTCTAGAAGTTTGCAAGTCAGATTTCTTCAATAATTCTGACAAGAGTAAACATTTTGTAGAAAGTGATTATTTTGAATAAAGTTATTTTAGTAACTTACCTGTATTACATGGTGTGCTGATTTCATGAGCTGATGCTATGATAAAAAAAATTGCAGGAAAAAAATTTTATTTTAAAGGTTATGCATTATCATTATGCAAGGTGCAGCAGACATAATGACGTATTTTAAATCATCTGCTATTGTTTGTGGCTTTCTTGAGAGTTGATATTAATGTCATTGCATAATGTAGTTCAAAGAATTTGCTGTCTGCCATATTATGTGATCTTGGCAGTTAGTATGGAGCATTGGTTGAATGAACATTAGTGTTTGAAATTGAAACTTTTTTCAAGTGTGCTGATTGATAGTGTTAAAAGAATGGAACATTTTTTCTTCAATATTTATAAATCAGTCAGAATGTATAGTACCATTTCAGAAGGTGAGGTGGGTCTGGCAGTTCGGAAACACAACATCTTTTTCAAACAAGAAGCCACTTGACCTGGTGGGCCATGTATGGTTTGCATCCCAGACAACATTGCAATAGTAACAGCTATTTTAGAGCAAAGTCCAGTGCAATCACTTTGTCGGCATTTGCAAGCCCTTAACATATCTAACAGAAGTGTATGGCGATTGTTGCACCTGGATGTTAAGTTTCATCCATAACAAGATGCAAGTGGTGCAAGAATTATTGTCCAGAGACCTATAGACATGCTAAAATTTCTGTACAATGCTTCAGAGATGATAAACACTCAAACTGATTTTATTATATTGATATTATCGTAGGCATTTTTGACCTTATTGCATTCATTTTATAGCTCTTTCAATTTTAGGAAATAAGAAGTTATCTCCAGGAGCCAACAAGACTGATATTAATGGCAGAATGATGTTTAGCCATGCAACAAAACCAGTTTTTTGATTCAAACATTTCAAGTTTAGTTTGATTTCATAAAACTGATGCAACAATTGACCCTCCTTGTTTGCTGCTCAAAGTTCAATGAACACAGTACAAAACAGGAAATATCTATTTTTTCCAGATCATCTTTCAAAATTACAGTATGAGCTCCGTGTTAATATTGATTACCTTATCGAGACAACTTTGTTGAAATTAATTGATCTTCATGCACAATTTTTTCTTGCCTGTTTAGGAATTTCTGGTATGCAAATGGAGGTTAGTTGACTTGATCAAGAATCATCTAACGATTTACATCATACTTGAAAACACTTCCACTCATGGTTCAAACTTTTGTTGTGATAAACTTTTTCAAATCATTAAATGTCTGTAGCACCTATCTTAATTTTAAGTAAAATTTGCTTATTACTCTTTGATGAATGTTTATTTTTTTATGACATGGTTTGAAGTACTGTATCTACTTTGATTGCAAATTATGAACTGTTGCTTACCAACTTCTGGTTGTACTCATTGGAAAGAGCACGGTTTTTTAGGAAATAAGTCATATCCTATTTTTTGCTTTCTCATCTCAGCACAATCTTGTTATTTTATTGGCACATTATATTTATGCATTTTTTAAAAACAGTTTTTACTTTTTAAAATTAAACACTTCTTTGTTAAGTTCTTTATGTGTATTAAGTTTTTCCAGGTTTTATAGAACATTTTTAATAAATATTTTAGTTAAAATTGAACTTAGGTTTTTGTTGTTTTTAAGTTATATTAAAAATACAACATTACATTAATTGTTAACATTAATTTGTTGTTTTTTAATAATGACATTAGTTTTCATCAAAGGAATTTTTCAAAATGTTTTAATTGTAAACAATTTTGTATTTTTTTCCCATTTGTTTTTACTAAGTTTAATGAGCTATTTATTAATTCCTTAGTAATTCTTATTATTAATTATTTATTAAGATTTTGATTTTTTGTCAGTTATAGCTGTAATACAGAGAGATCCAAAAGTTGCACACATCAAAATTAAAAGTGTCTATAAATAGTAGTATAGTTGAAACAGCTCTATTGGCGACCACAAGATATCACTATGGGTATTATCAACAACAAACCTTGACGCCATTGTGATGTGTATTGATCACATGACACTTGCAGAAGTGCTTTGTTTACTGTTTGGTAAACATGTTGTTTTCCCAAGAGCAACAAGTTTTCATTGTTGAACATTATTATTCCAGTTGTTTTTATGCACATATTGTAGATGAATTTTGTAGGAAATATCTGGATGTGGCAGTGCCTAACAATCCGACCATAACGAGATTAATCGTCCATTTTAGAGAATGCAGATCAGCTGCAGACAAGAAGAGAACCGGGAGACTGACCATTTTGGCTTGCTAAACTGGCTGAGGTTAAGAATGTGATGCAACATTTGTTTTCAAAAAGCTTGAGGAGACTATCAGCATACTTTTAAATTTCATATGAAAGTGCTCAGGGAGCGATAAAAGGGTTACACTTTCTTGCATAGCACGTTCACAGTGTTCAGGAATTGAAGGAGCTGGATAAAGAAAACTGCGTAAAGAAAAACATGGTAAAAAGTGTTTGTACATCTATTACTGAATGGGACATCCATTTTCAGGATATGTTTTGAAAATAAATAAATAAATCTTACATATTATTACTTAATGTCTTAATTTTTTTTAAATTATTTTGATGTGCACGACTTTTGGATCTTGCTGTACTTTTGGGACTTAATACTTATTTATTAATAAAATAAATAATTAAATTTTATTTTAAAATAGGTATTAAAACACATTATTATTGTGTTGAGTTCAAGATACTGTGAGGTACTGTTTGGAAAGAGTTTGTGATAATTATAGTTAAAAACTGTATGATCAGCAGTGGTTTTTGTGGTGTTCTGGGATGAAGGCAGTTTCACTGAATTGAAGATAATTATACGTCTTTATTGTGATGATTGATTCTTGTTAAAAGTGAACAATCATCTGTAATAAATCTTTATATCATCTTTTATATAATCTTCAACAGTCATCTTTAATAAAGATGAGTGTACCAGACATAAACATTAATATCTAAACAGTACTATATATGAAGATGTAGGATGTGGTTTTACAAATTTTACATGCCAACAATTACAGTAATAAAATATTTGTTTAGATGTTTACCGTTAATATTGAAAGCTTACTTTGCCTAACTGATAAACACTCCACCTGATGAATAACATTTTGGCCAATAATGCATGAACAGAAGAGTTGAGCATTTTATAATCCTTGAATTTCTTAATCCAGACAAATTGCATGTATTTTTATTATCCTTATACATAAAGTAGCATTAATTTCACTAATCACTTTATTTTGTGTTTTTTTTTTTTAACCAATAAACTTTTACACCATTTATACTGAAATTGGCCCTGATCTTAATTTAGCAGTACTACTTATTAAAGTTATTTAAATAAATAATATATAACATTTAATATTCAATGTGCAACAGTATTTATTTCAATATAATACTTTTTTCAATTTTATATAAATTTTCACATAAGAACATTATCATATAATTATAATAATTTTATGGTATCTCTAGAAATTTTTCAGGCTATTTTAATGAAATATATTTTATTACTAACATTAAATGGATTTTACAGGTATATGATTAATGTCTTAAAAACTATAATGCAATAGCTTCTTGTTTTCATCCATTTAAAAAAAAAAATATAATATTGCCTATGAATATAATTATGATAGTGAATCCCATTTGGTTTGTACATCACTTAATGCTAGTTGGGGGACAAAGATGCTTCTTTTGGATCATTTTGTTTATTTGGAGGATAGATTTTTCAATTTTTTGAAAATCTGATGATTGCTTTTTATTTAATTTAGCCAGATTATTACTAATCTGTTGATAATGCTAGACTGTAGTCATTAGACGATCTAATTTAATAATGAACAATGAAATTTTGTTGTTTCAAACTACAGTTATACAAGTGTGTTATTTAGAAAAAGAAGAGTTTAATGAATTAAACGATGATTTAATAGAATATAATATAATTTTGGTAAGGCTATGATTTGTTATTTCTATTAATTATTTTTCTCTTTTACAGGAGCAAACTGCCGAATTGGAAAGACAGCGTATGGCCATTGATGAGTACAACAAACAATATTATGAACACAAGAAAAGTAAAGATCAGCATCAAAGTACAAGAAAGTGAGTTTTAATTTTACATTGTTACTGCTTAAACTTGTCTAATATACAATTTTGGACATTTTTAATAACTTATTCTGCAAGCATTCAGTTATTAGTTTTTTTTAAAGGAATCCAAAAGGAGTTTTTTATTTACTGAATGTAAAGAAATTCATTGCTTTTATTGCACAAAAGATACATTATACATTGTATTTTTTAATTTTTTAATATAGCCTAAAAACACCTACTGTAATCTTAACATAATTTTTTAGGGAATATATATATTTGTTATGTAAGTTTTTTCCCATAAGCACATTTTATTTTTTACTAATTTTCCTTGTGTATTGATTTCAGTGAACTTTGGAGAAAGGAAAATCAACTTCAACATTCCTTAACGTTACTTAAAGAAGATTTGGCAAAAGCTGATCAAGCTTTACGAAGTATGGCTGGAAAGGTAAATGGAATATATTTTAACAAATCTTTCATAGAATTAGACAATGTTAAAATTACTATACAAAATAATTACTTTCAATTATAATATTGTTTTAAAGTAATACATTAATAGAATACATTGCACATTAATAAAGTACAATTCATTTATATATATTAATTGTTTGTAGATTAGAAAGTTTAAATATTATATTTTTTGTTTCTTATTCTTTTAATGTTATAATAGAATAAATTTTATTAAAAACTAGTTTTGAAGTATGTTATTTGTTTGTTAACTCTATAGCCAATTCTCAATGGACGTGATAGTGTGAAAAAAGTTCTTGAAACATTCCGGCAGAGAGGTGGTGTTTATGGAGATTTGGCTGATTCTTATTATGGTCAAGTTATAGAAAACTTTGAATGTGATAAAAGCATTCATACAGCTGTTGAAGTAACTGCTGGTAATCGGTAATTAAACTCATTAATTTTTTTTTATGTTTAAAGAATATCAGTGAGTTTATAAACAACTAAATTTATTTTTTTGTTCAACTATTTATTGAAATATTGAGTATTCTAATTAATTATTTACAGCGGTTTCAATTTTTTTCTTAATTTGGTTATGGCACATGTTGCTTGTTAAACAAATACAGTAGTAAGTTGTCATTTCACTGCTATAAATTGTAAGTCTGTAATAATGATTGATTAGGTACAAAGAAAATGATTTGAACTTATTGCTACGAGGGTCAGCTAAAAATATAATCAGACTTTATCTTCACGGCTTGCACACAAAATGAGTGGGTTGGAATGGAGAGATATTTGTGGTAAAAATTACGGGAGGGGATGGACAGATTAATCTCTTACAGAAGTTCTAAAGAGCATTCACATCTTTCTAGTGTCATCAGAGCAAGAAGTTAGTTCCATCATTGATTAAATATGTATTGTGAAGTTTTTCACAAATGTGTTTGTCAAACCTTCCAAAATTTTGATAAGACTGTACACAGTTTTGGGATTTGATGTTACTTGACCCAAGTTTAAGACCGGGCCAACAAATTTAAAGAAGGGTGTGAAGCTGTAATTTATAACTACTAGAAATGCTAGTGCAAGGCATAAATGTAATACATTGTTTTGATATTTTTTGACCTGGAGCAGAAGCTTCAGCTGGATAACAAATGTTTTATAAGATGGGACTCGCCACAGCAAACCTTTCATCTATTTTATAAATTTGTTCAACCGTTAATTGTAGTTCTTTCATTTTTTTGAGAAGTTTATTTTGAAATGGCTCAACAGCACTAGGATTGGAAGAAAGTTTTTCTCCTTTAATCGATAGACAGCTTATACCATATCTTCTTTTAAATCCTTCCAACCAGTTATTTCTAGCTTTAAATTCCTTGTTTGGGCAAAGTTAGGTTTGAAAAAATTTTGCCCTAAATTTTATGATTTCTCTGGAGACTGGCTTATGATGTGATCTTTCCTGTAAAAACCATAAGTACACAGCCTCATCTACTGCAGTCAAATCACCAAATTTCAGTGTTTGCCAGTTGCTAGGCTCTGATTCAGTTGATGGCAATTATGATAAAATTTTTTCTTTATTTATTTTTATATTGCTGATGGTTGATTTACTAACATTAAATTCAACTGCAGTTTAGGTGACGATTCACCTTTTTCAAAACATTCAAGAATACTAGACTTACCCGAAAGTGATAAAGTTAGACTTATGTTTGTCCTGATTATTTTAAAGTGAAGTCATGCAGTTTCAGATGTACTGCACAATAAATATGTTAAATTTTATTAAAACAAAACATTCAGTTCATATGAAAAGTACTTGCACATCAAACTGATTAACAGAAGATAAAAAGAAACACAACACATCGGCTACTGAAATTATATTGGAACAAAATATACATTTTCATCTGCTATAGTATGGAATGTGTGATAGATTCTAGGGAGTAATTTGTTCCTGTACTTGCTATAAATAACATGAGTCATCAAAAATCTAGAAAAAAAACAATCAATATAGACAGGGACATGATAAGCACACAACAAACTTACAGCTTCTTGTAGGTTTAGAAAATACCAAATATAAAATTAATTTTTTTTTTGTATTTTCTCATTTTGAGTTCGAATTATCTGGGGTATGGATATTCAGTAGCTTCTGTATATGTTGTAAATGTAACTGCTGTTACTCAAATTTATATTGCATAAATTTAAATTTTGTTATTAATAGTTTGTCAGGTTGACACTTTTGTACAATTGTTTTTTATGCAAAGTTCAGTACTTGTAAGTTAATGTAAAGATGATAACAATTACATACTGACCTTTGGTATGATTTAGTGATTCATATTTTATGATTTACTTAAGTATTTTGGAATAATTGTTAATTATTGTTGCTATAATTGTTGTTTTTCTTTTTGTCTTCAGTCATTTGACTGGTTTGATGAAACTCTCCAAGATTTCCTATCTAGTGCTAGTCGTTTCATTTCGGTATACTCCCTACATCCTACATCCCTAACAATTGTTGTTAATTGTTCAAATTAGTCATAGATTTTTTAAAGGTGAATCATTAACAAATTTTTTTATTTAGTTATTGAATAATATGATTTTTAAGTGCTATTTTTCTAAAAAAATTTTTTAACCGTTATGTTATTTGATGTTTAGTATTATTAATTTTTTTTGTTACTATAGATTGTTTTACCATATTGTTGAGTCAGATAGTGTTGGTACACAAATTCTCAAGGAGATAAATCGGCAGAGTTTACCTGGTGAAGTCACATTTATGCCTCGGAACAGACTTCATGTAAAAGAACAACGTTACCCGCAGTCTGATGTAAGTTGATTAGTAATCTGTAATATACATCACCTGTATATGTATACAGGTGATTGCAATTGCGTGGCAGGCAATCTCTCAGATTTTTCTATAGGCAAATGTAAGAAAAAAATTCTTATAAACATAGGTCATAAAATAATTTGTTGATGTGTATACTCTTGACATATACAAGAGTTGAACACTTAGTCCTGCTTTCTGCTCCTTTTGTGAAAATAAATCATACTAAAATTTTTGGCATACAAATCTAGGGGTAAATTTGGTGCTTCCTTATGGTATGTGATGTAAGAAATTGAATAAAACTTGTCCCACACCTCTTATCTCAAATTTTAAGAACAACGGAGTAAAACATGAAAACGTTTTGTCAGAGAATTATGCTTTTTAGGTTTGGAATAAAATAACTGTTAATTTACCAAAAATAAAAATTTCTAGTTAATTTTATAGAGAATTTAATTTTGAGAAAATTGATATAAATAATGTTATTAAAATTAAAAACAAATTTGAGAAGTTTGACTTTAATTAGAAACAAAATACACAAACTGGATCTGAAAAGTGATACAATTTTAAACAGAACAGTTTACATACAGATGCTGAAAATTATAAAAATAATTCTGAAGAATCCTTCTAAAATATATTAAAAAAATGTATCTTTTCATGGGTTGACAATAACAGCTGATCATCATGTATTTAGCATTTAAATATTTATTTGAGCGATGTTTGTGCTGCTATTGTTCAGTCAGTCATTCACAATGGAAAGTACCACAAATTTGTTTTTATTTGGAGAGTTGATGGACATATTGTTAATTTATGGTAAAGTAAATAAAAATGGATTGGCTGCTGTGCATGAATACTGGGAAAATGATCTAGATCGAAGAATACTGATTGTAAAATAGTTGAGGCTTTGGAGAGGCAAGTTTGAGAAACAGGTTTGCTTGAACCACAGCGATTTGATGCTGGTCGTGAATATTTTGTGAGAAATGTCAATGCTAAAGAAGGAATGAATACAGTTCCTACAGTTCAATTATCTCCCACCTTAACTACCAGAAGGTTGTCGCATCCTTTCATGTTTTGCAATCAATTGTGTGACAAACATTATGGGAGCAACAGTTATACAGTCTATACAAGACATATACAAGAGTTATTACCACCTGATTTTGATAAATGGTTGAAATTCTGTTGATGGTTAAGTAGATATGTTAACATCATCCAGATTTCCTTAGTAATATTCTAATTGCTGATAAACCCTGTTTTACAAGAAATGGCATTGTAAATTATTGAAACCCTCATTCTTAGGCAGAAGAAAGTCCCCCAAGACACTGTTACAAGTCATTTCTGAGGCATTTTTTTGTTTAGTGGTGTGGTCTTCTTGGTGATAATCTCATAGGCCTTTTTTTTACCACCAAGGCTCAATGGAGAGCAACACATTTTTTGCAAACAAATCTGATGGAACTCTTGGAAGATATTCCATTTGCAGATAGAGATTTGCAGATGTGGTTTTTCAATGATGACATACCTGCTCACTACTGTTGTCATGTGATAAATCATTTAAATAACAGTTTAGTAAGCAATGGATTGGTTGAAACAGACCAGTAAAATGGCCACTTTGATCCCCCAATCTCATGCCAGCAGATCTTTTCCTTTGGGGTTGGATGAAGTCGTTAGTCTATTCTGCTTGTATTGGCACACAAGAAGAATGACATCAAATAACAGAATTTGGAGCTACTACGAGGTGTGTGAGAAAAGTAATGAGATTAGTAACACTGCGAGTGATCAGGCAACGCTGTATCTACCGGTCTGTGCTAGACCGGTTTGTTCATCCCTTCCACATGTTCAGTACGAGTTTCAACTCCGTTCAGCCAACACATTTTTGACAGCGCTATTAGTGAAGTTGTGTTTTTGTTATGTTATGAAAATGGAGCATCGTAATTTAGATCAACATTGTGCAATCAAATTTTGTGTTAAACTTGGAGAATCCCTGAGTGTGACCTTTGAAAAGTTGAAACAGGGCTATGGGAAATATTGCGTATCAAGAACACAAGTTTTCCGCTGGCACAAACCATTTTTGGAAGGCTGAGAACACGTTGAAGATCAACTTCGTTCAGGGAGACCTTCAACTTCAAAATCTGATGAAAATGTTGAGTGTGTGAGGGTTCTTGTGAGATCAGACCGTTGTTATAACAATAAGGGTGATGAGTGAACAGTTAAATTTAAACACTTTCACCGTACATCAAATCTTGACAGCCGATGGACAGATGGAAACAGAAAAACGGAACAAACGGAACAGATGAACAGTTGAAGAAACGTGTGCATTGATCTACTGAGAGGATTGACAATGACCAAGAATTCTTCAATCGTGTGATCACAGGTGATGAATCCTGGATATTTGAGTACGATCCTGAAACAAAGTGGCAAAGCAAAGAGTGGCACACTCCGTCATCTCCTTGACTGAAAAAATGTTGAATGAGTAAATCAAACATAAAAACCATGCTGATTTGCTTTTTTGACAGTAGAGATATCATGCATAAAGAATTTGTTCCTCCAGGACAAACTGTCAATCAAGTGTTTTACAAAGGTGTCCTTGAAAGTCACAGGAAAAGAGTGATTCGTGTGAGACCAGACATTACAGACAAGTGGATGCTTCATTATGACAATGTCCTGTGTCACATGGCAATTTCCATCAGGGAATTTTTGACCTCAAAATGCATTCCTACGATTCCTCAACCCCCCTATTCAGCTGATTTGAGACCTTGTGACTTTTCCTTTTCCCGAAATTGAAACATGTCTTAAAAGGACGTCATTTTGGAACTCTGGAGAACATTCAAAAGACTGTGACCGACGACCAATTAAAAGCCCTACCAGTTGAAGCCTTCCAGCGTTGCTACCAGGAGTGGGAACAACGACTCTGCCGGTGTATAGCTGCCCAAGGGAACTACTTTGAAGGGGATAATATTGTTGTTTGAAAAAAATAAAAACTTTGGTAAGTAAAAAGTCAGTCTCATTACTTTTCTCACACGCCTCAAATTAGGAATAATAATGATACTATTAGATGTGCCTGGCTAGCACAGATTCATAGAGCTGAACTATGCATTAAACAGATTGGCGGTCACATTGACCAACTTCTTTGAAGAAAATGCTTGCAGCTTTATCAAGTAATCATTTTAATATTTAATAATTTTTAGAAAAAACCAAAAAGTATATGATTTTTATTTTTTTATTCATTTTTTTCTGTTATTGATGATAAGTTTTCTGTTTGTTTTCATTTAACAGTATTTTGTTCAAAAATTGATGAAAATTGTTCTGTTTAAAATCATATCACTTTTCAGATCCAGTTTACTATATCTTTTGTTTCTAATTAAAGTTGAACTTCTCAGATTTGTTTGTAATTTTAATAAAGAAGGACCAAATGTTTCATGAGTCAAAATTCACTAACAGATTGCTTTCTGACCTATGTTTATATGAATGGTTTTTCTTATTTTTGGCTATAGAATCATCTTCCGAGAAATTGCCATACAATTAGGAATCACCTTAATATATTTTATTTTTTACTGAAAAAAAATATATTTTTAATTATTGTCTTACCATACATTTGTCATAGGAATTTCCTACATGTTTTGCCGTATCAATGTATCAGCATCATCAGGCATTGAAAATATACAAAATTATGTTTTGTCAGTCTTACATTAAAAAAAAAAAAAACACAACATCACACCGCAATATTACATAAGGAAATTATATTAGTAGAGATTATTTGTAATGTTTAATATTAACAGCTTCACAGCCAGTGTCTTGAACATGGGAGTCGGTCAGAAGCCAATTTTTTTTTTTGTTGTTTATTTGTTTAAAAAGGATTAAAATGTTATTAATTAGGTACCATTTGCATATATAAGGTAATTAAAATAAAAAAAATAAGAAATCAAAAATATCACGCACCAGCGCGAGACCGGCACTGCGAAAGGAATTCTCTCTATCAGTGCCGGTGCGAGATCATGATTTTACAGACTCTAATTCACATAAATCGTTTATTATTTATATTTTTGTAATCATTTTCAAAACAATAATTATTTATTAATCAACAATCTTCCAAAATCATTTTAAATTTAAATGAAACTCGTAAAAAAGTAAAATTAGCTGACTTATTCGAATAAATTGTGTTCGATGTGGTATGTATCAAAGCACTCTGGACAAAGTCCAGGCTTTTCAACACAGGTTGCACATTGGTAGGATGTGTCTGTGCGTTTTTTGTTCTTGTGACACTGACGACACATTTTTTGCTGTATCCTGCCTATTGCATTCGTCTCGGTAATTTTACGAATGTAATGGCGTGACCCGACATAAACAGACATAAACTCGTATTTCGCTACAGCTTGAGGTTTCTCTTTTGTCTGGCCACGTTTATTTACCACGGGTACCATTTTATTTTCATACTGGTTTGTTATGTACATTACGGTGTGTTTATCTTGCCATTTACCTATGTGAACCCCCTTCTCGAAACAATGACACGTTTTCACCTTTTTTTAGCTTCTTTGTGGTCACTTCAATGGTATTATCCTTCAAAGTTTTACGCAATGTACCTGTACAATAGGTGTCATTTTCCAGAAGTCGTTTAGCCAAGCCAAAACTGTTGTAAAAATTATCCATATAAAGTTCATGGCCGCTTCCCAACTTTCCTTCCATCAGATGCATCACTACTTTTTCCGCATGACCTTTTCCAGATACATCAATATCTCTGCCACCAGTATATACACGAAACCTCAATATTAGTACATCAGGTTGGGTGAGCATGTATAACTTCACACCGTATTTGTGGCGTTTATTTTTGATATATTGTTTAAATGCAAGTCGCCCCCTCCAAAGCACCATGCTCTCATCTAATGATAATTCTTTACATGGGTAATAACAATCTTCCATCTTTTTATTAAAGTAATCAATCATGTTTCGGATTTTGTAAAGCGGGTCTTCGCTTTCTGATTCCGAAGTGAAGTGCAAGCATCGCAGTATTAATAGAAACCTATTTCGAGACATTTGCTGCCTAAAGATTGGAATGTTAAAAAGTCTATCAGTTTTCCAGTAATCTTGGGGCCTGTTGAGGTTAATAGTACCCATATGAAGCAGTAAACCAAGAAAAATTTTCAATTCTGGGATACTTAGCTCTTTCCAGTCTTTTATTCTGTCCTTAACAGATTCATTTACTGATTTTAATCTTTCAGCTTGAGCATTTGTTTCCGTACAAATCATAGAAAGTAATTCTTGGTCGAAAAAGAAATCAGAATAATTAATTGGTTCATGTCCGTTGACCACACCGGAAAAAGCGTTGATTTTGTTAAAATGCAAGTTTTGCTAAAGTTTTGTTAAAATGCAAGATGGTTCATTCGGCCTCGCATGTGAAGGAGTAGGCCGTAACTCGATATTTACTAGTGGGAATTGCTCAAACGTCAAGCCCTGATTACGGTCTTCGTCTGACGAATACTCCTCAGAATCACTACCCAGCTGATAGTCATCTTCTTCGTCACAATTTCCAAATAATTCCTCTTCAATATCACTATCTTGTACGTAATCCGGTTCGACCAACCTTTGTGTTTTGGCACGTGGCGGACCCTTTCTTGTATTCATATTGCAGGCGCAATAAAAAAAATTATAATAGATAACTAAAAACCAATAGTTTGCCAACGAAGTTAGAACGTTCAAGCGCAGTGCAGACACGTTAGCATGTTACTTCGCGCTATGCTGGTGCCGTACTGGCTCATAAAAGTTGGTTGGTAGGCATCTTGCGCCGGCGTGAGACCGGCCCCTCACCGTACACCCTGCGTCTCGCGCCGGCGCAAGACCGGCAGCTAAGTTGTTAAGTTAATTTAAATTAGAAATTTATTTTGATTCTGTAGTTAAAATATTAGTTTAAGTTAATTATTTTAAATTATAACTTTTTAAACAGCAGACCAAATTTATTTAATTCAGAATAATATGAAATATGAGACTTATACACTTTGTTTTTTTTTGCCCATTGATTGAGGCTATTAACATGACAACAGCTGATTGTGTTGGCAAACATGTATCTAGGATATTGTAAAAAATGTTTGCCAGTTTTTAGTTGTGTTTTTTCATGTGATATATCATTGTTTCATTTTGTTTTCATATTATTTAAGTATGTTCCATTTTCATATAAGTGTAAAATATCAAGTTGTTATTGTTGACTGATTTTTGATTTGCCTGTGTGAGATGGTTGGTAAATGTTGACTGTTGCTATGGAGAACTTTTGATTCTATTTTCGTTTGAAGCTACTTTCTTTTTGCATTGTAGAAAATTGTGCAACCTGAGCAGTACTATTTATTTATTCTTGAGACATTGTGTTGTTTTTGTTATGTTCTTGTGAGAATGTTTTTTTTTTTGTTGTGAAGGCCTACATTATGTTAATTTTTTAAATTTGTGTGATATCTTCTCTTCAGTTCTTGTTTTATATATCACTGTACTTTATTTAGGCATGTGAGTGAGCTGTTAGTTGTGTTAGGTATTTTATTGTGTTTAGCTTATTTTCATATTTATAAAACTGTATGTGGATAAAAGTTTATTTGAGGTAGGGTGGTTTGAAGTGTTGTGCCTGGAGAATAGCTTTTGTATAGTGTTTGAAAGTTTGTTTTTATTGTGGTAAAGTCAGAAGTTTTTTTTTTTTATTTATTGGTATACAGTTTAATTTGTGTTTATTTAATTTACTTATGATCATATTGTTTTGTGTTGCTTTGGTACAACAAAATGGCTGTAAGAGTGACAGATTGTTATGATATGAGTTGTAAAAAGTCTGTTTTTATTAAACAGATAAATTCAGTTAATGAATTAACCGAACTACAACATTTTTTTAGATTCAGTTAATGATTTAAAAAGTTGGTTATGTTTAAATTACCTAGAGTCATTGACAACAGTCAATTATTTTTTATTTATCTAATCAGCATGAACTTAACTTGCATCATCTTTTCTGAATAAGTTTAATTATTCAGTACATTTGGTGTTAAATTTGC
Organism: Lycorma delicatula; assembly: GCF_047948215.1. Taxonomy (NCBI): domain Eukaryota; kingdom Metazoa; phylum Arthropoda; class Insecta; order Hemiptera; family Fulgoridae; genus Lycorma; species Lycorma delicatula. The sequence goes on along the minus strand of NC_134459.1, from coordinate 80,080,936 downwards.
AAGAATTTAACTAACACCTGTTAATCTCACTTTTTATTGAGATGTTGAAGCGGACGAATTATAACTTTCTATGTAACTGTGGGGGTCTCCTGTCATGGCTATTTAACCCTGTTAATAAATTCAGTGCATTTACGAGAAAAGTTTATTAATTGCATTAGATTATATAATCTTACTTTAATCATTATGGAAGACTCCTGTAATATGTGTAATAAAATATTTATGAACATTAAAGAAACCATAGTATGCTGCGTTTAACAATTAAACCTTCATCTGATGTGCACAAGACTCGAATTTCTTGAAAACTTTCGTAAGCTGAGATCAGATAAGAATATCTGGAAATGTGAATATATGAGTGAAAGGTTCTGGGTCAAAAGTTTGAGACGAAGAATCTAGAAGATTTGTAAATCCAGTAAAGGAAAGTATAGTGAAACTTAATCAACACCAGATTTAATAAATTAAATGAAAAAATAAAACTCATCTGAGTAGAACAGTTGAGAATGTGAAGACTTCCCTGGATCAACTTAAAACTGAAAATGAAACATTAAAAAAGGAATGCTCATCATTAAGAATTGAAAACATGAAATGTTGAAGTGATATAAGTGAATTACAACAGTACTCGCGAATCGACAATCTAGAAATTAATGGAGTTCTGAAACACTAAATGAAGACATCTATAAAGTCTTAAAGAACATAGCCAAGACAATAAATATACCGTTCAGCAGCGATGAAGTATCGGTAGCTCATAGCATACCTACAAACAAAGTTAAAATTAGGCCTATTATATGCAAATTTGTCCACAGATATTCAAAGATGAAATGGTTGGCTGCTGCAATAGAAAAGCGATTCTTAAATCTTCTGATTTGGATGTATGGGGTCTTCAAACAACTATTTATATCAATGAACATCTCACGCAACTGAACAAAATCATCCTAAATAGAGCCAGGGAACTTAAAAAACAAAACAAACCTACATATGTTTGAGTGAAAGAAGGAAAACATTATAAAGGAAAAAGCTGACTCAAGAGCCGTCAGATTCAGTAAGGAGGATGACATCGTTCGATTAGAAAATACGTAACTTATTTACAAATCAGATGTCTGTAGGTTGATTCTGATATATTTAATTATATTTCTATGTTTCGCTATAATTGTGTGGGTGTTAATTTTTTAAGGGATAACAGAAAATTTAATATTTTACTGATTATTCAGATTTATTTTAGCTCAACAGGAATTGGGTAATTTAAAAAATTTCTTATTATTCTTATTGCCTTTTATCAATTGCCTTCCTAGAACATAGATTCTTGCCTGATTAGCTTTGTTGCTTATCTACAGAATATAAAGATGGATGATAATGCAATTTTAATAGGGGTATGAATTTGAATATTATTAATAATAACCTGATAAATGAATTTCTTAGTATTGCAATTATATGGATTTAAATCATATGTAAGCAGACCTACTTGATTACAAAACAGTCTCAATGATGAAATGCAGTTGTCCAGCTGCATGTAACATATTTTCTTTAAGAGTGATTCCAAAGGGCAGAGTGATGTGATGGGGATGATCCTGAATATACTATTATTGTCCATTACTGTACTTTTTTTCATATGAAACTTACAAACCTTGTAAAAGATTAGACAACTAATAATATTATCAATAAAACAAATTACGATGAACTTAAATTTAGTTTAGATAAAGAAAACTGGAACAACCTATGCAGTAATAAGACTGATACTGTAGATACATTAGTAATGAATTTTATTACTAAACTTACTGACTGCTTAAGTAAACATAAACAAATATTAAAATGTCACATAAAAATAAACCACTAAAACAGTAGATCACTCCGCGCATGGTAGCTGCTATGAAAGAAAGAGATGAAATGCACTGTAAATTATTAAAACAGTCTTTTAATACAAAACTAAAAGATTATTATAAGAAATATAGGAACACATTAAACAATATAATAAAGAAAGAAAAATTGATTATTTTAATAATAAGTTCCAATCAAATAAAAACAATATTAAGAAAACGTGGAAGTGTATTAATGAAACATTATATATGTAAAAAGAAATTACACTACCGAAAATTGAACCTAATAAATTAAATACTTTACAAATGTAGGACAAAATTATGCAAATGCGATACTAAAAAATACAAATAACTTACCTGCCTCCTTTGTTAACCCCACACTATATAGCCTATATAACCCCAACAATAGCCTATTTCTTAACCCAACAAATATTACTGAAATATTAAATGTAATAAAAAAATAAAAAAAATTACGCATCACCTGGAATTTATATCTTTAATGTTTATTGCTTAAAAAAAAAAAGTAACTACGTAGTAAAACCACTTCAACACATAATAGATTTTTTCTTGAGGGATATTTCCCTACTAAATTTAAAATAGCTAAAATAATCACAATATATAAATCATAGACAAATCCCGGCAAATTATAGACCTATACGTCTGTTAAATAACTTTTCCAAAATAATTGAAAAAAATATTAAAAAGTGAATAATAAAATTTCTTTATAAAAATAATTTTATTTATAAAAATTCAGTTTACAATCTGGAAAATCAACACAAGCGATTTTAAGTTTAACTAGAATAATTAACAACAATTTTAATAAAAATAATAAGACTATAGCAGTATAAATAAAGCATTTCATACAATCCTCACAAAATTTTAATATGTAAACTAAATAACTGCGGTGTACAAGGACTGGTAAAAGATCTTTTTGAAATCTAACTTAAGGGTAGAACTCAAATTCTCACTTTAAATAATGTCAGTGATCATAGAAAATCCTCAAACTTCAGACTACCACAAAGTACGGTTCTCTCGTCAGTATGTTTTCTAATATATTTCAACGATCTTTTAAAACTGAACCTTCCTAATGATACCATAGTATCTTGTCGCTGTTGACACAGCTTTGGTTTTTTCGGGTGAGACGTGGGATAAAGTATGTAAGAGCGCTACCTGTACCTGATTACTTATGGTAAAATCTTGGATGGAAAGCCACATTCTTACGATACCTAAATAAGATATATAAGAAATATAATGCCATTCTCGCCCACTGAAATCGGCAAACCCCCTCCTGAATTTGAACCAAAACTACATACATGTCCAGTAAATAATAGCAGTCAATAAACAGTAATTGCTGTTTTCAGTCAATAGATGAAGTCAAGTCAATAAAATATCTCTGAATAATATTGGACGATCATATTAAGTGGAATGTCCATGTGCAGTATATAACATTAAGACTAAAATACCTTATTCATACTTTTTACAAAATTAAAGATTTTGAAATAATAAGAATTATATATTTTGCATATGCTTATTCACTTTTTCAATATGGAATCAAGAGGAACATATGATACCCATCTTAATAAAAAATTTATTCTCCAGAAATATATAATTAGTGCAAGTCTTGGTAGACCAAGATTACATCCCAGTACACGCTTATTTGAAGAATTTACTTTGAGAAAAATATGTGTCAAGAAAATAATACTACCCATAAACAAACATATAAATGATTTAGAATTTAAAAAAAAAAAAATCTTACAATACCCGTTCAGCAGGAGCAAATACTTATACCACATTCTTTTCAAAATTAATTGTTTGCAAACATTAATTTTTGTATTACTCCAGTGTATTTTCTAACAAGTCCCCAATAATTTTAATGTCCAAATAATAAATAGTAATCTAATAAAAGAAAAGATTAATGGGTGAAATACAATATATATTTTGAATTACCAAATTGAAAGACAAAGATAATCTACACTAATAACAGTAAATTTAACATATTATAATAAATAGTATACAGGAAAATAAATTAATACGAGCATAGTACTACTTAACATTAAAAATCTACATATATAAAACTGTGAATGTTTAAGTGAATGCTAATGCAGTACAAATTCATAATAGTATTCAGTTGTCTTATCTTATGAATATTTCTTTTGTTTTATACATTATCTTATAATTTTTTTTTATTTCTCCATTATGGAATTATTTTTTCTCTCACTTTTTAGATTTTGAATTTATCGTATTTATTTTATTTAATTTCATTGCGAATTTAAGTAATTTTGTATTTTGGTTCTATGTATTTTTCTTTTAAGTCTGTTTTATTTAACTTAATTTTTCAATTAAATTTTTTTTTTTCATATATGTTACAAAAATCATGTATTTTTGTTTAGTTAAATATAATATTAAATTTTAAATTACGTAATTGTATTTTTAACTAGTTCTTTTATTAATCATCCTGTTATAATGATATGAACTTGTGGCTAGCTCTCAAGGTTTCTTTTGCTAGCTGCGTCAAGGATAAATATGTTCAATAAAATTGTATATGTAATTTTCAATTGATCACTTAGTTCTCTGTCGACTATTAATTAAATTTATGGTTTGTTGCCATATGTATACAGTAAAATTTCTTATATCAAAAAAAAATTTTTTTTTAGGTAAGCCTTTATTTACTCAAAAAGTAGGACTTACTTGACAATCATGATAATTTTTTTCAGCATGATATTTCTTGAAACAATTTTCTGGGTGTAAACCTGGATTTCTTAGAAACGTTCACACCAAAATACTGTGAAGCTTGCCATTCAACTGTTTGTCGTCTTTTAATGAAAGTCGACCTTGCTATGATTTATGTTCCTTGCATCGCTGAACAGACCAGCAATCAGCATTCTTTGATATTTTTTATGTGTTATTGACTAGTGAGACACTTATTATACAAAATAAAACTGTTGACAACTGACATCTCTAACAACCAAAAATGAAGTTTCCGACACCACTTTAAATTTTTTGCAGCAAAACTATAACTCGAAATGTAGTAGTCACCCAGTCAATTTCACCCATATGCGATACACAGTCTAAAATTAATTACCTTTGGTTATTTTTGTAGTACTGGCATTATGAAAAGTACTTAACATTATTACATACATTTTTTCTCTCCATGCAAGAACCATTACTTTATCATTCTTACTGTAAGCAAAAGATTCATGGACAGCAAAGTTCCCCTTCAGATTCATTTTTTTTACTTCTTTAGGCATTGTTTGTGAATAAATGGTAACTAGATTTTTGAGTGACATTAGTCACGTTCATGGTCAACTGGAAAACAATCCGTTCAGTGAAAAGTTCAGGCCTCATTAACAAATCTGTTGTTGCAGACCCTTAATGTGGAATAATTGAACAAATATAAGCGGTTTTTGAATCACATATTACATAGATTCTAAATCCCATTTAATAGGTTTATTTTATTAATACATTTTAAAAAGAACACGTTACTTGAAACTTAGTAGACTCATCTGTGGATAAACATTGACTTGGTGGATAATAATTTACAAAGCCAAAAAATTTAGAAAAATCTCGTACAAGAATACCTTTTAAAAAAATTCAGATAAGTTAAGCCATTGAGATGAAAAACTCTTGCGATCCTTTTTTCCTTTTCATAGCCATGTTCAGTAAAACACCATGCATATCAATCATTTCTTTACTTGTAATATCAATGAATTTAAACTAAATTGAATGCTGTCTAAGTGGAGTCACTTTTTGAATTTTTTCCTTCACATACCGATTTGTTTCAGAAGTTATGTGATCAAATAACTCTGGTGAAAAAAATAACATAAAAAATTCAACTATTGATGTTTGTGTCTTATTCCCATAGGGTGTTGTATATAACCCGTATTTGCATTATTAAATGTAAATTTGGGAAATTTGAAGTTATTTGATAGATTCCATGACTGAGAAACAGCATGAACATTTGAAGTAGACTTACCATTGGTTTAGCTATTTCAACATCAGTACCTTCATTTTCACTATAATTGTCCAAAATAGTATTTTCTTGATCACTTTCTTCAAAATTATAATCAGGATATTCATTACTGTTATTGTTAAACTCATTTTCAATATCAGAATCAGTTAAAAAACTATTAGAACTATTAGACTTGTAGATGCCATGTCATCAAGAACGTAATTAAGTGCAAAACGATTTATTTTCGATTCTATCAATATTGGTTATTGATATTATGTGGGATTTACAATCTTACAAACAAATGTGAGTTTGTTTTTTAATCTGTGCATAGTCGTGGTTAGTTTAAAAATGTTGAGTCTTACTTGAGAAAGGAGTGGTTCATGTAAATTTCATTGTCCAGTTATACTTGACAAAGGAGTGGTACTAGTAAATTATGTCGAACTGTGTTCAACAAGAGTGCAAAGAGTTGTTAATCTTGTATATAAGCATTAAAAACATAACATTCCCTTTGATTTTCATGGTAAATTCATTGGGTGTGTTGGATTAAAGGAAACAGAGCAAACAAATTAAAATTTTGATTGAGGTAATTCAAATTTTTTTAGGATGTACAAAAGAATAATGAAACAACAGGGTGTTTTTTGCAGTATTGAACATGTTTAAATCAACATTTACCATGCAATTTTGACAAATAATATGCTGTATTTTAACCCCATTTTGTTAAAAAGTGCAGCAATATACAGTTTTCCCCAAATTATACTGGTTTTTAATGTGCCAAGAATTAAACTGTTAATAAGAAATGTTAATGATCAACTGTTAATGATCAAACCCATTGGTTTGATCCTAACACAAAGGTAAAAAGTAAATGATATTGAGTAACTGTTATGTTATTTGTAATTTGTAACTTTAACAAACTAACTCTGTAAAAGGTTTATCTAAAACTTAAAAATGCTGCCTAAATAGATATGACCACCAGGAATTTTTTATGTTCAAGAAAGTTGATGGATAATAGAAAGCCTTATAAATTTGTTAAGTTGTACATCTGCTCTGGTTCATGAGGTAGTCTTACAGAAAATCTCTGATCCTTCCATGTATTTGGTGGACCTTTTGGAATGATGAAGTCAATTTCAGGTCTTAGTTGTGCCCTTGTCGATAAATCTTTTAAAGATAAGATATGGGCAGAGTATGACTGGCTTTGACAGTTGATCATTCTTTTTCACCTTCACAAAAAATAAAAAAACATCCTTAGATGAATGGATTAAATTAAGAGTGGGGAAAAAATTCCCACTCATCATTATACTGATAGAAAAGGTCTTGAACAGATGCTTCATCATGAATAATTTGTATTAATTAATCATTTTGATAGTGAAAATTTAACAAACTGTATTCTTAGCGATTACTAAAAGTGATTTAAATAATATTAAATATATTATCTGTTAGTAGAAAGTAAAAAAAAAACAATTTAATTTGGAAAAATGTTAACTAAAAACATTAACCTAATTTAAAAAAAAATTTAATTATTTATTTATATATGCATTAAAAAAAGGACTACAATTATTATTATTTTTTAATAAATCATTCTTATTAAGCAATGTATAAAAGTGTACTTTATTATTACAGATATGATATCACACATCATTTAGTAAATTTATTATTAGAGGAATTAGGTTAGGTTTGGTGCTTTTCATTGGTTTTTTTACTTATAACACATACTTGATTTTATTAAATTTACAAATTGGTTATTGGAAGGTTGGTAACTTATGTTCAGATATTGCAAAAATAAATTTAGTTCAGGATTAACCTAATAACTTGCAGGTGTAAAAAAAAAAAATTAAACATTATACTGATTTATTTTAAATTTATTCATAATAATTCAGACGTTAGTTTATTTTTGCTACTTGAAACAGATTTTTTTTTTTAATATTTGCTTTTATGTATTTAGAATTATATTGAAATTCAATATTAAATGTTTTAATGTCTACAGGATGCAATTGCTATGGTTAGCAAATTAGAGTATGAACCTAAGTTTGAGAAAGCCATGAGATACATTTTTGGAAAAACATTAATTTGTCGTAACTTAGAAGTAGCTACTGATATGTCAAAACAGTATGGCTTAGACTGTATTACAATTGATGGCGATCAGGTATTTTAGTTTATTTTTTTTAATACTATTTTGTAATAAAGCTTTTCACAGTGCTAGTTTATTATCTTTTTTATAAAAGTAAATTTAAAACAATTCAGATCTCATCAGTACAAAATCTTATTGAATATCTTAATCTTTCAGCAGCATACATCAGGGAGGAAGAGTGATGTGATGTGATAATAGGCAATTACCTTAAAATACTTTACAGATCTTGTCAGCAGTTACATCCAAACAGTAACTAATCTTTGGATTTTCAAGAGTAATTTGAAACATTTAATTATATTTTTAATTTTAAAAAAAGTCTGTTCTTAGTAGTTTAGAGCTCATGTACTATGGTGTTTAAGCAGCTCTGACCTGGATGTACTTAGTGGCCACTTAGCAAATTAGATTTATATGTAATTTGAACTATATATAATATACTGTCTATTTGAGAAGATATATTAGTTTTTTTTTTGTAAAACATTTTTGGTATTTGTATGTTTAGGCTACTTGCTGAAAAATATTTTCTCGCTAAAAATATTATTCACTCCCAGTATATTTGAAATATTGAAAAAAACTTCATATAGTGTTAAACATTTTTCTAAAAATGCCATCTGAGATAAAGTGAAAAAATTCTAATTGCACTGATACACAAAAAAAATTGTTTAATGTTTCTCTAAGTGTGATACGATGTCTTGAATTGATTTTTGCATACGTTACAGATCTATAAATACAATTTTTCTCTCACCCTTAGTTTTAAATAAATTACGCTTAAAAAACAATTAAGGGAAAATATAGTTAAAATCTGTAAAATTTTTAACTTTACATGGCCATATCTGTGTTAGAATGATTTCGCAGATGCTTTTCTTTTACATATAGCCTGAGGCACATCCCGAATTAATTCCAACAGTAATCGGCTAGCATGTTAGTATTCCATTTCCCTTTATAATCGCTTTCCATCACTGAAATGTCTTGGTGGAAACGTTCATGTGCTACATTTCCGAGGTTGTTTGGGAAAAAATCCAGATGTGAGTGGAGAAAATGTTTTTCAAAGACATATTACATCCCATAACTCTGTATGAAGTAAGAAGTTGATTGACAGTATTGTGGTAATTGTCGGATTTTTGTTTGCCAAGAAAATATTTGCAAATGCCTTTAAATGAAGCCTGCTGCATTTTCTTCATTATTTAACATTGAGTTACATACATAATCACTGACCAAATTTCTTATTGGAGGACCAACAAATATTCCTTCTTTAATTTTTCCTTCACTTACATTCAGAAATTTCTGTCTGATGTACAAAAATTCAGGACTATCCTTCTTCATTGCTTTTACAAAAGTTTTCATTAGTCCTAGCTTGATATTGAGAGCGGGTAAAAATATTTTTTTGGGTTCAACTAAGGCTCATGAATAATATTTTTCCCATTTGTAGTTAAGTTGTCTCGTTTCTTCCACTCTTTGGTAACATAATGTTTATCTCTAGCTCAGCTGTCCCATTTGCAAAGAAAACACATGTACTTAGTATAACTGCATGCCTAACAAAATAGCTATAACTCAAATCACCACATATATTCCAGCTATGTTTTTATAATTTATTTTTTCACAAACTTATTTCATCACATTGCATGTCTCATTCGTCACATTGTATGTCTCTTTCAAATTAATACCATAAACAATTGGTATCGAAGGATATTTGTTACCATTATGAAGTAGAACCGCTTTTAAAAAGGTGCCAGTTCTCAGGTTTATGAACTTGTACTAACTACAACATAAGCTCATCAGTATTTGTACAATAAATCAAATTATTTTCATGAATAAAGTACTGAGAAAGTTCTTTTTGTCAGCTTTGAAAGCCCAAATTTTTTGTATTTTTTGAAGTAAATTCCAACCTTACACTCTTGATCCTAACAGTTCAGCTTGATTTTTTGATCAATTTAAATCTCTAACCAAGTCATTTAATTCACCTTGTGATATAACATTTGGTTTATTGGAAGATAATTTAAACTCAAAATCATTGTTGTCTTCTTCAGTACTTCCTGATTCTTCATTGCTGCTTTTGAAACATACATTCACAGGTGGCTCAGGAACTGGAATAATTTCACTGTGAGGTACAGGCCTGATTGCAGATTGAAATGAAGGATATTTTACAGTATGTTCAGATTTTTTAGAAATTTCAGACATACTTGTTAAAGAAAAGTAACGATCGGTTACATGAACCTTTGGTTCACGCCAAACCATAGTACACCAAATGGCAAAGCCTTCCTTGTACCTTTCAGCCATCCTGTTAAATATACAGAAAAAAATATACAGTGCATACTATGTGAGGAGCCCATGTCTTATCCTGATCACCAACTTTACGCTGAAAGCACAAATGATATGCTTTTTTAATTAAAGGTGTAATGTTTTTTCTATTTGATTTTATGGTAAACTCATCACATACATAACAAAAGGCATCCACATCATTTACACAATTTCAAGGTGTTATGACACTGCACTGTTAAGACTGAACAAAATTCAGTCTTAAATTCTAAATCCATTCCTAAATCCAGTGCTTAATACAAACAACACAGCTGTATTTTCACCTACATGTTTGACCTGCACAGACATGATTAATCTTTCCACGAAGGCTCACTCTTCAGTATTAGATATGATGTCATAATATGTGACTATGATATGACTTAATTCTTTGTCTAGTATTGTTTATTTATAGCTTACAAATTATGTTAACTAAGTGAAACAATAAAAAATGAGCTTAAAATGCTAAATTAAATTAAATAAAAATTAATTTAATTAATGAAATTTTAAATATTTCAAAAATGGTGGGTGATAGAAAGATTCCGAGTTCATATTCATTTTCAGCATCAAAAACCAGATTAAAATCATGTATCACATGTTAGGAAATAAAAATGATGTTTATCAGTGTTATTGTTTTTAAAATTCCTAAATTATATTGTATTTAGAATAATATGAAAATATTAATAATAATTAATAATAAAATAATATTAATAATATTTAAAATAATATTAATAATTAAAATTGGATAACTAAAACTAACACAGACATTTATTTTATAGGTTTCTTCAAAGGGTACTTTGACTGGAGGTTATTTTAAGAATATCAGATCTAAACTCGAAATACAAAAAACAAGAACAGAGTTGATGTCACAGATTAGAGAGGCTGAAGAAGAGCTAGTGCAGCTTAGGGAACAATTACGCACAACTGAAGCAGAAATAAATGCTGTTGTATCTGAAATGCAGCGGACTGAAACAAAAAACAGCAAAGCCAAGTATGCTATTACTGGTTTATTGTGTTTGTATTGTAAATCTCTTGTTTAAAATATTTATTATGGTGTTCATTATATTTTTTATTTTATTTTATTTTGCTGCACGCATCAATACTTGGTAGCGAGACCTGTTTGTAATATTTAAATGTTAGTAGTTTTAAAGTCACTGTTTTTTTTTTTTATAGTGTAGATTTCATCTAGTTTTCTTTTTATTCTGTAGACTTACACTCTTAAAACACTACGTTTACCTCATGTCATGTAAGCTATTTACCACCTATTACTTCAATTTTAAAAGAAAAATAGAAGTAGTTGGACCATGTTGTTTTAGGCACCAGATTATTTGAGAACTTACGTCCTTTTCCTTAAGTTCCTAAAGTAGCTGGTAGTGTCATTTTAAACTATTGAAAAATATTTATGTGAAGTAATTATTTATAATCGTATATAATTTTAGTCTTTTTCATGTCTCCAACTTTGTGATCACATTACTTTAACAATGATAACATTTTAAACGATTTCAAATACTTTTGGTTACTTTATTAACCAATATTATTTATACCTATTTTAATTCCTTTTGCTTAAGTTGTTATCCAAGTTGCTTTTTACATAGGTAAGCAGGTAAATATTGTTTGAAAACCCTTTAATGCTAAAGTACATTTCAGATTGGTACTTCATCTTATACAATGATGAAATTTTATTCTTTGCCTTAGATTTACTCATGAAAATATTTTCCAGTAAATATTTTTTATCAAATAAAAATGAAATTAGAGCTTTATAAGTGACAAGAAAAGTAATTTTAAAATTCTGTAATCGTTTTTCTGAAATTTCTCTGTAAAATTTAATTTTTTTCTTATTAATTTTCTTAAATAGAGTATTTCATTTCAGCTTATCTCTTTTGCTGATTAATTCCAGATCGGAAAAAAATTTTTGCTGTATAATAGATAATTTTTATGATAAAATTTATTAGATGGATGTACTTTGTATAACTTAAAACAATCGTTGTAGTATCCCAACGTTCAGGATATCAATGTAAGCCAACTATCGAATCGAGGATTGGAGTGATGGTGTGGGCAGTTCTTACAATATACTTTTCATTAACCACCTTTTGTAATTATTCATTATGCTCTTATTAATAAATATTGTTCTACAATTTGAAAAACGCGTGTTTATTTAAATAGAGACATAACAATCGCAATCCAAATTTACGCTAATCACTAGTAAATAAAGAAGGATAATACATGAAGTACTCATACTAACATGTGCTTTCATGAAAAAATTTAACTAAATTCTTTTGTGAAATGTTTAACAAATTTAAATCTAAAATTAAGCTAAAATTTTAATAATTTCTAAGGATTTAATAAATATAACTTTATTTCATTATATCAAAATTATTATAAAGATAAAGAAATCAAGTATATCACTTGTTATTTTTATATAACATGAAACAGTAGCACTTGGAACTGTAAATTATAGTAATACGTGTTAGAAGTATGGGTTTGACTTAACAAAGTAAATATCGGCATTAGAGCGACAAATGAGACTTGTCAATGATAACAAGGCTTGTTTGAATTCGCAAGTGGTTGCCCTTATCAAAGTAAACAATTGGGTTATCTTGTAAAAATTGTTAGGGGTAATGGTTTACGTTGAGATTACTTTAAGTTTTTTATAAATATATATGTTGGCCATTAATTTATGAAAAAATCCTTTTCATTCTTAATGTATGTTATCTTTAGGGATAGATATTTTTAGTAGTTAGGTTTCATGCACATTTATGATTGACTGATGATGAAGTGTTGTATTTTAATTAATTTATTATCAAAGGATTCTTGACTGACTATGAAAACTTTTCTTTTCTCTATGCTAATCTTCTTTTTATTCTGTTGTGTCACTTTTTTTCACAGTTTGCCTTTCCAAATTTGTTAATTATCTTCCTACATCATTTTATAGTCTCTTCACTTATCATGGACCATCACATTTTAGTCTGTAACCACCTTCAAGCTTAAGGTTTGAAGGTGGCTTATCTCCTTTTACTGATTTAATATTTTAGCGAATACTGTATTAAACAGTACACTTGAAATTAAGTCTTTTATTTTCTCTTTTTCTATACCAAATAACTTTGATTTCTTGTTATATGCTATTATACAATTTTTACATCTCATAGATATTTTCTATTCTTTGGATTATTTTCTGATATACTCTTAATTACTCCCACTTTTCCTTTTGTTTATTATATCATAATCTTTTATTATATTCAAAAATATCTCTGTTATCTGTCCCCTTAATTACCAATGATTTTTCCATTATCTTACACTTATTGAATTTATTTTTTATCTACCTGGCTAGAAACCCTATTAAATCTTATTCATCCTGCTCATTATCTTTTCTCAGTATTTTTAGTTTTTCATGCACTTAAAACACCATTACTCTTCTTATGGTACTTAAATTCACAGTTCTTGAATGAAAAAAATTTTTTAGTTAAAAAACTGAACAAATTGTTAAATGTAGTTTTCAAAATTATTAAGCTATTCAGGTAATTCTGTAAAACATTTTGCAGTTTGTTTTAAAAAACAAAATCACCTAATGTAAAAACATCTTTGCACATGAAGAAAGAATACTTCCAAGAGTACTGAAAACATATGTAATTAGGATTGGATATATTTTTTAGTTCTGATACAGTATGAAGATAACATGCAATTCTTTCATCTAATTTCATGATTGTTACTATCTTGATTTGGTTGGTATTATTTTTATTAATATTTGTATTTTCTATTCCTTTTCAGAGGTAACTTTGATAAACTTAAAGCTGATATAAGACTGATGAAAGAGGAATTGCTTGGTATCGAGAGATATCGTACACCAAAAGAACGGTCTCTAGCTCAGTGTACAAGTAATCTGGAGGCTATGCAAACTACACGTTCTGGATTAGAATCTGAACTTCATCAGGTAGATTTCTGGAAATGGTTGTTATGAACTAATGCATATTATGTAATATGTATATTTTATTTTCTCTTAATATTAATTCAAAAATATTAACTAAAGATATTGCAGTAAAAAAATTGCAATCACATATCTTACTTTTTAGTGGAAAAATTTTTTGGACCCTTCAGATTCTCTTACATTTAGCAGAATATATTTTACTATTATGGCAGACAAAATTCCAGTAATAGATCTTTTCCAGTGACATTTCCTGGCCGTCACATATCGTTTTCATTAATATTGTAATTTTATTTAGAACAAAGAATTAGATATAGGTGGTACCGTAAGGAAATAAGTAGATTACAATAATGCTTTCAAGAAGAAGTATTTTGTACATGAGGGATATCAGTATGATCATTCATGCTTGTCATTGACAATCAATTGTAAAATCATAAACCGTGAATTTGTATCTGTTTATTTTAAATGGAATACTGTGTGCTTGATTCTGTTTTGAAATGACATCAACACTAAGCCAATTATACAAATGTCTAGTCTTTTCTTTTGTTTATAAAGGTAGCTTTGGGTAGAAATAAGGTACAGTATACACTATTAATTCTTCTTAGTCATATTTAAGTAGTGTTTTGTGTAAGTAAGAATGTGTGAGCTATGGCCTACTGTGTTGGACTGTTTTTGGAGATATCAGTTTGCTGTTTGTGATTTATTGTTTTTATACCATTTTAAGTTAATTATTTTTAATAAAATGTTTTTTTTTTTAAAAAAAATGGTCTAGATGAAAATTTTAAGAAGGTGATTTGTTTGTTAAGAAAGAATTAATTTAGATTAATTTTAATTTGCACCTAGTTCATGTAAAATTAAAAAATAAAGAAAAAGCAATGAAAGCTTATTTTTGAACAAACTGATGAAGTAGTTTTGTGGTTGTTTCAGCTAAAGGGGCATCTAAATTTTAATAAATGGGTTATTGTTAAATAAGACGTTATTTGCAACAGACTTAGGGTTCCAGAATTATAATGTTATGATGGTTAAAAATTTAAACTTAATTTATGTTGAAAAATAAGAATGAAGCTGAGATTTAAATGATTTTAATAAAGGTAAAAGATGGCCTCCATTAAATAGTGGTGCATCGTGTTCTTTGCTGATAGAGAATTTTTCTTTAAATTGTTTTCAGATAAAATTTAAAGGAAAACACCATATCAGAAAAATATCAAAGGAACAAATTACTGTTGTGGTCTTTGTTAATATAACAGTTTATGGGAAAATGATCTAATGCCTAGTCAAAGAATCTGAAGTGCTTTAAAAATGTTAGAACTCTTATCAGTGAAGTATCGCAATAACAAAGCAGTGTGATAGACTTCCTGAAGAGGAGATTCATTCAGGGGATGATAAATTAAGTAAAGCTGATAAAAAAGTCATATTATCATTAGATAAATCTATTTTGTGAATTGATGTTACATGATTTAAAAAAAAAACATTGAAACATATTTTTGTCCAAGGTAAACTATTTTTATGGATAATTGTTTTAAATGAACATTACATTTTACTGTCTTCTGAACAGACTTGGACCAATTCCTAATTAATTAGGAATCTATTGCTATTAAATGAACCCCAGTGACAAAAGTATTATTAACGATGCTATCATTTAAATTCAAATAAAATTTACATTGTCTTTTCCAGAATTTAAACTTTGGTCTTGGAGTATCATGGAATAGTTGTATCAAGTGTTTGTTGACTGGCCTACCACTTGTCATTAGTTGAAATGTTTTTTCAGTTTATTTCCAGCAGTGATATAAAGTAACTATTGATTATCTATAAGAGTGGCTTGTCACTGTTGGTCAAATTTGAGTTGTGATTTGTTTTTTTTTATCTACATCCATGTCAAATTACATAATTTTAATGTTTTAAAGTTAATTTTAATACTTTTTTCAGGATCTTTTATCACAGCTCTCTGTAGTTGATCAGCTAGAAATGGATAAATTAAATGATGACATACGTCGATTAACTCAAGAAAATAAAGCTGCATTTGCAACTAGGATGAATTTGGAAGCTGCTAAAAATAAATTAGAGAATCTTCTTACCAATAATTTGATACGTCGTAAAGATGAACTTATTCAGGTAATTTTTTCCATTTATGAAATTACTTTATGGAAGTTTCTAGTTAATGCAATTTTGTCTACCTTAGGTGGTTGATTATTTCCATTTTGTAGTAAATGTGAAAAGTAACATATTTAATAGAAGATCAGATGTTTTCCAATTTCTGAAGTACCTTTTGTTTGCTATTATGGATTTTGTGTTGAAAATGTATTATATAATTTATAATTTTAATTTTTTAAATTAAATCTAAGCACCTGAGCCTCAGCTATTGTCAGTTGATTGTATCAGTAAACTAGCTTGAATGCAATTGCACACATATTTACTTTTCATTCACTTGGATAAAAGTTTTAAAACTCATTGACTTCATAAAACTTTGTTGCATATGAAATTTAATACAATTGATTAAACTGTAAAGAATTACATAGTATGGCATAAATAATATATTATGGATTAAAATAGAAATACACATCATCTAAATATGGGGTAAAAAGTCATATGTATTATAAAAACAAAATAAAAATATATTTACAAACTTATAAGAACATAATTATATAATGAGTTTGTACTAAAGGAAATTCAACAGGGCTTCAGCACCAGTTTTTTATGTACAGTACTTTTGTGTTTCCGCGTAATATTCCATAATAATGACATCTGCATACATTTTATGTTCTTCTTCATTGCATTTCATTCATCTTTAAAATATTTCATTATTAATACTGTGTCAACATCCTGATAGTTTGATCCTTCTCTGATCAACATGTTAACTGTACTAGTATTACTGATTAAAACATGAAATTCTGAAGTAGTATTATTTGCAAGACTTATTCTTTTATCTGGTGTGAAAAATCTCCATTTGTATGAAGAACTCTCCATATGTTTAAATTTGGTTATTAATTCTCTTCACATTTTGTGCTATTTCTGTTTCTCTTACAGAAGCATGGGTCCAGTTCGCTGGCTGTGAGAAGACCCAAGGGGACTTGGGTATATGTTGCTTCAGTTATATTGGTTTTTTTTTTTTAATCTGATGATACATTCATTAGCTCTACATCAGTGTACACTGTTATTCTGGTTTTTGGTGTAATATATGAATTAATTTAAGCGAAACATATCTGGGTGTTTTTGAGCGTTCATACTAAATTGTTTGTATTTCACTCATCAAATCACTGCAAACCAGGGATGATGTAGTGTTCACAACAGTAGAGCACTATGTCATTGGTTGTAGACAAAATGGGAAAAGATTTTGGTAAAAGCAGTGAAATTAATATGAATGTATAGTATGTCCCTTATAAAATGTAGGATGAGCAGTTATGATTCACTTTACAATATCACTGGACTTTTGTAAAAGGCATTGCTGGCACCTTTTACATTTGTCAGCATGTTATGTGCTGAGAAAATATATAACAACATATTTATTTGATTTAATCAAATAATCCAATATTATTATTTATATTTAATTTATTTAATGTTCTCTTGCATTTGCTGATGAAAATATGTCCTCCATGCTAATAATGCTTTGTCTAGATCAAGAAACTTTATTCTCTTAGGAATATTCATTATTTTTTTCTTTCTTTCTTATTTTCCTTTTCATATTAATATTTATTGTTTCTTATTGGAAATAAGTATTTTAACATCATATTTTTAAAAAATGGAGATGTAATGTTGATTGAAAAATTAGAATTTTTCATTGTAATGCATATAGTATTTGGGAACTTATGTAAGGGTAGATTGTGTGTTTTTGTATTCTCATATAGCAGCTTTAAACTTTGTGTCTTATGCTTTGTGACGTTGTGTCTTATGGAGTTGATTAAAATATTTTTTGAAAGTTTTGTATAGTTGTGTTTTTTTATATTGCATTGTAATTAATCAAGATTAATATTATAGGCTCTACAAGAAATATCAGTTGAAGAGAGAAAGAGAACATTAGATAATAGCCGTCTAGAACTTCTTGGAATTGAAAAAAGAATAGAGCAAGTCAACAAAGATTTTAAAGCAATCGAAAAGAAAGTGCAGGAAGCTGTTAAAAGAGTAAGTATGTTAATTTTACTTGTAAAAGTTGTGTATATAGTTATAAATAGATTTTTTTAATGGATTTTGACATTTTTTTTTGTATGTGAAGTGTATATCTGTGTTATAATTTTAATGGCCTGTTCTTGGTGTAGTACTTGGAAGTCATATGTATCCTTACAGGTCAGTCTGTTCTATTTTTATTATTGTGACTCTTTTGTTATTAAATTTCATAAAGGGCATTAAGTGGGGAGCTGACTGATCAAGTATGTTAGATTTCTATTATTCTTTAGTCAGATCCCAGTTAGATTATGGTTGTGTTGTCTATTCTTCAGCGCATCATACTATGCTTAAGATGCTGAATGCTGTACGCCACTTTTTTCTTTGTCGCCACTGGTGCGTTTAGATCAAGCCATGTTCCAAGCATACGTGTTGATTGCAGTGAGCCTCACTTTGGATAGACAGACCAGTTGCTAGCATCTTTCTCTGCCTGTCTTAAAGGACAACCAAATCACCCGGTTCTTAAAGCAGTCCTTGCAAACCCTCATTTCCAATAGCACCAATGGGTGTCCGTCCCCATCACTTAATGTACTATTTACATTTTGATCCACCATCTGTTTTCCCAACCTATCCCTGTACATATCCTCTATGGAGACTTGACCCCATTAATTTTAATTATGACCTCACCGTATAAAAATTTAATAACTCCTCTTGTCTCTCAGCAAACATTTTATCATTTTCTACACAGACAAACCCAGAAGCAGTAATATACATACACAGATGGGTCAAAGCAGAATGATACCATAGGTTGCACTTATGTTGTAAATGAAAGAGCTTTTGTTCTTGGTTTACCTGGCTATTAATAGTGTCCACAATGTTACTGTATGCCATCAAAATGGCCTTGAATATCAGTATATCAGAATATCGTACATCCTTATCTGTAGTGATTTATATTCCAGACATCCTATTATCACCAAAATACATAATACAATTGCTGAATCAAATTGTCACACACTGGTGAATTTCTACTGGATCCCTAGCTATGTGGGCATTCTGGGTAACAAATGTGTGGATTCTGCTGCTAAAGATGCATGTAGCCAATCGTCTTTCTCCACTCGAGTTGCAACTACAGATTTCTCAATTCCATTAAACATACACTTTGAAGATTACTGGATAATAAAATCTGACACATAAAAAATACTGTTACCATGGGATTTTTCATGCAGGAAAATTTGCTGATAGGGAGTGGTCCTGCGTTGTTTGCGATTAGGACATACCAAAGCTATGGAAACCTGATGTCAGCAGAAAGTGCACACTATGCGTCTTAACAAATGCCGCTTGATTGTGCATATGCTATGCGGTCTTATGTCACTAGTTTAAATTGCCAAGAGACATATGGTATGTCCTAGGAAATTAGCAGAATATACTAGACCGGATATTATTACTTCTAAAAAGGATTGACATACTTAATAACATTCAACCTGTCAAAATTTTGTTATTCACGTTTCATGTATTATCCTAATTGTTGCATTTCTTTTACTGTTTCAGTTCTATTCCTATTATTATCTTAGTTTTAAACATATTTTGCTATATTTTAATATCCTACAAAAAGCTTATTATTATTTTAATCTGGGCAGTGATAACGCAAAAGCATTTTTCACCCCCCCAAAAAAAACAAAAAATAAAAACAGGGAATTTCTGGTGGATTCCCAGAAAATTGGTATGCTATTAGAATGTCGTCCACTAACAGCTTTTCTGTGTTAATCTTTTCTTATTTATTCTACAGTTTCTTTCAAATGAGCCCCATCTTTCAATAAGTGTATATTGCAAGTAGAAAATCAGTTCCACTTAGTCTAAAATTTTTAAATTATCATTTAATTGAACATTATCATAATAATTCATAATCTCTTACTCACCTGGTCTGGCTCTCAGTGACTTGATCACTTGTTTCTAACCTAAAAATATGGCCTGGAGGGAAGAGATTATTATTATTATTATTATGGAGGGACTTCATTATTATTGCTGCTGTAGATGGTTATTTTAAGTTGTATAAATTAATGTATTGAACTGACATAAGCGCTCTTGTGGAACGTTGGGCTAAGTGTACAGATCTGATTAGTGACTAAGTTGAATAATAAATTAAAATGTATCTAGAACAATGTTGTTTTATTATCCAAACTGGAAATTTTCACCCTACCCTCCTATATGATCTGAAAGGAATATTGTAGTAGATGATATTCAACAGTTTAAATAACAGTTAATTGAAAAAATGCTATTCAAAAGGGGAGGTATTAAAAAGTTCAGAAGAATGAGAGTTTTTATAACTTTTTATGGTTTTTGTCATTTAATTAATACTTCCAGGAGAGGATTAAAACTATAAAATTTATTAAAAATTATCTATGGGGTAATGCTTTGAGAAAAAATTAGATTCTGATTTCTGCTAAATGGACAGTATTTCAGACAGTTTGTAGGGGAATTTGTTAGGTACAGATCAGGTGTGTGATAATACAGTAGGGTGATTAAGAAATATTGGTTATCAACAATATTTTAAAGAAAATTTTTGATTTCTGAGAAATGTTCTGGACTATATTATTTATATACCAGATGATCAAGAAGGGCAACACAAGTTATAAAAATTTATTTAAATAACTTACAAATTTGCTTGAGGTCTCATTTCATACCAGGACACATCAAGTTTTGACTCACGTAGCTCATTAGTACCAAATTTTGTCACCAGTGTTGTTAAAAAAGGATACATTTGTTGGTGTGGAACATGCGTTTTGGTTTCATGATTTCCAGTCAGCAACTGCAGTTCACTGTAATTTTCATAGAGTATGATAGGCAGCCTCCTAGTAGGCATACAATTTACTCTTGGCAACAAACCTTTGTTGAGATAGATTGTTCTATTAAACATATAACACATCCCTAAAGCTGCTGTGGAACAACTCAGAGAAAGCTTTGCATGTAGTCTGAAGAAATCAACTCAACGTACTTCATGTCAGACTGGCATTCCACAAATGACTGTTTGGTGCATATTATGTAAATGATTGCATTACTTGAAGCCATACAAATTATTCATGGTTCAACACATTACAGATGATGACAAAATTGCCCAGCTGCATTGTGTGGAACTGATGGATAGAATTGCAGACGATGATGCATTTTTAGACAACGTAATTTTTAGTGATAAGTCAACATTTTACATCAGTGGTAAGGTGAACATCCGTAACTGCTGAATATGGGATAGTGAAAACCCTCATGAAAATTTGTAGCACATTCATGATAGCCCTAAGCTATGTTTTTTGTTTTGCCCTAATCAAACAAAGACTGTATGGCCCATTCTTCTTCCAGGAGGCAACTGTAAATAGTATCATTTATACTTTAAAATTTTCTAATTCTTCAGTTAGATGATGACTAAGACGGATACCATTACTATCAGCAAGACTGGACACCACCTCACTACCACCTAGAAGTCCAAGATTTTCTTGATACTAGATTCCCAGGTCGGTGGATTGATCATGAAGTTTCTAATTGCATGGTCACCTCACTCCATAGATTTGTTCCCACTAAATTTTTTCTTGCGGGCTTTCATTAAAGATCAGGTTTATTTACTACCTTTGCCTGCTGATCTTGTTTTCTTTGACAAACTTTTTGTGATTTTCTATGAAATGACTTCAACTAATCTGTTTTTAAAGTTGTGAAGTCCTTTTTGAATTGCCCAGTATATTTAATATAGTTTTATATATTACAATTACATTTTAATTATATTTTATAATGGTTTTCCAATTGCTGGAATGCTAACTTTCCTTTAAATTAGCTAGTATATTGTTGAAGATTTACTTCAAGAATTGGATGGAGGTAGCACAAAAGTAAGGTTGTACTTGGATAATATGAGGGCATACCCAAAAAAAGAGAATTATTTATTTAAATTTTTTTTTTAATTTAAGGTAACATCTTGATGACATCAATCCCCTTCAAAATACTGTTATGTTAGATATGCACTTGTCCCAACAGTTTTTCCTGTTGTTCGAAAAATTTTTTTATTCTTCTGAAGTAATGTTGTTGAGTGCTTCCAGCGATCTTTTTCTTAACCTTTTCTATATTTTGAAAATGCTTTTCCTTTATATTTTTCTTCATTCTGGGAAATAAAAGAAGTTGCAGGTGGCTAGGTTGGGTGAGAAACCATTGTGTCATTTTCATCAAAAACTAGTTAATTTGCAACACTGTACTGCAGGCACATTGTCATGATAAAGCAGCCAGTCACCACAATTCTGGTCAATTTTTTTTCACTGCTTCATGCAGTTGCTTCAGCATTTGCAGATAGTATTGTAGTTCACTTTGGTACCCTGAGGAACAGATTCAGTGTGAATGACTCTGATGTTGAAAAAACAAACCATCACAGATTACACTTGCCATGCTATTTTTGGTCTGGGCAATGAAGCTATCTTCCACTGGCCGGACTGCTGTTTTGTTTCAGTGATTTAGTGTGACATCAAGATTCATCCCCTGCTATGACTTGACAAAAAATTTGGATTAGTTTGTGAGTGTTCTTTTAGTTCCTGGCATACTCTCAGATGGTTTCCCCTCTCAAGTCATTGGAAAAATGGTCCTGGAACAAACTTTGGTGTGGATGCATCTCTTGTTCAAATCTTCAGTTAAGATTCTTAGGCATGAACTACAGGAAATTCCAGTTACCTCCTCCAGTTGTAGATTTTTCTGTGATAATCAAATATGATGGCATTGTGCACTATTTGAACATTGTTTTTCTGTTCTGGACATTGAGGAACGACCAGAACAGAGTTCATCTTCAAGTGATTTTGGCTACTTTGAACCAGGCCGACCATTCCTAAATTCTTGCCTGGCTTAGAGGTTCCTTTCCTTAACTTCACAAAGCATTGAAAGTGTTTCTGCTGCTATTTTCTTTAACATGAAACTTAATTTGATGTTGGTGCATTGCTTCCGAGTTTGCCATCACAAAATCGCTGAGTGTATTGGGAGGAGCTTAAGGAAACAATCACTTTGTTTGCTACAATGGTTTCTCATGAATATTACCTGGCCAAATTAGCAGGAAAAGTGTCAAGTAAATGTCCAGTAACCGAGGGCAGCACTACCAACCCACTTCCATACAGAAAATAATTCAAATAATTCCTGTATTTTTTTTGTACCCCTTATAGGTGTTTAGAAATCCAGAGATATAGTTCAAGTTTATGGAAAAATAGGAGATGACACTAATGCTCATCGGATGGCGAAATAATAACAGGTTGTTGTAATCCATGCTTTGTATTCTGATTTAAATAGGAAGCTGATTATGTAAAAATCATTTATAACTAATAATTTACAAGGACTGGTATACGAATTTAATGTTCCAGGCTAGAACTGAGCAGATTTTGTTGAATTGTCTTTTACAAAGAAGAGACAATGTAATTTGCTCCTTGTACAATTCAGGAGGTAGAATACAAGTATTATTTAGGTAGGTGTTTGATTTTGACAGAAGTGAAAGCAGTTTGGTTTGGTATGGTCAAAATCAGATGAGATTATAAGCTATTTAAACGGATGTGGTATAGTTTGAAAATTTTAGCTAGGTATATAGGTGAGACATTTTGTTTTAGATGAATTGAAAATAGCTTATCTGTATTGTAATGTTTTCCAGTCAATTTTTATTTATTAATTTTATTCAAATTTGATATAGATGGTAACTCGGCTCAACCTATTTTAATATTAGGATAATTATTATTTTCTCAGATGATAATTCTATTTTAAAGATATAGGTGACAGTAACTGGATAAAAACAAAGCATTAGAAAGTAATATTGTGTCAGATTACTTTGGTCATGCATATAATAAGGTATCATGTATAAGAAGGAACATCACATATTTTTTGAAACTTATATAAAAGTATTTATAAAAGATTTAGCTGATTTGTTTTTATGTTTAAAAAAGATATATGTCAATTTTCTTGTAAATGTTTTACAATCTTGGAAAATGTTCACATTATTATTAATATTAGGTAAATCTCTATTTGGACTGAATTTTATTAATAATGGTTGTATGCGTCATTGCTTATGACTTCATAATTGTATTTGATTGAAAGGTATTTGTGTATATCCTTAATTTCATTTTATTATGTTTTTCTTTTTCTATGATTTTATTTTTCATAAATAATCCTGACTTAAGTACACTAATCTTTTTCTTCTGAATTAAAAAATGTATTTATTATTGATTTATTTTGTTTCTTTATAGCAAAAAGCTGAACAGGAGGATGTTGAAAGATGGAGAACTAAAGAAAAAGAAGCTCAAGAAAAACTGGATGCCGATTCAAAAGATTTATCCAAAGTATCTTCAAAACAAGCAATGTTACGAGGAAAGATAGATGAATGTACAAGAAAAATACAAGAACTAGGTTCAATGCCATCTCCTGAAATGGTTAACAAGTACATGGCTTATACGTCAAAGAATGTGAGTAATAAGAATTGTTTACTGAGCTAATTTTAATAATAAAAAAATATATGCTTTATTAGTTTTAGAAATATTGTTTTTCATTTAAGATATAGTTGTTCAATTAAAAAAAGCTACTTTGTATCGTTCAAAATTTACTTAACTCATTTTCCATAGAAACATCAAATACCCCCACACAAGATGTATAAAATTGCACAATCTATACTGATTACATCTTGTGTAGGGGTATTTAATGTTTCTATGGAAAATGAGTTAAGTAAATTAGAGCTCTCAACATGCTATCAAGTACGTTTTTATACAGAATTTTCCATTCAGTGTAAGTGCACTTATACCTTACTTCTCTAAAATTATTATTTATTTAAGAAGATAGGACCAAACATTTACAAAAAGTGATTTTTTGGCCAGAGTTCTTAGAAATTAACATTTTTACATACCGACTATCTTAGAATCAATTCCATTTTTAATTACGTAATGAAAATTTTCTCTCCATTTTGTTAGTACAATTTTCAGAAATTTTATTGTAAGATTTTATCTTTGGATTCTATTTGGTATTGATTTCTCTGTAAATAGGTTTAGTTAATAACTGGTAGAAAGTAGTTGTAATATTAAACTCTGAAACAACAGTTGTGAAAAACAGCTAAAAATGTTTTGTCATTTTTCTTGTAAATAAATGTGATTTAAAATTATCAAGAAAAATGTCTGTTAGTTCAGGATTTACTCAAACTTGGGTTTAAAAAGAGTCAGATAGAATCATCTTGTCTTTCATAAAAACTTAACTTATTTGAAATTAAGTACTAGGCTTTATTTTATCGTAAAAATTTTCACATGGAGAGGTGGTGTACCCTCATGATAATAATTTTTTTAGTTTTTTCAGTAATGTGTATCTTAGATAAAAATCAATTTTTGTAATAATTCCTGAAATTTTGTATTTGTTTTTTCTTTTTGAAAGTATCTTTGAAATAACAATGAAAACTTCCATTTTATCTTGGTCTTTTTAACAAAGTTATAATGTTTTATAAATGAGATTTTTATTTGTTTTAGTTATTTAAAGAACTGGAAAAGGCAAATGGTCATCTGAAAAAGTACAGTCATGTTAATAAAAAAGCTTTAGATCAGTTCATGAGTTTTTCAGACCAAAAAGAAAAACTAATGAAACGAAAAGAAGAGCTTGATATCGGGTGAGTACTTGATGTACAGTTTAATTATGTTGTTTGATGCATTATTACATAATCTTATCGTGCCTTTTTTATTTTTTACTGGTTTTGGCACTTTACTTCCTTGTACTGGGTGAATATGGGCTGGGCAAAAGGAATGAAAGAGGGGACCGACTTAAGTATAATTTAGTAATTGCCAACATTCAGTTTAAAAATCCTAATAGAAGAATATACACAAGGAAAAAGCCAGGTGTTACTACAAGATAGATTGTATTATCGTTAAGCAAAGATTTAGAAATCAACTTGTCGACTGCAAAGCTTACCCTGGAGCAGACATTGATAGCAACCCCATAATTTAGTGATAATGAAATGTAGATTGGGGTTTAAAAATCTGAAGAAAAGCTTGAGGAAGAGGAGGACATTTCACAAGAGGTTTGAGTAAAAAAGATAGGTAGAAAATATAGAATAAGAATGGGAGAATGGAAATTCTTAAATCAGCAGTACTGAACTTAGGCGGAATAAACAGAACAGTACAAGAAATAGAAATAACAGTACAAGGTGAAAAGATAAAGATGCTATGATTTGCTGATGATATAGTAATTTCAGCTGAGAGTAAAAAAGATTTAGAAGAAACAATGAATGGTATGGATGAAGTCCTACACAAGAACTACCGCATGAAAATAAACAAGAGCAAGAAGATGGACCACTAAATGTAAAAATAGGAAGAGAAAAGATTATGGAGGTAGAAGAACTTTGTTATTTGGGAAGTAGAATTACTAAAGATGGATGAAGCAGGAGTGATATAAAATGCCGAATAGCATAGGCGAAACAAACCTTCAGTCAGAAATATAATTTGTTTACATCAAAAATTATTTAAACATCAGGAAAACATTTTTGAAAGTAGAGAAGAAAAGATTAGAAGCTTTTGAAATGTGGTGCTGTAGGAGAATGTTAAAAATCAGATGGGTGGATAAAGTGAGAAATGAAGAAGTGTTGTGGCAAATTAATGAAGAAAGAAACATTTGGAAAAATATAGTTAAAAGAAGAGACTGACTTTTATAGGTCACATGTTAAGGTATCTTGGAATAGTCGCTTTAATATTGGAGGTACAGGTAGATAATAATTGTACCTTAATAATTGTGCAGGCAGGCAACATTTGGAATATGTAAAACAAATTGTTAGGGGGTATACCGAAATGAAACGACTAGCACTAGATAGGGAATCTTAGAGAGCTGCATCAAACCAGTCAAATGACAGAAAACAAAAAAAAGTATGAAGTATTGTGATTGCAAAAAATTTCGGTTTTCTAGTTTCAACGAAAATATCCATTTTTGACCATCCCTGAATCCATTTTGATAGATCGGTGTAACATCTGCACGTACATATATATGCATGTATCTCGCATAACTCAAAAAAGACTAGCCGTAGGATGTTGAAATTTTTGATTTAGGACTGTTGTAACATCTGGTTGTGCTCCTTCCCTTTTGATTGCAATCAACTGAACCAGAAGAGTCCAAAAAAGCCCAAAATTCCCAAAAATTTGGATTTTGGACTTTTTCTTAACTGCAGTAATAAGCCCTCATTGAGAGCTTTTTAATGGTATATCATAAGTGGTTATTTTCATTGGTTCCAGAGTTATAGCCAAATAAAATGTTAATTAATGAAATATATGGATTTTGCAAGGGAAGGCACATCGGTTTGAATCTGACATCTCCTTTTTTAAAATTTAAAAAATTCTTACAGTAAATAATTCAGTAATAACAATAAAAAAAATCAGAAGTTATTAGTAAATAACATTCATTTTTGTACTTTTAAAAATATGTGTATGTAATTTAATATGTGTACAAGGAAGTCATGTGATGTACATCAGATTTTTTTTAATGGGGAAATAATTTATAGTAGTGAATGAAGTGGCCTAAAGTAGTTTGTGTGCCACTTCATTGACTCTCAGTTGAACTTGCTTGATTAATGCCTACTAACTTTTCTAGATCAATGCCTTTGGTCTGGGTTATCTATAAAATATAAAATAAGTACATGTGGGTATGTTTTTTTTTATTGTGGATTACAACATGTACAGGATGGAAAAGTAACAATTTGCTAAAATGTTTACAGAAAAATGCAGATTATGCATAAATTTCAATACTTATTTTACTTAAGATTATGACATGTACAGTAGCCGTTGTATTCTCTATTAATTTCTTATACAGTCATTAATGTTTTCAGGTAAACTTTTAATAATGTAGTTGAGGCAAACTTTTTAACATTTGGTTCTGAGATAGTTTTACAGAGTTGCTTAGGATTTTTTTTTTTTCATTTTGTTTGTTTTTGGAGCATAGTTTCCGCTATCTGGAGAGACCCAGTTGCTAATGTTTTGCAACTCCTGTGTAGCCACTTCTGATTAATTTGAATGAGTGGTTCAGTTGTCTCTTAATTCAGTCTTAAATCTAGTTAACACACCTTACCTTTAACCATTATTCATTGAAATCTGTAACAACAAATTATGTTTAGATGCTTTGTTAAAAAAGTGAATA
Source organism: Lycorma delicatula (assembly GCF_047948215.1). NCBI lineage: Eukaryota > Metazoa > Arthropoda > Insecta > Hemiptera > Fulgoridae > Lycorma > Lycorma delicatula. The sequence continues at coordinate 80,052,611 of NC_134459.1, read as the reverse complement.
TGGTCATTACAGTATTGCTTGTTGCAGGACAGCAAATTCCTAGCAGGAAATATTTATTTCTCACTCTTAAACAAATACAATTGTGGTGAGAGATAAAAAATGTACTTTTTAAAAATACAAGTGAATTATAAGTGAATCATGCATTTTTAAGGAACTAAATTAATTTAGAAAAGGCAGTGTAACTTACATGATCTAAATTTAAAAAAAAAATTATTTCAGTAACCGTTTAGCAGAGCTCTTTCTTTGTATGTAAGAGGAAGTGCAAATTGTTTTTAAGTGCTAAAGCATTATAAGTTTTAAATTAGCAACAATATGAAATTTTATCATATTGTTAATGTTGTCAGTACATCACAGTATCAAATTAATGTATAAACATTTTTATGTATTTATAGTAGGATGAAAACTGAAAAATTACATTATTATATATAAATTAGTTATAAACTTAGTTTATATTGATTGCTGTTTTTTTTTTATACAGAGATGAAAAAATCAAGGAGTTAATGAGTGTGCTTGAACAAAGGAAATTTGAGGCAATACAATTTACATTTAAACAAGTTTCTATGTACTTCAGTGAAGTTTTCTCAAAACTTGTTCCAGCTGGACACGCACAACTTGTTATGAAAACATCTGATGGAGAAGAACAAGGACCTCATCCTGTCAGTTTATATTTATGATAAATAATTTGAGTTTTATTTGTTAAGTGTTATGATAAATTTTCTTTTTTTTAAATGATTATGTGCATAAAACTTGCATTAATGGGCTCTGAATATTACACATAGGAATCAGTTTCATCAGACATAACCTAATTATGTCTTGTCTGAAATTATTCTCTCACTAAGTGAATCGTCATGAAGTAAATATCTTTGTTTTTAGTAGATTTAGTGAATTTCCAAAGAATTTTGAAATCTCTACTGCACCCAGCCATGTTTATATATATGTATATACATATAGAAAGAGAAAGAGGATTTTGAGCTTGTGTTTTGTAGATATGAAAAAGACAGTACAGTGAGAAAAGTTATTAGAGATTGTGAAAGAAAGAGAGTTGATTGGAAGGATAGGAGACTGATCAGAGAATTGCATATGAAGCAAAACACAGCTGTGAAAATACAGGATTAGGCAGAAGAGTGAGGCAAGGCTGCTGTTTATTACAAACACTGTTTACCCTTTAAGAAATATTGAATGGCCAAAAAGGAGGAAGCACAGGTGGCATAAATATAAATTATGTCACATTTGCTGACTGTAGTTAAAGACACTCAGATATTACAAGGAATGATAAAAGCATTGGAAATAGGGATGAAGAAATATGGGATGCAAATAAATGTGAGGAAAACAAAAGTTATGAAGGCGATTGAGAGGGAAGATATGGATGTTGTAACAGCAGAAGGAAAAATTTAACAAGTAAAAAGACATAGATATCTTGGGATAGTGCTGAGGATTTCCTGGGGCTCATTTTTCTGCTTCTCTCGAGGAAATATTATAGAGTGAGACAAGACATATTGTATCATCAGGTATTCTTGGATGCTAGGAGGAAGTTATGGAGGAAACAACGTGGACACCATCTCACACTCTACTCCCATGTCTACTGTGTGGTAAAAGATCTGTGTAATTTGCGGATCACGAAAACAATCTATTCTCGGGCTTATTCATGAAGGAGAACTACTTTCATCATCTTTTGTAATGGCAACTACCTTAGCAAATTGTTTCTGCTCGGTGTCTCTCACTTCATCTTATAGTAATGATAATAGTTGACCTTTGTCAACTGAGTGGATGGGTCACACACATTCATGTCCTTATCAACAGGTACACTATCTAACATCAACCTCTCTATATGCTTACCGAATTTACTTCTTTGTCTAAATTGGTCTTTTTGCGATGACTTTCACGGCAGTGATCACAGACCAATTATTGCTTTTGGTGTCACCTGCAAGGAGAAAAAAAGCCACAGGGATGAATTGTTAATAAGGTGGATTGGAATGGATACCGTAAAGCCTTCCCATCCCATCACAGTATGAGGTAGCGGGCATCCTTGATCAGTTTTCCTCTTTTATGTCCACGATACTTGATATTGCTAATAGATTTATCCCCCAGACATTGGGAAACCCTAGACGTCCTTACATTCCTTGGTGGACTGATGATTGCCAAAACACTATTAGCAAACGATGGCAGGCACTGCGTAAATTTAATTGCAGACCTTCAAATGAACATCTAGACTTGTACCGTACAGCTAGAGTGGTATGTCATCAGGTATTCTTGGATGCTAGGAGGAAGTTATGGAGGAAATAACGTGGACACCATCTCACACTCTACTCCCATGTCTACTGTGTGGTAAAAGATCTGTGTAATTTGCGGATCACCAAAACAATCTATTCTCGGGCTTATTCATGAAGGAGAACTACTTTCATCATCTTTTGTAATGGCAACTACCTTAGCAAATTGTTTCTGCTCGGTGTCTCTCACTTCATCTTATAGTAATGAATTTGAGAGGTACAAGATACAGATGGAAGTATTATCATTGAATGTTGATAATTCAGTTTAAAGCTCCATTCGCATTCAATAAGTTGTTACACATACTTAAAAACTAATGTGACAGGTCCCCTGGACCCAACAGCATTTGTCTTGGTATGCTGTTATACCTTCCTGATTCTGCATTATAATATCTATTAAACATTTATAATGGTTTATTCTCTGCAGAAGTCTTCCCATCTGTCTGGCCAGAAGTCGTTGTCGTACCAGTACTTAAACCTGATAAAGTCAAAGCAAGCCCCTCCTCAAGCTACCGCCCTATCTCCTTGACAAGTGCTTTATGCAAAGTAATGGAGAGAATGGTGAACCACAGACTCATGTTTTACGTGGAGAGACATGACCTTTTATCTCCAGAACAGTGTGGTTTCCGACAAGGGCGATCCTCCATTGACCATTTATTGTCATTGGAAATAGCTATTCAAAACGCTTTCCTACTACGCCAGCGCCTCGTCGCTATCTTCTTTGATATCACAAAGGTGTTTGACATGGCTTGGTGACATGGTATTCTACTTGCTCATATTAAAATGTTTTATATATATAATATATATATTTTCTTTTACACATTTACATCATCTTGCATTTTTATTTTGTTTCTCATGTGACTAATCAACTGAATAAACTATTCTCACTGCTTATCAATTATACCTGAAGAAAAATGGGTTCTATAATGAGGAAATTAAGCTTATTTAACTTTTTTTGCTTAATTATAATTTCAATAATTTTTTTTTTCTCTAATAGGAAATGGATTCAGATCAGTTCACTGGTGTATCAATTCGTGTATCATTTAATGGGCACGGTGAGATGAGAGAAATGAACCAACTGTCTGGTGGACAGAAATCATTAGTTGCTCTTGCATTGATATTTGCTATTCAGAAATGTGATCCTGCACCTTTCTATTTATTTGATGAAATCGACCAAGTAAGTTCAAATAAAATGAGTAGTTTATATTTATTGCAGCATTTAATTATATCAAATATATGCTCAATCTAGTAAAATAATTACTCCCTAGTAAAATAATAGTCTGCAAATCTTTCTTCTGGTCTCCTTTTATATTTTTTGTTGCTTCAGTTTTTTATTTTTATTTTTTACCAGAATCTAGCAAATTAGTTATTTTAATTTTCAATGTTTATTGTCAATTCTCCTGAATTCTAAACTTTATTTATATTAATAAAACCTCATAAGGACTAGAGACCACCATTGATTTTTTATTACAGGTGTACCATAATATTAGATGTAATAAAAGTAAGTGTGGTCTAGGGCTGTTGTGTAATAAAATAACAGTTTATGATTTGGTTTAACTAGCTCTGAAAACAGTTTAAAAATTAATTCTTATGCATATAATTCATGCATATATTTCATATTAATTCTTATGAAAGAACTATTGTTTTTAACCTTGATCATGATTCATCATAAGAATGAAGAAGTGTGTTGAAGGAAAAAAAATCATCTGAGACACCATCTCAGATTTTGAATTGATTTTTCCAGACGACCAAAACAAATTCAAATGAGATCCTCTTGGAATTTTTGTTGTTCTTTACAAAAGCAGTGCTTTTAAATCAGTTTCTTGATTTGCTTGTAGTAGCAATGAAACATGGGATCACCTGTCATCAAATAAGTTATGAAGGTATATAAATAAGATCTGTCTTTGCAAATTTATGGTGTGATCTTTAGAGATTGGTTGGCAGCATCCTGTTGAGTCTACAATCTCACAAGGAATTACTATTACTTCATGTCTATTGTAAAATAGCTCAAAGTTGTGCTGCATTCTCCAAAATTGATGACTGTTGACTAAGAAAAGATATTGTGTAGTTGTACAATAATTTCCTTTGCATTCTGGATCTGTTTGCTTGAAATATTTGGGTGAGATTTTAAAGTGATTACTATATAGTCTGGATGGTTGCAAGCCTCTTCCATCTGTTCATAGAGTTGAAAAAAATTTTGAGTGGCAGGTGATGAGTGGTAATGTGTAAAGTGGTTAAATAAACTAAAAGCTGCTGATGGTTATGGTGAGAATTAGCTTATGGATTGCTGCAATAAAAAACATTACTATTATTAATGTCATTGTTTTATCTACCCTGGAGTATAATTTTAATTTTAAAAAACTTAGTTTTTCATACTGCCTTATTACAGGTCTGTAATCAAACTATCTTTATTTTTTTTGCCTTGGTATCCTTGTGCTTCAGTTATAGAGGGGGGGTTCTGTTAATGACATCATTTCATGACTCAATGGTTTGATATTTGGCAAGAGCATCTTTCATATCGTGAACCCTGTGCAAGTAGTTAATGTAAGAGATGTGCAACCTATTTTAATTTATATTGATAAAAAGAAATATGTAAGCCATACAAATTAAGATCAGAGATGGTCACAAAATATTTGTGACCAATGTATATATGTTATACATTTGTGACCATAAGCTGTATATTTGTAAATATACAGCTTTAGAAAGGAAAGGAATGCAATAATTGTATTAACAAAATAAAGAAGCTCATCTCATAACCTAATCATACTATACTACTTAAAGCTATATAACCAGTTATTTTGTTAGTAATAACTAGTTGTTGCTCAGGTAACAACTATACATCTTAATTTGGATTGGAGTTCTATTGATTTAAGTTAATATAAATTTATTGCTAATGTCAATATTTAATTATTAGAACATTGATAATCATGAATTTTAAACTTTGAATTATTTTATAAAAAAAATTATAATTTTTTGATTAATTTCAACATTATAAATATAATAAATATATAATTAATAAATAAGTTGTAATTTTTTTAAAGAATTTAATTTGTGGTATAGGGTACATAGAAGTTAAGTGTTTATGTTGTCTTATTGAAGATTTTATAGTTCTTTTGGGTATTTGCTCATGCCACAGTTCTGAAGTAGTTTTCCTTAAGGAAATCAGAGTCTGCCCTCTGAGAGCAGAGGCAGTTAACTATCTAGTTAACTGCCTTCTTAACTATATAGTTAAGAGGCTTTTAACTAACTGGAAGAAAATCTGTTAATATTTTTTGAGCCTTTTATTGCAAAATTGTTGATGAGGAATATGCTGCTAAGTTCTGGAAAATATATCTTGAACCTGAGCATTAATGGGGTTGAATGGACACTCAGTGTTAATAAGACTTTCTTTTAGGATGTCCTTTCTTCATGGATACTTTTTGAGCAGCTTCTCCCTTTTTCACTAATCACTGCATTTTCTTATGCTTTATCCCCTTCTTCATAGTGGTTTTGATTTGATATCTTCTAAAGTTGTAGGGATTTGTTATGAGTTATTGCATTATTAATAATATCTACAGCTTAGGTGTTTGTCAGGTTTGAGCATTCAAGCCAGGCCTTAATACACACACAAAAGTTTATTTATTTATTCCTGTATTTGCTATTATATGTTCACTACTGGATTCCACTTTTATTCAGCTAATGTGATGATATTGCTAATGTATTATTGCATACTGTTTGATGTTAACGATTAGCAGCATACTTCATAGAGTAACAGTATGAAAGAGTTATACAAACTTGAGGTATGCAAGAGGAATAATACTTTTATCTTACATTTTTAATATGAATACCATTTCAGTAAATTTTAATAACATAGTATTTTTAGTTCATTTTTGCATGATTTTTATTTATTAAAGATTTTATTACAAGTGTTGTTTTTGTTTGATTTATGTCAACTACTACCAAGACAGTGAGTGGTTGGTAAAAAGTAAACAAGAATATATTTCTGTTAATTATATTTTTTGAATACTAGATTGTGTGGATACTGGTGTTCTTTGGTGATTGGGTTTCAATTAATCATACATCTCAGGAATGGTCGAACTGAGACTATACAAGACTACACTTAATTTACACTCATACATATCATCCTCTGAAGTAATATCTGTAACAGTAATTCCTGGAGGCTAAACAGGAAAAAGAAAAGAAAGTAACAGCATTCAAGTTTGGGGGGGGGAAATTGTGCCCTTAATTGGATTTGAAACTGGGTCATATAGCATCATTGGACACCCATTATTACTGATGATTGAAGGTAAAGCTAAAACAACCCCACCAACAGATAATCAGGTTCAGATTATTGTTGTCAGCCCTTCAGTTATAACTATTGTTTTTTGTTATTTTTTTTTATTATGGATAGAATTAATAAGACTCTTGCGTTTGCACTTATCCTACAATTATACAAATTAAAATTCCCAGTAATTAAATTTATGTTTTTCATGTACAATTATAACATGTTATATTTTTCCTGCTTATTTTGTAAGAAAATTCCTTAAAATGCCTTCTGCATGATCTTATACTGTTTGTAGAGAAAATAATTAATTCCAGTCCAAATTAAGAAAATATATTAATTTTGTGCTAATTTAAATTTGTTTATTCTAAGGCTTTAGATGCTCAGCATAGAAAAGCAGTTGCTGATATGATTCATGAGATGTCCAAGGAAGCACAGTTCATTACAACTACATTTAGGCCAGAATTGTTACAGCACGCTAATAAATTCTATGGAGTTAAATTTAGAAACAAGGTAATTTTTTTATATTAATTGTCACTACTTTGGACTTTCTGTAAACAAAAAGTTTATTGTGGATATAATAATATTTATAGATACTCTAAACAACACATCAATCTTTGTATGATCAAAGAAAATGTATAAATGTGTGTGGATGGGTGTAAATACCTTTTTGATTAAAAATGCATGTGCAAACTTGTGTTTATTGTAGCAATCCTTAATTACTTGAGTGTTTATGAAAAATGTTTCATACAGTGAAAGCACATTTCTTTCTTATACCCATTAAATAGCCCAATAAATTTGCTTTTTGCTGCTGACAACTACACTGAAAATCTCAGTAGAATAAATAAATATATGTAGGGAAAGCAGTTGCTGATATGATTCATGAGATGTCCAAGGAAGCACAGTTCATTACAACTACATTTAGGCCAGAATTGTTACAGCACGCTAATAAATTCTATGGAGTTAAATTTAGAAACAAGGTAATTTTTTTATATTAATTGTCACTACTTTGGACTTTCTGTAAACAAAGAAAGTTTATTGTGGATATAATAATATTTATAGATACTCTAAACAACACATCAATCTTTGTATGATCAAAGAAAATGTATAAATGTGTGTGGATGGGTGTAAATACCTTTTTGATTAAAAATGCATGTGCAAACTTGTGTTTATTGTAGCAATCCTTAATTACTTGAGTGTTTATGAAAAATGTTTCATACAGTGAAAGCACATTTCTTTCTTATACCCATTAAATAGCCCAATAAATTTGCTTTTTGCTGCTGACAACTACACTGAAAATCTCAGTAGAATAAATAAATATATGTAGTACTGGTTTACCCATCCATGAACTATGTACTATCATATGATTGATTGGTCCAGTGGTTTACTTACCTATATCTCTTCTTTCTATGAGAAAATTACAATAAAGTTCAACATGCAAAACGGTGAAATTTCACTTTTGGAAAACTTTTTTAAAAAATTAAATTTTTTTTGGCTTCAAATAACTCTGATGGGACTGGTGATAAAAATCTCAAATTTGCACCATTTACAGTGTTTTTGTAGATGTTTATGGTAAATAAAAAAGTTTTTTGTGTATTTTACTAATAAAAGGTTATAACCTCAAAATTCATGAAACCTGTTAAAAGCAATATCATTTTGGCTCGCTAAATAAGTACTGCAAGGGGGTTTCTTATCTTCTTGGCACTTTTAATATTTTTATACTTATTACTATAGTTGAAATAGACGTGTTTGTACCAATCAAATGCAGTGTTCATGTTATAACAGGTACTTCATTTCCAGTTGTCAGGAAAATTCATGTTGCAACATGCTCATTTATGCTTGTTGCACTATTAATTGTTTGTTGCATTTAACTTTGCAGACAGTGACAAATCAATTCTTCCTGTGTTTGGAAGTGTTAATTAGATAAGTTTTGCTTAATAATATTGTATTTGTAAATTTTTAAATCATTTTACTTGAAAAATAATTTAAAAATTTCATATAAAACAATGGAAGAATAATGTTCCATAGGCATTTATTTGAACAGTGTATGGTACCAGTGTTTGCCAAAAAACTCGTTAAAATTTGTTTAATTTAATAATGAAAACCAACTCTTATTTTTTTATGTGTTAATTCAGATGTCACAAGTGTTTGTAAATGTCATGAAAAAACGTTTTTGTCAAAATTCATTCACCTGTATGGACAGTTCTGTTATGACCCTTTGAGAACTCTTAACAGTTAAGAGTTTAAGTTTATTTGTCTTAAAACTTAAGACAAATAACATTAGAGAAAGCTCTTAGAGAACACATTTTTCCAAATTTAAATTTAGTTCCTGTAAGTCTCTATGTGTTAACTGTTTCAAAATTATTTTTTCTCAGCAGAATAAAGAACTATATGAATGTGAAGACCAAGAGCAATACATTGCCCCACATCACAATATTGAACAATTGGGTGCTGCTTGTAGCATTTTGGGTGTATCATCTCCATCAAAATTGAAGAAAATTAAGCATGGATCAAAGGCAGTCAGCATTAGAATTTAAAATAAATAAGATATCTGAAAAACAAAAAGAATCTTGAATTGTGTTTTGACTCAAAAGTTTATGAAAATGAAATTCCAGCTCAATCTTCTTCACATGAATATGATTGATGATCTTATTTTAAAACTAAAGAAAAATGTGTTGTTGCTTCTAAAGAAGATAAGGTTAAAATTATCAGCCTACTTCCCCAATCTTAAAAATAAAATGATGAGCAATGTGTCAAGAGTGTTAACTCCAGTAAAACAGGACATACAACATGAATTAGTAATGATGCAATTAAAAACTTATGTCATAAAATAACATAAGTTATTAATAGCAGACTGTATCCTGGTATGTATCCTGGTAAAAAGGATTGTGTTATCATGTGTTGATGGTGTCAAAGTGCATAAGCAAAAGCGCCTTGTTCTGATAAACTTAAATGTCTCCTGTAAAAGTAAAAACACTGAGGAAAAAATTGGAAGATCAAAGCTCTGAAAATTCTGTCCAAAATATTTTATCTTGGCTGGTGTACCTGAGACTCGTACACTTTGTCTGTCCCCACTGCCAGAACATCAAACTCATGTTGATGGTCCCAAACTTAATGTTGATTATAAGGACTTGGTAAACATCTTTGTAACAAGGATAACTACAGCTGTATGATGAATGTGTTCAATATTTGTATTCTAGTGACCACTTGAAGCACAATACAGCAACATTTTATTGCAGTCAAAAACTTTTAACAGACCAAATCAAGGAAGTACATCAGAACATTAAAAAAACTCATCTATTTTTACTGAAGGTGCTTCAAGTCAGTATTAAACAAGGCCATTAAACAGTCAGATATTAAACTTTGACGAAATGTATTTACAAGCGGGAAACACATCAAGGATTTTTTTATTAAATCAGATGAGATAACTAAGAATTCCGAAACTAAAAAGCTGTTTTTACTGCTATAAAGGGGTTGTTGCTACAAGCTACCACAAACAAGTATGTTCCTGCGTCAGGAGTTCAAGGACTCCAAGGACTATGAAGACCATACTGTGTGAAGTACTGTTCCACTTTCACTTTTTCCACCCAGTTTATTTTTTCCACCCAGTTTATTTTTTCCACCCAGCTGGACCATGTACATCATTTCAAAAGTCTCAAGAAGACATCACTAAAACTAACTACAGGTTGTTATCACACAATTTTGAGAGTTATCAGAAGAGAACTCATAACTGTTGGTTAACCACACTAAATAATAAACTTTCATTGCTACAAAAACAGGCAACAGGGTATTTCATTGAAGGAAAATTTTGCTACAATTTATTTTTTTTTCGATAGTGTTTACAAAAATAAAAAAAGAATTCTTGAAGATGTAGGCTATTCATTGAAATCTCAGTTAGGTAAGTTTACAATTTGAATCCAAATTGTATTAGGTTATTGGTGTTGGTTAAGTTAATATTAAATTACGACCTATCATTAATAATTAAAAAAAAAAACTATTTTAAAAATATTGAAAACATCCACTTTAACAACTTAGGGACTAAATATAAAAAAAATCTAAAGACTATAAACCCCATTGGAGCACTTATTTAGTGAGTCAAAATGGTATCGCTTTTTAGGTTTTTCATGAATTTTAAGAGGTTATAACTTTTTATTAGTACAATACACAAGAAACTGTTTTATTTGCCATAAACATCTACAAAAACACTGTAAGTTGTGCAAATTTGAGATTTTATCACCAGTCCCTCAGAGTTATTTAATGGGGCCAAAAAAATTTGAATAAAATAACTATTTTTTTCAAAAATTCATAAAATTTTAGGGGAAGTATATCACCAGTAATATTATTTTTATGGAAATTAATATTATTAATTACTATTAATATTATTTTTTACTACTAACATATACCTACATATAAAAAAAAAAATAATTCAAACTCTGTCCCTGCCTCTTGAAAAAAATTACCAAAAGTGTTTTCATGTTCAACTTTATTGGTAATTTTCTCATAGAAAGAAGAGAGATAGTTAAATAAAAGACAGTTTATTTACCTGTCTTTTACTTTGAGAAATTATGATTCAATTGGTTTTATGATTTTATTTTTTTCCGTAGACCTTTTGTGCACCGTAACACAAAAACATATAGGAAATAAGTGGGTAAGTTTCATTTTTTTTGAATTGGTCAAGCAACCAGCTTTTGTGTTTTTGAGACACTTGGTCGTCAACTTACTTCATATACATCTTACTTCATATACTTCATAATAAATAGGATTGTGTAATCATAGAATTTATTGTGTTAAATATAAAATGAACACACCCTATATAATTAAAATTTTTTTTTACTTTTATTTTAGGTCAGTCATGTGGAATGTGTTACTAGAGAAGAAGCACATGATTTCGTGGAAGATGATACTACACATGGTTAAAAAAGAATGTTTTAGTGACATACATATTTTGAAGTGTTTATTTATTAATAGAACTTGTTTAATGTAAACTTACTATTTATTGTTATTTAAAAATATAAGAACATTGTTATATTATTTAAATATATTTTTTAAGGCATTTTGTAAACAACCACATTTTAATCAATTTGTTTTTGTACAGTCAAGAATTTTAAAACATTTTTCTTATGTATGTGTATTACTGTATACATATTTTAAACAGTTTACAAATATATGTAGTTCACAAAAAGAAATTATTTTTATTTTCTTCGTGTCACCACACTCTATTCTGTATAAAATAGTATTAATGCAGTCAATTAAAGATACAGTATTATTGTACTGTTTCAGTATTAAAATTTAGAGCTAAAAGTGAGGTAAGAAATTACTATTTTGTGTGGGCATGATATTTAGCAGTTGTCAGGAGCAGTATCTGTGATGTTTAAAAAAACTGGCTACTGAGCTACTTGCCTACACTACTTGTATGTGTAATAATGACCCATACATTTGCTATTAATATGTTATTCATCAATAAACAGTCATTGATAAATGTAAAATAACATTGAACAAAAAAGTACAATATGAAAATTTTATGTTATAAAACAATTTAAAATGTTTTATTTATAATAATAAGTGATTTAAGGCACAAAAAGAAGAATTGACCTCTTACTATATCGTACAATAGACATAGTGTCATAACTGCAAAATTACTGATTTTGAGTTAAGACTGTCCATCCATCTTGAAGAGTTCTACACGAGAAACGAAACATACGCATACTGTCTGTAACTTATGGAATATCTTTTACCATTCTGTAGATATTGCATATTTGAGCTTGATTATAATTAACATTTTCCATATTACAAGAAACTTATGTATCTTTACTTACGCCAATAGGCCTCTTGATATTTAGCCATGATATTTTTTTAACAGTGCAAGGGACATAATGATGCACTTGACAATGCACAACATTGTTACTCATTATGCGCAATAAAACAGATTTTTTTAAGCTGTGATTATTGTTTAAACTCATTAAATTACATGTTACCCAAAGTTCATTTGGGTTGTTTTTGCAGCAGTACTATTGTTACAGTTTATGTTATAAAATTGCATTTTATCAGCTTTTGTTTAAAATACAACATTTTTAATTACTTCTAAACTTTGTGAAAAGATATTGTTAAATTAGTAGTTATAAGTAGACAGTTTGCTAGAAATTAACTCTCATGCATGATGAGTTCTAACAGACGTGAAGATGATATGTCCTTAACTACTCTACAAAAAAAAATATGGCAATTTCACTTAGAACTAATGGATGTAGATGTGAGCGATAATGATCATTGTGGCTTAGATTCGGATTATTTTACAGCTTGTGATATTGAATGTTGCAAGGAAGTTTACTCATTGTGATACCTGCAGTTGTGTTTTGTGCCAAGATCATGCAACTAAAAGTTCTTGTGAAGATGGCCATAAATTAGATTTTTTTATATCTACTCCTGAAGAAGTTATAGCAATAAAAAACATACAAAAAAATCTTGCATTAAAACTACAGATACAAAACAACACTGAAAAGAGTTCATAGTCCTTAAGACTATTAACCCCTAAAATGAGCACAACTTAACAGCTGTGAATTACTTGTTTGTCAGGAAAAGATATATTCTGCTTGCCCACTAAATTATCATTATTTTTGTTATGATAATCTTGATAAAGGTATTTGCGCCATTGATCACCAAATTGAAGAAGAAAATTGTACAGAAACTAAATACAATAAAACAAGTAAGAAAAGATCACCTAGACCAATCAATTACACTGATATGCTGCCTACAGCAAATGTAACAAAGGAGCCAATAAAAAAAAAAATAGAGAAATAAAGGTGAAGAATATGTTAGCGTTGGAATGGAGAAGTGTGTGAAAAATTTGGTCTAAGTGTTTAGAAGTAACTGAGAAGAAAGGAAAAAAATTTAGATGCATTTTTTGGAATTGAAAGCCTACAGCTTCTGAAAGAATATATAGCAAGGTACGTAAAACAAAAAGAGACCTACAGTAATGAGTTTAATGAGATGAACCTCGCATTCCGCATCCTAAGAACCAGTGTGCACTTTGTAATGTGCACAGAGTGGTGATGGGAAAAAAAGGAGAGCTTGAAAGTTGATATTAAAGTCACATTGTTGAAAAATTGGCAGTAAGACAGATGACAAATTATATTTAAAAACATTTAGTGGATGAAACTTGCTTATGTACGACTTTCGATTTACAGCAAGTTATACTACATATAGCTGCAAAGAATCAGCTTTTCTATCACAGAAAGCTTACTAATTGCACCTTTCAGTTTATGACACTGTAATAAAAGATTGCGCTTGTTTTGTGTGCCATGAGGGCTTAGGCTGAAGAGAATCTTCAGAGATTGGCAAATGTATTGTTCTCTGACGGTTGATCAGAACAAGAATTCGGCCATTATCTCAATGTTCATCCTGTAAGCACCTTTAAGAATATAACTTAAATCTTTAAAAATTTTTTGAACCATACCATGAGCAGAACGAGGGAGACTAGGCACATAGTGCTCTTACTCATTTAGCATTAAGTACTGCTGGAAAAGTATTCATTCCATCCGAACTCAAATCAATTATTTGTCTTCGCACATAGAAATAAAGCATGGAAACAGATTTCTTAAGACTTCATGGGGCAAGCCAGAAAACAGAATCCTTTCCATACAGCATGCTGATGAAGGTGAGAAGCTCAAATGGCTTACCACAGTAGAATACATGGTTTTAAAAAAAATCCCTTTCAGCACGCTGGAAGGTGGAGGTAGATTTCACCGGTATTAAAAATAGGGGATAAAAAAGACTTCCACCTTAAAGTTAAGAAAAACTTTACTCAGTATGACAATGTTGCATTTGAAAAAAATTTCACATGTTTAGCATACGATAAGCCCCATCTTCTTACAATTCCAGCAAAATTTTGGTCATCCCTTGCGGTAAGGGTTAGTCATATCAAAAATTGTTTCAGGCAAAAGTTTTAGGTAATGTTTAGAGGACTAATGACAACTTTAAACAGATTTGATACTGTCCCTATTAAGGGAGATGATTTTATTGATCTTCAAAACCCCATTTTTTCCACCCCCTGGGCCAATAGTTGGTGATATCAAAAAAGTTTACTTAGAAAGTTTTAGGCCCTTATCGAAAGAATAGTTACAACAAATTCGATATTTTACTTAATAAATAAGTTATAGCGATATTTTTTTTTTTAAAAAGCTCCCCCATGCTCTGATTTTACCCATTAATGAACTCAACCGAGATTTTGGATCGTTATATTTTATGTATTAATTTGAAAGTGATTGGTGCAAAATTACGGTAGTTATCATGTCTACAAGAAAGTGAAATATATATATATATATATAAATGTACACAAACTTTTAAATGGATAGTGGTTTTGGGGTCCGAGGATGTGTGAAATGTGAAGATATGTCAAAATTTTCCAGAAGTCGAATCATGGTACCCATTATAATAAGTAGCTTTCTTATGAGATCTACGTAATAAGAACTTAATAAAATGTTTTGTAAATCAAGCCATTTAATGGCAAATACAGAAGTTTGATCATTCCAAGACTAACATCCCCCCCCCCCAATGTGAAGCCAAGTTGATTTTTCAAAGAAAACCAACCTAAATTAAGCAAAGAAAAATATGATGACTGATGGAACTCTACTGGTGCAACACCTATCATTAGGGGAGAAGAAAATGTGGATTTCTATAAAAATTTGCACCAGTAAAAATTAGTGAACTTCTTGAATGATTGTCAATGAAATTTAAAACCTACTAACAATTTTGATAGTAGTACAGCGAGTTTTTTTTTATGTTTTTGTGTTTAAATAAAATAGTTATCCAGTTTTAATAATTAAATTTTCTTTTTTCCCTAAAGTCTTTTCTTATTTTATTATACATTTTTATTTACAAAAACTATTATTTTGTGGGATAAAACAAGTTACCGTCAACCGTGGTTACTATGGTCCAACACGAAAAAGAAGTTATTAACTTTTGTATTGAATAAACAATAAATATAAATGGGAGTTTTTGGGCTTGAAAAATAGTTTGTACCCTATTTGAGGGTAATTTAATAGTTTGTGGTAAATTTAATTTTTTGTAAGTGGGAACACTGGAGATTTTGCAAACATTTGTTTATACGTGAAGATTTTTACTCTCCAAACTTTCTCCTGTGAAGCAATCTGGAAAAGAGTTAAAAATAAGGTAAGTGTCAAAATATTACCTTTAGTAACCTGCTACCAATGTGTGATAATAGTTTTCCTTAAATTTTTTGTTTTGACAGTAAATTTTAAAGTTTTCATAAACATAACCTAGCTTTCGGGTTACTTTGTGCCAGGACGAAAGTAGCCCCCAGCTACTTACAAATACCTTTTTTCCACCAAATCTTCTAAAAAGTGTTTTTTCAAATGTTACTGTTGTAAAATGTTATTGTAGTTGTTTTTGTTCCAGTTGCTGAGGCCATCATGACGAGAAACTACAAAAGAAAGGCATGTTTGAGAAAGTATGCCGATTACAGTGCTGAGACTTTGCAAGCTTGTTTGATGGACGTAGTGGATTAAGAATACAAATAGATGCAAGTCAATATTATAATATACCTAGAAGCACAATAATAAATAAGTTTAAAACAAATGAGGCAAAAAACTGTCCTCAATGATGTGCCAGTTGAAAATATCTGGAACTGTGATGAGACAAATCTACGAGATGACCCAGGGTCAGGTAAGGTTATTTGTAAAAGAAGACTAAAGTATTTAGAATGCATTATGGAGTCTACAAAATCTTGTACCTCACTAATGCTTTGTGGAAAGGGAACAGCAGACATGTTTCCAATTTATGTGGTCTACAAGTCTGAATGAACACTTGTGGTCTATGTGGCCAGAGGGTGGACCTGTGGGATGTAGGTATAATAGAACCAAAAGTGGTTGGTTTGATATGGGATCTTTGAAGATTGCTTTATCTCAACCCTGCTTCCTCAATTGAAAAAGCTGCCTGGAGTCAAGGTTGTGATAGGAGATAATTTAACCAGAAGTTTTAAAAGCGTGTGAGGAAAACAGTAAGTTTGTGTGCCTACCCACAAACTCTAATCACCTTATCCAGCCGTTGGATGTTGCCTACTATGGTTCTATGAAAAGAGTGGCGTAAAATATTGACTTTGTGAAAAGAAAAAGACAAGCCATGACAAACTTGCCCTCAACAGCTGGTTGATTATTTGTATGCAGACAAGAAGAAAAATAGATATCTGGGTTCAAAAAAACAGGTATCATAACTCTTGACAGAACCAAAGTTCTGGAGCGCTGCCTCAAAGGGACGTAAGCAGTCTTCTAAAAAATCTGATAGGAGAGTTTCTTGCAAAACATTGCAGAAAAAATGCAGGATTTGACCAAAAAAGGGTCTAGTAAGAAACAAAAATTGGATGTGCCAGCTGGTAAAAGTCTCTTCAAAATTGTTTGATAAATTGAGCGCAGATGACATGGACATGGAAGGAGTACCAACATCTATGCTTAAGCTGAAAAGAGCGCATCCATGTAGAAATCGAACACCAGAAATTGAATCTGAACACTCCAGTTCTTACAGCCTCCATGACTGCAGTTGTTAATGGCTCCAACTTTTATGAAAGTGAATCTGAAGATTTTGGTAGCAATGGGTGTAGAAAAGATCTGCAAAGAACCAGAATCTTTAAAAGTAATTTAGAAGGTGACTTTGTCATAGTCAAATATGCAGGAAAGCACTATCCTGGTTTGATAAAACTGCCCAGTGGAGAAGAGTCAGGTCCTACAATAGATTGCATGACCAAGACCAAAAAGTCCTAGAAATGGCCTGATAAAAAGGATCTTGTTGACGAATGGGCTGATATCAAGAAAAAATCAACCCTCACAAGTTATTGAAATGAGGACACCAATGTTGCTGAGATGGCTGATGAGTTAGAATGAAAAGTTTGGCATTGACAAAAATGATAAGAACAAAGAACAAATTTTGAGATATTGTTTCTCATATTTTTCATATCTAGAATTAGTTTATTGTGTTTCAATATAATAAAAACATTTTTTTTTTGCTTATTTTCAATGTCAATTTATTAGCAGATCCTTATGCAAGGGGTACAATAGTCCAACATATGAAATATGTTCAGTTTGTATGAATTCAAAAGCAGGGGCCTAGTAGCCCCTGCTTGGGGCTTAAGAAGTTGAAAAAAGGAAAACGCCTTTTTAAAACAATACAGTTTTGTTTTTTATACAATGTTAATTGGTTAAAACTAAATTTGGACATTGAAAATCATATATTATATTTTTTAGTAATGAAAAGTTAGTGAAAACATGAAAACGTAGTCCTGCTTGACGGTAAATCAAAAAATGTATAGTTGTAAGTTACTTAGATTACTTTCATTTTTTGAGACTGTCATATCTACTCTAAAATTTAAGGAAGAAGAAAAAAGAGTATTTGAATTTTGAACCACATAACATTAACCCTTCCAGAGCTCTTTTTACAGTTAAATCCACAAATGCAGATTTTCTCAGCGAGCTATTTACGGTTACAAACACAACCATATACTGTGCTGAACAAGCCGTATACAGATATATAGACATATACTTTATATAGTAAATTATGCTTTCTGAAATCACCAACAGGTAAAGTACTTCTTCCTTTATAATCAACCATTATAAAGTTTCTACAGTAATAAAAGAGGTAATTAGACTACTATCGATTGTGTGTTATTTGAACATGGTTATGTTGGAAAGTTTATATTTCATTTTGCGAGTGCTACTGTATGCTTTGCTATCTTATGATGTAACAAGTGGTGTTATTGATTGTTTTTTCAATATGTTTGTTGTGATAGTCTCAATTTTGTTTGTAGGTAGGCTATTTAATTTCATATGAGGCTCACCAAGAACGCATGTCTTTGCTAAATGATCTGGAAGTGATGATTCTGAAGATGATAGAGGCAGTGAGATGATAGTGATGGTAGCAGCTGCATTTTATTATCTATTGACAAGCTCAAAAAGCAGCACTAGTGATAATCAACATCCCAACCCCATAGAGGAAGCCTAGTAATGCTTCTGCGGTCGCCCCTCCCCCCTGTTCCGGTAAAGCCCTGATGAGCTTTAACAGGAATCGTCTTTTGCCCTCTAACTTTTAACATCTCATAGTAAAAAGCCAGGCCTTGTTGGGATGCCACCGATCTAAATGCCTTGGTAGAGATTTACATCAGTGATTTTTAAACTCTGCTTTTGCCTTCTCTGTAGGCCTCATCCGGACATCTTGAATGTCTTACAATGTTGCTCTCTGAACTAGCTAACCAAGCTTGCAGAAGCACTAACCCCGTGCCTAGTTCTACTTTTATTGAGCCAGTTTTTAGTAAATTCAAGGCAAATTAACAACAACATACCACCAAAAATGTTATTCGCAACAATGAAATTTAGTCCTAGTTCCCTTAATGAACTCTACTTCAGTTCATACCCTTACTTTAGGTGACAATCAACAGTGTTTATACTGTAGATAATGTTATTCAACAACTAACTACAGCTTGACTTAGTTTTACATAATATACTGTACAAAGCCATTGCATGTGCTGTCTAGTGTTCAAGGTGGGTTTAGTGGTTGTGACCACACTTGCCTGGCGACTTACCAGGCATTCCTAGATACTCTGTTTCCAGATGCTTCGGAGGGTGAAGCAGAGATTGGTGTTAGGGCAGGGGCTTATGCCCTTCCTTGGCATACGGGCTGTGGATCCCGTAGATATAAACCAAGTGGTTTCTCGAAGGGCACTGAAAAAGGCACCAGAGATTGACCAACTTGACCTGGATATATTCTATACCATCTGCTGCCTATCATAAGAGAGCTGCTTGGCAGGCTGTTCACGGGGTACCTTAGCTAGGGCTGCTTCCTGACTTGTTGGAAAGTGGCTTTGGTGAGGGTGCTCTCAAAACCAGGAAAGGATCCTAGTGAGGCCGGCAGTTATTGGCCCAGCAGCCTCTTGCTGGTAATGGGCAAGTTCCTTGAAAGGTTGGTTGTGGAATGGCTCTGGGAAAGCATTGATCTGAACTGTTTTCTAAATTGAGGCCAATATGGCTTCACGAAAGGGGTTGGCACCAAGGTTGCATCTTAAATGCTCTTGCTGAGGTGGAAAGCGCTGACTGTAAATATGTTTTGACAATTTTTATAAACAAAGAGGCAGCATTTCCTTCCTTGTGTTGGAGTTCTGTCCTCTATGAGTTATAATGCTGCAATATTCCTGAGGAATAGCCCTGCAGGCCGTAGTACGTGACTATCTGTCTGATTGTATGGCTCTGTTTAAAGATGCCCACCTAGCTGTGGTAAAATCTGTCACCAGAGGAAGACCGCAGGGTTCTATCCTCGGTCCCCTGCTGTGGAACCTGGTATTTGATGGGTTTCTGGGATTGACATTCCCAGAAGGGGTCAGAGACCTAGGCTTTCACCAATGACTGTCTCCTTTTAGTTTGTGGTAATTCACAACCACAGCTGGAAGATCGAGCGCAAGCGGCCTTGTCAACTGCAGAGGGCTGGATGGACATTCAAAATTTAAAGATTTCTGTGCCCAAGACAAAGTTTGTGTTTCTCAAGCGTGCAGACAAATTATTGTAAGTCGAAATCCCCACATCAAGTATAAAGGCTGTGTAATCAGCTGAGTGAGAGTTCATAAGTACCTAGGTGATTTTTTTTTATGACAAGTTGCTGTTTAGCAACCACATTAGGCAAGTAAAGGCGGATGTCGTCTTAGTGATACACAAACTTTGGAGGATTGCTTGGAAGAACTGTGGGTTGTCTGACCGTCTAGTGTACCGAGGTGTCTTCAAAAGCATGACCTCTTATGTGGCACCCATTTGGGCACATAGGTTGGATATGAATACAGCACTTGTTCAAAATCTAAGAAGTGCCCAGTGCAGACCCTTAATTGTATGCACTTGTGTTTTTAAAACAACCTCATACGAGGATACCATCATATTGGCAAAGGCTTTCTCAATCGATTTAGTGGTGAAAGTTCAGACAGCCATGTGGAGATTGCAAAGAGGCCAGCAGGCCAAGGTATTTGGATGCAATTTTGGGCCAGGCCAGTACCAGAATGGAACGGTGATCACAATGCACTGGATCTAAATTTTGTTCAGTTGCCCATCTACCACCTGCGGAAGAGGCTGCAGAGCCTCGCAATGGAAGCATGGCTGCTGGAATGGGACACCATGACTAAGGGAAGATCTCTGTACAAGTTTATACAGGGGGGGGATGGTATGCCTCAAGTTCATTTTTAAGGGCAATGGATGCCCAGGTGCTCACCAACTATGTTAATTTAAACAAATATGTTTTGGTTCCGCCTGGCAGCTGATGAGCTTTGTATCTGTGGGGAGATCCACTCAAATGAACACCTGATGTTTGACTGCCCTGCTCTTGGGTGGGGGGGGGGCAGAGACCAGGCCACCCTGGAACTTAGAGGTCAAGGGGAAAATTGGCCATTCACAAACGGCGAGAGCCACATTGTCAGACCGGGTGGGAATTCCTTGATGCGGTTGCTATGTTCAACCGACATCAGTAGTTTGCTTAAGGGAATGACTCCTACCGCACTGCTGATGGAAGCTAACCTAGAGATATATGGCTGACCACCAGCCAATTAAGGCTCCAAGCACTTTAATATGGTGGACAGGTACTTGCTGGCATTCAGCGACCTAGGCATGGCAGCGAATTGCTGTCTAGATGAAGTAAATTTTAATTTATGGATGTCATATATTTTTAGCAGATGGGGTGTGCCTACCCATTTTAGTAAATATATGACAAGTGAGCAGTTGGAGCACGTAACCGGTGGTGTATGGCACCACACTTAGTCCACTCATGCTGTTAGATAAGCTCTAGGAGCTATTTAGGACATTGGTTGCTAAACTGTTTCGTGGCTCAGTAGCCATTTGTGGCACAGACATTCGGTCTTATGCATTAGGGCGTCCAAATGGATTGGTGGCGAAAGAAATGCCAAGCAAAAGAAAAAAAAAACTGTACAAATAGATCAGTTAATCTAACTCTGAATGTAAATACTTCTTTATCGTCTTTTAATTCCACAGCAGAAATTATTAATCTTTTTTTAAATAAATAAATGGGTTGACACATCTTTACTTGAATTAAAACATTCATAGTGATATAATAAATATAGGCGAGCATACATTACCTGATATCACAGATTACTTTTTTAAAAAATCAGGAAGCTTATTTTTTTAAAAAAATAAGCCTTTTTTCTGATGTTTTTGGACATGATGAGTTTCTACAAAAATTCTGGAATCTTCATTTCAGTCACGTTGACCGAGGTGTTCCATCTGGTAAGATGTTTCTAATAAAGCCACTATTAGAACATATTCAGAGTAAATGCTAGTTGTTTTATAAAGTTTCCTCATATATTCTTGTAGATGAAAGTACCATCATCTCCTTTAAAGGTAAAATTAGTTTTAAAGTATTTAACAAAAACTAATCCAATCAATTTGGGATAAAAGGTTTTGTAATTTCAGATTGTTGTAACAGGAATATTTATAACTTTATACCATATGTTGGTAAACAAGAACTTTATTTGAAGTTACAGAAGATAACACAAATTGTGAAAGTATTAAGCAACTGTAATAAAAGATAATGTCAATCCCAGACTGATCATGTATACCAGCCCAGAATTGGCCACTGTTTTACATGATATGAATTTTTTCTCAACAGGAACAGTAATGCCTAATAGAAAAAATATGCCAAAAGGCCTCGACAATCTTTTTCCAAAGCAGAAAAAAGGAGATCTTTCCCGAAGGAAATAATTTGATGACATGTTGGAAAGATAAGCAGATTGTTGTAATGGTGAGTACTGCTGCTCACAAAGGAGGAAAAGCTAATGTAGATGATGTAGAAAGCAAGTGGCTGTCAGAAGCTAACCTAGAGATATATGGCTGACCACCAGCCAATTAAAGCTCCAAGCACTTTAATATGGTGGACAGGTACTCATCACCAGCTTAAAATAAATAAATCAGATGTCATCGTTGATTATACCAGACATACCGATACAACTGATCATAATGATCACTAGATAAGTAATTACCAGTTTCCAAAAAGCACTTTCTGCTTGTAAAGTGTTCTGTTTTTTGGTTTGAAAATCAAGGCCTATTAAGTCTTTGTTTTTAGTGACTGGTATCAGCTGATGTTTTTGTTTTAGAGAAATGTAAAAACTGAATTAGAAGTGTTAATGTTTATTAATTGTATTGGCATGGTTACATGGACTGTTTTTCAAGAACATGTTTTTACCATCCAATTGTGGCTCTTATATTGTTTATCACAAATAGTTCTCAGCTATAATGACCTTAAAATGTTTATGATGTTATTATCTCCTAATATTTTTTATATTTATATTTTTTGGGGACTATCTCTTTTTGTCACTGACTAGTAACGGCCTTTCTTTAATATTATTTTTAACGATTAAACTGCATTTACATGAATTTAAATAGGATTGTAATTTTGAATTGTTTATTAATATTGTTTGTTTGAGTGAAAAACTGTGTGGTGTTAAAATGTATACAACTTTGGATCACCAGTTGAATGATGATGTGTTTTATTTTTTCTTCATAATCGCTACCCAATCCCAGACCCTCAGATCTTCTGAAAACACATAGAAAGGTCTTTTTTTGGTTGCTAGATGTCAATATTGTGAATTTATACATATTATACAGGGCAGTATGGAAAAACATAATAGAAGTCAATTCTGCACAAGATATTTAGAAAAGTGTTAATATGAGAACTAATGAAAGAAAAGGTTACAGTCAGAGAAATTGTAAAAAAGAAATGGGGACGTCCAGCTAAAGGATTAATAGACGAAAGGCTTTTGGGGAAAACCACATTTTACAAGCAGGAAATCAAAAGGAAGCAGGTCTGTTATATGTAATAAAAAAAGATATTAACAAGACTTGAGTGCTCAGGGGTACAGAGTAGCTGGACCGAAGGTGCAACCATATCGGAGAGGTATCTGTTGAGAGCCAGACTAAGGAATGATTCCTGAAAGAGGGCAGCAGCTCTTTTGAGTAGTTGTTAGGGGCGTGAGTCAGGACGACTTAAACGGCCGTATCAACATCACTCAGTCCTCTGAGTACTGCGCAGCTGAAAGCAATGGAAAACTACAGCTGCTTTTTTTCCAAGAAAATGTGGCTCTCTGCATTTTCACATAGCAATAATGGAGGCGCCTTCCTTGGTAAAATATTCCGGAGGTAAAATAGTTCCCCGTTCGGATCTCCGGGTGGGGACTACTAAGGAAGGGGTCACCAGAAAATTAAAAAATAACATTCTACGAGTCGGAGCGTGGAATGTTAGAAGCTTAAAAAAGGTTGGTAGGCTAGAAAATTTAAAAAGGGAAATGGGTAGGACAAATGTGGATATAGTAGGAATTAGTGAGGTTCGGTGGGAAGAGGAAGGCGACTTTTGGTCAGGTGATTTTAGAGTAATTAACTCAGCGTCAAATAATGGGCAGGCAGGAGTAGGTTTCGTGATGAACAAGAAGATAGGGAGGAGAGTGGAGTATTTCAAAACGCATAGCGATAGAATCATTGTAATAAGGATAAAATCAAAACCTAAACCGACAACGATTGTTAACGTCTATATGCCTACAAGCGCCCATGATGATGATGAGGTAGAGTGTGTATACGAAGAGATTGATGAAGCAATTAAACACGTAAAAGGAGATGAAAATTTATTAATAGTTGGAGATTGGAATGCAAGCATTGGAGAAGGCAAGGAAGGAAATATAGTGGGTGACTACGGGCTGGGCAAAAGGAATGAAAGAAGTGCACGAAGTATAATTTAGTAATTGCCAACACCCAATTTAAAAATCATAATAGAAGAATATACACTTGGAAAAAGCCAGGCGATACTGCAAGGTATCAGATAGATTATATCATGGTTAAGCAAAGATTTAGAAATCAACTCGTTGACTGCAAAACTTACCCTGGAGCAGACATTGATAGCGACCATAATTTGGTGATAATGAAATGTAGATTGGGGTTTAAAAACCTGAAGAAAAGGTGTCAGATGAATTGGTGGAATTTAGAGAAGCTTGAGGAAGAGGAGGTAAAGAAGATTTTTGAGGAGGACATCGCAAGAGGTCTGAGTAAAAAAGATAAGGTAGAAAATGTAGAAGAAGAATGGGAGAATGTTAAAAAGGAAATTCTTAAATCAGCAGAAGCAAACTTAGGCGGAATAAAGAGAACTGGTAGAAAACCTTGGGTTTCAGACGATATATTGCAGCTGATGGATGAACGTAGAAAATATAAGAATGCTAGTGATGAAGAAAGTAAAAGGAACTATCGGCAATTAAGAAATGCTATAAACAGGAAGTGCAAACTGGTGAAAGAAGAGTGGATTAAAGAAAAGTGTTCAGAAGTGGAAAGAGAAATGAACATTGGTAAAATAGACGGAGCATACAGGAAAGTTAGGGAAAATTTTGGGGTACATAAATTAAAATGTAATAATGTGTTAAACAAAGATGGTACACCAATATATAATACGAAAGGTAAAGTCGATAGATGGGTGGAATATATTGAAGAGTTATACGGAGGAAATGAATTAGAAAATGGTGTTATAGAGGAAGAAGAGGAAGTTGAGGAGGATGAAATGGGAGA
Organism: Lycorma delicatula; assembly: GCF_047948215.1. Classification (NCBI taxonomy): domain Eukaryota; kingdom Metazoa; phylum Arthropoda; class Insecta; order Hemiptera; family Fulgoridae; genus Lycorma; species Lycorma delicatula. The sequence goes on along the minus strand of NC_134459.1, from coordinate 80,027,502 downwards.
AACAATACTGAGATCTGAATTTAAGAGAGCATTAAAAGATTTAAATGGCAGAAAGGCTCCTGGAATAGACGGAATACCTGTAGAATTACTGCGCAGTGCAGGTGAGGAAGCGATTGATAGATTATACAAACTGGTGTGTAATATTTATGAAAATGGGGAATTTCCATCAGACTTCAAAAAAAGTGTTATAGTTATGATACCAAAGAAAGCAGGGGCAGATAAATGTGAAGAATACAGAACAATTAGTTTAACTAGTCATGCATCAAAAATCTTAACTAGAATTTTATACAGAAGAATTGAGAGGAGAGTGGAAGAAGTGTTAGGAGAAGACCAATTTGGTTTCAGGAAAAGTATAGGGACAAGGGAAGCAATTTTAGGCCTCAGATTAATAGTAGAAGGAAGATTAAAGAAAAACAAACCAACATACTTGGCGTTTATAGACCTAGAAAAGGCTTTCGATAACGTAGACTGGAATAAAATGTTCAGCATTTTAAAAAAATTAGGGTTCAAATACAGAGATAGAAGAACATAAGAAAGAAGCCCTAATAAGAAAGGGAGTCCGACAAGGATGTTCCCTATCTCCGTTACTTTTTAATCTTTACATGGAACTAGCAGTTAATGATGTTAAAGAACAATTTAGATTCGGAGTAACAGTACAAGGTGAAAAGATAAAGATGCTACGATTTGCTGATGATATAGTAATTCTAGCCGAGAGTAAAAAGGATTTAGAAGAAACAATGAACGGCATAGATGAAGTCCTACGCAAAAACTATCGCATGAAAATAAACAAGAACAAAACAAAAGTAATGAAATGTAGTAGAAATAACAAAGATGGACCGCTGAATGTGAAAATAGGAGGAGAAAAGATTATGGAGGTAGAAGAATTTTGTTATTTGGGAAGTAAAATTACTAAAGATGGACGAAGCAGGAGCGATATAAAATGCCGAATAGCACAAGCTAAACGAGCCTTCAGTAAGAAATATAATTTGTTTACATCAAAAATGAATTTAAATGTCAGGAAAAGATTTTTGAAAGTGTATGTTTGGAGTGTCGCTTTATATGGAAGTGAAACTTGGACAATCGGAGTATCTGAGAAGAAAAGATTAGAAGCTTTTGAAATGTGGTGCTATAGGAGAATGTTAAAAATCAGATGGGTGGATAAAGTGACAAATGAAGAGGTATTGCGGCAAATAGATGAAGAAAGTAGCATTTGGAAAAATATAGTTAAAAGAAGAAACAGACTTATAGGCCACATACTAAGGCATCCTGGAATAGTCGCTTTAATATTGGAAGGACAGGTAGAAGGGAAAAATTGTGTAGGCAGGCCACGTTTGGAGTATGTAAAACAAATTGTTGGGGATGTAGGATGTAGAGGGTATACTGAAATGAAACGACTAGCACTAGATAGGGAATCTTGGAGAGCTGCATCAAACCAGTCAAATGACTGAAGACAAAAAAAAAAAAAATTAACAAGACTATTATTGTAAGTTGTGTACAGCTCATTCGTTCCTTCATCCAGATAAAATATATAACATATATATATATAATAACCACTACATATTACTAATGTAAATATTTTTATAAAATACCACTATTTTGGACACTGAAATTAAATGAGTCTTAGTGAAATTAACATTTGTGTTCATTAAATAAAATAAGAACACATAGTATGTTTTATAGTGTGATGTAAAGTCAACACACCAGGAAAACTAATTGTACACATTGGTAAGTACATATGAAAAACACAAAATTAAAGGGCTAATTTATTTTATTAGATTTAACTGCATGCAGCAAGATAAATGAACATAAAAACATTACATATTTGAAGATTGCATTTATTTAGTTAGATTAGGTATTTAAAATTAAAATCCAAAATATTTTAATTACATTTTTATGAATAATGTGAGTCCAATTAATTTTTTTTTAACACTTGAAAAAATACACTCTACATGACAAACACCACTATGCTGCATAGCTTGGTAAGAAATAATGCCCATATCTTTAGGTATCTTTACGCTAAATTTTCATTACATTAGGTTGCTTACATTTCATGTTATGAAGCATGAAAAGCAAGCTTTTCCTTAAATTGTTCTCTTCAAAAGTTGCCACTTTGCAGTTATGACACTTGTTTATTGATAGACAATATTAGCGAAATGTGTTCACATTGCAGCAATTTCTGTTTAACCACTGTAAACGAGCCATGCTTACTATTTTGGAATAAAATAGCTGTACTAATTAAAGAGAAGAATAACCATACTAATTAAAATGAACATAAAAATATTTATTCTAAAATGTAATTATTATTTATGGGTTACATACAGTCCTTTTATTTCTGCAGTTCTTTCTTCAACATGATAGACTCCATATTTGTAAGGAAGGCAGAATCATCTTTAGTTTCTTCTCGTGAAATGAAATCTAAAAAGATACTTAACAACACTTTTGGTTCTAATTCACCAACTTCAGTATAAACATTTATTCCCTTTGAAATCAACCACGGACCATATCCAGGTGACCACTGCCTGTAAAAACAATTAAAATTCTACCTTTAAGCCGTATTTCAAATATTACTTCACGATAAGTAATTCAGCAACCACTTATTCTGTCATATCAAAACTAAAGCATGTACGATCAATTTTTATTAATATTTAATCTGGTAATCTATTTTAATCTGGTTAACTGGACTTTACTCTGACAACTGGTGACTTAAATGATAATGAATATATTTCAGGGAGATGGCTGTTGCAATTTTTTTTACTAATAAATATGAACGAGGAAAAAGAGACAAAGGCCCATCTAATTATTATTTTCAATTTTGAAATGTATGACACAATTTAAAAAAAGCTGACAACATAGTTGTTTCTGATGCATGGCTTACAAGTACACACACAACTTAATTTAAAATATTTATCATTTTGTTTAAATATAATATTTTTTTGTTTATTCAATCAATGATTCTAACTAAAGCATGCACATACTGTATTTAATTCGCGCGGGTGTGGCGGTACTAGCAGCGACTGTAGGCACTGACTAAACTAATGTAATTTCACAACTTACATAGAACAAATTCTGCTTGTACGGTTGGCAGACTGGTGTTGCTGTGACGCTTAAAGCACCAGGTACCAAGTCAACTGGGCGATCAAGTTCAAGACTCAGCCAGAGTGAGATATTTTTTTACACTTTAAATATTTGATTCATTATTTCTCCTCTCCTCTTTTTTACATAATTTGATAGCTACATTATATCTTCATACAAAAATTTGTTATATTAACTCAATTATTAATTGTACTTAAAAACTAGGAACATTATTAAAGTTTTTAATATATCTAGTTCTGACACAATTTGATGTTACAGTTTCTTTTAAAGATGAAAAAAATTAGATACTCCCAAGAAAAAAATCTTATGGGTGTAATTATCACATTATTTTGATTGTATTAAATGAATAAAAAAAAGATTATATATATATAAAGGCACTGACTGTGCTGCCTATGACAAAAGTAAATGAAACAATACTCATACTTATTACTTACAGTAACAATTAAATCCAACCTATGTCAATAAACCTTGATAACATCAGAATTGCATAACAGAAGTTTTGATATTTTAATACTCCAAAATACCAAACAAAATTTTCTTACAACAATTTTCTGAAATTTTCAACATTTTGAAAACATCTTAATTAATGATATTTTGAACAAGCATCAAATATTGTTGTGAATTAGGTATGTGGACGATATTGGTCATATACAATCCAACTACAAATGATGAACATATGACCATTTTAAGTATAATTAATAACTATAATAATGACTTAAAATTCTTGTTTGAAATAGAAATTAACAGGAAAATACAATTTTTAGACTATGAAATTGAAATAAATGGAAATAACATATAGGAAACCGACCACCATACATCATACCACTAACATGAAGAATGTAATCATTTGTGGTCATAAAAAATTGGTACGTATAAAAATTAAATTTTTTGAGCATTGCAATATACAAAAAATTACCCAGATAACTCAAAAACAAAATAAATATGATAAAAAAAATAGCAGTTTCCAATTGCTTTGATAACAAATTGTTGAAAGAATTTATAAAAAACAAACAACCAAACATCAAAACAGTTCTACAACTTTACAACAGAATAATAATAAAGAATTTACTAATAACTATTTCTTGCAATACAGATTATATGTATACATATAATAACGAATAAGATCATAAAGATTATTGATGTTTACCATAAAGATAAACATAAGAAAACAAACAAACCTAATAACCATGTTTTAAAATATATAAGGTATAATAATACTAATAGAGAAAATTTTAGTGGAATAAAGAAGATTAAATGTAATTGCATAAACAATGGTAAAACCAACAGATCTTTAAAAAAAAAAGGTTCGCAGTCATTTATAATGCACACAAGAACAAGAAGAGCTTTCTAATACAGCTGACCATCTGCTACAACATAAACATACTATTACCGATTTTGAACACAACTTAGAAATTTTAGAAACATGCAAAAACAATAAAAAAACGAACATCTTAAAAAAATACATTTATAATTTCAAACAAGTAAAATGATCAACCAACAAGTAACTTTTGAAGACAATATTTTGATTAAAGACACAATAAATAACTATTCACATAACATAATCGGCTGGATTCACATCCAGCTGATTTTTGTGCTTATTACTCAAAAAGTCAATTATATTTACATTTGTTCATTTAATCATAACAGCAAGTTATGCGAGTGGTTCGCAAAAATACTTTTGGAGGTTTAATAAATCAATTCTTTAACTGTGTTCTGGTGTTAATTTAATTTGTTCAATTTATAATATTATAACAATTATAACAATTAACAATTAACAATTATAACAATTAACAATTAACACAATTATTATAACAATTAACATTTATTATAAATTGGTTAATATGTTCATTAAGTATTTGAATTTTCAAAAAATATAAAAGAATACATATCTGTATAGAGATGACATATCATGTCAGCTTAAAGAAATAAACATTCGACATTACCTTTTTCTAAAAGCCATCATTTGATAAATTTTGTATAAATTAAAGTTGTAAAGTTCTTTATTTCATTGGGCATAGTGCTGCAAAGTCGAGGAGCTATGTAAAGGTAAACCTACGAAATATCTCTTTATTTGGTCTTGGTGGTTTGAAGTTCCTAAGTGATCATAGGCTGTGTACTCACCAACAGTAATTTTGTTGTTTTTGTCCACTTTTGACAAAAAAGATTTAAGACCTCGTAAAAATATAGGTATCATAAGGGTATTAAGTCCCAATGTTGAAAAATCTCTAACGAATATGCAAGACAAGGTTTCTTAGAGAATGTCTTGATTATATTATATTTTTTTCCCACGATCAAGGGATGCATTTTGCATGATAAGCACCACCCCATATCATTAAGCCACACAATCTGCTTTCAGTTAAAGTGTAGTACAGAGATTTTATTACAAAATCAGGGCAACATTACAAATCTCAAGATACTGAGGGTGACCTTCCTCTACAGCCTCACCTCCTTGACCTTTTAAGCTGAAAATTTAATGGCATCAATGCTCCACATACAGAAGTAATCTGGCAAAGTTTGGTCAAAATTAGTCCAGTAGTTCTGGAGATATAAGGTGATTTAGAGGCCAATACTGAACACATATGCACATACAAACAATAACATCTGTAAAATTTTCATCCAGTTTTTTGGGTTCCTTAGGTGTCAAAATGTCAAGATCCAGTAAAAACTGCATATGCCCAAACTGGACTGATTTATAATACTTTCCCTTCAACAGCTATAGTGCTATATATATGGGAAAGCAAAAAAAAATTGGTTAGGAAGTTAGTTCACTGTTTGTGAAAATCCCCATAAACAATGGCTGATACTTACAAAAAACTTTTCAACTGACGTTTACCAAATCAATAGAAATACCAGATAATGTAAATAGTTCCTTAATCACATCAAAATTCACAAAAATCACTCTTTAATGACAAATATAAAAAAAATTAAAAGGTAAGGACCTCGCAATCCAAAACATGCAGACAGGTACATAATCAAATTATGTGAAAGCCTAAAACTGACAATCACATTGCTGGTATTCACAATTCTTCTCCCCATACTATACAAATGTTCTAGCTTTCTGAACCAGATTACACAATATTCCATTTTCACAAAAGTTTTGCCAGGATGAATTATATAGAATAAGAAGGTACGTAGGTGAAGCAAATGGATAAAACAGAAAACTGTTAGAAAAACCAACATAAATTTAAGAACAAGGTAAAAAATAACATGTTTGTAATGCTCACTTATATTAACAATCATAATGAGAAAAATTGATTTTTACAGATTTTTACAACATAAAGAATGTATTAAAGCACTTTATTCAATTATAGAATTAACCCTGACAAATCACCTAATTAAAACAAGTCATATATGCACAAATATCAGTAACAACAAGAAAATCTGACATAAATAGTAAAGATCATAACTAGACACTAAAAATATAAAAACAACATTCTAAATAATTGAATATAATTTAAATCATAATCTTTGGTCATAAATAATAAGAACTATCTTTAAAAAAATCTTATTATTTACTTTTAAAAAAATGTATTATTTTGATTCTTAGAAAGGTAGGTTTACCTAATTCAAACTTCAGTAGTACCACTATGGTCAAGAGTCCCAATGGTGCTCTCTGAAGGAGTTTTACCTTAAAGAAAAAGGTATTATATAGGTATATAAGGTTTTCACCTTAAAATGAACTATGCTGCAGTCAATTTTTAAAACTTTTATATAAATTACTAACCAAAGTTTTCTGTTAAAGACAATTTAAATTGCTATAAAAGATGTGGACCAAGAAATTTATTATTTACAAACTTGTTTTTAATAATTCCTCATTTAAGATCACCTGTTTCTTTGAATCCATCTAAATTAAATATTTTAACTTCTATTTTGGCAAATATGATGAAAAATGATCTAATAAAAATAAAATGAAAGTATCTCATTTGGAAAACCATAGGCAGACGCCTTGGTAGTTTAAAAATAATAAGATGCAGAGAGAAGTTAAATGTCTAGAATTTGTCATTTAGGAGGCAAAATCCAGATATACAAGTACACATATTTTCTTTTTGCTAGCTGTGTAAAGTATATAAGCAGATGAATAACTTTTATATCTAAGTATCAATGTATGTTGAAAATTACTGTAGAAAAAATGTAAAAAAAAGTTCTTCTCAGACAGAACCAGAGAACCAATTTACCTTGATGCAAGAGCTTTGTGATTACATGCTCAATTGTAAAATTAATCAACCAAATTGTGTCCCATAAATTTAGTAGATAGATAATTTGTGTTTTAGATAATCTATGAGTAGGTATGCAGGCACCTAAAAATTCTTGCTGCAAACTGTAAAATTTCTTAGCTTTATCACAATACACACATAATTAGCAACAATAACAACTAAATACTGTACATGGAATATACTTAATAAAAAGAATACCTTCATCAGTTACTAACATTTTACACATAACAGATGGAAATTCCAAAGTGATCTAAATATTATGAATTAGGGGATCACAAATCAGAAATTAATTGTTTTATACAATAAAACAATAATTTATAATTGTTTTTCTATAATAATTATTATTTTCACCACTTTTATAATATGATTTAATACAAAGAAAAGGCTTTATATAAATAATCAGAAAGAAGCCCTTGGTTGTAGATATTAAAATACTGCAGGACTTTTTAAATAAGTTTTATCAATACTATTTAAACACACCTGCAATATAAGAAAAATAAAAAGTCAATCTATTCATGTTGATTCCTTTGAGGATAATAAATCATACATTAATTTAAGGTTAAAACCTATCTGGGTCTTATAGTTTCTTATGCCATTCACATATGAATCATAATAAATATTCATTGAGGACTAAGGATTAAAATACATCATGTGAGAGATATATATGAATGATGAAGAAAAATAGAATTAGTGAAGTCAGTACCAACTATCCTGAATGGTTCTTCTACCCCCAGTATAAACCTAATCATGATTTTCTTCATCTTTTCATCATTCTCTCAACTATTCCTTATCTGCATTTAAACCTTCACATAACCACCAATTTTAATCTAAATTTTCAGTGTGCAACTGCCAGTGCATAAAAATCTTGTAAAAATAGATCAACTAGAGGACAGCCTAAATAAATGTTATGTCTGTAGGGACAAGTCATAAATTCCAAGAAACATTTAGCAAATGTTTAATTGAATGTCTAATAAAGGGATGTTTCACTATAACTACACTGTGTAATATAAAAAGTTTAATTTTACTTACTCAATACAAGGAATAATTCTATTTTTACGAGCTGAACATAATTGTCTAAGAAAGAACTGGAAAATAGGTAAGTGCACATCAAAATTGTTTGAATACAAATCTCTACGAGGTGTTAATTTAATAACATATAGAAAATTACCATCTTCTTTCATAATCTAAACAAAACAAAATGTATGTATTATTAAATCAACATTAAAAGATTAGCAGCTGATACTAATTAATCACTGGTGGTTAGCACAGACTACCACCAGCAATGGACATAAACTAAACATTTAAAAAGTTTTAATACAATTTACTTTTGGGTGAAGTATAGAAAAGTGTAACTTTAAATGTGCTTAAAAAAAAATTACTTTTTAATTTTTTTTTATTTGTTGCCGAATGGCTTCAACGGCATGTCATAAACTAAACATTTAAAAAGTTTTAATACAATTTACTTTTGGGTGAAGTATAGAAAAGTGTAACTTTAAATGTGCTTAAAAAAAAATTACTTTTTAATTTTTTTTTATTTGTCGCCGAATAGCTTCAACGGCATGTAGCATCTACCTTATGGTAGCCCTGAAAAGGGCCGATTTTGTTGTCAATTGGTTTTGACAACTTGTTGTAATTAATAACCACCTTATGGTACCCCTGAGAAGGGCTGTTGTTGAATAGCTTTGACAGCTCGTAATTCATAACCTTGTGGTGGCTCTGAAAAGGGCCGTTTTTGCATTAGCTCTGAGAAGAGCTGTTGGGTCCAGAAGCTGGTCTCCAGTGAAGTTGAGGAGTTGCTGCTCGTCTATTAAAGTCAGACCGGGCTTCTCCTACAGCGTCCCCACTACAGTGTGGCAGTGGTGGCCCCCAGAGCCTCGCAGTGTCAGGTCGACGTTGGTTGTCCTTTGCCGGCATGACCGAGCGGTTCTCCCTGAGCGATCCCCCTGAGTTGGAGACATGTACCTTTAGCCGGGTGCCTTTCTGGTCAATATCATAAACTTGCTCTATTCGTTGAAGGACAATGTGCAGGCCTTCCTGTGGAGCCTCAAATCCTGCATCTTGACCATCACAAGCAGGGCCAGCATGCTGTCTGATGAACACTTGATCATCTACCTTGAATGTCGGTTGCTCTTCTCTGTTGCTGGTGAACCTTTTGAAGTGAAAACTCCTTTAGGCGCATTGTGGCAGAATGTTCTGTACATACAAATTACATGGGAACATGGGGAAAAATTGCTGACTCGTAATCAAAATCTGTAACGTAACGCAAGACGCTAAGCATATATAAATTGGTTAGTTCTCACAACATACAACAGATGGCGCTGATATGAGACCGCGTGCTTTAAAATAGTTTAATTTAGGTTTTTTAAAATTGTTGATTTTAGCTAATTTAGAGATGAAATAATTTTTAACAATTAAAAATTAGTTTGAATTGATAAAATACTTATTTTTAGCATTAATAATTTATTTTAATTAAATAAATACCTACTTAATAATTTTTAACTCTATTCAAATAATCTCACATTAATCAACGCCATCTCTTACATTTTAAGAGAACTAACCAAGACCAGTGCTTTAAATTTAACAAATTAATACATAATAAAAATTTCCTTAGTATACATTTAATTCATGTAGAATTGCGCATGTAAAATATTATAATAGATTATAGTATATATATTCTTACCGAGCTTTATAATAATTTAAAAAAAATATTTTATTAAGATCAGTTATGGAGGAAAATGAAGATAGATGTTATAGTTCAATAAACAGCTGCAAAAGAGGTACTGACGATGAAAGTGAAGATGAAAATTTGACTTATAAAATACTCAAAAAAGGAAAACATGAAGAGAATGACAGTAATAATGAAGAAAATTATGAAAAAAATAGTGACAAAGTAATGGCTAAAAATGAACATTCAAAAGAATTAAGACGATTACATAACCAGCAGTATAGAGAAATGCATGACAGAACATTTTCTCAAAAAAATGAACAATCTAATGATTTAACAAGATTGAGTGTTCAGCGATATAGAGAAAGGCAAAAGAGCAATTCTTCACAATCAGAAATGTCTGATGAAAAAAAAAAAACATGAAAAAGAATTAACAAAATTACATGTATGTAAACATAGAGATAAAAAAATTCTGACACAACGCGCCTAAAGAAGTTTTCACTTCAAAAATAAATTCAGTTAATTCTGAAATTAATTAACTGTTCGCTTTTGTTTATTATGAAATGCTTAAACATTATTTATTTTGACAGTAGACCTCTCTTTAACTGTCTCCCAATGAGCAGTTCGCTCAATAAGAATAAGTCTCTCCATCGAGAGCTGAGAGTTGCCACCCTTCTGTATCCCAATAAAGAAGCAACTGTTCTATCAAGTAATGAAAAGCGCAGTGGCTAACCCAATCATTCATGAAAGAAGATTTAAATGAGAGGTTAAGGGAATCACATCAACCCACAGGAATGCCACTGAAGTTTGGCTTCTTGCTCAGGACTGTAAATAAGTAAATTACTGGATTATAAGCTAATAAGATGGAGCAATAATTTTCTCAAATTTTGAGTTGCTCCTTCAATTCTATTCAGAATTTTCATACAATAGTAATAAATTGAAAATATAATGAATGAATGAACAGAAAAAATTGATCAGATCACATATAGTAATCTGATCACACTGGTGTAATATCACCATTTGTATTAAGATATACTCAGATTATAAAGCTAGCAGCTTTATAATAGTAGTAGCTAAACAAACTTATTCAAACACATTTTTCCTCCATTGAAATATAATCTAGTGTTACATATTTACATCTACAGAATACATCAAACTTAAAAAAAATACTCTAAAAATATTATGAAATATTTCTTAATTTCTATTTTCAATAAAATATCTATTTTTAAAAATGAAAAAATTTAATTACTATCAAAAAATTCCAGGTATTTTACCTTATAATGTTGTCAGAGGTATGAAGGGCAAATTAATTTATCTACCTGAACAGCATAATGATCTTAATTTATATTTGAAATTAAGTAATTTACTTCCATCCCTTTACAATATTACCTTCTTCTGAGTAGGTGAGAGAGAAACGTTCATTTTTATCCCAGGTAAAACTGCTGTGCATGGCACTTTTGTCATTATCTGAGAATCAAATATCACTTGAAAGAGAACAGAGTTTGGCTGGTAAACTCTGTAATCTGGATACCCTTTGCTAGTCAATGCCTGAATAAAAAACAAAAGTTTCAATTTATATCATATATACTACACAACAGGGGGCAGCAAACTTTGTTTATGTATAACATTATAGTTAGCCTGGATTTTGGGTTGGGAGATGTCTCCTTGTTTACAGCCTTTAAATTTTCACATACAAGAAAATAGTACAAAGGTGTTGGGAATGTGAAAGCAAGTACATTCAGACACAGATGCATACAAAAAAAAACTCACGTAGTTGGGAGTTTATGAATGTCCATAAGCTGTATATGCCTATGTTTTTATAGATGTAAGAATTATATCTATAATATCTAATAGCCGTTTATTAATTTAAAGTTGGAAATGGCTTAATTTCTATGCAACGTACATCCAATGATGTGTATTTTCTGATTTGTATTTTTTTGCCTTAGATGTTACACTACAAGTCCGTTAATAAACATTAAAGTAAGTGAAATAAATTCATGGAGAGCAATACAGTAAATGGAAGTAAATATACAAACTACTGTGATTTTTTGTACATGCATGTACCATCTTCATTTACACACGCATCTAAATGTAATTCCAATACACGATTCATCACTTTCAACAGATTTTAAGAAATCTCTGTCATTTTTTATGCACTCAAGCATCTAAACTTTAGGTCTCTTTTTATCATCCTAGTTAGTTAGTATTTTGTGACTAACATATATGAATTTTAAATTCTATTAATGTAAATCACCTAGTACAGAATATTGAGACAAGACACATCTTACCATGAAAGTATTTTTGCAGGGTCCCACATCCTCAGTCATGATTGAAATATTTAATTAAACTGCATATTAAATAGATGTTAAAATTAAAAATATTTTTAGAAAAATATCTACATGGTGTAATGTATTTTATATTAGGTGATATTTTTTTAATAAATTTTACTTTTTGTTGTTTTTATTAATTTCCAACATTTCTAATTAATTTGTGTTATATTAGCCATATGTAATTTATTATTTTTGTAATTTCTATAATGTTCAAGAAATCTAGTTTTAAAGGATCTATTTGTTTATGTATGTGTTTTCACTTTTATTATAAACTGGTAATAAGGTAGTTATTTTCTTATTGTGTTTTGATACATATTATTAATTACAATAGCATCATATTTTCACCTACTACATGTTTCAGGATGTTTATTTCATTATTTAACTTTTCTCTGTTATTATGTGCATAATGGATTGCTCTATTAATCATATTTGCATCTGTTAATTTTATGAGACCAAGGATGATTTGATTTTTTATGATTTCATATATTATTAGAAATAGGTTTTCTGCGTATGATACATAAATTCCTCACCAGAGGATTTACAATAACATTAAGTATGTTTTTTTTATAAAAGTGAGTAAAGATGAAATATGAAGTAAATTCATTGATCAACCTTAATCAAACTATTAAACTTCTTGTTCTAGTCATATTCTTATGCAGAGGCATTTCCAATTATTTAAATGTAGAAGGCAAAGAATGATATCACACAGAATCTTAGTTGTTTATTTTTCCAGCCATGTATGTATCAATTTTGTGTACATACAAGTAATATTAGTATTTATTTAAAATTAAGGTTTTTTTCATAAAGCAGGGTTGCTTTAAAGAAGATGTGGTATCTAGTGTACATAGTAAATAAATTCAACATTTTTGAATGCAACAAATTAATTATTGATGGCCTAACTTACAATATAGAATACTAAACAAAAATTGTTAACATCAATGGAAACCTTTGAGTTAAATTTTATTCCTGGCACTTTGCAACAAATCAATGAGAACAGTGGTAAGAAGTTTGGAGACACGGTTATGGTAAAGGTGATACATCAAAGATTACATAATGTGCTGAAGCGATCTAAACTATAGCTGCAAAGGTGTAATGGAATTAAATAAATGAACCTGGATTCAAAATGACATTCTTTCATTTTACAGTAAAAAAAAAAGAAACATGTCAAGTGAATGTAATAAAAATAAATAACTAACTTCTTTCAATTAAAATAGTAAATTTAAATATTTAAAAAAATATAATTTTTTTTGTTGAATGATGGATTTGACATACAGTACAGGTGCTTTTTATATACTATACTGTTATCATTCTACACTAGCATAGCTTGAATTGATATTTTTATTGAACAACAGTAAATTGTGAATTTTCATGTACTGCAATGTACTTAAACTTGCATATATTGTACACCTAATGAGACCTGGTGGCTAATTCTTAATTTTCATTTACTTGTAGAATGTAATGCAAAAATAAGTGATACAGATTAAAATCTGCTATTAACAGCAATGGTAAGAGAATGATCGTCAAGTCCCTATACATTATAGATACCTCTCAATAGTAGACAAATTTCTGGTTCCAAAAATATATTCTAATTAGAGGTTTCATTGAATTTGATCTGTATCAAGTTTAATTAGTATGTTGTTTTTGCAAATTAAGACTATAATCTGTATATATTCCAGCATATGAAAATATGTTAAATTTGGAAGTTGTAGTTAAATTTTCTTATGTGGGTTCTTTTCTACAAAGTAAATGTGACATTTAATAAAAAATTAATCAGAATCAGCAAGCGTTAAATCTGAAAATAGTCACGTAAGGATTTAACAAAGAAATTATCTTTCTTAGTATTAATTATATTTCGATTTAGGTTTAAATTACACAAAATATCTTTAAAGCATTTTATTTTGGGATTGACTTTGAAATAAATTTACTCTTCTCAACATATATATACAGTATTCCAAATTGCACCTCAATTTCTCAAAGATGAATCTTATAGGCAAAAATAATTAAAAAAAAAATTCATATAAACATAGGTCAGAGAATGGTCTGTTAGCAAGTTTCAGTTTGTGAAACATTCAGCTCTTGCTTTCTGCTTCCTCTGTGAAATTAAACTGTACTAAAATTCTTGGGGTACAAATCAAGGGACAAATTTGATGCTTCCTTATAGTTTTTGATGTAAAAAAATTGAATAAAACTTGTCCCAGCTGTATCTCACTTAGGTTCTAATTAACACGGGGCAAAACATAAAAACCTTTTGTCAGAAAATATACTTTTTTAGGTTTGGAATAAAATAACTTTATTAACTTACCGATAAACAAATAAATATTTCTGGTTAATTTTGTAGAAAATCTAATTCAAAGAAAATTGATGTAAATAACGTCTATTAAAATTAAACATAGATTTGAAAAGTTCAACTTTAATTAGAAACAAAACGCACAAACTGGATTGGAAAAGTGATATGATTTTAAACAGAATAATTTACATACAAATGATAAAAATCAACAAAACATTCACAATCAGCATCGAATCATGGTTCAAGCATACCTGTTTCTCCAACTCTCCAAAGCCTCAAATATTTTACAATCCAGTACTCTTCAATCTAGACAATTTTCCTGGTATTCATGCACAGCAGCCAATCCATTTTAACATGTCCATCAACTCTCCAAATAAAAAAAAATTTGTGGTATCACTTTCCACTGTGAATAACTGACTGAACAATAACAGTGCGCTCAAATGAATATTCAAATGCTAGATACTAAACTTAATTGTTGATCAGCTGTTATTGCCAACCTATAAAAAATAAAAATTTTACAAATTTTATATTTATTTTTATAATTTTTAGCGTTTGTATGTAAACTGTTCTGTTTAATATCATATCACTTTTCTGATCCAGTTTTTGTGTTTTGTTTCTAATGAAGTTGAACTTCTCAAATTTGTGTTTAATTTTATGTTATTTACATCAGTTTTCTCAGAATTAAATTCTCTATAAAGTTAAATAGAGTTTTTATTTGTTTATTGGAAACTTAATAAAGTTATTTTATTCCAAACCTAAAAAAGTGTATTTTTTGACAAAACTTTTTCGTGTTTACCTCGTTTTTTTAAACCTACATGAGGTGGAGGTCTGGGTCAACTTTTATTGAATATCTTAGATCAAAAACCATAAGGAAGCACCAAACTTACCCCTTGTTTTGTACCCCAAGAATTTTAGTATGGTTTAATTTCACAGAGAGAACAGAACACAGGGCTAAATGTTTTGCAAGCCAAAACTTGCTAACGAGCCGTCCTCTGACCTATGCTTATATGAACTTTTTTTCTTATTTTTGGTTACAGAATCATCTCCCAAGAGATTAATGTGCAATTTGGAATCACCTGTACGTGCGTGTGTATCTATACTATTATTAAAAGAAGAGTGTATGGGTTTTTTGTTCGGGATAAACAAAAAACACTACCTGATCTATCGCTAATAAATTTTACTCATGTTTCTTAGAGTAACTGAGAAGGTTTTTAAATATATTTCACTTCAAAAAACCAAAATATAAAAACAAATATGTAGCAGTGGAGGTTTGCCAGTTTTAAGCACAAACTTAATGAATTGAATTAATGAACTGTGAACAGGGTTTGAACTGGATGATTTGGAAAAATCGTATGAATATTACATAATAACAAAATTAAATCTATGTTAAATAAAGTAATCTATATTATTATATAAAGAGGAAGAAGGTATTTGTTTGTTCAGGTTAAAAAAAAACTACTTCATCAATTGCAACCAAATTTTTATTCATGTTTATTGGCATAACTGAGAAGATTTTTAGATATATTTCATCTCAAAAAATTTCAAAAAAATAAATAAATAAATGTAGTAGCAGAGATTTGCCGATTTAAGCACAAACTTTAATGAACTGTGAACAGGGCTTGAACTGAACGATTTGAATAAATCAAATTAATGATATTATATAATAACAGAATTAAATTTACATTAAATAAAGTAATCTATACTATTATGTAAAGAGGAAGAGGGTTTTTGTTTGTTCAGGAAAAAAGCTATTACGTCAATTGCAACCAAATTTTTATCCATATTTATTGGCATAACTGAAAAGGTTTTTGATACATTTAATCTAAAAAAAATATATACATATATATCTAATAAACTGTATTAGTGGAAATTTGCTGGTTGAAGCACAAACTTTAATGAATTGTGAACTATGAGTGTCTATCACTATGTGACCTGAGTTTGAACTGAATAATTATGAATAGCTAAAAACCAATTTCTAGATTTTTTAAAATTTAGAGTTTCAATGCTTAAAGTGATTTTTTAATTTTTTTTGAAACCCTGTTATTTTTTAAATTTCTCAGTAACAAATGAGAAAATCAACCTGATTTTTGGCAAGTGTAATCTTCATGTCAATAAATCAATTTCTAAATAAAATGTTTTTAATTTTTATTTTAATAAATTTTTTTTTGTTGAAATTCGACCTTGAAAGTGGATTAAGAAAGGTAACAAAAATTTTGAACAATGATTGCAAATTTTCCCAATCCTGACTGTAATAAGAGAGATATTCAGTAGCTTTGGGCTAGCAAATACGCTTCATATAAATATTTAAAAACTATTTTTGGGTTTTTTAATTCTGATTTTTTTAAGAAGTGCGAAGGTAGTGCGCTCTGGCTCAACCAACCAACACAGCTACTGCTATCATTTGTGCATGTGTGATTGGCGGCACCTGCCTCCGGTTACTTGACTAAAAAATATAAAATAAAAAGATTACCTGCAACGGAAAAGGCAAGTAACCATATAGTGTGGGTGAAGCTGCGACAGGGCGCAGCTTCATTTTATTGCGATTAAAATGGAACACCCTGAAAAAATGTCCAAGGTTATATTGTGACCACATATTTCAATGTAAAATTTTCTGCTCTTTTCATTGACGGGGATCAAAAATAGGTCACTCCGTTTGAAAAACTGTATTAACCTTGAAATAACAGTCAAATCCAAGGTGACAAAGTGTCCTCCTTCAATCTGAGTGACTTTTGTTTAGGTCATTTTTTTGTATTGTGTGTATTTTCTGAGAAAATTGCCTGGGGTGATTAAAATGAAACACTTATACATATTTCTTATTTTTTTTACTTGACAAGAGGGCTGTCCAGAAAGTAACTTATGTTTTGAAATAAAAAATCAACCAAATAAAAAAAAATTATTACATATATTTGTAAATTGTAAATTTTTATCATTTAAATTAAGGCACTTATCATAACAATGCACAAGCTTTTCAATTCCTTATCTGTAGAAATCTGTCGCCTTCGATTTTTGATACCCATCTTGCACAAAACTTGTGATAACCAAGATTCCTTGATACAATTTTGAGCACTGTGATCCTCATCATGAACATTGGTGCGGCCATTTTTAAACTGAATGCACCACTCCACCTTCACTCATTATTCCATCTGCGTACACCTCACAAAGTTGCTGATGAATTTCAATTGGTTTGAGGTTTTTTGAGTAAAAATCTAATCAGTGAAAGTAGCTCACAACTCACGGGCTTTTCTATTGAAGCGCACATTTCAATAATTCAGAACGAACAAGGTAGAAAAATCACAGTTCACATGCTATGACAGCTTGATGCGTACTGAGTGTAGAAAATTTTTGATGCCAAGATGATGGCTCTATCCCCACCCATCTGCACACTAGGCACAAATGTAAGTTTTTTTCTGGACCACCTTCATATAAGGTCTGAGGTGTAAAGTAAGTTATCAATTAAAATGTTATAACTAAGAATTTCCTTACCTTTCCATTCTTTTCTTCAATTTTCTGAATTATTTCATCAGTGGACATCATGAAGAACGTGATGATCAATTTTAAATTTATGATAGTATTTTGCACATCTGACTAATATTTTTGTCATAAATAGTAACAAGCAATCAATAAATTTTAGCAACAATTACTTCTTCCAAGTCTAGCAATTAAATGAATACCTTGCAATTATTCATATTTGGAACTGATAGAGGTAAACATTGCATGTTATTTTAAACACACAATGCAAGTGACAATATTGCTAGAACTGAAGCCTGGTAAACTACATGTGTTATCAGTACCTGTTAGTCATGGTAGCATTGCCAACTATATAAAAATCATCATCTTTTTTTTAATTATAGCCTTGCATCTGTACTTTCTGAATATCCCTTGCACAGAAATGAATTTAAAATCATTGGAACTAATTTTTAATAAGAAGTTTTATTACCTAACACTTTAACCAGAATAAAATATTAATTTAAAAAAAAAAACGAAATGGTTTTAATATATCTGAATACAACTGTAACATCAAATAGTTATTCTTTAATTCAAAGAGATTTTTATACTTACATAATATGATAAAGGATCAATTACTAAAAAAAACTGTGGGCGACCAAACTGAACAAAACCAGTATGTGAAATAATATTTTCTATTATGTTGTAAACAAATTTTTTATCAGGAATTGCACTGACTATCTTCATTGCAGGCTCTGAAAAAATTTCAAAATATTTAAACACAAAATATTATATAACAATCTAGGGCTGATTTTTATCAGTAATTATAATGTCCCATAAAAAAATGGAGAAACTTTCAGGATGTATTCTACTGGTGAAAATAATGAAAAAAGTTCACATAAACATAGGTCTGGAAACACTTTGTTTTCAAGTCACGGCTAGTGAAAGATTTAATCCAGATTTCAGTTCTAATAAAAACAAGCCTTACTGTAATTTTTGGGATCCAAATTAAGGTGTAAAGTTGGTGGTTTCTTATGTAATTTGAGCTGGGAAATAGGACAGAATAGGGCCCAGAACTGTAACTCCAGTAGTTTCTGGAATATCTGATATAAAACACAAATTCTGGTGTCAAAAAAACAAGTTTTTTTTAGGTTTGTAGTACAACAGTTTTGTTAAATGACGAATAAATGTGAAAGATTTAGTAACAAAACTTATAGAGAATTTAATTCTGAGAAAATTAATGTAAATACAGCCAATAAACAATTTTAAAATCTGTTTTCTACTGAAGCAAAAGAGGAAAAAAACAGTAAACAATAACAATAGTAAATAAAAAACAACTTACTTTATGACGATTGTCCTGAAGCCAGTGACATAAATTTAGATATAGCAGAAAGTCTTCGGGTCGGTAATTTTGAATCTTCTGCAAATAGTACACATGGAGGCTTTCTTTATGATGTTCTTGGTGTTCAATAGACTATGAACGCAATGGAAAAGAATCAGTTGTGTATAAAAAGAGAAGGTTTTTGGATTTGGAATCCTTCAGTTGGGGAATTTTATTATGTGCAGTTATTATATTTCTATTAGAATACCCATTCACAAAAATTAAGTCTGCATTTTCAAAGTTTTTAGGTGATTGCTCAAGCATTTTAATTTTTTCAATTTTGAAACAAAAACTATGTAAATACAATACAGAAATTTCAATTGTTGATCAATTATTAACTCAGCTGACTTACAAAATACATAATTTCTCAATTTATTTTTTCAAGACTATTGCTAATCTCTTGTGGTGGAGTAGTAGCATCTTGGTCTTTCAGCTAGGGATCCCAGGTTTAAATCCTGGTTAGGTATGGCATTTTTCACATGCTACAATATTTCATTTCCATATTCCCACGTACAACCTTCACAGCTTATTAGGTGAATTAATGAATCTATCGATTTCTAATATTGGCTTTAATTTTCTTGAGAAAGAAGTAATTAAACTATCATCTAATATCACTTTTTTAAATATATTTGTAATAACTGCTACTTATTTTTAATTTATTTTACTTCTAAATATTTTGCTAACCTGCTGGGTTAGTCTAGTAGTTAAACTAGTCATTGGAAAATCAGCTGATTTTTGAAGTTGAGACTTCTAAAGTTCGAGTCCTTTTAAAGGCAGTTGCTTTTATATGAATTTTAATTGCAGACTATTGATACTGGTATTCTTTGGTTGTAGGGCTTCAAAACCACATGTCTCAGGGGTGGTCGATCTGAATCTATCCAGACTACATTTTTACTGGTACATTTACACTTACATTGCAACACATCTGCGGCTACATCAAGCTTGGCAAGCCAGTAGCAGTAATTGCATTTTCCATATACATACATCTAGGTCCAGCAGTAGTTGGAAAACTGGTTGGAGAAAACAACAAACTTCTAGATACTTTATTAAATTTAAATGATTCTTATTTTGGTTTAAAAATTATAATAAAGAATTTTTCTGTAACATTTGGTCTGTAAAATTTTGTTTTACTAAAATTCAAATTTCTTAATCTCTTCTTCATGTTCAGTCGATATTACATATTTTTTATCAGAATTAGATCTGTACAATTTTTTTTTTGCAAAATTTTATTTGTTTAATAAGAATTTAATGATTTTAATAATTATGATTATACATCAAACCTAAAAAATTATGTTTTGTGACAAGAATTTTTTTTGTTTTATAATAAATTTGTAAAATCTTACAACAGATAAAATTTCTGAGACCTGTTTTTTTCTTTTTTTTTCTTTACAGAACATATTCTGAAATTTTTTCAGTTTCTTAGTGAGACAATGGTATAAGTACTATGAGTAAAAATTAATGAAACAAATAATATCAATGAAACAAACACTAAAATTCAAAATTGAGGAAGAAAGGAACTCTCAGTTAGTTGTTCACTTAATGCTACTATAATTGGCAATTTATTCAATATTATTTTTATTGCTAAAAATATGTACTGGTACTATAAACCCCCTTTATAATCTAATTTATTCATAAAGAATCATCACAAATTGAGCCTTTAGCATTGTACAACCATTCTGTTACACTTATTTTCAAGAAGAGGTGTTTTAATGACTTTTTAGGTGAAAATAAATTATCTAACTTTATTTTGTTTTTCTCTACATGAGTAGAAACATAATTCATGGTTTACTATAACTTTAAAATTAGGTATATTTTTTCTTTTTGTTTACATATATCTGAGATGCTTTACGTTTTCAGTAGGCATATTTTATTAACAGTCAATATCATACAAATGAGGGTGTTCAAAAAGTAACGAGAATTTTTGTGTTTTGGAAAGAATTTTATTTATTTGTCTTCATTAATATTATTCCCTTCAAAATAGTCCCAATTAGATATTATACAATTATGCCAGCGCTTTTTCCAATCCCCGAAACACTTCTGGAACTCAATCTTTGGAATATTGTTTAGCTTTTTCAGCTATTCGCTTTAATCTCATCTATGCTTATAAAACGACAGCCCTTTAAGGTTCTCTTTATTTTTGGGAATAGAAAAAAGTCATATGGAGCCATGTTTGGCGAATATGGCAGCTGGGGTATCATTTGTTGTGTTGTTTTTGGCTAAAAATTGACAAAAAAGCAATGAAGTGTGAGCAGACACATTATCATGGTGCAAAAGCCATGAATTGTTTCAGCACAAATCCGAGTATTTTTTTTTCAGATTGCATCACGCAAATAGTGTTGAACTTGTAGGTAATAATCCTTATTGATCGTTTGATCTTGTGGTAAGAACTCATGATGCACTATGGTGTTAAAATCAAAGAATACAGTGAGCATAACCTTCACATTCGACTGTACTTGTTGAACTTTTTTCGGTCTTGGTGATCCAGGATGCCTCCACTGGGACGACTGAGCCTTAGTTTTGACATCATATCTGTAAATCCATGTTTCATCACCTGTTATGACACGTTTCCATAGTTCTGCATCATTGTTGACCTCATTTAGCAACTCCTGAGCAACTTCCATTCGCCGCTGTTTGAAATTCAACAATTATGTAACAAATTTTGCTGTCATGACGTATCATACTCAAAACATCTGAAAATTTTCATGGTATGAGACAATTGATACTCCATCATCAGCGACTTCTCTGATTGTGATTTGGTGTCATTCATAATCATTTCTTTCACTTTTTCCACATTTTCATTGGTTGTTGATATGCTGGGGTATACGGGGCGATCGTCATCTTCAAAGTCTTCACGACCTTCTTGGAAATGCTTATACCACTTGTAAACCCTTGCTTCAGACTGACCAAAAGCAATGTTTAATATTTTTAAAACATTGCTACACTTTATTTCATTCTTATAGCAAAATTTAATACAAATTCTCCGATTCATTATTTATACAAATAAAAAATCGCCTATCGTACCAAAACACATGTTATCTTTTTGACAGCTGACAACAGACTAAACATCCACTATGGCTAAAAATGTACAGATACTTTTAAGACATGTTTACCAATACAACAATGAAAAAATAGCAAGAATCGGACTAATACAACCCACCTAAAATTTTAAAATTCTCGTTACTTTTTGAACATGCCTCATATTAGCTAAATATTCGCTTTCCTTCACAACTTTAGCTAACATGTTGGGATAGTCTTCAATAGCTACAATATCTGTACTTGTAACTTTATCTAGTAT
Source organism: Lycorma delicatula (assembly GCF_047948215.1). Lineage (NCBI taxonomy): Eukaryota > Metazoa > Arthropoda > Insecta > Hemiptera > Fulgoridae > Lycorma > Lycorma delicatula. The sequence continues at coordinate 80,004,793 of NC_134459.1, read as the reverse complement.
TTTAGTATTCTGTAATCTATCTTATCTTTTAGATTAATCAAACACCCTTTGCTAACGTAGGAATCAGTCAATTTCACATTGCTTCAGTTTTAACCTCTGAAATATTGACAAAATCTTTGTAAAAATAGTTGCTTGATCAAAGGAGATATGAGCTGATTATGTTTGGTAGTTAATTTATTTGCTTAAACTTTATTCCTACTTCAAGGTGAGACTTTCACTACTATTTTTTTTACTGGCAGTACTGGATTAACATTTCTTATTTTCTTTCATTCAAATACTAGCCATTTTTTATAATCCTACTTTTAGCTAAACATAATTTTCATTTTACAATGATTTCATTAATTCAGTATCTATTCTCTTAGTTTTAAATATCCTGTTTTTTTTTTAATCATTTTTATATTATTAAAGAGATTTGCTGGTTTCCTTTTTTCACAACTTACATGTTTATAAACATCTACTAATTTTCTTAATTATTTTAGTAAATTATTCAATGAATGCTAAAGGGTAATGACAAATAGTAAATGGTTTTTTCATTATTTCTTTAGTATTGACAATATCTTCATGAGGAGTGTGATTACCCAAATTTGGAAATCAGAGTAGTGTGTCAAGTTTTACTTACCTAATACCTTACGTACTATAATGCTTTAGGAGATAATAATATAAAATCAATGCGACTAAGAATTAGTATTAGTCAATTTTAGTTCTACACAAAAAAATAATCAACACAAATAATTAATTGATTCATCATCACAACTAATGGAAAATAATTACAAAAAACTTAAATTTTATTAATAATGAAAAATAATACACAAACCATCTGTCCAATCTTTGGAAGGTACTTTTGAAAACAGACTTTTCAGTCTTTTTCCATCATCTTGTTTATCCAAAAAAAGCAGTTTCCAAATTTTAAGAATATCATTCTGATAAATATCAACATGTTTTGGAAATTCTTTTTTCTAAAATGTAAGTAATAAACAAACAATTAGTGAATAATTAAAAGCTGCGTATTTAATTTAATTTTAAATACTGCAATGTCAGATAAGCATTAACACAAATTTTAATAAGAAATATGAGATCAATGAAATAATTAAAAAATCCTAGAATTCCATCAATAACTGATTTGAGACCAGCTGATTTATAATTCAACATGCTGATCAGGACACCAACTTAGCCTGTAACAAAAATTATTCTAAAGTGTATAATAACTTAATCCAACACCTTTAGAGCAGAGGGCAACATACTGTTATTGATAAAATATGATCCTTCTGATTAGTCAAACAAACATCTGCTATACCATTAACTATCTATAGTGAAGTTTAGATAGTTTTTCAAATGCCAGACATTAATAAAGATATTTAATTATTGAGCTTAATATTACCTGTACTTTGGTGGGCTTAAGTTTGTTGATGTACAATCATATATTTAGCTTGGTGAAGAAAAGTCATTTCACTCCTCACTTTTCCTGGGTAAAGGATGTTATCTTGAGAATGGCTTTATCATCTTCTGCAATGACTTATTACTCATGTCAGGTCATCAAAAACCATTAAAGTTAATGTATTTATATTAAAAGTACAACCTACTATATTGGTTTTAGAGATGATAATTTCAGGCAAAAATACAGACAGCAAACTCAGTGGTAAAGAAGCAGTTAGAACATGTTGTCAGCACAGTATCAATCATACTTTTCTATCATGGAGTACAAAGAGAGTGGGGAAATTTTTTATCTTTACGCATATCAAAACCTAGTTTCATGAAAACCTTATTTTGAATAATTTGAAAATGGTTTAATGACACGTTACATAAAAGTTAAAAATATTTATTCAATATGAAATGAAATTAAAAAAAATGAAGAATAAAAAAATATGAATTTATTCATATAATTTATTCATTTATTGTGCTGATTTGTGAACCTTATCACTTTTTGTGAAATACCTATCTGAATAACCAATCTATTACCAATCATTATTTATTAAATAACTTATGTATGTAATCCACCATTAACAGTAAAAGATATTCTACCAACATGTAGTAAAATATTTTGTAACATACTGTAAACCCACAAGTTCAACAGAGATAAGAAAAAATGAGTAAGTGTATTCTTTGGTGACTCTTTCAGCAGGCTTCAACTGAATGTTCTCTATTTCCTTCAGTCCTGAGTATTTTTCCTTATAGCTTCAATATAACATAAGTGGGGGCACAGTGATATGCAAGTCTAGTATGCTGTTTTTATCAAAAATACTTAAATTCACTGGTAAATTTAACATTTTTAAAAGTGTATAGAAATTGTGATTTTTATTTTATATGCATTATGTGTAAAGTTTGCATACTATGGACAATGTTTTTGTATGTGAATCCTGTTTCTAGGAGGTGATTTACAAATGTAGAATTTATTATTGCATGTATTATTTGTATATGTTCCATCTGATGAAGAATATGTGACAAGATATGAGATTAAACATATATTATTTGATTATAAAATAAAGTTGTTTATTCCTAATCTTTTTAAGGTTACCACCATTATAAAATGTTACAAGTAACTCCACTGAAGAAGATAAAGGTAATTAACACAAAAAGGTTCTTTAAAAAAAAGTTTAATTAATTTGGAAGTGAATTGTAAATAGTTTTATCATTTTTTTGTTGTGCTATTAAACAAACTTTATAAATTAAAAAAAAAAAATAAATAAAGTTTCAAGCTTGTCAATATTGGTTCCATACCTCTACAGAGCTAATATACTTAATTTACTTCATATATTTAATTTACTTAACATTTACTTAATATTTAATTTACTTAACATTTACTTCATCATTAGAGTTTTCACTGAAAACAAAGTTCATCAGTAGACACAAGAAGCTGTACTTCTAATGTCACTTGTCTTAAAGTAAGACTACTTCCAGAAATTTCTGCTCGATCACAGATGAATGATAAATTTGATCTATGTGCTGTTTATTCATTTAATATTCTGATTTTATAAAATTTCGGGGCTTTGTAAATATTACACTCTCAAGCATGTTGAAAGTGTGGCTTTACTAGTAATACTTAAAATCAATGAGTACTATACTTCACATGAAAATCTCTACATGAGAGTCTTACAGCAATTTGTAGCAGTCACAACAGTTGAAAAACATCAATACAGTTTTAACAATCAATTTATAATCACTGAAAGAAAATAAAGTAATAACTTTAATTTAATATCACTGTTTTCAAGTGTTATAATAGGAAAAATGATAAAATGATTTTTGGATAAAACTAAAACAGCTAATAGTAACATGAAAACTACTTTTTTTTAGCACAAATGTTACCACAATAATTGACAAAAAAAATTATACTTAGTAATTAAGAACACTAAAAAAAATGAAATCATACCGTTAAATAATCAAAGAACATTTTATTTGATTCAATAAGTTGCATATAAGGAACTCCAGTATTCAGCAGATTATCTGTAAGAAAACCTAAACCTGGATTTGCTTCAATGACAGGACTATTACCATCTTTCAATTCAGGAGCTAATAATATTGATATATCTTCTAGAAAAAAGGCAAACAAAAAAGGTAACCGACATCATCTTCTAAAAACTTAAATTCTATTAACAGATTAGTTTGTAAATTATACTAGTTAGATAAAATTAAATTGAAAGAGTATTCAATTTAATGAAAAAAGTATTTAAGTACTCAAATATCTATCAATTGTCTTCAAAACTGCAACTTTTTTTAAATTTATTTTTTTATTACCTTCAAATAAGCATCATTTTTATTTAATTGTTATTTTACTTAATACTAACTGCAACTATTTCTCTTTTTTATTTATTAATTTTGCACATTTAATATCCTGATCAAGGTTTTTCCATGGTTTCCCTTAACCATTTATAGGTAATTGTAAGGGTTCCATTATCTTACCAAGATACAATTTCTGATGTAGTGTGTATAATTAATTGATCTGATGTAAATAAAGTGTTTAATTATCTCTTAACATTTGGTGTTAGAACAACTTAATTTCTCCAACTAAATCAAATTCTATGTTTCAAGGATAGAAAATAAATTAGCAAATTTGACTACTGGAGAAAAATGGCCATTAAAGACAATCTTTTACAATCTCTGAAAAGCAATAAGTCTACAGTTACTTTTGTTCAAAAACTGTATAAAAGTTACAGAAAACATAATTAGATTAGATTATTTACAAAAAGGACATAATGCATAACAGGAAGATTTTTAACCCTTAAGGTGCCAGTGATCACAATCAACAGTTGTAGGTGTAGTTCCCATTAACAATGTTAGTGCTATTCACTATACACTAATTATGGTAGCCTTGTATCTCTTTATTTTTCTTTTTCAAAAAAATTATGTAGCAAACAAGTTTGAAAATCTATATATCAGTGACACTTCCTCTCATGTTTGAGACCTCGTAACCCGATTCATATCGTGTTGACAATTTCCCACCATAGCTCATGGTTCTTTGCCATTTGTATAAATGTGCTTAACATTTCTCCAATTGTCTCTTCAATTTGGTCCAGCCATCTTTTCAATGGTCTTCTGCATATCGGCTGCCCTCAATTTTTCCCTTCTCAAGATTTTCACAAGATCTACGGACTATATGGCTAAAAAAGCAGAGGATGCGCTGGAAGCACATTACAGAGATCCTCCTCTGTATACCCAGCTAATTTATAATTGAGTTGGTCATGCAACACAGAGAATCATTCTATGTGCCAACATTTCAAATGCATCAAGATCTATATGAAAATGGTAAATTTTCATGTATATAAGATGCAGAAATAAAATTGAAAAATAACTTTACTAGTAAGGACCTTGGTAAACTACAAATGTATAGACTGAAGAGCGTCTTAAATGCATATCTCAACATCCTCTCTCTTCATTTCTTCATATATATATCCTGACCACTGTAGTGGAAGATAGCCCAGATGGGCTTTACCAGAGAATTCTTTTAGACCCTAAACCTGATAACACATCATAATCATCAGTCTGTCCTCTGTCAGGATGCCACCAGCTTTTTTTTTGACAATTATGACTCAGCTATTTTTTACAATCAAAAAGATATATTTGCAAATAAATATATAAAAATAACAGCTACAGTGTTCTGAAAGTAATGGAATGATCATTGGTTTCTAACGTAATATCAATTATTGATGTTATCAATAATAAGTACTGGGGCTTATATTAACCAGTAAGTTTAGTTTTAAAAAGGAAGCTAGGTTAGGTAGATTGTTCTATTTCATTTTTATTTCCTTGTACAAAGTAAAGGAAGTATTGTGATAGTGAAAAATTTTGGTTTTCAAATTTCAACAGACGTATCCATTTTGACTAGTTCTGGCGTGCCACTGAACAATCTGTAGGTACATATCTATTTTGCATAACTCAAAAATGATTAGTCATAGGATGTTGAAATTTTGGATTTAGGACTGATATAACATCTAGTTGTGTACCTCCCCTTTTAATTACAATTGACTGGACCAAAAAAGTTCAAAAAAAGGCCAAAACCAAAAATTTGAATTTTGACTTTTTCTTAACTGCAGTAATAAGCCCTCATTGAGAGCTTTTCAATGATATATGAAAAGTAGCACTTATTAGTCTCGGATTGTAAAAAAAATTTACAATTAATAATAATAATTCAGTAATAACAATAAAAAATATCAGAAGTTATTAATAAAATAAAATTTTATGTCATTTTCATTTAAAAAAAAAAGTGTATATGTAATTTGATAGGTGTACAAGGAAGTCCTCATCAGATGTCCTCCTCAGACATCCTCATCAGGTGTAGTGTCCTCATCAGATTTTTTATTTAATCTAAAATAAACTATTATCTAATTTGTAAAGAGACTGGATGTTCAATTTTGATTTATTGTATTTAATCTGCATATTACCTTAAAATTACCAAAATATTAGTGTAACCATTTATTACCTATATAAAATAAATTTGAAACAACTGTATTTATTTTCTCACAGTAATTTGATTGTCAAATAGATGAAAAAATATATTTATAGTTTTATAGTAAAAGTAATAACACTTTGCTTATTAAAAATACTTTATTTCATTCATTCATTAGTTTATTTTTTCATATTTAATTTTATTTTATCTGATTGCTAATCTCCGTGGTAGAGTGATAGTGTTTCAGCCTTTCATTCAGAGGCCTGGGTTCAAATTCCATTCATGTATGGTATTTTTCATACATTACAAAATTTAATTTTCATTTTCCCACAGCTTCGAACTTATGGGGTCAATTAATTCAACACGTAAAAAAAAATCCTTTAATGATGACTGCATAATCAAGAGTTCAAATACAATCACAAACATTTTGAATTCTACTTAAATTAAATAGAAATAAGGGAAATTAAAAGAGCCTACTAGTCATAAATTTTTCATTTAGTTAAACTCATTATAAATTTTTCATTTTCTGAATTTAATTTTGTTTAAAACATAACTGAAAACAATAAAAAATTAAAATATACCTTAAAATTATGATCTGCTGTCAAAAATATTTATAAATGTGATTTTTTTTAAGTTCTTAAACAAAAATTAACTTTTTTAGTTTTTATTAACAGATTGCTATTTGACACTGTTCTGTGATGAAGATTAAAGGTAGTTTTGAGATATTCAACCTTCTTCTGCGGCAGTCAGGATCACACATCAAAAATGGCAAGTAAACTAAATAATATGAAGTTGAATAATCAATTAAAATGTAAAAACAAAAATTAAAACCAAACCTACTTGCTACATTTTCATCCATTAAATAAACTCCTTTTTCCTTTTCATGAAATGCGGAAATTATGATTTCTTTTCTACAACGCAATGACTTCTTTGAATCGATGTAATTTACCAGAGAAGAAAGATTTGTTGGTATCCTGGTTTTTTTACCAGTCTTACGTTTTTGTTTACTTTTTGGCTTTTGTGTTACCTGGTTTAAATTACTATTTACTGCCGGCATCTCAACACTGCTACACAATCTAGAACTTTTAATAAATGTAATTGGGGCAACTGGAAAAAATGTTGTCATTTTGTAACAAGTTTTACAATCCAAACATTTTAAATAGAAAAGGCACAGCGTATAACTGAATCCTTGCATTCTGTTTATAACATATAAAACTGAATAAACATTTAAGTTAAATATGGAGGTTAATAAGCAAAACAAAAAATGAGGTCACTCAAATATTACTTAAATGTAACTCTAGTAAACAACACAAGAATGTAGGACAAAATTCATTTCTGTAGTTCGTAAATAATAAAAATCCGCTCAGTAGAAATTATAACCTATTCCACTATTTTATGCAACAATATGCAGGTCTATACCGAATCATATAACAAGCGTGAATATGAACGAACTATATGTGTCAATAGAAATAAAATGAGGTTTAATTAACAATTTGTTCCATTGAACATATCATTCCTGCCGAAAAAAATAGTGAGGTATAATAAAAACAAAGAATTAGCAATAGAGAAACCCAAATTGTTTTGTTAAACAATTTTTAACAAAGTTGGAAAACTAACAAATATAACTGTCTCTCGAAAATCCTTCAGATAGTAGATAATTTCGTAATATTCTGTTTTTAAACGTATTACTACACGTTTTTAAAACTTTTCATTACTTTATGCAGGATGAAAAATTCTGGTATGTAATAAAAATGAAAGATTCAAAACAATAATTGAGATAAATTTCAATTTCCCAATAATTAAATCAATATTAACTAAAGCACTGTTTCGTTCTGAAAAAGAAAAACGTTTAATTATTATTATGGGAACTCATATATACACTAAATGAAAAGTAAAAAATTCTCATTAAAATGTAAGATGGTACCGCTCTGCGTGAAAATTACAAATTTGTAGAGATTAACTTAAAATTATAATGAACTACTGACAATAAAATATTTAACTAAAAAAATGAATACAACAGAAAACTTCAACACAAATTAAAAGCAAGAAACTAAATGGTACAAAATAGTAACATCAAACATTATACCACTTCAGTTAACCACAATGAAAAAATTTACCACAAATAAAAAAAAAGGCTAGAGCATACATAAAACATAACACACATTTCAGAAGAAAAAAACTTGCAGAAACAATCAAACTATATTCACAATCTTTCAACACAAATGTTGTATGTTAATAAATAAATCTCATGAACAAGAAAGATCTTTCTGAAACTAATTCACCAGTAAGCACCACAGTATTCAGAGCTCTCAGTGGCATTTTCTGAAGGAATGCTTTAGTTAAAGCAAAAGGTACTCAGTCAGTAGTTTTCACCTTAATAAAGTACACTCCAGTCAACATTTTTAAAAACTTTTCATAGTCAATTACTAATCAGTGCTTTCTGTTAGAGAAATGATAATTTAATTTCTTATAAAAGGAATTACATGCACAAAATACTTTAACCATTTTTTTATTACTGCTCATTTGTAATACCCTATTTATTTTTTTTGAATCGCTCCTCTGTAATAACATTTTTTTAACATAACTTTTTTTTGGCCACTTTTATAATATGACTTAAAAATAAAATAAAATATGCTACATATAAACACTGAGAGATCCTTGGTTGTTGATATTAAATTTGCAGGAGTAAAGTTGAATGTCTAAAATTTGTTCTTAGTCTATTTCTTACATAATGTTACAAAACAATTATCAGACAAAAGTCTACTTATGCAATAATATAGTATTTTAAGTATTAAATTTACTAAATTAAGTTTTTAAGTCTTTCATTTTTACGAAAATAGAAATTTAAAAAGTTGTTGCTTAGACAAAAGTTTTCTTCCCATATAGATAATTTTGATCAGTACAATTTAAAGCTACACCAGAAAAAAATCACAATATGGATTTATAGGAAGAAATTAATGAAATCAAATAATAATTGGGGCTTCAACTAATTTTATGGTCTCTTTATGCTGCTCATACATGAGTCATAATAAACATTCATTGTAAGCATAAGTGTATAATGTGAGTAGACTTCTACCGTACATGTGGAATTGGCTCGAACCTGTCCTGGTTTTTTAGTGCTGTCTAAGGTTGCAAAAATATCCGGGATTTGAGAATTTTATGACTGGTGAGGATTTTTTTAAAATTTTAGACCCATATGTCCGACATTGTGATTTTAAACATTCTCTTATGGCTATGCATCTTTCAACGGATCTTGGAACAAGTGCTGATGTCGATTTTGACGAGGTGTGGCTATTGGTCTCGCCACAACTTTTTACTTAGTCATTTGGCAACACAACAGAGACAATGTGTTTATGGTGTTTTCATGAGTGAAGTAACTCATCTATACATTTTTGATAATTTTATCTCTTTGTTTTTTGTCTCATCATTTAGCAATGGGCAAAAGAAAACGTGTGTTTAATGTTAACCTGCAATAGGAATATAAATCTTGAAATTGGGTAATGACAGTAACAATGAACATGTTTATTGCGCACTATGTACTGGAGAATTTTCTGTTGCACATAAAGGCTTTCCTTTATGGGTGATATTGAAGACCATGCAAAAACAGCTAAAAATAGGAGTGCTATTAATGCTACTGCTTCAGCAAACATAAGAGATTTTTTTAAAGTGAAAAATGGGAATAACAATAACAGCATCTGGAGTGTGCTGCTAAAGAAGCTACATTTTTATACCACTCTTCTAGACATGAACTCAGTTTCAAAACATCAGACTGCACATCTAAACTGGTTAAAAAGTTATATGACCCAAAATCTTCATTTGCTAGAACCAAAACCAAAGCAATTATTGTTAATGTTATTTCGCCATTTATATTTGGTAATGTGTTATGTTCTTTGGAAAACATTAATTATGTAACAGTAACGATGGATAGCTCAAACAGAAGTGAAGTAAAACTTGTTCTGATTGTTGTAAGATATTTCAGTCTGGAGGAGGGAATTCAAGTTAAACTTTTAAATTTTGATGAAGTGTCAGGTGAAACTGCTCAAATTTTGACTCAGTATCTTTTAAAATGTGTGAAAAAATACAAACTTTAAGAAAAGTTGGTTTGTTATACTGTTGATAACACTAACAGTAATTTTGGTGGTGTAAAGAGAAAGGGGAATGAAAATGTGTTCGGAAAAGTTCAAAGTGATTTAGATAGACCTACTTTAGAAATTGGTTGTTCAGGCCACATTGTACACAATTCAGTACAAACAGTATGTGATTCTCTAGCCCTGGATATAGAAGTTATTGTTATAAAAATTTATAAATATTTTCACATATATACAGTAAGAGTAACGAAACTTAAAGAGTTCTGTGAATTTGTGAAAACAGATTACAAAAAAATATTATCTCATAGCAGCACAAGGTTCCTTAGTTTATTACCTGCAATAAAAAGAATTCTTTCCATTTTTGATGGCCTAAAATCATACTTCTTATCTTGCGACAAATGCCCAAAATTATTATTTGATTTTTTTTAAATCTAGAAAGTGAACTGTTTTTGAAATTTTTATATGGTACTCCACAGTTATTTAATAATGTAGTTCTAAAATTGGAAGCTAATTCTATCACAGCAACAGAAGCATTCAGACATAATCTGAATTAATTTGCAACTTCAGGAAAGAAAAACCCACATATTTATACCATCTTCTGCCAAAGGATTGCTATGCACTCTGAAAGAAAATAATGATGTTCAGGAATAAAAATTCTTCTCAAAGACAATATCTATAATTCTAGTATTCAATAGAATTGTGGAGAACCAGTTTTGATAAAGTTAGTAAGTTTCAATGGATAAATTTATGAACTGAAATTGCCTGGTCTGATTTAGAAGAGAGTGCACAAGTTGTTAATGAAATTATAAAAGATTCCATAAATATTGATGATCTATTTGATGAATGTAAATTGTTGAAGGTAATTCAAAACCAAAGGATACGTTGTGGTTAAAGTTCTGAAAAAGTACAAGATACAATTAAAGAGAAGTGGAAAGCAATTTTTAAGGTGTTTCAAAAGACTGATATTTCATGTTGTAATATTTCTAAAATGGCTGAATTTGCAGTTTCTTTGCCTGGGACATCTGCTCCAATGGAGAGAGATTTCTTAATTACGGGGAACATGTGGTCTGCAAAAAGAGGTAGACTTTCAGTATATATGTTAAACTTCTGTTAAATGTTAAAATTAATTTAGAACTTTCTTGTTCTGAATTTTATGACGTAATTGAAACAAAAAAAACCACTTCTGAAAAAAGTCATGCTAGTGAAAAATACAACTTAATAAATAGAAAGTAATGTTTCAGTAAACTGCTAAGACTTTTATGTAATTTCAAAAATATATCCTGGGTTGGATCCAAAAAATATGATAAGCCTAAATGTGAGAGATTTATGGATGATAAAGGAAAGTGCATGAAGTGAAATCCGTACTGTCTATACTGAACGGTACTTCTATCCAGAGTAAAAACTTTAATCATGATCATGACTTTTTTCATCCTTTCATCCTTCTATCAATCTTATTATCTCTTTCTGCAGCTGTATTTAAAACCTTACCTCATTACCAATTTCACTCAGACTCTTCTGTGTCCAACTGTCAGTTTATAAAAATCTTGTAAAACAACAGATCAATCAGAGGATAAATGTGGATTTAAATGAATGTTTAAGCATGTCTGTAGACACAAATCTTAAATCCCAAGAAACATTTAAGCAAATTTTCAATTGAATGTTTACTAATGGGATATTTCATAATAATAACTATGCAATATTATATAAAAACAGTTTAGTCCTACTTATTCAATAAAAGGACTAGTTTCAATTTTATTAGCTGAAAATATCTAAGAAAGAACTGGAACATAGGTTGTGGGCTTTGTAAGAAGAATTTTTACATTGATGTTACAAGATAGGTAGGTCAATAAACAGATGCAATCTAGCACTGTGTAAGGTAAAAAGATGGTTGCAAGATTTGACTAAAAGAATTAATTTTTGACTATATTTAATATATTTGGTTTGTTTAGCCATTTAAATAATTGCTGGTTTTTTCATTATTGGCTATCATGAATAAAGATTAGCAAATTTTGGGAGTGGGGCAAGAATTATCAAACTGCAAGATATGAGTTCATTTAAGTAAAATAATTTCATGATACTTTCAACTCTGAAGTAGTTGTACTTCTTTCTTTGTATTTTTTAAAATAATAATTTAAGTAATTATCCTTTAAAATAAAACACTACAGGTCATGATTTTATTGTCTGTTTGTTAATTCACCAAATAAATTCAAAATTTGTGTATTGGAATATGTAATGGAAATTTTTTGCAGTGTATAAAAATGTCATGTCTGACTGGAATTTGAGCATGGGACCTTCTGGTTAAATGGATGTGTTACCACTACACCATGGAGGTTGCCTAAAGTAATAAATAAATTTATTAAAAAATTGTTTTAGCATAGTGATTTTGTTTAATACCAGGACTCATTTAATAAAGTAATCAATAAATACTTTTTTAACTCTGATATTATTCTTTAGGTAGTTGGTAGGTAATCCAGCAGATCTTATGAAACTCAATGATCATTTATCACTATTTAATGGCACAGAATTGATTATCATACTGTGTATTATAAAAGAAATCCAATTTAAAAATTTGTTCAAATTGTGAACAAGCTGATTCAATGGTTTTTTGGAGATCTATGTTTTTTTATAATTTTATTCATATTTTATTTTTGTCATTAGAAAAATAATACAATAAACATAATAATGTCAGCTGTTCACTGTGTATATTTAACTATTTAATAAACATAATAAACAAATACTTAAGATGAATACGAAATAGGCATGTTTTAAACATGTAGCCAATAATTATTTTAATTGTAAAATGAATGATTCATCATCATACCTTGTTACTATATACACATTTAAAGGCAAAGATTATTTAGTGAAAATGAATGTACTAAACAAAAATACACTAGAGCTTAAAGTAACTGATAAAATAACATCTGAAGACTGGCACTGCAGTTATGATTCAACATGTAGGTTAATATCTTAAAGTTCTACTACAAAACATGTTATTTATTCTAATACTGTTTAATCTACATAGATTATTGTGATAATTTACATTGTAAACGTTTGCTTTTTGCCTGGACTGTTAATTGCAAGGTTGTATAATTCTGGAATTTTCAGTATTTAGTTTATAAATACAGGTAAAAATTTGTTTGTATTGCTTTGTCAGTGTATCTTTATTATTTCTATTTTTATGGTAAAGTGTGGACTATTTTTTTTATTTTATATTTACTTATTTTTAGTTACTTCATTAAAAATACTGATATTGATGGTTTAATAATCATTTACATTACCATTCAGTGTAGCTCATTTTATATTAATAATATTTTGATGACCTTTATTCAAGATATTTTATTATTTTTAGTAAAATTAAATGAGTTTAACGATTGTCATTAAAATTTAGTTAGTATTATTTTGTAAAAGCAATTAAGGAAGAATAATTTCTCAACAATTATTCCTGTCTCTAGTGTTTTTTTTTTTTTTTTTTTTTTTTTTTTTGAGTAATTTATATGTGATGATAAAAAAGGTTTCTATCAGTTTCTTAACAAACAAAATTTGAAACTGAAGAATTTATTAAACTTTTAATATAACATTCAATTACTTATTTTGATGAAAGTTGGAGTATGCTACAGAGTATACTAGATCATGGATACCAGTGTTCTTTGGTGGTTGGGCTTCAATTAAACACTTCTCAGAAGTGGTCGACCTGAAACTGTACAAGACTACACTTCATTCTCATTCATATATATCATGCTCATTCATCCTCTGAAGTAATACCTTACGGTGGTTCTAAAGGCTAAACAGGAAACAAGGGAGATGAGTGCTAGAGTAGATTACAAGTGCATACTTTTTGAAAGAACAATTTCATACTTCAATAGGAAGGATAGGAGATGTAATAAATAGAAAATACCATACATAAAGAAGTGCAAATTTATTTATTTAGACTAACAAGTAATATCAAAAACTATTATTATTGTTTTAATTAAACATCATTCTTAAATGCCATTGTTCTTTTTTTATTTTTTTTATCTGAATGCTGTGAAATGAAATGTGATTAACTTTAAATATTACTTAATATTTAAAATATGAAATAAATTTAGTGCAATTTAGGGATTTAAATAGGATTCCCTGTTTTTGATAGAAGAAATATATCTTTATTTTAAAAAAGTAAGTATATATATGTACTTATATATATATTTTTTAAAGTTTACTATTTATACTGTTAATTTTTCGTTATATTGAACAAACTTAAATATTTAAAATTTAATACAATATTTCTTTTGTAATTTTTTCACAATCATAGCAAAATACTTTTAATTTCTGTGGCAGTTTTAGTCAGGTGAATGATGCTTAATTTATTTTAGCATTTGAAATGGCTATGTTAAGGATAAAGCGTACCAAAGAATTAGATCAAGTGCTCTCAATCACAAGAGTAGATAAAATGTCCTAATTTGAATTGTTTTGTTCATTGGGAAAATCTACTAAATAGAAACAAATAAAAAGTGGAATATCTCCTTAAAATGTAAGGAAATTTTCCCCATTGTGTTGTTAAATGCACAGTAATGAAAGATCTATTGTCCACCTGAATGAGACCTATCTAAAAAGCTCTTATCAATAACAAAAAGTTTGTATTATTCATCAAGTTAGAAAATGTAAACAGACAGATGCATATTAGTTCTACCTGAAGTATTTGAAGTAGTGTTGGTACTACAAATAGTAGAGTGGAGGGGATAGCTAACCCATGATAGGATATTGTTTGTAATAAGAGGGCAGTTACTGGTCCAGCAATCCATCTCCATTCTGTGTATAACTGAGCTATCTAAACTGATAAATAACACTTGATTATATAAGAATGAGCATTTTGTATTGCAATGATTTCATTATTGCTTATGAAAACATCTAAACTATGGATTGAGGATGTGTGTATGTGTAAAATTTATTATTAAAGAAAATTTATTTCAATAAACTTAACTTATAAAATTCTGATTTATTTTACAGATATAGAAAATCTTACACATAAAACTGGAAATTATAAGCAGTTTGATATATTTACAACAATGCTAAAGTCAGGTTTATTAAAGGTAAAGTATGAGTATATAGAACTACAATTACTGCAAAGTTATATTAATGAATTATTAAGTTTTTTTTTACTTAGCTATTTTACTAATGTGTTAATATTTATCATCAGAGTATTTTATGAATAAGTTAACAAATTGAAATGATTTATAGTTGCACTAATTACAAATATTTGGATTTAAATTATCACATTGTTAATCATTTTTTTTACTGAAAATAAAAAAAAAATTTTCAGACCAGTGAATCAATAACTCTGGATTTATTGACATTTGATGATCTTGAAGCACTTAGATCAAGGCGTATAATGGGACGTACATTTCCTCCTCATTCAGCACATATATTACCAGCATCAGCAAGCAATAGGCGTTATCTCATATTAACTTACACAGTAGAGTTTGACAGGTGAGGTAATTACTAACTAAAATAATAATTGTAAATAAGTGTGTGTTATCTACAACATATGTGTGTTGTGGAAGTAACATTCTGCTAATAAATAATATTAAGAACTTCAGTATGTTTTTAAAACAGATCACTGGTGTCAAAACTAATACTGGAAAAGTACTTTTTTACCTGTAGATAACTGAACCAAATCAGATCAACTACAAATTGAACAGTTACAATGCTTACACTATGTCTGATGTTCTCATTGTTATTATGACACCTAGTTTTACCTGTGTATGTAGGTCTGTCCAGAAAGATATGAAAAAACTATAATTCTTTGGATATATTTGGCAAAAGTGAATCAGAAACACTTCAGATATGGATGAAAGCTTATGTACAAGCTATCCTATCATCAACACAGGTGTACTGGTGGTACAGGGCTTTCAAAGGGGGCTGTGACGATGATGAAGACGAACAATGTTCTGAGTGCTCTTCCACATCAAAAGTGATGGCAGTGTGAGTGTAATGATATTAGTTTTTAACTGTAACTAAAAAATAAATATCAAAATAATTTCAGAAGAGGTAGGAATCCCTAAAACAACTATCCAGGAATTCCACATTAGGAAAATGTTTAGAAAATTTGTTCCTAAAAATTTGAATCTAGCAGAATGAATGTCATCTGCACTGTCAGGTAAAGTTACACCAGTTGAAAACTGAACTTGATATCTTGGATCAAGTGATCTCAGGAGATGAATTATGGGTATTTTTAAATAAGATCTGGAGACAAAAAGACAAAGTGTCAAATGGCACACAACCACATCACCTTGGCCAAAAAAGATCATAAGAGCAAATAGAAGATTAAATCACTGATCTTCATTTTCTTTGGTTCTCAAACTGTCTATAATGAATTCATACCACAGGGAACTAAATTTAAAATGTAGAAGTTTTGGTATACTTGAGGAAAACTTTTATGTGTGTATTGCCAGACTACTTTTTCATGGATCCAATGATAGGATAATGCACCAAAACCATTCAACCCTACCTATGAGAGAGTTTCTAGCTAAAAAATCCACTGCAGTTCCACATGCACCTGACAGTAGGCTAGAGCACCTGTGTTTATTTTTTGTCTCCAGTTATAACTCAATTGAAAGGTTGCCTTTTTGGCATAGTAGAAATCGTCTGAAAAGCATTGCTACAAAGAATGGCAGAGGCATTGGCAGCATTGTATACATTCTCAAGAAAAACATACTTGAAGGGAAAATATTGCTTTATGAATTTTTTCAATAAATATTCTTTTATAAAACAATTCTCATTAGTTTTTGGGCAGCCCAAATATTTATTTAGTTTTCAGCTGTTCATATTTTTGCTTTAACAATGTAATTATTTTTATATACAACAGTTTAATTTATTTTACTGTATATTTCAATAACACTGATCTTTAAATTAAAAGTACAGTTTTGGAACTGAAACACAAATACATGAATTTAATTTATTTTTAATGTTGAATCTTAAATCACATCAACTTTTCTTTACCACACTAGATTTTATGACCTTTTCAGTATAACTTGAAAATTCTAACTTTTTGATCAAAATGTTATACAGAGTGATTCAAAGAAACTGGAAATTTTGAAAGTTGTATTGGTAGCCGTGGGCGATTGGTACCACTTGATAAGTGGCGCCAGCCTCTCTAACCTAACCTGCCATTTAGTTGTCATGGATCCTTGGAGTGGTGCGCAACGTGCATTTGCTATCAAAGCGTTTTACAAAAACAATGACAGTGTGGAGGGAGCGCTTTGAGAATTTCGCCGTGGCGAAATAGAATGGCCCGACCGTGTTCCATCAGCACATGCAGTTAAAACATGGATATCTAATTTTGAGGAAACTGGTTCGGCAATGAAAAAGAAACCTCCAGGCCGTGAGCGAACCGTCCGTACACCACAGAATGTTCAAGCTTTACAAGATGCTGTCACACGAAGTCCACATCGGTCAATCCGTCGTCTTTACAATTGCATAGTTCAAGTGTTCGAAGAATGTTAGTAAAGGACTTGTAATACCATCCACAAGTTGCAGATCGTCCAGGAACTAAAACCGAACGATGCAGTTGTGCGAGCACAATTCTGCAATGTAATGCTTCAGAAGATAAATGATAACGAATAGTTTGTTCACGAACTGTGGATGTCAGACGAAGCGCATTTTCACCTCAGTGGATTTGTTAACAAGCAAAATTTCAGATACTGGGCACAAGAAAATCCTACGCAGCTATACCAGCGTCCGTTGCACAGCCAGAAAGTGACCGTGTGGTGTGCTATGTCATCTTACGGTGTTATAGGCCCTTATTTTTTTGAGGATGACAACGGTCTTGCGATTACAGTGACGTCGACTCGTTACGTAGCCGTGCTTGAAACCTTTGTTGTGGAAAAACAAAAGAGATTTCCACCAATTCTTAACACAGCCTGGTTTCAGCAAGACGAATCAACGTCACATACTGCACGAATATCGATGGCAGCTGTACGCCGATTGTTTGGACAACGTGTCATTTCACGAAATGGTGACATTAGATGGCCTACCAGATCGCCTGATCTCTCAGCTTGCGATTACGTTTTGTGGGGTCACCTTAAAAGCAAAGTGTTCCACAGTAGACCTGCTACAACGGAATAACTGAAGGCAAAGATCCGAGAAGCAATTGCGGAAATTCCAGTTGAGATGTTACGTCAAACCATGAACAATTTAACGAAGAGACTTCGTGAGTGTTTACGTAGAAGAGGGGAGGTCACCTGCAAGATGTCATCTTTAAAAAATAAACTAAAATGTATGTATCCTAAAATGGCAACATTTGTACAATTACATGAAATAAAATTAATTTTCTAAAAAAAATTTTTCATTAACGTTATTTAATTTTTTAAATTTCCCGTTTCTTTGAATCATCCTGAATAAGTTGACATTATAATTTGCATAACCACTCTCTAAGAATGTCTTTTTAACTATCAGTATAGAAGGGACAAAAATAGATAGAATGTAAATTTTTATCCTTGTAGAAATTGTATTTTGACAATTAAATGTCTATTTAAGTGAGAAATTATTTTTTTCTAATATACTGAGAAGTCTTTTCTTCATAAAAACCAGCAGCTGAAACCTTTTCATACCATTTGTTAAATTAAATATTTAAGGCCTTCCTTATCTTATGCTTTCACAAAATTATTCATTAGATATAATTTTACTTGAAAAGGTGGTAAAATAAATTCAGTGAGGCTAAGCAAATAGAGTGTTCTTAATGTTTTGGTATCACAAAGTGGAATAACCCCTTTTTAACCAGCCCTTAACCAAGTAAAGTTAGTTTATAGCATGACTATCCTATAAAACAGTGTTTTTTAACCTGTGGGGCATGTCCCCCTAGGATGGCATGAGCATATGGAAAAGAAAGTATTATTAAGATTTATTATTAGTTTACCGTTAGAAAAGCAAAAGAAAATACATTCTGACAAAATAAATAATAAAATACACATTTAAATTGTTATAATACACATATAAATAGGATTTATACCAGTACTGCACAATGTATTTAATAACTAACTTATCAATACTAAATTAAAAACAAGTTTAATAATTATTAGTGACTCCCTTGGGCCTGTCTTGCAGAGCAATGTTTTTCAAAGGAAGGATTAATATTAGAAACAGACACTCTGATATTCTTTTTCTATATTTAACTGTTATATTTAGCTTTTTCTATATTTTATCATAAAAGCAGCCACCACAGAAAATCCGGTTTTGCAAAGGTAGGATGTTGAAAATAGTAAAAAATCTTGTTTTCAGGTCAGAAAACTCATGATCCACCCCACCCAAATTCAAAGAATGATTTATTACTAAATTGTTTTTTGATTTTACCACTTGCCGTGAAGTCTATAAAGTTTTCTTCTTCAGCAGTTGAGAGCCCTTCAGGAGTATTTTGAAACTGATCCCTAACCCACTCATAACTTGCTACCAAGTTGCCATCAGCAAGAAAATACTTTAAAATTCTTTGCCAGCATGGCCAAATGGTTGTCAACGGTTACAAAAACAACTTTTGCATGGTGTTCTTCAGCCTTGTAAGTTTTAACATATTCATTCACATTTGTGAACATTTCTAGGTTTTTTTGCTTTAAATATCTGCTCCACAATTCCAATATTCTATAAAAAGCATTAACTTTATTACTAGTATCCAACATATGTATATTTGCTCCTTGGAATTGAAGATTCAAGGCATTCAATTTCTCTTTTCGGCTTCCGGTCAGTTCTCCTCTTCTAGAAAAATGGCAATTTCATCTTTTAATTCATAAACACATGACAAAAATTTCCCACTGGATAACCATCTTGGCTCAAATAAAATAGTAATGCTGAATGTACTGCACCCATGTCTTTAAAAAGTGTAGAAAAGATTCTTGATTTTAGGTGTTTCATTTTTACATAATTTACTATTGTTACAACCGTTGTTAACACAATATTCAGACCAGGACTCATTCTTTGGAAGCCAGAGTTTCTTTCAGGATCATGCAATGTGTCTAGACACTATGGAGATTTTTGTTTCACAAATGCTTGTATACTTTGGAATCTTCCAGACAATGAACGAGCACCATCGGTGTATATTCCGATGTAATTTTCCCACTCTATGTTTGCCTTGTTTATAAAATTATTTAAGATAGCAAGTAATACAAGTGCTGTTGCTTTTAGTTCTATTGGTTTACAGAAAAGTAGTTCTTCTACTGCTGACATAACATCACAAAATCAAACTTAGGCAATGAAATGAGCATCTTTATAACTGTCTGTTCTCTCAAGTTGAATTGAAAACAATTTGTCACACAACTTACCGAAAAGCTGATGTTGTACAACATCAGCTATATCACCAATTCGACGGGTAAAAATTTCATTTGACAGAGGTATAGACTGCAATTGTTTGGCAAAATTATCTCCAAATGTAGTTTCTACAATCTCAATTGCAGCTGGAAAAATAAGCTCTTCACCAATGGTGTGAGGCTTTTTACATCTGGCTATTTTATATGAAACTTTAAGAGGTAAGTAAAGCTTTTTCATTCAGACAAAAATTTTTTAGAAATGTTGTTTGCTTTTCATATGATTTTAATTTTAATTCAAAGAATTCTCAGTGTTTGTTAATGTTTTCATTATGAAGTGTTTCCAAATGTCATTTAAGTTTATTAGGTTTCATGCTGTCTGCTGCCAAATGTTTGAGCAAATGATGCACAGGAGCCTTTCTTGTACTGCTAAACCCAAAATTTAAGTATTCTTGAGAATACTTTCTTGATTTTATTTTCCAAACCAAGTTCGTCTGAGAACTTGTTGATGCTTCACTATCATCTAATGCTCACTTACGCCCACTTAAAAATTTATCCATGATTCTGTATAAATCTGCTGCTGTTAATATTTAATGCCGTGAACAAACAAATTATTTCATACACATTCACGATAGATTCGATAGTGATAGAAGGATTGATTTGACTGAGATTGGCTGGAATTGAAAGAGGTACAGCATTTATACATGTTTGCACAGACATTCCAGAATGTTTGAGACAAATTGGAACTTCTTGCGAAGCTGCGAAAATATCCAATATAGTGGACATAAGACAGAGAGCAGTAGAGAGGCACGATTCTGGTTTTGTCAGTGCAGTGGATCGGTATTACCAAATATCAATAAATTTACTTATTCTTGGTAATTTGTAAGGTTTGTAATTAAGATCATAGTGTAGCTTTAGCGTCAAAATTTATTATTATTGTATACATTGTTGTTGTATGAGAGGGGGACGCGATGAAAATAATGATTAAAAATTGGCTCGTAAATATTGAAAAGTTGAAAAATACTGCTATAAAAAAAAAAAAAAAAAACAGTGTTTTGTAAACTACCCTGTAGACAAGGAAAATCTCAGCAATTTTCAGGCCACTACAGATTTGCCATAAATTTGATCAAAATAAGTGACATGCTTACCTTTAATATTGTTCAAAATAAGTGAAATGCTTTCATATTTTCCTTCATTCCTGCAGTATGAGCTATCAATGTAGAGGAAGGCTTGTTTAAATTATGTAACAACCCTGCCTTTAAGTCTTTTTTCGAAGGATCTACAAGTAAATATCAATCATCAATAGTATATTTAATATCAAGGTCAAACTTCAGTTCATTAACATCATAGCAGGAACAAATTAAGCTATTCATAGTTAATTATTTCATAAAATTTTGGTTTCTATTCCTGTACTGTGGAATTTTAATATGTTGGTGTAATAAATTCTACTCTTTCAAGCATGAACCTAGAAGTTTGGATTATTTGTACAAATGCAAGGGTCATTGAATAATTAAACAAACAAATAGCTGTACAGAAAAAAATTGTTTATTAAATAAATATAATTTTTTGTCTACTTTTCCATGTAATCCCTACCAACTTCTCTGTACTTATCTCATTTCTTTATGAGTCTTCTTATCCCTCCAGCAAAGAGTTTTTTACCTTGATGTCGAAGCCAGTTTTGTACTTTTTTCTTTACTTCTTCGTTATCATTGAACTTGATGCCACGCAAAGCTTTTTCATCGGACCAAACAGATAAAAATTCAAAGGGGCAAGGTCAGGACTGTAAGGAGGATGAGGTAGGAGCTTCCAGTCCACTTTGCCAACAGTTTCCAGCATCACTTGTGCTATATGAAGTCCAGGATTGTCTTGAAGAAGCAGCATGCCTTTCCTCTGCCATTTCGGACATTTCCTCTTCAACGCTGGCTTGACTTTGTTCTCAATCATAGCTGAGTAATACGGGCTGTTGGTAGTGCATTATTCCTTTAAATAATCACAGAAAATTGGACCACTTGGATGGTTGGGTTTTCAATTTTTTATGGACAGGTGATTCAGGGTGTTTCCACTGCATGCACTGACGCTTGGACTGTGGCTCAAAATGATGTGTCCAAGTTTGATCACAGATTGAAATCCTGTCCAAAAATGCGTCACCTTCGTTATTGAAACAATTTTTGAGTTCAGTGCAAGTGCGAAATCTCTTTGCTTTATGATCAACAGTAAGCTCTAACTGGGAACCCACCTTGCACAAGTCTTACAGTAGTTCAGTTTGTTTTCAATGTTGGAGTGAGTTGTGTCAATACTTACTCAACAATTTTCAGCTATTTGTTCTTCTGTAAGTCATCGGTCTTCTTGGATAAGTGAATCAATATAAGAATCTAACGCTGTGGTTGACACTGTTATGGACACCCAGAGCGGTGCTTGTTGGTCACGCTTTTATGGCCACTTTTAAACTCCTCCACCCATGCGTAAGAACTTCCCGGTTCATGCAGCTACTGCCGTATTGCTTGTTCAACGAGAGAATATCTCTGATGTTGTACACTTCCCGAATGTAAAAATTGGATCACAGAACGCTGTTCTTCAAAAGTATTTTCTTCGAGCGGACACGCCATCGTAACTAAGACTTTAGATGCTATGTTTAGGTAAATATTAATTGAACAGCTAACATTCTTCGCACGGTTGCCTACTAATGCTTACAAAAGTTTCAATCGCCTGCAGTAAGCATTTCCTTCACTAAACATGTTTGTTTAATTATTGAATGACCCTTGTACAAGTCATGAACTTAATCTCTGACCTCTGCTTGTGTGATGGGGTGAGTTGAGTAACTGATACTTCTAGTATGAATATTTTTTATCTTGAAGTTGATGCTTCTGCAACAGTGTCAGGAGAACCTTTGTCAGAGTCAGAAATTCTTTCCAAGAAGCCGTATACAATACTCATTCAGTACACAATACTCTTTTTATTTTTTAAGTAAAACCAGTGTAATTTGTTAAGCAAAAGTAATAATTATTAAAATTATCTGTTAGCTCTTGCCAAATCCTTTAGCTTACCAAGATAAAGCCCGGGCAATCCACTGCTGAAAACTATAAACAAACTATAGTTTTCAGCTAAAACTATAGTTTGTTTATAGTTTTCAGCAGTTATTTAGATTAATTTGTTTATAATCTTCAGCAATGTTGATGTTGGTTTGCTTTAGATTTTATAATTTCTCAGCAAAAAAATATTTAAATTGCCAAAAGATGATCTTAATGAAAGAAAATATGTTGAATGTGTTTAGACACTTCTCAACAGTTAAAATTCTTTGGTGTTCAATAAAACACTTTCATATAAACGCACATACAAGTTACATCAGGTTACAATGTTCAATTCCTGAAAAGTTTCATCTCTCTATAATTTATGTCAGTTATAAGCAGTTATAATTCTTTAACTGAAGTATTCAATACAAACTCCACCATAAAAAAACAAATACAAGTTGCACTATTAAGAGCTGAAATACTGAGAAAATTTGATGTAGTGGAATGACTCATTACTTGAATCATTGTTTTAGCTGTGCACATTTGTATTTATATTGTAACCAGTAAAACTCACCAGATTATTTTTAATATTTATATTTTTCAAAGAAAGAAATACATGATATGTGATCTTTTCTATTTTACATTTGTGGATGTGAAAAACTAATTGTTTTAATTTTTTTCAAACACCAATCTTAAATATTTTAATAAATATGCCCTTACGAATGTCAGAGTTAAGTAACTTGAGGAGTGATTAGTGAATAAACAAGTTTGCATAAGAATGGTAATCTATATATATATATATAACTTGCAACTACAGTCAGTTTAGAGATTACTAATTATTCTCCAATGTCATTATTTTTTGTTATTTTTCACCATCTTCTAAATTTGATTATTATTAAATTATGAATATTCTAGAAGTCTTCAGATATCCCATGCAGCCTTCTGGATTTGGAGTCCTTAGGCAGCTGTGAACCTTGATCATGACATTTGAATGAGGTATAGTCTTGAACAGATTCAGGCTGACCGTACTTGAGACATGAGGTTAATTGAAACCCAATCAAAATCTAGTATTCAAATTCAAATAAAAGGAACAATCTTTATTAGGATTTGAACCTGAGAACTCCTGACTTTGAAATTAACTGATTTACAATAATGAGTTTTACTACTAGATCAACCCGACAGAATATCATCTTTTAAATGACACCGTGTACTGATCTCTTTCCTGGTTTTCTTCTTCTAAAATATCTTTTTGGTTTATTGATCCACACCTTAACTGGTACTCTTGTGTCTTAACATTTTCTTCAGTTGTTGAGGTAACTACAATTTTTCCTTCTTAACGACCACCAGTAGTCATAGGTTGTATAACTGCATAATTAATTATTTATTCCAAAGGCCATTCTAACTTCTCATTCACTGGATAATAAATATTCATTAATTTAAAAGAAAATGTTAAAAATACAACTCACTTTGTAAATTCAAGAAAATGTGCTTCCAGAGTGTCTTCTCAGACCTACTATGCAGTTCCTTCATCACTGGTGTGCTAGGTAATCTGCTATAGTACTGATGACGGAAAAGATCTGAAATCACATTTTCAGACATTTAGAAAACAAGTAGTATTTCATTTAAAATTTTATTTTTCTTGTAAATTTTAGTTTTGTGTTTGTCTAAAATTGTTTCAAAAATTTAATATGTAGCCTTTAAAATTAAGTAAAAATTATTGTAATTTAAAATACAATATTTTTAATTAGTTTAATATATTTAAAAAAGTTTCTCAGACAGCAGAGATTAGTGAGAAGAAGAGAAATGATTATCATATCACTGTCACTGTCAATTGTCATATAATTCTTTTCCTATTATGATTACTTTTCTTGATAATGGTCAATGAATAATTTATTTATTTAATTAATTCAAATGTTCATTTGTAGAATCCATTATCCTTTACCCATGGAGTATTGTGGCCTGCCAGACCCACATATTCTTCAGTCAACAATTCGTCGTTTAGAACAAGAAATAGTTCAGTTACAAGATCAACTCAGCCATTCAGGAACACAATGCTGTGATGAAGATCTTGTGGAACAAGTTAACATTCTTGAAAAAAGGTTTTGAAATCTATGCTTAAAATACCAGAGTTATGTTGTATTAAGTTTACCTTCTTATCTATAAATTCAGCAACATCAGGAGAATAATTGACCAAGAGTAGTTTTCCTTTATTCAGGAGAAAAAATAATTTCTTACGAGTGACAATTAAAGTAATCATTGTACATTC
This sequence comes from Lycorma delicatula, assembly GCF_047948215.1. Classification (NCBI taxonomy): domain Eukaryota; kingdom Metazoa; phylum Arthropoda; class Insecta; order Hemiptera; family Fulgoridae; genus Lycorma; species Lycorma delicatula. The sequence continues at coordinate 79,979,288 of NC_134459.1, read as the reverse complement.
TGTAATTTGTATCTTTATAATTATGATTATATCTGTCCAAAATTGTTGTAATATTACCTCTAGGTTTTACTGCAATTATAGTTTTTTGTCAATAGGATAAAATTTTAAATTGATTCATTATGACCACTATTTCATTTTTATCACTTGGCTTATCTATAAATTTTACAGGCAGGTCAAACAAAGGTAAAATCTGAATCTAAAGACTACATTCACTGGTAAGTGGCTGGGCAGGTGGAAACAAAAAACCATTGTGTGTGTGTTAGATGATATCTAAAACACACACACACTTCCATCAATGATGGAAGAAGCCATTTCCATATATGTCTACTCCTCATTTGGATCTTCACTCTTGCTTGGCTAATCTAAACAATTGCTTTGTTTAAAAAAAATATAATTCATTATTTGTTATCTTTTATAGACTGCATAGGACTACTTTAGTCAGTTCATTATCCAAGTCTCTTTGATGAGACTGTTTGGGCCTTGTGGTCTTCCCAGTATTTTTTCATACGTTCCAATTTGTGCCCTTTCTAGTGTTGAAAATGTTCATGTTGTGAGTTTTTCCTTGTGAGAGTGAAGCGAGTGTTTTTGTTTTTGATTTTTGGACTTTGTATTTTTCTTGTTTATGAGTATAGTATTGGGACATTGTAGTATTGCCCCAATACTACACTCATCGCATGTTATCTAAGTGGCAGCCCACCGTATCTGAATGCTGCCTTCTCTGAACTCTGGTGTTGCTTGGTTCAGCCAGTGGAGTATTCCTTAAAAGACCTTTCATGGTTGACTGTCAAGGGGTCACCTGTGGTGGGACTTCCCAAGTTACAACTCTAGATGTGATCTAAGAGGTGTGATCTGTTGATAAATGAAGCTGTGAAGGTTGTTTAGATTCAGTTCATCAGAAACATTTCTCTATTTGTTTTGGAAATACCCAGCCACATCTCATGAAGGGTCAATCCAACATTTGCTGAAGTTGTTATTTTGGAGAAAAGTTACAAAGTCTGATCCTAAACATTATGTCGTAAAAAATATAATATTAATAGATTTAATTTATTATTTTTTGCTGCCTTATTTAATACAAAATACAAATAAACTATTATTAAAAATGAGTGGGAATACTAAGAAAAATGCTGTTTGTTTCTCTATAAATAACAGAGATATTGTTTTAATAGAAAATAAATTTTTAAATATAAAATATTATTAAAAAGAAAATATAATTACTACATTTGTATTATTCATCCTATTTTATGCATTGTTTATTGAATGTGTATGGATAATAGTACCTACAAACATTAAATGTTTGTTAGAATGTTAACAGTGCTGTCATTATCAGATGTAAATAACAATGTAGCATAGAAGAGATGTATTTTGGCATTGGTTGCTAATGCCTTCCAAAGAGGTTTAAAATAATGACAACCTACATTACTTACTTTAAACAATTATATGCTAGTTAATTATTTGATTATTTTAGAAAAATAATCAAAAAGTAACTAATTTTGTAGAATCACACCTGAAGAAAAGGATGTACAATCATTCTGTCTGTGTCATATATGGTGTTACAGTGATTTACTTAGAAATATAAAAGAAGTTACTGTTTAAAAATAACTTTTTTTTTTTTTTGTCTTCAGTCATTTGACTGGTTTGATGCAGCTCTCCAAGATTCCCTATCTAGTGCTAGTCGTTTCATTTCAGTATACCCTCTACATCCTACATCCCTAACAATTTGTTTTACATATTCCAAACGTGGCCTGCCTACACAATTTTTCCCTTCTACCTGTCCTTCCAAAATTAAAGCGACTATTCCAGGATGCCTTAGTATGTGGCCTATAAGTCTGTCTCTTCTTTTAACTATATTTTTCCAAATGCTTCTTTCTTCATCTATTTGCCGCAATACCTCCTCATTTGTCACTTTATCCACCCATCTGATTTTTAACATTCTCCTATAGCACCACATTTCAAAAGCTTCTAACCTTTTCTTCTCAGATACTCCGATTGTCCAAGTTTCACTTCCATATAAAGCGACACTCCAAACATACACTTTCAAAAATCTTTTCCTGACATTTAAATTAATTTTTGATGTAAACAACTTATATTTCTTACTGAAGGCTCGTTTAGCTTGTGCTATTCGGCATTTTATATCGCTCCTGCTTCGTCCATCTTTAGTAATTCTACTTCCCAAATAACAAAATTCTTCTACCTCCATAATCTTTTCTCCTCCTATTTTCACATTCAGCGGTCCATCTTTGTTATTTCTACTACATTTCATTACTTTTGTTTTGTTCTTGTTTATTTTCATGCGATAGTTCTTGCGTAGGACTTCATCTATGCCGTTCATTGTTTCTTCTAAATCCTTTTTATTCTCGGCTAGAATTACTATATCATCAGCAAATCGTAGCATCTTTATCTTTTCACCTTGTACTGCTACTCCGAATCTAAATTGTTCTTTAACATCATTAACTGCTAGTTCCATGTAAAGATTAAAAAGTAACGGAGATAGAGAACATCCTTGTCGGACTCCCTTTCTTATTATGGCTTCTTTCTTATGTTCTTCAATTGCTACTGTTGCTGTTTGGTTCCTGTACATGTTAGCAATTGTTCTTCTATCTCTGTATTTGAACCCTAATTTTTTTAAAATGCTGAACATTTTATTCCAGTCTACGTTATCGAATGCCTTTTCTAGGTCTATAAACGCCAAGTATGTTGGTTTGTTTTTCTTTAATCTTCCTTCTACTATTAATCTGAGGCCTAAAATTGCTTCCCTTGTCCCTATACTTTTCCTGAAACCAAATTGGTCTTCTCCTAACACTTCCTCCACTCTCCTCTCAATTCTTCTGTATAGAATTCTAGTTAAGATTTTTGATGCATGACTAGTTAAACTAATTGTTCTATATTCTTCACATTTATCTGCCCCTGCTTTCTTTGGTATCATGACTATAACACTTTTTTTGAAGTCTAATGGAAATTCCCCTTTTTCATAAATATTACACACCAGTTTGTATAATCTATCAATCGCCTCCTCCCCTGCACTGCGCAGTAATTCTACAGGTATTCCGTCTATTCCAGGAGCCTTTCTGCCATTTAAATCTTTTAATGCTCTCTTAAATTCAGATCTCAGTATTGTTTCTCCCATTTCATCCTCCTCAACTTCCTCTTCTTCCTCTATAAAACCATTTTCTAATTCATTTCCTCCGTATAACTCTTAAATATATTCCACCCATCTATCGACTTTACCTTTCGTATTATATATAGGTGTACCATCTTTGTTTAACACATTATTAGATTTTAATTTATGTACCCCAAAATTTTCCTTAACTTTCCTGTATGCTCCGTCTATTTTACCAATATTCATTTCTCTTTCCACTTCTGAACACTTTTCTTTAATCCACTCTTCTTTCGCCAGTTTGCACTTCCTGTTTATAGCATTTCTTAATTGCCGATAGTTCCTTTTACTTTCTTCATCATTAGCATTCTTATATTTTCTACGTTCATCCATCAGCTGCAATATATCGTCTGAAACCCAAGGTTTTCTACCAGTTCTCTTTATTCCGCCTAAGTTTGCTTCTGCTGATTTAAGAATTTCCTTTTTAACATTCTCCCATTCTTCTTCTACATTTTCTATCTTATCTTTTTTACTCAGACCTCTTGCGATGTCCTCCTCAAAAATCTTCTTTACCTCCTCTTCCTCAAGCTTCTCTAAATTCCACCGATTCATCTGACACCTTTTCTTCAGGTTTTTAAACCCCAATCTACATTTCATTATCACCAAATTATGGTCGCTATCAATGTCTGCTCCAGGGTAAGTTTTGCAGTCCACGAGTTGATTTCTAAATCTTTGCTTAACCATGATATAATCTATCTGATACCTTGCAGTATCGCCTGGCTTTTTCCAAGTGTATATTCTTCTATTATGATTTTTAAATTGGGTGTTGGCAATTACTAAATTATACTTCGTGCAAAACTCTGTAAGTCGGTCCCCTCTTTCATTCCTTTTGCCCAGCCCGTATTCACCCACTATATTTCCTTCCTTGCCTTTTCCAATGCTTGCATTCCAATCTCCAACTATTATTAAATTTTCATCTCCTTTTACGTGTTTAATTGCTTCATCAATCTCTTCGTATACACATTCTACCTCATCATCATCATGGGCGCTTGTAGGCATATAGACGTTAACAATCGTTGTCGGTTTAGGTTTTGAATTTATCCTTATTACAATGACTCTATCGCTATGCGTCTTGAAATACTCCACTCTCCTCCCTATTTTCTTGTTCATCACGAAACCTACTCCTGCCTGCCCATTATTTGACGCTGAGTTAATTACTCTAAAGTCACCCGACCAAAAGTCGCCTTCCTCTTCCCACCGAACCTCACTAATTCCTACTATATCCACGTTTACCCTATCCATTTCCCTTTTTAAATTCTCTAGCCTACCAACCTTTTTTAAGCTTCTAACATTCCACGCTCCGACTCGTAGAATGTTATTTTTTACTTTTCTGGTGACCCCTTCCTTAGTAGTCCCCACCCGGAGATCCGAACGGGGGACTATTTTACCTCCGGAATATTTTACCAAGGAAGGCGCCTCCATTATTGCTTTTGAAAATGCAGAGCCACATTTTCTTGGAAAAAAAAAACAGCTGTAGTTTTCCATTGCTTTCAGCTGCGCAGTACTCAGAGGACTGAGTGATGCTGATATGGCCGTTTAAGTCATTGTGACTTACGCCCCTAACAACTACTGAAAGAGCTGCTGCCCTCTTTCAGGAATCATTCCTTAGTCTGGCTCTCAACAGATACCTCTCCGATATGGTTGCACCTTCGGTCCAGCTACTCTGTATCCCTGAGCACTCAAGCCCCCTCACCAACGGCAAGGTCTCATGATTCATAGAGGAGGAAAAAAAAAATAACTTGTTATTTACAAAAAAAAAATTATGGTAGTACCAGATAAGAAGTTTATGAAAACCAATTCATCAAAAAATAATGAATAGCATTATTAAATCAATCATTATTAAATGAAAATTATTTATTTAAAAATTACTAAAATTTTAGAATTATTTTATTTGAAATTTGGTATTTTAGTTATTTTTATATTTAAATATATTATAATTAACGTATCTATTATAATAGAGTGCTAGAATTAACATCAGAGAATGACCAATTAAGAAGTGAAATAATCAGATTAAATAATCAACTGAATAAAAAGCAACCGACCCAAAAGCATGCTGAGGTGCTTCAGAATGCATTATTGACGCTGGAAGAACAAGTTCAGAAGGAAAGGCTATCTTTACATCATCAGATTCGTAATTTAAAAGAAGAAAAAAAACATTTAAACAGCCAGGTAAGTTGCAGGAAGTATTGTATCAAAAAGAAAAAAAAAATAATTCCATAAATGGCAGGTACCAACATAATGTAAAACCATTAGTTAAAATCTAGGTATCAAGGAATCTAGGAATATCAAGAATTATCCAAAATGACTGACTTTTAATTACAAATAATTTGAACAAGTTTACTTTATTGTAGTTGTTGTTGTTCAATCTACAACCAGAATACTTGTCTCCTTAACTCTGCATCAACAGAGATAAGTGTAAATGTTCTTGTATACTAATTGAAGATAGAAAAATAATTTTATATGCCCATATATTTTATGTTTAACAGTTAGATTTTGGGTTAATTTTTTTTTTTTTAAATTGATGAAGATATTAATTAGAAAATTTTGTAGAAAGTTCCATTATGATAAAATGTTTATTCACGAACTCTATGGCAGAATGGTAGCGTTTCGGCCTTTCATCCGGAGGAGCCGGGTTCGAATTCCTAACAGGCATGGCATTTTACATACGCTACAAAATTTCATTTCCATATCCCATGCACAAGCTTTCAAGCATATGCGGCAATATCGTCAAGGAAAAATGAAAAAAAAATTGAAATGAATGAAACAACTCTGTAAATGACCATATATTTAGTTATACGCAAAATAATAGTTATTTAGTCACTAGGTTGTACAATGAAAGGTAGGCAGTATCATTAGTACTTAAAATTTTTGTGATTGATAAGTATCTTAGAGTTATTTGGCTGATACAGTGGTTATGATCACATCAGGATTTCTGGTTTTGAACGTAATAAGCGGCAATCGTATTAAGCGAAAATGGAGTGGGCAATTGCGTAGCTGACAAACAGGAGTAGGCTATTACATACGTGTAAGATCCACATTTTCTTAATTTTTATTTTCTATATAAAACAATAAGCAACTACTAATTAACTTGAATTAAAAAATACTGTAGTACGTAACTTAAAATAAAAGATTGTACAGATTATTACAGTATGTACGTATTAATTTTTCGATTTAACAATTAGGTTAATTAACAAATTTCGGTATATATTTTTAAAATCTAATAGTTTATTACATTTTTTTTACTACTTATGAGCTTTTAAAGTCATTTATTTTTGTTTGTTTTGTTGTGTCTGCTTTATTTAAAAATTATTCAAAGTTGTACAAAAGTCTATATTCTTCGCCATCGCCGCATTCCCACAAAGCTCTTCGGATAGTACTCATGGATTCCCGGATCTTCGTTTTACTTAAAGGTTCTCTGGCTGGCTCTTCCTCTTCATCTTGTGAAATTTTAACAACGGATTGCACGATGTTTGCATTAATCATGATTTCTGCAACGGGTAAATCGTTGCCAATTTCTATCTAAGCACTGAACTAACTGTTCTTCTTAAATAGTTGCAGCCTTTCAAGTTCGACAAGTTGTACTATTTCTTATGGAGCACTTTTTTCCAGCCTCTTAAAACAATTTAAAATACATTCTTCCGAAAACATACTCGAAGCTTTTGCTGTCATGTGCAAACCATCTAAAATCGTGACCTTTGCAATTTTAGTACATGTTCCTTCACCACTGTCTATCATGTCAGTAAGTTTTTTCCTGAAATCAGATCGATCATATTTTTTGAAGTTTTTATAATTCCTTGGTCGAGCGGCTGTATGATCGATGTGGTATTCGGTGGTAAGAACACAAAGTTAATGTTTTCCAGAGACAAATTTGGGTGTGCCGTGCAGTTAACCATAATTAAAGCAATATTTTTATTTTTACAAAGCTGCGCATAGCATTCACGCAGTAACCTTCAAATATTGTCCAGTCATCCATGCATTTGAATTGTTTGTAATTAATGAATAGATTTTTTACGCCTTTAAAACATCCAGCCTTTTTACCTGTGCCGATCACTGATGGTGTCAGTTTACTGGATCATATCATATTAGAAGTACGAGATACTGTAATTCTAGTTTTCATTTTTTTACCGATAGAAGCTATAGATTTTTGAAAACTATGCACTGATCTGGCGTCGCTCTGTAGTAAAGTCCCATCTCGTCTACGTTGAAGATATTTTCTGGCAAGTACGTTTTCAGTATGGTTTTCCAGATTTTCATGCCCAGTCTTTAGCCGAATTAACGTCAGAGTTGTTTTTCTCCGTGTAGTTTTTTTAATAGATTATTTAATGCCGAACTTTCCATCTAGTTAACCACCCGTCCGTTGCAGTAAACTGCTCACCCATTTTGTGTGCAAAATTTTTGCAACAATTTTGGGCTTTTTGCAACAGGATGCTGCGATTAACAGGAGCGTTCATAGAGATGACCTGTTAAATCAAATCAGTAAAGCTTCTTCATCAACTGTTTTACCTCTTTCCGCTTTCTTTTCCGGTCAGTAACAGCAACGTTCTCGAACTTACTTCGATTTTTTAGTATACCGCTTAATGTTTATTGTGGAATTCCTAATTTAACTGCTGCTTTTCTATGGGGAATTTCTTTAAAATATTAACTTTATCTGCTAAACTTAATTCAGTTCTTTTCTTATGACCTGACATTGTAATACAGTATAAAACAGTTTAACAGAACAATAAGTAAATACAGTATACGGGCTATGTGTTGCAGTTTACATGAAGGGATCGCTGAACTAAATGACTGACGAATTCGAGTTAAATATGCCTAACTATACAACGAACGTATACTACAGCATAAACAGAAGGAGGCTATTGAGGAGGGGAACATACAATGTCTCTCTCTTTCAAACATGATGGTGCAGTGTAGTCATAACAACGTTGTGTCATATACAAGAACTTCTTATTGGCTAGAAAAAAGGGACTGCTTATTATTTTTTGCCTAATGTATAATATACCCTATTCAAATTATATACTTTACTAACAAACGTACCTCCTATTACAATAAAAATAAAAAAATTCCAACTTTTCGTTTAATCTTTGAACGTAATAAACGGCGAAATTAATAAATGTGACCATAAAAACCGCTAAAAATTAATGTAAATTTGTAATTGGAATCGGGTCTTCTTAATTTGATCGTAATAAACGTCTGATCAGATTTATCAGTGAACGTAATAACCGGCGATCTCTGTACATATTTTAAATAAATTAGAATATAAAAAGAATGTAACATTGGAGAGCCAAACCACCCATGGATTTACAAAACCATACAGGCAAGAACACAAAAAATTAACATTTTAAATCACATGTAGAAGCAGGACATGCATACAAAGACATCAGTCATAACATCCAAATGTTACAACTGTATGTAAAAACCAATATCTTACCACATTTTAAAGAAGTCGAGACACAAAGAGAGAGAGGTGCGCACGCACACAATTTGGCAGAAAAATTAAATTCATACTGTAGATCAAATGTATTGTTTGAGTATTTCTTAAACTTTTTGAGATGTATGCCGCTAACTGTACCATCTATTTAGGACTTTATTAGGAAGCAACTAAATAAGTAACTCTGAAAGGTCCTCTAAAATAATTTCCACATAAAGCGAGTTGTTTATGAATTCTAATAATTTTTAAGTGTTTTAATACAACAGGTCAAGCTGTTATTTCAAAAAGGAATAATGATACTCTAGCATTATTAGTGGAATGTTCATTATTAGTACTTTGTTTTAACAAGACAAACTGGGTTTTTAATCCCTTTTTTGCTGTATCACTCAGACACAACATGCATGTGCAGTTAAACATCTGAAGAAAATTGCCTCTACTGTTTTCTATATGACCTAAAACTTTCAATCACCAGATACATGAATTTATTTTTAGTCTAAGTAAAAGTATGTAATAAAAACTCATTTGGGTAAATTGATTGTGTTATTAATTTCCTTTTCAATTTTAATGTTAGTAGGTAGGGATAAATTAAGTTTCATTGGGAGGACTTTAAATTGCTAAAATTTATCTAACTGTTTGTTATAGCTAGAAGAATCCAAATTAACAGAGAAAAGGTTACGATCACAGCTTCACCGAGCCTTAGAAAAAAGTTCTTCAAAATTTTGTACTCGACCTTCTAGAATTGATAACTTCCACAAGAAAAGCCCTTGTAGTATACCTGATCATCATACTTGCGTCACAATTTTGTAAAAAAATATAAAATTTTTTGTAATGATATTGTGTAATGTAAAAAAATTGTTATACAAAATAACAGTAATGAAAACAGATTTTTCCATTTACTGACTATAAACAGGTTGGCCAATTAGTTGATACAGTGGTCAGCAATCTGATGTCCAGTTGGTTCAAAACCAATAATTGACATTTTGTTGTACAATAATTGGCGTTTAATCTTCATTATTACCATCTGCTAAAGAGATTTATATTTGATTTAAGTAAAAAAATTAATAAATATCAGGAAATGCTTATTTCTGAACAACAAAATTAATAAAGCGTAACAACTTTTTCCTGGTAATAACAGTGTACATTAAATCTAGTTGACAAATTTTAAAACAAAGTAGTAAATGAAGCATTTTTGTTAATAAATTGTTATGCAAGTAATTACTGCATAGTATCTCTGAACTATTATGAAATAAATAATTAAATTAGAAGTGATGGAATAGTACAAAAACAATTTTGGTGATATATTTGTCATAAGATATTACAGTAGTATTGTCTGAATCATTTAAATAAGTTTAGTGTACCATACAGCTATTCTGCTACATAGTTTTGACAATTTTTTAATGTTTGATAGTAAAAAAAGGTTCAAAATTACAAATTACTATCTAGCTCTGCATAATATATTAGGATGATAATGCTCTTTATCTAGGTTTAGTTTAGTTAGTTCATTACTAAAACACAATGTATGGGAGTCATGAAAACATTAAATCTTGATTGGTACCATGGTAGATTAATAAAGTAAATTAATGATATAAATGTCTTACGTACTTTAAAACTTTACATGAACTTTGGAGAGAAAGTTACAAGTGAGAAATGGAAAAAAAAATTTATATTATAGGTATACTAAACATAATGTAAGATCTGGATGATGCCTGTGTGAGGTAGGGGGTGTTGTTCAAGCTCAAAAAGTAGTAACATTTTTATATATAAATAACCAAATCTTTAGACATATTTTTCATACTTCTGCACAATTTTCATATTCTTGTATGAATAATAAACTCTTTGCTGAACAAGTGACTATTATACAACTTATTAACCAAAGCTGTATTTAAGTCTACAATATTAGTTGTCAGGAGAGGTTTTACAGGAAGTATAATTCATTCAGCTATGTGAAGTTTATTAGCTTACATATTCATAAGCTAAAGTACATAAAATATATGAAAAAAGGTTGTGTCAAATACATATTTTAGCCAGAAGTTTAAAATTACAAATTATTTTTGTCATAAATTACACAACATAGCAGCTTGATTTAATAACTGTAACTGAATAACAAAATATCCCGTCTTGATTGCATTTAGATAAATTAATAACTTTAGATTTTTACAGTTGCTGACATATTTAGTTCTTTTATTTACTTTATAAACTAATAATGAAAAAACTCTATTTACTTTATTTTATTCATGTAATTCAAGGCAAGATAATAAACCTGTAAAAGATGGTCTAAAAAAAAGGAATGAAAAGAGATCACCTCTTCCTGGAACTAAAAGTGAATTCCCATTGACGCATAGAAGCCGAAGAAATTCTTCTGGTAATTTTTAAAAACCAAACAATAATGCTTAAGTTATAATCACAAAATACTTAAATTAATGAAGATCTAAATATATTTGATCAAACTAGACCATTGATGTTTATAGTGATAAACTTATTAACACTTTTTAATTAATTCAACTGTTTAAATTATTTTTTAACTTGTTGTTTCTGGCACACAGTCTACATTTGTATTACGAGGTCTGGTGAGAAAATCAATCCAAGAACATGTGGTTACAGAGGAGGTTATGCAGAACACAATATTGCCAACCGCACGTCACTAAATATCTCAATTTGTATGTAATTAAAAATGTTTGGTTATTTTCTGAACAGACATTGTATCTAATGCCTAAACAAAGAAACAATTATTGAAATATTCAAACAGAGAATATCCAAAAAATGTTAATAAAAATAAAAACATCTACAACTGAATGTGCATTTTGATGGTTAAAACAATAATTTTCAGAAGAAAACTAGTAAAAGTAAATCTTTGTCCATCTATTGATCATGCCTATTTAATAATCAAAATCTCCATAAATTTGTAGATTTCTGAGAAGTTTTATGTTTTAATGTTCTTCACACACTAAATTCTGATTCTGCATAAAACATAATTATTTCATACTACTATTGACACAAGTTGATTACATACCACGTGCTTTGGTTAGGTTATTCAAGAGATGAGAGTATTTTGTTAAACTGTAATCAATCTTTTGTTCAGTGAATCTTTGTAACTTAAGCTTATGCTGACAAGCATTACTTTCAAAATCATCTTATTTTTATTTTAGTACTCTCAGTTTCTGACCAGCCAAATCAGTATTGCGTTAAGATATTATAAATCTAAATTTTCATCTGATTCTATTTTTATAACCTATTAGAGTATAGAAACTTCTCACAACTCCCATGATCATTCAATAAAATTTTTTTGTTTGCACACCTACCCATAGTTGCCTAATTAATTTTACATACAGCTGATTTTTAAAAGTATACAATCCTATTAGAATATTTTTTAATACATGTTTAAAGTAGTTATTTTATAGATTCATAAAATATGTTTGGCAGGCATTTAATTGTATAATTATTTTCTCATATTTTAATGCTACATTTTCTCTTTAACCTTATTTCTTTTGCTCTCCGTAACATTAATATTTTCATCAATAGCATTATTTTGGTTTCACTGTATTCATGAGGGTTTTCATTGGCATAATTCTATATTATATTGTATTTTCATACTTCTAAGCTGAACTGATAAACCAGTGGTGTTCGTAACTGTGTGCACCACTTACCATTTTTAACTGAGAAATTATGTGACCAAAATAAGCATACTGAATGAATGGATATAATTTCATTATTTCTATTCAGCATCATTGAGAACAATAAATGTACTCTTTTAAAGGATTAGGATTTTCCTAATTAGTTTATTTATAACAATCAAATATTAAAGCCTCAGATCCATCTGTAAAATGAAAAATAAATTGAGATTGGACAACTCTTTTTTTTAAAGATCAGGGTGAATATCAAATAAAAGGTAAAATAATTAATTACTGATTAAATAACCTCCATTACTGAGCTGAGAGACTGTAAATAACACACCATTTCATAAAACAAAGGGAGTGCACTATTTTATTACTTTCAACCACGTGCTCCAGTCTTTGTTATGGCTTTTATGCTTATAAATTATCTGAGGTTCAAAATAACTAATCGAGTTGCTTTCTATACTCTGTATTCAGCTAATCCCTGTGGTGAATAGAATGAAAGTGCCATTTGTATGTCTTAGTACTACCCTTGTGCATATTTATGAGCAACAGTATATTTGGGTCTCTGAAAAAAAAAAATGGAGAAACATTGCTCATTTCCCTGGTAAGCCTGTTATTCTTAAAATGACTACCTCATTTTCAGGGATAACTTGTAACTAAAAAATAAAGAAAATTGTACTAAGTATTTTTTCAAATTATACTGAAGTTCCATTACATAAAAAAGTATGTACAGGTTCTATAAAAAAAAAAAAAAAAAATCATTCATTTACATAAAATTAGATTGTGTTTTTCACAGTCCTGCAAAGGAATTTTTTAATCCACCTCATTCATACAAAGGATAAATTCTTGAGCCAAATAACAGATGTTTCTTAAATCTTAAGAAAAAGACCCAGGAATGTGAGGAAGCTTAGATCATGAAAAGACTATATTAGTCTAATATTGAAAGATAAAAGAAAAATTTTAGTGTTATTAGAGTAAATTATTTGTAATAATACATATATTTTAAACAATAATTTGAAACATTACTGTATTGGAATTCTTTAGGAAATCAGTATATAAATGCTGAACATGACTGAATTAGAAGAGCGTAGAAATTTTGCAATGATTGAATGAGCAATGAGCCTCTTCACAACTATCATCTTCCATATGAAAATAAATTACACAAATACAACAGCCAGTTCTACACTGCTCTCAATTTTTGAGTACATAAAAAACACAGGACTGATTAGGATTTAATTTTTATGAGAAATGAAGATAAGAGTAACCACACAAGCAGATTAAAACAAAATAATTATATCAGATCATAAGTTAATTTTATCTTAAAAAACTAAATACATTAGTTATAACTATGGTTAATATGATGTTGTAAATATCCATAAATTTTTTTTATATGCTTAAAACTTGTTCAGTTTTATGAAATTACCTGGAAATTTTATTGTACTTTAATGCAGCCCATTAATTTAATTTTTATTGCTTTTATAAATGAAAAATATTTTTCAGGAAGAAAACATAAAATTTTAAAGCTCTGTTAGCTAATTATCTTTACCTAAAACTTACTGTTCAAATAATTTATATCCATTTTCAGCTAATGCTTACATGACTGATCAATATTATAACGGATTTTAAATCAATAATTAAAAACCCATCTTAAAAAAACATAAAAATAGGTTGCAGAAGTAAAAAAACTTGGTATATCAGTAAATAACGCATCCTGGAAGTCATAATTAGTACTATATTTGAATAAAATAATTTGTGATAAGCAATGTAGGAAGGGTAGTGTTTAAATAGCAAGCTACAGTAAAAAAATAAATAATAAAAAATGATAATAATAGGTGAGAGAGCTGAATATGTTTTATTCAAATAAGAAATAAAAATGAAATAAAATAAAAAAAAAAAATGATTTGATTGTAATAACAATTAGCATCTGGCCAGTTATGGAAACATCAATAACTTGGGTCAGTTAAAATCTATTTCAGAATAATTACATCTGTATAATAAAAAATTATGAACATCACCAAAATACACTATACCCAAAAGGAATAAACATGTGCCAAAATTATGGTCAGAATTTTGTAAAAAAAAAAATGTTGAGAATCAGATATAATGCCTTGAATAATTCTGCCTTACTGAAAAATATGTTGAGGATTATATGAAGCAAAAATTTACATATGTAGAAAAACCTGTATAACACTGGATACGTACTGAGAAACAGATAAAGCATGACATTTTTTTAATTGAACATAATTTGGGGGATATATCATTTTTTAAACTATAGTAGAATAACAAAATGGGCAAAACAGATTATTTAAACTAAATGGAATTTAAATTTCATGATATGTATAATGAATTAATAAATGTTATATGATGAATTATTAAAAAGAACATTCCAAGAAAATTTTAACAAAAAAGCTTATTTCAGGTGGGCATGCTTGAAAAAGAGGAAGGACTATAATATGAGAACACAAAAAACAGTTTAAAAATTAATCATTGTTTAATTAAGTATTGTAAATGATTTATATCAAATAAATCATATTTAGAAAATAACAATTTTTATAAGCTCTCTTATTATATGCTTGAATAGTTAATCCACATTGATATACACAAACCTTAACTGATGTAATTAACAATTATAGTTATTTTTAATATTTTATGTAATGCTATGTTTCTGAATTTAGCATCCAGTTCTGAAAAACAACACCTACGATGTCCTAGTTGCTCTCCTCGAAGGAGTTCTTCTAATGAGTCTTTAAATTCTGCCACTATTCGTAATACTGGTTAGTATTATAATATTTTACAATTAATGACCTAAAATTTCCTTCTAAATGATATAAACCATGCCCCTGGCTGATAAGTAACAATATAGCCTAATCCTAGAAGATAAAAGAACTTAGTATTACTTTATAGTAAGTGATAGAGGTATATTCATCTTGCTTCATTTTCAACAAGCTAGTGCATTAATCATATAGCAGGTTAGTATAACAGGTTTACCTATATAAGGTTTATTTAAACCTTTTGGTAGCCATGTAATATAAATATTAAAAATTTTATATCTAAGATATATATACTTTTTAAAACTGACTGTAGTACACTTTATTAAACGTGGAAGTTGTGAAAAACTTCACCTACATTGGAAGCAAGCTTTCATACAATATTAAGCTTCTTCAGAAACTGCTACTGGCAGTGCTGAGTGTTATGTAATTGCATGTACCGGTGATGTTTGATTTACGGCTCTGAAGAAGTCTAACACTGCATGAAAGATAGTTTAGATGGAGATTAAGTCCTTTACATCTTCCACCTCTTTAAAATGTAGTTGTTGACCTGTTCAACAAATATTAAGAAAATGCAATGATATTTTAAGTGATTAAATTAACATGTAATTCTAATAAATTTAATATGTATTACTATTTTTGCAAATATTTAGCACACACAGAATGAATTAGCTACATCCTAAATAGATCCTCAACACATGTGATGAGTGAAGAACATGCATAAACAATTCAAAACAGACATTTACGTGTTTATTAAACCTACAAAAGTAATCATAATGCATGATAATTGCTGTTTTAACAAAGAAATTATAAATACTACTAAAAACATTGGTTCTTTAAAAATAATTTAAATTAATTTTAAATAGGGATTCTTCAAATTTAATTAATTTTTGCAGTATGAAGAATCTTGATCTTAAATAATTTTATTTATATTTAAAAGATAAAGAAAAATCTAACAAAATATGAATTAAATAAGAGGTGAAAAAATTCCAAACTAATATTGGGAATTGAGCGGAAGATCTAGCGCACATCAGTAGTAAGTATTGGTTTCAAAGGTGATAATATATTATATTTATGTAATAATTATTACAGTGTATTTCAGTATCATAGTATATGACATTTTTATATGTTCAGGAATCAACTCTAAATTGAAGTCAAAAAAACATTCAGTCCAAGATTATTCTAGTAGTTCAGAATCATCTTTATCAATGGGCGTACATAAACAGAAGAATTTTATAAAACGTTCTGTAAAAAAAACAAAATCATCTAAAGGTAATTAAATTTTTTATGACAAAGTATACTTAAAAATGGAATAAAAAATATTCTTTTAAAGATACAGGTATAGTACGCACAGTTAAAAATTAAGGAAAGTTACAGCTTAAAAATTTTTTTTTGCTTTCACATTTATAAATCTAATAAAGTATTTAAGGAAATTCAAACAAGTTGGTTTATTTGAAGAGAAAGAAAAAAGTTTAAAATAAAATCCAATTTTTAAGTTGGATTTTTATTCTTTGGAAAATGACAATTGTCTAATCTTTATTTATAAAATGAATAATTTTAAAGTTATTGAACTAAATTTCATAACATTATTAATAGGTATTATTTTAAAGGCTCCATTTGATCTTTTAAACTATTAAATTAGTAAACAGTTTTAATAATAAAAATATGCATTTTGTTAAATATAAAATGTGACTTCAAATATTTTTATATTTTTAAACGTTAACAAATTGAAAATAGTTTTCAAAACTTAATATCCCTTACTTAGTGTTGTCATAAAAAATGTATATTTTAAGAACTGAAAACTTATTATTTTCTTTTTTATTTAAATTAAGAAAGGAATGAAGAATCTCTGTACATGTACTGTTAGCATCTCTACTAATTTCTGTAGATGCAAGCATTTGGCCACATATTTCTGCATCTTTATATCTGAAACAGATAAATTTGGTTTGCAGAGCATAATCAAATCTTTTTTATAATCCACTATATAAGTCACAATCAATTCTGTATTTGTTACAAAAGTAGTAAATGATGGAAATGTTGATTATAAAGAAAGGCTGACTTTCTTTAATATACTAAGTTGAGAACATTTCTGTATGGTTGATGTCATCTGTCTTTCAGCCATACAGCTCGTCAAAAAATTGCTCAATAAAAACTGACTTTTTTTTTTAATTTGATGCAAACTATTCACCATTTGAAATTCATTAAAAAAATCTTTACATGCACATGAAACACTCAATATCTATCCTAGCTTCATATCATTTGGTAAAGTGACAAAACTGAAGAACTACCATCTTAAAATGAATTACCAGTGTAAATATTGCCCTACATTGCATATTATTTTGGTTAAAATGTTGTATCTGCATATATTTTTTCCTTTTATACTGTTCCTTTTAATAGAATATCTCAAAAATATACTACAGCAGATTATGGATTATGAAAGTATTATATAACAAGGCAAAACTTTTGGGTATCTGGTTTTTTGCATTTTTGAAATCCACAAGTTTTGCAACTAAAAGCTACATTTATTTAATTAAAGTTTTTAAAAACAATTCAGATTATTTTGATACGTACATTATTATTCTAATTTAAAAAAAAATAATATAATTTTCCTGCATTTGCTCTTTCAGAGATTATTAAGATTACTAAATTCATGCGTAAATTAGAATTGATCATGATTATTACTTAAATCACTTTTCACTTCTTTTTTGCCACTCTTCTAGAATTTGCCAGGCTTACCTTCTAGACAGTTGGTAAGTAAACAACCCCCCCCCCCCAAGCGCTGTTCAACCAATTAAATAAAACAGAAGAAAAGGTAGTATAAGATAAACATGTATGCACATTTCTTTTTTTCAGATAAGAAGAATGACATTAGAATTTGTGATCTGGAGAAGCGTATTTCCAATTTGCAACAAATATTAGAATCAGATTTAACAATAAGCAGAAGAAAGATTCACTGAAGTTCCCTATTTTAGAGCTAAAATATCACAATTAATAGGCTTCTAAAAAAATTAAACCCAATGATTCATCAGCAATGAGTTAAATATATATTTTGCAATAAATTTTATTATTTTTAGTCATTGGTCTTACGATTAATGACAACTTTTGTCTAAAAAAATACATTGTTCTAATGAAAAAAAAATTACTATAATTATTTATAATACTTATTGTTTATTATTATATTAAGAAATATGTCGTCATAAAGATGATAATTATAAATAACAATAATGAACATCTGATTTTTATAAAGTAGTTTAAAAGAAAACTGATAAACTATATGCTAATTACAGTACGATTAAGATAATAATTATTATGATGAGTGATCTGATATAAAACCTGAGACTAGCTGATCTAGAAGCCAGCATGCTAATCACTATAGAGAATTGAGAGTCACCTTGCAATTAGATCACTATTAAGTGATCTAATCACTAAATATTAGTAAAGTGATTAGTCATCTAATCACTATTAGAGAAGTTAAACACTACTACCATGACTAATTATAAAATTAAAGTATGGGATTTTTCAAAGATGAAAAAATTTGTACCTTGAAGATAGAATATTATTCTGAGCTATAAAGAAATGCAAGTGACAAGAAGGAGGGTAAAGAAAATATGTACAATCAGCATTTAGATATTTATATATTGTTGGTAAAGGGTTATAAAGAATAAAATACATGATTCTTAATCTGTTAATGAGATCATAAACAGATTGAGATTCATTAAAAGAATTACTTTATTTATAAGACAAAGCATTTTCTGAAAAAAAATTAGCATTCATAGAACAGCACAGAAGTTTTCTCAAAAAGATAGTTAAACATTCAATAACTGCACAGTAATTTAAAATTATTTCAGAAAAATTGTTTGCACATAACTGTTTAAGAGATAAAAATTTACTGTGATATTAATAGCTATTTTTTACTGGTTGTACTTTGTGATTATCCTTGAGATTTTTATTATGTTAATTAGTTTTGCTGTATTGTTGCTTTAAAATGTTTATTTTCTCTAGAAAAAAATATTGATGGAGTGAGAAATCAAAACTACTTTCCATTGTAGATTTTTAATAATTCAGTAATTCTAATAACAAAATATCGAGATTAGCAGTCATTAAATAACATACTACAGACATGAGTTGAACATTGCCTGTTTCATTAGAGCTTATACAATTCTAATTTTAACAATACATATAAAGCATAACAACAAAATGCATTCATTTATTGAATCCAGAAAGGTTGGATAATTCAATTTGAGAATTATTGTAACTAAACTTTAAATAGTTAATCTCATTTGAATATGTATACAAATAATCATAAAAAAAAATCATTATGTTATATCATTCCAGTTAAAACCACATGTCTCTATCTGACTGGTACCTCAGCCAATCTAATTTGCTTCTTCATGTAACCTCCCAGATAGGAAACATACAGCCAAAAGTCAACAGGCAGAGTTACCACTCCTTCGAGTCCAATAAAAATAAAGCGTGCAGCTGCAAGAAGGTGCCAGTGTGGTACCAAAGATGTGGTCAAGGCAATAGCTGATATAATCACTAAGGTACCTATCTAAGAAAGGAAAGAGGAAGAGTACAGAAAAGGAGAAGACAATTAAAGGGAGTAGTGCCTCTTGTCTGTAGGAACGGAGGGGGTGGTGTAGTGACCGGACACGCTACTAGGCGGGATCTTCTCCTCTCGGGGGGAATCGAGTGCCTCCTGTTTCCTTGCATAAGCATCAATATGTCTACTGATTTTAACAAAATTTGCAAGGTGAACTTATCATAGACCTGATGTCTTAGCTAAATCTCAATATAAAACATTTATAGAGGTGACTTCTTTTGATGAAAATTAGCTTTTTTTGTCATTTACTTATTTAGTATGCAATCTGCAGGTACTTTTCTGTAAAACATTTTTAAAGAGGTCTTAAATACTCATCTGTAAATACTCTTTGAGATACTTTGTAGCAAAAGGTTTCATGGAGTAAAAATTAAAAGGGGGATAATAAAAAAACTAATTTTATGGAAATATTTTTTGCAAATTTCAAAATGAAGCTCCTTATTGGCGAGATCTTTTTTTTTTTATTTACATGCTTGGGATAAATTTTTGGAAAATATTTTGGTGAATAAATATGAAATAACACAAAATTTAACATAACTTTTGCAAGACCCAATTTAAAAACTTTTGACCAAACATGTCCCTCCTGGGGACATTCAAACATACCCATCATCATACCCTTGGGGTAGATTCTGCTAGTGTAATCAAGATTTTGACAAATGCATTTAAGTATAATAAAAATAACTTTAAAATAAGTACAGCGTATTATGGAATAAACACTATAAAAACTGCAGCACTACTTGCTCGATTTCCAACAATGTATCCTCAGACTAATTATAGTGCAATTAATATAAGGGACTATAAAATCCTGTAAAGGATTAATAATAATAATTTATTCATTCATTAACCAACCATTCGGTAAGAATAGAAAATGTCATACTAAAAGAAACAGTAACAAACCAAAAAAACTACATCAAATTACGTCAATGTCAAATCCACACTCACGGTACTCATTAAAAGAATAAAAAGGGTTTGTAACAAGCCAGTAAAAGAACTTCCTTCACATGTGTAGGAAGCATATTAAATAATCTAACATCCCTTACAGAAAAGATGTTCTTCTTTAAATTAGCACAACTATAGAAACATTAACATCACGATTATTTTTTGTATTATACCCATATACATTTCTGATCAATTTCTGATCAAAATTGTTCAAATTACATTTAACCTCCAACCATAATAAATATAAAGATTGTAAACAATTAAAATTCTTAGTTTTACAAACAATGGCTTAGAGCATCCAATATGTGGTTTAATCATGATAATTCTAAGAGTCTTCTTCTGATACATTAAGATATCAGAAACATGACTTGACTGACCCTAGGCATACAAACAATATGTCAAGTGGCTCTGAAAAAGATTAAAAATAACCCATATGCAAATAGTCTTTTGAAATAAAAAATCTGAAGTTCCTTAGAACAAACAAAACTCTGGAGAGCTTATTGCATACAAATGAAACATATGATTTCCAAGAGTGGGGTTCAACTGAAAGCCCAGAATTTTAACACTATCAAAATCACTCTCAATTTCCCTAAGATCAAACATCATCACTTGGGTTTTGATTTCATTTAATAAAAACCCACTGGAGGAAAACCATTTCTTAAGCCTTAATAGCAATAGCAACTGTACCTGCACTCTACCAAGTTCACTTAAACAATGATGAACAACAATGAGAGTAGTATCATCAATACAAAACTGGAGAAGGATTGAAACTGGATGATCAAAACAGGAAGGGGTCCAAAACTGAGCTCTGCAGGACACCATACATGACTTCCACAGCTTCAGATAATATCACGCTAATATATACAACTTGTTTCCTTTTTGTTAAATGTGACTGAAGAAGCTGTATATGACTGAATATACCATAAGGTATATTCAGTCATGTTTGGATATATCATAAGCAGATAACTTTTCAAGAAGCAGTTTATGAGAAATAATATCAAAGCCTTTTGATAGATTACAAAGAGTAAGGAATACCATATTTTTATTTTCAAACACATGTATTAATAATTACTTCTGTGATATATTTCAGAGCCTGAGTTGTAGACTAGTTAGGACAGAAATCAAACTGATTAGGCAATAAAAGTTTCATATTCATTAAACTACCTAAGCAACAATCCACACATCAATCTGTCAATGACTTTAGAAAAGACAGGAACAAGAATATTACGGCGATAGTCCTAATAGTCTTGTTCAGTCCTAATGTCATCCTTATACAACTTTAATTTTAATGGATTTGGAAAAAACTGAAGTAAAAAATACGTTAATTTCCATAGTCAGAGGAATAATAATAGAAAAAAATTATTGTCTTAATGAAGTGATTATTCAAGTAATAATAATCACAGAACCTAGAGTTTGTAAATCTCATAACCACTGTATACATCAGCTTTATTTACAGGCTGGGTCAAACTTACCACTCTATCTAACCTGAACCCTTGAATAGCCAATATACTATCAGTATCATTAACATAACCTTCACCCTAGGAAGCAATCATGTTAATGTAATCAATGCAATAGCGATTGAACTCATAGCACTACTCTCAATTTCATTCAACATTCTTTATCATCTGCAGTGGAGCCATATGCCATTTTCTTGGCTATTTTTTGTTCCACTTTGTAGGTTTTTCAATGCAAATAACTATTTTTAAAACAAACTGATTGCATACTTTTATAAAGAATTAAATACATAATTTTATCCTTAATTTATTAATCCTTTTATTCTTTAATCCCTTACCTACTGCATTTTACAGATTTTTCACAGCTCAAACAGTTAAGTAAGCTAATCAAGCAAGCTATACCTAATAAGAGGCAGTTGTTCTGTTCATGCAATTCTGCAACAAGATTCTTTCTCTCCAAAAGGTAAAAAAAAAAAAAAACTAGTGGTTAAGATGCCTATCTGGTGAAGCCCAGCAAAGGTTACTGGTTCTGGTTATTATATATTTAACCTATAAATTATAAACAGTGATGTTTATAATTATTTAGAAATTCTTTGAACTGTGGTATATTGTATATGAATGTTGTCATTACACATCTGACCACGAAAGATTAAAGTGGTCATTCTTAGAGGTGTATGATGTTTGAATTTTTCATAAGTATACTTCACTTAAACGTGGTCAGCTACCCTGCTTAGTTTGTTGTTAGTTTAGTATAGCTATACAGTACTTTCAATTTTAAAAATAAGGAGTTTAATGGTTATAATGATCTTAGAGTACAGAATTAATTAAAATAACTATTACGTAAAAAGTAAACAATTAATTCATTAATTTTAAACATGTAAATAATTCAAAGAAATATTACATCTAACTTATAAAATATCAGTAAAAATTGTATCATGAGAAACATTTGATATGGATCAAAAGCATCAATATAATTCATCAAATTTATCCCAATTAAGATTAACTTACATAATAACCATTAATTTACATGAAAATCATGATTATCAAAAGTTATCTTATTCCTGATTCTACGTTTCATTACTAAGTACTATTGCAAGAAGAAACACTTGAGTGAAGCCACACATATCAGTAGATTTGTGTGGCTTATCACACATAAGGCTTATCAGTAGATTCAATTTACTGTAATTATAGTATATTATAATCAATTTGGAAAGTAAATCCCATACTGCAGTTTATTAAGTTGTCAATAAAACTATCTTCAAGATAAATAAATAATTTTTATCAGGAAAGAAGCAAAAGAAAAAACCAAAAGTATATTTAAAGTTGTTATTCACTACATTGGCAATGGGTAAATGACTTGTACAATAATTTAAATGCATTTCAAATTACTAATTAATATTACATTAATTTTTATATTCTTGATTTAACATTCTAAAAATTATTTAATTATTTTGTATCATTATTATATGTTTAAAACCTTTATAAGTATTTTTCACAGATATTATTTTTACTACATCATGTCTCGTCTCAGAAATATATAAAAACTTTACAAATGGATCCATATATAAACATAAATATAAAATTTCTACAAGTATATATCTGAAAACACTATTCTGTCAGTTTTTTCAGGACATTTATACCTCAACAAATGAATTAACATTTTTTAATACAATTTACTATACAAGTTTAAACTGATAGAGAATATTAGTTAATAATAAAAAAAAAGAAATTTTTAGTTGTCTTTGTAGTTAAGTTTTAAAGCAATTATAATCTCTCATAAGCTCAAATCGTAAGCGCTTTATGAAATCCTATTAATTCAAATATAATTACAAATAAATAAGTTATAGCAACAACTGTTACAGCGAGTACAAGTGAGAAAATTAAAATTGATATTTCTTTCAATAGAATTAATTTTTCAATGACAATACAATGGAGGGTTAAAATAAACTACAACCCTAATTTAACAACAGTTAATTAAGATGCATATATATATATATATATATATATAAAGTAAATATATAAAAAAATAAAATACTTAGAAAGAAAAATAAATAAGAAAAGTATAAAATTTACACAAACTAAAAAATAAAAAAAATTTATTAAACAGAAAAAATCGATAAACAAAAAAAAAAATTATTATTTTAATTATGATAAAAGGTACATAACTAAACGGAGATATGATGCATAAAGTATGTAAGGGCAATTATTATTATAGGTATGAAATAGTACATTAAAAACATATCTTGAGACTTGCTTGGTGATTACAATGAAATTAGAAAAATATATTTCATTTTCATTTGTTCATCAGATGAAAATGTAATATAACAGTCTAGTATGAATCAATTCCGCTTCTTTTTCTTAATCTTAGTAAACAATTAAGACAATTTAAAATTCACTGTCATCCTCATAATTATATTAATATAAAACACAAATATACCTGAAGACATGTTGTACTAGACTGAAATGTCAAGCAAGTATATAATGTTGACTGTTAAAAAAAAAAATTAAACAGAACTGAACATTATTTTACAATTCATATTCTATATGTACTACAAAACAAATCAAATTATTCACTAATTTATTTACAACAATGTAGCTATTTACATCTAATGTTGACTCTGTAAATGTATTTGGGTATAGTATTCATTTCTAACATTGAAAATTTCATTAGTAAGATATGCAACAGCAGTCAGTACAACACCAGGATTATCTGCAACAACTTTGTTGATGTGCTCCAAATGTATTGGGATGACTTCATGATGACGATGATGAAAGTGGTGTTTTACGGTAGCTGTATTTATATTGTTTTGAGGTTTATTTAAATCAGTATTTTCTGCTGATTTTTTTGGAGTAACAGATGGACTATCAGATGGAGGTGAAGGAGGAGGCGGAGGAGTTGGTGAAGACTGTTTAGGTTTCCAAGGTTTACGAACAACTTGATCTCCAAGATTATAGATTTCACGATGGAGTTCACGAATTTGTGCATCTTGTCTTTCTATTTGAAAATAAAGTTCCTGTATAGTATAATTTAGTGTACCTAACTCTTCTTTTCTAGCTGCTTCCTTTTTTTCTTCTTTTCTTACCTGTCTATTATATTCCAAGAAAAGTAAGCTAGCCGCAATAAAAAATATGATCGCTTCTCCTAAAAGATTACCTCCTAACTCGATTGCCATTGCTTCATTTAGGGGTGGTACACTAACTGGTTTTCCTAAATTCAGCATCCACATCTTTACTTTCACTTCACACCAATTATAAACTGTAACAATAAACAAAATACACAATACAGTAAACCAGTAAGTCATCACTAATTACTTTCACAACAGCATAAAAATATAAATATGCTTTTATACACTAATATGTACATTTATTAAAATCTTACATGGCCATTATGTGGGATTTTTGTTTTATGTACGAGCAGTTTTTGGTTTTAAGAATACCATATTTGTCTGCATGCAATGTGTTTTTCCCCCTCAAAATCAATGGGAATTTTAAGGATGTGAGTGGTATTTTCTACTGTCATTTTTTATGTATTTCCTGCTGGCTAAAATAGTTCTTACAATAACAACCCATAAAATAAATTATCAATCCAGAGGAATTGTTTCACGAGTTCATACACATTTACACATAGCCATGCTTGCAGATCCACAGATTGTCCAATAAAGGTTCTACACCATCTGATAAAAAACACCATTTTTTGTTTAGAAAAAATTACAAGGCCCTAAAAATTAAATGGCAGAGGTTTGACTGGTGGTGAATTTGACTAACATGAATTGAACACATGTAAGAAAGTTCTTCTATATTTCCTTTTCTTCTGCATTTTATATTACAAAAAACAGGTGGTCCTTCTAAGCTGGACTCTGAGCAAAAGTTTGGTATCAATCTCAAAAGCTAAGTTGGTGCTGATTGTTTGGAGGTTTTTACCTCATATAATTTGATAGTCAAACTAACAACAGGTCAGAACGAACAACTTAAGAAGTACTTATTTGCAACTCTTAGAAATAGTGAAGAGAGGTCAGGGAGTAAACCAATTAAAATGAGTCTAAGCAGGAATTTTTTAGGAGATTGTATCTTCCCCTTGTTAGCTTTGTTACAGAGCTCAACGATTATTAATCCTATCATGGAGCTAGTATCCTGGATATTAATTCACTGAAATAAACACACCTCGATGATCACATAACAAAAAGAGAATAACAAACAAAAAGAAGGAAAATTATGACTTTGTTGTCATGATTCTTTTTTGAAATTCAATATTAAGGATAAGATTACAAGACTATAATTGTAGGATGGAAGAACACATGATTAATCCTAGTAGACAGGTTTAAAAACAGAAAACATTGTTATATGAATTCTAATTTCAGCTGTTCAGGTAAAAAATGCAAAATTTCAAACATTAATCTTTTACAATTTTTGGTACAATTTTAATTAAATTTCTCAACATTTGAAATTAGATTTAACAAAATTATTGAAAAGTAATTATATTTTATATTGATTAAAAAACAATAACTTTCAAAATTAAATTTATTGAAACCAGTTGTTCCAAAGATTAAATTTTAAAATGATTTCTGTTATGTATAATATACATCTGCATTTTTAGTACTTGTACACAACTGTCACAAGAATTAAAAAAATAATGTCTCATTGTTAGGTGGTATTTAGAAATACTAATTAAATACAAAGGGAGCTCAAAACTGATATGTTTTCTAAACACATCACTTTTTAAGAAAAAGTAATTTTTAAAAGAGAAAATCTGGTTTTTGTTTTCACAATAATAAAATTTATTACTTAATTTTATTATTGTGATACTCAAGACAGTATGAATATTTAAATTAAAAAAAGACAACTAAAAATAAATAAAGAAATTAAAATAAATTTAAAAAAAGTAAATTTGGAAACAATTTACCTTTGACAACTTTCCTTTTATAGAAATGTAAAATTAAAACCATAAAACATTAACTTTTCATAAAAAACCAAACTATCTACGTGAATCTCAATCTGTTCAAGAGCTTTTAAAAAAAAAGTATTTTTTTCAAAATATAAGTGATATATTCTTATATAATATAGGAATATTCTTATATTTTTTCAAAATAAGAATTTTTCTAAAAGGTGATTAGAAATTCAATAATGTACAGATGTTATAAAATTATAAGAGAATCTTCTAATAAGTTACTGCAATCAATTTACGTACTTTTAATGTTTTTTATTGGATGGTTATTTTGTAATGTAACTTTGTAATAGCAATTTTGTAATAAAAAAAATAAGGACTTTTGTTATTTTGTAATAATATGTGATTTTGTAGTAAGTATATTACACAAAAAATGCATTAATTTACTGTTACTTTATTTTTTTTATTTAAAAATTTCTTCCTTCAGGAAATAAAATATGTTCTTCTACATGTTATCATACTTGCAAAGTTTTTTTTTTATTCATCCTAGTCTGAATGTACATACTAATAGAATTACAAAAAAAAAAAAAAACAGTAGTCCTGGGCAGTAAAGACCATCTGTGTGTGGGTTGATTGTCACCTCCAATCCCTTTTCTTAATATTCATACTTTCTTCCTTGGACAAGTGCTGTGGGGTTGGTTCAGTCACCCTGGAATCTCTGACATCACACTGACTGTCTTTGGTAGCTGTCAGGATAGCTACTTCTCTATTAGAGCTTAGAGATAATGATGGTTTGATTTGTGAACTGTCAAAGGACTGTTTCCTATCCAGGGATTGCATACAAAAACAAACTAATGACTTAGGGTGGTGTCTACTGGGTAAGATATACCTCTTATTTCCATTTCTATTCTATTAATAAAAAAAATCAGTTATATTAAAGTAAGGCAAGATATAAACTACTTTATAAACTTATTAGCTGACTAGCTGCAAACTGATTTTAACAATTACATAAGATGAATTTGTCTTAAACATACTAAAATCCCAGCTGTGTTTTAAGATAAAATATTTATTGGGCTCGCTCAAATAATTTTAACTACTCATATTTAGTAAACTACAATGTACAAATAAGTATTTGAGTTAAATGAAATCAACTAACAATTTAGATGTTGAGATTAATGAAAAAATTACACTCTAAAAACCCGAATTGAAATTAATTGATCTTTACAAAAATATGTCAATTCTATTGAACAAGAAAATAAACTGTTCTTATTAAGAAAGAGGAAAATAAACACTATGATTTTTTTAAAATGAAATTCTGTACAGTGGAACTGACTGAAACGCCTTTAAATAAATATTATATATAGTCTAACAAGTGAAATTTATAATTTCTTTTTTTATTAATTAATATTTAAACCATAGTAAACTGACAAGATATCTTTTCCTTTGTTTTTTTCAGTATAATAATTCAACTGTTTATCTAAAGTGATATAATATAAATTTGGCTTAGCAATAATTTTCATATTTCTAATCTATTAATGAATATTAATTTTATGCAAAATTATTTTTGAGTAAACTGTTAAGATTATTTGTACTGCTCAATAATAATGTATATTTTTCACAGGCAGATTTTAATTAAGATATATTCTTATATCTGAGTTTCAAGCACTTGGTTGAAATTGGTTTGAAATTTTACATATGGCATATCATGTTTTAAAAATTGAAAAGGTCAGAAAAATGACCACAGTATATTTTACTTTCAGAAGAAATTATAAAAATGTTTTACCTAACCCTGAATTATGTTTCAGTCTATATTTTCTTTAGTCTCTAAACACCTTAATGTAGTATGAAAGATAACTCAGACACACAGGTAAGTTTTCTCAAGTTTCACCATAAAATAAACTTTACTACACTGAATTTTACAAATCTATTCAACCTTTATTCGAAGTCTCACTTGGTGATTTGATGAACAATTTTGGTTTTTTATCTTGATGAAAAATAGTATTTACTATTTTTTTAAATCTGCCAATGTTTGTTTATACAACTGAAAATCAAATTGTTTGATAAAAATTTTATACATATCAGTGCAGCCATTCTGGAGTTACTGGGACACCCAAATAAATATGTATTTGTCAAAACACAATTTTATATTCAACCTAAAATTATAGATTATGATTAGATGAAATTAAACGCCATAATCTAGTAAAAATGTCTAAAATGTAATATATTACACAGTAAATAAATTTAAAAAAATTAACATTAATAATGGTTTTTTGATGACATTACTTTAAAAAAATTAATGCCTTAAAAAATCCTTTTATAACTTACTGTCAGTTTATCTGGAAGAAACTACTTATGAAACCAATAGAGGAATTCCTCTATAAAGAATCACCAATAGTGAATTTAGTAAAAATGAAGGATTTAATATAACAAAAAATAAATTAAAAAAAAAAAATATATATATATTAGCTTAACTTGAGATACCCTCTCAAGTTTCTTCCCAGAAATTTTTTAAATTAAAATCACTCAAATGTATTAAATTAAGAAAAAAATCAGTAGGTACTTTTTAATTATGATAAAAGTTACATAACTGAATGGAAAAATCATTTATAAAATACATCGTTATAGCAATTTCTATCATATTTATAAAACAACAAATATAAAACTGAACTCGAGAATTATTTGCAATTCAAATGAAAAGCAAACAAATTTAATTTTCACTTATTTATCAGATGTTAACATACCATATTAAACTATTATGAATCAATAACCCTTCTTTTCTTTAATTTTCCACACAAAATTATAATTCTTTCAAATATTTAATAACAATCAAATGTAGACCATTTAAAATGCAATGTTGTCAAATTTAATATGAAACATAAACATAACTAAAAACAAGTTACTTGATAATTATCAAGTAACTGTATATTTGATTGTTTAAAAATAATATAGAACTGAATATTATTTACAATTAATGTTCCTAAAAGTACTAGAAAACAAATAATATTATTTGCTAGGTTACGTACAAGAATTTAACATTTTTACAAATAAATCTGACTACAAATGTACTCGTGTAAAGTAATCATTATTAATATTAAAAATTTCATTAGTAAGATAAGCAACAGCAGTCAGTAAAACACCAGGATTATGTGTAACATCTCGGTTAATATGATCTAAATGCATTGGATTAACTTCATGTTCACTTTGGTATGCAACTGCATTTATAACATGAGGTTTATTTAATTCGGTATTCTCTGCTGGTGGTTGAGGAATAACAGTTGATGTCTCAGGAGGTGAAGGGGGAGCTGCAGTTGATTTCTCTTTTTCATAACGTTTCCATGGGTTATTAATAATATGGTCTTCAAGATGATTGATTTCACGATGCAGATCACGAATTAGTGAATATTGCTTTTCTATTTGAAAATTAAGTTCCTTAACTGTATAATTTAAAAAACTTAATTCTTGGTTTCTGGCCTCTTCCTTCATTTCTTCTTTACGTATCTGTCTCACATATTCCCTTAAAATTAAGCCAGCTGCAGTAAAAAATATGATAGCTTCTCCTAAAATATTAGAACCCAACTCGATTGCCATTGCTTCATTTAAGGGTGGTACATTTACTGGTTTACCTAAATTCAGTATCCACATCTTCATTTTCACTTCACACCAATTATAAACTGTAAAAATAAACAAAATAAACAATGATGTAAACAAGGGAGTTTACATAATTCAGTAAACCAGTATTCAGTATACTGTCATGAATTTATAATGCTAAAGCATAAACAAGTATAAATACCCTACCATATTATGTGGCTACATATGCCATTTTTATTGTGCAAACATAAATGTTTACAGGCTCAGCTTTAACAATGTGTTTTCTTATTAATTCAAAACTAATGTAATTTTAAAGGGTATGTTGTAGGTGGGGGATCTTCTATACAGATAAAATACATCACATAAAATGTAATGTGTATTAAACAAATAAAGAACAGTATTAAAGGAAATGTCTAAATGTTAACATTAAATAATTATTTGAGGTGTACCTAAAAAATATTTTAATAAAATGGTAAAACCTTTGTAAGCGCAGCACTAATATCTAGTTCATAAATGTTGGGTTTTTAACCTCATAAAGTGCATCAGCTGTCCAAACTATCATTGTATATGTAGTGTAACAGGTGATTTTAATTTTTTTTTTGTGAATAAATGACAGAATGCATTGAACTACTTACTGCATCAAGTCGTGCCAAAAGATAGGTAATACCTAATGTGAAACAATTCATAAGATTAAAGATATTAAACAACTGAAGTAGAATTGCACTTTTAATGACTGCCAATTCATCCAAAAAAAAATTCCTTCTATTCATGATTTAAGTTGAGTACTCTTACTCGCTATCAATTATGATCTTTTTTATTTTATTAATACTTATTATTATAATTAACTATTGGGTAAAATTCATTCCACTGATCTCAATCAGTAATACCAACTTGGAATATGGAGATGGAATTCCATCTCTTTATGGTATGAAAGAAAGATTACACATGGAAGGTTGAAAGCACTATGAACATTGCCAACTAACTCCTAAATATGCTGCAGACTATTCTCCTATTACCTGCAGCATGTCACCATGGTCGCAGAAGAAGATTTTAGATCTTTTCATCCATTTTCAGTTGCCATTCAAAGACCAGCAAGGACTCAACTTGTTGACCTGAGAGGTGCAAAACTAACCCTTCCTGCTTCAAATGGGCTCAACACAAAGAGCAATGGATATTTGTAAAGGGTGACCTGGTTTGCGATCATCATTGTTGAAGGTATGGCCAAATCCTATCCTGGTATAGTCTGCCAACTCACAGAATGAGACGGAGCCATTGAATTTATAAGAAACCATCTGGAAGGACATGACCTAGCCCTACTCACTTTATGTATACCAAGGGCATGCTTTAGAGCCCTCAGATCCTCTTGAAGTAGATAAAATTATACTGTACCGATAATACTCAAATTTATTTGTTCTCACCATAAAAGCTTTTCTAAAGGCTGTTTTAATGATTCCTATGTTCTTTGCAATATATTTCATCCAACTTCCAATTTGTGTACATTTTTAAAATGGGAATATTGTTTACAAGGTTGCTCTGAAGTTCAATTTTCTTTTTATTACATAAAAAAAGAATTTACTTTCCACTGAATTAATTTAATAGTGGTCTTACTTCACTTTTTTTTAAAGTTTCCAATAATTTACCAAACTTTTATTGATAACTAAACACACTACCTTTGGATCTTCTAACTTTATGTCAATTCTGTATTTACTCTAACCATTTTTTAATTACATATTTTTGAGAGCAATTGCCACTTTCAGTACTCCTTTTTTATTAACTATTAATTAGTACTTCCCCTTATCTTTAAATACATCTTTACTGTTTCTAAATATGATAGTTTCATGTGTTTTACATGAAGTTGTAATTTACTGTCTTGAATAAAAAAAATTCCCTTTTTATATTACTTGTGTTTTACCAAGTACGTAATTCTCAGAAGGCTTGCCTTAACCCTGGAACAAACACCTGTGTAAAGATACAATTTGATATAAAAACTAATGAATTTGTATGATCATTGTACGAATGTTTGAATAAAAACTAAATTAGACTTCCTGGAATGGCCCAAAAAACAATAAAAATATATTTTGGAAAATCCTGTGTCAATTAAAAACGGAATTATTTGACTGGAAATAATGATAAAGAATTTGATTCTTCAATGGCAAAAACATTTAAAAACTGGGAATACATTTTTGGAAGTAGATATACATTTTGGAGGGAGTACCTGTTGCAGTGTTCAATTTTCAATTATGTGTCCTCAAATAGCATATTTTGTTAACTACAATTTTACATTTAAGCAGAATAATGAAATTTCAGCAGCTTTTAAAGGAAACATTCTAAAAATAAGATTGCGAGAAAATTATTTTCTGCAACAGGTAAATCTCACAAAGATGTGAAAAAAGTTTGAAATATTGTATTTTTGTTTCCCTATTAAAAAACTGTTTGTTTTGCAGTAAGAGTTTAAAATAATTCAACAACTCCTAAGAAGTCAAAACTAATTCCTTCTCTTAAAAGTGTTACTTAAAGAGCTAATATTTCACTTAGGGTTGAATTATAAAAGATTGTTTCATAATACAGAGTATTAAAAATATGAAGAAATATAGTTCTCCTCAAGTTCATTGGAGATCAGTCAGTAAGGGGATCAACATTAGAGAATCAGTAAAAGAGAAACCACATATTGTGCTGATAAATTTTGTGGCAACATAAAAAACTAAAAAAATAGTTCTACTTAAATTATTTTCAAAACAGTAGGAATAGAAAAGATTTCAGTACATGTACAACAATGCAGAGAATATTATCAATGTAAAAAAATAACTATTATCTATTGCTAAAAGCAACCTTTATAGTTTGCTGCAAGTAAAAGCAAATTAATGATTAAAAAAAACTGAATTAGAAAGTAATGTGTAGTTCTGGTCTATTATTGATACAGCAGAATAAAAAAAAAATTGTACCAAATTCCAAATAAAAATATTACAGTGCACAATTGTACAAACTTCCTGGACCAAATTTGTCCTCTTCTTTCATGAAAAATATTTTGCAGAAGCAATGTAACATGTTTACTTATATTTATATCAACATATTTATTTGAACATATTCTTTTCAATAACAATTTGAAAAGGTTTATAGGTCAGCACAGACACAAAAAGATAAGTTTTTACCTTGATAATAATTGGTCATGTTGTCAGTTCAGTTTGAACGTCAAAGCACAAAAAACGTGAAAAGAAATAAAAGAGATTACTGATAAAATATTAATGCCTCAAGTGAATATTAATCTAAGAAACATATGATTGTAACATTGTAAAAAATGTACATTAAAGTGTAATATTTTAAAATGATGTAATCCCTACTGAATATTTTACTTAAAAAAAAAAAAGAAAGAAAACAAGATATTTATTTGTTACTGAACAGTTTCTATAGCAGGAGTTAATTTTTGGCTTAGAGATATGACTTTGTTCAAATTTAAGTAAAGCACTTGCAATTACTGAGAACAGTAACAAACAATTACTATTGTAGAATAATAAAATCAAAAAAGTTCCCTGATGGGAAATTTTGCTTGGAAATGTTAAGAAACACACACACACGCGCGCGTGCATGCATACACAAGTGATTAAAGAATCTTACTTCCATTCATAGAAAGTATTTTTGGAAAATCAAAGAGTAATTTGAAGCAAAAGTTGATACAAACAAAGGTCTGGAAACACTTATGGTGCCTTTAAAGATAAATTAGGTTAATTAAACTAATATATAATAAATTAATTTTGCAAATTAGAAAATATATTACACTACTAATGCTTTCCAATTATTAGCATGTCAAGAAAATTTTAAGTATTGGATTATTTTACCTTTGGAAAAGGAAACAAAATTTTTCTTTAGCTGTAACTTGAAAATAACATATTTTCAGACCATGTTTATAAACCTTTTGCTTCAAATAGTTCCCACATATGTGTTTCATGAGTGGAGGAGGATAACTTTATAAATCACCTGAATGTAGAAAGACTAAGCGAGCAGAATGGAATAATCACCTTAAAAAGCTTTTATTGTAGATTACCACAATGTAGATTACTAATAAAAAAATAAAAATAAATAACAAACAACTTTTTTAATGAAAGGGCGTAGTGCAATTAATGTATGATTAATATGAATTTTACAATTTTTATAATATTTCTAATAAAACATAGGCTGTTTATTGAAATGAAATAATTTTTATAATTATTCAGGATTATGAGCTTAGAAGGGAGAAGTTACTATAGCCGATTTGTCAATGGCAAATAATTTGTGTGCAAAGTTATCAATACTTATCTTGCTTGGTACTGCAGCTAACTCTTCATTTCATTACATTTTTTTTTATTACGTTGAATTACATGATAAGATTTTATTTTCATAATTTTCATTATTAATTTAACTTTACTGACCACTTCCAACAGGTCTAACATTCATTACTACTTCATGAGATGATTATATTTAAATACACTTACATTTAATAAATGTTAGTACTTAAGTATACCTGTTAAGCAGTATAAGTACACTGATTTTATTTCAAATTAATAGATTAATTCATTATAATATAATGAGGAAAAGAAGCATGAACTCTCTCCCACAAAATAAAAATATAAAAAATTTAAGATAAATATTTATATAATCACCACCTAAAATAATTAAAACATTTAGTAGTACTCTCAATATTGTATTTCTGTATTCAGACAGAAAATGTAAAAGATCTGTGCTTAACATTATACCAGAAACTAATTCAAACTCAACTTCAGAGAAATCAAATGGAGAATTGTTTGTCAAAAATAAAAAAATTGTGAAATATTATTACAAAGACCTAGTGAACAATGTACAATAGTTACAAGTGAAATATTTGGAAGGTATAATATAATTATCTATTATAATATTTCATATGATATAATTACAACTAATTTATATTTTTCAAACAAATATAGTGATTGCTTTAAATTACACTTTCCTAAATTATAATTAATTTGTAGTACAGTTTATTTGTTTACATACAGTCATTAGTAATATCACTTAATTTCATGAGCAGAATCATTTGATTTCTAAGAGCAGTGCCTATCGATAGGTTTTTTGTTTAAAGAATTGCTGGTTTTAAAATAATAGCTGTTTTAGTTGCTAAACTTTCAACAAAATTTATATTTTTCTTAGTTAGTGAATACCCATGTAGTAATGAAACAAAAGCTGCAACCATTATAAAAACAAATGTAAAAATATCTCTTACATTATAAAAACATAAGGAAACAAAAATTTGTTAAAGTAATATTTATTTAATTAGGCATTTTTAATTCCTACCCTAAACAATAGGGTCCTTTTTTATGTTAACTGTAATATAATGAAAACATTTCTATTAATAATAATGAAAACATTTGTAATATAATGAAAACATATCGCATTAATAATTTTTAATTTTATGTCTGTAAATATTCTTACAATCAAATTAAAATTTATTTACAGTATTTTAATGCAAGTTAATATGTGTAGAATAATGAATTAAGCTGACATGCTGAGGAGTGGCAAGTTACACCATACAAGAAACATATATTGCTTGTTGGCACAATTCAGTTTGGCTATACTGAAGGCAATGTCTCACTGACCAACAGTCAGAATTCCAGCAGCAGTGAAAAGTATGATAATTCTAGTTTTAATACTACTTTAACATTACAACTAATTTTTTATGTTCAGAATGCTCAAAACTAGTGGAACAGTGAAATAATCTCTAGAACTGCAAACTAAACTGAGGATTATTGATCTGAATTGAAAATTAATGGGAAATTCTGTCAACTTATTCTGTGTTAACAATTGAGAATTTTGATGTAAACTGAGGAATGTTCATTATTGAAGACTGTGAATTAAATAAAAACATAATTATACTCTTTTGGTGTTATACACATAAATCTAAAAGTATTGAAAATAATTAATACAGAAATTATAAAATATTACAGCAGTTTAAAGTATTTTTAAGTAAATATCATTTAACAGGACTGGAATGTGAATTACTAGCTAGGCTACACATGCTAAATTCCTAAACACGTTTTTTTTCTAATTTTATTCATTGAAGTTTGATGCAATATAAAAAAATTTTCTATTATTTAATAATAAATATATTAATCTCATCCTTTATTGAATGGAGACAGTGCTGTATAATGCTGTTTCATAGGGAGAGATGTATATTAATTTGTTTCTGTATTATACATAATTCTTTCTGATGGTAGTGATATACATTAAGGATCTGGGGTACTTTTTATGAGAGTAATGATGTGTAGCTGATACAAAGAGTCCTTGTAGTAAACAGAGTGAAGGATCAGTTCTAGAGTGAGTAATTCAGTGGGTTTGACATGCTGATCTGCAATTAAACATACAGATAACTGAAAAAGCAAAGAAAACAATCCATTCATTACTCTCATTAGTAAGTTTGGCATGGAATGATTACCATTTTACAGCAACTTTGCCTCATCAGTCTCTTACAATAATCATAGCTATTGCACTTAACTACACATGTTGATTTCTATTACTATTTTGTAAATAATTAAAAATGTAAAAATTTATTTTTATAATAACTTATTTCTACTGAGTTTCACAACACAATATTTCAGGAAAATTCAAGGATAAGCTGAAAAATAAAGCACTGGCAGAAATGACTAGGTTATCAGCAAAGTTAACACATTAAAAATATTATATTTTTTAATGTTTTTATCTCTTGTTGGGATTATAATTTTAAATTTAAATAAAAGGCTTAAAATTTTTGTATGGTTTTAAAGTATAAGTTTAATTTATTTAAAAAAAAAATGAATTAGTTAAAATATTTTTAACATAGAATTGTAAGTGAATGGGGAGTATATTGTCATGGATTGCAAGGTTTTGATGGTTATATATATATATATATATATATATATATATATATATATATATAAAATGTATGCAGCTGATAATGTGAAAAAAATTCACAAAAGCGCTTCTGTTATGTAATGAAATAAGGTAAGTCATCCTTTTCTTTCTTTTACCTGTTTAGCCTCTGGGAATTACCATTCAGGTATTACTTCAGATAATGAATGAGGATGATATTTATGAGTGTAAATGAAGTGTAGTCTTGTACAGTCTCAGTTCGACCATTCCTCAGATAAGGTAAGTAATCCTATTTCAAGTGTTTTGTACTTGGGGCTGATCTATTAAATAAATTGATTACTTATTCTTTATTGATTTTATTTATATCAATTTTTTCAGAATTCAATAATTCTCTATCAACTTAATGAATAAGTTTTATTTGTTTATTGACAATTTAAAAAAGTTATTTCATACCAAAGCTAAAAAACTGTTTTTCAATTCAATTTTTTTTTGTTTTGTTACATCCAACTTCATAGAAAATTACCCCTAGAAAAAAACTAAATTTGTCCGTTTCCTTTTTAAAATTTAAGTAGGGCTTCATTTCAGCAGTGGAGCACAAATCAGGATGAAATTTTTCACTAGCCATAACTTGCTAATGAAGTGTTTTTGGACCCATGTTTATATAACCTTTTTTCATTATTTTAATGTGAGGAATACATATTTGAAGTCTAGAAGGATCCTCCTGGGACACTCTGTGTAAGTTAAATATATATTTTTTGTCAGTTAAAAATATATTATTTACTTAAAAAACCTGAACCTGTCAGTAAAGAAAAGAAAAACTAAGTGCTTTGTTACAGTGAAAAAGTATACAGATCTTTGACATTTTATAGGCAGTAAACTTGACAAGAACTTTTACAATATATTTTACCTTGATCAGTAGGGGTCAAGGGGAAGACAATGTTATGTTAAGTTTGAATTCATTTATGAGAATGGAACATCAAAATTAAGATTTAAAACAACCATTTTTAGTAAACCAATGAAAAATATCAAGAAAAAAATTGATACCTTGAAACCTTAAAAAAGCTGAAAAAATATTATTAAAAGCAAATTTCAATGGCAGACATTGTTCAGACAAAATTTGGCAGTGATTTTCAATGTAGTGAAACTGTTCATTCTGAACAAGTCAATGTATTCATATAAATATATATAGTAATATTTAACTTTATTTGTCTTCAGTTTACTTTAGCTTTATCAATAAAAATAAAGTTATTAGCACTATTATATAAAGTATTACGATTATTTATAAATCTCAAACAAAGAAACATACATATCTTTGTATGAATATTTATTTTTTTTTTTGTTTTAAGCATAAATATTTTTAACATAAAATGAAAGCAAAGATATTCAAGTTTTACTAAATAAATAAAATTGAATGCACTTTTTGAGAGGAAAAAATCAATCAAATTTAACATTTTCTCATTGGATACAAAATATTAACTTGATTTTCCTTCATGCATCATGAAATTTAAAATAAGATATAACTTAAACATCCTAGAATGATAATCAGAAAAAGGTTAGGTTAAAGGTTGAATAATAATAATAATTATTATTAGTGTGTAGCCATTGGCCTGGAAAGGTAGTCCCTGATGATAATGAGGAAAAAGGGTTGTTAAGAAAACGAGGGTGTGAGTTTGTGAAAAAGGACAAACTACCCATCAGAATTTACTATTTTGTACAGAAATCTCTGAACAATGATTAGACCTCATGAACAAAAGTAACTACGTGCTGAGATTCCTAAAAATCATTGGCTGATGGACCAGACTGAAATTTGGATGTGTAACAAGAACTGAATACACACTCATTAAATGCAAACATAGAGACAACAATGGCTTGAGAATATAAAATTAAAGGGCCCAAAAAGATTTTTATTTCTATTAAACAGTAAAATTCTTAATTTCTTTGGAAGGGATTTGGGACATCAAAAGGAAAAATGAATTTCAAGATGGGATGGTCTAACAGGCTTCGTGCCTTATAATTTTTTCCAAGATGGGGGATGATTAGTTAGTTAACCTGCTATCCAATAAATAATACATATTTAAAAAAAATTATTTCCTAATAAGTACATTACAATCTGTTTAAGAAAGTTTGATGAATAATAAGCAACTCCCCAGCCTAATGAGCTGAGGATGATACATATGACATGTAAACGAAGTGTAGTCTTATACAGAGTCAGGTCGATCATTCCTGAGATGTGTGGTTAATTAAACCCCAACGACCAAAGTACACCAGTATCTACTGTCTAGTATTCGAATTCAAACCAAAGCAACCAACTTTTATGGAGAAACATAATACATTTTGTTTTTATATTGTAACTATTTACTTAACAAAAGTAAGTATTAAAAAAAAAGTCAATTTATAAAAATTATATCCAACTACGATTAGCTACAGGTCATGTATTGAAGTAAATTGGATAAACCCAACATTTTAGAACAATCATGCCTGTAGACATCGATAGACCACTGGAATATAGCATAGTTTTTCAATACCAATGATGAATCAAATAAAATGGTGGTTGATAACAATATTACTCTTGGCAGTATATATAATATATTTACTCTTAAGTGAACACTTAACACATAAGTGTAAATAAATACATACATACTTTGTACATAAATATCTATTAATATTGACACTAAAATGTAAATTAAGGACCTAAATAAATATATACTTTATACATTTAAGAATCCATCTATGCACAGTTCTTTTTAGAATTGTACATGAAATGATAATGATAGTAGGTGGATAATATCACAGCAATCATAAATGGGATTTGTTTGCAGAAAAATATTCATATGAATATATTTTTAGTTTATTATATATTAACATAACTTTTAGTATTTCAAAACATTTAAAAATATTTTTCATTTGTAAATTATGGCATTATAAACACACCTACAAACACAGATTTATTTGAATGACTAATAATTATGCTGTTTACATATGCAAGGTTAATCTTTCTGTATAGCGTTAAAACACAATATAACCAACAAATCTTTTCAAAACTATGCATAATCTGAATAAATGAATGAGGTGGTATACTTTGTATATAGTGAAGAACTATGTAATTTCAGCTTATGCTTGAAAATGCAAAAAAATACTGTATAAAAATTAAGCAACTAAGTATATATTTTAATTAAAAAATGACAAGGAATAAACTTTTTACAACTACATCGTTAATTAATCACAATCTAATAAATGAGAAGTTTAAACACAAAGGGAAATACTTATAAAAAAAATAAGCACAATAAATGAAGAAAAGAATAATTAAGGTAATTTGACCTTTCAACTTAAAATAAAAAGAATTTATAGTAAGAAAAATATATAAATAAAAGCCACCAGGTAAAGATTGTATAAATTTAGTTTCACAAAAGTTTTGAAGTAGGAACTTCGAAAAAAAAAAAATAGTAAAGAATCAAACTAAAAATGTGTTAATAAAAAAATGTAATGAAAACAATACAAATGGTAATGAAAACACCAAACTTCTGTTTTTTATTTTGTCTTTTGAAATATTCAAGTTATTATTTAACAGAAATCTGATTGGTAAAACTTCTAAGAACACATATAACTGTAAAATTAAAAAAAGGCAATGATGTAATGAGGTATCACATTACTTCGTGAAGTCAATAAACACAAGGGATTAACAGTGCGACAGTTCGTTATATTAATGGACTCCCTAAAATTAATAAAATAAGGATTAAAGCATACTTACAATGTGCTGGCGGCATACACACATAAGTTCGAAAAAATGGATGTCCTTTGGCTTTTTCCTTAATAAAAGTCGCTATAGGCTTACTGATTTGTCTCAATAACAACGCTCCAAGTTTGGCAGCCGGAAAAGCTTGTATAACCATGATTAACAACTATCCTCTAATCCAAACTGTTTTAAAAGACATAAGTTTAATGTTGCATCATGATTAAAATAAATAAAATTGTATAAAGTGTGATTGTTTATTTTTATTCAACACTGATAATTTACCAACATTACAAATTATAAATTTTTAACCTCAATATTTCCACAGCGATGAAAAGTTGAACAGACGATGCCATAGCTTACTATATAATGAAATTACAAAAACAGCTGTTTGAAAAAAAAACAATAAATTAGAAAAATATAGTACTACGATGATTATATTAGTACGTCGTGTAGCACGCTTAAAAATAGTTATTTAATAATGCAACAATACTTTTAAAGGGAATAGATTTTGAAGAAAGATGTTTTGATTAATATCACATGTGGAATATTCGTCGCATAAATATTGCGGTCAATATCAGTTAGTTCACTAAATGAAGCAAATATGAATTGTGTTTTATAGATTTCATCTTCCATTTCTTTTTTTTTTTTTTTAAGAAAACCAAAACAAAAATACTGTAATAAAATATTTGGCTGGTTGAAGAAATAAATCCGGTCCCTACAGTACTATTTTTCAACAGTAGTAAAAGTGATCTTCTCACTAGTACATAAACCGAAGCTAATCAAAATAAACTTTTCATTGAAGCATTTACAGATTCTTTACCAAACAACTTTTTTGTTCTAATTTTCTTTTTAAAAGTCGTTAAGAATAGTTAAGTGAGAAAGACGGTTTTTGAAAATAATCAGTACATGATATCAGATTTTTGATGGATTAAAAAAAGAAACGGCTGAATAAAGAAGTGATTATTAAACTTCAGTTTAACTACTTTTTGTTTATTTAAAACATTTTCTATTTACTACCTAATACTATTAATCGTCACCCATATTTTAACAAGGAACATAAATATTGAATAAAAAAAAAAATTCCTTCCTTTCTGGTAATCGGACTGAAGGCCTGGTGATTTTGAAACCAATATAGAGAAAATCAGATTTTACAATTATCTGTCATTTCTTAAGCTCCCATTAGATACTTTGTTTACAACCAAATGTTCTGGCATTCTTAAACTCCCTAATTGATTTTATAATTACCACGTTTAAAATAAAGTTGAATAACACAAGCCTGCGATTGTATTTTTTAGTTTTTATATTTAATTCTGTATTTTTTAACGTTGAATTCGAAAATAACCTTCAGTATTTTCATCATTTTAATCGCAAATTTCAAAATTTGTAAAAAGTTGAAAAATGCGATAAATAAAACAAACATAAAACTTTTTTTTATATAATAAATCCACTTTTTGGCTATACTATGCAAACTAAAAGAGAGTATATTTACTGATCATGACATTGGAAAACTGCTAAAAGACGGTAATTTTGAGAAACAAATGGAAGTTACAGAAAAAGAAGCCTGGGGAACCTTAGTAATTCAGTTTCTGGGCAACAAGAAGGATTCGAACGTCAAATCAATCGTTGAGAACATGCAGCAGAAGTACAGAAATTTAGGCCGTTCCATGAGCTTGAAGTTTCACTCCCTAATTCGTTAGGGAAGAGATGAATGACAGATTTCATCAGTACATGAAAGAAATGAAAAGGAAGTATCAAGGAAAATGGACTACTACGAAAACAAAGAATACAATATACTTGGAAAATGGACTACTACAATGTTGGCGGACTATTGCAGGATGTTAACACCGAGATGAACCCTATAAAAAAGATAGAAGGAAAAGCGCAAAGCAGAGTATAAGCCGTTCAAAGAAACTTCGACACATGGAATAAATTTTTAAATATTTTATATACTTCGTCATTAAGGGGGTCTGAAGAGGGGGAGTAGTTTCCAAAGGAATGACATTCCTCATAAAAAATTAATTAAATAAATTAAATTAAAAATGCACTATAATAAAATTAGGCTTTTTTTGTGCCAATTTTCATTATAAATTAAGGGGTCCAATGACCCTTTCCACTCTTCAACGATTCAGCTATTCAGTGATAAGGATGCATAGTATAGAAAAAAAGTGAATTTATTACAAAAAAAAAAAAAAGTTTTATATATATTTATTATATCACATTTTCGCAATTTTTCAACGTTTTACAAATTTTGAAATTTGCAATTAAAATGATGAAAATAATGACGGTTATTTTCGGATTCAACGTTAAAAAATACGTAGAATCAATTATCAGAAGTTAAAAAACATTCCACAACACAAATTCTGCAGGCCTGTGTAATTAGAGCTTTTAACCGAAAGAATTTCTTTTGTGTCAGATCTTTAAATACCTTTAATGATATTAGAAAATTCATTTTTTAGTATTCTAATAGATTCTGTCATTTATGACATTCACTAATATAAGGGCGAATGTTTTATTTATTAAGGATTATGACAATTTAATGCAGCTACTAAAATGTAACTAGCGAATAAAACTATAGAACTTTGTCTCGTTCTCTCACAGAAATATAGAGTTCTATACCGTCGCCTTTGATATAAGCAGTTTTTGCTAATAAGTAGTCTTTACAAATGCTACTAATTCTTACTATAATTTTCTCCAGTTTAGGAAAAATAATTTGAGTTATATACAAGCAACATTTTTTAATACTACTATATTATTTTTATTTTCTTTTGAATACAGTACGATGTGCAGTTATGTACTATAGTCAGTTTAAGAATCTGATATACTAGATCGTGGATACCGGTGTTATTTGGTGGTTGGGTTTCAACTAACTACATATCTCAGGAATGGTTGACCTGAGACTGTAAAAGACTACAATTCATTTACATCCAATCATCATCCTCTGAAGTAATACCTTACGGTGATTCCGA
Source organism: Lycorma delicatula (assembly GCF_047948215.1). Taxonomy (NCBI): domain Eukaryota; kingdom Metazoa; phylum Arthropoda; class Insecta; order Hemiptera; family Fulgoridae; genus Lycorma; species Lycorma delicatula. The sequence continues at coordinate 79,935,313 of NC_134459.1, read as the reverse complement.
AGGGTAAACAGAAAAAGAAAGAATTCAGTTTAAGAGACTCATTAGTCAATCGATTCGTAAGTAGTGGTGGTTTAAACGATTCTTTTTCAGGAATTGATTTCATAGATTCGATTCTCAGAAAGGATTCGTAAAAAAGAATCGTTTGTCCGATTCAACGATTCTTTTCCTCTCCTTCACTACCAGTACTATAAATTCTAATCCAAAAAAATTACCATGAAATTGTAATCCGTAAGGTAAGATCAATTTTTATCGTTAAATTCAATTTTACCAATCAAATTTATTTCTGTTTTATTTATTCCTTTTTTTAATGAAACTAGTATAATCTCTTGTAAACTAATACTTTTATTTTTTTTTTAAAGAAGTGATGGGATTTAAAAAAAATTTTTCATCTTCAGTACTTTCATGTACATAGCAGTATTTAGTATTAAAACAAGCTGCAGTTTATTTTCTTTTAAATCTTATTATTTCAAGTCCATTATCAAGATTTTTACGATACCTATAACTATCAAGGACTGCTGTCTTTCGTTCAGTATAGAGAATCTAATCGAAGGAACGACTCGTTTACGATCCTTTTCAATACTATTCATAAGTGATACACACGTGAGCTGAACAAATCTCAATCGTTGCCGTTATAACTTTTTTGGGTTATGTTGAAGTCGTAATTTCCAAGATCTAATTTTGTAGATATGAGTCAAATGTCTTCTAAAGTTGAAGAATGCACTGAATCATTAGATCCGTCAGAAATTGGTACTAAAGATTAGTAAGTAATACTAATAAAAATGATTATTTCTATATATCAACCTGAAAAGATACTTAGTTTTAAAAAAAGTAGCAGCAATTAAAATTACCATTGGCTTTAAAAAAAACAATAGACCTCTACGTAACGATCTAATTAGTTGCTAAAGAGTCGTAGTAATGTGTTATGCTGTAAATAGTGCCTTAACCATCGCATAGCCATACTGTTGCAGATGGTAAGTGAATGTTTTATCAAATTCGTTTCAAGTACTTCAACTGAACATTATTTAAACCATAAACTTGCAAAGCAAGAGACCGAACCAAATTTTATAAATTCATTTTAATGACTTGGTTCGAAGAATTTTCCGTTTTCTTTGTGACCGTCTTTTATGACTGGTGCTGCTTTTCTCACTGGTTTAGCTAAAGCTATTCCCAGAAGGATTTTAATTAGAGGCAGACTATGGTCAAGTAGAATTTTTAAGGTTGATTTGTAGGTATTTCTCGGTATCTGACAAAAAAGCTTGTTTTTGAATGTTTAATTAAAAAGTTGTTGGAGAAATAGAGGTAGAGTGATAAATTCAGAGAAAATATTTTTGTTGAAAAACAAAACTTTTATTTAGAAATATAAATTATAAATGTAATCTAACCAAACTTATAAATATAATCCAACCAAATTTAACTTATGCTTTCTTTGCTTGCCAACCTTGACTAGTGAGCAAAGCGAGTTTGGTTAGATTATAGATTATTTTATATTATAAATATATATTAAAAGTAGATATTTAAATATATATTTTATAGATAATTTTTTTATTTATAATTTCTCTGCAAATACCTCCCAATACCCACTGAATTGGAAGAAAAAAAGAATAAAGTTGTATGTAGTTACTGAAAAAAGTCCAATTGGCTGTCAGAATCTGAAAAAGTACTGAATTGTATCTTTTCATTTAGATTATTGTTTGGGTGTTATTTATTTCATAATATTCTGATGTTTTAAGATGTGGTCCTTATTTGTTTATTGTACAATAAAGTTTTTGTTGATATTAGTGGATTTTGTGTAGCCTATATAATCTTGGAAGGGTGAGAACTAGTACAATATTCTGCCATAGCATCAATTTTTGCCAGTGTTAAAATGATAAGATTGGCAGCAGCTTGCCAATTGGAATTTGTAAATTTCTGATGATGATGATGTTGAATGAATTATTTCTTGTTTAATTTCTTATTAATGTTGTAAAAAAAATGTAAAAATAAAAAAAATTGTGTAGGATGTTATTCATACAATATAACTTAAGTCTGGTAGACCAGTTACTGGCCTTTGAAGGCAAAGCTAGATTGGTAATCTACCCTTAGCTTACTAAGATGAAATATTGTTATCCAAATAAATCCACTTTTATTTGGGTATATTGTGTTGCAGTAGTTATTCAATGTATTCATATCCCACACATCTCAGGAATAGTTGACCTGATACTGTACAGGACTTCATTTATATTCATACATATCATGCTATGAAGTAACCTTATAGTGGTTCCAAAGGTTAAACAGAAAAAAGAGAGAGATAGTGGAACTGATTTCTTTCAGCCATTGAAGAATTTCAATGATGGCAGAACAAGCCAATGAATACATAAGAAAGAAATTGTGCCAACATAGAGCCCTGATGGCCCAGAACCCATGGTGGTTTCTTCCAAATATTTTTCTCGCTTCTTTAGAAAACATTTATTTTCCTATCATAGAACATTTTATTTATGAGGCAAATTTTAGTTTTTATAGGGAATAGGTTTTACAGTTAAAGTGAAATTTTTTTTGTATTCATATATGAATTTGGCTGATTAAATTTACAACACTGTGTAAGCTACTATTCAGTAAACTGTGTGCAGGCTAAAAGAAAAATCTTTTGATTATGTTTATGTATATTATTTTACTATTTAGTACTTGTATTTATTAACAGTTACAAAGTTAAAAATTGTGATTAGTGATAGTGTTGTAATCTGAGGTGGATTACATGTACATGTGTATAATATGTAAATATATCTTAGGATTGTTCATGAAACACAACATTATATTTTTGTTTTATAATCAAAACGGTTGAATTTCTATAGAAATTTGCAAGTTACAATAGTAACAATTAATATAAAGAGGAATTTTTTTTTCCGGAAAAGAAAAATAATATATTTTAATTAAATAGGACAGTTGAAAAAGTAAGTTATTAAACATTCCTTTTCAAAGTAATGAAAATTATTTTTTATATTTTTTTTAATGAACAGAAATATTTTTCTGTGCTAATAAGCACAAATGAATTATTTTTTGTCTTTTATGCACTTGAGTTTAAAAAGTTATTGTAAAGGCAAGAAGAAATATAGTTGTAGAAAAATATTAGCTACGACTGTAGCAGAGAACAACTTTTAAGATTATGATTCTATAATAAAACCTTAAAAAGGATGCACGAGTTAAATATTGAATATCATTTACAGCATTGTAGGGCTGCAGTTGAGTGTATCTATAGATGTTTTAGATTGTAATGGATTGAGTTTTTGCCCATTATGTATTTATGATTTAAAAATTATTGCAAGTAAAGTTTGTTACTACAAAAAAATATTTTCTGTAATTTGAGTTTGTGTAAGTGTATTGTTGATTTTTTGAAGTGATTTAATTTATTATTTAAGGATGTTTTTTAAATATATGTGGAATGAAGTAATCATTTGTCTGGTATGGAAGCTGAAAGTTATTACAAGTGATTGTATTTAACTCATTTAATAAAATTACTAATTTTGTTAATTATGTTGTTTCTGGGCATGAAAATTGTAAATTTATTGTGTGTAGATGTTGTTTTATAATTTAATTTTCTGAAGACAATTTTAATTGAATTTATATAATGTTTTGGGTTATGATATTGTACAAGTATGATGTTTTTTTATTTTTGTGATGATTTTTCCTGTTTTATGTAGGAGCTGCCTATGAGTATAGGATTGCAACCAAATTAAAATTGTTTGGACAGTACATTTTTGAAGCTATGTACATTTAAAGGAATGATTATAAGTTGATCTAATAAGAAACAGAAGAAATATATATTTTTTTCAGGTATTTCATGATTTGAAAGTTTCATTGTGAAACTTTTGGATAAGTGATAAAATTGTGAATTAGAAATAGCTTTAAGGCAATCTTAAAGGGAAGCTTTTGGCAGAATTATTAAAAGAGAAATAACTGTCGCCAGTGTTTTTCAAATAGATTGTGTTAAAAATGAAGTAGTTGTCAACTACAAGTAGAGTTTTTAAGAAAAAATTACTAATTTCTTTATTTTAGAAATTAAATTGATTTATAGACATTTTGTTACTTAAGTTTCTCTAAAAATTTAAATATTCATTATAACTTTTATTTTTGACTGTTTGTAGTTGGGATTCCTTTTATGATAAAGAAGTTGAAAATTTCATTGATCATGGTGACATAGGAGATATATGGTTTGGTAAAGCTATGCTTCAAAAGATAGTCCAGTAAGTATTAAAGTGTTTTTATTTGTATTTAACTTTATTGAAGTTCTGTACTGATTTTGACCACAATTTAATTAAAATGAAATGTTAATTAAATATAAGAAACTAAAGATAAATATGAGAACAAAGAAATAGTATACAGATGGACCAAATGAAAAAAAAAAAAGTTAAGTTAATACTTGAACAGATCATGCTTAAAATTTATTGTAGAAATAGATTCACTTGAAAATGAATGGATACATTAAAAATAGGGAACAATTAAGATAGGAAAAGAGATTTTTTGGATGATTAATTCACCATATAAGCTTGAAGCTTGTGTGTGGGAATATGAAATGGAAATTTTTTAGTGTATGACATATACCATGCCTGACCGGCATGTTACCATGCTACCACTCCACCACAGAGATCGGCACAGCTTGGTTGAAAAGAGGTAGTTGGTAGAAATTGTGATTAACAGAATGTGTCTTAGATGATATCTTAGTGGTTGATGAATATGGAAAGTTAAAATTTTTAAATATGATATACCCAGAAAATTGTATAAGCACTTTATAAATAAAATTAATAGTAAGCAAAAAATAGCTAAAAGGATTGTTTGATACAGAGTTGTAGTGAAAGAGAGAGACAAGGATGATTATTGGAAAGTTAGATGAAGTGTATGGAAACTTTTTTTTTATCTAAAACAACTTTCATCTTCAGTTTAATTATTTTTTCTCTATACAGTTTTATTAAATTTTTTTACAGTTATTGTGTTTTATATATATATATATCACTAAATTTGAGATTTTTTCTATATCATAATTTTTTTATTATACTTGTGTCTTGTTGGTAAGAAATGATAAGTATTTCACTTTTTGGCATATTTGTGTACATATTGGCATTTGATTTATTAAACAAATTATCACAGTAATGAATATTAAGTTTATTGATCATCAGTTATTTAGTTCATAACTATTCTTTACTTTTCTTAGTATATTACTTAATTTTAATTTTGGATCTCATTCATTTGATATCTTTATAAGAGAACTGTAATTCAACATTACTGCTTTAGGACGATATGGGTATGGTTCCTGTGTTATTATTTATTTAATATAATTAATGATCATTGCCATAAGAATAGTCTTATATGTAGTTTTATACTCAAAATTTCTGCAGAAATTAAGTTTATTATCTAACATTAAAACTTTAAAAGTCTTATGAAGTTCTACAGTCATTTTCTTCAACCCAGGGAATGTCACTACCAGAAATTTATAATTTTTTCTCCTATCTTTCCGTAATAAATATTTTATTTATTCCTTCTACGTATCTGTTGATTTATTTTGTAATGATTGAATAGTTTTTTGGTTTTTCTAAAATCAGTTTTTTTAAATCTTGGTTGTTATTCTTTTGGTTGATATTTTATTGTAGATTTGGTTTATAATTTAAGAAAAAACTGCATAATATTTCAAATATGTTTTCATTTTATTAACTTTGCATGTTTATATGGATATATGTTTATTTTTGTTTGGAGGTAGAATTATTGTTACTGCATTCATATATACAAGGTGTAATCAAAAAGTGTCTGACTTTGGCTAATAAAAACTAAAATACTTAACCTATTTAGTTCAAAGTCTACTTTGAACTCAGAAGGGTCTATCCCTTCTGATAGAACACTTATCCCAGTGATGTTTCCACTGTTGGAAGAATTTTTCAAAGTGGTTTTTGGTGAGCACTATAATAAGTTCTCTTGTTGCATTTCTTTTGATCTTTTCTCTCTCTTTCCTTTAAGGCAGAATTTTTAAGCTTAAGAAAGAGCCAAAAAAATGCAGAGAGCCTACTGAAGTTGTTCAATTCTGTGTTTTGCCAAGGCTGTTTGGATAAGTTTTGATGCATGGATTGAAGTGTTGTCATGATGAATTTTCCAATTGCCATTTTCCCAGAACTGTGACCGTTTTTAGCCAATGAAGAACAGTTATGTAATCTGTTGATTCTTTGTATTTTAGGAGCATACTTATGATGCCATGTCTAGAATAATGAAAAAAGACTGATCTTTGCATTGTTTCTTGTTTGCCTGGCTTTCCTTTGCTGCAGAGAACTTGAAAAGTTCTAGTGGTATGACTACTTTTTTTGTAGTTGTAGCCATAGACCCATGTTTAATCTGTGGTTTTAAAAAAATAAAATCAGGTTCACTATTTAGCACATTCCATGCATGGTTGCATGATAAGCTAGCATGCAACATGGTTGGTTTTCCTTTTATTCACAAGTACAAAGTTTTGGGACAAATTTTGTCCTATCCCAGTCACATCCAAGATCTTTCATTAAAATCTGTTGCACTGGGTCTCTTGAAATTCCGACATCATTTTCAATCTTTCTAATTGTCATTTGATGATCATTAATCACTATCTGTCAAATTTGTATGATGTTTTTAGGATTTTTGATGGTTGAAGGACTACCGAAGCATTAATCACTTTTAACAGATGTTCAGCCATTTTGGAATTAATGATAACATTTTTTAGTTGTACCGTCAACTAAAAAATCAGCTTGATCATTAAAAGGTGTTTGAATCTTCCCTATATTTTCTACTTGCATATCACTGTGTTTCTGACAAATGTTAATGTAGACTGCTCAATCCATTAGTAATTCTGAACAGCAACAAAAACACAACAAGCACTACTCATGTTTTATTTTCATGGCAGAAAACCAGTAAATCATATGCACTAATATGAGTCAAAGTCACGTTCCATGATGGTCCCCCTTCCATGCTACTGTTGGTTACTGTAATAAAAAATGAAGTCATGTACTTAAAAATTCACATTATTTACTATGCTCCAGAATATTTTTAATTTTGCAATTTTTACAGATGGATAGATAAGAAAGATGGAATAAAACATGAAAATTCCATTATTGATTTAGGTTGTGGCAACGGTTGGACTCTTATCATGTTGGTAAGTTTTTTATTCTATATCTCATTAAGCATACAATAATTGTGTTATTCTTTGGCTTGTAGTTCTGGTAAAACATTAATATTGTAAACATGTAATCTACTAATTGCATGTCTTTTATATTCTTACTTATTAGTAATAACAATACTAACCTCCAAAACAGAATATCCTTTCTTATCTAGTTAATACAGGAAAATTTTCAAGGATACCCTCTATATTAGCTATATATACTTAAAAATACACATAAGGTACACTTATATGAATTAAGTGTATTTTCATATTTTTAAGAACTGAACTGTTCCTGGCTATGTTAATTGGAACAGTGAATTTTCTTTGCAAGTATTCCTCTACATAGTTTATATTATCACATTTGCCAGCTCAAATAGGTAATTTCTTAAAATTCTGCCTTAATTCTGATGTAATAAAAAATACAGGTGATAAAAAATTTTTATTCATTATAAAACTTATTATAATTTACAAATCCAAACTAACAATTCTGTTTAAATCCCAATCAAGCTAGGTATTTTGTAAACACTGCAAAATTCATCCAAAATCTTAACCATAGAACATTTAAATTTAGTAACCATAATTTGGTTAGTGATTTATAGTTACATAATTAAATAAATTTATTTTTAAGAAGTGTCATGGTTTTACTCAGAATAAATATATTTTTATGTTTTAATTATATTCTTAACTTGTGTTTTCATTTTTTTCCTGTACTTTATCTATCGTTGTTTTAGGCAAAATTAGGATATACAAATCTTACTGGTGTAGACTATTCAGAGAATGCTATTGAACTGGCAAAAAGTGTTGCTAAGACTGAAGATTTTTTAAATATTGATTATCAGGTAATCTTACTCTAATACTTACTTATTTGTAGTATAATTATTCAAAAGTTAAAATTTACATATGTATGCATTCTTAATGTGGTTATAGCAGTGAAATTAACTTAATTTTTATTTGGTTTGAAAATCTTTATGATCTAAAGTTTTGTAATATAATAAATCTTCCTTAATTTTTTCATGATAATAAATTAGTTACTTCTGGTATTTTTTTCTACATTAAGAGTGAAATTACTAAGTGTTTTAAGTACATTATCAGAGAAGCTCTGCTAAGGATATGCTGCCTTTATTTCTGAATTAAAATATTCCAAATACTTAACTTGACTTTGTCTGTTATTGTCTCTTACTAATACAAAATTGCAATTATAACTTAACTTCTTTATTTATGTTTTGAATCTGTGCAGTTTGTTAGAATGAAAAATTAATAGTAAATTAAAAAAAAAAAATTACTATACCAATCATAAGATTATCATTTCACTAATTTATTTTTCCAGCAATAAGATAAAAATTATAGGCTGTGAGTTCCATGACCATAATGGTTTTTGTGACCTTACACCATTGAGATACTTGTCACTCTTATAAATAGTGAAAGTGTTTTTAAGAATAAGAAGCATCCATTGTTAAGCTTTATAGAGAAAGAGTAGTGAAGAGGTTTATTATATTTATATTTTCAGGTGACACATTCACTTTTTTCATCAAAGAAACTTGTTTTTAAGTAGCTAAACTGTTGAACATATAATTAAGTACAGCTCACAGCAAGCATACAAGTTAGCTAAACATTCATCATAGGGACTTATTTCTAAGTAGCAAAAGTGTTGAATGTATAATTACTGCTCACAGCAAGCATACAAGGGAGATCCATAAGATGTATTTCGTGCTATCCTATCTGAAAAAACTGGATGTTAATTTATAGTTATATTGAGATTTGTATTTATTCCTATGTAAATATTAAATGTATGTTTGCTATTTATTGTAATTGCTTCAATGTTTAGTTTTAATAACTTGGACATGGCACATCTATGTACCATATGATAAATAAATAGATAAGAACTGCATGTACAGTAAACATCATTCAGAGAAAGCAATTCTGATTTTTACTATTTGTATCTCAGATAATTTACGTGCATCATACCATAAGAAAGACTATGATAAATAGTATGTAGCAAAAAATTAATGTATGGGAAAAACGATTTATGTCTCTGATCAGATTAAAATAATGGACTAAAAAAACATTTTTTGGTGATATTGTGCTATGCATTCAGTAGGATTTTTATATCAAACTACAATAGCTTTACATCTTTTTTGAATCATTACTATTTTGTTATTTGCTATGAATAATATTTTTTTTATATTACAATATGTTTAAAATGTAAGTAAAATAGTTTTGATTTTGTGAATGATTGGCTTTAATATTACTCTTGAATCATTTGGCATAGAGCCTCACAATTATTATCTTACACTGTATTAGTAGAGTAGATGTCAGTCCTTGGTTACTGTTAATATGCATTATGAATTGTTGTATATGATTGTCTCTTTCATGTTGTTATTAACTGTTTTATACTTTTAGGTGTATGATTTAGTTGACAGTAATTGCTGTAGTAAGCTTCAAGGATTCAAAGTTGCTGTTGATAAAGGAACATATGATGCTATCAGCTTATCCCCTGATGATAGTAATATCAAAAGGTGTAAATATAAAACTAATGTTGCCAAATTAATCTGTGATAATGGCTTTTTAATAATTTCATCCTGTAACTGGACTGAACAAGAACTAATTGATTATTTTAAAGATTGTAAGTAATTGTTATGCTTTCATTATTTAAAAACGTATTTGTCTTTTAACAGAGATTTTTGATAAGAAACAATTTTTGAGATGATGTCTGTTCTATTTCTTAACTAGTAGCATGGTAGGTTATATATAAGGTAGTGTAACCTATTTGTGATAAGTAAGTGTGATTCCTCTATTAAATATAAATTATGATGTTTTATGTAACTGAGTTAAAGAGCCATATATTTTTATAGATTTTAGCTAAAAATAGCTCTCCTATATTGTAAATTATTATTTGTTATGTTTTAAAGAGTAATCAGTTTATGCTTTTAGTTAATGCTTTTTTGCCTTTTGGCTGATGTGATCAATCACATCACCATAATAAACTCCCTACAATATAATATATAAATATATAATTTCATTAATTATAGTATCAAAACCACCAGATACAATCATCAAAAGTAATAACATTTACCCAACTGAAGTGCTTTCAAAGTAATTACTTCATCAGCAGTTAAAATTAGAAATTACCCATAAAAAATATCAGCATATCATGTTTTGTTGTTTAAAATAAATTCTCTGTTATATACCATGGTGTAATAGTGAATGACATTACTTAAACTATCAGATTGTAATAACAGGTCTACCAATTTAAAAGTTTAGATTCTGTTTGTTTATTCATTAATTTATATTTTTATATTTATTTTTTAAATTTACTATGTTATATTTTTCATGTACATCAATTTCCCTACTATTGTTATTTATTTGTATTATATCAGTTATTGATATGTTTATTTTTTATAAGGTGATCAGTTACATTTGAAAACTTATTATCTCATCTTTTGTGGTTATTAGAGTATCATGAAAACCTCTTAATGTAAGAGGTTTTATCTATGCATATATAATACAGGTGTTTTCATTTTAATTGTTCCAGGAGATTTTATCTTAAAATATGCCTAATACAAAAAAAATTACTGAACAGAAGTTAATCAGATTGGAGGGGTACATCTCATGATGACCTTTAATTTGACCTTGACTATTATTTCAAGTTCAATATAATTTTTTCAAACTGAATGACCTATTTTTGATCCTACCAATGAAAAGAGCAGAAAATTTTACATTGAAATATGTCACAGTATGATTTTGGACCTTTTTTCAGGGTGTTTCATTTTAATTGCCCAGGAGATTTTCACATAAGCTACGCACAATACAAAAAATCACCTAAACAAAAGTTACTCAGATTTGAAGGGGACACCTCAAGGTGACCTTGAATTTTATGACCTTATTTCAAGGTCAACACTATTTTTTCAAGTTGAATGATCTATTTTTGACCCCACTAATGAAAAGAGGAGAAAATTTTACATTGAAATATGTAGTCATACGTATGACCTTAGTCCTTTTTTGAAGGTTATACGGCTAACCATCAGAGATAGTGTAAATTCATTTTTATGCCCTTTTCTGTAGTTTGCGAGATAAATGACCTGGATTATAAATATTTCAACAATATTGTATTACCTTCAAAAACACTACACTATCTCAACACACACAATACTATCTCCGTATAACACTATCTCTGATGGCTAGCTATCTTACCACAATTTATACAAATTTTCATACTTCATTGATTTTTAATATTTTTTATGTTTTGGCCAAAAAAGGACAATGTATGTCAATAGATAAATATTCATAAATATCAGTAGAATTTTAAAAATGTAATTTGAGTATTAATATGTTGCATTAGTATCATTTTTAACTGCCTAAAAAAAAAAAATTGAAATAGTTATTTTTGTACAAAATTCTGCTAATTTTTTATCTTATAATTAAAAAAAAATTAATTTATCATTATTTTTCAGATTTTGATTTTACTGAGGCTATCTCTCCACCAAAAACCTTTCAGTTTGGTGGTAAAACTGGTAATGAATATTCTACTGTGGTGTTACAAAAAAGGACATGATGTGAAAATGCGTGTATTAATATTTGCTTTTGTGACTGTATGCATATGTATAATCTTTCTTAGAGCTATAATTTCAAAGATTTGATAATATGCATTTTTTAAGGAAAAAGGTTTATGATTATTTATATAATTATTCACTTTTTATCTTAAATTATATATATTAACCAGTTTATTATAAATGAACTGTAAACTTAAATTTTGTAAAAATCCAAGAAGCAATAATAGTTGATTGGTTGTATGTAACAAGAATTTTGTAACATTACAGCATTACAAATCTTAACACATAAATAAAATTTGAATATTTACTGAAATACGTCTATATACATTTTAATTTTTTATGTAATTGCTGACAGTCTTAACAGACCAATTAATTTTTGTCTTAGATGTGTTCCAGCATTATTTACAGTCTTACTTTGTTCTAGCGTCATTATTTTACCTTACTTATGCCTTCAGTAGTGTCACTTGTAATTTTAGATTGTATGTTAACTGTGATAAGAGTTAAAGAAATTTTCATTTACTGTAGAACTTTCACAAATGGAGGTTCTGTGTTATCTTCAGGGTCATAATGATAATGAATTGTGAGAAATGAAAAAATACATAATTCATGAAGAAAGTATATATTAAATTGGAACAAAGTTCAAATGTTAATAACGTACCATAATTATAACCTTTCAGGTTATAACCTTTTAATTATAACCTTTCAGGTTATAATTATCCTGAAGCTGTAATGTACAACTATTTTTACACTAATATAGAAGGAATCATTTTTACATTAATTTTTTTCTGCAGAACACAAAATACAGTCAACAAAATTTTTGTTAGACTATAATTTTAACAAAGTTGAAAGTTGAATTAGTATATTCAAGGAAGAGATTAATTTTGAAAATACAAAACTTTTTCAAGAAATTAAAAAAAAAATGAGGATGTTGCATTCACATTAAAAATAAACATATTGAAAAAGAAAAAAAATTGTTCATATATTTAATAATCTCTTGCTTTTCATTTTTATGTGTTTTAATATATATTTATTATCTTATTATTATTATTTTTTTATATTTCGGAGTACTTTTCAGATTTTTCAAGTATGATAGGGGCTTGTTAATTTGTTTTAATATTGTTAATTTCATCAGTTCATGTTTTGTTTCTCTTTATTTGTGCACAGTCCTTTTTTTTCTCTTGTATCATTTATTGAATTTTATTTTCTTACCTGTAGGTGACATCAGTTCCCAGGCAAAACTTGCAGTTGAGATTTAGAAAGTAGGTTGAAATCTATTTTGGTATTTATTTGTCAAAGCAAGGTTTCTGAGATATAGATTCTCTATTAATAGTTGTAGTCGTTAGTAGTGAGGGCTATTTATAAACTAAATGCAAAATTAAACTTACACCAGTAAATTGCTGAGAACTATTACATTGAAGCAGAGTTCCATTATAGTATTCCAGCTTGTGCCCATTATCTTTATTTGCATTTGTTTTCTTGTTTGTATGGGATATTTATTTTTGAGTCATCAGATTTTACATAATTTTCAGAACACTGGCTGAGCAATGTAGAAGCTATTTCTGAGCTAGGTCATTTCAAGCTAGCTGAAGCTATTTATAGAACTACACTACTACTTCACTTCACTTCACTTTCAATTTTTCACCACTTTCAATTTTTGTTAGATTGTAGTTTTAGCAAAGTTGAAAGTTGAATTAGTATATTCAAAAAAGAGATTAATTTTGAATGATGTGTAATTCAAATGCCTTACTCTAAAATTTATATTAATGGTAATTTATAGATGTCCTGTTCTTTTAAACCATTTCTACATATACTACTGGAAACTCTTTTTTATTGGATTTTTTTAAAAATCCATAGTAAACTCATTGTCAAAGTGTGGCGATTTTAATATTAATTTTATGTGGGTGTTCTAGTCTTGCATACAAAGGGTATACTGAAATACAAGGGTATACCTTATACAAGGGTATACTGAAATGAAACGACTAGCACTAGATAGGGAATGTTGGAGAGCTGCATCAAACCAGTCAAATGACTGAAGACAAAAAAAAAGTTCTAGTCTTATGAAAAATGAACCATTAACTCAGATTCAGTTAGCAGGACTTGAATTTCTTTCTCCTAGACAGCTAGAATTATAACTATCTCTGCCACCTGTTGCAACAGTATTTTTCAAATTTACCTAAAGATAATTTTGGCAGGTAATGGTCTTTTAGATTACAACTGTCAAATTACAGTAGTGTCATTTATTAATGAAAACATATGATGAGGCGATGATTATTTGTTAGAAATTTGGGAACCTTATTGTCAAAAACAGATTGGGAAAATAATAACAAAATTAGATTTGATGAAAAAATTTAACAATTTTTTTTTAATGTTTTTCAGATGGCCTTCTTTCTAGCTTTCCCTTTAGTAAAAAAGAAACATTTTAGATATAAAGAGAGAAATGCTTGGATTACTAAAAAAATGTAAATCTACTCCATGCTTAGGAATCCCCATAAAATGTCTAAATACAATCTGTAAGATAACTTTTAAAATTATTTGAAAAATTCCAAATGAATTTATGTTGAGTTATTCGTATTGGTAAAAGATTATATTAATTTAATATCAGACTCAAACAGAAATTAGATTAAACATACCTACTGTGGGGAGTTGTTAAAAGTGAAAATGAATTGGGAATAAAAGAGGTCAGGGAACTTCACAAAAGATACAAAAAAGATTCAACTTCTGTTACCTCATCCCATATTAATGTAGCAGAAGAATTTAATAAATTTTTTCTCAAATAACAATATTGATCCTTTTCAAACAAAGCTATTTGCCTTTAATAGTTTTGTTGATTGAGCTTTGTTTCTTATTGATACTTGGGAAACGTTTAGTTAACATTTTTATTTTAAATATAAAGACAGTGACTATTGATGAAATTCCTGCCAGTGTTTAAAAAGAAGTCATAGATGCTATTATTGTCCTTCTTACATATTTAATTACCAGCTGGCTTAAGACTTGTGTTGTTATTCCAATAATTAAAAAACGTTCAGCAATTAATTTACAAAATTATTTTGTTACTGTCTGAGTTCTCTGTCTCTAATTCTCATAATTTGAAAAATTGACTTTTAACATTTCTTGAAAAGCATATTATATACAAACTTTTAACGTGATTTTAGAATTATGTACTGACACAGCCATTTTCTAGAGTTTAGAATATATAACTGGTGGCCAGGAAGTAATATATGTTTTGGTATAAAAAAACAACAGTTATTGGAAAAAATTTTATTACATACAATTTGAAAATTTGTATTACATACAATATGTAATAAAATTTTACTTTTTTATTTAGTCACAAAATAGATAAGACACTTGTCATATCTGGATGTGTGTTTGTATTTCTTCATAAAAAAATTCTGCTGCCTGGTTTCTTAGCCATTAAATAACACCATCTTGGAGCCTCTCATTGTCATCAAAACGCTTGGTTATCAGCCAGTTTTTCATATGAGGGAACAAATGGTAATTGCTGAGTGCCAGATCGGGGGGCTGTGTGCAGGATAATTGAAAAGTCAAAGTGGATGCCATATGCTGCAGTTTGTGTTCTGAAGAAGTTTTGGAACCCACTGATCCCATAACTTATGGTAAACCCAACGTTTTCATCACAGCTTCATATAAAAGGCTACGTGAAAACTTAAGCAACTGAAGTGAAAGCTCTGTAATGGTAATGCACCAATTAGCATGAATCTTTTCATTAACTTTCTTTACCAGTTCGTCAGATAGAACAGTAGGTCAGCCACATTGTTTTTCATTATGAACATTTGAGCAGCCATTTTTAAACATGATACACCACTGCCTCATTGGATCTCGCTCAGTACATCTTTATCATAATCATTGTAGTTCCTGGTAAATCTCAATGGTTTTGTAGTTTTTTACCAAAAGAAATTAATTACCAATCTCAATTCACAACTGGTGGGTGTTTGTATAGTGGCACAATTTTAAACAGTTGTAAAAAATCACAATCTTTCATGTAGCACAGCTTCATGGATACAGAGTCAGATGAACAATGAGGGCACAAGATGGCACCACTACCTCTACTTCTTCATGAAGAACAGCAGAACATAAGTTAGTTTTTGGACAGCAAGTATTGTTTTTTCTTGATTTGATAAAAGAAGAAGCATTATGTGGTTTTTGTATTTCTTGAGTTATTTTATGTAAAATATTAGTTATTGATTCTTTATTAAAATATTAAAACTTATTAATGACTCACTTTCAATATTATGTAGAACTTGTATATTCAAAAGATCTTTTTAAAATTTATTACAAAGCTCCTTCTTCTGTGAAGTTTCCAGTGTCTTCACTGAAGATGAGCTACATAATTATTAATTAACTAATTAAGAAATTAATTAATTAATTAAGAAAGGGTAAGTTGAATTCCTGTATAATTTTTAATGTGTGTAATTTAAAATAATTTTTAAAAAGTGTATCATGTTTCATCAACTTGATTAAAAATGTTCTTTAATGTAAATGATCTTTTTATTTGACGGTTTTAGAGGTTTATTAATTTTATATTATTTAGTAATAGAAAGATAGGTATGTAGAAACATTTTTTGAGAAATCTGATGTAAGATAGATGTACTGTTACGGTAGTTATGAAGTAAAGTTTTATATCAATGATTGTGTAATGGATGGAAACATGATTAACAGATTACTGTTGTGAACTGAATTAAAATATTTTGTGTAATAATTTAAAGAAAATTTTATTACATATTTTTGTTATTACAATATTTGGTTACTCAAAACAAAAAAAAGAAACATATTTATTGTGATAGTATGTACATAGATAAACATTCTATTATATATTTGCATAAAAATATATATTTTATATTGTTTAATACTTATTTTTTTAGATTTAAATTAATTTTTTTATGAATAAGCTACAGACGCATTACTTTTAAAAAATTTATTATTATGCTAATTTATTTTTCTACATGTGCTCATATTTGTAATATCTCTAAGTACAACTTGTATTTTAATTTATAATTTTTTTTGTTTTACATTATAGTAATTACATGTTATTATTTTGTTTATTACAATTGTTCATGTTGCCTTACTGTTTTTTTTTAAAGAAACAAACAATTTCATGTTGTTTTTGTTTACTTGATCACATTGATGGAAATGTAAGCAGTATAATAAATGATACAATAAATATTGAAGTCGCTGTACTTTTTGAAAGAGATTGTGATCCTGAAAAAATGAAAATGAATACTTTATTTAAAAGATTATAATTATAAATGCTTAAAAATAAAAACAATGCATTCAACATTTTGTTATGAATTAATCAGAAAAAGAAGCAAAAATGTTTTACAGATTAACAAAATTGAATTTATGAGTTATCAGTTCTTAAATTAAATAGTTCTACAAAAACAATTCATCAATTTCTAATTAGTTATTTTATTTGTTTAGTGTTAATTAAATAAGTAACTGTATACTGGTTATTTTCTTTTCCATGTAAATAATAAATGTGCATATTAATTTTAGAAAAAAACAATCTTTTTGTATGAGTAGCTTGTGTCATGTATGATGATGCACAGTAATAGCTATATTTTTGTCTTTTATGGTCAGTGATGAAAACTACTGGAAACTCTCAACTCTTTTAAGTGACAGATCAGTACACATTTTTTTTAACTTTTAATTACTTTTGTAACTATCTTTAATAACATGGTAAATGTTTGATCTTTAATATTTTAAACAAAAGAAGATGTTGGCAAGGATATTTTGATTACATAAAGCTGTCGTTAATATAGAGTATTTTTATGTATAACAATGAGCCAAAGAAACCAGTTTATTTTTTTACTGTGGATAATGTAAGAAGACACTTGAGTTTGAGCTGTTACAGTTCTGTAACTATCTGGTATAAAACATATAATATATTCCAAATTAAAGCATGTTCTTGTAGACTTCTTTTGTAGAAGTTATTGGACTTGAAAATTGCATGTCCAAAAAATTTTATGAAATATAAATGAGAATTTTTTTAATGATTAATTCAGATCTTAATAAAATAATATAAACCAGAATAGGGTGTATTCAGAATGTATTATCAAAGAAATTCCTATCATTAGTTCTCAAAAACTTTATAAATCAAAAGATCTCAGAATTTTCCAATACAAAAATCTGGTCTTAGTACTATTTTAACCATTTTTAAGTGGTAAAAAACAGCTAGTTGTAACATTTATCCATTATTATCTCTTACATGAGATACCATGCTGGATAAATAATTATGTTTATTTTTTAATGTTAATATTTATTTAATTGTAATATGAGAGCGAATTTTTAAGTAGAAACTGATTTTGACTTTTATGTATAAGTTGGTAGTGTTTATATTTTAGATAAGTTATAGATGTAATTTATGTAAGTTATTATTGATCGATACTAACTCACAATAATGTAGGTGTTCAGATTTCAATGTCATAAAAATAATTATTTAAATAGATCAAAAGATTACATATCTAACGATTAATATTATGTAAACAGAATGTAAAATGGATAAATAGATAGGGAAAAATAATGTGAAATTGTTTTCAATTCTTCATGGCCATAACAATAAAAATGATTTTTTTTTACTATACATAAAAGGTTCAACATTCTTGGAAAGTGAATAACATTAAAGCATTTTTATCTTTACACATATACTAAGACACAGTTGTGTTTTTATTTGTTCTTGTTTATTACACTAGTCTACATAGCTGATCTCTTCATTGTCCTGGAAATAAATGACATTGATTCCGATGCATTGAACTGGTAATGTTAAGCTAACTAATTAAAGCAATGCCTATTCAGACAACAAAAAAGATATTGATTACCATGATTCAGAATCTTATATTTAAAAATCAGATTTTACTGTTTTAATAAGAGGAAATATTGAGTCATCACATTTTTTAGAAAATACAGTAATTTGACTAATAAAAGAAAATGTCAAAGTTTGAGCTGTTATATCCACAAAAAACTTTTTAAAGAATCATATTATGTAAGATTAAAGCAATACAAATGTTAAATACATTTTTGGATTGCATTTTAATAGTTGTTTAGCTTGTACATATGATAGGTGCCATAGCAGTAGTATAAAAAAACAAATAGATATGTATGTACAGTATATATTTGTATGTACATTGCACAATCAAGTTTATACAGGTACAGTTTATACAGTTGATTCAGTAGGAAAGGGAAATAATTGGGAACTGAATGTAGAGCTTGAAGTAAAGAAAAAAATTTTTACAAATATATGTCTGAAATTGCTTTGTTATAGTGTTACACTTGTGAAAAATTTAATGTAAAACAGAAAAATTCAGTGATAAAAAACACTTTCGTCTTTAAGGTTTTAAGTACAATAACTGTTAAATGACTGATAGATTTTGTTACCATAAACAAGACACCCGATTTCTGAAGAAACATTTAGAGTTAATCTGCTTGATGATTTAAGTATTAGGGACTAATACTTAATTACAAGCAGAGATTGAATGAATATCTTCAGTTTATACCGTGTAATTGTAATATTAATAGAAAGTGGGAATAGATGTTAGCTGTATTGTTAAATACAGCTTCAGCAGGTCTTTGTAAAAGGAAGAAGAAAGGACAGCAGGAAAAGACTTCTGTTCTGGAATGAAGATATAGCTACTCTTGTGCAAGGGGAAAAAGCTGCCTACTTAAGGTATTTACGGGACAGATCACCTGAAAGTCATAGTGATTACAGTAGGAAATTCACTATTGTGAAGAAGGAAATACGAATATATAATAAGACAAGAATGATTAATTACTTTGAATTCAGGATAGGGTAATGTCATAAATATGCAAAATGATACAAATGTTGATCTGATGATGGAGGAGCTTAGTATTCCTCTAAAGAGCTGCAGAGTTAGGAAAGCACCAAGACCTGACAAAATGAATATGGATCTGATTAAATATGCATCACTGAGATTCAAGTTTAGATTACTTTCTTTAATGATTGCTGGAAGTTGGGAAATGCACCAGACTCTTGGGTGGAATCTCTCATAATACCTGTTTTTAAGAGAGGAAACAGACAAGATTGTGATAGTTGTAGGGGTATATTGCTGAATGCCAAATACAAAATTTAATATATATTTATTTATTTAATATATAATTTATTTTACTAAAATAATAATGAATATATTAGAGGGTATTGCGGAAGTGAAGTCAGGGGAGGAACAACATGGATTTTGCAGAGGATGATCTTGTACAGACTGAGTGTGTATTTGCACTAGGACAGCTGGTAAAGAAACACTATGAATTTAATATTCCTACTTTTGTAGCTTTCATTGATTACTCAAACGTTTTTGATAAAGGTGTCTCGTTTGAAGCTATGGGAAGTTTTAAAAAGGAAAGGTGTCCTGGAATATTTGATTAGGACAATACAATGTCTTTATTACATATGATACCCATATTTATGGTAAATTGGGTGATCAGGTTAGTAGAAGAATGGGTGAATTAAATCAAGAAGTCAGGCAAAGGTGTTCGTTATCACCTATTATTTAATTTATACATTGACGATGCTGTTGAAAATTGGGAAAAAGTTTAAAAAATAATTTTATGATTAACGGTTTAACTCTGGAAACAAGTTTGTTTATTGATTACCAGGCAGTTCTGACCAATTCGGAGGCAAGTCTACAATTAGCACTTATTAGGTTACATTCCATACTGAGCTGATAACAATTTGGAGGTATCTACTAGGAAGACAAAGATGAGGCTTCATAGGTGAGGAACCTGTGTGTGTGAAGATAATTAATGAGTTATTATAAGATGTAACTGCATTTAATTATTTGGGTTTTGATATGTTTTTTAAAATCAGAAGTTGATAATAAGCTACATAGATTTCGGAAGCTGCTAGGTATCTTGCAAAGGACTCTTGTTGGTAAAACAAGGAAGGAAACTGTTATTAAATTTTACAAAACTATGGTGGTACCGACATTAGTGTACGGTTTTGAGACTTGGACTCTTACTTCACATCAAAGTTGAAGAATTGAAACTACAGAAATGAGATTTTTGCGAATAGTTTGGGTGTTTCATTGAAGGACATGCAGTAGTGGTGCGATATGTCAGCAGTTACAAGTCAACAGTATTGGAAGTATGATTGCAAAGTGTAGACAGTAGTAGATGAGTCATATAGACAGGATGGATGGAAATAGGATTCCAAGGATTATGTGGGATTATAGAGCAGTTGGTATGAGAAAAACAGGACGGCCGAGGAAGAGCTGGAGGGAGCAGTTGTGAAACTTGAGTAGTTGAGTCTATGACAATGGAACAAACAGGTGGTTTGGCTTACCAATAATGCTCATGATGATGAAACTAGTACAGAATTAATTCTGAAAAAGTTGATGCAATAAAGTATGAAAAACAAACAAAAATCAACTTTTATTATGTACCGAGTAATCTACAATTCAGTTTGGGTTAATCCTGATTATTTGCCCTCCGGGTTTTGAGACCTGTTTCGGGTTCTCCAAAAACATTAGTGGGGACGTCTTTCGAGAAATTTCTGTTGAAACAATGGGGGGGTAAAAATGTCACAATTAACGTCGAAAATATGTATAAGAGTAGTGCATTCCCATATACGTTTGTTAAGGAACTCTAATTCTGTTGATTCACGCAACTTGAGGAAGTAAGAGCCGAGTGAGAGAGATGAAAATACACCTGTCTGAAAAAATAGTAGATTACTCCATCGCCCATCCATTTCATTATAAAAAACAGAACTGAAAAATGTTATGAATTTTTTAAAAATGATTATGTGTAGTATAATAAATTTAGATCTTTGAAGAATTAAAATACTCACTGCAGTTTATACCATATTCATTTTCAATAAATGTTCGAAAATTCTACCATTTACATCAATGCTCTTTTACCACGTAATGCGCCTGCACATACGTCTCTGTTGTTGCTGCAAAACTCCTTGACCTACGTTTCGAAGTGCTTCCACAAGCGCCGTATTCGGCTGCCAGCGATTATTTCCTCTTCCCAAACCTGAGACGAACGCTTATTTTGCAGAGACGGACAAAACCATTACACGTAAGGTATTAAAAAGTTGTAAAGTCTTAGTCCAGTTGTATTGAATTGCAAAGTGACTACATTGAAAAATAAAAATAAATATTCTGAAATATTTTGTGTTTTTGTCAGGCCGAGAACTTTCCAGACGAGGGTTATGTATAAACATTAGAAATTTTACTTATTAAATGTCTGTACAGATTCACAATCTGCAAATTACATTGTATACAGCAATTACATTGCTGAACTTTGCCAGATATAGAGCTTGAAGTTTAATTCATTCATCCATGATAAATTTTAAAATTATTTTATCCGTGAATCTTGTCTTATTTATGTATCTACTTTCTTTTTTTAGTTAAGTAAAATTATTATAAATTGATTTATTTTATAATCAGTTTATTTTTAAACCAGTAAAGTGTTTTATTAAACCAACAAAGTAAACATACGTGAATGTATTCTCCCCTAAGTCTTCATTAAATTTACTTGTAGTTTAAAACATCTCTGAAGTGATAACTTCGTTGTTTGAATAAAAAACAACTTTTTAAAAGCATTAAAAATTTTACCTCCTATTTTCTGATAAAGAGTAAAAAACTATTCTGACCATGGTAATGCCTAATTTAGAATAAAATGACAAAAAAGTCTGGTTGGTCAAATAAAAGTTGGTAGATGGAGCGGCCGGGATTCTCTGCGTTGAACGTGTTTTTTTTGAGGGACATCATCGGGGTTTCTCTGTTGATAGCTGCCTTGCAAGATGTATGTTATAGCTGACCTGACTATTGTTTTTTTTTGGGGGGGGGGATTCCTGATTGGCTAATTCGGTTGTCATAATCATTGGTCAAGGTTATATCCCGAAACAACATTGGTCAACTTAATTAAGTCTTTTCTATTTACTTGGCTACTTCACACAATGAGAAGTGTATGGGGAGAATACTATGCTACCAGCATTGGTAAATGCATCGCAATGCAGGAAACACAGGAAAATAATCTCGAAACATAATACTTCATTGTATAAATTTATTTTCATTGTTGAAATTAATTTTTTTTAACTTGAACCTAACGTTATGATAATTTGGGAGTGGTTTTCAGATGATACTCAAGTAGTTAGTTGGTACTTGTAGTTAGAAAGAGTAGTTCAGTTTAATATTTGGATGATGATTGGCGGAAGGTGACATCAATTGTAGTGGTGACAAATGGAAAAAGTTAATATCGAGGTGATTCGAAGAACTGATTTTAAACCTACACCAGTTGAAGACATGACGGAAAAACCCAAGTTTATTTAGTGCAAATCACTGTCAACTTTCCCCGCATACACGTTACGAAATAACTATAAAAAAAGCAAGTAGAAGACGTTAATATGTTAGCCACACGAAAATGTTTGCTTTTTCAGTCGGCTTCTGCAGTTACTAACTATTGTATTTGAAAAGACTATTTAAAACAAATAGATTTCTAAACGCTGCGTTGTATCAATTCGCTCCTGTAATAATAAAACGTCTAATAGCTGAAGTTAATTATGCTTAATAGCAATTTTTTCCGCGTGAATCAGTGGTGTCGAACTGTTTCCACGATTGTAGCTCTTTATATAAACTTTATAGATTTGAATAACAATAAGGTAGCCTACTAGTAACAATTTCGTTTAACTGTGGCAGTTTATTGTCATTATTTTAGATTTTACAACATCCGTTTCAAATTTATTTTCCATTCTAAATTGGCATTTATTACTGTTATGATCTCTTTATAAAGCATAATTTCTGGTTTGTTTATTCTCGAACCAAAAGGAAATACTCGATGCTATTATATTAATTCAAAATTTGAAATAGAAGTGTTATACTTTCGGAATTCGTATTTCTTTTAATTAGCCGAATAAGCGTGTTTGTCCGTGTTAAATAATATTGCACAAAACACGGAAGAAGAATAAAACTTTTTTTTTGTTGGTTTCTTTAATATTAGATTTATTCTACTCGGAATTATACGAGAATGAGAAAGTAGTCTAATCATTTCTTAAGGTCACGAATCAGATTGGTTGTAGAATTGCGTGAAAGGTTAAACAATTTGGAGTCTTGTGAAATGAGAATGTTAAATTGCTATGGTTGTGAGGAGAGTTAGGACGTAACTGTTTACTGGGATATTACATCGCATTACCATATATCACAGATCGCGTGTGATAAAATTTACAAATGGATAACCGTTGCTGGTCATCGTATTACTTAAACCTTGCGTTAGTTGTGGCATACTGGCATTTATAATAATAGTAGTAATACGATTAAGGCTTTCGTTACATCTCTGATGTAGCGAAAGCCTTAAATTTTAAATAGTTTCTACTAAAAAATGGATTGGAAACTTTATTTTAATTAACGTACGTTTACATAAAAAAAGAAAGAAAAAAGATGAACCTGTGCACGAACGAACTTTTTTGAAGTATTAACATCATTATCGGTTACAAATTGTGATCACTTTGAATTTTTTTAAAAGAGTGGGCAGAGCTGTATGAAAGGTAGTAATTCCTGTGCACATGGATTTTTCTTTTCCTATGCTTATACATTCATGTTCTGATCCTCAAATTTATACAAAAAAATTCGGCCTTCATGGGGTACATTTTACTATGCTAGAAAAGTCGGAAAGATGAACATTAAAATGTTTAACCGAATACCACCCTATGAAGAAAAAATTTCCCACTGTACTTTTACTACACTAAAAAAGAGTTCTAGTAGTATGAACTAGAAGGAAATAAGCAAGAAATATGAACTGACATAAACGTTTTTGTCAATCAAGGTTGAAGTTGAAAATTACTATAAGTCCTATTCATAAGACATATTTTATAACATGAATTTTTTAAATACTTGGTTAAAATATTAATTAATGTCAATCGACAGTTTTCATTCAAGAAATGATAGATGTTCTGTGAATGTTAACAATTCCCCTAGTCATGGTCTTTGTTAAAAACTATACAGACATTAATGCCAATAATCAATATCACTGAAGTAAAATCTTAATGACAAAGTTTGACAGATCAAAAGTAAAAAAATTAGAAAATAAGGAAAACCAAAATAGTTGACCTCAGTAAAGGGTTTGACATATGTCATGAATAAGTTGGAACTGATATGAATTTGCTGATATGAACTGATTTGAATTTTCTATTCAAGATATTCAAAGATGCCGTATAGTGTGCTGTAAGTCTAGCATTTTCACAATGCCAAATCCAGTGTTCTGTAAGTTTTTATCAACAGATTGCTGATCATATTCCATTCATCTGATGTGTTAAATATATTTTTTTAATGTTATTCTTGGACTTTATTTTTACAGTTGTTGTATTTTTACAACATGAAAAATTGCCTTAACTTGATGCTGAACTCAGTCAAATTGTTAACTATGTGGGACCCTACTAATGAAAGGCATTAATCAGATACATTCCAATTATCTGTTTCAAGAAGGAAGTATGAAACTGAATTATTATTATTATTGGGATCTGAATGCATGAGTTAAAAATCTACAATTGAAAGCTTCAGAGAAAAATTTGAATGTTTTGAGGAACTTGGTTGTTCAATGCTATTTTATGATACAGGTTCATTTTTTGTAGAGGTTATGAATTGATGGTTTATCAGTATTTCTCTAAAACTGTTATTTTAATTTTGTCTTTATACAATAAAACAATTTAGTTACTGTTAGTAGTTGCTGATGTTGTTCTGACTTTTTCTTTCTGCTAATAATCAAAATCATTTGTTCTCAAAGTGGGCAATAACACTCCCTTGGGGAGTTGAAGGCCTTCAGGGGGTTGGTAGAAGGTCCACAGAAAATTGGGGTCGTTCAGGAGATCTAAGAAGGCGATGGCTGATTAAAAAAAAGGCAAAATTGATGTTTTCCTGATATTTCAAACTAAAATGTAAATTTCATCTCAGGAATAGGATATGCCACATTTAAAAACAATAATTGCAATTGATGTTTTTAAAAGCATCTTAAAAACAGCAATTGCAATTATTATTTTTAACAGATGGTAAGTTTAACAATTTTGGGGGTGCTAGAAGATTTTTGACTCTCAGTGTGGTTGGTGGGCGAATTTGAGAATCGATGATCTAAATTATTATATTGTGTAGGGTAATACTAGTTTGTTGATAGCTATGCAATTTTCACAATGGCAAAACCAGTGTTTCGTAAGTTTTTATCAACAGATTGGTTCATTTTCCAAGTGTACATATTGCAGTCATCTGCTGTGTTAATATACTTTTTTAATATTGTTCACAATACTTAGGAGTACTGACAATATTTCACTTCAGACAATTAAGTAAGTATATGTTATGGTAAACTTTGTTTCCAGGTTGACTTTGAAATGTTACATGCATAGGGATGCCATATATTAAGTGAATGAAACCAGTATGGGATGACCTACCTAGTGGGTATGACCCCTCCACCAAGACCATCTAAGTCTTTTCCTAAATTACCTTTGAGTTTGTGGAAAATGTTGTTTACCCCTTTGCGGTTTGCACCTCCAAAATTAGTGTTTATGTTATCACCAAAAATGATGAACATTTGTCTAAAGGGAGGTTTACTTCAGCTAGTCTTGTTATGGTATCCATCAGTTATGGAATTCATTGTTATGGTATTCAGCTAGTCTTGTTATGGTCATCTTTCAGTGATGAAATTTTTATTATTTTACTGTGGTAATATGGTGGTATTACATGTATCCAAAACTTTGTATCTTCTTTAAAGTATTGAACAACAAGATGAAATATTTTTTCTGCTTTATGGTTGCTAGCATTGGTTGAAACCCCGTAATGGAATATTTTCTAAAACACAAGTACCAACTGAATGTGGAGAAAGCATGTTATTGACAAGTGCAGTAGCTTTAGTGTGTGCTGTAAATCGTTTGGCTGCAACCTTAGAATTGGAATAAATAGTTGAATTTAACTTTGAACAATCAAATGATTTGAAAAGAAGATTTGCCTGAAGATGTTCCTCTAGCCTGAATTGATCATTAGGAGTGATGGTGTTTCACAACATGGTACATTGTTGTAAGCTTGGCAACAGCTACCATTATGTCTTTTAGAATCCTTTTTTTCACCAAAAAATCGCCAATCAGCTTAGAAGAAGTCGCATTGTGCATGCTGTTTTATGTTTTTAAGTGGGTCAAGAAATCAGCTCTATCACCATGACTTGCTGAAACGAAGCTATTGCAGAAAGTACAATGCGCCTCTTCTTTATTCCTCCCTTTTAATAAATGTCCAATCCTAGAATATTCTTCTCTGAAATGACATTTTTATTTTGGCATTGTACAAGCACACGCTACACTAACATGCAGCAGCAACTTAAATATGTGCACAATGAAGTAGGCTAAAAACCAAAACAACAGTAATGACACTGACCGTCTGTGAGTAGTGAAGTGACTGACCTTGATTTGGCTTTTGTTTTGGTTTGATGTCTGTTATCTGCAGGGAAGCACACAGGCCACAGGTTGCCACCCGTCAATGCATGAAATTTCCCTAAAGTAGAGCAAAATTTCTCTTCTGCAAAAGTTTTACTCTCATACGTTTACAATATTTACTAAATCAGGACAATTTGATGTCCTGAAAAGCCTTCTGAGGATAATATGTATTCTGAGGACACAGGCCATTGAGGGCAAAACTGATGACAGCCCTGCAAAACTAGGACATATGACAACTACAACAGCATCACATATTTCTGCTAGTAACTTTAGAACTAATAACAGCATGGCAGGAGGTGAATAGTTATGTTGGTTTAAAAAAAAGTTTAGGATATATCATAGCAATACATCAAACTACATCTACTCAGAACCCGGTTTTTAATATTATCTCACTGAAAATGAAAACTTCCATATCTGACTTGTAGAAATGTGTTTGGTGTATTTATAAATACACTAATAGTTTTTGGGTAAATCTGCAAAATAATACTAGTATTACTGTAATACTAGTAGTGGTAATGTAGTATAGCTTGCCCAAGCCAAATTGGCACATAGGCGATGGTTGCCTAGCTAGCGTGGGGCTATAATATGCTACTCGTGGAAGACAGTATATACAAGGTCTGTAAATAAAGTAATGAGACTGGTTCAGAAAAACCTTTTACTTACAATCCAGTTATACATGGACTGTTATCACCTTCAAAATAGTTTCCTTGGGAAGTTACACAATGCTTCAAATGGTTTTCCTACTCTTCATAGAAGTGTTGGAACTCAGAAACCGGAATATCCTTCACTTCAGGAATATTCATTCGGTTACATTTTTTTTTTGTTTCTACTGTTCCAAAATGGTGTCCTTTGAGATGATTTTATTTGCCAAAAAGTCTTTAATTGAGAGTGCAGTTTGACAAGGTGCATTGTCATGATCCAGCATCCAGTTGTCTTTGATGACTGTCTCATGCGGACAACTCTTTTCTGCAGTCTTTCAAGAATTTCTCGGTAAACATATTGATTTACTGTCTGTCCTGTAGAAAAAACTCCTTATGGACAATGCCATTACTGTTGAAGAAACAAATAAGCATGGTTTTGATTTATGATTTGCTCATTTCTGCTTTTTTGGGATGTGGTGAGTTTGAAGTGCGCCAATCCTTGCTCTAGCATTTTGTTTCTGGGTGGGTCTCAAATATCCACGATTCATCATCAGTAATAATTTTTTTTTTAGAAAATCAGGATCAGTTTCAATTTGCTCTAGAAGATCGCGGCTCACTTCCACCCTGTTGTTTTTGGTTCAACAGTGAGGTTTTGTGGGGCCAATTTTGCACAGACTTTTCTCATGTCCAATTCGTTTGTCAAAATTTGATGAACTGTGGAATGGTTCAAATTCAATTGTTCTGTAATCATTCTGACAATTAATCGCCGGTCGTTCCGAATCAAGTCTCTGATTCGCTCAACTTGTCATCACTTTTTGACGTTTTACTGTAATACTAATTACTGTAATACTAGTTACAGTAATATAACTAGTATGTGTGTACCTATACACATCTCTACATTACATTACAAACACAATATTACATTTTTAACAATAATAACGGTCAGTGATAATTACTTATGCCAGAATCACCGATTCTCCAGTTGACATTTGACACCACCATCATGTACCTCCAGATACTATGATCTTTCTTACTCTTCTTCAGCCCTAAGTTCCCCCTAACCTGAATATAATATCCAATCATCTTGTGGGCTACTCCAGTTAGCTTTTTTACCCTTCATTTTCCTGTGGTAAGATCTTTTTATATAGGAACCATTTTTTCTCATACGTGTTTATTTCCTATTTCACTCTACAACTTTTGATCTTTGCTACAATATTTGCACACTGAAGCTACCCTTAACTCCTTACTGGCATGTATATTTTAAGTTCATAAGTGCTTTTATGTAATGTATCATTTTTTTTTTAATTATTATATATTTCATTATTTTATTCTTCAATAATATTTACTGTAATCATAATTACAATATTTTTATTTTTGAAAAAAATGTTTCAAGCAAACTTTGGCATGAAATTAAACATAAACGAAAAAACTATGTTATTTGTATATTAAGTAAATAGAAAAATTAAATTTTTATTTGTAATATCTTACCACTGCACAGTTGGTCAACTTCAATCCATCCTGGCATACAATAACACATTTTTTGGTTTATATTGACAGTAGCATTTGGATTTATCACACATTCAGCTCCTTCAATACATTCTGAGTCTTGACTACATGGTGAACGAAGAGCTGCACATAAAATAAATTTTGTTCATAACAAAAATTAAGATTTAATTTTTATGTTAATTTAAAATGATTAATTAAATATTCATAATTACTGTATTAAACTTATTTACTTTTAAAATTTATTATTATTAATATTAGCTAACAAATACACTCTGTAAAGGGGATTAGGATATATTTTAAAATAATTATATGAATTCAGGAAATTTTGAGATTTATCAAGAGTTATTTGACAAAAAAAAAGATTTTTAAATAACCCCGATGTTACCATTCAATTTTCTTTATATTCAGTGATTTTCATCATCTTATGTTTTGTTAAATAAAAAATAATAAATTTGCTACTTTGTAGATCCATTTTTTGCTTAGTAAAAGAACAAAACTGATTATAAAAAACAAAATGCACTGAAACCTTTAATATATTAAAAGAGAAATATTAATATTTGTGAACCACCAAATCATAAAATTTTGTTTTACTACTTATTGCTTGTTTGATGTAAAAAGTGTTTAAAAAAATTTTTTTTATTAAACTGTATAGGTTATATGTTTATTAAATTTACTGAGTGGCAAGTACTAAACATATCTAGCTTAATATTTTAATTTTAATAGTCAATATTCATCAAATATATATTTTACTTATTTTTTGATGGTATCATCTTCATAAGTAATTATTAAAATCATATACAAAAAAAAACCTGTTGAATAAAAACGCGTTTAGCATGTCAGATGAACAGTCTGTTCAGCAAGTAGAAATTGTTCGTTTGAGCATATTCAGGAAAATTTTTAAATTTGAAAAATGTATACAAGTTTTTTTTTAAAACAAAGTGTTTTAAAACACCAGCGATAATACTTAACACTAGTGATAAGTGTTTTAAAACATAAATTTTTGAGTGAACCATTTACTTTCTGTTTTGGTGATTCATAGATATGAATTTATAAATCTAGCATTAGAGAAAAAATATTTAATAAGAAATAATAAGCCTAATTAGTACTTGGTGAAACATTAGGTCTTAAATAAACACAAAACACACAATCTAATGATTTCAGTCAGTCTAATTAACAATCTAACAATTTTATTCCAGTCTGTTGTTTTATTCCTTATTATAAAATTATTTATATTCTTGAGATAAAACAAAATTTCATTAGATTTTTTTTTCTATGTTACATCACATTCAGATAAATGGATCTAATTTCACAAAACTTTAGAAAAATTGTATATCATTTTGTGTAAATGTAAATGTCTTTGGCTGTTTACAAATAATGTAAGCAGCAGTAGAAATTTTCTGGTATGTTTTTTACTTAGATATAAGTAAAACTTTGATCTTCTATGTACTCTCTTCATACCTTAAATGAAGATATAATTAAATACATATTTCTACCTAAAAAAAAATCAGTTCATCCAATGGATGACTACTATCTTATCCATTTACTAACCATGGATGATATTATTTATCTTCATTTTTGTTAAATTTATTAACATTGCCAATCCATCTGATGAGCTGTGAATGGGACTAACTGTGGAATATTACAATTGCTGTGCGGGAAAGGTTGTTTTGTAATACTTGACCCAGAGCATATTTTTTGTCAGATTGAAAGCAGATTTGTAGTTATTTTAAACATGATTGAAAGGGGGTAAAAGACAAAAAGGAAATTATGTGAATAATTATACATTACTGCTAACATGTGTAGTATTTGAGAGAAATTCTAATTTGTATAATTTGATACTGCACAAGTATTTAGCTTGCTAAGAACTATTCTCTTATAAAAATCAGCGTTTTTAATGATAGCCCATTTTGATAATTATGCAATTAATAATTTAAATATCATTTGTTTTTTTGTCAATTTGATATTTTGATGTCGTTTATTCATTACCTATAAATTAATAAATAATATGTTTTATTAGAGTTGCAAAACATCATCTTCTCTTTTCTACATTTATTTTATTTTTGTTATGAATGACTTTATTGTAATTATTTTATTCATTAGATAGTTGTGATAACAGTTTAAGATTAGAAAAAAATAATAGTTCACTTTCAAAATTAAATAAACTTCTGTAGAGCTAATTATCAGATAATAAGATAAAAAAGGTACCTAACAACAAAACACTTACATAAATCAACCATTATCAAACAAACTTGCCTGTAACTATAGGAAAGAGAATTACAGTTACTTTAAAAAAAAGTGTTCATTTTGCAAACACACAGAATTTCTGAAGTATGGTACAAATTAAACTCCAGTGACTTGAAAAAAACTAAATTGGACTGACTGGACACCTATTTATCTTCAAATGCAAGAAATAGATAGAAATAATACAACAATAGAATCAAGTTTTGCAAAGCACCTCATAGAAAAATATGACATTAATCATAGCAAATGTTACACACAAAATAAAAACCAAGATTAAAAATGAAACCAAGTTCGGAGTTTATAAATACTATAAATTTATCAAAAACAACATATTAAATGAACAAATACTTTGTAGAGAGAATATATTATTCAGTTACATATTTATTGGGTCTTCAATCTTTTTAAAATGACTACCATTAACAAAATTGTGCTGGATACTAGACTGTAGAAGGTGCTATTGATTGGCTTTGGAAGAATTTGGAAGAATAAGCTATGCTAATTTGAAAGTAAATCATTTATAATTTTAAAGTAGTAGCTTGATTTAAATATTTTTTTCAATATTATTGCATACTCGTGTGTAAGATTATATCTTTTTTCATAATTTCTAATGCATACTATAATAGAATCAGCTGTCAGTAAGTTTAGATAAGGCACCCTAAGGCATTTATAGGCTGATTAATAATTTTTCCCTTACCAGATCACGCTAGATTTTAATAATGACTGAAATATTACCAATACAAAAAGTATAAAACAAAATTAGCATGGCAGCTAGCATACAGCATATTCTTATGCCACCTATTATTTCTTGGCCAGACAATCAAAAAGTGATTTTTAGTTTTAGAACCATTTTCAGTGTACAAAGTACAAGAAATGTGATTTAATTCAATCAAATACCACACAATTTATTTCAGTACATATTATTTATATACAGAGTGAGCAATCATAAAACCAAACCCATAATGAAACCGCTACCCAACACTATATATGAAAGATTCTTACACAAATAGCGCAAGTAATGGATGTATATGTTACTACTGATTATTGCTACCGTTTGTCAGGTGGTTAAGTGTCAGTGCAGTAAACGTTTTGTTACAGTGCAGTATTGTGAGTGCAGTTGTGTTTGTGTAAAATGCCTTATTCAATCCAGCAGAAGATAACAACAGTTGAGGCCTACATTCGTTCTGGATCGTTTGAAGAATCATGCCAAATATTCGTAGAAAAATTTCTGAATGCCTGTATCCCAGCAAAGAAGAGTAGCATAGATGATTTAGTTAAAAAATGGCATACAACAGGTTTGGTTTCAAATGCAAAACAAAATAGACAATCTTCCATTAGGAACTCACAGGACATTGCTGATATTGAAAGGAGAATTATTCCCAGCCAAAAAAAAATGATGCAAGTTATCCCAACAATCTTGTATTAAATACACATCTTGTCATAAAATTTTTCATGAATTAAAATTGAAACCATATTGTGTTACAACTTTGTAACAAGTGAAGGAGACAGACAAACTGAAATGACTTGATTATTGCAACTGGCTTCTTGAAAACATTGTTGGTGCAACAGATAGACCTGATGTCATATTTCATGTCAGACAATACATGGTTTCATTTATCCAGCCATGTTAATTCACAGAATACCAGGTATTGTATGGACAGGAATCCTCACGAGATATTCAAACATCCACTTCATGATGAAAAAATTGATGTTTAGTGTGTCGTTTCCAGTAATTGTATAGTGGGACCAGTGGCAGCTTGCGTACAGGCACTGTTGAACTGTAGCACCACGTATTTTCACTTGATATTATTGACAACATTTAATAAAACGAGTCCTTTTTTCTTTAATTCTTTCTTTATACTTGTACAATTTATAATCTTTAAGCTTAATGTCAGTAGCCATCCCCCAGTTTATGAAAAAGATACAAAAATCTTTATATGGAACTGTGTACTTCACAGTTCCAGCAGCATGGAGTTTTGCTGTTATGCGTATGCGCACATAGGAAGTTGCACGCGAGGCTATAAGGGAGGGAGAGAACGGTTGCTCCCACAGTGGCAACCCTGGGGTGCTGGTGGAAGGTAGTTTTTTTTTACTCTGCGTGTATATGGAGTGTTCCTTGTTCATTCTCTTTTCTAGTTTATTTGGTGGAAGGAATATGAAAGCGGTTTAATTGTTTTTTCAGTAGTGATCAGAAGATGGCGGGAAGCAAGGGCTCTTTGATTGCCAAATCTGTCCAAAATCACGATGGAAGGGTGAAAGAAAAGGTAATTAGTAAAAACTAATTATGTATTTGTTTCTGTGTGTATAGAAATTTAAATTAATCACCATTGGACTATAGTGTTTTTAAACGGACATTTTATTAAGTTATCTAATAATACTAAAAAATAATGTCTTTATTGACATTTTCCTCCTCTATGAATCATGAGACCTTGCCGTTGGTGAGGGGGCTTGAGTGCTCAGGGATACAGAGTAGCTGGACCGAAGGTGCAACCATATCGGAGAGGTATCTGTTGAGAGCCAGACTAAGGAATGATTCCTGAAAGAGGGCAGCAGCTCTTTCAGTAGTTGTTAGGGGCGTAAGTCACAATGACTTAAACGGCCATATCAACATCACTCAGTCCTCTGAGTACTGCGCAGCTGAAAGCAATGGAAAACTACAGCTGTTTTTTTTTTCCAAGAAAATGTGGTTCTGCATTTTCAAAAGCAATAATGGAGGCACCTTCCTTGGTAAAATATTCCGGAGGTAAAATAGTCCCCCGTTCGGATCTCCGGGTGGGGACTACTAAGGAAGGGGTCACCAGAAAAGTAAAAAATAACATTCTACGAGTCGGAGCGTGGAATGTTAGAAGCTTAAAAAAGGTTGGTAGGCTAGAGAATTTAAAAAGGGAAATGGATAGGGTAAACGTGGATATAGTAGGAATTAGTGAGGTTCGGTGGGAAGAGGAAGGCGACTTTTGGTCGGGTGACTTTAGAGTAATTAACTCAGCGTCAAATAATGGGCAGGCAGGAGTAGGTTTCGTGATGAACAAGAAAATAGGGAGGAGAGTGGAGTATTTCAAGACGCATAGCGATAGAGTCATAGTAATAAGGATAAATTCAAAACCTAAACCGACAACGATTGTTAACGTCTATATGCCTACAAGCGCCCATGATGATGATGAGGTAGAATGTGTATACGAAGAGATTGATGAAGCAATTAAACACGTAAAAGGAGATGAAAATTTAATAATAGTTGGAGATTGGAATGCAAGCATTGGAAAAGGCAAGGAAGGAAATATAGTGGGTGAATACGGGCTGGGCAAAAGGAATGAAAGAGGGGACCGACTTATAGAGTTTTGCACGAAGTATAATTTAGTAATTGCCAACACCCAATTTAAAAATCATAATAGAAGAATATACACTTGGAAAAAGCCAGGCGATACTGCAAGGTATCAGATAGATTATATCATGGTTAAGCAAAGATTTAGAAATCAACTCGTGGACTGCAAAACTTACCCTGGAGCAGACATTGATAGCGACCATAATTTGGTGATAATGAAATGTAGATTGGGGTTTAAAAACCTGAAGAAAAGGTGTCAGATGAATCGGTGGAATTTAGAGAAGCTTGAGGAAGAGGAGGTAAAGAAGATTTTTGAGGAGGACATCGCAAGAGGTCTGAGTAAAAAAGATAAGATAGAAAATGTAGAAGAAGAATGGGAGAATGTTAAAAAGGAAATTCTTAAATCAGCAGAAGCAAACTTAGGCGGAATAAAGAGAACCGGTAGAAAACCTTGGGTTTCAGACGATATATTGCAGCTGATGGATGAACGTAGAAAATATAAGAATGCTAGTGATGAAGAAAGTAAAAGGAACTATCGGAAATTAAGAAATGCTATAAACAGAAAGTGTAAACTGGCGAAAGAAGAGTGGATTAAAGAAAAGTGTTCAGAAGTGGAAAGAGAAA
This sequence comes from Lycorma delicatula, assembly GCF_047948215.1. Classification (NCBI taxonomy): domain Eukaryota; kingdom Metazoa; phylum Arthropoda; class Insecta; order Hemiptera; family Fulgoridae; genus Lycorma; species Lycorma delicatula. The sequence continues at coordinate 79,899,861 of NC_134459.1, read as the reverse complement.
TGAACATTGGTAAAATAGACGGAGCATACAGGAAAGTTAAGGAAAATTTTGGGGTTCATAAATTAAAATCTAATAATGTGTTAAACAAAGATGGTACACCTATATATAATACGAAAGGTAAAGTCGATAGATGGGTGGAATATATTGAAGAGTTATACGGAGGAAATGAATTAGAAAATGGTTTTATAGAGGAAGAAGAGGAAGTTGAGGAGGATGAAATGGGAGAAACAATACTGAGATCTGAATTTAAGAGAGCATTAAAAGATTTAAATGGCAGAAAGGCTCCTGGAATAGACGGAATACCTGTAGAATTACTGCGCAGTGCAGGGGAGGAGGCGATTGATAGATTATACAAACTGGTGTGTAATATTTATGAAAAAGGGGAATTTCCGTCAGACTTCAAAAAAAGTGTTATAGTAATGATACCAAAGAAATCAGGGGCAGATAAATGTGAAGAATACAGAACAATTAGTTTAACTAGTCATGCATCAAAAATCTTAACTAGAATTCTATACAGAAGAATTGAGAGGAGAGTGGAGGAAGTGTTAGGAGAAGACCAATTTGGTTTCAGGAAAAGTATAGGGACAAGGGAAGCAATTTTAGGCCTCAGATTAATAGTAGAAGGAAGATTAAAGAAAAACAAACCAACATACTTGGCGTTTATACACCTAGAAAAGGCATTCGATAACGTAGACTGGAATAAAATGTTCAGCATTTTAAAAAAATTAGGGTTCAAATACAGAGATAGAAGAACAATTGCTAACATGTACAGGAACCAAACAGCAACAGTAGCAATTGAAGAACATAAGAAAGAAGCCATAATAAGAAAGGGAGTCCGACAAGGATGTTCTCTATCTCCGTTACTTTTTAATCTTTACATGGAACTAGCAGTTAATGATGTTAAAGAACAGTTTAGATTCGGAGTAACAGTACAAGGTGAAAAGATAAAGATGCTACGATTTGCTGATGATATAGTAATTCTAGCCGAGAATAAAAAGGATTTAGAAGAAACAATGAACGGCATAGATGAAGTCCTACGCAAGAACTATCGCATGAAAATAAACAAGAACAAAACAAAAGTAATGAAATGTAGTAGAAATAACAAAGATGGACCACTGAATGTGAAAATAGGAGGAGAAAAGATTATGGAGGTAGAAGAATTTTGTTATTTGGGAAGTAGAATTACTAAAGATGGACGAAGCAGGAGCGATATAAAATGCCGAATAGCACAAGCTAAACGAGCCTTCAGTAAGAAATATAAGTTGTTTACATCAAAAATTAATTTAAATGTCAGGAAAAGATTTTTGAAAGTGTATGTTTGGAGTGTCGCTTTATATGGAAGTGAAACTTGGACAATCGGAGTATCTGAGAAGAAAAGGTTAGAAGCTTTTGAAATGTGGTGCTATAGGAGAATGTTAAAAATCAGATGGGTGGATAAAGTGACAAATGAGGAGGTATTGCGGCAAATAGATGAAGAAAGAAGCATTTGGAAAAATATAGTTAAAAGAAGAGACAGACTTATAGGCCACATACTAAGGCATCCTGGAATAGTCGCTTTAATTTTGGAAGGACAGGTAGAAGGGAAAAATTGTGTAGGCAGGCCACGTTTGGAATATGTAAAACAAATTGTTAGGGATGTAGGATGTAGAGGGTATACTGAAATGAAACGACTAGCACTAGATAGGGAATCTTGGAGAGCTGCATCAAACCAGTCAAATGACTGAAGACAAAAAAAAAATTGACATTTTATTATTTATTCGGTTAAACTGAATATGTTATTTAAGCACAATGTGCTTAAAAACTGTGTACCATATTCTGGAATGTGATAAAGTGTAGAATTAGATTATTTTCCTGCTTCCAGCTATTATACTTGATTCATTTTTTTTTTTGGTTCTTTTATTTTACAGAAAACTTTAACCATGGCCTTGAAAAGGCCCAGAAAAAAATCTTTTGGAGCAGCACGCCCACTAATTTTAGGTATGAGCTGCCACTGAGTTGGACCAATATTTTTCGAACAGACTGTCAATATACAAGTTTACCTCACAATTTTCAAAGATCTCATGTGCAATTAACTGATAATGAAAAAGATTACAGCTTCTTCCAACTAGATGGAGCAACATATCACAAATCAAATGTTTTACTGAGTTGTGTTCATGCAGCTTTCACAAATGAACGAGCTGTCAGCAAAGGACGGTGGGCTCCACATTTCCTAGAGTTGTCTACTTGCGATCTTTTCCTTTGGAGCTGCTTAAAGGAGAGAGTTTGTGAATCTAATTCCCACAATATTGACGAAATGAAGGTGAATATTCAACGAGAAATCAATGCAATTGACAACAATGTTTTGTGTCAGATGACTCTCAATATTATCAGTCGAGCACAAAAGTGCATTGATGCCCAGGGTAGTCATTTGAACATCTTTTGTAACAATAATGTAAATAAATGCAACATTTAAACTACGTTTTATGTTTTTCTTATTTAATTTATTCGTATCATTCATAAAATTTCATTCTAGCATAACCTACCGATTCTGTAGCGGTTACATTGTAGATTCGGTTTTGTGTTGCTCACTCTGTATTACATAATTATTTGTGAGATGCTGTAGAAAGTAATAACCTTTTTGTCTTTTTATTAACTCCCTCTTTATTTGTCCACACCTGCTTCTCTGATTGTTGTTACCATTATTATAATGCTAATTTGAAAAATATGCACTGGTTCAGTTCCTTTAATGATGTACACAAATATATATGTGACCTCTCAAAATAATTCAAAGAAGTACATATTAATGAATTTGCAAATAGCAAGCATCATAGCAGTATAATAATAAATTATTATCAATAATAAAAATTACATGTACTGCTTTTTGTTTCTTGTGATATATGAGCGAGCACTTTAATCGTCATCACTGCTTCAATAGATATTATAAAAAATGAAAGTAGAAAAGAAGTGTGTTTCATATTCTAGGTCAGTTAATTAAATGGAAAATTGTTGTCATTGAATTAACTGATGTAGAAGATGAAATAAACTTCTTTTCTAATTTAATCTTTTAACAAAAAAATGTTTATGGTATCTGATGAAGTAGATCACTAAGAAAGCACTCATATATCACAAGAAACAAAAATCAGTAAGTGTAATTTTTATTACTAATAATAAGAAGTATCGTAGCGTGCAAATTAATCTGAATACAGATGTTATTTAATAAAAAGTAACTTTGTTTAGAAAAAAAATCATATCTGTATAATTTGTGAATATCTAGTTATTAATATGTCCTCATTAATTTTTAATCATTTCACGTGTATGATTTAGCGTAGATTCAAAAAATGTACTACATATTATTTTGATTTCATCATAAAATCATACCAATATTATTGCCTCAGGGAGATAAATTTTTGTGGTACAGTTCATTTTTGAGAGTTGTTTTATGATATTGCCCAAGGATTTTCAATTGGGTTGTCTGGGCAGTTGACTTGTTGCAGGAGCACTTTAATGTTTTGCCCTTTTAAAAATCTTTCCATTTTTGTGTTAATATGGGAAGGTGCCAAATCTTGTTGGAACGGTCTGTTGTCTGTTGTGGGAATGTGTTTTGAAGTTGTGTCACAACCCTTTCCTTCAGAATCTTGATATATCCATCACTTTTCAATATCATCTACTGGAAGTAATGAACAAGGGTCTTTAAATGTGAAACAACCCCAACAAATTTTGTTCCGGGGATGTTTAACTGATTGTTGGGTATGAGCTGCTGACGTATTTTCATCTAATGTTTTCCCAACGAATGGAATCCTTTGCCCCTAAACATAAAAATATGACTTGTCAGAAAATATAAAATTTTACCAGTCTTCTTTGGTCTAGTTATCATAGCTTTGGCCCAGAAGACCCTTTTGGTATATTGCTGGTATTAAAAGCTGCTTTTTAACTGGCCGATGAGCTTTCTGTCCAGCTACACGAGGTTAGTATCTAACAGTTGTCACGTGTAAATCTGTTCCACTGGCTGCTAATTCTCAGTTTAAGTCCACAGCAGATAATTTTGGACCAAGTTTACTTTTTCTCACTAACCATTCTTGTGTTGGAATAGTTTTTCTTTTACAGCCACATTTGCCTTTCCTTTGAGGTGGAAAGGAACCATTTTCTTTAAATTGTTTTAAAATAGCATTCACTGTCCCTAGTCCAACATCACACTCAGAAGCTATTTGTCATTGTAACATACTGGTATGCTCAGAAAGAGAAATAATTTTTGAATGCTTTCTTGGAGTTTTGTCCATTATTATATATTCAAGACACACAGAACAGAAATATAAAAATATGAATTTGTTACAAAAAAATTAAATTAAACTTTCACAAAACACTATTTATAACATGAAAATTGCTAAATTACAGAAGAACAATAACCTCACACTACACGAATAACTTAAAGAATGGGGGTGGTCAAGTAGTATAGCCACAATATAGAAATAAATAAAATATCCCCTGTGTTCGGATTTTTTTGCACGCTACTGTATGTTAATGATAAAGGTTTGTATCTGAAATATTCTCAATATGATCCATTTGAAATCATATTTGCTTAATTGTTTGCATTGAACTATTGAGGTATTATAGAATAGAGAAAATTGTTTTTTCTTCATGTAGGAAAGTTAAGGTTATTTAATCTTTAATTTATAAATCTTCAAGCTTATAAATTTTAAGCTTATTTTTCAGATTAATTGTAGATTAATTCAGATATGATAAATGATACTGATATTTTCATATTTTTTTTAGAGTAATACTAAATGAAATCAATAAATTCAAATATTATAATTATTTTTGCTAATTTATAATGTGTTAATGTTATCTGAGTTTTAATTTAATTAAAATTTTACTTTCATTGATTAAAATAAATTAATTTAGTAAGTTATGAATTCTTTTTTATTTCTGTTTTCATAATAACTCAAATTTTATAAAACCATAGATCATAGTATTATGCATACATTAACTGGAAAAAAAGGTATTTTAAAGCAATTTAATGGGTAAAAAAAATCATGTGCTTATGAAGTTAGTGTTACACTGAAAAAAAAATAAAACAACACTATAAAATTTAATAACCTAAATTCCTTTAGCTCGTCCATCATTCTTTAACACTACTTCTAAACCAAATCAAGATTCTGCAAACAGATTATGGTTTCATTGTTAACGAAAAACATACTGTGTTAATAAATACTTTAACAAATTTCATCCAAGCAGCATTGTTTTATTATTTTATTAAAATTAATTAAAAAACTGTTTTACTTACTGATTTTTTTTTTAATGATCCCATTTATCACTTCCACAGAGATCTCTGATTTATCAAAATGGAGATTTTCATAATAAATTAATTGAAAATGTAATTTAAAATTATAGAGAAATGTATTTACTTTCTCATTTTTGAAATAAGATTTTAATTCTAAATTAGCTACTTTAAGTTTTGATTTATTTAATAAAATTGATTAAATTAAAAAACATAATAAACATAATTATAGAGGTAGAGATGTCTGTTATTTGACTGATAATTTATTATAATTTTATTGAAATAAACATTTTATTTTAATAAATGAGATAAACTCATTTCTTTAATAAAAAAAATTAATTATGTTTTTAACTACGTTATTATAAAACAGTTGGTTATGAAAAAGCAGAGATCTCTGCTTAAATGCTCAATAGAGATTATAAAAAAAGAAAGAAAAGAAGCAAGTGAAACAATTTTTTACACAATTAATTTTAACACAAAATATACTGGTATACAATATATATTATAATGTGTAAGGATTTTAATCTAAAAATTATAATTATTTGCATACCACATATTTTTGAATACTTAAACATTATTTACATTTTTTAAAACAAAAGGAATTTTTTTTATTTTGATTAAACAGTTCATATTAATTAGTCTTGTTTAAGTTTGCAATGTTTAAAAAATAAAGAAAAGGTTTCTGTGTTTTGAGCCTCTTGTTTGTTATTATTTCTCAGTAACATAAATCTTTTTTTAAAAATATTTTTACCTTTATTTACTTACGATAAACTCATTAAAAAAAATTGCAATTCACTCAATGAAAACTATAAAAGAATATTAATTAATTAAACATAAAAAAAGGAGAAAAAAAATTTAAGGTGAAATTAAAATGTCTGAAATATAATTTTTCTATCAATTTATCCTAGTGAAGTGGTTTATTAATTATGACCTTGGTCCATGAAATTTTATCCTTATTTCACCTCTTTTAATTTTCAGGATGCTTTTCCTTGAATTATTTCAGGTGTTGCAGAATCATTAGATTGAAGGAGATGTAGTTTACAGTGTTATCCAGGAACTGTTTTATTGGATTTTTATTTTGCAGGGGAGAAGTCATCTATAATTAAAGGGACTGATATAGAATTTAATAATTTATTACTTTATAGCAGTTACGTTTACAGCACCTATATTAGGAGGGGGAGTCAAAAGTTATCTACACTTTTGCTACAACACACCTTTAAAGTTGGTATGACTGTGGTCACAAGTTCAAAATTTGATCCTGATTATGTCATTTCCCTTCCAGCTATTACAGCATAAAAATGTCCAGTTTGCTAGCAGTTTGTACCAAGGAGGAAAAATCACCAGTGATCTGATTTCTCTGGTTTGAGGGTGTGAAAGGTGCTGAAATTCATTGTGGACTTTTATCACAATACGGGGACAGTACTTTATCACATAAACTGGCCAGACGAGTGTGATGCGCAAAGAGGGAGCAGAGAAACTGTCAACATCCACTACCATGGACAATAAGATTCAGGAAGCTCGAGAGATGGTTCTGGTAATAGGCGAGTTACCATCAGTGAGGTAGCATCTTCTTTGAACATCAGTAGTGGTTCTGCCCATCAAATCATCCATGATGAACTCAGCTTCCGTAAAGTCTATTGTCAAAGGATGTGTTGTAGTTGCATGACAATGTGGCTCGCTGCACCATTCAAACCTAGTTGAATTTTGTGGTACTGGATCAACCTCACTACAGGCTAGGTCTTGCTCCCTCAGACTTTTATCTGTTTTGGCCACTAAAGGATGCTTTGTGAGGTCATTGATTTACCACAGACTTAGATGTGCAGAAAGTGGTGCTAAAGTACCTTTGGAACTATCCAAAAACCTTCTTCTTGGAAGGAGTTTGTAAGCGTGTGGACCTTTGACCAAGTGCATTGACAAGGGAAGTGACTATATAGAAAAATGATGTACATGTTGAACCACTACCATTGTGTAAATAAACTGTAGAACAAAAAGTGAAAATAATTTTTGACTTGCCCTCATAAATAAGATACGAGTTTAGTAGAAATATATTAATAGTATATGAAGACATTTGCTTATATGATAACTACAATATAAAATATTGTGGTTATCATATTTTGTTAATATGTGAACTACAAATTCATTGATTTTTCACATGGACTGTTAAGGGTTACGTGAAAAAATTCTATCACAGTACTACAATAATATCTTGGTTCATATGCTGATAATGTGAAAATAGTAGTGGTTATATTTTATGAGTAATGTGTGAGCACTGCTGTAGTAAATCCTTAATGCAAGTTATTTTTCATTAAGTGGTTACAGTAAATTATGGAATATGAAGAATCCAATTTTGAATACAGTTCGAAAACAAGAGGCTTTCAAAATTAGATTAGTTTAGTAATTAAAAACAAAATGTTCAGAGTACCTAATATTTATTTGATAATATTCTGTTCAACAGATGAATTTTTCTTTTCCTCTAGGATTTGATTACAAGGATGTTTCTTAATTGCATATGAAGTTTGAATAAAACTATAATGTAAAAGATAAAATTAATTAAAAATAGACAATTACTTTCTGAAGTTTCTATAGTATGCAGTACAGAAGTAAATGGTACTTTATTCTGCATGTAAAAAGTAATGTAATTGTATTTAATGAGGTATTAGGAAAATACCTGGCTTTATATAGTAGGTATATTAACTATAACTTGTCATACAGCCATTAGAAAGGAAAATAATCCCTGAACCAGTCCAAAGGCAACTACTTTCATTAGACCAAATCTAAGATGCGCTGGTTCTGTAGGTTCTGACATCTTTAAGATTGATCTGATAGTCTGACTTCTTACTCTGAACTTAATGTGAGGAAGGAGGAATCAATTTTAATAATAATGTAACAACTACATAATTTGAAATAAAATTTAAGATTGTTATTGTTAGCTGTGCTTTACCATTAATAAAAGAAAGAAATACTTAAGTAAAAAGAAATAAAGAATGAAATATGAAATAAAAAAAGAAAATAATAAGAAATAAAGAAAGTATGTTTAAAATAAATTATCTAAACAAGGCTATTTGAATAAAAGGTACATTCAGAACCCCAACAGTGTAAAATTTGGCCTTAGTTATTTAATATGATTAAAAAAAATGCTGTGAGATTATTATTCAAAAAGTGTACAGTACATTTCACAGCTAAAATCTATCTTTATTTAATTTTCAAAACTTTTAAATAACAGCTTACGTTTTATTTATTTATATTATGTATTAAAATATAAGGGGCTCAAAACATTTCCACCATCCTGAAATTACAGAAAATATGTATAATGTGGTGTGGGATTTTTGGTCAGGAGGTACCTAATCGTGGACTGGGGGGTTTTCTAATCCACGGCCTGAATATCGTTGGAACCTGAGATGACGGCAGAGGTTGTTGTGGCTCCATCTCGAGCTGGTAATCCAAGTTCGGCCAAAACAGTGGCCTGATAGTTTGTTCTGCTTCAGCAATCATTTCGTCTGTTACACCACAATATACAGTGCATATAATATATATATGCCTTAATTATCTTGTCTAATTATGACAAAACTAGATGATATTAGTTAAACAAACTTTTAACAACATAGAAATTTGTAATTTTTTTAGTTTTTAAAATAAAATTTGTACTTCTGATTGATAAAATATTTTAAAATTAATAATTTGAGTATAGAAGTAGCTTCAAAATATTTCAGATATAGATAAAAGTTTTATTTATTTATTTTATAAAGACAAATAAAACTTATGTTTCAGTAAATTATTTCACTTTAATGTATGGGAAGAATTTGTAAAAAATTACAATAAAACAGCAAAGGTTTATGATGTTGAAATATATTGTGAAATATTCTACAACTTGTCAGATGCTCTAAATCTTTAAATTATTTATATTGGTATGCTTCCAAAGCACAGTGTCTGTCATTTGGTGCTGGTCAGTATCTATCTTTCACATTTTAGAAAAAGCTTAGTAAGTGTTTAAAAACTGAAGAATTAAAGGTCTGAATCATAATTTATTTTTACATATCAGTGTTAATAGAAGTGTACATATCAGTGTTTATCACTGCAATTAATATTTACTGATTTTTATTTTGTGTTTTAGGTTGAAAATTTGTAAGTGTTGTTAAAACAATCATTTATGGAATTTATTAGTCACTAAAAAGTGTTAAATTGCAATATTATTTATAACATTATGAGTAATATTTTAAGTATAGCATTTCATTGAAGTGTTTTTTTTTTTTTTTTTTTTTTTGGTAAATCATTTTTAGAATTAAGGACTCCTTCTCTTGATCTGAAAGAAAACTTTAAAACAGGGTTAGTCAAAATCAGTCTTTTAAATACCCATACTTAAATGAATTATATGTACTTACACAAATATTATTAGAAAATTATCACACAGAAAAAACATATTTTACTGAGTACTGATTGGCTGTTACAGAAACTTGTCTGTATATTAAGGCCAAAACCTTAATAATTATAGACAAACTGATACATATCACAGGTTGCCTCTGAAAATGACAGAGCCAATTCAAAGATTAACAAATTCCCATGAGACAATTATCAGGGAAAGTGAGGAGTTAAGCGGTTTCCTGTTACCTTTATTGAGGTAAATACAGAACTGAATATCAGGATCTCAAGCTCACAATTGCAACTGATATTCTTTTCCACAAGTGATACCTTCACTCTGTTCATCACAGGGATTGGCTGGGTAATGATCATCATTACTCTAGGAAAAGAACATTGACTAGTGTCTCTATACTTCAGTTGGTTTGTATATGTCATGATTAGGGCAGATAGTGTAAAGTAACAGATTAATATTCACTTTTTATTGTGAAGCAGAAATTATGTATCATATTGCATACCTTAACTCAGCAAGGAAACTTATGAATTAAAATAAACATAGAAAAAATAAAATCAACTTTTCAAAATGCACTAAATAGACTTATAAATAAAAAGCAATAAAATAGACTTTTATAACTATTCTTTCAATTTTAATATTTAAATAATTATTTTTTTGTTATGAAAGTGTGGGGAATGGTCATTAGCTTGGTGGAAATTGGTAGCATATGAAAAAATGCCATGCTGACTGGAATTCAATCCTGGGACCTCCGTACGAAATGTTGAGCCACAGAATTTAGCGCCACATTAAAAACAGCTAACAACAACTTTCTAATACTTTATTTGGCACTGATTTAAAAAGTCAAAATTTAAAGAATAATGCATTGCAAATTTTTGTTGTGTTTTCATGAAGTTGATATTATTTTTTTTCATCAAACATATATTTTGTACTTTCTATTTTTTTTTGTTATATGGCTAGTATGTTGCAATATAATAAGAGTGTATGATAAATTATTCTTTTCAAGAAACATAAAAGGCGAGAAAACTGCTTGATAAAAATAAGAAAAGAAATACAGATAAATGATATAAAGAGAGTGTTACTGAGAATAAGCTAATACTGTCTGAAGTATGTATTATTTTGTACTATACTTTTCAGATGATTTTCTTAAGTTTTCATGAAAAAATATTTTGGATATCATTATACTATAAAATTCCAGTCATAAGCAACAATGGTGAGAAAATAGAAAAATATTTTCAAATTGTCTATTAAGACAACACATTTTTTAATTAAAATTGTTACTTCAAAAAACTTACAATGGGACCATCAGAGTTACTTTCACTACAAAATAAAAAAGAATCATCAAAATTAGTCCATTTGTAAAGCTTGAACATACATAAAAAAAATACATAATATGAACCGAACTGCAAATTTTTTTCTATTTTGAAATTATTAAAAATATATATTAAAATAAGCAAAATAGTTAAAAATATTAAAACAGATTAAAATAATTGTGAATCAATAATTTATTATTATATAATATTAATGTTTTGATGTGAGGTGCTACCCAAAAGTTCGGGGAATTTGAATTTCGCGCGAGTACCATTGCTGGTACGACCTGCTGCCGCTAGATGTGGCTAACTGTACTCTTTGTGAATCAGTGTTCCAACAGCTGTAACGGTGAGAGGCTGCATTGTTGACTTTGGTGCGGTTATGTAACGTTGTGTTTTACTGTTTCGGCGAAGTTATAAATGGCAGATTTTAAAGAGCAAAGAACCTGCATAAAATTTTGCTTCATGCTTAAAAAAACTGGTGCAGAAACCCATCCCATGCTTGTGGAAGCTTTTGGTGACAATGCTATGAGTAAAAGTAAAATTTTTTTGTGGTACAAACGATTCAAAGATGGACGAACGACAGTCGATGATGATGAGCGTTCAGGAAGACCATCAACAAGCGCAACAACGGAAAACTTCGCGAAAGTGCGAGAAGCTATTGTTGCAGATCGTAGACAAACAATCCATGATGTTTGTGCAATCGTACAAATGTCATATGGGTCCGTGCAACGCATCTTGTCGGACAATTTGAACATGAGACGCATTGCTGCAAAATTCGTACCGAGACTGTTTAACAGCGACCAGAAACAAAATCGCGTAGCTGTCTGTAGTGAATTGAAAAATTCAGCAAGAGATGACCCTTCATCTCCAACATCATAACGGGTGATAGACATGGGTGTTCGGGTATGACCCTGAAACTAAGCAGCAGTCGTCGCCAAGTTCACCGCGGCCAAAAAAACACGCCAAGTTAGCAGGAACGTGAAGTCCATGATTATTTTTTTTCGACATCAAAGACATTATCCATAAGGAATTTGTTCCTCTTGGTCAAACTATCAATGGGATGTTCTACTGTGAAGTTTTGAAGCGATTACGTGAAAGCAAACGTTCAGATCTGTGGGGTAACAACAGTTGGGTTCTGCACCATGACAACGCTCCCACGCACACGTCGCTAGCCGTTCGGCATTTCTTGGCTTCCAAAAAGACGGTAGTGATTCCCCACCCACCCTATCCGCCTGACCTTGCCCCGTGCGACATTTTTTTCTTTCCGAAAATAAAATTTCAATTGAAAGGCCGTCATTTTAACACAATTGAGTAGATTCAGGAAGAAACGCAGAACGTGCTTCGAACACTTACACTTGCAGACTTACAGGAAAACGCTGGGAATCACGCTGGAAGCATGGGAAAAGCCGCAATGCCCAAGGGGATTACGTTGAAGGAGACAGTGGAAACTATAAGTTATGGTAAGCTATTTGGGTGTTGCCCAAACTTTTGGGCAACACCTCGTATACATGTATTTTGGTTTCTAAGATGAGATAAGTAAAATGATAAATGAAAAAAATGCCAGAATTTTGCTTGGAATAAATTCCAAATAAAGAATATCATCTGAATTGGATTCCAACAAAGGATTAATTTAGGAGACTGATTTAATTTTAGCATACTGACCATCACACCAACTGGCCAACATTTCATATTAAATATTTTTTTCTTTTTTTTAGAAAATATAAAGTAAAAACTCTTATTAAAATAATTTATTAACATCATCTGGTTATGTCATACCATAATTAATAAAAAGTCATAATCTGAAATCATTAAAATAATTTTGAATTCAAATTACCCTTAAAGTAAATTTTCTTGTTTTGTGATTCTTATTATAAATTTTAAAAAATACTTCTAAAATAACAAAAAATTGAAATAAATAAAATATGATATTAATGGATTGGTTAATTGATTCTTAATAAAGAATATCTTATTTTTTAAACAAGATTTTATAAAATTGAAAGTTGTAAAAGATAATTAATAGAATTCATGGGACTGTTGTTGAATTGAATGTAAAAATTGAGAAATACATAAAATTAAAAAAAAACAAGAGAAAAAATGTTATTGAAAATCACTAAAAACCTCACTGAGTCTTACTGTAAATGTAATTTTCTGTTCATAACTGTTTTTTAAGCTCTCATCCTTGCTTAAATTGACATTTAGGAATTTTATAATGGGACAATATTTTATAGCCTGGTACCATTTTTAAGCACATCTAGAATGTAAAATTTACATCCTTGGTAAAATTCACAACTGGAATCTAGGCTATTGTGAATAAATGTTTAAGTGAAAATTTCTACTGTTCTGGAAATCAAGGACTTCAGGTGTAGCCAATAATGCTAACTACTTCAATCCTAGATCACTTTTCCAAATATTAAATAGTATAAACATAATACTAATATAACTCATACACGTAGAAATAATTTTGGTTTATTTCTCAGACACTGCATAAATCAGGTTTTGCAAGGTTCCTGTATTGAATGTGGTGGGACATTGAATTTTAACTAAACTTGTTAATTTGTTTAATAATCTCTGTTTATAAATTATATAACATTGGCTACCATAATGAGGTTTGTGAAACTATTGTTTGCATTGTATTCATTATAGTACATTATTTATCTACGTAAAAGTCTTGCGTAGTTCATTGTAAAAGGATTCTGAATGTGTAAGAATTTATACTTTTTTAATTCCCAAAAATTACAATCCAAGAAATATAAAGAAGAAGAAGATTTTGAAGTTATTTTCAGCTTCAAAAATATCTCAGTCCAATGCAAGAAATTTTCTTGAAATTTTATAGAAGATGGAGTAAGATGATCGCCTTTGCATGTAGTATATATGTTTACAATCTTAATTAGGTACATTATCTGATTGATCCAGTATTTTATAAGATTTTCAAATGTTATTTCATCCTTTTTGTAGCATCTCTTTTATTTATTGAAGACGGAATGATATGGATATCTTTAAATGGTCTTATTCCATTTTTTATATTGCCAAGTCTTTTTCTTTAAAACTAATTTGAAAAGGATTTAAACTATCCATGAGTCAAATTATCTGTATCATAAGTTTTTTCATAAAAATTCTTTAGATTTAAAAAAAAGAATTCTTGCTGATGTAGATAATCTCCGAAAAACTTCATATCCTTGATAATTTTATTAAATTATCAGAAAATGTAGTTGTTGAGGTTGTTCGTTAAAGATAATGATTGAGTTTATGCATGTAGATATAAAATAAGCTGAGATTTAGATTTAAGTCAAATAGAAGGTTTCATTCTACACCTGTCATTAATTTGGTTCTTTGTGCAACAGACAGGAGGAACCCTGGACAGTTCCAAAGTTAGAATATCTATCCCATTGAGCACTCGTAAAAAAGAGTATGCCCAAAAGCTACCAGAAGAGACAACATCATTGTTTCTGGGATATCAAATTGAGTTAGGATAGTGGTGATATAATTCCCGTAGTAGCTTTGTTAAAGAATGAAGGATAAAGAAAGAAGATAGAGTTAGGAATAATTGACCCATAGTGAGACTGTTTCTGATCTGGGTTATTTATTGTTTTGCCTAGGACTAACTAAATTTTACTATGATGGGCAGCATTTGACTGTTTTCTTTATTCTCTGCTATTGTTGTATAATGATGCTACCAAAGGTATTGTAATGCACTTGTAAGGAGATTAATAAATTGTATAATTACAATTACAACCAATATCACCATTGAGCGTTGGAATCAGTAAACAAAATTATATTGATCAAGGAATTTTCACCTTCTGGACATTAGTATTAAAAACTTTTATGTTTATTTTTTATCTTAGATGACAAATTTCAGAATTTGCTTTTCTTTACTGTTTATTAGGAAAATTGCCTGAATTTCAAAATTTTATTAGTTGACGTCTCTTGTTATCAAAATGTGCACATTGTTATTTGTTTCATTTGGAATCTCCTTGTCTCTCCTTTTCCCTGGAAATGCTGGTTTTTAAAGAATTTTGTTAAATAAGAACATTTAGACCTAAAGGTGAGTCTTTATTATTATTTTTCTTTTTTTAGCTTCTAAATAATGTGGTTTGATGTTCCCATTTTCCTGTTATTTGAATAATCTTTTCTGAACTTTAACTTTAAATGAAGAACATACTGGACATCAAGAAGAGGATGTTTGTTCTTTAAATGTTTATATATATTATAATTTAGAATTTTCTGTTCACAACATTTTTTTTCAAACTATGATCGAGTTAATGAGGTCATGAATAGTTTAAATCTCTGGTAATCTAGATAGGCATTTGTTTTATTCTTCTGCATGTGATCATTTGATATTAATATATCTTTTCAGAAAATTTGTTGGATTTTCTAGAACTTAATCAAAATAAGAATACTCTGGATGTTAAGTTGTCCTTAACTAGTGTTTGGTATTTCATGTCTTTTTTGAAATGTTAGTGGTAACAGAATTACAAAGAGCCGATTTCCATGGCTGAGTAGGTAGCGTCTCGGCATTTTGTGCAGAGGTCCCTGGTTTGAATCCCAGTCAGGCATGGCATATTTTCATATGCTATAAATTTCCACCCAACTAATGACCATAGAATTTGATGCCTGCCCTTTCAAAATAAAAAAAATTATGAAAAAACAATTAAGTAAGATAAAAATAAATAAGTTGTAAGATTATGTTATTCTTCTTTAGATCATTAGGCTATATAAGCTTGTAGAATAGGTTTAGAGAAGAAAATGTTTTAATTATTGTTTATGCTCTACGAGTGTGATTTTCTGCATTTATGTTGAAAAATTATAAATTACATTTATGACTCAACATAGTAAAAAAGTCTGTTTTTATTGGTGGTACATATATCAACAGAAGTTTAAAGATAAGATACGTTAATAAAAATTTGAAAAACAACTGGATGGAATTTGTTTCAAAGCTTAAAAGGGTTAATAAATTCATTCTTTTTTTTTTTTAATTATTGTCAGTTATTGTGCCGGAGTTAAGTGTGGATGTTTTGTGTAATAAATAAATGAAAAAATAATTAAAAATGTACAAATTGATAATGGATGATCTGAACAAAAAATAACAATTCAAATTATAAGAAAATATTCAAAATAGTTCAGTTATTTACCAACTTTCATTCCAATTGTTTTTCAGATTTCAGTTAACATCCTCTAAATGATTTTGAGGATTTTTTCAGATTAATCATGATTAAGCTGAGAATGTCTAACAACAATGCGAACAGCAGTTAACACTTAATTAGGTATAACAGCAAATTCTGTTAATGCATTATCTCTTATGCAATAGTAGTAGAGTTTTTAAAAAATGTAATTGTCCATTTAAAGGAATTCAAGAAACTGAAAATATATTTAAAAATAAGATACATTTTCTTACAAGCTAGTATAGTTGTCATTACTGAGTGACTATCAATATTGCCTGCAACCTATAGTTTTAAGTAGAGCTAATCTTAATAGCAGTGGAGAAAACTGCTCTAGTTGCTGAAGCTTACAGAAAATTGATCCATTAAAAAATATAGGAAGCAAGTATCTCACTTACAGTCACTAAACATTTAATAGTCTACTATAGTCACTTTGTAATTACTGTAGTCACTTGGAAGAAAATGTGTTCACTTCATGATTGCTGTAGTCAGTTGGAAGAAAATGTGTTTCTAATCTCATGTAGACAATTATTATTACCTTAACTGAAATTATATATACCCATTATCCTTAAATTATAACTAAATATTATGATCAGTGACAGTAACATGGTTATCTTTCTTAAATCAATGTTAAATTGTTTTAAATTAACAGGGGGAAAACAATTAAAAGTACAGTACTTTTAAGATAGTTTAAAAGGTTCAGAAAAATATAAGTAAAATTTAAAAAAAAATGAAAAAATAATATAATAAAAATGCTATTAATAAATAGTTTGTTAATATATCAAAATGAAATAATTTTGTGAAAAAAATGCAACAGAAGAAAATATGACAGAATTTTTTTCTAAGTGATAGAGAGAAATTAAAATCAGTGTAAATTTGGAAACTATAGTGCTTCATTTAATTAAATTTTAATACATATAACCTGCTCTGTATGGTTATTAATTAAATGATAAACTGGTCTGTATATTGTTAAATTTAAAGTATAATAAATCTGTGAAAAGTATAGTGATTATTTCATATATAAAATATTAAAATACATATGTGAATTATTTTTTGGTATGATTTAAAATAAAGATTGAAGTATTGCAATTGTTATTGTAAATCAATATTGTAATATACGTGTAATTTACACATGTATTAATAAACAGTGTAAAAGAGATATAATTATATTAAATATAAAAAGTTGTGTAATAAAAAAGTCTTGTTTGCTAATATACATCCTATAAACCTTAATTGAGATCAGAGGTGGTTTCTTTTTTCAAAAATAATACATTATATATAAATATACATCTAGATAATCATAAACTATTCACATAATTTTTCTAAATTACTATACATATGAAGAGAGTTAATGATTATAAACAGTTGTGAATAAATGATACATTAATAGCCTAAGTTCTGTTATGTACACAGTAGTAAATAAATCATCAGTAGTAAAATGAGTATAATTGAATATTTAATATTTCACACTTTAATAACATACGCCATTAAAAAAAATTTGTTAATTTGTAAAAAATACAGTACAAAAATGAGACTGAAGGTATAATATAATTTATTTAGGATTGTATAGTTATAATTATGTTTGTTACTAGGTCAGTGGATGATAATTTCACTAAATTTAAACTATAATACTTTTTTTTATTCATATTACATATATTAATTGTGTTTTGTAATATAAACAATGTGAAATATACATATTATATTATAATCATACTAAAAAATATGTGTGCAATTCCAAAACTGACTTCCCTATTGGCTGTTGAAAATAAATTGGTTACAACAGTAAAAAGACAAAAATGCTGTAGACACTGACAATTGATATTTCTTTTCAGATCCAACTGTGACCATTCTGTTCAATAGTGGTAAGATAGCAGTCAACATGGAACCTGTCATTGTAGCTTCTGCCATTAAGGTACAACAAGGTCAATCCAAAATAAGAGGCGTAGATTTTCCTTTAATGTACAATAGATGACTCTATTTTGCTGATAAAAGGGTGATTAGAAAAGGGGCCATAGATGTTAGATCATTAACTTACATCTTAGACTTGGAATCAAATGTCTCCTACCTATTCGCTGAGATGAAAAACCCACTAACACTTTGAAATCTGTGAAAAGCTCAAGACTGAGGTTATTGACTGGGTACCCTGGCAGCAGAGTTCTTTATGAAGGTCTGCAGAAATTGGTATCATAAATGAAAAATTCCTAAGTGTGGGTAATGACTATGCAGAGAAATAATAAATTAATAGATGGTTTATATATGCTAGGAAAACCTTTTACTTGTCAGCCAGTCAAAAGACAATTTTGGAATAATTCTAGAATTATATTGCATCTATTTAAAGTATATATTTTAAATACATAGCCAAACATTACAGTTGATTTTTGTTATGAAAGGAACATCATATTTGTATAAATAAAAGAGAATTTATACTAGAGAAAACTAAGGAAAACTAAAAAACAGAAAATATATGTAAAAAGAGAAGAAGAAAAACCATAGAAGATAAATAAAGAACATACCATTTAAATGCTTAATCTTTTATGAATAGTAGTTTAAGAAAACAATCATTGAAAATTATATGTAAGTATAAGGAATGACCAATAAATAGACCAGTGAAGAGATAGACAAGAGCTGGAAAAAATGTAAAAAAGTTACCTGATTGTAAATATTGAAAAGTCAAAAACAGAAGAAGGTTTGTTAGTATTGATTGACTCCCTATTACTAAGCTATCTGAGGAAAACAGAAGAATAACAACAAAAGAAAACATTTTATTTTTAAACATATTTCATCTTTTATAAATTTAATCTGTGTAATTGCACAAGTTTAATATGAAATTTAATGTAATAAACCAAATTTTATTTTTGTACTAATGAAACATTAATATTATAACTGTTTTATTCAGTTAAATGATAAAAAGGTTATTTACCATAATAGCTGATTGTTTTAGAATACTTGTTTGCTAATAATGTAAAAATACAATCCTCAAAAAAAAAAACTAAAATAAAATTGTAAAGTTCAGAATTCATCTATTTAAACAGAAAATCTAAATGTAGGTTAAAATCAAAGTAATGAAATTTAAACTATATTTTCTTATGTGAATATAATTACAGTTTTTATTTTAATAGAAAATGAAACAAGCCTACATGTGGGCAGAGATTGATTGAAGTGGAAATGAAAGGAATGGTGGGTGTAGAAAATGAGCTAGTAGAGAAAGTACATAATTCATTTTTTGCTATGTTTTTGGTCATGGTGATCAGCAATAAAGATTGATTAAAAATATAAACATATGAAATAAATAACAAACCTAACCAAATATAAATACAATGTTTTTAATAACTTTCATCAAATGATTTTTAGTATCTCCTATAGATCATCTTTAGTGATTAGTATATACTTTTCCCCCTGGCATCAGATGTTATTGTAGATAGTTTTTGAATAAGGCAAAAAAGCATTAAATTAGGGAGATTAAATTAGTGATAAAAAAGTGAGCTGGATTTGGAATTGTGGTATTCGTTTAGTATCTCATTATTGTGCCTTTTTGTCTTTGTATATTTCATAATATTCAGTTATGTTAAAATATGTTCCTTTCTTGCGCATGTGTGTAGATTACTAAATTTATTGCCAATGTTATGAATTTTTTTATTTGCGTTCATGATATGATTAACAAACGGGTGATATTATGTACGTAATGCTAATCGTAAATAGAATCTTTGGTTACTGAAGTTGGTTGAAAATGTTTAGAAATAGGTTACCTAAATCATTGTTTTTATAAAATTTGGTTTGGTTTTTGCTTTACAAGTTTTAAATACAGAATACATTATTTGCATGCAAGACTTTGGCAAATATAATTTATCATTACAATGAAAAAAATTAGTTCAGTTATGAACTAATTCAGAATATGAAATGAATGGTTATAATGATAAAACCAGGACTCTTTTGTAGAAAGTAATAAATAGATAAATGTAGAAAGGTCTGTGTATCATAAGAACTGGTTCAACCCTCTCCAATGGCCTCAGTTAGTTTTACAAATTTTTTTCAACAATAGCATGTTTTATTAGAGAGCAAGTTTTATAAATAAAAATTTTGGTTGTGTGCAGAAGATTAACAATGGATGATTACAAACAGCAATCTTATATAAATGTAATTTAGCATAAAATATTTATTAAAAAGTTACCTAAATGTCTTTTGATATGAAAGAGTTTATTTCTTTTTAAAATATACTTTAATGTTTAGATATAAATGTTAACCAGTGTAAATTTATACCAGATATTATGTTTAACTTGTTTCTATTACAGTTCAATTAAACATTTTGTAATTACGAACAATTATAATTTTATTTTAAAGCTACATTCCTAAATTTGCAAAAGTTATAATTAAACATTATTAACTGTAACCAACCTTTATTTGGTCGTCTGATTCCAAGAGGAACATATCCACGAGTATCTATAGAGAAAAAGTTTTTTTATTAGAATTAAAAAGCTGTGTCTAAATTAATCTCCTATCATTGTTATCAATACTTCATCTATTATCATTTCTTTGTTTTTTGAAAAGAAGCATAACCCATCTTTTATTACTTTAATTGCAACCTCCTCATAAAAGAAAGTATACTTTTTTAATTAACTTTTTGCACAGTATAACAAATAATCGCTCAAAACTTTTATACATGTAAATATATATTTGTTTAGTGTGGAAATATGTCAGTGATACATGTGTAATAAAAGTACATGCATAAAATGTGTACAAATTAAGTGCTTTATTAAATCAAATAAATTGTTGATGTATATATATATATAAACTGCTTTCTAGGATTACATTTGATGAGCATGCATAATACATTCCAATTTGATCACTGTTGTGCAATTATTGCATTCAGCAGCCATGCTAGCTATATAAGTAATTCTGCACTTACTATTTACATTAAAAAAAACATAAAAAAATAATAAAACAAGGTAAAATAGATGCTGAATTGTACAAGTTAAAACTAATTATTATTGTTATTAATTATATTATATTATTTCATTTTGAATATATATATATTTTATTAATTTTAATTTAGATATCCAACTAAATATACTGGATTATAGATATTTTGTACCATATAAATGGTATTTATAAAAACAGTCTGTTTGTAGTAACATAATATATAATAATTAATTTTTACACTGAAATAGTAGTATTATTCTCATTCATAAATATTCTGATACACTTAAGATTGATTTTATTATCATAATAATAGTTATTGACCAAAATTAATTTAACAGTTAAATTTTCTATTAAGGATGATAAAAAATATAACTTAGATAAATTATGTCATTACTATTGTAGATTTCGATGTGCAGATATTTCTGGAAATATATTTCAGTTGTGTAATTTGTTCTTCAAAATGCAGTTTCATTCAGTTTTATTGAAGGATTTGGAATATATTTGGTTACAAAAATATCTTCACATCGAAAAAGATATACACATATTCACTTTTGAATCATTTTATTTTTAAACATAACTTCCTGTGCAGAAAGACTATTGCTAATTATAAATGATATCTTGAAATATATAACCACTGGTATAACGAGGCTTTTTTATGGAAAAATTCTTAAATAGAAAAAAAATTGTAATACAGTTTTTTTTGTATAAATTTATATAAAATTTTAATTACATATCATTTTTTAGTAAAACTATAGCATAATCTTTTGTACCTCATAAAATTTTAAGTTGAGGTTCTTTAACTCACAACTTTAGATGTGGCTAAACAGGTTTAAAGTTCAGATGGGTACTTTCTTACGCCATGAGAGTCTGGAGCTGGGAAAGAGTTTTCCTGAGGGAAGCCTCTAGAGTCTTAAGAATCTGGATGAAAAGAGATTTATTTGTAGTGTATATTTGAGTTAGTCCAAACTAAGTCATTAATCATAATATATTGTTCTCATCTTGGATAAAAGTCTCTTGAGGAATTGTGAGTAGGATAGGCACTTACTCCTTGGAGTAATACTCAACTCTTGGGCACTAACTTTTTACGGTAAGTTTGGAACTCATTTCATAGTTCCTCTGTGAGTAGATGATCTCTTTTTCACCATCATTGTATCCTTGCTCCGTTCTTCTATGGGCTTTGGTAAGGGTTTTCGCTGGGAAACCATAAGATCCATTGCGTTAAGAATGTGAGAACCTGTAAATTACTGCATTGTTGGTATCTGTGAGGTGTGTTGGTATCTGTGTTCGTAGTGAGGTTGGATCCACCTATCAGTTTAGCAAAGAATGATTTCCTTTATGTTAATTATAGAAATAATAAAATCTGGGCTGAGGTAAAGCCAAACTACCTGATTTTTAAAAAATATAAATACAAATATGCCCTTTATCTTAATTAAAAAGTTAATAACCTGAAGCTTTTTAGCTTAGTCAAAGAAAAATGTTTAAATCCTGTCTTGCATGCTTTTTATTGCAGTACTTATTATCTCCCACCCCCCTCTTTTTTTTATCAAAAAAATTTCTTTAACTAGATAACTAAATCACACATAGTTTTATACAATAATTAATTTTTTTTTATAAAACTACTATTTCAATCTTGAATAAAATTTACAAAAAGATAGTAATGGCATTTTTTAACTGTGTTATTTGAATTTCAAGATGAAAACATATAATTTATTTATAACTCACTAAAAATTAAAACATTTAACCTAAGTAAAATCTGTAAAACGGATAGTTAAAGTTTGGTAGTACAATTTATAAAAAAAGGGTGCTATATTCTTGTTCATGACAGTCAACAATAATATTAATTTAAAATTAAAATTTTTTAATGCCCAAAACTATCTGACTTATTGTTCCATTACAAAAGTTTAAATTTCAGATTTATAAAACATATGTTTATTCATCATTATAAAATTTCATTTGTTTGTATTTTTACACATTGTTGAAATATGGTTTAATTAAACCATATTTCAACAGTTTTGTAATTCTTTATTTAAAATAATTGATTATACTATATACATACAATATAAAATAATATTCTTTTTTATTGTAATTATGAATTTTTAAAAAATATTAACAATTTTATATTCAAACTTGAAAAGATTTATATTACACAATACTTAGTAAAACCTCTACTATTCAAGTTTTTCTTATATTATTATTTAATAATAGAATTTATCTAGCTATTAATTTAAATAAGTACATTGAAACACAGTGTATTAAATATTAATAAAAAAGCAATAAAAATATAAAAAAACTTATTTATTTTATTTATAGCATTTTTAAGATTACAGAAGTGTTGATAAATCTTTCTATATCAGTAGCTGAATTAATTCAACAATTGTTTTTAACAAATCAAATTATTCTATATGACTTTTGTTGCTGACTGCTAAATTAGAGATTCCTAATGAAGGAATCAATTTTTTTTTTAAATTATAACAGTAAATTATATGCAATAATTTTAAATATTTATTAACATGCACAGTTCTTCACAATTGAAAAATTATTTAATTTATTTACAATGAATTATGTTTGATATGCATACATCATTTTGACAGCTAATTTATATAACATCAAAACTCATTTAAAATTATTTTCAAATGTTATCATTTCTAAAGATGAAATAGTACTTAATATTTTTACATAACTGTAGAGATTTTTAGTCCAGGTAACTTTTTATTAATTAGGATTCAATAAATAAATATTTTAATCAGATAAAAACAGAATATTCTATTCTTTTCAAAGACAAATTTTTTTATTGTGTTATCAAAATCTCAAGCAACACACTTGAGGGTTACTAAAGGAAAGTATTTTCTTAAAAGTATAAAGAAAAATTGTAGGGAAATTGTGATTATGCCTCATTAGAAAATAGAAATTTAATTAATAAAAAACATAGGTGATTTAGTTCTTATTAACACATAAAAATAATACATATATGAAAAAATAAGATGCAAAATTTACTGTAAACTTTTATCCAACAGGTTAAAACTTGTTTCACAGATATAAATTTAGCTTGTAAAAAATACTTAAGTATTGTTGTGTGTGAAATAAGATGTTCACATACATATTGTTGGATAAGTTTCTCCTTAGAAAAAATTTAACTATGAACTAATTTATTTTTATATTATAAGAAAGAATACATTTTCTTATAAAAATTAGAAAAAAAAACAGTATACTAAAAAAGATTAAGAAATTATGTAAGATTATATGTAAGACCAGTTAGGAAAAAATGACATGAGATTTCATGTTAATTTTTATTCTGATATGTGGTACTATTTATGTATGAATTGTATTTTACTACGAAGTATGAGTTCATAAAATGTTTCTTTATCAAATACAAATTTAGAGTAAGAAAATAAATCTGGTATGTAAAAAATATTGTAAAATATACCTGAATAATAAAAAGAAGTTTGAGCAATCACTAAATGAATATATGTGTAAAGAATATGATTAATTAAAAGAAAAACAATTAAAAAACATTCTATCAATAAAATTGAATTACGTAGTTATATTTTAAGATACTAGTTTAATTGAATTTTTCTTTTATGGATTGTTATGTAGAATATATTTCATTTTTATGAAACAAGTTCAGTGTAAACAATAACAAAAAAAATAATCATGTCAAATACTAAGTTTAAAAAATAAAACTGCTTGATTTTAGCTGTTTGTTAGTAATAAGAAATCATTAAATTGATAAAATATTTTTCTTATTTTCACATACATTTTTTTATTTTGTGTGCTTGAAGAGAAACATAAAAATATAATTTCTGGAACTGCTTTTGCAGAAAACTTGTAAATAAAGTAAAATTGCTTTTGTATAACAAAATTTAAGGAAAAATGGGGCATGGTGGCATACTATGCTATTTATATAAAATGATATTTTTTTATTATAGTATTCAGTAGTACAGAAATTTAATTTTTTTTTAAAGAAAAAAAAGAAATGAAAAATACAATATTCATATTAATTTTCTCAAAGATTTCAATAAATTTGTGTTTACTTAAATGAGTTCTAATGTAGCAATCATGTTATAACAATAAATCCTTTTACACATTCCAAGTGCAAATATCTACCATATGTACAATAAATGTACCAAAATTAAAGTATGTAATCATATTTTCATATTAACAATTTCTAATAATTCAGAAAGAAATAAGATTTATAAATATTATAAAAAATGAAGTGATTTTTTTTATAAGTGTAAACTAAAATTTTCTGTGGAAGATTCATTTTTAATTAATAGAAAATTATTGTATACTAGTGAATATTTATCAAATAATGCACATGTGGATTTTCTCATGATTGAAATCTTGTATCATGACAGCTCTAAGTCAAACAATTTATAAATATGTTACAAAAATGTTATGGTATAGTATAAGTAGGAAGTTTACTATACTGATAAAAATATTTAATGAATAAATTAGCCAAAGATATTAAATAAGAATGATATTTTGCCCTCTTTTACAAAGATAAAAATTAATTTATTAACAACAAATTTTAATAAATAAATTATATAATTACTGAATGTAGAATAAAATGAATAAATGGATATAATAAGTGTAATAAAATTTATAAGTAACAATAAATAAATAAAAAACATAAATAAGGTGCAGTAAATCTGTTTTTCAAAATCTGATTTATAAAGTTTTACCACTTTGTGTGAAAAATATATTAAAAACAATCGTTGAAAAAAAAATTATTCAATTTTTCAAAAACACCTTCTGATTTGTGGCAAAAAGCGTAAAGAAGTTATATTGAAATATTTTATTAATATTATACAGCTATATTAAATAATAGATTTACTAATGACCCTTTAACTAACTGGACATTCATTTCCAGGTTTTTAGAAAGTAAGTTGTAGTTTTTATAATCTTATATAAGTGTAAAAGATCATTTTTTTTCTTTTTATCTCAATCTTGGATATATTCTACATGTATTTTAATGAAAAAGATGTGATGAATTGGTGAAAAAATTCCAGATTCTTTCCAGGAATCAAACCATCTGATGTTGAGCCAATACGCTTACTATTTCATGAACTGGTAAGCCAGTTCGTAAATTTGTTATGCCTGTCCTAAAAGATTTGTTTAGCATGCTATTTAATTCAGCAAATGCAGTAGCTCATTTTCTAGTCAGACACACTTTAAATGTAGGAAGGAAATAAAATCTACAGTCTAAAATTATTGACTTAATACATATCTTCTCTGTCATCTAGACTTTACTTATTTATTTTTGGTACTAGGATTGCATATATGTTTTCAGGCACATTTGACTAGGAATAAAATATGTGAAAATATGCTACACCACTGTTGGGAATTAAACCTAAGTCTAACTGATGCATAAATTAGTATGCTGACAACATGCTAAATTACCTTGGAATTTTGAATAACTTTATATTATAGTGTAATAATATTGTAACTATAATACAAATTTTACAGATATTTTTGTTCATAAAATGTATGGATTTGGGTTGATGTGAATAGTTATGATTTGGTGCTGAAAGAAAATAATAGTTGATTTTCACCTTCACTACAGTTTTAACTCTAATGAGTTAAGATGTGTAGTAACACCTTAAATAATTGGTAATTATATGAATTAAAAGGAGAATAGAACCATTTAAAAATGTTTGAATCATTATTATAGAATATATTTTATCTCATTTCTTTCTGAATATTAACACTGATAAAGTCAATCAATGGTTTTATATTGATGACAAAACAAGGTACTTAGTGGTGGTGTATGTACAATTCATTAAACCGAAGCGTTTAAAATCTATTAGTATTTTATTTAATATTTCAGCCAAATGTGTCATAGCATAAAAATGTAGCATAACTTTGTCATATTTACAATATTTAGCAGTAAATTAATTCTACAATTTAGCATAGGATATGTAGCTTTTAAGTAAACGTCATTAAAAATCAAATAAGCAATTCAATAAAAAAATTCCATTCAAGAATTATAAAAATAAACTATAAAATTATTTACAAGATTATATGTAATTAAGTTTGTATGATAAGTTCTTCAGTAAAAATACAAGACTGTACAGATTATGACATACAAGAATAATAATTCTTTGAGAATTAAAAATTTACTTTGAAAAAAAAATATATTGAAGTAGATTATAAAATATAATTCAGTGTATTATTTTATTATAGAAATATTGTAAGAAATATATCGGTGACAATAGAAAAAAAAATACTAAAAATGAAGTATGTTCACAAGAATATACATTTAGAAAAAAATAAAACCCATTTAAAAAGTTGCTGAATATTTAATTTATCAGCAGACTAATTCTTGCTGTTAACTGTATATTAAATTATGAAGAAATTCCTTTATATTATAAATTTTTTTATTATTATATATATATTTTTATCATCTGTTTAAAATCTGTCTCATATTAAGAAAAATAGTATTCAAAATTTGTTTTGTTATTTCCAGCTTTTTGAGTAGCTAAATAATCAGCTGCATCTATGTGGGACAGGATGATTTCATTCAAGACATTTGTGTATAGATACACATATGTTAAGGTAATAAGAATTCAAAATGAACTTTTCTTCAAAAGGAATGACCTGTTAATTTTTATTAATTTCACTTAAGAAAATGTTTTCTGTTTTTAAACAGAGTAGGCTGGATGGTTTACAATTTTTATTGTAAATTTTCTGGTTATTTATTACAGAGATGTCTATAAAATATAAAGAACATCATTTCTAAGATTTTTTTCTTAATTCAATATTTTATTATTTTTACATATCAAGTATAAAATTATAAAAAAATGAAATTTTGTATTTAAATATCATCTTCATGTGTTCAAAGAAATGTAAACGAGTGTTTTACAAAAAGAAAAGAATTTATAAAATATTACTCTCTCATTAAAATTTTAATAAAGAATTTTCTGAAAATTTATTATTTTTTTCAGGAAAAAAATTATTTTTTGTATGGTAAATCACTTTTTTCAAGATTATAAATTTTTAACATCATTACTACCAAACCCTTTTAAACATTTTGCATATTTTCAAGTTTTTTTCAGTAAAAACTGAAAGCGGAACACTTGGACTAATGATTTAATCTAAATTTATTTGATTTTTAGCAGTTTCTGCCAGTAAACATTACTTTTGTAAGAAACTAATCTAATTGAATGATAAAATCTAATTATTGAAAATTATTACAAAGATGTAAAGAAAGTAATGTATTTGAATTTAAGAACTAACTACACCTACTTCCTGTAATTAATGGTGAATTAATTTTAAGTTGTTTTGTTATACTTTAAAATGAAAAGAAAAATAACACAACGTATTAGCATTAGGAGTATGTTATTGATATAAATGAGTGTAAGGGTAAACTCTTTTGATGTAGTTTTGAAAATTAGCAGGTTTTCCTTCTAAAACAGTTAATAATGGAATGCAGTCAGTATTGTTACAAACTAAATTAACGTTGGTCAGTGGAGATTAATATAACAATAGCAGTAGATGGCATATATATATATATATATATATATGTAATTAAAAGTACACTGGAAAATATGCCAGGTCAGCTTATGGGTTCTGTTGTACTTCTGCAAAGAGCTAGAACAATAATCATTTTACTGAGTTATTGAAAAAAAATACTCGAGGAGATTCTAATAGATAGGAAAATATTTACTGATACATATCTTATTTTAATATTTTTACTACTAATAAGAAAAAGTCTAACTTAGCCATTTTAGAGTAAAATATCACATCATTTATTTAAAAAGTTGAAATTTTATATTTTTTTGTAGATACAGAAGAAATCAGTATCTACAGAAAACTCACACAAAGAACTCTTTTGATTTTTGGTTGTTAAGCATTCATATTTATTCTTTATTATAATAATACACATTAAGAATGTAAATAATTTTTAACTTTCCTAATTTTCCTAAAAAAACATATTTTACTGAAAAAAATGAATAACAACTTATTAAAAGGGTTTTACTATGTTTATTAAACATATTTTTACAAATTCTAAATAAGGTAAAACAAATTTTTACAAAATTTTATGTATTTACATAACAGTATAAATATTTTAGAAAATTGAATGTACCAAAGAAATATCATTAGATCTCACAATTCTATATAATTTATGTATTCCATGTAACTTATATAAATTTAAAAACAGTAGTTCATAAATTTTAATTATAGAATTCCACTATATGTACTTAATGGATAATTTAATTATTTGTCTAAAATTGTTTATATAATTCTGGGGGTTTTGTAATTGAATATTTCAAATACATTAGTTATTTGGTTTTATGTTTGTTAATGAAGCTTGTATTGGCTACTAAAGCTACTGGTATTTTAAAAAATATTTTCAAC
This sequence comes from Lycorma delicatula, assembly GCF_047948215.1. Taxonomy (NCBI): domain Eukaryota; kingdom Metazoa; phylum Arthropoda; class Insecta; order Hemiptera; family Fulgoridae; genus Lycorma; species Lycorma delicatula. Next base: position 79,870,497 of record NC_134459.1, on the reverse strand, counting down.
TTAGTTTAACACATACAGAATTAATGAAAATTTTGTATTTTTTTATCAGAAATTCAAGTTCATAACTATTTTAGGACTGCTGTTAACAATAATTTTCATAACTTTACTACATTTACATTTTTTATGATAATTCCACAGGCTTATGTAAGGGAATATGTTAGTATAACATTTTAGTCTGGCTTCATTTTAAAATGAAACAAATATTGTGTATATTTTTATCAAAATGTACTATTTTGAGCTTACACAATTTTTATTTTGTTGAAAGTTGAATGAAGTTCATTCTTAATTATATTTTACTACCTTCTTTTTATACCATAAATGTTGAAACTTTCACTTACTGCATAGATTTCTCTATTTGTAGTCTCAAAAAATTTTAGTTAATTTTGTATTTAATGAAAGTGACAATGTTCTAACAGAGAACGAAAACAAAGGTTCAAAATTTTTGAAAAAAATTGTTTTAGAAAAATTGAATATTCAGAACTTTTTGAAGTATACCAAATAACACTGTAAGTATTATAGGATTTTTACATCAGATCTGTTTTTAGAATCCTCTTTTTTCACTGAGTAGAACTTCCTATAAATTATTAAAATATCTATCAACATTGAAAGTTAAATTAAGTTTAAAATTAAAATAAAAAAATAAAATTCAATAGTATAACTAAAGTTAGAATTGACTATTTTCTTTTTATCTTATTCCATTTACATCTGTTTTATTTTACTAAAATTGACTTTTTGGATTTGTTTTAACCACCTATTATTTTTTATTAAACATTTCATTAATTACAATTAATTTATTTAAGCATGTTTACATTTATTTTAATGAAGAATTAGAATACTTGAAAAATTAAATAACATTTTAGTTCAGAAAAGTTTTTAATTATTAAATTACATGGAATAATAATTTATACATGACAAAATTAAGATAAAAATAACTTTTTGTATTTACAGTTTACAAAATTAGTGACATGGCTTTCAATAAATAAAAGTGATAATTGATTAAATAAAAAGTGCTTTGAATATTTTTATGTGTTTCAATATTGGGTGTATATCTGTTGTATGAATATAGTTGTGCGTGTTTATGTATATGTGTGTAAGTGTGTGTGTGTAGTGTAGTATACCTCGCGGCCTGGCAGCACAGGCACCGTTGACAGGTGGTGAATTGTCCATGCAGAGACATCGACTGCGTCCATCTCTAGGATCTATCTTGCAGTTTGTATACTGAATCTCTTCACAATCTTCTGATGTGCTGCATTCTCTCACCATTGTACCTTTTCCAGCACCAACCACGATTCCCGCTAAAACACATACACACCACCACTGCCCCTACTCTCCCGAATAGTTTTATTTTTTAATACTACAATAACCTTACATTCTTTTTTATTTATATACAATAACACGACGACATCTAAAATACAAGATTGCCACATGTGAAATATCAGTGCTGCATGTATGTTCCTTATAACAATGACTTAAACAGTGTTATCACAGTAATGCGTAGGGCACTATGTACACTCAGCATACGTAACATGAAAATTTTGAAGTGCATTTTGAGATACAGAAAAAAAATCTTGTAATTATTGTCACTTGTAAAAAAATTATATTTCTCATTTATTATTCAGCATAATTCTTAATCCTGTTAAAAATTTGTCAAAAAATGACATAAGCTCCAAGAAATACATGTACTAAAATTTATTTACTACAGTGGGACACTAATTATCTGAATGCTGATTATTCAGATATCCAACAATCTGAATTGTTTACATCCAGACTAGGCAATTTAAAAAAAAAAAGTAACATACTATTTAAATAAAGCTTTGCTTTAACAGGAATTGTATTGTTATTGATCTTTTTTTACTAGGTCCATAATTGACTTTTTTTGCAATTCCCCACAGGAATTTGCAAAAAGTCAACCATAATTGACTTTTTGCAAAAGACTGGTTGCAAAAAAAGAAATTTCAAAACAAGACTGGTTGAAGTAACAAAAGAATGTGAGATTTTCTATTCTAGATATTTTTTTTTTTTAAATGATTGATTAGGTGATGTTGTTAATAAATGAAGATCAATAATTAAAACAAGTACAAGATTACAAATTTTTTAAGAACAAATAGTATTTTAAAGGTATGATTTGGTTAATGACTATCATTTAGTTTTACTTTATTAAACATACTGTAATTTTTTTTAAATTTTTGTAATTTCTAAGAAATAGATTTTTTATAAAATTCCTTAACTTAACTCAGCTTTTCTTCAAATAAATTTTTGTAAATCTTTTTTAATAAAATTTTTAAATTATATTTTTTATAAAACATTTGGATAAGAAATTTAAATTTGTCTCAGAGAGATTTTGTAAATTCTGATTCTTTTATTTGCAAATTACAGTATTTATTAGCGATGTATCCAGTGTGTAGGATAAATCTTTTTTAATTTTTCAATGACGTTCATGATCAATATTATGCATACAATAAACAATGCTACAACATTTTGTAACCAAATAAAATTTTGAATTTTCTTCATTTTAAATTCAAATTATTCACCATTTAAAGGCAATAATTGCTTCAGACAATGTTGTAGAGGATTTCTGAATTGTTTAATACATCACTGATATATAACTGAACAGTTATACACCCACATATAATTTATATTTAAATTTGTGAATTTCCTTCTAAATTATTACTTAATATATACATCTAAACATACATGCATGTTTGCAATATGTGATTTATTTACCATAAAATTATGGTTGCATTCCTTTTTTTTATATTTTCACACACATTACTAATATAGTTTTTAGAATTTGTGATTTTTAATTTTTGTTTTGTTCATATATTTTTGTGTTTTAATTTAACAAATGCAGTTTTCTTCTTTAAATGTTCTGTGTTTGTGCGTATATGTGTTTATATATGAAATTTTATCTATCAGTTTATTTTTCTTTCTTTGCTTTAATTAATTATATAATTTAATTATTTATTATAAGTATTAAAAAACCTACAAAATCATATCAGGCTAATCTTTACAAAAGATAATTCAACAAAATGGATTTGATTTGTATTACTGTTAAAAAAACTTTTCTATTCCTTCATCACCATGTAAAAATATAGATAAAAGATTAAAAAGATCTGTTAAAAACACTTTCTTTCAAATCGATGAAAGATTTTTTTTATCAGTAATGTTGTTATTTATGATGCCCATCTCAAAGAGGACCTGTTTAACATACTATGATGATTGATTAGTACTTTTAATAATATTAAAAATATTACCTTGGGCAGATTAAATGCACATTCATTGACAAAAATTCAAGAAATGTATATGCATTAAACACAATATGATCAACCTTTGTAAATTATCTCATATAAACAGGGCACACAGATATATTTTATACACATCACCACAACATGCAAATTTTAAGCATAGCATACAGAAATTAAAACACAAAAAGTTTGATGACATTAAAATAATATATTGAAAACAATACACTATTCCACTCCATTATTAAATGGTTTCTTAAGCATTTCAGAGTAGGTGCTAACAATAATAGTGCTACCTGTAATACCAGTGATGAAGGGACCATGACGTATCTCAAAAAACACTTCTGGAAGCATACTTCCATATTTGAAAACTAATCAATTTTACATTTTTTTCACCATTGTTTGGCATTCTGCATTATTTTATTTTGCATTCAGCAACTTTACATTCTGAGTATGCATTTTGATAAAATATTCTTACTATTTAAATTAGAAAATACTGTTTATTCACTGACCCTAATGTATAAAAGATCAAGAAAGTACTCATAAATCTTAAAAAAAAACAAAATTATTTTGTTGTTTAATCATTACTTTTAAGGTTAATCTAATATTAATTATCAGTATTCATGGTAAAATAACCAATATTTTGCTAAAACAGCTGTTCTGCAGTGATACAGGACCATGGTGGAAACCTGTTCAAGGTATAATTATTTTTAATCAGATTTAAATGTCTATGTTAACAGTATAGAACTATCTTAGAAATGGTTGACCAATTACTGAACTATAATTATATAATCTCTTGACTAAAATGCATAATACAATTCATGTATTATAATTTTATTCATGTATAATACGAATGTATCTTTTTTTATCTTTTATATCCATAATCTTTTCTTAAATATAGACTTAAAAAAACTTATGTTTAAATCAGTAAGTAAATCAATACCACTAAATTCCTTTTTAATTGATCTACCAAGACCATCAAACATCTCATTATGATGAAGCTTTGGATCACTACTAGGAATGTGCTTAATAATTCAAATTGTTTCAGGATTATCAAGAGATTCAGGATTTCAAGTAGGAGTAACTTGATGATATTTTTATAATCAGATGCCCTTCCTTTTTTGTGTATATATAATACAAAATATAAATTATTATTATTATTATTATTATTTAAGTATTATAAAAAATAAAAGAATAACAAATAAACAAATGAAAACAGTGGGCTCTAAAGCAATCTATTAAACATGATATTCAATCCACATTTTACATTAATTTGGAAGTAGCATATACAGAAGTGTGTGAATCTAAACATATAAAAACATATATATTGACAGTTCATAAATACAGTATACGTAAGGTACAGTATATGTATATGTACTTACAGTATATGTAAGTAATATTAATGAACTACAACAAAAGTATTTGTAATGTTTGATAATAAATATTTGTATATGGGAGGGGTAGGGTTTGTCCTCTGTAACTCAATAATGCTTACTCAATTTTCATGAGGTAGGTATCAAACAGTTTGTCTGAAATGCATGAGTGATACTAAGTATTTATTAATCTATACTAAATAATAAACTAATGTACAGTAATTTTTATATTATGAAACATTTTTTATATTATGAAAAATTAATTTTTGGATAATGAAAAATGTTAGTGACCAAAATTTGAACCCAGAATCTTCCTGGTGAAGAGCAGAGGTTCTACTACTCTGTTATGGAGTATATAATGAGTTGAAAGGAATATAATGGTGTATGATAGATGTAATTTTTTCAACATGGTAAAGCTAGAAATGTTAAAACTCATTAATGGACTATTAAAGAAATGTTTGTACAGCAATTATCAGTTTTTCTAATAAATATAACCTTTTTTATATATGTTAAATAGCATTGATTATTATGGTTGTTAACTACTAAAATTTGCCAACATATGCAGTAAATTGTACACTTAATATCACTGAAATATTGGAATCCGTGTAGCTTCATCATTGCACTTTATATGTATGTCACTATTTTAACCCTTTGTGTTCTGTAATTATGACTTATTAGGAATAATAATGAAAACTTTAATAAAACTAAATTTGATCATCATTTAATGTGCATCAATTTTTATGAAAATTATTGTTTGCTGGTGATTAAAAATATATTTATGTGAATTTTTATAACAATTATTAAAATAATTTATTAGAATGAACACTTTTTATAGTGGAATACAAAGTAGCACAAAAACTTTAGAAATTTTTATCGTAACTCTGATTAGGCTGAAAAAACCTGAAAAAATATGTGGATGAAAAAATATGCTTAAAAATTTCAGAGTGGAGGAAACATAGAAATTAGAGAAGTATTAACCAAGGAAATTGTTGTTATAATTAATGTAACAGATATAATAGGGAAAATCGTAAGGTTGGAAGCCTAAATGTCAGCAAAGTTATTAATTATGAGATAGTGTTTATGTGAAAAAAAAACAGAACAAGAAGTAGGTACTGTCAAAATCAATGGGTTGAACATGCATTATTAAAAAAGTGAGAGTTAGGTGGATTTTGCCACTGACAGATCTATGAAAAAGACTGTAAAATTGTTTAAATAAAGTCAATGACTTCTGAGGTTTTTATACAATATGATGGTAAAATCTTCCATGGTGTTTACGCCAATGCGTAAAGCAGTTTTAAGTTAATTCAACTGGTTTGGTATTTGACTTATTTTCATCTAAAATTTAACAGTATTTCGGTGTAATGAATATTTTAATTATAAATAAGAATTTTTTTCATACACTGAAATTTATGCTTTCCATTCAGCGTTCGTATAAATATATGCTCAGCTGATTTTTATTTATGACTTTTGTATTTATTTATTTATTAAGTTTTAACTCTGTATTATTTCATGTGTATAATGTTTAAAAAATAAAATAAAAAAAAAGAAGAACAACAAAACGTAAACGTGTTGCATTCACTCGGCTCCTGACGATTTAGCGGCTCTTCACAGTTCACACAGCACCTTTCGGATGCACTCGGCTTCTATCGACATCACTCGGCTCTTTACAGTTCACTCGGCTCCATTTACACTATATAAGCCGGCTCGCCACTTGAGTCAGGCGTTTCCGCTCTACTTCCATACCCATCCGGCAGCATGACTGCCTAAACCCGTCATCACCACATACCACGGTGATGAAAGAGCAATCTTTCTCACCACTCCAACAGTTCAATCCGCTGTGCACTTGGGCTTTTTCTTTTTCAGGTGAAACTCCAAGTACTACAAGGACAGCTAGAAGAAAGCGTGTTTGGCCAGACACCACCAGACCCCCCAAACCCTCCGCGGACCATTATATTTTGTAGGGCTAGACCAGCAGCTGCATCAAGTCCAAATTTATATATAATAGGGGGGCGTCTTATTCAAAATTGTCACCACCCCTGCGCACGGGCGCACGAAAAACAACCTGCGTTATGTATATCTCTCCTGCCTACCCTTACGGCGGGCAGACATCTAATTCTTAATAGAGGTATATCGCGCTCAGAATAGTAAACCGTAAACCATACTTCTACTGACTGAGATAGCTCTGAGGCGCAACGCCCCAGAGCAATCCATCCAACCACATTTCCTTAATTCAAACCAAGTTAAATTGAATTGAATTAAGTAAATAATTAAGTGTAGGCCGAAAAATCGCCTCTGACGTCCTTTCCTTATGAGAGGACGCCCCCTTAAACGAAGGATTTCAGCCAATCCTTGGCTGAAATGGAGCGCGTCACGGAAGATAAGCTTATTAGCAAATCGTTCCACCGGGCCCCTACCGACAAACCATCTATTGGATCGGAACGCAATCCAAACTTCACAAAACGAATAAACGTCAGCCACTATTAATAACCGTCAGTAAATTAGAATCACCCAGCAGCAAAGGACGAAAGTCCGTATACTGCGGAAAATAGGAGGGTATTGCACCCTCCGACATCCTTGCGTTCCGTTCCAGTCAGGCGTTCTGAAGGGGAATTACATCTGGAGGACAGGTTTCATAAGCCTAGCCTTCCGCGGTCGGCCCATAAAATGGGTTCGATAACGCTGGTTAAACAACGGATTGGAATGCAATTAAATCCGTCCTTAAAAACACAAAATATTAAATAAGACAAAAATTGAAAAATTAGACCCGTCACCTAAAATAAACCTTTAAAAACACGCCCGATAGAATCATCCAGCAGCAAGGGACACTGTCCAGGTTCTGCTATATGCAGGGATTGAAAATAAACAAAAAATAGCTGATATGCAGCAAGGCTCACCCACTAATACCTTTACACAATCAGCTAGACAAACTAGTTCCTCCTTTGTGTGCATTTGTGTGTTCACTTATTGAAATCATTCTCTTCTATATTGAAATATAAATTTTGTGTGAAGGAAAGTCTGGCTTATATTCATGAAATATTTATCAAAAATAAAAACTTTTCTATTTTAACGTCTTTATTATCCTAGTTCAAATTAATTTGTTCTAGTGCAGTCCATTTTGCTTAGTAATCTGTTAAAAATTATGGCTTCCAATTAAGGAAATCTCTCCTCTTTTTTTATGATATAAGAGTGCATCATTATCCTTTTATCTTCATGTATTGTACTTGTGATGTTCATTTCTTGTGTTAAAATTAAGTTTATTGTGACATGAGTTACAGATAAAAAATTGTGCAGAAAACAAAGTAATTGATCATGAGGAACAACACTATCTTGAGCATCGTGACTAACCAGTTCAGGAAAAAACAACTTGAGTTTAACAGTATTAGGATTGGTTTCATAATTGGAAAAATTAATCCACTCAGTGTTCATGATGATGAAGCCAAATTGTACAACTGTCAATATAAACAACATTGATTATTGAACCAAAATACATGAAATACATAGGCTACTTGGAGTAATAACTGACATTAAAAAATCTAAAAAAACTGAACATGATGAATTAAAAACAAAATAAAAAATTAATAAATTGTCTTAGTTTCTGAAAACAGACATTTTCTTATCTTTGATTAAACAGTTTTTTTTGTATAGAATATAATTTTTAAATCAGTATGGGTGTATAATCAGACCAGAAATTAAATAAATTTCAAAAACATAACATGAAAAATGTCAAATGACAAAATGAAAATTATGTCGAAAGTAAAACATACTTTCAACTCTTTAGAGTTTTATCCACTCTTTAGAGTTTTACAAGATAGTTTTGCATATTTTCCTGAATGCACCATAGACTTAACGACTAAAAAATTTGTTGAACATTTAATGTCAAATTAATTTTACATAAAATAAAAAAAATAAAAATTATTCTTGACACACATAAGAATTGGTTTTTAAAGTGTCAGTATTATTTGTGTTCAAAATTTTTATTTGTAGTGTGTAAAATTGTTATAGATTTGTTATATTGAAAATGTCGTAAAACTAATCTAAAGTAAACAATGTAAGTAATATCGCAAATTAAATTTGATAATTTAAATATAATAACCTGCTTATATGACGTAATTATTTTTAAATGTTTATTTTGAAAAAAGTAAAGAAAATAAAAATAATAAAACCGTTTAAAAAATTTTTATAAAAAAAATTATACAAACATAAATAAAAAAAAATAATAAAATGAAAAAAAACACAGAATTATATAATAAATCTTTGTTTTTTAAATGTGATTTAATATTTTAAGTGTGTTTTAAAACTTTTTTTGTCAACTTATTTATATTTATGTAGAAAGCGAGTGAAAATCCGGGTAAAAAAAAGTTGTAAGTTTTCTAGAGTGGATGAATTTTTTTTTGTAATTGTAACATAATCTATTAATAAATAAAATAATCAATAGAATGAGCAATCATTCTAAAATTAAACAATTTTGCGATCTATTTACATAATTTTTTTTAAATATTGGAGGGAACGATCGTTTCATTATCCATTACAATAACCTGTTAAAACCTGAATACATAAAAGAAAGGTAAAAATGTAAATTTCGAATTTTTCTAATGCCGTTAAGAAAAAAATAAAAAGTAAAGATTTATGTAGAAATATAAATTCGAAAATGGTGAAGTTTTATATACTTATCTACTTAAGTTATGATTTATTTAAACTTTAACAAGAGTTCGGGTAAATTTGATATTGAAAAGTAGATGGTTCTTTTTTAAAATTAAAACTATTTCATATATATTATTTATTCTAATTCGGGAAAACAATTAAGATCCTATTTTATATCTTAACGATTAATGCATTTTAATTTTCTTTATGTTATTATTTTTAATTTATAGCGTAAACATTTATTTAAAAATAATATTTTTATTTATGAAATAAAATAAAAAGTTGAAAAATATTGATGAATTTTTAAAACATACAATAGCTGTTGTTTAAAGGTATATTAAATAGTCGTTCAATTTATGGTTTTCAGTTCTTGTACTTCATAACATGCAAGAAAATTTAGTTTTCGTGTTACAGCTCACTACTTACCTACCTTTCTAAAGTAGCAGAAATAATAACAGTAATAATAACATATGAATTGGTTACGTGTAAAAGATTTATGGATATATGAAATACGCGCTAATAAAGTTTATAGTTATGTTACAATACTCAATTATTTTTTAGTTCTTATGTAACGTAACAAATTATTTATTCTTGTATCTCTGAATTAAACAAAAATATAATATTTTAGATAATTAATTTATTTATTAAATGCGTGATTAGTGAATATGTAATTCAATATCTAGTGTTTAATTAAACACTTTAAAGGTAAATCTAAATGTTTTAATTTTTATATCATCTAATTGTATAAATAGAAATAAATTCTAACAAAAATTTGAGGACGAAATATTTTCAGTTCTATATAATCTGTATCTTATATAGTTCTATATAATCTGCAAACATAACAATCTATTATCGTAGATTGTCAGTAGTAGAGATATGATAATTCGCAGTTTTTTGTTGTTTTTTGGTGGGTTATCTTGTTTTTTCTTAGAACTAGATAAGTTTACAAATTCACTTAATTACTTAATTAAAAAAAAATTATACTTTTTTGATGTTCAGATCGTTATACCATACTGTCCTCTTATAACTACGTACATGCCAGATAAACAGCCCTTATTTACAAAACTTGGAAGTTATTCCAAGGGTTCTTTTAACTAGCCTGTAGAAATAATAATAATCTATTTAATATTATTCATTGAAATTATCACCAATCTTATTAGAAATAATAAGTTGTTAATCGTATTCTAAATCAATCTAAAGCATTGCAATTATCTTAAGACATTTGAATATGTAATATCAAGCTACTAAAAAATTGTTAAGAAATACGCTTTTTTTTCAATTGAATAAATGTAATTAATTGCAGAAGTCATTTGTAACAGTAATTCATAGTATACGGAAAGTTTTTATTTTTTATACGATAATAAGTTCTCAATAATTATAAAGTTATAAGATAATTATTCAACAAACTGGTCTTAAAGAACTCCAAGAATAACAGACGTAGAGCTATAAAATTTATCATTACCAAATATACAATTTTTATGGGAATTTTAATAAATATAATTATGAATTTAAAATACGCATCAAAAATAAGTACAGTTTTTCAGAGTTATCCTAGCGTTGATGGAAAATATTCTTTCCGATGTCTTTGGTTGTTTTAACATTTACTGAGAGTGGAGGGGATGCTCAGAGTAAACTGTCGTGGGAGAAAAGCGGAAACTGAAAGTTTTATAAATATTTCCTCCTCTCCATTTCCTTAAAAACAGGATAAAATCATACAGGATACATCTTCAGCCAAATCATCAGTCAAATTCCTCTCATAACAACTGCACTAGGATAACTTTGGCGAACAGTACAATAGAAATAAATACAAGGGTGATTTCTTTCTTACCGAGCTGTTACATGTAGTTCTGAAATTATTTATTTTCGTTAGTAGGGCACTTTAAAATCTATTGTCACAACATATTGCATTTAACATTAATCTAAACACAGTAATTGAAAATATCAAATTTTTATTAAAAAAATAATAATAAATGTATAACTATTAAAATTAAGTTGCATATAAAAAGTCTATCTTTTTTTACAATTAAATACCTACGATCTGCTCTCACATTGAATAGTTGTGTTGAATGTCTATAATTGACTTGAAGGAAAGAAAGCCCATCATTAACTAACTTCTCTATATTCTGGCTGGTACTTTGTAACAGTTGTCGATTGATGATAATAAAGTGAATTTTGTTTTTTGCTTGTGAAAAAATGTCTGACGGGGTCTTGAACCCACAATCTTTGGATGAAAGCTAGAGATGCTACGTAGATCGGGTTATCTTAACTATAGTATTATATTCGTAATGACGAAAAAAATTTTTTTAGAAAAGCGATAAACTTAAGGAAAAGAAACGGGCTTTCTTTAAATATTAATATTCCATTCTTAAAATAAAAAATAGTTTAGAAATAATTAATAGTAGCTTTTTAATTATATCTGTCGTAAAAAAATTTGCAAGGCTTTTTAGGTGGCATATTATTTATTACTGTGAAACAATGAAATTGCGGCTTAGTAGTAAAAGCTATAGTAAAAAATTATTAAAAAAAAAAACAATACAAAAAGCTCATTCAAAATATTTAAATTCATTCAGCCTTAATAAAAACAAAGTAACAAAGTTTAAAAATAGAATAATTATGATAATGCAAACTAGAAAATTGGGGTAAATCAACTGGAACGTGCAGGGTCTTTAAAAATTTCCAACAAAATATTGTTTTCTAATTTTAGATTATGATATATATATATATATATTTCAATAAATTTTTGTTACGTTTAAAAACATTTAATGTTTTTTCATTTACGAACAAAATATATTATGTAGTAAAACTACGAGAGTAATTAAATTGTGTTTTAAATATTACAGTTAATCCATAACAATGGTTAAAAATAGACATTTTTTAATTTGAATAAATTAAAATAACATAAAAAAATATTTTTTTACATGAAATTCTTTTAAAAATATAAACTTATGTTAATTTTTCATTATCATTTACGTCGTATTCAATCTTATCTAAATGACATTAGAAATATGTCTTGATGAATTAATTTCTACTATTATAAACGTGCATTTCAATAGCGAAATTAAGATTTGTAAACTTCAATTCTACATGAAAACTAATTCTTTCTTCACTTTTAAATTTAGTTTTCATTTAATAATTTCTAAATCTTTGCGTATATTTGTTTTTCTTTTATCATGAAACATGGATTACCAGTACAGAGAAATATCAAAATGAAGTCTATTTGGTCTTCTATCTATCTCTCTCTCTCTCTCTCTGTGTGTGTGTGTGTGTGTGTGTGTATGCATTGCTTTTTTCACTGTTATACAGAGTGATTTTTTAGTCCTGTTACCCAATTTTAAATGGAATTTAGGTGGAATAAAAAAAATGTATTTGTTACTTACAAAAGAGATTTAATAAAAAGCTATTACTTACATAATTGTTAAACAATATGCTCAAAATGCCCACCCCTTGCGGTTATACACACACGGACTCTTTTCAGCATATTAGCAGAAACCTTTTTAAGAGTTGCATTGGAAATATTCGTGATTAAGTCTGTAATATTGACTTTAAGTTCATCAATAGTGTAAGGATTGCTTTTGAAGGCCTCGGACTTAATATAGCCCCACAAAAAGTAGTCAGGAGATGTGAGGTCTGGGGACCTTGAAGGCCATACGCCCTTGCTTATTATTCGATCATCAAAGAACTCTTGCAGAAAATCCATGGTTTCTCGAGACGTGTGGCACGTAGCGCTGTCTTGCTGAAACCAGCAATACCGTTATTGAAGTTCCAGGAGGGTCACAAAATGGCGTACAATATTCCTGTATACTTCACCATTTACTGTCTGTTCAAAGAATATGGGTCCGACTATACGATGACGAGATATCGCACACCACACACCAATTTTTTCAGGATGCAAAGATTTGTCTTGTTAAGCGTTAGGATTTTCAACCGCCCAAATTCGACAGTTTTGACTGTTCACATAACCATCGAGATAGATCCAAGCTTCATCACTAAAGAACACTGTTTAAAAATTCGATTCCGTTATCATTTACGAGAGACCTAAACCAACGGCAATATTGCAATCGCTTGTTTAAATCTGGAGGCTGAAGCTCTTGGACTAATCGTACGCGATACGGATACAATTTCAATTTTTTAGCAGCTTTCTGAACACTCGAATATGACAAACCAACTTGCGTGGTAAGTTTTCGTAAACTTTTCCGTAGAGAATTGAGCAATCTTGTTTTCACATTCTCTAAAACGTCATCTTTCAAGCGAGTTGTTCGAACACTACGTTTTCTGTCGCAAACACTACCTGTCTCTCGAAATCGGTTTGCTAGCTTAGAAATTGACATTTTTTCTGGCGGAGGAACACCAACAAATTTAATTTGAAATGATTCTTTTACACTCGCGTATGATTTCGTAGCAAAATATTGTTCAAGAATGAAAACTCGTTGTTCTATGGTAAAAGACATTCTGTTCGTAACACGACCGGAAACGGTACAAAAGTTTACACAGCTCAAGGAGAATCAACTCACAGTGCCGTTTCTATACCAGTTGAGTAGCGCTACCAACTTCGTGTCACAAAATAAAATTTCCCTTTCTTAGGAAAGAATTGACATTAACAATTGGGTAACAGGACTAAATAATCACTCTGTATAAGGTAATGCAAATTATCATTTTATGTGCTAAGGAACAAATCATTTTTACCTTTAGTACTTCGGAACGTCTCTTACAAAGGCCTTTCATGTAGCGTTAAGAATTAATTCGACTGTATTAATACAAAATATAGAAGCTGTAATGGATATTTGCAATTAATTTTATGTGATAATAGCGTGAGATGTTGATACAATAATAAAATTTGACAAATATAAAGCGTACATATTTTTCAAATATAAACCATTATTTTAGTTAATTTGATAATAAACGACGTATGATGAAATATAAAATATTGAAGAATGAAATGAAAGCAATTGTAAGAGAATACAAACAGAATAATTACATGAAAGTAATGCTGAGGTGAACAAAAGATATTACATCAAAATTAGAATCGAGTAACATAAATTTTAGTCTTGATGAACATTTTTTTTCAGAGAAAAATTTAAACAATTAAAAAAAGGTTTGACGGAATAGTGAATGTCAATTTTATTATCTATATAGAAACAAAATTTCTCGAAAATATATTTATCAACTGCCTAGAATGAAATATCATTTTAGAAACAAAATTTCTCGAAAATATATTTATCAACTGCCTAGAATGAAATATCATTTTTTTCTACAAAAATAATCTAAAAATTTAGAAACTGTTTATGATACGGGGTTTTTTCAGAACCTAATTAAATTATTAAGTGTATAAAAATTGTTGAAATATTCAGTTATAGTAATTTTCTTATTAACCAAAACGTTAATTTTTCTAAATAAGAGAAATTAAGAATTTATTAAAAAAAATTAAATATAATTTTTCATCACAGACTCGAATTTTTAAATTAAGAATATATATTATTACAAATACAATGAAGTAAGAGTGAAATTTTTTTTTCATATCTCTTGAATGACTTATCGTATAAAATAAAAAGCAAACAATTGAACATTTTAAACAATCTCCAAGGTTCAATTCCTCCTGGATTCCATGTTACGGAGAAATTTAAATCACCAATTGAAAAATGATGCGAAATTTCTCTTTATGACAAATTAATTAATTCTTAAGGAAAAACTACGCAAATATGGAATAAAAAAAATACTAACTTCCAACGTCGCGGCTTTGCCAGCGCTATATGCCTTTTTTTCTTTTCCTGTTTAGCCTCCAGGAATTACCGTTCAGATAATACTTCAGATGATGAATGAGGATGATATGTATGAGTGTAAATGAAGTGTAGTCTTGTTCAATCTCAGTTCGACCGTTACTGAGATGTGTGGTTAATTAAAACCCAACCACCAAAGATCACCGGTATCCACGATCTAGTATTTAAATCCGCATAAATGTAACTGCCTTTACTAGGACCTGAACGCTGGAACTCTTGACTTCCAAATCAACTGATTTGGGAAGACGCGTTTACCACTAGACCAACCCGGTGGGTTAGCGCTATATGCCTAGAAAATTACATGTTTATTAAGATTACGGCTGTATTTTTTTAACAATTTTTAAATTTTATTAAGTTATTTTTTAAATTTATTATCAGCACTTAGAGATTATTTTCTTAAAAATTAATTTTACTGAAATGCTTCCCCTTGAATATGGGAGCAACCAAAATGAAAAAAAAAAATTTAGCAATTTCAAATTTTTAATGCTCAAAACGTATTTTATTAAACAATTAAGTTAAAATAACTAAATATTCCTCTCCTAAAGGGAAAGCTACCAAATTAAAAAAAATCGAAAAAAATTTTTTTTAAATTTCGTTTTTAATTTATTTAAAAACATTTTTAATAAATATCCTAATCATTAAAAACAAAGCCCCCTGATGCATGAGACCCAAATTTTCAAAAAGTCGAAAAAATATTTTTCGAAATTGTGATGCTGGTACAATATTAAAAACTATGGTTATTTTATTTTGTTGACCGCCTTGACTTCAAAGGTAAAATTAAAAGATTTAAATATAATCAAATTAAAAAAAATTATATTTAATAAAAAAAAAATTGTTAACATTAAAATTTATTATGATAATTATTTTTATTTTTTTTTTTTGTAATATGTTAAAGAAATAACCAAAGCTAGGTAACTGAACATTTTTGGTTGATATTTTGTAATAAATTCGCACGTTGTAAAAGAAATTCATAACTTTGGTTATTTTTTTCAATAAAAAGGAATTTTTTTTGGATGCAAATAGAGCTTAAAATGATTGAATTGCAAAAAAAAAAAATAAAAAATTATTTATATTGCTTGACCGGCATAGCCGGGAAATTTATGCAATCCAATGCTAGCTTTTTTTAAAGTAATTATGTGTTTAGATAAAGAAAAATGTTAATAGAAATGCTTAGATGAAGGATTTATTCCAAAAATCAAATTTTTAATGAAATCAGGATGACATTAAAGTCGTTAAAAAACTGCTTTGCCCCCAGCACAGCAAAATTTAGGAGTTTCGTCATTCCATTTTTTTCCATTATAATGGTTACATATTTTAATCATGTGAATAATATTTGAATATCTTTCAAATTCAGAAAGTCAATTTCAGGGTGTTAATGTGATAATCAAAAGCTTATTTGAACGGAACACAAGGACAGCGGGAGATTTATGTATCTGCTCCCTACTAATCGTAATACCTGGACAAAAGTCCCTTGCTGCTGTATCATTCTTTTATCGGTCGGGTAAGAATTTATTTAATGTTGGTTTTTATTTTGTTTTATTTATGGACGGAATTATTATCCGATCCGATCCTCTAGACCGCGAGCTGATCTGAAACCTAACACGAAGGTTGAACTCGATTTTGAGTCGGACGTATATATTATTCTTCAAGTCTTTGTGAATCTACTGGCGTAGATTCACGTCGTCTACGAACATAAATTCTAGTAGTCCTAAAACTCTTTCTTTCTACGTGTTCCGAGCTAGGCGTTATGAAAATATTAAATACCAAATTGAAAGTCGAATATATACCATTACGTGTATGGCTTACCCTGACGAAACTTCTTAGTTCAGTATATAAAAATGTACAGAGTGGTACCTTTAAGGTACCACTATTTACAAATATTAGTATAAATTAAAGGTACATTATCTTTAATTTACAACAAACTTATTTTTTTTTAACCTCCAGCGCCAACCGTTATTGCTTCAGAGGATGAGATGAATGACAAGTAGCGTGTGAAAATTTTATGCCTGACCAGGATTCGAACCCGGGACCTCCGGATGAAAGGCCTAGACGCTACGTAAATTATGATGATAATACGAATTGATTTTTTATAGAAAATGACGTTAAATTTGATAAATTACTTAATACTGTCCGAAAAAATCGATGTAGATATGAACAACAACAATCGATACAGACTAATTCTAATTTGTTAAAAGAAGTTCTAGATTATTTATCTATACTTTTTTTAAATTTATAATGTAGTAAGATTGGTGCGGTTTAAACTATGATAAATATTCTGGGGGTCATAAGAAAGCTACAGTTAAAATTTCCTAATGATTGACAGTTATCGGGAACAAACGAAAAAAAGGAAAGATTGACTCTTCATACAGTAGTAAGATATATAACATACGTAATAATAAATGAACGTGAAAATTACGTAAAAAGGAAAAAATAAATGCTGGAAGTATATATGAAATGTAAGCATGGGGGATCGGAAAAGATTAAAAGGACAAAGAGAGAAATGAAGTAAGGGATGTGTGAAGTAGAAGCCATCAGAACAATTCAGAAATAAAAAAAATAATTAGCTTGGATATATCATGAGAGCAGATCGATTATAACAGTTTTAGAACGCAACCAAGATATTGCTCTAAAACTTCCGAAATACAAGAGAAGTTTATTAAATTTTGTTTCTCTAAAAAGAATATCAGCAATATACAGCCGATTTCTCTGGTAAACAGAGTGATAATATATCACTTATAGGACTGTCAGTTTCATTTTAATACAGTAAAACTTCCTCTAAACGGAATCTGACGGGACCAAGTAAGAATTCCGTTTTGAAGAGGTTTCCGTCTTGCAGAGATTTTAAAAATCGAGCTAATTTATCGTGAGGTCCTGTGCTATGAATTATAGAAATGTAAAATGAAGTTAGACAAGAATAAACGTTTGGAATAATCCGGAAATTATACTGCATATAGAGAACATTTACCACCAATTTTCAAAAATTATTAGTAATTTTTCATTTAAAAGTTACATTTAATTAAAAAACATATACTTAGCTCAAAACACAACATGATCTAACAATAATTCTAAATAAAATCATTTTCTAAAATAATAAAGTAAAGTGTTCTGTTTCAATAATTTACTCTTGGAACTTTCGATTTCAAAGATATTTCTAGCCGTTAACATATTCTGTCACAAATCATCGCTGTTTATACGAATCGCGAATTCTTCCAGCTTACTTTAAGGGCTACTAAAAGTGTGTATATTTTTATCGTACCCTACAAACAAACCCGTTGCTGATGTATAGCCTTTTAATGCGTATACGACTCAGCAACATGAAGCGTGCGTACCTGCACCCTGTTGCTCAATAGTCCACAATACCCAACCTCCAAGTAGCTGGATTACAGGAGCGCGCCACCGCTCCCAGTCCCTGAACTCTTCTAGCTATGCGACCGTACCCAATGCTTTTCAGAAACTGTTAATTTTGTTTTCTGTGTCCTCTCCTTTTTTAAGTTTGAGCCAAGCATGTGACGGCGTATAATTACATAAACAACAGTTACAGTACTGTATTATAATAATAATCTACTGGATTTGTAATTTGCAAATCGTGGGAATTTACAATCTTTTTTTTTGTTAATTTCCTTTCCGTCTTATGGGACAAGATTAATACGTAAAATTAAAAGAAAAATCTATGTTTTCTTTCCGATTCCGTATTGCAGAGATTAATTTCTATAAAAATATATCGAGACGTGAGAAACCGTTTTGAGAAACGTTTTGAGGAGGTTTCCGTTTTTTGGAGGTTCCGTTTTGTGGAGGTTTTCACTGTATTATTAAATATTAAGTACATATAATAACTAACACGATGACAAATGATTTTATTTCTCATTTTCTCTAGCTAAACTTCGTCTTCTAGTAAACTTTTCGCAGTACAGAGGTATAAGTGCAAGTATATCACTTCAGTCAGGAGATAAAAAAATATATTTTAAAACCTGTTTAAATTCATATAGTATTCTCTTAGATATACTTTTGGAGATTATTATTTGTGTAAAATATTTTGTGATTCTTCCTCTCACTACATCACTGTAATAGAGTAATGTAAATTTTCATTTAATTAAATAAATTAATTTAATTATTTTTAAAATGAGGTAAACTTACACCGTGAAACGCAAAATTATTGATAATTTAAACTGAAATATTCACAAGTGATTGTAAAATTTTTCCAACTTCTTTTAGTTTATAGATTTAATACGTACTTTTTAATAATTTCTAATTTATATTATTATTTTTTATTATAACTATTTATTTTATTGGAAATACTTCTGTGAAATGTTTAACCACGTAAACAAAAGGAAGATCTTTTCTAGCAAAATTGCCCATTTCGTTTGAAGTGGGCTATGTAATATATAATTACGTACCGATCTGAATAAAAAGTTTGTTTATTAAGATTGCTGTATTAGTAATATATATAAAACAATGAATCTATTTATTATTGTTGCTTTTATAGAATTTCTTAGAATGATAGTTACTTAAAGAATGAAAGAAATATAACTATTTTGTTTATTTATTTATAGGACTGACTGAATAAATTATAAAATATTAACTGCTAAGTTTTTTGGTAAAAAACTAAAAATAGCTTAGAAAGAAATCAAATATGTATTTTTGTAATAAATGACTCTATAAAGTGAAACTGAATTACTATTGTTTTTTTTTTTTTATTATAATTATTATTATGAATACTACTGTTAAATTTCTTTTCACAGTATGTATATCACTGCTGCTATTGCGTGTAAATGTGTTTCTAACATTTATAGACTAGACTGATATATAGACTAATAAATAACAATCATTTAAAATACAAATGTAAATTAACAATTTTTTTTAGGAAAATTCTTATGTTTAGAAAATTTATTTAAAATTACGCACGAAAGCCGTTACAAATATAAGGGAAAATATTGTATATCTGCATTGATAAAATATTATTTTAAGATAACACTACTCCAAAAATACTTGATAATCAGCAATATTTTTTTATTGATTTCAAAAAAAAGGGTGCATTCACTCATGTCGACTTGTAGGCATAAAAAATATATTTTAATGCGTGGGGATTCAAGGTTTATTCTTCACTAAATAGACTGATTTAAGGATTTCTTGTTTATTTTCAGGAGGAAGTTCCTTTGGTAAATTTTTTCTGGATAACTTAATGGAGGAGTTTTTAAAATAAAAAGTTACACGGATTTTTAGGAGATATTTTTAATTTTTGTTGTCATTATTGCATAATATTGTTATAGATTGTTGATTTTTAGCTTGCTGTAATACTGAGTTCAACGAAGTTTTGAACAAAAATTCAAGAAAATTAATTAGAACTCTTAGGGTAAAAAATATTACATATTCTAGTACTTCAGAAAGCTTAAGTTCACTCTTGATAATAATCTCGTTTTGTTGTTTCTCGGCATTATTATTTTTTTATTAAGAGGTCGATTTATTGCTTTTTATTTTGTTTATAGGTCAGTGATTCTGGCTGGTTTTATCAAATTTAAATGAAATAAAAAAAACCCTAAACTTTAAAGTATTAAAATTGCTTTGAAAAAAGAATATTAAAAGCGGAGAAGCCTAAATTTATCTCCAAAGATATCAAAAATAGGAAGAATTTCTCCAAGATCATAAAATTAAGACATTACATGACTTGCAGTAAGACCAGTCATTTTTCATGACACTGAACCAACCTCGAAATCTGCTCAAAATATTAAGAAGCTTACCGAAGAAAATCAATGATCCAAACTTAACAGAGGAAATACACAGATGAAATATAACAAGGAGATCAACCAAAATCAAGAAAATCTAGAAATAGCGAAAAGGAAAAGAATGTTAAATATTTTGGACAATTGATCAGGATAGGCTGAAAATATTAACTTAACAAATCTTTGACAAGGTGTTGAACATGAAAAATAAATCAAATCACCCGAAACAGATGAAAGAGTACCTCCAAAGGATAGAATTGAAAGAACTATACTGTGGACTTGCTATAGAGGTAATTTCTGAAGAATGATTTAAAATATAAAAGTTCTTGCGGATTAATATTTTACCTGCAATCATTAATATGTTCCTCTGTAAAGTAAACTGTCATATATATAAACATATATTTTTTTTTTTATCCTCCGGGACCACCGTTAGGTATTGCTTCAGAGGAAGAGATGAATGATTATTTGTAGCGTGTGAAAATGTCAAGCCTGACTGGGATTGGAACCCGGAACTCCGGATAAAATATTATGTCATATATATTTATAGTCTTGACAACCATACTTTCAAGGAAATCAATATTTTTAGTCTTAACTTCCGTGGAATCAATCACCTCTTTCACATGACAGTGTTCTTTCCTTAATTTAAAATTAACTTGACGTTTAAGAAGGTTTTTCCTAATGAAAATTTTAAACTGGAACAAGCGGTATAATCTTATTCACCGAATCTAGATAAAAAATATAAAATTTTCTGTATGTTTATTCCATGAAGTTGTAATGAAAATTATCGATAACACTTAAAATGAATGCACATTAAATGAAAGTTGACTGATAAATTAATTACACATTTTAAAGAGAAAAAATGAAATTTTTACTTTTTTATTTCCTTGCACGAAGTAAAGGAAGTATTGTGATCGCGAAAAATTTCGGTTTTCAGATTTCAATGGAAATATCCATTTTGATTATGTCTGAATTCATTTTGACTAGTTCGGCGCGACTTCTGTACGTACGTATGTATCTCGCATAACTCAAAAGCGACTAGCCGTAGAATGTTGAAATTTTGGATTTAGGACTGTTGTAACATCTAGTTGTTCACCTCCTCTTTTGATTGCAATCGACTGAACCAAAAGTGTCCAAAAAATCCCAAAATCCAAAACAAATTGGATTTTGTACTTTTTCTTAACTACAGTAATAAGCCCTCATTGAGAGCTTTTCAACGATATTTCATGTGGTACTTATTTTTATTGGTTCCAATGTTATAGCCAAATAAAAGTTTAATTAATGAAATACTTTGATCTTACAAGGGGAAGGCGCATCGGTTCGAATCTGACTTCATCTCCTTTTTTTAACTTTTTTTTAATTTAAATATATTGATTTATTAAATATTTAACCTCTGATTGTAAAAAAATTGCAATAAATAATAATTCAATAATAACAATAAAAAAATGTATATGAAAAAAAATCAGAAGTTATAAAAAAAGTTAAAAAAAAAAATATATGTGTATAAAAGTCAGATACGATTTTTTTTTGTTGGATTAATATCTTTTGTTATTAACCAAGCAAATGGTTTCGAACATTTGTATTCTACGTAATGTCTCCGAGTTTATTTGTAGAAAAACTGAAGGTAATTATTTCGAAATATTTCTTCCTTATAGACATATAATAATTTTATTTCGAAATCTAATTTTGGAAACAAAAAGTTATTTCAAATACCAGATCACAACATGATGTTAATGAGGTTCAGATGCCTTTTTTTGACTTGAAACCAAAAATTATGATTATTTTGTATATCGAAATTTAAAGGTAATGATTTTTTGTTAATTTTTTAACATTTAAATTTCGAATTATATAAAAAAATTTAAACAACTTATTTTTCATTAAAATAGTGTGTAGGTGACAAAACCTTCAGATGAAATTTAAAAATTTTTTAATTCGCTTTCAGTTAATGCAATCGGAGCATTAAACGATTTAGAAGATATGATGTTAAAAAATCCCCGCTTTATTTTGTATTTAGTGAAATTTAACGAACGGTTATTGATCATAGCTGTAAGAAATTTATTTTATTAATTAATAACATTTTTATTTTAAAGATACATACAAATATGAGAATACATTTTTCAGGAAAGTCGACTTAGGTAAGTGATTATTGTGTTGTTCCGTGATTTATAGAACTACTAAACTCAATAAGAAGATAAGAAGATACAGGTATATCTTTTCTGAAAATTTAAAATGTCACGTAAAACATTTTTTAAGTATATAAGATATAATCAAAGTAAACACCGAACCACGCTATAAAAAAATAAAATAAAATAAAAATTTACGTAATTAAATTAGTCTGTATTAATAGCCTGTTTTGGAAGTGAAGCGAAATGCACACATTATTTCGTCTGAAAGTCAAACAGATTTTTTCATGAAATGAATTAACAGTTGCGTGTTTTATTATTCAAAAGCAACGAGGCAATTTATTCATTGGCTGTTCATTACAGGTATTTAAATGTAATTTTATGCGCGAATAATTTACATTTATAAAAAACACCATATCCTATAAAATGAACGTACATTAACAAATATATTAGATTTAATTGACACCTGTTGAAATTAACATATATTTCAATAAATTTTAAATACTATATAAAACATATAATAAACATGATATTACAAAAAATACTCCGCATAATGTATTCTCTGAAATATAATTACAAATATGTAATAAAGTGGGTCATATTTTTAATGAATCAAATAAAACACAACTATTTTGGATAGCAAAGATTTTTTTAATTCTTATTTAAACTGTTTATCTGTTATATTTTTTATTTTACACGACTTTATTCATATTTTAGTAAAAAATCAGAAAATAACTTATATAAGACATGTAAGGGAAAAAGTTGACAACTAATTTTTAATACTTTCCCTGGCATTGGTTATTTATTCTTCGACGGTGGAAAAATAATAATACATGAAAATAAACCAAAAAATGTTTTAAAAAATTAAAAAAATTTAAGGGAAAATTAATAAAAAGAACTTTTTTATTTATCTAGTAATTAAAGAGCTCAATTTAATATTTGAAGAAAGAGTTCAACGTTAAACAAATTCTGAATAATTTTAATATCAAATGCTAGAATTTTTTAATAAATTCTATTGTTAAGTAATACATTCTGAATAAAACCAATCAAAAGAAAAATCAATAATACATAACAGATCTTGTTAAAAAAATTACATTATATGCTTCAATAATCACAAGAAATCTCAATTTAAAATAAAAATAAATTGGTAGTATACACTCGTATAGGAAATAATTATATCAGTAGAATTCGACGTGTGTATAAAAGGGCAATCTAATGTAACCGCGCTTGAAATAAAGTCGATTACTATAAATTAATTATAAATAAATGATATTTCAATGGGCGGAGACTTTCTCCAATAAAGCACAAATCTTTTGTTATAAACTACATTCAAATCGATCAGTCCGTTAGAGCTATTGGGAACAGTTGTTTGTACTTCCAAAGTACAAACAAAAAAGATAAAAACATTGTGAAACCCAAAGTCCGGCAAGCTGTCGGAAGTAAAACTTAGAGTAATAAAATGCAGTTTATTACAATTTTAAATAAAGTTTATTGATACTTAGATATCTACTAAACGATTTCAGCTAAAAAGCAATTGAAGTCTTTCTGCTTCTTTATGTTCAATTCCCTCTTAAAAAAATGAAAAATAAAATTTTACTCTAATTAAATAGTGAATTTAATGGAATAAGAGATCAGTTAAACAAAATTGTATAATTATTCATTAAGTAGAAGTCTTTATATCAGTAATTAATAATCTTGTATAATCTATACTATTACAAAAAAAGTGTGTGTGTGTATGTGTGTGTATGTGTGTGCGCGCGCGCGAGCGGAACGCTAATAAAAAATTGAGCAAAACAAATGTTATATTTTAATAGAGAACCAAAAATGATCTCATGACACCAACTGGTACTCTCCACCAAACTTGATAGTCTTCGAAATAATCGAGGGGTATCAGAGTATCATGTGAGAACCGATCGATTGCTTTAAAAATTTCAGGATACGTTCATATTATCCCAGGGAAGATTTTAAGTCGTAGATCGAGATACTAGACTCCTTGGGGAGGTATGAGGGGATATCAGAGCTTCTATGAAAAGAACGAGGAAAACGTTGGAGGAAAGAGCGCTTTTCAGGCTTTAACTGTTATTTATCAGTATTATTCTAACAACCATGAGGATTAAGAACACTGCGGGGGTCCATGGGGCAGAGTCCCGAGACTAGACGAGAAGGGCTAGCTCGCTCGTCCTGACCACTAGTCTACATTAATAAAATTACAATCTTATCTCAAAAAGAAGGTTTTTATAATTTTTGGCTAATTTTATTTCTCTTTAATGTAAGAAACATTGATTTGATCGAATCTTCATTGTTGAAAAACTTGTTTATTAGAATAAATGATAGGCATTAGAGAATTTAAAACATAACTAGGGATATTGTTTATCCCTTTTATAGAAAGAATTTTCCAATTTTTTCTTATTTTTCACCTTAACAAACAAACTTTACAAAAAAACAGTTTCAGGGTGGATCATGACAATTTTTATATGCCAAATAAATGAGTAGTTCACCGGTCTAGCGGTTAACTCGATACAACTCAGTTGTTTAACAGCTGATTTTCGAAGTCGAAGGTTATGAGGTTCAAATCCTAGTAAAAGTTAATTACTTTTATACGGATTTAATGCTAGACAGTGGATGCCGGTGTACTTTGGTAGTTGGGGTTCAGTTAACCATACATCTTAGGAATAGTCGATCTGAGTCTGTACAAGACTGCACCTCATTTATATGTCACACATACCATTCTTATCTCATTGGGCCAAGAGGGGAGTTTGCTTACAAGTTAAACAGATTACTACGTACACATACGTGAAAAAAACCTTGTGATAAATGCTATTTAAATACTTCTTAAAAATTCCTTTTTTCAAACGCGTTAAACAAATGTTGGCTCTCTGTCTATTCCTTTTTTATGAAATTTTTAAAAATATTTCTATGCTAATATTGGAGTTTAGTAATATCTTGGATAGAATTAATTTCTTTGCAATTTTAAAAATGAAAATATTTAAAAACAAAATTAAAAAAAAATAATAATCCTGTTTAAAAAAAAAATTAATTTTTAAAACAATAAAATTGTTTTAATTTTCTGTTTAATCATTAACCTGTTATAACATCATTTTAAACTACACATCATGTCTATTTCATTGATATTGGGTGCACATACTTAGTTTTTGTAGATGAAATTAAGTTATTCCTATCCATTATAAAAATTTCTCTTTGAATTACGTGTATCACTTCGAAATCGGAAAACAACTAGTTAGAATTTATGCCTTCACGCAAGAATTTCTTATATCAGCTACTTCTACCGAGTATAGCTTCATTAATAATTACTTGAGAAAATAAAAATTATTGTAGGAAACACATAAATCACTACGTATATGTTATAAATGATATTAAAAAAATATAATCTATAATAATAAAATTACATCACACATAAAATGACTTTCAATTTTTTTTTCCAAAATAACGAATTTATTAATAGAGTCGAGTTAATATTAAAATTTATATTATACCTTGGTGATGATTTTTCAAAGATTTAAAATAAATTTTTAGGATAAAAAAATCAGATAATGCTTAGCGTCTTTACATTATGAACAATGAGATCTGTAGTTAGTAATTTATAAAAACAAAAATCATATAAAAGAACTATTTTCTTGTTATTCAGCATAATCGACCCACGAGAAAATTAATGAAAAACAGATTTTTAATAACCCATGCAGAGAATCTTCTGACAAATGTATTTAAAATTACGCTAAAAAAATTTCTTTCATAATAGCTTTAAAAAAAAAAAATACTAATTAAATAAAATTAGTTATTTAGCATCCTAATAAAAATTTTATTAAATACTTTACAGTTAGCATCATCAAAACATTTATTTATTCTACTTATATTAATTATCATTTTCACAGGATCATTAATATAAATATTATTAAAATGAATTATAACCAACAACGTCTGTTTCATATTATTAATTTTTTACTGCTAGTTACCCTTCATCTTTCACACAAATGTTAGAATAGTCTCTTTGTTACTCGTACTTTTCTTCCCTCTTGATTGGACAGAATTAAATATAATAAGATATATTTTACTTAAAATTATTTTCTTTATTAATCTCTTTTTTTAACCAATCAACTATACAAACTTATAAATTAAATTCACTACATTTCACTTAGAATTCTCTAAGCTTCCTCAGGTGACAATCCACATTCGTTCAAAATTCTTTTACATATTGTAAGAGTACTGTACTACAATATGCAAGAGAATTTTGTATAATGGGTGTATGAATGTGTACGTATTGTCACCTGAGGAAGTTTACAGAATTATGAGTGAAAATTAGTGAATTTAATATATTAGTTTGTGTAGTTGATTGGTTAACCAAGAGATTAATAAAGATAATGTTTTTAAGTAAAATATATACATTTATATATATACATACTCATCTCGATAAATAAAACATTTATTAGAGCTCTATTCTGTATGATTGTGTTTAAATTTTAGTGAAATTAGATGTGATTATTACTATTGTGTAGAAATTGTTATAGTTACACAAAAATTAAACGGATTAATTATATTTTTGTAACAATTTTATCAAACTAAAATAGTCAACTCCCCATTATCCGCAAGCGGTTTAACCGCGATGCCTCTCGAAAAAAAAAGTTTTAAAAACTTATAAAGAAGCAATAAGTTTTCTTTTTCATCGTTCTGTGATAAGTTAACTCTCATTTATTTTTTACTTGAATGTGTGTTTGTTTTGAATAAGTTAATGCTGTATTGCGAATGTGAGAGGACGATAGTTCATATTAAGCTACGCAAACTACGAAGTTAAATTAAAAGGAAGTGTTTTCAGTCACTAAAACAACTATCAATTTCGTCTTATTAAAAAAAAATCTGAAAGAATAAAATAAATAAAATTAATAATTTATTAATTTCTTTTTTTAGTGTCTATGTATTTTTTCTCGTAAGCTACTTTAATTTTAATAAGTGTTTGTTAATGCAATACTTAGCATATACAGTCTATTTATTTACAATATTAGTGATAGTGAAAATTTGTTATGTTAATATGTACTTTTAAATAAACCTTTAGGTATTACTTTTACCAGGTACGTAGTAGTGTAATGTACCGTACTGTATTTTATTTTATTATTTATTGTTGAATCTTAACATAATACCATGTAAATATTATAGTGTAGTACAGTAGTAGATCACTTTAACAAATATTACTCTTAAATATTTTTTTGAATCAACCGCAATTTTTCTATGATTTTAGATTATCCGCGATTCTCTTCCCGGTAATTACCGCGGAAAACCGAGGGGCGACTGTAAAACATTTTAAGGTAAAAAAATTGCAAGTAATTTATTTATACAATGTTTTAGTCAGTTTAACGTTAAAATATCATCTGTTGGTTAATATGATTTTATAAAGAATTTAGAGCCGTAAATTCCATTAACTGATTTTTATAACTTACAATTTTTCTTAAGGAAATCCTAAATTTCTATCTTTTACAGTGGTATTGGGTATTTGACTCCGATTCTAGATTTATCTCTTAAATTTTTTTAAATATAAATATTATAATTACTTTTACTTAGAATTCTGCTATGACATTTTTATAGCAAAAGCAATAATTAATAATTCTTTCGGGTAGGAATTCACAGTCAAATTTCTATCACTTCACTTCATTATTGCTCTTTTATTAAACATCGGAAACATATAACATTTACTCATCCATTGAGATTGTGAAGAAATTTTATGTAAATTTAAACATTGATTTAAGTTATATCAGCCAGTGGATATCTGAAATTTCCCGATTATCTATTGGTTGATATATAGATTATCTATCAATTTTTAATTCATCATTAACATAATTAAAAACACTGCAGTAAATCAAATTAGAATACTGTGTGTAATAAAATCTGCACATAACTGTCCCATAAATAAACATTTTTAAAAAGTTATTAAGGCGGAAAAGTATAAAAAGCTTCTAACCAAATGCTACATTAAAATCAATGTTGAGATTTTAAAATATTCAGTTGTTTTCATAATCGACTATTACATTTGAAAGCATTAAATTTCTTCAAAATTATAGCCTCAATGTACAAATTATTCTTGATACTAATTTGAACTTGTTTTGATACTTCTCAAAAAGTACGAAAGTCAGAATGATATATACTATTACATAACATGAGCATTTCATTTGACAGTATTACCAAATAATATGAATATAGTACCGTCGATTTCAAAGGGCTATCGTTGTTATATTCTTATTCCAATAAATAAGCATGCCCTTAACCTAAATTTAACTGATAAGTTGATTAATAGGTAATTTTATTCTAGAAAAAATTGTAAAACAAGTGAGTTATGCTGGAATGATAAATTATTAAGAACTTTCGATTTTTGTTTTTATAATTTCCTAACTACAGATCTCATTGTTCATAATGTAAAGACGCTAAGCATTATCTGATTTTTGAATCCTAAAAATTTATTTTAAATCTTTGAAAAATTATCACCAAGGTATTATTTAAATTTTAATATTAACTCGACTCTCTATTAATAAATTCGTTATCTTTTAAAAAAAAAATATTCAAAGTTTTTTTATGTATGATGTAATTTTATTATTATACATTATATTTTTTTAATATCATCTATAACTTATACGTAGTGATTTATGTTTCCTACAATAATTTTTATTTTCTCAAGTAATTATTTATGAAGCTATTACTTGGTAGAAGTAGCTGATGTAAGAAATTCTTGCGTAAAGGCATAATAGTAAGTGCTAATAGACATCGCGAAATACTGTAATTGTTTTGCATAAATCATGGTAGGAGACGGGCAACTGTAATCTAATGAAATAAAATTCTATTTCATATGTACGCGCTCAACAATCACAAACATTTTTATATATACTTTAACAGATGTATTTGATGTAACTTTTAATTTATAATTAATTTGACTTAAAGCATAAATTAACACACTATCAGATCGGCTCCCTGTTTTTCTTCGGTACTGCTATTATATAATAATAATTTCTGTCATTTTGAAATAAATTTTATTCATAAAAAATGCTTACAAAAAAAAATCCTTTAAATTATATAAATTTCATTGTTGTTGTCAAAGAGATTATGTCTTGTTCCTTGTTTAGGCCAAAAGTAAATTAAAATAGATTTAAAAAAATAGTCTTAAAAAAAGTTACAAAAATTTAAAAATAATGCTCATCAATTCGTTTCTTTTTTAATGTTTGCCTTTTGAAGATGCCGAAAATTAAAAAAAATCTATGAAGTTACCTTTCCTTAATTTTCCGTCGATTTCAAAAAGGTTAAAATTTAAAAAATTTGAAAAAATTACTTTCTCTTTTACAGTTTTTTATGTTTTTAAAAATTTTAGTTTTGTTTTTATTTGAAATATGGATATCTCTAAAAAAATCATTGCCGGCATAAATATGAAAACAGCGTTTCCAAAAAAAGGAGAAAATCTGATTCTTAATAAAAATAACAAGATGCAGATAAATTACATAAAATGTAAAGATATTGAACCGATCGTGAACTTTAATCTCTGGTCTCTTTTCCCCCCATTCGGTACGTTACGAGCGTGAACATTGCTGTCCGAAACGCTTAATATATGTTATTTTTTTTACTATAATATTCGTGCGAAAATAATCTGAATAACAGAATGATATCAGACTGTCATTTATTAACAGCAAACCGATACTAAGAACGGTAACAACAAAAATTTCATTAAAAATGTTTTAAAATCGTCTACAAGATTTCGTATAAATAATTTTAGTTAAATTATTTGGAAAAAGATTATAATACAACTACGAGAGGCACTTCCTTCGGTCTATTTTTCACTTTTTTTGGTCTAATCTGCCCACCTTCTGAAGAGCAAAGCTTGAAAACACATAATATATATATATTTTGACTTAAATCATAAATTAAACTATCACATCGGTTCTTTTTCTTTGGTACTGTTATTATACAATAATAATAATAATAATAATAATAATAATAATAATAATAATAATAATAATATATATGTATGTATATGCATACAGGTTTAACTGAAAACCTTCTCTTTTTTTGACTTTTGTTAAAAATAAAAAGTATATTAAATAAATTTCAAAGATGAAACGTGTGTTACTTCACTATTATAATAGATTTATATTCATTTTAAAATAATCTATGTGAACTTTATTAGAAAAAGCAGCAGCAATAATACAAAAGCCATCCATTTTGTGCTAGTTAGAAATTTTGAAAGTAGCTTTGGTTTAATGAGTTCCTATAACTGTAAGGCTGTCCAAAATAATATAAAAATAAGTTAAAATTATAATAATTATTATTTATACGTAATTTCATATATTAAATCAGTTAAATTTTAATTAACTAAAATAATTTTTGTTATAAGACGGTTACACTTATCATACAAACTTAATTTCTTGTACTGGTAATCATTGTTTCACTGGATAACGTAGACAAAAAACAATACAAAAGATAATAACGTTTGAATTTTTATTTTTTTCGAGGAAAATGAAGTAAAAATTTAAATTGCACAATCATCTGATAAAATGTGATGTATAAATATTATTCTTTTTTTTAAATTATGATCTGTACATTTTTTTAATTTAAGAAAAACTCTGTTTTGAAAAATTTATAACTAAAAAATCAATAATCCATATACTAGTTAATAAATTTTGGTCTTACAATTTAAGAAAATGAACTTTGCCTTTAATGTAGTGTGTTGTTAAAATCTAAAATAACAACTTTTATAAAAATTGTATATCTAATTTTAAATCAAAACGATTATTGAGATTAAATAATAATTAGGTTGAGATAAACTTGTTATCAATTACTATTGTTAACAATTGTTATTCATATCTTAGCCGACAATCGTACCCGGGAACATCGTATAGCAGGCAAATATCATCTACGCTACCGAGGCGGATAGATATGTTTTATTAGTTTATTTTACGTCATTAAATTCTTTAAGCAGGCTTTAATAAATTGGATCTGAATGTTTAAAGTAATAAATAAGCGATGTATAAAACCGATCATACGATTTTTATATACATATTTTAATTTTACTTTATAAAAGTTAAGTAAAGTATTCAAAAAATTATTTTTTGTATCATTTTAATATTTATTATGTTTTATTTAAATATATATACATATATATAGATATATACATTTTTTATCTATTATATTTTTTATATCACACGCAAAAATCACTGTTAACTGTTATAAAAATGGCGTAATTCGTGTTAAAAAGAAAAGTAAATTTATTGATTTTTTTTTAGTGTTGGTATATTATAGAATCACGCATTTGATATCTTGAACTGGATTAAAACATGATTCTGACGTGATTACTAAAAGAAACGCCAGACTTAAGTTTATACTATAATAGATAACAAAGAATTTGATTTTATAAAAGTCTATAGAAATACTGTAAAGCTTGGTTCATATAATAATGACTAAATAGATCTAATTGTTAGTCTTAACACCTCTTATTTCGCTCTTTTTTAGTTGAAAAATTACGTAAAACTGACTGAAAATTAATTTTTTTTTAAAAGTTAAATAAGAGATCTTTCATAAAAAATAATCGAAAATTAGTTATTCGTGCCTTGTAATTAGTAACGAATGAATTTCTTTTATAATTTTATTTAAACATTCGTTTTTTTCTTTTTGTTTAGTTTCATAAATATAATTTTTTTTTCTAACTTACTATGCATATGATAAAATATTATAATTTTCATAAAATAATTATTTTCTACTATAATATTCGTAATTATAAAATATTAAATAAAAAAATAATAAAATTACAATTTTCGCGGGATTTTTTCCCATTACAAACATTTTACCTGTCGAGGGAGGCTGACTTGGTACTGGAGCTGTTTTTCCAAAAGTAGTCAGACGCTTGGCGCGAATTTGGTTCTCTTGGGCCGAGGCACCTAGAACGGCTGACGCCAGGACGACACCCCAACACCAATTCCACATCTTGAGTGGCGGGCAACAGGCTACGGCCAAACTCTTCACAATGCAAGTTTCTTCCCTTATGGCGCATAAACGAACTCTGCAGGCGGCGCCCGTAAACGTAAAACTATCCCCCCTTAAAGCAACCCTTTCGGTTCACGAATTATCCAACAAAAATGTTTATTTATTATTATTATTCTCCCCACCACTTAAATGTACTAAGGTCATATTAACGAGTATCACGCTGTTGTAAATGATTTTTGAAAAAGAAATATCAGTAGTCAGAATTTATAATTTAAACAAAATATTTAATAGTTACTTATTCCAAACTTAAATATAATTAAGAATATTGAAATTAAACCTATTTAATCTGATAATTATCTGACATAAGAAGGTAAGTTTACTATCATCTTTCAATTAAGAAAATAAGAATAAGATACAAGATATATGAAATACCGATATAAAATTTTTTAAATTAAAATATATTTATATACATTCAATTCACAAATATAAGTACATACTAGTGTATGTGTGTGCGCGTGCGTGCGCGTATATATATATATATATATATATATATAAAATATAGTTTGAATTATCTGGGATTCATCAAACTGAAAAAGAACTCCAATTGTTTCAAATGCTATTTTCTTTACCCTTGAAATATCTTTTTCTTCTTCTTCTTCTTAGACACAAGGATTAAGCTTTTGCCTGTTCGAATTCACAATGAGCTATTGCTGTCTTTTACGTGGTCTTTCAATGTCCTTCTTTTGCGTGGCTTATAATTTTGTACTTGTATGGGAATCCTATTATCAGCCATTCTCTCCAGGTGTTGCTTCCATCGATTGTGGTAATCTGTCACTCTTTCATTCAATATATAAATATCTAAATCGGTTCTTATTTCTTTATTTTGTATCCGATCTAACCGTGTGACGCCTTTCTGCCTCTTAAAAATCTCATCTCCGTTGGCTGTATCTTACTTTCTTGTCTTTTTGTGGACATGACTCATAACTCGCCGACTAGCTTCTATAAACAAGAACTGGGGTGGCCAGTCTTCTTGAAGGAATTCTTCTGAAATCTTGTAGAATTTCAACTGGCCTGAACTATTTTACTAAATCACATACCTTTCATGTAAATAAAAACAAAACTGTTTCCGTAAAATAATGAAAGAAGCACATTATGAAAGTTGTTTAAAATTCTAATTTACTGAGTGAAATTTCTCACTAAAATGCATCTTTAGCAATTAGTAGAATCATATATAAAAATTCTTTCACTAAAAGGGAACTCTCCCTTTCCCGTACGAAATGAAATAAAAAACTCCTACCAAACTTTACCAAATTTTGTCTGTTAAGACTTTTTTTTCAAAAATACATTCTGTGCGAGTAAAATGAAAAAGATTTTACCAATAACAGAGCTAGTTCAATTTTGCTACTCTTTCAACTTTTACAAATTTATCCTAAATGAATAAATACCAAAAGATCTATTTTTTATCAAGTGCTCTGATAAATAATTCAAATGAACAATTTTTGATTCAAATTAGACTTTTATTTCATTAAGATAAGGTAGTTTTGCAAGATTCGTTGAAACAGATATGGTCTTAAGTACCGTTTACGGGTAATGCAATATAAACAGAAGAATAGACAAACGCAAATAAAAATAATGGGCACAAGATGGAAAATTGTAGTGAAGTTTTACTTCAGTTTGGTATGAAATTTAAAGATAATAAGAAAATTAAACATCTTTGCAATTTACCAACGTAACTTGAATTATTTGTACAGTAAATTACAGTACTGGTTGAAAAATTTACCTACATAATTATGAAATGATAAAATTTTAACTAAAACTCTGTTATTTCGAGAACAGGTTCCCCGATTTTGATAAATAAAGAAGTAAAATAAAATGGTGAAGGGGCGGGGCCGCGTCTGGGGTGACTAAAATATTGCAATCCTATTGGTTTGGAGAGGAGTGTGTGACATCATAAGGGGGGGGGGGCGTTACATCATAATACGGTCAGGTTGTGAAAGGATTAACATTTCTAAACTATTTTTTACAATTATGTAAATTCATTAATAATAAATAATTAACATATAGGAGAAAAATAATATGCGAAAACTCTATTTTGGGATAGTAAAAATTTAAACGAGTGCAATTTATTTATTTTGGAATTATTAATTGAGACTATTTGAGTACGATCATCTATATAAGTTAAAAAAATTCAAGAGAAACATTTATAATGCTGTACATTTCCAATTTTAAGAAATGTGGTATGCGAAACTATGTTTGAAGCCTTAGCTAGGTCTACAAAAAACCTTAAAACTTTGTTTCTTTTATCTAATTGTTAGAAATTTATTTCTAATTTAATAGGAATTATTAGAAATGTTTAATTATCTAGAAATGTTGTTTAAGCAGCCAATAAGAGAATATTTTGTGTTTTTATTATCTTGGAATTCATGATGGTTTGAAACTTATACGTTATCACCGGTTTGAAATCCATTTAATAAAAAATCCGTTATTATGTTTAGTTATAAAACTGCTTTTCTTTTTCCTGTTTAGCCTCCGGTAACTACCGTTTAGATAATTCTTCAGAGGATGAATGAGGATGATATGTATGAGTGTAAATGAAGTGTAGTCTTGTACATTCTCAGTTCGACCATTCCTGAGATGTGTGGTTAATTGAAACCCAACCACCAAAGAACACCGGTATCCACGATCTAGTATTCAAATCCATGTAAAAATATCTGGCTTTATTAGGACTTGAACGCTGTAACTCTCGACTTCCAAATCAGCTGATTTGGGAAGACGCGCTAACCACTAGACCAACCCGGTGGGTTTATAAAACTGCTTAGATGACTAAATTAATTTTTCCATTACTTTAAAAATATTATTATTCAGACTAATTGGTCTATTATTTTCTGGTTTGGTTAAGTTCCCTGACTTAAATAGGCGTTTAATTTTATCCACATTGAAAGTTTTACGAAATACACCTTTTTATAAAATTATTTTAATTAAAAAGGAAAAAAATCACCTATTTTCTCAGAAATTAATTTTAACGTTGAAATTGTTGAATTTATTAAATCAAAGACTAATACCATTTCTAAATATAACAACAGAATCTACTCAGTAGGCAGATAAATGAGTTAAAATAACGTCAGGGATATGTTCTTTTGTATATTTAAATTTTCATTATTATTTAGAGATGATCTTAATTAGCTGTGCATATTTTTTTACTTACGTAATAAAAAAAAAGCTACTAAATTCGCACATATCCTCTTAAATAACATTACTTTCGTAATTTACTTGTTGATTTTGTTTAATGCCGTCGATGTATATCTATAGCTTTGAGTTGCTTTTACAATTGTTTAGTTGATTAGTTTAATATTCACGTTTACTAACGCGTAATCTGGATTTAAGTTCACTATTTTCTGTATATTTATT
Source organism: Lycorma delicatula (assembly GCF_047948215.1). Classification (NCBI taxonomy): domain Eukaryota; kingdom Metazoa; phylum Arthropoda; class Insecta; order Hemiptera; family Fulgoridae; genus Lycorma; species Lycorma delicatula. The sequence goes on along the minus strand of NC_134459.1, from coordinate 79,834,259 downwards.
TTTCAAAGAGGAGTTAAAGGCTCTTTTGAAAGCCGTTTATGCATTCCATCTCTGATTCTTATCATGTTTATGAGATCAGGTTTAATCCATGCCTAAAATTACATTATCCTAAAAAAATAATGTCTCAGTTTAATTCATTTATCTTCAATATACAATGCATAAAAGCTACCAAAAATACTGTAACAAGACCAGTGTAACGGACCTGAGTAACGGATCTCTTCCAATTAAGAAGAAAGTAATAGAAAATTATAATGGACGGAATTCGGAAGAAATCCAGAAGGAGACTAAAGGGAATCAAGGCTAACAGGTCCGTTTAACAATCGTTCTTTGTAATACTGTCCCTAGTACACGGTCGACAGATGTTGTTCAATGAGAAGAATTACCGGACCAGAATAGGAATTTATAGGGAAAATATAAGATCAGTTTAAGCGAGCCAGTGAATCGAGTTTAAAAGAGCGTAGGTTAAGTTTGGTTAGATTATATAAATTTATATAACAAATAAATCTAAAAGTATAAATATAATCGAACCAAACTTAACCTACGCTCACTTCGGTTGCTAACCTTCGGTCGCTAGTCAAGGTTAGCGAGCGAAACGAGCGTAGGTTAAGTTTGGTTAGATAATATTTATAATTATATTTATTTATTATATAAACTACTTTGAATTTTTGACTTTTTCTTAAATGCAGTAATAAGCCCTAATTGAGAGCTTTTCAACGATATATATAAGTGGTACTTATTTTCATTGGTTCCAGAGTTATAGCCAAATAAAATTTCAATTAATGAAATATTTGGATCTTCCAATGTGAAGGCACATCTGTTCGAATCCGACTTCATTTCCTTTTTTTTTTTAAATTAAATATATTGATTTATTAATAATTATTAACCTTTGATTGTAAAAAAGTTTTTATAATAAATAATAATTCAATAATAACAATAAAAAAAAATGAAAAAAATCATAAGTTATTAGTGAAATAAAAATTTATGTACTTTTAATTAAAAAAAAAAATGTGTATGAGTAATTTAATAAGCGTACAAGGAAGTCATGTGGTGTCCACATAAGATTTTTTATTTTTCATCCATGGGTATGTATGATGTAGATAATTTTCGATATCCATCGATATTGATAGAATGGTTTTAAAATAATTTTCAAATTTCGATTTAATTGAATTATTTGTTTCCGTTGCAAATTTTTAATACGCATTAATGCTTTAAAAAAAATAATAATAATACTTTTTGAAATGCTTTATATTCAAGTTTTAATCATTCGATACAAATAAATGTAAATTATATCGAAAACCGGAAAAATTACCAAAGCACTTTATGGTTTTATTTTTCTGGCATCATCGCTCTTAAGAATGCTATGCAGCATCATAGGAAAGTATGGTAATCACTCAAAAAAATATTTTTTCGCATTTCTCTACGTTTCGACGATAATTTTACAATAAAACTACATTATAGCTTATCCCCTTTCAAAAAGAAATCTTAGGTAATCTTTTCATGTTTTAATTATTTTTTTATTATATGAGAAAAAATAAACAATGCCAGGAAAGTAATGCAACATTATTTTTAACTTTTTTACGTAAATTTTAAGTTTACAGTTAATTTAGTATGATTAGCAAATATAATTTAATATAATAAACATTCTTTTAACGATGTATTACTATTATTATTATTTAAACTTATTGTGTTTTTTTAACTTTGCATGATACTGCAGTTCAATTATTAGTTATAATATTAGTAATATTGTGGAGTTAATTTCTTTACTCTTAGAGCGTGTTTTGTAATTACAATTTTAATTTTACGAATTTTTTTTACTTTATCTAATATTTACTGAAGTATCTTTTTCATATAACATTCGTAAACAGGTCTATTTTTGTAATAAAACATTTTAAATCGAATAAATTTAAATAGTTAACAAACGTTTTAAGAAATAAAATTTATTAATCTAAACAAAAAATTAAGCCGTTTTCAAAACAATAAAAAGTCCTACAACGGGTTATTTCTGATGCACACATACACACACAACTTAGTTTAAAATATTTATCATTTTATTTAAATATAATATTTTTTCGATTATTTAATTTAATGATTCTAACTGAAGCGCACGCGAATACCGTATTTAATTCATGCGGGTATGGCAGTACTAGGTATGGCGATGTTCGGCACTAATTAAACTAATGTAATTTCATAAATTACGTAGAACAAATTTCGCATGTACGCTCGGCAGACTGGTGTTGGTGCGAGCCTTAACGCACCCGGGATCGATTTAATCGGGCGAACGAATTCGAGACCCAGCCAGACCGAGTTATTTTTTTACACTTTAAATAATATTCATTTATTTAATTCTACCGCTCACCTGTGACGTCACATCGTAGCAGACGACTACAACAGAATTTTTTTGGGCTGAGGGTGCGATTTCGCAAAAAACGTTTTTACAGATATTGATCTTTTTTAATCGTTAATAAATGTTCCTAAGAAAAATATGACCTCACTAGGCAAAATCTCGAGATACTGAGAATGACCTTGCACTACAGTCTCACCACCTTGACCTTTTAAGTTGAAGATTTAATGGCATCAATACCCCATATGAAAAAGTAATCTGACCAAGTTTGGTCAAAATCGGTCCAGTAGTTCTGGAAATATAAGGAATTTAGAAGCCAATACCGAATACATGTACGTACAAACATTTTTAGGTTCCTTAGGTGTGAAAACATCAAGATCCGGTGAAAACCGCATATGCTCAGATTGGACCGATTACAATAATTTCCCTCCTAGAGCTATAACTCTGCTATAGCACTGTTTAGACGGGAAAGTAAAAAATAAAAATTAGTATCCTTTTAATTTCGATTTTTAAAATAGCGCCAGATTACAAAAAAAAAATTACCAACTTAATTTATCACCCATTTCAAAAAGGTAAAATTTAAAAATTTGCCATCATTAATTTTATTTATTTTTTTGAAGTCGATTTTATGATTTTTTAAAACGTTTATTTTACTTTAAATTGTTCTAGTTTTATTTCTATTTAAAATATAGATATCCAACAATATATGTGACAGAAATCCGTATGCAAAAAATACCAAAGATTGCCTTGGTAAGAATATAAAAAAAAAGAAAGCAGAGAAATTAATAGGTAACCATATCAAACTTGAGCTTAGGCTATTTTAATTGGTTATATCTTTACTTCCATTTTCTACCTAATTTTCTTGAAATTTTAAATAGTTTAAATACCAAAAAACCTAACTATTTATTCATACGCTAAAAAAATCCAGTTTAAAGTAAAAATAACCTCAAAAAATATTATTTCTGGTGGGGTGGTAGCGTCTCGCCTTTCATCCGGAAGGTTCCGGGTTCGAATGAGGGTCAGATATGAAATTCTTTTTCATTAAAAAATTTCCATTCAATATTTCCACTCATAAGCTTCGAGCTTATGCAGTCATATAAAAAAAAAATTGTCACACAACTGGATATTTTTTCATAAAAAAAATTTTGCACCGATATTATCTTTTAAGAAAATTAACAATCAGTGCACCTGATAGCTTCAATATTTACATAAAAAAGAACATATTTTACAAATTACACGAATTGAGAAGCTATTTTTTTTAAGTCGGTTATTAAGCGAGAAAATTTGATTTTAATCTGTGTATTTCTGATCCGGAGCGAACAGATGTGTTCAAAAATCTTTACAAAACTAAATTGATTAATTATAATATGTTAATTGAAAATAATTTTACCATATGCAACTTTTAATTAATTAGAAGTACTTTTGTAGTGTTGTCCCTGATACATTTTTTGTGTTGTATTTGTGGAGGAAATTTTTTAAGGTATTTATATTATTATTTCACTGTATAAAATTATCTGAAAATATTTAAGTTTTTCTATACGGATAAACAAGGGACAAGGAAGAAATAGGATGATATATTTTCTTCACCTTGAGGAAGAAATAAGATGATATATTTTCTTCAACTTGAATGTTCAATTTATATAAGTAAAATTCAAAATAGCCATTTTCCGTTATAGAATAATATGATGTCTAAGAAGTGAAATTGTATTCCATACATTTTTGCATGATATTACAAGGTATTTTCATAATTATTAAAAATGTTTAATAATTAAAATATCTAATTAAGAAATGAAATAATATCTTTTTTTTTTCAAATATTTAATAATGAAAATCTATGCCTAAAGTAATAATTTATAGGATTTTATCATAATTTTTTGCTTTTTCAGATTATTTTTTTTAGCTGTTTGATTTTTGAACATTTGTGCATCATAATCTATCTTTGTTTACTACAGTAAACTACTAATTTCATAACAAAATAATTTTAAAATGTACACAGTGTAATTAGTCAGAGAAACCAGTCGCTAATTAATATAAAGAGTGCCTGGACAATCGGCGGAAGCGAAGCTTCTTACGCAATATTATATGAATTATTAATTATGCAATATCGTATACGCAGTAAACACAAATGATAATTTTTTTTATTTATACTTTATTATTAGGTAGATTATGAACTACACAGATTCCTCACAGAAACTCAACCATATCTAGGTTAACATGCGCTTTTATTTGCAATAATTTGGTTGAAAATAGTAGTAGTCACGATTTTGACAAAGTTAAATTAACAGAGAATAGAAACAGTTATAGTACTTCTCGTTAACATTGTATAATACAAAGAATGTATCGGTTATTAAAATAAAAATAACAAACATGAGAGATATCAAAAACCGTTTAAAAAACAGTATCAGTATCATTCTTTGAACACGATTTTTGAATGAACTAGTTTATCGGCTAGCGTGTGACGCTTTTTCGTGACGCTTGTTTTTCTCAGTTGACTTCCCATCTTCTCTGAATACTAGATTGTGGATACCGGTGTTCTTTGGTGGTTGGGTTTCAATTAACCATACATCTCAGGAATGGTCGACCTGAGACTACAAAACTAAACTTCATTCACATTGATACATATCATTCTCATTCATCCTCTGGAGTTATACGTTACGGTGGTTCCGGTGGCTAAACAGAAAAGAAAAGGAAGTTGATTTCCCATCCTGAAGCCTTCGTTATCAAGCTTCAGTTAAAAAAAAAAAGAAAATTAAAACAAATATTGTGATCTGATTTCGTACAGTAATTTTATTAAATATCTCAAATATTTGATATTAACTTTTAATTTCAGTGTAATAAATAATGAGTTTTTATTGAGCTTAGCTATAATTTTGTGAATTTACAATTATTTTTTTGTAATTATTTCAGAGAATATTAGAAATAAAATTGATGAGGATGGAAGAACCTCGAAAGAAGTGTGCTGAAAATAACATAAAATGTATATAAAATATTCTCATTTTAATACAACTAAAATATCAGGTTAAAAGATTTTATTAATTATTAAGATTAATTTTATTACAATAGAAGTATCTAGTTTTACATTTTTCCTGGTTTACTTTTATTAAATCTAAAACTTAATTATTTCTTAAACAATATTTTAGTGCTGATATTTTCACTAAAATGTAAAATAAATTTCCATGTTTAAATTATTACTTTTAATAACCGTGTAAGATAAATTTAGTGCAATGATTAGAATTTAATATTTTTAACTTCTAAGTAAAATTATATATATTTTTACTTCCTTGTACGAAGTAAAAGAAGTATTATGATCGCGAAAAATTTCGGTTTCCATATTTCAACGGAAATATCCACTTTGACCATCCCTGAATCCATTTTGACTAGTTTCAGAATGAGGTCTGTACGTATGTATCTCACATAATTCAAAAACCACTATATGTAGAATGTTGAAATTTTGGATTTAGGACTGTTGTAACATCAAGTTGTGCACCTCCCCTTTTTATTGTAATCGACTGAACCAAAAGTCTTCAAAAAAGCCCAAAATCCAAAAACATTTGGATTTTGAACTTTTTATTAACTGCAGTAATAAGCCCTCATTGAGAGCTTTTCAATGATATATCATAAGTGGTACTTACTTTCATTGGTTCCAGAGTTATAGCCAAATAAAACTTTAATTAAGGAAATATTTGGATCCTAGGGGAAGGCACATCGGTTCTAATCAGACTTTATCTCCTTTTTTTTAACTTCTTTTTGTAATTTAAATATATTGATTTATTAATAATTATTAACCTTCCATTGTAAAAAATATTTTACGATGAATTATAAATAAAAAAAAAAAAAAAAAAAATATGAAAAAATATCAAACGTTTTTAATGAAAAAAAATTTTATGTACTTTTCATTTTAAAAAATGTGTAAATGTAATTTAATAGGCGCACAAGGATGTTACGTGTTGTCCACATCAGATTTTTTTTTGTTTGTAAAACTATTTATACTTCTATGATTGAAAACAATGAAATATATTTAAGTATAATATATACTTAATAATATACAAATATAAAATAGTTATACATAATATACAATATAATTATTAACTACTTAATTTTAACTTATAAAATAAATTAATTATGAATTAAAAAATTATGCCATTTTTACTTCCTCCCTTAGATAAATAAAAAAAACGTAATAGAGGTTACTTACAACTTGTTCTTTTTTACTTATTTTATCTTTTAAGTTGTACGTTACTCGTTACTTATTTTTTTATTCGTTATAAACTGTCGAACTTCGAACTCTTTAGTCCATATCTATGACAAAGTGGTAACGTCATCCGGAAGGCCTTTCATCTGGAAGGTACTGCGGGTGAATCCCAGTCAGGAACTTTTATACGCTTAAAATATCCATCCTATATAGCCGAACACAATCTTTGAGCTTAAGTTGTGAATTAATTAATATATGTATTTATTTATTCAATGTTCAGACATTTGGCCCTTAGCTTCGCTGTACAACCACTCACTTATAACGTGTTAAATTTATACATTGAATTTGTAGTTTCTTTTAGATGTTCCCAGCTCAATACGGGGTTCCATTATGTACTTTGGAGAGAAATGGATATAATTCCATGATGTTCTTCAAAAGAATCGTGATTTTAATTTCATAATTACTATCATTTGTCATTTCTTACTTCATATCACCAGGTGCTCATAACTTTCTTTTTAAATTTATTAATAACAGAACGCTTGATAGAAAGGTATGGTAATTTTAATTTTGTTGCTAAAGTAACCTCTGTTCTTTTCTTCATTAAAATGCCTGCTATCTCATTATTGTGTATTCCTATAAATGATGGTATCAAGTGAAAAACCAACTTCAGCACTTATGGAAGACATGCAAGATTTACTTCACGCTAGATATTAATTGGTCCTGAAACATAATATTGGAGTGGTAGAAATAGAATCAAGAAATCCTTTTCAGTTCATATCTAATTGACATTGTTTTTGAGCTATGTATATCGTATCTGATACACCACAAAAATCCAGACAGTACATTCCTAGAAATTTTCAGAAGAAAAAAAACATCAGTGAAAACCCCAGCGTCTGTACTAACGCCACTACTATCGAACCAATCAGAAAGTCGTCAGTAATTCATAGAGGTGTGCCGTTTTTTTTTCATAATAGGTAGTATCACGGAGTTCATTAGGACTTCGTCGGTAAGAGGCGATGAAGTCAACGAACTACGTTTACAGTTCTAAACATGATCTAACCTAATATTAAAATGAAAATGGGGGGAAAAAATAAGCGTTAAAACATTATATTTTAGTTCAATTAGATTAGTAATAAAGAATAGTTTCAAAAAATACCTCGAATTTTGTTAGACAACGTTTTTTTTTCTATTTGATGAACCGCGGGACTCGAATATGTCATTTTATTCTTTTCTTTAATATACCTTTACGAATCGCGCTGCTATATAGCAGTACTTGGTAGTACTATGTAGCGTCCAAAAACTTGATAATGTACTTAAAATAATAAAATTTAAAAGAAAATATACTACAGCTTATTTTAATAGTAAATGCTGTTATGTAAATGAAAGTACTGAAGGTGAAACAATTTTTTTAATTCCTATCACTTCTTTAAAAAAAAAATAAAAGTATTAGTTTACAAGAGATTATACTAGGTTTTATTAAAAAGGAATAAATAAAACAGAAATAAATTCGATTGGTAAAATCGAAACTAACGATAAAAATCGAGGGTTACACTTACAAAGTAATAAGTGCAATACATCACGCATTTTCGATACGTAAAGGTCCATTATACTAGTTTTATTAAAAAAGGAAAAATATGACTATCAACAAAAAAAAACTGGCCGTGAAATTCAATTTGCTTTTTCTAAGACAATAAATTTTAATAATAAATCCATAAGATAGCAATCAGTAATTAATAAAAAAAAAAAAAAAAATGATATCCAAAAAAATTACAATGTAATTGTAAACCGTACGGTAAGAGTCTCGCAGATATAATTTCTTCCGTTCAAAAAACAAAAATTTCTGTAATATAAATAAAACTGTTTTTAACAAAACGATACCAATATCCAATAAGGTAAGACACTACATTTCTATTATCAAAATCTGTTATTAATTTAGAATTTTTGTTTTAAAAAATACATGTTAAATATATGTAATAGACAGTAGATATACAAAAATAAATAATAAACAATGTTTAAGCGTTTCATATAATAAGAAAAAAAATAATAAAAATTTGTTACAAAACTCTTACCTGCTCGATTTCATTTATATGTATACATATCACATTTACAGAAATAATAAAATTCTTATGATTATTCGTTGTTTAAAAAATGAAATCGGGTCGATAAGAGTTTTGTAACAAATTTTTCTATTTTTTTCTTATTATGTGCAACACTTAAACATTGTTTATTATCTATTATTATATATCTATTGTCTATTACTTATAATTAACACGTATTTTTTTTATGTTTACGGTGACATACAGTTTTAAGGATGTCTTTACTGATTGACAATTTCTGAAATCTTTTATTTTTTTCAAAGCAAAAAAATGTTTGCTTGGATATGGAAATAGAATTTTGTAGCGTGTGAAAAATAATTTTCCTGACCAGGATTCGAACCCGGGACCTCCGGATGAACGGCCGAAACGTTACTACTCCGTCACGGAGATCGGCAAAGTAAATTTGCCGTTAGAGTAAACGGAAAGTTAAAGATTTTCTTTAATACATATTGGCCTACAGTTTACTTCATACGTTGATGTAGCGAAAAAATATTTTCTTAAAAAACAAAGTTTTTCTATATCATTTCTAATCATCAAATCATTTCGTTCATAATTTTTAAGTTTGTACAGCACAGGACAACAAGTAATAATTCCTTGGTAATTTCGCCAGTAAATCAATTTTTCGTATTTTTTAGTAATTGTTAACTTCATATTAAAGACGGATTATCGGTCTGAGTTGTCAGGATTACAGCATGAATTAATTTTAGATTATCGCTAATTTAAATACTTTTTGATTTATAGAAGTACTTTAAACTCTTTCTGATTAGGAGATCATAATATAAATTTTGTGCCATCTGAATTTTATTGGTTAATTTCTTCAGAATGTTCTGAAGAACGTTCTTATGAAAAGTTTTTCATAATTTTTTTCAGTGCTTTCCGTTGTGTTATTTGTTCATATCATTTTGAGGTTGAGATTTTTGGTTCTCAAATAGTAAATTTTATCTATTACTGCACTATAATCTATGTTTATTGGGATTTCTATGAACTAAAAGAAAATAAATTAAAAAAAAAAAAAAAATTCTACGATGATTATTATCTTATTACGTTTACATTATTTCTTCAGAATAAAAGCCTAATCAATTTTTCTTAAAATATGGTTAATTTTCGTTGGGATTGCCGTTTAAAATTTAAAAATTTTTGTAGTTTCTCCAGTAGTCGTTTATTATGTCATTAAAATATATAAATAAATAAAAAATAAATTAAAATATATGCATTATTGAAACAATTTGCTTATTTGAAACAATTTTTATTGAAATAATTTTTTGTTACAAAATAATTATTTTGTCATGTTTAATATTTAACCTTTTAAGTGTTAATATTCCACCTACAAAACTATTTGAAATATCATAAAATATTTATTTATTTAGTGTTACATAGGTGCAATCAACAATTACTGAAGAAATTGTAAGATAAAAAACATTAAAAAGTACAATAACGTAATAAATAAATAATATATTCGAATAAAACTTTATTTTACCTTATTTAAATTCAAATTGTTTAAAATATCTTGTATAATACTGTAGCTTAAATTCAACGTATGTTTTTATTAATACATAATAATACGTAATAATATTGGGCATGCTTTAATATTGTTATTCGTATGAAACCCTATTTTTTTACAATGACAAATGCAAGTTATCACGCCAAGTTGTTGCTTAGTTAGATACGTTTACTGAATTGTTGCTTTTATTATAGTAATTTTGCTTTCCAAACACTCATACACACAGACACACAACCCACACGTTGACACACACGAACACACGCAACACACAAACTCCCTCCCTTTCTCTACCTATCTAACTCTCACTGGACGTGCCCATTACGATGCGGGAGTTCAAAATTAGCTCATGGAAGATATATATATATTGCGTAGTTATATTTGTATTCACACATCTTTAGGGATAAGGTATGTAGTGCATCAAAATCATCCTCCGCCTGATTCCTTTCAGTTGTTCTGCTATAAATGGGAAAAATTTAATAATATATAAAGAGTGTTTCAAATCTATAAAGATAAATTCTGGGAAACGATTAATTAATCGAGAAAAAAATTCTACTATAAGAATATACCCGAAAGCTTCTTCGTTACCCATACATCTGTTGTTCAGTATGTGTATATTTTTTTCAGATACAAAAGTAATGTGCAATTTTTCTTTAAATTTCCACAGTTACTCGGTTGTTTGAAGACCTAATGAAACATGTAAGGTCATTTTATTTGCGATGAAATGCTTACAGTTTGATTAAGGAAACAAAATTTAATAAAAATAATATTACGAGATTATTTTAAGAACGCTGCGCTGCCTTGGTGAACGTGGGATTTGATACAGATATCTTTCGCTTTCTTAGTATTACTCTAGGTTAAGGATTAGGAGCTGGGTCAGCAACCGACCTGTATAACAAAATAAAATTTGCTATGAAACACTAAAAACAAGAATCTTATATGGTAAGACTGTTAAAAAAATGGTTTTGAGTCAAATCTTATGATTTTGGACTTGAAATGTTAAAATATTAAACACGACAGGTACTTTTACAGACCTTTAAGATGATCTCTGATAATACAAATTAGAAATTAAGTGTAACTATAAACTTATGTGGTAAAAAAGGGAATTGTAGATGGAAGAATTACACCATAATTCACAGTGGAACAGGGAGAAGAAAACGGCAGCTAGAAACTTTACGTAGTTTAGTATCGTAGTGCAGTAGCAAAAAAATAGTATAGCATACATTTTTTTGAAATATGAAACGGTTTTGCTATATTGAAATGAAAGGAACATTAAAAATTCCTATATTATTTATTTATGTTCCGACAAAAGAAAAACAACAAAAGAAAAACAGGTTAGTTTTAAGAAAACGTTGATCTTGTATATGACCGTATTTAGTTATTGCTTACCTTTTTGAGACGTAGAGCCTGTGATAATAAATGAAAATACAAAAATCGGTAAAGTCACTTGTGAAGTCCTTTAAAAGGACACATGTCAACGCTAAGATTAAAGGGATAAGAGATTATTTGCTTAATTGTTTACGTACAAGAGACTTCATTTAGATACATGGAAATCCCTGGATAAATGATATATCAACCTGGTTGACCATGATCGCTGAATACAGATTTTGCAAGTAGAATACAGCATGTAGTGAGAGGAGTAACGGGGTAAATATAAGTAAGAGAATAGCTGAAGAATATTTGAAAAAGGGGAGAGCCAAAGTATAAATAGAAATGGTTCAATGAGTTCTTTGAAAGTGCTTCGGCAAAAATGTCTCTCCTGTCGGTACAGAAAATTGTAAATGCTGCTAAATTATAGTTGAAGTTGTACCAGAAGTGAATCTATAAATCAATAGAGAAAAAGCTGGATATAATAGCAACTGACGTTTGAAGGAGGCGAGTTAGTTATAGATGCTGATGAAATAAAGTTCAATTCCATTAAATTCTTAGAGAACACGGAGAATTGGAAAAATAACATGGGAGATGAAATAAGGTTTGCTAAAAGATGTTTCCAATCGTAAAAAAATTAATTCAAAAGAATTCTTTTTAAAGAAAGTAGCCAAGAATAATTAAAAGAGTTTTATAATATCAGTATAATTTATGAGATATAAATTATAAACTGTTAATAGGAAAATGAAAAAAAAAGCTTAATAATTTTCAGAATAAAGTTTGGAGAAATGTTTTCCGCAGCACAAAAAGCTGGTGACACAGATGGAGGACATATGTGAGAATTCATGAAATTTTCAACGAAGAGGGTAAAAACGTTTCAATAAAGCGGGTATAATCCGGATAAGAGAAGAAAGAATGGATTAAAAACGATGGATATTTGGGAAATCAAAAAGGGAAACGACAGTTTTTTAAAACACTCAAGCTCTGTTGGGAGGAATGAGTTAGAAGGATCTTGAAATACTGGAAGCCAATGAGAATATGGTAAGCGGGAGAAAGGTGTGTAGAACATTGAAGAGTGTCAGTGAATCGATTTGGATTCGAATGGTCGGCTAGATAACAAAATGTAAGTAAACAACTGTCTGTATATTTCTTTTAATCTTTTAAAAGACCATCCAAAATTGTAATGTAATTAAAATATTATTAGTATTTTTCATTTAACTCTTAATTTTTATTTGTTTAATGAAAAATTGTTTTTAATAAAAAATTTAAATATAAAATAAAAATTCAGTGCAGTTAAGTAACAACAATTTATATTTAATAATTATTAATAAATCTTACATCAGCAGTTAAACCACTATAAATAATTAGCGATTAAATCCTAATAGGAAAAGAAAAAACGAATTTTTTTTTCTCTCTCTCTCTCTCTCTCTCTCTCGCTCTACATGTTTATATATATGAAATATTTACTGAAGTTATTATGTTTTCTAATAATTGAATATAAGTAGCTGAAAACTCTCATATATTTTCAATTTGTATTGGGCTCAGAAATAGAAGCAAATCAAACTCTCTGTTACTTTTTTGTCTTCTTTCAAAATGAGTTAACTTTTTCATCGAAAAAACATATTTTTAATCTATATTTTAAAAATTCCATTTACTTTACCGTACAACTTGTTACAAAAATAATTTTCACCTTCATGAGATTTTTATATCACAGTGAAGTTCTAAAAATATTTCTACAAATTCATCTTCTATATCTGAAGGTCGACATTCTAGATATTATATTTCGTGCTTTTTGGTTGGATGAATATACAATTTTTTGCTACTAACTGACAGAAAAACAGAGAAAAACGCGAATACAGATATCAAGTTGATACCTGTAGAACCTTAATAAAGATTGTAAAAATAAATCTAAAGCTGTAATAAAAGCTTTAAAAATCATGTCATAAACACACACACACACACACACACACACACACATACACACACCCACATAATCATACATTCACGTACAAAACGTTTTTCGTATCTAAAACACCTCAGTGCTACTTGGGCTTTAAGCGTCAGCTGTAGCCAAAATTATTTCTAAACTAACATTATACCGATTTCTTTATGTGTAAATTTTTTAGATAAAATATAATACATTTAAAAGGTCATCGAACTTGTTGATTACACATTAATTTTAAACGCTGTGATGTGAAATTTTATCGTATTGCTGCAGGTGGAGAGAGAAATTTAGTAGAATTCATTCGTGTATACCGTTTTAAGTGTTGAATAACTACAAGGGGTTATTATTACGATAGGAAGGTTAGATGCAAGCGGTCTTTGTATCGAGCTACCGATGTTCTGTATATATGTATACGTCACGTATACTGTAAAGTCTGTATGTACTACACCGTACTGTATTTCTCGGCTATCCGTTGTGTTCGTCGTTATAGTTGTGACGTCACTGATTGCATGGCTTAACCACTCCGCCCAAAAGACACACGCGATGTTCTTGTACAATAGATAAGCAACATGAAGATTTCTGATAACGGAATAAGAATAAAAAAAATACAGTTAAGTTATATATACCGCTTTATCAGTATTATTTTATCTAACTTACTAAAAGGTAAATTTTAACTTCATCGTTCCAAACTTTTCAATTCCAGTCTCATTATTTTTACTTTCAATAATACATACAACAGTCATAGATTTGCTAAGTGAATTAAGCGGCACAGCTCAAATAATATAATTCTTAACTACTGCTTAAATATTGTTTTCGACCGAATCGATAATGAATTTAATTTTAAACAACGTACATTACGTTACCAGCACATATATATGTGTGTACATAGTCTCCTACGGTGAAACTTTCAGGACATGTTCTACTGGTGGAAATAATGAAAAACGTTTATATAAACAAAGGTTTGGAAATGTTTTTGTTTTCGATTTACGGCTAGCGAAAGATTTGGCTCGGATTTTAGCTCTTCTAATAAAATGAAGCTCTACTGTAATTTTTTGGAGTAAGATTATGGAATAAGGTTGGTTGTTTCTTATCTAATTTGAGTTGGGAAATAGAATAAAATAGGTCCCAGAACTGTAACTGTAACAGTTTGTAAGATATTCGTTGTAAAATATAAAATTCGGTGTCGAAAAACAATTTTTTTTTTGGTTTGTGGTACAACAGCTTTGTTAAATGACTAATAAATGCGGAAGATTTAGTAAAAAAATTGTAGAGAATTTAATTCTGAGAAGATCGGAATTCTGAGTAAATCGGCCAATAAAAAGTAAATAAAAATTTTCAAAAAACGATTTTTTAGAGAACCAAAACACGAAAAATAGACAGAAAATTCTTTCTATACCTAATAAACATTCTTTTTAAAGTATTCTTTTTAAACATTCTTCTGTGTATCAGCATTTATGAATGAAATGGTCATTTTCAACGTATTCGTTTTCTGTTGAACGCCAAGTAAATCGTTGCGGCAGTGATGAACATCCTGTGATTCAACAAATTCAGCGTAACTCAGGTACTAGTACAACGTCTTGTATTAGTAATTAAAAGACATGAAAGTAAAAGACACGAAATTCGACAATTTCATGTCGCACTGATTTGTCAAAAAACAAAGTATGGCGCATCCTACGGAAAGAAAATCTTTATCCTTTCCGCCTGCAAAAGGTTCAAAATTTGCGGCCAAAAAATTATACCCAGCTGTTAAACTTCTCTCATTGGCTTGTAGTCAACACTGATAAGGTAAATTCATTTTTTTTTAGCGTTGATGCTACTTTATGAGAAACGGAGTCTTCAGTTCTAAAACTAGTAATTTATGGAGCGAAGACATCCATATAGTATTGAGGAAAAAATTTTCCAACATAGATTTCACATTAATGTTTGGTCTGGCATTATTTATGACAAAATTCTGGGTCCATTTGTTTTCAATGAAAACCTTACCGGGAAAAAATAATTTGTCGGCTCTTTTGGAGGATCTGCCTTTACAAACGAGATTGTAAATGGTTTTCCAGCACGATGGTGCATCGCCACATTTTTCTTTAGTAGCTAGAAATCACTTGATTGCTAATTTAAACTGGATTGAACGTGGTAAACCAATTGATTGGCCATCACGATCACCTGATTTAACGCCCCTATTTCTTTTGTTTTTTTTGGAGGAAGAAAAACGCTTACGCGTTATCAACGCCTGGAATTTTTTTTTATAAAAAAATAAAGGAAAAGAAGAGTAGAATAAAAGTAAAAAAAAAAACCTTATAACTAATATCACTGCTAAAACCTAAAATAAAACTAAAAGTAATAGAATTTAACGAAGTCCGAGATGGGTGTAAAGGGCCCATTCTGGATAACAAAAAGACCAAAAGAAAATTAACATAAAACTAAGTTAAAAACAAAAATTAAATAAAACTTAAAACTAATATCACTAAAACCTTACAACTAATATCACAGTCGGAGTCTTAAAATTGCAATAAACTTATTTTAAAAAAACATAAAAATAACAAAGACTATATAAAATTTAACAAAGTCCGACAGGGAGTGTAAAAACGCCACTAGATTACTTCATTTGGAGCCGTATGAAAATGATAGTATACCAACACAAATTTAATACTGAAGAAGAGTTACTCATTAAAACACGAAATGCTATTGAATTTATATGAAATGATCCTGAAATCATACGGAAAGCCGGTGGAAATATTTTACATCGGGCAGAGTGCTGCGTACATTGTGAATAAGGAATATTCGAGCAATTACTATAATTGAGGTTTGCTATTCTGTTACTATTTATCATTTTATGTATTTTACTGTTTTTTTTCTATATTAGGAGTAATGTTTATTAAAATTAAATCTTCCGCATTTATTAACCATTTAACAAAGCTTTTGTACTACAAACCTAAAAAAACTTGTTTTTCGACACCGATATTTGTATTTTACGTCGGATATCTTAAAAGCTATTATAGTTACAGATCTGGGACCTATTTTATCCTATTTACCAACTCAAATTATATAAGAAACCACCAACTTTATTCCTTAATTTGGGTTTTAAAAATTACAATAAGGCTTCTTTTTATTAAAAGAGAAAATCTGGGCGAAATCTTTCGCTAGCCCTAACTCGAAAACAAAGCGTTTCCAAACCTATGTTTATATGAATGTTTTTCATTATTTTCACCAGTAGAACATGTCCTGAAAGATTCTCCGTTTCTTCGTGGGAAGCTCTTTATGTATTATATATGAAATTGTGTTTAATGCAGTATATCGAAAATGATGCATTTTAAATAAGCAATGAAAAAAAATGATAATACTCAGTTTCTAGAAATTAGAAAATATTTATTAAATTTATTTAATAAATAATAATTAATAATAATTAAAAATTAATAATAATTTATTAAATTTATTTAATATTTATTAAAAATATTTAATTTATTTCATGTACATAAATATTTTTTGTAATGTTCTTGTATGCTTTGTAAATGTTTTAAAATTTCATATAGAAGTCTGCACGCTGGGTCTAATCCTCAACAGAGCTGATTCACCCTATTTATAGAGGTATATCATATTACATTTGAGTACCTGAATAAATTGAATATATATGTTTCTAATCAAGAGGTGGACAGAACAACGCTTTGGAAAATGAATATATTAAATAATATTGAAAAATATTATAACTTATATATATGTAAAAGTTCATAATATTTTATATATATATATATATATATATATATATATATATATAATTCAGAAGTCTAATCAGCGAAAAACTATTGTCAGAATACAAACTTTCGCAAGAGAGTGGTTACTTTCAATATTATTATTAAATAGCTATTAAACAAATTTCCAACATTAGAGAGTTCTAGGATTGGCCTACCAATCCTCTAACTCTCACAAAAAAAATATATTTCTTGAATTCTGTAAATATTGTCCCACAATATTACTCAGAGGAGTAATGAACAAAAATATAAGAAGTTTTTGCACTTTATTAAAGGTTGGGCATGTAAGATCGGGCAAATAAAATTAAACAGAAATTAAACTAGAAAATCCAAAAATAATACGATTCTAAATTATAAATTTCAATTAATATTAAATAAGCAGATTCCAAAAATAATACGATTCTAAATTATAATTTTCAATTAATATTAAATAAGCAGATGTTTCACCAAATCTATTACACACACACATATGTAATAATACCTATTAAATTACATATATTCATTTTTGAAAGTACATAAAATTTTATTTCACTAATAACCTCTGATATTATTTTCATATATTTTTTTTATTGTTGTTGTTGAATTATTATTTGTTGTAAACATTTTTTTACAATCATAGGTTAATAATTATTAATAAATTAATATATTTAAATTAAAAAAAAGGAAATGAAATCGAATTCGAACCGATGTGCCTTCCCCTTTTAAGAACCAAATATTTCAATAATTAAACTTTTATTTGGCCGTAACTCTGGAACCAATGAAAATAAGTACCACTTATGATATATCGTTGAAAATCTCTCAATGAGGGCTTATTACTGCAGTTAAAAAAAGTCCGAAATCCAAATATTTTGGACTAAAAGTGGTCCAAAATTTCAACATCCTACAGCTAATCGTTTTTGAGTTATGCGAGATACGTATGTACGTAGAGACCTCACGCCGAAACTAGTCAAAATGGATTCAGGGATGGTCAAAATGGATATTTCCGTTGATATCTGAAAACCAACATTTTTTTCCGATCACAATACTTCCTTTACTTCGTACAAGAAAGTAAAAATTGCTTGTAGTTTCGCAAAAATACATTAAACAAGCTATAATTAAAATAACTTTAAAAATTTTGTTTATATCTTCGGATATGTGTTTAAAAAATTCTACTATGAATTAATTTTATTCCGAAAATCTTAAAATAGTAATAATGCCTTCATGTAAAAGTACATATAAATCTCATCTTTCGAATAATCTTTTTTCTCTCCATGTAATATGTATCTTGAACATCTAACAATTTAAAAATTGCTTTTATATTTCATAAAAAGAAAAAATTGTTATTTTTTTCTTGTTACTTTCAATAAAATAATTTTTTGAAAAGTTTAATGATAAATATTTCGTAAAATTACCTGTCAGATTTTCATAAAATATTCATAAAAATTTAGCTTATTCAACCCAGCGACTTTCTTTTTAAAAAAAGTCCAAGACATCATCTTATGTTAGAAATTATTTTTGCAAATACGAAAAAACAGTATTTTTTAGATCTTTATCTCCGAAAGCTTTTTTTTGATTGATTTTAACTGAAATAATGTAGCACCAGACCTTTATTCTTTATATATGATCTTATTCGTCATAGTGTGTTTGAATTTCTAATTACTTTTGCTTGTAATTTTCTATATTTTATGCTTGACACAACTGAAAATTGTGTAGTAGAACACTTTTTATTTTCATTTCGGATTCAGGAGTACAAATTAAATACTATATTGTGAAGTTTAGGAGATTTTTATCAATTTTTTAACGTTTTTTATGTACTACTCCATGTTCGATATGATGGGAAAGAAATCTGGTTCTACATTTCCAGATTCCTTCGGGCAACAATTTTTACATCTACGAGGAATCTATTTATTTTTATACCACAAATATAGTAGTTGTGGAGATAAAACGTCTTCATAAAAAGTGTAAAAACTTAGTTATTTGAGATTCGGTAGATAAATTTAAAACTTTCTTGCTTAAAAATTCGAAAAAGTTCTGGTTATTTATTTAGTAACTCCATTGGACACCCTTTAATGGCTTGATAAATATTGGTAAAAACTAACTTGCTACATACAGAAATCTTTCTTCTTCAACTATTAAGCTTTATGATTTTCAACTGGTAGGTCGATAGATTAACCCACCGGGTTGGTCTAGTGTTAAACTCGTCATCGCAAATCAGCTGATTTCGAAGTCGAGAGTTCTAAGGTTCAAATCCTAGTAAAGGTAGTTTACTTTTATACGTATTTGAATACTAGATCGTGGATACCGATGATCTTTGGTGGTTGGGTTTCAATTAACCACACATCTCAGGAACGGTTGACCTGAGACTGTACAAGAAACTTTATTTACTTTATTTACATTCATACTTTTATTCATTACTTTTATTTACTTTATTTACATTCATACAAATCATCCTCACTCATCCTCTGAAGTAATACCTTACGGTGATTTCGGAGGCTAAGCAGAAATAGAAAAGTCGATAGAATTGAATCAATTGGTTGATTTTAATAATACTTACCTGATTATACTTCTTTCTATGAAACCATATCTCTTGGTTTCTCATGAGAACTCCTGTGATCTTTAGATGTTTCAACCAGTCAAATTAAGGCTTTAGAAATAGAAGTTGTAAGATCAGTTTAAGTTAGCGGGTTTATTAAAAAAGAAAATCAGACACATAAATTCCTGAAATGGTTTTAAAAGAAATTAACATTAACAAACTTAAAATGTTTTTAAAGTTTAAGATTTCAATTTAAGAGATTTCCATTCTCACACTCATCCGCATCTAAATTTTATCGTATAATAAAAATCGACTTCTATTTTTCGTGTTTGATTATAAATGAACTTATAAATAATGAGTATAAATAAATTTTATAAATGAAGTTATTTTATAATTTCTTTTTAATATATTTATGAACTTAATTCAATATTGATGGCTTTGATCTCTCTTGTTAAAAAAGTAATTGACAAAAAATTTATCAAATAAAATAAAGTGCGCAAAAGAGACTGATCATGAAGGATAGACATCAATTAAAATAGAAACTTCAAAATTTTTATAAATTTCCTTCTTTCAATTTGAGGAAAAAAATTATTATTACAAGTAGTAAGATAAAAACGTAAAATATTTCCTTTTCGGTAAACTTATAAAATGTTAAGCATATTCTAAGCAAACTTATTATGTTCTACACAATCGTAGAATAAAAAAGCTTAACGTAATAGAATTCGTAACCACAATTCCATTATAATGTTTGCAAGATATTTCATTTATTTGTAACTTGTTCTAAAACTTGTATTTTTCTCTTTTTATATTTCTTTTACTTAAGAAAAATTTATTTCGATTGCACTGCTGTATATTTTTCCTTGTTTAAAAGTTTAACACTGCGGTAAAAAGTTTATAAATAATGTAATTATTTTAATAACATGATAATATCAACTTTTTAAGTATTAATTTTTAAATAGTACGATGAAAATTTATTTACTGTTGTAATAATAAACTGTCATATTTAAACCCATTTAGAATTTCGCATAAATTTTCTTCCCCTTCTAGTTACAATTATATGCATGAAAAGCCTTTGGAAAAACCACTTTCTTATATCCTTTAAATTTTTAATAAATTATTTAACTTAAATCACTTAATTATCTATTTACTTGTGTTTCATAAATAGAAGGGTTTTATTTTTTTCTTTAAAAACAAAAGTTTTAAACAAATACCAGTAACATAAATTACTGGTATATTATTATAGTAAAAATAATAACCCGTATTATACAAATAAGAAAGTTTCTGTTATTCAAAAAGAAAAAAGAAATTGCAGCTGTTGTAATCTTTGAACTTACTATAAAAACATTCGTCTGACAGCAGAAATTTTTTATCGTATTATGCTAAAAAAAAGGTTTGCAAAAACGTTTAATAAAAGTACTCATTTGTTAAACAATTACAATCATAGCTACTAAAAAGTAGTATATGTTTTATATATATCGAGTGGTAAAAACGTATGGAAACAGCTTTATACTTCATATTTGAGAAATATTTGAAGGCAGAAAGAAATGGGGTTCTACATAGTTTAAAAAAAAGTCTGCATTATGGGGGTTTTTAATTTTTTTCCGCCATCTTGGATCTGCCATATTGAATCAAACTTAATTTCTTTAAACATGAAAGTGGACATATGACACACATGATTTTTTCGACATAGTGGGCGTATGGCCCACAATTAAACTTTTAAAATGCTACAAGGAAAACAATGGTGAAACCCGTTTTTCTGTTAATTCCTGTTACCGAGTTATAAGCATTCAAAGTTGCAATGACGGAAATATCATGTTAACAAAACGAGGTAAAGCGCGTTGCATGAACAATTTGATTACATTTTATTTTCATAGTGCATATAATAACGAGGTTTAAACAGTGCTGTAATATTGATAATAATAACAATAACTAATAATTAACAACACAACAAATTAAACTGCTATATCAACTAATATTAATCTCTAAATAAAAATTATCTGCCAGTATTAATGTCAGCTGATAGTTGATGCTTATCGTAAATGAAACAAATCAGCTGGAAATATTTAAAAAAATGTATTACAAATTTATTTGAGTAAATCAGCTTACAACTTACAATAATGCAGTTTGTATTACGTTAAAACAATGCAACTTATTAACTTCTCATTTCACATTTTTACTTCAACATTCTTGTAATGGTAAAATTTGATAGTGCTAGTAAAAATTAAGTTGTAGGCCTAGTGGTTCAAATTTTTTTGGTGAAAGTTAATATGGTGGATCCAAGATGGCGGACAACAATTAAAAACCCACCATAATGCAGAATTTTTAACTATGAAGAATCCCATTTCTTTCTACCTCTAAATACCTCTAGATATGTAATGTAAAAGCTGTTTCCATACTTAAATATCAACCAGTATATATATATATATATATTTGCACAGAAAAATAATTAAATAGATTTGTGAAGAAATATTAATTAAAAAATAAACAGCACAAACCAATCTATGAAAGAAATAATTCTAAAACTATCTATAAAATAGAATTAACAAAAATACAAACAACTGTTGCAGTTTAACCATTCTCAATTGAAAGCCTAATGTTCATTTAAAAATATCTACACAGCTGAAACGACCAATAAGGATTACTCATCTTGACCAGCTCCTTACGTATGATAAGATAAAATAAAAATTTATCTCAACAAAAGAGAAAACATGAGCAATCAATCAGATAAATATTTCCTCTCATAAACTCAACTTAAAAGTATTTAATGTTCTTATGCAAGAAAACTTTTGCAAAAAAATGTTTAATAAATTTTAAAAGGTTATTGTTATTTTCTCCAAGCAGTTTTCCATCAACTGCCGGGTCTGGGTGTATGAGTGTATAGGCAAATGCAATTTCTGCTACCGACTTGCCAGTCCTGAGATAGCTGCAGGTGTAGTGAAATGTAGTGTAAATGTATGGAAAACATGTAGTCTGGAACAAATTCATGTGTGGTTAATTGAAACCCAACCGCCAAAGACTATTATTGGTCCATATTCTTTTTCAAATATGAGGTACTGAAAAAGATTTCCACTTAGTAATTCTTGTTTATTAAGTACTGTTTTTAAAAACTGTATTTTCTAACAGATTAATTTTGTAACCAAGTTTTAGGCAATGTCGGAGTAAAGCCGATTTCTCTAGTCTTCCATTTTTATAATGGGACAAATATTTTTTTATTTTAGTTATAATCTTTCTTTTAATTTTCCTAAAGTATCCTAAATTTTTGCAATTGCTATCTTTAGTTCTGTGATATAACGCTAACGTTTTTGTATAGAAGTATCAAATTTCAAGTTTGAATCCACCTTACACTAATTAAAATGTAATTTATAACATGAGTCATCCAGAGACTTATTTAAATGAGGACATAGGTATGTATTCATAAAATCAGTTCGATTTATATTTTTGAAAAGGTTCTTAATCTTAGGGGGTGTACTGGTCAGAACATTAGGCAGCTTTAATATTAGTCATAGTGGATGGTGGGGGGGGATGAAAAATATAAACTTTTTTTATTTTTTTAAAATAATAACCATATTTTAATCGTTTTCTTTTAAGAAGTTAACATTATAATTTAAACCGTTAAATTGATTTATTATTTCGTAAATGATTCTTGAAAGGTTTGGATCCAATCAGAAATACTTCTGTTAAAAGATGAGTTAACTGCTTCAAAGTTACTGCTTCAAGTTTTAAGCTGTAGTAAAAATTACATAAATGTATTTTGGTATGTAAATTTTGACAATTTCGGAAGGCGTAAAAGACAACCAGAAATACAGTATTATATTTTTACTGCATATTTGAAATTTCAAAGTATCTAACGGGGAATATTAAGTATACAATTTTTTTTTTTTTGCTTGATATAATATTGCCACATATCCGTGGGATATAGAAATGGAAATTTGTAGTGTATGAAAAATGCGATGCCTAACCGGGATTCGAACCCAGGATCTCCGGATGAAAGGCTGAGACGCTACCACTCCGCCACGGAGCTCGAGATGATATAAAATAAATATTAATATTATTGTAAAATGATAACATTATAATACAATTAATATAATAAATGTAATAAATTTTGTGATCCCAAACTACAAACTCTTGTTAAAATGTAGGCAAAGCAAATGATTAATCCAAAAATTAATTAAAATGTGTAAGTGTAATTGAAATGTAATAAATTAGTTTAAATAATTCCTAGTGAAATTACATAAAAAATAGTTCTATTAGTTATCCAGTGATGGTCAAATAACTTTTATTTCAAGTTTAATTTTATAAGTTAACTGTTTTTTTAATACATGCATTAAAAATGGAAAATAATTAGTTTTTTTTCAATAGTTTTTCACTGGTACACAATCTTCTACTTTTTTAATTATTATTATAGATATATAATTGTTTTGGACTAAATATTACACCCTTATTTGTACTTCACAACATATGTTTTTCTGTCTATACATGTATCAGTGCAAGATACTGATTTTAATTATCAGTTTGAATATGTATTTCTATTTTTGTTCTTTTATTATCTTACGATGTAATAGTTTTATCAAAAATTTATCTTTCTTCTTTTTTATAATACCTTTAACATATTTTAATGATATTTTTAATTGTTTGATTTGAAAATTGATTTATCTGATTATATATATACTAGCTCTACCCGCCACGCTTCGCTGTGGCACATTGTGGTTGCATGGATGAGAAATGAGAAACAAAACAAAGCATACGTTTCATAAAAGTTTAATTTTGCAATACTTGTGGATATACAATATTTTTTGTTTTTCCACTGTCTGCGTAGATATAAAGGCTATCTGGTTTGCCGACTCGGGAACACGCAACATACAGTTGCCCACGTGAGAAGCAATCCGCATCTAAATCTAAACCACACAATTCTAAAGATTGACCTTGAGCTTTATTGATTGTGATTGCAAATGCCAATCGAATTGGGAATTACAATCTTTTAAATTAAAATGGTGTATCGGTCGGGATTATGGGTATTCGAGGAATGAGGACATATTCACCTTTGAAAGGCCCCGTTAAAATCGTTGCTTTCACTACGTTATTCATCAATTTCTTAACTGCAAGCCGCATGCAGTTGCAGAGTTTTGGCTGATTAATATTCCGCAACAGGATAATTGTCATTTTTTGATCGAACCGTTGCTAGAATCAATCTAATGAGGAAGGTTTTCCCAGTTCCTCCTGCGCATCCAAGAAGAAGGTCTCCCTAACTCTGTCATTTATCATTTGCATTATGCGATCATAAATGCCTTTCTGTTCACGTGTTAATTTGGGAATGTTTGATTGGGCATATGACTGAAGATCACCAATGTTGTAACTCTGTTCACGGCGTAAATCCACATCAAATGAAGCAATCGCAGCTCGGGTGGGTGCTGGCATTCCCAATTGACTAAGAACTTTATTTGCAATAGCTAAGCACTTGTCTTCAATATTTATCAATGCTTCGTTGTAAATTCCATGGTCATATTGGTATTATCTAGGCGTACTCTATGCAAAATATCGTCAGCCATATGCGATCGATATCTTTCCCATAACTCTGTGGGAGATGAAGGGAAGCAAGCGGTCAATATAATTGCGAATAATGCGCGAATTTGGTTTGGATGTGCAGTGTTGCACGCGTCATTAATATATATATCCCACTGTTAGTCGTTTTCTAATAAATTCAGAGCTTGGTGAAAGGCGCATCTCAATCACGACACGATCACACAAAAGTACCTCGATTAAAGTGAATATTTAATTCAGATTATATAATAATCTGAATCAGATGCAAGTGGATACAATTTTTTTTTTTTTGTTAATAAACAATGTAATTGGGAACAGGTATTGTTTCACATGTGACTGCGGTTGTTAGCTAGTATGGCGAGTGTTCCCCTCGCTTCCGCCAGATGGCGCGGTCACTGGTACACAGCTGATCGTTAAAAAAACTGTTTTCTTGCGGTCGCAGGTAAGTGACTGATGCGAAAAATAGATAAAAACAATCTTTGATGCGGATTATATATCGTGCTAAAATTTAAGCTCAATCGGTGCAGAACATTTTGAGTTTTTGAAGCACACACAAACGAACTTAACATTTTTATATATAAAGATTTGTGGGCTGCGAAAAAAAGCCCTTAAGTTTTGCGAAAAAACACATCATTTTAAATGCTTACAAAAGCAGAGTAATGCTTACAAATTACAGAATAATCAAACGGCGTTGATTTCAGATGTTAATAAACTGCTAACGTAAATAGAAGTTGTGCTGCTTCAGTGTACAACGTGATTCTCGAGTATTACTGCTAATGAATCTACTAATGAATTACGGTCTCCAAAGAAAACAAAACCCCGCAGGTCAATTGAGAAAAAGGTGAGATTTTGATAAAAACGCGATTCGTAAAAAAATTACACGAATTTAAATTATTTAGAAATAGTTTAGCGGTGTATTACGTCCTTTGGAAAAGAATTCGGTTATTATCTTCGACAACGCTTCTTATCATTAAACGAAAAGAATTCCAGCCGTGTTATAGAAAAACAATGATATCAATATGTGGCTTAGTTCAAAAGGAATAATTTTTGAAGAGGTTTAAGTTAATGTCCAATCATTGCAAAGGGTTTCGCGTATTAAAAGTAATTATAGTCCGTATAAAATTGGTTTGACACACAACGCCATATTGGTAAGTCGTGTTTTTATTCGGCTCCTAACGAATATGTTTGCCGGTCTCCGTGGCGCGAGTGGTAACGTCTCGGACTTTAATCCGGTGGTTCCGAGTTGGAATCCCAGTCAGGCATGGCATTTTCATACGCTATAAATCATTCATATCATCATTTGAAGCAATGCATAACGGTGGTTTCGGAGGTTAGAAAAACAAACAAAAAACGAATACTTAGTTGTGTGGTTTCAGTGTTACTATTTGTGAATTTTGTTCTTTGCTTTTACATAGCAAAGAACGCTAAATGACCAAAAACGATTGTTTGGTAATATACATGTAAAAAAATAACCTAACAAAGGATTTTTTGGTCATTATGTAGGGATATTATTTTCTGTGTATTTGGTTATTTCGACTTTTTTTGTTTGCATAGTCTTAAGTCTATCTGGGCTATAAGAAAGTTAGGTGTTTAATTGATTTACTGTAAGTCACCCTTATTGGTGGCTTTTCTTTTTGTTTGGTGTGTTTTTTAATAAAATACAGATGTTTTAGCTGTTAAATATAATTCAAAGAAATTTGTTACTTAATCAGTTGTGATTTTGTTTACATTGGCAACGGCCATACGGGCTCTTTGTGATTCGTCGTTGTGTTTGACAGCGGCCTTCTTGCATTGATCTGATTGGTTTTCCTTTGTTTACATTTCCAAATTAAAAATGTACAAATTAAAAATAGATAGATAGATTTATTAAAAATAGATGAAAACAATCTTTGATGTGGGTTACATATCGTGCTAAAATTTGAGCTCAATCGGTGCAGAACATTTTGAGTTTTTGAAGCCGTACACAAACGAACTTAACATTTTTATATATATAGATATATGTGCTTATAAACCAACTTGTCCTGACTGACTGACTGATACATCAATGCCCAACAAAAACTACTGAAGATAAATTGATGTAAATTTTTATACTTATTCTTCTTAGGTGCAAGTTCTCACTAGTAAATATGTGATTATCTAAATACTAATATCTAGATTTATGAAATTCCGAGTTTAAAAAGTTAAAATGAATTTAAAAGTTTTTTTTGAAACCCGGCTATTTTTTTAATTTCTTGATAACAGATGAAAATATCAACTTGATTGTTGATGTGTATAATTTTCGTGTGAATAACTAAAAACTCATTTCTAGATTTCTGATATTCTGAGTTTAAAAAGTTAAAACGGATTTCGAATTTTCTTTAAAACCCGGTTTTTTTTTTTAATAAATCAAACAATTTTTTTTTATAAATTGTATTTAACAAATCACGATATTAACTTGATTTTTTTGTGTGTGTAATTGCCATGTAAATATCTAAAACCATTTTCTAGATTTTTCAAATTTTTCTTTGAACGGAGTGAAGAAAGGTAAAATAAATTTGAGCAATACTTCAAATTTTTCTAATTTCCGATTATACTAAATGAGATATCCACTAGATTAGGGCTTAGTAATACTCTTCAGATAAATATCTAAAACCTTTTCCGGGTTGTTTTAATTTCGATTTTTTTAAGGGATGCGATTGTGTACGGCGCAGCTGCTCAACCAACACAGCTACTGTTACAGTATGTGCGACTCCAGTTATTTGACTAAAAAATATAAAATAAAAGTTACTGAATAATTTTAAAAAAAAGAGAAATGAAGTACGGTCATTTCCTAGTGGTGTTTGTCGTGTAACACTAAGAACCGGGAAAAATACATTTTTATACGTACCAAGTACGGGTAATCAGTTGTAACTAATATATTTAAGATGGAGGCCTACTGTTTTGTAACCCGCATTCTTAGATCACTCAAAAGTACTGACCAAACTAATGCTCTAAAGAAATTACAATAGCTACACTGATAGTTTTTATAAACTGAACAAGCTTTAATTTTTATTTATCATATTATTGCCACAAGCATGAGTTGAACACAGAGGGTCCAGGGTGCACAGTCCCCTGCCTAGATGAGAATGGCGAGTGACCAGACCTCCTAAACCTCTTCTGACCGCTACGGGAAACGCAAATAACCATATAGAACGGCGAAGTCGTGACGGGTCTGCTAGTGCATATATATATATATATATATATATATATATATATATATATATATATATATATATATATTAACAACAGAAAATCTTCGACCGAGAACATAAGTAATCCAAAAGACCTTAAGAGATCTGATGAAACTAGTCGGCGATAAACAAGAAAATTGTGTAAGTAAGGTGTTAATTACTTTATATCTTATAAATGTGCGAAAACCGGAGTGTAGCACAAGCAATTAATATGTCTTTAGTTTAGGCCTATATATTTAGTTTTAATTATTTTTTATAAGAATAATTAAATTCATTAATTTACCCATTAATAATACAAAAACTTGTATTTTTGTATTTATATGCATTGTAAAGTAGTATTTTATTTACCTAACAAAAAAATTGTTGTTGGCCGAATTTTTCAGTCGTTACAACGTTTTTAGTAAATTGGACTGTATTTTGGTATTTGTAATTTAATCGTCGTTAAATTAATTTTATCTTTTTATTTGAATTACTATTTTCTATGTAATATATAAATTATTAATATTATTTATTTTATTTTATACATTTTTACAGTAATAAATTGTATATATAAGATATTTTTACCTTTTTTAGTCTTTCAATATCCTTGTCGAACCGCGAACACGCGACAATACTAAGTACAAGTGTATAAAAATAATAAATTTTACTAATGAAAATTACCATTTAAAGTGATCACTATGCAAAACACTTACGGTTGACAAAATAAAAAATTTATAAAAAATTATCGAATGGTAAAAGTAATACACCTAATAAAAAAGTATTATAATAATTAAAATACGAGTTTGCGTGTGTGTATGTGTGTGTGTGTGTGTGTGTGTGTGTGTGTGTGTGTGTGTATATGTGTGCTTAAATATGAACACAAATATGAAAAATATATCAGATAAGAATTAGGCCCTGTAAAGGATAGAAATTACTTAAAAGTTAAATTACTTAAAAGTAACAATTAAAAATATATCAAATTATAGAAAAAATAACCGACGTAATAAAAAAGCGAAGATTTGATATTCTTTGATCTCTTCGTCAGATTAAAAAAGCTAACTAAGCAAATCTTTGATTCTTCTATAATAGAAAAACAGAAAAACTGGATTAAAGAGGTCAAAAAAGAAATGAAATTTAAAAATATAATTAAAAAAATATTTAAACAAGAGACGTCTTTAAAACCAAAATTACGATGTTTGAGGGTTTCCAAGAATAAAAGACTAGGAAAGAAAATCTGAAAATGAATTACTCGGAAGAACGCAAAGAACAATATGCTTAGAGAACAGGTATTGGGAAGAGAGAAAACAGCACAACGAAAGAAGTGAAGAAGGTTGGAACGTGGCACTAAAACAGCCAAAAATCGAGAAGGAAAAATATAAAATAGCAAATAAAATTAATCGTCCATTCAAAAGAACCTCCCATCTGTTTGTGAAAAACCAATATCTTATTTTTTTTAAATTATTTACCGAGTTGATTAATTTTTACGATAATATAAATACATGAATTTAAAAGTAAAAAAATAACAAGTATATACCAAAATTAATTTGATTTTAGTCTTCCTTACAGCTACTATTATTTTTTTATTGATTTATTATTTTCATATATTCGCTTTACTATTATTTTTATATATTAATATGAACTTTAATCATTATATTCTATTATTATTTTTTTTAGTGCCAAATTAATCAAGCTTTTCCAACGGTTTACTTTGATTCTTCTTGGTCAATGTTGGGAAAATCCCTTTTATGATCGCAAATAATATCTATTCTTGACGTGATTTATATGATGCATTGATCCGAATAAAATTGTCCCTTATTTATTTATAACTGGACCGGGAGTTACTTCGCAGAATGAAAAGGAAAGCATCAACGCTCTACTTAAACCTCATCTAGAAGTTTCAACATGTATTAAAAGAATGGTATTTTATATATATAACAAAATTTAATCATCCTATTATTTATAAAGATAGAACTCATAGGTTTATTAAGAATCATCAGTTAGTTACCTGCATAACAATCTAAAAAGAAGGGTGTATAAATGAGAAATAATTGTAGAATGTAAATTTAAATAGTATGTAGCTATGTTGTGTAAAATTATTTTAGTATGAATTTCCTTCTACTAAAGATTTTTAAGAGTGGTAAGCTATTACATGAATTACCTTTTTTTATAATAATTTACAAGTATTGTAATGATAACTGTTTTTTTTTTTTTTTTATTAAAATATAATAATTATTTTTAAAAAAATCAAATGTATTTCTTATATTTCTTAAAGAAAAACACAGCTAATTGTTGCTCCTTGTATTTAACTTAAATAAGGGAGTTCCGTTATAAACTTTATGTTCATAATTTTACGACTACAGTTATATATTTTACATAAGGTTTGTTGATATTTACATTCATCATGCGATACAGATGTACGTGTAACCTGCCGTTCTATATTTAGAATGGTTACATGTCTACCTTTTACACACCTAATAATATAGGCTTTAGTAGCGGTTAAATAGTCAGCCGTATCTGCATCCTTGAATTTCGTAATTTTTCTTTTAACATTAACCGATAAAAAAAACATGAGTATATTTACTATATAGAATGACCTACTAAATGTAGCAGTTATACTATCATTTTAATAAACTTTAAGTATATTCTAGAAAATAAACTACGAAAAATAACGTTAAGTAAAAATATATCTTCCTGGGCCATTTACTAAATACACTGCTAATTTAAAATGTTACACTTAGCACTCTAAATTTTATCACCGTAAAACTTTCAGTCAATTTTTCAGAAACCATTCGAGAAAAAAGAGACTAGTTTAAGATTTATTTGCTTTTTTCTTAACCAGCAGTTTTTAAATTTAAAATTTTGTATTTTCTATTAAATTATGACTGAAGAGAATAACGTGATAAAGTGGCAAGTTTATTTATGTCCTAATAATTCTAAAATAGCGAATAGAACAAACACGTACTTAATTTTATAAAAAAAAACAACATACTTTAAAATATTAACTGATCGATTGGCTCTTTCAATGAATTTTTTCCGTTTTAAACGCTAAAATTTTAAATTTATGGTTTGATGTACATTGTAGACTTTGTAAAGAATAAATTTAGATTAGAATTTAAAAAAAATAATTTTTATAATTAAAATAAATACCGTTTTTACTAGCTTAATTTACGCATCTTAATTTTTTTTTTAAATATCCAGTCAATTAAGTAATATTTTCTCACTGTTTATCGCATTTTAGCATCATTATAAACCTATGTAAAATCGTTTCCTCGCATAAATCACGCGCATACTTTCAGATAAAAAATGTTGCTCAAAAAACTGCGTGAATTACGCAAGTAAGTACGGTAGTAAAAATTGGTAACTCAATATTATAGGTAACTGATTTTTATAACAAGTTGTATTACCCGCTCTGTTCTTCTGAGTACCAAAATTTTATTTATTATCCGAAAGGGAACTAGAGGTCAAAATTCAAAAACCTTTTTTATAAAAATATTATTCTTGTAACAACTGAAACTTTTAATTCTTTACAACTGAAATCTTTAACTAAAATTTATTCATAACGAGTAAAATCCTTAAAAACTGTTTCTGCAAAACAAAGAAAAAATTCTGTATAAAATTTTCTGTAGAAAAAAAATTCTGATATACACAGATCTTTCCTCTTAGATTTTTGCCAGGATTTTTCTAAAAGTGCATTCTAAGGATGTAAATAAAAAAGGTTTTACCTAAAGATATTTTTTTTTTTCATACAACCTGATCAATAAATGCAAAATATCGATTCTTGGTTTACAGGGAATGGAGAATAATAACAATGTTATTATTATTAATAAGAGGAAATAACTTCCTTTTGTTATGCTTTCAGAGATTGTTTAGCATTCACTATTGTTAACTGCTACATTAATTCCTAAAAAAATTCATTCTTGTGGTCTCATTAAAATTGCTTATCTAATTTGAAAATAATTCTGTATTAACAGTAGAACAAGATATAAAATTCAGTTTAGTAGAAACATAGAAATAAATAAAATCACTGAAATTAAAAAAAAAAATTCTTTTGTTCTAATATTGTATAGAACGCAAAGGTTACATGAAAAAATCTAGCAATTATTTACAACTTCATGTTTATTTAGATATCTGATATTGATTCCTTATGTATAATGATATGGTACCTAGATTCCGCTCGCTATGAAAAAAATACGTCAGTTTCATGCCGTCGAAAATTATGAACAATAAAATTTTATAAAAAAATGGTGCTAAAAAAATAGTTTACACAAATTTAATAATGAAAAACAAAAAAAAATTGAAAATAATATTTTTAGAGTAAATAATTATTTATCAGATATATGTATGCTCCGGGGCTCCTCGGAGCCTCCCGGAGCCAATGGACCTACCCCATGACTGCAGAGCTCGCTTCGCTCGCCATTCTAATTTTTCCGGGGGAATCGGCGCCCTGGACACTCGCAGAGCTTGCTTCCGTCGCCATTCCCATCTACCCAGAGGGCTCTACCGCCTGGACCCCCGCACTGTACGTTATCCTCATGGTGAGAATAATACTGATGAATAATAATTATCGTATTCAGGCTTTACAGAAACCTGAAAAAAATCTAGATCACAAAAGACAGAATAATAGTAATTATGGTAATCAAAGTACATACACCTTTGACGAGAAAAATTCATAACTTATTTCTTTAGTAAAAAAATTAATCTATTTTTCCTTAATGAATATCTTTAATTCACAACTTTATCCTCCTTCGGGGGGAAAGAAATAATGAATATTTTTAACATCTTAACCTTCAAGGGAGGGTCTCGGTCGATGGCTTAAAAGCTTCCCAGGCATAACACGAATGTATACTGCAAATTTGAAAGCAATCGATCGGTTAGTTCTCGCGTAAGCGATAACAAACAGAAATATTTTATACATATATTTTATATATATATATATATATTTATATATAGACAAATTTTGTATATTTTTTTATATACATATTTATTTTACCGTGATCAGCGGTCTTCGAGTGTGACAAAGTAAATTTCCACAAGGTGGGTGACTTTCCCTACGGGGTTGGGATGTTAGATCGAGAGTATACCTGATGAGTTCAAAAGTTACCCTTCAACCTACTAACCAATACTCCGTTTGAATTTTGAAAATCGTACGATTGTTTGCAGAGATATTATAAGAGCACCCCATTGCACCTCCCAAAACAGCGCCCCAGGGGCAACCCGTTTGTTACCAGTTGACGGTGATGATTGGTCTAGTCTCCCACGAAGTGATCGCATTCCTCATCGCTCTAGCCTTACACGCAGTCCCCACGGGAAGCCCACTGTTTTAAACAGAATTTTTTTAAATTTATTTGATACTATTTTATTTAACGTAAATTTAATCTATTATTTTTGTAATATTATTCATTCGATTGATTCGAACCATTCAGTTCAATCCCGGCTCACACAGCGCCCAGACTCATAGTTCATTAATTCAATTCATTAAATTTTGTGCTTCAACCAACATATCTCCACTACTACATTATATACATTTTTTTTTCAAGATTTTTCGAGATGAAATCAGCGCGATTATCGAGCTGATTTTTTTTTAAGTAAGATTTTTCCAAAATCCTTCTCAGTTATGCCAAGAAACACGGGTAAAAATTTGGTTGCAACTGATCGAATAGTTTTTTGTTTATTCCGAACAAACAAAACCCCTCTTCTTCTTTATATAACAGTATAGATAAATATATATGTATATAAATCTAATGGTTTCTGTAAGTCTTTCTGTCACGCAAAAATCAGTGAACCGATTAAGCTGAAATTTTAAATGAATATTATTTTTATACCTGAAAAGAGCATAGGACCATTGCCGTTACAAAATGTTTCATCGTTTCAAAACGGTGGCCGTTTTAATGATTTGCGGTAACAACCGCAAGCCGTTGATCATTTTTATGGCCAACCCGTTGATCAAGTTAGGATTCGGAGACCAAAATACATTTTTACCCGTACCAAGGACGAGTAATCAGCTATAACTGTTTTAAGATGGGCCAGATTATTCTGAATACGCATACCTCAAATTTGAATCCTGTGTTAACCAAACTGTTGCTCTGAAGAAATTACAATATGCTGATAAATTTGTAAGTTGAGCAGGGTTTAATTGTTATTTTTATTCTTACAAGCACGAGGATAATATACGTAGCGGAGGCCCTCTGGCTTGACGGAAATCGCTCACATCTCTCGCCTTGAATGTCTAGTCTGTTACAAAACGTCTTGTAACATAAACTCAAAACAGCATTACACGAAGAATTACGCTGTAAAATACGACACGTTCTCTTTAAAATTTATTGCTCAATATATAAAGGAATTATTAGTTAAAATTCTACACCAAAGACCAAATTAGTAGACAATCATTTAGGTCGGTTCAGCGGTTCTTGATTTTTTTTTAAGTTAGTTGGTACACATTTATGTAAGTACACACGAGAATTCTGAGTACATATAAAAAGGTAAGTAAATATTCGAATTTGGAGTTTTATATGAGTTAAATGTTTAAGATGGTGTAGCCGATGAAAGAGTATTACAGTAATGCATTTTATTGCTTTATTTTTGAGAAGGTTCTTTATTATTATATGTATTTTATCATTCTTATATATATTTACACCTACTTTTTCACCGATCAACGACAAGCGTAGTGAAAATTGTTTCTGTAGTGTAAAAACACAGATGATTGGATCTTTTGGTGGGGGGGGGGGGGGTAGTTTGTGAACGTGATTATTATAAGAAGGTTTGAGAGGGAGATTGGGTTTAAATTAGGTGTATGTTGTGAGTGATATGATCTTCAGGTTGAGCATAACACGCCAACTGTTTATTGCCCTCTGACCTATTTGCCGATCTCAACCACCACATTTACGGGGCCACTCTGTCTTAATATAGTACCGTTAATCTAGTCATCTAACTACTTCTGTAACTTTATCACACGTGCCCTCTTCCTTTAATTTTTGTAGTTCAAAAGGTTTATCTTTTATAAAACAAATGGCTTCGTGCAGTCATTGAAGTTATCAACGGAAAAAATTGAACATATTTTCTATTAATATATATATTATTTATATATATACCCACATAATGATCTTCATGAGCGCTTTCAAAAAGTGGGTAATGGGCCAACAGAGATTAATATAACCGCAGAATAAAATAATTCATAACTGTACAAAATTATCTTACCAGGAACAGTGAGGTACAATTTAAATATTGTTTTGAAAATCAAAATAATATCATAATACCATATATTATACCAAAATATTGATAGAGTACAATTAAGTGTACGCTACTAACAAAGTACGTAAGCGTAGAATACACTACAGATTGTGTACAGTTCAGTACCGTGTTTAAGACAAGGTTTTATGAAAAATAAAACTCAATTTCTCCTACTCAAGTGTTCGTAATATTTTCAAAAAATATTTTTTTCTTAACGCATGGTAGTTTATAATTTCCGTAAGTCTTCTATTTTACCTTCTTATTTATTATACTGAAATTAAATTTCTGAGCAAGTACGGGATAGTATTATTATTTTGTAGAAACACATTAAGTGTGAAAATCAAAATAAGTATTCGTTTTATTAAAAAAAAGACCTTTTAAAATAACACCCCTTTGAATTTAAATGCTATTATTTTGCAAAATACAAGCGATACAAAACAATTTTCTTACAAAACATGTTTGTCTTTTGGTTCATTTAGCAAACACAATAAATTCATAGTTTAGTGAATGTGCTACTTTCATGCAGGTTGCATGAACAAGTAAGAAATAAGGTGACAGTGTTTTAACATTGTTTGTTATATGATTAATGATAGCTATTCAGTATATTGTTATAAACAATATCAACTTATAGAGCACCACAACTGCATATATATATATATATATATATATATATATCAAGAAGTATAAGCATTATGTGAGATGTTTTTTAGTATATACGCGTTCTGTTAGTTCGCACGAGATTCGAGACGCAATTTGCAATTAATAGCCAACATGGCCTTCACTTCTTTCCCTCAGTTGTATCATAAATAAATGTTTTATTCTGTTGGTAAGTATGTAAGAACGGAAGATCAACAATTGATTTATAAAAATTTATTAAAAGAAAACTTAGCGAAAACGGAGAAATGCTTTTAAAAAGACATCAGGTGCCATAATAAACATAAAAGGTTGATTACAGCATACTTCTGCGGTCCTGTACTGTTAGAATAACTAAAACACTGTTTTGGTGACTGATGAATTTTACTAGAAATATTTTACTTGGCGCGAGTGGTAGTGTCTCGGCCTTTCATCCGGAGGTCCCGGGTTCGAATTCCGGTCAGGCATTGCATTTTTCATACGCTCCAAAATTATTTCCATATCCCATAAACTTCAAACTTATGTGGTGATATAAAAAGAAGAAAAGAAAAAATCGTTCGTATCAAGAAGTACAGATCGTTCGAACGAATAATCATTCGAGAAGTAAAAATCGTTTGTGCGCTTCATTCAAAATAAAAATATTAGCACATACAGCAAACAAACAAGCCAACGCACCATGCTTTTTTATTGGAGAGATTTAATGCAAATTAATTACAATTTTATTTATTTTAGTAATAGTTAATTAAAAATATATTTACCTGTTTAATAAATTTTATCATAAATGATTTATTTATAAAGTGATATATTATGATATTTTAATAACATAGTTTTGTTATTTAGGTATTAAAATTACAAATTATAGAAGTAGGGAAGGCATAAGCAATAAAATATGGCAAGCTTTCGTGCAGTTACGTCTGCTCATTTCAAATATAGATCTAAAAATTAAAAAGGAAAATTTTTTAAATATTTATATAGACAGTAGTGAAACTTGAAAACGAAATAAAATGTTTCTACGGCACTGAAACAGAGTATTGCCGTTTTTCTGAAATTTTTTGGAGCAGGAAAATGTTGAAAAACCGATGGGTTGATAATACATGAAATAAAGTTAATTCTTCGGATCAGTAACACTATATCCCAACATTATCTAAAAAAAACCACATTCTTAACCATAACTTCAATACTAGGGAACCAATTTTTATTTTATTTGTACCAAATTACTTGTCATTCACAGGACCTTCCAATGAGATCTCATAAGCTATTTCATCTCATTAAAAAAAATGGTTTTTCACACCTACCGAACGAAGGGGTGGACGAATTTTAATTTTCTTTTCACCAAAATTCATTTTTTTTTTCGGGCGGTCAATTAATGTTATTAATTGTTACCATTGCCGTTTAAGATATTTGAGTAGAGATAGGTGTAGCGGAGAGGGTGGGTTCCACTCCTTTGAAAATAATTTTAAAAAGGTTCCCCGAGAATGGTATACATTCCTGCACATAGAAATACGATGGAACTGATAGCTGTTGAATAATAATTGTAGTAACTTCTCAAATGATCACCCAGTATTTATAAATATATAACATAACATACACATAGCGTTACTTACTCGCACTTACGTATAACATTCCCGATCACCTGGCAGGTAAAAAGTTTCACCAAAATGGCCTGTCCTTTAAAAAGTATTTTTTTCTGGGAATAAATATTATTCTGTCTAAACCTTAGCATGCCTTGGCAAAATGTTAAATCCGACTAAATAATCTGGCTTTTTTTATTTCATTAAATACTCATTAAAATCTCAAAATCCCTCAAGGATTTTTTTGCAAATAAAATTTTGCAAAGTTAAAAATTCAAGGGATGGCCAGGACCCACTGCCGTTCAGCCAGGTCTTCGATTTTGTATTCAGACATTACAAAAGAAGTGTTACACAGATTTTCACCGTGCCTCAAATACCTACCCTAAAATGTTTAACAACTCTCCTACTATACACACATTCATGCATGACATAGATATATACATACGTATGTTTTTTGTCTAGATGAATTAGTTGGACATAAAAACGTAAGATTTGGAAAAACCCGGTATCCCATTTTTGAAATGATCACGATATTTTCTCCTTTAATGTAGCTGTTATTCTAGCTATATTCACCGTGAAAGTAAATATAGTGGATATACGAATAATGCATAACAACATTTCTACTTTGGAGAGAAGTTAAGCTAATAGTCAGTTATTTTTTTACTTTTCTTTTATTTTTGGGCGAAAAACATTTATATGTCATCATCGCCCGGAAAACAAAATATGAAATACAAATACAAAATCAAATAGAACGAAAATCAAAACAAAATAAAAACTTAAAGTAGAAATTTATAAACAAAATTAAAACGAACTAAAATATTAAAAACAAAGACAAAATCAAAAACTTAAACTAATATGTTAGACACAGAAACATACAGCTACTGTAAAAAAATCTAAAAACACTATTAAAAAGTATGTAAAATATTAGCACTCAAAAACAAAAACACCCGGTCCAAAAGTTCTTTATTTTTGTCCAGGATTCGACGAAAATTCCTGGACAATTTAAATTTACGACGTAAGGTCGCATAACGTATGCATTCTACAAGAATGTGGCGCACAGTCAAGCGGCAGTTGCATCGTATGCATACTGGTGCGTTTACTGCTGACCAGATACCCGTGAGTAGCCTTCGTATGTCCTATCCGCGATCGGCAGAGGACCACTTCCTCACGATGAATTTTCCTATATGAGGAGTCCCATGGCAACACAGAACCTTTAATTTGCC
Organism: Lycorma delicatula; assembly: GCF_047948215.1. Classification (NCBI taxonomy): domain Eukaryota; kingdom Metazoa; phylum Arthropoda; class Insecta; order Hemiptera; family Fulgoridae; genus Lycorma; species Lycorma delicatula. The sequence continues at coordinate 79,795,184 of NC_134459.1, read as the reverse complement.
GGAGTTCATTATTTACTGTAGCCGTCCATCTTGCAACTTTGCGTGAAGAGTGAGTTTCACATAGTTAATAAAGTTAGTTGCAGTATCACGGGTAGTGAAGGATGGTTGACTACATGCGTCTTGAGCAACGGAATCTGCACGTTCATTACCCGGATTCCGACGTGGCTACGGATCCAGCAGAAACTCACTTGCGTGTTGCGATGGTTCAACTCGGCGATTGATTTGTAGGTTTCGGTGACGACAGGATGTCTAGAATAAAAATTTTCTAAGACTTGCAGAGCATTACACGAATCGCTACAAATAAGTACTCAAAGCCTTATTTATAGCCTATAATTCAGCAGTAAAGACACTCGTAATACCAGGTAAGACCAAACATATAGCTTCGGCCATTAACAATAAATGCACATCCAACGGTATCGTTCTGTTTCGATCCATCTGTATATAATACTGAGTCTGCGTTTGTCTTGTAGAGAATATGGTAAAACAAATATGGTAAAACATTTGCCAAAAGAAAATAGGTAATGTTGATTACGTTTTGTATCAAGTAATTATGAATTGCACGATGAAACGCTAAAGATTTATTTCAAAATAGCCAAGGGATATTTATTTATTAGGATATTCATTTACTTATGTAATACCAGGTTACAGAGCAATTGCACAGTGACATGATATCAACAATACTCCGCAGAGATGACAAAGCATCTGTTTTTAGTCTGGCGTGTAACTGGAAATGAACCGCACATAAATATGGAGTCTTGAACAGACTGAGACTTGACCACTCCTGAGATGTGTGGTTAACTAAAACCCAACCACCAAAGAACACCAGTATCCACAGCATAGCATTCAAATCCATATGAAAGCAACTGCCTTGATGAGTTTAACCACTAGACTAATCCTAGGGGTTATATATATCTTTCATAACTATACCATAACATCTTTCATCATAACTGTATCAAGATAAACTGATCATGTTACTTTTTTGAAATATACTTCTCAGTGATGAATGTTTTTAGGATACCCAGATACACAATGTCTGCACATTCACTCCTAGTAGAAAAGCTCACAGGTGATCATATTTAATATTAAAAATCCTCTCTTGCTACCAAACAAAATTCGAGGCATGAGTGTCATCAGATTTTAGTATTAAGTATATCTTTACAGCTACTGCTTTCCACTGGGACAATAGAAGATAATTTCAAAGAATATTTTTGCAGCCTTATAAAAAGATTGATTATTAACAGGTGCTGTCTTTCAAGCCAAGTCAAAGACTGGTTTATAACTGTTTAATCAAAGAGGCCAAGTTTTACAAAAAACAATCAACTTTTACCTAACGGCTTTTTCAGCTATCTTAACACCCTGACAGACAAATAAATCTGTTGGATTTAATTATTATTGTTTAATTATTATCTGTTGAATTCTATTTCTTATGGTTATATAAGAATACAATCTCTTTTATGGTCTTTCATCTAACCACCCGACAATAATATTAAATTCTAATTTAATAAAAACCTTTGAATTTGATTTTTTAATAAACTAGCAAACTGAGATTATGTTATATTTTTCTTAAAATAAACGACTCTCCGTAAAATATATCTAATAAAAAGAAAAGAACATGGAGGTTTAGCTAAAGAGAGCATTTAAGAAAGTATTTAGAACACAACATCAGAACTTAAAGCGAAAAAGAAATTGTTAATGATCATCCCATATCAAACAGATTACTGTAAAACGTATTATCAAGATCACACATCTATTATAAAGGAAACAAATGTGATTCAAAATACTACTTTCCAAGTTAAGGAGAAAATGTAGAAGAATTACAATAAGGAACGACATGACATCATATCAACAAGACATCATTTTTCCCAATTTTGTAAGAAAAGTTTTTTGTGATCTATTAGCTGGAGATTTAACTTAGTAAAAAAATTCAGGGATAAGAAAAATATTAAAGCAGATAATTGTACATTAACCCACTGGGTTGGTCTAGTGGTGAACGATCTTCCAAAATCAGCTGATTGGAAGTCAAGAGTTCCAGCGTTCCAGAGTACTAGTAAAGGCAGTTACTTTTATACAGATTTGAATATTAGATTGTGGATGCCGGTGTTCTTTGGTTTCAATTAACTACACATCTCAGTAATGGTTGAACTGAGACTGTACAAGACTACACTTCATTTACACTCATACATATCATCCTCATTAATCTTCTGAAGTAATACCTGAACAGTAATTCCTGGAGGCTAAACAGGAAAAAAGAAAGGTAATTATACATTTTTTTTTAGAATATTTGTTGAGGGTTCCCTCATCTGGTCATTTGTACTGTTGCCAAAAATAACACAGCTAATTAATTACAGATCCATTTACACAATTAATAAACAATATAACTAATTAAAATTTACTTTGATTCTTTTTAAATTAAAATAGAAGAGAGAGATAAGAGAAATGAGAGAACCAAATCGAAAAGAGAAAAATTTAAGATAAATTTTTTGAAATAAATAAAATGTTATCTCATAATGTTTGTTTTACATAACGACATATTTACCAATTTAACATGGCATATTGTCTTTAATAGTTATTATGTGGTTACATTACTGTTATTATTATTGTTAATATTCACTAAAACATATACATCTTATTTGTAAACTAAACTAGATATTGATTTTGAAAAGTGGGTTACCACAGTGCGTCGTTAGTTGCAATACAACTCACTGATTAATTACTGCATAGCCTGTTTTCTTGTAGCCATCAACTTACCTGACCTCCCCTAGACCCCCTTATAACTGACCCTTTGCACTGATAACCCATTAAACTCAATTCGTTTATATTAACTATCTTCAAATATAATCCTGACTATATTTTTTTTTTGTTTCACCCTCTTTCATTCACTCTCTTTCTCAACCCCCCCCCCTCCTGTTTATTTTATATTAATATTATATACATTTTTATTACGTGACATCAAGAAAATACAATATTATTATTATCATAATCTCATAATTTATAATGCAATAGAACCAAAGTAAACAAATACAAGTTTTTACTTAGAATAATCATATTATAAAAACTGCATCATAATATTTGCAGACAATTTTTCTAAAAATACATACATATAAATATATATATATATATAGATATATATATATATATATAAAATAACAATACTGTTTCGTCAGTCCCAACTTTATTTCCTCTTTATTTTTAATACCAAGCTGTTTATGTCTTTCTATAGATGTAAACAAACTTGTTATTTTGTTACTGCCATGGTTACCAGATGTTTGTACTCACGTTTATATACATAATTAAAATTTGTTTTTCTTTATACACCAAATGACACACATCGCACTCACAATAACCCTTATACATATAAAGGTTAATAAGGAATTTACTCAAAATATGGCTATTTGTATATTTAATTGATATCTGTGAATTAGTGCTATGGTGAAAAATAATGTAAAGAAATTCTGTTTAGACTAAAATAATACTTAATACTAAAAATAATGTAAAGAAATCTACATTGATTATACTTTTTGGTCCTCTGGCCAATATATATTTGAAAAGTTTATTGTGATAGTCATATTATTCAAAGCTTCTGCAACTTATAATAATACAGTAACATGAATTTATAAGAGTTGCCAACTTTACAATGATTTGAGCTCGACGATACATGTTCATTCATCAGTATCGTAATATTATTTATTTATTTAATCTTTAATATTAATGATGTATATTACTTATTAGTTTTAATCCATTTTGGAGGAAAACTTGTTAAAGTAAAGAAAGACTATAAAAGTCCCCCATTACAAGAATCCGTACATTTTCTGATAAGTCTGATGTATCAATGTATGATATTTATGCCTTAGAAATCAGGTTGAGAAATCTTCATGATTTACATGGAAAATATGATGTTGTACATTCACACCTTGAGACTGAATTCACTTGAGACCACATTCAAGTTGAAGATGATTTGACCACTATTAAATGTAAGTTACAATTTTTGATAAAAAATAGTCAAAAATCAGTGAATCAAGAATTTAAATTCAAAGACTAACCAAATTCAACTACAGCCAATTAACTTACCAGTATTTAAAGGCAATGTCTTAGATTGGCAACATTATAATCATATCTTTAATGACCTAATACATAGTAGAAATGACTTAACAGATTGACAAGAATTGCATTATCTTCATTCCTCCTTGAAGGATGAAATGCTATCAGTTAAGAATTTGCCAATTACAAATGAAAATTATGTAATTGCATTAGAACTATTGAAAAGGAGGTTTAATAATAAATATTTAATTGCTTTCCATATTGCTGACGTATCCTAAATTTAAATGCTTTAAAGTAAGAGTCTTTGGGCACTTTTTCCAATTCTATTATCTCATGCAAATGCTCTTGAGGTATTGCAAATACCAATTAATACATTTGAATTTATAGAGATTCAATTTTTAGTTTCAAATTAAAAGGTGGAAGGAGAATTTATTAAAGAAAAAATTTCCCACCTTTCAAGACTTAAGAGTTCTTTCAGTCAAGACTTGAGATTCCTGAGAACACTAACCCAAATAGGTCAAACTTTCTAAACATGGAAAACAACGCTAGGAGACAGCGTTACAATAATACACTCAAATCTTTTGCTAAACATCCTACCTCAATTACTAAAACTTTTTAAGGGAAGTAATTTTAATGGTTATTCAAAACTTACTTTACAACTTCTATTGTGTAATTCAAATCATATTTTTATAAGTAACCTTTAAAAACATAATTACTGTTTGTGTAACAGCCATTTTGTTAATGAACGTCATTCTTCTATTGGATGTAACATTTGCTTTAGAAAACATAATACTCTTGTACATATGTATAGGAGTATTAATTCTAAATCAAAGGACAAAGGGTTTGAAAACAATCATTCCTCGTTTAAATTGCAGTTAAACAAACTAGTACTCTTGTCTACTTCATTATGAAATACCATGTTCATGGTAATTCTCATGCATGTCGAATCCTATTGGATTCAGTCAGACAAGCAAATTTTTTGTACACATGAATTTACTTGAATTTTAGGGTTTTTGCTTGAGAAATGTAATCTTCCCATTTCAACTCAATTTCTCAATACATTGTGATCACATTGCATTCTCTATATATGAATTTTTCACTTGAGGTACAATCTGCTTCTTTCAAATACAACAGATTGCCTCCCATCAAACACCTTTTTTTACATCCCGCATAATCCCGCATGATCATAATTTTAACATTACAAGTGACTTTGATATATTAATTGGAGCTCAATTTTACTTCGTCTCATTCTCTCTGGGAAATCTATTCAAACTTTTAATGTTCCTATTCTCCAAGAGACTAAACTAGAATATATAGTTAGCGGTTGTATTCCGAATAATGTTAAGCGCATTTACATCATCTCTCTCTTGTAACGATTTTACAAATCTTTCTAAAATAATTGAGAAATTCTGGAAGATCAAAGAAATCAATACTGATATTTCACTTAATTCCTTATGTGGAAAACGTTTTCAATTTAATTTGACATGAAATAATAAAGGTAGATTTGTGGTTTCATTACCACGTAAATATAACATCCAATTAGGTGTGGGTGATTACTTTATTAATCCTAGGAATAGATTTTTGCATTTGGGCTAAATAATGATTCTAAGTTCAAAAGAGATTATTATCTTCATCCAAGAATACTTAGATCTGGGTCACATGCATCACTTAACTCTGATGACTTATTAAACGAGCTAATGTGTGTTACCCCGCCATCCCAGTATTTAAGCCATCTAGTTAACTACTAAACTTTGAGTGGCTTTCGATGGTTTGGCTGAAAGTTCCAATGGCCTATCACTTAATGACACTTAATGTCAGTCCAGTAGTCCAACATTGTCATTACATCAAACATAATGAAAATGTATTGATAAATTTTAGTTAAACCGAATGATTCAAATTTACAACGTATACTGTGGCGTGATTCTCCAGATCAGGAAATAAAACACTATTCACTACATATTGTTACAACAATAATTCTAACATCTATATCTCAATGACTAGCTCTTTTACAATCAGTTGTTTTTAATTGAATCTATAAAAAAATAAATAGATTCCTAATAATAATATTAAGGTTAAGTCAATTCAATTACATGGTTTTTCCGATGACTGAAAAAAGGGCTACGGTTGCTGTATTTAAATATGAACATTATTTTTTGACAATACAATTTCATCTAATTTGCTGCATTCAAAATTAAAACTGGCCCTTCTAAAACAAATTACATTTCCAAGACTTGAACTATGTGGACGTTTTACTTACTCGCGTATTAATAAGGTAACTAATACATTAAAGATAAATTTTAACAAAATACATTTGTATTCTGATTCTATGGTTGCACTTTACTGGATTCATGGACAACCATTTGGAAGATATTTATTAGCAATAGAATTTTGGAAATCCAACATAATACTGCAAATGCTATTTAGCATTTCTCCTAGCAAATAATTGATATGCCATTCTGGTGGCATGGTCTGAATTGGTTTTCACGATCTTCTTCCTATTGGTCAATTAATAATAATTTTACCTTTAATAATTGTGATTCGAATCCAGAATGCATAGCAGTGTTTCTATGTTATTGTCTCTGTATCCACTGTCATACCTGATTATACTCAGAAATATTCATCTTTACACAAGCTACTCTGCATATTTAACTTCTGTATTTGCAATGCTGTTCAGTTGAACGAAATTCAGGTCCTTTGACTACACAGGAATTAAACCACATGCTTACTTTCTTGCAACAATCACAGTTCATTCATTTTGGTCATGAGATACATAGTATTAAAAATAATCAAATTATTACTAAACATAGTAACTTTGGATCCATTCTTGAATAACTCAGGTTTACAATGCGTAGGAGACAGACTGCAACTCTATCATATTACAATCTGATGCTAACATTATAAGACAAATCATTAAGGCCGAATGTTTACGGCTTCTACATGCTGGTACTCTGTTAATACATCATTCACTGCAAAAGACGTATTGCGTCAGAAGTATTGGATACTAAATACCAAAACAACTATTTCATAATTGTTAATAAATGTTTGACATTCTTCAAGTTTAATGTAAGAACTCACACTTTTAATGTAATGTACCACACTTTAGAGTAGTTCCTTCACAACCATTCTGTTTGTGCAGTGGATTATGGCAGTCCAATTATGATACGCCATGGCAGGTACCAATCTAAGTCTTTCTGTTGGGTAAAATTAACAAAAATAAAATTACACATAGCTCGTTTTTGCCAAAAGAAATTGGACTTTAATTAGAAGAAAAAACAAATAAACTGCATATAGGCTAATAATGTGAAAATCTGAAATTTAACAAAGCCTGAAAACAAAAGAACGTAAATCACCTTTTTTTACAATCATATACTTATAAACATAACATCAATAAACATAGTGTAACTGGAAAACTGTTGCATTACTGACATATTTTGTAATAATAAAAATTAGCAATGAACAAATATCATTAACTTAGAAAAATAAACTACATAAATTCTTATCATTGGCACTGGCCTTTTCTGATTTATGAGCATCTTCATACTTATCATTAAATAAATAAAACTTTCATTTCTAGTTTGTAATAGAAGAAAGGCCACGATAATATTCCAGTATAAAAAAGAAAGTTAATTACAATATAATCAAATTGTAATAAGTAATCATATAAATAGAGTTCATTTAGTAAGCAAGCTTTCTTGAAAATATTTAAGCTTCTTAGCCATTCTCATGTTAATGACTTCTTTTTTCTAATTTGTAAAAATAATATAACACTTGATTGAGCAAAGCAATATTTAACATTGATTAACACATTAAAATTATGTAAAATAAAAAATAAACTGTTATTAAAATTGTTATTTTTCAAATGAAATCAAAAATTTGTGCAGTTACATGAGTCAATGAAATACATAGAAAACATTCCTGGAAGTCACTAAAATGTATATAAAATATCAACCAACACATACATATTTTTTTTATAATTCTGATGTACTATTTAATTACAAAATAAATAATATTTATTTTGTAATAAATTAATAAATAGTTTGTAATATATTACAAACTATTATTATTATAAAATCGACGTAAGCATTAATAGCACAAAAAATATGTTACACATGAAAAATAAGTTACACATGAAAAATAATAACACAACCTTTATCTAAGCCACCTTTCATGACTATACTTGAATGAAGAAATGGTTTTTAAGCCAATCTTGAATTTCAAACTCATAATGTTCAATTAATTGAGTATTTCATTAATTTTACTAATAACATAACTGTTTAATATAATGAATAATATTAAATTGCTTTAATCACACATAATTTTTTGTACGAAAATGAACACGTGAATTAAAGTACACATATACATACAATTTATCCTTGGGTTAATCTACCGTGGTGTATCAGAAAATATAGAGAACATTTTGTTACTAGAAATTGAATACGGAGCATCACACATTTGTAATAACCAGTTTGGAAAGATCCTGCTTCGATAAAATTGGCTGGGTTGTAGTAACTGAACCAACGTTTATGAATGCACAAAGGCGATAAATATAACCACACAATACGAGAGAGAGAGAGAGAGAGAGAGAAGTGAAAGCAAATCGCAGGATGGTCCTCCGGGCCGGAGGACCAACTGTGCTCCAAACATCGTGAAAGTCTGATCTACACTGCCTAAAAAATGTCGTGATGAGAAGAGGGGGAAACAAACTAGGCAATGGACATAAGAGTGTGTGTAAAAAACAAGAGGTAGTGTGCAAGTATTAGTATGAGAACGATTACAAAAACGTGTGGGAAAGAAACAGCAATAAATAATGCGTGACAGGAATACGCTGACACTATTAAGATGACACAACAGTCAGTCAGACTGGAGCCGAGAGTCGATAATGAAAACAATAAGCCAAAACAACCTATTCTAAGAGTACACATATGACAAGCCCTACGAAAGTGCAATAAATTTACCAAGCCTGTAACAACTACAAGACCCAACCCTAACCTTGAATTTATTGGATTAAAAGCTACTTTACGCAATGGCGTAAACACTTTCACTAAAGCTTATATTGCACTGTTTATATGTCTTGCGACTATGACAATACATTTAGTTTCTGACTAGTTTGTCATAACTTTACTCTGCTATAAACATACTTTATAACCTATATCAAGTCTTTAAATCAAACATTCAGTCGTTTTCAATGAAACAAGATTCTAATTGGTCATTCATTCCTCCCGCATGTCCTCATTTTGATGGTTTGTGAGAAATGCAATTAAAAGTGTCAAACATAACATGCATCATGTTATTGATCAAATGGTTATTAACTTTGAGGAATTATATACAATTTTAATACAGATTGAAGCTTGCCTAAACTCCCATCCCTTATTCTCTGTTTCTAAGACCATAGAGATCATGAGCCTTTAACTCGAGGACATTTTCTCATTGGGTCTCCACTTATACCCTTGAAGTCAATCGTTTAGGATATTGGCAACTATATTCAATTTATTTGGAAATGTTGGTCTAAAGGCATCTGCATTATTTGCAGCAATGAAATGGCAGTTTGCCAAATGAAATCTTGCTGTTGGTATGGAATTTTGGTTTGATCACCAAAAAACATTCCACTCCACTGCAATGGAAGCATGGCATTATTACTCAAGTTTATCCTGGCTCTGGTAATCTTGTGAGACTGGTGTAAATACTGCTTAAGGTCTACTAAAAAGACCTATACATAAAATATGTCTATTGCCAATTATAAATGATTGAATTAATTGATATATTATAATGAGTAATAACATACTTCTTAAAGGTCATAATGATATTTGTAACAATAATTTGATTGTTATTTATGGTTTAATATTATCATGTAATTTCATTTCTTTTGTATTTAAAAATTGTATTAATGAATATTCTAAGATGTATACTTATGTTGATGTAATTCTAATTCTGTTTCATATTGCTCCCATATGTTCTATACAATATACAGTGTGTTGCACGACATACAAGATAGTACATATACACTATTGGCTACTTAGGCTACTAGGCTAAAAAGGCTAATTTGCTTGCATTAAGGGAACAAGATGTTGTACGCATCATTTGTTTGTTTAGAGTCCCAAGCTACTCTTATTTATGAGCATTATCATTTATTGTATAATTGATTGTAACTTTGATTTTCTTGTATATGTAAATAAATGAATGCAGTTACAATTTGTTTTGAGACAACTATTACATACTATTTGTGATTCACAAATGATCACTATTTGTTTTAAACATGACTTGCCAATGTGCGCCTTGTAACTTTTATCATCTTGATAAATACAACACTATGATTGTATAAGTTATATAAAATTGCATATTATTACATTACATTTAAGCGTTAATTAATGGTAACTTTTTTTGTTAACATAAGTTACTGTGTAGATTATTTATTTGTTAATTTCACTATTTGATATGTAAAATTATATTGAACATGCAATTCAAAAATTGTTTATTTTAACCATTGTTATTACTTGTAATGATTATAATTTAAATGAGGATAATAATTTAAATGACTTCATTTCCTCTGTATTTGTAATATCAAGATGTAATATCAAGTGTAAACAAGTTTGTTTTTTTTATCTTTATAACCTCTATTGAGAACTTTTGTAAAGATAACTGTTGTTTTTCTTCAGATTAGAAATTTTTTTCAAATTAGAAATTTCTACTTATATTCAAGAAGTATTTTTTCCCCGACAAGTGAATTACGGAGGAATAATCCGATTTTTCTAATGGATAAATACAATTCTGCGTTCAATTCACAGGCCGAATAATGTAAGTGACGCTAAAGTAAGACTATGGTGCCGTTCATTTCGAGAAGGGCGAACGAACGTTCATGACGGAAGAAAGTAGCTGCCGGATAACTGATAATTCGGTTGAAAACATTGACGAAAAAATTCGAGAAAACTGGCGGTGTCAAAATTGTCTTTGATGTTTTATAATGTTTGATTTATGAATCTTTGACTGAAAATGATTTGATTGAAAACATCGACGAAAAAATTCGAGAAAACCGGTGCTTCACCGTGCCAAAATTGTCTTTGACGTTTCCTGATGTTTTACAACGTTTGATTTATGAAGTTTTAACTGAAAAAATTGAGCGCTAGATGATATCCGACACAAAGGAAAAACATCTTGCTACAACGCAAAAGTTTTAGCGGCAATACAAAAATGGAGGGAATGAATTGTCTGATCGCATTGTTACCCGAGAAGAAACCTTTATTTCTTATTAGAACGTAGAGACAAAGCAGCGGTCAATGTGATGGCGGCCTTCATCACCTCCTACACCAAAGGACTTCAAACAATAACGTGACGTAAAGAAGCTTGTGGCTACTGTTTTTTGAAACAAAAAAGGCATCCAGCTTGTCGAATTTAGTGATCGCGGTACTACTGTGAATGTCGATATGTACTGCGAAAAGTTAAAAATCTTAAAGAACTATAAAAAACAAACTGCATGCATGCTATCCTGGGATTTTATTTTTTATGAGAATGGACAGTCATAAAGTGAGGAGGTTGAAAAAATTGTGCTGGAAAATCCTCAGTCCTGTAGGCCTGACTCAGTTCTCAAGAATTTTCTTCTTCTTCACCTTAAACACTTGGCTTGCATCGTAAAGGTTTGAGAATAACGAATTGAAAAATGGGGTTGCTGCATGGTTTAAATCATTTACAGTGGAATTACTTAGAGGGAATAAAGAAGCTAGTGAAACGCTATGAAAAATGTGTTGCAGTTGAAGGCAGCTATGTAGAAAAGTACTAAATAAATGTAGTTTTTATAAATAAAAGATTCATTCATATTTTTTCATTTTTATTTTTATTTCAAAACCAAACCTTACTTTAAAAACAAACCGAAGGTGTGTGTGTGTGCACCAGTATATACATGTACACAGTATATACATGTACACAGTATATACACGTGTACACTTACTGTATATACTGGTACATGGTTTTTTTGGTAGAGATGAACTAATTGAAACTTACGTAAAGATTTGCGAAAAACCCGATATTCAATATTTGACATGATCTCCAAAGTATTCATTTTCACGAAAGTAAATATTTTAGTTTGCGCATATTGTTAGTTACATTTACTTCATAATTTATTACTACTAAAAATTTTACTCTTTTGTTCTCTTATATCGATTAGAACATGATTATTATTATTTTATTTTATTATTTTAAATTGAAAAACTAATTAGTAAAGAATAGATGGTGGTCTACTTTTAACTACGAATTATTTATTAAACTTCAGTGATTATTAGAATAAACACGCAAGTCCCCGCACCTAAAACGATAATTACTCAAAAAATGTTTAATTCATTAATTAAACATTTTTTGAGTGATGTCATTACATCACAAACTATCACCATTTGCGTGAAAGTAAATATTTTATACTTATTTTAGCATATACTGTCACTATATTTATTCCATAATTTATTACTATTGGGAATTTTAAACTCTTTGTGTCTGCTTTATCATCTTCTGGAACAGTAGGAAATGAAGAGCGGGGCCATCCCTGGGCCGAGGAATCCCGAAGTAATTTTGTTTTTGCTTGCTCAGGATGAACTTTACAAAAAAAACACAACACAAAAATACCAAATATGCTAATTTTGTGAAATATATAATAATGATGGAGCTCTGACCCCCTTCCTTTTGTTACAATTTACAAAGGATGGATACACCAAATTATCTCAAGGGGAGTAAATTAAAGAAATACAATTTGAGACGTTTTTGTTTATAAAAAATTGTATTTGAAACATGTGCAGTCGTCCTCCCTTTTGGAGAAACTCGTTATTGTAATTAACTTTAAAAAAATTTTTTTTGAAGTTAATTACAATAACGAGTATGTATGTTGTAATAACCACACCTCGTACGTATGTATTTCGCGTAACTTAAAAAGGCATTAGTCGTAGAATGTTGACATTTTGGATTTAGGACTGTTGTAACATCTAGTTGTGCACCCCCCTTTGATTGCAATCAACTGGACCAAAAAATATAGGTTTTGGACGTTTTCTTAACTGCAGTAATAAGCCCTCATTGAGAGCTTTTCAACGATATATCATAAGCAGTTCTTCTTATTTTCATTGATTCTAGAATTATAGCCAAATAAAATTTTAATTGAGGAGAAAGAGATTACTATAAAATTGTAAGATAAAAATAGCCTTAAAAAAGTAGTCTTTAAATGTTCTATAACATTATTTAAAGCAGCAAATTTTTTTTTAAATTTTGACTTAGATCCTTTTTTCTCATTTAAATTAAATGAATATTACTAAAAAGTTACACTAGTATACAAGAACATCTCAATTCATCACTGAGTGAGAAGAACACCCGCCCTGTGGTCTGGTCACCACACCACTCTGTCTGTTCCTAGTCATTGACTTAATCTGAGGATTAATTCATTTCACAGTTCACATTAATACATTTCACATTTCACATCAGCTGGCCTTGGTGAGATGCCACTGATGTGATAACACTAAAATGAACCCTCAGTGGGTATGCTAGCCATGTAACAATTGTGAAATCACTGCGGTAGAAACCACAAAGAAAAAACTCTTATCAGGTCCCCTATTACTACACAGACAGCGCTCAGCTGAAGACTGAGGCTGTTGCAACTACAAATAAAGTTCCATCCGTTTCCGATGCAAAGGCATCCCTGCGAACAGAGTCAATAAAAAGTGCCCACAAGTTCATCACCTACCTTTTGCTAAAGAAGCAATTTGGCAATTGCATAAAACCTAAAATCAAAACCCCTCTGCATTGAAAAGCAGATGGATCACAATTTGTTACAAAGAAACCTTAGAAACCACATGACCTGGTAGATCATACTACTTTAGAAGTACTCCTTTAAAATTGTATGGCCACCAACTGTCAAAATCTAGAATATCTGAAGTTTCCACAACTTCAACATCTTTCTTTCATTGCATGTAATCTTAACATAATCTGTTTGAACAAATTCGATCAGATCTTCAAAATCCCTGTCACAGGGAAGATACGAATGACTGCGTTCAGGAAATTTGTAATCTATTTTGTGAATTCTCTCTGATGCTGCCAGACCAGCACAAAATCTAAGTAATGTATGATTTCTGTTCTGACCAGGGCAAGAGTCAGCAAACAGGCAGAACTCAGAAATGTCTGTTGCCAAAAGCATCATTTTGTTATTTTCTAATGTTTATTTTATGGTAAAGGATTATAGAGCATGAGAATTAAAGCTAACACAATAGAAAAATTTTCGTACAAATATTTTTTGGAATTTTTAATTAACCTGGAAGGTAGGAATATTGGTACTCTATAGGAACATAAACGCATATTATAGGTGTGTTCTCTAATTACGTTAACTTTATTAAATATTTATGCATACTTTCTACTATGTGTGCCCCTGTGTGTAAGATGAATACATGGCAAACCAGCTGAAAATGTACTGACCCTAGTCTTACAGGGCTCGATCAAGACCCGCATCTCTACTTAGTCCTTAGATAGGTTACAGCATGATGTAATCACCTTTCTTTTGTGAATTTAAATACTATAAACTGCATCCACTGAAAGTGCGAAATGTGACAAATGCTGCATCAAATATCATCTTGGTAGCTCATAGACTATCTTCTTACTACAAACACATTGCCTTGAGACACTCAAGAGATTTAGTGTTCTTCACCTACTATTCCAAACAGCAATCTAGAATTACCACACACTCAGGATCCTCGCTTGAAACTGCGTAAACTGATCCAATGGATTCAGGTGAGGCTTGATGATCAAAGTAATGGATTTTCATTGGGAGCAGATCTGATTCAGAACTTACCAGATGCTTCAGGCATGCTACCCTGTGATAGTAACTTCACTACAGCCTAGTAAATCTTTGTAGACACATATCACGCAAATAGAACCATTCTGCTGATAAGCAATTGACCACAGAGGCTTACCTAGCCAATAACTTCCGGCTACACAACCTGGTATCTGGTCTAACTTTTGGGACTCAAGGCAGAGGCCATTATTAAATCAAATTGAAACAGACGACTCTAGTAGGATGCAAAGCTTTCTGAAGTGTAACCTTCCTACTTGCCCTAGCAATAAATTTTAGGTATTACCAAAACTTAGTTTTTCCTAATAAAAAAAAATGTTTTACTCTAGTAATTTCAAAACAGTTAAATTTTATATTATTTATAGTTAAAAAATTATATTTTATCTTGCTTATGATAAATATGACAATAAAAATTTTCGTTACATCTCTTGATATCTCAAGAACGGTTTACAAGATCATTACAAATAAAATTAAAGAAACAATATTAGTTTAAATTTCACTAGATATAACTAAATATTTTATTTCTTATAGAACATGATATAGTTAGCGACTCGTGATATTATTTACACAAAAAATGATTTTGTAAATTACCATATGGTTTTTGTTCAATTTTACCTACTCAGTTATACTTTTAAAGGAATATTCAATATCCAAACGCTGTTTTGAGTTTAAATGAACATCTACCAACAGATGTAGTTGTATAAAGAAGATTGTGATGTTAACTTTTTTTAATTAGGTAAAAGGAGACTGAGGCTATTGAATGTCAGATGAACAAAATCCCGCTCTGTAAAACTAATTTACATTCACACCACATACAAAAAAAAAAATGAAGATTAAAATAACCTACTTCACTAAGCAGAAGATACTTAATCTGATGAATGTGAATTTAATTTGAAGTAACTAAAAATTATATTAGACATAACGTTTAACCATTATTAAATATTTATGAACTATAAATTTTTATTTGATCTAAAAAAATGATTTATAGGCATATAATAAAACCACACTTTATTAGCTTTGATACAAATTCTATTTTGTAAAACATTAACATAAATAATAAATAAGATAAAATATTTCACTACATTAATATTTTTCTTAAGTTGCACCTAGGTTTTAAGAAGAAAAAGATTTGCTTTGTGTGTTCTACATTATAACTGAAAGCAATATCTGTACCTTACATACATAAATTTTACATAAATTATTACCTCTCAGAATTCATATATAAAAATAAGGGAGTTTTCTGTTATATTAAAAACCTGAGCGATGGTATCTAACAATTATAAAATGAAAGGTTATTTCTACATAATTGTACGCTTTTTTTTTGCTACATTTTTGCATGCTTGTCCTACAAAGAAACAATATACAATTTTCTATTTTATAAAACAAACAGTAATCTTTTTTTCTTAAAAAATTTATATGCATGAACAAAGTCAAAATTATTAATACTATTACTGTTACTTTAGTTTTATTTTAAAATTCATAATTTCAACAAAGTTCAATTTTATTTGTAGCCTCTATAGGCTACATTTTTTTACACATATAAACATATCAGATCAATATTTTAAGAAAGACAACTTCTTTTAAATTTTATTTAGCTATAGCGCCAAATACAAATATCTGTTCCCATTTTAGGCATCCAAATAGATAAGTTTATTATTTCTTTTTTTTAAATATATTTATTTATTTTTTTTACAGTATCAACTGTTTACAATTGGAATGGCAATTTACAATCTCCATTTTGAGATTTTAAGTAAAATATTTGTGAACTATTTTTGAGCATAATGTTATTTTCAAAATAAATTCATATTTATTATTTTTAAATACTAAATATATTTTATTTACGAATGCTTAGGCATTTAATTTTTTTATTAGTTTGTAAATATACCTATTCTTATGTGATCTCTGTAAAATATACTATTATAATTATGATATAATGATCACAATAAAATATGTATTTATTATAACAGAAATTGGTTCTGAAAGTATCTTAACTAATGGTGGTAAATATAGGAAATACTAATTTATTTCCATAAATACAGATGTTAGTTCTTTTTAACTAGTTTTAATTTAGTGAAAGTTCAATTGTAGAACTTCTATTAATTTTAGCCTATCAATTACAGAAATAAAAATATCAGCATTTCATTATTTTACAAATTAATAGATTTTTAAGTTTTCACAAAGATATATCTATAAATGACAAGATTAATTACGTTAATAAAATTATTATTAAGAGTAGGGAAATATTCAGTACTAAAAACTTAAAGGCATGCATAATGTAGACTACGAGATGGTTATAGTTTGTCGATGTTCACTCTGTCTATGCAGTTAAATAAAGATGTTGCTGAACTGATATCAAAAATTTCAACACAGTTATAAAATTTGATTTCCCTGAGTGAAATAAAAAAATAGTCTGATTGCAAGAAAATTGTTTATCAAACACCCGCCAAATAATGGAATCTGATTCTATGGAAATAGAAGCATATACATAGAACCTTCTCTGATTTACTCAAATAAAAAGTTGTAAAACTGAGAAAATTAAGATTTTTCTTTGAAAAAAATAAATATAGGAGAATATAGGATAACTAGGAGGAATAAATAAATGTAGTTTATATAGTAGAAGGACAAGTTCAGATCAGTCTAAAAAGGCTCTCTCACTGGCCATTATCTCTCCAGCTTCCTAAATTAAAATAAGTTGCAAAGTTACTCCCTTAATTTGGGCTCAAAAATTACAGTAGGGCTTCTTTTTCTTAGAGGGGCTGAAATCTAGCCTCTGGAAATTACCATTTAGGTATTACTTCAGAGGATGATATGTATGAGTGTAATTGAAGTGTAATCTTGTACAATCTCAGTTTGACCAATCCTGAGATGTGTGGTTAATTGAAACCCAACTACCAAAGAACACTAGTATCTACAATCTAGTATTCAAATCCGTATGAAAGTATCTGCCTTTACTAGAACTTGAATTCTGGAACTCTTGACTTCCAAATCAACTGATTTGGGAAGACGCATTCACCACTAGACCAACTCGGTGGATCTTTCTATAACCTCTGTAGTTACAATGTTAAACATTGCTGCTAATGTTTTTAACTCTGTTAAGTAATTTATAATAGTTTCAAAGAAAATGCTGGAAAATACTTTCTGTTTGTGTGCTTGTCTTCCTTCAAACCTTTTTATTAAGCCTAAAAATTGTATTTTAGATGAGAGAGACAACCTCAGAAGAACAGGCGTCAAGTATGTGTCAAGTAAAGCATAATTAAAATGCATGCTACAGTCCTTTCATTAGTACTGTTATCAAGATTTTCCCATGGTTAAATCTCCCTTCCAAGCAAATTTGGAACAGGAGTGTTACAACTCTTACAAGATCTACGTAATATATAATTATTTTGGAATAAAAAATAATTGTATATATAATGCATCACAGTCCTGTGTGCTGAACTAGTGGTATTTATTGACAGTAGTGTCCATTGAGTTCCATTACTTTAATCTTCTTCTTTTTTCCTGTTTAGCCTCCGGTAACTACCGTTTAGATAATTCTTCAGAGGATGAATGAGGATGATATGTACGAGTTGTAAATGAAGTGTAGTCTTGTACAATCTCAGTTCGACCATTCCTGAGATGTGTGGTTAATTGAAACCCCAACCACCAAAGAACACCGGTATCCACGATCTAGTATTCAAATCCATGTAAAAATAATTGGCTTTACTAGGACTTGAACGCTCGACTTCCAAATCAGCTGATTTGGGAAGACGCGTTAACCGCTAGACCAACCCGGTGGGTCCCAATACTTTAATCTAGTCTGAGAAATGTTTACTATAATATTTTTTAAATGAAAGTGTGGTAGGACCACCAAAAGTGGTTGGATGGATCTTAACATATAATCAGATCCATGCTCATACATACAAAACTCACGTGTCGGGTTATTTGCGATTGCTAATACTCTATAATAGGTCTGAATGATAACTGATTTGAATATACGACGTTCGGCTATGTACAGTATTACCAATCCCTTTTATTTTGAATTCTCCATTTTTCTTGAAATGAGTGTCTCTTTTTGTTTTGATGAACGATATAAGTAACTAATATTACGCTGAGTGCAAAAAGTTATTCGTAAACCTTTTCAACTATTGCTTTACCATACCACTTCACGAATTGCAAACGTTATTTTTCGATACGGTAAAAATGTACAATTCTTGTTCTTAACTACACAGAAATATAATTTAATTTAAAAAAAAACTACTGTAGAGGTTTTCGGTATGTACGATTATCGATAACATTAATTTCTATAAACATGAACTTTGGCCTGATCTCTATATATTGATAAAAGTTGAGATCAACGACATATTCGATTAAAATGCAAAATTTAAAAACATCTGGAATTTTCTTATTAATAATGATAGGTAAGTTAAACTAATATATTCTTAGCGCATTTCTACTACTTATATTATTCATTCTAACATACTAATGTTGGTCAAATGTAACGTTATCTTGGTAGTCGTGATTGCAACAGAATACAAGTTTGAGGGGCATGAGTTATTGATAGAGTTTGCGCGTTGTACAGTAGATATATATAGTTAACTTCTACTTGTAAAAATTCACTTGCTTTTTAATAAGGTATTTACACTACTCATTTCGAGAATTCAATCCGTGTCCTTCAAACACTCATTTGACTATTACGTAACCTTTCTCCAGGTCCAGTTCTTACCGGCGGTTAGAGTTCAGTGAACGTTTCGTGGATTGCTCCGGTTTGATTGTCCACGCCCTTTCACTTCCTTCGTAATAAAAAATTGAAAGTAGTCTTTTTGTAGTCTACATTCATTCCTGTTTTGTAATTAGTGAACATAACTTAAGAATATTTAGAAGCTCATCATACTTATCCTAACCCTACTTTTTAAAAGTATTTTTGTGGTTCGTGTTCTACAGGTGGTTTAATAAATAAAACTATGTCTTCTGTATTGGGACGTGTCTTTATTTACGGTGGAAAAGGGGCTTTAGGAGCAGCATGTGTTTCACATTTTAAAACCAACAATTGGGTAAGAACAATTTTAAATGTACATAAGTTAAAAAAACGTATAAATTGGAAACAGTTGTTTGCTAACAAAATTTCACAATTACTGACTTTTAAAATTCTATTAGTATATTTTAGTCATATTTGTTTGTTTTTATGATTTTAATTTTGATGTAATATTGAAAATAGTAGATCTATTCTACTATTTCATTAAAATCTGTTCATCAGTTCATGTTTTCATTCAACAAATGGTATATGTATATTTCTCATGAATTGACTGAATTAATTCTTCGGTCAATCTTTCCAGTTATTTAATAAATTCAATATATGGCTGTAATTTCAATTTTAAAGATTATTTGTAAATTGTCCAAAAAAAAAATTTTAAGTTTTAATTATATGATAATTTATGGATGTGGAATCTATTTGTTGTATACTTTCTCTAAGAGGAACTCGCTTGGTATTAAAAATTTTCATACAGTTTTATTTCTCTTTCGTAAGAATGGTTGGTTATATTCTCATGTCCAACATTAGCTTCTGTTAACAGACTTCTACTGATTTTCATGTCTAGAAACATTTTGTAATATTTTAATTTAATACTGATTAACTTTACATGATTTACATTTTTTATTATATTTTTTTTTGTATTTCAAAATTACTACTTACAAAGCCCAATGTAGTCATACTGTTTGTTTCAATGTAATTAATTATAATTTACACTTCTCCATAATTGTTAGTTTTATGCTGCTGTGAAATTTTCTTTGGTTCCTCGTAGTAAAAACCAAAAACATTTCTTTTTGTTTCCCCATGATGAGGAACCGTACATTTCTACAGTTTCTTGAGCTGAATGGAACGTGTAATCTATAATGTACTGATTTTAATAAAACTTTTGTTTACTTATTAAATTTTATCTCCAAAAAAGTATCTTATTGTCTAATTTCTATTTTGATACTTTTATTCACACATTAAGTTTGGATTCTGTATACTTTGCTGAATATTTCATTTCTATTGCATATTAACAATTTGTATAAACTGTTACTCAGTTTATCTAGTTTTCCTTAAAAAATGGATGTTTGGATTTTTTTAATCTAAGAGAGAAGAAAATAATTTTATTAAATCTCCATTATTTTTTGTAAGGCAATATTGGTTGACCTTATATTGCATACAAGGTATGTTTAATATAAAGAATTGTAGATGCTTAGCAGGTTGTTGGGTGATTAAATTGTTGTGTAGTACTCATCAAGAATTAAATCTGTTTTATCCATGTAGTTTTATTTTTAAAATAATGTTTAGTACTTCCAAGCTGTACACTGTTGAATTAGAATGTCATCTCCTATTAAGTTTATGTTCATTTAAAAAATGGGAATTGTGTTTTGTCTCCTAACATTGTTGTATGTTTGTAATGAGTACAACATTAGCAAGATGTAAGTAGATTAAATATGGAGTAAGTTGATTGATTACTTTCCCTCATCCAAGAGTAAATGAAACAGTTAACAGACGTAAACTGTGTCCAGTATATTTGGAGTATGCTCTGTCTAATAATTTATGTATAGGAACATGGTCTGGGCAAATTATCACATTAAACGTTTGATAGATTTCAGACTGAAAGATATTTATTAATTATTATCTATGAATAGAGCTACTGTTGGCTAAGAAATACTTGCTACTTTGATCATTTTATATATATTTTGTTCTCCCTCCAAATTTTTACAACTGGATTATTAGTATAAAGCTCCTTGACTGTTAGAAAGTTTGTAGATTGTATGATCCTTTGAAAAAAATTGACCCTACCCTCCCATTCAGAAGATGTAGGTTGTTGCATGCTGGATGAACACAACACAGAAAGAAATGAATTCATTTAATATAGGATTCTATGTGAATTGAGATGAAAATAAAGCTAAGATTTCAAACTCTTATAAACTTATAATTCTACAACATCCAAAACACTCAAAAAGTAACCTAGAAATTGATAAGTATAAAATAAGGATATAATGTTCATTTTTGAAACCATTTTTAATGAATCAATTTTCATTTTTCATACAAGTGTTGGGTGTACTTTCACTGAATGCTGTTGGCATTTAATACGGTTAATAATCATACTTTCTATTACGCTTTGTGATTCTTAAACACAACCATTGATTTCCTGGGTAATTTGTTATATTGTTATAAATATGTTTCAACATGAAATGTTTGTTAATTATTTACATTATAATTTCATCCTTACAGATGAGTTATAAGTAATTTCTATTAATAACTTCGATTTTTTTTTTCTTCAAATGTTGCCCAAAATCAGCAGCATCTCTACTGCTGAAGAAGTAAAGGAATTAATCATGTATCTAATTACTGTAGAACTGACACCTAACCAATGCCTGTTACTCTTACTGTAATAAGCACCATATAACTTAGTGTGTGACTTTGCCATGTCACTACATCATTAACAAAATAATTAATCTTTTATGCGTAACATCATTAAATCAATATGTGCATGTTTTTCTCATTTGTTGGCATAAAAAGAGAAAAATTTTTGTAGGAAATTTTCAGAAAAGTAAAATTGAAACAGATATAAAAAAAATAAAAAAACAGCCATAAAAATGATATTGTAACCTGTTGTTCATCTAATGCATTCGTTTTCAAAGTGGACGATAACTGCCCCTTGTTGACGCTGGCGGTCTTCAGGGGGGGGGGGTGATAGAAGGCCTCGAAAATTGGGGGCGTTCAGGTGGTCTAGAAAGGCGGTGACTGATTAAAAAAAATAGGAAAAAAATCATGTTTTCTTGATATATCAAATTAAAATTAAATACCTACTACGCTAGTACAAAAATTAAAGGGACATCTATATTTTATGATAAAAAATGATTGTATTCAAACTACTTAACTACTTTAACTTTCCAACCAAGAAGTTTAGAGACGAATAAAAAAAAAATTGAAGCTTGTACAGTATACATCTGATTTCAAAAATCATCAAATAAAAAAAAAAATCAATAGGAAGAAAAGTTAAAAAAATTTGATAGTTTTTATTCGTATTTGATCGAGCGCATGGGTGAAACGAAATTTTTTCTGTAAACTGCATTAAAATCGTTTAAAAGCTTAAGACTTGCTTTAATTTCCTTTTGAATATGTCGGTTTACGATTTTTCTGAACCGAAATATTCCACTTGAAAAAAAGAAAAGGCCACTTTTGTCTTTAATGCTGCATATCTCCTGATCTAAGCAACGTATTGATATGAAAATTAAAGGGTTTTGGTCTAGCTTTAATGTTAGATGTAAAGTCATTAATGTAGCATTGCAGTTTTTGGCTTTAGTTCATTTTTGCTGAGGTATCGAAATCTTTAAAGATTGAGACTGCAACATGTGTCACCCGCTCTCAGCGTAACCCAAGATCATGTTACAATAATTGCAATTACTGTTTTTAAGAGTGCATCTTATAAACAGCAATTGCAATTATTATTTTTAATAGATGGTAAGTTTAAAAATTTTGAGAGCCGCTAGAAAATTTCTGATTTTCAACGCCGGCGGTGGGCGAAAATTTTTAGAATCATGCGCCATGTAGCAGTGTGGGGTCACCACCCTTACTAGAAGCCACCTTCTTTGTAGCTTTGGGTTCTTGTTATTCGGTAGCAGGCCAGCCACCAACTTCAACGTCCTACCAGCCTTTTCACATGCCTCGTGAACATGAGCTCCAAGGTGGAGTCGGGATCCAGACGCCCAGATATTTAACCGCCGTGTCACTATCCTCTTAACTTCAAGTCTGATCGTCATGGTACTCCTCCTCTTGGCCCTGGTGATTTCCACGGCCTCGGTTTTTTTTTGGGACTATACATGACCCAACATCGTTCATCCAAGTGCTTGTAGGCACCGATGATCCTTTCCGCGGCTTCTGTTCTATTAGCTGCTTCGATCACCGGGGCCAAGTCTTCCGCGTATTCCATCAACACAACTTTGGGGGAAGGGGTAGTGCAAGGCGAAATACCTCGTCGTGTACAATACTTCGTAGGGTCGACCTGAGGACAGACCCCCTGTGGTACTCCTCCTACCAGGACACGTTCTACCACCACCTTCGCAGCGCGCAGTCTACGCCCCTTCAAGTGTGATAGGAGTACTCTTCGTAGAAACACAGACTGAAAAACGTCAGCTCCTGGCGTATGGCGGTGTGCGAAATGCTGTTAAGAGCATTCCGCACATCTAGGATAACAAGCAAAAAAGATTGCTACTGGGGCGATTCCCTTCAACTCCGACAATTCTCCCCGCCGACTGACAGACGGAAGCTACTGCATGTAGGGCGGACCTCCTTGCGAGAGCCGTATTGTCTTTTGTCTTTGCGAGCCTCGTTGCAACATGCGTCGAGAATCTTAGCCAGTGCGTCTATCAAGGCCAACGGCCTGTAAGATGACGGTATATCGGGATCTTTGCCTGGTTTAAGGATCAGGACTAATCTCTGCATCTTCCATATGTCGGGATATATCTCCTCTTCGAGGCAGGCATTACATACTTGCAACATTGCCTCCGGCCAAGCCCGTGCCGTAACCTCAACCACCAGGTTTGGGAGAAGGTCTGGCCCGGGGGACCTGTCTGTAGGCATACATTACGCGCAGCAGCGAGTTCATTGCCAGTGAAAGGTGGGATAGAACCCTCTCCACCTTCTTCATCTTCCAGTAATGTATCTCCATGTGGGGAAAGGCACCCAATGATGTTCTCAACTTCCCTTTCGCTCCGCTAAACAGATTCTCTATATCTGAGGATTGTCCTGACTAGGAGCTGGTAAGGTCTTTCTCACGACTCTGCGTCTACTTCGGCTATCAGCCGCCGCCAGGAAGCTCTTTTGGCATCCCGTTTGAGGAAATTCAGTTCGCTCCTGCTCGCCCTGTACTGCGCCGAGTAAAGAGCCCTCAGGGAGAGGTGATAAGTATTCTTCGTCAGTCTTCTTAATCTTCATTTTATATTAATCTCTTTAGTCCACCAGTATGCCTGTTGGTGACGTTTCTCGTAGTATCTTTTGTTTTGTTGTCCATTACATGTCTTCTGTAGGCAGTCCACTGCAACGGCCGAAGAGCCGTTGCAGTTTCCCTGACGCTCTGGAAGTCACTCGCCTCCGCGAAGGCTTTCTGGTCCAGGGTCCTTACACTCCAACCTTGCACTGTGACCCACCCGGTCGCTCCAGGCTCACCGCCAGCAAACGTCATGACGTTGGCCTGATAATTTCTAGCGGTGTAGCCCTCCCACATCTGCCTTCTCTCTATACTGCCAAACAGTTCCCGGGTGGTGAAGGATACATCATCCATTGAGCCAGAAGTTCCCCTTCTGAAAATGTGGGTGTCACCAGTATTCAAGTCATGTGTAGAGGCAAGGTCTGATAACTTGTTACCTCTAGTATCTGTCCTGGTCGAACCCGACGCAGGCGTTGAAGGCCCACGCCAAAAGGGTGGACCGTCGTCCAGCAAGGTTCCGAGAAATCACCGCCAGTATATTCTTGTATCTGTCAAAGCAGACGTTTGGCGAGAGGTAGTAGAAATATACGTACATCTCGCCAACCCTTGTCCTAACAAAGACGATGCCCCGATGGACATCCCTTACCGTAGGCGATGTACACGTCAACATTGCGACCCTACCGTCCTCAGAGACGATCCAGCTTGGACGGATTCGTGGATAATACGGCTCGAAGACAAGCGCAATATCCGCACCCATCTCAGAGACATACCTGGTCAGCATGTCATTCGCCAAAGACGAATGATTGGTGTTTACTTGTACCACTTTCATTTACGTGCCAACAGCTGCTCGGTCCTCCCCCACTTTTCCTTCCTGTGCTCTTTTTTGGCATGTGAAACCTCCAGTGCCCCTCTGTGTTACAGGACAAGCATTTGGAGTGCTCCGGCACTCAGCTGCTCTATGCCCTTCCCTGCCGCAGTTAAAGCAGGTGGTTGCCCTGTCCTCGCCACTGCCACTCCTTGCCATATGGCTTGTATCCTTGCAATGGTAACACCGCTGTGGGAGGTCCATGGTATTCACCATGCAGGAGATCAATCCAATTTGGACCCTCCCCTTCTGCACAATTGAAGTAATATAAGACGCCAGGAGCCGGCAGGTTGCAAAACCGGTTTCTCCATATCTTGGCCTTACACTGACCCTAAAGTCATATGGCAAGGCCAGTGGAAGCCCTTGGTGGATCTCGGCAACCTGCATATCGTTCTCCAGATTTCTTTTCCGGAGAATGGCAGTCTTAGTTTTTGTGAAAACGTTCCCTCCTTTAATTACTGAGGAAATAGCTTGTTTGAAGGCTCCTATGGACTCTTTTTTCATCTTCACTTTTAATTTACATTCTGTTTCCATTTTTTTGAATGGATAATATTTCTGTTTCTTCTGGAACTACAACCTCAGACCTAACCATTTTCAGCAAATCTGCATTTGTTGTCTTTAACTTAACCATTATTCTCCATCCTGTGTGTGTCTGGCAATGGCTCTGCGTTACTCCAAGCAGCAGGTAACCTGCTCACCAGTATGATAAGGTGATACTGGCATCTTGATTTTTTTCTCTTCACACTCTAGGATGTTGTGAACAAAGGTTGACCGTTTCTTGCCCATATATTTCTATTTGTATCGTTTCAATGCAGCCTCCACTGTTTGCCCTAATTTTTCCAACGATGTCAACCAGAGCATCGGCCAAGTCAGAGCCATTGTCCGCGTCCGAGTCCACGTATGCCAAATGAAATTTATTGGTGATTGGGGGGGAGGAACCTTCCAGCAATTATCCAACCTAATTTTGTTTCTTGAATAACTGGAAAATTTTCACCTTTCTTGATTTGACCCTTTTTAATTAAATGTAAGTATAATTCAGACCCAATTAATATATCTATATTACCTGGTTTATTAAAATTATTATCTGCTAGTGTCACAAACTTTGGAAATTTCCACGTGTTTATATTTATACGTGCAGTGGGCATCAAACTTGTAATACACGGTAGAACAAAACATTTAATAGAAGTAGAATAATGCTCATAGTTGGAGTACAATTCAATATTTACATTATATTTTGTTGTTGCAGAAACATTATTTATTTCGAAGATCGGTAAATGTTCTCGCTGTAGTTTTAGTCTTAAGTGCTGCACCTTGTTTTCGATAACAAAATTGGCCTGAGAGCCGGCATCAAATAACACACGGCAGGATTGCAGTTGATTGTCTGAATCTTTAACCCTAATGATGGGTTTAGCAAATGAAATCTGAGTTACACTTTGAATTTTTAAACTACAATAATTGTTACTTGCATTTGTATTAAAATTAAGATCGTAGTTTTCAACAGTGCATCTGTTGTCAATTTCATTTTTGGTCTTTGAATTAATTTCAGTAGAGTTACAATTAGACTCAATTTCAGATTTTCGCTTATCATGTAAAATTAAATGGTGTTTTTGCTTCCAATATTTACAACAATGAGAATAATAACAATCCTTAACATTATGATTGCTGTTAAGGCAATTAAAGCATAGTTTGTTCTTTTTAACAGATGATATTTTACTGCCAGTAGATAACTTAAGAAAATTTACACATTTATACAATAGGTGAGATTGTTTGCAATACAGGCATTGCAAATTAGTTGTAATAGTATAAGCATGCGCCAGATAAGAATTATTTTTATCCCGATTAGATTGATTATAATGTTTCAAAGAAGAAGACTCCAAGTATTTCTGCCGTGGGTTTCTTTGAGATACTGAGGCAGAGCTTTCTAACATTTGTCTCTGTTTTTCAAGAATCCAACAAGCTTGTTAACTAGGCTGTATCGTATGGTTGTGTGTTGCGCACCAATAATTTTATTAAAACACATGTTTAATAAAATATAAACAAATTATTTGAAAAGAAGAAAAAGCTAATATTTAACATCACATGGTGTCAGACAGCAGTGCTTCCTGAACACAATACATGGTTAACAAGTTAATATCAAATTACAGCTACATAATGAAAATTTCAACCAGACTGTACTTGAATGAGAGAACTACCATTCCATGCATACCTTTTCAGTTCATAAAATAGTTGCAAATCTATGTCCACCACTCATCTCCATCGTTAATTTGATTGCATATTGTTATAGTCGATTTGTGTTGCACTGATAATTCCTAGAAACCAAATTAATTGCAGAACAAAATTAATTGTCAGATCCTGTAATGTGCTTCTTTTAAAAAAAGAGCCATGGACATTTTATTAATAATTTAGTCAAATTGATACTTGCCAAAGGTAAATAAGGGTTAGATGAACAATATATTTGAATATTAGACTTTTATTGTTATAAGTTTTTTTTGTAGCTGTCTAAATTTACTTTTCTGAAAATTCCTAAAAAATTATGTTTATTCACTTTTAGTGCCAAGATAAAGAAAATGGTAAATCCCATGCAAATGTTGTTAGTATGCAGTTAGTATCAAATGGTAAGGGTGTGACCAGCCTTCTGACAGATTGCTTTACATTAATAAATCATAGAAAGCCTTGTTTTATTCTCATAATTTTAATCAGTAATATACATAATGATAAATTATTCATTCAAGTATTTTTATATTCATATAAAAATCTTATATATTTATTTAAATAGGACATTAACAAATTGTATTACTGGATGTTTTTCACTTTTTAACAGTTGTTTTTTTTTTTTTTAATATCTGACAAGAGGTCAGTTCATAGTGTTGCTTTCTTATGATTAGAATGGTAAATCCTGTGACAGATTTTTTTAACTGTATTAGCTTTTATGTATTGTTTACCTCCCATTACGGATTGTTCTTAGAATGAGCATATTTCCACTGTACTATTTGTGTGCATTGTTGGTTAAAAACATCAGCCTTTATAGAATTCATTAGTCAACATGATTAATTATTGATAGCAAGTGAATGATATGGCTTTTTATAAGAGTTGCCTGTAGCAATGTCTACCTGCTAATTCTTTGTTTCTACTAGTTCATGTATATTCAGTCTGTATGTAATTGCCATACTTCATCATTGTTAAATTAATATTGTTTAATAATTTTTGTTATAGTGGGTTGGTTCTATTGACATGAAAGAAAATGACCAAGCTGATTGCAACATTGTCGTTAAAGTTGATGATGGGTGGCTGGATCAGGTGAGGAAAATTATGTGTTAATTAAAGTTAAATGAAGTGCAGTTTTTGTTTACCATTATTTTAGATTTTTTTGTATGAGTAGTATTTTTAGAGTAGTATTCTTGTGGTCTCATAAGGTTTAAAATGATTTACTTTTCCAGTATTTTATTTATAGTTTCTTGTTGATTCAGTCTGTAATGTAACATATTGGTGAATCAGACATACAGAGTTGAGACCTTGTTCAATTCTAAGTTTTCAGCAAGGCTTTCTTTAGAGAATGAACTTCCAGTCATTTAGTAATTGTATAAAAATTTTTTATAACTAATTAAGTTTGGGCATGCTAATTTAAGTTGTTTTTTCTTCCATTCATTTAAAGGTAGAATGGTTTGCCCCTCCCTAAGTAACTATTCAATTAAGTAAGTAAGTAAGTAATACATTTAGAGATGTATTTCTAAATGCAATGTAGGTTTCTACATTGCAGGTTTCTGATTTCTATATCTTTAAACCTGCATTCTGTATTTTTAACCACTTACTGAAATTCCCAGAAAGAAATTCTCCACTGCAATTGAAATAATACATATTTTTCAGTGAAATTAAAAGGCAAAATGCCCAGTTATAACTTTCCCCGTAAGTCAAACTTTTGTTTTACTTCCTTTATGCTTTGAATTATGGTAGTTCATATGTAAATATTCAAATTTCAAATATAATTAAAATATTAAAAAGTAATGCACTAATTAAGGTATTTTATAAACATTCAGCATTAGAATTAGCTTTCAGATATGTTGAAATAGCTCTTGTTGTTATATTAAGTCATCATGTGAAGTAATTTTTATGTTGAGTTTTTGCATTGGGCAGTATAAAATAATATATTTTGAAGTATGTTGTTTTAAAATGCAATTTTTACACATGATACTGATATGATATTTTTACAATTGGCCTGATATTGAACTTGTCTTCATTAGTTCTACACATCATATTTTTAGAACTTATAACAGACATTATATGGCATCAAATATTATACAAAAAAAATAGTAATACTATTTTAATATGGCTTAAGATTTTAGCAAGACTTATTTCATTGTTTATATTTTTATCAGTAATTTGGATTATGACCTAATAAGTATATAATATACATTAGCTAATTTAACAGGATTTATTATAACCTGACATGTTTTAATTATTTTAGTTGTTAAATTAATAATAATTGGTTAAGTTAATTTTGTTAATTTTTGGTAACATTCTGTATAAATAAAAAAAAAAGTTAAAAAAAATTTATTGACTGACTTATTATTGACATTATTATTTTCATATATGTAATGAATTTCCAATAAGAGCCGGTATTAAGTTTTTAAAACTCAATACAGCAATGGTTGGCAAATTGTGTTTACTCTTACTGGAATTATAGAATAAGTTTATTTAGTTACAACAACTATGTATCTTTTCTTAACATAGTTTGTAACTGACTTCAATTAAAGAGAAAGGTTCTGACTTCAACGTGTATAAATATTGTTTTGTATTTTCACGTCTTATATTCAACAAAAACTGCTGATTTTAGTTTTTGATGATTTCTAATTGTTCTTTTTATTTTGTAGAGGATGTTCCTTCATTGGCTCATTATGAATTTCTTTCCCATAATTTAAGTTAAAAATGTTTTGACAAGTACATTAATGATTTCAAAAGATTTTTTTCATTTTTTCCTTAATTATCACTTATTATTGGATTATCAATAATAAGGGTGAATTCTGAATAAGAATTCTGGGTGGCATTCTGGTATTCTAAGTACAAGGTTCATTCAAGTATACAAATATAAACCGGAATTTGTTTACATAGCTTTACTGATATTAGATTAAATTACAAGTAAATTACCTTATGTTTCTATATAGTTTCCTTCAAGAGAAATACATCTCCATTGGATAAGTAGCTTCCTGATCCTCTAATAAAAAAAAAAACATAAGATGACTGCCTTAACAACCGATTGTACATATAATGTCTGACTGTGGCATCATCTTCAAATTTTTCTCTTAAGACTTCTTTCAGCAAACTAAATATGTTGAAATCACACAGTGACAAGTCTGGATTGTACAGTGGGCATTGAAGAGATGTCCAATGAATTTTAGCAAGTTATTGCAAGTTTGAGCTGCTGTATTTGGCCATGTGTTGTTCTGGGGAAGGAGGATGTTACAAATTTGTTGCAAAAAGCAAACCTGATGTTATTGAACAACTGGCATTAGTATGCGACATTTACCATCCTTCATTCATGCAGGGAATCAATCATCAGCACATCTTTTTAGTTCCAAAATCTGCTGGAAATTTTCTTATTGGCAAGTGTTTCATAGTCTTAATCAGTGTCTCCTCCCCACTTTTCCTCTACATCATACTTGTTCTGCTTTCTGGGGTGTATTGGTAGACCCACATTTCATTGCAGGTAACAATGTGGTCCAAAAGTTCCTCTTCCTCAAAGCGATTTAGAAGCTGCTGACAGATGTCTTTCCTGACATTTCCTTGTGCCTCAATGAGAAGATGTGGAACCACCTCGCTGAGACTTTGCTGTATCTAAGAATGTTTGACAACATTGTATGCACACACACATCCAACCCTTGGGCCCACCTCTGATGCACTTTCAGCGATGGTTATGCGGCAGTCACCTTCCACAAGGTCATTGAATGTTTTCATCATTAACACTGGTCCATGGATGATACTCATGACTTTTGTTCTTCACTGCATCACAGTCACTTCTGAAAATTTTGGTCCAATCAAATACTTAAGTTTTTGACAGAGTAACTCCTCTGAACTGTGGTCTGGAGTAGAGTCAAAATTTTGGAGGATTTGACACCTTTGATAGTGAGAAATCAGATTATAATTTGTTGTTGTGGTATCTCCTGCTCAGATATTCTGCTACTGACAGGTTTCTTTGCATTTGTTTATAAACTTGAAAAAAAAAAGATTAAAAATATATGTATTGTAAAATAATATGTATACCCTCAATCTAGAGAGCCTTAATCTCAGGTTGTTTGCTATAAGTAATCAGTTGAATTGTGTACACCAATAGTAAATGAAAAATTCTAACTTTTCCATTCATTTTTGTTTATAAATTGTTCTGCCTTTGCTATTTCAATTTTTTTTCTTTTTATAATTATACCTAATAGATAAAAAAATGCACTTCTGTCAAGCCAGACAACAAACCAACTTTGCTTGGTATTTTAGCTATGAGAAATGACCGTATACTTCTATTGCCATTTTTATTTAATTACGTATCAGTTTATTTAAAATTAAATTGAGTAATTTTTGTTTTTAAGAAAAATAAATAATAAAATATATTCTCTTGATGACTTTTAACATTATGTAACAAGACCGGTATAGCAGACCTGAATAATGGATTCCTACCAATTAAGAAGAAAATAGTAGAAAGTACTGTAATGGGAGGAATCCAGAAAGGGGTTAAAAGAAACCCTTTTAGTAAAGGTAACAGGTCCATTTAACAATCGTCCTTTGTAATACTGCCTGCTGACACACAATAAACAGATATTCTACTGTGAAAAGTTACCGGATCAGATTAATGAGTGCATGGGAACAAAAAGGCTCAGTCGATTGTTCTCACACTTCGAGTTGGGTCTGGTCAAGAAGATAGGAGTACAAAAACTCTGGGGAAGACTAGTTAAAAATCAATTCTGCGAACCAGTCTAGTGAGACAATATGTCGTCAGTTCTGTGGGGAGAGTCTGCGAGATGAATTCTGCTGTGTGAGTTCTGCGAATCAGTCCGCAAGACGTCAGTCAGTGAGTATTCCACCAGGAGGTCAGTGAAGGAGCGAATTTCAAAGTGAACTAAGTTGGTGCGTCTAAGATGGTGTCACAAGTAATGGTTTGATGCATTACTGTAAGTTTATAAGTGAAAGAGGTAATGTACTAAATTTCATTCATAAACTGTTGGGGTAGTTTTATTCGTGAACACCGAAGGTATTTGCAGTGAAAGAACTTGATAAACTTGATACTTGTCTTACCTGTTCTATTACTATTGTTATTAATACTAGACTAGTGGTTGAAAGTGTTTGGACTAGCACTCATGTTATCTTTTGTTATCACCATTGTAATTATTATTGATTTGTCTTGTTTTACTTATGTTTTAAACCAATAAATTGTAATTATATAAACATTTTCATTTGTCACTCTCAATATACTGATCAAGCCTTGAACATGACAATATTTTAAATTAAATAAACCTAATTTTCTGTATTTTCATTTAATATGTAGAATTTAATTGAATCCTTGTTTAACATTTAATTAACATGAAATAAATACTCGCATTAATAACTTTATAGCTAATCTTGCTATAGTCACTCATTAGTGAAGTTCATAGATGTAATAATTGATCATAACCTTTCTTCGGGGTGTAGATCACATTTTTTTAAAAAAAAGCTCATATGTCTTATTTACTGAAATATTTTACTGTTAATGTTTTTGCATGGTTATGAGATATTGATGAGAGCAGGATCATTATCTTAACAGTGTTTAGAAAGAGTTTTTGACAACAGAAATGTATTAGATGCATGATAGGAATAAGGAAATATTAAACCTCTAGGCAGTCTTTTAAATATCTAAAATTAATGACATTTGCTTCAATATTTACTCATGAAGCAGTAATCAACTTTAGCAAACAGATTCAAAATACAATTTAGATACTCATAACTGTAGTATAATTACATTAAATTATAGGTGTAATTTAATTATAGACAGTTTTATCTAGCATCAGAGTTCATGTAAAAATCATCACATAACATATTTACTTTCAATAGCATATTGAGTTTTTAATTGAAAAATGGTTCTATCAAAGAATTCCTTTCCCTTCCCAATTGTAAGTAGACGTTTAGGATTTGGTTTTCAAGTTTAACTTTTTACTCCCTTTGCTCAGTACTGAGTCATCAGAAGATTGTAATAATGCCCAACAGGAAAGGTGACTCATGTGAAATAAATACAAGATGTTGTTTATTTTTAGTTTATATGACTTTTTATTCAAAATATACTCCTTTTGAGTCAGTTCACAACTGGAAGCGTTGGAAAAATTGTTCAAAACAATTCTGATGCTCTACCTTTGAAATTGCCTGCAGTACCATGGTCGTAGCCCTCTGGATATTTTAAATCATGTCGAAACAATGAAAACACTCAAAATACTGAAAATACCATGTTTCATCACCTGTTACGATGCAAGACATAAAGTCTGGGTCTCTAGCGGTTAATCTTTTCATGTCTCTGCAGTGTTCAATTCTGAAATCTTTTTGATCGTCAGTGAGTGGGGCACAAAGCGACAACAGATCTTCTTTTTGCCCAAATTTTTAGTTAGAATGCAATGCATAGTTGTTTTAGGAATTCCAGTGATCTCAATTAACCTGTTAGATGCATAACGATCATTTTGAAGAATTTCAGCAACTTTTTAAATATTTTCTTCTAATAGAACTGTCAGTGATACTCCTGGATGTCGATCATCTTCAATGCTCTCTCTATCATTACGAGACCTTGCATACCACTTAAAAATGTTTTTATGACTCATTGTTTCACTACCATAAACAGTTTGTATCATTTAAAAGTGTCTGTGGCACTTTTACCCAATTTAAAACAAAACTTAATGTTTGCATGTTGCTCCATTGCTCCTTTCACGATTGAAGTTCAAAACATACTGTTAAGGTTTTGGTTATTACGAGCAGTCTGTGATGCCAGTGCTGTTAAATTTAAAACGGAAGGTAGTCGAAATACCATGCTAGTTAATTCATGCATCCGTTCACAGATTGCATTAGTAGTTATGCAAATATAAAATCGGTCTTCTTTCCTGTGGGATGGACTGTGTATATTGATGTTAGTGGGTGTGTGAACACAAATACTTTAATATTTGTAAATGTATTTACATCACTATAATTTAATTTAATTTATTTTTATGTTTAAATGTTTATTTAGACTTCTCTCTTATATTCATTATTTTTATACTTTGTAGTATGACATTTATGTTCCTTGATCCTTGCCAGGAATTGCTGAGCTAGTTCCTTTTGCTATTCATGAAATGATATATTACTGTAACATAGGTTAAATGACATAGTTGTAATAATGTATAATGTTACATATTGTGATTGTATAATATAATTTAGATTATTATTTTATTTCTTACAATAAAATATTTATTTACATTCCTTTATATTTTGTAATTATATTCCTTTATAATGTTCAGCAACTACAGTGTCTGTTTTGACTACAATTTTTTTTTTGGGAAGAGTATTGATATGTGCATTACTAGAATTAACTTTTGCCAATAACAAAATATATTAAAATATAAAATAAACAATTCAATGCAGTATAAACATTATATTTTTTTTAACAGAAATACAGTTTTCTTGAATTCACTTAAGCTAAAAAAATTTAATATTATTTTACAAACTTATTTAACAAATAATAGATTATTTTAGCTTTACCAGAAAAAGGTACAAGCCCTTGTTTGCTACTGACAATGTAGAACATACATTTAACTATAGTAATAGATCAGACTTGTAAATTAATACAATAAAAATAGAAACATAAAAATGCTATCCTTAGTTCATGAACATAACAGAATTATAGCAGTTAATTGTAATTTTAGTAATAATTAAAGATTGGAGGTTTTAGACAAAAAAACCGAGGTAAATTAGTTAAAAAATCTAATAAAATAAACTCTCTATATTAAACATATTTATTGATTAGTTGGTAGACACCAACTAATTTAGTTTTTAATGATTTGATTTTTTGTCATTAATTTATTTATTTCTAGAAACAACTAGACATAATAATTATAACATTTATAAATTTTATTTCAGATAAAACAAATTTTACTTAACTTTATTGTATTGTTTTCTATTTGTAGCTTTGGTGAAGGATCAGCACCTGGAAAGTCTTGCAATCATTTGCAGGTTTTTTGTTCTTATATTCCTATAAGATTATTGTAATTTGTCAATAGAATATTTAATATAATTTTTAAAACTAAGTAATAAAAAGGTAAAAAATCCTAAATAATAATATGTAGTGTATTTGGTTTGTATAAATGCTCATTTTCTTGCATACCTATATGCTGAAGTACATTTGTCATTATGCAAATGTAATAGACAATTTAGTTTTACTGTATAGCTATTAAGTAGAAAGCAGTCAGTTAAAGAGGTTAATTACATTTACTGATAATTATGGTAAAATTTTAATACCAGTTCAAACAGTAAAATAATCAATTTTATGGCAGTTATGGTCTAAATGACAACTGTAGTTTTATGATGAAATCTTAACTTGTGAGCTAACGGGAATTTTATACTGTTATTAATCATATATGTATTACATAATGATGAATAAAATTTTAATGAAAGAACTGTTGGAAAAAATCACATTTGTTGATTTTTAATGGTAAATTATCAACTGTTTGAATATTTTATTATTACTTAATAAATAATTTATATAAAATCCATTTACTAACAATCTTGTAAGATCTTTTAATTTTCAATCAATCTTTTAAGATTGTTAGAAAGTGGGTTTTTATTTTAATTATTGTATAATCATACCAATGGGCCATGTTTGATAAAATTATTTTATTACTGTCATTGCCCATTTGTTATTAATTATATGAAACTCATACCTTATTTTTTTCTTCTTTTTTTACAATTTTCATTCTCTTCCTTCAGTTATCTCAATGATTTATAATCTTAAATTCACATCAATTTGTGTTATATTTCCTACTCTGCATCATAATCATAAATAGTTCCTTCATGATCCAGTTTCTTTTACTGTTCAATTAATTAAGTAGAGTTCTCTCCTCATCAAAACCTCATCTAATCCTGGAATTACATGGTTGTAGAAATATTCAGTTGAACCGTCATCATAACTGTCAGTTGAAATATTCAACTGTCATTATAATAATCAGTGAGATCGCACTGAATAGTTCATTACTTGTAAGGGTGTGTTCATTCCTTTACAGATCACATTCTCTTACATTGTCTCAAATTAGCAGAACCTTATTCTATAATTGTATTTTCTAATTCTGTTGTTATCTCTTTGGTAAAATAAATGATCATTTTTGGTAATAATTTTTTTTCTAATTATTTAGTCCCCTAGTATGGCCACCACATATTTTGTTATAAAATCAGCTACATGTACAATCACAATACAATGAAGAAGGAGGCAGCTGATGTAGGTTTTGATTCAATAAAATTTTTCAAGATGTCTGGCCAAGACTATATTTAAAATCAGTGACACTATTTGTTTTGTTAGAAGTAAAATGTTTTGTTACACTATAATTTTTTGCCTTCTTAAAGTATCTTTATATATTAAATTTTGATTTGAGGAGGTTGAAATGTAATTCATAATTACTCGTAACATGCATGTGAAAAAAAATAGTCAAATGAAATAAAAATACATTTTATTTGCTACAAAGATTTACATTTATTTTTCCATGCAGTATTCATTTACAGCTACATATTTCTCCCAACAATGAACCAGTTTTCTCATTCTATCAATGAAGACTACTTGGTCTTACCTTGATCCACAATCTCACTGCAGTTCATCAGCTGTGGTGAAATGAATACACTTAATATCCCACAAAGAAGTGAAAACTGTAGAGTGCCAAATCTGGTGAGTATGGAGGATGTGGAACAGGTTAAAATATTAACTTCACAAGAGCCTCAATGGTTGTATGTGATGTGTGTGACTAAGCATTATCATAGAATTATCATCTCTGTGGATTGTTGAATGTGACATATATGTCTCTCGATCCAGCTTCCAGGTAATCAGTCATGTACACATGTTCGGAATCCCAGAATACTTTCGTGATTTTTTTTTTGCAGAGTATTATGTTGTGAATTCTTTTGATTGTGGTGAAGCATAGTGCTGGTATTCCATGCACTGCTGTTTGCCTTCTAGGTCGTAATGATGCAACCAAATTTTGTCTCCCATTAAAATATTGAAAAGGAAGTCATCTGTTTGACACGATAATGTTTCAGAAGCTACTTTCAGTATTCCTTTTATTGTTATTTGTTGTTTTCTATAAATTAGCATGGCACCACTGAGCCACTGAGATTTTATGGTAGCCCAATTGTGCAATTATGGATACTACTCATTCTTTCATAGAAAGGCATATAGAAATTGGGCAATCACTGTAAAGTTCATCTGCAATACCTTCAGCAGCTTCTTATGCAAGAAATTTTATTTTCCGCCTATGCACAGTTCTTCAGTCAACAATTTCATCATCATAAATAGCCGTGAATAAATGAATGTCCCTAGCATTAATTTTCTCAGTGTTGGAAATTCAGTCACTGCAAGTTGTTTTAGATGCGTTGTAATCAACTTCATAATAATGATAACTGACCAAAAATGATAGGGAATAGATCAATGAGTTTTGGAATGTCAGTAGTAGTTAAATGAAAGTACAAGATGACAGCACATGTCACCTTTGTGTGTCATTGTTTTATTCCAATAAATTCCAATTGGATTACATTTAAGCACCTTGTATTCATTATATTCTCAGATTACAAAATCAGTCAAAAAATTTATTTGCAACATAACACTTTTACAAGAGAATGGTTTTGTAACTTGAGAATATAATGAATACAAGGGGCTGAAACGTAATCCAGAGTGGAATCTATTGGAAGAAAATAATGTCACACAGAGTGACATGTGCTGTCATCTTGTACTTCCATTTCACTACTACTAACATTCCAAAACTCATTGACCCATTCCCTACCATTTTCAGTCATTCACAATTGTTATGAAGTTAATTAAATTACTCTTGTTTAAAGTGTTATGTTGCAAATATTTTTTTACAAATAATTAAAATAAACTTCTGTCAATTTTCCAGCTAATTTAATTAATTTCCTTTGTTTTTGTTGTCTGTATATAAAATCCACAATTAGTTTCAATTTTTTTTCACTTCTATTGTGATCTTTGTACTCTATAGTCTTGCTGTTAATAATTATCTTTTTTGAGCTGAGCTTGTTTGGTTTTTTAAACCTTCGGTTTTCTTTTGCTGTTCTTGTACTTACTCTTACAGCTCCTCCATTGAATCAACAATCATTTGATGATGATTAATAGGAAAAAGATTTCATATTACTACTACTATTACTACTGTAATTAAATTTATTTGTTATTCATTACTGTATAATAGCTTACAGTTTCATTCTATTATATTTTAATATGATAATGCTCAAATTTAAAATGAAATGCCATGAATGATAATTGTTTAAAATTACTCTTAATGTTGTATTTTAAAGAAAGTATAGAGTTAAATTTTAGTAAAATTAACTTTGTATTAATTTACTTTTGGTTTAATTTTTATCATAAAATAAATATATATAATCGGTTTCAAAATTATTTTGTTTTTTTTTTTTACAGATTAAAGGGGTAAGGGAAGTAAAAGGGTATGCTAACTGTTAATTAGTTCATGAAAAAATTTGTAAGTTTTAGAGTTACAAAATCTTGGTTTTGTTTTTTCAATATTTACTAATACTGTGAACTATAATGCTTTGTTAAACAGTAGTCATTATATTCTGTTTTTTTTTGTTTTTTTTTTTTGTTGGCTGGTTTTCTTGCTTTGAATTTTTAAAATAAGATATATTTATCATGAAATGGTACCCCTCTAACCATTAACCTAACTGACCCAGCTTTTGTTGTTGGTCTAAACATAGCAAAGATGTATCATTTCTATTGCATACATTTTTTTTTGTTAATATGTCAAGTGTTTGTTGGTTGTAAGTGTTTCTGTAGGGAAAGGAAGCTGCTATTCTCTGTTACACTTAATTGTAGATGTAGT
This sequence comes from Lycorma delicatula, assembly GCF_047948215.1. Taxonomy (NCBI): domain Eukaryota; kingdom Metazoa; phylum Arthropoda; class Insecta; order Hemiptera; family Fulgoridae; genus Lycorma; species Lycorma delicatula. The sequence continues at coordinate 79,755,479 of NC_134459.1, read as the reverse complement.
GTGCCTAATATCTCTTGTTCTGTCTCAATATTGTTTAGCTGCAATTTAGGAAAATAGGTCTGTATATCTCAATTGTCTAATGTTTCAAAGTAAATATTATTGCAATAATCTATTCCTTTGTCAATTGAGAACATTTTGATGCCATTTTTTGAAATCATTTTGTAAGAAATTTATGATGTTTAAGCTAGAATAGTAGTATACTAATTATTAGTTGTGCTCTTTGATTCATTTGATGAGTGATAAACACTAGGTTAGTCGAAATCATTGTTAGGTAAGCAGTGTGCATCAAGATGCATGAAGCAGTTTTGCAAATCTGTATTAGTGTTCAAAAAATGTGGAAAAATGAACTTGATGAACAGAACCTTAGCCAGCCATCTTCTCTTTTCATAATTTAATAGAAAACTTTTATGAGAAAAATTTGTTAAATGATAAATTGTGAAGTCAAGTTTTTCTTTATTTTTAAAACTTTTTTTATGAGAAATTAGTACCAAATTACAGATTGCAACTTTCAATCAGCAGCCAGTTTTTGTTATTAAACCTATTGATACAAACATTATTAACAGAAACTGTAGAAATCATTATGAAATCACATGTAGAAATATAATAAATGAATGCCTTTAACTTACAAAGCTCAAGTACCGGCACCTGCACAAGAGCTATGCACTTAAATTACTTCTTGCTCACAGCTTGTACATGAACAACAAATTTGTAAACTTTAGTTACAGTGTTAACCTCAGATGAGTAAGTGGCATGTACTAATAGTTCTATTTTAATTCCAGATTTTCTATGAATTTTAAATTTTTTCCTTACAGATCAGATAAAAAGTCTGTTCTAGTTTTAATTCCTTGCTTTTTTAACGAAGACTAAGAAAGCATCTATAAGTTGGTCAATATTTTAAGGCATGTCACTCACTACATATTGCATAGTGACTAGATGCTATGTTCAGGGATTCATTTTTTTTTGATAATTCTACAGATCACCAAATCACTGATTAATAAATAACTTTTCTCTAATATCTAAGTGAGTTCTCTAATATCTTGTCTTTTTATATGTTCTTAAACTACAGGATTGAATCTTATCCCATCCAAGCCTTGATGAAGCTTGCCAGAAATATGCCAATTCCCCTTGTCACCTGGAGTGCAGAACCTGAGTCTACTCCAGGTTTTTCTTTTGAAGACATATCTCTATGGCTCTTCCACTTTCCATCATTGGGAAGATCATCTTCTGTCTTCAAAACGTTGGCTCTTTTAAACCTGTAGCTCTAGGCTCTGGTCCTTTAACTGGGTGCTACATAGACACAGGTTTATAACTCCTCCCTTACCTCTTGAATGATGGGACTGGTTTGTGGCAATGTTTGTATGTTTTATTACTTACAATAATTCTGGTTTTCTGTACTTAAGAATTGCAGTTTATTTATTAGTATCTATTAAAAACAATTATACATCAGCACTTAAATTTGTTTTTCTTTCTCTTTTTACTTTCCCGACTAGCGCTGTACTACAGCTTTAGAAGGGAAAGTACTGTAATTGATCCAATTTGGGCATATGCAGTTTTCACCAAATCTTGACGTTTTGATGCCTAAGGAACCCAAAAACCAGATGGAAATTTTCCAGATGTTTCGTATATATGTGTGTATGTTTGGTGTTGCCCTCTAAACCACCTTATATTTTCAGCACTACTAGACTGATTTTGGCCAAACTTGGTCAGATTACTTCTATATATGGGGCATTGATGCCATTCAATTTTCAACTTAAAAGGTCAAGGGGGTGAGGCTTTAGAGCAAGGTCACCCTCAGTATCTCAAGATTTCACCTAATTAAGGTCTTATTTTTCTTAGGCACATTTGTTAACAATTAAAAAATAATATTTTCAAAATCGCACCCCCACTCCAAAAAATGGTTTAAATAAACTAAAGTGCCTATATTGCATCAGAAGTACCCCACAAGGAGCATTAGTATACCACTGATGTACAGCTGCTATAGTCATCTACTATGTTGTGATGTAGTGACATCACAATTATTCTATTTAAATTCAATTCTATTTCAATTATTTTTATTTAATTCTACTGCTCACCCACTGGTGAGCAGTAGAATTAAATAAAATGTATAATATTTAAAGTGGCCACTAGTATCACCCATGCAAATGAAATACGGTTTGCATGAACATTTTAGTTAGAATCATTGAATTAAACATAAAGTGATTAATATTTTAAATTGTTATGTGTGTATAAGCTGTACATCAGAAAAAAATTGTGTGACTGGAAAATCTTACAACTGTGTTGTCAGCTTTTAAATTCTTTTTTTTAATACATGTTTTTAGGTTTACTTGAAGAATGTAACATTAATATTTACCTGAGTGCCTTATCCATTTAAAACATTAAATGTACAGTTAAATTTTAAATATTTTTATGAAACTGTATAAAGTGTTATTCAAAATTTTCCTTTTTTATGCCTTACCTATTGTTTATTTGTTTAAAATTATCTTTATTTTTCATTATACCTTTTTTAAAATAGGTTTTATTTGGAAATGTGTATTTTTTATTTAATAGTTTATTTTTGTTAAAAGAAGTTTCTGGATTTAAAAATAAATTATTTTTAATACAATAAATATGCAAATACAGTGCCTAAGATGCAGCTTAAAAAATGCCTTAATGTTTTCTGAAGTATAATATTGAATTAAAATGTTGTATTTGTTTATAATTTATGAACTGAATATGTTGAATATTAACTCAGAATATTTAAATTATATTATTTTTAAGAAATATTTTTTTTATATAAATTATGTAACTTAGTATTCATGTAATGTAATAGCTTCGAAGTTAACCATATGCAGTTTTAAACAAACATTTTTTCTAAAAAGAACATTTTTTCCCTAGAAGATTTACATGCTGACAGTATTTGTTATTTTTCAGCCGAATTAAAAAAATATCAAATTTGGTCAATTTTTATGCATTTTTTAAGTCTTTCTGTTTTCCAAATGGTATATTTATGATATTTTGTTGATGGAGGAAGTTTGACTGATAATCTTGATTAAATTTTTCCTTCATAATGCGAGTAGATAATTTTTTTGAATGAAAAATTACTTTGTCTTCATAGATAGTTTAAACATAATTGTCATGGTTAGCTTAGTATTTCATTATTACAGTATTATGATACATAGTTAATGTCATATTCAAAATATTTTTAAATAAAAATTCAAGAAAATCAGATATGAAACTTCGGGTAATACAATGTGTTAAAATTCTTGTTGACAGAGAACATTTGCTCACTCTCAGTACCAGACCCTACGCAGTCCACTCTATTCATTTTCTCATTAAAAATTTTTCTGTTTTACACCTGTTATTTCTTGAAAATTGCTTTCATAAGCAGAATTTTTTACGAGTATCCGTGTTTTAAGTAAATGTTAAATAAAACTAAAAATATTAAATAACTTAATCTGCAGATCTAACTAAAATGAGTTTTTCTTCCTTTACATGAAGTAGTGGGAATCTTAAAATTTTGTTTTGAAATTGTGGTAGTGTTTAAATATAATTAAGCTTATAAGAATTGGCCGATTGGTGTTTCTTATTAGTTTTGGTTTTTTTCTTTGATGCATATTGAATGTTAGGTAGTTCTGTTTTATAATGAGTATTTTTGTATTCATAATCAGTATCAACTACTGGAAGAGGTATATAACCTTGAAATAGCTGAAAGATATATGTACATTAAAAAAACATTTGTTTCTGAATTCATATTCAATATTTATTCATGCCAATAAATTTAAATCCATTGAATGTGATTTAACTAATTAAATATATTAACTAATTAATATATAAAAAAATTAAAAATTCCTATCAGTAAAGATTATGTAAAAAAAAATTCCTTGTAATGGAAAAATGTTCTATTGTAAGTGAACAACATTAATAAATTTTAATCTAGGTAAGGAGAAATGGAAGTAATACAATAAAAATAAAAAAAAAGATTCAAAAATTATCTTTTTCTAGACAGATTGTTAGCAAGTGCTTTAAATTTCATTTATATAAAAAATTATTCTTTTTTAGTTTTGTAGATCCATGATTTTTTTCACATTAAAACAAAACTACAATCAGTAACAATTGAAATCATTTAGGGCAAAATATAAGTTCACTGATGAAGATCTTTTGATTTCTAAACAATTTTCTCTTTTGTGACCTACAACATTTTAGAATAACACATCACTCTGTAACCCAGAAGGATACTGTCCAATTTTCAATTCATAGGATCAGGAAATTAAAAGATTTATTCAAGTGCGAGTTAGTGATTTTACATATATGCAAAATATTGCACAAAAAAAAATTAATGAGCTCTCTGTGTAATACATGCATTAAGTTTATATGCATTAATAGAAAATTGTTAACAGGACAGTATGATGCTTGAAGAGGTGAACAGATAGCAATTTTAGGAATGGTCAGCTGTAAGCTTTTTTTTTTGTTTTTTTTTTTTTAATAATTTTGGCAGTCATATTTGATCCATATTGTGCAATAGAGATTGTTTTCAGGGCTTAGGGAAAATATACTTTACAAAAGACGTATAAAAAAATTATATCTCATTAATAATTTTCTTAAAACTGTAGTTGCTAAAAATAGGTATGTACACCAAAATTTTAACAAAGTGTTAATAAAGATGTTAAGAATATATACTGCAGTTGCCATATAAGTAACGTCTGCAAATATCTTTGGAGGTTGATATATCATATATGTATCCAATGAGCAAAAAGTATATATATATATATATATATATATATATATATATATATTCTTGAAAGTTTATATTTTAGATTGTGCAAGAATTACAGTGATATATCTGCTAATTTCATTGGTTTAGACTAGCAATTCCTAAATGTTTTTGTACCAGGCCTGTCTCTTAGAGCAAATATTTATTAATTTTCCCTCCCTATAGTTTGTTTGTATACTATATAGGTAGTCTCATCTTTTTTTTTGTCTAATACAATTATATGTCAATTTTACTACAAAGAAGTCATTTTGATATTTTTCTGGTAAGAACACAAATGTTTTAAATCATGCTCATTATAAACTATTGCTTCTTAATTTCAGGAATCATCAGTGCTTAAGCAAGTAAGTAGTGTATTACAAGGAGAAAAATTAGATGCAGTAATATGCGTAGCAGGTGGTTGGGCTGGTGGAAATGCTGCATCTAAAGGTATTTCAACATTTATCATCTTTTTTTAAATCCTTTCTGTATATCCGGAATTGTGATGTAATATTAATTGCCTTCAGATAATTAAAAATCAATTTTAACATCTGATTAAATTACTTGCTCAAGTAGTTTGGTGTAAAAATGAGAGTATCCAGCTCTAAATAGTATCCAAAATCAAAAGTTTCTTAGCTTAGGTCAGTGCTCGTAGAACATTTTTAATTTACAGTAGTGTTAAAATTGTATCATTCTCTGAGTAAAAAAAATGTTATTTTTTAAATTATTATATTCATTTTTAATTAACTAGTTTATTTATGAAATGAAGTATAAGTATAATATAATCAGTTATACCAAATATTTATATATTTGATAATTTTGTGTAGAACTATTAATTATATTAAAAAAAAAAAAAAATGTATTTTAAACTATTTTCTTTAATTTTTTTTGCTTGACAAATTGCATTCCCAGTAAGTAAACCATAAATGACAGTTTGTGCAAGAAGTTGGTTTGGAACCTTGCTTGAAATTTAAAAAAAAAAACTTGTTGCACTACAATAGTTTTCCACATTTTATTCTTACATTTTGTCACTTATCCATCTTTTGCAGCAAATCAAGCAAGACCCTTACCCCTAGTATCAGTTTGTTGTCCATCCTTTCCTGTATTATCATCATTCATAATAAAATTTATAAAATAAATTACTCTGGATTTATAAATAAATCAAACTAATTTAAGTCAAACTGATTAATTTTTTATTATAGTACTTAGAAAATTCAAAACAATATCTTAATTTTTTAGTTAGGTAACATGAAAAAAATAAATTGCTAAAAGTTTTGTTTTTGCCCTTTTTTCAATTTCAAAAATCACCTGTAAAACATATCAACTTCGAACAGTACTAAGTAGCTTATAGTAGAAGGTAACTTAAAAAACACGAAGAAGAAGTTTCAATAAGTATTTGATATGAGCAAAATATTTCTGATGAATTTATTATCATAAAAATTTGTTTTAATGTATATTTATTGCAAATTTGGGAAGAGTGCTCTTTAAAGAACTCTATGGTAAATTGTAATTAAAAATAAAGTAGTCAGAAATATGGAGTCACATGCTGTGCAGCAGATATTGTTGTGCCATTTCTATGAAACTGCTGAATGTTTGGGATTAACAAATAAACAGTGCCATTCAAAAGAGGTGAAGATCTTTTATGGCTAATTCACAAAAAATGTTTGCTGGAATGGCTTCAAATTTAACACCCAACACACACACATATTCCTTATAAAAAGTATTGAAAAATCGATGTTATTATCCGATTAATTTTTAAATGAAGAGCACCTGAGCAATTAAATATATAAAAAAATAAATAAAACTATTTTTTATCAAGGAGGTTGACATTTATGATTTAAGTTAAGTTGTAGAAAAGATTTCAGTTATGGTTAAAGTAATGTAATCCTGCAAAATTTTATTAAAATTTGTTTGATAATTTCATGCATAATTGCAGAAGAAATACATGGATTAAAAGTTTGGACACATAAAACAATAATGGTTACACTTCATGAAGATGTCCTTTTGCTTCAGTTTTGTATAAATGTCCTTGATGTAGTGAACTGTATATTTTTTTGTAAATAATTAAATGAAATTTTATAAAAAAAAAATGTTACACATATTTTCATTTAATTTTATCTTAATTGATATTTAGCAAATCAGTTTAATGACATTATTTAGATGGTTATAATTATATATGATAAAAAAATGCTTTTGTCATTCTAAATAGGATGGTGACATTCTTTTTTTTTTAATATTTTACGATAATAGTTTTATTAGATTTTAGATTAATATCATTAATTTTTTCTACTGTTTAGTTTTTAAATATTTGTCTGTACTTTCCTTTAGCTGGATTCTTTAATTATCTGTGTAAATTTGAATGTCAAATAGTTAACAATTCTGCTAGTTAAGTTTAATTTTTAATCATATTAAATGATGTAATTACTCTCAGTTGCCTTGTACTTGGTAAAATTTGCAATTTTTGGATTAGAATACTTCTGTTGTGCTGCTGCTGTTCTCCTTTTCTTCTCATCATCTGTATTTTAACACTTTTATAAATATGTATGGGTAGTGCTGTAATTGGTAGTTGCTTTTTTAAGGAAGGTTAAAAGATCAAAATTCTATTAGTTGTCTTTTGTTATTGTTGTAATAATAATTTGTACAGTCTTGTTTGGTGACCCTGGATTTTAATGCAGCTATTGACTGTTACTATAAGTAAAAACAGTTTTGATATAGCTGCATTTCATTAGAGCTGAATTAAGTTTTACCTGAGTCTCCCAGATTATCATTCAAATCAATTAATCAATTATACTTCAAACTAAGAAAGTATTAAGAAGTAAAAAAGAATTCAATTAAAACTTGAAAAATTTTAATTTTAAATAAAATGTGAATTTCAGTATATTTTATATAATGGTATTATTTTTTATAATTTTTACTGTGAAAAATTGTATCTTATTGTGGTGTGTTTTATTATTCAATATATATATTCTGAGTATCATTCATGTTACTACATGGAAAAACTTTAATTTAAATTTTATTTTATCTAAGCATAAGGTAGTGGTTGATTTCTTGCAAAATGTTGTCCTTTTTAGTGAAATTAGAAAAAAAACCAGGAGATTGTGTTTGCCTCTTATAGTGAAAAAATGTAATTCTAAAGAAAGTTTATTGTTGCTTTTGTATGCCTTCCTTGCTTCTCTTTCTTGCCTTTTACTTTCAGATTTTAAACAAAAATCATTTCTGTTAAGAGATATTTCTAATGATTTATTGTTATAGTCTATTTTCCATTTAATCTATATGGAAACATTTACTTATGAAACTGCAATTTTTTTTTCATAGCTTAATTCATGTTATTTTAAATCATTCATTTTCATTTATTTTTATAGTCGCATCTACACTTAGTCATTAGTGACTTTAATCAGTGTAATGTATTCATTTGTTTTCACATTTTTGTTTTGATTACGTGGGCGAGTAAAAAAGTATCTATACTTTTCGTTCAACAGTTTATTTACACAAAGGTAGAGGAATTTAACAAGTACATCGTTTTTCTACATAATCACCTCCCTTGTCAATGCACTTGGTGCAGCAGTCTACAAGTTTGTATTTTACTTTCAAGAAGAATGTTTTTGGTTAGTCTCAAAGCTTCTTTTGCACCACTTTCTATACATCTTAAGTTTGTGGAAAATCAGTGACCTCTCAAAGCAAAGCATCCTTGAGCTGCTCAAACAGATGAAAGTCTGAGGGAGCAGGATCTGGGCTGTAGGGAGGATGTTCAAGTAACTCAAAATTCAACTTGATGGTTTGAATACGTTTGAGCTTGTGTTCTGCAGTAAGCTGTCCTTGGTACCCATTGTGCACAGACTACAGAAACTGAGCGTGTTGTGGAAATTTTCAATCCACCAAAAAACACTTTTATGTGATAAAGCACTGTCCCTGTACTGTGATAAATGTTTATGATGAATTTCAGCCCCTTTCACGCCCTTTGACCAGAGAAATCAGATCTCTGCTCTTTGTTCCTCTTTGGTGCAAAGTGCTAGCGGAGCAGACATGTTTACATTGAAATATTGTAAATGTAATATAAAATTTGGAATCCAAATGACGCAATCAGGATCAAATTTTTCTCACATGATCATAGCCGTACCAACTCTAAGCATGCATGTGCAGAAGGCAGTATGACAAACTTAGGCAAGAGTGTAGATATTTTTTTACTTGCTCTTATACATCAAGGAATTTATTTCAATGTTTATAGCAATTAATTTTGAATTCCATACAACTTAAGGTTAATTGTTTCTATTTTTGTCAAATCTAATTGCAACAATTTGAAATTTTATCTTTTAAGAAAATAATAATTTTATTATGCTTTACTAATTTTCTGATTGAACAAATATTTCATCTAAAAAAAAATCAGTACTACCATAGAATATTCATTTCAGAATGTCTATAAATTTATAATTTTGCATTTAATTAGCTTTATTTGTATTTTATTCATTTTTCCCCTACAGACTTTGTAAAGAATAGTGATCTCATGTGGAAACAGAGTGTTTGGAGTTCTGTAATAGCAGCTTCAGTTGCAGCTCATCATCTCAAGGAGGGTGGATTGATCTCATTACCAGGAGCTAAGCCAGCTTTAGGACCTACCCCTGGTAAAATAAGTGTTGTATCTTTATTATTGTGTCTTACCCTGCTAAGAATGTTGCAAAGTTGTTCCATTTCCTATTTTATTTCTTAATTTGGTATACATTAAAATATTTTTCTCTAACCAGTTATTGTCGTTTTGTTTTTATTTTAATGTTGTTTGTAGCAGTTTTTTTAATAGGAATGGTATAATTTTATAATGTTTGCTATTGTATATTATATTTTTCTATTCTTGAACTTAAATACAAATAAAAAGTTTACATTTCTAATTTCAGTTGTTCAAAAAAAAAAGATGCTATTTGAAGTACCTTCGACTGATGCTCTATGAATCAAAAAGCTGCAACATCTTGATTAGTTTAATTACCACATTACTCTAAGTATAGAAGCGTATATTAATCAAGTATTTTCTCCATTCACCTGTTATGATCTTTGTTTTTGAAAATCGAAAGAGGGGTGTTGGAGTCAAAATTCAACTGTTTTGTTATTAGCCAAGTGCTCCTGAGCATCTTTGATTATTTTTTAATACAGTAAAAAGTTTTTGAAGGTGGTTTAATCTAGTGAGTAAGGAGGGTGGGCAGCTCTATTTGTGCTGTTGGTAAAAAATTGTTGGGTATTGAGAGCATTGTAAATCAATTTATTATCATGATAAAGTAAGTTAGCTGTTTTTGCCAAAGGGTGGCAATTCCTTCCTGTGGTGTTTACATTCAGTCATTGCAAAACATTACATGTGGAATACACTGTAGCTAACTTCCTTTTTCTTTTTTCTGTTTAGCCTCTGGAACCACCGTAAGATATTACTTCAGAGCATGAATGAAGATGATATATATGTACAAATGTAAATGAAGTGTAGTCTTGTACAGTCTCAGTTCAACCATTCCTGAGATGTGTGGTTAATTAAACTGAGCCACCAAAGAACACCAGAATCCACATTCTAGTACTCAAATCTGTATAAAAGTAATTGACTTTACTAGGATTTGAACACCTTAGAATTCTCTACTTCTAATCACTTTAGCTAAATGGAATAAATTTTTTATATGGTTGATTAGGAGAAAATTATAATTTTGCTTTTGACATTGCTCTTCATCTATTTGGCGTTTTTAGATATTGATGATCTGAATTGATTTTTCTTCTAGGATGATCATTGATCTGTCTCATGATTTGTTAGTTAGCTCTAATTTTTTGTTTATATTATTGTTTCCCAAATTTATTTGGGCGATCATCCTTTTTCAGATAAAAAATTAATCAGCACCCCTCTGAAAATTACCGTTTTTAAGAAAAGAAATAGAAAGATGTAACAAATTTTGGTTATTTTATTCATCTATATTTCTACATTTGTTGTACAGTATAATAACAAAGGTTGTTGTAAATAGAACATATTGAAACTTAAAATTATATAATTATTTATTGAAGTTGGCCATTGTAACATTTGCATTACACACAGAAAATAATAAAAATGAATAAATACAAAGAATATTAACATAGGATAATGTTAAAATAAAAGATACCAGTAACATTAAAAGTAATTCTAATAAGAAGGAATTACGAGGTTTGTTCAGGAAATAACCAAACCTTTTTAAATACGCGTCAATGGAGATATTTAGTGACATGCTATTTAGTTAAATACTTACATGATATTTAGTTTTCATGTTATTGTTATTTGAGTACAATGAGTTTAAGATTTGTAGCAATTTTTGTAATGTGCGATTTTCAAGAGCAATGATACTATGTAAAATTTTGCTTGAAGCTGTGGAAAACTTTCACAGAAATGTTTCAACTTCTGAAACAAGCTTACAGAGATAATGCTCTGGATCAAACGCAACATTACGATGGTTTTTACGATTTAAAATTGGTTGTTAGTCAATTGAAGATGACCCTCAGCTAGGAAGGCCTTCGAATTTAACAGATGACACCCATGTTCAGAAAATCACGATCTGGTGCATGCAAATCGCTGATTGATTGTCAGAGAACTTGCAGTAGAGGTTAGAATCTCAATTGGATCATGCCATGACATTTTGACTGAAAAATTGAACATTCATCAAGCTGTAGCAAAGTTTGTTCCTCGTTTGATGACTGAACAACAGAAAGAACATAGAGTGGATATTTTGTTGGCAACTTCTTGAACAAGCCAATGATGATGAAACATTCATGCAAAGGATGATAACAGGAGACGAAAGCTAAGTTTATGGCTATGACATTTAGAGAAAATTTCAATCATCACAATGGATTGGTAAAGGATCTCCACATCCTAAGAAAGCATGTCAGTATTGATCCATTGCCAAAGTGATGCTCTGTTTTCTTTTGTGATTTTAATGGAATTGGTGCATTTTGAATTCTTCCCTCAAGGTGAAAATAAACCGGGTGTACTATCAAAGTGTTTTACAACAGTTATGTGAAAAAAATCTGCAAAAAGAGACTAGAGTTGTGGCAAGACAACTAACTCATGGTTCCTTCACCATGACAATGCGCCCGCACACTCAGCTTTGTCAATTCGTCAGTTTTGTGCCAAAAATTAAATGACTGTCGTCACTTAGTCTCCCTACTCACCAGACCTGGCTCCTTTTGATTTTTTCTTATTTATGAAATTAAAATCATTGATGAAAGGACGCGGTTTTGAGTCTATTAATGACATTAAAGCAAATTTGTCACAGAGTTTAAAGGCTATTTCAAAAGAAGCTATCCAGGATTGCTTTGTGAAGTGGAAATAGTGCTGGGAAAAAGTGTGGATAGAGGAGGGGAGATCTTTGAAGGAGACAAGGACCAATAATCTGTAAAATTAATAATAAAGATTAAAAATATAAAGTTTGGTTATTTTTTGAACAGACCTTGTAGAACTTGTTGGTATTTGTATGCTGCTATATGAATTTATTAATATTCAGTTCTAACTTTGTCAGTATCATTCTAACTTTGTCAGTATCTCACAATTAGTTATTTGTATTCAGTTTCTGTTTTTAGTCAACAGATTTGTGACTGTATTGAACTTACGCTCCACTAAATATTTTGAAGGAAATTCAGTTAAAAAGTTTTCTTTTTATGTTATAGTCCAATCCAGGATAAATTGTAGGTATCTTTTGCTGTTGAGTCTGAAATATTGATAGTCATCTTTGAATTAAGATTTCTCATTTGTTGGTTCTGTCATTTATAATTGTTACTTTGGAAATTCTTCTGTATTAGTGCTTAAAAAGGGATCACAAATCCAATCAGGTATGTTCATACTAAGAATATCTTCAAATTGTTGGTTGAAGTCAGAAGTGAAAGCCCCCAAGTGCTGACAGTAAATTTTAAGCTTTTGTCATGTTTTTCTATTTCTGATAAGTTATCAGAATGGTTAAAGTTTCCATATCCTAAATTTTGTTTACATAGAGGACTCACAAACCAGAAGTAACAATTTTTATTTAAGTTCAGCTTATCAACTTGGAACTCTAGATTTGTTTCTTTTAACAAGTCTGTCAAATAAACTTTTTCATTAATGGAAACAGTCAAGTTAGTTCATAAAGCAATACAATGATTTTCTGGATACTGTAGTTCAGATTTAGTAAGTTTATAAAGTCGATCTAAACCTTGCGATAACCAGTGAACTTCTGTATGAAGTACTGTAATTTTATTATTTTCAATATAAAATTGTTTAAACAATCTTTCATTCAATGAATTGTTTCTGATTTTGTTCATTAGTTTGTTATCCAATCAAAAACCAAGAAATTTATGATAAAAATATCATAAATATGATTTATATGATAGTGAGTATGGCTACACTATCATCTTTAACACTATCAGTGATGATAGTGTAGCCGTACTATCATCACTGGAGTACCATCATAAACAACTGATAACATATTACTCATGGGGATTTCTTTTTCTTTAAAAATCATTTCTAACATCATAGATAATTGGGGTGAAAACTATCATATTTAAAATAAGTGAGATACCTCAGTGCAGCAGTAAATCATGTGTTAGGTGATGCAAAAAAGTAGAAATTCAAGGAATTTGCTAGGTAGCATAATGTTCTGTAACACAAGCTCTATTAGTTGGGATTAACCTCTCTTGTCACATTTAGAAATAATTACATAGTTCGTAATATTATTTATTTCTACTACATTATAAATATATATTATTATCAGTGTCTGAACATTTTTATGATTATTATATCAGGTATGATTGGTTATGGAATGGCAAAAGCAGCTGTACATCAGTTGACAAAATCATTGGCAGGTGAAAACAGTGGACTTCCTGCAAGGTCACTGTCAGTAGCTATTCTTCCTGTAACTCTGGATACTCCAATGAATAGAAAGTGGATGGCAGATGCTGATAAATCAACATGGACACCATTAGAATTTGTTGCCGAGTAAGTTTAACATATATTTTAAATTGTCTTACAGCAATTTTATCTGTTAAGTGTTTTAGCATGTCTTTATAATTAGTGTAATTACTTATTTAATTATAATGAATGATAAATTTTGATGGAATCTACTCATTGCTTCAGCAAAAAAAAACCATAAAAACTAATAACTTGGCAGAATAATAGAGATTGTATGAGCCTCCGCTGAGTTACCTTATCACGTTTTTTTGTGGGGTTGAAGTTTTAATGAAAAAGATAACCTTCACTGAAACAAATCATGCCAAATTTTCTCTTTTCACTTGTTCACATTTTTTATGTGTAATTTTACCTGCTGACTTACAGCATACAGTTTGTATTACTTGTTGTTTTAATGTAATTCTTACTAATTTTATAATTCTCACATTCTGCTTAGTAGTACTTGGTCATAGTGCTGTGAATTCCTTTCCATTTCTAATTTGCAGCTTTGTGGCAGACTCATTTTCTTCTTTGTTTTTATCATCCTTATTTATTTAACTGATCAGTTGGCAATTGCTTCCAAGCAAATGTCAGGACACTAAATGTCAATTATTAATTGTTTCTGAAAACATTCCAAGATCGTTTTCATTTCTCCACATACATGAACTTTATAGTTTCAACTTTTATTTATGAAGACATCCTTTATTCTGTTCCATTCTCCGCTTCAACACCAACAAGAAGTCTGCAAAAAAATTAAATGCCCATCCCCTTATGATAAATTCTACAACTGATCTTGCCATAATTTGTAATTAAAGGAACTAAGGACCTTTCTTGTTGACCTACCAGCCTTCAAGATCTGTTCAATTTATTTTAATAAATTGTAAATAGAATAAGGATGATAATATTAAAGTAGTTACATTTAAAGTGTTTACTGTTGTTTAACATTTAAAGTTAAAAAAAATGATTCATTTAAATTATTGAATACATGTTTTTTTCATTGTTATGTACTGAGTGGAATTCTTTTATAAAATTTGAAACAAATAATGGGAAATGTGTGTTATTTTTGGTTAAGTCATTCACCATAGTGATTGGAGTTAATGAAACTTTAAAAGAGCTGAGATTATGAAAAAAAGATTCTTATTTTATTAATAACTACAAAACAACAAAAATGTATATATGAATTTGTATGTCGTTTTTATATTATTGTAAATATATACACAGGTTGTATAACCTTTGTTGCTGGTAAAATTTACTGGTATTTTATCTGATTAAAATGATTTAAAAAAGCTGATGTGGACACCACATGACTTCCTTGTACGCCTATTAAATTACATAAACACTTTTTTTTTAAATGAAAAGTACATAAAATTTTATTTCATTAATAACTTGTGATATTTTCTCTTTTTTTTATTGAATTATTTGTAAAAAAAATTTACAATGAGAGGTTAATAATTATTAATAAATCAATATATTTAAATAAAAAAAAAAAAAAGTAAAAAAAAGGAGATGAAGTCAGATTTGAACTGATATGCCTTCCCCTAAGATCCAAATATTTCATTAATTAAAATTTTATTTGGCTATACTGGTAACTGTGGAACCAGTGAAAATAAGTACCACATACAATGTATGTCGTTGAACAGAGAGGGCTTATTACGGCAGTTAAGAAAAAGTCCAAAATTCTATTTTTTTGGATTTTGGGCTTTTTTGGACACTTTTGGTTCAGTTGATTGCAATCAAAAGAGGAGATGCATAACTAGATCTTACAACAGTCCTAAATCTAAAATTTCAACATCCTACAGCTAAATCATTTTTGATTTATGCCAAGGTACATGTGTACAGATGTCATGCTGAAACTAGTCAAAATGGATTCAGGGATGGTCAAAATGGATATATCCATTAAAATCTGAAAACCAAAATTTGTCATTAACTCAATACTTCCTTTAGTTCGTATAAGGAAGTAAAAAAGTTCATATAAGTTTATAACCTATTTTGTTTTTAAATTACGAAAACTTTTTTTTAAGATAATTGTGAATAATTTTACTCCACCAGTAAATTGAGACCAGAAAGATGAGAAGAGAAATAAGTAACATTAGAAAATTTCTTTTGTTTTCTAACATTTAATAATCATTTTAAAGAAGTTAAATTTATAAAAACTAAAATTTACTGTAGAAATTTGTAATAGATCAATAAATATTTTAGACATAAAAATAAATTTTAATGGAAACAGTAAAAAACAGTTCTAGAGTTTTTAGAAAATCAACTCATTGTAATAAAAATAAATCATATTAGATCAATGTAGAACCAAAGTAGATTATAATACAAAACAAATATCCTTAGTTTCACAAAAATAAATAAACTTATTGAATTTCAATATACAAAACAATTATATCCAAGAATTAAAACAGATTATATTTAGAGCAAACCAAAATGGATATGATATTCTTAGCGGACAGAAATGCAAAACGCATTAAAAAGAATACAAAAGATATAGATTCCCTTTTAATAATGTATGAAAAAAAACAAGAAGAAAAAACCTAGGGAATAGATTGTAATAAAATAGGGTAGTTAGTCTAAAATATAGGGTGTTTGGGCTAAATATTGGGTGTTATCCAAAGGTAATGGACCTATATTTAGAAAACCAGTCATCATAATCTCTTAAACATAGACTCAATAGACAACAAGTTTCTCCAAGATTTGTTCTGTATACTTTCAGGGTCAGTAGAAGTGTAGATACATGTGCAGGTAAGCCAACTCTCATTGCAGTTGTAGTCTCTTTCATTTTTTATTACTGATTAGTGATTTTCATCACAACTCCCAATTTGACAATTGTGTCTACTAACTTTCCTCCTGTACATATGAAACGTTGCTTCATTACTAAAAAGCAACATAATAAGATAATTTTCAGCATGATGCATTACCTCTGCAGCAAACTAATTTTCATATATAAATATCAATTGTAGGGGGTGATCATTTGATTTAATGTGATGGAGTTGTAATTTGGACATTCACAGATGGAGCTGCTTATGAATAGTGTTGTGAACAATGGAACGAGGAAGTTGCAGTGTGTAACTACTCCGCCTAATTAACTTTTCAGGACTGGTAGTGAATGCATTGTGTACAAGATCCAAGGTCTCATTGATAAACTGAAACTTTTGGATGATTTCCAGTTTATTAAAAATTAAATAAAATTACAGTAAGATAAATTTAACATTAGTGACGTTTATAAATTGTTTTTTGTCTTCAGTCATTTGACTGGTTTGATGCAGCTCTCCAAGATTCCCTATCTAGTGCTAGTCGTTTCATTTCGGTATACCCCCTACATCCTACATTCCTAACAATTTGTTTTACATATTCCAAACATTGCCTGCCTGCACAATTTTTTCCTTCTGCCTGACCCTCTAATACTCCAGGATGCGTTAATATGTGGCCTATAAGTCTGTCTCTTCTTTTAACTATATTTTTTCCAAATGCTTCTTTCTTCATCGATTTTCCGCAACACCTCTTCACTTTATCTATCCATCTGATTTTTAACATTCTCCTATAGCACCACATTTCAAAAGCTTCTGTTTTCTTCACAGGTACTCCGATTGTTCAAGTTTCACTTCCATATAAAGCCACGCTCCAAACGTATACTTTAAAAAATCTTTTCCGGACATTTAAATTAATTTTTTGATGTAAACAAATTATATTTCTGACTGAAAGCTCATTCCGCCTGTGCTATTCGGCATTTTATATCGCTCCTGCTTTGTCCATCTTGTAATTCTACTTCCCAAATAACAAAATTCTTCTACCTCCATAATCTTTTCTCTTCCTATTTTCACATTCAGTGGTCCATCTTCATTATTTCTATTACATTTCTTTACTTTTGTTTTGTTGTTGTTTATTTTCATGCAGTACTTCTTGTGTAGGACTTCATCCATGCTGTTCATTGTTTCTTTTAAATCCTTTTTACTCTCAGCTAGAATTACTATATCATCAGTAAATAGTAGCATCTTTATATTTTCACCTTGTACTGCTACTCCAGATCTAAATTGTTCTTTAACATCATTAACTGCTAGTTCTATGTAAAGATTAAAAAGTAATGGAGATAGGGAACATCCTTGTCAGACTCCTTTTCTTATTATGGCTTCTTTCTTATGTTCTTCAATTATTACTGTTGCTGTTTGGTTCCTGTAAATGTTAGCAATCATTCTTCTATCTCTGTATTTGAACCCAATTTTTTTTAAATGCTGAACATTTTATTCCAGTCTACGTTTTCGAATGCCTTTTCTAGGTCTATATAAATGCCAAGTATGTTAGTTTGTTTTTCTTTAATCTTCCTTCTACTATTAATCTGAGGCCTAAAATTGCTTCCCTTGTCCCTACTTTTCCTGAAACCAAATTGGTCTTCTCCTAACACTTCTTCCACTCTCCACTCAATTCTTCCACTCTCCACTCAATTCTTCTGTATAGAATTCTAGTTAAGGTTTTTGATGTACGACTAGTTAAACGTTCTGTATTCTTCACATTTATCTGCCCCTGCTTTCTTTGGTATCATGACTACAACACTCTTTTTAAAGTCTGACGGAACTTCCCCTTTTTCATAAATATTACACACCAGTTTGTATAATCTATCTAACGTTTCCTCACCTGCACTGTGCAGTAATTCTACAGGTATTCCGTCTATTCCAGGAGCCGTTCTGCCATTCAAATCGTTTAATGCTCTCTTAAATTCAGATCTCAGTATTGTTTCTCCTCTTTCATTCTCTTCGACTTCCTCTATAACACCATTTTCTAATTCATTTCCTCCGTATAACTCTTCAATATATTCCACCCACCTATCGACTTTGCCTTTCGTATTATAAATCAGTATACCATCTTTGTTTAACACATTATTAGATTTTGATTTATGTACCCCAAAATTTTCCTGTATGCTCCATCTATTTTACCAATGTTCATTTCTCTTTCCACTTCTGAACACTTTTCTTTAATCCACTCTTCTTTCGTTAGTTTGCACTTCCTGTTTATAGTTCCATTTACTTTCTTCATCACTAGCATTCTTATATTTTCTACGTTGATCCATCAGCTGCAATATATCGTCTGAAATCCAAGGTTTTCTACCAGTTCTCTTTGTTCCACCGAAGTTCCCTTCTGCTGATTTAAGAATTTCTTTTTTAACATTCTCCCATTCTTTTACATTTTCTTTTTTACTCAGACCTCTTGCGATACCCTCCTCAAAAATCTTTACCTCTTCTTCATTAAGCTTCTCTAAATTCCACTGATTCATCTGACACCTTTTCTTTGGGTTTTAAACCCCAATCTACATTTCATTATCACTAAATTATGGTCACTATCTATATCTGCTCCAGGGTAAGTTTTGCAGTCTACGAGTTGATTTCTAAATCTTTGCTTAACAGTGATATAATCTATCTCTTACCTTGCTGTATTACCTGGATTTTTCCATGTGTATATTCTTCTATTATGATTTTTAAACTGGATGTTGGCAATTACTAAATTATAATTTGTGCAAAACTCTATAAGTCGTCCTCCTCTTTCATTCCTTTTGCCCAGCCCGTATTCACCCTCTATATTTCCTTGCTTGCATTCCAATCTCCAACTATTATTAAATTTTCATCTCTTTTATCAATTGACTTTCATCAATTTCTTCGTATACACACTCTACATCATGGGCGCTTAGATGTTAACAATCGTTGGTTTAGGTTTCAGTTTTATCCTTATTACAATGATTCTATCGCTATGCATTTTGAAATACTCTACTCTCTTCCCTAACTTCTTGTTCATTATGAAACCTACTCCTGCTTGCCCATTATTTAAAATTAACTTTAAACAAATATATATTGATAAAACAAACAGGTTCTTTTTACAAAACGTTTTAGACCATTTAAAAATAAAAGACTTTTCAAATGTTGCTGATCATCTCATTATGTAAGGGAATATAATAATAATTATAGTATAAATAAATAATACTATTAATAAAATTGAATATTAATAAAAATATATTTACACATATAAATGTAAATGCACACTTGTTGGAATAAACAGGTAAATTTTTAACATGGACTCCTGTTTTAATACTAGCTTAACTGTAATCACTGTTTAATTAATCATAACAACTATTATAGTACATGCAGTGATACAACAATGGTTAAGCATTACCTGATGTAGAATTTTTTAACGTATGATGAATCCATAATTCATTATCACATATGTTTATTAGTTTATATCACGCTTCCCATTTACGTGATTTTATTAATCATTATATGTAATTATGTGTTTTGACCTAAAATTTGAATTTATTTTAAGGTGTTTACTATTTATTTATTATATTATTTATCATTTCTAGCTTGTTTTTCCGTTGGAGTAAAGGTGAAGATCGTCCTCCAAATGGCAGTTTGGTGCATCTAGTAACAAAAAATAATGTTACTGATTTGGTATTTGTCTAATTAGGATAATATCATATAAATAACTATCCTTCCATAATGACACGATATAATCAGAATATGTTGTGGTCCATAAGTAAAGCTAAAACAATAATAATAAACAATAATTGTAATAATATGACCCTTGTGTTATTTTACATAGTATTGTTCTAAATAAAAAAGAAAGACAACACCACAGTTTATGTTGTATTATTTTTTAAAGATTTATTTTTGCTATATATGTATATTATGTTATAAAAATAAAATAAAAATATATATATTTGCTTGTTTAAATATAACAGAAGAGTGACTTTTTTAACCACATTTATTTTAAAACATCCTTTTACCACAACCCTTTTTAAACACTTTAACCCCCTTGATGGATTTTGTCAATTATAATTGATGAAGTTAAATGTATCAAAAATGTTTCTATAAATTATGGTCAATGGTTATATCTTATTTTGAACTGCTTATATCTTGTGACTTTTTTTGTTTTTAAATTTGGCTGTCATAAAATAATATAAATTTATTATTTGGTGATTCAAGTGAGTGTAAAGATATGCTTTTGGTACACTCTGAAAAGATGAAGATATTATTTACACTTCAAATGGTCCTGGGGTCTATTAAAGAATATATATTCCCAGATACACAACTATAAATTGTTTATCTCCAATCCAGGAATAAGGATGCAGGTACAATATTTCTATGATTATGATGGACTTTTTAAATTTTTTTTCTTTTTTGGGAACTTCATTTAAAAACATGTAAAAGATTTTTTATTGATATTCCTACAAAATGTTTTACTATCAGTTTATATGCTGAATAATATGTAGCTTTTATAATTTTACAAACTTGTTGGAATTTTACAAACCAATGAATGGAAACTTAAGATACTTAGATGAGTTTCCTGTTCTGAGAGCATCTGATGGTCTGAATTTGGTAGTGATTATGAAAGAAAAAATAAATAAATAAAGCACATCAACACTATTAAAAGTTTGTTAAATTTTTAATTATACCAGAAACTTGTCAGAACAAAAATCTTTAATATTTTAAGTTAAAAAATACAATTTAGAAATGACGTCTTTCGCACCAAACGTTCACAACACAATCAATCTTCATCTCTGACCTTACTTAAAATCCTTTCTTTTTTTCACAGTTATTACAGCAAATTGCACACTTTGGAAACAGTGTAAATAATACATTAAAGTCTATAAAATAAAACTAAAATTAAAACAAAACATTTCTGAATACTTTTATAGAAGAACAATGTAGTAAACAACAAAGACACGATAAAAAATGCAAGCGAAACTTTTGATTCCTCCACGAACAGCTGTTAATGGATGCTCTTTCAAAATAAAAAAAAACCTGAACAAAAACAAATCTTAACTTTGTGTGT
The DNA here is from genome assembly GCF_047948215.1 of Lycorma delicatula. NCBI lineage: Eukaryota > Metazoa > Arthropoda > Insecta > Hemiptera > Fulgoridae > Lycorma > Lycorma delicatula. Next base: position 79,734,039 of record NC_134459.1, on the reverse strand, counting down.
GGGTCAGAATTTTGATAGAGGGGCTTAGGACTAATAGATTAGGCACAATATCTTTATTGATAATTTTTATTGTAGTTCAGAGCTAGCGAAAATTCTTCACGACAGAAAAACAGGATTGATTAATTAGAGAAAACAAATATCAGAAAAAGATAGAATAAATAGATAACAGAAAAAATTAAAATCAGGTGCTTAAGAAAGATGTGTTGCAAAAGCTTGAAAAGAAAATGAAATTTATATGTTTTATGATACTAACAAAGAGCTTTTTAAGTGGGATGACAAGACTGTTTACTATTTACAGAATATATATTGCATAGATTTTAAGCAGACAAGATGTTTCAGTTTCAAATATAGATTCTATTTAAGGATGAGAGGAGTTGACCAATGTAATTCTACAAACTCCATGAAAAGGAGTAAAAGGGTAGTATAAAAAAAAGGTATGATGATGAATTCAGTTAGTGAGGTTTCATGAGGCCAAGGTGTGGCTCCGTGGCATCAGTGGTAGCATCTTGGTTTGAATCCTGGTTAGGCATGGCATTTTCACACAAACTACAAATCATTATCTCATCCTCTGAAGCAATACCTAACTGTGGTCCCAGAGGTTAAAAAAAGGTTGAACAGTTAATTAGACACTATCTTCTGAAGAGAACCAATCAAAGAAATGAAAGCTTGTGCAGAATTTTCCGTATTTATTTATACCTTCTACAAACATAACCAAAATGATTAAGAAATTGTGTATTCAAAATGTAAAAAAAAAAAACACAAAAAACAAAATCATTGCTTTATCAGTGTAGTAAATGTGATGTAGTTTTGTGGTGCACATATAATTGAAAAATGTTTTGCCAATCTCCATAGCAGAGTGTAGGTAGTTTCTTGCCTTTCATCTGAAGATCCCAGTCAAGCGTGGTATTTGCATACGCTACAAATTTCAATTTCCATATTCCCATGTATAAGCTTCTTAGTCAATTAATCATCATTCCAAAAAATTAAAAAAGGGTTCTAGTTTTTTTTTTTTTTTGTCTTCAGTCATTTGACTGGTTTGATGCAGCTCTCCAAGATTCCCTATCTAGTGCTAGTCGTTTCATTTCAGTATACCCTCTACATCCTACATCCCCAACAATTTGTTTTACATACTCCAAACGTGGCCTGCCTACACAATTTTTCCCTTCTACCTGTCCTTCCAATATTAAAGCGACTATTCCAGGATGCCTTAGTATGTGGCCTATAAGTCTGTCTCTTCTTTTAACTATATTCTTCCAAATGCTTCTTTCTTCATCTATTTGCCGCAATACCTCTTCATTTGTCACTTTATCCACCCATCTGATTTTTAACATTCTCCTATAGCACCACATTTCAAAAGCTTCTAATCTTTTCTTCTCAGATACTCCGATTGTCCAAGTTTCACTTCCATATAAAGCGACACTCCAAACATACACTTTCAAAAATCTTTTCCTGACATTTAAATTCATTTTTGATGTAAACAAATTATATTTCTTGCTGAAGGCTCGTTTAGCTTGTGCTATTCGGCATTTTATATCGCTCCTGCTTCGTCCATCTTTAGTAATTTTACTTCCCAAATAACAAAATTCTTCTACCTCCATAATCTTTTCTCCTCCTATTTTCACATTCAGGGGTCCATCTTTGTTATTTCTACTACATTTCATTACTTTTGTTTTGTTCTTGTTTATTTTCATGCGATAGTTCTTGCGTAGGACTTCATCTATGCCATTCATTGTTTCTTCTAAATCCTTTTTACTCTCGGCTAGAATTACTATATCATCAGCAAATCGTAGCATCTTTATCTTTTCACCTTGTACTGTTACTCCGAATCTAAATTGTTCTTTAATATCATTAACTGCTAGTTCCATGTAAAGATTAAAAAGTAACGGAGATAGGGAACATCCTTGTCGGACTCCCTTTCTTATTAGGGCTTCTTTCTTATGTTCTTCAATTGTTATTGTTGCTGTTTGGTTCCTGTACATGTTAGCAATTGTTCTTCTATCTCTGTATTTGAACCCTAATTTTTTTAAAATGCTGAACATTTTATTCCAATCTACGTTATCGAAAGCCTTTTCTAGGTCTATAAACGCCAAGTATGTTGGTTTGTTTTTCTTTAATCTTCCTTCTACTATTAATCTGAGGCCTAAAATTGCTTCCCTTGTCCCTATACTTTTCCTGAAACCAAATTGGTCTTCTCCTAACACTTCTTCCACTCTCCTCTCAATTCTTCTGTATAAAATTCTAGTTAAGATTTTTGATGCATGACTAGTTAAACTAATTGTTCTGTATTCTTCACATTTATCTGCCCCTGCTTTCTTTGGTATCATAACTATAACACTTTTTTTGAAGTCTGACGGAAATTCCCCTTTTTCATAAATATTACACACCAGTTTGTATAATCTATCAATCGCTTCCTCACCTGCACTGCACAGTAATTCTACAGGTATTCCGTCTATTCCAGGAGCCTTTCTGCCATTTAAATCTTTTAATGCTCTCTTAAATTCAGATCTCAGTATTGTTTCTCCCATTTCATCCTCCTCAACTTCCTCTTCTTCCTCTATAACACCATTTTCTAATTCATTTCCTCCGTATAACTCTTCAATATATTCCACCCATCTATCGACTTTACCTTTCGTATTATATATTGGTGTACCATCTTTGTTTAACACATTATTAGATTTTAATTTATGTACCCCAAAATTTTCCTTAACTTTCCTGTATGCTCCGTCAATTTTACCAATGTTCATTTCTCTTTCCACTTCTGAACACTTTTCTTTAATCCACTCTTCTTTCGCCAGTTTGCATTTCCTATTTATAGCATTTCTTAATTGCCGATAGTTCCTTTTACTTTCTTCATCATTAGCATTCTTATATTTTCTACGTTCATCCATCAGCTGCAATATATCGTCTGAAACCCAAGGTTTTCTACCAGTTCTCTTTATTCCGCCTAAGTTTGCTTCAGCTGATTTAAGAATTTCCTTTTTAACATTCTCCCATTCTTCTTCTACATTTTCTACCATATCTTTTTTACTCAGACCTCTTGCGATGTCCTCCTCAAAAATCTTCTTTACCTCCTCTTCCTCAAGCTTCTCTAAATTCCACCGATTCATCTGACAACTTTTCTTCAGGTTTTTAAACCCCAATCTACATTTCATTATCACCAAATTATGGTCGCTATCAATGTCTGCTCCAGGGTAAGTTTTGCAGTCAACGAGTTGATTTCTAAATCTTTGCTTAACCATGATATAATCTATCTGATACCTTCCAGTATCGCCTGGCTTTTTCCAAGTGTATATTCTTCTATTATGATTTTTAAATTGGGTGTTGGCAATTACTAAATTATACTTCGTGCAAAATTCTATAAGTCGGTCCCCTCTTTCATTCCTTTTGCCCAGCCCATATTCACCCACTATATTTCCTTCCTTGCCTTTTCCAATGCTTGCATTCCAATCTCCAACTATTATTAAATTTTCATCTCCCTTTACGTGTTTAATTGCTTCATCAATCTCTTCGTATACACACTCTACCTCATCATCATCATGGGCGCTTGTAGGCATATAAACGTTAACAATCGTTGTCGGTTTAGGTTTTGATTTTATCCTTATTACAATGATTCTATCGCTATGCGTTTTGAAATACTCCACTCTCCTCCCTATCTTCTTGTTCATCACGAAACCTACTCCTGCCTGCCCATTATTTGACGCTGAGTTAATTACTCTAAAATCACCTGACCAAAAGTCGCCTTCCTCTTCCCACCGAACCTCACTAATTCCTACTATATCCACATTCACCCTATCCATTTCCCTTTTTAAATTTTCTAGCCTACCAACCTTTTTTAAGCTTCTAACATTCCACGCTCCGACTCGTAGAATGTTATTTTTTAATTTTCTGGTGACCCCTTCCTTAGTAGTCCCCACCCGGAGATCCGAACGGGGGACTATTTTACCTCCGGAATATTTTACCAAGGAAGGCGCCTCCATTGTTGCTATGTGAAAATGCAGAGAGCCACATTTTCTTGGAAAAAAAGCAGCTGTAGTTTTCCATTGCTTTCAGCTGCGCAGTACTCAGAGGACTGAGTGATGTTGATACGGCCGTTTAAGTCATTGTGACTCACGCCCCTAACAACTACTGAAAGAGCTGCTGCCCTCTTTCAGGAATCATTCCTTAGTCTGGCTCTCAACAGATACCTCTCCGATATGGTTGCACCTTCGGTCCAGCTACTCTGTATCCCTGAGCACTCAAGCCCCCTCACCAACGGCAAGGTCTCATGATTCATAGAGGAGGAGGGGAGGAGGGTTCTAGTAAGGAAACATAAATCAAATATTTTAGTATAAATAATTTTATAGCTATTAAAAATTAAAAACGGTTATAGTATAAAAAATATTTTGTGTTACGTTAAATTACATAAATAAATAGAACATGTAATTTAATATTTAGTAATATCATGTTTTCCCATACAAAAGGACAGTTATATAAGACAACTCTTGCATAATTAAAGCCATTTACTTCATAATAATTTTTTTATGGTGTAATAAAATTTATTACAGAAATTTGGATGTTTTGAGAAAATGAAATAAACAGAATTCAGATTTTTAGAGATAAAATTAAAAATATTTCTGAATTTCTGTTCATATACATTTTACAGTTACTTTATAAATGAAATTTACTCTATCTGAATTACATTAGCACTTGAATTGGGAAACACGAAAAAATATATATCTTTAGATTGTAGAAAAGTGACTTAATGCATTACACAGATTTACGATATTTAAAATTTTTATATTAACATAAAGCTTTATGAAATTGAATTACAATTTTCTTCGATGAAGACTTGTTAGTATTTCAACTCTTGAAAGTTTGTATTATGACTTAAAAGTACAGTAAAGTGTTTTCTAACATTTTATGTTAGAATGTTATCACTTGAGGTTGTTGCTGTTGCTCAATATGAAAATGATAAAAGAAAACCACAATCTCCTTTCCTGTTAAATTCTAAAAATAAAGTTCAAAACAGAACTTTAATCTACTGTATAGATGTTTTAGAGAGAAACGTTTGGTATCTTTTTTCACAAGCGTAAGTTAAAACTGTAAATGATAAAAATCAAATCACTTTTAATAGAATTAAAAATTTTTGCTATAAAAAAGACTAACATATAATCATTAAAAATTGAAACTAAATGCAGCATCTTGGATGCTGAGCTGAAAGTAACACACATGTATGCATACCACACTTGAGAAAAATATGTTCTCTTAATTTACTGTGAATACTACTAATGTCTTTGAACCTATAGGTTTTTATAAATTTTTAAACTATCAATTTTTAAGATTAAAATAAGTGATGAACTTTGAAGATCATTTATAATTAAGCAGACTATGTATTTAAACAAATTATAACTTATTCTTTAATTTAATAGATTTAAAAAAATTCTTCTATCAAAGTTTTTTGCTCACTAAAATAAAATTAACATATCACTATTCAAAACAAAAATATTGCTCTGGCTTTCAATGTTCTTGAAATACCAAAAGTGTTTGCAATAATTAAAAAATATTCCTCCTGGTTTCAATAATTTTTTTTTTAAACAAACATGATTCATCAACTTGGTAATGTGTTATATGTTACCACAATTTAAATTTCAAGCCATGCTCATACAATTTATGGACATTGCTCACTCATTGTCAGTTTATGGACATTATTGAATGATGGGCACAGATTTTGTTCAGTTGTGCATGTAAATAATGAAAATGTCAGATCTAGCCTGTAACTGAATACATAAAACCTGTTAAAACTTGGTAATGTTGTTAATATTTGGTATTAACAGTTAGTAGATATAGAATTTACAGAATGAAATCCAAATATTTTTATTATATTTATAATTTACAAAAAAAAAGAATGTACATATAGTATTTAATTTCTCTTTTTATCTGACAAACAAAAGGTTTGTTAATTTAGCTTGCACTAAAATTACATGGCTTCTCAGCGATGCTAATTATGAATAAAGTGAGTGGAAAAGATTCTTTAAGTTTTCAGAGCTCCCTTGGCTTTATTTATTTAGTAGCTAATAGGAGTAAGGAGATTCACCAAGATTTTGTTTGGTATGCACAGTTTGCTGGTACTAATATTGGGCAATTCAAAGAAGACTTTATTTTATACTTTAAAAACATATAAAGATTTATTTAATAACTTCTAGATTTGGTTAATGTCTCATTTCATAGAAAAATACATCAAGTATTGACTCATGTAGTTTGTTATACCGAATTTGACCACCAGGGTTGCTAAAAATTGATATCTACTGGTGCAGAATGTGCTCGCTGTGTGTTTTGGTTTCACAGTCTGATGTTAACAACTGCAATTGATGTAATTTTCATAGAATATGTTAAGGAGCCTCCTAATAAACCTTTGTTAAACTTAAAACATCACCAGGATGCCCACGTGTCCGTGACGCTGCTATGGAACAACTCAGAAAAAGTTTTGCACATGTAATGCAAAGAGATTAACTCGACTTGCATCACATGAGACTGGAATTTCACAAACAACTGTTTGGCGCTTATTGCATAGTAACCGCTTACCATGGTTCAACACATAGGTGATGACAAATTTGCCAGTTGCAATTTTGTGTGGAAATGATAGATAGAATTGCAGATAATATATCTTTAAACAATGTAATTTTTAGTGATAGAGTCAACGGTTCACATCAGTAGCAAGGTGAACACCTATAACTGCCGAATATGGGATAGTGAAAATCCTCATGAAACTTTGCAATACATTCGTGATAGCCTTAAACAAACAAAGACTGTACTTCCACAAGGCAACCATAGATGGTATCATTTATCTGGACATACTTCAAAATTTTCTAATTCCTTGGTTAGATAATGATAACCTAGATGGATGCCATTACTATCACCAAGATGGGGCACTACATCACTACCATCTAGAAGTTCCAAGATTTTCTTGATAGTAGATTCCCAGGTTGGTGGATTGGTCGTAAAAGTCCAATTGCATGGCCACCTCGCTCCCTAGATTTTATCTTGCTAGAATTTTTCTTATAGGGTTTTATTAAAGATCAGTTTTATACCTGCTGTTCTTGCTGACTTGCTGGTAAAGTCTGGAATGAAATCAGCTTCAGGTGGAATGTATGTCGCATTACAAATCAAATGGAAGCCATATTGAACCAAAGTGAATGTTGGGTGACAAACTTGATGTGGTTTTTCTATGAAAATGAGTCCTCAACCAAATCTTTAAGTTATCTCAAATTTTTATATGCTCTTAAAGTTGTGAAATCCTTTTACTGAATATGATGAAAATCTAATTTATAATATTCAAATACATCAACTTGTTTTGCTAAATACTGTTTATAACAAAAGTTTATTTGCTGTAAAGAATAATTGTCTTTTAACAACTTCAAAAAAAGGAATTGCCAGAATTTTTTTTTTCAAAACCGAGACATGTTGATAAACAAAACATTTATTTTGAAGGTGAATGTATGTATAGAAATTTTGCCAGTTCTGTGTACAATAATAAATAGTAAAATGGGAAATCAAAAGTTAAATGTAAAGCAGTGTATAGAAAAAGAATTTCTTTATAAAATGCAGTTGAAAAACTAACGTAAGAACACAGTTAACAATTAATTCAACAACTTGAATTAATACTGAATACTTGAATTAACTTCTGTTAAATTTCCTGTTGCTTCTTAACAGAAATTTATATTTGAAAAATAAAGTGCAGTAAATAACATAACTAAAAATATTTTATTACAAATATTTATTTACACAAAAAAATACATGAAATAGAAACATGACTATTTTTAAAAAATGAATACATAAATATAATACAATATACTAAATACAAATAAACTCAACTTTTTTTTTAATACACAGTGTATTATGCATAAGCATTCCAATTTGTACCATCTTCTGGTTGAAGACCATTTGTGACTAATAAAATAACATCTACGATCCACCAAATTCCAATTCCTCCTAAAGTAAGTAATTTACCAACAGCAGTACCGGTTTGACCGAGACAAAATCTATCCATACCGAGAAAACCCAGCAAAATACTGTACATTAAGGTTGTAACAAAATAATGTCCTTTGTATCTATAATTCAAAAACAAGATTTATGAATATAAAGTTAAAAATGCAAACATAAAACAAATAACACATTAAAGAGAAAGAAATGTAAACAAAAAAATGCATGTATTTATTCCAATAAACAACTAATGTTCCAAGATGTAATAATGAAAATTTAAGTAAAAGTAGACAAACAAATTTTTCTATAAAATTCACTTTAAAGGTAACAGACCCAGAAAATATTAAACTAAAAAAAAAAAAACTGAACTTAATTTCACCAAACTTAACATCAATTCCATGCTGATAGAAAATGCACTCTCAGAACCAAAATGGCACTTAGAAATCAGACTTAAGAAGAATAAAGCCATCTGTATGACACTTGTAAATCTGAAGATGTAGAATGGAATTAAACATGATATTGTTCTAGCAGATACCGCAATCGAAAAAATTTAGGATGGCATGGATTCATAGCTAAGAAAGAAATTCTGAAAAGAAATAGTACTAAAACAAATAAAATCAGTGACAAAATTTCTTTAAAATAAGAGGGTGAATCAAATATAAATGTAATATTTTTATATAAATTTATTGATTAATAATAGACACAATTCATACCTTCATCAATTCTCTATATAGTCTCCTGCATTACCTACATACTTTTGCGAATGATTTGGAAGCATTAATATTCCTTGTTCATAAAAAGTTTGAAAATGAGTCATCAACCAATTGCACATGTGTTCCTCGACATCTTTGTTTACGAATTGTTCCCCTCCAGGCAATTCTTTCAAGGGTGCAAACAAAAAATAGTCACAGGGGGACAAATCTGGATTGTAGAGAGGGTGGTCGAGGATTTCTCAGGGCATTTCTTCCAATTCATCCCATTGCAGTTTGCGACCTGGCGTCATGGAAAAGGATATCTCTCATCTCTGATGGGTATATCCTATCTTTTGTTTCAGTAGGCGGCAATAGTAAGAGCCACTCATGGCTGTACTGATGACAGGAAAGGGAACTGATTCTAAAGAGCTTGAAATAAGGAAAAAGTAAATAAAAACATGTCAGAAAACTTTCTTTGTTATTGAGTTACAGCAAGCAAAACATTTTACCTGGATTTCCAGTTCCACCACTGAAATGAGGTTATACTGAGATTTTTAAGTCATGTGAGGGGTAAACTTGATGGTTTCTTTTTTTTTTACCTAAAAAATCAAATTAAACAGTTCTCAGAATTGTATCTCCCTCCCCCTGTTTTCATAATATCCAACAGAAAAATTCAGTAACGAAAAACATATTTTTTGTGTACAATAGCTTTGTTTAATAACTAATAAATGTATAATAACAAAAATTGTACAGAATTTAATTCTGAGAAAATTGATGTTCGAGAAAGGAAAACAACTTTTAAAATTAAAAACAAAACAAAAAATATTATGAATTTAAAAAAGTAAAAACAGTAGTTTTTAGTACAATAAATTTAACCTTTGAAAAATTAAAATATTTTTATTCTACTTAAAAAAAATACTCACTGTGGTTTATACTTTAATTTACAATAAATGTTCAAAAATTCCACCACTGACATCAATGCACTTTTCAAGTAGTTTCCTTACATTTTCTGTCGTCAATCTAATGATACATTTGCATTTCTTGATGAGGGCAACAGTATTAAGAATACAAGTGATCAGTTCATTACATTTGTCTACTTTTTGCTTATATACCTCATGTTACACCTCAACCATCTCCATGAACAGTATTCTAAGGGAGTAAGGTTCGATGATCTAGGTGGCCAATTTACTAACCCTTTATATACGATCCATTAACCAGTAAATTTACTTCATTTGTGAAATATGTTGGTTCAAAGTTCATACTACATTTCAATTTGTATTGCCTATGATACATTTTCAAACGCTAAGAAATTCATTATTTAAAAATTCCAGGTAGTTTCTCCCTGTGACATTCTAGTAAGAAAGGGGGTCTACATTGGTTGTCGATCACACCAAAAATTGTTGCTGGAAATTTGATTCAACTACAGTATGTGAGTTTTCTTCAGACCACCAATGTGAAATCTGTGAGTTGTTTACACCATTAGGATAAAAGTAGCTTCGTTGAAAATAGTATGAATGGATTTAAGTGATAATTATTTTTAACCCGTTGCAAAACTGCAGTCCCCTGGCATGGTCACCAAGTAGGAGGTGTTGAAATTTCTGAACATGATAAGGATGCAGTTCCTAAGCATCTAAGGTCCTCCTTACTGTACTAAAAACAGTTGTTTTTAATCTTAACAAATTAATAACATTCTTCTGTTCTGTTTTTAATAAAACAGTTGCAATTTTTTTTCATAGACTACATAATTTTCTCAAAATTAAATTCTCTACAAGTTGATAATAAAATTTAAGCATTTATTAATCATTTAACAAAGTTACTGTACTTCAAATCTAAAAAAAAATGATTTTATCAAATCTTTCTGTTTTACGTTGGATATCATGAAAACTACAGGAGATATAGTTCTGGGACCAGTTTTATCTGATTTTACAGGTCAAAAAACATAAAAAACCATCAAGTTTATCCTTTATGTAATACCTTAAAAATGTCAGTATGACTTCATTTCACTGAAGGAATTGAAATCTAGGCAGATTTTTTGTTTTTTGTCCAAAACATTTTTGGACATATGTTTGTATGACCCTTTTTCCTAATTTCAAGCTCTAGAATTAGTTTCCAAATTACTTCCCTCTCCATCTAATAATATTCAACTTATATAAAATGTTACATATATATATGTAACATTTGTAACTATTACTATCATAATTGTCTAATCATAAAAAAATTTGAAGACTTAGATATTTACTAAGACCATTAATAATTATTTTATTATTTGTTTTGCAGGAAATATATTTTATACAAGGACAGCATAAATATTTTTAGCTCTTTAATATTTTCATTACGTTAGTAACAAATCTGAGTTTATGCTTAGAGATTTTTATATGTCTTAAGTCCATTTCTACTTAAATTATTGTTTACCATTATTCCGAGATATTTTATGAAAGATTAAATATTAGTATTGACATGAGTTGGGATTACAATGATCTTCACCATTTCTGTAGAGTAATACGACTACTTTCAACAAACTCAAAAAAAATTTCCAGTTTCTGTGATCAAAACAAAGGCTGTTTTACCAGTGTAGGATTATGTTAGTTTACAATTTTGTTTTTAACATGTTCCTGCCAGCAGCATAATATTTCTCTGCTTTTAATAGAAAGATGTTTGATGTCATGAACAGTCTTCTCTAGTTCTTTCGAAAAATTGTATTTGAAATAATGCATTCAATAGTGATTTATTTTAGTTTTTTGGAATTTGTTTTATCCCAAAAAAATATTTGGCACACCACACCCATGTTACACTTTGACCTACAAAAGAAGTGCATCAGTACTCAGGTGTGTTGCGCCAGCTATTTGTCACATCAAATTACTCAGTGGTTCTCAGGTGAACCATCTTGGCTAGATAGAAATGGTGGTGGAGTGGCACACCTACACACCGTGCCTTTGTTTACTAGCGACCTTGATGTCTGTCATATTTGTCTACCAGATGTGACTAAAAAGTGTTTGTTTCTTTAGTTTTGCAATTTTTTTATTCTTTTCTTTTCATTTTACTAATGCCAAAAAAAAATTATTGGTGTCAGTTGAAGTGTGAGTGAGTGAAGTGTGAATTATTGGTGTCAGATGAAAAAATTAGGGTTTTTTGATTATAATACAAACTTCATATTTATCTACTGATAACATTAAATCTGTCAAGATAACATTTAATCTAGCAGAAAATAATACAGTAGATTCCTCTGAACCCAGTACAGCAGGTTTTATCCATATGTTACAATTACTGCTCAGAGCAGCAATTCTGTTTATGCATCTACAGCAGATTTTTCTGACAACACTGATGAGGACTGGAATTATCCAGAAACATGGTTAAGGGATTTTTATTCTTCACATAACTTTCATACATCAGAATTAAGTGGAGTTGAAGCTACAATAACCAGGCCTGACTAGTCTCCTATTGCTGATTTAAATGTAAATTCCTTCTAGGAGTTTCAAGATAATCAGTACTTAAGATCTGACATTTCAACAGAAAATCCATTTGAGCTGTTTACCATGGTTTTATCAGATGATATATTAGATTTACCTGACCTTTTGGTCAGGTGATTTTAGAGTAATTAACTCAGCGTCAAATAATGGGCAGGCTGGAGTAGGTTTCGTGATGAACAAGAAGATAGGGAGGAGAGTGGAGTATTTCAAGACGCACAGCGATAGAATCATTGTAATAAGGATAAAATCAAAACCTAAACCGACAACAATTGTTAACGTCTATATGCCCACAAGCGCCCATGATGATGATGAGGTAGAGTGTGTATACGAAGAGATTGATGAAGCAATTAAACGCGTAAAAGGGGATGAAAATTTAATAATAGTTGAAGATTGGAAAAGGCAAGGAAGGAAATATAGTGGGTGAATACGGGCTGGGCAAAAGGAATGAAAGAGGGGACCGACTTATAGAGTTTTGCACGAAGTATAATTTAATAATTGCCAACACCCAATTTAAAAATCATAATAGAAGAATATACACTTGGAAAAAGCCAGGCGATACTGCAAGGTATCAGATAGATTATATCATGGTTAAGCAGAGATTTAGAAATCAACTCGTTGACTGCAAAACTTACCCTGGAGCAGACATTGACAGCGACCATAATTTGGTGATAATGAAATGTAGATTGGGGTTTAAAAACCTGAAGAAAAGGTGTCAGATGAATCGGTGGAATTTAGAGAAACTTGAGGAAGAGGAGGTAAAGAAGATTTTTGAGGAGGGCATCGCAAGAGGTCTGAGTAAAAAAGATAAGGTAGAAAATGTAGAACAAGAATGGGAGAATGTTAAAAAGGAAATTCTTAAATCAGCAGAAGCGAACTTAGGCGGAATAAAGAGAACTGGTAGAAAACCTTGGGTTTCAGACGATATATTGCAGCTGATGAATGAACGTAGAAAATATAAGAATGATAGTGATGAAGAAAGGAACTATCGGCAATTAAGAAATGCTATAAACAGGAAGTGCAAACTGGCGAAAGAAGAGTGGATTAAAGAAAAGTGTTCAGAAGTGGAAAGAGAAATGAACATTGGTAAAATAGATGGAGCATACAGGAAAGTTAAGGAAAATTTTGGGGTACATAAATTAAAATCTAATAATGTGTTAAACAAAGATGGTACACCAATATATAATACGAAAGGTAGTCGATAGATGGGTGGAATATATTGAAGAGTTATACGGAGGAAATGAATTAGAAAATGGTGTTATAGAGGAAGAAGAGGAAGTTGAGGAGGATGAAATGGGAGAAACAATACTGAATTTAAGAGAGCATTAAAAGATTTAAATGGCAGAAAGGCTCCTGGAATAGACGGAACACCTGTAGAATTACTGCGTAGTGCAGGTGAGGAAGCGATTGATAGATTATACAAACTGGTGTGTAATATTTATGAAAAAGGGGAAGTTCCGTTAGACTTTAAAAAGAGTGTTGTAGTCATGATACCAAAGAAAGCAGGGGCAGATAAATGTGAAGAATACAGAACAATTAGTTTAACTAGTCATGCATCAAAAATCATAACTAGAATTCTATACAGAAGAATTGAGTGGAGAGTGGAAGAAGTGTTAGGAAAAGACCAATTTGGTTTCAGGAAAAGTATAGGGACAAGGGAAGCAATTTTAGGCCTGAGATTAATAGTAGAAGGAAGATTAAAGAAAAACAAACTAACATACTTGGCATTTATATAGACCTAGAAAAGGCATTCGAAAACGTAGACTGGAATAAAATGTTCAGCATTTAAAAAAAATTGGGTTCAAATACAGAGATAGAAGAATGATTGCTAACATTTACAGGAACCAAACAGCAACAGTAATAATTGAAGAACATAAGAAAGGAGCCATAATAAGAAAAGGAGTCTGACACGGATGTTCCCTATCTCCGTTACTTTTTAATCTTTACATAGAACTAGCAGTTAATGATGTTAAAGAACAATTTAGATCTGGAGTAGCAGTACAAGGTGAAAAGATAAAGATGCTACTATTTACTGATGATATAGTAATTCTAGCTGAGAGTAAAAAGGATTTAAAAGAAACAATGAACAGCATGGATGAAGTCCTACACAAGAACTACTGCATGAAAATAAACAACAACAAAACGAAAGTAAAGAAATGTAACAGAAATAATGAAGATGGACCACTGAATGTGAAAATAGGAAGAGAAAAGATTATGGAGGTAGAAGAATTTTGTTATTTGGGAAGTAGAATTACAAGATGGACAAAGCAGGAGCGATATAAAATGCCGAATAGCACAGGCGGAATGAGCTTTCAGTCAGAAATATAATTTGTTTACATCAAAAAATTAATTTAAATGTCCGGAAAAGATTTTTTAAAGTATATGTTTGGAGCGTGGCTTTATATGGAAGTGAAACTTGAACAATCGGAGTACCTGTGAAGAAAACAGAAGCTTTTGAAATGTGGTACTATAGTAGAATGTTAAAAATCAGATGGATAGATAAAGTGACAAATGAAGAGGTGTTGCGGCAAATCGATGAAGAAAAAACATTTGGAAAAATATAGTTAAAAGAAGAGACAGACTTATAGGCCACATACTAAGGCATCCTGGAATAGTCGCTTTAATATTGGAAGGACAGGTAGAAGGGAAAAATTGTGTAGGCAGGCCACGTTTGGAATATGTAAAACAAATTGTTAGGGATGTAGGATGTAGAGAGTATACTGAAATGAAACAACTAGCACTAGATAGGGAATCTTGGAGAGCTGCATCAAACCAGTCAAATGACTGACGACAAAAAAAAAAAAAATTAGATTTATCATTACTGAGACTAATCTTTTCACTAATCAATGTTTCAGTAAAGAAGCCAGAAACAATAAAAAGTTATTTTAATGGGCCGATACTAATGCAAATGAAATGAGAAAATTCTTGTTAGCATAATATTCAATGATTCTGTGAAAAAGGATTTAATTCAATGGCATCTGGTTTAATTTTCTTGTTTTTTTTTTTTTATTGTCATATAATATAAAGCTACTAATTTATAATTTTTATAGATTTCGTCTTCAATAATCATAATTACTGAAAGCTGAAATTTGATAAGTTAAATCTGTTTGTATTTAAGTAAAAGAAAAAAATTACTTACTTAATACAAGGAAATCCATCTTTGTAAAATGTTCTTGGACCATAACATTCGATATAAGGTAAAACTACACACTGAGCTTTTGCTTTTTCTACTTCCTCATAACGATATCCACCAAACTAAAAATAGATTTTTATGAACTACAATATATGTTTATATTAATTTAAAAATATAAAAACTTAGATTAATTAACTTTTAACCTATGAATAAATATTTCTTACCGCAAAGGTGATCAATATAAAACCCTATTATGATACTTACAGTAATGTGTATGTTTAAAGCAGGTTACTTTACATTCACAAATAATGATCACAAAACATTAAAAAACATAAAAAAATAATCCAAATCTAGCTTTTACAAAGTAAGAAAAAATACTAATAATAATAAATTAAATTACATAAATATATTTAAGAAAATAAATGAAGTATGTGAATATCAAGAAGAAGAAAATGTAATAAAAACAAGTTTTTCATAACTTATGGCAACTTAAAGCTTATTAAATGTTAAAGTAATAAAAATTAGCTGGCATAATTAAGCCACTGTAATAAGCTGATGAGTTAAGTTGCTAATTAATAATAACCATTCATATGAATAACTAGTAGTATTCATTACAGGAAAGTAAGAGTTTCCTATATGATAATAAATATATAACAGATAGTAGAAATCATCATTATTTACAAATGGAAGATCTCACAGACTGAAAGTATGTAAATATCTGTATGAACTGGCCTTTCAGAAATTAAGTAACAATCATCACTTCTGCAAATGGTAAAATACTTTTAAAATATAAAATCAATTAATATTAATTTCATAATAAATGATTATGAAATGATAATACATAATATAATCTATTATGAAACTGTGCCTGACATCCTTCTTTTATGATTAAAAATGGATGTGGATTTTGTCAAATATGAAAACAAAAACATGATGGATTTAAAAATTGTTGAACCTTCCACATAAGAGGCAAAGATGATGCCACAGAGAACAGGAGATAATAAAGAATATAAGAGATAATATTTTATGATTTCTTTTAATAATAATTTTGGTGAGCCAACTATAAATTACTAACAGCAAAACAGTAACTGGGCTCACCAAAATGCTACTCCAGGTATTCCAGTCTTAATTAGTTTTAAAAGTACTTGATCCAACCATTTCAGTCTGGGTGTTCCTTAGTCTATTAAACTCTCCTGTTGCCCTTGCCATGTTTCCTTTATGTAAAGGTTGAAGTTCATCCTTGATAACATCCATCAGCATAGAGTGCATGCTCCATGTGTCCTGATCATTTCCATTTTTTGTTACGGACATCCACCACAATAATCTAATTCTCTAAATCATCATCATTCTTTTTCACTATTCTCTTCTATTCCCATCTTAACTTTTAAAATTATTGTAGCTTCATTTCCTTTTAGATCATCTTTCTTTTTTCTGTTTATCTTTAAACATATTTCGGAGGATTAATGAGGATAATATGTATGAATAAAAATGAAGAGTAGTCTTGTACAGACTTAGGTCGACCATTCCTGAGATGTGTGGTTAATTGAAACCCAACCACCAAAGAACACTGGTATCCATAATCTAGTATTCAAATCTGTATAAAAGTAACTGCTTTTACTAAGATTTGAACCTTAGAACTCTTGATTTTGAAATCAGTTGATTGCAATGTTGAGTTAACCACTAGACCAGCCCAGTAGGCTTTTTAGATCATCTACAATTTTAATTCTATTTCAGACTTTTTTCCACACCTTCTACACTGCTTTGATCAATCCTTCTTCTCTCACAATATATTCTGGCTAACTGCCTTATTCTGAATTGTTTTGATTAAGCTTCTATTCTTGTTAACATTAACTTCATTTTTCACTTTGTCCATTTATTATTTTCCAATATATTTCTTCCTTACATTTTAGAAGCCTTTCTTTTTTATCTTAGTGTTCATGCTTCACCTTCAAATATATTTCAAATGTAACAGTACATAGATGTTTTCACACCTAGCTTCATCTTATTACACAATAACAGTTTCTTTCTGTTAAATGCTTCCTTAGCCACTGCTACTTCTTGTTTTTATTTTGTTTTCACTTTTACATACTACTGTTAACATGGTAGCAAATTATCTGTAGTATTTTACTTTTTTCAATTCTTTTTTCTTTTACAACATTTGAAATGTTAAAATTGTGCAAAGTGAAGAACACTCCTTAAGAACAACTGTGTTGAATGGTATGATTCTACCTGCAACATAAATTCATGACAGTATGATTTAAATGAATTTCAAACACATTTCAACACCAGTTGATGTTTGCCACATCAACTGGTGCGGTGGCATGGTTGCTGTTGCTTTTCAGTCCAATTGGCAACAGAGATTGTCACAATCCACACATAGCGTGAAATTTTCTCCAAACAACCGATGATGGGAGTTGTCTGAGAAATGGTATCGACATAATTCATTCAGCCATGATTTCCGTCTAGCAAACCAAAACACTCAACGGCAAACAGCCCATGCATTGCAGAAGGCACAGAGGAATTTTTTCATACGCCTTCGACTGAACTTATGTAAAGCCCTGCGACAATCCCTTAGAGCACTCCTGCAGTCTTCATCCTACCATGGAACAGCAGGCTGCTTTAACTTTTCAGATATTAGAGGAATAAATTCACTTATACTACTGAGTATTACCTGATAATAATAATAATAGTATCACACCTGATAATATTGAGTATCAGGTGTGTAAACTTGGCAGGTTGGTGGTTCATGCTACCACTCTTGTTGTATTGGCCAAAGCAATCCTTGCGTCTGATCCAGTCTGCTTTTCAAACCACCCATCTGTACGGCTGAATTGGAGGCAAAACACTATTACTGACTGAAATAACAATCGATCTGTGATTGCTTCCAAGAGGTTTTTGTAAATGAGCCAGTTAAGATGTGGGAGTAGGGTTGCTGAACACAAGGACAGATAGATGCATGAAAATGTACCTGATGAAGATGATAAATGTGTACGACCCATAGTTCAATAAGCAGAGATTTAAGTTCTGTCTCAGTCGATCAAGTACAGTACCACCAAGATGAACATGATGATGTTTATATGATATGGTATAGAAGAACATGATGATGAGCCCCGTGAATAGTGATGGACGTTGAAATTGCCAATTATTAGGCAAGGTAAAGGAATCTATGAAAACAGACTGGACAGATCATCCTAACCGATATCAGAATTTGGCAGAAGGTATAAGTTGCAGATATTCATTTAAATGGCACCAATATCTTCACTGTGACTGCAGGGATATTTTTTGCTAGCAGAATGAAAGTTTCTGCGACCGTATATACCAAGTTCAAAAAGGACAGATCGGTAGCCAATTCTTATTCTCTCACGAACAGTGGGAGAAGAAAAATTTATAATATGTGAGGATTTTGGTATATCAACACAACTCTCCTACCCCATGATCCTCTGTACAGAAATGACAGACTGCTGACAGTTAAGAAGAGTTGTCACCATCTCTGAGCTTTCAAGTCTGATCGTCATTACTTACTTTGATTCATAGGACAACACTCCTGATTTTTAATAGACTTCAGAGAGCCACAAGCTGCTAAAACACATTTGTTTATTATGAATGGAGAAACCTTTGCCAAGGATTTACCCTCTTGGTAACACTTCATTACAAGGAAATTAGATAACTTGACACTCTCTGTTACAGCGATACATCGTTTGCTTGACGTCAGTCAAAAATCTTTTTAAACTCCTGGGTCTTTTGATTTTTTTTTTTTTTAGTAGACACAACCACCAAAGGATTATTAATTGGGACTGACATAAGATTCCCACGAGTACCAGCAATATAATGGACCACTCCGGCAGAGCGCACACATACTAGAGCTAGGACTGCATAAAATTTGTTCATCCTGGTTCCCAGAGGACATCACTATGTACAGCCATCCACCCATCTGCATGAAAGTTTCCACCTTGGGTTAAAAGTTGTGTTTCATAAAGTGTCATAACACCACTGAGTATAAATGTATGAAGAAACAGTGCAAGATGTTGTTGTGTAGCTGTGTAAGTGTACATGTTGTAATTTGTACAATATTCTTGGTATGATGTAAAACATTCAGCAGCTCAATGAGTAGAGAGAAGAAAAGCTGCTCAGTGTGTAGAGCCATGGGGATGCCAACCCATTACATCTTAAAGAGTAAGAGAGCTAGAACATTAGACTGTTGACAGTATATTCTATAGAGAAGTGATGATGATACAATTAACTATTTGAATTCATCATGTTAGGCCTAAATGTGTAAAAAATGGGCTCTGGTTTCTTCTACTTAACAATGCAGCAACACATTCTTTGATCAATGTTTCCAGACAAAACTAGGAATCCCCCACATTCCACTTGTCAGCTTCAGCAACAGCTAACATTTTTTAATATACTAACATTTTATTGAATGAAGTAATAATACATATTTTTTATTTATTGCATATGTATTTAGTTGCCTTAATTTGGGAACTTAACTGTCATCATGTGTATACATTAAAAAATATCAAATGCAAAATAACTGAAAGTATAAATTTGTACCTTAACACAACCATGTCCTGCTTCTTCCTTTGCTGTTCTATTCCCTTTATGATCTACTGGCTCTTCACAGTCCAAAAATTCTCTAGGTCTAAACAAAAATAAAAATGTATAACTGTATGCTTTTAAAAAGAAAATTTAACAGTATGTTAAGTCCAACAAAATTTTAGCACATATTGTCTAAACTCAGCAGAAGTTACTTGTAGTTTAAATTAAAACTGTGTGAATTTAAAATTTACCATAATATTAGCTGGAAAAGAAGAGGTTGTGCTATTTTGAGTATAATTTTCAACATCAACATAATTTTAATTCATGAAAAGTCTGTTTCACAGCATTTATTCATAACAGCAGGCCAAATTTTGAATACCAGAAAATAAATTAATCTTCAAGTTGTGGTATGAGGAGTGGCTGAAATGTAATGCACACTGCAACTTAAAGGAAGAACAAAACGTCAAAGCACATAGAATCTAAAAGATGGTGCTACCATCGTTTAGATAATTTCCTGTACTACCTAAATTCCAAAACTCACTGACCTACATCCACTCATTTTCTTTCAGTTGCTATTATTACAGAGTCTGCTACATCAACATATGAAAATGCGCATTGAATGAATTTTTAACAGCAGAAAAAGTAACAGTTTTTAGCAGCTAGCGACATTCATTCTTATCTAAGAGCCATTTATGGGAATGAAACTGTTGACCAAAATACTGAGTACGTGGGCAATAAAAGTTTTGCTTCAACTGGTAAAACAAATATTGAGGATGAACCTTGCTGCAGCCAGCCGTTGACCAATTTCTGTGACTGATGATAAGCAATCAAAAAGAGCCAAATAAATTTTATTCAAATGACTGTTGCATCACATTACAATATCAAAACACTTTAGGAGACATGTGTGCCACATTTTATGACAATCCATAGATTGAAATTCCACAACATGATAATTCACCATCCACACTCAGCAGATCTGGGGCCATGCAATTTTCAATCCTTTTGGCAATAAAGAAGGATATTAAGGGTATTTATTTAACTATGGATAATGAACTGAAGAACACAGTGTGGTCTTGGAACACCAGCATTCTTCATTGACAGAATAAGAAAACTGGTTCATGGTGGAAGAAATATATATCTGTAAATGGAGCCTACATGGAAAAATAGCTTTTAAGCTATTTTTCCAAAAGTAAGTTTTTTGGTAGCAAATAAAAAGTGCTTTAATGCTATATTTGTTTCATTTGACTACCTGTTTTCATTTACAAGTTATTGGCAATTGTTCATTACATTTCAGCCACCCTTCATATTTATTTTCTATTTAAAAATGAGACAATAGAAATATTTTAGTTCTGTTATGCTGTAATTCATCACCATAACAATAAGTAAATTGATCAGCATAGTGATAGTGATTAGTTATAATAATGTGAAAATAAAAAAAACAGAAATGATGGTCAAAGCACAAAAAAATAATATGAAACGATGGAGTGTACATAGTGCTGATGCAAGAAGAATTTATTATGTTAGTAATTAGGGAAATCATGATTGTATGTATAATCAAAGAATATTTCACAGTACATTGTGAGCTGAACATACTCGTACAACTGCACATCAGAAATCACATAAAAATGAAAGTTAAATTAAAAACACTAACAGGATTTACAATATCTAGCTAGAAGGAGTTCTCAATTAAGGAAAGGATTTGGGATCTTTTCTTACATTCTTATTAACAAGCATAAAAAGTGGTAAGTCTTAAAGGAAAACAAATTAAAAACAAGAAATAATAAGGTTTTAGAATCTAATTCCTGATCCTCATTCTTATCAGAAACATTAATTTTTCTAATGCTTAAAGAAGTAAAGGTTCTTTATAAACAATATCTTTTAAATGTTGATTATAAAAAATATTTCATGTTCATGGACCATTTATTTTAAAAGGCAATTGCTTCATGCATTTAAAAAAATATATTTTTAATAATAAAAATATCCAATTAACTAATTCACAAATTTACATGTTTTTGGACAACAGAAACATAATTAAGTTTTCAGCTATATTGCACAGTCCCATCACTTTACTTCACTTGCTTCCACTAGTAAAGCCACTGAATCTTGCACCTAATATCTAATTTAAAAGTTTAGTTTAAGTTGGTTGAATAAATCTCTGAATTACCTTTCTTCATTATACTAACAAATTGCGTACAACAGAGCTTGCTTGTGTTATTCACTGAAGCAAGTGCAAACAATGACCCAATGCAAAATAGTGAAAAAGGCTTAAAATGTTAAATATATTTAAGAAAAATAACCAATAATGCAATATATATACATTACTTTAGTGAAATTAATTTTTTATCTTATTATTTTAATTAATAATTGTATTACTCCTATGTACTGTTAAACTTTATTTAAGCTTTAAATTCTATAATATAGATAATTATTTTAAAATTTAATATGCCGTTTAATTAAGTATTTCAATCATGAGTTTCTGGGATCCTGTGAAAATACTTTCATGTAAAATTAAGATAAGATATGTAGACATGTATGTAAAGTAAGACAATTTTACCTTAATTTTATGATGAAAGTACCTTTGCGTGATCCCACATCCTCAGTTATGACAATAATAATTTAGTTAAACTGCAAAATAAAAATATTAAAATAATTAAAATTGCGTATTATTATACAAGTGCTGCTCTCTGTTGTAGTTTTTTTTTTTAACTGACAGCCTCAAACAGTGTCTGACGGTTTATCAAATTAAAATTTTGTTTGTATTTATATATGTAATATTTTTCTAATATATTTAATTTTAGTCATCTTTTTCTAATATATTTAATTTTTGTAATCTTTACTAATTTCTAATGTTTCTAAATTTGTGTTAATATCAGAAATAGAATGTTTATTGTTTATTACATGATCTGTCTTATTGGATAAACCTAATTTATTATTTTTTTTAACAGAACAGAGGACTAATATGAATCTGAAAAAGATTAATTTCAGTAAAACATAAATAAATCATTTGCAGACTTTCATTCTCAGAAAGTTTTCTGAGAAGATGACTATGAGTGACATTTTGTATCAAATGGTACAATACATTTATAACAGACTAAATTAAAATTCTACCGACATATATAGAAAAGGAAAAGTAGACTGCGAAGCAGCAACTGTCATAGTACGTTGCAGTGCTAGTGGATGAAACAATAAATGAGATAATTTGTTCTATATATTCAGGATAGACCATTATAATGACAGCAGAGTTGAAAGGTAGCAGCAACAAGCAGAGAATACTGCATATATAGTGTTGTGTGAGACCAGCCAGAGATATGAATAAATTACTGAATAAGGCAATACAAAATTACATTGTGGTAAACAATTTATGATGTAACGTGTGGCTATGAACATAAGTGATATGAAAACTGAAGTTTCAGCAAAGGCAACAGAAGTCTAGACCAAAATAACTAAACATGACTGAAGAAGAAATGTGTAAGATGTAATGTGTAACTAAATATGTAAATGTGTAACTACAAAAATGAGATGAGAAATGAAGAATTAACTGACTAAATGAAGATATTATACACACAGTGGGATAGCCAGGTGATGAGCTAATACAGAGTTCTCATCCTACAGATGTTACTGGGTCTTGTGTAGGGAGAATGATGTAGAATGAAAGTGTAAAATTAGTACATGTGCTAATTTATTATATGTTTTTCTTACATAGTGATTCATTTGGCAATTGCAATGTCTTGCTGATAATTTTTACTGTCTGCAGTTCAAAAGCAATACAGACTTTTATAGGAAACACAAAAATATTTTGGCAACGAGTAAAAATAAACAATTTTTAATATTCATTGGAAGAGCATGATAAAAAAATGTTTTGTAATAATTAAATTAAGCTGACTTTCAAATTAATGAACTTTTTCTTTCAAAAGCTAATAATTTCTAAATTACTTAAACATGTATTAGTACATTAGATTTATTGAAAATCAAATGAAACTTTTTCACAAGTATTTAATGTGGTACACATGTTTAATTAAAATTATAAAATGAGAATACAATGGTATAATAAACCTTTTAGCCATCGACCATGTGCACAAATACTATATGTAAGCAACTCTTACACACCTTTATTGGGCCAGATACAGGTGAGTCAAAAGTATGGAAACAGCTTTAAAACCATTCCAGATAGAATACTGTATTACTTTGAAGATAAGGTATTGGTCAAATACATTACCATCTGACGAGAAATAGAATTTCAACTCCTTGGGAGTTGGCTCAGGGAATGTAACGCAAACATTTTAAATGGTAACACCCACTGTGTGGTAGATCATTTTAAAAATCTCTTTAAAACAAGAAAAGTGGTATAAATAAAAGGTTGGTACAATTTCTGTGCACAAAATGGTAGTGGGATAGTTCAGATTTTGAAAAAATTACACAGATAATTTAAGGAACTGTCATCCAAGTAAATCATTTTATTAAAATTTCCTTAAATTTTATACATTTGATTAAATTTTATTATTGAATAAATTAAAAAAAAAAATAATTATTAAACATAATTTCTGCTTATTTACTTAATTTCATTTGAATAAATAATGTTTGAAATTTGCTCCTTCCAATGTCTGACAGTGTGCTAGTTGGTAATAAAAGGTTGTAACTGCATTATTCAATGATTCCCTAGTGATATTTTGCGCAGATTCTCAAATTCTTTTTTGTAAATCATCAGTTTCTTATGGCTTATTATGATAAACAATACTTTTTAAGTGGTCCCATAGAAAGTAATCTAATGGTGGGTGACAAGTCAAGTGTGCTCGCTTGGCTATTCTATTTCACCCTTTTGACTAAGCCATCTTCAAGGAAAAAATGCATTTAAGATTTTACATATTTGAAGACTGAGTGGGGCACCATCTTCTTGAAACCAAATGTTTTGGAAGTTGGGTCCAACAGTGTTTTGAATGATATGGTTGAGAAACAAAGCCTCATAATTCACTGAGTTTAGATTTCCATCCATAAATACAGGCTCTATCAATCATCCACCAACAATACTGCCCATACATTTACTTCGACTGAATACTGAGTATGTGCCTCACAATACTAGTGTGGATTAATATCAGTCCAGTACTGACAATTATGGTGATTTACATTGCCATTTAAAAATAAGTGATCTTATCATTAAAAATTATGTTGTTCAATAAATTAGGATCAGCACAAATATTGTTCATCATAATTTTGCAGAACTCAAGTCTTCGATTGTAGTCATCTTCATAAAGTTCTTGCATCAGACGTATTTTGAAGAGTTTGAAATTTTCACTTTTTAATGTTCAAATCACTAACTTTGACTAATGTTATGTTCTCATGCTGCTGTTTGGGTCAAGGAATGAGGAGTCTCAATAAATTCTTGCATAATCTCTAATGATTTGTTGCAGATTCAGGCCTCCCTGGTTTTCCCCTATTATTATGTTACTTGTTTCTTTGAATTCTTTGATAGTTTTTGACAGTGTACCTTTTGAAATAAGATTACAATTATTTGCACTGAACAAATTCACAAACTTCATTATATGACCTAACTCACCAAAGCCCATTATCATTAAAAGTGTGACTCTCTCCTGTACAAGTGACATGTTAATAGCAATGTTGGCAGGTAGCACAGAAAAAACAATTACAAAAAATATAAAAAAAGATGTAAATAACAAAAGTGGCTTAAAAATGTGGTAAAGGTAGGCAAAATCAATTAGCCAACCGATCACACTAATAGAATGATAATGAAACACTCTAAATGGAATACTACACAACAATGAAGTAAGCTTAATTTTTGTAATACTGGTGAGAGACCATCGATGATCAGCACGATTAGGTGACAATATTTTTATTTATTTACTCATTAAATCTGAACAAAAACAATTGTTTGTGTTATAAAATAAAATTTTAATTTAATTTTATTATCTGAACTTATTAAATTTAGTCATTTTCAAAATCCAAATTTTATCCTGCCGCCATTTTGAAAGAGACTTTTAAAATGATCTATCATGCAAAGGGTATTAATATTTAAAATATTTGTGTGATAACCACTAGACCAACCCCCCAAGAAGGGGTTGAAATTCTATTTCTATAAGTAGTTGACCAGTACCTTATCCTTAGTTATCTAATACCTTATACAGTATTATATCTGGGGCTGTTTTAAAGCTGTTGAGGAGTTGCCATCCTTTTGATTCACTCTGTAGATCACACTGTACAATCTCACACATGTAATTGGTTATCATGCTGCTTGAACTGAATGAAACCTATGTTGTTTCCCCTGTATTATTTTTCAAAAATCTTTTTATGTGTTAAAAGTTTATGTCCTAAATAATCATGCCTTATTTCCAAGCTTTGTTCAAGATTTGGTTCTGCGGTAGTATTAGCTATCAAATATTTTGGTGAAATGTAATGAAAATCCATGATAAACATTTTACTTTGACATTTGGCAGTAGCACTAACATTATTATTTTAAATTTCCATTCATTTTGATCCAAAATATCATATTGTATTCCATACTCAAAGCACAATTCACTGAAAATAAATTTACTTTTAAATATGGTACATACAGAACATTATTTATTTAAAGATGTGAAACCTCATAGCACTCATGACCATTGCAACTTTCTAAATTTATTTTTCCAATATCCATGATTTTTATCTTTGACCCATCTCTATTTTTACATATTTTGGTAGTTCAATTTCTATATAATCTTTTATTACATAGTTCTCAAATATGACACATGTACTCACTCACACCACTATCCACAATCTTATATTCTACAGAAAAATCACCAAATCCTGCAGTTAGAATAAATGCATTACTTTATTTTTCTTCTCTTTCTCTAATCTAAAATGACATTCATTAATCAAATGTCCTTGTTTTTTTATATAATTATCATGTCCACCGTTTCCATTTTTTCTGCAATCAAACCCATTTCCTTTTATTTACTGTGTAACTTGCTACAACTTTCAATACAACTTTTGTTTGAAATTTTCATATAGTCCAATTACTGGCACCTTCCAATTTAATAACATTGATCATTGCACTCATTCCTTGTAACATTTTCCTGTGTATTACTATTACAATCAAATTCGGTTGTACATATTACCAAATCCACATTAAGCACTTCAACATCACAGCTTAACCTCAAACCAACATAATTTTCTTTGTCATAATATTGTACAAAACTTTTGTTATGTGATGTTCTGGGCCCATAACCTATTGAAAATGAAATGAAGCTTACAAATACATTTAATATGGTATGAACATTTAATTAAGCTTATAAAACAGGATTCAAGTATACAATAATGTTTTTAGTCATAGACTATTGCACCAATACTATACGCAAGCAACTCTTACACACCATACATTGAACTTCCTAACCTCAACTTTCTGTATAAATGTACATAATTTAATTGCCAACGTTCATCAGATTTACAAAAATATAAGGGTAAATAACAAAAAAGTTACAAATAAGTATGGTGAGGTACCCACTTAAATGTTTATATTAAACAGGCAAGGAACAAAATAATGCACCAATAAAAAAATCAGGCTAGACATATTCTAAATGTTGGCTGAAAACAAGCAAGGAAATCTGACCCCAAGCTTCAGGATAATATAGGATATAGCAGTAACTATCAGTTGAGATACAAATGGTTTAAAAGACTGCTAGATTAAACAAGATCTGCAAGGCTAATAGCATATCAACTGTAAGAAACGGTGGAAGGTGAAACACTACGACATTAATTTAATATTTACAATGAAGATTTTTTTTTAAATCAAAAGACAAGAAATATACTTACAAGTATGAACATTTAACATAGGGTCCATAAGGCAAATACTGCATTGTTTCTTCCTGGGTTGAGTTACCATTATTGTTATTACTGCTAGTACCAATCTTATTCACATCATTTAAAGAGTTGCAATAATTAAAATGCAAAACAAACGTTGTAATAAGAAATATAGTATTAAAACTAAATAACATTGGTATTTTCTAACACAGCCTTAACCTTAAATTTTTACTGTTAGCTCATAACACATAACCACAACAAAACACTTTTGCCAACAATACCTAGGCGAAATATGTACAATTTCAAACCCGTAATTTATATTATTCTTACATGCTTAATTTTGGAAAACTAAACTAATCGCCAACATTAGCAGCTATCTTTATTTACTTTTTAAAAAATATTTTTTTTCCCGTAAAAATAATTTGTAATTACGCTTAGGGTGTTCTGAAATCTTTAAAGGTTATTCCTTTTATTTTGCAATTCTATTTTCATTTGTGCTTAAATATATAAATTTATTAATTGAGTGTTTCATTTCTTTTAGAAATGTTTCCTAACGAAGTATAGTTAAGTTTTTACGTAAAACCGGCTAGAAGAAGAAAAAGAAGAAATTCCACTTGCGAGCACGTACACAGTTTTATCGTACTTGTTTACAATTATACTGCGCATTCGATGTTGTTTTCTCACAGTGCCCTACTTTCGTAAAAGCTGTTGTTTCTTCGAAGTTATAGTTGTACTGCTTTGATAATCATAAATTTGTAGCTTGTCAGTTCTATTTTTCTAGTTTACTGCCGCCTCATTCGTAGCAATGGACAAAGAAATTGATGATGTCCGTGCTGAAGTGAATGGCGTTCATTCGGAAGGTTCGTTGTTAATAGGTGCAAAAGCTTCTGAACTTTCGAAAAGTGCGGAGAATGTATCTGCCGAACATCGTATTAAAAGACGAGCAAGGCGAGCTACGAGGCAGTCTTCCAAAGACGGGATAACAAACGGTAGCGGTGGACAACTAGTAGAAGCAACAAGGAGATGGAAGAACACAAGGCGACCAAGAAACAAATACGGGCGAGGACTTCCGAAGAAAGGTGATTTATAAACCATCAGTTGTATTAAATTTCCCATGAATTTTAACGATATGTTATTCTAATTATGATTATTATATATAATTTAAATTTTGTTAGTGACATTGTAATGGCAATTAAAAGCATTGGTTTGCGTAATTGCACGTTCGCGCATTACGGGCACCTAGTAACACGATATTTCCTAGTTATTATTAGTTACATTATTAAAATAATTATCAGCTCAGATGAATTGTATTAAAAGCCCCCAACTTGCCCTACAAAATTCTTTTACTTGGCGAATCTGTCAAATTTTATTTATTTATAACAATTTCTATATAATATTCTGATGTTGAAATTATTTTAATACATATGTTATATACATAGCTGACTTTTTCAAGAAGATATCTTGTTTATTACTATTTTATAAATAAATACTAGGGTTTTTTTTATCTTGAAGACAATTCTTTTATAATCTTCATTATATTTGTGAATTTAAAGGGGCATTATATTTTTTAATAAATTATTTTCATTCCATTAGTTATTCAGTGGTGCAAATATTTTCATAGGAAAGATTGTAATTTAATTACATTTTATTTTGTGTAATGAAATTTTATTTGCAGAATGTCACCAATGTAAAGTGTTCTGCAAAATTTCTATTGGATTTGCAGATAATTTACTATGTACTATTGTACGAAAATTTAGAGTCTGAATTTAAGATTGTCACCTGTTATTCTAAAGAAATTTCTACAGCAGAAAATCATAGGAAGGACTAGAAAACTTAAGCTAACATAACATGTTAACCTCTTCATTAACATTTTAACGATTTCAAATCCTTATCAGTTATTATCTGAATAAGGCACTGTTGTTAATGCTAATGAAGTTATAGGAAAAAAGTAATCCATGTAATAGACTTTTACTTTTTAAAATTTTGTTTTACAGGAGTTTGTGTTTGTATGTATGTTATTATTTTGTGGAATAGTAGTAACAGTAGTAACTATTGCAAAATGTATGATTTATTGCTTTTGATTGTTTTAGTTAAATAATTAACTAGTAAGATGTCTTTTTGTGCTTATTTAAACAAACCAATCATAAAGATCAAAAGTGATAAATGTACTATTTTTAGAGTAGTAGTTTCAAAAGATATTTATTTTAATATTATAATTTGGAATATTAATATTTCAGTCATTTAATTTAAAATTTTTTAGTATAGTGATTAAAACTTATGATTAATAAAAAGGTTCTTCCTTGGTTATGATAATGAATTTTAAAATGTATCTTTCATTTTTATTTACAAAATACTCCTGTACCCCAATAGAAAGTTCTGTAAAATCAAATTTCTCCTTCGATATATCTGGGTAGCAGGTAAATCTAATGTCTATAAAATGAGGATATGCTTAATTTTCCATATTATACTTTTGATTATTATAATGAAAATGTAATTTAGTGAAAAATAAGAAGGGCCTAAATTGTTATCTTTGAAAGCGAATGATGAGAATTAGATTTGAACAGAAAGTAGTAGGCAGAGTCTGGAGTCTATTGAAAAGGTGTTTGTTGGGAACATCTGTGGAAACATCTTGGATACAGAGAAATTGAGTGATAGAAGATATGATTGAAGAGAGCATAAAAGATACAGAAAATCAGCATAATCAAACCCAAGACATCTCTAATACAATGAGGCTGCCTAAAATAGAGAGCATGATAATTATCTATTACTTATAAATTATTGGTGGTACCATATTGTTTTTGGATTGAGTGTAATTAATCTTTTTTTGTTACTTTTATGCAGTTAAAGATTTCCGTGTTTTCAGTTGAAAAACAATATGCAATTAATTTCATGTTATCACTTCGTATATATATATATATATATATGGAGTGGTTTGAACAACTTAAACTCTATCCACACATACAAATGGGATAAGATGCTAAATAGAATCTTATGCTATAAGATTGTAAACAGATCATTTTATGGCAGTTTTATTACATTATTAATGTGACTGTTTCAGTATTTGTTCTGTAGTTAAAAGTTATATACAGTATTTTGCACACACACACACACACATATATAGCATTAAAACTTTAATATAAACAGGTATACATTAAAATCTTATTTACATATGTTCTACCAATTTTATGATTGATTGAAATATTGTTACTGTTTGTTTTTGACATCTGTTAACACGTCACATCTGCAATCTTACAATGATATTATTTATACTTAATTTTAGTTAACTTTATTTCATATTATTATTATTTCATATCATGTTATTGTTTAATGTTGTTATCAGTGTTTCTATATATGATTTCCCAAATAGATGTATACTCTACTTGTATTCTGAAGGATATTGTGGCCAGGATGATATTAAGAAAATTTAAAATATGTAAATTTTCATGTAACTTATCATAGTAACATGATTTTTAAATAGATAGATCTTCCTGGTAGACATTGTTTTAATGAATAAACCTTCACATAGGCATATATGATTTTAAATTTAAAAGAAAATAAGATTTGAAACATCTTTTATAATGCAAATTTTTATTCTGGACTCTGACCTGCATTGTTGAAAATATATTTTTATTAACAGTAAGAGTATATAAAAGATAAAACAGTGTGCTTCAATTTCAGAGCATTACATTTATTTCATTCATTAAACAGCATGACAAAACCTGATTATATTTTAAGTATTAAATGATTTCCTTTCTAATTAATAGAACGCTTTTTTTCATTAATTGCAGAAAAAATTTACTTACTATGAAATGGGCCACTTAAAATTATTTAATTTTATAAATATTAAAATAAGCAGAAAGTATTATTTTATATCTTAATTCAGTGTGAGAATACTTGTTATTTGCTGTCTATTTTAATCATACTCCATCCCCTACCAGCAATAAATCAGATTTTCTGTATGGCAGTGATGGCTCTTTATTCTATACTGAAAATATTTTTTGTGCTCCTGATTTCTTAATATACCTTAAGAAAAATGTTGAAGAGAATGGTTCTGGGGCTAGTGAACTTTTTAGGCATGCAATTTTAAACATTTATAAAGCACAATTTGGATAGGTGCTTTAGGAATAGTAACTTCAAGCTCTGACCAAGTGATAAATTTCTAAGAGCTACTATGTACATGTAGTTGTTTCTTATTTGCCTAGCATTTTCTCACTATAGGAGGTCATCCAGGAAATTTCATAATTTTTAGTTTAAACTAATCAAAACTTTGAGTTATAGTCTTATTTTTCTATGTACTTTGACGACTATACACAATTATTTACTAACTATTCTTATTGCACTGTTATATCTAATTTTTACATTGTATAAATTTTCTTTTACTGTCACCAGTGTTCAATTTTTGAGATTATATTAGGTGGGATGACTGTTGTGCTAACTCATGGTATTATCAAAGTTACTGCAGTAAGCAAAAAAAAATTTAGTATTTCTGCACAACTCAGCTAATAATCATAGAAATTGGCTAACTGTTTGACATTCCTAGTGAGGACACCCCTTCTGATGAAAATTCTACTTCTTTTATTACATTTTTCTTTCTTTTTTAATTTCTTTTCAGAAAAAATTTCTATGAAAAAAGAATAAAATATCATCCTGTTCAGGTGATAGATAAAGTTTACACTGTAAGGAAGTGCAAGTAATTAAGCTAATTGTATCAAACATTTTAGATGATTTTCTGTTTTAATGTTTACTCTTACCAGCAAACTGTAAATATTAAAACATTAATTGTGATACTGTGAGCATTTTCATGGTGATCACCATTCATCAGATTAATAAAATAAAAAGGTATTACATCCTTTCCATAGTTAAATAAAACCTTTATCATTAAATTTTTAATTGTTATCTGATGAGGAATTATTCACAAAAACACTCAAAGTATGTAAAAGATTAATATATAATTACTAATAGATTAATAATAATAAACTGCTTGGAGCTGTTTATTAAAATTTTAAATTGTCAAATTTAAATACACTTTGATTTTTAATTTGATTCAAAACTCATTAGTTTATAGATACAGATTCATCAGTTTATATTAACAATATAATTTTAGTTAGATTAATTAAATTTTGTAAAAATACACATGTGGCTAAGTATAGTGCATTCTAATTCTAGTCATAAATGCTGTTTCAGTATTACAATAATGTAGGCTAAATTAAAACTTAACAGGAAGTGCTTAGGACCAGCAGGAGTTGATAATTATCGAGTGCTATGTCCTTGAATATATAACTTGCTGGTGTTGCTGTACATATCTTTTATGTCTTTGTTTTTTTTTTATGTCAATGACAATGATGTAGCAGCTAATTGTGTATAAAATTGCCTTTAATGAAAAAAAAATTGGATGCAATAATTTTCATATAATTTACCTATGCTGTACAATTACCTGCATGTACCCATTAATAGTTATGATCGGAATTGTTTTTAATAATTAAGTTGTACATTAATACAATTAGTATTAAATTTATTATATTAAAGTAGATGCAAAACAGTTAAGTAAATTTTATCTGTTTGTACACAAATATTTTTGTATCAGTTGTTTATTCACTTCATTTATTAAATCAACTTGTGTATAACATTAATTATAAGCAGCTCTTAAAATTGAAGGTAGTAAAGAAAATAATTAGGAAAGAAAAATTTTTTATTGTACCATTATTACTGTAGCACTTATATTGCTGGTCAATATGTTATTTATTTATTTATTGACTTAAAAATATTTATTGTATGTAAATTTGATACTGTTCAGTATATAATATTTTTTTTTAATTCTTAAGTTTTCTGTTATTTACTGTGCAGTCTCTTTTTTCAGTTGTCATCTATGCCTTTCTATTATTTTTTTGTTGTATGTAAGTAGTTATTTAAACTTCATTGTTTTATTTGCAGTCTTAATTAAGAGGGTAGCCTAAGTAGGAGTAATATAATCTTTTTTTGTGAACTGTTTTTATATTTTTATATATTATTTATTATATGCATCTTACTTGTTTCATACTAAGTAAGCAGAATAAGCCAAATTGGTTCTTAAAATACGTCACTAATTGTTTGTGTGTACTATTTTAAGGAGTGATAAATAGTTGATAAAAGTAATTAAATTATTTACTTAATTGTTTATGTTCAATCATATATTTTTTCTCTTTAAAAGTGAGAGTAATTGGAATTGTTCCAAGTGATAGTAACTTTTTCTAACCAAGGTCAGGAGTTTTGTTTATTTTAAGTAGGTGGTAATGGTTTTTACTCCACATGAAACTATTAATTTTTAATTGCATTACTTCTGTTAATTTTTTCTTTTAATTCTGATCTGAAGATTCACTGTTCTTTAAGTCATCACTTTTAAAAATTATTTTTCTCACTTCTTACTTTAAATTTTTGACTTATAAAAATATTCTATTTTAATTTTTTCTAGCCTTATAACTGGGTCCGAGTTAATTTCATTTTAACAGTTAAACTTCTCTTGTATCAGTTGTATTATTTCTATTGCAGTACTATTGATTGATCCCTTATAACCAAAGGGCTTTAAAATGGGCATGGAAATCATTTAAAACCAAATTACTCAGTACTACTATTTATATATTATGTAAATTGTTGAAATTTTTTTTTCATGACAGCATTTTATTAAAAAATAAGTCTGTTTACTGGAGTTTAACGTATAACAAAGAGTTTGATATTACAACTAAAAATTGCTTTTAACCCGTTTAAATGTGAAAATATGGTAAATATAATTTAAAATAGTAGATTTTGGCCATAATAACATTAATGCATCATTAAGACCATCATTTTATAAATAAAATATTTTTCTTAAAAATAGTTAATACATAGTTTTATAGCATAATATGTTGGTATAAATCAATGTTAAATTCAACTATGAGTAGAAAAAATAATCTGGTCATCAACATTAAATAACTAAAAACAAATACACTGAGTAAAACAGGTTATTGGTTTGGAAGTTCGTTCATCAAGGTTGAAATCTTGATTTTTCAGTATAACGTAACCAAAGGAATGAAATTGATAAAACTACAACCATGCAAAGTTAGAACTTAGTTGATAAGTACACCATATTTCCTGATGTAAATATGAAATCGATGTGATTTTAAACAGTAAAAAATGTTAAATAAGAACCAACAGTATTATATTTCAGATAATCACTTATCCTGCTGTTGAATGACAATAATTGTATTATAAAATTAATCACAAAATTTGGTATTCTGATCCTTACATTGAAATACTAAATACAAAGTGTTCAAAAATTTAATTATAAGAAGTTTAGGCTGTTTTTTGAAAATATTCTTATTTTTAAATAAAGTTTCTTTATACAGAACTATTACAGTATTTAAGAAATCTATTGGCATTTGAAAAATCACACCCCCTCTTACCTTACACCAGTTCTGATGTTATCTTCATCCTGCTGCTTGTTTTGGTTACAAATGGCTCTGTATTATCAACTTGATTGTTTTTTCCTAGTTTTTATAAATATATTAAAATATAGTGTCATTGTTTTTGTTTAAGAGTACTGTGTTTAACCGGTTACAGCTTTTTTGTGTTTGACAAAACACAACAGATAATCAGTTATGTCCAATGGCACTCTAAATACTTTATAGATTTTCACAGCATGATATTAAATTTATTAGTTATTTATTATATCACTGTGTGTTATTATCACATCAATGTTGGTAAAAATCTCTTTCAGAAATTGTATTTAGTTACGTTTTCAAATTTATATTGGTTGGTGTCGTGTTCTATGCTTTTTGCATTGCAGTGTTAAGAAAAAGGTCTGTAAATAGTCCAGATTTTCTACTTAGGCCCAGAAAAATTTATTCTGTATATCAGATACAAAGAACCCCACATAAAGTAAGTGTATGACACCAGTCTTAAATACAATTAGTGATGGCAGCCACATCTTCGTTATCAGAGTGAGCAGTACAAAGGATTTGTGCTGAAGCTGATCAGTTTGCCTTGTATAATGAAACGGCTAATTATTTTTATGAATTGCCACAAAAGAAAATAAATCTTTAAAAATAGAGAGCTTGCAGATGAAGGATTCAAAGATGAAATTGTGCAATGTATTGTGATAAACTTGCATAAAATTGATAGTGATAAAAGTTTATTAGATGTGTCTTGTAAAGACAGTATGATTTACTGCATGTTGTATATATTTTTTTATTGTTGATTTTCTTAATATTCTTAAAGTTTTCCAGTAGATTTAATAATTTCAATAACTTCATGAATGTGTTTACTGTGGTTCAAAATAGTAATAGTAATTTAAATAAGGTTAAAGGGTTTTTCAATGTAAAAATTAAAGTTTAGCATTCTTTTTGCACATAAAAAATTTCCCTTTCTATCTCTTTCTTTTGTGTAGTAATAATATTTACTTTTATTTAAAAAACATATTTTTTAAATATTTTGTTTTGCTAGCCCCTTTTGAAGTACATTGTTATGTGTTTTTAAACATTTAATCAAATTTATCTGTATTTTTTATATATAGATACAAAGTAAAAATTTATAAAAAATTAAATTAAAAAGCAGTTAAAATTTTATTAAATTTAATTCTATTGACTTAAATTTGATGTATTTATTCTGTTTATATAGAACCATTGTTAATTGTTATTCAGTTTAAGTTGTGTAAGGTAAAAAGCACCCCTGTTAATATATAACAGATTAAAAACATATACAAGTATCAGCATAAAAATGTATAAAAATGCACTTTACGTGTTTACATTAAAGAAAAAGAAAAGAAATAACTGCTACGATGAAAAATAAATATTACAGTTAGCTTTATTAAGTGTTTGAGGAAAATGACAGAATGGAAGGATTATCAGTGTGATTTTTACCTAGCAATATTTTTCATTTTATAATCATGATTGTGTTTTCCGTGTATTATATTTTTGTGAATAGTTAAATTGTGTATTATAGTGAAACCTCTCTTAAAAAACCTCCACACGTAGAGTTTTTCTTGAAAGAAAAAGACTAGTTTTTTATTTCATATTTTGACTTTCATGTGGACAGTCTCCTAGTGAGATAGGAATAAAGTGGTTT
The DNA here is from genome assembly GCF_047948215.1 of Lycorma delicatula. Taxonomy (NCBI): domain Eukaryota; kingdom Metazoa; phylum Arthropoda; class Insecta; order Hemiptera; family Fulgoridae; genus Lycorma; species Lycorma delicatula. Next base: position 79,697,392 of record NC_134459.1, on the reverse strand, counting down.
TTATGTGATCAGCCTCTTTGTCATAACAATAAAATACTTAAAACAGTGGGTTGTTTCTGCAATAGAATTATAATTGGAAGACAATAAACTGTAGTAAACTTACTAGAAATGTGATTGAGATAAATGTACATTATTTATCTTTTTTGTCTTAAGAAAAATATCTAATACATGGTTCCCACAGGCAGGAAAAGTCAGGCATTTTTATAAAAAACAAGGAAGTCAGAAAAGGTTGCAAAAAATTTCAGGTTGCATTTTCAGAGGTGGTTTTTTCATTAACAAATCTCTTGTGGGGAATTTGCACAGGGACAATAATTTATTAACAAAAGGTTTTTGTGCAATTGTAGATGCTGGGGACAAGGAGAATGTTTTCATTACAAAAAAAAAATGCTCACTGCAGTGAGAAGCTTTAGAAAATGATATGAAGAATGTCTTGTAGAAAAAATAAAAAACTTCTCTCAAGAACAAAATTAGAGCCCTGAAAAGGAAAATGCAAGCAGAAATTAAAAAACTGGAGAAAGATAGAAAAAATTGAGAGCTACAATCTTGGCAGAACAGAGAGCTGCCAAAATTAAACTTTTAGAAAACCATTAGGAACCCAAAGATATTGGAGAAAAGTTGCCCTATGTTTTAGTCATACTTAATACGTATGAAATGAGTTCTCATATTTTTTATTTTTTGGTATATTTTTAGAATAATAATGATACAATATTTTTCTAGTAAGTGTTAATAATGTTTGTTTTCTGTTCAAAGTAAGGTGTTTTGTTCTAGTTTTCTTATTTGTATTACTTTCTCACAGTGATTTTAGTTTCCCTTTAAGTTGTGATCATAAATATTCTTTGTTAAATTGAAATTTGTGCTTCTTAGCATTTTTATGCAAACCAAGTTATTAAATATTGTTTTTTTTGTATACTTGCAAAATAATGTATAGGGTAATGTTGAAAAATATTTTTAAGCAATCTTAGGAGCAAGTCAATTATTTTGTTATGTTGCTTTAGTTAGTTTATTTTTAGTAAGATTTTATTTCTTATCTGTGTTATTTTTAGTTTACCATGGTGTTCATTTTTATGCAAGAAACTTATTAAAGATTGTTTTTTTTTTATACTTCGCGATGTAATTTACTGAAACAATTTATCACAAAAATAGCCTAATTTTAAATGTATATTGTAAAAAACTAATTAAAAAATAAACTTTAAAAATGAAAGTAAAATTAAATAATGAAAAAAGACATGAGTTGGGCAGCTATGGGGATGGTGGAGACTGCAAAAAAATAAAATATATTTCTTTTTGCAGAGTAAACAGCAGTAGCATAACATTATGAGAGTCAGGAAATATTTACTAAATCGTTCAGGAAAAATGAATCTTAAAATTCATTTTTTTTGTTCTGCCAAATGGACTTACTGCAGCATACATATAGCCTGCAATGTTCATCAATTTTTATATGAAATAGTCCTTATATACTCATTTAATAGTCTTTAAAAGCCCCTTAGTAAAAGGGCAATTTCTGGTAACTTCCCTTTACTTTTCAACATTCCACTATATTTATTTACTAATGAAACTCCAAATAAGTATGTTTTTCGGCTTCAATAAGTGTTGCTGAATAAGATCTCAAGTACCACCAAATTCGCAGTTGGTTTGGAAGAGACGGTTCTCTATGAAAATTGGCCGGATCAGTTATGAATTAACTCAAAGAATAACAAAGTGCACTAAAAACCTTTCTCTAGAAATATTAATCTGTATCGTTATTGCCTCTTATCTGAAAAAAAACATCAAAATTAGTCCAGGAAAAGTTTTTTCTAACATATACACTGTCTGTATATATTTTTCACATCCACTTGCCAAAAAATTCTGGGTATTGGTGAATGTCTGTACATTTCTATTAAATATTAGAATAATTTGGAAATCCAAAGTTATTTTGCCTTATGGTAACACACTTTGAATTCAACTTTTTGGAAATTTTCTCCTCTATTTTTGAAATAACTATTTTACAGTTCAGTTCTATTTAAAATTGGGATTTTTTCAGCTATAAATTCTCTTTTTCAGCGGTAATCATACAAAATTATTTTAACTGAAATAATATAGCCAGCTGAACAACCTTCTCATACCTCTTGACATTTCCCTTATCTAGACAAAAAAGTGTTAAAACAAGAGAGGTTTCATTTTACTCACTAAAATAAAATCAATTTATTTTAGTAAACTATTCCTTTAATTGGTCTTATGCATTTGCACACAGCATTAAAGTAAAAACATAAATAACTTATCAGCTCCAGTTGTTTGTTTTGCTTTGGCTTATCTAAATCCATAACATATAACATTATATTTTTCTGAACATGAATAAATGTATGAAACATTAGAATTCTAATGTTATACTTTATTTTAATATTTACCATCTTTATGTGTGTAAGCACGTTTATATTAAAGTATTTTGAAAATAACTATTGTTGATAAATGTAGTAGACATATTTACTGCAAGTGAGAAGAATCAGTATTAAAGTATTCTGCATATTTATTATAAAATGCTAATCTAGTTAGAATTTTGTAAACCTAATTATGAAAGGTTATCTCTAAAGTAAAGACGGTTTCACTTTAAAAAGATTTATTTTGAAAACTTTATAAATTTTTTTATTTCTCTTAAACTATACACCTTTTACTACTTCTCTATATAATTGCCACATGAATTAAGACATATATAGTAGTGATACAGCAACTTCAATATACCCTCATCGCATTCTTCTGCCACCAGTCCATTAGCCACTGATTAACAGCATTTTTAAGTTTGTCACCTGCAAATTGCTTACCACTCAAAAATTCTTTCTATTTTCCAGATTGTAATCAGAAGGAGCCAAGTCCAGAACTATATGGTGGATAATTGTAAATTTCTCATCCAAATGTCATCAGTAGATCACGTATCGGACCCGCAACATGTATCATGCAGCAGGACGATGCTGTCAGTCAGTCAGCTGCCCATGTCTCGCTGATTTTGAATGGTGCACTGTCACTTACATACAGTTTTGGAAGAAGGCTTCTTCATTTATAGTTGTTCCACATGACATTAAATCAATGTGCCAAACCAATCCCAAAAGACTGACCATCAGTTTGTATCCAAATGGCAGTGGCTTGACCTTTTTTTGGTCTGGTTGGTGATTGAGGATGATGCCATTCACTTGACTACCATTTTCTCTCTGGCGTTGAGTATGAAATCCATGTCTCATAGCCGGTAACAATTGAATTAATGAACTCATCACCTTTTTACGTGTGATGCATCAAAAATCCCGAAGTAGATCCCATTCACATTTTTTTGTGATGTTCTGTTGAGACGTGTACAAACCTTTCTGAAGCCTAAATGGTCATGAACAATGTGACCAATAACAGCTCTAGAAACATCAGGAAAAAGAAAAGCTAGGTCAGAAATCTTTAAGCGACAATCTTTTCTGATTTCATCATTAACATGTTTCAGCAAGTTGGTGATAATAGAGAGCCTCCCTAAATGTTCATCATGCACATTAATTCTGTTATTTCTAAACCTTTCTCACTATATTTGGACGTTTCTTTCATTCATTACATTATCATCATACACAGCAACCAACTGCCTATTCAGCCAGCTTAACGTTTTGATGGTTTAAAAAATTTATGACTGCAAATTTCATAGTCGTCAGCAACATCGATTTTCCTATTCATTTTATAACATAATAACTCGCACATAATCAAAGATACAACAATGCAGTATGTACATTATTAGCGTGGCCATGAACGACACAGGTTCGCCCACCTTAAGGAGGGAAATTTCCCAGTGGTCTTTATTTTAGAGATATCCCATTCTGTTTAAGTAATTTTTTTTTTAATTACTAATATTATTCTTCATGTTTTAAATTGGTTTTGTATTCAACTGAGATTACTTAGTTGTAGTATTTTAATTTCAGTTCAAAACAGTTTTCAAATTAAGTTTTAAAGTTTTCAATGATAATTGAAGCTATAATTTTTTGTTGCCTCTTGTAAGAGTGTGAATTTACAGGTGTGAAATTATTGTAATGCAACATTACAGTTGGTAATAAACTGTATTGAATGTGATCATTACAGATTATTATTAGTCATAAGTATTCTTATCAATTCATTATGAATTAAAATTAAAAAATGCTTTTTAGTATGAAATTTATTAGGTGCTACATTAAATTTTTTGCTTAGGTAATACAGTATAATAATGAAAAGATAGCCAATAAAATTTAATTATATGTAATTTGCTACATCAGTGTTGTAGCGAAACCTTTCATTATTACATGTCATTGCTGAAAGATAAGATGTTAATAAAAATGTTTAAAAATATATATATATATATATAATTATAAAAGTTTTTGTTCGTTTGGTTTTATATTGAGGAGTTTAATTAATTTTTTTGTCATTTTAAAATATTTATTTTTAGTACAGGGAAAATGGATTACAGCTAAGAAAAATACAGGATGAAAATTTTCATATAAAATAATACCTACTTGCTCTATTAAGAAAGATATTAAAAAAAATTTAAGATGGAAGAGTGATATTTTTTTTAGATTTCTTGAAAACCTAATGTATAATTCTTTTGAAGTAAAAATAATTATCTTAAAACTTTTCTTCTTTTTTTTTTTTATAAAAAAAAATTGCCTTGTTTTTCATTTAACCTTATACTTCAAAATTCTACAATTTTCTGAGCATGAGTATTCAGAATAGTTTTTTAATGACCAAAATACAGGTTATAATAGTTAAAATTCTTGTTAAATTTATATTGTAAAATACGGTATTTACAATTTGCATGTTTAAATCTGTTAATGATTGTAATGTAGTTTTAAAGGATAAATATATATTTTTTATGGTAATTTAAAAAATGTAGAAAAGTAATGTTTTTGTTGATTTTGTTTAAACAAGCCATTACTTTTGCAAACATTCCTTTGTAGGAGGGTAAATTAAGGGTGCAGTACATACTTCCTTACATTGCCTACTGATGAAATTTTGCACAGTTGCTAAGCTCAGGTGACTACAATATTCCACCATTTTACAAACATCCCCGTGTACTGGGGTAAATTTGTAAAATATATGGAAGCAACAAAAAAAAATTTTGTTAATTTACAATTGTATTTCAATAATCAAAATCTTCACTATTTTGATACTTTGTATAGTAAATGTTTGATTTAAGATTTATTTGATATTTTATAAATATATTAGAAATTTCAGTATATGATGTTATCTTTTGAAATCCAAATTAACCTACTGAATAAACTCGTGCAATGTATGATAATAATTTGATTAAAGTACGACTAAAAAGGTATAAAGCAAGAAAAAAGTTTTTAAATCTTTTTTATTTTATTGTATTTTGTTAGGATTTTAAATAGAGTGAATTCATTATATTAATAAAATAGCTAAATTTTTCACATATTTTTTAATTAATAAAATTAAATTCTACAAAAATAAAATATTTATTTAAATTGGCATCAGAACTGAATAAACTTAATACTCTTTGAATTCTTCTTAAGTTTTTATTTTTAATAATCTGTGCTAAATTAAATACAAACTAATACCATTAATAGATTAATGCATTTTTTTTTTGAGAATCCTTCACAAAGAGTCAAAAATCACTAAATGAATCTAGAAACTATTTCTTGAAAGGAATTTCATTCTTAGACAATGAAATCATATAGTAACTTCATTGTTTACAAAATTGATATTTTTCTATCTCGTTAGTATAAAGATTGGCTGGTGAAAATTCCATTTTGATTGGCTGGTAGCTTAATAATCATCACTTACTAGAAAAAACATTTACATAAAAATTGTTTTTTTTTTTTTTTAATGTTTTATTCAACATAGTAAATATTTGTTTCAAAAATGTAATTTTCATCCTTTTTTTTTACTAATCAAATTAAACAGTTTATGTACATAAAGATTCAATAAAAACATTTAATTTATTTAGATGTAGGTTTTAATTTAGAATTCTGTATTTTTTAAGAAAATATCTAAAAACTGATGTGGACACTACATGACTTCCTTGTACGCCTATTAAATTACATATACACATTTCTTAAAATGAAAAGTACATAAAATTCTATCTCATTAATAACTTGTGATATCTTTGAGTTTTTACAATCAGACGTTAATAATTATCAATATATTTAGATTTTAAAAAAAGAATCGATGTGCCTTCCCCTTGTAAGATCAAAATATTTTTATTAATTAAAATTTTATTTGGCTATAACTCTGGAACCAGTGAAAATAAGTACCACGTATGTTATATGTTGAAAATCTCTCAATGAGGGTTTATTACTGCAGTTAAGAAAAAGTCCAAAAATCGGATTTTTTGACTATTTTTTATGACCAAAAATCTGGATTTTGAACACTTTTGGTCCGGTTGATTGCAATCAAAAGAGGAGATGCACAGCTGGATGTTACAACAGTGATAAATCCAAAATTTCAACATCCTGCGGCTAATCGTTTTTGAGTAAGGCTGTACATATAGCCTTACAGCCTAAGGTATGTATGTACAGACATCACATCATACTTGTCGATGTGGATTCAGGGATAATCAAAATGGAGGTTTCCATTGAAATCTGAAAACTGAATTTTTTTTGCAGTCACAATACTTTGTTTTGTACAAGGAAGAAAGAATTATCTGTTGCTCCCTTCCCCCTATTCTATAAATTATGTTTTACTTCTTTTATGTCTCTTTTCAATGCATAGCATCTTTAAGCATGCATACAAATTTTCATTCAAGTTGTGCTTTTTTTATTTCTTCCTGTTGATTAGTTACAGATCACTGAATTATTTATTTCAAATAGTGTCTTGCATATGCATTTTTTTGTGGCAGTTATATCTCAAAAAAAATCCTCAGAAGTATATACAATGCTTTAGTAATTACTGTAAAACATGAATTATGCTGTGGTTTGACAACTTAGTATCGGTTAATGTTTATTTTTAAAACATATTTATTACAATAATTATTTTAATTGAAAAAAATCTTCAAAAGCCAAAATATGAAGTATTAAGGTGTTCTTGAATTACTGGTTTTCTATAGAAAAAAATCGAACCATAGTCTTGTTATTTCTAGAGGTTTCTTTAAACCTTATAGTTTCTTGAGATTGTGCTTAGGCGTTTTAATTACCTATATAAGTACATTGGTTAGAGAATCTTCATATAGTAATAGTTAATAGAAATTTTCTATACTTATAAATATAATAAATTAATTGTAGTTGAATATATGTAAATAATATTTTTATGTTTCATAGTCATTTCGTTTCATATCTTTATATGGTAAAGAGAGTATTGTTTTTTAGTTATAAACATTCTCAGTTATTTAGCCAGACATTTCCAATAACAGAAAATTTACAATCTGGTTACTAAAAGAATTATTATTCTGCACAAATTTTTATTTCATATTGTACATTTAATAACAAATTATCTAAGCAGTAGCCTTTTTTATGTAAAGGAAGGAAGAAAGATAGTTTATTGTGACAAATGTTTGTTTATAAATTAAATCATTTTTTTAATATTTAAAAAATAGACTTAGACAATTTATCATTTGTTTGCCTAAAATTTGCTGTAGAATGCGTAGTATGAACTTAAATAAATGTTTTAATTCTTAATATACTGATGACAAATGTTTGTAAGAAAGATCTAAGCATACTATTTTTGTTGTTTCTCCCCTACTTATAATAGAAGTAGTCTAATGTATTTCCCCATTCTTATAAGGGTTTCATCATATGATTTCAAAATACTGCATTCAAATTAGCCTAATTTTAATAGAAGAAAAAATTTTTGCGTTATTAAAAGTAGATGAATTTCATATTTACATCTTTATGATTTTATGTTTTAATATAGTGTCCATAAAGTCTTTCCATGATAACAAAAAAACTATTAGTTACAGCTGTGCGATTTATGACATATAAAGAAAAAATTATAAAGTTTTCTTTACCATATCAATAAGCTTCAACATGTGCGAATTTCAACATTTGTCATGAAATGATTCAGGAGGACATAATGCTGCTGAAATTCACCGTCAGTTGTGTAAAACATATGGGCCTATGGCAGTGGGTGAAGGAAAAATGAGGTAATGGTGTGGGTTTAAGGAAGGCTGTTCAAATGTTCACGATGAACAGAGAAGTGGCAGGCCTATTTTCCTGACCATCTCATTGTAACATGTGATGTAAAAGTGAGAGAATATTGTCCCACTTTACATTTAGCAATCTTTCTCTGAATTTCCTGAAGTTTCAAAAACAACATTGTTGAGAATCGTTACTGACACTAGGCTATCTTAAATTATGTACATGAATGGATGACAAAAATGCTGATAAATGCTCACAAAGATCACATAAGGACATCTGCACAACTTTTCTCAACTGTTTTAACCACGAGGAGACAAAGATTTTCCTTTACTGTCACTGGTGACGAAACATAGATTTCTCCTCGTACGTCAATGCCGAGACAAAACAATCCATGCAGTGGTGTCATTCCAGTTCACCTAAACTGAAAAAATTCAAACAAACAACTCCAGTCTCAAAGGAAAATCATGGCAACTGTATTCTGTAATCAAAAGGATGTACTTTTGATTGATTTTATGGAACCTGGAATATCCATCACATTGCAACTTTTATTTACATTTTCTAAACTCTGAAACAAATGGCACAGAATGCTGAGATAGGAATTGTTCTTCACAATAATACGTCCATGTACGGCTGTATGCACAACAGAAACGATTCAAAAATTCAAGTGGGAGATTTTTTATCATCCACTTACAATCCGGATCTTGCGCTCAGCGACTACAATCTCTTTCTACTTGTAAAAAGCTGGCTTTCATCTCAACGATTCAAGGAAAGTGAAAAGTTGAAAATCTCTGTCCAAAAATGGCTACAATCCTAGGCAGCAGAATTTTATGCAGTGGATTTGAAGGATCCACTGGTCTCTTTTAAAAAATCAATGAGCAGAGATTTGTGTTGTATAAAGTCTTTTTCAGTGCTATTTTTGAGCTGAGTGTACCTTCCCCAGTTTCACAATCTTGCTGTTTGAGAACTATTACAGCGGTTTTGCGCCCTTATTGTTGACGATTCATACTCTTTTCGCGGGGATTCAGAGAATTTGGCGCACGATTTGTTCGAGTAAGGCCGCCTCATCGCGGCGAAAAAAGTGGCAGCGACCCCTGGTCGCAAGCCCCTGTTACGAGCAAAACGGCCTTTACCCTTAGTCCTGCTCGCGCTTTTTTAGAGCGGGGGCCGTAACCTGTAACTGTGTGTTGATCGCGCTCTTTTAGAGCGGGGGCCGTAACTTGTAACTGTGTGTTGATCTTACGTAATTTCACGTATTTGATTCTGTAGCGGCGAAGCGATGCAAAGAGTGTCAGGAGAATACAGAAGGTAACCAGCTGCCCGTGGCTCGCTGCGGGTAGTCGTCACGCTTGTGGGCTTGCGCCCAATATCTCTAAATAGAAGGAATACAGCGAGCATTTTGTTTGTCTACTGTTAGGTCAGGGCATCTCCGACCATGACCGATGTTAGGGAGGTAGGTAAGAAGCCTAGCCGGAGCTTTTTTTCCTTTGACCTCCTCGAAGACTGGTTCTGATAATGATTGTTCAAAAGGGGTGATGATAGGGGTGCCCACCCGGGATGGTATGAACCCACTCATTGAACAGTTTTTGCAGGCCTGGCAGCTCTGCTCCGTTGGCCCATGATGTTTTGGCGGAAGTAGATGGCTTATCTTCCTATCTAGCAAACCCTAAGTGTACTAGTGCTGTTACCAAGAGAAGATTATTGCCTCGTCTCAAATTCTTCCTAGTGGCTTTCACAGTTCTCGTTGAGAGTTTTGAAAATTTTGCCTAGAAGCCTAAGGAAGTAACTGCAGTTCATAAACCGGCCCCGGCCCCAGCCCCAGCGCAGCCGCGTAGGTATGCTGAGGTGGTTTGGGTGGATGTGTCCAAGAAACCTGAGGTTGCTTTTGTAAGCAGAGCGGTGCGCTCGGCTGTGTCCACCTGTTAGTTGAAAAGGACTTCCAGATTTCCGTTTGGGGTGACGGGAAAGGTATTAAAATCAAGAATATCAAAAAGACAGGCAAGGAATTAGTTGTGGTAGCGGATGATACACAGATCATTCAGGCAATTAGAGATTATACGGCAGTTAAGCGATTGAATGTAAAAATAGACCCGAAGAGAACGCGTAGGCCCCGTGTTATAGTCTATGATATTGACCGTAACCATACCGATGAAGGTGTCTTGTCCATCTTAAAGGAGGAGAACACTGATTTGGATGAAGTCGCCTTCCGGCGGGACTGCAGGTTGGTCTTCAATTCGGGTAGGCGTGATACCCAGAAATATCACGGAGTCTTTGAAGTAAGTTATGGTCTCTTTCAAAAATTATTTACGTCTGCAGGCAGACTGTTTATCAATTTAGAGTCTGGCAGAGAAAAAGAGTACGTGGATATCCAAAGATGTTTCAAGTGCTGCAGATATGGGCACAGGGATAAATTTTGTAAGTATGCCTTGGTGTGTGCCCATTGTGGTGAGGAGGGCCACAAGCGTGACGATTGTTCGCATAGGTCCGAGGCTCCGGCCTGTGCTAACTGTATGAGGTTGCACAAGAATCATGAACACCCAGTTGTTAGTAAGGAGTGTGACTGTTACGTAAGGGCCGTTACGTTGTACTTTAATTCCTTAGATGGTTAGATTCGGTCAACTAAATGCCTAGGGTCCTTATTTAGTCCAGATTGAGTTAGGTGAGGTTGCGGAGAGACGGAGCCTCGATATTGCCCTTCTGGTAGCCCATATGTAATTAGGAGGTACCTGTCACGCTTTCACAGCTGGAAAAAGTATTGTGTAAGGCATATCTGTATGTCAGCTATTCTGTGCAGGAAGTCGCTTGGTTTCTGACGCGCATCAAGTTCTTGTCGGACAGTACCTTACAGTTGTTAGTTCATATTTCCAATACAGGGATCCCACTGAGGAACACCTAGTGAGATGGGATAGAATCCTTCGTATTGTAGGTAATAGTCCAATCCTTATTGATGCTGATGTTAGTGCGAAGTCGCTGGACTGGCACAGTGCGATCACTGATCATGGCGGTGACTTAATAGATAGTTTCATCCCGTAGCATAATTTTGAGGTATTTAATATTGCAGACTAGTTAGCCACTTACGTCGGTATGGTTGACAGACGAAGGACCTTTTCAGGTACAAATATTGACATCACCATTAGTAGGGACATCCCTGGCAGGATCCTTGACCGGCCTGTGGTCGACGACTGTTCTAGCGTTCATCGGTTGATACTTTTTGAAATAGCGAATGAGCTGCGTGATGGCCATGAGAGAGATTTTTCTGTTTACCGGGGGCGCTTCCTGCATAGGAAGGCGGACTGGCCGAAATTCTACTCTTTGTTGGAGTCCGGACTGGAGATTTTTTCTCAAGATCTTGACGGCCTGCCATTAGATGTCCTGGTAAAAAATTTCACTTCTGCGGTGGTGGCGGCGGCTGAAGCCGCCATTCCTAGAGGCACTGACCGCGAACGTATATATGGTTGGTTGTCTCGGAATCTGACAGCAATGAAGCAGTCTGTGTATCGACTCGGAAGGGTTACGCAACCGAGTGATCCCGATAGGCGTGCGGATTACCGCAGAAGGAGGTTAGGTACTTTCATAGCATTAGGTCCTCCGAGCGTAATACCTGGCCCTCCTTCGTTCAGGAGCAAGGGAATAGAGAGGCCCGTGGGGCGTTGTGTATAGAGCCCTTGGACATAAGCGCAGGAAAGACGATATCTTCTTGTCAGCTTTTTCAACCCGCGAGGGTGTGGTAATTGATAAGGAAAGGACCGTGTCCTTAATATTTTTCTGAATGATTTGCTCCCGGATGACACTATGGTGGGTGAGGTTTCATACCACCGGCGTGTCAGGCGGGAAGTCGCGATTTTCGAGACCGACTTACAATGTTCTGAGATCACCGAGCCGGAGATGCGCCAGGTGATCTGTATTATGGCACGGCACAAGTCCCCCGAATGATTGTATCACAGTGGAGCTCCTTGTCCGAGCGCTTCCAGTAGTCCTTGATCCTCTAACTAGAATATATAATAGATAGGTTGCTCTTTGCCGGCCACTTGTTGGAGGCGTGGAGATTTGGTGTTGTTCAAAGGTGGCGACAAAGATCCTACTGTTAGTACTTATTACCGTCCACTAACGCTCTTACCCGTGATTGACAAGATTTTTGAGAAGGTATTTGCGTACTAATATTAGCTTGGCCAATGATCATTTGCTAATGGACAACCAGTATGGTTTCCGACCGGGCAAGAGCACTGAGTATGCCATACTAAACGTGATGGATATAGCTTCTTCCAGTACATATGTATTAGGGATTTTTCTGGACATATCTGGGGTATTTAACAGCTTATGGTGCCCCTCTGCCCTGTTTCAGATGCAGACGTGCTCTCAAGTTATTTCACCCATCGGACCGTTTCCCTGCTTGATGGCGGCTTGGAGGTTCATAAGACCTTAACTAAAGGATGCCCTCAGGGCAGTGTTCGAGTCCCCTTCTTTGGATCATAGAATTCGATTCGATGTTGCGTTTAAGGTTGCCATGTGGTTGTCGGGGCATCGCTTATGCTGCTGACGCGCTGCTACTAATTGAAGGGGATTCAAGAAACGAGGTAGAGTTTCGAGCTGCTCGTGTTTGTGAGATACTGTAACTACGGAGTCTCCAACATAAGATGATTTTCAGACCAGAGGAAACCACAATGACATTGCTTAAGGGCCGATTGGCTGCTTCGCGACGAATCCGGGTTTGGATGGCTGGTCTCCCCATTCGGTACGTTACGGCTCAAAAATACCTGGTTGTTATCCTTGATGAGAATTTTCGGTTCAGGGAACATCTACAGTATGTAGAAAAAAAGGCTGCTGATGCTTCTTATGGAATTCGTAGTTATTCATCCCAATTGGGGGTTGAAGTACCGTACCATGCGTATCCTTTACAAAGGTGTCGGTGAAACTATTATGCTGTATGCTGCACCTGTCTGGGCTCTTCGCATGGATTTTAGGTATTGCGCGGACATTTAGCCTGCGGCATTGCTGCGGACACAGCGACTCCTCTTGCTGGCTGTTAAGGCGGTTATAGAACAGTCTCGCGGGAGGCAGTCTGTGTTATAGCTGGAGTCAAACCAATAGATATCTTGGATAATGAGCGTAAGGAACGCTACATTTCCAAGGTAAATAACCTATTGATGTCAGAACTAAAGCAGGAGATTGAAGACCTTTTTATTCTGACTGTTTGAGGAACTCTAAAATAAAACTGAAATTAAAGGGTGTTATGCTGGAAAATTAGTACTATCATTACACAGGTATAAAAACATTTTGATTAAAAAAGACTCCATTCCTGTCTCAATATTTAAAGTTTTTTATTCTAGCAGCATTAACAATGTATACTTGATTATGTTAACAGTTTCTGCACATATCTGTATAATACAATTTTATGAATTATACTACCAGTTTTCTGAATTAACTAGAGTAGTATTCTGGGTCATACAGTATATTATTTTTGCTTATAATAAACAAGAATATCGTACTGTTATATAATTTCATTATAAGTATAATAATAGTGTATATAAACTATTAGATTTTCATTTTGTATTATTTTCTTGGCTATATTTCTATTTACATTATTCTGTACTTTAATTTGTTGCAGTCTTAACATCATTTCTTTCCTGTTGAATGTCCCTTTTATTAGTTTATTTATGTATTACTTTTTTCTAACAGGTGGGGCTGGAGGAAAAGGTGTATGGGGTAAATTAGGATCAGAGATTGAAGATATGGGAGAAGATATGGATACAAATGATCCTAATTATGACAGTGATTCATTAGAAAATGGTGACATAGAATTGAAAACTATAATACCCGAGGCTTCTGATGAAGAATTGAAGGTATGATATTTTCATTTGTCATTGTTCCTTTTTAAGAGGTTTAATGTAATGTAATTTATAGCAAACTTTTTTGGTGTATATAAAAAAAGTAGTTTTGTATGAGAGGTTATCTTTAAAGTAAATATCATTTCATTGTAAAAAAGTTTTGAAAACTTTATAAATATATTTTTTTCTCTTAAACTACATATTTTATACTACTTCTCTTTATGATCGCCACATGACTAGACATTTATCACAGCGATACACCAGCTTCAGTATACCTTTGTTGTATTCTTCTGCCACCAGTCCATTTAGCCACTGATTAATGACATTTTTAAGTTCATTATCACCGGCAAATTGCTTGCCACTCAGATTCTTTCAATTTCCCAAACAAATGATAATCAGGAGGAGCTAGTTCGGACTATGTGGTGGGTGATCATAAATTTCCCCTCCAAATGTTCTCTGTAAATCACATGTGGACATGCATTATTGTGCAGCATGATGACACCATCAGTCAGCCGCCCACATTGTCGATTTTGAATGGCGCGACATAACCTACGTAGAGTTTTGCAGTAGGCTCTTCTGATTTATAGTTGTTCCACGTGGCATAAATCAATGAACAATATGCCAAACCGATCCCAAAAGACTGTGGCCAACAGTTTGCGTCCAAATGGTTGTGGCTTGATTTTTGTTGGTCTCGTTGGTGATTGAGAATGATACCATTCACTTGATGCTGTTTTATCTCTGGCGTGTAATATGAAATTCACGTTTAATCACCGGTAACAATTGAATTAAGGAATTCATCACCTTTTTATATGTAGTGCATCAAAATTTCCAAAGCTATTCAGATTTTTTGTGACGTTCTGTTAAGACGTGCGGAACTCAACGTGCACAAACCTCTCTGAAGCCTAAATGGCCATGAACAGTGTGTCCAATAACAACTCTTAAAACATCAGGAAAAAGAAGGTTCAGGTCAGAAATCGTTGAGCGGCGATCTTTTCTGATTTCACCACCAATGCGTTTCAAGTCCTCTGTGATTATCCAGGGCCTCCCCAAATGTTTTTCATCATGCACACTAATTCTGTTATTTCTAAATCTTTCACACCATTTTTGGACATTTCTTTCATTCATTACATTATCACTGGACACAGCAACCAACTGCCTATGAATCTCAGCCAGCTTCACGTTCTGATGGTTTAAAAAATATATGAATTCACGTATTTCACAGTTGGTGGCAATATCGATTTTCCTATTCATTTTATAATGTAATAACTCGTGTGTACTCAAAGATATTACAATATGACACAGACAACAATTCAGTATATACATTACTAGTATGGACATGAACAACACAGGTTCGCCAAAATTAACAACAGAAATTTCCCAGCGGTGTTTACTAGATATCCCTCGTGGGCATTAAACTACTTGCTTGGCACTATGAGGGTCAGCATTGTTGTGTTGAAGTATCATTTGTTTTTTTAAAATCCACATTAGTGGATATTCAATGTGAATACCACTTTTAAATTTTCCACAAACTCCAAATAATTAACACTGTTGACAGTACATTGACTTTAAAATAATGACAAAAAAGTAGGACTTTTTATGTTGGGACTTTTCATTTCTGTGTCTTTGCATTTTTCAAGTCTGTTTCGTAATGGTATTTCCATATCTTATTAAGTGTTACTATTTAACTAAGAAATGATTCACCTACATGATCAAATGATTTTTCAGTTGTATACAGATCTGTAATTTTGATGTTTTTATACCTTCGTAACATGTTCAGTACCTATACCTTCGTAACATGTTCAGTACCTAACAATCATATTTATTTTCTTAATAAATTATAAGTCATTGTGGATAATCTTATGCACTGCATCAACAATAATGCTTTCTGTGATTTTCCCCATAGTAACTCAACAATCATTCAGAATAACTTGTTCAGTTTTCCAAAGTTTCCATTGACACATCCATTGGCTTTCTGGAATGTGCTTAAGCAACAATTTCAACAGTTTTGGATGTTAGCCTGAATTAGGCTGAGTGATAAAAATAGACATTACGGCTGAAATGTAATGCATGAAGGGAGAACAAAATGCTACATGAAGTTATAAGTGCTGCCATCTTGTAGATTCATTTCCCTATTTCATCGTTGTCTAAAATTATGAATTCATTTATGGTAATGGAACTGTTGATTGAAGTATTGTGGGTAGGTGAGGAATAAAATTTTATGCATCAAAAGCTGGTGAAGTAAATATTGAGGATGACCTCTCATTGACAGTATTCTGAGATTTCAAGCATGTATTGGACAAACCTGCGTGTAACCTTAATCAACTGTAAATTCTGATTATTCTACATTATGGTAGTGCTCGGCCCCACACACATATACACACACAATGTACAATTGCCAAGACTCGTGAAGTTGAAATTTGAACCTATTCCACACCCTCCATACTCACTGGATTTGGAACTCTTGTGATTTTCACTTCTTTCTCCAATTAAAGAGAAATACTATGGGTTTTCGTTTGACTAGTTATGCCATACTCTTTTCACTTGCAAGTTATATGCAACTGTGAATTATTATTCAGCCACCTCTCATAAGGTTTCTTCCCAATTCTGCAGCATGATGTGCATTGGTTTAGCATTATCTGGATTGCTTGTTATTATCCAACTGATAGAACAAAATAGCCAACACTACCAAATAAGTTATTAAAAAACTTTGAGAATTCTTGTATTTTTTGTAACACATATTCCATAATTTATTAAATATGTATCACATAATTTTTTTTTCATTAAAGTTGCAATTTACACACTCAAATATTAAAACTTTACTTTAAGAGTGACATAGTTTGATATAGTGTGCTAAAATTGTAACTTTAAATTACATTGTATCAAGAGAAATTGGTTATTTCAAAATGTGGTAGAAAGTACATATTAACATTTCAAATTTATGTATAAGACCTTTTGTCTTATTTTGTTAGATCCTTTTTTTTTTAAAGACTTCCATTCTAGAGTATGTTTTATTAGTAATATTCTAAAGCAAATATCATGTGTATATCAAACAGTACATTAATTAGAAAGGAGGTTAATATTTAAGAACTCTAAACATATGTTCTAGCTTACAGTAAAATATGTTAATAATTTAATCTGTACAATAAAGAACTTAATAGAGGTTCAAGTATTTTGAGGTATTAAGCATACTTAAAATAATATGTAAATAAAATATAAATAAGTAGTTTACAATTTCTGTTTAATTATATTGTACGTAAAAGTAATTGTGTATAGCTGTTCTTTTTACTGCTCCAGCTGTGCATTTCTTCTTTATTGTTACCTTTTAATCCATAAATCATTTTAAATAATTAGTTGTTACATCATCATTTCTGCTTCAGAACTGTATTCTGTCCACAATACCTGTTTTTGGTTAAACTGAAACTTCATTATTTTTTTAGGTTTGTGTTTAGATTCCAGAATTTTAGTACGAGTACTTCTAAATTTATAACCTATTTTGAAATATTCACCTTCCTTATTTGACTTCTGCCATTATTTAAATACTACCTATTACAGATAAAACAATTTTGGTTGTAATTAATCATTAAAATTATTCAGTATATTTAACTTAACTGTTAATACAATACATGAGCAATAATATATTTCTTATAGTATGAAAGAGCAATTCATAGAAATCTGTGAAAAGGGATATATGCCTGTAACCTTGATATGTCATATTAGTTCTGTTTTAAAACTAGTAGAGTAAGAAATTAAAAAAATGTTGGTTTAAAATAATTAGTAAGTTCTTACAGAATTAATCTTTTCCTCGGTTTTTTTTCAGAAATGTGGTGAAGCAATTATTTTAGAATATTTTGAACACGGTGATACTCGTGAAGCAGAATTGGCATTTGAAGAATTGCATGTAAAATCTAAGGGATATATGGTAAGAATTATGATATTTAAAAAAAAAATTCCTAACAGGTGTGTAAAATATTACAACGTATGTTGCATTTCAGTATCAAAACAATATTTTTTTTAGACTTTTATTTGTATTTTTTCATATAAAATAATTCTATTTTTGACTGTATTTTGTTGGTAAAAGGTTGTTATGTCTATATTTGTTTTGAAGTGGAAAAAATTATACCAGTTAACCAAGGTTTCATTTAAAAATAAAATGTAAAACATTAATAAATACTTGAAAATACAATGTTCTTTAAAATGAAAGTCCATTATAGCAAGAAATTTACTACTATTCATTGTCAGTTCTTTTCTATCTTCAGTGATATTGTTTTCTAATAAGAGAAAAATTTAATTTTTTTAACAAACATCTGTTGAGATAAGCCTTGAATCTGTATTGAAAATGGAAGGTTATAATCTTAAATAAAGATATAGGAGCTCCTATCTGTTTCATTCTTTTTTTCTTGTAATTTTTTAGTGCTGTCCATCATTGACAGAGTAATTACATAATTTTGTATAAATACCTGTGTAAAATACTTAAAATTACATCTATAATTATTTAAGAAAAAAAAATTAAAGAAATAATAATTATTTTATTTCATCTGATTTCTAGTGAACCCATTATAAAATTAATCTCATTCTCGTTCCATTTCTAAATTTTCGTAAATATAAAAGTTTTTGAAAATAAAATAAGCTCTTTGTACTATTATCAGAATTTTATTTTTATTTCTGCTATCTTCAGCTGGTTGTTGAATGTATACTCACTTGTTTAAGAACATATTTATAATTATATGAGGATATTTATTTACATATGTAGGGTAGGGTATTTATATAGAATGGATTATGTTTTAATCCAATGTGTTTATGTTTTAATAATGACAGTTTACATGATTTTTTTACCATGATTAATTCTCATAAAAGACAACATTTATTTTAAAACTGTACTATGTTTATGAATGTATTAATGGAGGATAAATAATTTGAATTTGATTAGGCTGGTTTTGAAATATTGCCTATTGCAGTTGACAGTAAGCCATATTAGCTAATCTGTTGCATGTTCATTTCCATTCATTTTACATGCATTTATTTTTATACAGTTTAATGCAGTTTATTTTAGCTCACGATTGCTTCTGACTCAAGAAGATAAATTACTTACTCTTTCTTTGTACTTTTTTTCTATTACTAAATCTTGTAAATGGTAAAATAATTATAAATAAATTGCTTAAATTATTACAAGTGAATCTATTTTATTCTGAATTTAAAAAACTAAACATGCACTCTGTCACTGTTCTATGTCATTCAAAACGTATTTTGATTATATTTCTAAATCACTGTCTCAGCTATCTTTAATCATTTTTTTTTTCATTTTTCTTTGTAATGTATTGTTTCAATTTTTAAATGATAAAACTTTGGAGTATCCTGTAATATTATCACCAGACCTATTAATAGTCTAGTCAGCAGCAAAGCTGTTCCAAACAGATAAGTGTAATCATGGTAGACATCTTGAAAAAAATTAGCTCTGGCATATTGTAGAAAAAATTATAACAAACCTTTGTTTTTCAACCTTTCTGTTATATAACATTGAGAAATAATATGTATTTTTTTTTTATTTCTCGTTGGTATGTATTTTATTTAATTAAAAGAAAATGATTGTTTATAACTTTTAGTTCTAGCATATTGGATTAAAAAAATTTTAATATTCAACTTTTCTATATATGTACAAATGTTTTGTTTTAAATCATGTACTGTGAATGGAAAAAAACAAGGAATATATTATTTTGTATAGAGTTGAAAAATGGACCATTCTAAAACATCTGATATCACAGAAATTACAAAAAAAAGTTTACTGAGATATCAGATGTTTTTGCAAAGGTCCATTTTTCAACTTTATATACAGAATAATACATTCCTTCTTTCTTTTCATTTACAGTACGCAATTCAAAACAAAAATTTATATATATATATATATATATATTTAGAAATCTTTATGCTTATATTTTAGAAAAGCATAGGGGTTATCTCCTCATATCTTAAAGGAATGTGTAGAGGATGAAAACTGTAGAGGAGGACTAATTGGAATATAAAAAACATAACCGAGATTAAATAAATTATAGATAAAAATGAAAATAATTTATAGATCTCTGAAGTTCACAGTATTGACTTAAATATCTTGCTTATTAAAATAGATATTTTAGTGATAGATAAGTTTATCCAAACACTGACAGAGAAGCCAGTAAAAGATATTTCCCAATTAAAGCCCAGAACAACTAGTTTCCTAAAAGAAAGAAATATGAATTCTCATTACATCAACTCATATTTTATTTTACACAACTCGTATTTCAATATTAATTAATGTATGTTGTATGAATATGTAAAGGTATGAACAGATTTATAAACAGCTGTAAACAAATTTGTGGATTAGTAAATCATTAAGGTCTTATCTGACATCTAAAAATTTCCAATTTTGGACAAGTGAAATTTTGGTTAATTTAGATCAGTTTTTCCGAGTAAGTACTGAATTTGTTTTTAGTTCAGTATTCAGAAACTTTTTTTTTAACTCCAGAATCCCAAACAATAATTTAAGCTAATGCCACGTTTTTTCAACAGCTTTTTCGTCTAAATCAATGAATTGCAATCAAATTGTATTACTTTTTTGTAATTGTTCATTATTACTCCCCAAATCTTAAGTTTTCTCAGTTGAAAATATGTTTCTTAATTGTTTTGGATTTTAGAGCTTAATTTAGTCAGAAATGAGAAATATCAAAAATACTGTAAGGTGATCCGAGAAGCTCTCTGAATCTTTTCCCTTGCCAACCACTATCTGTGATTTTGCCAGTGCTTTTCCATTATACAATTTATTGATTGCAGTAGAAAAATAATGGACTTAGTAATTCTTTTACTAGTAGTTCTTTAAAAAAAAAATAATTTAGCTAAGCAGTCTAAATAAAATGATCCATACAGCAACTGTATCAAGATATGTGCCAAACCTTTCTATATTTTTCATCCATCTATGGATCAACAAAGTTATAGCTGTTTTAATTTTTAAATGTTGAAATCTTGCAGTTTGTGAATAGTGCCAGCAGTTATAATTGTACCTGGCAATATATATTCTTTGATAATGGTAAGTAATTTTCAGTGCTCCATGTCAGAGTGGGAAATATAAAACTTTCTCGATGGTCTCCAGATATCTGGTCTATTATTCTTCCATGATCTTATTTTCTGAGCTATGTTCTTTGATTACGTAATCTAGCTCAACAGTTTTTCTTAAACCATAGAGTTTTATTGAGTCTTTTTTAATAAAGTTGCAAATTTGCTTTTTGTTTGATGCTTAATCAACAGTGATGGAAGACAGTATCTCTACTTCACAGTAGAGAAATTCTTGTTTGGATAATCAAAATCAATAAATATATTCATGTAAAAGGTAGTGTTTATGAAACTAGGCACCTTTGTTTTGGGAAATAAATGTGTTTTTAACTTTCCTTATGTGTTTGTTTCTATAGAACAACAGAAACCTTGAATCTATCATAGAATTTCATGTCATTTCCACAACCATGTCATTTCCACAACCATGGAATTACTCAATTATGTTTTAGAATTTTTAAAGTCTGGATTAGTAATTAAACTATTGTGCTCGGTTAATTCACAGCCACTACTATTAAATCAAGTGACCATTTATGATTACAATATAAAGCCATCTAAAGATGAACTGCATAAAGTATAACAAACATGTTATTACTTACTGTAAATAAGTGTAAAGATATGTCTGTAGCTAATAACCCACTGGGTTGGTCTAGTGGTGAACGTGTCTTTCCAAATCAGCTGATTTGGAAGTCGAAAGTTCCATCATTCAAGTCCTAGTAAAGTCAGTTATTTTTACATGGATTTGAATACTAGATCGTGGATACCAGTGTTCTTTGGTGGTTGGGTTTCAATTAACCACACATCTCAGGAATGGTCAAACTGAGGTTGTACAAGACTACACTTTATTTACACTCATACATTCATCCTCTGAAGTATTATCTGTACGGTAGTTACCGAAGACTAAAACAGTAAAAAAAAAAAAGAAGCCTGTTGATAACAAATATCAATTTCATTACTGAATGAACATGTATCAGCATAATCTAGGAAAAGCGTCGTATTACTGTAGGTAATAAAATCCATTATGTTCAGCCTTCAAAATGTCCATATTTTAATTTCTGTTTGTAAGATTAATGTAAAAAAAATGAAAATTAACATAAATAATTACTTTTGAAAATAAGTTACATAGTAATAATAAATACAACCATTTTGTTTATAATTAGTAAAACCAAATTTACATTATGGAATAAGTGTAAAGGTTTTTCTTTCTCTTTCATTGACAGAGTTGTTAAATACTGTTATATAGTATTGGTAGAAAAAAAAATATAATGATTGTTGGCAGTAGATTATTGTTATTGTGTTCACAAAATTCTTTTTAAGTTAAAATTAGAAACTGAAAGAATTCCTGCAAATGAGTGAGAATTAGAATTGTGTTATTGAAACTTTATTGGTAGTGTTTTTACATTTATAAAATTTTTACAGATCCCATTATTGGCTGTAGAAATAGCATTTGATCACAAACCATCTCACCGTGAAATGACATCTGTTTTGATCTCTGACATGTACAGCCACCTCATTAAACAGAGGGATATAACCATTGGTATGTCTTTTATAAATTACTTGATTAGAGCTTTTATTTAAATTTAATAAACATAATTTTGTTACTTTTTATACTGTACTTTTTTCAGTTTTTGTAATTTTTCACTTCTATATATAGAACAGTTTGGAATATAATAAAATATGGCAATTGTGTACAGATTTTATTTTTTCTAGAAATCAGTATTCAGTTTTCCATACTGTGTTTTTAAGTAAAAATTTCAGTGGTATTAAAATTAAAATGTGAATTTTTCCTTATTTTTTGTTATTAGAAGCACTACAGCTAATTTTTTTAGCTCTTGCAGTAATGCTTTGAAATTCATTCATATAATTTTCTCTCATCTTTTGATTAATCAAATAAAGAATGATAAATAATGTTGTGGTTGTTATTAACATATTTTTGTATAGCAACAGTTATTGGAATTGAATAATTGAAATTGCAGATAACGAAAGGTTATTGTGTGTGTATGTATATAATATATATATATATATATATATATCTTTTATTTTTATTGATATTGTCTAGATTATTATTAATAAGAATGCCGAGTATGTAGAAAGAAGAAGTGTTCTAAAACTGTTATGTTGTGAAGCAAATAAACTTAGAAGGTGTTAACTTTTTGCAGTGCTAAAAAGAATCTAGAACTCCAGATTTCTGTACCCTTGTGTCCAAAGGACAGAAATAACTTTTGGAATAGTTATTTGAAAACTAATGTACTTGTAGGAAACACATTTCATCCTACTGATGACTAGGAGAATGATTCAAGTTAGTTTAGAAATTTTGTTTAACTTTAAAGATAACTAAGTTTTTAGATAATAGTTGTTATTTGAACTCAGTGTTTATCATTGTGATGTAGAAAGTAATTTATATTTTTTCTTTCTTTTTATAGCTTTTGATATACTCTTGAAGAATTTGCCTGATCTGATATTGGATACACCTGATGCACCAACATTGTTGGGCAATTTCTTAGCAAGAGCTGTAGCAGATGACTGCTTACCTCCAAAAGTTATAGAATATTACCGTTCAAAAGTAGAATCTGATCATGCAGTAGAAGCTGTACGCCGAGCAGAAACACTTTTATCTATGAAGCATGGTCTGGTCAGATTGGATAATGTTTGGGGTATCGGTGGTGCATTACGCCCTGTTAAATATCTTATAAGACAAATGAATCTACTTTTGCAAGAGTACTTATCTTCTGAAGATACACAAGAAGCTACTAGATGTCTTCTTGAACTTGAAGTTCCTCATTTCCATCATGAACTTGTATATGAGGTAAATTTTATGAGTTTTATATTGTGTTTAGTTGCACGCTTTTTTTACCTACATTTTTGTAAATAAAGTGCTTGATTTATGCTAGGAAACTATTTTACATAGATTTATAATGAAACTAAAATGTGGTAATCTGTGAGAAAATTATATTTATTTGACTGAATATTTTATTTTACAATATTTAAAAATTCTGATGTGTGAATTATGTGAGTATTTCCTTGGACTGTTTCACTGCAGATTGCTGCACTTAATAATACTGTTGGAGATCTATCATTACGCTTTTTTAATTCAATTGTTATTACCAAAAAATGGAAAAAGAAGTTGCTAAATGTAGTCAAGATAACGTGACTGCTATTTTATAAAGGCTTCTTGAAGGTTTTTCTCTGAATTCCATTTTTGTTTTACTCAAATGAGTAAGATAAACACAGTGATGTAATATGTTGGTTTAGAAATGTTTTCTGGTGATGTCCTATTTTCCACTAGCTGGTTATCAAACTAAGTAGGAGGCAACACTTCCTGCTAATTTGATCACACAACTTTAAGATTTATGTAACTTTAAACTTCTCTACTGAGTTGGAATTCGTATATACATGTGATTCCAAATTGTATGGCAGCAATCTCGCAGAAGATAATTTTATAGCCAAAAATAAGAAAAAAGTTCATATAAACCATAAGTCAGAAAACAGTTTATGAGTTTTGGGTCGTGAAACGTTTATTTCTGTTTTATGCTCAGTCTGTAAAATTAAACTGTACTAAAATTCTTGGGATACAAATCAAGGGGTAAATTTGATGCACTTCCTTATGGTTTATTATCTAAGAAATTGAATAAAAGTGGTCCCAGATCTCACAATTAGGTTTTAAGGAAAACAGGATAAAACACAAAAACTTCCTGTTGGAAAAAATATTTTTTTAGGTTTGTTATAAAATACAATAAACAAATAAAATTTGGTAATAAAGTTGGTAACAAATAACATTTTCCACTAAACTTCATTGAGAATTCTGAAAAAATTGATGTAAATAACATCTATTAAAATTAAACACAAATTTGAGAAGTTCAACTTGAATTAGAAACAAAACATACAAATACAAAAAATTTTGAAAGTAAATTTGTGAGACATCCTTCTAAAACATATTAAAGATTTTTCATAGGTTTCAATTAAAGCTAATCAACAAGTAGTCCAGTGTTTAACAGTAAAAATAGAGTATTATCTCAGAATTCTTTCGGACATTAGTTTTCATGAAAATTTATAATTAAGCTTATCTAACCCTCTGCTTCAAGTAATGTTCCTGATATGTGCTTTTTGTTTTTTAGGGGTGAAAACTACCCCTTTTTAAAAAAAATTAAAAAACCATAGATTTAAACATTTCATAGATTGAAATCATGTTTAAATATGTAGAATAAACATTCTTTTATATTGTGGAATATAAGTTATGATATTTTACTACATTTCAACTCTTAGAAACCACCCCTTATGATGAAATTTAAAAAAAAATTAGAACAGCCTGCTGTGAAAGATTTTTTCTGAAGGTTTAGAACTAGGTAAAATTCATTCCCAGGTAATAAAACAGTATGGTACAGAGTGTTGTAAGTGGATTGACTAGTTAAAATTTAGCAGAACAAGTGTCACCTATTTTCATTATAGTAAAACTTTTGACAGATCCTTTGCAAAATAGTATTATGAATGATCTTATTCGCAAGAACAGATTCATAAAAATTCAGGAAATTGCTGAAATTTTTAGAGCGAGTATCACTACTGTTGATACCATTATTCATAAGCTGAATCACAACAAAACATTGTCAAGGTGAATTTGTGACGGTCAACTAAAATTCATGAAGACATCAGAATACACATTTGTAAGGAACTTAAACAGCAGGTTTAAGTTCCTTACAAAAGGATATTGCTTTTATAGATAACATAATAACTTATAGATGAAATTTGGAGTCATCATTTTGGACCAGAATCCAAACATGAAGCATATGAAACAAAAATATTTGAGTTAACCTGCCAGGAAAAAATACAAACCTGCGTTTCGTGTTTTATGAATATTAAGACTCAATTTATTGCAGTTATTTGGAAAAACAACATATAGTCAATAGCAAGTACAGTTGTGACATATCAGAAAATATTAAAGTGAAACCTGCAAGGAGCAAACATCCTGATTCTCTCTCAGAAGGCATAAATTTGCATAACACCCACCCCTTACTGCTCAGAACATAGGAAGGTACTCAAAAGTCTGGTTGTAGGTGTTATCCCATACCAAGCTGGAGTGGTTCAGTCATCTCGATGGACAATTTTTTACTACTGGAATAAGAAACCCCCACAGAAAGATGGGATAAGTGTCTAAGGGGTGGGGGGATTATGTTGAAAAGTAGCATGGTTTCGTTTTCATTGAATAAATAATTTTTCTGTTTTCATTAGTTTCTAATTATTGAATGATGCTTACAGTATGATTTACCAATACTTTATCTTTTTAGGGTTTCAAAGTAGTTTTAAAACATTTATCAAGCACTTAATGTTAATTATCTGTTTTACAGGCAGTAGTGATGGTCTTAGAATCTATAAACAGCCATGTTGAAGAGAAAATGTGTAAATTGTTGAAGACTTTATCAGATGCCATTATTATTACGCCAGATATGATGGAAAGGGTATGTTATTATAATAGTTTTATTTCTTTATGTAGTAATCAAATGATGTTTTAATTTTTATTGATGACTGTTGATGTATTCTATAATTTAAACCTGCTTTCAACTAACGCTTAAAATTCTATAGCTATTACTAGAAGTTAAATTTACTTGGTTTTTTTTTCTATGAGTTTGTTTAAAGATTATCAATCCTGAATCTTCTCAATATAAACAAGTAGTACGTAATCATATAAGAATTTATCAGTAGTACTTAATTGGCTTATTGCCCTTAACATAATTAAAATTGGATATTGCTGGTGTTAAAAGCTGCTTTTTAGCTGGCCAATGTGCTTTCCATCCAGCTGCAAGAAGTTGGCATCTAACACTTCCATAGGCTGCTATTTCTCGATTTAAGTCCACAGTAGATAATTTTTGGATCAAGTTTACGTTTTCTTACTAATAACCAACCGATCCTGTATTGAGTAGTTTTTCTTTTACAGCTATATTTGCCTTTCCCTTGGAGTGAAAAGGAACCATTTTCTTTAAATTGTTTTAAATAGCGTTCACTGTATCTAGTCTAACACCACACTTGGAAGCTATTTGCTGTGTCTCATACTGGTATGCTCAGAAAGGGAAACAATTTTTGAACACTTACTTGGAGTTATGTCCATTATTATATATTCAAGTCACAGAGAACAGAAAAAAAGAAAATTTGATTTTGAGATAAAAAAATGAAATAACTTTCACAAAACACTATTTATGACATGAGAATTGCTAAATAACCAAAGAACAATAACCTCACATTACCTGGAAAATTTAGATAATGGGTGTGTGGTAAAGCAATGTAGTCACAACAGAAATAAAAAAAAAAAAATTTCTTTGTGTTCAGATTAATTTGCATGCTACTGTATATTTAAGAATATCTTTCTAACTACCTCTTTTGATAGCAGTAAATATTTTTTATGAAAGTTTTGCTCTTTTGTGCTGATTTATTTTTTTATATGCATAATTTATCATTCACTTCTTGTAATTTCTCTACCTGAATAAGAAGAATTTGCTTCTTCAGATATACCATGGGCAGCTGTCTTAATAAGTTCTGATTTCAAGAGTTAGTATCAGTAGTGTATATAATGTAATTTAAATGTAAGTTCATGTTTGTTCATACCTTGTATTTTCTTCTATAAGCATCCTGCCTGAATTCCAGATGAATTAATCAAGTGTGAAATTGTAACTTTAATAAATTACATTTTTTTAAGCCCATACCGTTTATCTTGAAGTATTATCTTCTGATATTTAACTAAGATGCAAACTATTTATATAAAATATTTTTTACTCTGACTGCTGTTAGTTTCTCCTATGTATAATGGATTACACTGTTAATGATATGGAGATAAGTGAAAAATATTTTGTCTTCTTTTCTCAGGTAATTTATTAAGTATTGAGATTTATAAAAATTATTTTATGTCTGTTAATGTCACTATAAGAATATCTATAATGTATATTAATATTTTCAGCTATATTAGAGATATAGTTCAAATTTAGAAGCCAAGTAATTTAGATGTATTTTATTACATGTGACAATCTATTTTGTTTGGGAATGACTGAACAAAGGATTTGCATTACATTTTTGTTAGAAATGGAATATAAATGCAGTGAATTATTGATATGTTAGAAAAAGGTTTTGGCGAAGATGTTATGATGATACCAAGGGTTTATGAATGGTACAAACAGTTTAAAAAAGGTCCATGAAGACATTGAAAACAACAAAAGGTGGGAAGTCCTAACTGAAAAAATATTGACAAAATAAAGGAAATTATGATCAATAATTTGAGAAGTTACTGAAGAGTTGGAATCTCATACAGCTTGTATGAAATAATTTGACTTGCACTTCAGTAATGAAATGAGTAGCAGCATTGTTCCAAAATTGTCGAATTTCATATATCACAGAACAATTGTTATTTGTCATTGTTGATTACTCAGAATTATTGTCATAACATATGACAGATTGCGAGTGTATGATTATGATATTTAAATGAAGTTCCATCATCCTGATGGAAGCTTCCTGAAGAACCAAGACCAAAAAACCACAGAGTTCGATCAAATGTTAAGATTCCCTCTTTTTTTTTACAATTGTGTCGCCCATTATGAATTCTTATCAGAAGATTGTATGAACAACAAATAACATTACTTAGCAGTTTTTACCTCATTTATGTTAGACACTCTGAAGAAAATTATCACAAACTGGGAAAACAATTGTTGAATTTTGCATAACAGTAACGCTCCAGACATACTGAAGCTGCGGCCTCATTTTTCAGATATGGTGCCCTGTGATTTTTTTTTGTTAAAAGAACAATTTGCAGTGATAAATGAAATAAAGGAAAAATCAGTATTTGAACTTTTATAACAAACTGCTTTCCATTAACGTTCTGAGAGTCTCTCATCTTTCAGAGACTACTTTGAAGACAAAGTCTGTATAGAAGTAAATTCATTTAGACCAAAATTTTAATTTTAGTTACTTTTTGTTACATCTTGTCTACGTATACACGCATATCTCATTACTACACGGGGTGAGTCAAATATAAGCGATCTTTTTTTTTTTACAAATTTATTGATTAATAATATACACAATTCATACCTTCATCATTTCTCTATATAGTCTCCTGCACAATCAGCACATGTTTGCCAACAATTTGAAGCTTGAATATTCCTTATTCATAAAACGTTTGAGGATGAGTGGTCAACCAATTGTGCACACGTCCCTCGAAATCTTCATTGTTTTTAGATTGTTCCCCTCCAAGCAATTCTTTTAAGAGCGCAAACAAAAAATAGTCAGTGGGGGACATGGACTGTAAGGCAGGCGGAGGGATGGTTGAGGGTTTCCCAGTGCATTTTTTTTTATTTATCCCTTGTCAAAATCATGGGTTGTGGCCTGGCATTTTCATGGAGAAGGATGGCATCTTTGATAGCATACCCCATCTTTTGTTTCAGTAGGTGGCTTTTATTGACTGTAGCAGCTGGAAATAGTTAGCCGCATTCATCATTCATTGATTTTGGAGAAAATCAATGAAAAACTCCTTTTGAGTCAAAAAAAAAAAATTATTGCAAGGACTTTTCTGGCTGGCAGACAGGTTTTAGCCTTCACTGGGCACCCTCATCCTTCCTTTGCCACTCCTTGCACATCATTTTTGACTCTGGAGTGTAATGATGGACCCATGTCTCATCACATGTGATGATGTGCCTCAAAAAATTGTCCCCTTGTTGAAATTGATCACTGATCTCCATCCTGACCTTTTTTTGATTTTCGGTTAACTCGAAACCCATCAAGCACTAATTTTTCTATAGCTGATACCACTATGCGATTTCTTCAACAGTGAACTGGCAATCACCTTCAATAAGCTCTCGAATGGCATGGATATAGTAAGCTTTGAGACTTGACCTTGAGCATCAATAATGACTTTCGTTTTCCATCTTTCTCACCCTTAAATTGTCTAGCCTATGTATTCACTTGGTTCTGGGACAGTGTAGTGTCCCCAAATTGTACCTTTAAACGAGTTAAAATGTCCAGGTATAACGACTGCCTTCATTAGTTAACAAACTATGATTATACATTGTGCAACAGACTATGAAACCTCTTGCTCACTCATGGCTGTATTGACAACAGAACAGAGTGGAGGAGCTAACCAAGCTGGTTCCCCTTTCTAATACACCGAACATTAACCCCCCACTCAACCATCCAGCTCGGAACTGCTTGCTGCGTAGAATAGCAAAACTACCATTTAAATTTGATTCACCCTTGTACTATAATTATAGAATCTAATCATTCTACAGGTTCACTCAATTACGTGAATAATGATTTATATGAATAAGCTACTATGAATAAGCAGTACAAAGTATTTTCAAGAATTCTTTACAGTACTTTTTCTTTAGTTTAAAATTACGAAGTTTATATATATGACTGTATGGAGATAAAGTAAGAGTGTCAGTAGTGAGTGAATTTAATTTTTAAAACAATCTTGGTAGTTACAAAAATAAATAAAGTATATTTTCAGTCTTGTATAGATATTGTGTAAAACGAAACAAAAAATTAGAGTAATTTTTTTTACGTCAAATGTAGATGGTGGTTACAAGATAATATTAAAATAGGAGACTACCTCATCCCAGAAAGAGTTGATTTAGTGTTAGGACTGCTTTATATAGTTTTATATTGATATAGTTTTATTCACAATAAATATATATATATATTTAAAATTGAACCATTTAAATAAAACATACGCTTTAAATTTAAAATATTACTTATTTGGGAGTTTTAATTCTAGTAATTTTGTTTGTATAAACATTTTTATATTCCAGGGTTTTATTCGTGTGTTTGACGATTTGCCTGACATAATTATTGATGTACCATTAGCAGGTACTGTTTTGGAACGTTTTGTTGAACAGTGTCAGAAAGCAGGTTTCCTGACTGAAGCAGTTACCAGACGTATGCCGACGAGGTGAGAATCTCTTTATTTTAGGTGTACTTGTTTCGTATTGATTTGAAATATTATGTCATTCATTATTTACCAATATTTGTATTCCATTTTGCAGTATGACGTGACATTTGGGGGAAAAAACTGCTATATTTTTGTATTCCTGAATTGCTTACTTGATTTTATTTTTACATTTTATTTGTTGTATCAATTATTCTAAATAGATGGCATTAGTCTTCAAGTTTGTTTGCATCTTTGTAAAATTACTACTATATGATGAAAAATGTAAGCCTTAGATTAATGTTACCATCTTTGGCTAATAAAAGAAAACATCTTACTGAGTTGCAGCTTGTTCTTTTTGTACATTACTATATTAAGAAATCCAACACAGTTCATTATCCTCCTGGTTTTTTCTTTTTTGTTGGAAACATTACTTTATTTAAAAAGTTAGATTTGATGTGATATTGATAATTTTTAAATTAATAAGCCATGAAAAAAAAATAAAACTGCAGATGCAGTACACAGCTCCATTAAAAAAATGTTCAATATCAAAGTAAATATTAAATTTTCTCATGAATTATATGAAAACAAAAGATAAAATCAACCATGACGGAAAATTAAAAAAAGAAGGTTTTCTTTATCTTTTTCCTTAAATTCAGCACTATTTTATTTTTGGTCTGTTTGCTACATGACCCACTCCTCCACTTGTATGACACAAACATTGAATTATACAGAATAAAACATTAATTTCAAAATGAGACCAAGCCTGTAAAGATAATTTTGTACCCGAGTATTTCAAATGTACTAATGGATTCAAAAAAGACAGGATATCTTGTCCTTGTCTCTTTTCATGTTATGTTGATATATTTTTTAACAATTCTCTTTAAAAGAGGATTTAACTTTATTATTTTAGTAATATTTTGTGTTTAAATGTTATTCTGGTTTTTTCATTTGTTGTTAAATATCCATAAATATGTATAAAACACAGCTTAAGTGAAAAAAGATAATTTTTAGAAGACAATTAATTATAAATCAATTTTCTTTTACTGATGAATTAATTTACCACACAAGCTTACAAATAAACTTGTAATGGGTATATGAAAATGACATTTGTTGCGTATAAAAAATGTTAAGATTCCAATCCAGGACCTCAGATGAAAGACCAAGACATTGTCACTCTGCCACGATCAGCATATTTCTTATTAAACATTTTAAAAATATTAATGCAGTAAAACAAGTAATATATTACACAATAAAAGTAAACTCTGAATGATTATAAATAGTTAATTGGGGAAAATAAACTAATGATATCTCATTATAAAATTTATTTATTTATGAGTTATTTGTATTTTCATGAGCAAAAGCCTATTTCAGGACCAGTTATTGAAGTTCAAGTTTTGCAGATGGCAAGAATGTTTGACAAAAAAAAACCGTTAAATCATTGAATGGTTGGCTTTGAACACTTTAAAAAATTACAGCTTATATGTAATTGTTTGCTGATGATGTTGATGGCCAGTGATGTTGACATAATTACAAAAATTAATAGGAAGATGGATATTCTCTTATTATTAAAAAAAAATGAATTTCACTTCAAAACAACTTTGTTAATAATTTTTTACGTTAAAATAAAATTAAAGTAAATCTTTCCTAATCAAGATATTCAGTGGTGATATAAAACTGGATTATTTCTATCAGAATCTTTGCCCCTAATGTGATAAATGCATTTGATAATTTAATATTCTATTTTAAATGCATTTCTGTAATTTGTTAATTTTTACTTATATTTTGATTAAACTGTAGATATTTATTCTTTTACAATCCTTCTCGTCACCATCCTGTCATCCAGCGGTTGTCGAGTCAGGTTACATATCATACACCTCCATTTAATTCTTATTACCATTCATCAAAA
Organism: Lycorma delicatula; assembly: GCF_047948215.1. Classification (NCBI taxonomy): domain Eukaryota; kingdom Metazoa; phylum Arthropoda; class Insecta; order Hemiptera; family Fulgoridae; genus Lycorma; species Lycorma delicatula. The sequence continues at coordinate 79,664,638 of NC_134459.1, read as the reverse complement.
CCTTCCTTCTACCACTTTCACATGTCTTCTTCCTATTCCATGTAGATCAGAAGTTTCTTCTAGATTAGAAACAATCTCTTCCAAATCACTTTATTTTCTTATAGTTTCTAAGGACTTTAAACCATGTGTTATAATGCAAAATATCTTGAAAATCGTAAGGTTATATTCACTGGTACATCTTGATCATATATTAAAATTCTAATTCTGATAAAATATATATATATATATTATCTTTGATACTATTAAAAATTTGGTATAATCATTTATTTGTAGATATACCCTCCTATTTTTTTATAATTTATGTTCCAGCGTTATATTTGTCTCTATACATATGTGCATCTCCTCACTTTTTCTATCTTCTGCCTAGCAGGTAGTAGGTGATTTTAAATTATATCCTTCTCTTCTTAAAAAAAAAAAAAAACATTGTCAACAAATAACCTTGCTCTCTTTTCTTGGGTTTCTATTTTTTCTTCATATTATGGATCTCATCTGTATCAATGATTGTGATGTGACAAAAGTGAGAGTACCCTACCCTTTGTTACTCCAGTTTATTTCACAAAACTTCCATTCTCCAATGGAGTTCCATTACTTACTGTGTTCACAACTCCCTCTAATATTGATTTGAAGATGTTTAAAGGTTTTACTATATTTAATATATATATATATATATATATATACATTTTTTTTTCAAGATAGATTCATGTTATCCTAGGGAAGATTTTTAAGTCATAGATCAAAGTCCTAGCCTCTTTGGAGGTTAAGATATTCATTAAAGAAACAAAGAATATGAATCCTTTTATAACCTTGCTCTCTTTTCTTGGGTTTCTATTTTTTCTTCATATTATGGATCTCATCTGTATCAATGATTGTGATGTGACAAAAGTGAGAGTACCCTACCCTTTGTTACTCCAGTTTATTTCACAAAACTTCCATTCTCCAATGGAGTTCCATTACTTACTGTGTTCACAACTCCCTCTAATATTGATTTGAAGATGTTTAAAGGTTTTACTATATTTAATATATATATATATATATATATATATATATATATATACATTTTTTTTTCAAGATAGATTCATGTTATCCTAGGGAAGATTTTTAAGTCATAGATCAAAGTCCTAGCCTCTTTGGAGGTTAAGATATTCATTAAAGAAACAAAGAATATGAATCCTTTTATTTCATTATATTCTATCACCGTGGCAACAGTAATGTAATTTAGTAAAATATAAGTAAAAATTATTTTTTCTTTAATGAATATCTGAAATATTTAATATTCTCACAACCATGAGGATAATGAACACATCTGGGTCCATGTCTGGTTAGATGGTTGTGCAAGCAAAGCAAGCCCTGACTAGAATATGTACATTACTTTAATAACCATACACTCTGCACCATTACAAATTAATTTATATTTAATAGATCAACCCAAGTACAACAATTGAAATAGGATGACTTACCTTATTTCATTACATAATAACAAAGCGTTTTTCGTGAATTTGATTTGCATCATCAGCTGCATGCATTTTATATATATTACAAAACCACCAAAAACTTGCAAAAAATTGTTTCAAACTAGAAAGAAAATTTAATTAAAACTAACCAAGACAAAATTAAAATGTAATTAAAACAAAGATAAAAATTAAATAATTAAAAGTTAAAAAATTTAAAACAAAAACTTAAGCAAAGCAAAATCATATGCTAACCATTTCACTGATTTTACTTTACTAACCATATTGAAGGATAAATTAGTCAACATTATTATGGATAGTGGTACTATCTAATGCAGCCTTTATAATACTGTCATCCTCGTATTCTGTTTGAAGGTTGATCTTATTAAATTTATTCTTGATGTTTATATATATATATATATAATACCTTTCTAAAATATCAAACCTCTTATTATTCCTACCCATATTGCAGTTTTTAATTTTTAGTATTTTTAAGTTTGTTTGAATATCTGATATTGTGTGTTTATTTTTAGTCAGATGATCTGATACATTCGTAAAACCCGTTTACCTTTTTTATAACTTCTAAAATGTTCCATGAATCTGGTTTTAAAAGATCTAGTGGTCTTACAAATATAAATATGATCACAATCATTACATACGATTTTATATTTATCATTTTATGAGTGGTATTTATAAAATCATCGTATGTAATGATTGTGACCATATTTATATTGGTAAGACCACTAGATCCTTTTAAACCAGATTCATGAAACACTTTAGAAGTTATGAAAAAGGTGAACTGGGTTTTTTTAATGTATCAGTTCATATGATTTAAAATAAACACAATATCATCAGATATTCAGACAAACTTAAAAATAGAAATTAAAAAATGCTATATGGATAGAAATAATAAAGGTTATGACATTTTAAATTATTTATATATATATATATATATATATATATATATATATATATATAAACATAAGAATAAGTTTAATATGATCAATTTTCAGGCAGAATATGAGGTTGCAGTAAATAGTACCACTATCTGTTGAGTAATTGATGCTTCGATATGGTTAGTAAAGTAAAAATCTGCGAAATGGCTTGCATATGATTTTGCTTTGTTTAACTTTTTGTCTTAAGTATTAAATGTCTTAACTTTAATTATTTATTTTTAACTTTGTTTTAATTTTGACTTGGTTAATTTTAATTTATTAAAATAAATGTAGTTGAAACAAAAGTTTTTGGTGGTTTTGTAATATATATATATATATATATATATATATGCATGCAGCTGATGATGTGAATCAAATTCACAAAAGCACTTCTGTTATGTTATGAAATAAGGTAAGTTATCCTATTTCAGTTGTTCTGTACTTGGGGTTTATCTGTTAAATATAAACTAATATATATTTACTGTCGAGCATATTAAGGAAGATGTTTGTTCTAAGTTTTTATCTTTCCATAATTTTAAATTAAAGGAATAAGCTATTAAAACTACTCTGTTTTACTGAAAATATTTATATATATTATTATGTTAATATTCATTAACATAGTATGTATTTTGTTAATATATAATAGTAAAACATATTAAAATATTACAGTTGGCATTTTTATGATTTTAAATTTACTATACTCAAATTTTCCTTATCAACATCAAAATAACCACAAAAAAATTGGAAAAACATGAATATGAGCATAACAGTACAAGTTATGCTTACAGAATATATATTGGATTAGCACAATTTTAATTGTGCTATTTTAAGTTGAAAAAGAGTGGTAGAATTTAATTAAAAATTCTACCACTCTTTTTCAACTTATTTTAACAATTCAATTTCAATCATTTTAAACCTATCTGATCGTTCATTATTGTCCCCCTGAATATTATGTCACTTTTTGTAGAAACTAGAAAAATATGGTTTAATGCAAATATTGCCATTTTTCTTAATTTGATCATTTATATATCATCCATGATCATAGCAATTAACTGAAAGATTTTACATGTGTAACAGTTACAAACATAACCTAATCATTGTATTTTCTGTTTTTTAAAGGGGACGCAAGAGATTTGTTTCTGAAGGAGATGGAGGATTAATTAAAGACCACAGGCCCCTTTAAATTGATGTTATGGATTATTAAGGATTTAAACAGGCATTTGACTGTTAAAAAGAAAAAATGTATATCGATGTTATAATGTATTAAGTCGAGATTTTGTATAACTTATCACCACAATACCTTTATTTGGTCGGCCCAGTCTTCTTGCTAAACTTTCACCATTATTTACGTAGTATAAAGTTATAGTAACTATTATGATGATAAAAATAATCTACTGGGTTAAATAAATGTAAATAGCTTATGATCATTTATAAAGAAATGAAAAGAAATAAAAACAGTATTGTGTGGTTTAAATATTTACATTTTTTTAGTTTTTCACTTTTTTGCAGTTATCTATTAAAATGTAGATGATGATGATGATGATGATGATGATGATAATAATAATAATAATAATAATAATAATAAAAATAAAGTAATTTTCTTATTATTGATTAAAAATAATCAGTTGAAGTAAGTGTTGGTTAATTGATTGAGTAATGTTTATTAGTAATTGTTTGTATACAAAGGAGGCCTGTTATGTTCTGATTTTGAATTATTATTATTATCAGTGTTACTGCTTTTCATTTTTTCAAGTTTGCTTTATTTCGTTGGTATGGGTCTTAGCAAGTTATTGTTTTTTTCTATTTCAACTTAACATTTTTTCTTACTTTATTATCATTTTTATTATTACTGCTATTGTTAATTGATTTCAGCTTGGTAAAAATGACTTTTTATTAACAACTAGGTTTAGTGTTATACTGATTTACTTTTTGTAGCCGTCAGTTTGATGTTTTATTTAAAATATATTTCAGCATTCACAATTGCTATATTATAATGAAAAATATTTTTTCCTATGAATGAATTGTTATTGTAATTAAAACTTAAAAAAATCATAGCATTTAAAAACTTTTATGAAACAATATTTTTTACGAAAGAGGGATTTTTTGGATTGTGAATTTTACTCATTGTAAATGTACATAAATATTTAACAATAAAATTTTTGGAAGTTTGTCATCAATTTGTAATTTATATTACTTGCTTGGTTTTTTGTGAGGGGAATTGTGTGTTTGAATTTTATTGTTTAGTTTTCTTTTTTGGTCAACTTGTAGTATTTTTTTTCATAATATAATTATATTATTATGTACTAGTGTTGTAATTTTAATTTTTGACTTTTCCTTGATTTTGTCTTTAAGTATAATACTGTTATCATATAGGTGTTAAAAAATAATATACTTGCACATAAACTTCATGGTAATAAAGTATAACATTTTAAAAATACATATAAAAATGTAAAAGGAACAAAATTTTATTCTGGTATACTTGGGCGACAAAATATTCACAGTTGAACTGCTAGAGTATTATTAACTCCCTACTGTACTATAACAGAATATTCAGATGGCTTTTGTCAGAATATTCCATTGTCAAGTTTTTGTCAGATTTTAATTTGCCTGTGTGTCATAATATTCTGGCGATTATTTTTGAATCTAGTTTATTATTATTCCCATTATGGTAAACATTGCTAGTAAAGGGTTTTCATCAAATTCTAAGGTATTTTATTTCATGTTTATAATAATAGCTTTATGTGTGTTGTTTTCTTATATTTGATATGGCATGTAAGACATGTAGTTCAAAATATGTTTTGCGTGAAATAGATCAACAGCATGGTAGAAATTATACACCCAGTGTTTTTTTAACAATAAAATTTTAAAGATAACCCTTCCCAAGCTATTTACAGTTACACTGCTGAATGAGCTGTACATTCAGCAGTGATTACAACAGCAATAAAACATGTATTTTGATTGTATTTCTTCAATATGTTTGATGAGGCTTGCCACCATCTGTAGGGTGATGTTTCTGAAGACAGTGTGATAAACAGAAATTAGATAGCAGGAAAAAGCTTACTCAATGATGTTCATTATTGAAAAAAGTTATCAAAACTTTTTATGACTGTTCAAGGTTCCTGCTAACTCTTCTTATCCGTTAAGTACAAGGAGATTAATGAAGAAATTGGTAAGTGATTGATTGTAGAATGCCCTTTAATGATGATGCAAAGTGTAATCCATTTATATTTTACCAAACTGCAAAATTTATCAACTCTACTAAAATACATAAATTTTTACACACAAGATTTTCATGTTTGGTTAGACAATTTTGTGTTGATAAATTACTGGCAACTTATTAGAATATGCTGAAAAATGATTGGCTACTTAAACTGAACATTGCCCTCATATCACAAACATACCCAGTCATTAATTGAATTTGGGTCTCCCAAATGACCTGATTTATGTGGGAGACAATTTGAAAATGCAGTGAAAATATCTGATTGAAAAATCATCTTAAGATTCTATGCTACTAAAATAGAAACTATTGCAGAGACCGGACAAATGCATATGCATTTCTTATATAATCCCTGCTTTCATTAAAGAGGAGCATTATATGGCTACTTAAGAAAAAAATAATAAATGTTACATTAAAACAAATTGTTACTACCTTTTAGTTTTCATGTATAGATGACAACAAAATTATGTACAGGCAGAAGAAAATAGATAAATTAAAATTTTAATTGTTTCTTAATTTGACAAATTATCAAACAATCAGATTTAAAAGTAAATCTGAAATATGAGAACTGCTTATATTATTACCACCTTACCCAAATGTATCATGTGCATAGAATTAATTATTCATTTCAATAAAGAAAGAACATTTTCATTTATGTGCTAAAATAATGACAGTGTAATAAATTTATAATAAATTACAGTGTGAACCTGGCCACTCCAAGGAAAAGGAAATTTATTGTTGTATGATTTTAAAATCAAACACGTCTTTAACCACTTTTAAAATTTATTTCTCCAACAATAATATAGCTATAAACTGTAAAATAATAATAATACATTAATAATAAAGAAAAAAAATACTTGTTTCGGTAAATAATCATTTAATTTTCTTTAATATTAATCAGTACATGATTAAATAAATAAAAGTGAAATTTTTAAATTCATAATTCAGTAGATGATATAACAATAGAGCTGAAAATAGATAAATACTGCTGAAGTTACATCAGCATTGATAACATTTTCTTGTTATAACATTGAGAAAAATTTATAATTTTTTCTCGGTATAAACAAATAAAATATATTTTTAACAATAAAAGTTCTATAAAACAAAATTATGAAACAGTTACTGTAAGATTCAGTCAAATGAACACAGCTAGGTTTAGTAAACATTTAAAATTACAATAAGCCAAATATGTGCAGTTACTAACAATGCAATTTTTAAATGTAGAGAACTCTGGTTATTTTTTTATATATACTTTTTCTTACATGAAGAAAAAGATTGATGAAGGGGAATAAATAATAGACAAATCGTGTTTTTTTAATGGTAATGGGGAAGAAAGTAGCAGCATTAGATAATATAATTAATATAGTTGACTATCCCTTTGCATTTTTCATCTTATTGTATAAAATATAATTTAAATAATTTAATTGCATCTAAGCTAGTCCTCTTCGCTTCATTTCTTTCAAGAGTTCATTGCCCATCTGTGCAGGACTTCTTGTAACAATTACACCAGCCTGGAACAAATTTGTTATAGATTAATTAATTTCTTTTCAGTATAACAAATGTTATAATTAGCTTAATTTTTTTTAATTAACTTTTTTTAAGTTATTTGTGAAAAACAGCCACAATAAGCAGTTTTTCAGTACAGCCTTGATTTCAAATCACTGATCATTATGTCTCATTCCAGAAAGTTTCTTGTCCAGTGGATCATGAAATCAGATTGTAAATGTTTCTAAAGCTATTAGCAAATTAGTGGGCTATAGCAGTTAAGACACTAGACCAAAAAAATTTTGCTCAAAATTATTCCAGAGCTAGGTATAGGAGGAGTAGGATTCATATTTCAATGTTGTGAGAATACATGCAAACCAACTCAAAATTCAAGAATATAACCCATTTAAAAATAAAATACTACTGTTAATATTATTACCTAACTTCTAAGTTAGTAAGATAATTATGTAAGAGATAAAGTATTTTTACACTTACAAAAGGATGTGATCCTGAAAATTAAAAGGTGTAAGAAAAATTAAAAACCAAATAATTGCAGCCTTCTTAAAAAAACTGGTTCCTACCACTAACAGCATGCAGATTTTGTTGTGTTTAACAGCTTAGTTAACGGACCCATAAGAATTTATGTTGTGTAAAATAAAAATAGAGAAAAATGCTTAAAAAACCTAGTAATTCTACAATAGAAAGTTCCACTGCACTAAAAATATACCCTCCTAAAAGTATAAAATATTTAACAATTGAAGCAATAATCACATTTAACATATAAAGCTGAACTAAATAGATTGTAGTTAGTCTTCAGATGGATTCTACTAACATTTAATACATTAAGTATGTTAAGAAAATTCTTTACAACTTTAGAAACTTATAAGAGGACTGATGTATAAGCATAATATCAACTAAAAAGATATTGGATAATTTGTAAAATACCTTGAAAATGAAAAAAATACCTTTTGCAAAGAATTGATCTTGTCTTGAGCACCTCCTTTACCTCCAGAAATAATAGCACCAGCATGGCCCATTCTACGACCTGGTGGTGCAGTTAGACCAGCAATAAATGACACAACAGGTTTTGACTTAGGACCCTGTAATGTATAGAAACAATATTATTATCAATCTATTAAAAGACGACTAAATTAAACAAACTTAATTTACAATAAAATTTAACATGAAAAAAAAAATTTATAATGCTAAGTTTTCCATCTAAACATTAACTGCATTCAGTTTTTCTTACTGTATTTATTATGCACTTATAAAATATGAAAAATTGTAAGAGCAGCCAAAATAAGGTTGTAAAGGAATTTCTTGTTTTTATCTCCTCATATTTTACTATTTATCAAAATAATAAGCCATGAGTTTTAAATTCAACCTTTTTCTTCAGAATAAAAACTTCTTAGAAATCAATGGTCACACTAGAGAAGATTATCAACACGTTCCTCCTAATCTGCTAATTACAGCTAACTGGCACTTCTTTTGACATACTTCACAATGTAGGAAAATAATTTCTATCACAGAATAAAATTTCTATCCTTATAATTCACAGTTTTACTTCAGTTTTTGGCAACTTGCTTATCAGACCAAATTCAAACAGCTGAGAGCACTAGCTACTTTTGGAACAGCAAGTATACATCAATTTATTAATGTTCAGTTCACAAAGGGAATTCTTCATGACTTAACCCTTCTACCAAATCAAATGTATTAAGTGGTTTTAGATATTTTACTTATTTAGTTTATTGATTTCACACAATATTACTCAAAAATATGTAGATTTTAGTCTTAAAATATATTATAGTCTTAACTAAAAAGCTATTTTTAAATTGCACAACTACAAAAAAATACATAATTAGACAATAGTTATCACAATTTACAGTTTTATCCATTAATAATCATTAAAATATTAAAAATGAAATTACACACATATAATAATAAATTAATTGTAGATTATGAGTACTGTTAATATTAAGAATGCATACTTAAATCCTAGCATTAGTACTGTGATGTACATCAGGTATTTATTTTTTTGTGTAATAACCCAAAAAATAAAAATATTGTCATTTTTTAAGGGGGTGTGAATATTAAATAAAAAGTTTTGGTAATTTGTGATCTTGATAAAAAAAGCTTCATTTCTGTAAGAAAATTTTGTTTTTGCTAAGTGCCCAGTAAAGAAAATATTTTACTTTGTCTAAAACACCCCCATACCCTTTTTTCCAATATATACAAAAATTTATAACATTCTTTCCCCTGAAGGCGCTAGTACCTATTTACAAAGTTTGAAGTTCAGAGTTATATATATATATATATATATATATATATGTACAAATGTCTGTTTGATAAAATTTTTTGTCTTTGAAGCATTGGAATAAAATAGTTTTTTCACATTATTTACATTAATTTAAATATATGTCTTAAAAAAATACTAGCAAATTATTGTGTAAAGCCAATACAATTTATTAAATTAAGAAAATAAACAGATTATCTTATCTTTTGTTTACATTATTCATTTATTTTCTTAATTTAATAAATTGTATTAGCTTTATACAATAATTTGATAGTATTGTTGTTAGTGTTTTATAATCAAAGTATTTTTTTTTTTAATTTTTAAAACTACTATAGCTTCATAAACCACTTACTCAACATTGACCAAAGTTGTGCCGTAAAGACATTAAAAAAAAAATTAACAAAAAAATATTTAAATTGTAAATAATGCTGAAAAAAACTTATTCCAGTGCTCTCAAGACAAATAATATAAACAAAAGATAAGATATCTGTTAACAAAAAAAATAACAATTACAGAACAAATTGTTTTACATAGAATAAGATTCAAATAACGCAAATTCTTACGTTAAATATAAACAGTTACATATATTAACATACAAAAAATATTCTTTGTCATTATAGTAAAATAATTCACTTAGTATAATATTAGTTTTTTAAGGGTTACATAACTAACTGTATTGAAGTGTAATAATGAAAGAAATGCATTAATTAGAAAAGTTAAACTCATTAACAATACTCAGCAAAAGCATATACATTATCACAAATGACAAAGGCATTGAAAGCAGATGTTTAACCCACTAACTGAAGTCTTAAGTGAAACATGGTAGTGGATGGGTTTTATTCAATTAACTGGCGATTTTACCAGGCAACTCAAAAGAACTTTATAACTTTCAAAGCATTTAAAAATTTATTTAGATTAACTTACAGATTCATTTGAAGTCTCATTTCATATAGTACCAAAATCTGGTCACCAATGTTGTTAAAAATCGATACATTTATTGGTGCAAAATGGGCTCGCTGTGTTTTGGTGTCACAATTTATAGTTAATTTTCACAGAGAGTATTGGTAGGGAGCCTCCTAGTAGGCATACAATTTACTCTTGCCATCAAACTTTTGTTTAGACAGGTTGTTGTTCTATAAAACATACAAAATCACCAGGACACCCATGCATCCCTGAAGCTTCTGCAAAACAACTTGGGGAAAGCGTTGTACATAGTCTGAAGAAATCAACTTTATATGCATCACGTGAGACTGGCATTCCACAAATGGCTTGTTTGGCGTGTATTACGTAGCACTTAGAGCCATACAAACTAACCATGGGTAACAACACATTACAGATGAGAACGAAGTTGCTCAGCTGCAGTTTTATGTGGAATTGATGGACAGAATTGCAGACAATAATACATTTTTAGTGACTAATCAATATATCACATCGGTGGCAAGGTAAACACTCATAACTGCCAAATATGGGGTAGCAAAATCCCTCAAGAAACTTTGTAGTTTTGTGATAGCCTTACAGTTAATGATTTCTGTGCTCTCAGCAAAGTAAGATTGTTATGACCTGTTCTTCCAGGAGGCAACTGTAAATGGTAACATTTATCTGGATATGTTAAAAAATTAACTAATTCCTCAGTTAGATAATGATGACCAAGATGGTCATTACTATCGAGCAAGATGGAGGGCACCACCTCACTACTGGCCTAGAAGTTTAGAGATTTGATACCTGATGCCCAGGTCAGTGGATTGGTCATGTAGGTCCAATTACATGGCCACCTTGCTCCCCAGATTTGATGCCAGTAGATTTTTTCTTGTGGGGTTTCATTAAAGATAAAGTTTATGTACCACATTTGTCTGCTGATCTTGTTAAGATTTTGAATTCATGCCGCAGCTGCAGAGGTATGAAATCTACTTCAGATGGGATTGCTTTATAAATGGAAGCCATATTGAACCAAGTGAATGTTGGGTGACAAACTTGATGTGTTCTACGAAATGAGACCTCAACCAAATCTTTGAAAACTTTAATGTGCTTTTAAAATTGTGAAGTCCTTTTTGAATCATCCATTGATTAAAATCATAACACATTGATATAATGGGAACTATCTACTTTCATGAAAGCCTCTCCATATTATATTCTTAGTAACATAAAACATTTTTGGTCTGATTTGTGGGATAAGCCTCCAAACATCTCTAGTGCAACTTTTTTCTTCATTCAGGGATCATCGACAACTGTATACCATCATCATGTAATAGGTATACATGTAACTTGTTACATCCAATGATTCCTAGACTAAGGTAATTGGTAATTAGAAGCTAACAGAATTGATAGTAACCAACCAATAATAAAACAATTTTTTTATACAAATTTCATTTCTAATGTCTTTATATATTGTATAAGTTATTAACTAAATCTTAGATTTTTTTATTAACAATTTCTTTATGTTAAAATAAATACCATTTATAAAAATACTTTCAACTGTATTTTTCTTAAATTTTTCAGTTAAATTTTCATTCAATACAATTTTGTCATAATAAAAAATTGAATGTTTTTGATAATTTTAGATTTACACAATGTTCAATAAATTAACAGTTACAAACTAACACTATAAGAAAACCCCATTTAAAACAACCTACATCAGTACATATTATCGCTATGAATAAAAAAATTTGCGACTAATAACACAAAAAGAGTTAATAACATAGGTTTACAGTAAAAAGCTAGTATATACTGATGATCAGTATCTGCCAACCGACAAACTACATATTTTTCACTACAGTTATAATTTTTTTTTCTATTCAAATAATGCTATTTTCTTCAATTTTTTTTACAAACTTATACAGATTAAACATTTTTATATACATAGACTAATCAATTCACATTGTCAGAGGCAAACTTTTATTTCAATAAATCAAACAGTGAATTTCAAAATGAAATTCATTTAAAAAAACCTATTTTACGAACTTACAGGAAAAAATATTTTGATACCATAAAGCATATCTGTGAAAAACAGCACAATTAAAAAGTAGTTAAGGGCAATACATTGGTGAGAATAAAAAGTAAAGTTGTTAAGAAAGTTAAATACAAAACCAGAAATAAATATTAAAAAACAGTGACCAGATTATCTTAGCTTGGGCACAACAATTCCTTCATAAAAATTGTTAATTGCAGTTCTATTCTTAATTATAAAAATAAATTAGATAAATATTTTTAATTTAACTTTTTTATTATAATATAAAAATAAATAATTTTTTAATAAATTAATATTAATTATAAATTTGTTTTTGGTAGATTATTAAAATAAATTTCTTATTTTAGAATCTTAAAAAAATTTGATATATAAAGGCGAATTCAAATTTTAATAGCAATTTTGCTATTCTACACAGCAAGCAGTTCTGGGCTGAGTGGGGGGGGTTAATCTTCAGTGTGTTAGAGAGGGGGAACCAGCCTGGTTAGCTCCTCCACTCTGTTCTGTCATCAGAACAACCATGAGTGGCCAAGAGATTCCGTCATCTGTTAGTTCATTACTTTTTAACTAATGAAGGCGTTAAACCTGGATATTTTAACAAAAGTCATATTGATGCCCAAGGTCAAGTCTCACAAACTGACAACATCATGCCATTCAAGAGCTTATCAAAAGTGATCATCAGTTCACTGTATAAAAATATACTATCACTGATAGTATACTGTATGTGACTATCAGCTATGGAAGTGCTCAATCCACTATCTGATCATTTGGGCCTCAGAAAAATTAGTGCTCGATATGGGTTCCGAGGTTGTTGACCAATAACAGGTCAGATTGGAGATCTGCAAGAGACTTCTGAATCAATTTGGGCAAAAAGGGGGATGATTTTTTGAGGCGCATCACATGTGATGATGTGCTTCTTGGTGATCGAGTAAAAAATGCCATGGCTAGTAAGGAGCAGGAGTGGTGAAGGAAGGATGAGGGCTGCCCAGTGAAGGCCATTTAACTTGTCTGTTGTCAGTACAGATTTGTCACCTATGACTGTTTAGACATTGTGGAACGCGTGCACAATTTGTTGACAACTCTTCCTCAAACTTTTTATGTACAAGAAATATTCAAGCTTTCAAATTGTTGGCAAAAGTGTGTAGATCGTGCAGGAGACAGGTGTGAATTGTGCATATTATAAGGCAATAAAATTATAAAAAAGAATTACCATTTATATTTGATTCACCCTCATAATAAAAATATTTAAAAAACCTATCAATGGTTCTCATTCTCAAGAGTGCTAGAGATTGTGATAGTCAGGCCAGAACTGATTAAAGAATGTTTTTTTTTTTTTTTTATAAAACAAGAATGAATAAATAGACATTATCAATTAATCTAATATAATATATATTATATTATAATATTAATCTAATATTCATAAAATAAAAATGGCAACATTCTAATAATTTTATCAACTTACAGAATTATGCTCTAACAAATATTCAGAAGCATTCTCTTCAGCTACACCTCCTATTTCACCAATAAGAATAATGCCTTTTGTTTCTTCATCTTTTAGAAAAACTTCCAAACAATCAATGAAATCTGTACCATTAAAAGGGTCACCTCCAATTCCAATACATAAAGTTTGACCTAAGCCAACCTAAAACAATATTTTAGTTAAAATAATACTCAATAAAAATAATAGCCTGATATTAATATAGTAGTACACTTTGGAAACTCAAAATAAAATTAAATTTCTACTGTAATAAGTTTTATATATGGAACTTACTCATTATTTTAATTGGTTAAAATAATTTTTGTTCACTAAATAATTTATTATTTACCATTATTTTGTTACAGTACATGAAATCCTGCCAAAAAAGTTTTATTCACTACTACAATGGAAGAAGCAAATAATAAAAAAGAATAAAAGTTTCGCTTACTACTAAAAATGGAAAAAACAATAGAAGGTTTAACACACTAACAAAGATTGCATCATATCTAATATCTGTTAAAAATAAAAATAGTTAACACAAAAACAGCTACATCACTTTAAATAAGAAAATGCTACATCCACTGAAATTAATTATAATGAACTAAATATAGATGGCTAATTAGTCTATAGTATAAATTTAATAAAAGATATGAAACAAATATAAAAAAATTTATAAAACTTACTCTTTACTTCATTGAAATACTAAATCTCATAGATTCACTAATTTATACAAAAAAAAGATTAATTACATATATTTTATATTACATGAATATTAAACCACCAAAAACTTACGTAAACAAAGTTAAACTTACTAATTAATACCAATAATTGATTTTTGTAGGATTCCAAATCTATAATTCTGTAATTACATTAAAATCAATTGTTTTTTCAAAAAATTAGAAATTACCAAAAATTACAGTTTTATAATCCTGAATTCTGTTATGGACAGACATGCAACCCCACTGCTCAGTACTGAAATCAACCAACACTGGGAAAAATTATAAAACTATAACAATTTCCAAATTCTAAGATTTTTTAAAAAACAATTGATTTTAATGTAATTATATAACTGAAGATTCACGATCCTGTGAAAATCGATTTTTGATATTAATTTGAAAGTTTAACGTATCTGTTTACTGTGTTTCGGTAAATTAAGTTTCATTTAATATTAGATTTTAATTAGCAGAGAGTTGAATTTTCAAAAAATGACTTGTATAATTGTGTTTCTGCTAATAATCTACAAACATGTGTTTTACCTGGGTTGTTTGATGAACAGCTTCATATGTTAATGTACCAGATCTTGACACAATACCAATTTTACCTCTCTGATGAACATGACCAGGCATAATACCAATTTTACACTGAAAAAAAAAGTGTATTAAAAAACTTCAATAACATATATTCCTTCCTCTGATACTAAATTTTTTCATTAGTAAGAAATGCAGAACTAAACTAAACACTTTACTAAGATCACAAAAAATTGTAAATGGAATCTATTACCCACTTATTTAAAATATTTTCTAACTATGAAATGGCTGTATCAGCTAACAATTTTTTCTTAAAACCATGCTAAAAGTTTGTTAATAAATTATTTGTGCATTGTTATTCACTTAAAAGATTGAATGATTTTTATCACTACTTAATCTTTTTAAAAGATTTTAACACAAATTTACTTGTATAACTCTAGCATATCTAATTGTAACTTTTCATTATGTAGATATAGGAGATGATTTAATATGAAATTTTAAAGTTCCATTTTTTTGTATGTAAATAAATAGGTTTACCTATTTATAAGTAGTTTTACCTAAGCGAGTTCTGCCTAAATGATAAATTACAAGGAAAATCTTTTCATAATTTTTTTGTTTCACTTGGACAAAAGTAAATTCTCAGTATCTAAATTGTTGCCCCCAACTGATATCTAGGAAGTAAATCTCTACCCTGAATCAAATCTTAGCAGTTCTGCTATTTTCTAACTTGTTTATTTACAAAGGGAATCCTGCTGATGAAAAACATTGGCATTTAGTCACTCAGAATGCACTTAAATAAAAAAATATACAGTAAAAATTAAACCTTGCAGTTGCTTCAACCCCACTTAAGAGCTTTTCTCCTACCTAAAGAGTTTTTCCATTTTGAACTAGGGCTTCAAAAATGCTAGCTTTAATATTTAATTTCAGGTGGCCTTATTCTAATATTAACACTTTATTTTGGAAAAATAATGGGCAGGGTTTTTGCTGCTATAAATAAAATTTACTTTTAAACACGTATAAACCAGTGCAAAACATTTTTTACAGATTTACTATTTATTCTTCCATTTAAAAAACAGAGCAGATATAGTCACTCCTTTCGGTAAAATACGTTTTTTTTACGATTTAAAAGTCGAGGATCATTTTTGAATATCCCGATTGTATTTCAACCGAAGAGGATAAAACTTTTTTTTAATTTACAAAGGAAACAATTTTATGTTTAAAATGGATGGACCTCAACCTCTTGATTGCGAAAATGTGCAGTTTACTTGGAGTGCATATTAGTAAAAACGTTTCGAGCTATGTATATCACGAGAAATAAAATACAATTTAACATAAAAATTTTCACCAAAAATTACTGGCAGTAGTAAATTGTAAGAATGTATGAATTTTCCATGTACATTGGTTTTGATTCAATTTTCTGTTGCACTCCTTAAGAGGGCGAAAAATGTACCAGCGTAGCATTAAAAAGCTAGTGTGTTATTAATGCTAACACTAATTGCTTAGTGTAGCATTAAACTATTAATAACCAAAGAGAGCCAAATTACAACGTTGTTACGCAAGTATTTTAATTCACATGTTATGACAAAAAAGGTTGTTTAATAAATTGTTAATTAAATTTGCTTAGCTGTGAATTAAGAAGTAATTTTTCGGAAAATAGATAGATTCTACAGCGCATGCGTTCGATTACAGCCAATCGATCCACGCAAGAATGAGATATAGCATCCCCACCAAATTTGAACCTGACCTACTTTCCGCCAGCTGTAAACCTCCGTTCATTCACACTGCCCCACCTAACTTTCTAACTGAACTGTGAGCTTAACGCATCCACGATTATTTTGATACATTTTTTAATCCTTTGTAAAAGTAACTTTTACTATAATAAAACAAAACTGATATTGATTCGTCGATAACCTAAATACACATTACCGAATATAAGTTAATAGTTAAAACAAAAATATTTCCTAGTTAAAAATCAGGGTTTTACCAACAACTTCTTTTCATTGCCAATTAAATAGGAACCACGAATTTATAAGTTTTTTCCATTGTTATTTTCGTAAAAACTACGAGTTTTTTTGTAATGCATTTTACTATTTAAATTCAGGTTAAGGCTGTTAAATTAGAGCCCACCCTCCAGACAACAGAGACTACAGATAAAAGATTAGGCAAGTTCAATTCAAAGGAAACTTACGCTATGGCCTCAATAACAACAGGTGTTAAATACATAATAACATTTACAACCAAACATATTAACTGTAATTATTACATCAATTACTAGGCTAGGTAAATATCAATTAATATAAAAAAAATTGGTGAGTCTCCACCATCAAATTACTGTAATACTATTATCACTTAATTATGACTGTGTTGGATTGATTATATAGTCATAATACTACTATGACATCTTTTCTACATTGTGTATTCCTGGTAAAATACTTCTCTTTCTTGATAGTAAAACAGTTTGTTTTAGTTTTGATCAATTTAAAAGTTGAAGTGTTTTCCACAAATACATAATGGTCTTAGATTGCAAAAAAAAACCTGTTAAATTTAACCTTGTAATTCAAAATTTTGAAATAAAAATAAATAAGTTTTTATTTTCATTTATTCCATTTTTTTATGTTTAATTTACTCAAAAGCTCTTGCAGTTATCATTAAAATGACAGCATTCCTTTATCAATCACTTTCTTGTCAATGATATCTTTGCAATTCACAAATATCCTTCTACCCTACACCTGTACTACATTTGTGCTTGATAGTGTGCACGAGACAGATCTGTGTTCTGTAATCTTTGTTTACTGTTTTTATCTTTGTAGTGTTTCACTGTTTTTTTCTGTTTGTTTACAACATTAATTTTTTTCTTAATTGTTTGACAATCTGTTAATTGACATGTCAACCAATCATAAAACAAAACTTAAACTTTGAAAGAAATATCTGAAATTAATAAAGCAGTTGAAAGTGGAGGAAGAAGAAAGTCTGATGTAGTAAAAGAATAAGGAATTTCTTTATCGATATTGTCCACCTACTTAAGAAATAAGAATAAGGTTATGGAAGATAATTGTAGTGTTGATAGATAGAATAAAAGATAAAGGGGGCCTTAATTTTCACCCAATTACACACTGATCAAGTGTGTAATGAAGTAGTTTACAGAAGTAAGAAGCCACTACAATGTTAAGTGGTCCAGTTATTCAGTCTAGAACCAAAGAATTTGCTAAACTGTTCAGGACACAATAAATTTATGACCAGTGCTGGATGGGTTGAAAGATTTACTGAAAGAAATAGAATTTCTTTCAAATGAATCTGTGGAGAAAAAGCATCTGCAGTTTAAGAGGATTTTTGATTAGTAAAAGGTAAACTTTTGAGCAGTAAAAGTTTACATTTCCTTTTACTGCTCAAAACACTTCAGCTGTTTGAGGACTTCAAAAGTCCTCATGATGTTTTCAATGTAGACGAATAAGGGATGTTTAAAAAATTTACTTTCAACAGAACTTACACTTTGAAAGGAAATCCACGAGGCAGAAGAAAACTCAAAAAAAAGCAAGTAACCATTTTAGTCAGTGCGAACATAGACAGTACAGAAAGGTTTTTTTATAATGATTGGCAAATCTGCATGTCCATGCTGCTTTAATAATGTAAAATTGTTACCAGTTAAGTATACTGCAAACTGCTTTAAAAATTGAATTGCTTTGAAAAAACTAGATAAAAATTTATTTTGCAGAAAAGAAATAATTTTATTCATTGACAATTGTCCTACAAATCCTTCTCTTATTAACTTAAATGTAATCAAACTTCAATTTTTTCCATCAAATATGACTTCCATGGGTCAACCAATGGTCAAAGGTGTCATAATAATTTTGAAACATTATCACATACTCTTAGTTAAGATAACGGAAATCGACTCAACCCAAGTACAGCTATTAATTTGTTGTTTATATTAACTGCACGGGATCAAATAAAACCTGAAACCATTTCAAACTGTTTAAGAAAGCTGGATTCATTACAGAAACCTGTTGGAAATAAGTTTTTAGAGAATGATGAAGAAAATAGTATAGGTGAACTGGAAAATTGGAACAGATATGCTAGTATACCCTTTGCTACGATTGTGAGTGTAGACAAAGATAGATACACTTCAACACTTAAATTAAGAATGTTTTGTTTACTACTATCAGTAGACTTAAAAATTTCATTAGCATGTTATATTAAATGTTTATTGACTTCAGAAAGACAATTTGAAGTATAAATCATGATGAACATAGCTGAACACAGGGATGTTTATTATACAGGGTCTTCATAAAAGAATGGTGTGGGTTTTAAACATGAATTAAATGAAAACAAAAATATTTAACAGTTGTTTTTTATTTAACAAATTTTGTCTTCTCAAACAATTTTTTTACATAACTAATAAATTTCAATACGTGCACCATTAGTCGCTCAGCAAATGTCCAATCAATACTACTCAGTTTCTGCCTACACCTGAATTAACATATTTTCTGTTATGGTTACAACTGCTTCATTAATCCTTTCATTTAAGTGACATAGGTCAAATATATTTTTGGTGAATAATGTTTTTTTATATATCCCAAGAGAAAAATCACAAGGTGTCAAGTCTACACTCCTTGAAGCTTTAAGGCCAGGGTATAAGTCTTTGCCGGCCTCTCCATCGATAGCCAAATTTTCTGTTGAAAGCCTGACAATCCATTAAAATGTAGGGGTGCACCTCTATCCATCTTGTTGGAAATGAATTCATTTTATGTTTTAACATATTAAGATAAATATTTCCATTAATATTACCATACCAAACATTAACTTGGCAGTTTTGTCTGATATTCAGGTCTGCCAATTGATTTTTCCTTGAGAACAGATCCAGTTTCTTCAGACTACTTGAACCAGCATCATATTATTTTCATGTATTCGCTCTTTTCAAAGCCACATCAAAATTGAAATAAAATTACAGATAATTCAGCTGGCCACAAAACACTTTCTCGCTTTTTCTTGAACGGTGAACGTAGTAATAAATCAAATACACCTCAGACAACACAAGAACTGGTGTGGTGGTTTGAACTGCTGTTAAACATTTGGGTACAAGGCTACAAACATTAACTTCTCAAAATCTCACTGCTGCCTTGTTCTGAATTGGCTTCTTTTTTTTGTCTAGAGTCATTTGACTGGTTTGATGCAGTTCTACAAGTCCATCTAGTGCTAGTTGTTTCGGTAAACCCCTACACACCCTACATCCAACTTGGATGTAGGATGTAGGAAACATTTGGAATATGTAAAAAACAATTTGTTTTACATAATCCAAACGTTGCCTGCCTGCACAATTTTTTCCTTCTACATGTCCCTCCAATATTAAAGCGACTATTCCAGGATGCCTTAATATGTGGCCTATAAATGTCTCTTCCTTATTTGTCACTTTATTCACCCATCTGATTTGTAACATTCTCCTACAGCACCACATCTCAAAAGCTTCTAATCTTTTCTTCTCAGGTACTCCAATCGTCCAAGTTTCACTTCCGTATAAAGCTACACTCCAAACATACTTTCAAATATCTTTTCCTGATATTTAAACTAATTTTTGATGTAAACAAATTATATTTCTGACAGAAGGCTCGTTTTGCTTATGCTATTTGGCATTTTATATCACTCCTGCTTCATCCATCTTTAGTAATTCTACTTCGCAAATAACAAAATTCTTCTACCTCCGTAATCTTTTCTCTTCCTATTTTTACATTCAGTGGTCCATCTTCGTTATTTCTACTAACATTTCATTACTTCCATTCTGTTCTTGTTTATTTATGCGAGTTTTTGCGTAGGACTTCATCCATTGTTCCTGCTAAATCTTTTTTACTCTCAGCTAGAATTACTATATAATCAGCAAATCGTAGCATCTTTATATTTTCACCTTGTACTGTTACTCCAGATCTAAATTTTTCTTCAACATCATTAACTGCTAGTTCTATGTAAAGATTAAGCAGTAACGGGGATAGGAAACATCCTTGTCAGACTCCTTTTCTTATTATGGCTTCTTTCTTATGTTCTTCAATTATTACTGTTGCTGTTTGGTTCTTGTTAGCAAACATTCTTCTATCTCTGTATTTGAACCCAATTTTTTTAAATGCTGAACATTTTATTCCAGTCTACATTATCAAATGCCTTTTCTAGTTCTATAAATGCCAAATATGTTGATTTGTTTATCTTTAATCTTCCTTCTACTATTAATCTGAGCCCTAAAATTGCTTCCTTTGTCCCTATACTTTTCCTGAATCCAAATTGGTCTTCTAACACTTCTTCCACTCTTCTCTCAATTCCTCTGTACAGAATTCTAGTTAAGATTTTTGATGCATGACTAATTAAGCTAATTGTTCTGTATTCTTCACATTTATCTGCTCCTGCTTTCTTTGATAACATGACTATAACACTCTTTTTGAAGTCTGATGGAACTTCCCCTTTTTCATAGATATTACACACCAGTTTGGGTAATCTATCAATAACGTCCTGACTTGCACTGTGCAGTAATTCTACAGGTATTCCGTCTATTCCAGGAGCCTTTCTGCCATTAAAATCTCATAAAATTTTTTGATGCTCTCTTAAGTTCAGATCTCAGTATAGTTTCTTCCCTTTCATCATCGTCAACTTCCTCTTCTTCCTCTATAACACCATTTTCTAATCCATTTCCTCCATATAACTCAATATATTCCACCCACCTATTGACTTTGCCTTTCGTATTATATCAGTGTCCATCTTTAATACATTATTAGATTTTAATTTATGTACCCGACAATTTTCCTTAACTTTCCAGTATGCTCCATCTATTTTACCAATGTTCATTTCTCTTTCCACTTCTGAACACTTTTCTTTAATCCACTCTTTCACTAGTTTTGCACTTCTGTTTTTAAATTTCTTTGTCGATAGTTCCTTTTACTTTCTTTTGAAATATTTTGAAATACTCTACTCTCTTCCCTATCTTCTTGTTCATTATGAAACCTACTCCTGCCTGCCCATCATTTGAAGCAGAGTTAATTATTCTAAAATCACCTGACCAAAAGTCCTTTTCCTCTTCCCACTGAACCTTGCTAATTCCTACTACATCTACATTTATCCTTTCTATTCCTCTATCTAATTTTTTAACTACCAACTTTGTTTAGACTTCTAACATTCCACGCTCTGACTCTTAGAATGCTATTTTTTAATTTTCTGGTGACCCATTCCTTAATAGTCCTCTCACCTGGAGATCCGAACGGGGGACTAGTTTATCTCCAGAATATTTTACAAAGTAAGGCGCCATAACGCCTATATATAATCTGTATATATAACATTGTTATATGAAAATGCAGAGAGCTAAATTTTCTTGGAAAAAAAACAGCTGTAGTTTTCCAATGCTTTCAGCTGTGCAGTACTCAGAGGATTGAGTGATGTTGATATGGCCATTTAAGTCATCCTGACCTATACTTATAAAATAGACCAATATAATCAGTAAATTTTTGTTTACCTATTCATAAATAAAGTCACTTTAAAATAAGATTTTTCTAAGATAAACCTGTTTTCAAGAACATTCATATGAATTTTCAAAAACTAAATTTATTAAATAAATTAGGTCTTTACATGCTAATATTTAAAAATATTATGTGATTAAAACAGAATACCTAATGATAAGCCCTCTAGCTTCAGAAAGAGAATTCAAGAATATGATTTTAGGACAAATTGTTTAATTTACTTATCTTACCAAAGGTTTAAGAAACAAACATCTACTTTTAATATTAAAAGTAATGCAAAATTTCTGAAAATTCATCAAAACTTCTGGATTTATAAGGCTTATTCATTTGCTGAAATAAAACACAAAAATACACTTAAATATTATATTGATGCTGATGTTTGCTGTAGAAATATTAAAACTTTCATAAAGAATTTATGCTTACAAATTTTTTTCAGAATAAAGAAAATTGCAAACATTAAAAAACTGTTTAATCTTAGGTCTTAACTAATTATAATTTAAAAAATGTGAATTATTAACAATGTAATGTAAATAA
Source organism: Lycorma delicatula (assembly GCF_047948215.1). Classification (NCBI taxonomy): domain Eukaryota; kingdom Metazoa; phylum Arthropoda; class Insecta; order Hemiptera; family Fulgoridae; genus Lycorma; species Lycorma delicatula. The sequence continues at coordinate 79,641,553 of NC_134459.1, read as the reverse complement.
AATATTTCATTTTGAAAAATAAACATTATATACTGTTATAAAACAAATATTTTCTTTATTACTCTTTGTTTAAATAAAAGCATTACATCATGATAAAAATCCATTTGTAAGTTGAAAATGAAATTTTTTAATATATTGTGCGTACGCATGAGGACACACATTCACAATCATACAGACAATAATTAATGATATCAAATAATTGCTCTTTGACAAAAAAAAAAAAAAAAAACAATAGAGATAAAGATTACATTAATATATATATAATTTAAAATCGGTATTATAATACATATAATTCTGTTATTTAAAACAATACAGTTACTTAACCACACATAAATGAGACAGAAAAAACTAGCATGTAACTGAACTTCCATGTGCATCATGACCTTTTATTAAATACTTATCTTTTAACTATTAAAACTGCATTCTTTTCTTCGTTAACTTCTTGATTGGAAGTATAAGATAATAATGAGTAAAAAAAAAAAGAAGCTAACAAATAGTTGTATAATTCTCCCAAAGTTATGTAACTATAAACCAAATGTAGCCAAAATAAAATATATCAATGATCCATATTCAGAAGTGATTTTACAAAATTTCATAAAAATTAGTTAATCCAGTTTGAAGATATCAACAAGAAAAAATTATAAATGATGAAATAGTACAAAAATTAGGCTTATTAAATATAAGCAACCCTGAATGAAATTACCCAAATATATAACCAAAGTGACATCATTTAATTAATATAAGAATGTGACGAAGTCTAGAGACTACAAAAAATATAAAAGGGTTTTTTGTTCTTACCTCTTTTTAAGGGTTTGTGTAACTAAAGGATATTAAATTACATAAAAAAAAATTTACTTACCCTCTGAATAAGATTTGCAAATATGGGAGAGAATAAGATCCAAATCTCCCTGCCCCCTTGACAAATTCTGACCAAACTTAGATGGCATCAATGCTTCTTGTAAGAAATCATTGTGCCAAATTTCATCCAGTCCGGAGATATTAAGCAAAAAAAAAAAAAGGCCAAAATATATGTACATATATACATCCTTTGGGATTTTGAATAAATGGAATCTTACATCAAATATCAAGATCTGCAAAAACTCTAATAAGCAAAATCTGATCTGATTAGTACACTTTCCTTATATAGCTGTTATACAACAGTACAGTAATATAGCCAATTAAGTAGAAAAATAAATAATTAAAAGCCATTAATCATCAATAACAAAAAATTACGTACCAAGTGTAATTCTTAAGGTTTGGAAACCCATATAAAAAACTACAACCTGATGCATACTCTGTCATTCAAAACAGTCTCATTCTACAGCAATATATCAAACTAAATACTTGATACATAAGGTCACAGATAAACCTGAAAACTTAAAACACCTATGCAATCTTTAAAATTTTTCATTTTGCTGGTGAATTTATCTGATAAGTTTCGAGACTTATGGCCATTATTTATGTTATTCAGCAAGAAAATATCTACTTTATACAGTGAATAAACAAGTATGACAATACATTGTACTGTAAAATTTAATAATGATATTTGAAGAAAAACCTACCTAATTATGAGCTGGGCTCAACTTACCAGTAAAGTGAGAAAATGTTGTTAATCCCCATGTATTGAACTTTCTAACATAAATGATAAGCATATTTACCTGATCGATTGAAACCAGATCTTGTTATAATAAAGTTATGGTTAAACACTTTTTCTAATTTTTATTTAATTTTTTAGAAAGTTTCCTTGTCTCAAGGCAGTAATGAAAGAGTACCAATTTCTCATTTCAAAATGACAGCCATTATAATTATTGAGGAAACCACCAGTGTTAGAGCCTTCACAAATGCCATTACTGACTGATTGTCTTACATATATTGACTAATAAACTATAATTAAAATAATTTACGCAAAACATGAGTAGCAAAAATACCTCTGACCGTAATAAGTTAATGATATCCAGTGCCCCCAAGAAGCAATGGTATTGCTAATGTAATAAGAATTTTTAGCACTGGCTGAACCTTAATAAAAAATTCTACTATTCTGCACCTTGCTTTAATTTTCATTTATTAAATCTTTTTGAAATCTTTTATCACTTGATAACTTCAGTACAAAATGAACAAGGTCTATTATTCACTTTACTTGGTTTAAGTAAAGATAAATAAAACAGATGCATAATGCAATTATAAAAAATGTCTTCTATAAGAAACATGTTGCCTTTTTACTTCCTTTCTCCTGACTACAACATGTCACGTTAGTTTATAATCAATCATACCCACTGCAATTCAGTAAAAACACCATAGTATTGTATTGATCTGTTGCTTTCTCAGATCTAAATTGTTATTTTTTATTACATATAAAAGTATAAGGTACAATCAAAAAAACATTTTTCATTTATACAGTATGGCCTCCCTTAAACACGAAGACCAGCTGCCATGGTAGAGAAGCGTCTCAGCCTTTTATCTAGCAGTTGGGGGTTCAAATCCCACTCAGGCATGACATATTTTCATGTTGCTACAAATCAGTCTTTAAATCCATAATTGGTACAAAAAGTACCCTCTGGTATAAAAAAAATTAACTGAGATGCCATTTACTCCACGTATGAATTTTATTATAATCCTTACTGAAGATTATTCGTTTTACATAATTACTATTGTGTAGTAACTAGTACTGTGTATTTACAGCCCATGACAGTAAAGCAAATTCTCTTTAGTTTCTACTATACTATATGCATAAAGATCGGTCTATAGTTTGTTGAGGTATCTCTGCTGTACTGTAGTACAGTATAGTAGCTGCTGTGTGTTTATTTGTATGTACTGTATTTTGGTTATTGTTATAATGGCTACTTGTAGCAAGGATATTACTAATAAAAGATGTAAACAGGTGGTAGTGTCACAGACAAAAAATCAGAAGCAATAAATAGATTATTAAATACTGGAAAATCGATTAACAAAATTGCTTATGAGTTTGGTATCTTGAGTAAAACCATCGGCATTAATTATCTACAAATAAAAAGTTACTGGAAAAAGCAGTATTGTTATTTGATAATGCGCCCTGCCATCAGTCTGAAGATGTTCTAATTCGGGGAACATAAGTCAATTTTTTTTCCACTAAATGTGACACCAATCTGTCAACCAATGAATCAATGTCATAGCAGCAATAAAAAAGATTAAAAAACGAAAATTGTTATCTCATATTCTAGCATCAGAGCTTCAAGTTACACCCACATTAGAGGCATTGACCATAAAACATTCAAACAAGTAATAAATCATTTGCGAAAACATGGCCAGAAATTCGACAGGTTAACAATCAGAAAATTTTTTGTATTATGCCATCAAATTAGGAGTTTTGTGCTTTATTAGAAAATATACCAGAATATGAAAACAAGAATTCAATATGCAATGCAAGTGAGGAAGGTTGTGTTCGTATAGGCCTTGATAATATGTTTTATCAAATAACGTTATTCAATTGCTACTTTATAATTTGTTGCAAGTTAATACTTTCAGTACAGAGACCCTGCTCAACATCATCTTGAGGTTTGCGAAACTCCTACAATTCTCTGGTACCAGTCAAATCCTTATTGATGCGGATGTGAATGCTAAGTCATTATTGTGGCATAATGGTTTTACTGACAATGGCGGTGAATTAATAGAGGGCTTTTTAGCTCAATATGATCTACAGGTATTTAATGTACCTGGTGAGTTGTCCAACTAAGCAGGTATGGTAGATTGGCGTCAAACTGTTTGGTGGAACGAAGATCGATGTCACCATTGGTAGGTTTATTTCTGCCAATGTTTTTGACAAAGGTGGAGGGTGGATGATTGCTCGAATGATTATTGACTGATTGTTTATGATGTTGGTGGTGGTTTGAATGAGCACTACCAATCTAATGTTCCAGTTCAGCAGGTAGTTTAGTTTCCTGTACAGGCACATGGACTGGAGAAAATTTGTTGACTTTCTTTTGGCTCGACTTCAAATTTTGGATCAGGGTCAAAGTCTTTGGATTTGGAGGACTGGCAGGGAGTTTGTCGGTGGCTTTCATCGATGCCACAGAGTGCTCGATTCCCTGCAGTTTAGGTCAAGAGAGGCTTGCCCCATGGTGATGCAGGGAATTGTCAGCTTTGAAACAAGCTGTCTGTCGCTCAAGGAGAGCGTCTCAGCGTAAGGGTGATCCTGAACAGCAGGAAGTCCTTGTAGCTGAATATAGGAACCGTAGTCTCAGTATTTTCATAAGGTTCGTACAGCAGAGGGATCCCCCTGCTCTGCAGGGGAACAAGGATCCCTGAAGACGTTCTTCTCTTCTGTTTGCTCTCTCAACCCAGCACGGTGTAATTTAAGATATGATTGAAATTTTACACAGATTACTTGACAATTTACTGCCTGGTAATTATAATGGAGCTGGAGAGACCACATATCATGTGTGGGTGCAGCATGAGGTTGCTCATTTTCACGGGGGTGCACTGTCCTTGGAGATAATGGAGTCTGAGATGCGTCAAGCTATATGTAGTTTAGGTAAGGGTAAGGCCCTGGGCGTCGATGGAAAAATGGTGGAGCTCCTTGTTCATGGTTGGAGTAAGCATAAGAATTACCACGTTTTTAATAAGCTGTTGTTTGGCAGATGCTTCCTGGTTTGTTGGAAGAAGGGAATTATAAAATTATTGTTTAAAGGTGGCGGACAAGGATCCCACTGTTAGTTCCTCATGCAGGCCCTTGACGCTAATACCGGTCATTGTTATGGATTTTGAAAAGGTTCTGAACCTTTGTATAAATGGGAGATTAACCTCGCATGGCTTACTGATGGAGAATCAGTACAAGTTTCGTCCTGGAAAAGGCACTGAGGGCGTCATGCTCTTGTGTGATTAGTGTAATAATGGCGTTTAATTTGTGGTGGCCCCCGACTGTTTATCAAATGCGAAGAAGACAATGCACTGTGAGTGAATTCCAGGTCATACAAAGTTACTTCATCAGGATTGTGCTGCTCCACAAGGGCAACCATGAGGTAGGCAAGAAGCTGTCCAAGGGTTGTCCTCGGGGCAGCGTGTTTGGTCCTTTGCTTTGGGTGGTGGAGTTTGATTCCCTTCTGTAGCTGAGGTTGCACAGGAGGTGTGGGGTTTCCCAGGGGGGCAGAACCACCCAGCCTTGTAGGATACCCAAGCTGTGGGGGTCATCAACAGAAAAGATGTCATTCAGGCCACAATGATGCTCCTCAAAGGCCGTTTAGCAGTGAGGTCATGTTTTGATGCCAGGCCAGCATATATAAAGTATATTAAGTTCAAAGTACCTCAGGGTGTTTCTAGATGAGAAAATGCAATTTAAGAAGCACCTTCAATATGTCACGGAGAAGGCCTGTAGTGTCTTCTTTGATACTGCAACGTGTGGTCAACCCTGATTGGGGTCTTAACTTTAAGACCATAGTATCCTGTATAAGGGCATCGCAAAGCAATTATGCTATATGCAGCACCAGTCTGGACAGATAGGCTAAAATTCAAGAACTTTGGGATACATTGTTGGGGGCTCAATGCCTAATATTGTTAACAGTAGTTGGTGGCTACTGCATAATTTCACAGAAGGGGATCTTGGCGATTTGTGGGTGTGAAACAAGTGTTATTCAGTTAAGACAAAGTTTATGTGAGTAAATGTGAGAATGATTAGAGACTATTTTTTTATTTTAATAAATACAGTAAAACAGAATAATAAATAATAATATTGTTATAATATTTTTTAATTCTTGGCTTATTCTACTATCAATTTTCGAATTGGTTTACCAAACAAATCATATTAACCAAACCATATTAATATCGATTAATATGGTTTGTGGCCTGAATTCAAGAATGAAACTTAAGGTCTCTGGTTAACCGATTCGAACTGGCAACTTCCCCAATTGTAATTCTTAAGGTATAAAATATATACAGAAAATGTATCATCACCACATAGTTCTCCAGAGACTTTCAACTTATTCTATTGGTGAAAATAATGGAAAAAGTTTGAAGATTGCAAAAAGCTGCAATAATTGTTTAGAAATCTGGATTCCTGCAATTTAGAAAACTTATTTCTTATTCTACTACAGTAGCTGTAGAATTACAAATAGATGCACCCAAAATGAATACCATATCAGCATGTTCCACTGTTTTAGATAGGTACAGCGTTACGTCAATGGCAAACTTATCATGTTCAAACTAAAATTCAAGGAAAACACTAACAGCCCAGTTCACAGTACCCAAAATACTTAATGGATACAGAATGAATACGTTACAGAATGATTTAAACACTACTAGTCTTATGCATTGCTGATCCAGCTGTTATTTTATAGCTAATCTTAAAATAATTTTTTATTTGTAATAATAAGTTTTTATTTGTATATTTTTATTTCACAATAGTTGGGTAATTAACAGTTTTTTTAATTTTTTAACAGTAAATTTTTTCTTACAACTCTTCCACATTCACCAAAAAGAATTTGGTTTTTGTTTACATTAAGTACTTTTCAAACAAATAAATTTCAAATTTTTCTTTATTTTATTCAACTTATCTTACACCATTTAACTTTTGAACAAAATTTGTAGAGAATTTAATTTTGAACAAAGTTTTACGCGTTTATTATTCAATTAACAATCTTACTGTGCATCAAACTTAAAAAACATGTTTTTTTTACCCCAATTTTGTTGGGTTTTACTGCCAGATTTCTCAAAATTACTATAGATACGGTTCTGGACCTATTTTATTCAATTTTTTCAGGTCAAAAACCATAAGAAGTCACTAATTCTGCTCCTTAATTAACATCCTAAAATTTCAGTACAAACTCATTTCATCAGGGAAGCTGAAATCAAAGTGAAATCTTTCATCCATTTTGTAGTTACTTCATATTATTTATATATTTAATACTATTCCATGTTTCTATTATAAACTATTAACAAGCAATTAAAAATATTATTTTTTATTTTGCAACAGTATATTTTGTGACTACTCTAATCAAACTTTTACGACAGTCTCCCATTATGCATTCAGGTAAACGCTGAGGTAGTTCTTTGTTTATCAATGGAGTGGACCAAACCTACCCATTACTGACGTTCTGTAACATATATTATTTACAATAAAGAGAAGGAAAGATTTAATCAACTTGAGATAAACACAATCAGGCAATTACTTTCAGCATCGGATCTGAGGGAATCACTAAAAATAAAAATTTCAACATACTTGGCTGAAGATTTCACTATCATTGGTGCTTCAAGATCTTGTCATTTAGTGGCTAAAAATCATAACTTTTTTACTAAAAACTTAAACATTCTTAAAATATAATAAAATAAAAATAGATGTTTTCAGAAGTTCCATTTTTATTGACGTCTGAAAGATGCAGGACAGGACATCTATTTCTTTTAGTATTAGAACAGAAGCTTCAAAATTTTAGCTCCCATAAATATTACGATTAGTAATATGATGATTATTAATATTATTACTATTATTTACATTATGAAATAAATCAATTTTTACATGAATAACAATAACTATCAATAAATAAAACCACTAAGCCCTAATCCTTTGTCATGTTTATGTCCTACAACTGCCTATAACTGATGGTAGCACAGATGACAAATCTGCTTCTAGGAAAATACCTTCAAATACTTAAATATGAAGGTATCATACAATAATTCCTACATAAGTTTTCCTGTTTATTATATTTATTTATTGACAACTGATATTCGAGAGCTAAATTAAATATACATTTATATCTTATATACCAAATAAAAGATCAATCTTAAGCTGTGTCAACAAGCAGTCATTTTTTTAAAATTACTATCCTTACCTGTTCTGGGGCAATAATTCCTGGGCAATTAGGGCCGATTAATCGTGATTTAGACTGACGAACAAGTTTATGTTTAACTCTAACCATATCCTGTTGAGGAATACCTTCAGTTATACAAACAATTAAAGGCATTTCAGCATCTACTGCTTCTATAATGGCAGCAGCAGCACCAGGTGGTGGTACATAAATTACTGTAGCTTCTGCATTAGTTCCTGCTTTTGCCTAAAAAGAAAAAGCCATATTCAGATAAAATTCACATAAAAGAATAATTGATTACAAAAGCTTGTACAAGAAAACATCCATGGCATAGATTTAGTAATAAATAATGAGAAAATTCACAATATGCAGACCCAAATAACAAACTCAGCTAAGCACGACTTAAAATCAAACAGAACAAGAATTTGTCAACACACAAATATGATATTTAATCTAATAAAATGTATACTATAATATAATGTTTTTATAGTATACAATTTATTTACTTATTGTTTAAACAAAAGTATACGATGATAAAAAAAAAGTTAACATCAAAAACAACTGCATAATGAAACAAATTTTTTATTCTACATTCCTTTTAAATGTAAATCAAACTCATTTTTTTCTTGATACTTACAAGGCCTGCTACATTAAAAAAAAAAAAAAAAAAAACAAATGAGTAAAATTTCTGTACGATTTCATATTCATTCATTCAGGTAAACATAAATATCAAAACAATACTTATATAACAGCTTTAAGTAGCTGTGAAATGAATTAATAAGTAGTGAAATGTTAAATACAAAGATTCACCTTTTTATCTACAAATTAATTTTTATTTAAGTAGTCACCCAAAATTTATAATACTGCAAACTGTATTTGCAAATATACAAATTTTATTATTTAACTATTAGTACTGCAGTTAAATACTTTTGTAACATATAATGACTTTCAGTAAACTCATGAGAAAATCTTAAAAACTTTTAATTTTATTTTATTTCATTAATTTCCACTTACAACAAAACAATACTACCACCAAATGCAGATTTTATAATACAATGCTACAAACTAAATATACATGAAAAATAAAAATAAGTAATGCCTTACAGTTATATCCCATATCAGCCCACATACAATAAAAACTTCTTATTCAATAAAAAAGTTTTATTTTATATACATACACCGACAAAAGGTGGGAAAAACAATACAACATACCAATACAATAAAACACTTAGCATATGTTACTGGTAACATCTAAATTACACAAATGACAGGAAATATCTGAAGAAAGAATGTAATTGTGGTTCAAAAATGGACCAGACCAACCCAAGAGTAACAACAAATTTAACTACAAAAATTCTAAAAGATACTAAACTAAGCAGAGTACCAAATGCATATTTACACTAAGAACACAATAACATTATTGGGAAGAATTTTTAGGTCAGTCTTAACCTAATAAGTACCTCAGCCCCATTTAGGATTTGCAGGCAGCCACAATTATAAAAAAATCTCAATTATAAAAATAGAACTGTAGACAGAGCTAACCCAAAATCTTATCACAAAAATAGGTTGCAATAACCGGTCGCCATACAACAATCAATGTTATACATAACAAAAAACACGCAAATTTTATACATTCATATTCATATAACTAAAGTAAACATCAAACCTGAAACTCAATATGTAAGACAATTTAAAATTAATAAATACAAGTAATATTTTTAGTAGCAGAAAATAATGGCCTCTGAATGTAATTTTTGAATTATTTTTTGATAAAACATCTTTCTACAATTAAAATGTTTACATTTTTGTTAAGATAAAAGTAATTAAATCAATCGCTAAATAACTTTAATGAAAATATTTTAGCTAAATAAATATGAAGTATAAATAAAACATCCACCAGGCAGCTGGTGAAAAGTACCATTGCCAACCAGCTAATAACGAGGCTTTCCAATCAAGTTTCAAATCCACATAAAGGTGTTTTTTATTTAATTTAACATCAATGTTAATTCTGATGTCTGGGGTTCAACTGACATCACTGTAACTGCTCAGGAATATCAACCTGGGCAATATCTGCTATCTAAACAAAAACAGCCTTGTTATTTAAGCAACCCTATTTATGACTAGATAAAAAAAATACTCAATTACACAACCTCTTGCATAACAAATCACAGTAAACCTGTTCTACTACTATACTATTACTTATAACAGAAAATCTTAACCATAACAATTTTTCATCAAAATGCTAACTACGAGGACAGTCAAATATAAACCAGATTTTTGTCTTCATGGTTCATATACAAACATGAATGGGCTGGCACACAGAGATATTGAAGATGGATGTGGGAGGGAATGGACGCTTCTGCCACCTCTAAAATTGCATCTCCCTATTCAACACAATCATGTCAGAGCAAGAGGTTCCATTGTCAGTTCTCAAATATATCGTGAAGTTTTTCATGAATAAGGGTATCACATCTTCCAAAAACTAGACTGCACAGCCTAAGGAAATATGATGTTACAAATCCAAGTATAAGACTGGGCCAGCAAATTTAAAGCAAGGTATGACGCTGCAGAAAATTACAATAAGCATTCAAGAACAAGTGTGATGGATAAAAACATTCAATCGATTTGTGACGTAGGTGAAGACAACAAGCACCTTACAGTTGATGAAATGCTTCAGAAGTTATCACAAAGCAGCTTGGGTTCTAAAACATCTGTGTGAGGTGTGCATGGAATGGTGTTAATAGTAGAGAGCCTTGCCACAATACAAACATTTTTACATGCATCAACTGGGACTGGAAAAAGGTGAACTGATCTGATTTCTCCACAAACATGGCACTAAGAATACTGCATAATACTGCTAGCTCTTTGACAAAGTGAAAGCCACCTACAGGAACAATCAGGCATAATTGTTCAGCCTATGATTCTCCTTCACGATGCCAGGTTTAACACAGTTGTTAGCACTCAAGATAAACTGGAAATTTACTGGGAAACCTTAAAACAAATCCCATTCCGTCCAGATTTATTTCCCTTCAATTTATTTATATCTGAACCACTGAAGGAAGTTCTGGGAAGACATGGAATTCTAGAGCAACAACGAAGAAGAGGAATTTGTGCACAATTGGCTTGTGATAGATCCTCTTAATTTTTTATGAAGGGATCCACTACAAGCTCCCTCCCTATTTTTCCAGATGTGTAGAACTTCAGGGAGATTAAATAGAAAAACAATAAATTTGTTTATCTTTATTCTTTACTAGTAAATGTTAAAAACAAAAGTCTGGTTTATATTTCACTAAACTAATAATACATAAGATACAAGTGATTTTATACAGTAAGCACTATCACGAATTGTTACACTTTTATAAAAACAAAGTTCCATACCTCTTTCACTGTACCAAAAACAGGTAGGTCAAGATGTTTTGTTCCAGCTTTTTTAGGAGAAACACCTCCAACAATTTTTGTGCCATATTCAATGGCTTGTTTGCAATGAAATGTACCTTGTTTGCCAGTGAATCCCTGGCATATAACTTTAGTATTACTTGTTATTCTTAAATTTGGTCGTGTAGCAGTATAATTTGTTCTAACGCCACTTAAAACTTTCACTACAACATTAAATAAAAATAAAAATTAGATAAGCCAATATTTTAAGTAAATTTAATTCAAAGTAAACTTTAAAAGACCTTATAAGAATGCCACCCAGAATCTCTTAACATCAGAATAACATTCAAATTCTCAATGAATAATAAAGATTTCATAATTTTCAAGTGAACCATCATTGCTAACTTTGAAACTGTAATAACTGTAAAAAAAAAAAATTAATAGTCTACTTTTTACGGGTATGATAAAATTTATTTACAATGAATTCTGTATTTAACAGAATCTCAACAAAATAATTTTCCAGCTCTGTGAATTTCCCTAAAAATTTAATATTTAATGTCCCTAATAAATATGAAATCTAGCTAAATATAAATCTCATATTTATTTTCTGTAACTATGAAATCTAGTAAATATGCATTAACAGAAAATTTCATGTCAAGTCTTGACAGTTTTCATGAAATATAAAAAGGTTTCATTCTTGTCATATTTATCCAGGATATAAATTAATTAATAATGCAATTAAATTGCACCCCTAACAGCAATGGTTCTGTAATGCTTGAAATGTCAGAGTACATTGTGAAATTGGGTGTGAAGTAAGCTAAAATGCCAATGATCAATGCCATGTTCAATGAAGCGATCAAAATTTTGGTCAATTTATAAGTTCAGATATATACAAACTGTATTACATTCTCCAACCATATTTTTATTAGAGGTGATTTTTATATTAACCCATTAACTACCAGACAAAGATACACAATTTTTTTCTAAATAAATCCTTTATTCCACCTATTATTAAGTTATATAAAGCTAGAAATAGTTTCATATCAACAAAAGTAAGTCAATTAACGCACAGGAATAAAATGGTTTGTTTACACATTTTTGGCAAAAAATGTCATTTTCTGAAGAATTAAATACAAGTTATATTACAATTTATTAAACAGAAAGTAATACAGTTTCAAATAAATTATTTTAATTTTGCTTTTTTTTTTAAATTAAGTTTCTTTGCTTCGAATGAAATTCTTGAAAAGATTTTTAATGTAGTTGCACACTATACACAAAAAAATTGTATGGTTTTTGCATAGCTTACTTCTTTGTCTAGTTATTTTCATATGCTCAAATAATGTGTGCCCTATTTGATCATAACAAACATCTTCTGGCAAACTGTTTTTTGATGAATGACACTTGGATGCTGTTTGTGATAAATTATCTTTACTTTTTTCTTCAGTCTCAGCAATTGTTTGTGCCATTTTTATTTATTCACTCTTTATAATCAGTGATATACAAGAGAAGACCTAAAATCAATTTGACTGATTTTACTGTTATCTGCAAGTCTATATACTTTCATGAATTTACTATAATAGAATCTATAAACATTTCAAACAATGGCCACCATCATTCTTTTTCCATGCACTCAATTCCTATAATTTCCAAAACCATTGTCATAGGAATCAATGCTACCCATACTTTTAGTATATTCAGCTATCATTAATGGCTGAGCAATCAAAGTGTCTTATTTTTTTCAGCTGCATCTTTTCATATATGATAATGGAGATATATCATTGTGGTTACTGGCAACTGTCATCACTGCATTATCACTTCACCTAGCAACTGCAAAATTTATTTTCTCAATGGGTAATTAGAAAGCCTTCTTTTCTGACAGTGCATAATTCAGTAAATTTAAACTGATCATTTATAGAAAAGATACTGCCAAAAAAATTTTCATTAGGATTGGTATAACATTTAACAAACCTAGTAAACTACTTGTGTTCGAAGACCATATTCAGATTTTTTTTTTGTTCGCATCTCCGTATGGAATAATTGGTACAAATACCCGTTTGAACTACACAAACACCAAAGCTTAAATCAAAATCTAACTGGATTTCCCTTGATAAACATTTTTTTCTGAATGTCTACCAAAATATGGCACCATTTTTTCATCAATAAATAAATTATGAAAAAACACCAATTAGAAACTGAACATTTTGTTCCACATGCTTATACATGTGTAAGAGTGTGAAATAAATATTTTTATAGACATAATTTGTATGCATTCATTATAAATAACGATTCAAACATAAAAATAGTATAACATGGGTTATTAATTATGATGTAACAGTAACATCTTGCACATCTAGCACGTGATTCACCACTCCATAAGCCAACAGTGCATAATCACACATATTTTTAACAACCAGTATTCATTATCAGTTTTCAAAATAAATCATTTTCATGAATTGATGAATAAAAACTATACTTAAATAAGCAAATAAAATAGAAATATTACTTTTAACAAACATCACGATCATTATATACCTTATATGGAAGTGGTTGCACATGATCTCATAAAATACAATTAGTTTATATGCAAATAAATTTTATAATTAAACACCTATAACCATAATTTTTTTCTGTGATTACAATACTTAAGAAAATTGTACAGTGTGAAAAATTTTGTAGAAATTAAAAAGAAGAAATGTTTACAAAAAGGTTAGTTTATGCTCCATTGGGTTAATCGATTAACCTTGTTTTAAAAATTTTCATAATGCTTCATTTTAATATTTTCTAACTTTAAATAATGAATAAAGAAAATGGAATGATAAAGAAAAATGTACTGTTTCTTAAGGATTACTTTAATAAAAATGTGCAGATAGCATACAAATTTATACTGCATTGTTTTACTATTAGATCACTTCAGACATGGTTTCAAAACTATGTATATAATTAAGCAGTGTACTTTCAAACTTACAGTGCTGAATTATTTATATTTAATTCCTGCTTCAATAGATTTGTTTATATGTTTTTTGAACCATGAAATTCTGTTTATTCACATTTCACTATTAAAAACATGACTATATAAAAAACAAAGTTTCAGAAAAAAGTAACTCAAAATAATAAACATATACACGAGTTATAAACAAAATTACTTTATATTCAAGAACAAATACTGCACACCAAGTATACATAAATAAATAGCCATTTTTTTCAAGCTATTTTTAATAACACTCTTATAATATATTTAAGCAAAGATCATACTAACATTCTTATTTTATTCTATTACTGAAGAGAAGCAATTCTGGAACATTTTATTGAAGTTACATCTATTATTTTGTATGCATTACACATGGTACAGAAGCCATTTTGTAACAAAACACAAATGGTGGAATAGAAATAATTTTTAAATACATGCCAGTTACTAAATAAATAAACAATACATTACTCACATAAATAAATAACTTAAGTTCTCACATTACTACAAGAATATAGAATATGCACGTGATCAAGCATTGAAAGCACCACAAAGAAATAATTTTTAGTGTTCAGATTAATTTGCAAACTACATAAAATATCAATAGCATAATAAATAAAAATAACAGATGCCTTAAATAAAACTAACATTTGATGACAAAAATGTTTAAACCTACTTTGTTTAAACTTGACGAAGAATTCTATAATACCAAAACTATTATACACAATAAGATTTGAATTTTAATGAAAGTTAAGTTGGATAACTCCTCAGATACATGTGCAGTTTTGTATGAAGTATTAAAATAGTTATATCTACATTATCTTTTAAAATAAAATTTATGCAACTGAACTTCATAAACCGATTTCAACTTACTATAAGTTATAACTTACTTATAGTAAGTTTTATAAACTTACTATAACACTGGCTGTAACATTAAATTGGATTATGTTATAGATTTTCATCCGATTATACATTTTCTATAATAAACACATTTTTACATCTAATACTGTCATATTACCTACCAGGCAATTTTGTATAGATGTCACTAGTTTCCTTATGGAATACTATATGCAGTGTAAAATGACTAGTGGTGATGTTTTAATATTTATTATTCTTGTTCTAGTTTGTGTTTATTTCTTCTTTTTTAGGTGTTTATTGTTTATTATTTATGACTATATAGTTATATTTAAGTCACCAATGACTAATTGTTGATGCGACTATAAGTAAAAGTTACATGAAAAAAATAATAGACCACTTAAATAAGTTATAATTAAAAAAAAAATATTGCTTGCCAACAATTGAATTTGTCGTGTTCAAGCATTTTTGGAATTAAATTCAATCTTCAGTAACTCTCATATTTGTCCTATTTATAACATTAATTAAAACTTCACTGTATTATTGTAAGAAAATCATTAATTATTTAATCGTCAAAATATTTTCATAAAAACATAACAGTTTGTCATTATATGTTTTCAACTGTTAACAGTTGAAACCACCAAATTAACAGACATTTACGATGACATAATTTTAAAACATATGACGATCAACTGTTATGTTTTTACGCAAACATCACAATTTTCTTACAATTTACATGTGAAGTTTTAATTAATGTTATAAATAGGAAGAATATGAGAATTCCTGAAAAAGGAATTTAATTCTGAAAAAGCATGTCAAATTCAATTGTTGGTAAGTGGTTTTTTGAATATTAACTATAATTATGTACTAATAGAAACAGGCCATGTTTAACAAAATTTTATCAGTTAAAATAAATTGATTTTTAGCAAAAGGTGAATTTATTTCATTTCAATCATGTTACAAAAACTGATAAAAAAAATAAGTGTGGATATAAAAAACAAAGTGATACAAAATGTAGTTACTTTACAGAAGGTTTGAATACCAAACCTGAAGCCTAATAAGTATCTTAGTATATTTATATTTATCACAATAAAACCATCACAAAAAAATGATACGGTATCATCTGACAAAAATTACTTCCAAACTAGTTCTCTAAATTTATCAACAAAAAATTTAGGTACTTACGTATTAACGCCACCGCAGCTACAGCTTTATTTAAAAACAAAGTAGTCATTCGAATTTCGGTGGAAAATGAACCAGTCTCTTTATTAATTTTAACAAAAGGTTATTTATATTTATTTATTTTATAAATATAATTTAACCAAACTTAACCTATGCTCGCTAACCTTGACTAATTAACACCATAATTTTTTGAGTATTTATTTAATAAATTCAGTAATTATTGCAATTATTTGTTATTTAAATAATCAAAACACTCCTGTTAATTAGTCAAGGTTAGCGAGTGAAGCAAGCGTAGGTTAAGTTTGGTTAAATTATATTTATAAAATAAATAAATATAAATAACAATTTATTAAAATTAATAAAGAGACTATTTTGAATCTATGTTAAACTCAATATCGGCCCATTTTCCACCAAAATCCAATTGAATGCTTTGTTTTTAAATAAAGCTGTAGCTGCGGTGGCGTTAATACGTAAGTACCAAAATTTACAATTAAATATGTGTCTTAAGTCTATCTGATATGTGTCGCTGAATAAAAAAAAAATAAATGAGAACTTATTAGACCTTGTTGACATTAACAAAATAATAAAGAAAAGAAAAGATGCATTTAATCAATGAAATTTCCACCTAAACAATTTTAAATTTCAGTATTATAGAACCAAGAATAAGGATTTTAAAAGACTTTTTCAGAAATGATTAAATGGAAATTCCTACATCTAAACTATTATATTTTCTGTTTGATTCAGAGGTTAGAATTCCAACAATGAATATTAAGTACTTTGATCGGATTTGTCACCGATATTTAAAAAATGCATTTTGATAAGTACTTTTTATACTTTACCTGTCAAAATTTAAATTAAACTTTTTATGGTTTAACAAAATTCAAATAAGTAAAATTATCAGTAAAGGTTAAGAAACAACATATTCCCATAAATTTACTTGGAATCACATATCACACATTTCTACTGTTATCAGTTACAATACAGGATAAATCAATTAAAAAAAAAAAAAAATCGGGCAGAAAAGAAAACTACCGCAATTAGTGCAAAATTACGAAAAAAAGGTAATACCTGTAAATCTAGAA
Source organism: Lycorma delicatula (assembly GCF_047948215.1). Taxonomy (NCBI): domain Eukaryota; kingdom Metazoa; phylum Arthropoda; class Insecta; order Hemiptera; family Fulgoridae; genus Lycorma; species Lycorma delicatula. The sequence continues at coordinate 79,624,325 of NC_134459.1, read as the reverse complement.
AAGACTCTGGTAGTAGCAGACATTTTTTGATTAAAACTAAATAATTTGAAGAATTATATACACGTTATAATACTTCGACCTCTAACATGCGCCCGTGAGACTTACGAATTCTAAAAATAATCTAACAGATTTCAATTAAATCGCACAGATGAACAGTGGAACCTTCGGACCAACAATTTAACCTATGTTGTACAGCCATCTGTATAAAAATCAGATTATAATAGAAATACTTGATTAGTAGTTCTACTTATATCAGAAAAAAAAGTTTAAAAAATTAAACATCTTATCTATTCTAACCGATTAATTGATTATTTTAAATTGAATTACAATCTTTTAGTTTGTAAACAATTTTTTTGTTTTAATTCCAAACATCTGAAATAATTAGCGCGTGTTACGAACGTATAAGGCTTTATAATACAAGAGTTTTTTTTGTAGTGAGGCATATATCCATGCCCACATACCAGACTACACATGTGTAAACTACACGAATATATTGAAATATAATTAAAAAGTAATATTACTGCAAAATACGTATTTTTATCAAAGTTCAAGGATAGGGAAGAAAAACACATTATATAGAAGAAATATGAAAAGTGAAACCTCAGGAATATGGATCCAGAAGTGAAGAAGGAGGTGAGAAGGCATAGGAGGGATGTTCAGAAAGTTTTCATTTTGACAAAGTAAAGAAAAAATTTTACAAAGTTGTATTTTTTTTTCAACATAGTCTCTTGCAATTCAATACATATATACCAATAATTTTCCAACTTGTCAATACCATGAGTATAATGTGATTTGTCCAACTCTGCAAAATAATAACTAAAAGAGACTGATATAAGTTAAAATATGAATAAATGAAAATGTATGTTGAGGTATAGAAGTCATTACAAAAGAGAATCCATTACAAATCAATGGATTTGTCTATGGATTCTCTAAAGGAGAAAGAAAAAATAGTCCCAAAACCCAACAATAAGTTATATCAGAATTGGTCAATGAATATAAAAGATTAAAATATAAAGAAAGAAATGTTACAATTACATGTACAAATTAAGAAGAGGTAGATTATATAGCTATTTTGCTTCTTTCTTTTTCCATATTTTCTACTCTAATAAATAAACAAGTTATAAGAGTCAATAGCGATATTATAGTTATTGATATTGATTCTTGTACAAATTACAAATGTTCTTTCATTTTGTTCTAATCCTGTTTATTATAAAATTATAAAAATAAATATTTTATTCTATTTTACATTACCAAATGCTGTTCAAGATCTACAAATGGTATATTGATAGCTATAGATTTCTAATTTGCCTTTCTGTGCTGTCATTCTTTTCTAAACTCTAACTGATATTGGTTTAGTAGACCTAATATCCCTCATTTTATCCTTCTATGAATTATTTTAGTTGGTAATTTGGAAGCCATAAGGTACTAAATTTTGTGGTAGTTCTCACACTTATCTGCTACTTTCTTTGAAATGATAAAAAGTAATGATTTTATTGAACTATGAGAATATATCTCTAGATTAATAAAATTTGCAAGATGGTAGTTTTTAGATGTAATATAATCCCTGTTTGTTCACTGATAATTCTTCTTAAATTTTTCAGAATTATACCAAATTTAGATTTAGTATAGAGTTAGATCTGTCAATAATTATTTTCTTGTTTTTCTTCTAACAATTAGTTCATTATTTACACAACTACAAGATATACACTTTCTATTTATTACATTTTCTTATTTACTTAACACTGGTTTTCCATGTGGATGTCTAAATTTCATAAGTCTTTTAGTTTATCTACAAATTATCTCTTCATTCTTATTGTTTTTCTTTGTTGCTTAAACATCAACCCACATTCTATTATTATTAAATTATGTTCAGAATCAGTGTGCCTGACAATCTTTATAGTTAATAATTTTGTTCCAAATACTCAAGCATTAAATCCTCTATTATTTCCTAATTACTTTTATATTCTAATTTCACATGTGCTTATAAAATTCTGATAGTCTAGTTCCTATATCTTCTTTCTGAGTTAGCTTCTATACTCCCCAGTTATTTTACTTTGTACTACAGCATACCAGTCCCATTATCCATTATTGTCAAATTATTACCTTATTTCAAATGTTTATTTAATAATTTATTTTGCCAAATATTCTTTTTATTTCTATATCTTCTGCTGAAAAAGTGTTCATACGGTCCAGCAGAGTTGTCACTGGTTTAGGCTTTGAATTTATCTATACTCTATGAGTTATCTATATTCTATACTCATGGTGTATTGCTGTGCACATATGCTGACGGCTGTCTTACTGCACTATTAACTATCCTGAAAATATCTTATACTAACTCTGACAATGTACTGCATACTATGTAAGTATATGGAGCTATATGAGATGTTTTGGTAAAGGAATGACTATCTAACTGTTCCACCCGTCCTTTCAGTCTATCTCTCTAACACGCAATGTACACAGCTATACACCGTCCGCTATAATAATTTATCCATGTTTTAGTTTAAAGAATACAATGATTTCTTATTATTTTTGTTGACCTCCTCATAATTAGCCCTCCTCCCTGAGATCTACTACTATTCTATTCTGAAGAATACTTTCCTTGGAATATAGCAGGAGTAATTTTTTATTGTTTTTAATCACACAATCCTCAAAGCCTGGTCCACAAAGTTTCAAGCCAATGATGCTGATACTGTATAAATCAACAGTTATTTCATGTCTTAAAACTCCTTAAAGAGCTGCTATCCTCTTTCAAAAATTTTTGCATAATATTTATTTTTCATACTGACTCGTAATTCTTCATCTATTGAGATCATAATATATTCTTCTCATTCACATTCAATGACACCTACCAAATGCCCTTGGCAGTCGTTACTTAATGGAAGCATTTAGACATCATGAGAAAACAAGAAAATGACTGTCATAGGATATATGTGGCACTACTGACTCACAGGATATTTAAAAAGAACCTGTAGAACAGACTATGAAAAATTTTTCAAAAACATGTGAACATAGAAATACAACATAGTAATACTAAAAGTGGTTTCCTTAATCGTTACTATTACATATTTCATTGTTTTAGATACGAATAAAGTAATTATTCAACAAGTAAAATATTCCTTACATAAAAATTTCAATAAACTCTTAAGTCTGTTATTTCAAAATGAGATTTAATATATATTTACTAATTAAATGTTTCAACTAGAGCGGTTAATGTGAGAAAGTTTCTGATTGGCGGGGAGTCGCTTCCGGTAGTACTCAACTTTTGTGCTCTGTATCGGAGCGTAGAGCAGCTGAAGTGAACTGTACGTTTGCTTGTGCTGCGTGAGTAAGAATAACATAACCGTTTAGCTGACTGTGTAATCGAACTTTTAGGTGTCAGATGGTGTGTTATTTCTTCTCAATAGATCGAAGTAAAAGTCAAATACTGGAGAAAGACATTAGGTTTGTTGGGGAGATGCAGAAAATTAATAATAAAACATGGCTACTCGAAGGCCTGGTTATTCAGTTTCCAATGAATCTCTTTCACAGAGTTTAGTTACTGATCCTTTAAGAGATTTATTTGAGGCCTGTAAGATTGGTGATATAAACAGAGTGAAAAAATTAGTGAATTCTCAAACGGTTAACGCTAGGGATACTGCTGGTAGAAAATCAACTCCATTACATTTTGCAGCAGGTGAGTGGTTTCAGAAACGGGCTATTTTGCAATTTATTTTGAAACTGAAATTAATTAATAAACTTGAGAAATTGTGGATGTTTTCCTTTTGTTATTTATTATTTTTTTTAAGTTATTCGTCTAAAAGTTTTTATGAGTGATGAGAGAAAATTATGATATTCTATTTGACATATCCTTTCCTGATATTTGGTTATGTTTTTGTGTATTTATGCGAAGTGTAATTAACATTACGTAATCAAAAAATAGAGTTATTTAAGTCTACATTTTAGTTACAAGTGGGCTTTTCTACACATACTTTTTATTTTTCTTTGAATTTGTAGTTAGATTAGTTCATTGTTCTATTGTTTTTTTTTAGACTACTACCTGCCTATTTATAAAGTCTTATTCGGTTGTAATAAATGAACATGATTATTTACATTTTTTTATAATTTATCCAGTGTTACTGATTTATCTTAAAGATGATAAACTCTAGGTACATATCTTTTTATTGTGAGAAGTTATGTATAATTCAATATATGTGTTCATTTGTAGTATATCATAAATTTCCCCCTCTTTTTCTTGTATTTAGTAGTGAGCAAATTAATTTAATTGGAAAACATCTTTCAAAATGTCATATTGAGGAATACAGAACATGGATTGTAGGAAAGAGAAAGAATAGAGAGAATTAAATATAGAACCTAGTATTGGAAGAGGATGTAGAAAATCATTTGATTTTCAACATCCTCATGTGAATAGTTAGTGATATTCATTTGAATAATAATCTGATTAGAGAAAGAATTTTTGTAGATAATAATTAAGTTGGTGGGTCATATAATGATATTTATTAATTAATAAAGGGATGTTTAGATGCTAGTACTTAAAACAGTAAAAAATTGTTGAATGTATAAAACATAACTGAGGAGGTATAGGATTTAGTAAACAATTCATTGATGGTAAAAAACAGAAAGAAATGGAGGATAGAATGAAGTCAGTTTAGCAACTGATGACCCCAAAATTTACATAATTGAACATTATTCTTTGGGAGTTACGAGCTGACTCAAAAGGATGAGATCCTGACATATTTAACACTGTTCCACCATCTATTCATGTAGTATTTAGAAATACTCAACATTTTTAGTTTGAGATATGTAGATCATTACACTATAAAACTTCCACATATTTTTTTTATTAAAAAAATGTAAATCATGTTAAAAAACCAAGTTGAATAAGGTACAATTTGAGAAGGTATTTTTTTTTTTTTGTCTAACAGTTTCTTATAAATTGTGTCTAGTAAATATTTTGTAGATCTTTATAACCAGTTGTCCCAAGACTGTATTTCTAAGTTACAATAAAGATGGAGGGAAATACATAAAACAGTAGTTGGATTTAAAATTTGTTTATTTTCATTTGACAGATTTCCGAAGTTCTTATAAAACCATCATAACCTCTCCTATGTTAAACATGTAAACTTGTAACATCTGTATTCAAATCATTGGTGAGATCATTTAATCATAGTACTGAGAAATGTTTGTGGTTATGGTTTTCAGCTCAGCATTGCAACCTTAGTGTATGAAAGAAATATGTTACTGGTCTACTTATTCAGCTAAACAAAAACAAATTGGTTGTCTTATTTTATTTTACATTTCAACATAATTCTATAAGTTACTCATTAAGGAAACAATGTCAGAGTTAGTATAATTTTATTAATGTTTTGATTTTGATATTTTGTGCTGATAATTAACTATAAGAATGGAGTATTGATTTTCTAACTATAAAGGTTAAATCAGTTGATTTGGTATTTGTCAGTAGTAACCTGCCTGCATGGAATTGATAATGGACTTTTGTAAATTCTAGAATGTTGTATTATTGTGTATTGTCATATTTGCTTTTGAAATAAACAAAAGAGTACTCGGTGGAGAAGAATTTGCCGACTACATATTATTCAACCAGTTAAGAACTTATTAGATATTTTGATGAAAATGTACCTAGTGTAAATATTTATAGATTTTTCATTCCTGTAAGGTTTGTATAGTAAATAATTTTATAGTAAAAATATTTGTTTTACAAAAATTTACCAGTTTTAAAGTAAATATTAAAACAAAAAAGGTTTCTTAGAATAATGTTTACTCTGTACCTTTTCTGATTTTCCTCCTTTGGGAGAAGTAGCAATTGCTCTGATGTAGATTGTAAAATCTGATTTAAAATGGTAAAAGGTACTTTAAAAAAAAATAAAAATAAATTGGGTTTAAAAAATAAGTTATTAATAATTATTAATTTTTAAGTAAATTTGAGCTTTAAGAGTGAATCATTTATTTTATCTTCATGCAAGCTTTCTTCCCTTTTTGCTTAAAATTAATTAAAAAGAAAGTATGAAAAATGTCTATGTAATTTCTATACATCTTAAAAAATTATTTAACTAGCTATTATTACTAAATTATTACTAAATACTTTTTGATAACTTATTAAAAAATGTATAAATGAGTATTTTTTATGAATATGAATTTTTTGAGAATTTTTATCTTATTTATTGTTATTTTACATTGGAGTCTTTGAAAATATAGCATTCTTTGGTTTTTCAAACAGGGCAAAAACGATGTCATTTCAAGACATTGTATCAGTCATTTTTTGTTTTACAGCAACCAAAAAGAAACCAAATTAAAGAAAAATTTATAAATTTAACAAATCTGATATTCTATGTAATCTGTATTTTTGTTACATGTTTATAAAAAAAGTAAATTTTCTCCCCACTCCTCAAGAATTACTGATATGTTGATCATGATGTGAACTCATCAATTACTGAAAGAGTGTATAAAAGTAAACACCTTTATTAGAAAACCTTTTCAAAAGCAGTTATTTTTGTTTTATTTCATGCTTTAATAAAAAATTTGTATCATTAAAATTGTAGAAAATTTCCCATGTTCTTTAATTTTAATCATATGACACCCATGACATCTCATGTTGAAAAAAGTATTATGAAATTTGTTTTTAAGGTTTTATGATTTAACCCATTTTGTTTTGGTAGTTGTCTTACTTATTGTAGAAAGAAATATTTTCCGCAATCTGGGATTAATATTACCTTCTACATTTAATACTTTGGTGTCCTGGCATTAATTAACATTAAATTTTAAAGTTATTTCATCTTTGAGAAGGTAAACTTGGTGAAAACAGTTTTCCTAAAAAGGGATTTGTGACTTTTTATGTCTGTAAAAGTAAGAATTAATGTTGTATAATTATTTGAAATCATTTATTTACTTAAGTATTCCATTTTACAATAATACCAAAATTTATGTTTTATTTAATTTAGTGTCAAAAGAACAAATAGATCCATTCTATGGAATCCACATCCAACATCCACAGGTGGATGTTGTATACAAACAAAACAAACTTACAAAATTATAAATATTTTGCCAGTTTATTTTTAAGGGTATTGCTACTAACAAATTTTTAGAGAAAACTACAGATTGTGAAATCAGATTATTGTAATAATCATTTTAATTTGAAATAACTTTTTTTTAAAAGTATACAATTGTAAGTTCAATAATGTAACTACCTAAATATTATTTTTTTTAGCAAGATATTTTAGCTTTTATTGAATTGTGTGGGTGTTCAACTTATGTAACGTCTTAGAGATAAGTTTTATATAGATGGAATCATGTATTGTTTGAAAATTCTTTTCATTAAAGTTTTATATTTATCCTGTTTCAGTTGTCAATTTGCATCCATCCATTCCTTTTTTACATGATCAGTCTCTTGATTCCTTGCAGTTTGTATTAGATTTTTTTTTTGAAATACAGTCTGATTGCATCCTTTCTAACTACTTGTGTTTCTTATATTCTCTGACATATTCATTTAATGGTTCGACACTAAATTCTTCCTGGAAAATTTTTTTGGAATCCTGTGTAATCTAGAGCAACCTTCTAAATATCTATAAAACTTCTGCAGCTTGATCTTACTTTCCTTTTTCTCAAACTTAAGATGCTTTTATTGCATGCTTTTATTCATCATTATTGAAACTGCATATCATTACTGAACTACAATTATGCTTCTCTAACCACTTTTCAGGCTCTGATTAACAGTCTCTGATTGAAACTTTTTGATCTTCCTATGTTTTTTTATTTTTATGTATGAGTAAAACCCAAATAATACATGTTAGTCACTGTGGATGATCCCCAATCCAAAATGGCGACCAACAATATGTCTATTTCAGGTTGCTAAAACTATGTTTGTGTGCTCCCCTTTAATTTTTTTGTTATTTGAGGTATCCTAATTCTCTCTTTGGAAATCTTCTTCAATAAGAGATGCTAACTCAGTAAGCTTCAATTTAGAATATTTGCCCCTTAAGGGAGTGGCAGGGGGTAGAGGATGACTCAAAGATTTTAAATGGGACATATGGTCATATAATACCTTGTTTTAAAGGTCTTTGTGAGGCAAGAAAAATGATTAAAAAAAATGAAATTCTAATTATTTAAACCAAAATGGCGACCACAAATGTCATCTCACTAATTAAAAATTGAAAAGAAATTATTAAAATTTTGAAATTCCTCTTTATTCAACTTACAGTTTTGAATGTAAAAGTAATTAAATAATATTAATTTACTCATTTTTCAACATTAAATTAAGAAAGTAATTTTTATTTCATAAGTTGGCAATGTCAATAGCTGATCAACAATTGAACAAAGGTAAGTTAAATTTTTCAAAATTGATATTCATTGTTGATTTTATGATAAGTAGCTAACAGATGTTTAAGTGTAACTGCATTAGTATTATTTTTGAATGAAGTTTTGTACTTTTTTTTATTACCAAGCTTAAAAAGTTTTAAATTACAAAGGTAAAAAAATTTAAAAAATGTAAAAAAGATTAAATCAAAATTAAAAAAAAAATTAATTTAGATAAAAAAGTTTAACCTGACCTGGTTTTGTTTTTTAACTTAATTAAAAAACCATAATCTAAAAAATAAAATCTCTGTTATTTCAATTCAAGAAAATGTTGAAATAGTATTTTTATTTGGAAAAATAAAAGCATACAAAGGAACAACTAATAGTGACATCCTAATCATAGAATTTCCAGGATCAGTCACAAATTAAATAAAAAATGTTAATGCACTGGTAGCTTTTGCATGATAGAAAGCCTGGTTGATGCAGTAAAGATGAAGTTATTGAAAAAGGAATAACTTTTTATCAAAATGATTGCACAAAATAATAATTTATTTAGGAGGTCAGTGCAAAAAGTATGAAAAAACATAAATACCAAACAAAAGATTTAAATTTGTACAAGAACTTATTGAAGATGATTTTGGTAAGACGGTTGAATTTAGTGAAATTTTGACTCGGAAACTAACGGCAAGAACTATTTCCTGCTTCAACATATTGTTCAATGACAAAGCTTCATTTATGGGGCTTGTTAAGAAACATAATAATAGGTACTGGTCCCAAGAAAACTCCTACTGTTATTATGAAAGTCATACCCAGCATCCAGAATGGTTAAAATGTATGGGTGGAATAATAGAGACACACTTCTTGGGCCTTTGTCATTAATGGTAACTTAGATGGTGATATGTACTATGCTAGAGCAGATAATTCCAGTTCTCAATAGTTTGATTGAGATAGCCTGTAGACCAAACAGACATCTTTTATTCGTGTTTTCCAGTTCAATGTTGTGCCTCTGCACTTTGCTCACAACTGAGAAATACATTGAACCAGCAGTTTCCAAATTGTTGGATAGGTCAACATGTTAGTACTGAATGAGCAAGGCCACCTGACCAGAATCCCCTTGATTTCTTGCTATGAGGGCATTTATAATCAACCATTTATAGCTCACAGCCAACTTGAAAATTAAGGTTTACGCATTGAGGTAGAATGTAGGAAGATTTCACCAGAAACTTTTCACAGTTAAGAGAAGCTTTTGAGCAGCATCTGTATTACTTACTGCATGGAGGATCAGGGAAAACAGTTTGAACATTTAATATGAGGTGAGAAGCAATAACATTTTTTAACTGAATTAATTTTATTAGGCACTATTTTTAATGCATGAAATTGTAGGACTTTTTTAAAATAAAAGATATAATTAATTAGTCATGAAAAAAGTAATTAAATTGCAAAGTATTATTCACTTAAATTATATAAAATTCTTCAAGATTAAGTTTAATTAAAAGAAGTATTTGAAAAGTTTTAATAATTAATTTTTCAATTTTTAATTAATTAATGACATGTGATTGTCATTTTAGTTTAAATAGTCAAAATTAAATTTTTTTAATACTGTTTTGCTTGTCTCTCAAAGACCTTTAAAACGTGTCTCATGACCATATGTCATTTAAAATTTCTGAGCCATCACTACTCCCTGCCACACATGAAATGCAAATACTCTAAATTGGAGCTTACTGAGTTAGCTTCTCTTTTCGGAGAAGATTTCCAAAGAGAGAATCAGGATACCTCAAATAGCAAAAAAATTAAAGGAGAACATTCAACTGAAGTATCTGAAACAAATACATTATTGGTCGCCATTTTGGATTGGGCAATCAGAATCTATTTTTAATTTTATCATTTTTCTTGTCTCATTGAGCTCTTTAAAATTAATTATCAAATGATCATTGATTTCATTTGAAATTTTTGAGTTTTCCCCCACCACTCAAAATCAAAAAGAGTGAAATACATGTTCATTTAAGTAGTTCCTTGGTATAAGAAAGAATGCCACAAATTACATCCAGTAAAAAAATGTTTTATATATATATATATATATATAAGATTTTTCCTTTGTAATTATAAAACAGTACTGACTTAGTCTTTCAAAAAGTACTTATTTAATATTAGTTAGTTTAAAGAAGTTAAAATAAAATGTATGTGTGCTATACATGTATTACACAAATATTTAAACATTTAAAAAATTAATTAATGCTATCAACTGACACTGGCTTTTGGAAAAGTGAAACACAGAGTTTTATAATTATACAAGTTCTTTGTCCTTTCTGTTTTTGTTTACTGTAAGTATTAATATTCTTTAATAATATACATTAACCTTGAAGGTTTATATAAAAATTTTAGATATTAGTTGAAACAGCTTTTTTATTTGTAGTTATATGTAATTGTCAGGGAGACAATGCAATGCATTCTTTCAGTTGCTTTTCATTATGTGATTTTATTTTTGAATAATATATTGTACAAAGCAAGAATAGTCCAAAGCTACTTGGATGAAAGGAACCTCATCTATAAACTTGGAAGTTCAGAGCTGTGATTTCGTTCCACATGCGGGGTACCCCAGGGGTCAGTCCTGGGTTTCCTGCTGTGGAACATGGTGTATGATGGGGTTCTAAAGCTGTGTTATCTGGACCGTGTGACTTCAGTTGCTTATGCAGATGACCTCGCCCTCATTTTGGTAGCAAGGACGGAGAAAGCAGTTGCTGAGGCAGCTAATACTGCAATAACTACTGTTGGAGAGTGGATGCGAGACAGAGGTCTGCGATTATTGCAGGAAAAGACAACATTTATCAGTATGTTGGAATGATGAGTGCTGGAACCCATAACAATATGCATAGAGGGTGAGCCGGTCCAACCATGGAACACTGTCAAGTATTTGGGTGTTTGGTTGGACCGCAGTAGGAAATTCATGCCCCACGTTCATGAGACAGGGGATAAAGCTGGACTGTTTGTGAAGAAGCTCACTAGACTACTTGCTAACATTGGAGTACCCTGGGCATCCAAAAGAAGATTATATGTTCATGTACTGAACTCACTGTTATTGTATGGGGTTCCTGTGTGGGATGGAGTCTTAGAAGTAAAGCGCAACAGACGACTATTTGAGGAGGCGGAGAGGCGTATTGCTCTCATGACCATCTCGACATACGCCTCTGTATTAATAAAGGTGGTAATGGTTTAATGGTTGTGGTGGGAATTCTGCCTCTACAGCAACTAGCCAAACAACATGATCTAAGATATAATGCCAAATAAAGAAAGGAAGCAGACGCTGTTTTAATGCGCGATTGGCAATGCAGATGGGATGTGTCCACCAAGGGCAGGTGGACATCTGCTGATAGTCCAGATCGAGGTCTGGGTTAGGAGGAGGTTTGCTGAGACCAACTTCTGGCTTACACAGAGCATGGGGGTCTTTAGGAGCTACTTGCACAGCCGGAGGAGGTCGGAATTTCACAACTGCCCTTATTATAGGGATTTTGACACACCTGAGCACGTGGTACTCCAGTGCCTAAGGTGGGAGGTGCAGTGGTGAGAGTGTCACAAACACAGGGGCGATCAATGTAGAGTCCATAGTAGAGACCATGCTGGCAAGTGAGGAGAATTTTCATACTATTGCAATGTTCGTGTTGGGGATACTAAAAGAAAAAGAGAGGGAATCGAGGAGGTGAGAGCGTTTGCTGAAGTAGTTGTCTGCCCTGGTGGGCGGCGGCGATGAAAGTCGGGGACTCTCGAGCCTCTGAGCTATTAAGACCGAGACCCGGCAGGGGTTCCCCTTGGGGTTACCCCTGTTAGAGGCAGGCACAAAAGACCAAGACCCAGTTGTGGAGGTGGGGTGGCTGGGAACAGCATAGCCGAGCCTGGCTGCTCGCCCTCGTGATTAGAGGCAAAGGCACTTCCTGAAGCTGTGTGATGCTTTAATGCGTATCCAGCTTCGTGAAGCAGGTGGAAAAAACGTTTTACAGTTATTTGCTGTGCCTTTACAAATTATTCATTATAATAATTTTATGTGCTGGGAATAGATTTTTTCTTTCATTCTATAATAAAAAAAGTTATAAGAAAATATATTTTATTATTTATAAAAAAAAATGTTTACTTTCTTACTTTGTTAATAAAATAGCTGATAACATTTAGTTTTGTTTATTATGGAGGACTTTATGTTATTGATATGTATTTGTATTTAGTTAATTACCTTTGCATAGAATCTGTGTGTTTGTAAATTCAGTTAGCTGTCTACATAGTTAAGTGCTCATCCAGTTCTATAAAACTTCCTACTCGTCATTACTTTATTGAGGTTCAAAGATGATTCAGATTCTTATGGAGTTTATTGTACTAAAATTAAATTTGTATATATGTAAAATATTACTCTCTTCAGTTAATATAGAGCATTTTTATTGAAAACTGCCACATCCTTTTTTACTAATAATAAAAAGCCTAACCTCACTTCACATCATTTAGGTTGTTTCATTCATATTTACCTTTTTGCTGAAAATGTTTTTTTTTTTGTTTATTTTCTACCTTTTTCATGAATATAAATCTCTTGATTTGACAGATGATGAGATAGGTATTTCTTCAGATGATGAGATGAATTGACAACTTATTAGTGTGTGAAAATGACACGCCTGACTGAGATTTTATTCTGGGATCTTTGGATAAAAAGCTGAGATGCTACCACTCCTGCTTCGGTGGCCGGCCAGTAGCTGAAAATTAATAATGACCATATTCACTTTCAAAATTAAACATAAATTTAGGTTTAAAAAATGGGAATATCTTAAGTAAAGCTGAAAAGATTTGATAAGAAACAACTTGTGGACTGTCAAGAACTGATTTATCACCTCATAGAACTCTAATAAAGAAGTGATTGGACTGCTGGCTATTTTAGGGGGTTGACTTGACAATTTCTGTGTTTTCTGTTTAATGAAGAAGAGATTAATGATATCAGAATGAAAGGTTAGAGGAAAGGGACTTTCAATTTGCTGTGGGACTGCATTTGCGAGATTATATTTGCTGATTTTCTGGGAGTTATATGTTTTTTTTTTTTTAATTTGAATTAGACATTTATTTTTTTGTTGTTACCATGAAACATTTTGTTGTATTTATTAAAGAGATGATGTTACATCATCTACTGTAGCAGTAGTAACTCTGTTAGTTTTCTTTCATGATTTTGCACACTGTATATACTGGAATAATGACAGTATTTATTTGATTTTTTTGAAATTTAAAATTTATTTCTGTATTCACTAGTAAATGGTCTGAAATTCATTTCAGAAAAAAAGGTTTTTATTAAGAAAGTAAGTAGGATATTCATATGCCAACTATTATCATAAAATCAAAACTATGTCTAGTGTAAATCCCCATTGTCTTTTGTATCAGTCATTGGTCTTCTGGTGGAATATTTTGTAAGCTTACGATTGATTGGTCTGATCGTAACACTTTAGGACCTATTTTAAGTAGTGTTATATTCTGATATTATTTCATGCAAGAATTTTCTTATAAAAGAATTTATAATTTAGTAATGTAACTTGTCTTTTTATAATTGAGAGTTATTTTTTTTATTTCTAAAAAATAAAAACTTAAGTCCAGGATATTAGAAAGATGTTTGAGATTCGAAAATGTAGTGTACTATTTTATATTGTAATAATTTTTTTTATTGTCAGTTCATAGATTTGTTGTTCTCATAGTGTGATCTCCAATATGAGATTTGTCAACTAAACAATATTTTTTTTGTAGTTCAATGTCACTTACAAATAATATTATTTATTTATTGAAAATATTGTATTTACATCTAATGAGTTGAGGGATTTAATTCACTACATATATCAAGTACCATGCATATATATTTTAATTTAATACACCAACTAATTTTTACATAAAAATAAAGTATTTTACTGTTATTTTCCTATTTATTTTTGTTGAAATTGCACATAAAACCACTGAATAATGGGTAATACTCATAGAATTTAATCAAGAGATGTTTAGTACTTTAATGTAGTAGAGTCAACGTAATCCAATTACATTGATTTAATCAGTGTCTTAAAGAGTTTTTCTTATATTACGCTGGTTTTATTTTCAAGTACATTTTTAAAAGAAATACTTTTATATATTGTATTAAAGTTATTATTTAATTTAGGTTATGGTAGGAGAGATGTCGTAGAATTTCTATTATCCGAAGGTGCATCGATTCAAGCTCGTGATGATGGTGGACTTCATCCATTACACAATGCTTGTTCTTTTGGTCATGCCGATGTTGTTAGGTTACTGTTAGAAGCTGGTGCGAATCCAAATACTCGTGATAATTGGAATTATACTCCACTTCATGAAGCAGCAATCAAAGGAAAGGTGGATGTTTGTATAGGTAATGTTGTAAAATTATATAATAAATTATTATGATGTAATTATTATATTCTTTTTCACAATTTTTTAATTAATTAATTAATTATGGATAGTTACCAATTCTGTTTTAAAATGTAGTTGCACTTATGTATTTATGAATATTTTAATGAATACCTTATGTGTAAATTTATTATAAGATTTGTTTTAGTTCATATAATGTTAAGTATCGTGCAAAATGATGAATTAAGTAGTTACGACTTAAATGATTTTAAAGTGGTCTATATCATCACTTTTTTTAGATTTTTCATGTTAAAAATGCTGTCTGTCTTGGAATAGAATTCTTTTTAGCATTGAGAAAAAACTTCTATTAATTTGAAAAATAATTTATTTTCATGTTATAAAATGTTAGTACTGTAAAGCTACTATATATGCTGTATGAGCATATTTACGAGTGAGTTATGATGTTAATTTAACAAGAAAGAAAGAATAAATGACTGACCAAATATATTTTTCAAACAAGATCTAAAATATTAAAATGACTTTATTATTTAATTTCTTCCCCAATAGCAGAAGTAAGCAAATTTGTAACAAAACTGTGATTATTAAATGCTGTTTTTATTTAAAAGTATTTTAATCAATGTCTATGGTTAGACTTTTGTGGTTTTTAAATTAACATTGTGTGTTCCTATATCATCCCTAATCTTTTTAGATTGTGGTCTTTTGCTACAAAAAGCCACATACTATGTTTTCTCTGGTATAATATGTGAAGGAAGTAATTAATTTATGTAATATCTTCAATATAAGGATGTGTGATGTTGGTGGTTTCAAACAGTAATAATGCTTATCTGTAATTATATTTCATTTTTGTTAATTTTTTGGATTTATTGACTCTGTGTTAATCTATATATTGATTTAAATTTAATAAGAATGTGAATGTTATCAAAAGTATTAGGCATGACTTGCGAATACTTTTATTACTTTCAATTTCACCCTTTTTCTTGTACAGTATTTTTAAAACTTATCTCATCATCGATAAGCAATAAATAAAGAACTACGTAACAGTTTTGGAAGTTGCCTTTCTGAAACTCCATATGTTCTGTGTGTTAAATAAACATGTTGATTTGTATGTACTAATGTACATAAATATTCAAAATATGTACTAAGTTCACAACATATATTTGTCTAGGGGTATAGGAATTCTCAGACATATTGAATGTTTCTTGTGACTGTTGAGAAGCAGAGCAAATTATTAATGCTTTTGTTAACACTAGCACCACAGAGATTGATTTTTTTTTAGTGTGCATTTCATTTTTGGATTTTGTGGATGGTTTTTACTACAAATTTTAAACATGTAGTTAAGAAATGTTTTATTTCTTGATCATATGAATGGTTTTTCTTTATTAATTTGAAAAATTATTTGTGTTAAAAAATTTATATTGCATGGATTTTCTCTCTCATAAATTATTAAAAATTTTTTTATATTGAAATATGGCCCCAGTTGAATCATTGGTACAAGCTATTTTTCTGTTTTACATTATAATTTTATGTAGCTTTTTAATAAATTTGAAAATAAGGGTAGGTAGTTGATTGTGTTTATTACAATGTGTAAACCTGTGTTTATTTTGAAAAAAAAGTTGTGTTTTGTTTTATATACCATTTTATTGTAAATTTATCAAAGATAAAAATAGCAACAGTTATGTTGAGATGTTCTTGGTTCTGCTACTTAACATGCAATAATTTTTAATTAAGTATGTATTATTGATGCATGAAACATTACCAGTTTTTTTAAAATTCAATATGTTTTGGCTTTTTTATTGTCAATACACAAACAATTCTTAATCTTTTGGAAACAGGAAATATTAACATTGTTACTATTGTAGAAAAATTTGAAATATATTTGATTATCTACTAGTCATGGGTCGAGAAGCCTATTTATTAATTCTATCAATTTAAATACGGTGTCGTGTCAATTAAAGTTTCTTAAAACTAGCATTAGTGGGCATTGAAGTGGGTTTTTGTATTTTTATTTTTATGTTCATTATTTATCTATTTGTTTATTAGAATTGTCTTTTAAGGCTGAAGTCCAAAACACTATCATATCAAACAGTGCAATTAACAGATATAAAATAAAAGAATTTAATATACCTGTTCAATTAGAATTTTTATAAAAAATAAATTAATCATTATTATAAAATACACAAACAAAATTTAAAAAACTATAGAATAAAAAATACTTTACTTGTGCAGCTTTCTTAAACAGATTTGCTTTAAGTCAAATTAGCAGATATCTTACTAATTAGCAGATGTAGATATCTGTGAATAAATGCTCAAAACTGAGAAAAAGAGGAAAAAATTACGTGTAATAAGTGAATGAGAAATCATGTTTATAAATAATAAATTCATTTTTATAAATTTTATAAAAATATATATTATTATTTTTTTAATAATAAATTATTTTTATAAATTTCACCATTTGTATATCAGATTACTAATGAGATTAAAGTTTGGTGTTATTATGATAATTTTGGTATGTCTTATTGATGCTAACGCTTTTTGTTTGTATCTTTGTTTTAAATGAAAAAAATATTGCCTTAACATTGGTGAGGTGACGTTTCACCGATACATATGGTGAGGTGACATCATGTTGACACCCTTTAATTTTTTGTTACTTTTTTAATTTTAGTTATTGTTGAGTAAAGGTTTTTAAAACACCTTTAGTACTTTAAATCACTTTTTAATACAGTAAAACACTTGAAAATAAGAAATAGGAAAATAATTTATTTCATATTCCAATTTCACTTTCATTTCGAATATTACACTTGTTACCAATTCGTAATAATTATTTGCTGCAACTCAGAAATTTTTTCTCTGTTCTACTGTAGACCATCTAAAATTGAGTTTACTTAGATAAATGTTCTCATCTACTTCCCCATGTTTATCAATCCCTACATTTTCACCACCTCTTGAAATTTTGACCTCAGAATCTGTGTCATGTTTGTTGACAACACAGTCATTCTGATCAACAGCCTGTTCCTCATTTCCTACAGTGACCACCTCTTAATTTCCATCTTTAGCCCATTCTTGATTACCATTTGCTCCTTGTTCCTTATTTTGACCTGTAATTGGTTCATCAGTATCCGAATCCTCACTTTTCCATCCATCTATTTCACGAAGGATTGCTTCTTCGAAATTTTGATCATTCATGTTTATTTTTATACTTTAAAAAAAATTAATACAATTTTCTAATAACATTGAAACAACTAGATGCAAAGAAACTAATATTTAAGCAAAAATCTGTATTATTTTATCGTTTTATGAAAGGAAATTGTACTTACATAAATGGTAAGCATACGTCAGTTTGATGACGAACACTTGATTGAGAAAAATCAGACCCTATAAAAATTCTCAGTGCACAGCAGTCTAACTAACTAAAAAATAACCAGCTACTGCAAAGCACGTTTCATTATGTGATCTAGGGTGGGGGTAATCATGTAGCGACCAGACGTGCGCCGTCATTTTGACGTCACCTCACCAGTTGATGGTTAAAGTGCACAATTTAAAAAAAAATTTGTTTGGTGCTTATAAACAAAAATATAAAATTGTAGTATTTCAGATTAGTAATAATAGTGCTTGTTAACTTGTGAAGGAATAATTTAACTTATTTCTACATGATAGTATTAAATTTCATCTTATAAGTAAGTGTTTATAGGAATCCTTTTTTACAGCTCTTTTACAGCATGGGGCAGATCCTAGTATAAGAAACACGGAGGGTAAGACAGCTCTTGAAGTGGCTGAACCAGGTCCAAGAGCAGTTCTTGTGGGAGAACATCGAAAAGAAGAATTATTAGAAGCAGCTAGAGCTGGTGCAGAAGATCGTCTGTTAGCGCTTCTAACACCTCTAAATGTTAATTGCCATGCATCTGACGGTCGAAGATCTACTCCATTACATCTTGCTGCTGGTTATAACCGAAACCGTGTTGTTCAGTTGTTATTACAGCATGGTGCTGATGTTCATGCTAAAGATAAAGGGTAAATAGATTTCATTTTTTTTTTAATAGTAATGTATAAAATTAGTGTTAAGCTGTTAAGATAAAATGATAAAATAATTGAAAGCCATTCAGGAACTTTATTCACAAGGTAAAATTAAAGCTAATTTCAATAATTAAACAATTGAAGTTGTTACAGAATCAGTAAAAATAACCATAAAGTATAAAAACATTTAACAATTATTTACAAATTTAAAAGAATTGTTAGTATTTACAGTATCTAAAACCAACATAAAAAAATTCTTAGTTTGAGCAGTCCAAATGGAGAATGAAAGGTTAGCTCAATAACAGATTTATATTCAAACTTTCCATTCTTTCTGGCCACCATGTATTCTCTATTTGACTCGTATACAAACTAGATCATTATCTTAAAAAGATAGAGATTTATCTTTTGAGACTCTGGTATTACTCATCATCAAGAACAGATTAATCAGGTAGTCAATTATTTAGTGCCTAATAATTTTTGGATTAAATGCTCCAACTTGTGGAAAAAGGTTGCTTGGAGCATCACATTTTTGTGTTTGGAAGGGAAGAAAATTCATATATATTTTTTTCTAATTATATTAGATGTACATATTTAGTTTGGTAATTTTGCTTGTGTTTTGCAGTGGCTTGGTACCTCTCCACAATGCTTGTTCATATGGCCATTTTGAAGTAACAGAAATGCTAATGAAAGCTGGTGCAAACGTAAATGCAATGGACTTATGGCAATTCACTCCTTTACATGAGGCTGCTTCAAAGTCTCGGTCTGAAGTGTGTTCTTTACTTTTATCACAAGGGGCTGATCCAACACTTCTTAATTGTCATTCAAAATCAGCAATCGATGTTGCACCCACACGAGAACTTCAGGAAAGACTTGCTTGTCAGTATTTAAGTATAATATATAATGCTAAAAAAAGTTTTTTTGTAAATCTGTTATAAGTTGTTAATAATGTGAATCAGGTGACAGGAAATCTGAATACACTAAATAAAAGTTTCTAACCATTGCTCATCAAATTTTATAAGATTATAACAGTCCCAGATTTTAACTTCAAAAGTTAAAAGTGAAAATTCAAAAGGTTATAAATTCAAATACTAGGCAGATAAATTTGGCTATATAGCTTCTGAAGTACTTCCTCTTCAGTGTTATATTAGTCCCAATGCTTCTCTTACTTTTGGAATGTACTAAGGAAGTAATCCAATCTTAAAGCATTCTCTTGATCACATGATCAAGAGACTTGTTGTTTTTAGTTTTGGGGATCGTAGGTCTTGACATTGTAAAGATGCCACTTAGTATTTGTATAATAATCTTATATCCAACTCTTGTCAATGATGATCCTCAAAATGAAGTTTGGGTCATTTCAGGCTTGCTGACAGAGATCCTGACAGAGATTTTATTCTTCTTAAGCTCCTCTTTATATTCTTCTTAAAGGTTGTTGCCTGGGTATCACTTGGCAGCACATGGTGCATTTTTAAAACAAACTTGAAGATTGCTTTTGCAGCCCAATGGATACATTAATGATGCCAGAAATTTTCTTTAAGATGTTCCCCACTCTTGAAGTGTAAACCCCATTCAGAACATCTTGCTGATGTCATTGTCGTTGCTATATGCTTAATGGATCATTCCAGAAATTTTTGAAGATTTTCAGTTTTACATAGAGTTGGTATTATTTTTTCTTCCAAGTTTGCAGTGAAATTGCTGTTGTACTTGTGAACTTGATTATAAAAATGCATGTAATGGTATGGAATGACACCACTAGGCAAGCTGACTAATGACGGTCATGGCGAGATACTGCTGTTTACGCATGACTTAACTTTGTATATTTTATCTAGGACAAGTCTCAGGATGTATCATATTTGGGGCATTGGTGATTGGGAGCAGTATCAGGTTATGTTATTTTTAACAGGTATAGTATTAATCAAATCAGACATTTTCCAGCTTTAATATTTTGAATTTCAAGACCGTTTATTTGACTGTAAATTTGTATTGCATCAATGTACGGTCATTAGGATTCTGGTTTTACCTATTCCTTTCCAGCAGCAAGATTTTTACTTGTTTTGAACCTTGAATATGTTTTGACTTTAATATGTGGATGCCCGTGAATAGTTTATAAGATTTAAATTTAAATAATAAGATTAAATTTATTAGATTATAAAGTGCAGGTTTTACTTTATGTGTAGAAAAATAGTAAAAATTTTAAATCAAAAAATTATCTGGCACTGCAATTGCAGGTTTTTGTTATAACATCTTGTTTTGAATGTGTTTAGAAAAGTATTTAGTAAATTAAAATATAATTTGTATATTTAAATTAATATGTTTTTATTGAAATACATAAAAAATACAATCCAGATAAACCTGCATTTAATAGAAACATTCAGAAGTGCTTTTTTTTTAAACTGTAGCAACTCAAGTGATTTTTTAAAATATGAAATTGAATGGCACTTATGTTTACAGTATATTTTAACTGTACTGTGAAGTATAATTTCATGAAGTATGGTACCTTATACTTTAAAATACACTTTACTTTAGTATACTTACAAAATAAAAAAGATTCTACTACTTTTCTTATGAACCTCATTGGGGAAAAATTGAGTTTTATACCATATTAAAGCTTGTTCTTTTTTGTGTTACTATTATTAGTTTCAATTTATTTAAGAAGAAGCTTGTAGCAATTCTGGAAAATTACAGATAAAAATTACCCCATTTCTTCTTCTCTTTCTGGAAATGCAATATCAGTGTTCAGAACTTCATTGAGAGATAATTCAGTGTCTAATTTTGTTTAAGAACAGAATTTTAACTGATATTTAATAATTTAAAACAACTTTTTACTGGTGACGTTTCAATATGGATGCCGTACTTAAAACATCTACTTTGGCTCTCAGTAATGGTAGGAAATTTTTATTTGTTCTTACCTTGTGTTTTTAATTAACACAGTTATGATATGTACGTAATTTCATAATTATATTTTACAAAGAATTGTTGAGGAAAGAAAAATTTCCATTGAAACTTCCAGTAATCTTTTCTTTTCTTTTTTATCACAGATACAGTCATTTCTGTCAGTAAACATACTTTTTTTTTTCAGTCTTATTTTATCCAACTGCTTTTATTTTCATTCTAATTCAGTAGCTAAAAAAAAGCTATCCTAAGTATAATTACAATTAAAATTCCTATTAAAAAAAAAAAAATAAATAAATTTGTAGTCCTTAATATTTTTTATCTGTGAATGGTAGTTTAATAAAAATAAAGATTAATAGTTAGTGTGTACACTGTATGTTGACTGTTTTTCTTGAATTGTTTCTTTTCTTGTTCGAGAAATTAATAATTGCTGTTATTCTTTTTTCCTGAATAAAATTACTAAAAAGATTTCCAAATGTGCTAGAAATTATTGGGATATATGCTTTTATTATAAAATTGCAATTATGAAAAGATATAATTAAACTAGTTGACTCTTGTTGTGTATTAACAAATTGTTTATAATTTTAAATTATAATTTTTACTTCATTCAGAATTCCATTACAAGGTAACATTATATTTTAGTTTTTAAACACTGTAATTAAATTTATTTGATTATGAAGTTAGAATTCACTATAACTTGAAGTACATGTAAATTATATATAAAAAAAAAAAAAAAAACAGTGTGATTTAACAGTCGCTTAACCAAGTGGAAACTTTTCCAGGATATAAAACTTGATTGATTGGCAAGTACATAAAGTTTAACTTTTCCCAATTTTGTTTGGTAAATGTCTTAAGATTGACATTTTCAAAAAACATAGATCATAGGATTTACAGAGAAATAGTATTAAAAATAGATCGTAGGATTTACAGAGAAATAGTATTAAAATATTTTTTCATGGACTCATTTGCTCAATTAAAATCATTATTTATTATCTATATGATGTGTCTATTTAATTAAAAAATACTAATTATTTTTTTACTTGGGATTAGTCTATGAGTTTATTAACTTATTCTTTGTTTCCAATTATAGATGAGTACAAAGGTCATTGTTTGTTAGAGGCTTGCAGGCAAGCTGATCCTTCAAGACTTAAAAAATATTTGTCAGGAGACATTGTGAATTTTAAACATACTTATACTGGTGATACTGCTTTGGTATGGAAATTAAACTGTTTATTATTATTATTTAAAATGTTGATTTCTTTAAATTACCGATGGTGTTGAAAATTTTTAATAGGTTTTTGTATTATGTGTTAGGAATTTTATTTTTTATTAATTTAAAATTCATTTATTAGTTTAGCAAGTATTATTTGATGAATGAGTTTTTTAATAGAAATCTTGAATATAATATTTGTTATATTTTGAATTAATGTATTTATTTTATATATTACAATAAATGATTATTGTTTGACACGAGACACAAGTTATAATAAGCAATTCATTCCAATTTTACTAAGGAAAGTGAGGAGTGAAGTAGTTTTCAATTATCTTCTTAATATGTTAATTAATGTGTTTTAATTCAATATAATATGCTATTCTTTCATACATCTTCATTCTTTTCATTTTCACAGGACTAAATAACTACTTTTGTATTATTTGTCATACAGAAAAAAGGACAAATAGTAAAAAGCAATAGATTAATATTATTCTCCTTTCTATAGGGAAACAATTTATTATATAATGTTAAATTCATTTGTTGAAATTATGAATATAATGGCAGAGTCAGTAACATTTTAAGAGTTTGCTTTGTAGCAATAGCTGATAATAGCTGACTGAAGTGCACTGGTATTAGGCAAAACCAAATATGTTATATGCTGGAACATATTATGGTGCAAAATTAGTTTTTGCAACATAATATGCTCCTATTTTATTTTCTGTTTCTAATCAGTTAATATTGTGTTTAACATTTTTTGGATGATATAAGGTTATAAATAATTTCAATGAACTTGTTTGAAAAGGAGTGAAGATTGTTTTATATATCAGTTTGCAATAGAAAAGTTTTTATATTCTTAAATGTACAGTTATTTATCACATTGTTATTCATAAAATTTGTTCTTAATATATTGTAGATGAAGTGACTAGAATTTTTATATTATTTGTAGTAACAGATTCTTCACTTTCTATTTGCTACTGTTACTACTTATTTCATATTAAGCCCTATTTTATAAGTAGCTTCATTAATTTATCTACTGTATTAATTATAAATAAATTTATATAAAAAAGTTAATCTACGTGGATGTTTGTATGTAGTGTGTAGGCAGCTACAGGAATTATATATTAACAGAAATAATAAATTATTTCATTTATTTGATATGTTTCAGCATTGTGCTGTTGCATCACCATATCCTAAACGGAAGCAAGTTGTTGAAACTTTAATTAGGAAAGGTATTCATATGAATGAGAAGAATAAGGATTTCTTAACACCATTACATGTTGCTACAGATCTTTCACATTATGACATGATGGATACATTATTAAGATCTGGCACTAAAGTTAATGCTCTTGATGCGTTAGGTCAAACTGGTAAGTTCATTTTAGAATCAATTTAAATTAGATTTTAGGTAGTTATTACTTCGAACCTAATTAAAAATTGGAAAGCAATACTATTTTGCTCTTTTGTTTAAAATATCTAACTCTTTTATCTATTGTTTTAAAAGTTTCTATTATGTTTTCTTAGAAGTCAGTGCAAAAGTATTACATATCCTTTGATGCTTATGCACTATAAATAATGATATGTTAATGCCTAAGGTAATATTTAAAATTTTGTTATTAATATAAAGCCCAGCGAAAATTTTTTGACAACTACCCAGATGATATTTATTTTTTCACAAAAGTAGCCTTAGAGAGCACTTTTGCTCGTTAAGCTAAATTGAGACTCATAATAGCCTATCATTACACAGGACTATTATGATATATTTAATTAAACTACAATAGTGGAGATATTTTTATTTTTAACAGAGTAATTAATTTAAAGTACAGTTAAATTAAAAAAAAACAACAACATATAAATCACTTGGTAGTATGGTAATTACAAAAAGAACCTTATATCTGTCATAAATAAAAACTTAAATATTTGGTATAATTATGTTAGTTGTTTATTAAAATGTATTATACGGGGTGTGATCAAAAAGTACCTTATTTTTTATTGCGGTAACCAGTTATAGTACAGGAGAGGGACCATCATGGAATATGACCTTGATTCATATTTATTGCATATGATTCACTGTTTAAGTGCCATTGCAACCAGTCACTGCTTAGCAGCTATAAAAGTAAAGCGTATGAGTAGTGTTTTTTGTGTTTTCATTACCGTCGAGAATGACTGTACGGTTGAGCAGAGAATCTGCATTAAATCTTGTCAGAATCTTGGTAACATGCAAGTACGGGATTGGTAGGAAGTCCCTTTACACTAGTTGTGAAATTATTAGGATAGATGCAGCTTACCTTTTTTGAATCAAAATTGTCTGGGTTTCACCATGTTCAAAGTGCAGCTGTATGTGCCTCCATATCCAGTTGTTCATCTGCAACAGCATATTGGGGGTGATCATTTTAAATGCTGACCGAACAATGTCTTGGAGCTGCTCGTTGTTGACATATCTGCATTTTTGGATATCTTCTTTTGCAAAACACCAGTATGCATTGTCAGGTGTGGTGAGGTTCAGGGTTTTTTGCTGGCCAAGGCAGTGGAGCTGGTAACTCTTCTGACCCATGTCTGATCCAGCGATTCTGAAAAATTTCATTGAGGCATCTGTGGACATTCAAAGCAAAATGCATTGCGTCTTGCTGAAATATAATAATGTCAGTAATTCCATTTGCTGTTAATTTTGGAAGCAACTACTCGTCGATCATTTTCAGGTAACTGTGTTAATTAACTGTGCCATCAAAAAAATAAGGACCAAGGAGATGTTCAGCTGTTGTCTCAACCCAAATCATAATATGAGGGGGGATTGGTGTTCAATTTCCTCAAAAAAGTGAGGATTGTCTTTTGCTCAGAAAAAAAAAACATTTTGGTTATGAGAGCTTCAATAAATTGCACACTTGTCTGTCTGAGAACATGATATTCTATTTATTGTTTGCTCTTGTAAAACTTTTAACCAATAACTGACATGCATAAACATATTGATCAAGGTCATTGTCACTCAACTCATTAACTGTGACTGGATGAAAACATTTAACTTTCAAATCCTTCTACATATGTTATTGAATTATTGATCTTGGAATGCCTAACTCTGCAGAACATTTGCATATTGATTTCATCGGTGATCATTAAATTGATGCCTCCACAGCAGCAATCGTCTCAGCTCAAGTGCTCAGCCTCCCAGTGTATGTGTGGTTCATCAAGAACACTTTTCGTTACAAAGGCTTTCTTGCTTGTTAGTAATGGTTGTTAATGATGACGATTTCTCAAAACACATAAAGAAGTCATTCATTATGTTCTCCAATGTTTTACTAGTGTGTGGACATTTGTGGACCCACACACAAGCTGACAGACTTTCGTTAACAGTGAGCGCACTCGTATCTGCCATTATTCCACACTCAACTATGACTAGTCATCCCACCATGAATGAACACACCTGATGATCCCCATCATGGCTTATCCTGTCCACCTTTTCCAGCAGCAGTGAGCAATATCAGTGGCAGTAGATTCGGATTAGGCTAGATTTATTTAGGAATTCCTGCTCATATAATAAGAGGTAAAAAAGAAGATTCAAACAGCTCTTTGTGATCAAGATATGAGTGTTACCAAATTAAAGAGTGGTATCACCATTTCCAAGATGGCCAAAAGTCTGTTGAAAGTAATGAATGCTCTGGTAGATACATTAAGATGAGTTGCTGTTTTCATTGTTTTGGTTTGGGGCATGTGGCTGTCTGGTAAGGAAAAAGAGCCGTGCTCATTTTGTGGAAAAGATGGCCACCATGCCAAAGATTGTTTGACAAAGGGGGAAGGGTGTTGCCCGTCTGCCCTAACTGTTCCTGTGTTGAGAAACTGAAACTGAAACTGTGTTGAGGCATGCCAAAATGCTCGGCCAAAACAAAAATCTCCAAATTATTTAATCAGTTTCATTAAACTTTAGATATGGATGTTAAAATTTGATAAAAATTGGTTGAGTCGTTCCTGAGTTGTTTTGACCAATCAGGATCGGCCGATTCAGCTGATCTTGGTTGGACGACTTCTGAAGTCTAAATATTTTTAGAGTCGTTACTGTGGGACTTTGATGTGCTCCAGTAAAAAAACAAGAATGCTAATCCAACTGTTTTGCACATAAGATTACATTTTTATTTAGGATTCTTAAACACAATTTATATATCCAAAATCATTCTTATTTATTTAATAAAATGAATTTGAAGATATGGAAGGTGTCAAAACACTTATTTTTAAGATTATAGAGAGGGCACTTGTGACACCCCTTGTTTCAGGTAAAAATGTGTGCTGTATTTTCAATATGATGTTTTGAAGATTGAAACTTTACATCCTGAAGTATATATATTATTAACTGGTTAACCTAATGAGAAGCTGGACTGAAGGTGCAACCATATTGGAGAGATATCTGTTGATAGCCAGACTAAGGAATGACTCCTGAAAGGAGGGCAGCAGCTCTTTCAGTAGTTGTTAAGGATGTCGGTCAGGACGACTTAAGTGGCCATATCAACATCACTCAATCCTCTTGAGTACTGCACAGCTGAAAGCAATAGAAAACTACAGCTGCTTTTTTTCCAAGAAAACGTAGCTCTCTGCATTTTCATATAAAAATGGAGGTACCTTCCTTGGTAAAATATTCCAGAGGTAAACTAGTCCCCCGTTTGGATCTTTGGGTGGAGACTACTAAGGAAGGGGTCACCAGAAAATTAAAAAATAACATTGTACAAGTTTGAGCATGGAATGTTAGAAGTCTAAAAAAGGTTGGTAAGTTAGAATATTTAAAGAGGGAAATGGATAGGTTAAATGTAGATGTAATAGGAGTTAGCAAGATTCGGTGGGAAAAGGAAAATGACTTTGGGTCAGGTGATTTTAGAATAATTAACTCAGCTTCAAATGATGGGCTGGCAGGAGTAGGTTTCGTAATGAACAAGAAGATAGGAAAGAGAGTAGAGTATTTCAAAATGCATAGCAATAGAATCATTGTAATAAGGATAAAATCAAAACCTAAACTGACAATGATTGTTAACATCTCTATGCCTACAAGCACCCATGATGATGATGAGGTAGGTAGTGTGTGTATATGAAGAAATTGATGAAGCAATTAAACACATAAAAGGAGATGAAAATTTAATAATAGTTGGAGATTGGAATGCAAGCATTGGAAAAGGCAAGGAAGGAAATATTGTGGGTGAATACGGGCTGGGCAAAAGGAATGAAAGAGGGGGCCGACTTATAGAGTTTTGCACGAAGTATAATTTAGTAATTGCCAACACCCAGTTTAAAAATCATAATAGAAGAATATACACATGCAAAAAGCCAGGCGATATTGCAAGGTAAGAGATAGATTATATCATGGTTAAGCAAAGATTTAGAAATCAACTTGTCAACTGCAAAACTTACTCTGGAGCAGACATTGATGCGACCATATTTTATTGTTAATGAAATGTAGATTGGGGTTTAAACACCTGAAGAAGAGGTGTCGGATAAATTGGTGGAATTTAGAGAAGCTTGAGGAAGAGGAGGAGGTAAAGAAGATTTTTGAGGTGGACATCGCAAGAGGTCTGAGTAAAAAAGATAAGGTAGAAAATGTAGAAGAAGAATGGGAGAATGTTAAAAAGGAAATTCTTAAATCAGTAGAAGCGAACTTATGCAGAACAAAGAGAACTGGTAGAAAACCTTGGATTTCAGACAATATATTGCAGCTGATGGATGAACGCTGGAAGAATGCTGGTGCTGAAGAAAGTTAAAAGAACTATCGACAATTAAGAAATACAATAAACAGGAAGTACAAACTAGTGAAAGAAGAGTGGACTAAAGAAAAGTGTTCAGAAATGGAAAGAGAAATGAACATTGGCAAAACAGAGGAGCATACAGGAAAGTTTAGGAAAATTTTGGGGTACATAAATTAAAATCTAATAATGTGTTAAACAAAGTTGGTACACCGATATATAGTACAAAAGGCAAAGTTGATAGTTGAGTGGAATATATTGAAGAGTTGAATGGAGGAAATGAATTAGAAAATGGTGTTATAAACGAAGAAGAGGAAGTCAAAGAAGATAAAAGGGGAGAAACAATACTGAGATCTGAATTTAAGAGAGCATTAAAAGATTTTAATGGTAGCAAGGCTCCTGGAATAGATGGAATACCTGTAGAATTACTGCGCAGTGCAGGTGAGGAAGCGATTGATAGATTAATTATTTTATTATGTTAATAAATACTTTACAATTATACATCCATTATTTTCAGCAAAATAAGATTGTTATCCAAAAATTATATAAATGGGATCACATTAACCTCAATTCTTTACAACTGATGCAATAAGAATTTAGGAAGAATTGTTTGATAAATGGATTGTATTTAATCATAAGTATGTTAACTAACTGTTTAAATATCTTTATGATTCTTGAATAATTGTTTATATTAACTGCTTTTTAGACTGCTTTATATATTAAATAAAATTTACTAATGATGAACTGCTGGGTGTAATAATCCTCCCTCTCCATTAAATAGAAAGTATTAAAAGAGGGGTCAAACAGTATTTAGACAATATTTATAGACAACGAAAATAACTGAATTTAATCAATAAGACAATTTATCTTCCTCAGTTAATATTTGACATGGCTAAGAAAATATATTTTGTTTTTAAAACTTATTTTTGTTTGAGTATTGATTTTGTAAGTACGTTAGTCTTATTTTAGTTATTATTTAGTAAAATTTAAGTTCATTATTTGCTTGAATAAAATAATCGTATATTAAATGTTTTTAATTTTTTCTAATACTATATCATTATGCACAGGTGTAACAATTTTCTTCTCCTTTTGTGAGAATTTTTTCAAAATATATTTAAGTTTTGATGAAAATTTATGAACATTTACTGAAATAACATTTGAACAGTAAATGTTAACAAATATTACTTAACATTTTACATGAATGACATAGATAAATCAGTTATAATTATAATAATTATAAAATAAAGTAATTGTGTTGTATGATGCTTAGTTAAATTTCTAATGAATATAAATTAATGTTGTTATAAATAATATGCATTACAAATAAAAGTGTTGTAGATATGTTTTATGTAGTAGTACTTTAAAAGATATTTTATTTCTTGCATTTTTTGGGTAATCTCAATAACTACTGCTTTGATTTCAATGAAACTTTCACTTGTATAGATAGCATTCTTGTAGATCTTGTTTCACATGCGTGTGCATTTCTTACAATTTCAGGGGTGACACTTAGCAATGTTTATTTTGATCACTGCAAAGTTATTTATCTGCTTGCTAATAGCTATACAATTTCTCTTTAGACTGGAAGTTTAAGAATGATCCCTACATTCATTTTGTTAACATAACATAAGAAAAAATACAAGAATAAATTGTTATTGCAAAAAAATGTAATCTTGCTTTGTACAGACATACTTTATTTCATTTCTGGAGTTCACTAATTTTTCTGTCAAAATGTTTCATATTAAAAAAGTACAGTACACGAACAATGAAAGTAAAATCTTCATAACAACAATATTGAAGTTTTAAAATTACTTTTAGTTACTTATCTAACTTCAAAGTATTGTGTATAAAGTACTAACAAATGAATTTTGGAATGATTCAGTGTCTCTACCACAAATGAGACTGCTACGCTTTTATAAAAGGAGGGTAGTGGTTCAAGTGTAGTCTGACAGTAGTTAATCATCAGCTAGATCTTGTCTCTGAATTCACGGTTCTTATGATGTTTAGAGTTCCTATTTTTTTTGTTATTTATTCTTATTATATCATAGAATGACATATTTATTTATCTATTTATTTTTTTGTATATAATGAACACTGTTAATATCTCAGATAGGTATGTTAATTGATAGAGGAAACACACTCTGAAATGAATTGAATAGTAACTTTTACACTTGTAAGTTATCAGTGTAGTATTAAACAAATAAATCTTTTATTCAGGTTGGCACATAATAGTACATTATATGGATTAATCAGAAATGGGTAGGTATGATAGTCGACTATTAAAAAAAGAAGTGCCTCAACATTCAGATGGGTGGGTTAAGGAAAACTGTTGTATAAGTTAAGAATTTTAATTACCTAATTATTTGTGTACTTAATTTGCATTTATAGAGGCACTAAAAAGTTAGAGCCCATTTTAATATCTTAAATACTCATTTTGACTTTTTGAGGGTGCTCCAAATGATGATATAATTTAAACAGGAATATACATAAGCATAATAAATACTAAATAATGTTGACTTAGTGCTTAATTAAAATGCTTCGTAGCAAAACACTGTGGTATTATTTTGTTACAAACCAAATCAGTTTGATGATACAAAGAGAATTTGTCATCTAATAAAACATCCAGACATTTTGCACTACGAGTAATATACACCAGTATACATTACTTTAATTGTACAATATTATTTTAATCTTCTACTTTTTTTGTCAACTGCTGAAGTTATATTGTTGAAATTATGCCAAAAATTATTACTGTATGACTCTGTAAAAAGAAGTAATCAGTACTGACCAAGAGGTAAATGTTACACTTATTTAAATTTTTTAAATAAATAGTACTTTATTTTTTCAACTTTTTTCGAAAAGGATCACAACAAAGAAAAAAATTATTAGTTTTCCAAAGATCCAAAGAGGAAAGTTTCTAAAATACAACATTTCTCAAAATGAAAATCCATTCATGGCTCAAATGGATATAACCTATTTCTCATTTTAAAACAAGGAAATATATAAGGAAAAAGTAGTGGAAGATTAAGGAGTTTACAGAGCCCAAAATTCTCCAAAACAAAGCAAGTTTCAAACAATGCAAAGTTTTATTACAGATATAAAAATTAAAAGATGATGTGAGTCTCATCATATAGTTTAGAATTTGTTTTTTATAACTAATTTTATTAGTTTAAACTTATATAATAATAAAAAGTAAATTATGATACTACTTTTTAAAATATTGACACGTTTCAGTTGAAAAAAGAGATTTATAATTAGATCAGAAGTGTGTGGAAGAAGTGTTAGGAGAAGTCCAATTTGGCTTCAGGAAAAGTATAGGGACATGGGAAGCAATTTTAGCTCTCAAGATTAATAGTAGAAGGAAGATTAAAGAAAAACAAACCAACATACTTGACATTTATAGACCTAGAAAATGCATTTGATAACGTAGACGGGAATAAAATGTTCAGCATTTTAAAAAAATTAGGGTTCAAATACAGAAATAGAAGAACAATTGCTAACATTTACAGGAATCAAACAGCAACAGTAATAATTGAAGAACATAAGAAAGAAGTCATAATAATAAGAAAGGGTGTCCAAGAAGGATGTTCCCTATCCCCGTTACTTTTTAATCTTTACATAGAACTAGCAGTTAATGATGTTAAAGAACAATTTAGATCCTGAGTAACATACAAGGTGAAAAGATAACGATGCTACGATTTGCTGATGATATAGTAGTTCTAGCTGAGAGTAAAAAGGATTTAAAAGGAACAATGAACAGCATGGATGAAGTCCTATGCAAGAACTATCGCATGAAAATGAACAAGAACAAAACAAAAGTAATGAAATGTGTTAAAAATAACAAAGATGGACCACTGAATGTAAAAATAGGAAGAGAAAAGATTATGGAGGTAGAAGAATTTTGTTATTTAGGAAGTAGAATTACTAAAGATGGATAAAGCAGGAGCGATATAAAATACCGAATAGTACAGGCAAAACGAGCCTTCAGTCAGAAATATAATTTGTTTACATCAAAAATTAATTTAAATGCCAGGAAAAGATTTTTGAAAGTATATGTTTGGAGCATAGCTTTATATGGAAGTGGAACTTGGACGATTGGAGTACCTGAGAAGAAAAGATTAGAAGCTTTTGAAATGTGGTGCTATAGAAGAATGTTAAAAATCAGATGGGTGGATAAAGTGACAAATGAAGAGGCGGAAAAGAGATTAAGAAAGAACCATTTGGAAAAATATAGTTAAAAGAAGAGACAGACTTACAGGCCACATATTAAAGGCATCCTGGAATAGTCGCTTTAATATTGGAGGGACAGGTAGAAGGAAAAAATTGTGCAGGCAGGCAACGTTTGGAGTATGTAAAACAAATTGTTAGGGATGTAGGATGTAGGGGGTATATTGAAATGAAACAACTAGCACTAGATAGGGAATCTTGGAGAGCTGTATCAAACCAGTCAAATGACTGAAGACAAAAAAAAAAGAGAAGCATTACCTAATGGAAGTAAAACGGATTTCTTTACTTTTTTCTCCTAAGAGAAATTGTTTCCCATAAAAATAAAAATATGATTTAAATGTATTTCTGGTAATTTATTAACATTTATATTCTTGTTCTAGTTATAACGTATAATCAATAACTCCTTTGTTATTTTTTATATGATATAATTTCTCAGTTAAATTTGCTTACTGTTGATATTACTTTATTTTTTAAAGATTTTTTTTATTGATTAAATAAGCAATATATTTATTGATATAAATTTTAAATTCATCTTGTTGTATGCTTTGTGCTGAAACCTTTCATTGTATACACTACTGCTACTACTAGTTTTCTCTTCAGCTACATGAATAATAATATTATAAATTATAATTTAAAAACAGAGAAAAGACATTGGTACTTTGTCTTTGTTCTATAATGGTTTTCTTATAAGATTTAATTCCTGAATGATTGTAACATGTTTTTTTTATCTAAAACTTAATTTGCTACTAAGGAAGTGAGTAATTTGTAAATAAATAATTTTAATATAGAAAATTGATTTAGTTTTAAAATTAAGCAAGTTGTAATCATAATGTAATTTTTTTTTTTTTGTAATTAACTCTCCAAAAAATTTATACACAAGGCATAATTCATACATTACCTTACTGTAGGTATGAATTATTGTTGGATTTGCTATTCCTAGATAGTGATATTATTAATCTTTAAAAATCCTCGTATTAAAGATGTTGCATATTAAATAAGATTTTTGCAAAAGAATTTAAAAAAGAGTTGTTTCAAAACTGCTGGGTTTATGTTTATAAATTATCTCTGCTGGAGAGGGAAAAAAGGAAAGAAAATAATTATCATCTTCAGATTCTATAGGACAGATTAATTATTTTTATCTGTTAATAGTTGCATCTCTCCACAATAATGAGTTAAATTTTGTTACTGTCAATACAAACATTGTATCCAAATGATAATGAAGAAATAACATAGGGTAAAGTTCAAGGAAAAGAAAACTAAAGATATGAAAAAAAATTAGAACAGATGATGGCAAATATGAACATCAGTTTTAAGTAACACTACAGTGCTTCAATCCTGAAAAAATTGGTTAATGAAAATCTAGTGGTTTAGTGAAATTGTTGTAACAATTCAGTCACGGTCATATTTTACAAAATAACTATTAAAAAAAACAAACTTAAATATCAGTTTTTTCAAAGATTACTATTAACATAGTATTACTGGAGATAATAAATTATAGCACAAGAAAATTTTTCTAGTATGTTTATTTTTATTAGTACAACATTCAAACTTAAATATTGCATGCATTAATAATTTACTGTATTAATCCTATTTTGTACTGACTTTACTCCTCCTCAATGCATACTTTTTAAACAGTGTGTCAGATCTCATGTCATGAGATTAATATATACTCTATTACAATATTCAAGTGTTAAGAAATTTTCAGTGTAAAAACATTTTCTTGCTGTATATGGTATTCGTTGTCAGTTTTTAAAATAGCCTATATTGTTATAAAAAAGAGAAAAAGTTGATTGTATGGTGGGCAAAGTCATTCTTTCTTATAAAATGAGTAAGCCTATAACTTGGGTTTCTTCATCTTGTCTCTCTTTAGGCAGAATAAACTAGGGAACATTGTATATCTTATATGAACTTTGTGTTTTACTCAGTCAAAATTTTGAAATCTTTGAGAAAAAGCTATTGTAGTGAGTATTAATTACATATAGTAAAACATAAATTAATATTTACAACTTATAATATTATTCTTACATCTGTAAATTATATGATATTTAAATTTGTTTCCAATTTTAAGGTTTAAATATTAAAATAAAATTTGTTATTTTTTTTAGCATTGCATCGCTGTGCTAGGGAGGATAATGTTCAAGCTTGTAGAATTTTACTTTCTTATTCTGTGGATACAACAATTGTTTCTCTGCAGGGCTATACAGCACTTCAAGTAGCTACAGAAAATGTACAAAAAATCCTTCAAGGTTAGTGCATCCATATATTAAACAGCGTCTTTGAATTCATATATTCAATCAAATGTCTGTTATTTATGTATTTATTGAAATGTATTTTTAATTGTTCTAGCTACTTAATTGTTTCTTTTTTTTTAAATTGAAAAACTATGAACTAAATTCCAGTTAAACAAATGCATATTGTAGAGAATGAAACATTATACTAGCCAAGAAAAGAAAAACTTTTTCGTGTATTTAGAATTGTACATGGTGATTTTAACTAATTTGGGGTGCTGCATTCAAAATTGCTATCAGAATTTATGCAATAACATCACATTTTTGTAGATACATACTCTTTAGACTTATGATTTATTTACCAATAAATATATAATCACGCAATCAATATTTAAAGAAAATTATTATTTATGTGTACACAGTATGTCTGAAAAGTTCCTGAACTAAATTTCTGTAGTTGATACAAGCAGTGACATATCTCACATACCAAGGAACTATGTATTACAATGTCTGACGATTGTGTGTACAAAATTTCATTATGTTTGCCACTCCACTCTTGAGTTATATTCGGCTGTTGTACATTGTCTTCATGTGACCTTGTGCAAGTTCATGACAGAACAAAGCACGATAAAATTTTGTATTCGACTTCAAAAATCCTTTGTTGAAACTTATTCTGTGATACAGCAAGCATTCAGTGATGAAGCTGCATCTCGTACTTCAAGATACACATGGTGGAAGGGGTTTAAAGACAGTAGAGAGTCGTTGATGACTATGAATGAAGTGGAAGACTATCAACAGCTGTTCACAAAGAAATCATTGTGAAAGTGTGCGCTCAAATAGTCAAACTGTCCCAACTGATCAAACTGTGAATTTTAAATTCTACTTACGCATGATGTGTCGTATTTGTTAAATCCGGCCTGAGTACCGGGACCCAGCCAGAGTACCAGGACCCATCCAGTTGGACTGTCTTGCACAACAGTTCCTTGGTGCACATGGCAACAATTTTAACCTGTTATTATGCTGCAATTCAAATGACCATCTTATCCCACCTGCCCTATTCACCCGACTTGGTTCCAGCAGACTATTTTTTGTTCCCGAAACTCAAGTTGAAGGTGAAAGGCCGCTTTTTTGATGACATCCTGGCCATCCAAAGTGCTTGCACCGGGCAGTTGAAGGCGATCCCACAAAGTGATTTCTCCAGAGTGTTTGATGGGCACTACGTGTGCTGCAACAAGTATTTAATTAGAGAAGGGTTCTATGTAGAGGGCTGATGTGAGTAAATTGGTTTATCTTTAAATCTTTATTTTTATTTAATTTAGTTCAGGAACTTTTCAGACATACTGTGTATTCATTTAAAATTTGTTTAAATCAACTAAATTTTTATCTACTCAAATTAAAATACATTAATATAATTTTAAAATACAGTTTTTAAAAGTTTTGGTTATTGGAATTGTCTTACTTTTAATTTTTAAAATATGTTGACAGATGTTTTTGCTTGTACGATGTTTGATCAGTTTCTATATAAAAAAACCAACAGTAGTTGCTCACCATTCTAGGATCTCTTCTTCCTTGGTATAAATGCTCCATGGTCAGAATATCCTGATGGAAACACTCTCATCGCTGACAGAGATAAAATTTTCTGGAAAAATGTCAACGTGGGAATGTAGGAAATGAATTCTTAATGACATCCTACATCATAAACGTTTGTAGTTTTGTAACAGCTTATTAATAAAAAACACAGTTTACAGTTTTCATCTTTTCTGTTGCCAAAAAAACCACCTATAATGTCTTTGAAGGACTTCCATGCAGCTAGTTCACATCAAAAGTTTATTGTCAAAAGTTGAGTTCTTAAGCAGTTTCTTGATTTGCAGACCAATAAATATACCCTCCTCCAGCTTGCCTCAATTTAGGAAAACTTCTGTTTAAATGATTAAATCCTGGTTGATCTTTGTCTTGTGCCTTTACAAAATTTTTTATAAGTCCGAGTTTCATGTGAAGCAGCGAAGTTTGATTTCATCACTCTCAATGAATAAATGCTTACATTTTTTTCACCAGCCACAAAGTTTTGTCGCAATGGCAGTTCTTCGCTTGGAATTGTCGTTTTGTATGACGACCGTCCCAGACAAACAAAGAAAACAACAATATATCATAAACCTACCTTGTAAACCAAGAAGTAATGTAACAACTTTCAGATCACTGCAAACTTGCCATAAATGCTCTTTGTTTTTAATTGCTTCTAATATTCATGCCATAGTTTCATATGTTTCTTTCATGTTGACTGCATGAGCTAATGGAATGGATGGCTGTTTGTTACCATTATGCAATAAAACTGCTTACATGCTAACATTAGAAGATTCAATAAAAAGATGTCGTTCTTTAAGAATATGCTGAATTCCCTGCTCTTTCATCAGACTGTACAAACATACAATGAATTTTTCATAGTAAAATAAGTAGAAAGAGTTTTATCTCATGTTCTAAATGTGGTAATGTTTTTTTTCTGCTAAAAGATTTCACTGTTGCAGTGTTGTCACTAGAAGTTCAGATTGCTGCTTTGATCATTTTAAATCGCAAACTAAATCATTAAGTTGATGTTGTTAAATTAAATGAGGAAATTTCTCATCAGATACAGGAAGAAATTCTTCAATATTCTCTTCATCATTTGCTTCATTTTCAGATTGTTCTTCTAGCAATGTCGGATTAGATGTGGTAAAGGTAGAGGTAACTCCCCTCCATGTGGTACCGTTTTTAGAGCTGAAGATACATTGCATATTTATGAATTTTCTATTTTTGTATGAAAATCCAAATACATATTTGTCATACAAAAGTAGCACTTAAAAAGTCAAAGCAGTGAAAGTAGTCAGTTAAAAAGTCAGTTAGCAGTGAAATGGTCCTTAGGTTAACGCCAAACCATCAGTACAGCAAATTGCACGGCTTGTCATTTCCCCTTCAACCATTCGGAGTTACTAAGCATGATATGCAAATAACTCGAGGTGTCCAGATTTTATTTTTGATCTCTGAGTGCACAATCAAAATAAAATTTTTAAGTTGTTTTTATCAATTCAGAAGTAGTTTTTCTTTGAGATTTAGGTGTAAATTTACCACAGACATAACAAAAATTGTCTGGTGATTTGAACATCCATGAACTTTTGCAGAAACCATGTTGTAGTAAATAAAAACGAGAAAGGTCACTTTTGTATTATAAAGAATTGATGAAAATATAGTAAAACACTAATAACTCTATGAAACAACACACACTGTTGACAAGTGAAGCTAGACAATAAGATTTTAAGATTGTTGCCTTTGTAGTAGGCAACAAAAGATGTCTGTATGATGTCATCATATAGACATGTTTTTTCATGTTTTCTGATGATACAGTATTTTATTTTTATAAAGTATTAGATATACTTATTTTTCTTTATTAAACACGTTTGCATATTGTTTAGAAGTAACCATACAGAAACTGTTCTTAATTTAACCTGTAGTTGATCAAAATGAGTTAATTATAAAAATATTTTACAAATTTACAATTTACATAAAACCTTTACGTGGTAACTTAATTTCTTATTTGAAATCAGCACCCAAATTACAGTGAGATAAGTTGTGTAACATGTTAGATATAAATTTTGTATTGACTAGTGTTATTAAATTTTTTTTTTTTTTTGTCTTCAGTCATTTGACGGGTTTGATGCAGCTCTCCAAGATTCCCTATCTAGTGCTAATCGTTTCATTTCAGTATACCCTCTACATTCTACATCCCTAACAATTTGTTTTACATATTCCAAACGTGGCCTGCCTTCATAATTTTTTCCTTCTACCTGTCCTTCCAATATTAAAGCGACTATTCCATGATGCCTTGGTATGTGGCCTATAAGTCTGTCTCTTCTTTTAACTATATTTTTCCAACTGCTTCTTTCTTCATCTATTTGCTGCAATACTTCTTCATTTGTCGCTTTAACGCCAAACCATCAGTACAGCAAATTGCACGGCTTGTCATTTCCCCTTCAACCATTCGGCGTTACTAAGCATGATATGCTTAGTATATCATGCTTAGTAAAATAAATAAATAAAAAAATGTTATTAAATAACATTTTTTTATTTATTTTGGGTGTTTTAATATCCTCAGAATAAACAATTATTTTTGTATTATTATTATTATTATATAATCTTACAATTTCTATTATTCTAAATAATTGTAAATTTGGTAAATTTCTTTAATTCTGATAAAGAAGTTTAATGCTTTATATAAGTACAAATGTAGACCATGGTTGAAAAATATAGTCATTGTGTTGGATTCAATTCAAGTGTGGCTGTGCTTTGAGAGTTTCTCATTGGTCAACTCAGACCACATCAACCAGTTGAGTGGCAGATTAAATAAAGTAAGAATAAATTACAAATTGGAATTAATTACAATGTAAAAAATAAAGAATATTTAAAGTTTTAATATGTTAAAAACTTAACATAATTTTTTATGTATGTTAAATTAATTTTATTTTGTTGTTAATATACATTTTTTATATTTTAATTTTAGTGTATTTTTTCAGATACTACTTTGTTTTATTATTGTTTGTGTTGTTTTGATATGTTTGTGTTTGAACAACTTGTGAACTGAAACTATTCTGTATTTGTAGAACCACCAGCAGTTTTAGATTTGGAAAATCAGTTGTTAGAAGCTGCTAAGGCTGGTGATTCTGAACAGGTTCAAAGGCTATTGACTGCATATCCACACATTGTTAATTGTCGTGATCTTGATGGGCGGTAAGTTATTTTTATGTGATTAAAATGTTTCAAATTAATCCTTTGAGGACCATTTGCTGATTTTTCATTAGGTTCAGTTTTATGCTAAAAAGAGCAGCAATTGGTGATTTTTCGTCTATCTTATTTTATGAGAGAAAGATGATTGGCAAATTTTGTCAGTGTCAAAATGGCGGTACTAATCACATGTTTGGTTGTTATGGTAGATATGGCAGTCTGCTTATGAGAGATTACATTTGTTATTGTTTAAAGTCGCACATGACATCGCAGTTAATATTCAGATGTAAACAAAAATAATTATTTTGAATGTTTTTAGAAAACGTTTAACCAATGTTCATTGCATAATACATAAATATTATTAGTTTGTTATTGTTTTGAGTTAGCTGTGAAATCATAGTTCGTTTGGAGTGAAAAGGAATGCTTAATTTTATTTATTTAGTTTTTTACAATACTGTATTTATTGGTGTGTTGCATAGTACGTACATGAGCCGAGAACATTGTTTGTTTATCATTGTCTTTAGTAGTTATTTGTGACATTTGAATCATAACACTATACTTATTTCATCTTAGTGTTTTGTTTACTTTTTTCTGGCAATATTTATTAGCAAGTTGCTATAATATGCAAATTGATCGAATACAAAGTGAAATTGATCGGGAACTTAGGAATGTTCAATCTGGCTGGTAGTGATTTGTGTACTGACAGTTCTAACATTAAAATAATAGTTTTAATAGCTGAAATATTAGTTTTTTTTTTATTAACATTAAATATTTATACAATTATTTATTCAACAACATGAAATATTAGGATAGAGTAAAAGTCCCTTTATTACTCATATTACTAAATCAGTATTATTTGTATCTTCATGAGTTGCTGATTAACAAAAGTTTTAGATTTCTGGTGTGTTGTATAAATAAAAGTTAATAATAATTTAACTATTCCATTTAGTGAACTTCTTTATACTGGTTACAAATGTTAATGTCGACTTTACAGTGTAAAATATTCAGTTTTTATTATTGGATTATTTGTAAACAATCAAAAATGAAAAAGAAACAATCATACAGGAAAAAGAAAGATAACATGAAGAAATATATTTTAAAAAAGCGACAAGAAAATGAATATGAGGGGGAAGAAAATGTTAAGAACAAGGGAAGAATAAAAAAATTAAGAGAAGATGATAAATGTAAAGAGGAAGAAAATATTAAAAACCAAAGAAATAAAAATTAAGAAAATGTTCCAAAGAAAGAAAGAATAAACATATTAAGAGAAGATGATAAATATAAAGAGGAAGAAAACGTTAAGACCAAGAAAAGAATAAAAAAATTAAGAGAGGATGATGAATATAAAGAGAGAATATTTGAAAATTAGAGAGCATGTACACAAATTAAGATCAGAAGAATTATATCAAACCAAAGAGCGATTAGATGGTTGACAACAAAAAACAAATAAACGAAATGATTATTGATCTACTCCGAATTATGGAGAATATTGTCCAACAATATCAGAAGAGTAATGAACTAAAAAATAAGAATTTTTTGCAATTTAATTAAGATCAAGCATGTATGTCTCAGTGTATATGTTGTTCTTGTGAGGGTCTATTTTTCAGTCACTCTGTAGTTAATTTTAATGTAAATAAAATTAAACAGAAGTTCCAGAATAATTTAATAAAATTAAACAGAAATTAAAGTAGAAAATCCAAAAATAGTATAATTCTAAATTATAATTTTCAATTAATATTAATAAATAATCAGATGTTTCACCAAATCTATTACATATATACATTTTTAAAAGTATATAAAATTTTATTTCACTAATAACTTCTGATTTTTTGCATATATTTTTAATTTATTATTTATTGTAAAAGTTTTTTTACAATCATGGGTTAATAATTATATTTAAATTAAAAAAAAAAGAAAAGGAGATGGAGTCTGATTTGAACTGATGTGCATTCCTTTGTAAGAATCAAATATTTCATTAATTAAAATTTTATTTGGCTATAACTCTAGAACTAATGAAAATAAGTTCCACTTATGATATATCATTGAAAAGCTCTTAATGAGAGCTTATTATTACAGATAAGAAAAAGTCCAAAGTCCAATTTTTTTTTGGATTTTTGGCTTTTTTGGACACTTGGTTTAGTCAATTGCAAGCAAAAGGGGAGGTGCACAAGTAGATGTTACAAAGTCCTAAATCCAAAATTTCAACATTCTGCAGCTAATCCTTTTTGAGTTATGCGAGATACATACATACGTATGTATGTACAGACGTTACGCCAAAACTAGTCCAAATGGATTCAGGGATGGTGAAAATGGATATTTCCATTGAAATCTGAAAACCAAAATTTTTCGTGATCACAATACTACCTTTACTTCATACAAGAAAGTAAAAATTATTTGTAAATTTGCCTAAATTTATTTAGATAAATTGGTATTAGAGGTATAAAATTGAGAGTAGTCATCATATCAAGGTACAATATATGAAGCAACTGTGTAATCTCTTAATATTTAATCAACTGAGGAAAATCTTTGCGGATGACTTAAGCTCTGATTAATTCTTTCAATTTCTACAAAGATTAACAAAAAATTGCTACATTTCATTTTTTGAAAACATTGTGATGATTTTAATAAAAATAAAGAATGAAGATGCACATGTCTTAAAGTATTATTGGGCTATAGTGCTCGTTGATAATTCTTTTACTTGTAAAGACTATAAAATGGGAAATTTACAGCTACAATTTATAAATATTTCAATTACCATAACATCATAATTTATATTAATTTACTTATAAGTTTTAATAATATATACATATACCTTAATGGGGAACAACAACAATAATAATAATAATAATAATAATAATAATCTTTATAACCAATTATCTTCCTTTTTACTTATAGTTAAAATTTTATGTTATTAAAATATACTTTTTTTGTTCTTTTCATCATTACTTTGTGTTAATAGTGTTAGTATAATAATTTGTAGCTCTTGTATGTGAAACTTAACAGATTTTGTTGGACATTCTAAAGCAGAAATAAAATGTTCTCTCATTCAAAGAGGAGCCTTAGTTCAAACTTGTTTACATTGCATTCATTTTTTTGTTTTTCCCAAGATCCAGATCTCTTATTTATCTTTTTTGCATTTCTTGTGAATTGCTATTTTTACATAAATTTTGTCTCTGTTATGGGGTTGTAAGTGTATAGGTTTGTTATGCTAAATAATGATATTGTTGAATTACGAATCTTTTTTTATTTGGTTTATTGACCTGAGCTGTTTTAATGTTTTTGTATAATATTTATTTTTATGTACATTCTGGTTGTAGGTATACATGTGAGGCAAGTTTGGGGCAAGGGCATTTTAGTAATTTATAACTGAGTTTTAAATCTGTTTATAGAACTACAATAAATTTGGTTTAATTTATTTTTATTTATTTTTTTTGGTTGAAATCAAATTAATTTTACTAATTAAATATTTATATTCATTATTTATACATATGAATAATCTTTTTTTGTAGGTAATTATGTAATGATTACATTTATTTGTTTATTAATGCGTAGTTGACATTCATGAAATATTTTAAATAAATTTTATATAATTTGTTAGCTATGACTCAGGTTGCTGTTTTATTAAGTAAACTTATTGCATAAGATTTTTAAAATGCTAATTTGTGGTTGATAGCTTATCATCAGTTTTATTAATTGATAATCATTCTTGTGCCTATTTATTGTTAATATTAAACAGAATATTCATTTGTTTCTTTTTATTGAGATCTGATAAAAAAATATTGTGCCTAAAAACTTTTTTTAACTAATATGAGGTGTGTTCAAAAGTAATGAGAATTTTGTTTTTTTTTGGAAAGTATTTTATTTATTCATCTACATTAATATTATCCCCTTTAAAATAGTCCCATTAGATATTATATATTTGATGCCAGTGCTTTTTCCAATCCCCAAAACACTTCTGGAACTCGATCTTTGGAATAGTGTTTAGCTCTTTCAGCTATTCGGTTTTAATCTCATCTATGTTTGTAAAATGATGTCCCTTTAAAGTTCTCTTTATTAATGGGAATAGAAAAAGTCACATGGGGCCATGTCTGGTGAATATGGCAGCTTGGGGTATCATTACTCTATTGTTTTTGGTTAAAAATTGATGAACAAGCAATAAAGTGTGAGCAGGTCCATTATTGTGATACAAAAGCCATGAATTGTTTTGTCACAAATCTGGGCGGTTTTATCGGATTGCTTCACGCAAATGGCATTGAACTTATAGGTAATACTCCTTATTGATCGTTTGACCTTGTGGCAAGAACTCATGATCCACTATGACATTAAAATTGAAGAACATGATGAGCAACACTTTCACATTTGGCTGTACTTATCGAGCTTTTTTTGATCTTGGTGATCCAGAATGCCTGCACTGGGAGGATTGAGCCCTAGTTTCGACATCATATCTGTAAACCCATTGTTTCATCACCTGTTATGATATGTTTCAGTAGTTCTGCACTGTTGACTTCATTTAGTGACTCCTGAGCAACTTCCATTAGTTGCTGTTTTTGTTTGAAATTCAAAAATTTTGGAACAAATTTTGCTGTCACACGTTTCATACTTTAAACATCCAAAAAGATTTCATGGCATGAGTCAATTGATATCCCAACATCATCAGTGAGTTCTCTGATTGTGATTCAGCAATCATTCATAATCATTTCTTTCACTATTTCCATGTTTTCATTGGTTGTTGATGAGCTGGGGCGTCCAGGGCGCTCATCATCTTCCAACATCTTCATGACCTTCTTGGAAACACTTATACCACTCATAAACCCTTGCTTTACTTATAGCAGATTCACCAAAAGCAATATTTAACATTTTTAAAACATTGCTACTCTTTTTTCCATTCTTATAGCAAGATTTAATACAAATTCTCTGATCTATTATTTATACAAATAAAAAGTCGCCGATCGTACCAAAACACATGTTATCCTTTTGACAGCTGACAACAGACTAAACATCCAATATGGATAAAAATGTACAGATACTTTTCAGACATGTTTACCAATACAGCAATGAAAAATCTTGAGAATCGGACTAATACAACCCAGCGAAATTTAAAAATTCTCGTTTTTTTGAACACATCTCGTATAAAATAATCTTTGAAATCATGAAAAATAAGTATTTTTTAAATAATATCCTACGTTACAAAGAAAAAAGCACAACAAAAA
The DNA here is from genome assembly GCF_047948215.1 of Lycorma delicatula. Classification (NCBI taxonomy): domain Eukaryota; kingdom Metazoa; phylum Arthropoda; class Insecta; order Hemiptera; family Fulgoridae; genus Lycorma; species Lycorma delicatula. The sequence continues at coordinate 79,579,402 of NC_134459.1, read as the reverse complement.
CCCAGCGGGTTGGTCTAGTGGTAAACTTGTCGTCGTAAATCAGCTGATTTCAAAGTCAAAGTTCTTGGCTTCAAGTCCTGATAAAATTTCTAATAAACTTTTATTTAGATGTGAATGTTAGATCATGGATACCAGTGTTCTTTGGTACATGGGATTTCATTAACTACACGTCTCAGGAGTAGTCGACATGAGTTAGAAGACCACAAATTTACCGGTTACATTACACTTTAAGTCACTAATGGCTTTAATTGTTGATGAGACTATAAATAAAAATGTTAAAGAAAAAAAATTCACTAAAAAATTTATATTTAATTATATATATATATTGGTAAAATTAATTCTTTTGTTGTATTTGTCCATATCCTCCTCTGTACTAACCGTACCACTGACAAAAGTATAACCTAACCTTCCATCAACACTATAGAATTCAGTAACATCACTTACCATATCTTATTGCTTTTTCATATTAAGAGTGCTTTTGAGGGTTTCCTTCATCGTCAGTTAATAAAAACTTTCTTATTTTAAAAATTACACATTAAAATTATTAAAAAAAATTGTTGCATATTATAAAAATATGTAGTCAAAATTTTTATAAAATAAATAAAATTAAAATGAAATATTGCTTATGGCCAGCCACACATACAGTACTGTACTCAAATAAATGTGTGTGTATATGTATGTATATATATATATATATATATATATATATATATAGATAGTGTCTCTGAAACTTAGGATTATTGTCCCAAGTAAGATGGTAAATTTCATCTTTGAAAATACAAAGTTATAAAATAGGATGAAGTATCAGCTACTGAACTGAGATTTAATGTAATGTTTCCTACTGATCAGTGAATTTAACAACCTATCCCAAATTATTTTGATTTTGAAATTTGCTCATTTAAATTACTACTTTTCTCATAATTATCTTTTTGTTGCAATTTTTTAGGTATTTAAATGTATAAGTTTGATTCTTCTTGATTACTTTTTCTCAGGAATTATTGTCCTTGCTTTATCTTTTGTATTCTTTCTTTATTTTTTCTGATTGTATGAGGTCTTTTGAAAATATAACCAACCTGTTCTTCTCTGGTGCTTCTATTTGGCGACGTGTGATTGGATTCTTGTGTAGCATAGGAACTAACATGACTCGGATGGGTGATGAGGGATTGTTCATTTCTCATCACCCATGTGAGTATAACGATTAATTTTTGTGTAATGTTTATTTGTTTTGTATCTTTGGCGATTTTTGCAATAAGTGATTTACATGAATAAAGAATTATATTGAAATTTTGTATTAAGCTTGGGAAAAATTTTAACAAATCGACAAAATGATTCAAGGGGTGGAGTCTGTGCTGCAAACAATTTTATGAATGGTTCATGCATTTCAAAAGAAGTATCTACTGAAGGTGATGCTCATCTAGGAAGGAAGGTCATTGCCATCAACAGGCATGTCTTACATTGCATAGTGAATAATTTGGTGATGTCAAATTGAGCTTTAACAGTTGAGCTATGAGAAGAGACTGGGATTTTAGTGAGTTCATGTCATTAAAATCTAACTGAAAAATTAGCAATGCATTCCTATTGCCAAGTTCATTTCGAAACTATTGATACAAGAGAAGAAAGAGAATTTTTTAGTGTTTTGTTATGAATCATTGGATCATGCAAATGATGATGAAATCATTCCGTTATAATTACCAACTGTGAGACATAGTTGAATAGGAAAGATATGGAAACAAAATTGTAATCAGCATAGTGGCTCAGAATCATTCAATACATCAGGAGCATTAGATGTTGATTTCAGAAAAATTTATACCACTCTGTAACATGTCATGCTGTAACCGATGAAAACTAATCTTTATAAGAAAAAAAAGTAAGCTGAATCAAGCTTTGGAAGGGCGAAAGAAGGAAAAATTGAAAAAATTGCCTGAGTGACCGATGAAAATTGTATATAGCTCAGCCAGATATTATTCTACAGAAAAATGTTAAAGGAAAAGTTTTAGGTAATTGCGTAACCTATAAATTGAAAAGTCGTAGATAATGTTTCATAATTAGATTATGTGCAATATATAGCAAAAAAGCACAAAAAAATGAATCTGTCTTTTGAGACTCGGTGGCTCTTTATTTTTTCTCAAAACACTTAAATTTTGGGAAAAAATAGCTGTAATGTTGTCTAAAAAGTACCAGCGTACCAGTGAGATGGATGCTATAAGTTGATTTGTTATTTCAAAATATCACGGAAGTGTCCATAACTTTTGAGCATTCAGGGATTTCTGGGTCTACTTGGGCTAGACTGAAAGAATAGACAAAATATGACCTTTTCTTATCAGAAATAATATTTTTCAGCTCATTTTTCCATTTTTTATTATTTATAAAATTTTGCAATGTTCTAAACTACAATATTTCTGTGAAAAATGGTTTCATTTAAAAATGCATCTGAAAGTACTTTTTTTACCTTTAATTTAAGTTTTGAAAAACGTTTTTGGTTAATAGTTCTAGAGATATTTGCAACAATGTGTTTTTTATTGCAAAATTCATATCTCTGAAACTAATTTACATTAAGAGCTGAAATTTAGAGGAGTAATTAAGGATTGTATAAACATTAATTTGATGTGTATTTCAAACTGTTCAAGTCCAAAATTGTCCAAGAATCTGTGATGACAAAACAGTGAACTGATTGCATGATCAAGTTTGCACTAGTAGGGTAGTGCAGCACCATTGACTTAACAACTCTCATACACTTGGAAATAAGTAATCGTGTGGCTTCAAACCATTCGTGATTGATATCTTCAGTTCTAATCATTGAAAATTGATGATTCTTCTTTTATAGTGAGGCGGTGCATGAAGATAAATAAGAAAAAGCATAAAAAACATTTAGCAATTACGACATTTTCTTCATGAAATAAGCCATTTTTGCAATTTGTAATATTTGCAATCATCGTGTTACATACCAGCTGCATACTGTATTGTTTGATTGTTTTGTGTTCTATTAACATTTAGATCGATTAATAGATATGTTTGAATATGTATTATTTTTATAAAGCAATGAAATTCACGTTAATGAATATTATAATAGAATTGCAGTATATAATGCACATTCTCTTTGGTACAATGTAATCCAATGTTACTAATGTAAATTTTATATGCAATAAAAAATGTTTGATTTTAAAGAATGTGTCAACACTAGAAGCAATATGAAATAAAAATATTGTTACAATTGGTTGAAAATTTTGTTTTTATTTTTTATAACATATTGTGTAATTTACTCTCCTATTGTGCTTTATTCTCATGGGATGCATTAATTATAGACACAAAATGGAAGAAACAGAATATTTGAAGTAACTTTTATATGCACATGTATCAGCAATTCGTAAAAAAAAATCAACACATGCTGTATTGCTTGATGTTCTACACTTTCTCTCTTGTCCTTAAGTATTAGGGGGAATGCTGAACTCAATTGTGCTGTCAGTTCACTGCTTCTTTTTTTTTACTTTAAAACAATTTTAAATACACACCAGATCAATGTTTAAACATTCCTTAATCACTCCTCCAAATTTCAGTTCTTAATCTTAATTAGTTTCAGTAATATGAATTTTGCAATAAAAAACACATTGCAAATATCTCTGGAACTACTTAACTGATAAATGTTTTTCGAAGCTTATATACAAAGGTAAGAAAAGTACTTTCAGATGCATTTGGTTTCAATGCAATATTTTAAATGAAACCATTTTTATTAAATAAATAAAAACATAAATAAATAAATAAATAATAAATAAAACCATTTTTATTTATTTAATAAAAATGGTATGAGAAAGTGTCGCGCATCAAACACGGGTTTTTTTTTAAACTGTTGCTATATATGCATATAAACTTACTTTAAATACTCTGTTTCTTCTGTTTTGTGTATATAATTATTGCATCCCATGTGAATAAAAACAAATATTTATTGATTTATTTAAATAAAACCAAGATATTCTATTTTAGAATATTGCAAAATTCTGTAAACATTAATAAAAAATAGACAAATGAGCTGAAAAATATTATTTTTGATAAGAAAAAGTTACATTTTATCTCTTCTTTCAGTCTAGTCCAAGTAGACCCAGAAATCCTGAATGCTCAAAAGTTAAGGATGCTTCAAGTTTTTTTTTGTAAAATGCTTATTTTGAAATAACAAATCAACTTACAGCATCCAGCTTGCTGGTACTTTTTAGAGAATATTAGAGCTATTTTTTCCAAAAAAATTGAAGTGTTTTGAGAAAAAATAAAGAGCTACTGAGTCTCAATAGACAGATTAATTTATTTTTTCGTGCTTTTTTCACTATTTTGCATATTGCACGTGACATAATTATGGAATTGTCTTTGTTGTCTCAATTTACAGGTTAAGCGATGGCTTAAAACTTTCTCCTCTGACACTTTTCTCTAAAGTGGTTTCTGGCTGAGCTATACGCTATTTTCACCGGTCACGTGGGCCATTTTTTCAATTTTCCCCCTTTCCCCCTTCTGTAATCTGATTGAAGGCCCCTCCTTTTTTTTTAGAAACAGTTTTCATCAGTTATATTATCACAAACTTTTTTACAAATTTTTCTGAAAAATCACCTATTTTATGTTTAAAGTTCCTAGCTTAAAAGGTGATCAAAATATTTTTTTGTGACATCAAAGGAGGTTTTCACTACTGAGTTTCTACCTGCAGGACTAAAACTCAGCAGTTTTGCATTTTTTAATGATCTTAGAAGTTAGTGACCTTAGAAGTTTCTCACAAAATGTGAGAAAGAAGAGACCTGAACTTTGGCATGACAACTCCTGGTTCCTTCATAACACTGCATCTGCTCATCCATGCATTCCTACTGGTTTGTAAGTACAAAAAATTTGCTCAATGTTGTCTTCTACCTACTCTGTTCAACCGACCTATCACCTGCTGATTTTTTTTCAAAAATTAAAATTACCTTTAAAAAATAGAAATTTGAGATGTAAAGTCCAAAAAAAATTTTGCAGTTTGCCCTTTAAAAATATTTTGAAAAGCAGGTTCCAGAACTGCTTCTGAAGTGGAAGGACATCGAGTAAAGATTGTACAATATAATGGAGAACATCTTGAAGATTTTTTACATTACTATAAATGTTCCAATAATAATTTTTTTTTTTTTATAAGTCTGATAATCTTATTTTTTAACAGGCTTTGTATTTTAGTTGTTGCCTGTGAATTATTGGAATTGGTTATGTGTAGTTATACATACTTAAATATGCTGTATAGTTATGTATTTTTTTTTTCAGTCATTCAACGCCATTACATTTTGCTGCTGGTTATAATAGAGTGGATGTAGTTGAATATTTATTGGCACATGGAGCTGATGTGCATTCCAAGGATAAAGGGTAAGGTTTATTTTACTATTGGTTTCTTATTAAAATAAAGTCTTTCTGCTTTTTGAAAATCTTTATCTAAAGCTTTCTTTAATTCTGTGTATTATTATATATGTAATAGATTACTGCTTTTAATATTAAATAAATTATGTTCATGATTTAGTTATTTTCTGTATGTATGAAATCACCATTTAAAAAAATTAAGATAACTGTTTTATTGAGCATTTTAAGTCTTACAGAATAAGTAACTTAAATTGATGAAACATTTATGTTAAAAAATTTACCAGTTTTTTTCATTTCATGATATTATATGTTTAATCATGTACAGAAATGGTGTTCAAATATATTTTCATTGAGTTTTATGGTTGTTTTGGTAATGACTAAGAATGTAACTCTTATACATTATTTTTATTTTTTATAAAATATGATAGAATCAGATTAGTGTGTGTGTATATATATATATATATATATATATATATATATATTAAATTGTTTGTGGTAGTACAGAGACCATAACCTTTCTATTATCTGGATTTACTATTTGGATCAATTAAATCTACAGGTTTTTTTTTAACTTTATAACTTTTTTATTTATTCTAGTGGGCTGGTACCTCTGCATAATGCTTGTTCATATGGACATTATGAAGTGACTGAAATGTTAGTTAAACATGGAGCAAATGTCAATGTTGCTGATTTATGGAAGTTTACTCCACTTCATGAAGCAGCTGCCAAAGGAAAATATGATATTGTTCGATTATTGTTACAGGTAAATCTGGGTATCTTGAATTTTGAACCAATATAATGATGTTTGATATCAACATCATGCTATTTGTATTTGTATATGTATCTGCTATTCACAAATATCTACAAATGTATTTATGTTTATGCTATGTGCATATGTATTTGTTTGTGGTTTTCTTATTTCATTTTCCAATATGAACCAAATCTTATCTATTGTATAGAAGTGGATGTACATTAATTGAGAGGTTTATATGTATTTACATAATAGTTTTATAAAATTTACTTCTGTTTAATTTATAGCATGGAGCAGATGCAACTAAGAAAAATCGTGATGGTGCAACTCCTGTTGAGTTAGTGAGAGAGGGTGATCAGGAAGTGGCTGATTTGTTACGTGGTAATGCAGCACTTTTAGATGCTGCAAAAAAAGGTAATCTTGCAAGAGTGCAAAGGTTATTGACTTCCGATAATATTAATTGCAGGGATACTCAGGGTAGAAATTCTACTCCATTACATTTAGCAGGTATGTTTTGTACTATTAACAGCAATCTCTGCATTGTTATTTATATTTTTGTTAGTTTTTTTCTATTTTAATGTACAATGTTTGTGAAATTTATTACCCCAAATGCAAATAATTCTTAGCTCTAGGGATTTTTTTTTTGTACTGGATGATTTAGATTTGCTAATGTCATCCATTACATTTAGATTAGTACAGTTTCATTATGCTAAGAGTTGCTTGAACATTTTTCTAAATTTTGTTTCATAAATTAATAGTTTTTTTCCGAATAGCTTATTTAGATTAAACATTTGGTCATGTAAATGTTTTAAAAATTCCTTATTATATTACATTATATAAATATCCTCATTACATTACTAACGATATTAATACATGTTGGTATTAGCATTTTTCATGACTGCATAAAGTATGCTTATATATAATGTGCTTATATTCATGTAAATAATAATTATACTACAGTTTTTAATTTATTAATTTTGACCATAACATAATAAACTATTTTGTTTCTTTTAATTCTGAAATAAGTTATAATGTTTTAAAATTCATGTATTTGTTATTGAAGAAATATATAATATATTTGGCTTGTTAAATATAACATTAATTTATTTTTTGTAATAATTACATTTAAATTTTACATTTTGTTTAGTATTATTTTTGTTGGCCGAGGTTTAATCACTACAATAAGTTTTCTGATTTTCTTCTCAAAATGTTTTGATTTTATTTTAATGATCATTGTTTCATTAATTTATGTCAATTCTAATATATTCTGTAGCATGATTGTGAATAATTAAAGAACTTTGTTATTTAGGAAGTGAAATTGTAAAGTATAAGTAATTTAAAAAATACTAAAAGCTTTTAATAAGCAATGAAAACTTGGAGATGTCTTCTTGTGCGTAGAACTTGGAAATTTTAAATTATAAAAAAATAATTGCTTGAAGTGCAGCAGAATTTAATGATATGAAAACCAGAAATAAAAATAAAATAGAGGCTTTTAAAATGTGTTATTAGAGAATATTGAAAATTAGATGGGTTGATAAAAGTTCTAAATGAAGAGGTTAAGTAAATATACTAGAGCTTGTCATATTCTTTAAAAAAAAAAAAAAAAAATTAGTTTGTAGACCGAATATTAAATGATTAAGTAAATTTGTGTTGCTAGGAAAAAATTGTGCTGGGGGAGTGCTAATTAGTCAAAATTTGATGCATGCATTTAAAATAGTGAAAGGATCAAATAGTAACATACAAACAAATAAGACCTAGTTTTGTACTTAAATAATTGAATGATTGATTTGCTTATCATTTCAGAATTGTCTATAAATTATTATAAGTATAGTAATAAATAATTATGAGAATAAATTATTAAGCCAGTTAAAACATAATTCAAAATTTTTGTCTTTCAATCGGCAACATTTGTGTTTATTATCTTAATGTAAAGTGTAGTAATAAAGGGCTACAAGTGAAATATTATTTTTAGATGTATTGAAAATATTAGAAATTTGAAGAGATCTAATAATTTTGGTTAAATCTTTACTAATTCCCAATTGTAATCTAATGTCTATGGTACTATCATATTTCAATGCTACTGGCTCCTAGATATGGGTATCCTAGCCACCATTTCATTGTTAGGTTCTGATTTACAATACACCCTGGACTGACAACTTGGAGATGGAACAAGGTTCAAATACACTCAAAATGCATGGACTAATAATGCAGCTGATTAGATCCTACAAATCAGTTAAATATTAAATCAGTATACAAATATTTAGATACTTCTGGATATTCTTAGTCCTCAATTCTTGTTTGAAATATTATGAACCCTTTGCCGAAGATGTATAGTATAGTAGAGAAACAGTTATTGGATGATAGTGAGCTATACTGTACATTTTTTAATCAAGTTTTAATAAAACTGTTAAGGTAATTAAAATAATGAAAAATCTTTTGAAATTAGATTATATATATGACAAATTCTAGTATTGGTTCTTTACAGTAATAGAAGGCTTTTATTGTATTCAGGAAACAATGATTATAAAAATTCAGTGTTAATTACATCTACATATAATTTAACTGAAGTTGGAAGTATGGATTAAACAATTTTTTTGTATTTTTCAGCTGGGTACAATAACTTGGAAGTAGCAGAGTTCCTATTAGAGCATGGTGCCGATGTTAATGCTCAAGATAAAGGTGGCTTAATTCCATTACATAATGCCAGCTCTTATGGTCATTTAGATATAGCAGCACTTCTTATAAAATTTAATACAGTTGTTAATGCTACTGATAAGTGGGGATTCACACCATTACATGAAGCAGCTCAAAAAGGGCGCACACAACTTAGTGCTTTGCTTGTATGTATTTCATTACTGTATGTTAGGAATACACATTTTTATGTCTGGAATTAATTTCTTACATGACTATTAATTATTTATAATTATTTTTCACTAGTAAAGTATTATGTTATGACATGAATGATTGAGTGATACATTAACTGGTTTAGCTGTACCTAAAACAGACAATGAGCCTTTGGTCAGGGCTGCACTAGATGGTGGTCAATTTCTTTTGCTTTTCCATTAGTGGTTCTGTGAATGGTCAACTTAGTGTACTTTAGTTTGGCACATTGTGTGTGTAGTAGACTCTTGAGTTGCAGTGGGAAGGAGTCTTAGTCTTGTTGAGTGGTGTTCATTTGCTGGCAGTATATATGTAATGCTCATTTGAAAAGCAAAAGAAATGTTAGGCTGTAACACATTTAAAATAATTATTTTTTTACTTACATAAAAACTTTAATTATCTTTCTATATGTCCTTTTTAAGTTTAAACATTATTTGTCATTATAGAAATGGTGTTACATTATAGAAATCTTTTATTAATTTGTCAGCCACCTTGTTGTATTGCTTCTTTTTTTTTTTGACAAGGTCAACTTAATCAATTTTTACCTCATTGTTCAAAATTTAATATAAAATTACTCCATCCAAAAAAATTCCATTATTTATAAACAAATGGAAATCATTGGGATCAAATTAGGGCTGAGTTAGAAGCCTGAATACTTAAAGGCTAAATTTTTATAATAGTACTTGAATTTTAGCGGCTGGATGTGCAATGTTTCATGGAATGGAAAATAGTACTGCTTAACAATAAACTACATTGTTTATTTTATAATGTGAGATAGAACCTGTTGTGTTTTCTAGTAGGTCTGTGAATTTATTATTCCAGTTGCGTTGAAGTTAATGAATAAGAGGACGTTCTAAATTCAAAAAAAGGCTCATTGTCACTTCCATGTGCCCTGAGTTTACTTGACTTTCACTGGTTTTGAATGATTTCCTGTGATACCCTCCATTGATTAGTATTCACTTTCAGTAGTTTTATAATATCCTTGTCTCATGATCATTAACAATGTAATGTAATAAAGAAATTCATCTCCTGATCAAGATGTCAAGGTTCCTCCCATTTGCTTTTTCTTATCCAGACAACAGCCTAGAATCCAACTGGCCAAAATGAGTTTTTTTTTTACATTAGTTCACAAACGATTTCTTGAAATCTGAGGAATGGAATATTTTAATCAAATTTGAATCAGCTATCCTTTGAATTTCACTTTCAGTTTTTTTCTTAAATTCTGTAAGCCATAGATTCTTTTGTTCTGTGATCCTCATCTTCTTTCATTGCATATGATGCATTATTTTTTAATACTTGAATCATCATAATACTCTTCTCTTTTCTTTAAATTTCTATTGGGCACACTTTCTTTGCGTTGATAAATGTGATCATACTTGGAATTTTCATTTTGGCAGAATAGGTTTCATGTGTGTGTTAATACTGGAAAACCTAAGGTCATTTTAAGAAAAATATTCTGAACATTTAAATAGAAAAAAAGAAATTGTTCATCAAGTATTGTAGGGCAATTCATTACAAATAATTACACTACAATAACATATTACAATAACACTATATACATATACACAATACATATACATATACATAATACTATATACATATACATAATAACACTATATTACACTATTACATTACAATAACAGCTGCAGAAAATGATCTTGTATTAGAAATAAGTGATAATCACAATATTTTATTTGTAATACCTGGAGAAGTTATATAATTGTGAACAGAAATTTTAATTAATAGATAAAATATGAAGGTAGATATTATTTGTTCCGCACTTTAAATTAATTTTATAAGTTGACTTTTTTTTTTTTTTTTTTTTTTTTTAATAAGTAAATATAATTTATATAAAAATTGTATGTTATTCAAAACATGTTATCTTATGAATGTTATTGTGTTCAAAACATTGTGCTTTAAAATAAATAGCTTGGTATAATGATGATGGATCCCGGAGTTTAAAATTCATAAATTAGATAGTCTAATTAGATCTCTGATGATTTTCAAAGCGGTATGAGTATTTGTATTATATTAACAGTATATTATATTTATTTATATTATTTAAATGAAATAAGTGTATCTTTTATAATTATGTCTAATGACAGTGGAACTAATTCTTTTTCTCTTTAGTTAGCTCATGGTGCGGATCCATTCATGAAAAATCAAGAAGGTCAAACGCCACTGGATCTTGCCAGTGCTGAGGATGTTCGGTCTCTTCTTCAAGATGCAATGGCTTCTCATCCTATACCGACTACCAGTCTACCTCCTGCATTGCCTCCTATTGCTCCAGCTGTCTTGGAAACTGTTTTAATGCCTTCTGGTGCTGCTATTGCGCTCAGTACTCCTGTTCCTATGCATCGAGGGGATGGAGTAGATGCTGTGTATTCTGAAATTAAAGAATCTGTTTCTCATGATATTACTACATTGGCTGGATTTCTTGCAAGGTTTGTATGATTCTTTATTGTCATCTTTTTAAATTTTAACCCTAAAACTGGCAGAGTTAATGAGTGTGTGATGGGGATTGTATTACATTTTAATATATATAATTTTATTATAAATTAGTTTGTTATTAATATTATTATTATTTTTCTTAGAATTACTCCTAAAAGTTGAAATGATGTAAATACTAATACTGAAATTGTTAACAAATTTTAGCATGTTTAGTGTCTCTTGCAGGAATTTTATGTTTTAAGAAACTACACTGACTTAGTATGTTATTTATATGAATAAGTATTTAATATAGAATATTTTTGTGACCTGTTACTAGCTATTTTGATAAAAAAAATTTTTTTGTCTGTTTAAAAGTAGATCTGTTAATTTTCATGTATTTTCTATTAATTTTAAGGATTTTCATATGTTAGGGTATGTAAAATTTAAAAATGTTTTAGGTTAGACCTTAAAAAAATTTGAACCTGTGCCTGTTAAAAAAGTTAAAAGTACTTTTTGTTCTTTACTGATGTAATTTACTAATCATTGTACACCTGAAAAGATTGAAAAATTTATTGTGTAAATTAATTGAAAATATTGAAAAATTTTCTATTCAAGATAATAAATATTGTTGATTTTAATCATTTTCTGCTACTTGAAAAGTTTCTTTTTTCATATTTTTTTATTTATTTCTTTTGCCAGATTTAATATCAAATAGCCAGATTTAATATATTTTTTAATGTAAAAAATTGTTTCATCACTTTGTGAGACTAAAATAATAATACTTACTAACTTACTTTTTGTTGCAGTTTGGGTTTAGAACACCTGTTAGATCTTCTAGAAAGAGAACAGATCACGCTTGATATTTTAGCAGAAATGAGCCACGATGATCTCAAACAGGTTGGCATATCTGCTTATGGTTATAGACATAAGCTAATAAAAGGAATTGAAAAACTCAGTTCTGCAACAGGTAATGAAAAAAAATATGTAATTGTTGATGATCGTTTTAATTTTTATTCATTTTATTTAGTAAGAAACTAGTTATCTAATCTTATCAAATAAATAAACCATCTAATAAATTGGTTGTAGTTGATAGGTAAATTAACATAAAAATAAAAGTCTAATGGTTTAAAAATTAGTTATATTATTAGCTATTCCAAATTGCTTTGGTGTATATTTTAAATGAAACACACATTGAAGGCAATTACATTGTCATTTTCTATAATAGGCAAGAGTTTGTATGTGATTGATTGATAGAGTTATTTTAGCAGTAACAATGCTTAGGTTTAGACATCTGACCTTGAAAGAGAGTTGACAAAAATTCTCGTACATCTATTGATTATTTCTTACCACTTCCTGTTTATATGCATATGTGGTGTCTTACATTTCCTATCTATTTATTGTATTAAAGGTCAGGTGGAGGTTGAAATACTTTGCAGATAAACCAGCTTCCAAATCCTTCCTGATATTACATCCTTGCACATGTTCCATTATTTATATATATATATAATTGAATTTATCTGATTAACTAAGTACAGAATTAATAAATAAAATAAAGTAGGATGACACTTACCTTATTCCATTATGCATGCAAGGTGCTTTTACATATTACTTGCATCATCAGTTGCTCCACATAACGTTTTACAAATATTCATATGAAACATTCTGAAAATTAAGAAATACAATGTTAATCCCAAATAATAGGGGTTTAGACATTTTAGAAAGATTTTATATATATAAATATAAAGCTAAATTTAATTTGATCACCTACATATATAGTATGAGGATGACAATCATAAAAGCTGCTGTAGATAGCAGCACTTAAGACATTGATAATTTATAATATTTCAACTCTGTTAAGGTACTGGCTAGCAAATCCACATGCATTTCTATTTTGTTAAATTATTTATTTTATTTTATTTTTAATTTAATTGTAGAACGACTTCATATTTCTGAATATGCAATTTTTTAATTTTAAATGCAATTTAAAAAAAATTTATTTTTTATTTTGATTTCAATTTGGAAGAAATTTCAATTTTAATTGTGATTAATACATAATTTCATATGAATATTTGTAAAAAGTTATGTGGAGCAACTGATAATGCAAGTAATACATAAAAGCGCTCTTGCATGCATAATGGAATAAGGCAAGTGTCATCCTACTTTATTTTATATATTAATTCTGTACTAAGTTAATCAGATAAATTCAATTATATGTATTATATATACATACTGTTATATGTACTATATATATATATATATATATATAAATAATATTTTCTCTTATAAAGTATGTCATTTCTTGGGCTTCCTCAAAGTCAGAAAGAGTTTTTAAGTTAGAGAAGCAGGCTGTCAGATCATTATCTGTCATTTGTAAATATAGACTGTGTAGGCCTATATTTAAAAAATTAAATATGTTAATTTATCTTTGTGTTTATATTTATGAATTTGCAATGTTTGCCAAAAATAATGGTCACTTATTCCTAAAAGAAAACAGTATCCACCTTTACCTTACTAAACAATGGAACAATTTTCTTATTGCTCAGTACTGTGCTTTGGCTTATGAGAAAGGGCCTTGTTAAGCTATAAGTATAATACATTTTTAATAAATTGTTAACCATTTAAAAAAATCTTCCTACCAATTTATTTAAAATATAATTAAAATAATTTATTTTACTGAAGCTTTATCATCTACTTGGTTAATGGATTTTTAAATTATGCTAATAAATATAAAGTAAATAAATACATTTTATCTGTATCTCATACGACATGTATATAATTATGTCCTCAAAATAATTTTCAGTGGTGGCATCTATCTGAATTGCGAATTATTTTGTGGTAATTTTTTATTATTAATATATCTACCTTTAAATTTATTGCATTTTTTGTATTTGAGTAATTAATATGGTCTTTAAACACATTTATTTTTTATATTTTAACTAAATATAAGTTATTTAGTTAAATAATAGAATATTTCATTTTTATATTTATAATTTATCTTATATTAATGTGACCACTTAGAGATTTATTTATTGCATTTTTACTTGTACAATTGTCAACTCATACCTTGTTTATGTGGAGATTTACTGAACTTTTGTGTACACCAATATCTTTTATCTATCCACTCACAGCCTAACAACACTTTTGTTGTTGGATCATATATTTGTCTTGTAGATAACATTTATATTATCTGAAATATTTTTTATGGCTAAAAATCTTTTTTTGTGTTATCAGGTATAGTCGGTAGTCTCTCATCCACTCCTGGTACACTGTTGGTAGATCTTCTAGCTGATGATAAAGAGTTTATGTCTGTAGAAGAGGAAATGCAATCAACAGTTCGAGAACATAGAGATAATGGTATATCTGGTGGAGTTTTCAACAGATATAATATAATTAGGGTATGCAATACTTAATTTCTATAAATTTATTGTAATGCTTGGCTAGAAAATAAGTGATTTTATATTTTGATAATGTTTTATGGTTATTGAAAAAATACCTTCTCACATTATAAATATATATTTTTATTTTGGAACTTTAAGCTTTTAAAAACACTAAGTTTAGAGCATGTTATATGAGTTGAGAAGTACAAAGTAACATTCTGTCTATATAATTCTTTTTAATATAAAAATGCTTCATTGAAAATATTACATATATTCCTTCCTTCAAAGTGCTGAAAATTTTACACATTCCTCGCAACAGAGCTTGTTAATAAAGCCACTTTTATCAACGTAGCCTTTTCAGCTGCCCTATTGATGATACTTTTTAAATTATTCCATTCTATTTCAATATTCTCACTAAACTCATATAGTTTATTATAAAAATTCATTTTCTCTTGATACAGATTGAATCCTCTTTTAAAAGATATACTTTCCATGAATAATTATTGGATCTATCTCTGATCGTTGTTTTATTTTTTAACCACCTTTTCAGCAACTTTATACTAGCAGCAAGAAGGTAATTATCACTAGCTATGTTACCCTCAAAAAACTTGTACACTTGTGAACAAATTTTACTGTCTTTTAATTTACTATAAAATAACCTATTGTACTTTTAGTTCCTCTTGCTGACCAGATGTATTTATGTACATTCCTATGTTTAAAGTACGTATTCATTATTCTCAACCTATTATATGAGAATCTCTTCCCATTATTTTTTAACACACTTTCATTCTGATATTTCCCATTATTGTTTAACACACTTTCATTCTGATAACATATTATCCCATCTTTAGCTATATTTCCTACTCTCAAATTTAAATTGCCACCATGATCAAATGGTCATTATTACTTGCATCTGTAGTTCCTTGCAGTAGTTCATAAATTTCTTTTGCCTCTTTCCTGCCTTCTTCTGATGCATAAACACATATTAATAATGAATATCCTTTTTCTATTTTGCATCTTATTCATTTTATTTATCTGAATACCTTCTATATCAGAAAATTCTGTTTTTTCCATTTCCTATTCAGATAAACAGCTACGCCAGATGATGTTTTCCTTTCTAAGTCTACACCACTGTAAATTACTATACAACCATCTATGACATAGGAACCTTTTTGCTTCTTTTTTGTTTATCATTGTTACATGAACCTGGGTGATGTGAATAAACTTTACTGAATTCTGATCAGTCATTACTTGTTAAGAAAAGTAATTACTTATTCAGAAAAGTATTCTCTTAAAAGTTAGTGAATAAACATTTTCTTTTTCACTTTTAGTCTTAAGAGTTTGTGTGTAGTTTATTTTAAGTAAAAGTATTTTTCTCTTAAGAAATTGCTGACTGTGCCTAGATATAAAACATAAGTCTGCATGTTTAAACTTGTTCATACAAAAATGGAAAGAGCCTGATGATTCATGTCCATCCACGATCTCATCTTCGTTAAAGTTAATCATCTAAGTATCACATATTCCTTACCAGTCTACTGTGCTTTTCAACTGGATTGTTAAATATGTTGTTGATTAAAGAAGAAATACAATTTTCACTGGTTTCGGATGATACCAATAATGTGGCTGATGGTAGGACAACTTTAGTAAACGTATTAAGAAATCATATAGTTGTTTAAAATGAATATTTGGCTTTTAAATTTATATACGCTAAAGAAAAAGCATGGGCAAACATTTTGAAAGAATTTAAACAGTGCACGGGAAAGAAAGTTCACTGGAAAAAATAAAGAAAATGCTTAACAATATGAAGCATGAAATTAAAAAGAAAACAGATAAGCAGAAAACAGGCAAGAAGGCGATAAAAATATTAAATTGGGAGAAGGATTTGTTGTTAAGCCTCCTAGAATACTGTGAAGATCCCAATTTAACTATTGCCTATTTAACTCTTCCTCTACTTCATCATTTTTCAAAATCTCTTCATCATCAGCTTGAATTCCTTCATCTGCTATTTTGTACACATTATTCATCAGTTTTCCAAAATTGTGCGAAATGGCACAAACAAGAAAAACTTTTGGAACTTTTTCTAATTTTATTTGAACCAGGTTTTCCAACAATGGGAACTGCTGCTTCATTTACCTGAAAACTCTCAATAATTTCTCTTTCTCTGCTTAGTTTATTGAAAGTTTTTTCATTAAGATTTTTAAATGGCATAAGGAGCTATGGCGCAGTAGCATAATCACTATCTCCCAAAAGACAAGCAGCCCCATTAAATTTTGTCATTTCCTCCGGTGTTTTACTGCGTTTCCAAATATGACTATCGTGAGTGCTGCCTGGCCATAAAGCATTAACACTGGTTACCTTCTCATGTACCTGCACATTATCACTTTCATAACCCTTGTGATTGATATAACCGTCACCAAACTGCGCTGGTTTTTCAATTTCAATATGGGAGCAATCTACAGCATCTAGCACACATGGAATTTTGAACCTCAAACTCTATATAAATTTGCCTTCATTAAACTCCTGCGCATTCTTCGGGAAATGAATCCAATCATTTGCTTTTGACATTTTTGTCCAAAACATAATCAAATGTTTTATTTACTGTCGTCTGGTGAACACCAAAATCTTCTCCCACTCCAGTCTTAAAGCCTGAGTCTTCTAGATATCGAAGAAATATTTACATTTTCTGCTTCGATGATAATGCTCCTCCCCTTTTCTTGTTTACTTTTTCTGGTAGGAAAATGCCACGTAAACGATTAATTGATTATTCTTCAAAACGGAGTAGCTCTTTGCAGCGACTTGGACTGATATACTATCTCTTTTTGTAATTTTTTTTATCACAAACATAAATGCAGCCATAACTGATCATATGGTTGGACTGGAGGTACCTTAAAAATCAATAAGTAATTTCTTATAAGAATAAGTATTTTGTCCCTTTTATTTACACCCTTTTAAGAAATTACTTATGCAGGATCAGTATTTGTGTGTAGTTATCAGCAATTACTTATAAGGAAAAGAAATAACTGATAAGATAAAAGTATACCAAATTCTAATATTTTATTCTCACATTCATAATGAATTTCTTAAAAACAGCCAGAAAAATAATTACTGATTTTTATTCACATCAACCCCTGCTTTTCTTTCATAACATGTATTAGTTCTTCCTCCTTAGTACGCAGAGATTGTACATTCCAAGCACAAATTTGTAGTTTTTCCAACATCCCAAAGTCTTAAAATTTTCATTTCCATTTTGACACAAATCCTCAGTTTGCGTTTCTTCTTTTGGGTGGTTTTTAGTATTTGAGATTCCCTGAAATACAAGTTACTGGCTCAGTTAGTCCAGTAATTGGGCTGTCATCTTGGTGCATCTGAACATGCCCTGGGTTTCATTCAGAGAACAACTTGTTATGTTCTTCCTCTCTCTCCACCGAATGGAAACTACTCTATATATGCCTTTTAGACTGTTGACCATTTGTCATCTATAAACTTTGGTTCCTCCACCCTAAAACATCGTTGGGAATAATTTCTTCCATTGTTAAGATTGTTGACCATTTTTTCATCAGCAAAGCTTATTTAATGGTGGCTCTTACATGCCATGTCACAGTGCTGTCAAAATATTACGAGGAATTTAAAAAGGAGCAACCCCATCGCAAAGCTAACCCTTGCTGCGGATTGAGGCGGATAATGCTGCTACCTTGGTTTGGGACTGCTTATTTGGTAAAACCTTATTCACAGCTAACCCTAATATCTTAGGGCCTTTCACTATCTGCCACCTGTGACCTGCCCCTACGCTGAGGCTTGCCCAAGGATTAGGTTGGATTTTGGATGTAGACTGTAAAATATTTTATATTTGCTGGAATATTTCTAGCATTTCTGATAATTTTTAATTTCATTATTTTATAGTATCTTAAAAACTCTAATAGCTGACATTGTTGGATGCAGCATTTAGAAATTTTTTCAGTATTAAAGTGTGTACACTACTTACCAGTCTTATTATTGAAAATGTGGTGGAATTTATGTAGGAGATTTATTAATTGTGCACTTACATTGAAAAGGTGAGTAAATGTCTGATAAAATTAGTTTTAGTAAATTGAAGTGTAAACATTTTACTTTTATATACAATATTGCAAAATAATTTTAAAAATGGAATTGTAAAAATTACCATTCAGAATCATTTATTAACTTTTTATTTTATTTGCACTCTTGAAAATCTCTGTTTGTTAGCACTTAAAAGTCCATTTATTGTACATGTAAAATTTCATTTAAATAGATCTCATTAAAATGTTTCCAATTTGAGATGTTAATTTATGTGCATGAAAGAAATTTCACATGGCTTTTTCAAGCGTGGATTTTTAAACCATTTCAGTTACCCGTCTGATCAATGATTATCACTTCTGAAGGTAGATTGAATGAAGCATGTTCAACTACAAAATGTTGTGATCAGACTTTCAACAGATTTCTATATTGTTGCATACTCATCTGCAGCCCTTAGCCCAAGAAACTTTCTTTTAAATTATTTCATCATCACAATGATTCACTCCCATAACTTTATGGCTCTTCTAGGATTGCACTGATTAAATCTTCTGCTATTATATGAGGCACGTCAATCTGTGAAGATATATTAATCCATTCTTCAACGTAATTTTAGGAAATATTACTCATTTAATTTGAAATATAAATTTTTACGGTACTTAAGTATTAACGCCACCGCAGCTACAGCTTTATTTAAAAACAAAGTAGTCAATCGGATTTCGGTGGAAAATGGGCCAATATAGAGTTTAACATAGATTCAAAACAGTCTTTATTAATTTTAATAAATTAATAAACAGGAGTGTTTTGATTATTTAAATAATAAATAATTGCAATAATTACTGAATTTATTAAATAAATACTCAAAAAATTACATTGTTGATTGTCAAGGTTAGCGAGCGTAGGTTAAGTTTGGTTAAATTATATTTATAAAATAAATAAATATAAATAATCATTTATTAAAATTAATAAAGAGACTGTTCATTTTCCACCGAAATCCGATTGACTACTTTGTTTTTAAATAAAGCTGTAGCTGCGGTGGCGTTAATACGTAAGTACCACTTTTGCTAGATAATTATGTATAAGCACATTCATTGGAGTCATCAAGCATACTATTTTCATTGAGTATTGTATTGCTTTCTTTTTATTTTCACCCCATTCTCTTGATGATTCATAGGTTTTTTTTTAGGAATAAGGGTTCTGAAAGAAGGAAAATATTAAATAGGAAAAAAGATTCAGAAAGTGGTGTGTTTTGTTTCTTTAAATATTGGCATGAGATACTTAGAGAAAAATCAAAATTATTAGTTTCAGATATTAAAATGTCAGGTATCTTTATGCTACAAAAAGGAGCTTTTACTGTAATTAATCTAGGAAATCAATTTTAATTGATTGGTTGTGTATACTGTTGTTTTAATACAATATTATTGTTGCTTTTATTATGTTCAACATGCATATTCTTAAAGAAGATGATGCAAGTTGTTCATTTTACTATAATTTCTTGGTAAATGTACTAATTTTATTTATAATTTATTATCTTTTAGATACAGAAGGTACAGAATCGCAAATTATGGGAACGTTATAGTCATAGAAGAATGGAAGTTGCTGAAGAAAATGGAAATGCTCCTAATGAAAGAATGTTATTCCACGGTTCACCATTTATTAATGCCATTGTACAGAAAGGTTTTGATGAAAGACATGCTTATATCGGCGGGATGTTTGGTGCAGGTGAATAATTGATATTCTGATAAAGTTCTAGTTATTCCACGTTCAGTTCTTTCTAGTTTCCAAGTTTTTACTTTTGTGAATTACATGAAAGATTGTAATTTTGAGTGAAAATTACCATCCCAAAAAATATTTTCTAACCATTTTTTTATTTTTATTTGTTACTTTTGTTGTGAGTTATTTTATTGTTAATCCATGTAATGGGCATTCATATAAAATTGATAGTAGTATACAAGTGGATAATTTAATATATAAATGTGGACATTTGTTTGTACATAAATATATATTAATTTGTAATGGTTATATATTATCTGTATATGAATTTCATTTAATCTTTCCATATATCAACACTTGTGTCATTAATCTGTCACATGGTATTGTTTTGTGAAATAAATGTGCGTGTGTGTGTGTGCATGCACGCACACACATACAAATTTGCAAAGATAAAAAAAATTTATTAAGGTGGTCTTTAATTCTTATAAATATCAGAAAATATGTTTAAAAAATGAGATTTAGGACAGAGGAGATTTGATCACCAACCAACTAAAAAGATTTTTTTTTTTAATTTGATAACAGATTGTGAAAAACATTACAAATTTTTTAATGTAAAACTTTTTTAAAAATATAAGATATGAAGTAATTACATTTTTAATTTTTTTTTTCAATTGAAAAAAAGAATAATTTATATATTTTCATGTCCTTGGAAGTGTAACAACCATTGCCATCATAATTTGTAATTAGTGTTTGAAGTCTGCAGTTAAAGTAAATAATCATACAACTCCAAATTGATATTATTTGCTGATATAATTTTATTAAAAGTAATAGTTATAGTTATTCTTACTTATTTAGAACCCTTTTATTATAATTACTTCAAATATTCAAAATCACTTTTTTACCCAGTTTAATAATTGCTGCTAATCTCCTTTTATTTATAATGCATTTGAAAGAAAAGTTAATGTCCCTTACCTAACAATTCATTTCTTGTAAGGTATTTAGTGCGTTTAGAAGGTTGCTGTGCAGTATGCTTTAGAATTATGTAGTGCATTCTATTCTTTCAGCATTAGGTTGTTTGCCGTGTGGGATTGTTCAGCACTGCTCATTAATAAACCACACCAGTTGTTGAGTTGTGATTGAACATGCTCTATTTCGTTGTGTTATTTTGTTTATCGGTATCAATAGTTGTGAGAAACATAATGATTCTTTTGGAGAGGTATGCATTTTTGTTGTTAAACATGTCTTTAGTGAAGGTGACAAGTGTACTGATTTAGTGATTTTTGTGAACTCTTATCAAAGAATTTTGGGCAACAGGCTATGTTAAAGACACTAATTGAAGTGGAAGATCCCGTAAACTACCAGAAGCTGTTTGACATGTTGGATGCTATGGGTGAAAGTCCATCAAAGTCAATACGTAAGTTAGCACAGCAGCAAGAGATCAGACTTGCTACTGCACATAAAGCTGTAAGAAAAAGCTGAACTGATGGCGTCACAGTGCACACAGCTAACAGGTCACTGACTTTTTACGAAAAGTCTGTTGTGAATGAATTATTTTGAGGGATTTTGTCAAATTCCTCAAAATAATCCATCCTCCACAATTGTCCGATTTCTTTTCCTCAGATTACTTTCTATGGAGGTAGCAAAATAAGCAGTGTATCGCAAAGACCATATGATTGATGATCTAAAAACCACAATAACGACATATGTATGAGACATTCCAGTTCATCAGCTGGTTAAGGTGTTTGAAAACAAATTGAAACGTGTGCAGTGTGGTATTGATGTTGGAGGTCATTTTCAACACTGTTTGTAACTATTCCAGTTATTGTAATAGCCATTTCTATAAAATAATGAAATAAAAATACAAAGTAGAATTAAGAAAGTTTCATCATTATACTTCCATAATTCCAGTGCACAGCAACTTTCTGAATGCATTGCAATACTTTTTAAGACTTGAAGGTTAGTTATTATGATCATACAGAAAGGATTAAAATATCCTACTTTACATTAAAACCCATCTTTAAAATGTTCTCTTTAGAATTAAGTGATATTTTTATCTTTTAATAGTTTCAAATTATCTTCTGAATATTTTTCTGTAGAAAAGAAGAAACTGAATTATCTTAGATAAATGTAGATTACTACAATCATTACAAACCAATTTACTATTAATCAGCATAATTATAGACAAATAAAAAGTTAAAGAATCTGTCATATAACATCTCAAAATAAGTACTTAAATTTGTCATTAGGTTCTAGTAAAATTATTTTGATGTCTGTTAAATAATAGGTAAAAAAAACTTTGTTTTATTAGCAATATGAAAAGTTAACATATAAGAAAAATTAACGGAAAGTATTGAGGATAGGAGAGCAGCATAATATTTATTTTGATTGGCCTTACCATAAACATTATAATTAGAAAGTTTTCTTCTGTTCTGGGCAGTAGTAAGACAAAGATGAGTTTGTATAATCTCTTCCTTCAGCTTTGAAATCTGTTAATAACCAGTAGATTGGATGGCATAACTGATTTTGTATTGGGAGTTAATTGTATGATGATTATTAAATTTGAGGTATTTCATATGCATCTTAGTAGTTGAAACTTCCCACAGTATCAGTACAGTGAACTTCAAATTATCTAATATCGCTTGAATAAACCCATCGGGTTGGTCTAGTGGTTAACGCGTCTTCCCAAATCAGCTGATTTGGAAAGTCAAGAGTTACAGCGTTCAAGTCCTAGTGAAGCCAGTTATTTTTACATGGATTTGAATACTAGATCGTGGATACCGGTGTTCTTTGGTGGTTGGGTTTCAATTAACCACACATCTCAGGAATGGTCGAACTGAGAATGTACAAGACTACACTTCATTTACACTCATACATATCATCTTCATTCATCCTCTGAAGAATTATCTAAACGGTAGTTACCGGAGGCTAAACAGGAAAAAAAAAATATCGTTTGAATAAAAACTGAAAATTAGGTGGTTGAACAATTGCTTATTTTTGGTCAACTGGAGTAATGCAATTTAACTGTTACAGCTTATGATGTATGAATTATAATTTTGAAAGTTTAAATGTTTTTGAAATCTATTTAGTATATTTTTATGCAATAAAGTTTCATTAAATTCAGTTTACATATTTTTAAATTTCAGAAGATTTTTGTTAAGTGCAATTTTAGTAAAATTATTTGCTTGTAAGAAATTTATATCATATTTTGCATTATTAGTTTGTTATTTAATGCTGAAATTCTTA
Organism: Lycorma delicatula; assembly: GCF_047948215.1. Classification (NCBI taxonomy): domain Eukaryota; kingdom Metazoa; phylum Arthropoda; class Insecta; order Hemiptera; family Fulgoridae; genus Lycorma; species Lycorma delicatula. Next base: position 79,555,627 of record NC_134459.1, on the reverse strand, counting down.
TGTAGTTTGGGGATTTTTGGATTCTTATAAAATTTCTTTGTAATATTGAACTTGTAGTATATTCCTTAATGCGAAAAAAGAGGGGCTACGTGTTTCACCAGTTTGGTGTATGTTCATGATTTTCTCATTACCTATTGCAGCTATTGACTTGGTTCTGTTACATAATTATTTGTTATGTTTCCCTGAAGATTGTGAACCATAAATGTTATAAACTATTATAATGTTTAATTTTTTTTTAATGTTGAGTTATTTAAAAATTTTAATTTTATACGTGTTAAATTAACTAACTTTTTTATTTAGGAATCTACTTTGCTGAGCACTCTTCCAAAAGTAATCAGTATGTTTATGGAATTGGAGGTGGGACTGGTTGTACGTTACACAAAGATAGATCATGCTATGTATGCCACAGGTAACTCAAATAAATTTTTATTGTTCATTGGTTGTTCAAGCTTATAATTTACTGTGTGCTTTTACAATAGTGGTTTTTTAATTTTTTACAAGTGTTATAAATTCTTTAATTTAGCTTCATTACTCATGTTTTCCATATATAGTAATTTAAACTAGGAAAGTGTGTATTGGCTGCAGTTATTGTTAGCAGTTTGTCACATATACAGTTTGTAGCCTATTAAGTGATTACTAGCATATTTTATTACTAGGCAGTATAAATTTATTGTTCATTTTAAATTGAAAATAAAGTTTTTCTCTAGATGTTATTTAAGAATTAAGTGCAGCTAAAAATAGAAGTTATATGATGCTGGGTGAACATTTCCTAGAAATAAACACCATTGAAAGTAATTTAATTTAATTGCCTGTTATTTTCCAAAACTGAAATTAGGTTTGACTTAAGTTGACTTAGGTTTGAATTAACTACTTAATCTTTTAACTTCAGTAGCATGTTTAGGGGTAGGGGTAGGGTGTGCCGATTAGGGAGGTACTTATTTGTTTATAATCTTACAATCACAATATTTGCATATTTTGAGTTTGTTTTTCATCCTTTTGAGTTTGTGAATATATTGTCAGTGGAATTTTTGAAAACAGAAAAAGGAGAACTGAAATTATGGACGTTAGTGGACATTTGTTTTAGTGTTGCTCTCAATTGATATTACTTATTACTTAGTTTATTGCTCCTATTTCTATATGTCAATAATTAAATTTCATTTTTGTTATAGTTATGTATTCTATTAGATAATTTTCTTAAAAGTTATCACTTGTTATCCAAAATACAGGTTATTAATAAGGGTATAATACTTTTAAAAAGACATTTTTATTATTGGTTTTACTAATTGTTTGAGAAAAATGTAACTGTACAAAATAGAAAATAATATTTTGGGAAGTTTTGAATTTTATGGATGTGTGGACTGGTAGTAAAAACCTTTCTTTAGATATTTAGAATTAAGACCTTGTATAAGATTTATAAACTTAAGTAGTTCCTCATATTCACACTCACAAAATAAATGAGCAAAATATTATTATAGTCTATTTAACTGGTAAATAAGTAAGTCAGTAATGATTATTCACATTTTTACTATACATAGTCAAGTTTTAATGGTATTTTTCTTTATCATTACATTCCATAGTAAATAAATGCTGCTTATTGGAAAAAAAAAGTTTTAGAATTAATTATGAAGTTCTAAAATATTTTTGGGAATGTGTTCATGAATTAAAAAAAAGAAAAGAAAACTGAACGTATAATAATCTAAAACATCTTATGATTATATATAGTTTTATTACTGTCATTGAATTATATTTTATTAAGGATATTTCAGTATTTAAAATTTATCCTTCCAAAATAAGAAAAAATTATAAGATCTTAAATGTAAGAGGTCAATCTTTATCTTTGATGTGGATTGGTGGAAGTGTTTATTAGTTTTTCTTATCTGCTCTCTTTATTTGTAGTAGTTGGCATATTTCAGTTGCTATCGTATTATAATTACCATCATAAATAAAGTCTATGAACAATTGCATCTGTGAGTTAAGTTTTATAAACAATATTACATCTGTTGTAAAAATAACAAAAAGAAGATACCCAGATTTTTGTTAAGCACCCAACTTTAAAAATGCTCTGACACTAGTTTTATAATTTCTGTTTATTTTAATAACTTAGTATATGAGGGTGAGCTTCCGGCCTGACAAAAAAATCAACACTTTTTTTTTATTTTATTTTTTAGCATAATCTCCATAAAGACTAATACACTTTTCATAATCGTGTTCTAATGCAGTTATTCCAATTTATAATGCGATTCGTCAAGCTCCTCAAAATACCCATTTACAACATCAGTGACTTCCTCTCATTGCTTTCAAATTGTTATCCACCAAGCTATTTTTTAAGGTTAGAAAGTAGGTGATAGTAGAACTAGGTGATTAATCTGGCAAATAAGGCAGTTGGGAAAGCAATTGGAACCTCAGTTTGTTGTTGTTTAGCAACAATTGACAAATGTGCTGGTGCATTGTCATGGTGAAAGATGTGGTCATTTTCTTTTTACCTTAACGCTTAAACATTGCAATAAGTGTGTAGTACTTACCATTGATTGTTTTATCTTTTTCAAGATAATAAATAAAGGTAATCCCTTTTGGGTCTCAGAAAACAGTTGTAGTAAGCTTATTGGCTGACTTAATTGTTTTTGTCTTCTTTGGGGTTGGTTCACTTGGTCCTGTCCATTGTTTTGATTGTTTTTTACTTTCAGCAGTGTGTCGGTGGACCCCAAGTCTCATCCACAGTAATTAATTGATGCAAATATTCTCTGGGGTTTCCTTTGTACAGCGCCAAATTCTCACTTAAAACGGTTTTCCGTTGCAACTGTTGCTTGAGCATCAGCAAACGCAGCACCCACCTCACTCACTGGAGCTCCTCCATGCCTAAATAATTATGTAAAATATTACCTAGTATAATATTATGTAAAATAACAGATGTATTTTTTATTAGGCTGTCAAACTTAGACTAACAAAGCTGCTAACCTGAAATTTAGTATACAAGCTAGCTAGTGAGAAGGATTGTACTATATAATGCCAGTAAGAAATTAGACCTGCTGGCCCAATCTGTGTCAGGCTGGAAATGTCTCAGCCCACCCTTGTATAATAATGTTTAATTGCAATGTAAATGTATAATATTTTTGTATATATAAATCACTGTAAAATTCACATTATAAACAAATTTAGTTAATTTCCATTTACGAATAAGTGTGTTTATGTAGGATTTCTCAGTGGAACTCCGTCGAGTTCCATTGAGAAGGAGATTTGTATGAAAGTGAACCTTTAAGCTGTTCTTCTGCTTAAGTGGTATTAAAAGATGCCACTCAAAAGACCAATTTTACATTTTTTATGTGCTTCAATAATTTACTACTAAATGTGCAGGTTTCTGCAAAGAATCATCCCTCATCTGACTGCCTGAAATCGTGTTATCCTGTAACTTATTCTTTATTTTATACAAATTAAAAAAAATTTCTTAATTTATTTCTTAGTTTTTATTCCTAGCTTAATTAAGACTGAATTAATTTCTTCTTACCTGAACTCTGTTTTCGATATAAAAAAAAATTGAAGTCTACCACTAATCCTTGCAGATGTTCTATCTGGTTAATTAATTATTTTTTGTGTGATAATTTGTTTTGTGTTGGGTATATATTATTTTGATCTATTTTTTTGTTGTCAACTATAAGCTCGGCCAAAATTTTAATGTGATATATTTTTTTGGTTTACTTATTTTTACATTTTTTCTGTAGAATTGAATAAATAAGTTTTTATTGATTTCCATTTGTATATTCTACTTATTCCATTTTTATGCTTTTATGTGATCTTCAGGTTACATAGGAGTTTTTATAGACTGGATCACATTTTTAAGCACTGAGGATTACATTAGGTTGGATAATTTGAGGTATTGTGAATAAGTGTCAATCAGTGCTTTCTGTGAATGCAATTATAAACTTAGCATAATTAGGGCAAGAAAATTCATTATTCTATTCTGTTTGTATTCAGTTGTAAAGTTTAATTTATAGTATGTTTTATTACGTTTTTAGTACTTCGGAATATATTGTGTTGTTTGATTCGTTGTCATCAATATATCTGTCCCAGTATATTTTTGTGTATGTTTGTTTTTTACTTCCTTGTACTTTGTAATCGTGAAAAATTTCAGATTTCAATGGAAGTATTCATTTTGACCATCTCTGAATTCATTTTGACTAGTTTTGGTGTGACATCTGTACATACATACATATGTACATATGCATGTATGTATCTCATATAACTCAAAAATGATTAGTCGTAGAATGTTGAAATTTTGGATATAGGACTGTTGTAACATCTAGTTGTGCACCTCCTCTTTTGATTGCAATCGACTGGATCAAAAGTGCCCAAAATCCAAAAGATTTGGATTTTGGACTTTTTCTTAACTGCAGTAATAAGCCCTCATTGAGAGCTTTTCAACGATATATCATAAGTGGTACTTATTTTCATTGGTTGCAGTGTTATAACCAAATAAAATTTTAATTAATGAAATATTTGGATCTTACAAGGGGAAGGAACATTGGTTCAAATGCTACTTCATTTCTTTTTTGTTTAATTTTTTTAAATTGAAATATATTGCTTTATTAATAATTATTAGCATCCAATTGTTTACGTTATACAGTATGACTGACGATTAAGTGTCAGAATGATTGCAGAACAATTGAATTTGAAAGTTAGTGCAAAATTGGTCCCAAAAAACCTCACTGTTGAACAGAAAAACAACAGAGTAGAAGTGTGCTGCGATCTTCTAGGGCAAATTGAAACTGATCCTGATTTTCTAAAAAATCATTATTACTGGATGGATCTAGGTGGATCTTGGATATTTAAGTACAACCCAGAAACAAAACTCCAGAGCAAGGAGTGGCACACTTCAAACTCACCACGTCCCAAAAAAAGCAAAAATGAGCAAATAAAAACCATGCTAATTTCTTTCTTCAGTAGTAATGGCATTGTCCATAAGGAGTTTTTTGCATACAGCACAGACTGTAAGTCAATATGTTTACAGAGAAATTCCTGTAAGACTACTGTAAAGAGTTGCCCGTGTGAAACCAGCCATCAAAGACATTTGGATGCTGCATCATGACAATGCACCTTGTCACACTGCACTCTCAGTTAATGAGTTTTTGGCAAAGAAAAACATTCCTGTAGTTCCTCAACCACCTTATTCACCTGACTTGAGTCCCTGCAACTTTTTCCTGTTCTTAACTTTAAAAAAAAAACTTCAAAGGAGGACACAATTTTAGAACAGTAGAAAATATTTTTAAAAAATGTAACCGACCATCTGAAGGATATTCCAGTTTCTGAGTTCCATCACTACTATGAAGAGTGGAAAAACCGTTTGAAATGTTGCGTCTCTTCCTAAGGGAACTGTTTCAAAGGTGATAGAGTCCATGTATAGTTTGATTGTAAATAGAAAGTTTTTCTGAACCAGTCTCACATTATTTTATTTACAGACCTTGTATATTTGTTCTATTTGTGTGAGAAGTTCTACTCGGATGCCAAAAATAATTGACCCGTTAGAAAGGCTGTCAGGTTCTGTGTAATTTTGTTTTGTAATTATTTATTTCATTGATAATGTGAAATTATATTATTTATATGAAGAAAACATTACAGAAGTAGTAAACATTATTTCAACACAAAATTACGTTTAAAAAATTTATGGTAAAAATGAAAAGATTAAGTGTTGCGTTAACTTTATTAAAAGCATATAATAACTTTAAAAGTTATCATGAAAGTAGCATGTAATGTAAATTTTACCTAATTTTTTCTATTTATATTTTTATTCTTTTAATTTTTTACAGACATTTATTACTATGTCGAGTAACATTAGGCAAATCATTTCTTCAATTTAATGCTATGAAAATGGCTCATGCACCACCTGGTCACCATTCTGTAATGGGCAGACCTAGTTCTGGCGGTCTTAATTTTCCAGAATATGTTGTATACAGAGGGGAACAGGTAAGTTTGTATATTTTTTTATGTTGCAATTTAATGAACATTTTTTTAATAATTTCATAAAATTTGATTCTGAAAAGTTTAGATTGAAAATAACTGGCTCTTAAATAGTGAGGCTGCATATATAGACTATTACATAGAGGGTTTGAAGTGAATTAAAAGATCACAGGAAACCAGTTGTACAACAGTGTATAAGATGGTTTGTAGATCAACATGTATGTTTCTCACTCTAATTTTTTATTATTATTATTGTTATTTAAACAAAGTTTAATGACAAAAAGTTTTATATTTTTTAGTTATTTCTTTTAAATTGAAAAGTAATGAAGCAGTCAGAGTACTTCAACAAGAGAAGTAGACAATTAAAACGCCTTTAAAATGAGCCCTTGAATGTCCTTGATTGGTCCATTTTTTACCGAGGGAAAAAAAAATCCTTACAAAAGGTACTTTTTTTTCAAAAATTCATAGCTCAGTCAATTTCAAAGCGATAGCAGTAGCTTTTTGTGAAATTGTAGTCAATGATATAAATATTGCATGTGCAAAATCTGGGTATTATTGGATAAAGTTTTTGCACAATTGCATTTTGTATTTTGTATGCACTATTATTTATCTGCCTTGGATAGTGTGCATTTTCTCCAGAAATGGTCTGATTGGCATTTTTAAAAAAGGTTTGGAAACTAAATAAAATTTACTACAGACTGTTGATTTACACTATGTTGTTAAAATGTGTTGAAATAGGTGAAAAATGCCTCAAAAAAGCATAGTGAATAGTTGCTGAGATAATGCATTGCATTGATTGATAAAATGCATGCCGTGCATTTCTATTACTATATATACAACTTCACCACTACTTTACCCCTTTACTGCTCAACTAATTTCAGCTGCTAGAATGAATAGGCTCATGTTTGAGAAAGGTGAGGATTGAAACTGAAAAATTAATTTTGAGTAGCGTCTTCAGTGTTGATTCAATAAGGTGTATTTGTTTAAGCTGGTGTTGCTTCACCAATCTACAAACAAGACACCAGTTAGATCCCCTATTAATAGCACATAAATTATTTAGACATATGGACAGATTGTTAACGTATGTGTATTACTTGCAAGAGTCAACATAATAAAAAACTGCAAAATAACTTAACTGAAATTAAGGATATACTCCACATAACTGTACATAATTTAGCTTAACTTGTTTAACTTAACTTTAATCAATTACAATTATTTCACTTGCAACAATTATTATTGTAAGGCCTACTAGGCCTATCAGTGGGTGTCCTGTTTCCAGGTTCATCATCAGCTGAAATGTTTTTAAGAACAATCTTAAAATATACATATACTAGGCAGTGAAAACTGTAAATATAAAATATTATATTCTGGTGACATTACATTGATGGCAATGTACTCCTATTCAAAGGCAACACAAAAGAATATAATATGTTTCTCAAAGTTATCAAAAAACTATTTACTAACTTATTGTTCATCCCAAGAAATTAAAGCAACAGAATATGGTGAAATTTCTTTTCTTTTCAATTTCACCATTTCCAGAATATATGAAAAACAATGGAGACACAGTTTTAACATCTCTATATACAGTAGAGACATGAAGCTTTTATGCATATCACATTATTTGTTGCACTTGCATGTAAACTGAAAGGAGAAAATGTAAAAAACAAAAATATTTGAAAGTTTTTCATTATTCAGGGATACATCAAAAAGTAAAGGGAATTTTTTTATTTCATTTCTAATCACACATCTTGCCACACTACTGTTCTACTATAAATTTGGTTTTTGTTAGCTGTTTGTGGCTTTATTTCAGTTAATTTTAAAATGAGTGCTCCTTTGTCTGAATGGACCAAAAAAGATAAATGTAATCTTATTTTCTCATATCAGAAGCGGTGAAACTAATATTTGTAAAATAAAGCAATATGGAAAAAGTTGTGTGATTATAATCAATGTTTACAAATTGATTATTGCTTTAAAAAAGGTTGGACTTCTGTCTGTTGTAAAGGATAACATGGTGAATAATGAAAACTACTGTGAGCTACTGCAGTCACTGAAGGCAAAAATCAAGTCCCAAAGTTTTAATAAACTTTTAAAAATATGAGATTTTGCTTTGGATAAGCTCAACTTTATGAAGCCAACAAAATCTTTACCTGGCTTAAAGTGATTTTCATCTTTTTAGCCCAATAGGAAAGAACTGAGTGAGAATTAATTTTTTCTGATGAAGTCATGGAAGCAGTGGGCAGTTGACAACACATAAGATTGAAATGTTTCCTCCAGGAAGAAATTTAGAAGCTTATTAAAATCTGCACTAACTGTCATAGAAGTAGGAAGGGTTATATTTGAAAAATAACCATATTTCATAAATGAAAGGGCAAATAAAAATAAACATTTTAAAAAAATTTTACTTTAATTTTTGACTTAGCCTTATATTTAATATTGTAACTTTTATTTATTTTTTCTGACAGGCTTATCCAGAATATTTAATTACATATCAGATAGTTAAAACAGAAGATGGATCGGATATAAGGTGAACCAGGGAATAGTAGCTATTACATTCCATAAAATTAAATGATTAAAACATAAGATATTAAACTAATGAATTTCTATGTGGTATGTAGTCTGTGTACCTGTATGGTATAAATTTATACACACAGATGATAAATTAACAAAAAATGTGATAATAATGATAAATAACCATGTTTCAATGCTGTCAGTTCGTGATGATGTATACATTAAGGTGATGGATAATTTATAATAAATGAATTATTATATTATGTACATAGATAGTATGTGTTTTATATATATAAAAAAAAAATATATATATAACAAATTAATAATAAACAAAGGTTGTATATGTACTATTAGTATTAATATTATTTCTATAATTGTTATTGTGATTTAAGTGTATAAGATTGTAGCATGTTTGTGATTTTTTCCCCTCGTAATTGTTACTGTTGTATTAATGTTTGTGTGATGGTTAGGATAAATTTTATTTACATTTGTTTTGTGTATTTTATTTATTATTGTAACATTTTGCAGCTTTTACAAATGATATTATTCTGTCTTATTTTTTATTATATAAATAATTATGTTGTTTTTATTTATTTTAAAATGTAAGACCATATTGTAAAAATTATATTTTTGGTTAAATTAAATTATTGTTATTTAATTTTTCTTTATTTTTTGCTTTTCTTTTTCATGATTAGCCATTCTAGAACATTACAGCTTGCTTTCAAGCGCAATCTATCAATCTTTGATGAATTTGTTACAGTATTCTCTAATTTAATGAATATTTTCATTTTTATTTTGAAAAAAATTTTCTTGTTAGCTTGACATGGGGCTTTTTTTACGATTTATATAATTAAGATGAATTTTTCAATACTGTTGAAAGAAAAAAATGTATTGTTGAGAATTTGGAGAAGCATGTACGTATATCCCAGCAAAATATATGTATTTTCCTCTTCTAAGTATAATTGTGTAAAATGTATGTGTGATCAATATTTTTTTTTGAAAATAGCTTTGAATAAATGAAGCTAGAATATCAATAGTTTTTCCAATGATGTCAATACTTCAATTCAGATAATTTGATATTTTGTCGTTACTATATCTGTATGCTATCTTTCATCTGCATCAGCATCATTCTGTACTGTCAATTTTTAATTTTATGTAAGCCATTTGAAGTGCAGCAATTTTTAAAATAGTTTTTTAATTATTTGTTTTGTATATTTTATCACTCAGTGAAAACAAAGTAAAACGACAGCATCAACCATAAGAAATGAAGAGATAGCTCAAAGAAAGCAAATGGAGGATAGCAAGAATAGGATTGAGAGATTGTTACTAGCCTAGAGAATTTGTCTGAATATATAATCGCTTACTTTTATGAAGATAAGGGATTATGCAGTTGTAATCTACCATCAATTTGAATGTGCACCCTAACTTTTAAAATGAGATGTGTCTAGGAAAGGGGACATTGCATTTGCTGCAGTGCAGAATCTTTTTAAATTTTATATTTCTTTTGATGTATTGTAAATAATCCAACTGAAGTAGTTGGACTACTTTACTTTTCTTTTAAGTAATAGTCTAAATTATTATACTATTCTTATAACTCTTTAAATAATGTGAAAATGTAAGAAAAATAAAATTAATTATAAAAAATTATTAAATTTATTTGTTAAAATAAATAATTTAATATTGGAGTAATGTTTAATTTAAGTTGTAAAATAAACAAATAATTATTTTGTTGATACACAATATTGTGCTGAAATTTATTTCATGGATCATGGACTTAAATTTTTGTTGCAACCAACAATTTATTTTTATATATGAATTCACTACTGTAACCATATAAGTTCCTCAGTTGTAGATTTATATGTTTATCTTCAGAGCTGGTTAGGATTATGATGATTGTCAAAGATTCTTAATAATCTTAAAAACTAATTTATTTTTTCAATTTTAGCCTGTAATCAATGATGGCTGAATAGTTCCCCTGTTGTATTTTTTAAGGGATCATGTCTTAAGAATGTTTAGAGAAATTTTTGTTGTTGTTCAAGGATTAGATCAGTGTTTCTCGACCACCGATCCGTGAGATAATGCTACTGGTCCCTGAACAAATTGACCCACAAAAAAATTTTAACTTTAAAAATATGAGAAAAAAATGAACATTAAAAAAATTCATATAACGGTAGTATAAAATTGATATGTTATAATTATTTAATAATGTTCTGTATTTATACATTGGCTAATGCTGGTGCATATTTAATTTATTGAATACATTGTATTCTTTGCAATCCACAACAATAAACTATCCTGCAACGCATGAGGTGTAGTAGCGGAAGATATCACAACAATGCTGCGCTAAAGAGTGCGGCTTTGGTGGTACCTTTGTTTTATGATTTAGAGTAGTAGTATTTTCAATAAATTGAAAACACTTCTTCATTTACAATTACATTCTTTATGCATTCGACTACAAGTGTTATAGTGAAATGGTTAACTTTTAATTATTGCAAAAACATAAATTTTTATTTCTCTTAAAATGAGTAAAAAAAAAGACAAGGAACTTTGCATAATTTTTTTCACACTAAAAGTTTTACTACGGGAAATGGAAATACATAAAAATTGAGTGAAACAGAAAATGAATGTCCACCAAAAAAGAAAAATAAATCTTGCTTTCATAAGATGCTACAATAATGAGTACTTGAAATATGGTTTTATACTTCGGCTGGATTTTATGGAAGATGATTTATGTCCAATGTGCATAATATGTAAGGAAGTTAAGAATAATAATGATATCATGAAACCGTCCAAAATGTTACGACATTTAAAATTATGACATCCTGATAAAATCATTCCAAATATTATTCGGAAACATTGCGGAGTAATAAAAAGGATTCAAGAAATCGCTTCTCCTGTCATAGTACTAATACGCTGCATAATACATTGCCATAGCATTTAGCAGCCAGAAGTATGTCACCTGAATTAAATGATGTTCTCCTGGAATTGACAAAAATTGTTAATTTTGTAAAGAAAAGCCGAACTTAACTCTCGATTATTTGCCATCCTTCGTCAAAAGGTAGGAGCACAACACCAACATGTCTTACTTCATGTGGAAGTAAGATTGCTCTTGCAAGGAACAGTGCTTACCAGACCTTTCAAATTAAGGATAGAAGTGAAGATACTTATAGTAGAAAAACAGAGTCTCTGTTATCAAAATGTTATTCCAGTATGTATTTGATTACAAAACTGGAATATTTAAGTGACATATTTTCTTACATAAACAACTTAAATTTAAGTTTGCAGGGAAATATGACAATTACATTTAATTTATTTAACAAAATCGATGCATTTAAAAAAGAAATTTATAGTTGATAACCTAAATGTAAATAAGTCAACATTTACAGTCATTGTATTATGGATTTGGAAAATATTTCCCTACAAACATAAACTTGCAGGAGATGAATTAAGTAACCCATATTGACAATAATTCCAATAATACAAATTTAAGTAACAAAGACCAAGAGCGTCTCTTGGAACTGAGTTATGTCTAACTGAGTTAGACATAACATTAAAAAACAAACTTTCAACTATGAATTTAATTAAATTTTGGATTGCAATAAAAAATGAATATCCAAATTTACTTAACAAAGTCACTTTGAAAATGCTACGTCCCTTAGCAGCTACATATTTGTGTAGAGCTGGATTCTCAGCTGTGACACTTATTAAAACCAAAACAAGAAATCTTTTATCAATAAATGCATCTCTTCGATTAGGTTTAAATAATTTACAACCCACATTGAAACAGTTGTGCAAAATGAGCATCAATAAATTTCTCACTAACTTTCATTATCTACAATTAGCTTGTAATATGATTTGTTTGTAGTTGGTATATTTAAATAAAACAACCTACATTTATTTTTGTTATTTATTTTCTGATTTTCATTTATATATTGTTTTATTGTTAATAGAATTTATATTAATTAATATTATTTATATGTAAATTTAATTACTAATAAAATAAAAATATGATTAAGTTTTTTTTTGCTAGTCAAAAAATCTAAGCTCAGGATCTGCCAGTCCCTGTATATTTTTCTATATTTTACCAGTCCGCTATAAAGGAAAGGTTGGGAAACATTGGATTAGATGATTCATCTGTTCTATAATTTCTGTCATGATTTATTGAAGCCACCTCTCTTAAAGGTAATGTTATTGTTTAACATTTGTTGATAAACATCTTAAGTTTTATCATAACATAATTATAATACTAGTACTCAAATACCATTGAAGGATCATGTGAAATGACATTAGCTATGACGTTCTACTGGAAATCTGAATTGTATGACAAATGATGCAGCTGCGTATTCATGCAGTTCAGTTAGGAATTAAAAATACTTGTTTTCTTATTAAGTAAATACAATTAATTATTATATAATTAATTGCTTATATTTAAAATGTATTATAATTGTGTACAAATCATTATCAACTAAGTCATAGAAAACTATAATTTTCAAGAAAGAGGATACTGTGCTTTTTTTTAAACAACCAACAAAACATTCAGGATAATGAAAATAAAACAAACAAACAAAACCACAAGCTAACAAACGCAGCAATTCCGAATGTATAAATCATAAGTGCAGTGGTTGCAACAAATACTTCAGAATGAATGCAAGATACAAGGCTCTGAATAATTGAATCAGCTTTAATAAATAGAAACTGGGCACGCGTACAAAGGTACTCAAAGTGCAGATATTACACTTGGTGTATAAAAATTTTTGATTTTTGTAGAAATGCACATTTTCTTTTTGTTTTGTAGAATAGTATTGTAATACTAACAAATTTTCTAAAAAACCTACTTCCTAATTACCCAAAATTATGCTTCCAAAAGATTGTGGCACAATATATTTAGCACAATGACTACATACCAAATGAATAAACAATATGTTTATGTTTATAATATATCAAAACTACAAACAAAATACACAAGATCCTACAACAAACAAACACTGATTAATAAAATCCAGAAGTACATAAATTCAAGTACAGTATGGACAAAATACTACAGTGACCAGATTAATACGAGGGTAAGTCAATTATTATCCGCAATGTAGTTTTAAATTTTATTGCAATACAAATAGGAAACTTACATACACATCATTTTTCAACATAGTCCCCTTGCATTTCAACGCACTTGGTCCATCATTGCACAAGCTTCCTGATGCCCTCATAAAAGGAGTTTTTCGGTTGAGCTGCGAGCCAGGAATGCACTGTTTCGTCTGAGGTAAATCGACGACCCCTTAATGCCTCTTTGAGTGGACAAAACAAGTGGTAGTCGGAAGGGGCAAGATCAGGACTATACGGAGGATGAGCCAGTACTTCAAAGTTGAGTTTCTGGAGTAATAAGTTCCTTGTTACTTTATATTTAATTCATTTAACTTGGCTGAAACATCAGTTAAAAATCCCAAATCTATCAACCAGTTACTATTTTCTAATTGCTGGTAATATTCATCCTTTGATGAAAGAATTCTTTTATTTGTGGCAAAAGGCTAATAAATCTTTCAAGTATTTTACCCCTGCTGAGCCATCTCACATCAGTATGTAAAAGGTCTCATTACTCACATTATCTTCCAAAAGTGATTTAAATAATCTGTGTTGCATTTCTTGTGATTTCACAACATGCCAAATTCTGTAAGTATGCATCAGTCTACGTGCATTGTGTTAAGGAGGGTCACAAGCGTGACTACTGTCCACAGAAAGCGAGGCTCCATTCTGCAGCAATTGTAAAAGGTTGCTCAAAGAGTGCAGACATTCGGTTAACAGTAAGGATTGTGGCTGTTATTTACGTGCGGTGGAATTGTACTTCAATTCCCTGGAAAGTTAGGACTTCTTATTGATGTTTGTGTGTAGTGATAGATGATTTGCCCATTCCTTGATGCAGGAGGCTGTTGGTTTAGGTCTATTACGATTGCTAAATCGCTTCTTTGGCACGAGTTAGGTGATGAACTGTAGGCATTTTTTATGTGGTTGTTCATGCTTGCAGGGATGCTTTTACATTGAGAATGGGTTGATCAAATCTCTTTAGTTTGAGTTGCTTCGATCTTGACTGAAGTGCTGTCGACTATGCGTAAAGGACATGGTAGAAATTATTTTCTTGGCAGTTTCTACTGCTGTATTTTGCAATTTTACTTGGCTAGCTTACTTCTCTCATCTTACACTGGTGACTGCGGGTTCATTTAGTGTTGGTTACCCGAGTGGCTAGGGTGCCGGCCGGACAGTTTGATTGGCCGGAGGTAGGTGTGCTTGGCATCAAGCCCTGGTTCAAGTATAAATGGGGGTTGTGCTCAGGAGCGTGATCTTCACTCTCCTGGGTACGATTCACTAACTTTAGCATGGTGATTTGTTGAATTGGAGTGCACTTATTAAGGGGCAAATAAGTAAATGTTAGTTGCGATCAATTTAGCTGTAAATCCAAGCGGTCCTCAAAGTTAGAGCTGAAGTGGGAGAGAGGTTATACTCAGCTCCTGAATGGACTAGACCTGAGGTCCTCTAAGACATTTCATTTACACTGGTTAGCATTCCAATCACTAAATTTATTAATATATGCTGTTGTGGCATGAAATTACTGAAATAATTGTGTTGTAAAGTGGGTACATACGGTTTAGGTGTTAGTAGAACGGTAGTAGAGTTAGGCGCACAGGTTCTTTGATCTTCTGCAGGTAGGCAGTTATTTTTAGCAATTCCTGAGGGCTACGTGGTAGAATTTGGTGTTTGATGTCATCTTACAAGAGGGCCATGGCCTCAGCGGCATCCTTCTGATCGAGCTCCTAGGTTGAAAGGGGTTGGTAACTAAGTCTTTCGCAAGACCCACCAGGTCCTCCAAGAATTTCCCCCAGATTGCTACATTACAGCTTTTCAACAGAAAAATACACCAGCTGCACTGAAGCACTGTAATGAAACTTGAATGAAAACCTTTTACCTAACATAAAACTAGGTGAGCGATAGCAAATTACTTCAAACAAGGCTGCCTTGGTATAGTAAAGGATTCTTGTTTGAATTATGCCGTAGGATTCCTTTAAGAGTAACTTAGAAGGTCTGCTCACTGTTTGGATAAATTGAACTGGCAAACCAAATTGTTAAATTCCATTTGTGAAAAGAGAAGTGATTCACTATTTGATTTTTCAAATTGTGAATCAACATCTCATGAAGCTTGTTACCACCACAGTATTTTCAGAACAGTCCTCTTCAGAATCTAAAATCTCCTGCCAGGTAGCTGTTGGATAGCTAAATAATCTTCTATAATTTACCTACTCTGGTAATAGATAGGTTCCTAATCATCTTCAATGAATACGTTTTTAAGGTATGAGACCAACTGTCTTACAGCCGAGGATACATTTGGGTAAACAATACTTTTATTTTTTGAAGAAAAACCAATGACCTTTGTTAAGATAAAAGTAGCAGTTGTTGTAATAGTTTGTTGGTTTGCCCCAAACTATACTATAGCAAAAGGCAAAGGCTTCTTTTTCTCTAGTAACCATTTTTTTTTTTTTACCACTGTTAGGTATTACTTCAGAGGATGAGATGAATGACAATTTTTGTAGCATGTTAAAATGCCATGGCTGATCGGCATTCGAACCCGGGACCTTCGTATGAAAGGCTGAGACGCTACACTCGGAGGCTCTAGTTACTATTTTTTTTCCTTTGCTCTGCTTGGGATGGATTTGCATTTAAGCTTAGCTCGGCCCAAGCAGAGTGTCTCAAGACTCTAATGAGTCTCCCCGCCTGCCGGCAGGTTGGCTTGCCGGTTCGGATCTTTTGAGGAATTCGTCTTGTACCTTGCCTGTAACAAACCAGAGAGGGGTAGTCCGGGCCTGACGATGTTGTTCTCGGGCCCCTCTCTAACGCCCGGGACATGGTTTTTTTTTTATTTGATATTTTATTTTTTATCGTAATCCAAATAGTAGCTCCGTAGCTGTATCTTATATTATTACGTCTTCTATTACGTATTTTTGGGAAGAATTGGTGGAACTGTTCAGTGAAGATGGCGATTCTATTGAATACAAGAAAGTTCTCGGTAAGTGAATAACTTCTATGAAATCAATTTTCAATTGTTTCAGGACGTTCAAATTTGTTCCTTAAACAGACGTCTTACAGATTACTGAATATTAGTAAAGTTATTTTTCTATATGCATTTATTATTTTCAGGTTCTCATTTACAAAAAAAAAAAAAGGAAAAATATTAGAGACTGTTTTGCCAGGGAGTTGAAAAAACAAAAAAAACCGAGACAGGGTCCGCAGCTAGTAATGGAAATCCTTACGTTTGCTTTAGTCGTTTACGTTTTCTTGAAAACTCTGTTAACAATAAGGAAACAATTAGTAATCTAGACGACGACTCGGGTGAAACTCTTCCGACCGACACTGAACGTCATGTAATTGAAGGTTGTAACTCAGATGTTTTTCTGCTCCAAAAAATAAGAAAATCAAAATGAACCCTGTGGACAAGCACTTCGAAGATATTTTGGGGAGGAGTGTCGCAGTAAGGGAAAAACGGAAAGAATAACTGAATAAACTGGATGATGATAAGCTATTTTGTATGTCTTTTTTTAAAGAACTTAAAAAAGTTCCTGATCTTGCCCGAATGAGAATGAAAATACAGCTAATGGAAGTCTTACAACGAGCGCAGGATTTCTGTAATCCGCCCCCCATCACCCAATCAGTCACCCATCGTTCATCCGTCCTACTCAAACAATTCCAATCAAAATCCCAATCATCCGTACAGTCAAGGGTATACAACATTTCCATCCAATTTTTCCAACTCATCTACACAGTACACACCTATACAATGTAGTCAAATAAATACCGATGTTACAAGCACTAATCCAGTTGCTGTTGCACCAATACCGTCACCGGCAGAAAGCGTAATTTCTAATCATAGTTCTGAAATAGATCTATACAATTAATACATGTGTATAATTAACTCGACTCTCACTAGAATAATGAGAATTCATTGTTTTAGTGTTAGTTACTAGTTATTACTCTGTGTATTTCGTATTTCAAGATAACATTTTTTTCTATTTCAAATTGTCTTATTCCTCTTTCATTTTATCCACCACTACAAGAATGTTTGTTTTCAATCGGGCGTGATCAGGTATATTAATTTTTTTTTGTATTTTCATAATTTTTATATTAATTGTATTCTTATTATTTATATTCAGAATCATTTCGGTTTTGTACAATATTAATTAAAATAATATCTTAAATATTAATAAAGTAAATGACTTGCCTCAAAATTATTACGAGTTTTTCTTCAGCTCCAATCGCATGTCTCACGTAATTCATACTCGGCGAAATATCGTCTTCTATCGACTTTAATAAAGCATCAAAGGTTTTTGTGGACATTCGGAAGTTATCGAAGAATTTCGGTTCGTATTCCCGTAATTTTGGATACAGTGTTACAAATAAACTATGCATCAGTTTATCTCTTAAAACTGGATGCACCCAATGTTGCCTCTGTCTTTACCTGCGACGACGGTATCGCTGGTAACAGAGCCGCAAACTCACAAACTCTTCGACTTCCATTTTTATTTAAAAATGACATGAAATTCCCGGCTGTGAACAGCTACAGTAGTATTCCGCAATCGCGCGATTTACGCTTGAATGTGTTTGCACGTCTTATTTTCCAGTCGCGCGGTTAACGTGGCGACAGTCGCCTCATGTGTACGAGCCCTAAAGCAACTGGTGATTAAGCATGTGTGATTAAACAGTGCGTGTTAAACTGTGTGAGTCGAATTAGTTGTTGTCTACTTGTTTTTCCAATTAATCAATTCCACTTTATTGTCATAAATTAATCAAGTGACTAAATAGTGTTTTTTTTTAATTTTATTTTTTTTATTTTTAAACAGCTTATAAGTTACATAATGAACCGGCAATCAGGTTCGTGTAAAAATTCTTCACATGTTTTTTGTTATGTCTGAGGTGAGTTTACTACAAAGAATCAACGTAGACCAGTTTCAAAATTGATGAGAACTGCCTAAGGGCTTTATTTTGGTTGTCTACTGGGAGATCAAGATAAACAATGGGCACAATATATAACATGTATTAGGTACTGAATTTTTTTGCTCTGTATTAGGTATTGGTTTTTTGCTCCGCTGTTTTTCGGTATTTTTGATTGGTTTTTTGGTGATTTTCTTGGATTAGTGGATTGGATTTTGTTGGTGGAAGATTGATGGACATGGACACAAAATTTGATAAAATTTGGACAACGGGACAACGGACTGATTAGATATTTAGATTTTTCTGTTTTTCCTATGCTATAACACAGGAGTTGAACGTATTTAACCAAATAATTTAGTTAGAATTATTCTAAGTTAAACTACAAGACCGTGCAAGAGTATTACATCACGCAATTGAAGAAAACAAGGACTTTGACATTTTTCGTCTTCGAAACGAAAAAATAATCTAGTCCTCACAGATACAATTATAAGGGGATCACTTTTTCTCTTTTTTCCGACTCCCTGTTCATACCAAACCAAAACTCCCCAGAATCTCCACCGATCCGAGCCTCCGCTATCTCCTGATCCCCAACCCAAAAATACCCCCCAAAAAAATCCTCGCCCGACCAAATTATTCCGTTTCTAGGCGTTTCACGCCATTCCTGCCCTATCCGACCCCTGGCCCAAAATTGCCCCCCCCAAAACAAAATTTCCGATCCTATTTTTGACAACATACAAATCACCTCCCTCTTCCCACCAAAATCCCCCCAAAAATCCCACCGCTCTTGCTTTGTCCCCCCTCGGAAATCGCAGTGTGGGGTGTCGTTTTCTAGCGGTTTTCAACCCTGAACAAGGATCTGTGGTCACTTTTTAATTTGAGTAACCCGTAGTTGAGGTATGGCTGATCAACCACTTAAGGCGACGAGGAGTCTGATCCGCTCCCCAGTATGCGGATACATTCAAGGAAGATCAAGAAGAAGCACAGCTACAGCTCCAGTACCATCTTCATTGAAAAGAAAATGTGATAAAGGTCAGGAGAAAGATGAAGAGTAGAAAAACACCAAAGGTGGCGGAGACGAGGATTGTGACAAGATGGAGACGACCGAGAACAGAATCCCTAAGAGAAAAATCGATGTCATCGACGACAGCAGCGATGGAGATCTCTTAGATGATACATACATGGACCATGTGATGCACGAAATAGAAGAATTAATTGAATATATTCAACAGAACACAAATACCAAGCCTGAAGTTAAGGAGTGTGCATACCGAGTGCTTGAACACACCAAAGATGTGAGAGACACAATATACCCATTGAACGGATTTGCAAATCCAATGCTTAACCAGGAGAAAGCCGGAAAAGATTCTGATGGATAAACGAAGGCTGACGAGAAATGAGATTAAAAACCAAATAGAAAGGGCGCTAGAGACAGGTGATATGGGAGACTTGGAAGAGGTTATGTACGTACGATGGCCAAATTATTTATTTAAACGCGTGGACGTTGCAATCGGCTTCTCGGTTGAAGAGGTAGAAGGTGACCAGGTATTCCTTTTATTACAAGAGCACTGAGCAAATGTTATATTCAGCAAATCAATAAGAAAAGCAGCCCCTGAAATATCGAATTGACTAGATGCGGGAACGAAGGTGCTATGTGGCACAGTTTTAAGAGATGCAAGAAGTACAATTATATTTTATCAGGAAAATGAGGACTCTGGTAATCTTACTACGTGATCATGGCCGAGGAGAAAAGTGAAGATTTAGTCAGAATTCTTTCAAAAGCCCTGCACAGAGTCCGCAATGCATTAAATGAAACACTCGTATTTTATATACTGAATGACAACACGGAAGATAAGGCATGCAAGGCTATAGAGTATTGGGGTCGTAGGTTAGATAAGGCTGACGACAAATGGAAGCTTTTCTGAATAGAAAAAGAAGTGACGAAGAAGAGAGTCCAAGGTCCGGCCTCGTCGATAGTTACAATTAAAAAGGTAGGCACGACGTACGCCGACCTATTAAAGGAAGTAAAATAAAGCATCGGGGATGACATGGCGGATGATATCTTATCCGTCAAAAAAGGCAGAGCTGAATTGCTGGAGTTGAGGATAGTCGACTCCACAACGGAAATAAATGACATCAAGATGAGAGTAAACGCAAGGTTACCGATGCAGTAGTTGAAGAGAGACCATACGGAGAACGAAAGACGGCATTCTACGTGAAAGATCTCGATACCGACTCTACGGCTGAAGAACTGACTTTGGCGCTTAAGAAAGAAATCGGGTTGCATATTCCGCTCCAGGTAGCCGCTATGAAGCCCGCTTTTGGGAATATTCAGAAGGCAACAGTTCTACTATTAACGAGTAAGTCAAGGATAAAGGTTGGATGGCATTCGTGGCGCGTCGAGATTAACACTGACAAAGTCAACTGCTGGGGCGCAGGGCATTTTTCCAGGAATAGTAACGGTCCTAATCACACCTCACTGTGTTATAAGTGTGGAGGTGCCGAGCATAAAGCAAACAAATGTTTAGAACCACACAAATGTTTAAATTGTGGCAAAGTCGGACATCGGACCGGAGGCCGGTTATGTGGTACGGATAGACGATGAAGATAATACATATTAATGTGAACAGAATGGCGTCCGGACAAGGAATCCGTAGAATGTGGCTAATAACAAAGGTGTGGACTTCCTTCTGGGCGTTGAACCAAATCGTAGAACGGTTGCTTCTGATGGTTGGATCACGGATGAACTTCTGGACAAGGCCGTATTAAAAGTATCGAATCGATGGACAATCGTGCAAACCTAATACAGCAGAGGTATATTGGCCATGGCCATACGATTGTCGGTATGTGTCTTTATATACGGGTATACCTCGCCGAATTGGGAAGACGAGAGATTCGACGAATTTCTGAATGAACTCGAAGACACAATTAGAGCAGAAAGAGAACCGATCATCTTATCGGGAGATTTTAATTCCGAATCTGTTGTAATTGGTGAAATCTACTCGCCATGGCTACGAGTCGGCGGCAATTCTGGGCTCATCTGAATATGTAAGTCATCAACACGCCAAGAATCTGTACTTTCGTAGGTCGTGGTAGAGGCTCTGTGATTGATATAACTGCTGTTTCGGAAGAGAGTATCAGTAAGGTCACCTCATGGTGAGTGTTACAAGATGAGTTGACAAGTGATCATCTAGGAATCTTCTTCGAGGTCAATCTGGGGAAGCCGATTGTACGAAGAGAGAGACGAATATGGCAACCTACGAGGATACAAACACGATCTTTTGTCCAAGCAGTAGAAAGGAAAACAGCAACATGCATAGATAGAAGTCCGGATATGTTTCTAAACACTATGACCGAAGAGTATGATAGGATTCGACCGCCATCGGGCCGTTCGCGAAGAAATATATACTGGTGGACGCCAGAAATTGCTGAGTTGAGGGTTTCAATGTGAACGGCCAGTAAAAGACTATAAAGAGCCAGAAGGAACAAACCCAGTGAGCTCGAATGAGCAGAAGTAACTTTTAAAAACTCTCAGAAAGAATTCAGCGCAAAGACTCAAAGAGAGCCGCTTGAAAGAGACTGGTTGCGGAATTAGAGGACGATGTATGGGGGAGGAAGTACCAAATTGTTATGAAGAGGTTCGGTGCGCCCCTCCCCCCTCTTACTCGGGACCAGATCGAACAAGCGATTACAAAGCTTTTTATTATTGAAGAAGGCGACCGAATGGTTAAACCAGATTTTGACAAGAGAAAATTCTCCATAGACGAATTGCAATGGGCGATCAGCCACATCAACCCAAAAAAAGTCCAGGCCCAGACGGGGTACTAGGAATATTATTGAAAGAGCTGACCAAGAAATTACCGTCGACGATCTTAGACAAATAGAATTAGGAGAATATCTAAAAAGTCAAGACGAGACGATCTATTACTTAATTTTAAAATAAATAAATAATAACGACTTCAACCATTTTTCCAAGAATTTCAACGAGATATGAATGTGTTTGTCTGATAACAATTTGGTACTACATACGAAGACACCTTATGCAATTAGACGAAAACTTGTAAGATCACGAAAAAGATAAACAAGTGGAAACGAGTGGACATTTAATTTCAAAGGGGAAAAAATTTTAATTCGTTAAATTTAGTTTAATAACTGTGTTATTCTTACGTCAATCTCATCCTAAAATGCATTTTATAGATTCCTAGGCTTTGGGTTCTTTTAGGCCTGTCTTATCTCTTTGCCAAGAAGTAGAATTTACGACAATATTGGCATCTACAGTAACAGGTACAGTCAGATTAAGTTGTTATCTAAAATTTCGATTAAAATTTTGTTATTTCAGTTTAAAATTATTCCATTAATAAGGTTAGAAACTAATCAACGTCCGTATATACCTTTGCCTCTGTATCAGATCCGTATTACTTTGTTTATAATCTTTCTGTTACAAGTGACCAGACGGATCGTTTAATGTCAATCCCGTAACAGTCTTACTCTTTAGTCGTAAGCGGTATGGGTCATATCACCATTTGCAAAAATAGATTTATCAACAACGTGATACCGATACTCCGAGAAAACAAATGTGCATGTACCGTTAAATTTTTACTGTTTAACAGAAAAGATATTTAGTGAGATCTTTACTAAGTATGTTCTATTCGGTTCTTCAAAGGAAAGCATGTAAAAGAACAAACTGCAAAATGCTTTTTTTATTTGCTACAATTAAGCCTACCATTTTCTTAACTTATTTACATAGTAACAACATGATGCAGCCTATGTTTATTACAGTTAAATCTTTTTTTTGTTTTTCAATGATGATGGTAGCAATTAAAATAAAAATATAAATTTATAATTTGCGATAAGGATTTGAATTTCCGACTATTACTAATTGAATGAAATGCAAATAAACATTTAACACTTTAATTGTAAATAAACGAGAAATGCAAGTCTTTATATGTAATAACTCAAATGCTACAGTTAGCCTATTTGGAAATAGGCTAATAGGTTAGACTATTTGGAAATAGTTTCTATTTTTTTCATTTAATTAATTAAAACTTGTTAAATCACTGACAAGATATTTTACATCAATTAATGAGAGTAGAAACAAAGTTATATAAAAAAATAAAATATTTGAGAGTTGAAAATTCTTCGCCGTTAAGGTTTTCTATAAAATAGTGGACAGGAGTCAATATTGAATTGTATGGATGCGGTGGCTGGCTTGTTAGCTGAGACAAAGCCTATAATTTTAAGGCGCATGGGTGACCGGCGTCCTATAGCGTACTAGACAAGTTAACATGCGCGATACCACGCCAAAATCAATGCTACCCCTCTTCTTATCCGTAACCTCAACCCTGTAAACCACCATCAACAATTTACTTCCCCCACAAAGCACTGTCTCTCACTCTCATTTGAAACACTCATACACACTATCGATATAAATATATACATGCTGGTACATTTTTTATCCTACTTGCCTACCGTATAAAACTGATCAATGGGGAAATAAGTTTATTTTTCCTTTGATATTAAAAATCCATACAATTAAAAGTAATAAACGACAATATATTTCGTCTTATTTTGATAAATTAATAAAAAATAATTTCAACAAAAAAAAAAAAATAAATATATTTATGTGATATTTTTATGTGTATAGAATGTGCGTATGCGTGAGTGTTATGTATTTGCACTCTTTCTCTCTCTCTCAAGTTTTTCAAGGAAAACTCTGGTAAACTAAAAAATAACAATAAAAAACAATTTTATTTATATTTTAAACAAGGATACCATTATTTCTAGTACCAAGGATGTTGTGACCGTTCCGTGGACGTGTTTTTTAATTTTAATGAGTTAAAATTACTAATTTTGAGTTAAAATTCTAATTTTAGTTTAATAAGTTAAAAGAATTTACTCGAATTAAAAAATATACGAGTAATGCATAAGAATGAGTATATAAAAAAACCGTTTTCCAATGCGAAGAGTTTTTATAAATCATAAAAAAATCAATATTAAATTTTAAAACGTAAAAAATATTCAGTTATTGGTATATTTTTGCACATGCAAAAAAAAAATGATCTGAATAACACAAGAGAGACAACCAAAACCAGCAGTTATGAACAAACTTCATTCATTTAGAAAAACAAAAACTAATTCATTATTATACGCGAGCATAAACTTATTTATTTAAATAAAAATGGAATAAAAATAATGAAAATTGCATGGTATATAATTGATAATGATTGTAAAATCTACTTAAAACAAAAAAACAAAATCAATGTAAAACAAAAAGCAATAGTTTTCTTTAAATTTCGACTATTTGAAGTCGGTGTCCATTTGTAAACGAAAAGTTGCCAATTTCTTTTTAATCTTAAACTTGGTGCAAACTTAAAAAATCGAAATTGAAAAAAGAAAAGTTAAAGCTATTTTCAACTTTTGCATGGGTTTAAGTTATTTATTTTTTTAAATTTATATTATTTCAGATATTGTTACATATTCAAATAGATTTGTATAGTGTGGTTATTTGAGGTATGAAAATATTATACTTCCGAGGCGCGAGTGATAGCGTCTTAGTTTTCGGGCCGGAGATCCCGGGTTTGAACTCCGGTGAGGCATGGCATTTTCACACGTTACAAAATTGCCATTTCATCTCATCCTTTGAAGCAATACCTAACGGTGATCCTGGAGACTAAAAAAAACTATATCTTTAAGATTAATTATTTCTCGAATCAGTTTGGCTTCAATCTTCGCTGTTATGGCAATAATTGATACAAAACACTTCTAAATAAAGAATTCATTTATCTAAAATGATTCATAATCTGTAATTTCCAGATATCTATCGTAGATTTTTGATTCGGGACTTGTAGTCACTTTTAGCTGCGTCATTTTTTCTTATACTGAGTACTCGTATTATATAACAACTCTGAATTGCCAGATCAAGAAATGCTATCAATTAGTACCAGATAATATGAACGATAAAATAATACCAGACAGAAAACGGGAAGAATAGTTTGCGTTAAAATATAATTGGTCTCGAACCTGTTTACAAATCCGATTCGTAAATAAAATAGCAGAGTATACAGATGCGGCTAATGATTTCAGTAAAGGCAATTGATTACTGGTATAATAAATTTTACAATAGATCATCCTGTTGAAAACAAATTCGATTGATAAGTATAAAAACATTTATTATATATTACACAAATTTATTACGTTATTTCATTAAATTCCCTAACCTTTCAGGTTAGGGAATTACGATACCTTTCAGGTATCGTAAAACTCGTCGTCTTAAATCGGCTAATTTTGAAGTCGAGCGTTCTCAGGTTTGAGTCCTAATAAAGGTTAAAGGTCAAATCTGAACAAAAGCAACTGCTTTTGCTCAGATTTGAATACTAAATTGTGGATACCGGTGTTCTTTGGTGGTTGGGTTTCAAGTAACACATGTCTCGGATATGGTTGATTTGAGTCTGTAAAAATTTACACCTCACTTACACGTCACAAACAAGAAACGCGGCTGCCTACGAGCCCCGAAACCATAAAGCTGCTTGGGATATCTGAAGACTTCCAGAATATTCATACGAAAACAATTAAAGTTTCTTTTTCATAATTAAAGTATTTAAAATTTAAGATAAATATGAAATTACCGTACAGAAAATAAATAAGAGTTTGTAAATAGAATCTAAGTATGGTTTTTTGTAAAGAATTTGACCCTCCAAACAGTTTCTATATTTTACTTTTAAGTATGTGTTTTAGAAACAAAAGGTGAGCAACAAAACTGTATTAGAATCGTACAGTTTCCAACGAGAGGTAAAAAGCTGGTAAAAGTTTTTATACAGTTCTTTAAACTTCTCACGTCATTTACGAGATTTGTTTGTTACCGATCACAACCGCTCCGCATCGATCGACACGTTTTAATAATAAAGATAATGTAATTTAAGTACGTAATAATGGAATACAAGCAATAGAAAGTATTCGATAAAGGTACTGAGTTGTTTAAAATCTGAGGAATCTGAAGAATTGAGTAGCGGTGTGAGTGCAATAGCACTTGATTTAAATAAAGTACTATAGAGTTATCAATTGTAAATTTGGCTACTTGTAAAATTGTCAAAGCATATCAGTTGGAGGAGTATTGTGGCGGTGTAGTGTTCTTAAGTTGATCAACTTTGAAGAGCAAGTTTGAACGCCGGTTGAAGCACTCTCGGTACAGCTCAAACGAGAGAGCAAGCGTCCCGCGATCTCTTTGCCTATCGCTTCCTCCCCTTTTCTAAACTCCTCTACCACCTGCCTCTTTGCCTCATTCCTCACGTTTCCCTCTACGACCGCTATACCGCATCAACCGACCGCCGCTCTCATAATATAACACAGCATTCAAATAAAGTATAAGTGCTTCTTCTGCACTAAAGGTATATTTATTTACTTATTTATTAACCCTTTATTATCCTTTATTGCATTTACCTAAAATATTATATTCATTACGTTACATTATAAAATTTCTATTAGAAAAATACTTACGCTTAGTTGTCTATTACCTAAAAGTATTTAATTAGGTTTTAACTAACTTCTATAGAAAAAAACATCGCTTAAATATAATACCGATGAAGTGGCTGAAACTAATATGCATTAAAACTTAAATAGCTTACTTTGCCTTTTTACTTTCAAACTGATGTCCATCTGTAAACCCCTTTTTTTAAAGGTTGTTTAATTAGAACAATGAAACTTTGTAATTAGAACATCAATAATCCAATGTTTCCTCTCACTTATTTGAATTTCCCACACATGCAGTGTAAAGTATTTTCGTTAATCGAGATTTTTTTTGTTAAACTAAAAATCTTCATTCTTTTTATTTCGCAAAGGTATTAGTTCTTGTTTATTCTGAACCGTGTGTTTTAAAAACTTCATTACGGTACAAACTACATAATCTCAAAATTCCAGTTAACAATGTAATGAAAAAAAGGGTTGTGAAGTAAAAAAAAAAATATTGCCATTACAAATTGCTGAGAATATCGGCCCCTTTAAGATTAGAGTAGACGGTGTTCACAGTGAATCAGCTTTTTTCTTTTTCTGTTTAGCCTTCGGAACCACCGTAAGGTATTACTTCAGATGATGATATGTATGAATGTAAATAAAGAGTAGTCTTGTACAGTCTCAGGTCGACCAATCCTGAGATTTGTGGTTAATTGAAAACCAACCACTAAAGAACACTGATCTAGTATTCAAATCCGTATAAAAGTAACTATCTCTACTAGGATTTGAACCTCAGAACTTTCAAGTTCAAAATCAGCTGATTTGCGATAATGACTTCAATACTAGACCAACAGTGATGTAATTCTATACTTACATAAAGCTACTGAGTCCTTGTAGTAGCTATTGTATTCCAATAATCTAAGTGGTTTTAATAAAAACTCTTGTCTTCTTTACAATCCTTTTGCCATCCTGTTATTAATTAAAATTTTTCACTGTATAAGTACTACAATACTGTTGCAAAATATGCAACAACAAAAGTGATGGAAAAATGTCTATTCATTAACGGAAAATCTATTCAGAACCGAATAACTAATTAAAAAAAAGTTGGTGGTTAACTGAAACTTACCTGATGAAATATTTAAAATTGAATCTAAGATAAAACTGTATTCTTATATATTTTAAAACAATTTATATTCTACTAGGGTGAAGCGGCCAGCATTCAACATTTTTCTTACCATGTTATATAATACAGGGAGAATCAATATTCACTATTGATTCACGAATCAATATTTCGACTCAGAGTTGAGGAAACATTTTGGGTGAAGCCGCATTAGATTTGATTTGATTTTTCTATAGTTCTAAGCCGTTGCCCGTCCCAGAAGATCAGTTAGGTCTCAAATTATTGTAATTTTCGTATTTCAACATCTTTCTCACCATTTTAAAATATTGGGAGCATCTTTAAACCGTTGTGAAATGTCAAAATTGCACTAGCAGGGATAAAGTTGAAAATTTTATACTTAGTTTTCGGTAATGCCTACTGATTTTCTTCAAATGAATTACATATCAGAAAAAGAGTTCAGATTTTGGTACGTTTTAAAACTAATATAACGTAAAACTACAAAAAATATTTTTTTCTTTCACGACGATTGCTGAAGATAGTTTACTTTGTCTCAGAGTAATGATGTTATATTCATTACAGTCATTCTCTGTAGTAAATGCAGTGTTTGTGTTTATTGTATGACTAAATATCATCTGCACGCCGGTTTCCACAGTTTATGGTATGAAAAATTATATTCAGCTCATAGAAGAAGGCGGTGTAAAACCAATTTATTCCACTACTGTCTAGCATGGCATAGAATGCTTGTTATTCTTTAGAATAATTGGCGACTCATGATAGTCTAATGGTTCCCAATATTCCACATCAACCAAGAAAAAACAATTATTATCAAGAATAATTTGACACACACACACACACACACACACACACACACATATATATATATATATATATATATATATATACAGATGATTCTTGGCGAGCAGTATGTTGAGACACTTCCTTAATTAATAATTTATTAAGTAAATGAAATAAAAACTTCACTATTTCGTTACTTTGTATAGTAAATGACTGATTAAAAATTTGTTTGATATTTTATGAATATATCAGAAATTTCAATATATGATGTTATCTTTTGAAATTCAAATTAACCTACTAATTAAACTCATGCAATGTATGATAAAAATTTGATTAAAGTGTGACTAAACAGTAAAAATAAATTTTTTTTATATTTTGAAAAAGTTTAATATTATTATCTTGCTTCAGAAAGGAGTTAATGGAAGCTATTTGCACTTATTTCAGTCAGGCCTTCAAACCACTACACAATTAGTGTAGTGGTTTGCCCATCCCACTGTAATGATCTGTGGTAAACAAAATAATATTCTTTTAGTTTTTAAAATAATACTTTAAAATTTATTTTAAATTTAAATCCATCTCGTAAGTTATCCCATTACATTTAAAATGTAAAAATCTTGATTTTTGATAGCCTTTAAATATCTATAGAAAAAAAAAATAGCCGAAATTTTCACCCGTTTCCTAGAAAATTAAAACATTGTTTATTTAAAATTATGACTTTACTTTTATATTTTTTAAATAATCTTAAAAAATACTTTTTTAAATCTATTCTCACCACTTAGGGCTTATTTTCTTAAAAATCAGTTTTAATCGAACGCTAAGCCTTGACTAAAGGAGCCTCCGAAATGAAAAAACAATTGTTTTCCCAGTTTCAAAATTCTAATGCTCAAAACATAATTTGTTAAAAAATGTCACTATATACCCCACTGATGGGGAGCTCCTAATTTTTAAAAAAGTCGAAAAGTTTTTTTTAATTTCGATTTTAATTTATTTAAAATGATTGAATGAAACATAATTGCCGGATTTTATTTAAAATATTTGGTATCAAATGAATCTTTGACGCCAAATTCAGAGTAACTGTTCTTTTGAAATTATATCCTTTTTCTTTTGAAAAGAACATTCCATTATTGTTAATTATCGTGACCATCAACTAATTCATTGCAAATCAAATTCCTTTTTTTCCTCTAAATTTAAAATTGTATCATATGTAGGATTACAAACTGGTATGTCCATTGTGGGTTAACAGATAGAATGAATAAGAGATGATGAAAAGAAAAAGTGGCTTGAAGATATGAAGAGCACCACCTTTTCAGTTAGGATGCAATAAATCGCTAAACTTACCTGCTGAAAGACCTGTGTTTCACATTCTTTTCAATCTCTTTTCAGGATTATCTGATAGATGTTCAGGAACAATGGCGGGTCGCGTATAGGCACTGTGAAACTGCAGTACCCCTATTTTCACTTGATATTATCGATAACATTTAATATGAGTCCTTTTTTTAATTCTTTCTTTATACTTGTACAACATATAATCCTTAAGCTTAATGTCAGTAGCTACCCCCCAGTTTACGAAAAAGATACAAAAATCTTTGTATGGAACTATGCACTTCACAGTTCCAGAGGCGTGGTGTTTGGCTGTTGTGCGCATGCGCATATAGGAAGCTGCACGCGAGACTGCGAGGGAGAGAGAGAACTGTCGCTCCCGCAGTGCCGACCCTGGCGTGTTGGTGGAAGGTAGTTTTTTTTTATTTCGCGTGTGTATGGAACGTTCCTTTTCGTTCCCTTTTCTAGTTTAGTCGGTGGAAGGAATATAAAGTGGTTAAGTCTTTTTTTCAGTAGTGAACAGAAAATGGCGGAAAGCAAGGGCTCTTTGATGGCTAAATCTGTCAAAAAAACACGCTGGAAGGGTGAAAGAGAAAGTAAAAACGTTTTTACTTTAGTAAAAACTAATTATGTATTTGTTTCAGTGTACATAGAAATTTAAATTAAGCACCATTTTAATATAGTGTTTTTAAGCAGACATTTTATTAAGTTATTATCTTGTTTCGTTTTCCTGTTTAGCCTCCGGTAATTACCGTTCAGATAATACTTCGGAGGATGAATGAGGATGATATGTATGAGTGTAAATGAAGTGTAGTCTTGTACAGCCTCAGTTCGACCATTCCTGAGATGTGTGGTTAATTGAAACCCAACCACCAAAGAACACCGGTATCCACGATCTAGTTTTCAAATTCGTGTACAAATAACTGACTGTGAAGCAGGACTTGAACGCTGGAACTCTCGACTTCCAAATCAGCTGATTTGGGAAGATGCATTCACCATTAGACCAACTCGGCGAGTCATTAAGTTATTATCTAATAATACTAAAAAATATTATCTGTATTGACATTTTATTAATTAGTCGGTAAAACCGAAAAATATACCATAACAGTGTATCATATTCTTGAATGGGATAAAGTGTAGAATTAGATTATTATCCTGCTTCCAACTATTCCATTTGATTCACTTTTTCGGTTGTTTTATTTTACAGGAATCTTTAACCATGGCCTTGAAAAGGCCCAAAAAATGTTTTCTGGAGCAGCACCCCGACTAATTTTAGCTACGAGCCGTCACCGTTCAGGAATGAAATTCTTTTTATTAAAGCGCTTATTTATATTCTAGTATTACGATGGGACCCCTGATAGCATTGTTTAATCGAGTTATTTGAACAGAGTATGTATTAGGCAGTCTCGTTTCGTATATAAAAGGCGAATTTGTTATTACTTTGAAATTCAAAATGAGGCAGTTGCAAATGAACCAAGTTTGTCTAAGACTTATTTTAATAGGTATTTGTGAATATTTTGTTATCTAGAAATATTTTCAGGTTGTTTTCATCTAGTAATCATTTTAATTGTTAATAATTTCCGTTTAAAACATTTTTCAAACGTCTCCCCTAAATATTTATGGTTTTGGATTGCTCTATTGTTTCCTGAATAAATAAGAATGAAATACTCCAGAAACTCCAGGAAAAATAAAATTATTGATTTTATTGAATTATGGTTCTCCATTTCTTCAGTGAGGCTGAGAGTTCGTTTAATTGGTATGATTTAGGACATTTAGAACAACGTAGAAGTGCTCTAACATAAGCGAATCTTTTGTTGCTCTAAAATAAGCTGTAAACGTTTGAGTTGATTGCAACAAATTGATATAAAATTACAATTATCAAACAGGCTTATGCATCCATACAAATTAATATAACGGTAGTTCGGTAGGTTTCCATTAATACCTCTTGGAAAAGAAAGTGCGGACGATAAACTGCTACGTAATGTCAACAAATCGGTAAGTCCATTTTTCTATTTCGTTTCAATATGCCAAATCTTAATTAAATACCAAACAAGTTATGAATTATAATATTGAATTTTGTTTATTCAGATTACCATTATCTGAGATTCTGATTCGCATGGAATGTCCTGAAAAACGCAACCACAAGATTATTTCGAAATAACAAAGGGATTGAAAAAAAATAAGAACTTTGAAGGAAATAAAAAAAGTAAAAGAGGTTCTTGAAAGAAAAAATCTAACGATTGGAAAAAAAGCGAATGAATTATTTATATTGTAATCTCATACATTTCTCTAGTATTTCATATTATAATTTAGTAATTGCCAACACCCAATTTAAAAATCATAATAGAAGAATATACACTTGGAAAAAGCCAGGCGATACTGCAAGGTATCACATAGATTATATCATGGTTAAGCAAAGATTTAGAAATCAACTCGTTGACTGCAAAACTTACCCTGGAGCAGACATTGATAGCGACCATAATTTGGTGATAATGAAATGTAGATTGGGGTTTAAAAACCTGAAGAAAAGGTGTCAGATGAATCGGTGGAATTTAGAGAAGCTTGAGGAAGAGGAGGTAAAGAAGATTTTTGAGGAGGACATCGCAAGAGTAAAAAAGATAAGGTAGAAAATGTAGAAGAAGAATGGGAGAATGTTAAAAAGGAAATTCTTAAATCAGCAGAAGCAAACTTAGGCGGAATAAAGAGAACTGGTAGAAAACCTTGGGTTTCATACGATATATTGCAGCTGATGGATGAACGCTGGAAGAATGCTGGTGCTGAAGAAAGTTAAAAGAACTATCGACAATTAAGAAATACAATAAACAGGAAGTACAAACTAGTGAAAGAAGAGTGGGCTAAAGAAAAGTGTTCAGAAGGGGAAAGAGAAATGAACATTGGTAAAATAGACGTAGCATACAGGAAAGTTAAGGAAAATTTTGGGGTACATAAATTAAAATGTAATAATGTGTTAAACAAAGATGGTACACCAATATATAATACGAAAGGTAAAGTCGATAGATAGGTGGAATATATTGAAGAGTTATACGGAGGAAGAAGAGGAAGTTGAGGAGGATGAAATGGGAGTACAATACTGAGATCTGAATTTAAGAGAGCATTAAAATATTTAAATGGCAGAAAGGCTCTTGGAATAGACGGAATACCTGTAGAATTACTGCGCAGTGCAGGTGAGGAAGCGATTGATAGATTATACAAACTGGTGTGTTATATTTATGAAAAAGGGAAATTTCCGTCAGACTTCAAAAAAAGTGTTATAGTCATGATACCAAAGAAAGCAGGGGCAGATAAATATTGAAGAATAGAAAACAATTAGTTTAACTAGTCATGCATCAAAAATCTTAACTAGAATTGTATATAGAAGAATTGAGAGGAGAGTGGAAGAAGTGTTAGGAGAAGACCAATTTGGTTTCAGGAAAAGTATAGGGACAAGGGAAGCGATTTTAGGCCTCAGATTAATAGTAGAAGGAAGATTAAAGAAAAACAAAGCAACATACTTGGCGTTTATAGACGTAGGAAAGGCATTCGATAACGTAGACTGGAATAAAATGTTCAGCATTTTAAAAAAAATTAGGGTTCAAATACAGAGATAGAAGAACAATTGCTAACATGTACAGGAACCAAACAGCAACAGTAACAATTGAAGAACATAAGAAAGAAGCCGTAATAAGAAAGGGAGTCCGACAAGGATGTTCCCTATCTCCGTTACTTTTTAATCTTTACATGGAACTAGCAGTTAATGATGTTAAAGAACAATTTAGATTCTGAGTAACAGTACAAGGTGAAAAGATAAAGATGCTACGATTTGCTGATGATGTAGTAATTCTAGCCGGGAGTAAAAAGGATTTAGTAGAAACAATGAACGGCATAGATGAAGTGCTACGCAAGAACTATCGCATGAAAATAAACAAGAAGAAAACAAAAGTAATGAAATGTAGTAGAAATAACAAAGATGGACCACTGAATATGAAAATAGGAGGAGAAAAGATTATGGAGATAGAAGAATTTTTTTATTTGGGAAGTAGAATTACTAAAGATGGACGAAGCAGGAGCGATATAAAATGCCGAATAGCACAAGCTAAACGAGCCTTCAGTAAGAAATATAATTTGTTCACATCAAAAATTAATTTAAATGTCAGGAAAAGATTTTTGAACGTGTATGTTTGGAGTGTCGCTTTATATGGAAGTGAAACTTGGACAATCGGAGTATCTGAGAAGAACAGATTAGAAGCTTTTGAAATGTGGTGCTATAGGAGAATGTTAAAAATCAGATGGGTGGATAAAGTGACAAATGAAGAGGTATTGCGGCAAATAGATGAAGAAAGAAGCATTTAGAAAAATATAGTTAAAAGAAGAGACAGACTTATAGGCCACATACTAAGGCATCCTGGACTACTCGCTTTAATACAGGTAGAAGGAAAAAATTGTGTAGGCAGGCCAGGTTTGGAATATGTAAAACAAATTGTTAGGGATGTAGGATGTAGAGGGTATACTGAAATGAAATGACTAGCACTAGATAGGGAATCTTGGAGAGCTGCATCAAACCAGTCAAATGACTGAAGACAAAAAAAAAACATTTCTCGCAGCTTTTGATCAAATAAATCAGGGTGGGTATGATAACAGTCACAACTGTAATGGCTGTACGCGACTTGACATAAGTCAAAGTCACTTCCGAAAACGAAATAGGCATTTCAGCTAAAAAAATCATCCAACACCAAGCTTACTAGGAAAACTAAGAGTGAAATAGTTTTTTTGCGCGAATGAGTGAAATGGTCGATACCTTTTTAACCGAGCCAAATATATAGTTGCATGTCATTAAGCGAAATTTTCAAGAAGATGGAGGTGATATTCAGCTCTACAAGTCACTCTATCAGGAATTGGAAGTATAATAAACACCATTATTTTCAAAGAAAGTAATGATGACTATGTCTCCTCTTGTACTTTAGGAATTTTACAAGCATCACAGCTATATAAGGCTGTAAATTAACAAATTAATGAATACATATTGCTGTCGAGAAACAATGCGTTATATATACGTTGAAGGGTAAATCGATAAATAATAGTAACTTATAAGAAAAATAGGCTTAAGAAGAGAGGTTGGTTAAATCATTTAAAATAGAAGTAAGATAGATAAATTATATTTTCCTTTTGTGCATTTTTCCCATTGTAATGCAGCGATAAACCCATCCTGAGTTGTAAACTATTTTCGACTGTAACATCTTATGAGTTATAGTTACTTTATAATTTATATTTCCGATAATGTAATGAACTTTAGTAAAAATAAACTACTCTTTTTATCCATTAATATTAAACCTTGATTAAGATTTCAATCGAGTTAAGATGTGTTAACTTATCCAGTAAGTTTTGTTAAAATATCGATAAGCTTAAAAGATTTTCATACAGAGATAAGTCGATGTTATTTTTTTGGATTGTTTTTCAGTATGAAATGCAGAAATTTCATCTTTTAAAAGTTTTTATGCACATAAAAAAATTATTTGAGAAATTTTCAAGAAATTGAAATTTTAGTTTCATTCACTTTTCTTGTAATATGAGGATATTTTTTTATTTCCACACATTTTGCATTATCCTGACTAGTTATGATAGTATAAGATTTCGATTAAACGAGTTAAAATAGTCATATTATTAGATTATAATTAAAAAAACAGCCAATCTAATTATCAAGTAAAATGTGATTCTTGAAAGAGATTTCTAACAGATCTCGAAACACTATAAGAGTTACAAGGATTCAATCCTTTAAATTATTTTAATTAATAAAGTAAGAATGGAAATGCAATAATGAAAAACAAAAGGAATTCTTGAATAAATCAGAAAAATTTTCTGATTATCAGAAAATATATGAATAAAATGAAATTATCTTCGTGATGATAGGTAAAAGTCGCTGACTGGGTGGTAAATCGGAAAGCGGGAGGGTCCGTGGACGACGGGGAGAGAACCAAATGACAAAACAAATTCCTTGCTTCTCTTCCTTTCTTTCTATTTTTCATTTCCTCCCACTCTGTTTATCTCTTTCTACTACTGGTATGTGTTTGACTAGTGAAATTCTCAGCTGAGCTGTCAGGCTCCGTCAGAACTTCAAGAGAAGTGCAAACAAGACGAATCATTAACTCTGCTGCCGCTGAAGGATACAAAACCAGAGCTGCTTCTCCCTTCCATTCATCTAAAAAAAAAACCTTCTTACCTCCTTCCCCTTTGTAAGCATCTACTACGGTATCGTTGCCAGTGGATTGATACTTTTAGTTCATCTTTTTTTTACACTTATTTACGTGTGTTTTATTATTATTTAAATAAATTTTAAATTTTTAGTAATAGTCGTGGTATTTTTCATCGATTCTCATCTTTATCTTTTGTGTCTAATAATCACCGATGTAAAATTTCATCGTTTTTTAGATGATTAATAAATAAATAAATATATTTAAAAATTACTCCTTGATTCATTTGAGCAGTAGAAAAACCAGTAGTTTTTCTAAAACTGCTGATTTTATTATGATTACTGTATGTTATGCTTACTATGATTGTCTGAAGCAGTAATTTCTCTTAAAAAGTCTTGAGTAAACTATACAATACCGAAACCAGATTTAAAACACCTAGATTTAAAAAAAAACGTTTGGTTGGTTACGTGAACCTTAATTCGACAAATAAATATTTAGGAAATAGTCAATCATAACTGTGACGTAAAAGAGATAAAATTGGTCAACCACCCAGTGTTTATACCGGGAGAACAGATAACGCAATTTACAATTCCTGTAATAAAATCGAATTTAAATTTTCTAAATTCGATTTAAAGGAATTTAACAACCTCTGGTTGAAGATTGTAACACCTCCAACCAGAGGTAAAGCATTGGGAATTACGCGAACAGATAACTCAATAGCAAGTGTATTTCTGAAATCTAATCTCGAAATCAAATCTCCATGAAAATATTATTTTGTTACGGAGTGTTATGAAATGGTACGAAATGTGCGTAAAAAATTATGAAAAATAATGCTTTACAAAACTACGATTCAACGATTCTTCTGCGTAGTGGTGCATTGTTAACCAGTGACAAATTTTTTAAACCAATCTACAATATTTTCACGTAATGATTGGCTACGATATACTTAAGTTGACCAATATATGAATTGAACACAATTGTCACTCATAATTATGTCGTTCGAAGTCGAAAAAAACATTATTTCGGGGCTAAAAAAGTAGCATTTAAGAAATAAGAAATGTGTTTGAATTCTTTTTATTTTATGAATTCTTTTAAATAGTAGGAAAATTATGTTTTTTTACGACCCAAAAATTTACTTTCCCAAGAGTATTTATAGAAATATTTATATCGTAAAGTAATATTACGAATGAAACATATATTCAAGAAAATTTATAGGCTGTATAAAATTTTATTCGATCAATATAATTTTATGAAAATAATTATTCATAATTACAATGAAGAATGAGATTAGTTATACAGGTGAGCAACATAAAACCGAACTCATAACGTAACCGCTGTAGAAACGATAGGTTTTGTTAGGATGAAATTTTATGAATGATACGGATAAATTAAATAAGAAAAACATGATACTAATTTAAATGTTGAATTTATTTACTTTAATGTTACAAAAGATGTTCAAAATGATCAATCTGGGCATCGATGCGCTTTTGAGCTCGACTGATCATATTTAGAGTAGTCTGACGCAAAACGTTGTTGTCAATTGCGTTGGTTTCTCGTTGAAAGTTCACCTTCAGTTCTCAATATTGTGGGAATTAGATGCATAATATCTCTCCTTTAAGTAGCCCCAAAGGAAAAACTTGCAAGTAAACTCTGTGGAACGTGAAGGCCACCGTCCTCTGCTGACAGCTCGTTCATTTGTGAAAGTTGCATGAACGCGATTCAGTGAAACGTTTGATGTGTGGCACGTTGATCCGTCTTGTTGGAAGAAACTGTATTCTGTTTCATTATCAGTTAATTGCGCATAGAATTCTTCAAAAATTGTGAAGTAAACTTATGCATTGACAGTCCGGTCAAAAAATATTGGTCCCTTCATATTATTACCAGAAACGGCACACCAAACACCAATTTTCTCATCGTGAAGTGGACGTTTGAGTACTCGTGAGGATTCCTTGACATCCAATACCTGGTGTTCTGCGAATGAACATGGCTGGATAAATGAAACCATGCTTCGTCTACATGAAATACAACATCGGGTCTATCTTCCACCAACAATGTTTTCAGTTGCAAAAATCAAGTCGTTTCGGTTTGTCTGTCTCCTTCAGTTATTGCACAGTTGTTACGTAATATGGTTTCAATTTTAATTCATGAAGAATTTTACGATCAGATTGTTGGGATAACTTGCATAATGATTTTATTGGGCTGGCAGTAATTCTCCTTTCAATATCGGCAATGGCCTGTGGAGTCCTAACGGAAGGTTGTCTATTTCGTTTTGCAATTGAAACCGAACCTGTTGTACGGCATTTTTTAACTAAATCGTATGTGCTACTCTTCGCTGGGATACAGGCAATCGGAAATGTTTCTACGAATACTTGACGTGATTCTTCAAACGATCCAGAACGAATGTAGGTCTCAACTATCCTCTCCTGGGTTGAATTAGGCATTTTACACAAACACTACTGCACTCACAATAATGCACTG
Source organism: Lycorma delicatula (assembly GCF_047948215.1). Taxonomy (NCBI): domain Eukaryota; kingdom Metazoa; phylum Arthropoda; class Insecta; order Hemiptera; family Fulgoridae; genus Lycorma; species Lycorma delicatula. The sequence continues at coordinate 79,516,861 of NC_134459.1, read as the reverse complement.
CAACAAAACGTGTACTGCACTGACACGTAACCACCTGAAAAACGCCAGCAACAATCAATAGTAACGTACATATCTACTAGTCGCTCTAGTTGTGTGAGAGTCTTTCATAAATAGTGTTGGATAGCGGTCTCATTATGGGTTTGGTTTTATGTTGCTCACACTGTATAAGCTAACTAGCCAACCGTTGTTCAAAATTAACCGATTGGATTACTTGGTTTTGATCTCTTAAAGAAGATTATTTTTAAATATAAAATCAAAAATAATAATTGTATAATAAAATTTAATTGGCATATAAACTTTTTAGAAAAATCATCTATAATAGTGTAGTAAGAAATTACACTATACAGCCAAATTTTGTTTCGGTTGCTGTTTTTTTACAAATGTTTGGTAAAACTTGTTAGTGTCTTGGTGCAGAGAGATGTCGAATGCAACAAATTACAAAGATACTTGATAATTCTACCAGTAATTTAGATGAAACTGTTTTTTTAATTTACAACTAAAATATTTAAAATCGGCTCCTTAAATGGAACCATAAGTAAATCATTTGATAATAAGCACATGATAGGGAGTTCTTAAGGAACTCCCATATCACTGATAGATAAAAAAAATTTTTTTATTGTTTTTCTAAGTGTGATACCATTTACTGAATTTGTATTTTGCTTACATTACAGATCTGTAAATAAAATTTTTTTATCAGCCTAAGTTTTAAATAAATTACGCTTCAAAAAGACTTTAGAGAAAATATAGATAAATATGTAAAATTTATAATTTTGCGCGGCCAAACCTATGTTAAAATGATTTCGTTGATGCCTTCATTTTATAAGTAGCCTAAGGCACATCCCGAATAATGTCCAGCAGTATTCGGCTAGCATGTTAATATTTCATTTCCGTTTACAGCGGCTTTCCATCACCGAAACGTCTTGGTGGAAACGTTCACCGTGTTCGTCAATTACGTTTCAGAGTTTGTCCGAGAAAAAATCCAAATGTGAATGGTGGAAATGTACATTACATTATATACATAATATACATATTACATCCTATAGCTCTCTATGAAGTAGGAAGTTGATTACAAAAATTGTGGTAATTGTCGGATTTTTGTTTGCCGAGAAAACTTTTGCAAACTTCTTTAAATGAAGCCCAAGCTGCACCTTCTACATCATTTAACATCGAGTTAAACAAATCATCTTTTACCACCTCTCTTATTTGAGGACAAAAAAAATTCCTTCTTTAATTTTTCCTTCACTTACATTCGTAAATTTCTACCTGATGTGCAAAAATCCGGGATTATCATTCTTCATTGCTTTTACAAATTTTTCATTAGTCTTTAGTAACATAATATTTATCCATAGTTTGGCTGTTCCATTCTCAAAGAAAACGAGATCAATGAGATCACACATTCACCCTTGAAGATCGCATAATACAGTAAACATTGACCAATCTCAAAGATTACTTCAGTAACAACCCAATCAGAAGAGGAATATCAATAATAAATAAGACACATATTCACCCTCAATATCAGTGAATACAATTAACACTGACTATCGACATAGATTACTTAAGTAACATCCCATTCAGAAATGTAAAGCAGATAAGAAGTCATACCATGACAACGCACATTCGTTATTCTTTATCACAAGTTACGAATAACATCGACCGCTCTCATAGATTACTTCAGTAACTATCCAATCAGAAAAGAAAAGCCGATAAATTAAACCAATGACGACAGAGATTCCCCTCTCAATATCATAGAATACACTTAACATTGACCGGCCTCAATGATTACGTATGTAACAGTCCAATCAGAAGAGGAAAGCAGATAAAATTTAATCCAATGACAACGCACATTTACCCCTCTATATTCCAAGTTACGATTAACTTTGACCGTCCTCATAGATTACTTTAGTAACTACCCAATCAGAAGAAGTAATCCGATAAAAATTAAACCTATGAACAAACATGCAACCTTCAATATGGCAGATTAACCACAATCGCCCAAATACATTACTTCTATAACTGTGTAATCCATATCGGTATGTTGATAAACATTAAACAAATCACAAAAGATCTACACCTTCACATTCGCTTATTGCACATAATATTCACTATCCTTAGAGATTACTTCAGTAACTACTTGTACAGAATAGGAAGCCAATAAAAACTAAACCAATCACAACATACATTCATCCATCAAAATCCACATTACACTTGACAAATTATTTTAGTAACTTTCATAAAGCCGATAAAAAACTGATAAACATACTTTTTTTGTCCTAACATGCGAGACATGATTTTAATCATTTTTTTGATGCTGAAAAAGAATATCTACTCAGAATCGTTTTATCTCCCTCCATTTATGAAAAATATTTATATTTTCACTGAAGTATTTTATTAATTTTTCAACGTATAGTTAGCATTTAAAAAAAAAGAAATATATGTTAGTCTTCAAATAAGAAAGTTGTTCAAAGATTATGTATTAAAATCAATGTTTAATAATATAGAAAGTGCAGCTTAGACTTCATTTAAAGACGTTAGCAAAAGGTTTCTCGGAAAATAAAGATCCTAAAATTACCGTATCGCTTATAAAATTCCTACTTTTAACAGAGCTATGGGAGGCAATATGCCTTTGAAAAAACTTTTCCTCCACTCAGGTTAGGATTTTTTTCCCGGACAAATTCTGAGACGTAAGTGACGAACACGGTGAACTTTCCCATCAAGATATTTCGGTAATCGACAGCCGCTGTAAAGGGAAATGAATTACTAACGTAGTAGCTTATTATTGTTGGACATTATTCGGATTGTGCCTGAGTATATTTATTAAAGAAAAGCATCAGCAAAATCATTTTATGGATATACAAAATTATAACTTTTACAGATTTTAAGTATATTTTCTCTAAATTGCTTTTAAGACATAATTTCTTAGAAACTAAAATTCATAGAAAAAATTTATTTAAAGATTTTTCGTGTGAGAAAAAAAAAATTCAATAAATGGTATCACACTTAGAAAAACAAAAAAAAAATTTTTTTGTCTGTCAGTGAATTTAAAACCATCACTACACGAAATTTATATTCAATACAGTAATTGTCGGATCTTTATTTGCCGAGAACGTTTTGCTATCGTCTTTAAATGAACTCCAAGCTGCACTTTCTATATTATTAAACATTGATTTTCATACATAATCTTTGAACAACTTTCTTATTTGTGGACTAACATATATTTCTTTTTTTGTAAATGCTAACTCTAAGTTGAAAAATTAATAAAATACTTCAATGAGAATATAAATATTTTTCTCAAATAGGGAGATAAAACGATTCTGAGTAGATATTCGTTTACAGCATCAAAAAAATGTATAAAATCACGTATCGTATTTTAGGATAAAAAAATAATGTTTATCAGTGTTTTTATCCAATTTATGAAAGTTACTGAAATAATTTGCCAAATGTAATGTGGATTTTGATGGATGAATGTATGTTGTGGTTGGTTTAGTTTTTATTAGCTTCCTTTTCTGTACAAGTTGTTACTGAAGTAATCTCTAAAGATAGTGAATATTATGTGCAATAAGCGAACGTGAAGGTGAAGATCTTTTGTAATTTGTTTAATGTTTATCAACATACCGATATGGACTACACAGTTATAGAAGTAATGTGTTTGGGCGTTTGTGGTTAATCTGCCATATTGAAGGTTGCATGTTTGTTCATAGGTTTAATTTTTATCAGAGAACTTCTTCTGATTGGGTAGTTACTGAAGTAATCTATGAGGACGGTCAAAGTTAATCGTAACTTGGAATATGGAGGGGTGAATGTGCGTTGTCATTGGATTAAATTGTATCTGCTTTCCTCTTCTGATTGGACTGTTACATACGTAATCTTTGAGGCCGATCAATGTTAAGTGTATTCTATGATATTGAGAGGGGAATCTCTGTCGTCATTGGTTTAATTTATCGGCTTTTCTTTTCTGATTGGATAGTTACTGAAGTAATCTATGAGAGCGGTCGATGTTATTCGTAACTTGTGATATAGAATAACGAATGTGCTTGTCGTGGTATGACTTCTTATCTGCTTTCCATTTCTGAATGGGATGTTACTTAAGTAATCTATCTCGATAGTCAGTGTTAATTGTATTCACTGATATTGAGGGTGAATATGTGTCTTATTTTTTTATTGATTTTCCTCTTCTGGTTGGGTTGTTACTGAAGTAATCTTTGAGATCGGTCAATGTTTACTGTATTATGCGATCTTCAAGGGTGAATGTGTGATCTCATTGGTTTAATCTTTATCGTCTTTGCTACCTTAATACGCTACGTACTTATCTTTCAAGGCGGGGAATGATAAGTGCAATTTGGGATATTAAACGGTGAATTCGTGTAGTGATGGTTTTAAATTCACTGACAGACAAAAATTTTTTTTTTTTATTTCTAAGTGTGATACCATTTATTGAATTTTTTTATTCTTACACGAAAAATCTTTAAATAAATTTTTTCTATGAATTTTAGTTTCTAAGAAATTATGCCTTAAAACCAATTTAGGAGAAATATACTTAAAATCTGTAAAAGTTATAATTTTGTATATCCATAAAATGATTTTGCTTATGCTTTTCTTTTATAAATATAATCAAGCACATTCCGAATAATGTCCATCAGTAATAAGCTACTACGTTAGTAATTCATTTCCCTTTACAGCGGCTCTCGATTACCGAAATGTATTGATGGGAACGTTCACCGTGTTCGTCACTTACTTCTCAGAATTTGTCCGGGAAAAACTCCTTACGTGAGTTGAGGTAAAGTTTTTTCAAAGGCATATTGCCTCCCATAGCTCTGTTAAAAGTAGGAATTTTATAAGCGATACGGTAATTTAATGATCTTTATTTGCCGAGAACGTTTTGCTATCGTCATTAAATGAAGTCCAAGCTGCACATTCTATACTATTAAACATTGATTTTAATACGTAATCTTTGATCAACGTTTTTGTTTGATGACTAAGATATATTTCGTTTTTTTTAAATGCAAACTATACGTTGAAAAATTAATAAAATACTTCAATGAAAATATAAATATTTTTTATAAATGTAGGGGAATAAAACGATTCTGAGTAGATATTCGTTTTCAGCATGAAAAAATGATTAAAATCATGTATCGCACGTTAGGAGAAAAAAATTATGTTTATCAGTGTTTTTATCGGATTTATGAAAGTTACTGAAATAATTTGCCAAGTGTAATGTGGATTTTGATGGATGAATGTGGTTGTGATTGGTTTAGTTTTTATTAGCTTCCTTTTCTGTACAAGTTGTTACTGAAGTAATCTCTAAAGATAGTGAATATTATGTGCAATAAGCGAACGTGAAGGTGAAGATCTTTTGTAATTTGTTTAATGTTTATCAACATACCGATATGGACTACACAGTTATAGAAGTAATGTATTTGGGCGTTTGTGGTTAATCTGCCATATTGAAGGTTGCATGTTTGTTCATAGGTTTAATTTTTATCAGAGAACTTCTTCTGATTGGGTAGTTACTGAAGTAATCTATGAGGACGGTCAAAGTTAATCGTAACTTGGAATATGGAGGGGTGAATGTGCGTTGTCATTGGATTAAATTGTATCTGCTTTCCTCTTCTGATTGGATTGTTACATACGTAATCTTTGAGGCCGATCAATGTTAAGTGTATTCTACGATATTGAGAGGGGAATCTCTGTCGTCATTGGTTTAATTTATCGGCTTTTCTTTTCTGATTGGATAGTTACTGAAGTAATCTATGACAGCGGTCGATGTTATTCGTAACTTGTGATATAGAATAACGAATGTGCTTGTCGTGGTATGACTTCTTATCTGCTTTCCATTTCTGAATGGGATGTTACTTAAGTAATCTATCTCGATAATCAGTGTTAATTGTATTCACTGATATTGAGGGTGAATATGTGTCTTATTTTTTTATTGATTTTCCTCTTCTCGTTGGGTTGTTACTGAAGTAATCTTTGAGATCGGTCAATGTTTACTGTATTATGCGATCTTCAAGGGTGAATGTGTGATCTCATTGGTTTAATCTTTATCGTCTTTGCTACCTTAATACGCTACGTACTTATCTTTCAAGGCGGGGAATGATAAGTGCAATTTGGGATATTAAACGGTGAATTCGTGTAGTGATGGTTTTAAATTCTCTGACAGACAAAAATTTTTTTTTTGTTTTTCTAAGTGTGATACCATTTATTGAATTTTTTTATTCTTACACGAAAAATCTTTAAATTAATTTTTTCTATGAATTTATTTTCTAAGAAATTATGCCTTAAAACCAATTTAGGGGATATATACTTAAAATCTGTAAAAGTTATAATTTTGTATATCCATAAAATGATTTTGCTTATGCTTTTCTTTTATAAATATACTCAGGCACAATCCGAATAATGTCCGACAGTAATAAGCTACTACGTTAGTAATTCATTTCCCTTTACAGCGGCTCTCGATTACCGAAATGTATTGATGGGAACGTTCACCGTGTTCGTCACTTACTTCTCAGAATTTGTCCGGGAAAAACTCCTAACGTGAGTGGAGGAAAAGTTTTTTTAATGGTATATTGCCTCTCATAGCTCTGGAAAAGTAGGAATTTTATAAGCAATACGGTAATTGTCGGGTCTTTATTTGCCGAGAACGTTTTGCTATCGTCTTTAAATGAAGTCCAAGCTGCACTTTCTATATTATTAAACATTGATTTTCATACATAATCTTTGAACAACTTTCTTATTTGTGGACTAACATATATTTCTTTTTTTATAAATGCTAACTCACAAAACTTGTGATCTTTTGTAATTTGTTAAATGTTTATCAACATACGATATGGATTACACAGTTATAGAAGTAATGTATTTTGGCGATTGTGGTTAATCTGCCATATTGAAGGTTGCATGTTTGTTCATAGGTTTAATTTTTATCGGAGTACTTCTTCTGATTGGGTAGTTACTGAAGTAATCTATGAGGACGGTCAAAGTTAATCGTAAGTTGGAATGTACAGGGGAAAATATGCGTTGTCATTGGATTAAATTTTATCTGCTTTCTTCTTCTGATTGGACTGTTACATACGTAATCTTTGAGGCCGGTCAATGTTAAGTGTATTCTATGATATTGAGAGGGGAATCTCTGTCGTCATTGGTTTAATTTATCGGCTTTTCTTTTCTGATTGGATAGTTACTGAAGTAATCTATGAGAGCGGTCGATGTTATTCGTAACTTGTGTTATAGAATAATGAATGTGCGTTTCATGAAATGACTTCTTATCTGCTCCCCATTTCTGATTGGGATGTTACTTAAGTAATCTTTGACGATGGTCAGTGTTAATGTATTCACGGATATTGAGGGTGAATGTGTGTCTTCATTTTTTAAATTTTTTTATTGATATTGCTCTTCTGATTGGGTTGTTACTGAAGTAATCTTTGAGGAATGTGAATGTTAAGTTTATTGTACGATAATGAACGGTGAATCTTTGTTGTCATTTTTTCGTTTTTATCAAACCTCCTCTTCTGATTGAAATGTTACTTAAAAAATCTTTGAGGCCGATCAATGTTAAGTGTATTATGCGATATTGAACGGTAATTGTGCGTATGTATTGGATAAATTATTATCGGATTTTTTCTTCTGATTGGGTGAATTTTCTGATATTCAAGGGTGAATGTGTGTTGTCATTTGTTAAATCTTTTCCTGCTTTAATTTTCCTATACTGAGTTACTTCATTAATCTTTCAGGGAGGTGAATTTTGAATGTAATTTCCGATATTGAAAGTTTTATTTGTGTTTTTTTATGATTTATTATCACTGATAGAAAAAATTCTTTTTAGTGGTTCTCTAAGAGTGATTCCATTTATTGAATTGCTTTATTGCTTACATTACAATTCTGTAAATAGAAGTTTGATATTACCCTTTGTTTTAAATAAGTAACGCTTCAAAATTTTTAGGTAATTAATAGTTTAAATCTGTTAAATTTATAATGTTTCGATCCATATCTATGTTATAATGTTTTCGTTGATGCTTTTCTTTTATAAATAGCCTCAGGCATATTCCGAGTAATGTGCAAATACAGAGTTATCATAAAAGAATGGTGCGGTTTTGAACATGGTTTAATTTAAAACAGAATTACTTACAGTTTATGTTTTTTATTTTTCAAATTTGTCGTCTCAAACAATTTTTTACATAATTAATAAATTTTAATATGTGCGCCCTTAGTCGCTCGACAAATGTCCAAACGATACTCAACTTCTCTTCAAACATTGGTTAACATTTCTTCGTTAATGATGTCATTGCTTCATTAATCCTGTTTTTTAAGTGGTTCAGGTCGCGAATTTTTTGTGTATAACAACGCTTTTGATGTACCCCCACAAGAAATAGTTGCAAGGTGTCACGTCTGGACTCCTTGGAGGCGAAAGTATGGGTCCTTGCCGGCCTATCCATCGATCTCCAAATTTTTCGTTCAAAGCGTCCGTGACCAATGCATTGAAGTGCAGGGGAGCAGCACTTTGTTGGAAATGAAGTTAATAAATGGTTTCGAGTTCATCCGGCTGAGGAAAGCAATAATTGGTTAACATATCAAGTTACACAACTCCATTAATTGTTTTTTCAGCAAAGAAGAAAGGCCCTATTACACGATTTTTCATCACACTACATCAAACATTAACTTTAGGCTAATCGCGTTGTTTCTCAATAATTGCGTGTGAGTTTTCAGAGCCCTATATTCGTGAATTATGTCTGTTAACACATCCATTCACATGGAATGTAGCTTCGTCTGTAAAAATTATATCATCTAAAAATGATTCGTTTTCACTTATTCTGTCCAACATTTCAACAGCGAAATTGTAACGTTTTACACAATCATCGGGTTTCAATTCTTGTAGTATCTGGATTTTATAAGCATGTAATTTCATTTTATATTGTGAAACTTTGTGAACTGATGATTTTGGAATACCTAATTCGACGCTTCGACGGGAGATGGACTTCCCAGGACTTCTAATTGCCAATTGTCTAATTAGTTGAACCGTTTCGTCTGGTACACTTGGTCTGCCGGTTGATTTCTGTTTCTTAACTGATCCAGTTTCTTCGAATTGTTTGAACCAACGTGTTATGTTATTTTTGTGTGGTGGGTCCTTCCAAATTCACGTGGAAAAGCACGTTGAACTAAAATTACGGATTTTAATTCAGGTATCAATAAAACACACTTTGCTTTGTCTTTATCCGAGAACATAGTAACTCAGTAAACTCACCGCAACAACAATACAAGAACTGACGTTGTGGTTACAACTGCTGATAAACAAACTTTTGGGTTGGAAGCTTTCAGGGATACCCATAAAACACCTAGAAATTTTCCTACAATCTTCCTATGAATTACTGAAACCGCACCATTCTTTTATTATAATCCTGTAAGGTCTAAGTGCTCACAGAAACAATTATAAGGGGGATCACTTTTTCTAATTTTTCCGCTTCCCGTTCGTCCCAGATCAAAACGTTTCCGGTTCTCCATCGATCTTGGCCTCCGCTATCTCCTGCCCCAAAATACAAAAAAACCCAAAAAATTACTCCTTCCCCAAAATTATTCTCCAGGTCAAATCCTTCTGTTTAAAACCGTTTTTCGCCATTTCCGACCTTCGACCCAAAATACTCTTTCAAAAAAAAAACAACCAAACGCCTACAAACGGCAAATTTTTGCGGCGAAAATTTTTTGGGGGGGAGTAATTTTGGGGTTTTTAGGATTTGGGGTCAAGAGATGGCGGTGGCCCGGATCGGTGGAGATCCTGAACGGTTTTGGTCTAGGATGAACAAGAAGTTAGAAAAATTAAAAAACGTGATCCTCCTTATAATTGTCTCTGTGAGAACTTAGAATATATTTCGTGTTCTAGACATCGTCGATACGCCGACTCGCCGCATAACCCTTTAGCTCGCGTATCCTGCATGTTTCAGTGGCTGGGAATTCAACCTGTACCCACGAGCCTCCCTCGACCACCAGCAGCCTGGTTGTTGTGTTCCATGCGAGTTCTGAACTATTTTAAGGCGTTTAATCCGAAAGCAGTTTGTTTACTGATTTCTCTTTGTGTAAGGCCCAAGAAATATAGTATATGTTCATCGTTTGTGCAAATTCCGCCAGTTTGGACACACAGCTGAAAGGTGTAAACATCTGGAGGTAGTGTGCTTCCACTTTGTGGATGAGAGTCATAAACGAGAGGAGTCACGACTTGTGTTACCAGCAGACGTCTTGGGAAGGACCAATAAGCACTCTGTCAATAAGTAGTGTGCGCCTTATAATCGGGCTTTCATAATGTAATACAATTTAAAATCGTTAGATGGTTAAAATTCAGTAAATAATTGCGTAAGGTTCTTATATAGCACAGATAGAACTTGGCGAGATCGCCACGAGTAGGGGTTTGGATGTTGTCTTGTTGCAGTATCCTATGTTGTGTCCGGTGAACTGCCACGTTTTTCTCGTTTGAAAAGTTTTTAGTTTGTTTCTGTTAGAATGTCTGCTGCAGTGTGAAGAAACGAAATCATTCTACAGTACGCAAACGATCATCACTTTGTTGTCCGTGCGATGATCAGAACTGAAAATATGAACTTCAAGAATACAGTTGTATTCTTCAAGTTCATATTTTCATTATAGAGATACTGCTGATCTCATTTTGAGGTCTGGTATAAAATCCTACGTTTATCAGGTAGCAGTTGATTCTTTGTTTGTGCGGATGTGAACCCTAAGTCTCTTTTGTGGCATAGCGGCTTCAACGATGATGGCGGTGAATTAATAGGTTGGTTTTTTCGCACAACATAAGTTGCAGGTACGTAATGTATTTGGTAAGTTGAGACGAGCGTCGGGTTTTTTTACTTTGAACAAATACAAGGACAACCATAAGTTTGGGAATATACTGTAAAGTGGTTGTCGCAGGGCAATGTGCTGGTCAGTTATTGTGAGTGGAGGAGTTTGATTCACTTCTGAGGACTAGATTGCTCAGCGGGTTACGCACCGTTGCTTATGCTGTCGATGGTTTCCTGCTGGGCAAGGGATGTTCGTGGAAGCAGGTTGAATTCCAAGACACTCAAGCATGCAGGATACACGAGCAAAAGCGTCATCAACATAAATCGTCCGTAAAGTTATCCGCAACATAAGCTCATCAATATTTTTGCAATAAGCCAAATTATTTTCATCAGTAAAGTACTGAGAAAGTTCTTTTTGTCGGCTTCGAAAACTAAAAATATTTCTATGATTCTAAAGTAAATTCCAACATATCATTTCTTGATCCTAAGGATTCAGCTTAATTTTTTGAAAAATTTAAATTTATAAACAAGTCATTAATTTCACTTTGTGATATAATATGATATTTCAAAATGATTCTAATTCAATTTGATTCTTATAATTCAAAATCAAAACCACTGTTGCCTTCTACAGTATTGCCTGATTCTTCAATGGTTATTTTGAAACATACATTGGACGGTGGCTCAGGAATTGGAATAGTTTCAATGTGTGGTACAGGCCTGTTTGCAAATTGCAATGTAAGTCCGATGTTGCAGTATGTTTAGATTTTTAGAAATTTCAGACACACTTTTTAAACAAAAGTAACAATCTAATTTTCTACATGATCCTTTGGTTCACGCCAAACCATAGGTACACCAATTGGCAAAGTTTTCCTTCTCGACATTATTTATAATTACACAGATCAATTCATGCTTATTAAAGGGGGGCGGACGTCTTATCATGATCACTGATTTTACACTGAAAGTACAAATGGTATGATTTTTAATTAATGTTGTAATGTTTTTTCTATTTGTTATTGCGGTAAATTCACCACAAATATTACAAAAGACATCCACATCGTTTACACAATTTCCAGGCATTACGCCACTGCACTGATAATAAACTTAAGACAGCAATGAGACTGAACAAAATTATTGATGATTAATTATTATTATGATTTAATTATTTGTCTAGTACTGTTTATTTATAGCTTAAAAGTATGTATTGAATTAATTTTTATCGGTCTTTTCTTCTGATTGGGTACTTACTGATGGAATATTTCAGGGCGGCCAATGTTAAGTGAATTCTCTGATATTCAATTTTTTTTTTGCAACAGAATAAATAAATTATGTCTCACAAACATTTACTATGCATTTTTAAAACCATAGTAAAAATTATGTAAAATATGATAATTAAAATCTTAAGTGAGTAAAATAAATGAATAAAAAATTATAATTTGGCCATTGTTCTTTATTTGAACTAAACTATAATAATAAAAATTACTAACGCTTACATTTTAATTGTTTAAACATTACACCTTTAATAGTAATATAACATAATCTTTTAATTAATATATCACACACAAACATCGCAATCTTTTCTTCCGTTTAACACTGATACCTCGTTTTTGTTTCTTGTTCGTTTTTGCGATACGTTTCTTTGTAGAAGATTTGCTGTAACAAATTAAAGTTAGTCGAGGTATATTAATTGTGTATGTTTAAACAAAATTATTAAATAATTATATTTATACGGTCGTACCCAATAAAAAGAGAAAGTAAGTAAAACATTTAAAAAAAGGAAAATCATGCAAAGAAAATGTAATTTTTATACTTACTATAATCGTGTTGTATATTGCTCTCAAGAATATCTCTCGTTTAACACTTAGGTGCTCAAAAAACATCTCCAACAACACCTGTACTTTTTAATACTTTTATGTTTCATACGATTCGTTATTTTTTGCTGGAGTACTGTGTCGCAAATACATATATTGTACCAGTCCTTGCTTACTAGTTTTACTTTCAACAGTGTTTCCCCGTCCAGCATCCTAAAAAAAACCAAAACCTTAGTTCTAAAAATAACATTTCAATGGATATAACATTTTTTTTATTACGCCAAAATACAAAAAAATAATAAAAAACTCTTAAAATATGAATCCGATTTAACTACCTTAATACAATAATTGAAATTTCGATGGATAATTTACAAATAATATATAATTTTTCATCTAAACTATTACTAACATCCAGCTTCAAAAATATTTTTCGACTTATGTTAACGACTCTATTTTCCTCAGACTGTTCTCCAAACACGTTTTGTTATCGCTTATATAGATGAATGTAACCACTGTACAATGTTCAGAATGTAATTAGCTTATAAGGAACCCGTCATCTACCCCTTGCTATCTTTCGATCAAGTCACTACCCACCCTTCACTCACTCTCCTTTCTCTTCTTTTTTTCGTGTTGCTAATCGTTTAGTTTATTTTTTGAACCGTATTTTTATTTTTAAGATTTAATATTTTTTGCAAATCGGAATGTTTTCCTAAATATTCATGCAAATATCTATGAAAATTTAGGTTATAACTTTGTTTTAAAATAATTGTAATCATTAATCCAAGAACTGGTTACATGGTTTAATCATTAATATTACGGTTTATAAACATCACAATTATTTTTTATTATAATTTTATCTCCATGTTAATTACGGGACGTATCGCATAATTTTGTCCCTAATCCTAACCTAGTTTTTTTTTTTGTTTTTACTACCTTTGTAACACCGACGTATGGATTAGTGCCTTCTTTCTTTTTCCTGTTTAGCCTCCGGTAACTACTGTTTAGATAATACTTCAGAGGATGAATGAGGATGATATGTATGAGTGTGAATGAAGTGTAGTCTTGTACATTCTCAGTTCGACCATACCTGAGATGTGTGGTTAATTGAAACCCAACCACCAAAGAACACCGGTATCCACGATCTAGTATTCAAGTCCGTGTAAAAATAGCTGGCTTTACTAGGACTTGAACGCTGGAACCCTCAACTTCCAAATCAGCTGATTTGGGAAGACGCGTTCACCACTAGACCAACCCGGTGGGTTATGGATTAGTGCCTGTAAGCATCGTATTTAACGTATGGAAACTTACCATTGTTCAAGTATAGAAATAATTAGAAATAAAATTACAGTGTTTATACGCAGATCATAAGGAAACGTTATTTCCATATATAACACGACGGTAGATAAATTGAGAAAATCATGAAAGAAATGTTTATAATTTTATAAAGAATATGTTACCGTTCGTAATTTCAAAAAAAAATTCTGTTGTTCAATTGAAATTCAACCAAATCAGTATCAGTAAACTGACAAGTGGTCTGTGCTGAACGGATTTTGATTAAGTTTTCCTTGTATTGTTTTAAAAAGGTAATTGATACTTCTTTTGATACGTTTACGGCCATTGCCAATTATTTTTACGTACTTGTAGTTTACAGAAATAAAAACTATGCTAACGCAACAACAGAAACCATCTTTTAATTTACGGTTATTATCAAAACAGTACCCACCGTTTCCCGATTTATGTTGTCATTTGTTTAATGATTATCGGCATTCCTATACTGATTAGAGATTTATTGACGTAACGTGTTCGGGCAGTGAATAATAAATGTTATCTGTGATATTGAAGGTTGAATTATTTATTGTCATTGGTTTAATTTTTATCGGATTTACCCTTCTGATTGGGTAGTTACTGAAGTAATCTTTAAGGGAGGACAATGTTAAGTGTAACAGGCGATATTGAAGGGTGAATACGTGTGGTCATTGGTTATCCAGTTTAAATCGGCTTTCCTCTTCTGATTGGGAGGTTACTTAAATTATCTTAGAGAGCGGCCAATGTTAAGTGTATCCTGCGATATTGAAGAATGAATGTGTGTTCTCATTGGTTCAGTTTTTTCCGTTTTCCTCTTCTTATTGCCCAGTTACTTAAGTAATCATTAGGGCGGTCAGTGTTAAGTCTATTCTACGATATTAAAGGGTGAATGTGAGTTGTCACTGGTTTAATATAAATTGGCTTTCCCATTCCAATAGGGAGTTACTGAAGTAATCTATCAGGGCGGTGGATTTTAAATGTAATTTGCGATATTGAACGTTGAATTTGTGTTGTCATTTTTTTAATTTCACTGATAAAAATAATTTTTTTAATTTTTCTCTAATTGTGATACCATTTATTGAATTGATTTTTAGCTTACATTACAGATCTGTAAATACAATTTTTCTATCACGCTTAGTTTTAAATAAATTACGCGTCATAAACATTTTAAAGAATATATAATTAAAATCTGTGAAGTTTATAAATTTGCATGTCCATCTATGGTAGATTGATTTCGCTGATACTTTTCTTTTATGAGAATCCTCAGGCACATTCTGAAAAATGATCAACAGTAATTGGCTAGCATGTAAGTATACCATTTTCCTTTACAATGGCTTTCCATCACGGTAGTGTCTTGGTGGAAAGCTTTACCGTGTTCGTCACTTACGTCTCCAAGTCTGTCCGGGAAATAATCCAAATATGAGTGGAAGAAATGTATTTTCAAAGACATATTGCATCCTATAACTCTGTATGAAGTAGGAAGTTCATTAACAATATTGTATTATTTGTTGCCGAGAAAAGTTTTACAAACTTCTTTAAATGAAGCGGAAAATGAACTTTTTAATTATATTTTCTACCTACTTATACATATACTTCCTTCTTGTCTTAGTATAGCCCAACTGCATGGGTACCAAAATACCTGCAACTTTCAAATCACCATATATGTTCCAGCTAAGTTTTTAAAATTTATTTTTTTTAGAACGTCTTTCATCACATCGTATGTCTCTTTCAAATTAATACCATCAGCGATTGATATCGAAGGATATTTATTACTGTTGTGTTGTAGAACCACTTGAAAAACTATACTTGGACGAATATATGAAAAAATGCCAGTCCTCAGGTTTATGAATTTACCCTAACTGCTACATAACCTCATCAATATTTGTGCAATACACCAAATTATTTTCATCAATAAAGTATTGAGAAAGTTATTTTTATCGACTTTGATAACCCAAAATATTTAATTTTTTTAAAAAGTAAATGCTAACCTTTTAGACCTTGCAGTTGAGCTTTATTTTTTTGATAAATTTGAATCCCTAATCAAGTCATTAATTCACCATGTGATATAAGATGTGGTTTATTGGAAGATAATTCAAAATCAATATCATTTCTGTCTTCTTCAGTATTACCAGATTCTTCGCCGCTGCTTTCGAAATATACATTCACAGGTGGCTCAGGAAGTGAAATAATTTCACTGTGAGGTACAGGCCTGATTGCAGATTTCAATTAAGGATATTTTATAGTATGTTTTAGAAATTCCAGACACGTACGTTAAACAAAAGTAACAATCGGTTACATTATCCTTTAGTTTACGCAAAACCATAGGTATACCAAATGTCAAACCCTTATTTGTACCTTTCAGCCATCCTCTTAAATACACGGAACAATTAGTGCATATTATACGAGGAGGGTACGTCTTCTTCTGATCATCAATTTTACACTGAAAATACAATGAATGGTTTTTTTACTTAGTTATAATAGTTTTTCTATTTGGTATCACGGTAAACTCACCACATACGTAACAAAAGGCTCCCCTATTATTTACAAAATTTTAGGCATTATGATACAGCACTGTTAACATACTTAAGACAGCAATAAGACCGACCAAAATTAAACCATTTCCAAATCCAGTGCTTAATACAAAACACACTTCTGTTTTCAGATACATGTTTGACTTGTACAGATGTAATTATTCCTGTCCATGAAGCCTCACTCATCAGTATTGTCTACGATGTCATAATATGATATGCTAATAATATGCTATAATATGATAAGCTATGACATGCTTTTATTCTTTCACTAGTATTGTTTATTTATAGCTTACAAATTATGTTACAAAAGTTAAACAATAAAAAATGAGCTAAAAATATACAATATAAGAGCTGAAAATGCTAAAAGAAAAATTATCTTTAATAAAAATCTAAATTTTTTTCAAAAATGGTGGGATATAGAAAGATTCTGAGTGCATATTCGTTTTCATCATCAAAAAACAGAATAAAATCATGTATCGCATATTAGAAAACAAAAATTATGTTTATCAGTGTTTTATCGGCTTTTCTATAGTGATTGGAAAGTTACTGAAATAATCTGTTAGGGCGGTTAATGTAATATATCACTTGTGATGTTGAAGTGTGAATACTTGTGGTTATTGGGTAAATTTTTATCTCCTTTCTTTTTCTGATTCGGTAGTTACTGAAGTAATCTTTGAGGCCGGTCAATGTTAAGTGTGTTCTGTGATATTGAAGGGTGAATGTGTGTTGTAAATGGTTTAATTTTTATCGGCTTTTCTCTTCTGATTGTGTAATTATTGAAGTAACCTCTTAGGGCGGTCAATGTTAAGCGTAACTTGTGACATTGAAGGATTAGTGTGTGTTGTCATTGGTTCAATTTTTATAGGCTTCCTATTTTGTGCACACAGTTTCTGAAGTAATCTCTTAGGATAGTGAATATTATGTCAATCAGGAGGGTGAAAACTTGTTGTCAGTTTTTTAAAGTTTATCGGAATTTATACACTGATTAGGGAGTTATTGAAGTAATCTGTTTGGGGGGTGAATGTAATTGTTTTCTGTGATATTGAAGGTTGACTGTTTGATTTTTGGTTTAATTTTTATCTGATTTCCTCTTCTGATTGGGTAGTTACTGAAGTAATCGTTGTGGGCGGTCAGTGTTAACCGTATTCTTCGATATTGAAGGGTGAACGTGTGTAGTGATTGGTTTAATTTTTATCGGCTTTTCTCTTCTGATTGGGAAGTTACTGAAGGAATCTTTGAGGGCGGTCAATGTTAAGTGTATTCTGCGATATTCAAGGATGAATGTGTGTTGTTGTCATTGGTTTAATCTTTATCGGCTTTCCTATTCTAATAGAGTAGTTATTCAAGTAATCTTTCAGGGCGGTGAATTTTAATTGTTATTTGCGACATTGAACGGTGATTTTGTGTTGTAATTGGTTTAATTTAATTTATAGACAAACAAAATTTTTTTAAAGTTTCTCTAAGTATGATACCATTTATTGATTTTTTTTGTTTACATTACAAATTTGTAAATATAATTTTTCTATCACCTATTGTTTCAAATAAATTACGCTTCAAAAACTTTTTAAGGAATAATTGTAAAATTTGTAAAATTTTTAATTTTGCTCGTCCATGTCTATGTTAGAGTGATTTCGCTGATTCTTTTCTTTTATAAATACCCTCAGACACCTCGCGAATATTGTCCAAAAATAATCGGCTAGCATGTTAGTATTCCGTTTCTCTTTAGAGAGGATTTCTCTCGTCGAAATATCTTGGTTGAAACGTTCTCTGTGTTCGTCATTTACGTCTCAGAGTTTGTCCAGGAAAAAATCCAAATGTGAGTGGAGGAAATGTATTTTTAAACACATATTACATCCCGTAACTCTGAATGTAGTAGGAAGTTGATTAAATATATCGTGGTAATTCTCCGATTTTTGTTTGCCAAGAAAAGTTTTGCAAAATACTTTAAATGAAGCCCAAGCTGCCCTTTCTACATTATTTAACATCGAGTTAAATACATCATCTTTGACCAATTCTGTTATTTGAGGACCAACTTATATTCCTTTGTACAAGATTACACCACTCAGCCAAATTTACAATCGATATTTTTTTTAAAATAATTATTTCGGAATAAAGTGGTAGGTGTTATAACACAAAAATAATAAATTATCTTATATATATATTTTAATGGTCATTTATTTATATTTGTATGTTATGTTTTTTTTTTTTTTTAATATCTCATGAGTATTATCTCGATCGGTTTCCGAGGCGCAAGTGGTTGCGTCTCGGAGTTTTACACCCGGAGTTCCCGGATGTAAATCTCGGTCAGGCATGGCATTTTCATACGCTAAATAATGATCATTTCATGTCATCTTCTGAAGCAATACATACTTAACGATAGTCCCGGAGGCAAAAAAAAAAAAAAAAAATTATTTCATCTAGAAAATAGGATATGAAATACGATAAAAATATTGGGGCAACTTTAAACTTTTATTAAATTAAATAAACTGATGTCTTAAATTACCGTAATTACATAAAGTAGTTCACCGTAATTTAATAGTTAAATGCAGTTTTTGCATCCAAGTTGGTAACGCCTTACCTTTGGAATTTTCTATAATGATCTTAACAATAATTCCCATAAAAAAAGTTGGCAAAGTATTTTCCGGCTCAGTCAAGTTATACAAGAAAAATATTCATATATAGGTTAAGCTTAACAAATTTGCTTTTGCAATGTTTTCTCTAAATTTATCACCCCTTCAATAAAAGGTAAAATAAAACAAAATTTATGAAAAACAAAATTTCCAAAAAAAAACTTTTCTCATTTAGGTTCGCTGTCTATAAATTTAAAAACTGTATTCATTTCTTTATAGCTGAATACATGAAGTATAAACTTAAAAATACTTCACCGAAGGGTGGTAGAGCGAAAGAACAAAAAAATACGTATTTAACAATTTTAAAAATATTTAACAACTTTACAATATTAAGGGTGAGGGTTGATTTTTTTAAAAAGATTTTTTTTTTTTTTTTTATTATTTATGTATACATTGTAGGTAACAAATTTGCTTTAATAAAGTTTTCTCTAAAACACATCTGCAGAAAATCGAAAATCGAATTGATCTTTCTGCGATATTCCCCACCACCTTAACGAATTTAAAAAAAAAAAAATACTATAATCAATGCCCCGCCACTTATACAGAAATATTTGAGCCAAATTTCAAGAAAATCGGTTTGTTCAATCCTGAGATATAAGGCCAAAAGCAGAGCGACACGTACACGTATAAACATTATTTTTTTCTAGATGAACTAGTTAGACCATTCGTTCTCAAAGTGGGCGATAACGCCCCCTTGTAAGCGCTGGAGACCTTCAGGAGGGGCAGTAGGAAACCCAGAAAAAACTGGGGGCGTTCAGAAAACTGGGCGGGGGGGGGGTTTAGGAAGGCGATGGCTGATTAAAAAAAGGCAAAAATTATGTTTTCCTGATATTTCATACTAAAATTAAATACCTAATACACAAGTACAAAAAATTAAAGGGACATTTTATGGGATTTTAAGGGTTATTTTATGGTAAAAAATGATTGCATTCAAACTACTTCAACTTTGCAATCAAGAACCTTAGAGAGACGAATAAAAAAAAATTAAAGCTTGAATATTCTACTTTTTGACAGTATACTTCAGGTTATAAAAAATCATCAAATTAAAAAAAAATCAGTGAGAAGAAAAGTTTTAAAAATTTGAAAATTTTTCTTCGTGTTTGATCGAATGCATGGGGGAAACAAAATTTTTTCAGTAAACTACATTAAAATTGTTTAAAAGCTTAAGACTTTAGATTTAATTTCTTTTCTTTGTATGTCTTTCTACAATTTTTCTGAACTGAAATATTCCACTTTAAAGAGAAAAGGCCAAATTTTTAAAGAGAAAGCAATTTTAATATTGCTGTCATCTAAAATGTAAGTTTCAACTCAAAAACAGGATATTCCACGTTTAAAAATAATAATTGCAATTGCTGTTTTTAAGAGCGCATTTTAAAAATAGCAATTGAAATTATTATTTTTAACAGATGGTAAGTTTAAAAATTTTGGGGGCGCTAGAAAATTTTTGATTCTCAATGTGAGCGGTCGGCGAAAAAGTTTGAGAATCAAGGAGTTAGATCCTAAAAAGTAAAGATTTACAAAAAACTCGATATCACATTTTTTACATTTATCAGCATTCTTTCCCTTTTAAGATAACTTTTATATTCGTCGGTAAGTTAAAAATACTAATAAATAAATTGCAACATCAAATTATAAACTTATTTCCTTAATAAGGTAATAAATTCTTTGAAAGAACATACACTACGTTACGCTAACCATAGTTTTATTAATTAACGGTTGAACAGTTACATAAGATGACATGAGGTACCAGGCATAAGCTACTGTCAATATTGCATTAAAAGCAACTACACCCGGAATATATTGTCGAGGGGTTAGTCGGATCAGAGGGGGTGGCTACTATAATAGATAAAGCAGTTAATGGGACGGAAGGGAGTGAAACAGGAATGAAGGGTGGTTTGATCCAAATTAGATGAACTAGCGACCTGTGGCAGAACAAAATTGTACTACACGGTTACAAACAGCGAGAGCAAAAGGGATGAAACAAATGCAGAGAAGGAAAAGAGAAAGACATTCCACGTTGTTTATTTGGACCAGAGGAATAAAATGTCAGAAAAATAACGACCGGCGAAAACAGGTACATTTTTAAAAATAAAGGTAAACCGAAGGGTATGGTTATATGCAATAAGTTCTTTCAATAAGACTAATAGGAACATAGGACCGTATTTTTACAGGTGCACAATCCTCTTTACAACCTGTTTTTGTCCTTTTCCTTTTTTTTATAACATATTAGCAAACAGTAATAATATGTTTCTGATTCATTTTTCTTACCCAAATTGCTATTTTTCTTACCTATGTCAGGATTTTTAAAATTAAAAATTAAATTATTGAAAATGTATTAGTAAGCCGAATAATAAGTCAAGATAAGTGTTACTACAAGACAATTGCTACAAAATGGACAGTTTTCTTTAACGAAGGCATTACTGGAAATCGAGAAGTTGTATTTTTTACAAAATTTACTTAAAATATTGCTATTTTGTAAAACGTTTTATAAAAAAACCAATAAAAAATAAAATATTAATTTTATAGAAAAAAATGATGTGAACATTATATGACTTCCTTGTACGCCTATTAAATTACATATACACATTTTTTTTAAATGAAAAGTATATAAAATTCTATTTCACTAATAACTTCTGAACTTGTTCATATTTTTTTTTTTCAATCAGAGGTTAATAATTATTAATAACAATATATTTAAATTAAAAAAAAAAAGTTAAAAACAGGTTATGAAGTCGGATTGGAACTGATGTGCCTTCCCATGTAAGTTCCAATATTTCATTAATTAAAATTTATTTGGTTATACTCTGGAACCAATGAAAATAAGTACCACTTATGATATATCGTTGAAAATCTTTGAATGACGGCTTATTACTGCAGTTAAAAAAAGTCCAAAATCCAAAATATCTTTGGATTTTGGCTTTTTTTGGACACTTTTGGTTCAGTCAATTGCAATCAAAAGAGGAGGTGCACAACTATATGTTACAAAAATCCTAAATCCAAAATTTCAACATCCTACGGCTAATCGTTTTTGAGTTATGAGAGATACAGACGTCATGCCGAAACTAGTCAAAATGGATTCAGGAATGGTCAAAATGGATATTTCCGTTGAAATCTAAAAACCTAAATTTTTCAATCGCAATCTCAATACTTTCTTTACTTCGTACAAAAAAGTAAAAATTGTAACGAAAACTTTATTTAATAAAAAGTAATTTTTGGTAATAAATTGGTTTGATTTGATATGAACTTAAAAAAGTTTATATCTTTAATTAATAAATTATTTATTATTCAACATAAAACGGAATTTTTTATAAAATAATTCCTGTTGAGTTCTGTTTACCTTTCTTAGCTTCATTCTTTTACTTTATGTTGACGCTTTTCGGAATAACTCCATTGTCAAAATCTACTTTTAAATTTAAAAGTATCTGTACAATAAGTTTTAACAATAGAGTTATTTCGAAACGCGTCAAAATGTAATAAAAGAATGAAGCTAAGAAAGGTAAACTATTCAACATAGAAAATACAGTGTTCTTAGCAGAAAATATAATAATAATTATTATCATAGCATCAACAATTTTAATAAAAGAACTTATACGTATTTATAAGCAAATGATCGAGCGTGACCTGAAATATGACATGTCACTTATGAAAATGGCAAAAAAATTTAAAAAGGTAAGATTTTACGCTTGGCTTACTAGGAACGATTGGATTTAAAATAGTTTGGTGTCGGTTGAACATTACAATTAACGTGTTCAGACATAAGTGTTTGAATGAAATATATAAAACTTGAAGAAATTGGAAAATTTCTACTAAAACATTTATTTTTGAATTTGGAAGTTATTTTCTGGAAAATATTGAAAGATAAACTCTTTATTGCTCAAAACTCGTACGAGTAAAATTATTCTTAAATTCAACCCCATCTAGAGATAAACCCTGACCCTCCACTGTTTCCCTACCACCTTTGAGACTCCAACTGCAAACAAATAGCTTTAATGATGCATTACTGCAGTACAGAAATCATATAAAGTTTTTACATTTTTGATCCAGCCAATTCTACTTAGTGACTGAAAAAATAAACAATAATTATACAATAATAGATAATAATAAACAATGTTTAAGCGTTCCATATAATAAGCAAAAAATAGAAAAATTTGTTACAAAACTCTTACCGTTTCGATTTCATTTATGTTTAATACGTATGACATTTACAGAAATGATACAATTCTTATCATTATTCGTTGTTTAATAAATGAAATCGGGCCGGTAAGAGTTTTGTAACAATTTTTTCTATTTTTTGCTTATTATATGGAACGTTTAAACATTGTTTATTATCTGTTATTGTATATCTATTACGCATATTTAACATGTATTTTTTTTAAACAAAATTCTAAATTAATAACAGATTTTGATAACAAAAATGTAGGGTCTTATCTTTTTTGATACCAGTATCATTTTGTTAAAAATAGTTCTACTTATATTACAGAAATTTTTGTTTTTTGAGCGGAAGAAATGATATCTGCGAGACTCTTACCGAACGGTTTACAATTTCATTGTAATTTGTTTGGATATCACTACGTTTTGTTAGATTATTCTTTTATATTTTTTATGAATTACTGATTGTTATCTTAGGGATTTAGTATTAAAATTTATTGCCTTTCTAGAACAAATATATATTTTTTTAATTTCTCGGCCATTTTTTTTTTTGTTGATAGTCATTCACTTCATACCGTATTTTTCCTTTTTTAATAAAACTAGTATCATAACCTTCACGAATCGAAGATCCGTGATTTAATATTGCACTTATTACTCTGTAAGTGTTACCCTTGATTTTTATCGTATCCGTGGACACACTTCTTATATTATTATTATTATTAAATTAACTTTTTTTTATTTCTCCATCAATCAGTTCAAATATTTCTAATTTTAGAATAAAAATTTTACCGATTGAATTTATCTCTGTTTAATTTAACAAATCTTTGCTGTACATTTGCAACACTTTCCTACTATTCGTGTTTTTTGTGTTTTACTAGCAGCTATAATCTCTTGTAAATTAATACTTTTCTTTTTTTCTTTTTAATAGAGTGATGGGAATTAAAGATATTGTTTCATCTTCAGTACTTTCATTTACATAAGAGCAATAGTATTAATACAAGCTGTAGTATATCTTCTTTTAAATTTTATTATTTCAAGTACATTATGAAGTTTTTGTACGAGATTATTCGTAAATTCAAAGGCGCCGTTAAATACTGCTTCCTAGCGGCACGATTCTTAAACCCCCGTTTTTGAGGAAAAGTGACATATTTGAGTCTTGCGGTTCGTAAAATGGAAGAAAAAAAACGTTGTCTAACAAAATTTGAGGTATTTTTTGAAAGTATTCTTCATTACAAATCTAATTGAACTGAAATTAATGTTTTCAAGCTTATTTTTAAATTTTTCCCCCATTTTCATTTCACTTTTATGTTAGGTCATGTTTAGAAGTCTAAACACAGCTCGTTGACTTCGCCGTGCCATCCAGTTCTGCGGACTCTTACCGGTGAAGTTCTAACGAACTTCATGGTAGATGCCAAAACACGGACACACAGACATATAAATACATGTTCAAACGAACGAACAAAATTTACATTTTGTTTATCTTGTGACGTTTCAAGACTTCTTGAGTACAAAAAACTGAAAATTGGAAAAGAAAAAGGATATTTTACACGATCACTATTGTGTTTTTTTTTGTAGGGGGTGCTATGTTTCAGATATAAATAAAACTAAAAATTGTGGACTTAATAAAAAGTATTAAAAGAAATGTTCAATCGTTTTTAAATGAGAGGTTTTGTTCTTGGTGTCAAATTAAGGTTAGTAAGTCCATTTAGTTGTTTTTAATTTGGTGACGGCTTAAAAAAAATCTCAACTGAAAAACTGAATAAAATTGCCTGTATTTCATATTTTAAACATTTTAGTGATTTTTTTTAAAAATGATTGTTACTTTAAAAAAAATTGTTTTATTGTTAATAAGTTATCAATCTGATTTTTTCAGGAATACTGTTGGTAGATATTGCTTAGATAAATTATTTATATCTTATTTATTGGGTGTAGGGCAATATGTGTATGAATTATCTTTTTATCGTCAATTGTAAAAACGTAGCAACTCTTCTAGTCAACGTACATTCGCATATACGAATATAGTACCCATCAAAATTTTTATTATTGGAGCACTTAGTGTTTTTATATATTTTTTCGTAAAAAACACAATTTAAAAAAATTTTACATTATTAAGAGCACGGTTTTTCTAAGATTTACTTTTTAAAAGAAATAAATAATATAATAGCAGGGGAAAACTAAATAGAAGTTTAATGAATAGATTTCCCATAGTTGTTTAAAGAACCGAAAAAAATGTTGCTATAATTCTGTTTGGCAGGAATTAAGATCGGTTCAACGATTTGAACAGTTACAATGAACTTACTACTACGTTTATGGACTCCCCGGGGCTCGCTCTCGGCACAGGGCTGGGAATTTAAGGGTATACTAAAGTCATTGTCAGGTAGCTAAAGCATTCAACACACTCGATACACACACATAGACTTATGTACACGTATACAGACACACACACATACTTACGTTCTAGCGGAGAGTTCTGTGATCATAGATTACATCCTAGATCCCAGATTAGGTCACGTCCAGTCTTATTATGTACGCTTTGATCCTTATTGGTGTCCAACCATCTGTTCTCATCTTACATAAACTGAGCGGTTAGGTCGAGAAACACACAAACACACACACATAAACGCACACACAGCGAAGGAAAGAAGGCTGAGTTGAACATTTTCTATCAATCTCTCTCTTCGGGAGTATGAGTAAGGGGAATATATATATATATATATATATATATATATATATATATATATATATATATATAAGTATAGAGTAAATTTTAATTTATTTACAAAAAAAAATTAACTAGATAAAAATAATTAATTAACTTATTAAAAAATATTTAGGAAAATATTTCTTTTTATGACTTACGTGTAAGTGTGTATTCTGTAACTAAGTATAAAGAATTTGAATTTTTTATTGTAAAAAGTTTTATTTATTACAAACACGGTTGAATTGAATACATGTTTTCTCGAAAATACAACCAGATTGCATTTTTACGCGAGGGTGAGTTCCCGAGGGTTTTGAGTGAATAAATAAAAATATCAATTAAATTGATTCGATTATATAAAAATGTTTAATGTCAATTGGAAGTTAAAAATCTCTCAAACAAAACGGTTTACTTGCTGGTACAAATTTAATATAGGTATACAAGGGGGAAAATTAGACTAACTAAGCTTATTTGTTTATTTATAAAATGTAGACCTATAATTCAGTAAAACTCTCCAAAGGATGGAGTCAAACAACATGTTTTATAATTCAATTGGTTACTTCCACATTCCACACAATTTCAGTGAGAGTGAAATCATTACTTCGCAAACCTGTTTTCGTAAGACTTTAATTTTTGATGGAAATACATTTTTATTTGCAGCATCTATTTAAGTTTGTCAAAATGATTACTAATATAATAAGTACAGTGTGGATGCACCAAATAAGTTCTCCATCAAGCGGCTAAACGACAAGTTCCAAAATCCAGGAAAGTGACAGATGCAGCCAAAAGTGGTCGACCGAAAGTGCTAACACCAGAAACGTTGATCGATTTGCAAGCTGCATATTCTGATAGTCCCACGAAATCTGTGCGACGCGTATCT
This sequence comes from Lycorma delicatula, assembly GCF_047948215.1. Lineage (NCBI taxonomy): Eukaryota > Metazoa > Arthropoda > Insecta > Hemiptera > Fulgoridae > Lycorma > Lycorma delicatula. Next base: position 79,490,091 of record NC_134459.1, on the reverse strand, counting down.
AGCCAGTCTGGTCTATCCGTTGGTAGTGATCACACGGCATCGCGCAAGTGTTTAAAGATGCATCCGTACAGAATTCGTGTTGTTCACGAGTTGTTATCTACAGACAATGGAAAAGGTGTAGCTTTCTATCAGTTGTTCATGTTGTCTTTAACTCCAGATAGGAAAGAACTCGATGACTGGTTTTGGTCTGACAAGGCGTGGTTCCATCTTGATGGATACGTGAATAACAGAATTCACGCATTTGGTGTACGGAAAATCCACATCAGCTGCACGGAAGAAAAGTAGGTGTTTCGTGTGCAATGTTACGTAGGCGAATCTTCATGATATTCTTTCACGGCTCAGTAAACAGACAGCGCTACATACGGGTGGTGCAATAATTTGTAAACACTATACCTGCAGACCGGCTAGAGTATATAAGTGCTTTCAGCAGGGCAATGGTACGGCTCAACGACACTACGATTTTCTTCGATCAGTATTTTCATGGACAAGTGATTTCGATGGTGTTGTGATCTCCCTCGGTCTCCTGATTTATTCTCTTCTGACTTTTTCTTGTGGGAGTTACCTTAAGGATGCTGTTTACAAAACTGATCCTCACACCATTCCCGAATTGCAGGGCGAAATTGAACGATGTATCGTTGCAATTCCTCAACAAATATTTCATCATGTGTTTAAGAGCACTCAACATCGTATTCAATTACGTAAATCGTCTAAGGAAAATCACTTTCAACTACTATTGTAACTTACTTATTTTCCCATAAGGTTGCGTCACTATTGAACACTCTGTAGTACCATCTACGTAAAATCCGTCAATCTTCCGAATAATTGTACACAGAACGGGCTACCGCTTTCTGAAGAGCTGGAAGCATCCCGGCCTAGAGTTTCTCTTGATGGGTTTGTTGGGCTTGTACTGTGGTCGTCCGAAGGTTTATCATCTTTTCTCACTATCTTCTTATCTCTTTGTCTCGAACCGTTCTTATATATATATATATAAAATATATTTATGATGTAAAGTTATATATTTTATTTGTTTGGAGTTTTTTTTGAAGACAAGTCATTCCAAAATGATCGTTCAGATTCCTCAACAATCGTTTTCGAGTAAAGTTGGAATATTTTACTGCCGTTTATTGAAGTGTATGAATACTTCTTGATAAATAAAAATTCCACTAAAGTTCTTTTAAAACTTGAACTTTTAAAAAGAAACTTTAACTTTTTTTGGAAAAAATGAAACTAATAAAGATTTATTGAATATCCTCTTTGTTGAATAACAGGAATATCAAATAAAGGAAAAGATTGGATGGTTAGAAGTTTTATTATAGCAAAGTGAATAACTTACTTTACTTACATTATATTGTACTTTATTTTTAATCATATCTTTTTGGTGTATATTTCAAAGAAAGAAATTACAGTGAAAACAAAAGTTTGATTGTTAAGAGAAGAACTGTACTTGAAAAGGTACCATTCCAAAAAAAAAAAAAACGGCAATAAAAGGTGCCAATTTTACTCAACGTTTGTTGAAAAAGAAGATTTTTTGTTTGTTGAAAACAAAAAAAAAATTGTTTTATTACAAAACTACTATTAGATAACTTTGTTTTATCTTCTAAAAATATATGTTTTATCACGTTTTTGTATTTCAAAATCGCCTTAACGCCAATACAACATTTAGGCGTATTTCAAAAAGTTGTAAATATTAGTTTAATTCGATATATTTTTTTCTTGATTAATTAATTTACTGCAAGAGTGTTACAGAGAAGTTTGTATGTTGTACATTGGAATATGAAAAGGGAATTTTTTTAGCGTATGAAAAATGGCATACCTGACCGGAATTCGAACCCGGGATCCCGGATGAAAAGCCTGGAGCTACCACTCCGCCAAGGAAATCGGACTTATAGCAGATTGATCCGTGGCTTATCAATTATAGTCTGAATTGATATAAAATATAATTATTGCAAATAATTAATATTATTATTAAATAATTGTAAATAATTATTATTGTATTATATTAATTATTAAAATTAATCGACGTAAGAGATTAAAAACAAATCGGATAGAAAATCTGATTATTTCTGGTAAATTTTATGTTTATGTAGCACGTTTATTTAACTAAAACGGGTATAATATTTATTTAAAACATAGATGTGCTTTTTACAAAAAGCACATTTAAGTAATATATCATTGCAATCGACAGAAAATCAAAAGATAACTAAAACTTTATGAGTGCGACGTTATGTTTTACAAATTTAAAAAAAAATGTTTTCATAGACAACAGATTTTGATGACAATTATGAGAAAATTACTAATGCGCATTATTTAAGCTTCCATTATATCTGAGAGTTAATTTAGGTATCAATACAATTTTATATACTCGCTCATATTTACCCACAAATGTAATGAAATTATATTGACACTGTCTGTATCTTCATAGTTTCAATAAGTAAGATTTCTGATGGGTGTAATCAAGAGAGAGATGTATAATGATTGTTTCTGTTTCTTATTAAGCTGTTTTTCCAAGTATACTCGTAGTTCATACGTCATCATTTACATAAAATTTCTGAATGCGTATTGCAAATTCATTAACAGACATGGCTCTTTATTTTATTAGTAAGTAAACTTTTTGTCTGTTTAGGTTTCTATAACTGAGTAGATCGCATATTTTCTTCATATTGAAAATAAGTTTCTGATAGCTACTCTATTTCTTATTACAAAAGTATTTCGTGTGCATCGGAAATTTACTATATAAAAAGAAATCGAAAACAAAAAATTAAAAAAAAAACAAAAAAACACCGAACCGATTTCTAAATTTACTTTTTGAATAGCTGGGTATAATCATTATTCCCATAATAAATACGTTAACAAATAGGTATAATTATTTTCTAAAATGTGCGTCATTGTTCCTTTTTCCTTAAGATGGCTGAAAAATCAGAAAAAATATGAAGAAATTTAATCAGTTAAATAATTAAATAAGTTTAGAAAATAACTAAATAAAAACTTTCATAAATAATTGAATTATTGATTAACACAAGTAAGTTATGGTCGGACTACCTGATTTTCATCGTTGTATAGGGTCAGAGATTAGTTGAAGCAGACTAAATAATATTACTAAATTGTATATAAGTTAGTGAGTGTGTGTGTGTGTGTCCGTGTCAATACTCAAGCACGCACGCGTAGAAATGAATGGGGGAACGAAGACCAGAAGCTTTAATATGAATTAAAGCTTGTCATTGTGATTGTTGACCCGCACCAGTCCAGTTTTGTTTGCTATCTACAGCAATATTACTACAGGTACCATATTGGGTAACAGTCGTCAATCACATAAACATATGTTAAACAAAATGAAAAAGAAAACCAGAAATACTAAGTCGTGTATTTCAAAATACAAAGCGATAATGAATCGTTGAAGATTGTAACAGTACGGTAACTGTGTAAATATTTTAACGTCGAATTTCTTATTAAAAAATTTCTAAATAAATAAAATAATATCGCTTTATTCGGAAAAGTTATTTAATTTAAATAATAAAGAGATAACGTTTCTTTATCAAGAAAGTAAAAGTAAAACGTTTTTTTTTTTAAGCAAGATAATATATGTAATAACAATATCAAAGAGGTTTTTGTTATTTAGCCATAAAAATTCACAATATAAATGAAATAATATCAGAAATATAAAAAATAGATCAGCATAAGAAAAGAGAAATTTGCTATTAAAAATACACTTAGATTTCTTTGTAAAATTTGAAAATATTTTTATGATATTTAACACTTTATGACTGTTAAATAAGAACCTTAGGAAAAGCAGAAAAGAAAAAAATATGATGTTACACAAGGATAAAGATTATGGAGGTAGAAGAATTTTGTTATTTGGGAAGTAGAATTAATAAGGATAGACGAAGCAGGAGCGATATAAAATGCCGAATAGCACAAGCGAAACGAGCCTTCAGCCAGAAATATAATTTGTTCACATCAAAAATTAATTTAAATGTCAGGAAAAAATTTTTGAAAGTATATGTTTGGAGTGTTGCTTTATATGGAAGTGAAGCTTGGACGATCGGAGTATCTGAGAAGAAAAGATTAGAAGCTTTTGAAATGTGGTGCTATAGGAGAATGTTAAAAATCAGATGGGTGGATAAAGTGACAAATGAAGAGGTATTGCGGAAAATAGATGAATAAAGAAGCATTTGGAAAAAATATAGTTAAAAGAAGAGACAGACTTATAGGCCACATACTAAGGCATCCTGTAATAGTCGCTTTAATATTGGAAGGACAGGTAGAAGGGAAAAATTGTGTAGGCAGGCCACGTTTGGAATATGTAAAACAAATTGTTAGGGATGTAGGATGTAGGGGCTATACTGAAATGAAACGACTAGCACTAGATAGGGAATCTTGGAGAGCTGCATCAAACCTGTCAAATGACTGAAGACAAAAAAAAAGGATAAAGAAAATTAGATTGATAAAATTCGAAACGAAAATGTAGTAACACAAACAGGACAAAAGAGAAATTGTGGGAGAATCTTGCAAATAGATCAACTAGATTGATGGGCCGTATATTAAGATATTCGGCTTTAATTAATTTAGTGATAGCGGGAAATGTAGAAGGTGATATTACAGAGGAAGATTGGAATATACAAAAACAGATAATTAAGGAAGCGGGATATAATAAATATCTTGAGGATAAAAGATAACACAGAACAGAAAGGAATGGAGAACAGTCATAAAAACCAGTCAAATGATTGCTCAAAAAAAAAAAAAAACATTTATCTAAATTTTATCACACCATTTTGCTGAAGTATTGTAAGGACCAGAATGAGCTCTACTGATAACAGAAATAAAGAATAACGCAACTTGATTTAAATGAAAAAGTTTTTTGTTACTACAAATTTAAAAAAAAAATATTTTCTTGGTTTAAGAATTTAAGGAATCAAATATAAATCAGATAAAAAAAGCTATATTAATAAACCTATATTATGTTTGTGTTTACGTTTATCTTATTTTCTAATTAGATAGACTTATGCAGATAAATTGTAGTTAAAAATTTTGCTAGCAAATTCAGTTGAATTTCTGAAAATAAATTAAAGTACTTATAACTGTCGGAATAAACCTATTTAGATATTGTATATAAAACGTTTATTTTATTTTTGTTCATAATAACAGTATTAAGCATCAGAAGCGTTTTTTTATAATCAGATTGTAAATAATAAAAGTGCTTTGCCATTTAAAAAAAAAAAAACAAGCGTACCATGCAAGGATTATTAGGGGAGTTGAAGCGGTTTTTTGTTACCTTTTTTATTGATCCAAATGATACACTGTTGCACATCAGCTAGGTAGCCTAAAAAAGTGAAGATAAAATTCAATCCTAAAAATAACACTTTTATTACGCTTACTATTCAAACTAAATGATTTATCTCTTTTTACTTCAGAAGCTTTATAATAAAATTATGAAATAGAATTAGATTCTTACATATTTTATCTTATATTCTTATCAATATTTTATTTGTGTTGCATATATTATTGAAAAAAAATTACATTTTTTTTTTTGTTTGATGAATTAATTCATCTCAGAAGCTTTAAAAAACTTGTCATTTTAATATGGAAATGTAAGTTTTTTAGCTTGTAAAAATATATCTAAAAGGGATTCAAACTGAAAGGCCGAGACTCTACCATTTCGTCTCGGCCTTTGAAGTAAATTTTAAAAAATGTGTTCATTTATTTGAAATATCTTACTACTTAAGAATAATAAGCACCGCATAAAATTTAAATCTATAGAAAAATTATTCTTAATGATCAAGGTTTATTGGTAGCCACAAATTTAAAGTACTGAATGGAAGGTACTTTTAAATTTATTTATTTTAATATTTTACAAAAAATATTTATAAATAATATTTTATTATAAACATTAGTTTATAAATTAAACAAATTTAATCTTAGTTTATAAATGTCTTATTATAATATTTTATGTACGTATAAAAGAACATGTCGTGAGTGACTGACTGATTTATCAATACCCAATAAACACTACTGAAGATATATTGATGAAAATTTGTAAACGTGTTTTTCCTACGGTGTAAGAAATTCATGTTCCTAATGATTTTATGAAATTCCAAGTTTAAAGGATTAAAATGGATTTTCAATTTTTTTTTTAAACCCGGCTATTTTTTTCATTTCACGGTACCAAATAAAGGTATCACTTGATTTTTTGATCGGTGTAAGTTTCATATAAATATCTAAAAACCAATTTCTAGATTTTCGAAATTCTACCTTGATAGTGGTGAAGAAAGGTAAAAAATTTGAACAATGATTGCAAATTTTCCCCGTTTCCGACTATATTAAACGAGATATTGACTAGATTAGGCTTGCAAATATTCTTCAGATAAATATCTAAAATATGTTTTCGTTTTTTTTAAATTTCGATTTTTTTTGGAGGGTCACTATTACTGTATGTACGGCGGGACTGGCTGTAACTGCTTCCGGTTAGTTGATTAAAAAATTTGATGTGGGCACCACATGGCTTCCTTATACGCATATTAAATTATATATACACATTTTTTTTTTAAATGAAAAGTACATAAAATTTTATTTCATTAATAACTTTTGATATTTTTCATATTTTTTTTTTTTATTATTATTATTGAATATTATTTATTGTAAAATTTGTTTTACAATTTGAGGATAATAATTATTAATAAATCAATGCATTTAAATTAAAAAAAAAAGAAGATGTCTGATACGAACCAACGTGCTTTTCCCTTGTAAGATCCAAATATTTCATTAAAATTTCATTTCGTTGTAACTCTGGAATCAATGAAAATAAGAACCACTTCACTCTCAATGAGAGCGAGCTTATTACACAGTTAAGAAAAGTCCAATATCCAAATGTGTTTGAATGTTGGTCGCTTTTGGTTCAGTCGATTGCAATCAAAAGAAGAGGTGCACAACTAGATTACAACAGTTCTAAATCCAAAATTTATACATACTTATACGTACAGACGTCACACCGAAACTAGTGAAAAGTGATTCAGGAGTAGTCAAAATGGATATTTCCGATGAAATCTGAAAACCGAAATTTTTCGCGACCACAATACTTTCTTTACTTTGCACAAGGAAGTAAAAACATAAAATAAAAACAATTAAAGAAAAAGAGTAATGAAGTACAATCACTTCAGTGGTATTTGTCAGGTAACATTAACAACCGGGCAAAATATTTTCTTCCTGTACGAAGTAGGGTAACCAGTTATAATTAATAGTTTTAAGATGTAAGGGCGACTGTTTTGAAACACACATTTTTAGATCACTCAAAGTTTCGGGTTTGTACTAACCAAACTGCTACTTTAAAGAAATTACAAACACTGATAGTTTTTATAAATTGAACAGGCTTTAAATTTTATTCTCACAAGAATGAATTTAATGAATACAGAGGTGTCCAGGGACTCCGCCTCCTGGCTAGACGGGAATGTCGAGAAAAGCGAGCCCTGACCGGTTAAACATCTCCTGATCGCGTCGGGAAATGTAAGTAACCATAAAAAAACCTCAAACAATAACAAAAAAGAAGTTCTTTTTGTTTTATTCTTGCCGCTATAGACCGGGTGAAGTTGTGACGGGTCTGATAGTATATATAAATATATATAAACGATTTGAGTTTATATTAAATTCTTTTTTAAAATAAGTTTGAAGTGACGTATTATCAATATATTTATAATTGATAATTATACCAACAATATTTAGCCTCTACATAACGTAGATGTTGCAATAACTAGTTGAAAAGTAACAATGCTGAATATTGATATTAGGACAATGCCGCGTAACGTAAAACGAGCGGGAAAGTTGAGAGAGGGTTTGTTCCCCCTATATATATATATATATATATATATATATATATATATATATATATATATCACAATATATCGCAAAAGGATAGGTAAAAGAGAGGGACGAGGGGGGGTGAGATAGTGTGATGGAAAGAGGGAGAGAATATGAGGTGAGCTGAGTGGGTGAATGATCAGAGCGTTCAACCCTCTATAACAAGGGTTAATGAAAACTGCAATAAACGGAAACACAGGCAGGTAGTAACGCTAACGTAACTTATTGCTAGGATTTGAAGCAATAAAGCCAAAGTTTCAAATTAGCTAGCAGATAATTCGATTTGCCTCTCTCAGGGATTAGTTCAATAAAGGCAGCTTAGCGTACCATACCTGGTTACCGGGAACCTTCGCTCCATTACCTCCTTTGTGATACATTCCCTCTATACCCCTCCACGGCTACAAACACATCACCCCCGTTCCACCTTCCTGCTATGATCTACATCCATCTATATATATATATATATATATATAAAACTATACCTAAAAGCATTTCTCTTGATATCGAACTATCTATGTTATTATAACGCCTCAATGAATTATACACATACTCGCGTCACTTTAATAAGCAGTCTTGCCAGTTTATCGCAACAATAATAAATTTATGTTAGATAACATAAAGCTTGTTTATCGTAAATATAGTGTATTAAAAGGAGATAATAATCAGATCGCCTTTATATATATTTTTTCGTATAAAAGAATAGAATATACACAAGTTCTTAATCTATGTTAAGAATAAGTAATAATTTCTTTATTCTTATAGAATATTCTATAAGCTCTTTCTAAATACCCAAATTCTAAATCAAGCTATTTAAGTAAAACATCAGTTAAGCTATTTAAGTAAATATTCATTAAATTGTAAAAATAGATTACCTTGTATACTTCTTATAGAATTGTATAATGTGACCCTCATTAAGTTATAATTTAAAGTTTTAACTTAAGAAAGTATCTTTTGATCTAGTAAGAAAATAAAATTACTTTTTAAATTTGAAACATACTTACTAAGTTTAAACTTAAAGAAGAATTAAGAACGTATTATTTATTTCTTTTTAATGTATTTATTGAAGTGATTTTTTTTTGCTAACCTTAAAAAATATATATATAAGGGTATGCCAAAAAATACTGCTACGTACGAAAAAAAAATCAAACAAAAGAAATAAAAAAGCTGAGAACCTTACATATTGACAAACATAGGCTACGTAAGTAACGCACAGGACCGAAATAAAACAAATAGGTTCTCACGCATGAGTTAAAGCACTCATAAATGAGGAAATATGTTTTACCCATTATTATTTTTTACTTATTGTTTTATATATGTACTTAATATACTTTACTGTACTGTATCAATCCATTATAGAAAAGTGATAACGTTAAACAAATAAAAAAACGTTCAAATCTATTCATAGATCAACAAACATTTAAAAAAAAATCTTTCATTAATAAGTTACGAAGAAGAAATTTATTCCAGGACAAGTATAAGTTTTCTGTAAAAAAAAAAAACAAAAAAGAAACATTGAAACCAGTGAATTTAGTAAATAATAAAGATATATCATATATTAAAAAAAAAAAAACATATCTAATCGAAAAATTCTCATTTTTTGAAACTGGTTAAAAATTGTCATGAAGTCAGGTATTTATATTACTAAATCTTTATATATATATATATATATATATATATATATATATATAAATGCCTTTATATATAAATGTCTTTATATATATAAAACCACATATACATTTCACAAATACATGTACAGTATATATTTATATATGTGTACAAAATTCCGTCGCGGCTTCGGCCGCGCTATATCATTACTTGCGTTTCCCATAGCAGTGAATTTAAAAAAAATGTTTTTTAATCAAGTAGCCCGGAGGCAGGTGCAGGCAGTCGCGTCGCCCATACAATAACAGTGGCTGTATTGGTTGAGCCGCCGCGCCGTACACCATCGCAATCTTTAAAAAAATTAAATTAAAAAACCTGAAAATGATTTTTAGATATTTATCTGAAAAGTATTTGCAAGCCCAAATTTAGTGAATATCTCGTATAATATAGTCGGAAATGGAGAAAATTTGCAATCATTTTTCAAACTCTTTTTAACTTTCTTTACCCCTCTCATGGCAGAATTTCGAAAAATCTAGAAATTGGCTTTTAGATATTCACATAAAGATTACAACACCAAAGATCAAGTGATATCTTCATTTGTTACTAAGAAATTCAAAAAATAGTTGGGTTTCAAAAAAAAGTCTAAAATCAATTTTTGATCATTTAATTCGGAATTTAAAAAAATCCTACGAATCATAAATTAGTTTCTCAAAAAATTACTTTTTCTTTATGTTTTTTAGTCAAGCAACCGGAGGCAGGTGGAGCTAGATGCGTTGCAATACAGTAACAGCGGCTGTGTTGATTAAGTCACCGCTCAATACACCGTCACATCCCAAAAAAATTGAAATTCAAAACACCTGAAAATTATTTTTAGTTATTTATCTGTAGAGTATTTGTGAGCCGAAATCTAATGCATATCTTGATAGTATAGTCGGAAATTTTGACTGGATGTCAAAAGTATACCGAAGACAATATAGTGAATTCTGGTTGAATTACCGTGAAAACAGAAAATAACAAACCAGAAAATTCTAATTTTGTTAAACACATCTTAGATAATACTCATACATACAATCAAAATAATTTCATAAAAATGTTAGATATTTCCTATAATCATTTTAATACACAAAATTTAGAAAAAATTAACATATATATAGTAACCATAATAATTTAATGAACAAAATTTTTTAAAAAAGATTAATTATTCAAATATTTCTTAAATACAGACATAAAGAGATAATAATTATAAAAAAATAAAATATCATTTTTCATAACATGATTTCCTTTAATTATATTTTATTCCACCAGAATTCACTATATCGTCTTTATTATACTTCTGACATTCAGTTATGACTGTGTAAGTATTTTAATTTTTGACTTATATTATTTTTATCTCCTTATGATGGTTTGAAATAAACCTTAAGATCTCGAGAAAACACATCTTTTTTGTCAGTAAGGTGGATAAATTATTTTTTATTCTATTAAAAAAATTATCAGCTGAAACCATCTTTAAGAAATTTATTTATTATTTTTATGTATTTTTTTTATTAATGTAGTTTTTTGTACGTCTATCATGAAAGTTACGCGCTTTTTTAACGATGAATGAAATGATAAAATAAAATGTGTTAACTTTGGCAGGATTGAAAGATGTTTGATAATGTCACAGTGTATTTTTTTTTTATTATGCAGTAAATAGAACTGAGATTAATAAACTACAATTGAAAGCATTAATAAAGATTTCATGACTGAATTTTTTAAGTTTATATTTCTCTACTTTTAAGGGAAGGCTACAAAATAAAATGCTCGTGAAAAAATTGTAAATAACAAAACAATGATGTAATTTTTGGTAATTTCAAAAACCTATAAAATTGATGAAATGGAAGGAAAATATTTTTTCCCTAATTTCATTTAAAAATTTAAGTTTAAAAAATTATTCTGTTAAATTTAAATGAGATTCATTCAATAATGTCTATGAAAAAATATATTCAATTCACCTAGATCCATTCATGTGTCATGCATACCCGCGCGTGCGTTTTGTGTGTGTGTGTGAGTTGTGTTTCACATAGGTCTGTTTTAGAAACACGTAGAGGTATATGTAAACGCAAAATATCGATCGGCGTTGTACGGCAAAACGTCATACAGCTGTGAAAATTATGAATTTTCTTATCCATATTCAGTCCTGAACTTCGAGTCTGTTTTATTAAACCAGTGATTCTGAATGCGGGTCGCAACAGAGCGGCTGTCTTTGAAGTAAAGTTGTTTGAAATTAAAATATTTTTAACTTAAATATCTTAATAATTCTAATAAAAAGTAAATCAACAAAAACAAATTGGATTGTATCTTTACCGTAAAATAAGCTTTTCAGTCAAAACAATTTTTTTTACATTCCGAACATGTATCAAAAATCAATTTAAGAAAAAAAGTATAAATATTTATAATTCTTGAAAAAAAGAACATATACATTTTATTTTTATGCCTAGAATTTTATAACCTTAATTTGTAATTAATTGTGAACCGACTTTAAAACCTTTGGCAATTGTATTTTCGATTAAAAATAAATTCTTGATTATAATTACTTTGTTTTATTTCTAACCTTCTTTATGAAAGAGAAACATTTTTATCAAATCGAAAAAATCGAGATCGCTGATTTATAACTTATTGTCAATTTCAATCCAATCTTTTCAAATGCGTAATCTGTTTTTTTAATTTTTGCTAGATTTTGTTTATATTTCTTTTTAGATGACTAATTAACATCATAAAATTAAAGCTTATGCGTGCCTGGAGATTTCAGCGGGTAAAACAAGTGACCGGAATTCGAACCCAGGATCTTCTGGATGAAAGTCCAAAACGCTACCATTTCGCCATTGAAGTCATAATGTTGATTACTTAATCAATTCTCGTTTTTTTAAATATTGTTTGAGATCACATGAACATATGCACAATTATAACATTCAAGAAAATGGATAGAAAAACTTCCGGGATTTAAGTACAACCGAGAAACTTGTCAATAAAGTTCACTGAGAGAAAAACTTTAAAGATGCTGAACCGTTAACTGAAAAAATAGCGAAACTTTATCCACTTTTATCGATTGATATTTTTTAATAATGTATTTTTCCCATCCATTTTATACTAAGAATGGTTCATAACTAACAGAAGTGAAAGAGATTAAAATTTTGTAAAAACATATTCAAAACGATTAATTGTACAACTGGTTCTGAGGTTACAATGACGTTAAATCAACAATATTTCATATGATTAAACTCACCGGCTTGGTCTACTGTTGTACGCGTCTTCCCAAACCAGCTGATTTGGAAGTCGAGAGTTCCAGCGTTCAAGTCCTAGTAAAGTCAGTTATTTTTACACGGATTTGAATATAAGATCGTGGATACCGGTGTTCTTACCGGTGGATACCGGTGGTTGGGTTTCAATTAACCACATATCTCAGGAACGGTCGAACTGAGACTGTACAAGACTACACTTTATTTGCACTCATATATATCATCCTCATTCATCCTCTGAAGTATTATCTGAAAGGTAAATAATGGAGGCTAAACAGGAAAAAGAAAGTTATTTCATTTAATTACGTATTCCGACATACACTTATTTAGGTTAATATTGTAACGCGTAATATAAGATGGAAGGAATAGTATAAATATGGAGAGAAAGGCCTGACCCCTAACCTGTAACGTAATCAACTAGAGGTAAACTGATTTAGAAGCCAGTATGGTGATCACTATTTCAATCGGTTGGCAACTTCTTTTCCAAAAGATTATTTTATTATTTTAAGTGTACTCACTCGATCACCCTCCTATTCATTCTCAGAAATAAATACTTTTTGTTTTTAATAAAACTGGAAATTATTTCTTAATGATAACTTGCTCTTTAGACATTTCTACTTTATGCAGGTCATATTTTCCACAGCGTCTTCCACCGATCTTTTTCCTTACACCTTACATATCGTTACATCTTTATGAATAATACCCCTGATCTCTACAATTAATTAATTTGAATAATCTATCTGGTACTGCATATTCTCAGATATTTCCTTCTGTTTATTATAATTTATAGTGAATATGGTTCCTTTAACATCTTCTAAACAAGGCCAAACCAGTGCTCAACCAAATTTCGAAGTTTTGTACTTCTACTTCATTTCTTAACGTTTTATGAAACTCCCTTCCTTATCAAATCCCTATTCTTTTAAGCTCATTAACATGTAGAAACTGCATTTTTCCTTTTTGCAATATAACTGAGACATATTTCTGTCAAAATCATCACTCAACCTTATAAGTCACTTATACGTACTGTGATAAATTGAGTTACCTTTATTATTTCAGTTACTTTATACTGGATTTTATTAATCATGGCTCTTAAGCCTTTCATTTTAATTTAATGACATAAAAGCGTTATTCCTTTCAAATTTCTGAATGCCTTATTTTCTCTTTAAAAGCTGGTACTCTACTATCTGCGCCGATTCGATGGTACTCTTCTGTCCTTCGATAGAGTTCACATCACACTAAAAAGCGACTGATATCCAATAGTACTTTTTACCATTTTTTACCAACAGCTACTTTTTATTATTTTGCATTCTCTCATAGGGTCCTTTAGTTCCTGTATATTTATCTATTTGTCTTTAATAATATTTTAAATCTGTGCACCGGCCTGTTGCCTAAATTTACTCCAAATGTTAATCTGCAACACTCTCTCCTCCAAGATGTTGTTGAAATTATTTCTTCCACGTGCTCAATAAATATTCTATATTATCTCATTATTTCCATCTAATAATTTATTATAATTTCTTCAATTTTCTTCTACTCCTTACAGAAATATTGGAACGTCTAATTTTCTCTAGTTTTATCATTTTTTCCGTGCCCATCCAAATTTATTTTATTCATTGCCAAGTTAAAACCTAACAAAAATGGTGGCTGAGAAACTGATTGATGAAAGTAGGGGTAAAAATGAACTGATATGAACACACGCCTAGAACTGTTGTCTTCAAATAAAAAGCAAATGCTCATCCCGGATAATTTTTCGTTTACATTGAAGTATATATAAGAAAGGTTCAAAAGATCCGTCTAGTCTCAGCTTATTCTTTTTGTACAGCCGCCGGATGGAATAAAAAATAGATCCAAAGAGAAAATCCGATTCACCGAAACTAAAAAATACTGATGAGCAGTAACTCTGGGATTTTTTTTGTATTCTTAAGATGGATCTACTGGAATCCAGTTAAAACCTACAGAACTCTATAAAGGAAAATGGGATCAAGGATGATAGAAAAAAGATGGCGTTAGAAAAGAACTATTTATTTATAGAGAAAAATGAGTACGAGACAAAGAACTCTATTCGAAAGTAAGCTTTTTGATCCTCTCAAGACAGTTAAGTATGTATCTCGAATTTCATCTCTCGGAAAATCGGAGTATCTTTACTCTGGAAACTCATTACTGATTCAAGCCGCTCAAATGTTCTGCATTAATCAGCTCAAATGCAACTTGAATAAAATTAGTTCCTTTCCAGATTCCAAAGAGCTATTTGAGAACAAGTTCATCTTTTTACAGAAATTCCTCGCTTAACACTAGCAGAGTTGTAAAGAAAATTATCATATCCATAATAAAATCGACTGTAGAAGGAACTCTATTAAGATTTCATATATAGGCCTATTACTTTGAGCGAAACAAATTTACAAGAGATAAAGGTAAATTCAAGAGAAAACACCAGCATCACGTTAAATCTCTCTTGAAGTGATTTTCTCTTTCAACTTAAATTAAAGTATACTCAAATTAAAATTCCTTTAAATGTATTTTCAAACAGATTTTAAATCATTATGAAATATTTTTTATCGGATGGAAAATCGGAAGAAAAGGCTGAAATTTCTCTCTCTAAACACTCAGCTAATAATTATTGAAAGAGAAAGCTGGTCTTTGAGAGAATTAAAACTTAGAAAATAGATTAATTTTGTTATAATATGACACAATTAAAATATGTAACTGGAGAAAAATATTAATTTCGTAGTTACCTATTGGGTCCTTTCTTAAAGATACTAACTAAATCCTACACTGGCTGTAGTTTAGACGAGCCGGACGATATGTAGAGATAGAGCAGAAAGTTGAACCTTCACAATTGGACATCCGTCAAACAGTTTGATGTTTTAGAATTAAGATAATGATCAGAATGCTGAAAATATTTTGGAATTCATTTCCTGATACCGAACTTAGATACTTTAGCACCTCAATCTATGGAGGAATCTTTTTACTTGCTGGAATTTCTTTTTTGAATCCATTTATCTTCTTGGATTTTCGATTTATGCCGTACTCTCCTAAAGAACATCTTTTAACATAATTCCTCCACTATTTGTGAAAAATGTAATACTGTTAAATTATTTAAAGACGTTTCTGATTAAACGATTTTCAGATTACTTTAAATTAGAATAAGATTAAATGTCAAGGTAATAAATATGACGACGAAAACAGGAAAAAATAAAGAAACGCAACAGTATTACTTTCTACAAGTGGGCGGTTTAATGAAAAGTAGAAGTATATTTTAGATTGTTGTTTTTGTTGTAAGATTCATACTAGAGCGAAAGAAACGAGTGGAAGTATACGTAAGTTAAGTATTATAAGCAGAAGTAGTCGACAAAGGATCACTTTGCTTGCTCGCTTGTATATTTAAACATTAGATTAGTGGTCTATTTGGCGGGCGTTGAAGAGTAGTGGAGAGGATGCTTCCCCACAAGCCTTTTGGTCAAGAGCAATTAAATGACGAGAAGCTATCGTGGTTCCAAGCATCCTTATCACACTCCCATAATATTTTTCTAGCTGATGTTTATCAGTGAAATATAAACCTTTCAATCTGAGTGAGAGTGTGTGGTGGGAGACGGGATGGCGACCGCACGTTCCAATTGGTCCTTTTAAACCACGCCTTATTCCACAAACTGTTACGTGAAGTGAGGCGGGAGAGAGGAGATTCTAGCCAGGCTGCACCGGTCGAGTGGTATCGGGAAATTCCCTCAATAGCAAGCCTCCTCCACATACCAATTACTAAAACTACTGCTCTTATCCTTCTTCAACGATTGAAGTTTTTTTTTACATCCACTAAAGTGCTCTACAAAAACAATACCATAAACATGATTGAAATGAAATGCAAACTTCATACATATAATACTATCATAATATACTTAACTGTTTTTTTAAAGCATTTTTTAAACGTATTTATTTCTTTTATTTGTTTTTAATTTTGTTACCAACGAATTAAGTAGCAACTTTAATTGGCTTAATTCAATGAAAAATACATCACTTTGTTTATTTAATAAGTAATGCACACATAAATATGCAGCATTTCAATTAAAAAATTTAATGAAACGCTTGGATTTAAAAAAAAAAAAATTAAATATTAATAGACGAAATAAAAATCAAATATTATTTATGCTTTCATAAATATTATTTAGGCCCATCGAACCTAACATTTATGAAAAAACCCCCTCTTATATTTCATATAACAAAAATACATTTTTTTATTCATTTAGGCTAAGACACACACAAACACAAATATATGTTATAAAAGATAATTAAGATTCTTTCACATTAATTTGACAGTTTATTATTCGATAATAATGGTTAATTGGTAAGTTTTTCATTTGTTAACTGTATCTAGGAAAAAAGGATTTTAAAAAAAAGAAAGAATAGGTAAAGAGTAAAATAAATTTATATATCTTATTAATATTATTATTTTTTTAATGAGTAACTGATTTTATTTTACTTCTATATTTTATTTTAATACGGTAATACATTCTTCAAGGAATGAATTATTATATTAAAAAATGTAGTCTATGAAAATGTTTCTCATAATTTCTCAGAAGAGTAAACTTAAAACAATTAATCTATTTACTATTATAGAATTTTCATAAGAAGGAATGCAAAAATCCACAAAAAATTAAAATTACCAAAAAAAAGCATATTAAAATATTAAGTCCTAGGAAATGTTTGTATAGGTGTTTTAATAAGTTTTAAGAAATGATATGTGAAAAAATGACAGACTTTGCCGGGATTCGAGTCCGAGATCACTTCTTCTACAAGTTTCATTATACTAACGAAGAAATAAGTGTCTAAAGTAGACATCAACATCTTGTTTTAGAAATGTTAAGATATTAATTATATTGAACATTAAACTGCTAGGGAAGTGAATTTTTAATTGAGGGTTAACTTTTTGTCACGTTAAGAAAACATTAAATGATATAAGTAACAATCTTAAAGATTATAATATATAAAAAGATACCATTTGATCCAATCAGATAATTAACAAAGTGCTAGATAGTAATGTATTATTATTATCACTAATAATTAATAATTGTATTATTTATCACTAATATTTAATGTCAAAAAGGAAAATTAAAAAAAATTTACTGAAACAAAAATATCGCTTACTCATATTTTATGAATATTTAACATTATACTGATTTTAATTTTAATTAAATGAGAGATTATTTTTACGTACAGATAAAGAGCTGTTCATTAATTTTTACCACTAATAGATCTTAGATTTTAATTATGCTATTCGGTAATGACTTCAATTTAATTAAAAATTGAAAAAACAAAATCTTGATAAAGTTATGCCAAAATTATGACGGAAAAATAATTTAAATAAATTTAAAGGTTATATGTTTGAGTGTGTAAAAATTATTACGAGAGAAGAATTAAGTATTCCAAGAAATCATCATTATTTTTCAATTGACTTTACAGATTTTTACTTAATATCTAAGATGATCATAGATCATTCATCTCAATCGTAGATAAGCATTACGCGATTTCAATTCTCTGATCGAGAGTTTTTCATTTAAAACCAGTGAGATAGGTTATTTATATATATATATAGGATAACTATTTCTATCACAAATAAAAATTGATAGTTATTTTGTATAATCAAGTTATTATTACTGCAAGTGTCCACCAATATTTTTGTTAAAGTATTATGACCATCACCCAAATCTAGTTAAATTCATTATATAATATATTAATTTGTATAGAATTAGTGAATATATATATTTTATTACTCATTATTAAAAAAATACGGTCTTTTTTTCTTTTTCCAACAAGGAAAAATGTCGAAAAAGCGTTTTCTGTAATAAATTATTAAACGTCAAAAATGATACGTGGATTTTAAAGTTTTCAGCATATTTAGGCTAACGACGTATAATTTTAAAAATGGATGTAAAAAACTTTTTTTCGTTTTTACGGAAACAATCTATTTCTTGTAATAAATTCTTGGTATCGTCTATTGTGATCTTTTTTTATATTAATAATAATAACAAATTATTATTGTTATAAAATTAGAACAAACAAATTTTTTCGTTGTCAGTAAAATGTTTCATTTATTAACAGCATTTTTTTTTAATGATTAATTCACTACATAAGTCCGAAACTTATGCGTTTAAATATACTGAGGACATTTTTGCACGGATGAAAAATGCCAAGCCTGAGCGGAATTAGAACCTGCAGCTTTAAGGATGAGCGGCTGAGATCGGCGCCACAAAAATCGGTTAAATAGTGATTCTATTTAAATATCTTATTCTCTATAAATAAATCAATATTTTATTTATTTCCTTTCCAAATTTATTTAGAACTGACTGTAGGAAATATTTAAAAAAGAGAAACATCGAAATTACTTGACTTATTATCTAAATTCAACGAAGAATGGTTCAGGTATATTTTATAAACTGATTAGATCTACAATAAAAAAAAATCGGTATAATTCTAAATGAGTGCTTATCTACTCTATCTGCTTACTAAGGGTAAGATCTACTTTGCTGAGTATGTATTTATGAACAAATGAAAAGATATGCAGACAGATAAGAAGACAGCGAGCCCCTACAACGCAGATAAATTAATGAATAGTTTTTTAGGAAACTGCATGCTAGAAGCAAAATATTATAACTACTTGTAAAATTGATTTTTTTCAATTACAACTTTTGTTTTTTGTTCTTCATATACAGTAATTTTGCAAAGATCTCTGCTTCATTAGAATATCTTTTAATATAAAAAATTTAGTTAAAAACAATTAAAAATATTAAAATTAAAAAGATATCTCAAGCTCTGATATCAATCAATGATAAATAGGTAAATATAACTGTAAATTTTAATTTATATTTTTAACTTAATTATACGATAAAACGTTCTGATAAAGCAGATTTTTGCGAAAGAACTAAACTTGGAGGGGAAGTAATAATTATTTTAGTCAGATCTAATTTATTCATTAAATTAACCAATAATTAATCATTGAATACAAATTTAATTATCTATTAAACGTTTATAAAATTTTATAATTCGTGTATATTTAAATCATATATGAAATTCTAATTTATGATTAGTAAATTGTATAGATTTTAAGTTAAATTTATCTATTTAATATTTTCAGAAAAATTTACAAAAAAAAAAAACATAGATATTACAAAGAAACCTTAATTGAAAATAATAACAATAATAAGAAATCTATTTAACTATAAAATCAAAATTGATTTGATTTAATAATGTACGTAATATATTTAATTAAATATATATAATATTAAAAAAAATAATAAATAAATAAAATTATAATGAGAGTGTAAAAATTACACTACTGTTTGGACTGTATTTTTTTTTTTTTTTTAACCTCCGGGACTACCGTTAGGTATTGCTTCAGAGGATTAGATAAGTGATTTTTAGCATGTGTGAAAAATGCCAAGATTTGATTGGGATTCGAACTCGGGACTTTCAGATGAAAGGCCGAGATGCTACCACTCGCGCCACGGAGGCCGGCATAGTTGTAATTAAGTAGGTGTAACTTACTAACGAAGTTAACGTAAAATAAAAATTTATGTACTTAATAAAATTTTCATCTTAATAGATAAATAAATGAACCATTTATATATAAAAAAAATTTAATTTTTTACATTTTTTCAAAATAATTTTTATTTAAGTTACTTTCATAAAGATAAAAAGAATTGTTTAAACAAGTTATCGAGTAATGACTTATTTGAGTTAGGGAAGCACATATTGAGAAAGATTCGATGAATCGGTTACATATTTTCTATAAACGAAGCTACCAAAATGATATTATATTTAATAAAGTTATTTATTACATATAAATTAATAAAATTAGGATATAAACAAGTTAAACGAATTATACAGGGGCTAGCATAATTCATTTCAGTTTGCTTTTATTTATTTAAAAATTCAGTTTTAAAAATTAATTTCATATGAATCGGCTTAAAAGCTTATAATCTTAAAAATGATAGACTACAAAGTTAAAAACAAGTATTATAAAATAATATTTGTACTAATTTATAATAGCAACAATACGTAAGCTTATCTGATTCAATTTCAATAAAAAGATTTCATATTACGTTACGTTCATTAAAGTCTGCAGATAAATATTGAGATCAGAAAATTAAATCTACAAGTAAAAATATGTAAGTAGGACTGTAAATAAAAATTAAATATACGTAAAAGAAAGTAGCAGAAGTAAATTGTAGCCTATTAAATATAAATCCTATATTTTCATTAAAAATATGATAAAGAAAATAAAAACAAACTTTAAATTGAAAAAATAAACGTTTACAACAAAATTTGTGTATATGCTAATGTTTTGATTTTCATTTTGATAATGCCACTGACAATATAATCTTAGGGAACGATAGCAATTTAAAAAAAAATTAAGGCTGTTAAATTATCTAATGATAAAATGTGGCTTACACGGTAATTTTATTCAGTAATATGGAATAGATTGAGTGAGTATAGAATATAAAACCAAATTTATAATAATTAACAGAATTAAAAATATTTAACAGTAGATATAACGAATTCGTTAATCCTAATACTAATATAAAACTCTAAAATATAAACAAATATAAAATTGCAGGTTCTGCGCTTTTGTAAAAAAAAATAGTAAATATTCAGTAAACATCAATACTGTACAATGAAATTTAATAATGTTTGTGCACGTTTTTTTCAAGAGTTACTACTAGTGATTAAGTTTCAACAAAATAAGCATATTAAGTGAAGTGTAAATATAACATAAAATTAGTTATACTAATGTAAGAGAAGATTGGTTAATATTACATAGTTTTAAATTTTACCATGGTTATTGCGCCTAACTTGTAGCAAGTAATAAAAATGTTCGGGTTATATAATTTAATTAAGTAAACTTAAAAGTGCGGAACAATTATTTTTTAATAAAAGTCATGACAGTTTTATACAATTCGTTGAAGATGAAAAAAAGTAAAATTGTAAACACAGGTATCATGCAGTAATTAAATAAGGGCTTCTTTGTTTATATAGCGACATTATTATAGTTGTAAATTGTTTAAAAGTGGACGATCTCTTCGGAAATATAGCTCGTATTCAGAACGATTCTATTTCGTTTCATTTTGGAAATAAAAAGAACTTTTATTCGGCAACGTTGGTAAAACTGTTAGGTATAGGGGGAACGATATGAATGGAGGGGGTAGTGGGAAGAGGGATGCGGGTGATGGCAGCGATACGGTCGTGCGAGTAAAGGGCGAGTTGTACGAAAGTGGAGGTTAGGTTAGGCACTTGGTATACACGGATGTCCGGGTCGGGCTTCACGGAGGCAGCCGACCTCCTACCCGAGCTAAATGGTGCGGATTTGGCGATGTCGCTGAGTCCTAAACACCAACCGCATACGACGCCGTTTTCTGTTACGGATATATTGAGTCCCATCGAAGAATCATATCGCAAACTGGAGCTGTGCGCACCCGGATCGCCGTACCGCGGAAGCGGAGGCAGCAGCGGGTCTTCGGGACCTACCGCTCCCAGTCCTCATACGCCAGGAGGTTATATGCACGTACCGCAGTATTATAATGGTGCAACAGCGGCCGACATACCTTACTCCAATTCAACAGCGGGATGGTATCCTGCCACCCCCAACGACCCCAGGTTCGCAAGTAAGTACTTAACCGTTACAGATTCTTTGACCGTAATATAGCTTATCGATAGTTATAAAATCCATTCATAAGATCATTCTGTTTCCTAAATCTGCGTAGTTGTTTTAACGTTAAATTAATTCTCATAAAAATGATATTATGGAAAAAATAAAACTATATCTAGATAGGAGTCTTTTCAACATGCTCCCAGAATACTGATAATTATTAAGTTCATAATTTTGTGACACCTCTGGAAAGACTTTTCTTTGTTAGCTATATATAAAAAAGAAGACCAGTTAAAAGGGTAAAAATTACGTATTTACACAAATAGCAAAATTTTTAGCATTTAACAGCTAAACACTTTTGCTATTACATTTTAAATAAGTTGTTTATTAAAAAACAAAAATTATATTTTTTTAAAAAACCTTTCCTACTAAGTAATAAAACTAAAAAATAAAATATTATCATCGACGACCTTGTTTAGGTAGAATGATTTTATTTCTTTTAATTGTATATTAAAGTAAGCGAACTAAAAATATTAAAAGTACTAAACAAAAATAAAGATACCAGTGAATAGATAATAATAAATAATTCCCAAAAAATTATGATAAAAGTTGGAAATTGAGGCATCAATAATTTTTAGTTTCTAACAGATAAAGGAATCAAAACCATTGTTTTTTCAAACAATGAAAATAATAGAGAAACAAAACAAAAACAATATTAACACATATTTTTAAAAGCAGGAGGCAATTAACTTCTATTTTAATAGCGTCAAATAAACAATAATAAAAATACCTTATTTAGTAGCAAAAAATTCGTTTAGACAAGATAAACCGTACTTTAAAAAATTGAACGTCAAACATCAAAATTTAACTACAGGTTTAGTATGATATACTATAAAAATCCTTAACACTGTTTTAATTTTCAATACATTTTTAGTTTAAAGTAACCGGCATCTATTTTTATATAAATGATTTGCAATTACAGTTAAAAGAAAACAAGGCTAGAGTTTAATATTATAACTCTAACTGAACACTTAATATTAAAATAAGAAATAAATAAATATTTGGACTAAGATCTACTAAAAATTATTTCTAGCAGTGAAAATCTGTCCTACTTTAGCGAAAGTTAAATATATGATATTTTATATTATAATAATAAATAATTAATCTACAAATAAAAATAAAAGAAACCTTTGAAAATGTTTGCTTAAATCGTTTTGTAAATACAACATTATGAAATGATTTTTATTTAGTTACTTACCCCAATTCATTGTAATAAAGGTTATTTACAAAAAAATAAAACTAATTCAGTTTTTGGTGGTGTTGTTAACTTTGCATCATCCAGATACCCCCAAAAAATTATAACCTCTAAAAAATTAAAATATAGTTATTATAATTATAATTACTAAAAATTATAACTTTTTATATTATTGATAAACGTGCTCATATCCTTATTACTATGGGTGTAGGCTAATAAAAAAATTATCTAATTTAAATACACATACTTTAATAAATTTATAAACATAAACCCTTCTCCCAAAAAAAAGACGCGAATAAATTATTAAAATAATTTCATTCATTTCTGAAAATAAATTTATTTCATTTTTTTTTTTTGGGCTTGATATCGCCACGTAAGCTTGAAGCTGTGCGTGGGATATGGAAATAAAATTTTGTAGCGTATGAAAAATGCCATGCCTAACCGGGATTCGAACTCGGGATCTCCAGATCAAAGGCCGATGTATATTTCCGTTCTGTTTTATTTCAAACAATTATACACTCCAGAAAAACAAATGATAAGCCTGTGAATTATACGATATAAAAAACGTTTTTTATAATATTATGAAAATATAAAAAAAAAAATATGTTTACAGCAGTAGAGGACTATGTTAAAATTTCCTTAAATTCGACTAAGTTCTGTATAAAAAAAAAAATTAATAAATAAAAAAAAATACAGTAAGAAAAGATTATCCGAAAAAGAAAACAAAATCGGAATCAGAGAAACAGAAATAAAGTAATTTTAGTTTTATTTCATACTTTTTTGAATTCGAAAAAAATTTAGGACAGTAAAAGATTGATAAAGTGTGATTTATATATTGCTTTGCGTAAAAAGGAAACTAATTATTAAACAAAACGAAAAATTAGTCTAAAATTATTTTACGGAATGTTTTCAATAAAACATACTGGTTTTCTTATATTTTTGACATACGATAAAATTATAGTTTCTTTTATTACGTCACATACAACGACTATGTGGGTCTAGAATTTAAGCAGATAAAAACAAATTACAAAAAAAAAAAAAAAACAAGAAAAAATTGAAAAAAAAATTAATTCTATGTAAGCCTGATGAAAAGACACATATAGCTCGAATTAAAGTATACTATAAAAAAAAAAATACTATTCGGTCTTAATTACTGCAATTCTATGTATGAATTGATTTGAGTAGATAGATGAATAACCCAGTTCATTTAATGATATTAGTGGTTGTGTAAATAAAAGTTTTATATATTTACTACTAAATTTTTTCATAGAATTTATAAGTATACGATAAACAGTTGCTGAAGTTTTAATAATTCTAAAAATGTCTGATTTCAATGAATTTATCAACGGATATAAGTAAACAAGTGGAAATATAATGGAATGCAAACTACATACAATACTTCCAGTTTCATTCCAATTTGACCGTTCTATCTGTCGAAGAAATAAACATTTAGGTATTTCGTTACCTTTTTTTTTTCTAATTTAACAGACCATTTATTTAATTAATAATTTAACAGACCATCGTGCAAATCGGTAGTTTCACGGCTGATTATCCAAGTCGAAAGTTCTGTGATTCAAATCATAGTAAAAGTTAGTTGTTTTTAAACGGATCTGAGTACTAAACAGCGGATACCAGTATACTTTAGTGATTGGGGTTCAATTAACCACACTTCTCAGGAATGGTCGGCCTGGGGCTATACAAGACTACACTTCATTTACATAACATACATCCTCCTCTGATTAAAGCGTGAGGGGTTGCTTATTATTCACTGGTTGAATAGATTGCAACGTACAAATTAGAAAAAAAACAATTTAAAATAGAATGTAAAATATGGAACTAGGAAATACGTTGAACATTAAAAATATTTTTATTATATTTATTATAAAATAAATATAAATTACACGTTTTTTTTAATTTTATAATGGTACCCAAATTAATTCTAAAATCATTAATACGTTTCTCAAGGCTTATTATTTTTTTATTAAGTTATGTCTTAATAGTTTAAATCTTAAACATTTATTTTGTTGTTAATAAGATACCAGTAAAATTATATTAGTACAGTTACGATTAAAAATAACGATTTTAACGAGTCAACATTCAAATTTTGAAAAGAAGAAAAACAATATCTTATCTCTTTTAATAGAAAAAAAATTTTTTTTTTAATAAAGAAGGAAAGATGTAATTAAAAAAAAGGATAAAACTTATCAGATAAATTAAAAAAGAATCAAAAATGATTTTTTTTTTTTTTTTTTTAGTTATACTACCTTTTTTAAATATTTTTATTTATAATCGCATCTACAATTAAAGTCATTAGTGATTCATCAATATTTGTGTGAATGTACCGAAAAATTTGTAGTCTTGAATAGATTGAGGCTGACCAATTTCGAGACGAGTGGTTAATTGAAAACTAACCGTCAAAGAACACCGGTATCCACGATCTGGTATTCAAATCCAAGTAAAGGCAACTACCTTTATTTGGATTTGAACTTGAAAAGGGACTTAGAAATCAGTATTAAGGCAAGTATAATGCAATTATTATTAATAATGTAAACTAAATCCTAATGTAATAGGAAAATATATTGTATCATATGCCGAAAAAAATTTAATTCATTTTTTTTCTTACGGAGGAGATGAAATTTATATTACGTATACATTTTGTCTTAATTTAAGCCCAAAATGATATTTTCAGCCTGTTTTGTTTTCCGTTTTGTAATCCGTGCGTTGTTTCACTCAAAACATTTCCACCATTTGTGGATTGTTTCAAACATCGTATATAAGTGGAATATTATTATTATTATTATTATTACTTTTTTTTAGAATAAAATTCTTAAATCTTCAAGCAATGAAATATAATTTTACCGAAAGAACGCTATTCAAAGTATAAGAAAAAATATGATTTTAAGAATTAATATGTTTGCCGTTTTAAAATTTGAAATGGTAACGTGTTTACATTAATTATTTTGCCGATAATTTTGCTCTAATATAATAAATTTTAACAGAATATCTGAATCCGGCCTTAAAAAGTTAATTCATATTTAACAAATAAGTAATTTTAAAAGTCATACAGAAAAGTTTCCGTGTTTTATGTTTAAATAAACTTCATTTTTTCTTACATAAATCATTTAAAAAAAATATTGGACGAACTTTGTTGTATATTTAACAGGATTGTAAAAAAATAAAAAAAATAACAGGATTGTAAAAAAATAACATCTGTAGGCCTAACATGTTGGCTTCATTTTATGGATTCATTAAGTTAATACATTTTTTATCAATATTTTTTTTTCTATTTATTACATTAAAAAATTGATATACATATACATTGAATAACCTACATGTACCAAAATGGGAGCATGTAAGCATTTAATTTCGCTACATACATTTTCTCTGATTTATTACCCTGTTAATAACAAATATATACTCGTATGCACGTATTCACACAAGCAAGGACATGAATGCGGATGTTACATACACGAGTAATATGCTGCATATTTTCGTTATATTACACCTTTTGGTAAGCTATGACCGGTTTGTGGACTTAATTTATTTAAATGAACGTGAACAGAATAGAATGATATTTTAATATAACAAAATTATATAATAAAGAACACATATAATAAAGAATACATATTATAATATATAATACATATATGTTATATATTATAACAGAATTATAAAACAGAAGAGAATATTTTTTTAAATGTTTCGTGAACAGAATAGAATTGATACACACCTAGCCGTTATAATATAATTAGATTGAAAATAAATTATTCCAGATTCCACATATAAAAAAATATTCCATAAGTATTTTTAAAATATTTCTAAAAAGGAAAATTATAAAATGATAAATAGTAAAAAAAAGATAGAAAATTGTAAAAGTATTCAACGGTAACTTAAAGAAATATTCACTAAGAAAACTAGAATTATTATCTTTTTGACACCGTTAGGAACTAGTGCTGACAGTGCAGTTACGAGTCACCCACGCCACTGGTCACCCGTTGTTGCCACACGGTAGATTTTATCTTGCTGTTATTCTACTCACTTGTTCTTTTTTAATTGTACCTTATATGTATAAGCCTATTTATATTGTAGATAATACAATAAATTTCGTGATCCCCACAAAATGCAACTGAGCATAACAAAATTATGGATATGTATATATAGCTTATGGTTTAATAACAACTTGTCGGAAATAAATTCTAAGGTTTGATCTTTGTGTTAAATATTATTTTTAATATATAATTTTAATTTTCAAATCATAAAACAAGACATAAGCCCATGAAATGTAACTTACAGATTTAAAGCAAAGAAATGTATCCTATAGCTTTACAAAATTATTCCTGGGATGAAAATATAAAATAGGGTTAAATTTAATTGTAACAGGTTTCTCCGGTTGTAAGAGTATGAATATGAAAAACAAACAAATATATTTACGAATTATAAAAGTTGTAAAATTTAGTAAAAACGATTCCATTGTTCATGCAAATTAACTGAAACAATTTCTAGATTTTGCAATTAATTCTAAAAATAAGACGTTTAAATATATTTCTTTTTTTTAAATTGTTTATGGGCTTTAAAACGGGTTAATTTTATCGACGTAAATTACGTGAAGCTTATATTAGAGGTAAATTTAATATTTAAAGAAAAAAATTTAGTTATCTTTAAATTCAATCTGGTCTTCATCACCCAAAAATTAACGTAGACTTCTTAATGCAACTTCTTTTTTAGAATAATTTATTTTAAACAAAAGATTTTCTTATTTTTTATGTTAAAGTAATAAAACACGAGAAGTAAAATCGGCAGAAAATGCCCTAAGAATTGGTAAGTCACCCTACGTTAACACGTGACTCCTTTTTTCCTCTTTTTTTTTGGAAAAAAAAAACTAAGCTGATAAATATTTATAGAAAAAAAAATTGAATTAATAGAATTCGTTTTAT
Source organism: Lycorma delicatula (assembly GCF_047948215.1). Taxonomy (NCBI): domain Eukaryota; kingdom Metazoa; phylum Arthropoda; class Insecta; order Hemiptera; family Fulgoridae; genus Lycorma; species Lycorma delicatula. The sequence goes on along the minus strand of NC_134459.1, from coordinate 79,461,546 downwards.
TCAGAAAATCCTATTCCTCTTTATAATTTAGTAACTATATAGGCTTGAAGAATTAGGTACATAATTTTGAACTTGTTAAAAACTAAATTAATTGAAAAAATACACTAATATATTTCATAAAATACATTTAAGTAGGAATGTACAGTATTTAAATAAATATATTACCTATGTAAGTTCAGAGAAAAATTATTAACGTTGTATATAAAAATAACAAACGAAAGTTATAGGCTATTAAAAAATACACTTACATCACATTTACATAATAGGCTCTAACCTTATAACCATTTAACAGAAATTATCTGATATTTTTTCGTTGTCAGATTAAAATTATTATTTAATTCTCAGGTTTCTATGAAGGATGTTAAATTTGTACATGCTGATCGAAGCGTAAACACGTAATATTTACTTGTTTCTTTTGAAAACACTGAAATGGCATTAAAAACGTTAAGTAAATTCAAATGTATTTAATTTTAAATTTATTGTCAGAAGTACGTAGTAAGTACTAAACAAATACGATAATTTGATGTACGTAGTTTACCTTATAATCAATAATAATAATAATAATAATTGTCCATTTTTTAAATTAATTTTTTTATATAGAAAAAATGAACCTTATTAACAGAATATTCAGTAACATTTTTAACGGATTTCCAAAGAATTTAGAACTCGCTACTACGCCGTCATGTTTATATATATATATATGTAAGTACGAAGATTATTTCCTCCGCTCTAACGGACGCTAATCTTAACAGATTTTGATTAATCTTGGTGGGATGATGTGAACCTATTGGCAACAGGCCCTATTGATTTTCAACCGAATCGGTTCTCAGAAACCAGTTAGATACAAAATACGAGGAGTTTTGAGTACATTTTCAGCTTTTGTTTTTTGTTCTACTGGGCGCAATTATTTTTACATTTTCTTTTTATAATTTATTTTTTATTTTCTTAAGAGTAAATTATTCTTAAGAGATAAGACTGGTTGATGCTTATCAACTGTTCTATACAAAGCATATGTAGCACTGGTGAAGCATACAAAATACTTTTATTTATACTGTCACAGGTAATATTTAAATAAATATTTAATTATATGCCACTAAAAATATTTGTTTGATTAAGTTTTGATATCCTAACCGACAAATTTAAATACTTAAAAAATAATATAATAAATATTTATTTTTTTAGTTGATTTTCAAAGAATTTGTAGAAATCACTACAGCATACGGTCGGATTCTATAAGAGGGTTTCGGAAAGAAGGGGACTAACTTTTTTTTTTAGTTTTTGAACTCTCCTGAACACGATTCTGCAATGTTTACATACATATACATTTATACGGTTTTTCGTTCGCTATACCGGACCCAAATCTAAACCAACTTTGACGAAAATTATGGGGTGATGTAGATCTATTGGGAATAGAGCCCTATTGGTTTTCAAACGAATCGGTTTACAAGAACCGGAGAAAGAGGTAAAAAACGGAGTTTTTTGATAAGTTTTTGAGGTTAATTAAAACTGGAAATCCATCCGACTGACACGCTTACTGTGACAGAATTTTTTTTTAGTAGTTAACCAACAAATTAATAGATTATATTTCGGAAAAATTTTATTTTGATAAGAGTATTAATGAAAACATTATCCAGATACATCAGCGGAAAATTTGGAAAACATAATATTAGGCCTACATTTAAATAAAATATTCGGTCTTCTGACTATAACACTTCTAGATTTCGCTGGTACTATGGGAAAAATCTTATATAGTTATATTAGAACGATTATATATTTTACAATAGAAAAATCTAAATTTAAAAAAAATATTGCTAAGCGGTAAAATTTTTAATTAATTCTCAAAAAAGAAAAAAGGCCATTTCAAATGAAAAATTCAACAGTTTTGTTAAATAATTATTGATTGCGATTTGAAACGTGATAGTAAAAAATCTGATGTGACTAACACATGATTCTCTTGAACACCTATTAAATTACACTTACACATTTTTTTAAAATGAAAAGTACATAAAATCTTTTTTCATTAAAAACTTTTGATATTTTTTCGTGTTTTTTTTGTTATTATTGAATTAAAATTCTTCGTAATTTTTTTTTTTTAAATTATTAATAAATCAGTATATTTAAATTAAAAAAAAAAAAAATTAAGAAAAGAGATGAAGTCGCTTCGAACCGATTGCCTTCCCCTAAGATTCAAATATTTTTTAATTAAAATTTTATTTGGCTATAACTCTGGAACCAATGAAAATAAGTACCACTTATGATATATCACTGAAAAGCTCTCAATGAGTGCTTATTACTGCAGTTAAGAAAAAGTCTGAAATCCAAATTTTGTTTTTGTTTGGGCTTCTTTGGACACTTGTGGTTCAGTCGATTACAATCAAAAGCGATCAACAGTTTCTAAACCCAAAATTTCAACACTCTACGGCAAATCGTTTTTGTTATGCGAGATACATACTTATGTACGTGCAAACGTCACGCCGAAACTAGTCAAAATAGATTCAGGGATGGTAAAAATGGATATTTCCGTTGAAATCTAAAAACCGAAGTTTTTCGCGATCACAATACTTCCTTTACTTTATACAAGGAAGTAAAAACGAGTAACTAGACAAGCTACATATATTAAATTAATTAAGTCTGGGCAGTATGTCTTATCATTTAACAATAAATTTTAATTACCTTCTTGTAACTTACCATTATAGTATATAACTTTAATAATGATCCTGAACAAAAATAATTATTAAGTTTTACTCTAGATCTAATTTATTACAAATCATCTACAAATAGAATAAAAACATGAATAACTGATAATTACGAAACTAAATATTACATAAGTAATATTACATATTACTAAATATTAAAACTAAATATTAAATATTACATATTTAATTATACCAATTAGAATTATAAGTAAATGCTATAATTATTATTAAGTAGTAAAACATAATATCAATCCTCAAATTAGTAAACAAAATAAATAGCTGATCAAGTGGAAACATGATTTGTTATCCTGTTAACATATCAACGATTTATTAAATTATTGATATTTTAAAAAACTGACTCTGTATCATTCCACATAAGCTATTATTATTATGAAAATAGTACCTCGATAATATTTACGATATTCAAATCTTGTTCAGTAAAAAAAAAGGAAAACATTCTGCGCAGTTCTGGGCGATAACACCGACTTTTCGTTAATCTAATTTGATTTTCATGTTTTAGTGTTTTAATATATATTTTTTTTAATTTGGTTAATGTAGCTAACAATAAATACTGCAGATAAAGAAACGTCAACGTTTTAACTTGCAGCATCATAACAAACAACGCTTTTAATTTACCCCGCTCAAATTTTTACGACCTTAAATTAAACGTAACTCAAGAAAGACTCAAAAAATCTACATCAAATTTTCACATACACAACTTCAGATACACTACTATAGCATATCTAAATTTCAATCAAATTGATATAAGTAGCTGTTTTGGAGATTTTTGAACCACAAAATTTTATACCTAAAAATTTTAATACAAAATTTTATACACAAGGAAACCCCAATTAAGGTGAATGGTATTTTTGCACTCCTCATACCTCAAAACCTAAAGAAAATTCATTTTCACTCCTTACTTTCACCATACGATCGAAAATAATACCCAATAATAATACGTATATTGTTAAATTATAAGAAAATTTATGAAATTATCTTATAATTTATTTTATTAATCTTTTTTAATATTTTCACAATTATTTCGACTAAATTATACCCTTCAAGCAAATATAAGTCGTAATATTTTCTTTATTTTTAAAAAATTCCTAGATAACAAAAATACTGAGATAAAAGGGAGCTTACCAAATGATTAATTTTATAATAAATAGGCTGACCCTAAATAAATATTTTAAAACAGTAAAAATTTTAACTGGCTTTTTATGAAGTAAGTATTTTATACACATTTTGCCGCAGATATATCTTATTCTTCTGACGTCGACAAATACATGATAGTCAAAAAATAAAACAGTAAAATATCAGAAGTAAAAAAACTTTAATCGACTAGAATAAAACAATTCTTTAATTGAAACCGATTAATTTAAATATTTATAATTCAATTATTCAAATTTCCACTATTAAAAAAAAAATCTAACAAATAGAAAATCCAAAAGAAAATCTTAAAAATTTGTAGCCCAAAAAAAGAGAACTGAATAACATACAAATAAAGGTATTTTAAAATACCATAATTTTTACTAAATTACATGAATTACCTATGGAAAAGTAAATAAATTATAATAATTTTTTTTCTGTGAAAAAAGTGACTGAACATAAAAATCAATGATTTTTGAAGGCATGATTTTGATTACAGGAAATGACTATAGGGGTACATATCCAGTGTCACCAACAGGATGTGAAAGAAGCTTCGGTATGTTATTAATGAAAATTCATTGATGTAAAATCAATATTCTTTCATACCCTTTTTATTTGTTTTCAAAATATAACTACTTATTTTTCTTATTATTTTCAAACTCAATTTCCAGATATTTTTAGAAAAAAGAAAATTAAATTAAATTTTAAATTAATAAAATTTAATTTCTGTTGCTCAAAAGTATATAATTTTTGGGCGTTTTGTTAAATGATAAATTTTCAAGGAATGACCAAATTCATTTCGAAATGAAATCATGGAATTGAAATTGATTTCATGTTTTAACATGACAAAATTTTATTGTTTCTCTTTGACATATCTTAATCGCTAAGTTTGCATCATTGTTAAATATTTATTACGTATTGTACTTACTAGAAAAAAGGTGGGCCTATGGCCAGCCGCGAAAATGTTACATGGTTTATATTTCATTACACATGATTTCGTTAAATGTTTTTTGACAACTGTAATTAAAAGCGATCATGAATTTAGCTTACTAACAACAAAAACTTTTACAACGAAAAGCTTCAAAATCCTGAACATTTTTGCTGTTTCTTGAATTGGTGATTTTTTTAACACAGGTCTTACCCCAGGTGTTTTCATTTTTTATACTCAAAACACAAATATAATTTTAGATTAATTGTTCGTATAAAGAAGTATAAATCTTTCGCACGATTGAATTGTTCGAAGAGTGTAAATCGTTCGAACGAATGAATCAATCGTGCGCTGCGCGCAGCCGCCCGGCGCACCACGTGGTGCAACCACGTTTTTATTTTAGCTACTATTAATAATAGTAGCTAAAATAAAAATGTGAGCACACACATCAAACAAACAAACCCACACACCATCCTTATTTGTGGAGAGAGATGGGAAAGAAGAAAGATGTAAGGTATACATCTAATACATAGTATCACGCAATGGGTTATTTGAAATTAAAAACGAGTTTTTAAGATACATATTGGGTTGTTAGATCTTTGTTTGGTGCCGGTAAATATGCTTCATGTATAATAGTTTTTAAAATATAACATTCTGACCTTTTTAAGTGTTTATATGAATGATTTATCAAAATAATGCTTAATAATGCTCTTCTGATAAATGTTTCCCGCCACGGTTTCCATTGATCCTTCCAGGAAAATGCTGGAGCGATTTCTTTTTATTATCTATGGGATAGAAAACGTAACTTTCCAAACGTAATTTTTATAATGAATAATTATGTTATGATTTGAAAAAAACTTCTGTTTTTTCTTTGCGGATAGGCCTGCAAGGACCACACAAATATGAGTTCATCTAGTTTCTTTATTTTTCTTCCAGAAGTTATAAATCTTTCGGACTGTTTAACTCTTTTTTCTTCAGTCCATTCTCCTCTGTAAAGTTTTTTCTTTTCACTTACCTTTTATTCAACAATTTTCTTTCTATATTCCTTTCGATCTAGAAATTTTTTTGTAATATTGAACATTTTGAGCTCTTCTTTTATTTGTATAACATAGTCACTTTTGACCTTTGTCACAGTTTACTAAAACTCTTTTTGTTTGGCATGGATTGGCTTATTTGAATTATGTGTCCATAGGATTTTAATCGTGTTTTTCTTACTACTACTTTCAGGTCTTCAATTTTTTCGTTTTATCTCAATATGTAGCCTTTTTGGACCACAGATCTTAAAATTCTTTTTTCTATTTTGCAAGAAGATTTTCTATTCTAGTTACATTTGTAGTTTCCATAATGTATAAGATGACTGGTCTTATAACTATAATATAGCGTATTAATTTTACGTTTATGGAAAGGGGTTTTTATTTATTTTTTTTATTGAAAATATTTTTATGTTAAAGTTCAGTTATTCTAATTTGTGTTTTTTGGTCTCAATCACTAATTTATACTTTCCGTTTCTACTCCTCTAAGATATTTGAAATGATTTGTGATATTAATTTTTTTTTCATTGTTTTTTTTGGGACATTTACTAGTGCTTGCCATCAGTTCTGTCTTTGAGAATGAGATCTACATACCTGTTTTTTCGACTATTTCTCTAATAAACAAATTATTTTTTATTTATTAAACTTTTATATTTTACTAGCCGGTCAGGGCTCCTTCTCTCGCCATTCCTTTCTAGCCAGAGGGCCCAGCTGTGTTCTCTCTCTTCCATCGTTTTCCTTGTTGTTAACATAAAAGCTCCTGCTGTTGACAAATATAATCCTTTTGGTTCCCCTTTCTATCACCCTAGAATACCTTATTTCTCGGATAGGGGTCAAGGTAGAGATAAAAAAATCGGATATATTAGAAAACGCATAGTCTGTTATTTTTGTGTCTAAAAAAAAAATAAAAAACAGTATTAGGTCGTAGTCCAAGAGGAAAACTTCACAACTTAACCCCCAAGTGGGCTAAAACCTTAATCAATGGCTTAAAACCTTTCTTTCTCTTTCCTGTTTAGCCTCCGGTAACTACCGTTCAGATAATTCTTCAGAGGATGAATGAGGATGATATATATGAGTGTAAATGAAGTGTAGTCTTGTACATTCTCAGTTCGACCATTCCTGAGATGTGTGGTTAATTGAAACCCAACCACCAAAGAACACCGGTATCCACGATCCAGCATTCAAATCCATGTAAAAATAACTGGCTTTACTAGGACTTGAACGCTGTAACTCTCGACCTCCAAATCAGCTGATTTGGGAAGACGCGTTAACCACTAAACCAACCCGGTGGGTTAATGGCTTAAAACCTGGATAAGAAAAATGTAACTTGAAAATTTGAAAGTCGGTTGGTTCTCGCATGATGCTGTTGTAAACAGTCAGAACCACCACAAACTTTCGCATTTATATACTATATTAAGTTTTACAAGTTTATAAAATTATTTGAAATATATTTTATTAATGTATACCAGATTATTATGATTAAGTCTTATTTAAGTTTTATGTTTATTTTGTAATCTTAACGATATTATGTAAGTACAATTTTTTTTAACCTCCGGGACCACCGTTAGGCATTGCTTCAGAAGATGAGATAAATGATTTGTAGGGTGTGTGAAAATGCCATGCCTGACTGGGATATAAGTACGATTAAATTTTTGTAACACATCATTTCGTGAAACCACTTCGTATTCATTATAAAATGGAGTATTTTAATTTTATATTCTCGTTTTATGAATGTCGCAAGATTGCTGTTTTTCGGAAAAAGTAGATGCACAGTCACAGACTTTTTTCTTTCAAAATCCTCATTTTCCCAGCGTCACGCGTGCAAATAAGATGCACGTTTTGATTGATACATATTAAACGACAAACCTACGCCTTCCTTTTGCAAACTGTAAACGTTGATTGATACGAGAATATTAATTTTTATTTAAAAATGTTTCATCAAGTAATATTATTACCAGATATTTAATAAGTTAGTAAATTTTCACCAGATTCTGAAAATGTATGCTATTGAACTTAATATTTTAATATTTCTATACCTTCGTACACTACACAGAAATTAAACAATAATATATATATTTATATAAAATAAGATATATTTTACTTAAAAATATTATCTTTATTAATTTCTAGGGTTAACCAATCAACTATACAAACTTATAGATTAAATACACAATGTTTCACTTAGAATTCTCTAAGCTTCCTCAGATGACAATACACATTCATATACACATCAAACAAAATTCTGTTACATACTAAGAATTTTATTCTCTTAGTAAGTAAGAGAACTCTAAGAGAAACGTAGAATCTAAGTGAAAAGAGAATCTAAGTGAAACGTAGTGTATTTAATTTATAAGTTTGTGTAGTTGATTGGTTAATCCAAAAGATTATTAAAGATATATTTTTAAGTAAAATATGTCTTGTTATATTATTATATTTAATTTTATCCAATTAAGAGGAAAATAAACTTAAATAAATTACATTTAAGTTAATATTCATAAATATATATATATATATATATATATTCAAAATATTGATTTATAAAAATTGTACTGAAAACTGAATAAAAGTTAGCTTATTATAATTTTCAAATCGGATACTTAATTTCGGTAATTAATATTCATTGACAATAATAATTATAATTGCATTAACTATTATTTAATTTATTTTATAATTAAATTGAAGTAAATTTATTAACAAGCGGTAAATTTTATAATAAATAATAACCCCACTATTAGTGTATGTGATCTCTATAATTTCATTTACCCACATTAAATTCTCTTTTGAAGGATTTTAATGAACTAAAATTGAGCACGTTTTACAGTAATTAATAAAAATAATAATAACTTTTTATTTTATTTTGTTAATTATACTTTTATAACAGTACAAACTGGCAGAATAGCAAAAAAAAATTTGTGCGAGCGCGCGTAGATCAAACCTCATTTTTCGTGAGTGTTGAAAATCGTTGACAAAAAATGAAAACATGGGATTAAAATTAAAAACAAATCAACAACCACTTATAAATATATTTAACCTTGATCTAGAAGTGAAATTCTGCTTTTACATTCCTTAATAAAACTTCGAAAAGTTTTGTTTTGCTTGAGAACGCTAAACAATCTTAACTACGAGTTGAATGTCAGATATCAAACACAACTGGAAAAACTTTTCCAATAACATAATCGATAAAGAATATGAACATAGAATAATATTATTTGACAAAAATCTACTCTCATAAATAGTTAAGTGTTTTTCAATGTTCCGTTTCATTACAAGATCCCTTGTGTGTATGTATAATTAATTGTTTTTATAGTTCAAATAATTCAGCTTAACGAAATGAAAGCTCTTTTCGCTTACAATATCTATATTTGGTTAAAAAAACCTCAACAAAACGATCAAAGAGGTTATTGAAATGAATTGCAGAAAAAGTAAATATGCTATGAAATAAAAAAAGAATATTATGTTAATAGCTCTATTTCTTTAACAACTACGTAACTGTTGGCAACGATTAACAAAACAACGTACATCTACTATTACATTCATAAAAAAAACAAAAAAAAGCAACGAATTGGCAAAATATAACCACTGCTTCTTTAATTAGTTTTAACTCTTTTTTTTACATTGCTGATATGTAGGATTACATCATTCGGTTTTTAAATAAATAAATTTATAAATCACACCATTTTTATTTTTTATTTTCTTAATGTGTATGTTGCAATCTGTTCAACAATTGAACAATAAGCAAACCCTCCACAGCTCAATGAGATGAGTATGAAATGCAAATAAGGTGTAGTCTTGTACAGGCTCAGACCGACTATTCTTGAGACGTGTAATTAATTGAACCCCAACCACTAAAATACACCGATATCCACTGATATCGGATTTGCTTTTTAGTTGCTTTTTTACGGATTAAATCCGTAAAAAAGCAACTCTAGCTTTTAATAGGATTTGAACCACGTAACTTTCGACTTAGAAAATCAGCTGTTAAATAACTGATCTTCGATGACGAGTTAACCACTAGATCAGCCGGTAGGCTCTTTTTATAAATTTAAAACGCAATATTCTAAACAAAACAGAAAATGTTTTCTTGTTGATTATTTTTTTAAAGAAAAAAGTAAATATAATAAAAAACACAAACAATTTGATTATTTTTAAATTTAACATTAATTCTTTAGATTTCGTAAATCCCTTATTTTTTCGTTTCCCACGAAATTTTAAATGGTTAAGCTGCTTTATATTAAACCATCTAGATATTAAAAATGACCATAATAAAATAAAAAATTACACAAAAAATTTATTACATTTGCAAGCTCAAAATAAATTTATATATATATGTATATATATAAACAAAAACCTACAATTATGAGCCTACTCGTTGTTTTAATGTTTTAAATAAAACGAGGAGATTGCAGATTTGGTAATATGTTTTTTAAATTAAAAAAAAAATAATATTTTTTAACTTTTCCAAATATTTTTCAAAGATTTGAAGATTTTCGAAGATTCTTTTGTTTATCATCATAATTGCCTTATATTAAGGTTAATATACGACCTTATGTATACGGCCTTATATTAAGAGTGTTATACATTGATTTATTCTAATATTTGAAATATTTTCACGCAAAACTTTTAAAATTGGTACAAATATTCGTGTCCTAAATTTCAAAATTAGATTTAAAAACGATTTGGAAAAACTCACTGACTGAATATTTTAAATAAATTTATTGTATAAACTTAAGAAAAAATAATTATTACAATATATTTTCGCATTCTCAAGAACCTCAGTATCCGCTCGGAAGTACTTTTCTCTGAATTCCTTTTTTCATGTCTCCGATTCTCAAGTTTTGTGTTTCTTGCAAACGATTTTTTTTTCACACTGGTAAGATTTTTGATAGCTTCAAAAGCTCTGCGGTCAATTAATGAATTAATTCATCATTCATTCATTACAAAAACACCCAAAAAATAAAAATATCTAGTAAATTCTTTCTTAAATTTTTACTTTATGAAATTGGTGCCATGTTATACGCGTTAATATGTTGCTGACTTTTAATTTGGCGCCAAATTAAAAAACAAAACGTGAAATTGAAGATGAATTACTTTTTTTTACTACTAATAAAGTATTTTTTAAATGAGTGTTTAATGTTAATTTAAACAGTTTGGTGTTGTTATACTTGGAAAAAAACACTAATAAAAATTAAAAATATTGAAAATAAAGATAGTTGATATTGTAATATTTACTTAATGGAAACTATATATATAGTTTATTATTGCTAGATAAATATATAAACTTGGGTTGCCTAAATTAGGTTTATTTTTATATGAAAATTGTATGAAATGGAGAAAAATTCCTAGAATTTTTCTGTTGGCTATCGAATCCAGTGGAGTAACAAGCTAAAATATTTTAAAATTGTTTATTATTCATTCGTCTGGTAACATTTACATAAAAATTATAATGGAAAAATAAATAAGTTGGATGATAAAAAAGAAGTCGATCTCTATGTCGTTGTTGGGAATCGAACTTGGTACGATTTAGTATTCTAACTGAAGATATGTGTAAGAATGTCCATTTAGAGTATACGTATTTAATTTTAGACCTATTTTTATTTCACTGTGCTTAATGAAAGAAAAATATAGGTTTCTAACAGCGGATCAAAAATCGATTATACTTCTACTTGAATGAAATAACAGATTAAGCTTTAAAGTAGTTATAAAAGACAATATAATAAATCACAACAAAAAATGCTCTTAAATACGCATGTGTATGTGTTTACATATACATGTGTGTTCGTTGTAAGTATAGGGGTAGTCGTACTATCAAAGCCGTTTATATCGTGTGCTTTCCTGTTTGCCTAAGGGTAGAATCCAAGGCGTCCCCTAAACGTCAACCGCTTCCGATACTCTTCAAACCAGTTTCCTGTTATTTAAACCATTCATATAGTAAAAAGGCTTTTATTTTGATTTGTTTAATTAACTTCACTAAAAAATTACTACCTTTAAATCTTTCTCTTTCATCTACTTGATCTTTCAAAACTATTTATTGTTGTATCGGCTCTTTCTTCACTATTAAAAATATTATTAAACTATCTAAAAAATTATATTTTTTTTTATAAACAATAATGAAACGTATTTATAATGTATTATTCCCCGTAATGGGGTTAAAAAAAAATTAGAGACGACTGCTTTAAAGGCAGTATATATAGATTACCGTACGAAAGATAAGCAGATTATTTTTATAAACAACTATTATACAGATTTTAGATGGCGTTGGACAGCTAAAATTTAACCAGCAATAATCAGTTTTTTTTCACCACAAAAGACTATCAGTGTGTATTAAACAATGTAGTAGTCGGATTACAAACGTATCCAGCACATTTTATAAGGGTTATAAAATTAACTGCTTCAACAAACGTTGTTAGCGGATTTATGGTATAGTAATTTTAACCAATATGTACTAATTTAATTTAGTATCAATTCATCCTGGTTCTAGAATTTAAAATTTACTTTTAGTTTTCGTGCAGTGATATCATTTATTATTCGGTATTATTTTCTTCTAAACGGGAAAAGGATTGGTGACTATTTAATTATTAAATCTAGAACACCTACCTATACTTTATAAATATTTGTTGGTATCGATAATGTTAAAATTGATTAAAAAAACAAAGATAAACAATTATTTTATATAATAAATGATTTTTAAAAAAAATTGAAACCTTAATATAAAAATAACTTCTTTTTATGGTAGAAAATTTTCCATTATTTGATTACCGTTACTATATATACTCCCCGTTACTATATACACTCCAGAAGTGAGTAAATTTATAGAATCGATACATACGTCCGGCTGTTTAAATAATATTTTCTGAACAATCGTTACGAAATCTTATCCAAATAATTACTCATTAATACCTCAGTTAAGTTTATCGATGAAATAAATTTTCCAAAAAATTATTGGTTTTACCAAAAAATATATTTAGTCTAGATGTAAAAAGGTTTTCCGTAGTTAATGCGTAACACCTTTATCTAGAACAGCACATTTTCTGCTGTGATCGCTCAAATGAATAAATTTCATTTCTCGGGTCGAAATTTATAACTGTGTTACGTCATATTTTATTCTTAGTAAATATACATTAAATAATTTATTTCCCATTGAATATTTATAATTATTTTTATTAAATAATCAATAAATTTACCATTTATATGAGTTTCACTTTTAAATTACTAAAATATACACTGTCCGTCCCACAGGAAAGGTGACTGACTGATTTTATATTCGCGTAACTACTAATGCGATCTGTAAACGGACGCATGAATTAACTAGCGTAATATTTCGACTACCTTCCTTTTTAAATTTAACAGCGCTGGCATCACAGACTGCTAGTAATAACCAAAACTTTAACAGTATGTTTTGAACTTCGGGCGTGAAAGCAATGGAGCAACGTGCAAACATTAAGTTTTATTTTAAATCGGGTAAAAGTGCCACAGATACTTTTAAAATGATACTAACTGTTTACCGTAGTGAAGCAATGAGTCGTAAAAATGTTATTAAATGATATACAAGATTTCGTGATGATAGAGAGAGCATTGAATATGATCCACGTCCACAAGCATCATCGACAGTTCGAGTAGAAGAAAATGTTCAAAACGTGGTTAAAATTCTTCGAAATGATCGTTTTACATTTACCAAGTTAATTGAGGAGATCACTGGAATTCCTAAAACAACTATGCATCGCAGTCTAACTGAAAATTTGGGAAAAAATAAGATCTGTTGTCGCTTTGTGTCGCACTCACTCACTCACCAACAAAAAGATTGCAGAATGGAACAATGCATGAAAAGATGGCCGCTAGGGACCCAGACGGGGTCCGTAGCGGCCTGTTTTGATTCATTTCTTGCATCAAAACAGGTGATAAAACACGGTGTTTTCAGTTCGAGCCACTTACAAAGCGCCAAATCTGGAAACGGAAAGTCCAGAATCACCGAGACTGAAAAAACTGCGCATGCAGAAAAGACGTGTCAAGCCACTGTCCACTGTTTTCTTTGATTCAAAAGGAATTATTCATAAAGAATTCGATCCAGAAGGTCAAATAGTGGATGCAAATTACTACTTGGGTGTTTTAAATCGTTTATGGACGAGGATTGTTCGGGTTCGACCTGAATACCGGAATCAAGGAACATGGTGTTTGTTGCACAACAATGCACCGTCGCACAAAAGCAAGATCGTATGCGAATTATTGGCTCAAAAATGTATCGTGATGCTTGAACACCCTCCTTAATAGCCTGATTTGTCTCCGTGCGACTTCTGGTTATTTCCAAAACTGAAAATGGCAATGAAAGGAAAGCGTTTCGTCACGGTTTCAGATATCCAGAGAGCTATGAACATGGTACTGTAGGCAATTTCAAAGGTTGAGTATCAGAATTTTTTCGAACAATTTTCCAACGCTTTCAGTTGTGTATTGACTCACAAGGAGTCTGTTTTTAATAAAAAGTCATATAAACTAAAAATAAACAACGTCTTGTATTTTATTTCACATTAGTCACCTTTCCTGTGGGACGACTGTATATATGTTCATTTTCTCTTTCTTCTATGAATAGAAAACATGAATGTAAACGAGTTTCTGTAGTTTTCTTGTATGAAATAAATAGGCAGCTAGGATAAAAAATTGACAAAATGATAAAGTATATAAACTTGACAAATGGTTAGTATATACGTAGCTGTAGAAATATGTAAAACTTACGAAACGAATATACATTTCTTCGAACCATTACGATTTTACTCGGTGTCTAAAGGAGAATAGTTGAATAAAAACAATCTGAGTTACGGTTTATGAGTAAGAAAGGTTAAATTGTAATATTTTTTTATATAATAATAAATAATATAAATATAATATACATATATATATAATAAATATTATAATAATTTATTATATAATGTTTTATTATTTATATAACTTTTATTTTTCATGAATTTTTTAATTAGGAAATTTTTTTTCTTGCAAGCAGAACAGTCACATAACTAGTAGACAGACATCTGAAATCAATCAGAGTTTAATGTATTCAGTTGAAGGCTGGTTTGAACATAGTTCTAGGTTAGAAAACATTAAGCCTATATTATTGACATTCCATTAACGACACTGTTTCATGATAGATAGTGTTTATTAATCTGTTTCTTTATACTATTTATTTCTTATGCATACGATGTGTATAAAGCACCTGAGATACAAGTAAAACCGATCAAATTTCTTTATTTGTGAGTAATATTATTTACACAACCGGTCCAGTACCATTAATCTGTCGCTTATAGAGCTTAATGTCACTAACATTTTGATGGACTTTGCATCCTGAAGGGAAATACAAAACATCCGTTAAGAAGTTAACAAAAAGCTATGTTTCCGTTCATTTTCCTATTAAGCCTGGTATGAAGTATTTTTCTTGTCTTTCGGAGATAACTGTACGATTTTGGGAATGATATATCATATTTACCATAACCATTTGGTAATAACATTTAACATATTAGCTTATGTTATGAGCCAAAAATTGCATTTATTTTTTCCATTTAAATGAGAGCGCTTAATTTATCAGATTAAACTAATAAAATGTAATATTTAAAAAATATTTTGCCATCTAATACCGAACAAAAATTATTAAGAAGGCAAAAAAGAAAAACTAATACACGAATAAAATATAAATAAGTTGAAATTTAGGAGCATTATACGGATTAGTAAGAGATTAAATACAATACAAACTTTTGTCAAAAACGAAGAAAATGAAGTCTTCCTTATTTATTATATCATTAAATAATAAATCTATAATTTATTTTTACTTAAAGTAATGTAATGTGTCACACATGTGAGCATTTGTGTAATGATTCCAAAACTCGCCAATTTCTCTACCTGGTTAAAAAAAACCAGCGGAATTAGATTTGAATTATCGACGAAGAATTTTTCTCAAAAGATCAGATTTTGAAATCTATTTATATTATAATTATGCTTTGTACCTAATACCATAATTATTTTTTTCAAAAAATACAATTTTTTACTATCTTAACAACAAAACAGTTATCCAAAATTATTTTCTCTTAAAAGTCTGTTTGAAAATGAAACAAGGAACATGAAATATACGTTAAAAGTTGATACGATTTACTTTTAAAGCTATTCGTCATTAATTTTCTAATATCTATCGACCAACTTGTGTATCTAATATTACTTCGATGACAAACACGGTTGATGGAAAGTAATGCGTTATTATTTTTATCAGAGATTAAAGTTTAGATCAAATGTAGAGCAAATATTTGATTTAGAAGGTTCCATGTTTACCGTCGAGATTGCCAGAGATGAACCGTGTACAAGCACTGAACCAATATCTGGTAAACAAACACTCCCTCTATTGCTACTTCAGTTCAGAACAGTTACCAGCAGCAGCACCGACGACCAAACCGTTTGAACCCCTTCTAAACTACCGTCCATAACCCACCCTCAACTAAACTCAAATTACCTTATCGTAATTTAACTTTAATTTATTTTCATATCGCTTTAATAGTAGATATAATAAAACAAAACAAAGCATATTAATTAATTAAGTTAAATACTGTCTTAATACTATATCAATGAAAAAAAAAATCAATCGCATGAATTTAATATCAACATATTCAAAAAAATGTAATAACGTCATAGATCACTTGAAAATTCAAATGTAAAAATTTAATTAAAGTCGTGTAAACAATATTATTCTTTCATTAGTTTAATGGTTAAAGATAGAATAAAAACATTAAAATATTCAGCGAGCACCGGTCAGAGAATACACTAAGTACAAAATAACGGTTTTTTTAAAAATAAAATTTACGGATAAAAAATTAATGATCAGTAAATAAAAAAATAAAATCAACACTACCTTCTCTTATTAATGATAATATACATATATGTAAAATGCGGAATAAAATTTAGATTAAAAAAAAAAGAGGTAAAAATGTGAACTGGATTTTCACATAATTATTTTAAAATAGGGGCAAATTATGCAGATAATGTGTGCTGTATGCTTAGAGCTTACAAGGTTTCATTTTTACTTTCCGGTCTAGCGCTATAGCAGAGCTATAGCTTCAGAAGGAAAAGTATTGTAATCGGTCCAATTTGGGCATATGCGGTTTTCACCGGATCTTGACATTTTAACACCTAAGGAACCCAAAAAACCCAAAAGGCGTAGAAAAGTTTTCGGATGTTCGTATTTACGTGTGTATATTTGGTGTCGTCTTCTAAATCACCTTATACCTCCACTACTGGACCATTTTAACCAAACTTGATCAGATTATTTCTATATATAGGGCACTGATACCATTAAATTTTCAACTTCAAAGGTCAAGGGAGTGAAGCTATAGAGCAAGGTCATCCTCAGTATTTCGTTTAATTAAGATCTCATTTTTCTTAGGCATACTTGTTAATTATAAAATAATAATATTTGCAAAAAATTTTGCAAAATCTAATCCAAAAAATGCTCTAAACAAGCGACTAAGTGGGTATACTGCGTCAATAGTATCTCTCTCACCACAAGGAGCGCTAGTGTAGCACTGACATACAGCTTCTGTAATCGTCTGTTATGCTGTGACGTCACAGGTGAGCGGTAGATTTAAATAAATTAATAATATAAGTGCAAAAAGTACTTAAAGTAGCCGGTAGTACCACCACACCCACGCGAATGAAATACAGTATGCGTACCCGCTTTAGTTAGAATAATTGGATTAAATAAACAAAAAAATATTATGTTTAAATAAAATGATATGTATTTTAAATTGTGTGTGTAAGCCGTGCATCAGAAAAAAGCCGCGTGACGGGAAAGTCCTACAACTGTTTTTTGTTAGTTTTTTTTTCAATAATTAGTGCGCTGCCTACGGTATTCATTTGGAAAACTGAAGAAATTACTTTTTTAACATCTTACCGCTCAAATTTAAATTTCAATCACTGCTATTTATTTGCAATTAAAAAATTTATCTTAAAATTATTTTTAACACTTGTTTTTCCTTAAATTTTCTCTTGTTGTACTAAAAACTTAAGTTGTCTACACAGTCACATTAAAATGTGATTATGAATTTTTTGGATAAAAAGTCTGTGGTTTTGCCAGAAAGATTAACATGAGTTTTTCAAAGCAGGTTAAAAAAAACTGCAAAAAAACTATGTATTACTCATCCAGTTAAGTAATCTAGGTAACATCTTGAAATTTATCAGAGAGAGTTTCGTATGTTTTTGAATTACTTTGAATCAATGCTTTAAAAATAGTTTACCAGACAAATATAGATTGCAAATATTCTCATTCTCATATAACCTCTTCTGTAGAACTCTTTTCCATTGTTTGAAATCTTTCTCTGATATATATATATATATATATATATATATATATAAGAATTTATTGTTTACGTTATTTGCATTATTAAAAAGTTTATTATTTTATTTGTTGTCAAAAAAAAAAAAAAACATTATTATGAAATAAATTACCGATTCAGTCAAAGTGTACATTTTTTCTTTTTTTAAATAACAATGCTGATACACATATAATTCAGTAGAATTTAATGTATCTTTTCAGGTTAAATTCTTTTTCAGTATGAAATAGTGATCTTTTTAATATATGTAAATCTTAAATCAGGTAATATTTTTTGAAGTTATCTCAAAACACACAAAACATTAACAGATTTAGTAACAGTGGAAATAGTAATTCCATAAGTATTACAAAAGTATTTCTACCTCTGTCGAGCAGATAGTATTTCTGCTGTCGAAGCGGTTTCTGATAATGCATAAAACAACAGCTATTGTTATAAATACGGAAACTTATATACACAAAAGACTGCACTTATTGTAGTAATTATGGCAGGATATTTGTCTTGTAACACGACTCCACATTAACTTTCTTAATATTACATATCTTTTAATTTTCCTCAGTAAAAATTTTTCATCAATACATATTAAACTATTGTTAATAAAAATCAACGAATAACTTCAAATTTGTCTGACAGTTATACATTATGAATATTTCTTATTGAATTAATTTCTTTTTGCTTATATTAACGTTTTTACCGACTTTTCGAAGAAAAGTACGCTATTAATTTCGGTCGCACAAATGGAAAGGATGATGGAAATGAATTCTTTACGTTTTGAGGTAAAAGGTGTACAAAAATAAAATTCACTTAAAACTTAGTTTCCTTACATATATATATATTATGCCTCTACATAAAATTTGTGGCTCGAAAATCTCCTAAACTACTAAATAGATTTCATTGAAATTTAAGTATGCTATAATAGTGTGTATGAAGTTGTGCATGTGAAAATTTTATGATGATTGATGGAGTTATTCTTGAGTTATGCTCAATTCAAGGGCGACAACAGACAACATAACCTCAACTGAGGTTATGTTGTCAACATAACCTTAATTAGAGGTTATGGTTATTCTTTACTGTTGCATTTTTCCCTAACAACATAACCTCAAACTGAGGTTATGGACTATAACTTTTGTATTTTTCATAAGCACTTATGCAGTGAGACACAGTGGTGAGTGAGCTGAAACTTGATGCTTGCGTGTAGGGTCTAGTCGTTAATTGAAAATGTGTAATGCGTTGTACTCTGAAAATCAGTGTGTTTCTGACTGTAAACTAGTGTGTGGAAACGAAAAGTCGGTCTTTTTGTGCAGAATTACGCAAGATTTTTTCTTAAATCTAGAATTTCAATAAACAATTTTGTAAATAAGAATGAAAAAAAACTAAGATTTAATTAAAGATATTTTTCAAAAATCCCTTAAGTAAACCAATAGTAGATGCATCAGAATATAAAGATTAATATAAATGTTTTTGGTAAATTACCAAAATAAAATTTAAAAGCTAAATATAACTAAATAGATAAAAAAAGCTAGAAAAATATTGCAAGACTTTAATAATAAAAATTAAAAGAGAGCCAAAAAACAGAATATATGTATATATATATATATATATATATTAGAATATATGGGGTAAATTTTCAAAAATGTTTTCTAAAAGTATTCATAAATAGGCTAAGCTTAATAAATTTTAAGTAATGTTTCCTCTACATCTAACACTCCCTTCAATAAAGACTAAAATAAGAAAAGTAGATTTTCAAAAATCCTTTCCTCATTTTAGGTCCGAGTCTATAATTTAAAAAAATTGAGACATTCCTTGATAGAACTATATATGAAGTAAAAACTTTTAAAAAAATTCTTGAAAATTATTTAAACCGAAAGGAAATAGAGCAAAAGAACAAAAAACATAATTTCAATTTTAAGAGATGGGTTTAATTCTTCGAAAAACATTTTTTTGGATTACAAAAAAAAAATATTTGGATCGTATATATACAGATTTACTTTAATGAAGTTTCTCTAAAATACCTCTGAAGAAAATCTAAATTGGATTTTTCACGATATCTCCCACCCTTTAACGAAGTTTGAAAAAAGTTAATATGATCAATATACCACACACATACGTAAGAAAATACATACATATACGTATGGTTTTTTTTTTTGGGTGGTACTAGTTGGACCCTAAAACATAAAGATTGGCAAAAAAATCCGATAATTTTTGACACTGTTACCATATTTTCCCCTTTATTACAGCTATATTCGCCGGGAAAGTAAAATTACATTGTAGAGTTACAAAAACCAGAAATGAAGAGGTACTTTCAAAGTTAATAGCTACAGAGATAACTGGCCAATTGATTTTCTGTCTCAGCTGTATACAACAGCATTTATATACTTCCAGCACGTGCTTGCTAACAGTTGTTAATCTCTAATGAAATATTATACCTTCATGTGGGTGAGGGAACCTGAAAATCCTTGAGAAGTCTTTACCGTATCGATTATCGGAAGTATGTGTGAAAAGAGGGAGACGTAGAGAATGATCCAGCTCTTTAGCGGTTTTTAAGATTAAGTTATAAAATAACAAAATTGTAACCTTTAAAATAAGATTTAAAGAAACTATGCAAACGATGTTTTTTGTGAACATTAATGAAGATAATAAATACTGTATTTGTGAGAAATACATTGATTGACATAAATTTTTTTTACGTGTTTTTTCGTTATCTTTCTCCCAAGTACATTACAGAAATACAATAGTATTTCTGTAATCAGTACAAACCTCGCTCATTTTGTATTGAATCTAACAAACTGAACTCCATTTTAAAAATGTATAAAACGAAAATTGTGATAAAACATAAAACAAAAACGTAATAGCGACTATAATTGATTTATCATAATCTTATTCCGTTAGGGATATTATAAGCACACTTTCCATGAATATTGGACTTCACTAACTGATTTATATCTAGGAAATACTACTGTTAAGTCACAGGGTAATTAAATGAGGAACTTTAAACTTTATTTAAAGAAGGATTTTAATTTTTAAAAGTCCTTAGGACTGCTGCACACAGCTCCTGACGGCTCATTCGGCTCCATCCGCGCTATAAAAGCTGGCTCCGTACTAGAATAGTTTAGTCTAGTTTCTTCATCCAGAGATTCAACTTGTGTTTGTTATGAATGTACAAGTAATTAATATAATAATATTAAATATAAAATTTACAAGTTCAAGATTATGATAAAAACAATTTATAGTATAAACGAAGCCAAAACTTTTATTAATTTGTATGAACCAGCGAACAACAAATATTTAAACTCAACCAAAGTATGAAACGAAGGCGGCAAATTATTCGACAATTACAAATATATTTACAATAGCATTTGTTCCCTTTAATCCTATTCTTTTTGTTTAATTTTAACATTTTCTATAAATAACTTGTTCAAAGGGAAAACGATAAACGATAATTCTATCGAAAAACCTTACGAAAACGTAAGCTTATGTAATAACTTACCGAGAAAGGGACAACGCGGTTCAGTAAAATGATATTAGTCACGAGGTAAATGTTAGATTTAAATATGGAGTAAATTGTGAAAATATTAAATACCTAATGAAGAATGTCTGGAAATGAAGAATGTCGTAAGTAGTAGTATGGCAGTACGTGTTCATCTACAGAAGTGGTGGTTTGGCCTGGAAATCTCTCTACGTTTTTCTTTACTATTCTAATCCATTTTGAAACAGAAAATTTTATTTAAAAAATCGTTAGAAATAGATCGTTTCGTTTAATAGCAAATTGGAAAAAGAATTTGGCCGTAACTGTATCACAAGCAGAAAAAATTACCAAAAAGGTCGACCTTGCTTCGTTATCTGTGATTATAAAAAAAACGTACTCTAATAAAAAAATGGTCTTTCTATTAACCTGGATTCCAGTTAAACTTCCACCTTTTTTTGAAAAAACGTTCCTGAATAGAAAAAATAATATAATTATTAAATTAACTAAAAGGCCTTCTATAGATTTGTTTATATATTAACAAACAAAAGAAGAAAATTGTCGCCTAAGAGTCAGATTAAGAAAAGGAAAACCAACCAACCAACCAACAATTATTAATACAATCAGAATAATTTTAACTGCCCAGAAAAGAAATTAAATATGTCACAAAATTTTATTTAAAAAAAAAAACTTATTATAATAGAAAATGAAATGGTGGTGGAGGGAAATACTAAAGAAATAACTAAAAAAGGAAGCATAAACGTTTGAAATAAAAATAATAAAAATGTTCGGAATGTAAAAGGTTTCTACCTAAATATAGAAACAACCGGTAAAAATAAATAAATAATAAAATAACATAAAAGTATTTAAAATGTTGTTTTATTGAATATCTAATAAAAGACTTCAAAATGAAAACTATAATCATGTTAGTAATACAAATTGAGGTGGTCTTGAGCGGTTTTAGTTTAAAAATAAATAAATAAATATATTTTGCGATGTGAAATGTATCTATAGTTATTTTTAAATTAACATTTTTTAAACGTGTTAATCATTTTGAGTCAGTAAATAGAATCCAGATCAAAAGAAAACAATTATCAAATAATCAAGGAAATGTAAATAATAATAATACAAAAAAAATTATTAAGATACTTAACGATTTCATTTTCATAGAAAAAACCATTTAAGTGAACTAAATTTGAACGTCAGTAGGTTTAAAGTAATGTATTTTATTGTAATTCAGTACTATAAGATAAATTTTTACGTGTACTAAACATAAAAAATGTAAAAAGGAAAATTTTGCTATTTTTTACATTACATTGCGGCTTAAGTGTAAAGCATTCATACATAATACACATAAAAAAGATCAGTACACGTAGAAATTGTACGTTCATAAAATGGGTCCTGAATATTGCTTACGGTACCAGAAGATGACAGCTCACAAATGTCTTTGCCTGGTTATTCATAGGGGGTTAGAAGTCAATTTAGAAGCGTTTACGAGGGAGGGAATAAGTGAGTGAGTAATATGTATATGCGTTGTGCATCTTTCTCTCCTTTCTCTTTCTCTGTGTGAGTGTGTGTGTGTATGTGTTATGAATCCATTCCTTAAGGGTAAAAGGGTGCAGCCCTACAATCTAATTACATAAATCGAAGCATAACAGCTTCCACAACAGATCTGATGTAGATAACAAACAATAAAGTAGCCTAACAAACAATAAAGTTGTGGATAATACTGTGTAAAACACACATACGCATGCACACGCAGATGAAAGAATAAAAATGTTTAGTTATAACCTTTATTTGTGTTATGATAAAAAAATAAAAGCTTTGAATACAAAAATTTAGAAGAAAAGAAAAAATGCTTCTACAACAATTGCTCTTTGTTGTTTTCCGAGTTAACTTCCTTTTTTATCCTTCTTTCAAATTTTTATTTTACGGTTTTAGATGCGGCTTAAAAATATTAGTGATAAGAATAAAAAAAAATTAAAAATTGTATTACAAGCCAATCACCGATGTTCATTCAAAATTACATAAAGTATAAGTAAAACAGAATATATATGTATGTAAAATTCAAACAAAGAAACAAACAGGCCTTCACCATTTATTATAGCTACAATATTACAAAATAAAATAAGCCTGAACAAATGTAAACGTAATTTCAGAAAAAAAAAATAGATTTACATGATAAAATTATTATTAGTTCATGCATACACGATGGAATATGCAGCCCGTCAAAAAATCATATGATTTTTTTTAAACATGTATTTATATATATATACTCATATATGCTTATTATATAGTCAATGACACTCCCGGTAAAGTAAGGATTCCAGTATAGGGTAATAAATCTAAATCGGTTCAGCCGTTGAGTTGCTACGGTGGAACAAGCATATATAAATATGCTTGTTCTAATGTGTATCTAATGTGTATCTATAGTGTAATCTTATGTGTAACGTGTATCTAATACACTTTAAATACACTACACTCCTTTTTCCGTCGTGTAACAATGTGCCTTAGAGTATTTTCATGCTTACTCGACTTTCTGTGCTTATAACCACAATTCTCATTGTATCTGGAAATCACGTAGAGACTAGAAATATTTATTTATTCATTTTAATACGCATTTAAAATAAAAAAAAAATCATATTTTCCCCTCATTATATAACAAAAGTCATGAAAAAAATAATAAATCTTATATTGACAAAACGCATGCATTATTTTACTACATTCTTTTCTTTATATTATTACAAAATCGAATAAAATTGAAGACAACTATACAGTAGAAATGAACTAAATTCCCGTGGGTTGTATATACGATCATCCGGTATTCAGAAAATGAAATGTTTTTAATATGTGTATGCAAGCTCTTTGAATCAAAATTTTTCTCAGCTATAAATTATTCCTTATTGAAGAACTTTTTCTAAATACAAGTATAATTTGTAACAAGTTTAAAAGAATGGTGATGAAATTTGGTTCGAAACGCGTTAACATATATAAGATTTTATACACGACGAAGTAAAATCAAATCTACTTTTAATGTGGTTTATGTAATACAATAATAAACTACGTATTGGTCAATCACCAAATTATTAATTTTAGATGAAACCTATTTCATCTTAAAAAAACCTATATTTTATATTAAAATCGACTAACTCTCACAAGACCAGCTATGGGTTATAGGAAAACCAATTCTAATTGTGAAATTGCAATACTCACAATGTTATTATTGATAGAAAGATATGTAACCAACCAACCAACCAGTCAACCACTTGAAAACACACGTTGTGCGTGGACAAATAAAAATCTGCATTGAGCAAGCAAATTACTTGTGTAAATGAATGACGAAGTTAAATGTACAAAAGGTTTATTTAAACTGAGATGTCTCGACAAACAAAAATGAGTTTTACCTTCCGTAATGTTGTCACGTCTTATATTTGTGTGTACTAGTTAAAGCTATACATATAGTTACAGGATTTGGCACAGAACTATAGATTTCTTTAATGGTATATACAATATAAATGTATATTCCCAGTAGGCACACCTATCCAACCAAATGCATGTTTTATTTTATGTTAATGCACGCGTGCGCGCGCAAACACACACACACACACACAATAAAGCTTTGGTGTTTGTGTGTTTGCACACAAACAGTCACTATAAAATGACAACATAAATATTATTAAAATAAAGAGTGACTAATGACTTAACAATTTCTAATTGGCATGAAATTAGAAATTTTAAACATCGAAGATTAAATTTCATTCACTTCGTAACACCTATTGTATAATAAAGTTCGAAAATATAATAAAATAATGAAAATTATTAATATACTACAAAGATATTCTGATTAATACAGGGTCTTTCATTTTCAACGCAAAAAGTAAATTACAATAAAACTATGTATGTGTAATGCCAAACAAACGTTTTTTTAAGCTTATAAAATGACATTATGTTCAAAAAACAATATAATTCGTATTGGATCCACGGTTTTACTTGACGTAACCAAGTCTATCAACAAACTTTTGCATGATTCTTGACACGTTGTTCTAGTATGAAAGGGCCTATTAATTAGTTTTTAATCATACCTTACCAAACATTCACCGAAAATCGTTTCTGGAAATTTTATTCAACTACAGCACATGAGTTTTCCTCAGATAACCGATGTGAATTTTGCGTGTTGTTTATGCCATTACGGGTAAAAGTAGCTTCATCCGAAAATAGTAAGAACGGAAGTGGTAATCACTGTTAACCCTTTGACAAAACCGCGGCCATCTGGCATGGTCACCGAGCTGGAGGTGTTGAACTTTCTGAATATGATAAGGACGCAGTCCGCGAGCATGTAACGTTCTTGTACTTTGTGGAATGTTGTGTCGTGTAGGAATTCTTCGCGTGCTCGTTGCAGGACTTTGCTGTACCACCTGGAGAATCATAGTCCCTTTCATCACCATGTAGCGGTTGACATTCAGATGAAACATAATGCTGGGAAGTAGTGTACCATTCTCATGAAGGTAATTATAAATTCTACAGAATACTTTACGGTTCTGAAACTACTCGTCCAGGATAACCTTTTACAAATTCATAACATTTGTCTGTTAAGTTTTTGTTCTGTTTCGTTTTTAATATTAAAAGTTAATTGTTTTTTGTTTTTCATAGTCTTTATTAAATAATTTTTTTCAGAATTAAATTCTCTACAAGTTTCGATGATAAAATTTACGCATTTATTAGTCCTTCAACGAAGTTATTATACTTCAAACCTAAAAAAAAAACGTATTTCGTCACCGAAGTTTTTCTGTTTTACTTTGTATTTCATGATAATTTCCGGATATATAGTTGTGAGACTTATTTATTCCATTTTTCATGTCAAAAAGCAAAAGAAACCATCAAGTTTACTTCTTATATAATACCTTATAAATATCAGTATGACCTCATTTCACCGGGGGAACTGAAATCCGGGCGAAATTTTTCGTTACACGTAACTCGATAACAAAGCGTTTTTTGACATGTTTGTATAAATTTTTTCCTTATTTCAAGCTCTATAATTAGTTTCCAAATTGTTTCTCTTTACTCTTGAATCACTCTGCGTATTACACACGTTTAACTAAAAAGAAAAACATACGACAAAATTCGTGTTTCAAATAAAAATAAACTTTTACAAGAATTTTATAAAATTTTACCAAAAATGTGCAGAATTACTACTATTATTATTTTTTAGAATCGATTATTACAAAGAATTCGAATCTTGACTGATAGCTACTCGTGAGATTTATACTGAAGAGGATCGAGTGTTAAGTAGAATGAAATCCATGTTTGTTTTTGTGAAAGGGCCTGTTCAGTGGAAGGAATAGTAATAATAGTAGTAGAAGAATGGAATATATATAGCATATATACATAGATAGATGGTCCATTTATTTACACACACTTTAGGGGGATGAATATACAGTAGAAAAGAAACCGAGTGTGAATAATGTAGTAACGTAGTAACTATATATCCTCCACACGATGACAATTGTTCGTCTTTTGGTGTATTCGAAATAATATCCAGTTAAAAATCAATCTGTTACGGATTTAACAAAATTATATTGTGACCGTTGTTTTTAAATTTTCCAGTAATTAATTATATAACATAATAAAAAACAAATGTGTAATAAATTCAAACAGTATGACAAAGATTAAATTAAAATTTTTTAAAAATAATAAATTAATGCTTCTGAATGATTTTCCTAACACACAATGGAGTACCATCTATAATGTTGTTATGAATGGTACTCGTCTTAAAGTGGATCTGCTCTGAATGCGATTAATCTTAAAGGAACTGCTGCAGCATTTTCGACAAGGTTAAAGAAAAACCGTGGGAAAACCTTCATTAAGATCAGAATCACAATATACAAAAAATAATAGATTAATAAGAAAAATGGTTCGTAAAGTCAACGTAAAAATAAAATGAGACTTAAACTTGAGAAGGTAATAAAATTCTTATTAATAATAAAATAATTATATTATTAATATTTTATCAATAATAAAATTTTTATTAATTCCATTGTAACTATTTTAATGATTACGGATAAAACAGCAAAATGTGCATTTATTTTTAACAAATATTTACTAATGTAAACAGTTCTTTAGTGTATTCAGTACTTTATTTTATATTTTTAACAAAGTATTTCAACCAATGAAAATCATAAAATCAACTGCCCATTAAGATGAAAAAAAGAATTAATAGTAATGTTATGTTTTTTAAAATCTGATGTGGACACCAATTGACTTCCTTTTACGCCTATTAAATTACAATAGACATTTTTAAAAGTATATAAAATTTTATTTCACTAATAACTTCTGATTTTTTTAAATATTTCTTTGTTTATTGTTACTATTGAATAATTATATATTGTAATTTGTTTTTTACAATTATAGGTTAATAATTATTAATAAATTAATATATTTAAATTAAAAAAAAGAAAATGAAGTCGAGTTCGAACCGATGTGCCTTCCCCTTGTAAGACTCAAATATTTAATTAATTAAAATTTTATTTGGCTATATCTCTGGAATCAATGAAAAAAAGTACCACTTATGAATATCGTTGAAAAGCTCTCAATGAGGGCTTATTAGTACAGTTAAGAAAACGTTCAAAATCCAGAATTTTTGGATTTTGGGCTTTTTTGGACACTTTTGGTTCAGTCGATTGTAGTAAAAAGAGGAGGTGCATGACTAGATGTTACAACAGTCCTAAATCCAAAATTTCAACATCCTACGGCTAATCGTTTTTGAGTTATGCGAGATACATACGCACATGTTTGTACGTACGTACAAACGTCACGCCAAAACTAGTCAAAATGGATTTAGGGATGGTCAGAATGGATATTTCCGTTGAAATCTGAAAACCAAAATTTTTCGCGATCACAATTCTTCCTTTACTTTGTACAAGAAAGTAAAAATTATGCAAATTTAAAATTAATTTTTATTCTGAATAAATAAGAACAATGGTTTTGCACTGGCATCAAAAATGTTAAAATATGAAATATAAATTAAAATACATAAATAAATGAAGTGCATAACATAAAGATTATGTTTTCGAATATATATATATATATATATATATATATTTTTATATATTTATATATATACAAATTTTATCTTTATATATATATATATATATATATATATATATATAAAGATAAAATTTGATAAAATAATTTAAGAATAACCATGCGTAACAGCATGAAGGAAGATCTGTACCTATAAATCAACTTCTCCTGATTGACTGATTCATAAACACCCAGCAAAAATGCTGGAGATAAGTTGCGAAAATTTGTATGCATGTTCTTCTTAGAGTGTAAGAGTACTAAGAAAGGATTTTTTTGTTACGACTTTAAAGAGTTAAAATGAAATTTTCATGAAATACCTAAAACCCAATTTTTTTAATTTTTCAAAATTCAACTTTGAAAGAGGTGAAGAAAGGTAAAAACTTTTTTAACAATGCTTGCAAAATTTTCCAATTTCTGACTATCTGTTTACTAAATGAGATATTCCCTAGATTTGGGCTTGCTCTTCAGATAACTATTTATAAACCATTTTAGAGTTTTTTTTAATTTTGATTTTTGATTTTTTTTCACGGAGCGGCGGCTCAACCGACACAGCAACTGTTACTGTATAAAGGGACTGACTGCATCTCCCACCGGTTACTTGACAAAAAAACATAAAATAAAAGTAATTTTAAGAAAAATTAAAAGAAATACGCCATTTCCTAGCGGTATTTGTTGGGTAACAATAAGAACAGGCAAAATACATTTTTACCTGTTTGAAGTACGGGTAACCAATTATAAGTAATATTTTTAAGATGAAGGCCGATTGTTTTGAAACCCAAATTCTTACATCACACAAAGTTTCGGATCTGTACTGACCGGACTGTTGCGTTAAAGAAATTATAATACACTGATATTTTTTACAAATTAACAGGCTTTAACTTTCATTTGTTATTATTATTCTCACAAGCATGAGTTTAATGAACACAGCGTGGTCTAGGGGGCAGAATCCCTTGGCTGGATGGGAAGGACGAGTGAGCGAGCTCTGACCGCGACGGGAAACGCTAGTACCCATATAACGCCGGCAAAGCCGCGACAGGAATGCTAGTATATATATATATATATATATATATATATATATATATATATATACTAGCTACTATATATACTATATATATACTATATATATTCCTCTATTGTTCGACTGATATCTCTCCTAGAGGATCAAGGAAGCATCAGAAAAATTCAGTATTACGGTAAAATTCATTCCGAGAGCTTCCAGTTTTTATATAATTAACAGGATATTAGTAAAAAAATTAAAATATTTATATTACTGTAAAAAAAAAATATTTTTCAGTTAATTTTGGTTAAAATTATTAATGAAACCTGTGAAAGCCGAAAACGGTTTTTTTTTAATTTTGTTAATTAAAGGTTGACTATTAATTTTAAATATCAAAATATTAATAAAAAAATCCATTCTGATTTCCAGAAAAAAGTATCATAACTGCTTATTGTACACATTTATTTTGGAAATATTATATGTTGTATAAGAATATTTCAATATATCGTACTTATAAAAGGTCGTTTATTGGATGAGAATAATAATAATAATACAAAAAAGAAGAGGAACAGGCCATATGAGTTTATTTCATCCAGTCCAAGAATAGATTTAGGCTTAAGGACATAAAGAAATATAGTAAGAAAAATAAAATTTTTTGGCTGTTGACATATTAAATGAGATATTATAAAGAAATCCCATTCCATTTTTAAAATAATATTTGTATAGGTGAAG
The DNA here is from genome assembly GCF_047948215.1 of Lycorma delicatula. Lineage (NCBI taxonomy): Eukaryota > Metazoa > Arthropoda > Insecta > Hemiptera > Fulgoridae > Lycorma > Lycorma delicatula. The sequence goes on along the minus strand of NC_134459.1, from coordinate 79,431,120 downwards.
GAAGGTGACAGGAATTATTATGTGGTATTCTCCCCCTTCTCCTTCCCTCACGCATTCCTAAATGGTAGTCTCCGCAACGCCAGTGGCTTCCCTTGTAAATAAACCTCAGGTGGAAAAGCCAGCAGTAGTAATAATAAACATAATAATAGTAAAAAACCAAAATGTATGCTACCTCGCTTCAATTTTCAAACTTTGTTCACGAACAACTGAAATTAGAAAAGTTATTGTTTTTGTTTTCACTCGAATTTACAGAAAAAAACAACTATTTAAAAAAGAGTTTTTAAATTAACAAATATAAATCAGTCCAGAATCTACATAATAGATAAATTAAAAAACCCTAAATAAAAAAATCCTAAACAAATAAAAAAACCCTAATTTTTAATTCTAAAATCCTAATTGTGTCTGCAGCTAAAAAAATATGTAAACTTATTATAATGGTGTGAAAAATAAATATTTAATATCGTTAACCCGACCTTAATATCCTAAAATATAGTTTAATAAATATTTTCGCCAAATATATTCGTTAAAACAAAAGCGAAAATTATTTACAAATTTTGAGACGATTTTTATTTACAAATTTTTAGTAAACATATAACGCCCGCGTTATATGGTTACTAACGTTTCCCGTCGCGAACAGGGCTCGCTTCAGTCGCCCTTCTCGGCTAGTCAGGGGGCTCTGCCCCCTAGACCCCACTATCTTATTAAACTCATACTTGTGATAATAATAATAAAAAAAAATTAAAGCTTGTTCAATTTGTAAAAAATATCAGTTCTCCAAAAGTTTCTAAGATGCAATTAAAAAGGGTATGCAAAAATTTTTAAAAATATTTACTTATGCTTTTCCTAATTTATTATCAAAAAATGTGCTACATAAATTTTTATGTTGAGACTATTAAAAATGGATTTTTTTTTAAATTATCAATTTTAGTCGGAGGTACTCATATTACTACTTCCTTACGATGGCCTAATTTAAGGAGGTTAGTATTTGTATTCATTTGTGAAGTAAATTTTTTAATAAAATTTTCTTTGTCTTTTTAAAATATCAAAAAGATCATCATTAAAAAATATAAATAATATAATTCAATATTGCGTCATAGTGAAATACCTGTAATTATTATTTTAAAAATACCAATCGATAAACTAAAAGGTTTTAAATTGAAAAAAAATTGTTTGTTTAGTGTAGTAAATATAATTCGTACATTATTAAACAAATTAAATAGTTTTGTAAATTTTTTCAATAGGTTTAGTAAAATTCAATTCTGAATCATAGTTTCTTTAAAAGAAATTATTCTTTTTCAAAAATATTGCGAAAATTTCCGACAATATTAAACCTTGTGACGTGCAAAAATTTTGTATTTTATATAACAATAAACAATAAAATAATTCTATTAATATTTTTTTTAATGAAATTCATCTATGAAATTTTCAGTGAATTATTTTTTATCTGAACTATTATGTAGGACTATATATATATATATATATATATATATATATACATTTATCATTTTTCTTAAGTACACGAAAACTAAGTGTAATACAAATAACTGAAATATATATACATATTTTTTTCAATAAATAGTTTTAAAAAAATGTTTACGTTAACATTTAATGTAATTGATTTGTACGATATCAAATAACTTTTTTTTTAAATCGTAAGGGAGAAAATCAATCGACCCAAATTAAAGTATCGATTGTATAAAAAGTTTCCGATTATCCTTTCCGCGGGAGATTTTCTTAATACGAAGCGACCGACCTCATCTGCCCCCGAACGAATCAGAAGGGTGATTGAGAAGGTTGAAAGAAACAAGGAAAAAGAGAAAGAAAGGCTGGCAAGGGATGGATTTCGCACGTTTCAGGGCCGTGTTTTAAATAAACATTGAACAAAGTGACTGGACGGGGCACTTGAGAATAATAGTGCCTGGCCGTTGCTATGGCAACAACGCACTCGGCCCTTGTTTAGACAGCCAGCCAGCCTGCCTCCTGTGCTTTACAATCGATATATATATATATATATTTGCTGTTAAGTGTATCTATATTGGTATGTGTATGTGTGCGCGCGCGTGTGGATTGTGTTTGTGCATCCATGTACTTGTCTGTACCTACAGTTTGATTAGGATCTCTAGGATTTCGACGTAATACTTGCATGAAATAGTAGTTCCAAACGACGAATTATACGGTTTGTTGAAACAAATTAATTGTTATAAAATACCAGATAACAAATAAATGCTTAAACTTAAGAAATAAATGCCGTAAATAATGCTGACAGGCACAACATAATTTATACGAAAAAAAGTAATGTAACTCTTTTGTGCCTAAAAAGATTTTAAAAAGTTTAATTGTTGGCGTTTTCCGTTTTTCATTAAATACGTATGGATTTCAGTTACTTTTACAAAGTTCATATGTATTTTTTGTAATATAAATTATTTTAACGGCTACAATTTAAAATATTTTGATAATAACATTTAAGGAAAAATCTAATATTTGGCATAAATTTAATCAAAGGATCATTTAAAACTTCTGAAATAATCGATCGCTTTCAATATCTTCATAAGATAAATAAACTATTCAGAAAAATATATTTAAGATTTATTTAAAAATTCATTTACTCACGAATCATTAGATTAAAAACAAAATACTTACTAAATAATTGAAAAATTTACCCTCTGCAGTAATTAATTCTTGTTAATTTTAATGCCCAGAAAATATAAAACTCTCAATGGTTTGCCATTCATAATTTTATTTTAAAATAAGCACCCTTAAAAAAAATCTATATTAGTTCTTTATTTTATAAAATAAAAATAGAGATAAATTATCCTTATTTTTAACAACTGTGAGAGTATTTTTTAAATATTCTCAGTTACTACTGCCTGAGAAACATAAGCGTCGGAAACTATTAGAACCCTTAATCTTGACGGAAAGGGCATAAAAAAAATTAGAAAGTTTAGTAAAAACATAACAAAGAATTAAAGAAAAACAAAAATGTAGTAAATACATTCAAGTATAATCTATTAAATCAGAAGTAACAGCTGATTTATTTTTTAAATTCATAAGTCTTTTGTTTAAATTTTTTACTTTAATTTATTGTATTAAGTAATTTATTTATTTTTCCTAACGTGTACGTTGCAGTTTGTTTAACTAGTAAACAATAAGCAACTCCCAACGGCCCAGTGAGATGAGGATGATATGTATAATATATAAATGAGATGTGGTCTTGTACAGACTCAGACCGACTACTCCTGAGAGAGGTGTAGTTAATTGAACCCTACCACAAAGTACACCGGTATCCATTGTAACATTTTCAAATCCGTATAAAAGCAACTGACTTTTACCAGGATTTGAACCTCAAAATTTTCGACTTCGAAAATGAACTGTTGGACAACTGATTATCAAAAACGAGTTAACCATTAGACCAGTTAGGTGCGCTTTATTAACTTGTAAATAATTTAGGACCGAAAACAGTTAACTAAATTTTTAAATGATATATTGTGTTCGACCATCGTTTTTCTCGTAAAATTTTACATTAAGATTTACAAAATTGATATAAATCGTCTCATTAGAAGACCAAAAATAATATTTTAAAAAATATTTATTATTATATATGTTTACATATGTCTATATATATTATACACATAACTAAATAATAATAATAATGCCAGAAATAATATTTTTTACGGCATTTAATATATATACACACATACACACAAAAAAAACCACACACCAAAAAGGATGATATCAAAGTTACCTTCTTCATTTTTTTTTTAATAAAACAAAAGAGAAGGAATTGAAAGACTACTTTTCTTTTACACAAAACGTGATGAGTTGCTTTTTTTTATTAAATCTATATAACCGCATACGTTCGGGTGTGTATATGTTCTTTTATATATTTATTGAATATAACTCCTACTATCAATTGTATCGACCGATTTGTTACACGAGGTAGTCCCCCTTCGAAAGACGAGAAAAAAAAAGCTTAATGTACAAGGTGAATAAAGAGTAAGAGTAAGTGCGGAGGTGGAGGGAATATAAAAATGCCGCGTCACAGAGAATGGTTAGGTAGGGATGAAAGGAGTACAGAATAAAAGAAGAAGAAGGAAGAATGCTGACGAAGCTTATCGCCATGCTGATGTTCTAGCTTCTGCATCTGAAGCAAAAGCTGCATACAGCCCGGTACGGTAGTCGTGTTTACCGTGAGCAAACTATGAATAAACATGAGCAACCATAGATATACCCCATCAGTAGTCTCTGTATATGTATATACATATATTTTTCCTTTGTCACCAAAAATTACAAATAAATCATTAGTAATTATTCATTTTTTTCTCATACATGACATACAAAAACACAGATACACACGCGCACAAAAAGGAATGCGCACATCTGTTTTCAAAATTTTATTTAATTTAAAATAATTGTGTGGCCAAAGTTTGGTAAAATTTAAAAGCTGAATATTTCTAAAGAATCTTAAGAATTAAATACGAATAAAATAAAAATATTTCTATGTTTACTAAGAGAAATATGTTTCTATACATATTTTTAGCATCTGCAATCAATTTTTACAGAATAATTAAAAAACTTCTTAAAAAATCTGATGTGAACACCACACGACTTCCTCGTACGCCTGTTAAATTACATATACGCATTTTTTTTTAAAATGAAAAGTACATAAAATTTTATTTCATTAATAATTTCTGATATTTTTTTTTGTTATTTTTATTATTGAATTATTATTTATCGTAAATTCTTTTTATAATCAGAGATTAATAATAATCAATACATTTAAATGAAAAAAAGTTAAAAAAAAGGAAATGAAGCTGATTCTAACCGATGTGCCTTGTATGATCCAAATATTTCATTAATTAAAATTTTATATGGCTATAACACTGGAATCAATGAAAATGAGTACTACTTATAGATATATCGTTGAAAAGCAATCAATGAGGACTTGCTGCTGCAGTTAATAAAAAGTCAAAAAACTAAATGTATTTGGATTTTGGACTTTTTTGGACACTTTTGGTTCAGTCAATTGCAATGAAAGGTGGAGGTGTACAACTAAATGTTACAACAGTCCTAAATCCAAAATTTCCTACGGCTAATCGGTTTTGAATTATGCTAGATATATACGTACGTACGTATGTAAAGACGTCACGTTGAAACTAATCAAAATGGATTCAGGGATGGTCAAAATGGATACTGCGTTGACATCTGAAAACCGAAATTTTTCGCGATCACAATACTTCCTTTATTTCGTACAAGGAAGTAAAAATACAAAATTTCAAAATATTTCATAAGGTTTTGATAGATTTTGAAAATACGTTTATTAATATGTAAAAAATCAAAATATTGTTGACTTCAAGTATCTGCTAGCAATTTTAACAACATTATTGGAAAAATCTTTCTTTCCATTTTGAAGTATCTAACATTATTCCTCTAAGCTGTCCTTCCCAGTTACCAATCTACTGTTGAATTTTAATTAACAAAACAATTTGGTTCCGATGACCAAAACAAGTAAATAAAATTTTTTTTCTAAAAATATGCTTTTTTAAAAGCATATTTTGCTTTTGAAAAGAGCATATTTTTAGAAAAACAATTTTTTGCATCTAAAAAAATGGATGACCCAGTAAAAATAAATAAAAAATAATTTTGTTTTCAACAAAATAATATGTATAAAGTTGTCTATTTTCGCAAGACCACAATGAAAATCATGGGGCGCGACCTCAGTTCTATTCTGCACTTTAACTTTAGTTCATCCAAAGAGATCTACTTACTAGCTATTGTATATTGGAACTATCATTTACATTTTACATCAAAACCTTTGTCGTATTTAAAAAAAATTAAGTAGATATTGAATATGAAAACACGCTCCATGCTTTTCATTCTGGTCTTGTGAAAATAGACAACTTTATTCATAATACTTTGTTGAAAACAAAATTATCTTCTATTTATGTTTACTGGGTAATCCATTTTTTAGATTTTTTTTAAAAGCATGAGTTTAAAAGGTTTTTTTATACTTTTTTTAGTACGATGTTTAAATATTTACAGGAGTAAATATAATACGGGAGTTTTCGATATCTCGTACAAGTGTTCGAAGCGTAACGTTGGTTGATCGACTACATCGGTGTTAACCCCAAAAACCTACTGCGCATGTGTACTATCCGTTAACCGGTGAACCATGGAGTGAAAGTGAGCTATCGTGGAACGAAAGTGAGCTAAAGAAAGGCATATAAAAAGTTACAGGTACAATCACTACACGAACAAGTAATGCAGCTATCTTCAGGATCCGAATCAGTAAGATTGTCTCGAAGAACTCCGGAGATTTCTGTTATATCATACAAACTAATCGATCAAAATCAACGTAACTCTTGAACATTTACAGCGTTAACTACAACTTAAATACTGTATTTTATGAAAGTTTACACCTCATTACATGTTATACATATCATCTTCATCTTATTAGACCATGGAAGTGCTGTTTATTGTTCACTACTTGTGCAATATACACATCTATATAAACAAAAATGTAAATGTTCGTTTGTTCAAAATCTTAAATCTCAGAAAGTTCTTCACAGATTGCTTTGAAATTTTGACACAACGTTGCATTCGAACACGGCGTGATTTTATATACCTATTATTTATATAATTAAGATGTCACACCTTCGACAGGTAAAAACATGTTTTTTTGAAAAAACAGCTCTATCTGCTGAACGTAAAAACAACACACGCTATACTAAATATTTTACGATTCCATTTCAATGTTTCCGATATGTGTGTCCGCTATAAACTAAAAAACTACTGGACCGATTTACGCCCGGGGAAAAAGGGAAAAAATTGAAAAAGAGAAATTGGGAAATTTTACCTTTTCCCAATTTCTCTTTTTCCCCTTTTTTTCTTTTTCCATTTCACCTTCTTCCCGAAAGGGAAGAAGGCGAAAAAGGGGAAAATTTCACCTTCCATTTCACCTTCCATTTCACCTTCTTCCCTTTCGGGAAGAAGGTGAAATGGAAAAAGAAAAAAGGGGAAAAGGAAATGGAAAGTGGAAAGGAAGGAAAAAGGAAGGGGAAAAATAAGGAAAAGAAAAACGGGGGAAGGAAAGGAAAGGAGGTGAAAAGGTGGAAAATGGGGAAAGGGAAAAAGGGTAAAAGGATGGAAAAAGGGAAAGGATAAATTTTGTGAAGTTCTGTAATGTTCATTTTGTTAATATTTTATCAAACTTTCAATTGCGTTCTTTTAATCTATATATATATATATATACTCAAATCTAGCAATAGCGAAGCATTGCCGATTCAGCTAGTTAGGAATAAAAATAAGTAATAAAATCATTTTCAAAAATGTATATTGCTTGACTTTTTATAGAATTTCCGCACTATGTACAGTTAATAGATAATCGAAATAGCCATCTAGTTTTAGTTTTTGATTAATTTTTTTAACGGTTTTCGAGCACAAAGCAATATATACTATATATTTTTAATTACACAAAAACGTTGGAAATTATCTTCGATTTAAAAGTTTAAGTTTGTTGATATTTATATCAGAATTATTTATGTAATTTACGTATTCTTAGTAGCTTCACAGATTTGATTAATACATTTCATGATTTATTTCTTTTTAACAATTAAAGATAGAAAAGAAAACTTTTTAAACATATTTTTGGATAAAATTTGGACTAATTGAACCAAGAAGATAATTTAATAATACAAACATTTTTTCGGAATAAAAAAATTAGTAAAACATCTGAATATTTATTTTCACGTAGTAGATTTACCTTCAGTAGAAAAATACTCGGTGAAAAAAGAGCTCGACTCTTATATTGTTATAAGCTTACTGACGTCCAACTGTAATATTGATTTTCTAAAGTATTAGCTGACTTGGAAGTAATCTCAATGACATCTTTTTCCCGACCTCTTCAGTTATTACTGAAAATTTAACTATAGAGAAGATATATTGTAATAATATATATTTTTTATAAAGTAAAAACCTAAATAATTTTTTATTCATAATTTTTTATCCAACATTTGCAGTTATTTGGATACTAAAACGGATATATAATGTTATATTATAAATTAAAAAAAAAAGTTCAAGCATGTTCTTTGATCGTTTGTGTCGAAACAATTGAAAAGTAGTGTAAATAATAATAATAAAAAACTTCATTAGTTTAAATAATAATAATAATAATAATACTCAACCGACCTTCGTGGCTGAGTAGGTAGCATCTCGGCATTTCGTGCGGAGATTCTGGGTTCAAATCCCCCGGTCAGGCATGGCATTTTTTCATACGCTACCAATTTCCACCGGGCCATACCAATTGATGCTCGCTTTTTCATAACAAAAAAAAAAAAATAATAATAATTAGGTAATAATATTTTATAATCTGAATAATTATGAAATTAACTGAAAAAAAATACTTTTTAAAAATTAATTTAAAATAATAAAAAAGTGGAAATAAAAAGAAACAAACAAAAAAGAAAAATTAGTAATCTAAAAAAAAGACGGTAAAATCACACGTCTTTATTAACCCTTAAGTGAATAAAAAGGAAGTAAAATAATAATATATATTTTTTTTATAATTTAAAAGGTAAAATAAAAAATAGTAGTTGATAAGTTTATCATATTAAATAAATAAATCTTAGGAAGAAATTATTACTACAATAATCTAAAGCTACTACTTGAGAATAACTGATCTATACTTTAGTTTATGCTGTCTTAACATTATTAAAAAAACAAAACATTAAAATCATATAAACAATACAAAAAATTCTTTTCTACATTGCTTTTATTAACCTCATTCAAACAAAAAGAATATCATTGATAATTTTCGTAAAACGTAAAAAAACAGATTTTGACCCAATTCCTTTTTTATAATTACTATTTACAATTTCAAATATCGGTAAAAAATTGTTTAAATTTAATTAATAAATAAACGTTAATATACAAATTTTTATTTTTGCCATCGTCACATGTCATTCATTTTATCAATTTTTTCAACGAAAGTAGCCCTTAAAGAAAAATTAGTATTTTTCTATCTTCAATACTTTATCGAAAGGATTTTTCTCCTTTTAATAAGCAGTTTTATAATATAATTAAAAAAAATAACCATTATTATTTGAAATGATGGTTAAATAGAACGAGAAAATTTAACGAAAAAAAAATTCAATCGACTGCCTTCTGCGCTATAACAATGCAGTATACTTCCTTATTACGTACAATCACTGGGATTCCATATTAACGTGAATGTTTTTTCTTTTTTGGTTGATGAATCAATTCACCGGAAAGTTTTGAAAACTTGTACGTGGAAGTATGGGAATGGAATTTTGCAGCGTATGAAAAATTCTATGCCTGACCGGGATTTGAACCCGAGATCCCTGGTTGAAAGGCTGACACAGTATAAGATTTTTTCCAGTTAATACTGTACTATGTATTACTATGTATACTATGTATACTGTAATATGTATAAAAATAGATATAATGTAGACTTATTTAACGGGAAGAAACTAATTTGATGAACAAGTCGAATCAAGAAGCGGATTGAGCGGGAAAATCCAATAAGGATTGGGAACTGGGAATTTTGTTAAGCTTTTTGCGTAAAGTTAAAAAAAAAAAAAATAATTCTGTATAATTTCCAAAATATTAACAGGTCTATTTATTTTCAAAAAATGTATTAATAAATAAAAAATCATGTCATCTAACGCGATCAGCAATTTCGACAGTACCTTTTCAAATCCGTATCTTTCAATTTATCTTCCTCTTTCTAAATTCTTTAAAAATAAGATAAAAATCAATTTAAATTACAGGTTTATTTAGAATTCATGAGTTTTAGTATATTTAGCTGAATAAATTTCATTTTTATAAGTTTTTATTTTGATCTACAATTACGTAATACGAAAAAAAAAACAACAATTCTAGCAATTATTACTTTAATATTATTTTTATATAACAATGTAGAGTCGTAATTTAAAACTAGTACAACCTTTGACATATACATTTACGAGCTAGTGAACATTACGTCGTGGATGACTGAAAGCCATAGATAATCCTATTTTCATGGAATTAAATCCGACAAAATATGAAAATCTACAGTAAATTTATTTTAAAATAACCGTCCTAAATTTCTGGTTTGTTATTTTTCGATAGTTGAATATGTTGAATCGTTGAGTATTTTCAATATATCATCTAATACAGATTAGATGAATTAATTTGTAAAATATTTAATTTGTCGAGGAATACGAACAACATAGGACTAAGTGCGTGCATTATTATATACGCACGTGCATAAATGTAAACAAAACAAAACGTTAACAATTAATCGTCATATCAAGTCAGTGATTATGTCAGCAGATATGTTATGACGTAATGACACATATGCATTAAATCCTGTCAAACAGAGGTTTGTTTGTTAGGGGATAAATTGAGAGTTTCAGAGAATATTAGGAAGAGGATCGTGGGGGTTTTATGTGTATATATATATGTGTGCATGTGTGCGCGCGCGCGTGTTTGTGTGAAGGGAGAAGGGCGAATCCCTTTACTGCGATATTAATTCTTATTAGCAATTCTCCACAGAGGCATCGTTGAAGTAATAATAGCTAGCTAGCTAGCTAGGTCAGTGTAAATATAATTTAGTTCCCAGTTCATAACTGGAAGGAGTTGTGAGTGTTATTGAAAACCATCAAAAATGCAAATGACACTGAGCCGGCATTTAGAATATATATCTATACGGAGAATATAGACTATATATAACTTATATGGATACGGTGGGTTTCGTATGACATTTGTTTGTGACATCAGTAATGTGCGTGGTGACGCGTGTTGCTGCTGCTGCAGCCAACCCCCTTTCTGACACGCACACGCATTCTTCATTCATTCGTTCATTCATATTGTGTTAACCGTTAGCACCCTGAAATTTTCTATTCGATACTCCACCGTTATCACCTCGAAACGCGAACTGGTTTTTTAATAAAATCAATTAATTTAATAATGTATAAACAAAAACCTATCACAGTTAATATTTCGAAAAACAGTGTTAATTCACACTCTGAATAACATTCCACCCCTATTGGTCAATAAAATTAACAAAATACCAATTATTGTTTACGATAAATAGATGAAATGTACCCCCATAAAGTCTAATATTTTTTATTAATTTTAATTAAATTCGCTAAAGAATAGATATTTGGTTGATTAATCGCTTCAAATTGATTAGTAGAAGTTCCGTCATCTGTGGTATATCTCAATAAAATTATTCAAAAATTGTAAAGAACTATCAGCCAGATAGTAGTTACATATTGAATTTTGCGTATGAAAATAAAAATTAAAAAAATATGCTTCCAACTCAATATTTTAATATTTCATAACAACAATTACAAAACAAGATACGTCAGTGCATAGAATTTCTATGTATAATATTACAGTAAAATTGATCCGTTTTAAATTAATTGAAAGACTAATAGAAACATTCTAGCCTGAATTTTATAAAAAAAAATATCATACACAGATTTCCAAAAATAAGTTGAAATTACTCCAAACTGAGGGATGAGTTCGACCAGTCCGATCTTGGTAAGTTCTGTAAGAATGATAGGCTTGCTAGAAATATATCCGTAAAAACTCGAACAATTGTATTAATGAAAAATATAGAGTATAAATAATTTTTATTTTTTTGTAGTACAAATTAAAAAGAAACCACAGTTGTATAGGAACGTACTAATAATTTTCCCACCTAAATACATTTTAGTTACAAGACATGCAGATCGTATCGCTAAGTACATTTCAAATATCTACCTACGTAAATAGGTATGTAACCTATAATGTCTGGTAAGATCGGTAGCTGGCTGGGGAGACGGCAGCCTGGACGAGGATCCTGATACCGGACCTGCGACTGTGGTGTTTAAGAAAGTTTGGTGACCTCGACTACTACACTACACAAATGTTCATGTTCAAATCTTCAAATGTTCCCATGGTGCCATGGGAACTTTAGAAGCTATCTACGTCGTGTTGGGATGCGTGTCGCTCCCAACTGTATGTTCTGTACAGAGCACGACATTGTCGAACACACCTTGTTTCAGTGCCCTGAATGGGAGGAAAATAGGGTTCGTTCAGGGATCCCCGGTTTGACACCTGCATCCTTACTGACTTACATAATTACTTCTGCAGCTCGTTGGGATGCGTTCAGCCTCTTTTCCCGGACGGTGCTTTGAGCTAACGATGTTGAGGAGCGGATAAGGGGGTCCCAGCAGGAGGCGTTGGCTAGCCTCAGCTGTGAGGACTGGTACGTCTTGGTGTGCCGGCCCCGATGATCAGTTGGGGACTCCGTACATGACGTGTACCGCTATGACTGTTCCTGTTGTGATGAAGATCTTCAGAATCCGACGTACAATAGGGAGGAGTTAAGACCAGAGACCCGGTGGGGAATCCTCTTGGAAACCCCTCATTTGAGGCATAAGGCACAGACAAGACCGAGACCCGGCCTTCTGGAGGAGATTGCAGCATTGCTGGATCCGGAATCTCCTCGCTGAGGGTTAGAGGCTGGCACAATAAAAAAGATCCAACCGGTGGGCCGGCCTGCCTTGCTGGAAGTAAAGGTGGTGGGCGGGAAGGCTCGTTAAAGGACACTCCGCTGGGCTGAGTTATACTTAGCTATGGGTCCGCCTCAGAAGAGGGGGATAAAAAAAAGGTATGAAATATTTCCGATATATTTTAATAATAATTACTTTTTATTTAAACTGACTTGTAAGTTTATAAATTGGGCTTTGTATAGATTCAAACTTATTCAACAAATTATTAAATGATTTGCATTATATATTAACAAAAAAGAATTCCTTAGTATATAATTTAGGGTAAAAACTTATTCTTCATTTTGAACAAAAATTTTATGCAGATATAAGTGTATAAAAATTTATTACATAATTAATTATACAGTTCAAAATATTTTTTACAGTAAAATAATAAATTAGTAAGAACCTCTGAATCTATCCTTTTTTTTCGATTTTTTTTTTATCACTGAACTTTTGAATTTATATTTATAATTTCTTTATTAAAGTAAAAGGACATAAAATTTAATTTCATATTTACTTAGTATTCTACGTAAATAAATAAATATGCGTAAACGGCGTGTGTGTGATTATTTGGATAGAAAAATACAAAAGAATTCTGATCAGTGATATAATTCTTCTAACAAAAAGCAACTATATATTCAAAGGATCTTAAAAATCTCAATCTATTACATTACTATACATAAATTATCATTGAATTGTTTATGTTATAAGAGAAAACCAATAAACAAGAAACATGAGAAAATCTATTCTATCGTTTAAGTCCAACGAGCTCCATTTCATCTTTGGATATAGCTTCCTCTAAAGAAAATAAGTTTTTAAATTTTTCGTCTATATTTTACTGTTGTCTATTTTAATTGTAAGATTCAAAAATAATTAAAAAAATAAAATTAATTTTTTTTTTTTATTTCCTCTGATAATTGCCAGTCATTGCATACTGTTGGCTTTTAATTAAAGTATGGCAAAAAAAAATTAAAATTAATTTTTTTTTGCCATTCAGTCGTGTTCGATCCTTGGAGATTCCAGTTCCTTGGAATTTTCCTGGGAGGTTTTATGATTGATTTGATGTTGCCTTCCCAATGTGATTAGTTGAAACCCAACAACCAAATAACACCAGTACCTACCTACAGTCTGGTATTCAAATCCTTACATAAACAACTGTCTTTACAAGAATTCGAACCTTAAAACTCTCGACTTCGAAATCAGCTGACTTTGAGATGACGAATTAGACACATTATTTGAATTTTGAGATAATTAATTAATTAATTAATTACTTTTAATTGATATCTCAATAGAATGACTTAACGTGACTTGTAAATAAAAAATGTTATTATTTTTTAATTATCTGTTCTATAAATTAAATTTCTTTCCTTGCTCTCATAAACATCACCAGCGTTAGTATTACTAATGGTTAAAAATTATCGCATTTTTAAACTTTTTGATGCCTGTGACTTCAAAATACTAAAAGCATGGGAAGTAATGTATGTCTTGAAGAATGTTTTACTTCATTCTTCAAAAACTCTTAAACCTACAATCATAAAACTTGGTGAGGTAGCTGGTGTATTAAGAGTTATTATATTGTAATTTTAAAGGACCTAAACAATGTCTTCTTATTGATTGTGTCACTACACAGGGCTCTATCCAAAAATGAATTGAACTTAATGAAAATTTTACTCGTACGTTACTTTTAGTCTATCAAAAAACAAACATATAACCGAAAATTGAAACCAGTGAAAACCGTTTTTATTTCATTTTATTCTATAAAAGTACCATCACCCCTATAAATTTGAGTTTTATATGGTTTATTTTACTTTGAAATGATAAAACTGAATAACATTTGTTATTTCTCTTTAAATTACTAGGCGTAAATAGAGGGAAACAGTTTTCTATCGACAACAAAGAATGTTATAAGTTACTTTCTTACTGTTGTTCAGATAAAATTTTGAGATCTTCAAGTCATTTCTAAAAACCAAATTTATACTTTAATTAAAAGCCAACAGTATGCAATGACTGGCAATTATCAGAGGAAATAAAAGTAAAAACAAGTTTAAAGCAAGAATATATCGTCAATACTCTTCAATTAACCTCTGAAAAAAATCTTAAAAATTGAAATCAGTGACATCCAGATAAATAAAGGGGACAGTTGATACAGTAATAAAACTAGGAATCTATCATATTTTATCATTAGTGTAAGAAATATGGTATGTCAGTTATGTTTAATAATGCAGAAAAAGAAGAGCTTTGGGGAAAAATATTTGTTTGTAACCAAACAAAATAATGCTTTGACTTACATCGAGAGACCGGTTCAGTACAGCTGATACTAAAATTAGAATCCGCTATGATAATAAACGATTTTTAGAGAAGGGATGACACCTAAACAAGAAGAAGAAGATTGTTATAAGCTACCAACTTGATATTTTCTCATCAGTTTTAGTAAATAAGACCTTATCAAGGGGGAATTAGTTTTTAACTAAATCTTTATCATGGGTACAGATACAGTTTAAATTGGTGCGTCTATATCTATTAAATGGCACATCAAATTGTTGTAGATCTAACATAACATATCAGTCGCACTGGAAAATAGTATAATCATTCTCAAGAATAATAAAACATCCTATGCCGGGTTTACAAAGAAAACGTGGAACGAAGAAATTTTCTTTTGTGTTTTGTGATGGGACGAATATAGTGTATTTTATAAACATTTTAAGCCAACGAAATTTAAAGGCATATAGGATTTTCACTTTGTTCATTACAGGGACTGGCCTGTATAGTGAACATCATTACTCTCAGGAGAAGTAAATTTGATAACCCAAAATAATAGACTATAGCAGATACTATGAAGGAACAATTTAATGTACACTTTTGTGTGGAAAATTATGAATTACATAAACTGCTTTAATTTCAATATGTAGTGGAAAACTAAAATAAAAAATACTATTTTGTGCAAACAAGACAAATTATTTAATAATTAGAAGGGGTTTAACAACATTTTACAAAGAAGGGTTTACAAAGAAAACGTGGAACGAAGAAATTTTCTTTTGTGTTTTGTGATGGGACGAATATAGTGTATTTTATAAACATTTTAAGCCAACGAAATTTAAAGGCATATAGGATTTTCACTTTGTTCATTACAGGGACTGGCCTGTATAGTGAACATCATTACTCTCAGGAGAAGTAAATTTGATAACCCAAAATAATAGACTATAGCAGATACTATGAAGGAACAATTTAATGTACACTTTTGTGTGGAAAATTATGAATTACATAAACTGCTTTAATTTCAATATGTAGTGGAAAACTAAAATAAAAAATACTATTTTGTGCAAACAAGACAAATTATTTAATAATTAGAAGGGGTTTAACAACATTTTATTGTGTTTAGAACAGAAAATCTTCACTTTTAATTTTAACAATTATTGTAAATTTTAACTAGTTTATAAATCATTCTACAGCGTTTATTTAAATTATTTTTTTTGTTTATTAGAAAAATAGGTAATTCAAAGAGTAAAAAAATACGGTATAAATATTTTTCAACCTTATCTTTCTACGAAAATTTAGTCACCAGGTTTTTTCTCACTAAATTAATCTAAGTTAACTTTAGTTCAACCGGATATTAAATATAAAAATTATAATTAATAAATATTATATAAATCTATAAAATATTGGATAAAAACAAAATTGTATTTATTTTTTAGGCAATAAATTACATTAAATTTTAATAAATAGAAATAAAAAAAATATAAAATGAAATTTAAAAGGAAAAATTAGAAAACTATATTGAAAAAGTTTTAATAAATATATAAGGTGCAGATAAGATTTTTTTAATAACCAATCGCTCGGAACTTATTCATTCATTTTTTCTTATTTTATTTTATAAGGAATAAATCTTCATCATATATGACTTCTTTATAAAGATTTCTTCCCCTCTGTAACGCAAATCAATTTGAGAACTCTTTTAGTGAAAAATAAAAAGAGATCTAAAAGAGAGGATAAATAAAAAAAATGTAAAATGAAAGAAAAGAAAAGAGAGGTAGATGTAATATTAGAAGGAAAAAGAGGGAAGAAAGATTGAAAGTGAGGCCCTGTTGAAACGTTTTTAAGAGCGTCTTTCTCTTCAACTACATACTTTATAGAAGAACTTACTTTCTCAAAATACAGCCTTTTAAATACTCAACGAGACTTACAACGTGTTACAACACACCATTCAGTATAAACTAACGTATAAACCCCCTTAACACTTATTTAGTCACTTATTTCTTCTATTAACTATGGTAAATAAACAGTAGAAAATAAATTTTTATACAAAAATAAAATTTCCATTTTATCAATTAGATGAATTTCTCGTAATGTCTACTTTATAATGCAGTACCATCACTTTTTTAGAGTTGAGTTGGCACAATAAAAAATGTTTGAGATACTTTTTTATAATATAATAAAGATACCTCTAGTAATTGTATCAGTAAAAAGAGAATACATGAAAATTTTTTAAGACACAGAATTGTTTCCTTCGGTTCTACGACAGAACAGAACTTGACAAATCAGAACAGCGAAAGAACAGAACAGTGAAGAAACAAAACTATGAAAAACAGAACAAGAAAAAACAGAACATATATTTACATTCGTCTAATTTCAATTGATTAAAGAAAATACAGTATTTATTTTTTGACTATCGAACGTAATAATTAGAGAAATACTTATTCATGTAATATAATTATAATTAAATTTTCTAATAAAGTTTATTTAGGACTCCTGACACAAAACACGTGTTTAAACAAAATAACGTACGCAAATAATAAAAAATAAAGTATTTTTTTAATTATCAGATTCAGTGAAATGATACTACTGATTATTTTTTAAGACATCAGAATTTAGTATTTATACAAAAACGAACTAAAATGACAATAATGGATATTTGTTCTTCCCTATTCTGCCATTATGGGTAAATATTAATTATTAAATACAAAATTAATAAGAAAATTACTTTAATAATGAATTGACAATATAATATTATTTATATGTTCTTTACTTTATTTAAACACATGTTTTGTGTCGGGAATTATAAATAAATTTCATTAAAAAATTTAGTTACATTATATGAATAAGTATTTCTCTACTTATTCCCTTCAATAGTCAAAAATAAATCCTGTATTTTCTTTAATCACTTGAAATTAGACGAATGTAAATATGATATGTTCTGTTTTTTCATTGTTCTGTTCTTTCGCTGTTCTTTTTTTCAGCATTCTTTTTGTTCATGTTCTGTTTAGTCAAGTTCTGTTCTGTCCGGTCACGGCTTCCTTCATGCCCCACATCGTGGTTTGGCGATTCAAAATTGTAACAAGTTACCGTTACACGAATAAGGAATAAAACTGGCCGATTTAAAGAATTCGGTAATTAATGTAAATCGGTTAATAGTAGGTATTCTATACACCACGGACTATCGTAAAAAATATACAGCATTCATAAATTAAGATAAAACTTCTTCAGTTAATTTGCCTTTTGCGAGAATACGTATATTAAAAAAAAAATTCATCTTTTCTTCTTTTATAAAATATTTTCTAATTCTCCATTTTAGCCATGCATGTACATTTAATTTATAAATCTTTTGGAGGATATACCTTTAAACTAGATAGCAAATGGTGCAACGCCATATTTTTCTTTAGTAGCTAGAAATCACTTGAATGCTAACTTTTTAAACTGGTTTGGACGTGGTGGACCAATAAATTGGCCACTACGATCACCTGACTTAACCCACTAGATTACTTAATTTGGTGCCACATGAAAATAATAGTGTACCAACAAAAATTAATTCTAAAGAAGAGTTACTCATTAAAATACGAAATGCTATTAAATTCATACGAAACGATCCTGAGGTAATAGGGAAAGACACCGAAGATATTTTACACCTGGCAATATTATATAGTGTACATTGTGAAGGAGGGAATTTCAAACAATTACTATAACTGAGATTTTTTATTGTCACCATTTATCATTTCCTGTATTTAATTTTTTTGTTTTTCTATATTAAAAATAATGTTTATTAGGTACAAAAAGAATAATACGGTTTTCTATCTATTTTTCGTCTGTTTTGCTTCAATAAAAACCAATTTTTAAAAGTTTTTATTTACTTTTTATAGACAACTAGCTCTACCCGCCACGCTTCGCTGTGGCACATTGTGGTTGCATGGATGAGAAATGAGAAACAAAACAAAGCATACGTTTCATAGAAGTTTAATTTTTCAATACTTGTAGATATACAATATTTTTTGTTTTTCCACTGTCTGCGTAAATATAAAGGCTATCTGGTTTGCCGACTCGGGAACACGCAACATACAGTTGCCCATGTGAGAAGCAATCCGCATCTAAATCTAAACCACACAAATCTAAAGATTGACCTTGAGCTTTATTGATTGTGATTGCAAATGCCAATCGAATTGGGAATTGCAATCTTTTAAATTAAAATGTTGTATTGGTCGGGATTATGGGTATTCGAGGAATGAGGACATCTTCACATTTAAAAGGCCCCGTTAAAATCGTTGCTTCCACTACGTTATTCATCAATTTCTTAACTGCAAGTCGCTTGCCGTTGCAGAGTTTTGGCTGATTAATATTCCGCAACAGGATAATTGTCATTTTTTCATCGAACCGTTGCTAGAATCAATCTAATGAGGAATGCTTTCCCAGTTCCTCCTGGCGCATCCAAGAAGAAGGTCCCCCCATCTCCGTCATTTATCATTTGCATTATGCGATCATAAATGCCTTTCTGTTCACGCGTTAATTTGGGAATGTTTGATTGGACATATGACTAAAGATCACCAATGTTGTAACTCTGTTTACGGCGTAAATCCACATCAAATGAAGCAATCGCAGCTCGGGTGGGTGCTGGCATTCCCAATTGACTAAGAACTTTATTTGCAATAGCTAAGCACTTGATAAATATCTTCAATATTTATCAATGCTTCGTTGTAAGTGCCTTCTGTAAATTCCATGGTCATATTGGTATTTTCTAGGCGTACTCTATACAAAATATCCTCAGCCATATGCGATCGATATCTTTCCCATAACTCTGTGGGAGATGAAGGGAAGCAAGCGGTCAATATAATTGCGAATAATGCGCGAATTTGGTTTGGATGTGCAGTGTTGCACGCGTCATTAATACATATATCCCACTGTTGGTCGTTTTCTAATAAATTCAGAGCTTGGTGAAAGGCGCAGCTCAATCACGACACGATCACACAAAAGTACCTCCATTAAAGTGAATATTTAATTCAGATTGTATAATAATCTTAATCAGGTGCAAGTGGATACTTTTTTTTTTTTTGTTAATAAACAATGTAATTGGGAACAGGTATTGTTTCAAATGTGACTGCGGTTGTCGTTAGCTAGCATGGCGAGTGTTCCCCTCGCTACCGGCAGATGGCGCGGTCACTGGTACACAGCTGACGGTTAAAAAAACTGTTTTCTCGCGGTCGCGGGTATGTGATTGATGCGAAAAATAGATAAAAACAATCTTTGATGCGGGTTATATATCGTGCTAAAATTTAAGCTTAATCGGTGCAGACATTTTGAGTTTTTGAAGCGTACACAAACGAACTTAACATTTATATATATATAGATATTTATATTAATTTTCTCAAAATAAAATTCTCTATAAGTTTTATCACTAACACTAAAACTCACAACACATCACTGCCTCATTTATTATTTATTTAACAATTGCACTACAAACGAAAAAAAACCTGTTTTTCAACACTGAATTTATTGTTTTACGTTGGATATCATAAAACCTACTGGAGTTACAGTTCTGAAACCTATTTTATCCTATTTCCCCGCTCAAATTACATAAGAAAGCATCAACTTTACTCCTTAAATTTGGTCCAACAAATTACAATAGGGCTTCTTTTTATTAAAAGAACTGAAATCTCGGGGGCGAAATATTTCGCTAGCCGTAACTCGAAAACAAAGCGTTTTCAGACCTATGTTTACATGAACTTTTTTAATTTTTTTTACCAGCAGAACATGTGGTGAAAGTTTTTCCGTTTCTTCGTGGGAGATACTGTATTAAGCTTTTATATGTTATACATAAATTCTCATAATTCGAAATATTTAAGAAAACGAATAGATTACGTCAGGAATCGAGTAGAGATATAGTTTAAATTTGACGCGTAAATACATGTTAGAAGCTATGAGAAGCTATGTTAGAAGCTCAATAACAAAAACAACTTCTCTAGCAATCACATGGCAGAATTAAGATAAAATACGGACACGGAAATAATTAATACTTAATACAACAAAAAATATTACAGTTTTTATCTAATTTATAAATGGTGCGATCATTTTCCAAGAAATCTAGCGTTAGGGTTTTTTAGTTTGTAGTCTTTATAATCTAAAAGTACATTTATCGTTCATTTACAGGCTGGATTTTCATTTAAATTATCTAGTTCAATAATTCATGTTGTATATGATAGTTGTTCACATAATCGTAAAATAAAATTTTGTAAAACGGACCCTAGCTTAGCACCGATTGTATCCCGAACTAAATAATTAACACTGGAAATTATCAACCACAATTTTTAACATATTTTTTAAAGTAAATTTTTTGACGTAAAGTGTTACGTCAGGAACTATTTTCTATCATCCTTTATAGTATTTTGCTTACTGTGTTCTTTTAATCTTAATAATCTGTTTAAAAACCGGAGTTTTAAATTTTCGTTTATGGAATTTTTTTCCAAAAAATCATTTATATAAACTGTAACATAATAAATCCCCATTCAACAACGTATCTCATTAGAAGTTATGACTTTCTTGATTACAAACGTCTTTCTTTCGCTACATCCTTATTTTTCAGTAGAATTTTTACCTGTAAAAAGTAAAGGAAGTCTTGTGATCGCGAAAAATTCGGTTTTCGGATTTCAACGGAAATATCCATTTTGACCACCTTTGAATCCATATTGATTAGTTTCGGCGTGACGTCTTTACGCACGTACGTACGTACGCACAACTCAAAAAAATTAGCGGTAGGATGTTGAAATTTTGGATTTAGGATTGTTGTAACATCTAGTTATGTACCTCCCTTTTAATTGCAATCGACTGAACCAAAAGTGTTCAAAAAAGCCCAAAATCCAAAAACTTTTGGATTTTTTTCTTAACTACAGTAAAAAGCCCTCATTGAGAACTTTTCAACGATGTTCCATAAGTCGTACTTATTTTCATTGGTTCCAGAGTTATAGCCAAATGACATTTTAATTAATAAAATATTTGGATCTTACAAGGAGAAAGCACATCGGTTCGAATCAGACTTCACTTCTTTTTTTTTAATTTAAATATATTGATTTATTAATTATTTATTAACCTCTGATCATAAAAAAAGTTTTACGATAATAATAATTCAATAATAACTAAATAAATATGAAAAAATACTAAAAGGTTTTAATAAAAAAAAAAAATTATGTTCGAGAGGTTATCTCTAAAGACCGTTTCATTGTAAAAAAAATTATTTTGGAAACTTTAAAAATATTTTTTATTTCTCTTAAACTACATACCCGATACTACTTCTCTACACAATTGCCACATGAATTAAGACATTTATCGTAGCGATACACCAGCTTCAATATACCCTATCGTATTTTTCTGCCGTCAGTCCATTTAGCCACTGATTAACAACATTTTTAAGTTCATCTTCACCCGCGAATTGCATACCACTCAAAAATTCTTTCAATTCCCTAACTAATGGTAATCAGAAGGAGCTAAGTCCGGAGTACATGATGGGTGACAAGGTTTTTTTTTCCATTTGATGAACCGCGGAACTCGAATATATAATTTTATTAATTTTTTACAGTGACTTTACGAATCGCGCCGCTAGATAACAGTTCTTGATAGTACTAAGTAGCGTACAAAAACTTGATAATGTGCTTAAAATAATAAAATTTAAAAAATATACTACAGCTTCTTTTAGTAGTAAATGCTGTTATGTAAATGAAAGTACTGAAGATGAAACAATTTTTTTAATTCCCATCACTTCTTTAAAAAAAATAAAAGTATTAGTTTACAAGAGATTATACTAGTTTTATTAAAAAAGGAATAAATAAAACAGAAATAAATTCGATTTATAAAATCGAATTTAACGATAAAAATCGAGGGTTACATTTACGAAGTAATAAGTGCAATATTATATCAAGGATCTTCGATTCGTGAAGATCATTGTACTTGTTTTATTAAAAAAGGAAAAATATGGTATGAAAAGAATGATACGACTATCAACAAAAAAAAAATTGGCCATGAAATTCAATTTGTTTGTTCTAAGGCAATAAAGTTTAATAATAAATCTATAAGAGAACGGTCAGTAATTCATTAAAAAAATAAAAGAATAATCTAATAAAACGCAGTGGCGTCCAAAATAATTACCATGACATTGTAAACCTTACGGTAAGAGTCTCGCAGGTATCATTTCTTCCGCTCAAAACCAAAAATTTCTGTAATATAAATAAAACTGTTTCTAACAAAACGATACTGATATCAAAAAAGGTAAGACACTACATTTCTATTATCAAAATCTGTTATTAATTTAGAATTTAAAAAAAAAAATTGTCTATTTAGACAATAGATATACAATAACAGATAATAAACAATGTTTAAGCGTTCCATATAATAAGCAAAAAAAAAAAAAAAATTTGTTACAAAACTCTTGTCCGTCCAAATTCATTTATATGTAATACATATCACATTTACAGAAATAATACAATTCTTATGATTATTCGTTGTTTAATAAATGAAATCGGGGCGGTAAGAATTTAGTAACAAATTTTTATTTTTTTTGCTTGTCATATGGAACGCTTAAACGCTGTTGTTATGTATTATTGTATATCTATTGTATATTACATATATTTAACGTTTATTTTTTTTTAAAGAAAGTTCTAAATCAATAACAGGTTTTGATAATAGAAATGTAGTGTCTTACTTTTTTTGATATCAGTATATTTTGTTAGAAACAGTTTTATTTATATTACAGAAATTTTTGTTTTTGGAGTGAAAGAAATGATATCTGCGAGACTCTTACCGTACGGTTTCTAATTTCGTTGTAATTTTTTTGGTTATAACTTATAGTATTTATTAAATCTTCCGAGTGAGGCACGCATTAATTGAAACAGGCTTTTTAAAAAGGGAGAAAAAGAACATACTAAATTATGCGAATCATTTCAGTAGTAACTCTTATGTTTGATAAATGAAAGATCTTCATGATATCCCATAAAAGCCATGATTTTTTAAAAATTATTTAAAAATTACGGCTTCTTTCCGGTCTAACTTCTACTGGGAAGAGGGCTCCCCATTTTAAAAATCTTCTCTTGAATTACTTAGTGTATATTACACATTTCCAAATGAGCGATAAAGAATATGCTGCGCTAAATATTATATATCAAATAAAACAAATTCTATAATCTACAAGAATTGGGGGAAAATGTTCCTTCAGAAAGTTTGAGTCCGTTATCGTGTAGGTAGCTCTTTAATTTGTGGAGAAAAAAGGTAATTTTTATGCAGTACACAAGATCATTAATGAATAATATCCTAAAGGATTTTGGGCGGTACGGGTATCCGCCGACTAAAGAGGTGTTAAATCTGGGTAGGATTATTTATTTGTTGGGTGATTATTTATCTTCTTCATGGGTAATAGTTATTTTTTATCATCTAATATTTTTCTTAGATTCTTGATCTTTTCTTTATGTTTTGGCTAAAACAAGTTAAGTTAAGCCCCTCTCAATTCACATTGTAGACACTGCGGATCTGAGAGTTATCTTTGTTACAACTGATGGGAAAAAGCTGCCTGTGGATCAATTCAGGAATTCCACTTTTTCTTTAGTGGCTGTAGAGTACGCCCAAATAGGTCGAAAATTCGGGTTTCCTAGTTTTTAATACAATATGAATTAACAAAAGAGGATTGAAGCTGTAAGAAAAAAAAAATTAAAAGTCAAATGTTTAAATTATGACCTTAAAACCCATACCGCGGGTGAAACTCTATAAACAACAAGATCAAAATAATCTTTTACTGATATTTATTAACAAAGACTACAACTGTTACGACATTAACTATCTAAAATGTGACATGTTATTCCGAGAATATGCTCATATACCTTTCTATCTAACAACAGAAGATAATTAACTACAAAAAACATTCTACCTAATAAACATATATAGTTAGAACGCAAAGTTAACGTAAATAAAATTCCCAGCGTAATTTTATTAAGAGAAAATATAATTCTGATTTGAATTACCGTAAACACGAGTGTGTGAATAGTTTTAGACCAAAGAAATGCTTAAAGACGGTCTGAAAGAATATAATAAACCGTAGGTATAATATATATATATATATATATATATATATATCATATACAGTAGAAGGTAGGTAGGCGTGTTGTAGATTTGTAGGAGCACTTGAAGCTACGTTTGGTGAATGAGTTTGTGAGTCCTATCACCCCTCCCCCTATTTCCTCTGTTCCTTTTGCCTATACCTAACAGGCCAGGAACGGCCTTTGATATCGTTCAACCGCCGTGTGATTGCATCTGCGCTACCGGGTTACGGCAGCAAACGATCTCCAACTTCCCTCTCTACCATCCCTTACCGTAAACACTCCTCCCTCGTCAATTCTCTACTCACCTTCTTTACTAATCCATTTCATCATCATTCATTACATAACTTAACCCTCCTCTTACAATTCTATAATCTACATTCTACAATCTACAGTTTGTATTCTATTCCTTTTAGAACCCTATTAAACATCATTTAAATGCAAGAAGCTATTAATACGTATATATTTTGTTTATATTAGTTACTATTATAAAGATATAATGCTGTACCGACCTCTTAGAGCACTTATTATTGTATAATAAAACTATATAAACGGAAATATTATGACTGAAGCCGTTTAATGATGACATTAAACACTTTTCGTCAGGTTATTATGATCGAATAACAATAAAACTGTTAAGAATTATACAATAAATCAAAAAATGTAATATAAAAAGTTACTATCAAAAAAAAAATTACGATTCTCTGAAATCGGTTAGATTCCGTGGGGAAATAATAACCAGTTATTAGAAGGACTAGTTTACTAATTCCTACATTATAGTCAATATTTATTTAATAATATTAACGTATTATGTAATAAATAAACTTTCAATCTTAAAACAACAAGACGGAGAAGAAAACCATACATTGGAATTCTCTAAACAGAAAGAAAATCTGGAATATTCGCAATTACAAAAAGTTTTTTTTTTTAATATTAAAAACAGTTTTTCCAAACCTTTATATATCTATTGTCATTTAAAGAAATGACTCGAAGATTTTAATACTTTGTATAAGAAAATAAGTCAAGTTATTTTAATCTAATACTTTTCATATGTATAAAATCATGATAATTATCTGCCAAACGATATTTATTTATCGTATCGCTCTACCCGGTTTTACTTATAAAATTTAGATAAATCTTTTGATAATTGTTTCATTAAAATTGGTCCAGTTATTTACGTTCAACGAGGGAACAAAGAAGATGATAAAATACTAAGAAAAACCTTTTTCCTTTTGCGTCGCACAGTCAGGTATATAAATAATACAAATACATTTTCAAAAATATTAATGTAAATAAAAACAACCGAATATTATATAATAAAGAAAAATATAACATAAATTAATAAACAAATAAGATTACTTCATGCAGATATTTAATTCTTATCAACAACTTTAAAGGATCCGAGGCATTTACAGTGATGATGTAGTAAAACTGATGAAACTACCTGAAATAACATATTACAGTTAGAAATAAATAATAATTATTATTAATACAATAATAACTATTAGGAATAATTTTTCGTACTCTGTAATAGGTTGGTTTCAGCCTTTCAGAAGAAAAATTAATCTTATTTGTAAGAATAATTAATTACCTAAAGTAGGTAATATGAATTACAATGTCGTAATTATTAAACTTTATTTAATCTAAAAATTAAATATTATTTTTTTTAAGCTCGAAGCATGTGCCATTTGAATATGAAATGAAATTTTTTAGCGTAAGAAAAATGTTATGTCTGATCGAGATTCGAACATAGGATTTTCAGATATAAAACCAAGACTACTATTCCGCCTCAAACATCGGTGGATAAAATAATAATTGTTATTGTAAGCTATTAATTATAATTTTCCTTTATCTATTACAATGTTTATTTATTTTCTTTATTTACAAGACTTTATCCGTCAATTTTCTCAGAATTAAATTCTCAACAAGTTTTGATAACAAAATTTATTTATTTATTAATGTTTAACAAAGTTATTGTACATTAAACCAAAAAAAATCTGATGTAGACACCACATGATTTCCTTGTACGCCTATTAAATTACATATAAACATTTTTTATTTATTTTTTTTTTAATGAAAAGTACATAAAATTTTATTCCATTAATAACTTCTGATATTTTCTTTTTATTATTATTGAATTATTTATCGTCAATTTTTTTTTATGATCAGAGGTTAATAATTATTAATAAATCAATATATTTAAATTAAACAAAAAAGTTAAAAAAAAGGAGATGAAGTATGATTCGAACCGATGTGCCTTCCCCGTGTAACATCAAAATATTTCATTAATTAAAATTTTATTTGGCTATAACTCCGGAACCAATGAAAATAAGTACCACCTATGATACATTGTTAAAAAGCTTTCAGTGAGGGCTTATTACTGCAGTTAAGAAAAAGTCCAAAATCCAATTTTTTTGGATTTTGGACTTTTTTGGACACTTTTGGTCCAGTCGATTGCAATAAAGAGGGATGATGAACGACTAGATGTTACAACAGTCCTAAATCCAAAATTTTAGCATCGTACGGCAAATCGTTTTTGAGTTATGCGAGATCGTACTATGTTATATTTAACATACGTTCAGATGTCACGCCGAAACTAGTCAAAATGGATTCAGGGATAGTAAAAATGGAAATTTCCGTTGAAATCTGAAAACTGAAATTTTTTGCGATCACAATACTTTCTTTACTTCATACAAGGAAGTAAAAAACGGTCTTTCGTCACCGTCAATTTTTTTGTTTTACATTGTATATCATCAAAAATTCGGGAGATACATTTGTAGGAACTGTTTTGTTCGATTTTTCAGGCCAAAAATCAGAAGAAACCATAAAGGTTTTTTTAATAAATAAACAAGATTAAATGATCATAAGAACTAAAAGAAAGTTATTTTAGCGTTAAAAATTAATTAGCGTTAATTCATTATTAGTTTATTATAGTTCAGAATTATAATTCGAAAGTTAATTCACAGTTAGATCACCAAAAAATCTGTTAAATTTCCGAGCAAGTAAAGATGAAATTACCTCAATATTCCATCTAAAAAGTTTCTTGGCTCGGTAAGAAGTTAATACTTTTTTTTATGATTTAACTTTAATGTTTTACTTATTTTTTGGGGGTTTTTTGGTCCTTTAATTTTTTTTTATTTATTAAAACTAGCAGATTAAGCTGGAATACTGGGGTAAATTTCATCTTTACCCTATATATAACGCCTTCAGTAGACTTCTTTTGACCGCGGGATCTGAAATCCGGGTGACATTATTCGTTAGACGTAAGTCGATCACAAAACAGTTTTGGAGATATGTTAGTATGAATTTTTTTCTTACTTCGAGCTCTAGAATCAGTTCCAAAATTATTTCCTTTTCTTTATGAATCATTTTGCATATGTTTTCTACCAGTCGAATTTTTTAAAATAATTTAGATACCGATATCTTTTATGAAATTTACGACATCGGTTACTATAGATTTACGTATCCCGAATGAAAAATAGATAAAAGAAAATGTTTACTTATTTCAATTCTTCTAATTAAAATTATTAATATATCTTGGTGAGCGAATAAATTACGCTTCAAGTTCATTAACCTACTTAGATGCAGTAATCAGTAAAGTAAAACAGAATACACACGCTACATTAATCGTGTTGTATTTTTACCAGTGAGTTTGAAGTTAAATTTAACTCGATTAATAACAGGCGTGTAAATGAGGAAGATATTTTAATTCTTCTGTCAACTTTTGCAATATTACTGAAACTTGTTTTTTTTAAAACATTCAAGAAAAAGTACAATGTTTTGACTTTGTTTTAAAACTATTTCCGTAATAATAACCGCAAAAATTCTACAAACATATCCTGTTAAATAACATTTTCCTAGTAACGTGCCCCTAATATTCACTCTATTATTATACTCTCCCAATCAGGGTGTTTATTGATACTCAGTATTCTAATTAATAGCTATTTTTTTAGATAGTAAATATCAGTAATATTTCCGTTAGGAATGGTTAAAAAAAAGACCGGTAGGTTAAATGTCGTTTTGATAAGCTAAACAAGAAAATGCATACAGAAATTTAAAGTAAACATTACGCCGTCAATGAAGTTATATTTAAAATAAAATTGAGAGGAAAAGTGACATTAATGTTATTAGTTGTGTGTTGCTACTCAAGAATAATGAACAAAAAAATGTATGCTTTAGTTTACCCGTACAACATTAGTTTCTTATTGTAAGCTACTCGTACGAACGCAAAATATAAGCTAATTACAATTTATTTACAAATATCAATTACTTCACGACGTAATGCTGGTTGATTTACATTATTATTAGACCTACATCTCCATAATTACTGAATCAATTTATAAACAAAAATATCATTTATATATATAATAAATAGTCAAATATAATTATTAAAAAAATCATCTACAATAATATACATACTCGTATATAAAAATATTTCCATTTCTGATTGAAAAATTTTTCAAATTTTTTGAAAAATGACAGATAACTTGAAAAACCCACATAGGCAAAAACATTTAACTGAGAGAGAACCATGAAAAAAGGTTAGACTTTTTACGCATTAGTTAAAAGAGAATATTTTTAGGAATTCTTTGCACGATCATACAGCGTAGATTCCAGTAAGAATAAAAGTAATGAGAAAAAACGAAGCACGTGTAAAAATTTTATGTTTGTTGAACACACATTTTAGAAATAAAACAAAATTTTGGTAGGTTACAATTGGGGGTTAGGCCTACAACAAACCAACCTCGATCTTTTCGTTATTATACGAAGACAGTTTTATGTTTCTAATTCATGTCTTCTAATTATGTAACGCTACTTATTTAGTAAATATCCTAAATCTTTTTTTAAAATTATACATAATTTTATTTTTATCAACGATAAAGATCAATATCATAATATTAAATAAAATATCATCGAAGATCAATCATATACAACCTAGTTTTGGTTGAAAAATAATATTTATGAAAATCATGCCAGAATGTATTTGAAAAGAATTAACCTGTCGTGTGAAGGAATCAACTTGCCAACTGAACTGATCATTGGATTATATGAATTCAGTTAAATAAATTTAATTGATCGCGCAGTAAAATTGAATCATTCATCATACTGAGTACGATACTAGAACTTGCTTGAATTTATAATATAAATTCACGTAAAAAAAATAGTTAACAAAATTACAGTTACTTTTGACGGAAAAACACAAACAAAAGATTTAGTGTTTTAAAAGAATTAGTGTTAAATTTCTCAAGTCAGATTTCATAAAAAAACCACAAAATTTACCCCTTAATATATTTCCCAAGAATTACGGTCTGGCTTAATTTTACCGAAGGCGCAGAAATCAGAACGAAATCTTTTGCCAGCCGACACTCGTTAACGAAGCGTTTCCAAACCTATGTTTATATGAACTTTCTTCTTTATTTTCACCAGCAGAACGTGTCCTGAAAGTTTGTTACATTCTTCGTGAATCATTCTGTGTAATAAATAAAACTATAAAAATCATTTAAAAATATCGTTGAACAAAATCTATTGTTTCATTATTAATATTTAGAGTAAAAAAGAAAGAGCTTATAATAACTTTTTAAGTTTTCATTAGAAATAATTACAGTTTAGACAACTTATAAAATAATATCATTGTAGCAATAATACCATTCATATAATAATTGTGTTATACGTTACGAATTTCAGCTATTTTACGTAAATCGTCGCCCGCTTCGACAAACCGGATGGACTCAAATCTAAAATAGTATCCTCAAATAGCATGCAATTCGATTATATGACAAAGCCATTTGATATTTAAAATATAATTTTATCATAATCTTCTATTAAATAATTTTATGTTCATTATTAAGTTCAACTTTATTCTTTTTTAAATTCTCTCACAACATGAGTTCCCTCTTTCGATGTTTGTAGATGAATAAAGCAGACTTTATATTAAAGGGTACTGAGTTAGCTAGGGTAAGGATTAGGGATCGTAATTGCATAAAGCTAACAACAGAAAAAGAGTGTAAACTAAGTTTGTGCGTACGTGTATACGTACAGAGAAGTATATGTGCAGTGTAAAAGATAAAGATGGAAAGAATGTGAATCGTATACTGATCGTCGATTGGTAGAGAGCCCCCTTGTTATGTGTCCCCTCCAAACATTCTGCAGACATAATTGGCCTGCCCAGCTGTCAGTCTTTTATTTACGGCCTAAATATACGACCATGGCTACCTCTAAACATTTTGTAACCGTTTCATTATTCTAGCAATCTACAATGTTACATTCAAAATTTAATTTACGTAAAAGAAACGTTTCGGAAATCAATAACAAAATTATAAATATACTTTAAAAAGCAGTAAAAAAGAAAGTTTAAGAGAGTTTTCATAATTAAAAATAAAGGGTATTTCTTTAGAAAAAGGATGCCATAATAAATTCCGGTATAAAAGGTATAGGTTGTAATTTTTGAACTTAAAATCTTGAATAGTTATTTCACGTAAGTCGTCACTCGCTTCAACAAATTGAGCTACTACAAAATAACATCGAAAATCTAAATAATATTTAATTCAAGGATGCACTCGTAAATTTCACAGTACCGAAACCTTTGATTTTGTATTATAGCCGACCGCAAGAATACGGTCCACAGCCACAGACGGCTGGCTAAATGATAATGTTAAGAAAAATACACGTTCATTTCGATGTTTACATTAAAAGAAGCAAAATTTATGTTTTTCATGTCAAATGTTTAAATATTTTTCTTACTAGATTTTTAGCGACTTATTTTGTCACCGTTTGCCTACAGATATTCTAAACAAGGGCCGTTTTCGTGCGGGTGATTTTTATAATTTAGGTTATGTTTTTTATCGACTCATAATTTTTTTATTAACGTATCAATAAAAATAAAAGTAAGGTTTAGGAATCAAACAAAACGATGTTAATGTCT
Source organism: Lycorma delicatula (assembly GCF_047948215.1). Lineage (NCBI taxonomy): Eukaryota > Metazoa > Arthropoda > Insecta > Hemiptera > Fulgoridae > Lycorma > Lycorma delicatula. The sequence goes on along the minus strand of NC_134459.1, from coordinate 79,399,324 downwards.
ATAAAAACTTTAATACATGAACATTCGTTACACGAATTCATCACACACCATTTAAGGAAGTGATGATATTTTTCATTAAGAAATATGATAAAAATGTATACTTAATGTTATAATAAAATGTAGGCCAAAACGTAAAACAAATTTTACGTGAAAGACTATTTTTTAATTCTCCCAAAAAGTTCTACGGAACAGCGTTTCGACATCAGTGCACACCTGGTTAAATTCGTTTGTGTGAAAAAGTTATTTTATTTTATATTTTTATCTAATTAATGTTTTTTAAACATACATTCAAATTGATCACATGAATTGAAAGCCTTAAAGTTTTTAATGTAAATATAACTCAAATTGATAGTAATATTAATTAGGGAACAACGAAATAAAAGTTGATAGATAAATTCATAGACACTCGTTTCCTAAAAAGGTCCACCTATGGGATGATTTACTGTAAATATTTTGGGTTAAAACGTACGATGTAATATTTTTCTAATAAATGGAAAAATAAATAAAATAATAATAACAATAGAACAACTATATTCATGACAGTTCATAATTTAATTTTATAAGCCTAAAGAAAATTAATTAACTCCAAATTTACAGAGGTATATTTCATATCCTTAAAAATTCTAGGCTAGAATTGTTGACTAATCCAATCATAAGATCTCAAGACAAACAGACCTACGTATGTTTGTATCACAACCTTTAATATTCAACTAGAAAAAAGATAATTATTCATAACCTACACTGAAGGTGAAAATTTAGCCTACTTAATGTAGAGGTCATTTGTACGTATTATACAACAAATAAATATAATATAATTCTTTTATAAAAGAATTCATTACCTAAAATAATTTTATATAAAATAAGTTAGGCATTTAACAAAAACTAAATCAAAATAAAAAATACAATTTGCTGAAACCAACCGAGTAGGCTATAAAAATTCCTAAAAAAATAAAATAAATAAATTTTATCCAAATATCTACTAGATAAAAATGAAATATATAAAAACTTTTACAATAATTCTTTAATTCTCGTCTTTTAGAAGTCTGTTTCAAATTAAAAAAATATGAATAGGGTTTAGAATATTAAAAACTACTAACTCTGAATTTTTGGTCGAAAATGATTTATCATTTATCTTTCATAACCTATTCTATTGGTAAAAATAATGGAAAAAGTTCATATAATCATAAGTCCTAAAATGCTTCATTTGCGAGTTACGGCTAGGGAAAGTTACGGCACTCGGATTTCAGCTATCCAGTTGAAATGAGGTCGTACTGAAATTTTTATTAAACTTTTCTAAATGAGTGATAAACACATAAAAACTTTTAAACAAAACATGTACATCGCCAAAAAAGATTTTGGTTTTTGTTTACATTTAATAAAACTTTCCTGAAAAATGTAGTAATGCACTGTTTCTAAATAAAATTCGAATTTTTCCAACTTTTCTTTGTTTTATACAACTTATCTTACACCATTTTGTTCATAATTAGATTCTCTACAAGTTTTGTTTATAAGTATTATTTGTTTATTACCATTTAACAAAGTTACTGTACGTCAAATATAAAAAAAAAAACAGCGTTTTTACCATATTTTATTGGTTTTCACCCAAAATTTCTCTTAAACTATTGCTGATACGGTTGTGGGATCTATTTTATTCGATTTTTCAGGTCAAAAACCACAAGAAATTACTAACTCTGCTCCTTAATTCACGTTCTAAAAATTTCAGTACGATCTCATTTTACCGGGGTAGCTGAAATCCGAGCAAAATTTTCAGTAGCCGTAACTTGCAAACAAAACATTTGTTTATATGAACTTTTTCCATTATTTTCACGAGTAGAATAGGTTATGTAAGTCCTTGGAGAACTTCGTGATACAGTATGTCTGTATAGCTCATATTTTTCCGTACGCGGTTCCGCACTTGAACAAAAGTTGTTATTTTTTGCTATTAAGAAGAATAAAAGGCAGCTATATTAACGACAAATTTATATTCTAAGAGCAATATATTCATTATATTAGCTATTAAAGCTGCATGTATATCATCATAAATACTTATTTCATTAGTCTTGCTTCTTACTACAGGCTCAATATTTTATTCCACTTTTAACCAACTTCATAGAAAAAGGTTCTAGTTACGTGCATGCAAATTTATTTATATTGAATTCTTACTTAGATAATATCAATGATGGTTCCTTTTTTATTCTATCGAGAAAGTGTTCTTTTGGTTGTTTTTTTCTCTAATAAACTGGATAATTTAAATGTAAATTTTTTTACGGAAAATTATATTATCTACGTAGAATATTTGAAGATATGTTAATTTTTTTTGTCTACATCATTACTTAGAACTGGGTAATCATAATGAAATGATATACATCCTGATGTCACACGGCTATTAAAAGCATTTTCGGATAAAATAATTATTACCGCACTTCATAGAGCCTGCACTCATGGTCGATAGGTAGACCTTTTTACCTTGATTCTCTGAATTTTATTCTAATTTTTATTTAATATAGATTTCTAACTTTTAGATTTGTTTAGAACATCTCTTTTTCTAAATGGTAGCTTATTTGAAGACCTCTTCGTGTTTTAAGGAAATTTAAAATAAAATAAACTTAAAAAAGTAAATATCTATATAACAAAGTGTGCTTATGTAAAAACTGAGCGATGATGAAACTTCTAAAAGAATAGATTATTTAAAGTTTACGTGGTTTGTTATTTTGCATGATCGATGCTCTACAATAGTAATATAGTTTCATACAATTTCTAAAAGAAAATCTTTCAGAAGAAAATGAAATCGATGTTTGTTGTTTATTAAAAAATGTAATAGTATATATAATAAGAGCAATGCACGAAAACCATCAACTATCTGGCAATGGAAATTTAATGACAGAATAAAATATTTTTTTAAATGTTAAATTAAAAACAGTCCCGTAGAGTGTTTATACATTTCGGATTAATTTATGGTTTTTTTCTTGAATACTAAGTTTTTGAATATAGCCTACTTTTAGCTCCTGAAAAGTTTTAGAAATATTGGTGAAGGGCTTTGAGCAATTTTGAGTTCTTAATACATAAAAATAATGTGTAGATATACTAATATCGGGCTAACAAAGATAATACGCCAAAAGATATGTCCGTTGAAATACAAGGATTTTCCGTAAAACCAAAAGGAATTTTGTATTATCCAAAACTAATTTTATTTATTTTTTATTATTGCTTTTATTAATTTGAATACCGATATGTTCATTAAATTTCAATTTTTGGTACTCCATTTTAATAAGTTCTCGTTGTCATGTCTAAATTCATCACACTAATCTTTGGCTGCGTCTTGTACAGAAAGCTATTTTCTTTGTTATTAGTTATTTATTTCGTGTTAAAACATAAACGCTTGGACTGACATTGAGAAGATGCTATAAGAAGTACTAAAGGTTCACTCAATCATATAAAAATCACGAAAAAAATCCATATCTTAAATTAATAAAAAAATAAGAACTATGTAGTTTATTTTAGTATTTTAGCATTCGGTTTTTACAAATATCTTTATTTAATAATACTTTATTTTTTTATTTTGTAAATTTAAGTTTAATTTTGCTTACTTCTTTAGCAACAATAAACTAAGTATAAAATTTCAGAAAATATTACGAAGAAATAATTGCATATGAATTAAAAAAAGATTTTGTAAGAAATATTATGTAATAATTTTTTCCTGTGACATAACCTGATTTAAATAATTACAGCAATAATTTTTATTGTTTCCTTTCTTTTCATAAAATAATAATAACAATTCTATTATTATAACTGGTAATGACATAAAGATAATTTTGAATAATTGTAAAATAATTTAAAAAAACCTGCTTAATATACTTTGTTTTCATGTTATTTTATATGAAAATATAAAATCTATCATTATTTTGTTTTAAATACATTTCAATTTTATGTTTGTAATTCACCACAGTTAATTTTTCCAAGAAAAGCCGTGTGTTATTATATAACGGATTTAAATCCTAATAAAATAATCTATGGAATTTTATATCAAAAGGTGGACATTTTTTTTAAACATATATTACACAACCTAACTTTTAAAATAAAGCTGGAAAATTATTACGGTTATAGGATTCAATTTTCAAAAAAAAATATTCTAAAATTGAAAAAAATCTCAGAGATTAGATTATCCAGCGGATAAATCTTATCTTAAATTAGAACAAATCGAACTATATGTATTAATCAGCATTTTTTAAACTGTGTTACAATGGGTTTTTTCTCTTATTTTAGTGTTCATAAGATTTTATTTAAACTTTAGTATGATTCGACTGATTTTTAAATGCCCTTTTTGTGATTTTATAATCACTACCGTCGCCTAATAACCTCATTTTCTATAGACTATCATGATGTTTTACTTTCTAGTTTGGTTTACTTATAGTATAAAATAAAAATCAATATATCTGCATTTGAAATTTTCACGAATTAGTACGTGAAATAATAATTGGCACCTAACAAATTTAAAAATATGAGACGATTTAATTTTTTTACATTTATCAAATCTGTTGATTAATCATCTTAATAAGTACCATTTAAATTAAATAAAATTATTGAAACAACGGTATTTAAAATTATAGTTTTTTTTGTACAAAAAATGTAAAATTGAACATAAAATGATGGTGCATTTCACGTCTTAAAATTCATACCTAGTTGTTTTTAAAAGATTTTAAAAATGCAGGACATTATTGATTAGATCCATAAGCACATAATTTTATATACATGCTTTTATTTTTATTTATGTTCACTCTTTATTTACGATCAAACGTACTGTGTGTGTATATATACGACCCGGCCCGTCTAGCCAGAACCTGAACCCTCGGGGCTAAGGTCAGCCTAGGTGAATCCCACAGTGAACTCAGGAGCTCCACGGGGCCTATCCCATGGCTGTAGAACTCGCTTTGCTCGCATTTCCAATTTGCCAGGCGGACGGGCGCTCTGGACACCCGCAGTTCTTGCTTTGGTCGCCATTCCGATCTACCTACCCTCTCTTTTTTCCTGTTTAGCCTCCGGCAACTACCGTTTATTATTCATCCTCTTCAGAGGATGAATGAGGATGATATGTATGAGTGTAAATGAAGTGTAGTCTTGTACATTCTCAGTCGACCATTCCTGAGATGTGTGGTTAATTGAAACCCAACCACCAAAGAACACCGGTATCCACGATCTAGTATTCAAATCCATGTAAAAATAATTGGCTTTACATGTAAAAACGGACTTGAACGCTGTAACTCTCGACTTTCCAATCCAACCCGATGGGTCCGATCTACCTACCCAGAGGGGACCACCCCCCTGGACACCCGTACTGTACGTTATCCTCACGGTTGAAAATAATACAGATAAATAAATAATAATTACAGTATTCAGGCTTTATAGAAATCTGAAAAAGAAACAAAAATTACAAAAGATAGAATAATAGTAACTATGGTAACTAAAATAAACACACCTTTAAGACAAAAAATTCATAACGTATTTCTTTATCATCGTGATAGAAATATAATAATGAAGTAAAAGGATTAATCTACATTTTCCTTAGTAAATATCTTTAATTCACAGATTCACCCTCCTTGAGGGGGACAGAAATGAGGAATATTTTTAATACCTAAACCTTCAAGGGAGATAGAGCCATGGTTGATGGCTTAAAACCTTCCCTGGGATAACACGAGTATACCCTGAAAATTTGAAAGTAATCGATCAGTTGGTTTTCGCGTGATGCGATAACAGACAAACAGATAATCATCTTTATATATATATATATATTTCAGAATAATCTTGATCTGTTAGATCAAGAGTTTACCTGATGCGTGCAAAAGTTAGCTTTTAACCTACCAACAAATACTCCGTTTGAATTTAGAAAATAGGACGATTGTTTGCAGAGTTATTATAAGAGCACCCCATTGCACCTACCAAAATATCGTCTCAGAGTCACTCCGTTTGTTACTGGTTGATAGGATGATTGGTTCTCCCACAAGGTGCTCGCATACTTCAGCAGTCTAGCCTCACACGCAGTCCCCACAGGAAGCCCATTATTTTTAAACATAATTTTTTTAAATTTATTTAATATATTATTAACGTAAATTTAAATCTATTAATTTTGTAATATGATTATTCGATTGATTCTAATAACTCTCTCTTTTTCTGTTTCCGGAACCACCGTAAGCTATTATTTCGGAGGATGAATGAGGATGATATATATGAATGTAAATGAATATAGTCTTGTACAGTCTCAGGTCGATCATTCCTAAGATGTGTAGTTAATTGAAACCCAACCACCGAAGAACACCGCCATCCACGATCTAATATTCAAAGTTGTGGATACCGGTGTTCTTTGGAAGTTGGATTTCAATTAACCACACATCTCAGGAATGGTCGACCTGAGACTACAAGACTATACTTCATTCGAATCAGTCAGTTCAAATCCAACTCACACAGCGATAGAGACTCACAGTTCACAGTTCATTAATTCAATTTATTAAATTTTGTGTTTCAACCGGCAAATTTCCATTACTACATATATATATTTTTTTTTTTTCAAGATGAAAAATATCCAAAATCCTTCTTATTTATGCCAAGAAACATGGGTAAAAATTTGGTTGCGATACACATAGATATATAGAATAAATTTAATTTGTTTTTGATATCTGCGGGTTGGAATATTTTAGAGCAATAATAATGTGAAATCATTATAACATTCAAAACATTACCTCAAAAATTTCAAGAAAATTATTCGAAAAGCTTGAGGTAAACAATATAACATAGATAGACTTCTAGCCTTAGCTTACACTCATTGGTAGTTCCTAAAATTATCTCTCTGAAGTACTTCTTTTATTTCTATGAAGACGCAAAAGTATTTCATCTGTTATGTTTTTTGAAAATGATTTTATTTAATTATGATCGGTGTTATTCATAGACTTAATCCAATTTTAAATAAGGAATAAAGATAAAAACGTAAAACCTCCGTACAAAATATACAAAAGGTTAAAAAATAAATCCTTCTTCATATCTTTATAAGTTTATGAGTTCATGAAGTCGGTTCTAAGTTAAGGATTTACATTTTTTATTTTAATTTAGTGTTACCTTTAAAAAGTCAAAAAATATAAGGAATTTTATTATTTCATATATTTAGTTTTCTGTGATCGGTTTTATCTTTTTTAAAAGTTTATCTAAAAGGTTTTTTTAATAATAAGGCAAAAAAACGTAGTAATAATGGGTTTAAACACAATAAAGGGTGTTTTGAAGAGTTTTCTCGGCTGAGATAAAACAAAACCTCCCCAATTGTTGTAAAAAAAGAAAATCGATAAAAAAACAAAGATATAGTGAGATGTTTCCAGAAGAATAAAACGAATGAAAAACCCACTAATAAATAGGGAACGAGGTGATTTCAGTAAAACGTTCCGCATAAAACGAAAGTCTAATAATAATAAAACAGCACCTGCTATAGCTACATATTTTGAATCATGTCTCAGCATAAGTTATTGGAATTTAATAAGAAGGGTGAGGAAAGATAACATGAAAACATACATGATGGCATGTACAAGATAAACACACAATATGTAAACCTTAAAACACTCAATTTATAAGGATGAAGGATATAAATCTTTAGAAAGAGATGATTTAAAATGTGAGATTTCATGATGCTTATATAATTTATAATCTTACTGCTTACGTCTTTTTCTGTAGTGATATTAACTCCCAACTTTTAATGAACTTCTAAATTAATTTTAAAAATAGGACAAAAAAGTGTTAATTAATTATGACAAATTTTACCAATAATAGACAAAATCGATAAACAGACATCGATATCTTTATATGGTATCGAATCCCATATTATATAATAATCATATATGTATAACTCCATATTGTACCATCGAGATTAATAAATATCGATTATTTAGATTTGGTAATAGCTTTCATTATTTTTTTTTTTTTAATAATATTATTATTGAATTATTTTATTTTAAAAAAATCACGGATGAATTAAATACATGTATAAAAGAATGATTTTCTTCTTTTTTTTTAAATTATCAACTGCTTGGAACTCGAAAGATGAATATCTTTAAAGAATAATCTAATGACGTTTTCTTGGAGCCGGGTACATCATTTTTATCTCCAAAAAAATTAGAGATAAATTAGGGATAACTAGGACGGGATTTTACGACTATTTCTTCATTGATATGATAGAAAAGTTTAAAAAGCTATCAAATATCCTAATTCGATCTGTTATATTTTACTTCCTTGTACGAAGCAAAGGAAGTATTATGATTGTGAAAAATTTCGGTTTTCAGATTTCTCTGGAAATATCCATTTTGACCATCCCTGAATTTATTTTGACTAGTTCCGGCGTGACATCTGTACGTACGTATGTATCTCGCATAACTCAAAAACGATTAGCCATAGGATGTTGAAATTTTGTATTTAGGATTGTTGTAACATCTAGTTGTGCACCTTCCCTTTTGATTACAATTGACTGGACTAAAAAAGTCTAAAAAAGCCCAAAATCCAAAGACTTTTGGATTTTAGACTTTTTCTTAACTGCAGTAATAAGCCCTCATTGACATATTTTCTACGATATATCGTTATATATTTATTTTCATTGGTTCCAGAGTTAGAGCCAAATAGAATTTTAAATAATGAAATATTTGGATCTTACAAGGGGAAGGCACATCGATTCAAATCAGATTTTATCTACTTTTTTTACCTTTTTTTTTTTAATTTAAATATATTGATTTATTAATAATTATTAACCTCTGATTGTAAAACCGTTTACAATAAATAATATTTAAAAACAAAAATTATTAATGAAGTTATTAATGAAATAAAATTTTATGTACTTTTCATTAAAAAAAAAAATATTTATATGTAATTTAATAGGCGTCAAGTCATGTGGTACCACATCAGATTTTTTTACTTTCCTGTCATCATAGCTTTAGATCTAAGCTACAAGAAGCAGCTTATGGTAACCAATCAAAAAATGAAGTATACATTTTTTTTGCATTTCTCGACGTTTCATGATTCAAAAACCCCAAAAAACAAAATTAGGGTAATGTTCGTACGTACTTATTTACGTATGTTGGCGTGTTTAAACTTAATTATTTTTGACTGAATAAACCGATTTTAATGAAATGTGGCAAACACTCGGATATAAGGGGTAAATTTGTTAGTAAAATTTTGTTTGCAATATCACCAGGGGGTGGGAAAGATAATTTTTTTAGGGTAAATATTCTCAGAATTTTGCAAATGTAATCCCAATTTATATGAAATTCGGTACATGAGTGCATGTTTATCTTACCATTTCTAAAAAAAAATTTTCCCCAAAATTTACCCTCTCCCAAAAATCGAAAGAAGATTTTTTTAAATTTATTTCATATTTTTTTAACCGATTTTTTTTTAATGTCTTCCTAGACATAGTAACATATAAATAGTGCAAGCAATCCAAAAAATACTTTGGAAGCAATATTAGGGGTGGAGAAGCCGATCAAAGTATAAAAATATCGATTTTTTGAATTTTTCGAAACTTGTATTAGTTTATTTAAACTTTTAATATTAATAAAAGTTTAATTCATATCCTTCTAATGATAAAATTTCATCATAATTTACCTTCACCCGCAAAAGAGAAATCTTAGGTAATTTTATATTGGTTGCACATTTTTTAGCGAAATCTTTTTTAGTTTCATCCATTTAACACAGAAAAAAAATTATTGGAAGGTGATTTTGAAGGTGGGGGAACAGAAAACAAAGAAAATGTCTATTTTTTTGAATTTAAGAAAATTTTTTACTTTATTTAAACCCATAATAATAACAACAATAATCTTACATCATAAATTACACCCCACCCCCAAAATATAAATCTCAGGTAAATTTTTACCACTAAAAATTAGATACCACTAACGATTATTTTTCCACTATATAAGAATAAATAACCAGCGCCAAGAAAGTATTATAACTTTGTTGACAGCTTTTTTCCTCTATTTAATTGGTTAATATATAATGTTTTTCCCTAGCGTAAATAGATACATGAATTTGTTGCTTTACTCTTTCTCTGCAGGCTATAGACTATGATGCATGTTAAGTTCCAAAGGTACAAGAGATATTAGTTAGAGTTTCTTCTTTTAAAATAACGGTATTTATAGCCCCATGTTTGTGGATAAGAAAGAATTAATACTTGTAGGCTTGAATATCATTTGCATTCTGGTCGGCTTAGCATTACCATGGGCAATAGTATATGTGATTCTATGAATATCAGCCTCAGGAAAAATGTTTCATTCTTCTCTTTCTTTCCGTAAGCTTAATATGGAATGTTTGATGTTTTTTGGAATGAGTAAATGTTGTTTTTGGAAATGATCTATGACTCATGTCTCCAAAGTATAATATGATTACATAAATATTTTATTTACCTGAAGGTTCTTAAAATTAACTATGGATAACATTTAATTATGCGTAAAATAAAAAAAAGTAAAATATCATTACGATTAGATTCTATCGATATGAATAATGAAACCAAGTAGCTAATTAAAACGGCATGTAATTCATTCCTATATGACAAAGACAAGATTTTCCTTAATTTTGAAACTAAAATCATCAAAAACAATTCGTAAGAGTTTAATAAAATTTCAATATTCTAGTATGTAAAATTACCAGTATATGAAACTGCTAAAAATAAAATCTAGTTTAAAGCGCTTCGTTACAGGCAACCGTTTTTTAAATTTCATTATTGCAAAGAAAATCCATTAAGTAAGAAAAATAAATAGTGTAAAAGAATTACTAATGAATGGGTACATATGCATAAAACACCAATGTACATTATCAAGGAGGGCTCCGTTTAAACCGAAATTTTTTTAATAGATTTATCATTTTTTGGTAAAAAATTTCAATTTTTGGAAATGTCAAAATAATAAAGCACCGGTAATGTATCGTAAAAATATCTAAATAAATATAATAATAATTTAATAGACTTTCACGTAATATGTTTTACATAGAAAAAAGCGGACAATCTAAATCTATAAATAAAATTGCATTTATTTAAATTTTTTTCTTTAACAAAGATCTAACCGTTATTTCATAGATTCATAGCTAGACTATTACTTGACAAAAATTATGCCTTATACAATACATCTATAAATAACTTAATTTTTTTTTTCTTTAACCTCCGAGTACACCGTTAGGTATTGCTTCAGATGAGATAAATGATTTGTAGCATATGTGAAAATGCCATGCCTGACCGGGATTCGAACCCGGGACCTCCGGATGAAAGGCCGAAACGCTACCACTCGTGCCACGGAGGCCGGAAAATAACTTGAATTAATTTAGATCAACTACCCCTATTTTAATTTGGATAAACATAATTAATCGTAATAACTTTTCAGATAATACTTCAGAGGATGAATGAGGAACATGTATGAGTATAAATGAAGTGTACTCTTGTACAGTCTCAATTCGACCGTTCCTGAGACGTGTGGTTAATTGAAACCCAACCACCAAAGAACAGCGGTATCCATGACCTAGTATTCAAATCCGTGTAAAAATAACTGACTTTACTAGGACTTGAACGCTGGAACTCTCAACTTCCAAATCAGTTGATTTGGGAAGACGCGTTCTCACCACTAGACCAACCCGGTGGGTAAATTTTCTAAACCTAGATTTATAAAGTGCAACCCACAGATGTACGAGTAATTATTTAAAAAAATCCTAAATTTACTTAAATGTAACAAAAAAATTATATACATTTTTTACATACATACATATATATATATATATATATATATACGAAACATGTCTGTTTCAATCAGAATAAATTACTAGTAAATAGGGAATGAAATATGAGATCCGGGGTAGGAGTCTAGATCGACCCAGAATCTTTAAAGCTCTTCCAAGTATGTGATCATAAAATAATTTATAATTTATTATTATTATTTTTATTTATTACTAATATTATTATTTTTCGTTTATCGTTTTCGATAAACGAAATCAAAAACTAAGTTGTATCTGTATCCGTTTTAATCTGGATGAATAAAACAAAATTTGGAAAAATCGTTTTGGTATGTAATTATAAATAGGTTAGATAACTGTAAAAATTATACACAAGAAATTTTCATAATAATAAACCTTAAAACGTTAAGATACAATATTTTAAAATGTTTGTAGAATGTATCACAACTTTCTTTTCTGTCATGTTTTAATTAAAGCAAATTTTCATCATTGCACGATTCATGACAAGAACGAGAAAGCACAACCCGTATAGCTGATATAAACATTTATATAATTTTTATAATATAACCGATGATTAAAATTAAAATGTAAATAATTTTTTATTTTTCAGTATCAAGACTTATGGGAAGTTCAGCGACGGCTTCGATGAATATGGGTAATATGTCAGCACTATCAACGTGTAGTGTAGCGGATTCAAAACCTATGCAATTTCCTTTAACACAAAGAAGAAAAAGAAGAGTATTATTTACACAAGCTCAGGTCAGTTAAATTTTTTTTTTTTTTTTGGCTTGATGGTATCGCCACAAAGCTTGAAGTTCGTGTATGGTATATGAAAATGGAATTTTGTAGCGTATGGAAGACGCCATCTCCGGATGAAAGACCGAGACGCTACGCCTCCCTACGGAGATCATCAAATCATAAAAATTAAGCAATTATAATTATTATTAGTTTTATTAAAATTAAATTAAGTTAAAAAAAAAAACCAAAGTTAAGGTACAAACCCAAAAATAAGTCCAATCTCGTAAAATACAATCTTTCGTAAAGAGAATAATCTTAAGAGTTAATTAGTTGGGTTAATATAATTAACCTTAACTTCAATATCACATATTTTTAAGCCATCATTAACTTTTTAAGTTACTGTACACTCTTATTATTTCTAACAATACAATGAATAATGTAGGCTAATTATACTTATACAGTATATTTTAGGCTATATGAAACAACAAGAAATATCCTATTACGCGAAATTTTTCCCCCAAAATATGCCGATCTATTAATAGTATTATTCCGAATCCCGTTTGTTGGGAAATCTGGATAATTCGAAGTTGTTTAAAAAAGGAGAATTCATGATAAATGAAAAAGCTATCAATAAAATTAAATAAACAAACGATCTTGAAATGCGTAACAGTTACACAGCAAGAAAACATTTATTATTTATTTATAAAACAATAACGGTAAATAATATTATTTTTAATGAATTTATCTTTTTTTAAATATATTTTTATGTTAACAACAATATCTCAAAAGTTAGTTTGTTTTTTATTTATGCTGTCTCAAGGTTTTTTTTTAACTGTTGCTTATATATGTCACTACGTAGAATCTTACATTTAGTATTCATACAAAATACAATATATTTTTATAGAACATTATATCGCTACTTTAATAAACATTTCCGTCCGGGTTGGAATAAATAATAATACATCAGTGTTTTAAAATATTTTTCACAAATCTCAATCTTTATTAGTAGGATCAAATACAGTTTCATAAATTTAGGATTAATGGAGTTCTAATAGAATAAAACAATTTTTATTAAAAATGTATTTACATTATATATTTCATTCAATTTTTTATTGTAAGTTTTATTTTAAAAATGTTTTTAGAAATCTACTGTATTTTCATCGTACATGTTTTTTTTATTTATACAATTTATTATAGTTTAAAGATTGATCATTCAAAACAAATTATTTTACAATAGGCGTTTTGGGATAGTTAAACCAAAAACGTCTGAGATATTACTGTTTCATTGAGATGATTGTTCATTAGTTAAGAAAATTCCGCGAGATATCCCTTTGGATGTAATTATTTTTTTGTTTCATGGTATCTCAATTAGTAGATAATTTCATATTCGATATTCTTACTTTCTCACAATCTTGGTCAATCCTCTACTGTGGTGGACCTCCTTGGATTCTAAGGCGCTGTTTTGATCCGTGTTAAACCTCTATCTAGAATTCTTACATACTTAGTATTTGTACGTTTTGATTTTATACGTATTTGTACGCTTAGGACCTATTTTGGTTTCCAATTAGATGGTTGTAAATCAGCCCCAATCGACGGTTAAAGTGTTTTTGGGTAAAACAAAGCTTATTTGAACAAATAAGTAAACGGTCAATTAGTTTTTCAGATCTGCAAAGGTTTCGGGATCGAATCAAATTCAGAGTTTAGGTGGTGAATAAAAAAATTGTATTATAATAATAATTAAATTTGGAGGCAAAGATGAGACGTAAGTAAAAATTGCTTTCTCTGTTAGAGATATACTCTACCGGACAATGATTACTGATGCAATAGCAGATCAAAAGTGTATATGGCAGTTCCCCTTCAGCGTACTGCCTAACGACTGCTAATCAAAATCAGTACTACAGGGGATTCATGTACATTTTTATTTAAACTACGGATGAAAATCCTGCAGTTATAAAATATTTGATCGTCATAAATAATATGAAACACAGCTGACAACGGCGCCAGTATTAAATATCAATTATAACAGACTATTTTGAAGTCTACCTCATACAAAAGTAAGGACAATGAATAAAGATTTGAGAAGACATAAAATAAAAGATGTTACGCTATACGTATTTGATTCTGTCCATCAACCAGACCCCGTTTGCTTTCTTTAACTTCAACTAACTCATCGTTTAATTTAATAATATTAGCATCTCTTTATCCACCCACAAAGTTTAGTATTCACTGTGCTTTCTTTCTTCAAGTCTATAACGGACTGCATATAAATTACCTCTTCTTCAAGAAACCTGGCGCCGTTCATCAACCGGTTGTTCTTCAAATTAATTTCATTCTTTATTCCTTTTATTTACTGAGTCTTTTTTTTTTTTTATACAAGTTTTCTCAGATAAAAAAACAGACTTCCTTTAATATTTTTTCTCATTACAATTTAGCATCTGAGCATATACAATTCCATAGAAAACTTTAAGTAATTAATGCTTCTGTTTGTCGATAATGCATTGCGTCTGCACCGTAATCGTACTATTGCTATAAATTTTTTTTTTACTAATGATTTCGTGCAATTACGTACCAAAAGCATTTGCACCGTTTTCTTTCTGTTTTTACATGTCACCCTCTTATGTAACTAATACGTAATTTTAATTCAAGGTAGATTAAGAATTTTAATTCTGTAAGCAAGATTTAGAATTTGTTCCGAAAAAAAAAGTTATTTATTGTTCATAAATATTATAAAATTTTTATATATTTACAAAAAAGGTCTTATTTTTTGAATTTTTTTTTTTTATAAACTAGGAATATAGCTTAAAGGACTAGCTACAATTTTTAGTTTTTTAAATGTTAAAATTAAATTCGACTGTTTTAATTTTGTTTTGCTCGATGAATTAATTCACCGTAGAATCCCGAACCTTACACGTGGGAATATGGGAGTGGAAATTTTTAGCTTACGAAAGATACCATGTCTAACCGGATTTTGAATCCTGGACCTTCATATATTGATTTGCTTGGAATTTCTTCCGCTTCCAACCGTCGCCCTAAAGCATAAGACCGAATGTCTGTGCCACAAACGGCTACTGTGCCTCAAAACAGTTTAGCGACTAGTGTCCTAACTAGCTCCTAGAGCTAACCTAAAAGCGTGAGCGGAAAAAGCGTGGTACCGTACACCATTAGCATACGTGTTCTATCGCCCATTTGTCATATATCACTAAAATGGGTAGGCGCACCCCTTCAACTACTAAAACATATATGACTATCAATAATTAAATCTATCTCGTCAAAAACAGCAATTCGCTGCCACGCCTAGGCCGCTGAATGCCAGCAAGTACCTGTCCACATTAAAGCGCTTGGAGCCTTAATCTGGCTGGTAGCCAGTCATATCTCTCGGTTAGCTTCCTACAGGAGCGCGGTAGGAGTCTTTTCCCTTAGGCAAACTACTGATGTCGGTTGAACGAAGCAACCGCATCAAGGAACTCCCACACGGTCCGACAATTCGGCTCTCGCCACATTGACTCGCCGCTTGTGAGTGACCAATTTTCCCCTTGACCTCTAAGTTCCAGGGTGGCCTGAGTTCTGGCTCCCCCAAGAGCCGGGCGGTCGAACATCATGTGCTCGTTCGACTGGACCTCCCCGCAGACGCACAACTTACCAGCTGCCAGGGGGAACCGAAACAAATACTGGTTTAAATTTACATGGTTGGAGAGCACTCGGGCTCCCGTTGCCCTTACAAACGAAGGAGAGGCATACCATCCCCCCTGTATAAATCTATACAAGGACCTTCAGGTAGGACCAGGATTTAAAGCTGTTTAATACCTCTTAAACTTGACTTACAGTAATGAATAATAAATAGAATAAGAAAATAACTCTTACATTTTTTCCCTACAGTCTTCAATGTGATCATCCTTCGTCACGCGAAACACATCCAATCCATAGGAGAGTTCGTTCCATACTTAAACCAGCATATCTAGAGTAATGGAAACGTCAGCTGCTCTGTGCCAGCTAGATCAGTTGGTACTGGAAGTACGTACACAAGATCTTTTATAAAACCCCAAAGAAAAATATATGGGGTAGGATCGGTTGACCTATGAGGTCACCACAAACAAGCTGTGTCATCGAGTTCGTGCCGATCGATAGCGGGAAACATCGTTCAACCTTTACCGTTCAGAGTTTTGCCAATGAGGCACACTGTTTTGTTGTCAAAATTATACTCTATTCCATCTTGCAGTCAGAAAAGTGTCGTGTACCCAGATGAGCAACTCCTGTTACGTTCGGTTTAACAAAAAAGAACGGGTTGAAAAACTTGCAGTCGGAAAAACGCACAGAAAACATTTAATTTTGGAGAATCCCTTTCGCATTTTAAGAATTCATAGAAATTTTGTGACTCGCAGATACAGATATTATGCGTGTTAATTTTTTCACTAAGTTTAAACGTCGACTCATCACTAAACACAATACGATGAAGAAAATCATTTTTATGCTGGAAAATTTCGATCGCGAAGTCGGCACGCACAGCGTAGTTGGTTAGCTTCAAAGCCTATTAAAGCTGTAAACATTACAGATGCATAAGTAAGTATTTCCTTAAAACATTTCACGCTCCATCACCGGCACTGGTTCGCGGCCGGCCGTCCTAACAGATTTTTAAGATTACGATAGAAAGATCTGACACATTCAACACTTTTCCCTCAGGACATCCCGAACTCTTCCCTTTATACAAACATCCAGACGTTTCAAACTGATTAATTATGTCATCGACAATGTTATTGTAGGATCACAATTAAATTTTCTACAGAACGTGCGTTGAACTGTAATTACAGATTCACATTTATAAATCTGCAAAACACAGAAGGCTTCCTGTTCAGGAGCCGCCATCTTTGCCAGTCACACATCAAGCAGGAAGATATGGAATCAATCTACGACCATACGCGCAACTACAACTGTCCTTTTTGTATTTTGTTTCTAGCTTTAAATAAACTGTTTACACTTCATCCATGAGATATTATAACAAATTAAAATTCCGATTTTTTTTCTACATCCTACATTCCTGAATTCCATTAAGTCCTAACATACGTTGAGTGGTTGTTAAACATATCTATTTTTTAAAAAAATATAATTTCTTAAAAAAATATAAGATTCTTTAATAACATTAAAAGGAACAAACTAACTATATTATTTAATTATTTTTTTCCAATTTTAACTTTTTTAAGTTGGCGGCAGATTAAGTTTTAACAAGTTATTAATTTAATTTAGTTTATTTTACCGTTTTCAACAGATGAAATTTAAGAACTGATATTTTATAGAGTTTTTTAAATCGACTTTATTTTTATATTTGCATAATTCTCAATGATATCTTTTTGTTTGTTTGTTAACAATTTATCTAAAAAAAGAAAAACTTATCAAACGATTAATACAGTTAAAAAAGAGTTTTATACAATACTTTTTAATAACAAAAATGATGTACACTTCCTTCTGAATTGATTTGTTATTTGATTAGGGGTTATGTTATGTACGACTATTTTATACAATTTGAACACAACGTTCATTTTTCTTTTGAATTTGATGGAAGAGAGTTTTTTACCCGTCTTTCTCTACCGTTCTATACTAATGATGCCACACCAGCGTCACATCACTGCCATCGCAATATATTTCTCTCATCCCCCCTATTATTTATTCCCTTATGCCTGTATAGTAGTCGCTATGTGTTGCGTGATTAGACAAATAGAACTCCGCTCGGATTGGTTGATTGCCCGTTGTTGACAGTTGGAAGGCGGGGGTGAGTTCGAGTTGAGTTGAGTTGTGAATTATTTATTCATTCACTTACTATATCAGCCCCCTTTTGGTCACCCCTAACTCCTGCTGTGTTATATGAATCGTTCACCCCAACCCTACCGTTTGCCCTCAGGATCAATTTTAAACGGCCTCTTTATTCATTATGCTTAGGCTAACTCATATGAAATAACAGCTTTTCACGATAGATTATTAATTAATTAATGTTTTCAATTAATTAATTGGTCAGTAAAGTATTAAATTACGCACTAGTTCCCGTTTATTTAACGATATATTTTTATTTTTAAATCGGTATGTACTTCATTAATTTTTTTTTTAATATTGAGTCTTTAACGTTGTAGTTACGTTCTGGAAAATAACGATGTCAATCAAACCAGATTCTCCAATTAGAATACACGTAATTTTGGTCGATTAGGTTCTACTATACGCTCCGTTACTATACAAATTGCTTTATGAAGTTAGAATAACTTCACAATTTAATTTGAATCTACGAAGCTTTCTTGATGAGACATTTTAAGGTTAAGTGATTCACGCAAGAAACAATAATCGCGGGAAATTTAATGTTGCCATGAATAACGTAACGGAAAAGTAAAACTTTAATTAATTAAGTATTACCATTAATTTGTTCACGACATTACAACGAAAAGACATAAAACGAGGAGAAATTAAATAAGAATCTGCTTTACAGCCCAGAAGGTATTTACTTATTCTATTTGTTCTAGTTGGGAAGCACAGACATATGTCCAAATAGTTCCTAAAAATTAGTATCCAATTTTGTTAAATGCCAAGCCTGACAGGAGTATATTAGGCTATGTTTGTTTAAATATTATGATGTATTTTTTTAATATGATTTACATTTTTCCCTAGCCAAGTTGAAACAGTTGTATAATGCATTAGTTCACAATAGGAAAGGGTTAGAACAGAATTATTGATTTATATTATCTGTCCCAACCTTTCTTCACGCTATAACCGCACGAAAAGTATCTGGAGTACAACAGGCCCATTCCAAGTTAATTTCTTTAAGTGTTATGATGTGTAATAAAATGTTGTAGTGGACAGAGGAAAGGTTTCACTTGCAAGATTGAATATATTTCGATAGTCTTGAAATGTTCATATCCAATCGATTGTTTGATTATCGTCAAACTATTATTTAACTAACTGAAGAAGGCAACGAGTAAGTAATTAACTCCCCATTTTTTGTAATAAGCCTGGCATAGGATACTTTTTATTCATGAGAATGGTTATGCAATTTTCGGGTAAACTGGCATAAAATAAGTCGTTAAAAATCTAATTCGCAAAAAAAGTTAAAAATTAGATATGAAAAACATAGTTTTGGTTCTTACCAATGTAAATGTCGAAATGAATGTGCATCTTTCATAACATTGTCATGTAGACAGCCGCCAGTGGCTGTGTACCATATTCTTGCGGTTTGCTATAATACAAAATCAAACGTTCCGGTACTAGAAAATTTACGAGTGCACCCCTGCTACTATAAAACAGCTATGTAAGCAACCCAAAATAAAAAATTGTGATCAAACTTCCCATAAAAAAATTTTGTTTTTTCAGAAAACTTTAAAGTATTTTGGTTTTTTAATCAAGACGAAAATTTCTTCAAATCTACATAGTTTCGGCGTAATATAATATTTATTAAAACGCAGATTAAAAATATATTTATTTATTTCGAAATAAAATTAACGCAATCTTAGAAAATAAAATAGACAGAAATGTTCCCTTTATCTCAGTTTTTCAGGCAGTTTGTAGAATTTTGTGAAAAAAGTTATTTAATTATTCGGCGATCTCCGGGACGGAATAGTAGCAACTTAGCTTTTCATCCGGAAGGTCTCATGTCATAACTCGATCAGGCATGACTTATGTGGTCGAATTTAATCGTTAAAAATTTAATTATATATTTTTATTTAAGATTTAACGTGAAATAGAATCAGATATGCGATAAAATCAAGTTTTAGAAAATTAGTTTTATTTGACAATAATTTACAAGATTTCTACTCCCTTAATTGTTGTGTCATACTGATAAAAAAACTTTTAGTTGTGGTACATATGATCAGATGGGATTTTTATTTTGGTAGATTTATCTATTTTAGAATCACTTTTATTAAATTAAGTACAAACATACAAATTAAAATTTAATTTGTACGATACATTTAATTTGTGTTTTATTATACATTTTTATATTAATATTTTATTATAAATTTTACAGTTTTAGTGTTTTGTTTAAAATATTTATGCAAATTTTTTTTTCAAGTTTTATGATTATTTATTATTATGAAAAAATATTTTTAATTGGAAAAATAAAATTAAAAGCAGCAGAAAATTATTTTAATTTTAAAGTACATGTTCAAAAACAAATTCAATTAAAATTATTTAATTATTAAAGTTCCAATTAATTTAAATTAGAGGAAAATTGTTTGTTATTTAAAACATAATATAATGAGAAAAATAAAATTTCTACAGTACAATAAAAGCTTTTTTGTCACATGATCCCTTCTCATCAACCCGCTACCTGTATCAACAATCGTAATATCCGAATGTTCCTTGCTGTTGTTCCTCGCTTGTTGAAGAACGACAAATTGTTTGAATGGGTTCCATAGCGTTTTTACCGCATTCACTTCTGTACAAACTTCCAATTTAATTCTATGAGTATAAAGAAGACTTTGTAAGAACCAATAGGAAAAAGTAAAAATATATCCATTGTAATTTATATATTGCGATACAATAATATATTACATTTAATAAAATCTGCTTTTGTTTTATAAACAGGTTTATGAATTGGAGCGAAGGTTCAAACAGCAAAAGTACCTGTCAGCCCCTGAAAGGGAACACTTAGCAAGTCTTATACACTTAACGCCCACTCAGGTCAGTAATTTATTTTCACATTATATATTGTATTTATTTCTTATTTGGCACTGTTCATAAAACTTTTATAAATACGCATTTTTTAGCGTATAATAATTTTTCTATTGTATATTACATTAATATAATCTTTAAGGATATTTGTTTATTAATTATATTAAATTCATTACTCTAGGCCGTTATGCCGCACCATTCTTAAAGACTAATAAACATTTACTAGAATAAGTAAGCGATTGATAATCAATCATTTTTTAGGTTCTCAACTTTTTGTGTATTAAAGAAAAAAAGTAATGTAAAAATATTTTAATCTATATAAATAAAAACGTATAATCTTTGTTCAAAATCTTAAATTTCCGAAAGTTCTTTACAGATTGCTTTGAAATTTTGACACAACGTTACATTCGAATACGCGTGTGTTTTTATATACATACTATTTATATACCTAAAATATCACATCTGTGACAGGTTAAAACATGTTTTTTTTTAAAAAACAGCTCTATCTGTTGGACGTAAAAGCAACACACTCTATAGTAAATATTTTACGATTCCATTTCAATATTTCCGATATGTGTGTCCGCTATAGACTAAAAAACTACTGGAACGATTTACGCGCGGGGAAAAAGGGAGAAAGGAAAAATCGGAAAATGTAAAAAACGAAAAAGGTAAAAGGGAAGAAGGGGAAAATGGAAAAAAAATAAATCGGGGAAAAGGAAATGGAAAGGGGAAAGGATAAAAAATAAAAGGGAAAGGCGAAGAGCAATGGTGAAAGGGAAACGAAGGAAAGAGAGATGGGGGAAGTAAATGGAAATGATACGAAAAAGGAAAATTGGGAAAAGGGAAATGGTAAGGGAATATGGTAAAGATGAAAAGGGAAATTGGGAAAAGGAAATGGGGGAAAGGGAGAAGGTAAAAAGAGGGAGAATGGAAAAAAGGGTAAAAGAGATAAAGAGAAAGGTTAAATTTTGTGAAGTTCCGTAATGTTCATTTTGTTAATGTTTTATCAAACTCAATTTTGTTCATTTAATCTATATATATATATATATATATATATATATATATATAATATATACACACACTCAAATCCAGCAATAGCAAAGCATTGCAGGGTCTGCTAGTAAAGTATAAAAATTAAATCGTTTAAATAAAATTTAAGATAAAAAAATGTTTTATACATAAACCTAAATTAATTTATTAAACAAAGTTTCTCGATAAGTATTTTAAACGTAATAACAAAAGCTAACGATTGCTGAAAAGGAGTTACACTATGGTTTCTTTTAATGATTATACTAGCTGACCCGGCAATGCTTCACCATTGCTAGATTTGAGTATATGCATTGATTAAATGAACACAAATGCAAATTTGATAAAACTTTAAATTACGGAAATTGACAAAATTTAATCTTTCTCTTTTCCCTTCTTCCTATCATCTCTTTTTTCGCATCTTCCCTTTTTTCCTTCTTCTCTTCATAGCTTTTCCACTTCTTCCCTTTCTCCCTTTTTCCATTTTTCGCAAAAATATCTCTTTTCACGTAACTAATATATAATCTGAAATGAGCGAAATCAGACCATAAATACAATTTTTCGAATTATTCGGACCCCAGCCTCACCTGATAGATCCAAACTAATTCAGAAACCTTCGCGGGCGTGCGCACAGCTCACGAAAGTTTCATCTCAATCGGATGAATGTTTTAGGAACGCATACGGGACAAACAAAAAAAAAACATTCATTTATATATATATATATATATATATATATATATATATATATATAAATGAATGTACATATATATACATGATTACTACGTAAAATCTAAACAATAAAAAACAAAAGTATTTAGTCGTCTTTTAAAATACCCAAAATAAAACACAATACCATTATTAATAGGTAGATATACATTAAGTATATCTACCTATTTGGTTTAAAATATTTAAATCTTAGTACAACGCTTACAATAATATTTGATAGTCAAATTCTAAAAAAACATAGCAAATCATCTTTGAAAGTTTCATCGAAACTTAAATCTTCCCTAAGAAATTTCGAAAGCTTAAAAATTCTAATTAGATTCAATTTATTTGATCCAATGTAGAGCAGAATATCACTTATATATATATATATTTTGTTTTAATTAAATAATAAAATGACTTATGGTTCAGATCCACTGGAACCACAAAATTTACTAAAGTAAAAAAATAACACAAAAATCCCTGATTTTTCCATGGACTAATATAGGGGAACCGTTTATAAGAAACATCAAGGAGTTTTAAAATAATAATTACAGTTCGCAACATTTTTATGATGTTTCTAGACTGTAGTTAAAATAAAAAGAGCTTTCCGCGACTGAAGCCGCGTTACCGGAAAGTCCTACAACTGTGGGTAGTTTCTGATGCACGGTTTACACACACATACACACACAACTTAATTAAAAATATTTATCATTTTATTCAATGATTCTAACTAAAGCGCGCGCGAATACCGTATTTAATTCGCGGGGGTGTGGCGGTACTAGCGGCGACGGTCGGCACTAACTAAAATAATATAATCACAACTTGCATAAAACAAATTTCGTTTGTACGGTCGGCAGACTGGTGTAGCCGCGAGTCTCAATGCACCATGTACCGAGTCAACCGGGCGATCGAGTACGATATCCAACCAGACCTAGTTAATTTTTTAAACTTTAAATATTATTAATTTCTTTAATTCTACCGCTCACCTGTGATGTCACAAAATAGCAGTAGTTTAGAGCATATTTTGTGAGTGGAGGTGTGATTTTGCAAAACGTTTTTTGCAAATATTGTTATTTTTAAATTTCAACAAATGTGTCTATGAAAAATATTATCTTAATCAGGCGAAATATCGAGATACTGAGTGCGACGATGCTCTACAGTCTCACCCCTTTGACCTTTTAAGTTTAACAATTAAAGGCATCAATGCATCATACATAAAAGTAATCTGACTAAGTTTGGTCAAAATCGGTCCACCAGTTCTGGAGATGTAGCCAACACCGAACACACGTACGTACAAACATTAACATTCGGAAAATTTTCATCCGGTTTTTTGGGTTCCTTAGGTGTTAAAACTTCAAGATCCGGTGAAAACCGCATATGACCAAATTGGACCGATTACAATAGTTTCCGATCTAGAGCTCTGCTCTAGCGCTAGGAGGGAAAGTTACATCATCTAAATAACAGTATAAAATAAAATATAGAACTTACTAAAAATAGATCTGATCATATAAATTTTAGGTAAAATTTAGTAACCAAACGCAAAAACAGTTAAACACGAAAAAAATAAATTTAGAATATAAATGTTCAACGAATTAATTCTATTTATAAATATTAAAAGTAAGAAATACATTTTAAATACCGAATAAAAATTAAGAAAATGGATTTTAAGTAAGTCACTTTGAATAAAGAGAGAAATCAGACATAAAGAAATTAACATACACATATTTCAAAATTAATAATAAGAATTTTTAGATTAGTATATGGTGTTAACTGACTAGAAAAGTGGATTCTAAGCAGTGGTCTGTAGCAGTAATATTATGAGAAATGTATTTTCTCTCATCTCAATTTAATGAATTATTGTTAACACATTTACTATTTAAACAGCTTTGTTATAAATCACGAAATCATGATACGGAGTTGAATTTAATGAGATACAATATTAATTTGATTTATACGTAGTATAAGTTAAGACAAAATTAATACACATTTGATAGAGTAATAGCATTCAAAAGGATTCACAGCGAGATCATTGTATCCTTATCATTCTCACTATATATCACTCTCTCTTTTACTCTTTCTCGCTCAATCTTAACCCCTTCTCTTTCCCGACTAATATCTCTCTACATCTTAACAATATATACGAATTGATTACTTCAATGCGATGTTTGATATCAACTTTCAAGTGCTTTTCTCGCACTTCATTCAATCCGTTATCCTTGTTTTATTCCTTAATGGAACCAACTCCCTATCTCTTTATTCTTACTTTATCAATATCCTACCTTTAAAACAGTAATAATTTTAAATTCAGTGACTGTAAATTAAATCTTAAATATATATTATTTTGTTTAGAATTCAAAGTACCATTTTTTTAATAACTATATGTATGTTTTTTTTAATAATTAATAGGCTACTGATATAAGCTGGAATTTTTAATAAATATTATTTTATATCACATTAAATAATAAAAATAAATTAAAAACGTTATATAAAATATTTCCACGAATATAAATTTTTATTAAATTTCTGTATTACGGTAACTATACAAATTGCAAACAGTCAGTATAAGCCGAATGAAATAACGTTATTCACTTTTTAATGATAGACGTGAACAAATTGTTTTATTAAATTTAAAAATTGATTTCATAAAAAAACGGTTCGTATAATTTTTATAAAATTTCAATAAATTTAAGAGAGGTATATTCTGTTATACCACCTACCAGTAACTTCAAAAGAATTATTGAAAATAAAAAAAATTATTTCTTTATATTTTTATTGCTTAAAAATTTTAAAACACTAAACATTAAATAGTCTTACAAAAAGGTTAATTAAAAAATATATATATAATTAAAATTATTTTTTTTTTGTGTAGAATACTATTTAAATCTTTTTAGTACTTGAAAAGAATTTTCAAGGAATTTAAAAAATAAAATTGGTTTTTCAGTAATTTAAGTGACAAACATTTATATTAAGATTAATACTTTCACAAATTAAAACATATGACAACAACCACCGATTTACCATACATATTTATTTAAAATCACCTACTTATATTCATTTAATTAAGATAAATATCATCGTACTTTAGTAATTAAATGGGTACACATATGGAATTGTTTTCAATAATAACCAAGCATTCATTGAGCTAAGAAACTTATACTGATATTATGTGAATTTCTCAAAAGAACACAATTAATATAAAAATTGATATAAGAAAGATTAATATAAAAATATAAAATGTTTATGATAATCATACATTTTTATAAAAACAATCAAATATTTCATTTAAGCATTTTTTTAATAGATTTTTTTTAATGAGCGGATGATTTAAGTAGTAATCGTTAGGTGGTATTTACATCATCAATTCCATTTTTCTAAAATATTTATTTTCAAAAGTTACATTTTGTCATAAATTAATTGTATAAAATAAATAAATTGTATAAAAACATTAATTTATAACAAGAATGGAATTTTTTAAAATGAACATTATATAAAAAAGAACCTGATGATGAACGTACCTCTAAAACGCGTTTTTTCTTTCTTATAAAAATAAAATAATATATTAAAACGGTAAAAAAATTTTCATTAGTTTTATTACATAAGTAAAACAAAGTATTAAAAGTATTTAAAGGTATTTAATTTAAATGTTGATTAATTGATTTAAATGTTATTAAAGGATAATGCAATGGTATTAATGAAGTATGTTTAACAAAGTTTATTTCTATTTTTTTACAAATATATGAGTTACAGAAAATAATACGCTTACACTGACACCACACTTACGAACTCAAGGCCGTAGAGTACTCAACGAGGTTTTCGGTAAATCAAAGCAACTTTTCTTATTCCAAATCGACTATATCAATAAGTTCAATTTTTAATGATTGAGAGTTGTAACTACGCTTTGTATATATATATATATATATAATGAATATTTCGATTTTCGTCGCCAGAGTCCCTTGCAACTACTGAAAACTATTGGTTTATTAGCTTATTCAGAAAAACTGACAAAAAAATTTTAATACTTTTCTAGCACTGGTTAATTATTCGTATATAAAAAAAAAGTTATATACATAATTATAAATGAAAAATAATTATAAAAAAATAATTATACATGAAAAAAGTTACCTAAGATATCTTTTTTGGGGTACGAGTAATTTATGAATATTATTGTAAAATTATATGTTTAAATAAACCAAAATAAAATTTTTTAATTGAAAAAAATTAAGTATTTTTTTCTGCTCCCCGACCTCCAAAATCACTTTCCAAGAAATTTGTTTGATTTTTCTTTGTTAAATGGAAGAAATTAAAAACAATTCCTAAAAGAAATGTACAACCAATAAAAAGTTATTTCTTATTGGGAGCGGGGAATGAATTGCGATAAAATTTTGTTGTAATATTATTGTTAAAAGTTTATTATTTAAACTTTTAATAATATTTAAAGTTTAAATAAACCAAAATAAGTTAATATAAAAAAAGAAAAATTCAAAAAGTTGATAGCATAAGCCCCCGAAGAATTATTTTGTGTTGCTTGTACTCTACTATGTCTAGAAGGACATTAAAAAAAAATCTGTTAAAAAATATGCAATAAATAAAAATACAGCTTTTTTTGTTTGTTTTCTTTTTAATGGTAAGATAAGCATGCACGTATGTACTAAACTTAATATAAAGTGGGGTTATATTTAAAACCTTTTGAGAAAATTGACCCCAAAAACCCACCTCCTGGAGATGGAGATATTGACCCCAAAATTTTATAAAACAAATTTCTTAATATCCACGAATCTCGGTACAAAATTTCATCCACACCGGTTTACCCAATGAAAAGGTATTAAGCTTTAAACACGCTAGCACACGCACATACGTACGTATGAACATTACCTCTTACTCTTTTTTTAGAGCATAGTTCTCGAACTATACTGCCAGGAACTAAAAAGATGAGAAATTAATAGCAAAATTTTAATTTTTATAAACGTTTTTACTTTTTGATATAAAAAAAAAAAAGAGAGAAGATGCAAGTAACTTATTATTTCTGATATCCTTCGATTTTAATTTATTTCTGAAAATATTAAAAGTAAAATAAAAATTAGCACTATGTATTAGTTTAATACGAAAATAAGTTATTCGTACATAAGTTAAATTTTTTAAATCTTAATAAATTTATTTTTTATTTTTAAGAATTTTAGTTATTTATGAAATACGAATTCTGTACTGAATGAAAAACACATAAGCCTAATCGGGGGATTCAGATCCTGTAAATAAAAAAAATAGAAGTGTACAAAATTTAGCAGTTCGATTTTACACATAGTTCTCTTCATTATTTGTTCACTAAAGCATAACAAAAGAATCCACCCGAATGGCAAATCGATTTTCCTTCCGCTTTTCAATTTCGTCATATTCTTTAAAATTCAATAAACATGAATTAATATTTTTACTATTATCTATAGACAAATGGAATGCAATTAAACGTAATAATGTTTTTTGTGCTAAGGCCAAATAATTGATATCACGCGTTAGGGTTAGGAATCTGCAATCTACCGGACTACTCCTAGTAAAATGCTTTATTTTTAACCATGTAAATGTAACAATGGAAAAAATTAGTTTTTTGAATACATAAATGAGACCCCATTCCACAAACCGTCATCACAGTTTTCTTTGAAAATTGAAAAGTTGAGGAATGAAATAAGCGGGAATGTATTTATCAGATTTCAACTGGTTTTATAAACTAAACTTATGTAAAATAAATTTTGAAAACTGATGATGTTATCAATTTACTTCATTTATATATCCCTGAAAAATTGATTTTTTCAGGGTTTTAATTGTTTTAAATTTTTATAAAATATTTCAGTTAAATTATTTTTATTTTATCCATATCTGATTTCAAATTCAGATCTTAAATTACAGATTTATTTTAAAGTATACTCTTTGCTTCCTTAGAAATTACCACAAAGTATATACCAAAATATTCAAAAACCTGTTTATGAATAAAAAATAAAAACAAATCACAAGATATGTCTGGAAAAAATAAGACCAGTAATAAGAAAAGTTGTAGATCCTAAGCAAACATAATAAGAGGTAAATTTATTTTTTAAAACCCAAAATCAAAATTATTTTTTTTGTTTTTCATATCGAGATAATATAGCGTTATATAAAGTTCGACTGGAAACGCGTTTCTCTACATCTTAATTAGAAATCAATCAGTCGTAGTTCTTTTCTGGTCTCAGGATGACCGTTCTTTAAAAGTCATTATATACTAAATAGATTGAACGTAGATCCTGTAGGAATACAGAGCAGTATAACCAACCCATCAGGGATGACCAAGTACTTTTTCCAACCATTGAATATATAAAACTGAAATTACGTATCATATGGTTATCTGCTCCGAAGCAAGCCCCTTGCACCATGTCCATTCTCTTTTATTTCCAACGAAACCTCTGAGGTTTTGATAACTTCCATTTTTTGGTAGATTATTTATAATTCTTAATTTTTTCCAACCTTTCTTTTTTGCGCTTACTGATCATTCTAGCATTGTTTTAATTAATCCTTCTCACCTCATGGTATGTCGCAGTCAATCAGCTTTTCTATTCTGAAATGTTCAGATTAGATTTCTATTCACCCCCTCTTTAGTTTTTTATTTTTCATTCGGTCCATTAAATCTTTTCTAATCGCTTCCATGTCACACATAGAATGATCTCAGCCTTTCTTTATTTATTATTTTAATATTTATATTTTGGACCCAAACAGAAATAGAATTAAAACCTAATAGATCACATGATGTTACGTATCTTAAGTTTTAGTTTCGATTAATTATATACGTTACGTAAATTATTCCAATTATTTATATACTAATTAACGTTGTACATCAAGCAGAGATTAATTTATCTTTCTTAAGTAAAGAATATATAATTACAATTTAAATTAATCTACATTTAGATAAAAAATCGTTGAAGTAATATATGATTTAAAAATAATTATCTATTATTTAAATAATTAATATTTTACGCATATAAAAATAAATATCACAGGATTCTGAAGAGCTAACATCCTTAAAAATGCTATACAACTTATTCCAAATAAAACACTGATACAATTTGTTGACTGTTTTGCTAGAACCTATAACTAAACGGTTGCATCAGACCTGAAAGCTATATCCGAAAATAGCACAGCCAATCTTTAGATTAATAAGCAGTTGATGCTTACTACAAAAAAGAAAGATTTCTTGTCGCAGTCTAGGCTGATCTAAATATGTCGATGCACACCAACATACCAAACCTACCTAGGTATTACCTAAACATACAAGTAAAGATCGTTTCATTGTAAAAATATTTATTCTAAAAACGTTATAAATATTTTTTATTTCTCTTAAACTACGTAACCGCCACATCGATTAAGATATGTATCGTAGTGATACACTAGCTTCAGTATACTCTCGTCGTATTCTTCTGCCGCCAGTGCATTTAGCCACTAATTAACAGCATTTTTAAGTTCATCGTCACCCGCGAATTGCTTACCACTCAAAAATTAATTTAATTTACCAAAAAAATGGTAATCAGAATGAGCTAAGTCCGGACTATATGGTGGGTGATCGTAGATTTCCCACTTGATTGCCAATCACTCTGTGAAATTCGCTTGACTGCCATTTTCTCTCTGGCGTACAATATGAAATCCATGTTTCAATCGCCGGTAACGATTGAATTAAGGAACTCATTACCTTTTACTGTGTAGCGCATCAAAAATTCCAAAGCAGATCCCATTCGGATATTTTTGTGACGTTCCGTTAAGACATGCGGCACCCAACGTGCACAAACCTTTCTGAAGCCTTAATGGTCATTAAAAATGCGACCGATAACAGCTCTTGAAACATCAGGAAAAAGAAGGACCAAGTCAGAAATCGTTGAGCGACGATCTTTTCTAATTTCATCATCGACGCGTTTTAACAAGTCCTTGGTGATTATCGAGGGCTTCCTCAAACGTTCTTCATCGTGCACATTAATTCTGTTATTTCTAAACCTTTCACACCATTTTCAGACGTTTCCTTCATTCATTAAATTATGATCGTAGGCAGCAATCAACTGCCTATGGATTTCAGCCTGTTAACGTTTTGATGGTTTAAAAAACGTATGACTCCAGGTATTTCACAGTCAGCGGCAACATCGATTTTCCTATTCATTTTATAAGGTACTCATACGTAATCAAAGGTACTACAACGCGACAACTTACGGACAACAATGCAGTTTGTGCATTACTAGCATGGCCATAAACGACACAGGTTCGCCAACCTTAAGGAGAGAAATTTCCCAGCGGTGTTTACTTTAGAGATCTTCCTTCGCGTATATATAAATTTAAATTTTGGTGAGCGGATGAGGCAAGTTATCCCTGATGAGTTGGTTACACTGTTCTGTATTGCTACAGGATTCAGGTTCAATCTACTTTGCAAAAAATTACTTTTAAAGAATGGCCATCCTGAGGCCATAAAAGACGTTCTACTGATTGATTTGTAATTAAGCTGTAGAGTAGCGTGTTGGTAATTGGACCATATATAATGCTATATTATCTCGATACCAAAATATAATTTTGAGTTTGCGTTTTAGAACCACTTATTGCATACGCATTGGTTCTATATTTTTTTCTTTTTTTCAGTCATATATTTTGATACGTTTTGTTTCACGTCCGTGGACAATTTTTTATTATTTTGATAGATGCGTTTTGGTAATCTCTAACGAAGCAAAGAGTATACTTTAAAGTGAAATTTGTAATAATAGAGTGTAAGTATTCTTGATAATTTCACTCTGTTCGTTACAGTAAATGCATAATGAAAATTATTAATCTGTAAGAGAGTGTTATAAATTACTGCCTCTTGTATTTCAGGTATTTTCTGTGTGTCACAGAGCCGTAAAAATAATATTTAAATGCTTTTTAAAGTATAATAATATGTTTTTTTCAATTTTTCAATAAAATAAATTACTTTTAATGATTAAAACTTAAATTTAAAATGAAGCATTTTGCTTTCCACAAAATACCTTAAAAAACAAACAAAAAAAGAACTGAAATAAGTATAACTTTCTAAGCAGAAAGATACATCTTTATAAATAAAAAGATTAGAAGTGGATTAAGCTTATTAAGTGTTTGTGTACGGATTGTATTACGAAAAATATTAAGGATTAGGTTAATCTATTTTAACGGTTTTTCATCAACAAGGTTTTATTCTTAAACAAAACCGTGAAAAAATCTTAAGAAAACGTTCAGAAGTCTATGAAGTGGGCAAGTCGACGACGAAATTATTTTTATAGACAGGTTGGTGGTCTAATACGTAACGTAACTACAGTCGGTTATAAAACGATAGAATAAGCGTGACGGGAGGATTGAGCCCCCTTCCGATATACTGAAGAGGTTGCTTCGATCGCAAGCGACAATGCCCGCTAATATTGGAAACAAATGACGCCTGATTTCCCTGCCATGCAGTACCACTTCAGTTTACGCTTTTGTTACTCCCCGAGTTTCCCCCCTTTTTGAAACAAAAGCCGCGAAATAAGATTGAGAAGGAGCTTAGCGAACAATGCGTGCGCGAGTTGCATTCAACCGTAAAATTCTTCTCTCCTGCTGCCTAAACCACATCGCAACCGCACCACACACCATCACCGTTACCACTTAAAAGAGACGGTGGAATGGTGAAGGAGTAGCGGTGGAAGAGGGGAGGTCTACCCTAATATCGTCCCACACATCTACAATGTTTGACTGCTCTCTCGCCAACCCTCTCTCTTGCAAGCACTCGCTCATTTTTTCTATCTTTTGTGTTTTCTCATCTTTTCTTTTAGTTTTAATTTTTTCCTCAAAATTTAACCCAAGTGAAACACCATAGGTCTACGTAAGAAGAGATTTGTAGATTTTAATGATCCTTTTATCCTTATTCATACTCGCCTTTATTTTTTTTATTAAATTTAGTAGTTTTAAAAACTTCAATCTTTTGCGAGGATAAAACTGCCTTTTTTAAAAAAATAATGATAAAGCTGATAATCATATATGTTATATCAATATCGGAAAATTTATTCACATCACTCAATGTTCTCCAAATGTTTGAAGAAATAAAAATTTAAACCTTTGTAAGGTTAAGAATAATGTGAACGATTTATTATTCTAAATGATCTTGTTACGGCTGAAAATTATTTCCATTATAATTATACAGAGTAAAATTGTAAGCCGCTTCCAGTACGAACGAAACAAGTTTCAAATAATAATTAAAATGCTAAAAAAAAAAATAAAAAATTCCTCTATTTAGTGATGTAAGGTTTTTTCACTTCTACTTCTGTGATAAAAATTGAAAATATTTACCGCTGTTATAATCCTTAATTTAGAAAAAAAAATTTCAAGTCGATGGGTTGAAAAAAAAATCATAAATAGTAAGATAAATTTAAAAAATTTCAATTTTTAAAAGTGGGTTGATTTCAAAACATTTTCCAACAAATTTCTGCTGGTATTACATTTTTGTAAGCTAAAAAAACACGTTAAGAGAAAATTCAAACCGCCTTAAAGATGTAGTAAAATCTTAATCATTCCATCCCCGTTTATTTTTGCAAAAATTTGATAAAACAATTTCTTATTAAAAAAAGCCACTAGACCAGATTTTATGATCCTGGATTAAACAATTCCGATGATATAAGATAAAACAAACAGATGCTAACACATACACACGCACGCGCTCACACATCCGTAAGTATTAAATTTTCTATCGTGATTCAATATTTCAATATCTCCATGAACAAAATGTAACTCCATTTTAACCTAGATAATGAAGATAATCGTTATTCGTCTTTTTTCTTGGAAAAATATTTTTATAATTTCGTAAGTCACGTAGCTGGTCAAAATACTTAGACTTAAAAAATTCTGGGGGGTTCATAATAGTTTGACCAATAACAATATTTTCCCTTTATAATAATGGTATTTATTTCAATAATTCTCTAATAATGATCAGAAAATAAAGCCGTCATCCCGGCTATTATTTTGTACAAATATATGCAATTTTTCTATTACGTTAAGAATATTTTTTGAATGCATTTTTGGATTCACATCATGGACAGTGAAAATTTACAGATTTATTGTTACTTTTAGTTAATTCATATTTATATGAACGATAGGAGACTAAAAAATTACCAGATTAATCTCTGAAATTTCATTTTGTAAATGATTGATTTTTGATTAATCAAGATTAAAAATTTGTCTTTATAATTTTATTATATAATTAAGATAAATAAGCAATCGATTGATTGATTCGTAAATTATTTTGTAATACTCCAGGTAGCTTTTAAATCTTTAAATCAAACCCATAAGTAGCTGCCTTCCTTGTTCATGTAGTGCGTGTACCTTTTTATATCACTGGATTGCAAGGTTAGAATTTATTGTTAATTATAGACCTCCAACTACACAATAGCGATTGGGAGTCGGTATCCTAATAATGCTAAAAATATAATTGGTTTATTTTGCTGCTTCGGAAGTCAAGTGTCTGTCTTTTTACATTATCTTGTATAATAGTTGAATAAACTTTTAAACAATACTATTATGTACGAAAAACGGGTAAGCCACTTGGTAACATAAAAAAACCAAAAACAAAACGATTCGTTAGCTCTTCCTATGTTTGATAATATCTCACCGTTTTTAACCACTATTTCTAATCCTAATTCTTCATCTAAAAGTTCTATAATCAAAACTCTAATCATTACTTATTTTCCGCGCGAGAGAGATAGAATGATAGGACGGGTGGAGCAATAAGATAGTCATTCATT
Source organism: Lycorma delicatula (assembly GCF_047948215.1). Lineage (NCBI taxonomy): Eukaryota > Metazoa > Arthropoda > Insecta > Hemiptera > Fulgoridae > Lycorma > Lycorma delicatula. The sequence continues at coordinate 79,364,714 of NC_134459.1, read as the reverse complement.
TACGAAAATATCTCGTGTAGCTCCGTATACTTACATAGTATACATTACCTTGTCAGAGTTGTTCAGGATAGTTAATAGTGCGGTAAACCAGCCGACAGCCTATGTGCACAGCAATACCACCCGTTATACGCCAGACTTTGGAATTAGTAATATAATAAATGAGTCTGAGTTTACGTAATAATAAAAATATCAAACCATAACACCGATTACTGAACCTGTATCTAGGATAGAACGTTAACCGTTTAAATCAAATGTAATAAAAACGTTGATTTCAAATTTTATTGAAGAATAATAAAATTAACTCTATAGTATTTCAAATACATTTAGGAGCAAATGCGCCTAACCTATATAATTTAAGGTAGTACCCACCGGAAATCCATTTGTATATTCTGATGACGCCGTAATAAAGAACATTAAGTACAAACAGTTTGGCAGTTTAAATAAGCATAAGTTAAAATTGGAGTCTGATTAAAAACATATGTTTCTTACTCGCCACCAAGCATTTAATCTTATCTACAAGAATTGAACACGACTTGATGTTAAAACATATTATAAAAACAGCATTGCGGGGATAAATGCATACTAAGAGCGATCCATCAGTATGTTCATGTACAATTAAAAACCACTCGTAAGTCGTGCATGAAGGTCATACACAAAATATGAGTGAATTAATTTCAGGTTTTTGGGTGCAGCAGCTGGCTTACATACAGCAACCTACATAATATCAAAAAAACTATACTGTAAAATACAATACACCTATTAGATGTAATAATTAGGTTATATAATCATTTGTCAAACAGATAACTAAACGGAATTATAATTTATTTCATACTACTTAATAATCTAAAAATAAATTTATGAAGATCACGTCATAGGCTACCAATGGAATAACCAGTTACGTAAATTAAACAGGCTTATGTATTATACAGCTTATTTTATATTTATCTATTGTAAATATCACATTAAAAATTCAATCGTGTTGAATTCAATCTTAAAAATTTCAATGACACGTAGGTAGGTAATCAATAAAAAATATAATTACAATAATAATAGCATATATTAAAATTTCAACGAAATAAATCCTTATTAAAATTAAAACCTTGTCCTATATTTTTTGTAGCCATCAATAAAAAAAAGCATGTATTTATTTTGATAGCTTTTTTTAATAAATACATACAAACTTTACACATTTAAATTCAAATAAAAACTATCAATCAGTTATTTATAAAAGGTTTTACAAATAAATTTTCACTGTGTACCATAAATCATGTATAAATAACAAAGAAAAAACAATATTAAGTATTCTTTTCTCAATAGCTTTCACCAGTCCTTGGTAAAACGGAAAAATCCATCATCTTAAAAAAATTCTCAAGGAATGATGCTAATGTGACATATCGTCCAGATACAATGCCATCGACGTAAGTCATATTTAATAAAATGTCTTTTGTAAATTGAACAGGTCTAAAAACGGGTCTGTTAGGCATATTCAATAAGATGGGACTTATTGTATTCTTTTCCAATCTTCAAACCAAAATTGAATAGAGGGCAAGGTCTTTTTAGTAACACGGATTTAAAGAAAACCCGATTTTTCAAAGTAATTATCCATCCTACTAAAGGGCATTTGTATGTGTCTGTCTATGAGTGTGTGTCCGCCCCCCTTAGCATAGCATATAAAACACCCGTAGTCCAAAATGTACCGATCACTAGTGGAAAATCCCGACTCGTTAGTACATATCTCGTGGTGGTCAGGTGTATACTTTTTATATTATTATATATTTATTACATGTACTTGTTATTATTTATACTTGTAATACATATTTATTTCTTTAATCGATATGTATGCGAAATATACAGTAATAACATATTTCTTTTATTTATGTGATTGTTTTTCTTTATAAAATAATGAACTATAACCAAAAGGTTAAATTAACCAACTTAAATTAACCATGACATAACTGGAAAATTGTTTTTTCTAACCATCCTTCATCATCCTTTCCTGATTTCATTTAATTTTCAAATTCATTATTTTCGAATATTCATTTTAATTTAAAAAAAATAAAATTTCGGTTTTCAGATTTCAACGGAAGTACCCATTTTGAAAATCCCTAAATCCATTTTGATTAGTTTCAGCGTGACATCTGTACGTACACACGTACGTATGAATGTATATTTCGCATAACTCAAAAACGATTAACCGTAAAATGTTGAAATTTTGGATTAAGGACTGTTATAATATCTAGTTGTTACCTCCCCTTTTGATTGCAATCGACTTGATCCGCCCGGAGGGCGTGTCATAGGCACGCCGGGAGAAGCTAGTATATCATATATGATATTATCTTACCTAATATCTGCCTTTCTTTAGTTTTCTCCTGTATACAACATCTGGAATATCCCTTCTCATTTCTCCATCAGGAATTTATAAACAATCTCCATGATGTAGGATTGTGTTGCTGTCCTAGAAAACAGAATAATACGATTTTCTGTTTATTTTTCGTCTGTTTTGCTTCAATAAAAAACCGACTTTTAAAAATTTTTATTTACTTTTTATTGACAATATTTACATTAATTTTATCATAATTAAATTTTCTATAAGTTTTATTACAAAATCTTCCGAATTTATTAATCATTTAACAAAGCTATTGTATTACAAAAAAAAATGTTGTTTTTCGACTCAGAATTTTGTGTTAGATATCTTAAAAAATATTTTAGTTAAAGTTCTGGGACCTGTTTTATCCACTTTCCCAGCTTAAATTACATTAAAAAAAAACCACCATATTTACTCATTAACTCTGGTCTCAAAAATTACAGTAAGGCTTCTTTTTATTAGAAGAGATGAAATTCGGGTGAAATCTTTCGCTAGCCGTAACTCGAAAATAAAACATTTTCACACCTATGTTTATACGAAGTTTTTTTCATTATTTTTATCAGTATAACATGTCCTGAAAGTTTCTCGTTCTTTGTGGGAGACTCTACATATCACTAATAATACACAAAAAAAAAATGTGTATGATCAACAAAAACAATACACATTTGTATAAAAAGAGTAGGAAAAAACTAAAGACCAAATTTCTCGATAGTATTCCCATGAAAGCCAAAGCGACGCTTATTCTCTGGTTTTGGGTAATTTCACAGTAAAAGCAGTGATTAAAATGATTATATCAATTTTGATGTTATTAATTAAATCATATTACCGTGATAAATTTATTTTTTCTAAACTCATAGTTCATCCACCTTCTTTTATCCTTTCGTAAAGGATAGAACAAGTTTTGTTTATTATGACAAAAATAAACAAAATTTTTCATTTATCTAAGTAAGAAAGTAATTTTTTGTTCATAATATTTTTATATTGATGTTATTTGGAAAAAATTTACTACACGACTATCAAAGGAAGTTCTTTCACAAAATAAAAAAAAAACACGGAAACCAGTCCGTATAATCAATAAAAAGCCAGAAACGTAAATAAAAATAATGTAGTCTGGTTGAATTAGGTTAAAATACACCAATCTCCGTGACGGATTGGTAGCGTCTCAGCTTTTCATACCGAGGTCCCGGATTCGAATCCCGATCAGGAATGACATATTTCATACGCTAAAATATTCCATTTCCCACGAAAAAGCTTCAAGTTTATTTGGTGATATCATCAAGAAAAAAAAATACGTGTGCTTGATCAATTATTTCATTCAAAAATTGACTATAATTAATTATTTTATCTTTTATTCATTTATTTATATTTTGCTTTATTTAAAAATCTGATGTAGAAACCACATGACTTCCTTTCACGCCTATAAAATTACATATATTTTTTACTACTCTTTTTTTTTCACTTTTTGTTATTATTGAATTATTATTTATTGTACATTTTTTTTTACAATCATAGGTTAATAATTATTAATAAATCAATATATTTAAATTAAAAGAAAAGGTTTAAAAAAATTTAGTTGGATTCTGGACAATTTTCCTTTTAAGATCAATATATTTCATTAATTAAAATTTTATTGGGCTTAACTCTGTAATCAATGAAAATAAGTACCACTTATGAAATATCGTTGAAAAGCTCTCAATGAGCGCTTATTATTGCATTTAAGAAAAGCCCAAAATCCTTTTTTTTTATTTTAAGCTTTTTTGGACACTTTTGGTCCAGTCGATTGCAAATCAAAAGGGGAGATGCACAACTTGATGTTACAACAGTCCTAAATCCAAGATTTTAACATCTTACGGCTAATCGTTTTTGAGTTATGCAAGATATATAGGTAGGTACGTACGTATGTACAGATTTCACGCCGAAACTAATCAAAATGGATTCAGGGATGGTCAAAATGCCTTATCTGACTGTTGATCGAACTCGAAATCTTCGAAAATGAATGATAAAGCCACTACTACTCTGCCATAAACGTAAGCAGTTTATACTTTACAACTAAACATATATAGGGCGTAAAAAGTATTTTTTTGAATTTTAAATACACGAAAACGTTTCGTACTGTGAGATAATAACATTTAAAAATATTTTTCTCATTTCATATAAAAAATTGGTTTTTACTCGGTTCATTGTCCATAATCTTTTTTTTAGCTTATTAGTAACACAATGGGCGTCTGTACTGTAACCAATATATCGGATGATTATACACTACAGAAATAGGAGAGTGTAAACCCATCGTGAAAGCAAATAGAAATGCATTTACTGTGTTAGAACTAAAGCTTTGTATAAAGCGAGTGGCAATGTAATTGCTGTATGTCCATCCCCGGTCTAATGTCAATATTAGCGGTACAAGCAGTCTGATAGTCTGTCGGTCTGTACGTTGCAACAATACAAGGTTACACAGACGAGTCGACCCGACAAAATTACGGACTGTACCGGGCTATACAACCATAAGACAAATAAACAACAGTCACGGTCAAAAGAAGGAAGGACCGTTCATTTGAGTCAGTCATGTCAGTCAAGTCTCTCTGACAGCGGTCCCTTCTTATTAAGTTTCTCAATTACCCAAATTATTGCATCCGCTCACTTACTTTAATCCTAACTACCGTTGTAATAACTTATGCTGCGATATTCACACGTAAATTTTGTAGTGCAATTGCATACTTAAGACGACAGTGAGACAAATGACTTAAGTAATCATCAGTTTAAAGACGATAAAAATAATAAAATAATAATGTTAAGCCGTTTAAATATTGTTAAAAACAAAGAAAAAGAAGAAAAACAGGAAAGGGAGAACGATAAAATAAACTTCCATCTTTTAACCCTTACTATTTTTTTGACGTTTTACCGGAGAATTAAAAAAATAATAAAACCAGTCGCAAAAATAAAAAAATTGATATGGACACTACATTACTTCCTTGTACGCCTATTAAATTACATATACACTTTTTTTTTTAAATGAAAGTACATCAAATTTTATTTCATTAATAATTTTTGATATTTTTTCATATTTAGTTTTTTTTATTATTATTTATCGAAAAACCTTTTTTACAATCGGATGTTAATAAATCAATATATTTAAATCAAAAAAAAAAGTTTAAAAAAAAGGAGATGAAGTCTGATTCGAACCGATGTGCTTTCCCCTAAGATCCAAATATTTCATTAATTAAAATTTTATTTGGCTATAACTCTGAAACCAATGAAAATAAGTACCACTGATGATATTTCGTTGAAAAGCTCTCAATGAGGGCTTATTACTAAAAGCCCAAAATCCAAATTTGTTTGGATTTTGGTCTTTTTTGGGCGCTTGGTTCGGTCGATTGAGATCAAAAGGGGAAGTGTACAACTAGATTTTACAACAGTCCTAAACCCAAAATTTCAACATCCTACGACTAATCGTTTTTGAGTTATGTGAGATACATACGTACGTACAGACCCAACGCCGAAACTAATCAAAATGGATTCAGGGATGCTCAACATGCATATTTCCGTTGAAATTTGAAAACCGAAATTTTTCGCGATCACAGTACTTCCTTTAAATCGCACAAGGAAGTAAAAAACACACAGATGAATATCAATCTGATTTTTATGTGGAGAAAAAAAAAGAATTAAATATCATAAACAGCAGTGAAACAATAGTGAAAATATGGCTCTAGAAAACAGATTACTCAAGTTAGAAAAAGCATACAATATCACGAAGAATACCTACAACAAGAAATCCCTTTCCTGGAACACCAAACTAAGACACTACCAAACGGTAGTTAGACCAGAAGTATTATATGCGGCAGAAACGCTGAAACTACATAAAGTACAGGACGTAGAGAGAACAGAGAAAAGAGAGAAAAAATCTTACGAAAAATATTAGGCCCAAAAAACAACACAGGATTAGATTATAAACAAATTATAAACCAAGAGCTATATTCCAAAATATAAAAAATAACAGATGTAATCAGGAAAGAAGACTATAATTCTATGGACACATACCGAATGGAGAACACCAGACTAACAAAACAGATCTTCACCCTACATAACACTCACAAGAACAAGATAACCTGGCTTAATGAAATAGACAATGATCTAGTAAACAATTCAATAGACTCGGACATTTTAAAAGACAGAGCAACATTCAGAAAAACAATACAGGCATTAGAGTTTCAGAAGAGGAAAAAACTCACTTGTAGAAGAGGGAGAAAATGGACTCAAGAAGACAAAGAACACCACTCTAGAAAAATGAAAGAAGCACGGGCTAAAAATTGATTAAGCGTGCCCTCTAAATGGGCTATTCGAAAAGAAAAAAAACAGCAAAAGGACATTTTAAATTTAAAATATATTTGGTCGTTATTCTACAGCTAAATTAAAAATATTCCAATAATATGGAGGATTACAGAACATTTCATTTTTTTTTTGAACAGAATATGCCAATACACTTACAATGTAGGAATATGGAAAATTCTCGTATATCTTCCTGCAAGAAAACATTGGTGAATATTACTTTTATTCGGATATTCAGTTTCGGTTTTCTGATGTGAGGTTTCATGGTATTATTATATATTTGTTTTTGCCATGATAATATTAAAAACAAAGCTGGTAAAGTATTCCCCAACTTTCCCGGCTACGTCGATCAAGTTATACACCATCTTGAACAGCTTTTTCATTGTAAAACTGTTTCTGCAATGTAGATGTAAGGCTTATAATTTAAAAAAATTGTAGACTTTTTATAGTTCTGTATATAAGGTATAAACTTTCAAAAAACGTTTGTACAATATTTAAACCTAAGGGAAATTCCACAAAAGAAAAAAATATATTTAAATTTTAAGAGGTGGGGATTGATTTTTGAAAAAAAAATATTTTGATTATTTATTTATGCATTATAGGTAAAAAAAAATTTTAATAAAGGTTTTTCTAAAATGAGTGAGGAAAATCGAAATTGCTTTTTTTGCGATATTCCTTACACCCCCTTAACGAATTAACAGAAACAAACTTGTTATGATGAATGCCAAATATATAGAAATATTTGAGCCAAATCTGAAGAATGAAGTTCGGTCAATTTTGAGTTATAAGGCCAAAAGCAACACGTCACACAGAAATATATGTATGTATGTACGCACGTACATACATTCATATATTTTCATGTTCTACATGAACTATCTGGAACCTAAAATGTAAAGATTTGGAAAAAACCCGATCCCTATTTTTGACATGATCTAGCTATATTCGCTGGAAAAGTAAAAATAATATTTAAAATTAGCGAATAAATAATTTTCTCATTATTATATGATGTTATTACGTTATATAATTTTCGTAAACTACAAGCTATTTTCGATAAAGTGATTCCGGGGAGGTGAACTACAATATTGCTTTAAGAAAACAAATAAACGTTGTTGTATGAATATACACAGTAAAATAATTCAAAAATGATTTTCTTAAAAAAGATTTTAACGAACAATTTAGAAAAACAACACGCTATTAAGACTTATTTTACATTCTACCAATCATGGTTTTATTACCAGTTATCTTTTTATTAGTAAACTCAGATTAAAGTAATCTATATCTGTTATATTCACCGAAGTAGATATGATGCAACAGCGAAAATAGGTTGGTTCAGACATATGAACCGAATAGAGACAGAACGCCGTGTAGGATTTTAACATAGGTTACAGCCAAAACGAAACACAGAGGTCACCCTTGACATATATGATGGGATAAATTAAAAAGAGGACATACGCGCCAGAAATTTAGTATCTGATCTTCATGATAATCTGCATTGGAGATTGGGTGCGGTGAGACAGTGGCACCTGAAAAAATTAACTAAAATAAAATTAAGGTTAAAGCAATATAGTGTCAAGCAATATTTAGATCGTGGATACCGGTGTTCTTTGGTGATTGGTTTCAATTAACCACACATCTAAGAAATGGTCGACCTGAGACTGTACAAGACTATACTTCATTTACATTCATACATATCAACCTTATTCATCCTCTGAAGTAATACCTTACGGTGGTTCCGGAGGCTAAGCAGAATAAAGAGAGTGAGTGTCAAGCAATATGAGAAATTATATCACTAACTCACGAAGAAAGTTTAAAAAAATCTTAAAAATACATAGAACAAATTAAGATTAGAGATTAAGATTATTATATTATAATAAAGATTTTATATTATTTTTTAAAGTGTTGTTAATGGAATTGGAATCAAAGGACTTCAAATAGCAAATAAGTTCATTTAAATAAATAATTGAAAAATTAGGGATTGTAATGTTATTACAGAATTAGACTATTCAACTGATAAATTATTAAATTATACAAATCATCCAAGAACTTTTTATAGTTAAATGAATAATTTGATTGTATAAACATTATATAATTTACTTACACAAGTTAGTAGATACGTACATCGACTTACATAAAAACATCTAGGTGAAAAAAAATTGAATATTAGATATTATTTATATTTATATTTGTAAAGATTTACGTTTAACACTGATAATATTACTTTCAACAAAAAACCTTTTTAAGTTAATAAAATCAAACGTTTACATATTATTTGCAGCTGGTCTTTACTTTGAATAAAAAAAAAAAATCACTTGTTATAGCAAAATCAATCGAATTTTTCAACTAAAAACTTCCAAAATTCGATAAGGACTTTTACAGTCGATTGAATATTGAAGAGGGTACCAAATTTCCATTATTTCTATAGAAAATGTTCCGGCTAAATAATATGACCGGGTACAGAGTTCAGTATACTAAAGATAAAATAAGTAAAGTAAAAGAGATGGAGTGGAGCGGTAATAGAAGACGAGGGGTTACTTATCACAACAATGCACATCTGCCACATTGTCTGATACTTAGATCCCTTCCGCACAATCGCCCTTCGCTTGTCCCTCAATCCCTACCGTGTTGTCGATGAATACATAATTACATGAACTGAACTGGCAAATGAAAGAAAAGCCTTTCTACCAACCACATGGCACCGCCCTAGATTAGTAATCGCTCTGCGGGACATTTTATGTGGTAGGGGAATATTTAACTTAAAAATAACATAAAGGGAAAATAAAACTATATCCTATGTGTACAATAACAACGCCTCCTAAAATTCTATGTAAATTAATTACGGATAATACACTTTACGATAAGTAATCTAATTCGAAACAAGCCTGAAGGCCTGATAATTCTACATACAATTACAATAAGATTTACCCTATCGTATTTGAATAACTATAAGTAAATAAAAAATAAATTTTTTCTAATTAAATGCGATAGGCCAAAATTAAAAAAAAATAAAATAATAAAGACGTAATAAAGCAAGGTACAAACTTATTTACGCAATCTACAGGATTTATTCAAAATAAATCATTTCTAATAAAGAAAATATTTTTAAAAATTTTATTAAATCCTTTAATCTAAGATAGGCTTATTAGGAATTTTATTATTTCAAAAGTATACGAAAAATGTATTTCGTTCTAATAACCATGTTTGTGTCTTTCGGTGCGACATAGAATGATCAAAGTGACCTGTCAAGGTATGTAAGTAACTTCTGAAAATGGCTTAGCCGTTCTTAAGAATAATAATTAATAAATAACAATCATTCTATTGAATAATAATACTCAATATACGCAAGGCTTACCAGAGAAATTAAGGAATGAAATGATATCCATTAGCGTTAGCCAGATACAAGACAACTCCATATCAGCGTTCGAAGCAGGGGCAGCACGTAGTTAAAATTAGTGGGGATCCTGCTCCAGAAAAGTCTTAGCCTTTGTTTTAAAATTGTCTAAAACAAACATGGATAAAAAGAAAATTTATTCAGAAACACGATAAAATCCTAAAAGAACAAAATCAAACATTTTTTATTTACTTTAACCTATATTGTTACAGTTCAAGCTTGATTTATTCATTTAAAAATGAAATCAATTCTTCTTGTTTTAATTTGCGCGAAAAGATCAATAATTTTCTCTTTGATAACATGCGAAGTAAAAAAAAAACTACGTTCCACCAGCACGCCAGGAGCGGCACTTCGGGAGCGACAGTGCTCTCTCTCCCTCGCGACCACGCGTGCGGCTTTCTATGTGCGCATGCGCACAACAGCCAAATACCATACCGCTGGAACATTGAAGCGCACAGTTCCATACAAAGATTTTTGTATTTTTTCATAAACTGGGGGATGGCTACTGACATTAAGCTTAAAGATTATATATTGTACAAGTATAAAGAAAGAATTAAAGAAAAAAGGACTCATTATATTAAATGTTATCGAAAAATATCAAGTGGAAATAGAGGGTGCTGCAGTTCCAAAATGCCTATACGCGAGCCGCCATTGGTTCCAAGCCATTTGCAATGCCGGCTATTATTAAGTTTTACAATAGACATCTTCATTTAGTTTTTTAAAGGGACTGGATATATAATGAACAGCTCTCTTAGATAAAATAACTTTGATTACTTTTATTAGCACGAGTATTTCAAATGCTTTACATCCTTAAAAGAAATGAAAAAGGATGCTGTAAAATAACAAACTTATATAGACAATGATATTTACTTTATCTTCGAGTAACAATCCACTGTATATACGTTTTTCGTCAAATAAATCAATAATATATCCCACCAAAGAGAAAATTAGTTCTAGAATTAAAATATTTAAAAACTTCTCTAAATGTTTCCTGTGATACTAGAAAAAAATTCTTAATTTTAAGAAAAAATTAGAGATAAAATTTCCAGTAATCATGAAAATAAAATAGGCGTAAATATTTGACTCGCGTCAAATATTTCTAAACCTGGTCAGATCAATATAAATAACGAAATCTTTTTCTTCTCTTTTTTTCTGGCATAATTGCAATTTTAAATTTTCTAATTGAACTTTTAGATACTTTTAGCAAACCTTTGCTCATATAGTTTTTTAATAACAAAGAGGATTTATATTGTTTTTTAATAATAAAGCAATTATTGAAATATAAAGGTCATAAGTTTGTTTAATCGAAATTATGCTTTCTTCTGTATTGACTATTCTCTTAATAATATTTTATTTCTGTTACATAACTAAATTCAATGATTTGCACGCATCATAAAATTAAGTATTGTATTTGTAAAATAATATTTCTATAGTTATCTTATTTGGCTTATTAAAAACTAAATATTGATCTTATTAATAAATTATTTTCGTTATTTAGGTTGGATATACAAATCTTTTTTGTCTTCAGTCATTTGATTGGTTTGATGGAGGTCTCCAAAATTCCCTATCTAGTGCCAATCGTTTCATTTCTGTCCTGTATTCTATATACCTAACAATTTGTTTTACATATTCCAAACGTTGCCTGCCTGCTCAGTTTTCCCATTTATCTGTCCAAGATGCCTTAAGATGTGTGGCCTGTAAGTCTGTCTCTTCTTTTTACGATATTTTTCCAAACGCTTATTTCTTCATTAATTTGCTGCAACACCTCTTCATTTGTCACTTTATCCACCCATCTGATTTTTAACGTTCTCCTATAACACCACATATCAAAAGTTTCTAATCTTTTCTTCTCAGGTATTCCGTTCATCCAAGTTTCACTTCCATATAAAGCTACGTTCCAAATATATATTTTCAAAAATGTTTTCCTGATGTTTAAATTAATTTTTGTAATAAGAAAATTATATTTCTGACTGAAGGCTCGTTTTGCCCGTGCTATTCGGCATTTTATATCGCTCCTGCTTCGTCCATCTTTAGTAATTCTACTTCCCAAATAACAAAATTCTTCTACCTCGATAGCCTTTTCTCGTCCTATTTTTATATACAATGGGCCATTTACCTTATTTCTACTACATTTTATTAATTTCGTTTTGTTCTTGTTTATTTTCATGCGGTAGTTCTTGCGTAGGACTTCATCCATGCTGTTCATTGTTCCTTCTAAATCCTTTTTACTCCCAGCTAGATTTACTATATCATCAGTAAATCGTAGTATCTTTTTCTTTTCACCTTGCACTGTTACTCCAGATCTAAATTGTTCTTTAGCAATATTAACTGCTAGTTCTCGGTTGGGTATAACAATAACATTTTCAAATAAAATAACATGCAGGAATACTTAGAGAATAAAATTGGATAAAGATAGTACTGAAGGATAATTAACTGATTATAAGTAGATAACGATTACAAAAACAATGAGAAAAGTAATTCATTTTCATTGAAATTAAATTTATGTTTTCAACTATATTTATCGACGGGCCAAATTGGTACAAAAAGTAATTATTTGAAAAAAATACCCTAGAGAACGCAAATTCGCTTTAATTCTCCCGTTAAATTTACCCCTGTTGTTTGAAGTTTATAATGTAACTTCAATTTAAACTGTAATTTTTATTAGATATTATTTTTGATAGAGGAAATGAAATATTCTGATTAAACTTATCGACATAAAAAAATATTTCTGAAAATTAAAAAGGAATAAAATAACTTTAATTAAGTAAAAATACTTATTTTCTTTACAGGTGAAGATATGGTTTCAAAATCATCGGTATAAATGCAAAAGACAAGCGAAAGAAAAAGCAATGGCAGAACAAAACGCACAGAATCAGGTAAATATGACTAATATAGTATTTTTTTTTATCTTTCTTCCTGTAGTTTAAAAGAATTTTTTAAAAATTATATTATTTTTTAAATAAAGTTGTTTTTATATATTTTTTTATTGTCAAAATAAGAGAAAGAAAAAAGAAATGTTTAAATTTTCTTTCTTTAATGTTTACAATCTCTTAGTTTCGAGGTGAATGATCTTTGATATCTTCCACCGTATTTAAAAATATGAAGAGTGGTTTCTTTTCGCAGATTATTTAAAAATATTTATGAATACAATAATAAATATTAATGGATAAAAATGGAATACGAAACGCTACTGTAATGTGTTACAACTTAAAATTATTTCTTTTTATTTTATTTTTCGACAATTATCAAGTGTAATATGATTTTTTCCCGTTTGGACGAAATTAAAAATACGCATGTTAACTTTCTTTGAAAATTAATTAAACCAAAAATCAGGCTAAAATAAGTTAGTTTCACGTAACTGTACGTGAAACTATTCTGTACGTGCGTGCTCTGCATATAATTTTTGTGTTAGCATGCATCAAACGCGAGTTTGTTTATACGACAATATAATTTGTGACTCGGATTAACAGAGATATCCTCTGACAGTCGTTTAAATAAATACGAGAAAGAAGTAACGTGAACGTTTACTTGTTTGTCCAAGTTTTAATTTTCCGATAAACATAACATTTAAATTTAATTATAATTAAATCTTCTGTAATTATACAGAAAATATTCCTATTTTTGGTACTTTATCTAAGAATTTTATGCTTCAATTTTTCTTGTTCTTTATACAAAAAATAAGATGTATTAAGTTGTGTGTAATGTATACTTCATGTACATTATTTCTTCTTACGGTGTAAGAAGAAAGGTTTTGAAATTCCTAGTTTCAAGGATTAAAATGGAGTAAGAATGAAATTTACTATATTTTTAATTTCTCAGTAACAAATGAAAATATAAAATTGATTTTTAGTGTGTTTAATCTTTATTTAAATACCTAAAAACTAATTTCTATATTTTTGAAATTCCAAGTTTAAAAAGTTAAAATGGGTTTTGAATTTTTTTCGAAACCCAGCTATTTTTTTAAATTTCTCTGTAACAAATTAAGATATTAACTTGATTTTTGATTGTGTAATTTTCATGTAAATTCTAAAAACGAATCTCCAGTTTTTCGAAATACGACCTTGAAAGGGGAGAAGGAAGTTTAAAAAGGATTGAACAATGACTGCAAATTGTACCTACTTCCGACCGTACTAAACGAGATATTGAATAGATCTGCGCTTGAAGATCCTCTTCAGATAAATAACTAAGGAAGTTTTTCGGTTTTTAAGGAGTGCGACAGTGTACGGCGCTGCGGCTCAACCAATTCAGTTACTATAACTGAATGTATGACGCGACTGGGTGCACCTGCCTCCGTTATTTGACTAAAAGATATAAATTAAAAAAAACTTCACCGCGAAGGGAAACACAAGTAACCATAAGGCGCGGACGAAGCCGCGACCGGCAAGGTAGTTTAGTAGTAAATAAAGTTATCAGAACCTTAAAAATTATTAATAAAAGTATTAATTACAATGAAACATATTTTACGAGAGTTTTAAAAAAAAAATATTTTTATATCGAAATCGTCAAAATTCTTGTTGCAATTTGAAACATAGCCAAGCAATATTTTTTTATAGAGTCAAACTATATATTTTCTGGATATCGGAACGAGATTTAAACCATACAATAAATATATAACTAAGATTTTAAGATCAGCCGTGAGACCACTTTAGCCTCGGCTGTGGAATCAATTCTTAGCCTACAGGTAACGTTATATAGAAATCAGACCTAACCGTATTTCTAATTTGGAAACCTTCCGGCTTCCTAAATTCAGTTTGGCAATAATAATAGTAGTTTCTAAAGCAATTCAACAACTTAAATTTAGAAAATTTCCCTAATGATTCACAAGTAAGATAAATTAACATATAAAGCATAGTAAATAAAAGTACAGATAATTTTTTATTTATTTACTTTTTTAATAATAGTATAGTTAACACTATCATTAAATATTTTTATATATGCAGGATATGTTATACCATTGCTAGTACTATCTGAAAGGGATATAAGAAATAGGGAATAAAAAAAGTCAAGTAAAAGCAAACGGAACAAGGGTAAAACTGTAATGAAGACGCAAGCGTATTCGACCAGCACAAAACTAACAAAAGGGCTCTTCTCTTTATCAAGCGTTCATTTTTTTATTCACAAAGACAAGACTAAAAAGTTTTTTAATGACTGACTTTCCCTTTAACCGGACATTTTGTTTGAACTGCCGGCCGTAGTAGCATCACAATTATGGGAAAGAAGAAAGAACAGTTTATTTAAAAGTGTATTAGTATTTTAGTCCTAACTAACGTATTTAGTAGGCAATGTTCTCTCCATTAACTATAATATACAATAAAAATAGGTGAAAGTATGTAATAAGATTAGTTTTGTGTAAATAGACTGTATTTCTATGCAAAACCCTCGGGAAATATTTCCCCAATTTTTTGTTTTTTTAATCATGATATTGTTTAGAGAAATTCATAAAGTACCTAAAAATCTTAGAAAGAGGAATGAATGAAAGAGGAAGGGAAACAACAAAAAGAGAAATGGGGGAAGGAAAGGATGAAACGGGGAAAGGGAATAGGGTGAAAATGAAAATTAGA
Source organism: Lycorma delicatula (assembly GCF_047948215.1). Lineage (NCBI taxonomy): Eukaryota > Metazoa > Arthropoda > Insecta > Hemiptera > Fulgoridae > Lycorma > Lycorma delicatula. Next base: position 79,349,077 of record NC_134459.1, on the reverse strand, counting down.
AAAAGGAAAACGGGAAAAGGGAAATGGTAAGGGAAAGGTTAAATTTTGTGAAGTTTTGTAATGTTCATTTCGTTAATATTTTATCAAACTTTCAATTGTGTTCATTTAATCAATATATATACTCAAATTTAGCAATAGCCAAGCATTGCCGGGTCTGCTAGTAAGTAATAAAAATAAATAATATAAAAGATAAATTTACTATATAAAAAGAGTACATGACTAAAAAAATTCTTACATTAATTAAAAATGACAAAAATACCAAATAGAAAATATACCAAAAGCCAATACACAGACGTTCATTCCGAGATATTCAAATTACTCATACAGATAACCCAGATGGTTGCATACTGACATCTAATTAAAGAATGTTAAAACTACTTCTGACTTAAAAAACAGGATAAAAATTAGAAAAAAAGATAATGAAGAAATAATAAAATAAGTCGATTTACCCATGATAATGAAGTAAATAAAATTACGAAAATATTTTTAAAATATAACATTAATAAAATAGATTAAAAAAACAAAAGACTACCTAAGTAGTGTATAAATAATATCAGGTGTAATGTACACGATAAAAAATACATCAGCCGAACAAAATCTATTAACGTTAAATTTAAAGAACACATAACGGCAGTAGTGAAATATTATACTCCCAGCTACACATCAAATACAGCAACCCATGTATTCTATCATCAAACTCCGGAAGTCACATAATTAAAATTAATAAAACATATAAAGACAATAAAAAACTACGTCTGGGAAAATTATTATATAATCAAAAATAATAATAATAATCTAATTAAACAACAAAACAGATTTATACGTTTAGAAATGACATTTTAAATAAAATAAACGATCAACAAATACAAGTTTATATTGATACATGACACATACTTACGCGCACGCGCACGCGCGCACACACAGATTCATATTAGGCAAAATACGAGTAGAAATAAAAATACATCACCAAGACTACAAATTGTAAATAAAACAGTATTCGGTCAGATGATTCCTGAAAAACGTGAAAAGAATTACACTTAGTTACAAAATTAATAATTTTCGTAGTAAAGACAAAATAACTATTAAGTTAGTTTATATAATTGCAGGAAAACTGAATGCATACAAAAAACAGTAGTTTATATACAAGTATATATTTTAAATAACCAGAAGAATCTTTACAACTGTTTAAAATGGGAAAATCTAACATTACTCATGAGTTTTCGATATAAACAATCGCAATATATATATATATATATATATATATATATATATAAAATAATATTATTAAAGATACAAAACTGATTATAATAAATAAATTATTTAATAATAAAAAAACAAAAAAATGATACAAAAAATTACCTGTAAAAATGTAAAAAGTTAACTCGCTCCGAGCAAAACTTTTGCTCGGATTACTTATAGTTTTCTATTCAGCTTGGATTATACAAAGGAAGTTTGTATAAATTATTTTTCAGTTATCAGTGTTTGTTAAATTTTACCAACACATGACATTTTTTGTACTGTTTCATAGGATTTGTTTTTGTTTATATATATATATATATATATATATATATATATATATATATATATATATATTTGTGTTCAATTTTTATTAATCCCTTCGTAACTACTAATGATGATTATTTTTTAACAACGGAAATGAACACCAAATTCTACATTTTTATTCTTTGTAAACGATTTCTCATCATCCCGTTGATATTTTATTTTCATTACCCTTTTAGCACAGCAATTATTTCAACTGAAGTATGAATTCCCTGCTGCATGGATGAGAGAAATATTATGAAATAGAGTGACACGTTATTTAATAGAGTCATAAACCGAGCAAAATTAAACTAGAGATTGGACAGATTACAGAATACCTTAGGATAGAAATAATGTTCATATAATATGGTAAACCAAATACAATGAGTTACAATTTACATTGGTGTTGAAAGTTAATACCGAAAGATTTTCTTTAACCGAAGATGAATGGCGTTAAACAATGAATTTTCAAAATAGATTCTATTTGAATAATTAGTAAATAACAAATATTTTCTCGTTCTTTTCTGTAAATAGTATGCGATTTCTTATTTATGAACATGTTTTAAATAAGAATTATTATGTGGCTTTATAATGGACGCTATTAATAAAATTATTTTTTAAATCCTACAACACGGTTAAAATTTAAAACATATGGGAATTTTTAACTTCTTAGATCTGCTAAAAGAGCATTTATTATTCTATTGCTGAGAAGGGCAATAATAATGGAATATTTGTTAAGTCTTACGAACGGTGAATCTAATTTTTATGTATAATTTTTACTTTCCGTCTAGCGCTACAGCAGAGCTATAACTGTAGAAGGGAAAGTGTTGAAATCGTCCAAATTTGGGCATGTACGGTTTTTCAACGGATCTTGACGTTTTGACACGTTAGGAACCCAAAAAACCGGATGGAAATTTTCCGGAAATTCGTATGTACGTGTGCGTACAAACGAATTTACGGTTCGGTGTCTCACACCTTATATCTTCAGAACTACTGGACCGATTTTGACCAAACTTTGTCAGATTACTTCTATGTATGGGGGATTGAGACCATTAAATTTTCAACTTAAACAACAACTTCACAACTAGAATATTATTTATTATAAATAGAAATTTACATAACAATTTAAGAAATTTAAAATTTAAAAAAAAAAGTTCAAAATAAAAATGATTAAAATTCTACCTACCATTGTTCCATGGTAACAAAAAAGAAAAACTAAATATATTTATTGTAATTATTATCATTTCGATTATAATTTAATATTTGTTGTAAATATACAATAATAATACAAAATATTATAATGAAATTCATAAATCGTTTAGTTTATTTATTTAAATAGTAGCCTAACCGTTAGAATAGAAAGAACTGTACATAATTTGAAGAGCCTGTAAGGATAAATATACTGAAAACCTCTTTCATAATTACATAAGCGTATCGTTATCCAAAAGTTCAAAACTAAATAAAAATATTAACATAGCTTTTACCTGACATAAGAGAAATTTGGGTAATGGCTCAATATTTTTATTTTTATTTTTTTTTTGTGACGTAAATTGAAGAACGGTAATTTAAGAACGAGTGGACTAATTTTCATAAAGTAGATATCAAATGATTCATCTCTCCATCATAAATGCACCAGAATAATTGAATATTTGGTTGAAAAAAAAGCAAAATTATAAATAATAAAACCTATTTTTTCCAAAAAATTTCTTCGGATTTATTAATTAAAGAAATCAAATAAAAAAACCTTTAATTATAGGGCTACGTAAATAAATTATGCAAGGAGTTTAGTAAATTAATAATAGTTACTAATTATAATAATTAGTGAAAATAATAATAAAAAACGTATAAATTTGACGAAAACTTAATAAATTGATCAAATAGATGTGAAATTAAATACGAAAAAATATTTAAAATATTATACTAAATAATTAAAAATATTTATTGTTTGAAAATAAATTATTTAAACAACTTTTCAACTTGCTTTTACTGTAATACCGCATTATAATTTTTTTAAATTACAGACAGACTGTAATTAAAAAATTAACGTAACGCTTTCTGTAGCACCGTGCGCTACAGACGCGCACGGTCACCCTCAGTATTTCCAGATTTTGCCAGATTAAGATCTTATTTTTCTTAGCGGCATTTGTTGAAATTAAAAAATAACAATATTTGCAAAAAAGAAAGTTTTTCAAAATCGTACACTGCGATAATAATACCCCCTGTTACCATAAGGAGCGCTAGTGTAGCACCGACGTACAGATGTACATAAAATATTATATTTAAATAAAATTGTAAATTCTCTAAGTTTTGTGTGTGTAAGCTGTGCATCAGAAAAAACCGCGTGACGGGAAAGTCCTACAACTGTACTTGTAACTGTAACTTGTCAGCTTTTTTGATTCAGTATGTAATTATCATCTATGATGATTATAGGTTTTTCATCATACGGACAGCAATCTCGAAGTTACAATAACTTAGCTTACAATAAGAATAAAATTTATTCGTCGAAAATAAATGGATGTTTTGTTTTTGATAAAATTTTAACAAATTAGTTTAATTATTAAAATTACTTTTATTGTAATATTAATCGCATTATAATTTTTTTTAATAACAGGCCCAAAGTTCTCCGAGAAGAGTAGCAGTACCAGTTTTAGTCAAAGATGGTAAACCGTGCGGGGGTGGTGGAGACGGCAGCGGTGGCGGAAGACAGCCTGGAGGCGGTAGTCACTGTGCGGCTCACAGCCCTCATAATCCACAACAACACCAGCAAGCCAGCATATTAAGCAACATGGCGGCATATCCGAGACAAAACTTACAACATCCGCACCAACAGTGCTCATCTTATATACCGTTACAGGGTCGAGCATGGTAGTCAGACTGGTATCCCTAATAATGAGGGAATAAACTTAAAATGACATTATAAATTTACACCAATCGACCAGGCCGAATATTACCGAAGTTAGTGTAAGATATCGTTGTAAATGATGATGATAATTTAAAATAAACGTCGATAACGATATTTTTTCGATCGTCGAATAAATCAAACGTTTCCAAAATGATAAGTGATAAAACAAAAGCAAACGCGTAAAAATCTTAAAAACGTTAATTAACACAACAAACTATAATGAGTATCAAAATTGGTTCTTAAACATACAACAACGTCTTTTAGAGTTACAAATATCATTTCTGGTACTTATGTGTTAAAAAACGTTTCCTTGCAAAAAAAAAGTGTTTTATTGCTATATATGAGAATTGTAAAGAATCTGTTTACGTATTATAGCTGCCTTAGTTGAGAATTTTTTCCCATAATTAGCCTAAAGATTTTTGGTTCCATCATTAGACTGGTTTAATCTTTTGCTTACATAAAGTAAATTAATTTTTTTTTCTAATTCTTGATTTCTTTGTTGTATTTATATTATTTTCTAAAATTAAGTTTATAACAGCTTAATTACTTATGTAATGTAGAAATATATTTTTAAAGGATATTAAAAAAACAATTTTATCTAATATATATGAAATTGATCAGTTATTATGTGAATTATCAAAGAAATTAAAATCAAAGTAAGAAAAAATGTTTATAAAACGGCCAAGATAGAGCAAAACTGCTTCTTGTCTAATTAAAATAAAATTAAATAAGCATATATAAAAACCACATATAAAATTAAAATTTTATATAAAAAACGGTTAAGTAACAACTGTTTTAATCATGGATAACTAATCCGGCTTGATTAGTATTAAAATTTTTTAATTTATAATATAAAGTCTAAACATATTCTTGTTCTTTGACCCTTTAACGAAAGTATGGTCGAGAGTGAGCTCGGAGTCAGTACGTTCTTTTGGTGCCGCTTGAAAACGAGCGTTTGATTAGTTTTCCATTGGGTTCATGTCTACGTTTTACGGTCTGTCGGCAGCAAACTAACATATTACGTAGGCTATAAAATTACATTTAAAATTTAGATAATCTTATGATAATTAGAATAAAAGAAATCAAATTATAATACATTTCAATCGAATTTTCTCCGCTGACGGAACGTAATTTTTACCGAAAAGGCAAATATTATTTTAAAATATAGCTATTTTTGATGTCAAATAAATATCTAGAGCCAGCAGTTTTTAACGCATTAGATATACCCGTATATATATATATACCTAATAACTGGTAAAATACTTTTCGTATTAGGACATTTTAAATAATCAATTTTGATTATTATTTCCTGAACTGTTAGACGACCGTTTATTTTCTTCAAATAATTCACATGTTAACTGAATCTAGAATCTAATAGACCCAACTTTAAATGATTTAACGAAGTGGTATTTGAGAAATTACACATGATACGGTGTGTTAAAATGAAATATATTTAAAAAAATAATAGATTAGAAATTATATAAACTATAAAACAATAATAATAATTTTTCATTCTATTTTTATCTAATAATTTAGATTACCCGATAAAAATTTATACGTAAAGAAGTGCAATATGCAATTTTTATACATTACTTATTCAGTGGAAGAAAAGAGGAAAGCTTGTGAACTATTATTTATAATACGTATCGTCATCAGATTATAGACTATAAATATATATATATTCATAAATATATATATAAAACATTACTGGTATGTATGCAATAATAAGAAATGCCTGTACTTAAAAACTATATTATATTAAAAAAAATATATAATATTTGTAAATAAGTGTATTTAATAAATAAATTAAATTAAAAATATACTCATAAGTTAGATGTAAGTCATTATGTATAAGTTATTTATATATAAATAAATATATATTATATATACATGAATTGATAAATAAAGAAAAAAGACTTTGCACTAAGCGAATAAATTCCTTTTAATATAATACGCAATAATGTAAAACATATGTAAAAAAATATAAATAAATAAACAGCAGCAAACAAAATAAGTTCAAATTATGACCAACAGACGTAAAAAAAAAGAAGAAATATATAAAAATTGATAGATTTATTATACATATATTATACATACATAGTTTTATTTTAAAAAGATTTAGTAATTAATAAATAAATTTATAAATAACTAATTACAATATTAACTTATAATTATTGTATAATTTTGTTTGTAATTAATATTCTAATGTTGTGTTGTCACTGTCGATAGAGAATTGCGTAGCTATTATTATTATTATTATTATGAAAAAAATATAAGTTATAAATAAAATATGTTTGTAATAAATTTTATTATGAAATGAATTAAAAAACAATAAAATGTAAAAAGTTCATATTCTTGTAAAAAGTGTAAAGGATATTCATTGTAACATTCAAATAAATAAAATTAAAACTTAAGAAATATATTTTAAATATGCTAAGCCTACTTAAAAAAAAAACTTTTTTTAAAGGCAGTTTACAATGAATATCTTAGCGTAGTTTATAAATAACAATAACAATATTTATTATAAATAGAAATGTTGTACATAAAAATTTAAGTTATGAAGTATTAAAATAATAATAATAATAATAATTAAAAATAAAGATGATTTAAATTCTACCTACTATTGTTCCATTGGTAAGAAAAAAGAGCAAGTAAATATATTTATTATAATTAATATTATTATTATTATCATTTCCATTATAATTTAATATTTGTTGTAAATACACAATTATAACACAAAATATTATAAAGAAATTTATAAATCGTTTAGTTTATTTATTTAAATTGTAGCCTAAGCATTACAATACAAAGAATTGTATATAATTTGAAGAGCGTGTAAGGATAAATATGCTGAAAAGCTTTTTCATAATTACATAAGCGTATCGTTATCCAAAAGATCAAAACTAAATAAAAATATTAACATAATTTTTACCTGACATAAGAGAAATTTGGGTAATGGCCCAATATTTTTATTTATTTTTATTTTTTTGTGACGTTATCTAATTCAAGAACGGGTAGACTAATTTTCATAAAGTAGGTATCAAATGATTCGTCTCTCCCACATAAATGAACCAGAATACATGAATATTTGGTCGGGAAAAAACAATATTATGAATAATAAAACCTATTTTTTCCAAAAAATTTCTTCGGATTATTAATTAGAGAAATCAAGTAAAAAAACCTTTAATTATAGGGCTACGTAAATAAATTATGCAAGGAGTTTAGTAAATTAATAATAGTTACTAATTATAACCATTAGTGAAAATAATATTAAAAAACGTATAAATTTGACGAATATTTAATAAATTGACCAAATAGATGTGAAATAACTAAATATTTAAAATATTATATTAAATAACTAAAAAAAAATTATTATTTGAAAAAATATTATTTAAAACAAAATTTTTATAATTTTCTTAAATATAAATAATTTAACTAAATAAAAAATAATAATAATTTAAAAATTATAATTTAGAATTCGTTAAGCCCTATAGATCATTTCCGACATAGAGAAAGAATTACGTTAATAAAATAAAATCATTTTTCCTTTTCTATTAAAAATAAAAATTTTATTTAAACTCTTAATGGGTGTGTTAAAATATTTTAGTTACTTCAATTTAAGGCATATTTGACCGGACTTTTTTTTACTTTTACTTTCAAGTTATTTCAAGGACACCTAAAAAGGCAGGGCGTTCTGTACCGGTAGTCAAATCGCAGTGTAACTTACTCCTCCAAAAATATATATGTCATATTTACTCTTAAAGTATTCATATTTTCATAATTCTAAAATTAGCGTTTACGAGTTGTCAAGGCTGTATACATGAAAATAAAAAAGGATTCAAAATCGGTTCACAGTTTATTTAAAAGATTAAATTAAAAAAGGAAATTTTTAAATACAAAACTAAACTACTTTTCAAACATCGTAATTTACTCGATCTTAAAACTAGTTAAAGTTTAATTATATAATAATTTCCACTTATCAATTATTTTTATTATTACGTCCGAGCGCTTTCGGATATTAATCCATCATCAGGAACATTTCTGTATTATGAATTATAATTATATCCTTCAAAAATTAATATATTAAATGAATTTTGAATTTTTCTATCTTTCGTTATTACAATTAAAGATTACACGGTCTAACGTTTATCTGTGCATTTTACGTAAGCCTTGTAATAGGATTATAGGCTGTCCAATAATCATAGTTCAGAAGATAAGGTATGAATTTTTTTTTAAATATTTATAGTCGCATCAACAATTAAAGTCATGAGCGACTTATCAGTGTAATGTCAAACTCAGGTCGACTACTCCTGAGACGTGTGGTTTATTGAAACCCAACCACCAAAGAACACTGGTATCCACGATGTGGTAATCAAATCTGAATAAAAGAAACTATCTTTATCAGAATTTGAATCTGAGAACTCTCGACTTCGAAATAATACGAAGAGTTAAGACGAGTTTACCACTAAACCAAATCGGTGGGTACATATCTAATTTTACAGAATATTTGAAAAAAAGAGTTAATTTTTATCATTTTTACTTACTGAGGTAGTTTATTAGCGAAAAAAGATTACAACCGGTTTTTAATGGGGGAAAAAATATTTACACGTCATAGCTAAACATTACGTAACTTATAAAAACAATTCTTAGGAAGACAGATGAAATTTTGTTAAAATGATGAAGTCAACCAAATTATAGTATCATAAAATAAATTATTATTTAATGTTGATGTAAAAACAGACTTTCTTTATTATTTTTTTGTTTAAACTCTGGGACCAGCGTTAGGTATCGCTTCAGAGGATGAGATGAATGATTTGTAACGTGTGTGAAAATGTCATGCCTGACCAGGATTCGGACAGACTTAAATTTAAGGAACGTTCCGAATCTATATGTTGTCTCTGCTCTTAAACGGTTTAAAAATCTTTTAAAAAACAATTTTATTTTGTTTAAATTTAATAACACTTACTAATTAATTAAATTTCTATAAAATAGTTCATTAAAAAAAAAATTAAATTCCCAATAAAGCTAAGAAAAAAATTACGTGGAAATTATATAATAGTTTTTAAAAGTTTTATATTTAATGCTGCAAAAAATTGAGTTATAAAAATTGATGAAATATTAATTTTATTCTCAAAATCATTCAGATCATTACAATAAACGGACTCCCACAAAAATATGGTAAATTTGGAAAATATCAATTAATTCTTCCTTTACGTTAGATTAAATACTTCAGTAATCTTTAATTCTTATGTGTTTTAAAATTTCCTAAGATAAACGGATCATTAAATATAGTCTAATTAATTAAAGAAGTGTGCAAAAAATTATATTAATTTATTACAAAAATTGTAGCTTTATACATTATACATAAGTTGCGAAGCAAGTTAGACATTTTGTTTGAATACTAGATTGTGGATACCGGTGTTCGTTGATGATTGGGTTTCAATTAACCACACATCCCAGGAACGGCTGACCTGAAACTACAAAACTACAGTTCATTCATACATATCATCCTCTGAAGTAATACCCTACGGTGGTTCCGGAGACTAAACAGAAAAAGAAAAATTTAGACATTTTGAAAATTTACCCAATATTTTAAAAAAAGACGTTGAGATAATTACCGCTGCTATCTTTTGCAACAATAGGAGGTAGACTACAACAAGGCCTATTATTAAATGAAGTTTTTACTGACACTAAGTGATTTGTTGTATAAAACATTTTAAACACACGTATTTGCCACTTTTGCTACAAATTTGTAAAATAAATAAATAAAAACGTTTTTAGAGATTAGGATATGATAGGCCTAAATTTGATTTTTCAAGTTATTTTCTAATTCAAGAGCATTATCCTGTTATTATCAGAAATTTCGTTAATCGTGGTTTAATTAAAAACCTTTATCTAGAGGCTACTGTTAATTAATTTCTGTCCATAGTACTGCCTTCTCTCTTTTCTTAGTCTATATTTTATCTCTTCCTCTTATGGGGTCCGGAATTTTGTCAAATTGTACTTGGAAAATCCTTACAATCTGGAGTTTACTTTAATTCTAAACAGATTTTTAGTCAAAATTATCTTTTGCTAATCCAGGGATTGTATATATACATAACACTCCGTTATATACCTATACCTAAATACAACGGTATGATTTTAGTTTTTCCAAATAAAGATACTGTACCATTATAATCTTATTGCTATCCCGATTAAACAAAGTGCAGACCTTTGTATAGATTTACTATAAAATATGTTAAACAAATAGGACTTAAGAATAAATCAGATTTTTTTTCAGTTATAATGAAAGAAATAAGTTTTGCTCGCAACGTCTAAAATGACCGTTTATATTACAAGGATCTTTACTCCAAGAAAACTTTTGTTCAGGAAACGTTATCTATTTAATAGACTAATAAAGCGTTTTATATGAAACATTTTTACGCCAGAAAGAATGAGTGCAAGACAAGATTATCAAAAATTGAAATCGGCGAACATGGTAAATCGCTGTTATCAATTTAATAATTTCAATTATAAAGATTTAACCAATTTTCTCCTCAAAAAAAAAAAAAAAAAATATTCAAATGCCATCCCACTCTCATTAACTTTCTTAAATTAAAAAAAAAAAAAAATAATAATCGGGAAATTCCGCTGAAAGGGAAATTACACCAAACTATGTTATAATTATAGGATCTCTTGCTTATTAGATTTTATAGATTACAAACATTAAAAAAATATAGGCTTACTGAGAAAACTGAGTTGTCACTGACTTCGCCTCAATTATTTGATCTCCATTAAAGAATACTGTGAATTTTAATAAGTATAATATAAATTTAATCCGATTGAATTTTATTTTAAAAGAAAAATGAAATTAGTGAATAAAAAATATTTATTTATCCTAAAATTTCAAATTCTTTTACAATTTTAATAAAAGATGTAATGTTTATAAAAAAAAGTTGACAACATACATTTAAAGAAGAAAATTTAATGTAGACTGTGTTTAGTACAAACAGTTCTGTTTTCAATGATTTTTTTTCTTATTTTACTTTTTTATAATATAAAACGAGAGAAGTGTTATTTATGTTATAATTAAAAACTAACATTTTCAACAACTTCGGGTACCCTTAAAAATTACTTATTCTAAAAAAAATAACTTGAACTGTTAATAAATACTCTTTGGTTGTAACTTTGCGCTATCTGAATTTGAATTCCCACTAAAATAAATCCTGACTATATAACTCTATTGTAAATTTATAAAACTCTACCGTAATTTATAAAAAATGTAACCTAAGCAGCGTGTGTACTTCAAGTTAAACTGAAAGAAAAGTTAACAGTCAGTCAGAAGAAATCTGCTGATAGAATAAAATTTTGGTTACAAAATCGCTATACCATAAAGGATTAAAAAACACGGACCACCTATATTTAAAGGTGTTCTGGCAAACAACGTTGAAGGAAGTACGCGTGCGTTAGAGGGGCACGTATCGTGGAAGGAGAACTCGAATGGCGTCGAGAGGCGTGGCTAAATATCGATATAGCAGCGGTTGGGATTTCCCTTCTACCACCCGTCACTCGACCTATCTCTTTCTTTCCCACTTTCCTTTCACTCACATATAGCCTACTTTCTCGCTCGTGCGTCGTCCTCTCTTTCTTTATTTCTATCTCGTTCTATCACGAAACTAACTCATCATGCCGACCCATTTGTTGAATCTCTCTTAGCTTATTATTTTGCTTTCATTCGGTTTGTTCTAAATAGGCCTACGCTGACAATAAAACAGATTAATTTTCAAAGCATTGTTATATATACATTAAAAACAAAAAAAGTAATTTAGCCTATTTCTATCCATTTAGCCTATGGGAATTTAAATAGAACTGCGGTAAACGGTAACATACATAGATACATATATATATATTTACGTAATATATATTTACATTACGGTTTTTGAACCGGCTTTCTCCTTACACAATCAAGAAAATTTCAGTATTCTTATTATAAATGGTAAAAACAAAAATGGTAGCAATAACCTGTATTTAAGCCAGGTGGAACCAAATCATAATTTCAAATGGGGATGGAAATTTCATTTTCGCGGTCCCGACTTACTAACCCCTAAACAAAAAAACACAGCGAGTTAAAACGCCTGTGAAAGCCATCCAACTGTACAATTACGGCAATTAACATACAGTAAGTGTACTAAATAGGGTTCCATTACAAGGCATTAAAATAATGCAAGTAATTAAGGTAAAAAGAGCATTTTACGTTTATTATTTCAATGTTTGAATAGTATAATTATTATAAATCCAAGATGCAAATAACAGGCTACGTAAATGCATTTTGCACAACTTCCGACAGTTTCTGAAAAAGCTTTGATCAGTGAATATGCCAAACTCGATAACGTGGTATAGCCATAAAAATAACTACATTACTCTTTACGTTAACAGATAGAGCATTAGGAATAAGTCTATCTTGATTATATTTTCCATTGAGCATCTTCATTAAAAGATTTTAAAAATAACTTCAAAATTATAATTTAAAAAAAGTTAGAATAAGACTTTTCATATAAAAGTAATTAAATTATACTCGTTTGATAAAACCGGTATAGCTTTTACTTCATTAAGTTAAAGATTAAGATTTTTAGACTTTAACATTTATTATAATATTACACTCCGATCCCTCTATTTGCAGCTATCCAAAACCGTGAAAGTTTTTAGCTTTTTCAAACTTTTTCAGTACAAAGAAATCCTTTTTCTTTAAAAGAGAATAATAATACAAAAATAGAAATTAATAGAAAATATTACCAATGTTAGGAAAATTTATAATACATTAAAATTAAAAAATAATAATACAGCAAAAAGCGTACGATACTAATTCTTTCTCGTCTTAAAAATGTACAAAAGGTTATACCTGACAAAATACCTATACGCATATCATATCCTAAAATGGGGAGGGATTACACCGATACAATTTTTAAAATTGTAAATAACTCCGTATACTTAAATTTGAACTAAAAGATACGTAAAATACGATACCAATTTTATTTCAGTTGAAAAAGTAGCATTTTAATTGGTTGGTCTAGTGGTGAACGCGTCTTCCCAAATCAGCTGATTTAGAGAAGTCGAGAGTTCCAGCTTTCAAGTCATAGTAAAATCAGTCATTTTTACACGGATTTGAATACTAGATCGTGGATACCGGTGTTCTTTGGTGGTTGGGATCGATTAACCACACATCTCAGGAATGGTCGAACTGAGACTGTACAAGACTATACTTCATTTACACTCATACATATCATCCTCATTCATCCTCTGAAGTATTATCTGAAAGGTAATTACCGGAGGCTAAACAGGAAAAATAAAGACCAATTCACTTCGTATATCCAAGTATTATTAGACCTACAGAATTTGATTATGAAGGAATGCGATCGAAATAAATCTACTATGATCGTTCAAGAAAAGCTTATTAGGGAGGGAAAAGATGTAATAGAAGATACCTGGTGAACGCTGGCGAAAACGAACTAGTTTACTGCAGTAGTTCTATAAATGCTACGATATTAGGAATTGTAGTTTATTGGTCGTACGATTGCCACGTCTTAAAACTAATGGCAAACCAACCAACCCGCACTCGACTGTAAATAGTTGCATTAGAGTGCCACATAGGGTCAAGTCCTAAAATTGCCTCCGGCACCCACCCCTTACATGAGAGTGATCCCTAATTGCAAGACTTTATGTCTACTCTGGACCGAAAGGGAGCGCATCACGGAAGATAAGTTTACAAGTAAATCGTTCCATCGGGTCTTGCAACCGAAAACTCTCTTGGATCGGAACGCAGTCCAAAAATTCATATTAACCGTTCCGTTCCAAAACAATACACAACAAATAAACTCAATAAATCTGTAAACAGAGTTCCTAGAAATAAGAACTTTTACCAAGATTATCACGCACTTAGGAAAGAAAATTATCTTTCGTATAAAATTTGGGAGGGGGCGTGTTACCATTGAGTTAATTGTGTACCCGATACCACATTACTTATTTATAATATATTATATTATAAATATATATAATATAAATAATAATATAATGTAGTAATAATATAAATATATTTATTTATATTATTGTTGTACTTGTGATTTTCCTTGAGATTTTTTTTGCAGTAATTTTTTTTTGTAGTTGCTTGTTGATTAATTTATTTAGTTAAAACCTTAAAGTGCCTGTTGATTAATTGTTTCTGAAGTTACGGTTTGTATCTGTACGGTGATAGACTATATATAAGAAAATAAATAAACCTTTTATTAATAATGAAAAAAGCAGAAAAGAAGTCGCACAGTATCCTACCCGATCAAAGAAAGAAATATAAACAATTAGATTAGGAAGTCCACAGAATTCATCTGTTCTCAGTGATATTATTTCGAAAACAAAAGAGAATACGTTAGACCTCTGTCAAGTGGAGTTTTAGATAACCAAGTTTACTTTCTAGTATTAAAAATACAGTGAAAAAAATTTTCTGCCGCAGAAATTATGCCAGTTCTAATTAGGAATGTTAGAACTAAAATTATCCATATTAGAAACTCCTAGTGGTTCATCCCTTAAATTTCAATCACTATTTAGATTAAAAATGAATGAAATAATGATATAAAATTCAATTGAATGATGCTTAAACAACACTGATAATAATTGAATGATCATAACTGATAAAAACCTTATCTTTTTGGAATAAAAGACTAGGCTTCATCGATGGCTTCAATAAAGGAGGTTATGATTCAATCTACGATTAAAATATTTCCCTCAAAAGGAAATAATAAAGGTTTAATTGATAGAATTAGTATTACACAATAAACCACAGTTTTAGAGTATGTTTTTGACAAATTTGTATTGAAAGATCATGAAATTGCCCGATTAACATGTTCTTGTCATTTCGTCACTACTAAAATGATTAGGAACCGGATGAAAAATTACCCTACTGAAAATAATGATTGAAGCCAAAAGATTAAATTATAAGTCATTAGAATAACGTAATAGAACACACCAAGACAATTACTGAATAACGCGTAAAAAAATAAAAGTATACTGGTATACTTTTAAAGTTTACTGGTATACTGGTAAAAGTATACCAAATAAAAGTATACTAAAAATATCGACTAAAGGACAGGATTACAAATCGTTCAACTGATAACGAATCTGAATAACGTGATTTTGTCATTGAGAGAAAGAAAATTCTAGTAGAGTTCAGCCATTATAAATGTAAGAGTATTTTTTTGTTTAATGTAATATATGAGGTCTGTTCAAAAAATAACCGAACATTTTTAATTACGCGCCAACGGAGATATTTAGTTACGTGTGGTTGGCAGCACAACCTCCTATGTAACCATACGTTCTTGGATTATTGATATCTAGTCTAGTTTTCGTGTTATTGTTATTTGACTGCGACGTGTTTAAGTGTTAGTAGCGATTTTTGTAATATGCAATTTTTTATGATTGAACTTTTGTCTCAATGTCGTAGCCGTAAACCTATCTTTCGTCTCCCGTTAGGATCCTCGATCTTTTGCATGAATGTTTCACTGTCATCGGCTTGTTCAAGGAGTTGCCGGTAATTGTCCACTCGATGTTCTTTCTGTTGTTCTGTCATCAAACGAGGAACAAACTTTGCTGCAACTCGATGCATGTTCAATTTTTTAGTCAAAATTTCATGGAATGAGCCAATCGAGATGCTAACCATTTCTGCAAGTTCTCTGACAGTCGATCGGAGATTTTCACGTACCATATCGTTGATTTTCTGAACGTGTGTGTCATCAGTTGAAGTCGAAGGCCTTCCTGGTCGAGAGTCATCTTTAGTTGACTGACGACTACTTTTAAATCGTGAAAACCATTCACAGTATTGCGTACGACCTAGAGCATCATATCCGTAAGCTTGTTTCAAAACTTGAAAAGTTTCTATTAAAGTTTTCCTCAGTTTTATGCAAAATTTTACTTTGAATCGTTACTCCTGAAAAACGCACATTACAAAAATCGCTATTAACACAATGCTGCCAACCGCACGCTACTTAGTATCTCCGTTGGCGCTAATTAAAAAAGTTCGGTTATTTTTTGAACAAACCATACATATATAATATTACATATGTAATATATATATTTGTAATTTTTTTTAAAGTATTAAACCATAATTTAGAGATATTTTACAAAATTTTTATGAGAAAAAAGATTATGAACATAGTTTTATAATACATATATTTTTATTATTACCGTTCGGATATAAAATTACTCACTACTTGAGAAAATTTACATAAAATCAGTCCAACACTGATTTTAGAGAGCCCGAGATTGACGCCGAACAGGTGCTGGTCGGATGCCCGTAAAAAAAATAAAATAAATAACTTTACTATTTTTATTATTCCGTATTATATCAACTAGAAACTCGTCTTATTTTACATTTATATCTGTCTATATATCTTTTTAATCCTCGTAAAACAATATTTCTTAAATTATATAAACGGAACATATGAATTATCTTGTAGGTCTACACGATATAAATTTGTCACAATATTTTAATGACCTTCAGACATAAATTATAACCCTGGTAATTATTAAAAAGGTACATTTTTCAAATCTAAATTTAAGTAATCAGTTAAACGTTATCTATGCTTAGAGTAGAACAATTATATTTTTATTATTTATTCAGTAATACAGTATGGTCGTTAAATGTTTTATAAAGAGAATGAAGTCGTCACCTCCTACAACTGGTACCATTGATCGATAAACCAAAGGAATATTGTTAGAAGTAAATATAAATAAGCCGTTTTACTCAGTTATTAGATCATACAAACCAACAAAAAACTGTTGTACATAACTAACAACTTTTTAAATAAAAAACAGTAACTTTTTTAAAACTTTTAATTCCTGGGTTTTTAAGAATACATTTACACCTAAAGTAATCAGATACACAATAACAAAACAAAACATTTTGCATTGTTATTTTAGGTACATCAATTAGTAAGACGATACTAAAATTTGTAAAGGAAAGCATCTCTATTTATCTATCTTCTATCTCTCTCTAACTTTGTTGATTATTAAAAACACTGTAACACTGAAACGATTCTAATTAAAACCTTAAGTAAAATAGGCAAAATTCCTTAATATATTTACAATAAATTTGTTAACAAGATGTTAATTATTAACTAACAGATATTATTATAACTGGATGCGGTACAGAAACAAACGGTTATTAAATTCATTAATTTATAGTTTTAAATGTACAATATTTAAACGGCTACATCATCATTTTTACTTTCCAGGCTACAGCGATATAATGCTGCGATAGATTGCATAAAAAAATGGTATTTTTTTAAGTTATGTGCCTTAAGAAGACATTTAAAAAAAAAAAATTTAAATAAATTGTAAATAATTTACGAAAAAAATCTTATTCCATGCTCTAAGTCCAAAAAATTATATTTTTTCAGGCACACGTTTGTATGCATATTGGCGTTATAACTCTGGAATCTATTAAATGATTTTCTTCAAACCTGATAGACAGGTACTACCTTCGAGGGGAAGAAAGTATTACATTTTTGAAAAAAAATTGGAAAAAGGGGGTGTTTTGGCTGAAACATCCCCCTTTTTCGAATAGGAGTAAGTCAAATTTTTTGACGGGAAAAAATCTTTTTTATAAATGTTCAAGTTTTATCGAGATCACAAATTACCAAAAATTGTATTTAATATTCAGCCCCTCCCCCAAAAAATTACTTTATATTTTTAAATTTTTTTGGTTATTTCTTACTTACGAAAAGAAGTTAATGACAGTTTTTTCATTTATATTAAAGTGAAACGTCTTTAAAATCACACCGAAACATACGGGTACCAGAACAGAAATTTGTAGCATAACGAAAATATCTATATCGTCCTGCCTTAATAACTCCCTAACAACTAATTTCAGAGACGTAATTGTGGTGTCATCTTATAACTTACATGATCAGCTCGCCGATACGACTTTCAGTTTGCGCTACTGGCGAGCAGGTTGGCGGGAAGGGGGCACATCGCAGATCGGCCAAAACTGGCGCTCTCGCTCATTTCCATTCAGTATAACTCATGAGTTAGACGTGATAGCGCAGTGATTCGTATGTTTGCGTTTAGAGTTTGTCGAAATAGAACGATTTAAGTAATAATAAGTATATTTTGGACATTTACGTGTAAAAAATTAAAGTAAACAAGTAAAACATGTATAAAAATTCAATATATCATCCTCAACCCACGCAAAAGCCAGACGGAAATATAAATTACGCTTATCGTTGGAAAGGGGAGGTTATGGGTCACGAACAGATGTTCGATGCCGAGCGAGAGAGACTGTTTCGGGAACGTCGCAAAGCTGGCACGGCGCGCTCAGTGAACGACGTCGACAGCACGAGCACTTCTACCGCGGCTTATTATGCCTTATGTCTCTTACTTCTTATATCACACACTAATTTTGAACAAAATTGTCGTCGAATATAAGTCGAAATAAATATCACGTACCATTTAGTGTTTGATTTATGTTAAAATTAAATTTAATACGCAGTCAATGTCTCATTTTGATTCCAATCCAATACACTAAAAATGACTAGCTGACATAAAGACCGAGCAATTTATATGTAGAGTTGACCAAATGAAGGAACTAAAATTTTCGGTTGGAGACTTTCAGTTTTTCAAAAAAATACGATGGTGGCTCTCCCATTTAATTCTACAGATAGGTTGGTCTGTCTGTAGCTCGGAGGTACTTCATGCAAGGTCTGTAACATTTCACGTTAAACCAACGGCTGTGCGCCCCGACACAGCTCCATCCGATTTTCTTCTCTACACCGATAGGACTTCAAAACAGTATAAAAAACCTTTGCCCATTCCACTCTATGGTAACAAAATTTTTTTTTTAATTGAAAAAAAAATTGTCTAAAATTTATTTTCAATTTAAATCCATCTCGCAAGTTCCCCATTGCATTAAAAATATAAAAAAACTTTGATTCTTTGATAGTTCTTCCTCTTTAGTATTTTTTGAAAAAAAAAAGAAAAAAGCTGGAAATTTAGTGCCGGCTTTATACACAGTCTTGTGATTCATATCAGATTGCCTAAATTCGTTATTGTTATGACACTTTACATACATACATCCACTTTAAAAAATATTTACTTATATGAAAGCTACTTTAAAACAAATAACAATTTTAAACTACAGACTTCAACACTATATCCTGAAGGAATTATTATTTCGATTCAAACATTTTAGAATTGTAGATTTTAGGTTTAAAAACATAATAAACATGTCTGCCGTAAAAAAACGTTTTTGTTGATCTCTTTAATTTACGTCGGTATTTTACTTTGAATAGTTTACTCTTCAAATTCACAAAAACAAAAAAATCGCATGGTGTGAAATATGAAGATCTCTTCACAATAGAATTCTCATTCTTGAAGATTACGAAATTCGGAAATAAATATTAAAATACAATTTTTAGTTTCATAAATAGTCACCCTATTCTATTTTAAGCAGTTTCAGCTAATTTCAGGTTTTTTATTATTTTGGTTGAACGGTGATTTCAATCATTAAGACGTATTGTTCTGATACGACTGTAAACAGAATTTCTTTTTATTGTGGTATTCAGAGGAAATGTGAACCAATTCATAAGGAACTACTACTCAATATATAACGTTAATTTTATCAAGGAGCGATGATGCATTTTATACGGGATGTCTTCCCAAATACCGAAAAATGTGTTATTCATATATCTGCACGGATAGAAATATGCCTCATCTATCATTATCATACCGTAAATAACATCATAGTCGATGTTTATGATAACCAATGGTTTAGAAGTCATGCTTAATTATGGTTGTAAATTCATATTTTTTATCAGCACCGTGATCATAAATATTCGTAAGAAGAAAAAAATTAAAAAAAAAAAAAAACGATCAAATAGATTTTTTACATTTGAATCCTTGTTTAATTTTAATTTCAGAAATTTTATTGAACAACTTTGATATGTTAAGCTCTGTTGAAGTTTCAAATAATGCTGTTATGAGCATGAGGATAGGATATAATTTATTGTTATTTCTGGTTTTATTTGTATGTTTTTTTGTGTTTATATATTGAGAAAATATTTTTACGAAATTTGTTTCTATTATTTTTAACGAGTAAAACTTTCCGCAAAATAGATCCATTTGAAAATTTAAGGATTTCTTGTTTTTTTAAAATGTAGCCTTAAAAGATGAAACTAAAAAAGTATCTGTTAGTTTCAGTACTCTCAGTAAAGTTAGCCTAAATAATAATAGTAATACAGATATAAAATAAAAATATACGCAATCATTATGAATCACTAAAACAAAGACTCAGACCGAAAGAATTTTCTTGTAATCAGGGCATTTTACCCTGAACTAGAGTGCACTGTTTCTTCACCATTTAAGAATTTGTCAGAATCCATTTGCGTGAAATAACAAACAGGTAATTTTTAATAATATTGATGAATATCCGGATTGATAAAAAAACATAGTATCTCCTTCGTAAATGATGAGAAAAAAGTAACGACCCAAGTACAATGAATTGTGGTACACCATAATTCAGTTTTTATAAATACCAATAATTCACAAGTTATCTAGAAGCAACCTTTCAAAAACGATTTAAAATGTATGAATTTATCCATTTTAAAATCTTATTACTTTGGTAACTAATAAACTAATATAACCTTATTAACGAAAGCCTTTGTTGCATTGACAAAATCAAACTCTTTTTCAAATCACAGAATAAGTCATAGAACAGAACTATATATATATATATATATATATATATCAGCAAAACTATATATATTAGAATTATATATATAGATAATTCTAATAAGACCGGACTATTTATTTTTATTATAAAAATCAAATTCTTCACTATACATTTTAGTGTATTTCATTAAAAATACTAATAATTTTAGTATTATTGATATATGCATCATGATTAATTTTGTAACAGATCTTTTTTTGGAGAATTTTTATACACTTATTTTTGTGCATATAATTGGAATGCTATTAATACCATCTTGAACATGGTTATCAGTAATAACAATAATATAGTAAATATGACAAGATAAAAAATATATTCTTATCTGATGAATAATAAAGTTAGGTATCATCTTCCAAGTACATATGAGATATTATCTTCATCTAAATAAACCAAACATTTCAATTAAAAAAAACCCTTAAAGGCTTTTTATTATTCCTTTCTAATAATGCAAGATTACTTTGGAAAGATATTTATTTAACAACGATTATGTTGATACTTATCCTTCCAGATTTGTAGTCATTATTATTTTACGCTAAAAAAGATCCAAAATCACGAAAATAGTGATAGGTGGCCAAGGAATTTACTTTGAAAGTGAACCATTCAGAATTTAGAAGCTTAAAAAAATAACAGAGGACTTTTTCCCACCCACTGGTATAAATAGTTCATTAGGAAGTTTTTGCTTTACGTAAATAGGATGAAAAAAGGAACAAAAACAGCCGACTTAAACCACAAAAATTGTAAAGAATTTTCATGTAAACGTAAAATTAATTGAACAGATTTACAAAATTAAATTTACTTATCGATCTGAAACTCTTCAGGAAATAAAATTCTGAAAGAAAGGATTTTATATCAATAATTAAAGTTACATTTAATAAACCGGTTACTATGTAACACCAAATTTAAATAATATTGAATTTAGTTTCTGTTTGGTAAATAAATGTTAATTTGTTGGTATTTACGGTTAAAGAAATTAACTTTATTAAAAAAAACGGAAAAAAAACCTTTTCAACAAATCTTTTTCGGTAATTAAGAAACATTGTAAAACAATTTGTTTATTTTTGGGTAATAGATTTTTAGAATCCATTAAATGATTATTTCTTTATAAAAGTGTGAAGAAGGAACTATATAATTGTAAAAGATATAATGTAAACAATTTTGGATATAGAGTTTTAAATAAATTTATATGGTTCGAGTCAATTTTCAAACAATCACATCTATTTACACTGTTTTTGAAGATCTATAAACGGAGAGCTGAAATGTCTTTTAAATTTTTAATTCAAACCAAGTATTGTCTATTGCTCGTTCAATACAGTTTCCTTCCGTTTTTATTAACAAAAAAAAAAAAAAACAAATTCAGAACGGTAACTTTACGTTAACGTTTTGTAAACATTTTTGTTTACAATGAGGTGTTAGATCAAGTAAAGAATTTTTTTAATTCAATGTATACGATTAAAAAAAACCCGTTATATAGACTTAGCTAATACAATTTTTTTTTAATAATTTCTGGAGTTTAATCAAAAGGTCTGGAAAGCAAAGGGTCCTCATCATAAGCACTCTTGTTAAATGCAAAACCCATCAAATTGAAATATTATACAAATTTCCAACATTCATACTATTTTTTTTTTATTTTTATTTAATTTAATATTTCTCATTACATTACTACTGGTAGAAAAGTGGTAGAGTTAGATTATATTCCTGTGTAATAGCTTACCAGAACCAACAATGATCCTTTTGCATAAAGTTATCGTTTTGCATATGAATACCAGTTCTTTTTCGTTCACGCTGCTATTATTATTTACTTGTTTTATTATATCGACTACTTATTCTTTCTATTGCTCCCTTCATTTATTCAACTACTACCACTATTCTTCTCCTTCTATTGTTTTGAACTACATCAACGTTTATTACATGTCAGTAATTCTTATAATAAAACCACTAAGATAACTTAATACAAAATTAACTTAATACCACTAAGAAAACTTAACTTAATACACTAAGATAATCTTAATACTAAGATAACTTAATAAAATACTAAGATAAAACCAATAAGATAACTTAGTATCAGAAAGCATAATTGTATAAAAACAAAGCAGTACTAAAAAACAAAAAAAAAAACGACGAACGCAAATATATATATATATTTACGTTCGCCGTTTATATATATATATATATATATATATATATATATGCGCGCGCGCGTGTGTGTGTGTGTGTGCGCGCGGGGGGGCTCGCGCGCGCGCACAAATATATGTATATATAATCGTATATCTACTAGCATCCCCGTCGCGGGTTTGCCCCCGCTATATGGTTACATATGATTAATTAATGTTTTGCCGTTTTGGATAAATATGAGCTAAATCGGACCACACATACAATTTTTCGAAATATTTCGACCCCAGCGCAACCTACAGGATGCAAACTATATCAGCGACCTTCGCGGGCGTCCGCACAACTCAGAAACTTATAAAATCTTATTAATCTTATTAATTATGCAACCGTATGCAAGTTTGTTAAACACTTTATTCACTAATGCACTTCTGCACAGTCCTTTTTCTGACCACTGAAGAAAAAGTGTCAGAGCTTAGATTTTTGCCTGCGTGATCTTCAGGTTTTTACTTTTTGCTTAGGTACTTTTTTGGCTTGCGAGATCTATAAAATCTGGGGATTAGAAATCTTTTTTTTTTAATTCCGTGTACCTTAGGCTCCGTATAGTTTACTGAAATTCAGAATAAATGCAAGGCTCAAGTTGTATCAAAGGAAGAGATATATGAAGATATAAAAAAATCTTCATTTACGTTCTTCATTGATGACTTAGTTTAATTTGGAATTTGTTTAACTTGAATTTGGCTGTGTTTCGATATATTTAGTATACCAAATTTTTCTTTAAATTTCTTAAGTAGTAAGTAAAATTCAGAGCGTATTCACCAAGAAAATTTTTGTTTCAATAAATACGCCAACATTTAGTATACGCGAAGCAGTAAAAATTTTAATTAAGGCACGTTTTTTCACCTTAAAAATATAAGCATCAGAATCCGGTCTACTGTATATTCCATTACGTATTGAATTTTTTACGTCTGGATTCGTTGTTCAATCAACAAATCTAGACAGAAACATATTAAAATATGAACCCCTTGGTTTTTAGTTGTTAATAAAATTACAAAATTTAACTTAATTAGTGAACATTTAATACTCGTAACTTAAGTATTTTATTTCTTGTTATTATTATTTTACATCCAGGAAAAATATTATTTTAATAATCTTTTACAAGACACTTATCTATTTTATATGATATAACACACGTAAATCAACTGAGGTAAAAATTTTATTAATTAGAGTTCCTTCCTCTGTAATTAATAATTTATACTTAGCCGGTCCCTGTAGTAAACAGAATGAAGAAGATATCACTTTGCAAAGCTGAATGAACATCACTGAGATTTCAGTGAACTTTGTGTACTGATATGTTACAGGATTTAATCGAGTTCATGAAAAATTAACATAATACCATTTCACTGCTTGTTTTCTGCAATAAGTCTGAAAAAGATACCAGTTATTCATAAGACGGTCAACTCGTTTTCAGGAGTGGCTGATGTTACATGTCAAGTCGTTTACAACCATTTAACCAAGTGAAAACCATTCGTTTGTCATTTAATTTACATACTAAAAGGTTCAGTTAGGTTAAATATATTAACTAGGAAATTTAATCTGTTAATTTTTAGTTTAAAGGAAATTTTCCAGCCTCCGTGGCACGAGGCGTCTCGGCCTTTCATTCGGAGGTCCTGGGTTCGAATCCCGGTTAGGCATGGCATTTTCACACACTACGAAAGTTTTATTTCATCTCAAAAAATATTAAAGGAAAATTAAGAATCTATGATAATTTTTCCGGTATTGTAAGAATCATTAGTAATTCATTACTCAGAAAAATAATAGGTTAAAACATAGTACCTAAATAAAACGGAAACGGATTTTTTATATTCTAATCGGAGCAAATAACTCCAATGATTACGACTGGTTCAAGAAAGAGGAAAATAAAAAGAAAAGAGGATTAAAAAGGAAAATCAAAAGAAGAACAGTAAGAATAGAGAGGAGGAAAACTGAATATCAAAGCAAAAAGTAAACAGGTAAATTCGAAGCAAAATATTAAAAAAAAAGAAAGTAAAAAAAAACCGTTATTTTAGAATGGAAGTCAAATTTGTATAGAAAATTTAAAGTAAGATTAAGGAATAAAAATGTGTCAGTAAAATATTCTAAAATAAAATCACAAAGGAAAAAGACAATCTCTGTACGAAATCGATTTTTTATGTGAAACCGTGTATAAAGAATTACTACGGAAAAGATTAATTTCGAGAAGAGGTAAAAAAATAATAATTTAAAAAAAGAAGAATCCTACTTACCAAGTCTTAATTTAGCGATCTGAAGAATAAATGGAGCGATAAGAGTGAGTGGTGAAAACAATTAATTAAGAAGTGTTTTACGAAGATAACTGTTAATTATAAGTAATTCAAAACGACTCCACTAACTTTAAGCTTTTATTAACTGATTAATAAAAAAATAAATACAGAAAACCACTTTTTAAAGGTTAAACTAATGTAACGTAGTAATTAGTAAAAAAAAAGAAACCATGGATTGACTCAAAAATAAATTTTATTATTAAATAAAGGTTTGTTTGATAATATAAAAATTAAAATAAATGTGATACACCCCATCATATCTGGACAAAGTATTTTTTGCAATATTAAGCTACATTTTTCTCAACAATGGTAAGTCATGCAAATAAAATAAATACACCATTTAAACATCTCACTTTATACTATTTATGGGCATTTTATCATTTAGATTTACTAAAAAACGGAATTACTTTTTTTTAATACGTATGTTTCTACGACATTTTTTCAATTATAAAAATATTAAAACCTATTTTCAAACCTATGAGCATAAAAACATTTCAGTAACTACATCATAACATACACAACTGATGGTATAAATTTCATTTACCTGCGACCAGTAGTTTTTGAAAACTCATCTTTTTAGTTAAATAATGAATTTTCAAAAAATAAGAAAAATAAACTTTATTAGTTCATTCCAGTCTACAGACGGAATCATCTAGATCTTGATCTCTCTTCCTTTGCTTACTCCTAGATTTCTTTTAATAATTTTTCACTATTTTTATTTTATTTATTGATGAGTAGCAAGTCAATATCCTCGAACAGTTTTCCATTACTGTAACCGGGTTCGATATCAAATTGTTGAAGAATATTTCTCATTTCATACATCCATCACGACATCCCAACCTTGGGAAAGACACCCACCTTGTGACGTTACCTGTCGCCACACCACCCCTCCGTTCCAAGCCCTACGGGCTTTACCGGAGGTCGTCTTTAGACCCTTTAACTGATTACACCTCACAGTCATCAGCCAGGCCTCGGTCGGGATGCCACCGGTGTAAATGCCTCGGCAGACATTTGCATCAGTAAATACATATTAAATTTCGCCTTCACGAAGGCCTCAAACGGACATTTTCACATCCAACCTAACATGATACCCTCAAACTAACTAACCGAAAACGCGGAAGCGCGAACCCCGCACCTAGTACAGATTTGACAACGCCGTTCGTGATTGTGAATGCCTCAGAAAACGAACGAGTTTAAAGTTAAATTATTGTTACACTCATACCAATCAAAACTGTGTTTTACGCAACGTAGAAATCCAGATCTACACCCAAATAAGTCGACCAGTTTAGGTCCATCACGACAACATCGAATGCCACATTTGTGTTTTGCGATCATCCATGCAAACACTTGTACAGCGGCTCTGGGTCAGCTGGAGTTCTAAATACTAGCTTATAACATTTCTACAGTAGATGGTAATGCATTTTTGTAGTTGTAACCTCCTCCTTTCAGTTTAGAAATTAACACTTTTTATCATCTGAAACTCAGAAAAGATAGTCAAGACTTCTTTTTTCTTCTAATTTTGTAAGTGGTTATCTTCAGGTTTACCTTTTTTTTTTCTTTTTAGAAGATAAGTTATCATCAGGATTGTCCTTTGCGATTATTAAAAAAAATTTCATTTTTAAACATAGCATTTGGAAAAAGGCTTCAAATAAACTTTTCGTAAATTTTACTACTTTGAAGATCTTTCAGTTTTTTTTGTAATATTATCTTCTTTTACTGTTATACTTTACGGTACTACTTCTTCTGTATAACTATCTTCCCACCTTTCACATATTGTAGTTTTGTAATATCGACCCTATGTGGGCTTAAAATAAGATTCAAGAAAGGAATTAGTTCTAATCCATAGCATCTTCTGATCAAATTGTCCGATTGCAAAATAGAAAAAAACAAATTGGGGCTTTTCTCTCAATTACATTCGCTTACTCCATACAATAAAAGATAACTATACGATTTGGCTAGATGCTAAACATTTTAAGGCAAGCAAAAAAAGCCAGTTAAAATTTCGTTAAAAATTTTAAATGAAGATAAAATATTTGATTAAATTTCTAAATGACTCATTTAAATGAATGAAATTTAATTTATAAAAAAATATGTTTAATTTGTATGATATACATCAGAGGTATGACGAGTTTAGTTTATTAACAAATCGCAAATATGATTGAATTCAAATAACCCTAATTAAAATTAAATTTAATTGAATTAAAATAACCAACAACACTTTATTTGTAACAGTTGGCATAGCATTATGTTGCCAACATTACAAAATACACCCATCATATTTAAAAAAAAATAATAATAATAGAATAATTAATTTATTGGATAATAAAACTTAATAAAATATAATCATTAAAACCAATATAATTACGTTGTATTAAAAAAAATATATATAAAAAAAAGTAATTTATAATTTACAAATCAATATGAAATTAAAGTTATAACCTTTTAAAATTCCTTTTGGAATATGTAAAACAAATTGTTAGGGATGTAGGATGTAGGGGGTATACCGAAATGAAACGACTAGCACTAGCGGGAATCTTGGAGAGCTGCATCAAACCGGTCAAATGAAAGACAAAAAAAACCTTTTAAACAAATATCTTTACATCGTTTGTACAGTAATAATCTAAATACTTAAAACGTTCGAAGTTTATGCAAGCATAATTTAATCACCAGTTAGATTCTATTTATATCTAAGATTGCTGACTTAACTAAAACTTGAGTCAACAACGTTATCTGTATTAATCTACGAGTAGAAATATACAAATGTTATACAATTTTAAACGCGACCAAGTTTCGCTGAAAAAGAGATACTATAACATTTTCAGTTTCATATTTTCTAATGAAATAAACGTGAAAATAAATGCGTATGGTACTGAATCGATGATAAATGATGGTTTTTGTTGCTTATGGTAACGAATCCTACCATGTAATTATGAATGTGCAAGGTACGAACTTTTGCGCACGGAGACTATTTGTCAGTTCGACATTAGATCTCCGTGAGAATTGGAAAAACCGAGTAATCGTTGAAAATTTCATCGGGTCCTGTCAAGAAAACGGATTGCCGAGGAACTATAGGGTTCTGGTCTTTCCTGCGTCTTGGTTTGTTGTTTTAGTGTTATAATGTTTCATGTTTTTGTAGTGTTTTGTTTATTTAATTTTATTTTTATTTCTTGTTTTTTATTATGGTTGCGCGTTGAACTCAACTTCTAACTTATCGGGTAGGTAGCTACGTTTTTAATTTCAGTTTCTTTATGTCACTCAGTCTTGTTAAAGACTCGACGAAATAGATATGTTTTGTTTTACAGAGTTCATTTTCTAGTAGTAGACCGACGGGAATATCACATGTGGTGTTCGCATCTGTGGCATCCTGACTGAGGCAAGAACAAGGCTGAGAGATGCTTTTTGCCGGGGTTCTGAAGAT
Organism: Lycorma delicatula; assembly: GCF_047948215.1. Lineage (NCBI taxonomy): Eukaryota > Metazoa > Arthropoda > Insecta > Hemiptera > Fulgoridae > Lycorma > Lycorma delicatula. The sequence goes on along the minus strand of NC_134459.1, from coordinate 79,320,023 downwards.
GACCCACAATGGTTAGGTACGGAGGGGGTGGCGTGGTAACCGAAACTGCCAAATGAAGGGTGTCTTTTCCTACGGGGTCAGGATGTTGATAGTACAAAGTGTAAAAGGACAACTGATTTTTTGAAGAGAAATACACTGGTATTTCCTGAGCGAAAAACGCTTTCGCGTTATTATCACCCGGACACGATATACTGGTTATAATTAAATAAATTTAAAAATTAGCAATTAAAACTTAATAAAAACTAAAACCCAGCGACGTAAAAATAAATTTTAAAAGGAAAAATCCTGTATCTCAATTAAAATAATAACATTACCGTTTGCTTTACGGCAAATGGCATAAACAGCTAAAACACACTACAGTAATTCAAATATTTGAATATAAACGGACGGCTCTAAGAAATCGTAAAACATAAGACAACATTTCATTATACACTAGAATAGTTTGCGTTTGGTTTGCAAGGCATTTCTCCCGCCACCATCCACCCCATTCGGTCGCCCTAAAGCATAAGACCGAATGTCTGTGCCACAAACGGCTACTGAGCCTCGAAATAGTTTAGAGACTAGTGTCCTAAATAGCTCCTAGAGCTTACCTAACAGCGTGAGCGGACTAAGCGTAGTGCCATACACCACCGGCTTACATTTCCTAACCGCTCACTTGTCACATATTCACTAAAATGGGTAGACGCACCCCGTCAACTATTTAAAATATATATGACTCCATAAATTAAAATTTACTTCGTCTAGACAGCAATTCGCTGCCACGCCTAGATTACTGAATGCGGGAAAGTACCTGTTCACCATATTAAAGCGCTTGGAGCCTTAATTGGCTGGTGGTCAGCCATATATCTCAAGGTTAGCTTCCCACAGCAGTGCGTTAGGAGTCTTTCCCTTAAGTAAACTACTGGTGTCGATTGAACATAGCAACCCTCCCGTTAAAGCCCATCAGTGCTAGGAAAGGAGGGGTGGTGTGGCGACCGATAGCGTCACAAGGAGGATGTCTTCCTCTACGGGGTTGGGATGAACGTAGCAACCGCATCAAGGAACTTCCACACGGTCCGACAATGCGGCTCTCGCCACATTGACTCGCCGCTTGTGAGTGACCAATTTTCCCCTTGACCTCTAAGTTCCAGGGTGGTCTGACTCTGCCCCCCCCCCCCCAAGAACAGGGCAGTCAAACATGAGGTGTTCATTTGACTGGACCTCCCTGCAGACGCACAACTCATCAGCTGCCAGGTGGAACAACCGAAACAGATATTGCTTCAAGTTAGCGTGCCGGGCACCCGTTGCCCTTAAAAATGAACTCGTAGCATACGATCTCCCCAGATCCCGTATAAACTTGTACAGGGATCTACCCTTAGTCGTGGTGTCCCATTCCAGCTGTCATGCTTCTATCGCGAGGCTCTGCAGCCTCTTCCGCAGGCGGGAGATGGGCAACTGAACTAAATTCAAATCCGGTGCATTGTGTACCGTTCCGTTCCGATGTTAGTTCGCATGTTAGCCCCTTGTTTAAACTTGCGACGCAATGATGCATAACAGGTACAATCTGCAAGGATGTGGTAAACTGTTAGTTGGCAGCCGCAGCGTGCACAAACGGATGCATCTGTTTGCATCACCAGATATCCATGAATGAACCTAGTGTGCCCTATTCGCAAACGGCAAATAATGACATCTCGATGGTTATATTTCCATGAGGAGCTCCATGGTGACATAGTGTTCTTAATTGGATGAAGTTTATTGTTAATATTAGCATCCCATTCACTTTACCACTCATGATGAACCACCCTCTTTAGAAAACAGACAAGATCGTTCAAAGCGACGCGATTGGTGAAACAGATCTGGAAACAAAACTCTTTTGCCGCACCATCAGCATGCTCATTGCCTGAAATTCCAATCTGGCTGGGACAGCAGAAGCACACAGTTGTATTATGTTGATTCATTTTGCGATATAACTTACTGAATCTCACAGACAACAGGGTGTCTGAAGTACACGTCATTAATGGTTAAGGCACTCATGAAATCTGATCAAACAAGTCGAAATATTGGACTAATTACATATAATGCCTTATTAATAGCATACAGCTCCGCAACAAAAGTACTGGCGATGCTGGGAAGGCTAAACATGTATGTTCTATTGTCAACCAGAAAAGCAAAACCAACAGAATTAACATTTCTAGAGTCGTCCGTATAAACTACAGCATCGGAATTTACGCTATTTAAAATATAAAAAATCCTTCCGTAAGATAACCGGATTTGCGCTCTTTTTATGATGCCGACAAAGATCAAAGCAGTAATTAACGAGAGAAGGCCGTCAGGGGAGGGGGGTGCTAATAACATAAAGCAACAGTAAGATCTGGAAGCAAATGTATATTTAGGACTGGGAAAAGGTGGTGAGCTCTGATTCATAGTGGGGCAGTAGATCCTGATATAGAATCAAAGATCATCAATCAGATATCGATCATCTTCATGATACAAACGTGTACGATCCATCGTTCAACATGCAAGTTCTGCCTCAGTCGATCAACTATACTTTCTCGGGAGGAACATGACGATGAGCTTCAAGAATGGTGATGAGCGTTGAAATTGCCAATTATTGGGCAGGGTCCAGGAATCTGGGAAAACAGACTAGACAGATCATCCTCACTGATGTCGATATTTGGAGGAAGGTATAAGTGGCAGATATTCATTTTGAATAGTGCCACTATCTTCACTGAGACTGCAGGGATGTTTATATGCAGCATTATCCGCGTGGCCAACACTATTTTCTTTAGGAAAACAGCCACACCTTCTCCTCCTCTGCCCTCAGTTTGATAGTCGCATCTTTTGCAAATGTATCCGCGAAAGACACATCATCTTGGAGGCGGAGGTGAGTCTCCTGCAGACGTAGTATTAAAGGATTTTCTTCCTTTATTAGGATTTCAATATCCTCTTGGCGACAACAGTGACCACAAACATTCCATGAGTAATTTTAGTAGCCAAAGGAAATACTTTTCTCCTGTTGTATATAAAAACTGCGTGTAGATTACTTGTCAAATACTATCCGGCTTTTCTTTTTGGTTTTTATGACCTTTAAGAAGTGTTCTACTTCTTGGGGTACTTCATCCGCCACCATATTCTCATAGAAACCTCGAGATGGTGGAATGGTGTGGATTCAGTTAGATCATCATCGGTTTATCTGGCAGAAGTTACCTTCTTTCCGGAAGATAATGCTGAAATGGCAGCCACGAGGGATTTTTCCTGTTCTGACAAAGCTTCTACCAATTTCTCTAGTTCTTTACACGATGCGCATTTTTTCTTTTCTGTACGTTGTTTGAGAGAGATTGTACGAAACTAACACCAGGTTTTAAGGGATTCCTCATGCTCAGGGATTTTCTGTATTCCCGACATACCACCCAAAAGGACACTTCTGCTCAGTACAGATCTTTAATATCGCTTTTTCTTCCTTATAAAAGAGGCTTTCCGAGACCTTACCAAATGTGAACCTTTACAGTTTACACACCTTTCTTCCTCAGAGCATGTGCTATCACCCCGTACCGCTGCAACGTGCACAAACTTGTTCCTTTTTGCAACCAATTTTGGTGTGAACAAAACCCTGATATTGGACGCAGCGCCTGGGGTTTGGTACATATGGTCGCACACGAACAGAAAGGTAACCGACATTTATTCGGCCAGGAACGGCTTTCTTCTTTCTTCCCATAATTCGCTGCACAAAGGTGGTATGTCTGAGATGACAACTCTTTCTTAATTACGGTAACTCTACATCAGCTAAGTTACGGGAAAAGATCACTCCTTTGCTAAAATTTATTGTTGTAAGGGGCTCCACTATCACTTGGTCTGTCCGTATAAAGTTAAGGGCTAGCAGTTTTCGGCTTTGTTCTTTGTTACTAACTTCAACAAGCAGGGTGCTACTCCTGAGTTTTTTAACAGATTTTGGAGACCTACAAGCTGTTATTATGCTTCTATTTATTATGAACGGTGAAATCTTTTCAAAGGATTTACCTTCCTTGTTGTAAACAAAGAAACCATATAAAAAAAATTTTACCAATCACCGTAAAATTTCTAGTTTCCTTATTACTAAATCTTCGGCCTACAACGTCGGTCAAGTCTCTTCAAACCCCAGTTTTTTTGTTGGTTTTTCAAGCGGACCAACAACCACCGAAAGATTTTTATTTGAGATTACCTTACGGTACCCACGAGTACCGACGATATAACGGACAATTCCTACAGAGCGCACGCGTACTGGAGCTAGAGTTAAATACAACTGGGTTCGTCCAGGTGCCCAGAGGACATCGTTTGAGACTCACTACTACGTAGAGCCATCCACCCATCGGCATGATAGTTTTCACCTTGGGTTACGGTTGCGTTTCTTAAGGTGTCGCAACACCTTCGAGGTAAATGTACGAGAAAATAGTGTAGTTGTGTAATTTATTTTGTAACTTGTGTTGGATATATGTTGTAATTTGTGTAGTGTTTGTGGTGTAGTGTATGTGTATGGTGTAAAATGTTCAGCAGCTCAGTGTGTAGTGGGAAGAAAAGCTGCATAAGCTAGAGCAGTGGGGATGCCAACCCCCAAAGTCTTAAAGATCAAGACTCCCCGTCAGAGTGAAAGATATTTTACAAAATTTTTAATTTAGACCGTTTTATTTTTTCGTATGAGTTTAGACCTGAAAAAAGTGAAAACAATACGTACATCACTTTCATAAAGTAGAAATTTGCATTTAAAAAATAGTCTAATTCCTTCTTTGTCAATTAATAGGAGAAAATCTTGTTTGGACATGATATTCGAAAAACACTTCTTCGGTTATTATTTAACAATTTACCTCTGAAACTTAAGAATACTGAATAACGTTGTTGAAAATTTGAAAATATTTGTATTTTTACTTTCCCGGAAATATACCTAAAATAGCTATATTAAAGAGGAAAGGATAGTGATCACGTCAAAAATGGGGTATGGGATTTTTGCAAATTTTTACGTTTTAGGATCCAACTAATACATATAAACAAAAAAAAACAAAAAAACATAAACGTTGTAACACGACCGGTATAACGGACCTGATTATTGGATTCCTGCCAATTAAGAAGAAAGTAGTAGAAAATATAATAATGGGAGAATCCAGAAAGGGGCTAAAAGAAAACCTTAAAGCTAACAGGTCCGTTTAACAATCGTTCTTTGTAATACTGCCCGCTGGCACACCTAAAGAGATTTTGTTCAATAAGAAGAATTGCCGAACCAGGATAGGAATTTTATGGGAAAAGGTGAGAGCGGACGATCATTCTCACGCTTTGAGTTGGGTCCGGTCCTGTAGGTAAAGAGGATAGGAGTATAAATTCTCCGGGAAAGAGAGCTGACAGATAGTCTGCGAGAGAGTTCTAAGCGAGGAGTTATTATGTGAGTATGGTGAGAGTATTCTGCGAAGAGGTCAGTGAGAGAGCGAATTTCTAGGGAGTACAAGTTCGACGCGATTAAAGTGACGTCACAAGCAATTCCAGTATGTGAAAGCAAGAAGTGGTTCGGTGAGTTACTGTTAGACTAAAAGTGGAAATCCACCGGGTTGGTCTAATGGTGATCGCGTCTTCCCAAATCAGCTGATTTAGAAGTGGAGAGTTCCAGCGTTCAAGTCCTAGTAAAGTCAGTTATTTTTACACGGATTTGTATACTAGATCGTGGATACCGGTGTTCTTTGGTGGTTGGATTTCAATTAACCACACATCTCAGGAATGGTCGAACTGAGACTGACAAGATTACACTTCATTTACACTCATACATATCATCCTCATTCATCCTCTGAAGTATTAATTGAACGGTAATTACCGGAGGCTAAACAGGAAAAAGAAAGAAGACAAAAAGTGAAAGAGATAATGTATATAAATATTTATGTCTAATATTCTGTTTTTTGTACTAACTCTTTTAATTTATTTTATTAATAGCCAGGAAAGTCTTTTAGTACTTTGACTTGCTTATAGAATTTATTAATTTACTAAATTATTTAATTTAAATTATACAGAATTCAAACAGAACGTAGTTTAACGCTTGTAATTTTTATAGAATAAAAGAGAAAAATGTTATTCTTACGAAAGAAAAACAAACATGTTAAAAGTTTTCCTGTTTTAAACATTAAACTAGACTTTATAAGTAAAATAATGACCAATTCTTCTCATATGGAAGTGACATTGTAATAATAATAAAAAAAATTGGATACTGCAAATAAAATTTATACTTTTCAGAAATGCGGTAGGTAAGGTGTTTATATTCAACCCGGAGCTATTTTTACTATTTCTCGATAATGTTGATACAAAATATTTTCAGGACTTAAGCCCAATAATGATACAGATCTCAAAATCGGATATGAAAGTAAGTTTTTACTTAATCAAACAAAAAAATAAAAAAATAAAAATCAGACTGGAAACATTTACGTCACCCATTATGTAAAAAATTCTAACCTTTTTATATATTACAGTTTTTAAATAACTACCTTGTTTGCTCAGTCAGTAGATTATTTATCTATGAATTATATTTTTAAGTTTGAATCCTAGAATGGAATACAATTATCATTTTTGAAACGCTTTTATTTTGACAGGTCCTGATTTTTTCATTTTCATATGGTAAATAATTTCAACACGGAGCCAAAGCAATGTATATAATTAATAAGCATCTTTTATAACAGAAAAAAGTAAATTAATTTTTCGCGCTACACTACTGTCACGCACAATTTTAATATGGCTATGGCACATGTAAATCACTTTTGGTTCACGAGACACTGATCAGATTTTCTTTCTTTCAGATTTTACGTGCTTCTTTGTTTGCTATCCAACCAGTCCTTAACAAAATGAAGGAGCACCTTATTAATCTGAATATCAAATAATTTTGATGGCCCTAGCATGCAGATGTGCAGTAGTACGTTTGGCTCGTAAAGAAAACAGAAAATAATTTCATTCCAAACTATATTTAGTAAGCTTGAGATTCGATGGTTGTAACATTTTACAATGGTTATATCTTATGGAGTGACTTATGTCAGGTTGCTTATGACAATTATGATTAGGTCACTTAATATACATAAAAAAAAGCGTGATAAAGATTCTGAATTTATTGAATTTCAAAATTTTAGTCAAAATTTTTATAGTCAACAGACTAGAAAATTTAGAATTTTTTTTTCTATTCAATAATTAGAATGTCTTCTCCTGGCCTTTCACAATTATTAAATATCTCGATAAACGCCTCCACCCTTAAAATAAAAGAAATTGAAAAAAGATTTGCGCAGTTACACGCAAGCAGACCGAGGTTTTCATTCTGACACCCTCACTTTTTCGCCGTCAGAACGCACTGATTTTCAGAGTACAACGCATTACATACGTTCAATTAACGAGCAGACCCGACAAACATGGATCAAGTTTTAACTCGCTCACTACTGTAACTCGCTGCAAAAAATGAAAAATAACCACTACATAGTCAACGAAACCTCAAATTGAGGTTATATTTTGTGTAGTCGACATTAAATTGAGCATAACTAAAAAACAACTCAACAAATCTTTATAAAATTTTCACACGCACAACTTCAAACACACTACTACAGCATATCTAAATTTCAATGAAATTGATGTAGTAGTTTTGGAAATGTAATGGTATTTTCGTAGTTTTCATAACCTTAAAAAGTAAAAAAAAAATTAATTTTACCCTAAAATCCCACCATGCAACCGAAAAAAAAATACCTCAAATTGAGGTTATTTTGCGAGTTGTCGACCTTAAATTGAACGTAACTTAGGAACGACTCAACCAATTTTTACATGCATAATTTCAAATTTACTACTACAGCATATCTAAATTTGAATGAAATTTACCTAGTACTTTTTGAGATTTTTTAGTCACATATTTTATACATAGGCTTATTTTCATAAGGAAATTACACTTAAGTGAATGGTACTTTTGTACTCCTCGTATCTCAAAAAGTAAAGTAAATTAATTTTCACCCTGCGACCGAAAGTATTGCCGTACTTTTCTTCAAAAGGTCTGTAAATAAAATATAGTATGCTTATATAGACGCAAAAAAAATACTTCATAATTAAAAATTCACAACCAAAAATTAAAAATAATCCATTAAAATAAAGTATTCCAGACTTATAGTCTAATAAAGTACATAGAAGATGATTAAACTTATTAATGAAAAATTGTTGGTAAACCATTTTTTTTTTTTTTAGAATTATTTTGAAGTTATTTAAATAAAAACAGCCTTATTATTAACCACGAACGAATTTACAAATTAATTGAGCGAGAATTTAAACGTAGATAATTATTTTTATAATTATAAACTCAAATTAAATGATGATTAGTTTTTTATTTTTGAAACAACGTGTAATAAAAATAAATATGCACGATTACAGACATTTTATTCTAAATGAGAATAAACAATATGAAATTTACTTGGAAATGAAACAATATAAAATAAAACGTCGACAATAAAATGGTTAAAAAGAAATACGTTAGCTATTGCACATAGGACCTGTACCAGTTAGAGTGTTAAAAACATAACGGGACGAGGGGAAGTAGTTCGTGGTGAAAGAGAGAGTGAGGGACCAAGAGAGAACTCTGTGGCTTCCCCTCGATAAGGCAACTGCCGTCAGTGCAGGGCAAGATCAATAGACTACACTTGAACATTGCCTGTTAGCCTGCCTCTCTGCCTAGCCTGTGGGTCTGGTGTCTATCCTGTAAGGAGTTCTTGCCGAGTAAGATCCCTTCTGTTCATAACCGAATATATATATATATGTATGTGTGTGTGTGTGCGCGCGCGTATGTATGTGTGTGTGTGTGTGTGTGTGTGTGTACAGGGTAATATATCCAAACCCAAACACACACTTACAGACTTAACTCAATTTAAAATCAAAATGTAATATTTCATTAAAATAAAATCCATTCTCTCATTTACTTTCTTACTAAACATACACAAATGAAATGAGAGAAATCTTTACTTCAGTTTTCTGAACGTAGTGAAAATACTCAGCGTGCGTACATGTTTAATTTTATATTGACTTACTCCTATTCAAACACAAATTTTAATTATACATTAATAATACAAAAAAATTTGAAGAAACCTAGAGAAATCACAAATACGTATAAATTACACAAAATAAATATTATTAAGATATTACCTTCTTTCGGGATTGTCATTTTGACCTTAAGATCCAAAGAACTCTTTTATAGGTCAATGCGTTCACTGAATCCAAACGAATAAATTATACTAGCGACATAGGTATTTAACGTTGTATTCACATCTATTCTGCTGTGTGAATTTGTATATTATCCAGCTTTAACTGAGAAGCTTCTCAGCTCCAGATTAGGATTTTTGTACAGTCACCGGATAGTTAACAAAGAACCCTAGAAAGGCCATAGGAAATGCCACTGCACCAACCAATTAATTCCAAGGATACAGAAATTCTAAAGGGCCTAGTATCATTAGCATGAATACTGTGGGCATATAATCTCTCTTTTTATTTTTTTTTGTTTAACCTCCGGGACCACCGTTAGTATTGCTTCAGAGGATGAGATGAATGACTTTTAGCGCTTGTGAAAAATCGTTCGAGTCCATTTTATGGGCTAACTGGATTGTAAGAAACATTTTTAAATTTTTGTGAATTATTTTGCCCAATGATGTTCGATTAATGCCCACTGAGTGGAACGTTTTTGTGTTGACATTACGGTATCCTCCATACCGTAAAGTCAACATAGGAACAGTGGACATTGTTCCTTACACTCCTTACACTGTTCCTTACAGACTCAATATTTTTATTATTTTTGGAAGATTCTATTTTTGGAAGATATTCTTGGTCTTCTTAATCTTCTGACATCTCCCACTGATCCAATCTGTTCAAATTTCAATATAGTTGCGCGGATGGCTGCGCCAGAAGGTGATTTTCTGGTTTTATAAAACTTTCAAAATTTTAATTCTGTTTCAGAAGTAAAATGTGACTGTTTTTATTCTTTCTTGGAGGGTGCATTTTTACAAAATGAATCTTTTTTTTATTTAATTTTAATTTGCCGGCCTCCGTGGCGCGAGTGGTAGCGTCTCGGCCTTTCATCCAGCGGTCCCGGGTTCGAATCCCGGTCAAACATGGCATTTTCATACACGCTAAAAATCATCATTCATCTCATTCTCTGAAGCAATACCTAACGGTGGTCCCAGAAATTAAAAAAAAAAAGATTAATTTGAAAGAAAGAAATTATAATATTTTAATAATAAAAAAATTATAAACTTTTTTTCATAGGAAGTGCTGGACCATCCAGTACTAGACTACATGATTATTCAATTATGGATGGAGTCAGATCTATCAGATATGATCAATGAGATGACTTCAACCAAGGAATGTTTAAGGTCGTCAAACATACATCCAGATTAAAAAAATTACATTTAATATCTTTATGGATAATCTTTAATTACTTAAACTCTATTTCCTTTTTTAAAAATTTAGAATTAAATTTGTTTTAGCAGGTTTATATCATCATGAAACACGGCTATCCTTAGCTGTATTGGGTATTACATATCTTCATTGAGATCTAGAATTTACCACAACTGTAATTATACTCTGATATTCGAACAAATCCAGATTAAAAAATGGCTGGCAACTATGATACTTGGCTATTCTAGCATCTACTCAGAGTTTACGATTTAATCCTTTTGCTAGGGATTTAAGTTCAAGATGATAGTCAGGTAATTAAATTGAGAAGAAATTAGATTAATAGCGGAAATTTTTAGAAAGATATGAAAATCTTTACATTAAAAAGTGGACTAACGGGATGTATTATTATAATAATAGTAAAAAAGAAAACGTAATAAAAAGTTTATCTCATTTCTATCGTCGTATTAGTTAAAGAAAAATTTCAATATTTACACAGATTATAAATTTTATTACGAGTATTTGTACAATTTTTTATTATAATAAAGATTATAGCTTATAAATTTCTTTACGATTTATTGTTATTATACAAGAATAAAAAAGGGTAAAAGAACTATATAATCTGAAGATAAAAATAAAAAAGAAAACTAACAGAATTTTATCAATGTCGTAGATTAGTAACTGATAAATTATTGTTATTGTAATGATTTGTGAATAAATCCGCTTCTTGAATTCTACATACTTTTAACGAATAAAAAAAAAACTGAAAAAAGGGAAAACAATTGAGATGGATGTTTTTCATTAAAGAAAAACAAATAATAGAAGAAAAAAACAAATGAAAAATATAACTTATCCACCTCAGTATTTTTATTTTAACGAGTACAACTTTGTAATAAATCTTCTATTTCCTCCCTTCTTTACAACAATCTTCCTTTATTTCACTCATAACTCATAACATTCACTGATCTACGAGTATGGTTCAATGACGAATCAAACAGATTAATATGAAGACTGCAGTCAACAACATTGAAATAATAACTGTTATTACTGTAAGCCCTCTTTACTTGCTTTTACAGATAACGCCCCCTCCTCTTACACTCACACACGTACACACACACACCTCTACTCTCTTTCTGAGGTTCTTCATCTAGACGTATAATTCATCTTTAGATTTCTTATTTTCAAAGGTAAATATAAGTATTGCAATTAATATGCAGTTCTTAATAGTATCTACTTAAAAATATTTTGCACATATACAATACTAAAATTTTACTTTACTTATTCTATAGTAATTAATAATATATTTAATAATGTGATTATTCCAAGTGTATCTGTTTGTTTTACATTAACCTATTATTTTTTATATATAGTCATATATACACACTGATATAAGTAAACTGATTATTTTTAATTGACTATTCGTTAAACATTGTTTAATTGAAGGCTGATTCTGTATTTTATAATTTTTAATCGATTTTATCTCTTTAATGCTACCCCTGCGCTTTGTACAGCAGCCAATAATTTATATTAGAAAAGTCAGTGTGGTTACAAGCACTAACAGTCGTTCGTTTGCTAAATTTATATTTTAGATGGAAAAAAATACTAACTTTTACTTCTTGAACCAATTATATCTTTATACAGCTACCTATGTATTGTAAAGAAGTTTAATATTTGAAAAGCAGCGTAAACGGTAACCCAACAGTGAAGAGTATTTTTGGGGAAAAATTACTGCAGTTGTTATTATTACTGCAGCAATAAAACTGCATTGTTTAATTCAGATATTTAAATTTATTAAAAGTATTAAAAAAAATCCTATAAAATTTAAGAAACTTTTCCTCATCAGTAATTTGAGAATGGTTTTCAGCAAGTTTGTTTAAATAACTCAATTATTGGATAGCAGTAAAGCTCCAACAGAGAACGTAGATTATCGTATTTTACAGCAAAATCTTTCACGTATTAATATTTAGAATAATTTGGTTAAGTATTTAGTAATACTAATTAATATTTTTGAACTGTTACTAATTGTGCCTACTATAATGTTACTAATTATACCTAAATGATAGATTTTTCTAAAAACAAATAATTACAGTTGCGATAGTTACATAATTAAATATATTACTAATTATTAGAGAATTAGTTAATTTACTATCTTTGTTAGATCTCAAAAGTAAAGAATTTCTTTTTTAATTTACATTTAATTTAAAAGTGTTATTCCCTGTTTTAAATAAATAATTGCTGGCACACAATCAACGTTATAATATTGTATTTTACTCATTAGGAAGAATATTTAATTACTCATTACTTTACAGTTTTAATAAATTTTGTAGAAACTTAAAATAATTTTAAAAGTTGTACTCAGTGTTACAATTACGTTAAGATTTATAATTAAAAATTATATTCTAGTAATAAAACTGGCATATAAATGTAAATAAAATTTACTTCAAACACGTCTCTCTAAGAAAATAAGCAATTGCATCGACTGACAATTAAATTAAAACTTTTCACTTGATAACCAATGTATTTCTATAAAAGGTAAGAGAACTATATAATCTGAACCTAATGTGAAATTTGTAATTATAATAGATATAATATTACATACAAACTCCGAGAATAATATCACAAAGTAAAAACAACTTGTTACGTAATACAAATAAAATACCAGTAAAGAGATGTCGTGAGGTTTTTTTTTTGATATGAAAATGGAATAGGTATGAATAAAATTACTAAAAAAATTGAGAGAAAGAATGAATTAACTTCACAGAAGGGAACAGCCAAACATATAGAGTAGATGGAAGAGGAAAAAAGGGGAGGAAAAGACCGCTTTCACAGTTATCGTGGTATTTAAATGTACACTAGGGCCGTACCATTCAACCCGACGTCCCTCATCCACTAACTTCATAGTGTGGTCATCGTCGGGTCTATCCGCGTCCGACTGTCACGGACAGGCGTCTGTCGGGGACACAATACACCCCCAACCCTCACAAATTTATTAACAGCCTGCACACCCTAATTTGCCACCCTTACGCCTCTACGACATGCCTTTATATTGTAAAACTCATTTCACGCCCACAGACCGCCGAATCGCGACCTCACTCCGTCTCGTTTATATGGTATGATGCCTCAGTAATTCAATACTTTCTGACAATCCCTACCCTACCAAAGCAATCTATACCTCCCTCTTCCAGTCAAGTTAGTTGCACCGTAGGTATTCATTTCAAAATACCGTAGTTTCATTCCACCATTTATATTGATCTTAACAAACAAATAAAAAAAACACGAATCCCACAGACAATCTAACGAACAACTAAACAGAGCCTATACGTACATGTGTGCTATTTATATATGCACTGCATACATATAATAGTTTCAAAAATTATTAAAGGTAATTACAATTCCAGATTTTTACATTTGATTTAAACCGATGAATTAAATTACTCGTTTTGCACTATTTTTCTATTGATTTCCTACATTTTTATTAACCTTCCTACTACTTATCGTTCATTAAAGCCAGAGGATATTTTTTCTTTTCTTTTTTCTATAAAATATAATTAATAATCTGACTGGTATACCATCCCGTTACAAAAGAAAAATACTGAGTTCTTTGTAGTTAATAAAAAAGAAACAACATTTTTTTTCAGCTGAAATTATCTTTAATTCACAAATACAAATTTTTTTCAACTGTGTTTTGACAGGATCATCAGGAAATAGAAACACTAACTATCTAATCTGAAACTTTCAATTGAATTCATCTAGGATACAAAAATTTCAATCTCAACATTAACCGCCTCGCTTTTACCGATGACACCTTTTTTCTGTCTGAAAACATAGAAAACGCTGCCCAACGACTAAAAATACTTCAAAAAATTGCAGCTAAATTTGACTTCCAAGTTTCCATTTCATTACAAACATTAAAGACTCTCCCAAACGTATTCGTACCAACAACGCTGAGATCTCTAAAGTTAGCAATCTCAAGTACCTCGTGGAAACCATCACGCACAACATCTCTGAAAAAGAAGCAATGAACGAATGAGGACTCAAACTCGAACTCTCATACCAACTCACCCAAAATATCTGTAATAAAAAAATGCATCTCCATCAACGCCAAGATATGCCAGTACAAGACCCTTATGTTTGTATCCAACAGAATGCCTGGATCACAAACAAAACCTGACATCTAAGTGCTTGAATGCGAAATTGAAAGATCCTAAGGAAACTCCTAGGCCCAAGGAAAACTAATGATAACTACAAACTTTGAACCAACAAGGAACTCTATACTATCTTTAAAAAACTTACAACATAATCTGAAAACGCAAGTTTCAATTCTATAGCAACATTTCTAGCATGAATGACATAAGGCTCGCAAAACGTATCCTAATGTATATCAAAACTCAAAAGAATAATAGATGAATTGTCGATATTCGTAAAGCTATGCAAGAAATAAACATCACCGACGAAGAAACACAAGACTGGAACGTATTTCGAGGTAAAATCAGGAATTTCGGTAGGTTTAAAAAACTAATAAAATATGTTAACAAATACTTAGCGTGGTTTGAGGAGAGAAAACAGCTTCATTTACAAAATAATGAAAAATTAGTCGAGTAAAAAGATTAAAAACTATATGTAAAGTTGTTCATGTGATCTATAGATGACCTTAATCGAAGTTTCCTTAAATAAGTTGTTAATTAGAAGTAACTTGGATTAAATGAAATTGCAAACATAAGAAAAGATGAAAATTTTAAGTAACTTTTTACATAATAATTGATTTAATAAATTTTAAATAGATAATATTAGGATTAAGCTTATATATATATATATATATATATGCCTACGTATAAAATTTGTGGCTCGAAAATCTCCAAAACTACTAAACCAATTTCATTGAAATTTAGATATGCTGTAGTAATGTATCTGAAGTTATGTATGTACAAATTTGATGAAGATTGGTTGAGTCGTTCTTGCGTTACGTTCAATTTAAAGTCGACAACAAACAATAGATTGCATTGGTGTATTTTCATACACGCTTATGGAATAAGTCACAGTGGTGAGCTGAGTTTAAACTTGATGCTTGTGTGTAGAGTTTACTCATTATTTTTAATTATTTCATTAAATTACGATTATAATAATTTAACGTTCTTATAATCAGAAATTGTAATTTAATATTAATTAAAATATTATTACATAATTATTTAATACAAAACTTTTCTTGTGCAAATAATTATACAAAAAATATTATACAAAATAACATAACGTAAAGTCGGTCTTCTTCAGCAGAATCATGCAAGAATGTGTTCATTTCTTCTCCTTTTTTTAGGAGGATATTTTTTATAATTTATCAGTTGATGAGGAGCTGTACATTTTTAATAAGTAGATTATTTAGTTTTTTTAATATTCGATTGAACTTTAAAGTTAAATGATATTTAAATATATTTAAAAATTAATTATCATTACCCTACTTGTTTAATGTTTAAAATAAAAAAAAGAAAGATTGTTGCTGCTTATTTTTAATTGTATTATTAAAATATAAAAGAACTTAAAACAATATTTGCTTTTTGTGACCGTGCTGATTACAATTACGAATTGGTTGGGTTATATAGTATCAAGTTTTAATGGTCTCACAACGCATCACCCTACGTTGTTGCCGGCCTCCGTGGTGCGAGTGGTAGCGTCTCGGCCTTTCATCCGGAGGTTCCGGGTTCGAATCCCGGTCAGGCATGGCATTTTCATACGGCAATTTCACAAAAAATTTCATTCATTTCATCCCGTGAAGCAGTACCTAATGGTGGTTCCAGAAGATAAAAAAAAAAAAATGGTTGGGTTATCAATAAGTATATCATACATTAGCTGTTGGTTTTACTGACCGTCAGAAAGCTACTACGTTTCCGTTGCCTACACCCAAAAAAAGATTCGAGAAAAATTACAGTAAAATATAAAAAAAATGATTTAAAATTCTTTGTGAAAAACGTCATTTACTTCTGAATATTTTAAATATGCAACAGACCAGCTACTATCTCTATTGCTGAAGGCAAAGAATGTAAATATGGCTCTTATTTCATCCATTATTTCGCTCCGTTTTCTTTGCAAGGATTAATATGTAATAATTAACCAGTTTTTTACTGAAATAAAAATTATAATTATTTTTTAAAAAAATAGTTATTACAAATAATATAAATAGCGCGGCAGAATGCATTTCAACAAACAGAACATTGAATTTTCTTTCAGTTTTTACATTTTATTAAATTTAAAATTAAAATTCTACAAAAAAGTAAATAAAAATAATAAAATATTTATTTATTTATTCACTAAAATAACAAGATAACTCCGTATTGCAGTTGTATTAGATAAAGGAAACAAATTTTTTCAACAAGTGAGAAACGCCTAGTCACTTTAGGATTAGAATAGATTCTTCCGATTATAAGGAATAGACTAGCAACTCTATAATTAAAATTGGCTACATTTTTCTAAATATATAATTTTTTGTCAGCTGAAGTGTATGCTCAACAGAAAATTTATTTTTTTTAAATGTTGTATAGCCTATTTTTCTAATATTTTAATCTATCCATAACCTATTTAACAACATATTATTAAATACATATAACACAAAAAGAAGTAAAATATGGAGCTTATAAAACAATAACCTAATTAATTAATTTTATTTATTCTTTACTTATGAAAAAAAAAATAGGTTAATTTTATAGCTAATTCATTCAACACTTCAACAAAAATCAATAAGAACATAATTTAAAAAATTTGTTAATTACCATAAAAATAAAGGTTTTATGTTTAAACCTGATCCCGAATGTCAAGTCTTATCTAAATAATAACGATATCCGGGCCTGCCAAGACGCCTTCACTCTTTTCATCACAGAATTCATAATGAACATCATTACTCTCGTTTCGTTCAGTTGCCCATCTCCCGCTTTCGGAAGAGGCTGCAGAGACTCGCGATGGAAGCATGGCAGCTGGAATGGGATACCACGACTAAGGGAAGATCCTTGTATAAGTTATACAGGAACTGGGGGGATGGTATGCCTCGAGTTCGTTTTTAAGGGCAACGGGTGCCCGGGTGCTCACCAATCACGAAAATTTGAACCAATAACTGTTTCGGTTCCGTCTGGCAGGTGATGAGCTGTGCGTCTGTGGGGAGGTCCAGTCAAATGAACAACTGATGTTTTACTGCCCTGTTCTTGGGGGGGGGGGGGGTCAGAAACAGGGCTACCCTGGAACTTAGAGATCAAGGGAAAATTGGCCACTCACAAGCGGCGAGAGTCGCATTTTCGGCTTTGTCTCTTTACCTATTTTTTTTTTTTTTTTATTTATGCAAAATACACTTTAATGACAAAACTAAACATATTCAAGATTAATGCAAGTTTTTTACTTAAAGAATAGAGATATAAATTACATTTTTAACTAATACTAGAGCTCTTGCGTTATTATTTCAACTGAAGTTATTTCCGGCGATCTATTTGAGTCGGATAAACACTTTAGATTGTAAAGTGTTTCAAATCGGTAATTTTTACCGATTTGAAATGTATTTATTTATTTAGGAGTCTGTTTCGTTAATATTGCAATACAAAGTACATTTAAATGAGATGATTCTTTTCTGTACATATGTATAATACAGTATTATGTTGTGAACGTTGCTGTATTTTTGATTTTTTGCCAAAAAATGGTTGGCATTTATGTAATTAAACAATTTTTTTTTTTAACTTTGGGTTTCTATTTACCCCTTCAATTACAAAATGATAATACTCATTGACAAAATGAACCAAATTTATGGAAAGTTTTATCATAATTTTATATGAATTTCTTGTACTTTATGAACCAGCATCCTGTTTGCTCAATGTAAAACTTTTGTAAAGTTCAGTTTGCATAGCTTCTTTTGCGGCCACCAGGTTGGTTTAGTGGTGAACGCGTCTTCCCAAATCAGCTGATTTGGAAGTCGAGAGTTCCAGCGTTCAAGTCCTAGTAAAGGCAGTTACTTTTATATGGATTTGAATACCAGATCGTGGATACCGATGTTCTTTGGTGGTTGTGTTTCAATTAACCACACATTTCAGGAATGGTCGAACTGAGACTATACAAGACTACACTTCATTTACACTCATACATATCATCCTCTGAATTAGTAACTGAACGGTAATTCCCGGAAGCTAAACAGGAAAAAGAAAGCTTCTTTTACGGAATTTTATCATTTTTAAAATAAATTATAGCATATATTTCATATCCAACTTCAATTTTTCACTAAAATTATTTGATTAGTTGATTATAAAAACTTTTTAAACGATAAGAAAATTATATATTATTTTTATGTGAACAGTAATTGATAAAGAAAGATTAATACATTTTTTTTATTATTATTAATTTCTTATAAGTTTATCAAATTAATTGCCAAGCCAGAATAGAAAATTGAAACAGGGACTTTCTGTGTTATATTCTTTATTTTCATAAACCGAGACACAAAAGCCAGCAGGATTGCTTTATATTATTAAGATAGAAGTACAGGCTATAAAAAACTAACAAACAAGAATAATACGTGTAAACTGGGACATTTAATTATTAAAAACAAGATAGTTTTATTTTTCTCAAAGAAAATATTTCATACTAAATTTTTTTGAATAAAAAAAGTATTAGATACAAACACTTGAGAAAATAAAAAAGGAAAACTTAATATAAATATAAAATAAAACTTATTATTTAACAATGCATAACGACAGGTAAAGAAAATATAAATAGAAAGCGCATAATAAAGAATAATAAATAAAGTATAAATCTTTGAAAGTTTACGAGCAACTTCACGATAACAATGATGTTAGCATAAGTCGAATACTTTGCGTTATATGATGCTTTTCCTTTAAGTAAAGGAAAAAGAAAGAGTGAGCAAATTTGTACACTTGTGTAGTATGCAAAGCTCCTCTTCAAAGGGAGCGAGGAGTCGGATTGTGAATGGACTTAAAGAAGGAGGACTGGATAAGAAGGGAGAGGTTTTGGAAGAAAGAAGGAGTGAGCGGAGGGAGTGTAAGAGAAGGAAAGGAAGATAGGGAGAAAGGCATAAAAATCGGTTCGCCGAAGAGCCCTCGAGTACAGACCTCTCTTGCCAGACCATCAGCTACAAGGAGTCTTGACTCGAGTCGTAGTGCTTGCTAGTGGTGGTAGTACAGTACTGTATAACAGGATAGGAGTAGAGAGCGAGTGCTACACAACGTCCTTAGATCGTAATAACCAAACACTTTAACTGAAATACTCTTATATGCACTCAAATACACCAATAAGACAAATAAATAGCCGGTTCTATGACCGCCGACCGGCTAACACCTAGTATTGAAAAAGACTAATTATAACCGCTTCATTTTTACAACCCTATAATCAAATAAACTCGATATCAATTTGATTACAAATAAACTCGCTCGTAAAACAAATAATGCCGCGCAATTTATTCATTAAAACATTCAACGATGAGTTTTCATAACACTAGTATTATGTTAGTTATCTTTTTTACCTTTACTTAAAACAACATATTTCTACAGAACTCACACTTTTCAAAAGCTCTTAAATTTACTCTACTATTTTCTTGAAGTTTATTAATTTCTTTTCTTTTGTCTTATGTTTTATCACTCTCTCTCTCTCTCTCTCTCTCTCTCTCTCTCTCTCTCTCTCTCTCTCTCTCTCTCTCTCTCTCTCTCTCTCTCTCTCTCTCTCTCTCTCTCTCTAAGATTAATAGCCTATTAGAAAAAACTAATATTATTTTAAACTCTCATTTCCAGCACAGTACATAGTTTTTCTTAAACAACTGAGCTTTTAACTTATTTATAAACGTAAATTAAAAACGTAATAAGAAGGGTGTTTAAACAATGAAAACTCCTAATAAGTGTATCTTTTTCTTACAATGATCATGTAAATAATGAATTGATTTTCAGGGGAAATGTAAGTACAGTAATTTTAAAAACAGAATTTCCAATGAATCAATATTTATTTACTTTAAATCAGATTTCCATATTAACTTTCCTGTTATTTATAGAGTTATAAGTTACAAATAAAAAGTTATATTATATGGTTTTTGAAATAAATTTAAAAACAAAATTGTTTACAAAAATTTTAGTTAATATTTGCAATTAGATGACCGTTTCAATTCTTAAAAAAGCTGACAACAAATTTGTAATACTCCCTGGTATTGTTTGTTTATTCTATATAGTGGAAAAATAACGATACATGAAAATAAAAGGAAAAAACTTTTTAAAATTAAAAAAAAATCGATATTTTTATGTTTATCCCCAAATATTGCCCGCAAAGTATATTTTTTGGGGTCTCGCTTGCATTACTGCTATGCCTAAGAAGACTTTAAAAAATTCTGTTTAAAAATATATGCAATAAAAAAAGACGGTTATTTTTCTAAATTTTTGTGGAAGGAGGAATTTCGGGAAAAATTAAAAAAAAATTAAATATGTTTAGGCTTGTACACATGTACTGAGCATAATATAAAGTAGTATTATGTCTGCAAAATTTTGAAAAAATTGATCCCAAATATTTCTGCACCACCACCTGGAGATATTGACTCCAAAACTTTACCAACATATATTCACATATACATGAATCTGTACAAAATTTCATCGAAATCGGTTTATCTAATCAAAGGTTATTAAGATTCAAACAGTTAACACACGTATATAGATACTTAGGTATGAACATTACTCTCCCACGGTTTTGTTTTTTGGGGTCCCTGAGTGGTAGATATCAAGAAATTTAACAGTTGAATAAAATTTTATTTTATTTTAGTTAAGTTTGAAGTAATTATTTCTATTTTTAATATATCTTTAATATTTAAGATATATATATAAATATATATATATAGGAAGTGATTTTTACATGCTTTCTTTAACTTACTTTCGTTCCACGGTTAATGTATTTGATCCACGATGTAATACGCATGCGCAGTAGGTAGGTATGCACGAACGATTCATTCGTTCGAACGATTTGTACTTCTTTATACGAACGACTTAATTATATTTGTGTTTTGAGAATAATAAAAAAAAATTGTAAATTCTTTCGAGCGGAAGGCTCGATTTGAAAGTGAACACCAGCGCTATTCAGAGAGTAAAGCTGAAATTCGTGCAGCAGACTCAACTGAAGAGCGCGAGGCTCGATTGGACAGTGAACGCCAGCGCTATTTGAAACGCACGGCGAACAAAATACCAGAGCAGCATGACGTTAGCTTACAGAAAAGATGTCAAAGATATCATGAAAAAAAAAATAAACAGCATGCTTTTAAACATTTTTGTTTTCAACAAAATAATATTTATACAGTTATTTTTTTTTTGTAAGACCACAATGAAAAGCACGGGACGCGCTTTCATATTCAATATCTACACAATTTTTTTAAATATGACAAAGATTTTGATGCAAAATTAAAATTATAGTTTCAATATACAATACCTAGTAAATCTCTGGATGAACTAAAGTTATGGTGCAAAATAGAACTGAGGTCACGCCCCGTGCTTTTCATCGTCGTCTTTGTACATATTATTTTGTTCAGAAAAAAAATGTTTAAAAGCATGTTTATTAATTTTTTTCCCCCTTTATGATTTACATTATATATATATATATATATATATATATATATATATATATAAGGGCACCGATCTCTCTTTGTGTCACTTTTCATTTTATTCAAATAATTTATCCAAAAGGTTTTGAGTTTGAAACATAGATACATCATTATCATACGTAACTTATAGGTCTAGGAATCAACTATTTCTTGAGAAAATAAATAATTATATCTGCATATTACATCTATTTACATATTTTAATAGAAAACTGCCAAAGTTTTGTTTTTATTAGGAGGAGCTTCGTGTTGGATAAACAGACAAAATATTTATTAGCTCACAGCATTTACTTTTCATTTTTCTGATTAAGTTTTTGTGAACTATTTCACACTAGCGAATTTTTTTGCGGTTGGAAACACCACCAAGGCAACCAGTTCGGCAATTAAGTATCACTCAGTCACCTCAGGGTGTCGTGGCAGCAGCCTGTCCTCTCTGTCTAGCCCCCTGTAGGGGAATCTCAACGGGGTCTCCCCAGCGTCATCAGAACATGCCGACCTCCTCTTCTGGATAGCCAGCCTATCCCTCAGCTGGAAAGCTACCCTTCCCGTCTCTAACCTATGAAGCACCAAGTGTGCGTTGCGCACATCTGGTGCTTACCCCATGCGACCCGTCCCCTCATATCTTGAGAGTCCCCCATACCATCATCGGGTAGCTCTGACGCCCTCATTCTTGCATGTGGGCGGACCAGAACATCCTAGGTATGGGGGCTATCTCCCTAGTCCTAGACGTCGCCACGCTTCATCCCAGGTTTCAGTATTACTAGTACAACCCCTCATGAAAGCAGTACATCCTCTCTCCACTAGACTACGCAACAGTCAGTCTGCATCCCAGACTCACCGAGTTGGTGGGAATCCAAAATAACTTTTGAATTTGGAATCGCGTTGGTGAACGCGTCTTCCCAAATCAGCTGATTTGGAAGTCGAGAATTACAGCGTTCAAGTCCTAGTAAAGCCAGTTATTTTTACACGGATTTGAATACTAGATCGTGGATATCGGTGTTCTTTAATAATTGGGTTTCAATTAACCACACATCTCAGAATTGGTCGAACTGAGAATGTACAAGACTACACTTCATTTACACTCATACATATCATCCTTTGAAGTGTTATCTAAACGGTAGTTACCGGAGGCTCAACAGGAAAAAGAAAGAAAGAAAAGTCTGCATCCCAAACACTGGCAAATTAGGCTCTGAGAATCGACTCGTTTTTAGATCCTTCTAAAAAAATTATCTATAATATGACGAAAACTTATTTTAAAAACAATTCTCGTCCATTTCGGTACAATCATTGTAAAAATTTATTAAATTTAAGTAAAAATTACTTAAATTGTAAAATTACGAGGACCGTTCAATAATTAAAGATACAAGTTGCTCTGGAGATAAAATGGTTTATTTAATCAATGTGTCCGTTTTTTTCATTTTTTACATAATTTACAGTAACATTAATACACTTGTTTCATTTCTGAATCAGCTAATTTATTCCTGCTGCAAAGAATTCTCTGTCTTGATGTCGGAGCAAATTTATCACATTTTCTTTGACGTCGTCATTTCCATTAAATTTCTTACCACCCAGCGAATCCTTGAATAAACCAAACAAGAGGAAATCCAATGGGTGCAAGCCAACTGTATGGTGGAGGGATGAGATAGTACTTTCCAATGCAACTGGTTGAAGGTTTATCGAGTTATCTGAGCACTGAGAGGCGAGGCATTATCGTGAAGCAGAATCATGACTTTGCGCTGAGATCCAAGGCGTTTTTTTTCGACAATACTGGCTTCATTTTGTTAATAAGTTTTAACAGTAGTACGAGCTGTTTATTGTTTGCTGATCTTTTAGAAAATTGACAAAAACCGATCCTTTTTCATCCCAAAAGGTTGTCATCATGATTTATCCTGCTGATGGTAGGGTAAAACGATATTTTACTTAATAAGAAAGTTATAGCAACATTTATTTCTTCAAAAAAGCCCTCCCATGGTCCGATTTTGCCCATTAACGAACTCGACCGAGATTTTGGGTTATTAAATTTTATGTATCAATTTGAAAGTGATTGGCGCAAAATTACGGCAGTTGCCGTGTCCACAAGAAAGTGAAATATATATATATATATATACAAAATTTTGAATTGACAGTGGTTTTGGGGCCTGGGAATGTGAAACGCGAAGATATGTCGAAATTTTCCGGAAGTCGAATCATGATACCTATTACAATAGGTAGCTTTCTTATGAAATCTACCTAAAATAAATGCTACTAAAATTTATAAGTTACTATTCCAAATGTTTTACTGAGTAAGGGCAGTGTATAAAAACGCATTTTTTTAAACAATAAGGAACTCATTAATTTATCAATTTATATTATCTATTCCAGTTTATCTTACTTGTGATGCATGTAAAACACTTGGGTGTGTAAGAGTCACAAGTCAGAATTGGTTTCTCTGAGACCAGATACGTATTAGATCTCAGGATAATTAACAAAGTACACTTTTGTTACTTGTAGGGCTGATGGTTAAGCATAATCAGCTTTTGTGAAAAATGTAATGGGAAATTACTTTATTTCTCAGTTTCCTTCGTAAGCTTGTAATGGGCTGTTTTTTACTTTTAACAACCGTAAATTAAAAACGTAATAGGATGCCGATGTGAAGTCGATAAAGGGAGCTTAAGAAGATTGTTACGAAATATTTTACTAAACCTAAATGAAAAAAGCATAAAACACATTAAAAAAAATTAAATATCCAAACCTGTTTATATGTGTCATGTGCCTAAAAAAAACCTCTTGTTAAGACATAACAACTCTTAACGTAATAACTCTTGTAGCGATCTAACATAAAACAGCAGTCATATTGAAGTGGCATAACCATTCCCGAGAATAACTTTTCTCCATATTTGGAAATTATTAGGGAAATCAGGATTACCAGGGAGATTAAAGAGTGAAGTGATTTATCATCACCTTTTTTCCCGCGCCGAATATTCGGTTGCGCATCAGTATTATAAGTTAAATTAAAATTTATAATAATTTATTACCTATACAAAATCTGAAATAAGCTATCACACAAACCCAAACCTTCATCCCGGCCGATCTCTTTCAAATCTTCACGAAACACTAAAAATAAACTACTGATGGACCACACACACACACACACACACACACACACATATATATATATATATATATATATATACATATATGTATGTGTGTGTGTGTGTGTGTGTGTGTGTGTGTGTGTGTGTGTGTGTGTGTGTGTGTGCCTGCTATACAAAATTCTAAAACAATAAAAATTCTCATAATTCAATTAAAATAAAAGTACTTGAAATAATAACTTTCACTAATCTTGTCTGAAATTTTAAATACAACTAATATCGTATCCTTAAGACAAAGTTATTTACAAAAAAAATTGTTCAAAATTCTCCATTATTATCCTCAATTTATAGAATTCTCATAGTTTATATTTTTGCGGAAATTTATTAAACTAAACGCTATGAAAACTCATTTAATAGTTGAACTTTCATAGTTTTTAACTAAAACAATTAACTATACTCTAATAACAAGAATAAAAGCTTTATTTTTATGCGATGTTAGTAGGATATGCTGAGGATTTAAAATTCGCTTCATGAATTGCGCTTGGTCATTGTTATACAAATCAAAATGAATAATTCATCTCGTTATTTATAAATATTCAACGAGTATAAAAAAAGGAATAAAATCCCACATTACAATCAATATTAAATTAATTAAATAAACGCAAGAGTTAAATAAATTATATATATATATTTTTTAATTATCAAGAGTTAAGTAATTTATCTATAATTGAATTATCATTTGAATTATTATTTGGTAATTTATCTATATTGAATTATTTAAGTCAAAAATATGTTTTAGTTTATTTTGAACGAAGATGATGAAGAAAATCTATTATTTCTAACAGAAAGATATTTTAGCTCGGAAATGACTAAATCCTAAATTATATTTACAAAACTTTTAATCATTTATCAAATCGGCAAGTACTTAGTGCTAATACAAGCAATAGACAAACGGTATTAAAATACTTTAATCATTACAAATTTTTTTTTATGTCGCTAAATCAAGATTTTTACAATCTATTAATTTAATTTGATATACGTGGTCTTAGTTATTTCGCTATTTTTCATAGTTTTAAACAATTTCCAACGACTCAATTAATATATTTTAAATGATACTGCTCAAGTTTATTGAATTGTTGTTACGAGCTTTACTTTTAATTATTTTTATTATTCTAACAAATTATACAACACTAAAAAAAATATTTTTCATGCGTAATACCCTTGGTACTGAGCATTTTTATATAAATATATATATATATATATATATATATATATATAATACGCTTCACAAAAGACTGATATCCCATAATTGATAATTACAAAATAGTAAACCAACTTGTTTCCTTGTAAAAAATGAAAAACCTCCGTTGTAATAAATGCGTCAGAAGGGCGAATATCCGGTTTTAGTTAATCTTGAAAATGTATCCAAAAACCAAAATTTTTGCTTCTAATTCCAGTTTCTGTGAACCAATTCGCTCGAAAATTAATAGGGCTCAATTTCCAATAGGTTTACTACACCCCATCAAGTTTCGTCAAAATCTGTTTAGATTTGCGTCCGGCAGAGCAGACGAAAAAATCTTATACATACCTATGTATAAATAATGCGCAATTGTGCTAGGGAGACTCCAAAACGTAAAGAAAAGTTGGTCCCCCTTCCCACGATAACATTTTATAAAAATCTGACTCGGCGCAGTAGCGATTTCTACAAATTATTTGAAAATCCGCTAAAAAATATTATTTATCGTATTATTGCTTAAGTATTTAAGTTTCTTCGTTAGTATATCGAAACTTAATCAAAAAAAATATGTCTAATGGTATGTAATTAAATTTTAATTTGGTATATATTATCATTTATTTAAATATTACGTATGACAATATAAATAAAAGTAATTTATATGCTTTACCAGTGCTACATAGGCTTTGTACAGAACAGTTGTTAAGTTAAAAATCAGGTTTATATTTTTAAATAATCTATTCTTAAGAAATAAAAGGAAATCTAAAACAAATTGCGTCCAGTAGAACGAAAAAAAGATAGAAAATGTATCCAAAAACCCTCTTTTTTGCCTTTAATTCAGATTCCTATGAACCGTTTCGCTCGAAAATCAATAGGGCTCTATTTCCAATAATTTTACAACACCACGTCAAGTTTCGTCAAAATCGGTTAAGATTTGCATCCGGTGGAGCGGAAGAAAAAATCGTATACATATAACAAGACAGGGCGCTGTAGCGATTTCCAGATTCTTTGGAAATCCGCTAAAAATGCAATCTAACGTTTTTTGTTTTCTTGAAAATTTTGTTTATTTGGTGACACTTCCGTGATTAAAACGATTCAATTGATTCCTATTTTCATTGTTGACCATATGTTAGTATTGCCAACCTATACAAATGTTTTTAAAAAATTATTTTTAAAGTAACATACATTTTCAATTTAGTTTTTTTACGTAATTATTTTGTTTTACCTGTGTAAATTACTGATTATACACAGCTGCTAAAATATTGTTTTATACATTTTGTATTTTTTTAAAAATTATTTTCAGTTATTAGCGTTTTTGTTTTTAAAAAGAATTTTTATTATGTACAGAAAAAAATGATACGATTTGTTGTTTATTTTTCATCTGTTTTACTTCAATAAAAAAATCAATTTTTAAAAGTGTTTTTTACATTTTGTTGGCTGTATTTACATTAATTTTCTCAGAATTAAATTCTCTACAAGTTTTGCTACTAAATCTTTCGCATTTATTAATCATTTAACAAACCTATTTTTCTTAAAACCTAAAAAAGCTTGGCTTTCGACACCGAATTTTGTTGTTTTACGTCGGATATCTTAAAAACTAGTACAGTATCTGGTAATGCTTTATTTCTATCTGGTAGTACACATTTCTTCTACAATTTAAAAAAAAAAACTTGTTTTTGACACCGAATTTTTTGTTTTACACATGAACATGTCCTGAAACACGTTTCTTCGTGAGACCAGGGCCGGGCCTAGGCGGTAGACAAGGTAGGCAACTGCCTACGGCGGCAAAATAAAATAAACACAATCCACAAAAATATTTTTTGATTACTTGAATCTAGAAAATAATATTATTTACTATTTATTATTACAATAATATTATCATTGTACTAGTTTTGTTCATTGTTTTAAAAGTATATTTAAATTATTTCTGAAAATAGTAGGTACAGCCCTAGTTTTAGTTTGTAATTTCGTTGTAGTTTAAGGACGAAAATATAGATTTTGTTTTCAATAAAGAAATTTTCCGTAAATCTGTATCAGTATTACTGTCTTAATTCAATTATACGTCATTTTCCGGTTACCAAGGTTCTTTTATATTTCTGTTTTACTATAAAGTTTTCTTGAACTTGGGGAGCGGCATTTATTGGGTTTACCTATGGAAAAAACACTAGGACTGGCCCTGCATGGGGCACTCTATAAACTCCTAGCTCTCATAAGAGTTTTAGTCAAATCTTTCTGCTCTTATCTTAAAAACTTCCTGTTTTTCATTTTGAGATTTATGTTTCTCCAATTTAAAATTACAAGTTTTTTTAACGATTCCGTAACTTGTTTTAAGTACTTCTCGTGAGTTTAATCTGTTTTTTCAAATGAAAATTATATATCTAATTTTTTGCTGTTTTTTTTTTTGGGTGGTTCTAATCTCAATTTAGCATTTTTAAATATAAATCTATTATAACAAAACCATTTACAAAAGCTAGACAGTCTATATATTCTTTAGTCCTTTTGAATGTTTTATGTTTACTGATACTACCTTCTTCATCACGTTTTTTCAATTCTCTAATAACTTTCTGTAAAGTACAGCTGAAAAAAAAATATAGATTATTTTTAAAAATTCATATTATTTGAGAAGGAGAATAGTGGATTAAAAAATCTGTTACCATTTCAGTCGGCATGTCTGCAATTTTTATTTCTTTTGATAGCCGAATAATTCGATGAGTTATTATCACTCGAATACGAAAATCACCCGTATGGAAGTTTAATTAAAATTTTACTCTATCCTCTATCGTTTACAGGATTAATACGACAAAAATACTTATTTTATAAAAGAAAAATTGGTATATACTTATGCACAGTATCAATTATGATTTTTTTTTCTACCTTAAAACCAACTCAGTAATATTACACTTTCAAACTGAGTATTAGGTAAATATTTTTCCTGTTGTAGTCATCGCTAAACAAAGCTATGGACTACGCAAAATAGCGATATAACAAAAAAAAAATAGTAAGTTATTTAAGTAAATAATCCCCTCTAATAAAACATAACATTATATAAACAAGCAGAACAAACATACCTTTAAACAACGTAACAAATTTAACCTTACTTCCGTGATCTAAAATTCCGTATATCGATTTTCGTTTGAAGGGTTATGTTAAAATTGTAGGTTTTCAAGAGATTAATATTTTAAAAATACGCACAGTTTTAATGATTATACATGCAGACGCGTGAAATAGAATAAATTATTATTTTATAATATTTCTGTTTTCAAGTGGAAAAAACATCTTGAACTGCCTCCCGAATAACAAATAACGATCTGACAATCAGTTGAAATAATAGGAGAACAAAGATACAGTAAATTTTTCTCACAAATAATTAACAGGAAGTCGTTGTGCTAGTCTTATTAAAAGTTCAGGAAATATTTAATGCAGGATTGCCGATCACAGATTTTTTAAATTTTAACATTGTATGTAGTCATTGTTTAAGAAGATAACAAGCTAGGTTTTTCAAAAGCTAAGATAAGAAATTTTATGATTTATCGCTAGATACAACTTAAAAAACTGGCGAATTATTATTGGTAGTTATTATTATTATTCATACAATATCTCAATTAGTTATTAGACATCTTGCATACGATTTTCAATGCAAAATATTTTTCTACATTTTAGGTCCGGGGGGTCTATATATAAAAAAAAAAAATTGTAGATATTTCTTGAGACCTGTGTATATGAAGTCACATTTATCAGTACTTGTATATTTTACAAGTGTTCTTCATCGATCTCTAACCTCTAACCTCAAACACTAAACAACGCCTAACGGGCGCCCGCATCAAACAGCGTTTCGACCACGCACGAATACTTTCTTTGATATAATTTTCGAATTATGTGAAATAAAATCATACATACAGTCACGTACATGCAAAAACAACTCTCTTCTCTTCTTGTTTAACAAAAACTTTTTTAAGATTTCTTTCACGATTTAACTAGCTGAAACATCCTCCAATGCTTAAACTGATACGCCTATTAAATTACATATATTTTTTGTTACATTTTTTATTTACTTTTTCTTTTCTTTTGTTATTGAATTATTTATTGTAAAACGTATTTAAAATCGGAGGTTAATAATTATTAATAAATCAATATATTTAAATTAAAAAAATAGTTTAAAAAAAACAGAATATGAAGTCTGATTTGAACCGATGTGCTTTCCCATTATAAAATCCAAATATTTCATTAATTAAAATTTCTATAACTCTGGAACCAATGAAAATAAGTACCACCTACAATATATTGTTTAAAAGCTGTCAATGAAGGCTTATTACTGCAGTTAAGAAAAAGGCTTTTTTGAACACTTTTGGTTAGTCGATTGTAGTAAAAGGAGAGGTGCATGACTAGATGTTACAACAGTCCTAAATCAAAACTTTCAACATCTTACGGCTAATTGTTTTTGAGTTATGCGAGATACATTTGTACATACATACATACATACGTTCGTACGTACAAACGTCACGCCGAAACTAGTCAAAATGGATTCAGGGATGATCAAAATGGATAT
This sequence comes from Lycorma delicatula, assembly GCF_047948215.1. Lineage (NCBI taxonomy): Eukaryota > Metazoa > Arthropoda > Insecta > Hemiptera > Fulgoridae > Lycorma > Lycorma delicatula. Next base: position 79,289,196 of record NC_134459.1, on the reverse strand, counting down.
TTCCGTTGAAATCTGAAAACCGAAATTTTTCACGATCACAATATTTGCTTTAATTCGTAAACATCCTTTACTTCCTTTACTTTAAAATTATTACTAAAAATAATTTAATTTATTTTGATTAAAATCAGTTGTAAGTGATGCAAGATCCATCTCATACACTACTGTATTAAAGTATAAGAAATTCTATGCAATACTACTATTTACAATTAGTATATCACTGAACACTTTTGGATTAAATGAACGACTCTTTTTATGAATTTAATTATTTTAAAATCCAAAACGATTCAAGGAACTTTTAGACTTTATAGTTAAAAAACAAAATTAAATACAAAAAATGAGATAATTATACCTGACTTATATTATTTACTATATTTATTGTATAAAATTCAGCATCATACTAAATGATTTTAAGATAACAAAATATACATTTAAAAAAATAATCAGTTATTTATTCAGTGGATAATGTATCGCATCTCTAATAATATATAATTTTATCGCAATTAAAAACATATAAATAAACAATCGAGAAAACATTTTCAACCATAATTAATAAACTCAAAAAAACTAAAAAAATTTACTGAAATGAAGTAAATTGTGTTTAATATAGACTAAAATCATCTTCAGGTGTTTGTTTTAAGTAAACACTTGTTTACTTGTTTTAAGTAAAGGAAATATTGTGATCGCGAAAAATTTCGGTTTTCAGATTTCAACGGAAATATCCATTTTGATCATCCCTGAATCCATTTTGACTATTTTCGGCGTGACGTCTGTACGTACGTATGTATCTCGCATAATTAAAAAACGGTTAGCCGTAGGATGTTGAAATTTTGAATTTAGAACTGTTGTAACATCTAGTTGTGCACCTCCCCTTTTGATTGCAATCGATTGAACCAAAAGTATCCAAAAAAGCCCAAAATCCAAAAACATTTTTGATTTTGGACTTTTTCTTAATTGCAATAATAAGCCCTCATTCAGAACTTTTCAACGATATTTCATAAGTGGTACTTATTTTCATTGGTTCCAGAGTTATAGCCAAATGAAATTTTAATTAATGAAATATTTGTATCTTACAAGGGGAAGGCACATTGGTTCGAATCACGACTTCACTCCTTTTTTTAACTTTCTTTTTTTAAATTTAAATATATTGATTTATTAATACCTCTGATTGTAAAAAAACGTTTTAAGATATATAATTCAATAATAATAAAAAAAAGAAAATATGAAAAGATATCAGAAGTTATTAACGAAAAAACATTTATGTACTTTTCATTTTTTTAAAAATATGTATATGTAATTTAATAGGTGTAAATGGCCCACATCGTATTTTTTTTTTAAGTACAAATAAGTTAAGAGAGAGATGTGAATATGTAAAAACCCTACAATAATATTTTTTTTACTATAGCCGTTATAAAAAAAATATTTTTTAATTTATGACATTAATTGAACAAAGATAGTCATCAAAACAGATATAGGAAAGATAAATTATTGGCAGCGCTTATAAGTGAATAGCAAATATATAACGTCAGCTGGCTGGCAGGAATGGAGTTCAATTGTTAAAAAAATAAATAGAAATAATAATAATAAATAACCAAACAGTACGGTATACACAGTGGTTCTGAATTCAACTACTAGTAATGTACTAACAGTCATGCATCAGTGGAAAAAGAAAAGAAGAGATCTTATCGTTTGCTGTACGTCAGGAGGGAGAAATGTTAGATCATGTTGATGTTGTATGGGGTGGGTTAATTTTGACAAGGAATATACGACTAGAACTACGACGATGATGACGACGATGAGAGAAAAAGTGTTTTAGAATAGAAATAAGGGTTGGCGAAGCGAGACAATAGCCCGGGGAGGGGGTGTCGATGTAAATTCCCGGACAAAAGGGGCGGGAAACGCTTTGTGGAGTCACGTTCCCGGCTGGATCCGGGCCCTCTTCCGGAAAACGACACGGCACGTTTCCTGCGATCCTTCAATTAGGACCCCCTTCAACAACCAGGACGTCAATTAAAAAAACTAAAGATTCCCTCGGTAATTGGGTCGCTTCCAGCTTCCAGTCTTACTGTGCAGTACTTGTATACTTTACTCGTGCTCTTGATCGATCTCTAACCTCTAGCCTCAAACACTAAACAATGCCTACCGGGCATCCGCGTCAAGCAGCGTTCCGACCACGCACCGAATACTTTCTTTGATATAATTTTCGAATTATATGAAATAAAATCAAAGACTAATTGTCACGTACGTGCAAAAACAATTCATTTTCTCTTCTTATTTAACAAAAACCTTCTTTTAAGATTCATTTTGTGATTTAAATAGTTAAAACACCCTCTATTTCTTGAATAATTGTATTTCACTATTCGTTAAGTAAATATACTTAATAAGAAAAAACAATTCTTGCGCAAGAAGATCGACTTTTCGTTATTTTATTTTGTTAATTTTTTTCATAACAAATTAAATGAAGATTAAAAGAGGTATATTTTTTTATTTAATATTAAAATATACTTTCTGTTTATAAGAAAATTAAATTATTATTACCGTAATTTGATGAAATAATTAAAACTAACTAGCAGCCTCTACATACAAGCATCAAATTCAAACTCGCTCTCCACTGTGACTCTGCACAAGCGTGTATGAAAAATATACTAATACAATCAACATACCTAAAATTGAGGTTATGTTGACTGTTATCGACCTTAAATTGAGCGTAACTCAAGAACTACTCAATCTTCATCAAATTTTTATATACAAAACTTCATATATTCTACTACAGCATATCTAAATTTCAGTGAAATTTATCTAATAGTTTTGGAGATTTTTGAGCAGCAAATTCTATACATAGGCATATATTTATTTATATATAATACCCTACTTTTCTTCGAAAATTAGGTAACAAAAAAAGATAAAATCGATTTTTCATTTAATTTTTATATTTATAAAGTAAGCTATAAGAAAACCATGAACCCAGTTAAAAATCCCTTTAAGTATATTATAATAAATATTTCTATGCCGATAATCACCGGGGTTCAATTAACATCAGTAATTTCTGGGCAAAAATTAAACTTCACATACCGACATATATATACCACTTTTAGGTCACAAAACAACAAAGTATCAATTTTCTTTTTTTAAATTATGAATAAAAGACAGCTTAGAAATAAAGTTAAGAAAAAATATATATTAATGAGTAAAAGGCAAACTTTTAGACGAAACTATATGTAAAAAAAAAAACCACATGACTTTCCTGTACACCTATTAAATTACATAAACACATTTCTTTCTGCACTTCATTTAAACTTATTTCATTTGAAAATGAGATACAATCCGCGAATTCTTTAATAAAAGTGTACAATTACACAATTGCTAAAGTAGAGATGAATGAAAATTTTTGTTGCGTGTGAAAAATGCTATGCCTGACCGGGATTCGAACCCGTGACCTCCTGATGAAAAAATATATTTAGCTGAAATTAAGCTTACAACTTACTTAAAGTTTACGAAACGTTAAAAGTTTTTTTTATCTAAAAAATTCTGGGTCAAACAGTGGAATCATTAATTCTTAATTCAATCTTAAATCATTATGATCTTCGAATATAACGGAGAAATTTTTTTTTTTTTAAATAATAACAAATAATATTTAAAAATAAAGTATTTTGTTATTTAAATAAATAAATTTTTATTAATTGGCAACATTCAGTTTAGCTTTTTATAGGAGCGGAAATTAACAATGAAATAGGAAATCAAAAAATCATCCAAAGTACAACTAAAAGATACGTAAATTATTAATTTCAATAAATGGTGCTGAATAAAAGAGAGAGAGACAGAGAGAGAGAGACAGACAGAGAGAGAGAGAGAGAGAGAGAGAATAAAGATACAAAGTGTTTTTTTTAATAAATAAATAGAAAAATAATAATTTGAGTGAAAATTGATTTTACAAAAGTTTTAACAAAAAAAAAAAACAAAAATCAATTAAGCACAGTATCATTAGATTTTCCTTTTATATTCAGAAATATGCCGATTAAAAAAACAGGAATGAAAAACAAATTTAGAAAAAATATTTCAATCTTTAGTTGGTTTTCGTGAAATTACTGAAGCCGCTTCTCGTTAAACGAATCCTGATTACATGGTTTTTTACCTGTTCATTTTTTGTTGAAACAATTTCGTACATTTCAGCTCCAACGTAAGGTTTATCTGTAGTTGATCTTTTTTCTTCTAACATCCCACTCTAATTAGTTCATATTTTGTTAATAATATAACGAAAGAAATACTGGGTCTGAGGAGAAACTTAACAATCCCGAATGGGTCAGAATGTCCTGTTTTTTGAGGTAGTACCCTTTATTATTTCTTCTTAGCATAGAAAGATCTTATATAAGTTTATATATCCCTAATATAGAAATGTAAATATAATTCCTAGTTATTCATTAAATCAAAGAATTTTAACGTATGGGCGTAGGAATTACAGAATCAGGTAATTAAATTGATATTTCTTGCCAAATAGATATATTACAGCAACAAAAATTGAAATTTGACAGAGAAATAAGTAAAAATTCCTAACGTATTACCTCTATTTAAATTAAATTTTCGAAAATACATACGTGCACAAGTTTAAAACAGTTAAGTATTAATTTATTCAAATTAATGAATTAAATAAATAATCAGAGATAACTTGACAGAGATTAAAATATAAAGACTGTTTTTATAAGTAATAATAAGCTTTACAAACGTAATTTAATGGCATGTAATATCATTGCACCATTGCTGGTTGTAAAAAAAGGAAGCCCCTTGTATAAGCTAAGGTCCCTTCCTTTGTAACCCTTCATCCTTCTAGCTTGCACACACAAACACACACACACACAAAACATCGATAACAATGGACTAAACAGTAGTCATCTCCCGCTGTTCCGAATTATTAACCAAACACAACGCCCATCCTATCACCATCTACCCTACTATTAAACAACCGCAATCGAAATCGCTTTTCTAAAATTATGCTGTTTAATCATTTAAGTATCGGAATTTTCAATTAATATTTAATTACAATTTCCTTTTAATTTAATTACAAAAAGGTTTTAATTTTTTTATTTTCTTAAAACAGTTAATAAGAACAAAAATAAAAATCAATCAACAAATTAAAAAAATATACCTTTTTAATTCCATGTAAAACGTTACAATTTTAATAAAAATAAACTAACATTTTAACTAATATATATAATAAATAATTTAGCGTAGTAAAATAAACATATCCGACTACAAAAAGAAACGTTCAGTCAGTATTTAATATTTTACGCACAATCGTATATGTAAGAATAACACATGAAGCATGTTCTTGTTTTATATGAAAAAAATGTTTACCATTCCGTTAAGTTTTACTAGACGTTTGGTGAAGTCTTCTTAAACGAATACATATCGTCAAATAACAACATACAAGTGCTTTTATGATATCATTTTATATTAATTCAACAACTTGGCCTGTTATAAGATTTAACTAACCTAAAATAATTCTATTTAAATTTGAATTTTCATTTGCGATAAAAAACGTCAAGAATCTAAGAAAAATTATAACAAATCAATACTCGCGTTTTTGTTATTTTGGTAAATGTCTACCGACCATCACCTTGATTTATTTAAACACATAATTGTTAGTTGTTTTACTTTTTCTCCACTCAACCATGCTAGTGATTCCTATTTCAATGAAAATCGGTACAAACGTTCTAGGATCCCGTAAGTAGTATTCCGTAAAAGTACACGTTAAAAATTACAGTTTTACAACTATAGCTCATCGTTATACAAATTATATGCTACAGGTGTTCCATAAATAAAACATTTGTAAAATAACAAGTATAATTTTACAGATTGACAGCACAAAATTATAAACTTCCGTATAATTTATATAACCAAAACGGGGTAACTTCCAATAAAAGCACATTTAAGTGTCTCATGTGAAGAAAATATTGTTCCGTTGGTAATACTAAATACTTATTCGAACAATATTTTTCCTTAATCTGAGGAAACAAGTAATAGTTTTAAAAGCCTTAAAAAAAAGAATGCCAGAAAAAGAAAAATTACTGAAAATAAAAAATCCCTCACTAACATTACTGTTGGAAAAGGAAATTTATGCAAATGGAAAAGGTTTGGCTTTTTCCTCACAAAATTTACTAAAGCCTTCTCAGAATCCTTCCCAACATTAATTGAAATAATGAAAGAGACGTTACTCTTACAAACGAACAATGTAAATATCTTTGAAAAATGCACATTTTATTTACAATGAAAAACATTTTTTTTTACTTTTTTGTTAAAAATAAAATGTTAAAATATACAGTTTTCATGTTAATTGTTGGAATATATTAATTAAATTCTCAGTGACAACTGCCTCAGTTATACAAAAAAATTAATTTACCTGTTCAAGGCTTTTTATACCTGCAGCACAATAATAAAATTTTAGCCTACCGTTGTGATCTGTCAATTTAACAAAAATGTTTTACATTCAAATATTTAAAACTTGTACTTTTGGAATGTTTTAATTATCATATATTTGTAGAAAATACTCTGTAATTTGTACAATTTTAGAAGTGTTCACTTGTACTTTATAGAACATAATTTTCCTTAACTAATTTAAATATTTCCAGTACTTAGTAATTTATTATTTTGTTTTAGTAATTCCCTGGGTTGACAGAACCGAAAACATTTTGCTACCAAATTATCTTGCCAGTCTTTATTTTTTGTTTAGCCTTCGGAACCGCCGTATAAGGTATTACTTCAGAGGATATGTATGAGTGTAAATGAAGTGCAGTCTTGTACAGTCACAGGTCTGCCATTCCTGAGTCGTCTGGTTAATTGACACCCAACCACCAAAGAACACCGGTATCCACGATCTAGTATTCAAACCCGTATAAAAGTGACTGCCTTTATTAGGATTTGAACCTTAGAACTCTCGACTTCGAAATCAGCTGATTTGTGATGACGAGTTCACCACTAGACCACCCGGTGGATTATCTTGCTAGTCTATCTTTGCTAGCCAAACTGCTTAGCTTTTGCTAGCCTTTGTGTTACACAAAGGCTTTGTGTAGCCAGTTATTTTTACACGGATTTGAATACTAGATCGTGGATACCGATGTTCTTTGGTGGTTGGGTTTCAATTAACCACACATCTCAGGAATGGTCGAACTGAGAATGTACAAGACTACACTTCATTTACACTCATACATATCATCCTCATTCATCCTCTGAAGAATTAGCTAAACGGTAGTTACCGGAGACTAAACAGGAAAAAGCAAGAAAGCCTTTGTGTTAGCCACAATACCTTCGCCGAAATCAGGTAAATAAAAAAAAAAAAAATGACAAAGTTGTAATACATTCCTGGCATTGGTTATTTATTCTTATTAGTGGGAAAATAATGATACGTAAAAACGTTATCTAAGATTTCTTTTTTTTGGGTGGGGGTAATTTATAATGAAGTTTTATTGTAAAATTATTATTACATGTTTAAATAAACCAAAAAGTTTTAAAAATTGAAAGAATCTGTATTTTTTTAATTATTTTTTGCTCCCCTCCTCCAAAATTACCTTCAAATAAATTTTTTTGATCTTTTTATGTTACTGTGTTAAATGGAAGAAATTAAAAAAAATTCCACTAATAAATGTAGAACCAATAAAAAGTTGCCTAAATGTTTTTAGAGAACTTCTTCAAAGTTTAAGGAGTACCCAGCGCAGCGCCTTAATTGTATGCACTGGTGTTTTTAAAACAACCTCCTACGAGGCTACCACCGTATTGGGAAAGGTTCTCCCAATCGATTTACTGGTGAAAGTTCGGGCAGCCATGTGGAGATAACAAAGAGGCCGGGAGACCGAGGTATTTGGGATGCGGTTTCGAGCCGGTCAGTACCGGAGCGGAACGGTGATCACAATGCACCGGAACTAAATTTCGTTCAGTTGCCCATCTCCCGCCTGCGGAAGAGGCTGCAGATCCTCGCGATGAAACCATATCAGCTGGAGTGGAACACCACGACTAAGGAAACATCCTTGTATAAATTTATACAGGATTTGGGGGAATGGTAAGCCTCGAGCTCGTTTTTAAGGGCAACGGGTGCCCGGATGATGCTCACCAACCATGATAACTTGAACAAATATCTGTTTCACTTCCACTTGGCAGCTGATGAGTTGTGCGTCTGCGGGGAGGTCCAGTCAAATGAACACCTGAAGTTTGACTGCCCTGCTCTTGAGGAGGCCAGAGACTGGGCCACCCAGGTCAATGGGAAAATTGGCCACTCACAAACGGCGAGTCAATGTGGCGAGAGCCGCATTGCCGGACCGTGTGGGAGTTCCTTGATGCGGTTGCTTTGTTCAACCGGCATCCGTAGTTTGCTTAAAGGAAGACTGTTACCGCATTTCTGTGGGAAGCTAACCCTGAGTATGGCTGAATCAGTCAATTATTATGGCTCCAAGCGCTATAAAATGTTGGACAGGTACTTGCTGGCATTCAGCGACCTAGGCGTGGCAGCAAATTGCTGCCTAGACGAAATTAATTTTATTATGGATATTGTTAGTATAATAATATATTATTAGTAGTTGACAGGGTGCGCCTAAAAATTTTAGCACATATATGACAAGTGAGCGGTTGGGTCACGTAAGCCTGTGAAGTATGGCACCGTGCTTAGTCGGCTCACGCTGTTAGGTAAGCTGTAGGAGCTATGTTAGGATACTGGTCGCTAAACTGTTCGGGGTTCAGTTGCCGTATGTGTCACAGACATTCGGTCTTATGCTTTAGGGCGATCGAATGAGGTGGTGGCGGAAGAAATGCCAAGCAAACCAAATTTTTTTAAAATCTTTGATTAACTCCCGTAACCTTAAAATTTCCCTCAAAGTATTTTTCTGGTGTCGCTTGCACTACCACTATGCCTAGGAAAATAATTTTTAAAAAATTGGTTAAAAAATAGGCAATAAATAAAAAGATAGTTCTTAAGATTTCTAGGGAAGGGGGAACTTTGGGGCAAAATATTTTTTAAATTGTAATATAAGTATGCACGCATGTACAGAACTTAATACAAAGTGGGGTTGTTTGCAAAATTATGAGAAAATTGACCTCTATCACCTAGAAATATTGACCCCCAAAATTTTACAAAGAAATTGCCCCATAAACCCGAGTCTCAGTACAAAATTTCATCAAAATCGGTTTATCCAGTCAAAAGTTATTAAGCTTCAATCATGCAAACACATTACATACGTACATACAAACATTACCACCCACTTTTTTTTAGGGGTCCCAGAGTCATGAAACATCGAACAATGAAAAAACCATACCTCATTTTTTAACTGATTACCATACTTTTCTTTTTGCAGCATAAATCTAGAGCTATAATGACAGGAAAGTAACCCAACACAAAGTAAAAATAACCAATATTAATTCGCAGCTAAACAGTACTAATGAAATATCATAAAACAAGTATTTTTATATCTAGTATTTTAAAAGAAATAATGAATACAATAAACAAGTTGTCGTTCAAGGCAGTCTCAAAAAATCTGATGTGGACACTACATGACTTCCTTCTACACCTACTAATTACATACACACATTTTTTTTTTTAATTAAAAGTACATAACATTTTATTTCATTAATAACTTCTGATATTTTATCATTTTTTTATTAGTACTATAATTACTGAATTATTATTTATTGTAAGTTTTTTTTTACAATCGAAGGTGACTAGTTATTAATAAATCAATATATTTAAATTAAAAAAGAGTTAAAAAAACCTCCTCTTGTAAATTAATTAATTTTTTTAATTAATGAAATATTTAGAATTTTATTTGGCTATAACTCTGAAACCAATGAAAATAACTACAACTTATGATATATCGTTAAAAAGATTTCTATGAGGGCTTATTACTGCAATTAAGAAAACGTCCAAAATCCAAATTTTTTGGGATTTTGGTCTTTTTTGGACACATTTGGTCCAGTCGATTGCAATCAAAAGGGGAGGTGCACAACTAGATGTTACAATAGTCCTAAATTAAAACTTTCAAAATCCTACGGCTAATCATTTTTGAGTTATGCTAGATACATACGTACGTACGTCACGCAGAAACTAATCAAAATGGATATTTCCGTTGAAATCTAAAAACCGAAATTTTTGGCAATCTCAATACTTCCTTTACTTTGTACAAGGAAGCAAAAAGCGTAAATTTTAGTTTGAAAATATTTACCATTTGAAAGTTCAATCCAAACTGTTCATCACAACTGAGTCGGTCAAGATTGGATATTTTAAAATAGTTTTAAATACTTTTAAACTAAGCCGTATACGTTTTTTGTTTGGATTAACAAGATGGAGAACAGTTTTCTTATTTTTATAATGTTTTGTGAACTGTTTAGTTATCAATAATATTTATTGTTTTATTAATCTTATTTAAAATTTTTTAAAACATCCATTTGATTCACACAAACAAGCGTGCGCGCGCGCACGCGCGCGCGCGCGCGCACACACACACACACACACACACACACACACACACACACATACATACACTCTCTCTCTGATTTCTCTTTTCTCCTTTAGTATTTATGATGATGATTGTTTAATAAATGAAATAGTCTTGTTGGTTTCAATTTTCAGTACTTTTTTTTTTGTAAACTGGTTTTTTGTTGCGTAATCTTATTTTCAATTTATTTCAATAACCGTTTAGCTAAGCTCTTTATTGTAACTTTGACCAATAGACAATAAACTTACTGATATGGATAAAACAACAAAAAATAGAACTGACGAGAAAACCGAGTAATAAATTTAATATCGTAAAATAATTTAACAATAAATTTCTCTTTACACGAAAATTAATGAAGGTAAATAAACTGTCAGCTCAATATATTTGTAAAATTTCGACAAAAATAATTTAACTAACTAATAATTTAACTGTCAACGCTTTTTATATGTCATACATAGGTATAGGCTACGTATAGATTATGTTACTGCATAGGACTAGTGGACTGAGGTCCGGTAAATAAACACAACACCTCATACTCATATACAAACATACTACATTGAAAGGGAGAAATCGTGTGTATGTGTGCGTGCACGTTAAGTAGAGTGCAGACACAATAGCTTCAGCTTCCAGCCTGTCAGGAGCGTAAAGGATGAGGGTCTCTCTACATGTCTACATCACACAATGTCTTGTACAAACACTGTGACGATCCAGACTCTAATTCCTGTATTAAATAATGACACTAGCTTAGCATATATATATATATATAACTATACAGATTCTTCACTCAGTTTCAACCTTTTCTGTCTAACTTCCCTGTTTTTTCTCTACTTTTAAGCACAATGTTATTCACATCTATATTCAAACAACAGTACTGACATTACAGAGTATACTTAAATAACCTCGTTAATATCTTTCGTAAAACGTATTATAAATTAGAATATCTTAGCTAAAATAGTAGATTAAATGGTAGAAGTTATTGTTTTAATAAAAAATACACATTTCTACTTGTTAATGGTAGTGTAAAAATAAAAGAAACCGTATATCTGAATAATCATGAATTAATTGACGTATCTTTACAAAACACGTCTGAATAGTAAATTCGGATTTAATGTAATTGGATTGTAAGTTACAATCTATTTACGTAAAATAACATGACGTGAATGATTCATAATCAACGGCTAGAAAAAACTACTGAAGATAAATTGATGAAAATTCGTATACACATTCTTCTTACGGCATAAGTGCACAAAAAGAAAGGAGTTTTTGAAGTTCCGAGTTTAAAATGGATTTTTGAATTTTGTTTGAAACCCGATTATTTTTTTTAATTTCTCGGTTAACAAATGAATATATCAACTTGATTTTTGGCGAGTAAGTTCAATAACTCTTCATATGAATATGTAAAAACCAATTTCTAAATTTTTGACTTTGAAAGGGGTGAACAAAGGTAAAAAGGTTTTAAAACAATAATTGCAAATTTTTCCCATTTCCGACTAAACTAAATGAAATATTTATTAGACCTGGGCTTGCAAATACGCTTCAGATAAATATGTAAAAAGCATTTTTGTGTTCTGTTTTTTTTTTTTAATAATTTTTTGATTTTTTTAAGGGATACTACAGTATACCGCGCGGCTTCTCAACCAACATAGCCACTGTTACTGTTACTGTGTATGCGATCCGGGCTGGCTGTATCTGCCTCTGGTTACTTGACTAAAGCCATAAAATAAAATAAAATTGACCGCGACGGGAAACGGAAGGAACCATATCGAGCGGGCGAAGCCGCGACGAGGTCGCTTGTTATATAAATACAATTTTTTTTTTGAGAATAATAATAAAAATTGTTTGTATCTCACGAATATCAAATACTTCGAATTCCATTTATTTCCAACAGCTGTAAATCAAACTGTAGCTGAAAAAATAATTTTACATTTTTAACGAAATCTATCGGTATACAAAATGCTATTAATTTATTACCTTGTTACTGTTCAGACATGTCCGTAGTTAAATGGTAGTGTGATCCAGACGAGTGATGCAGCGCAGGCGCGTTGCAGCTAACTGAAGATTAAAGAATTTGTAACATTTAAATAATTCGAAATCACCTAAACAAAGTGGGGGCCATTAAAGTCACCATCTCGTGTAGCCTACACAGGCATCTGACTACAATATAAAATGTAGAAGTAATATTAAATTTCACATCGCTGACTAACCTACTGTATTCTGGAAAAAGCCTGTAAGAAAAGAAAGAAAAACTTGTTTAACTGTTATTTCTTTGTTTTTCATAAATTATTCTAGGTAAATGTGTACAATAATAGTAATCGGGCGTTTTGTTTTTTAATAATTATTTTATTTAGCACTTTTTTGTTGTTTCCCTAACTTTACCATTCAATATATTAATCATTTAGATATAAAACTGGCATAACTTGTTTTCAAGAAACGTCGAGCTACTTAAATAGAAATTCAAGTAATAACAGCGATGCAATCCAACGCATATCGGCACTGTGCACAGGCTGGAGCTAGTTGCGATGCATACCTACTTCCTTTTGCCGACCATATTTTTGGCTTATATCTAAAGAACGATGATTTTTTCGAAAAAAATCACAAGACGCAAAAAGTGTTCATTTTTTATCGTTTTATGAAAAATCATGATTAAAATTAGAAAATACCGTAATTTTTAAATTTTGTCCGTCATGTAACAACCCCGCTCCTTTATGGTTAAAACAATTTAACATAGCTTACGTTACTTCCAAACCAAAGACCTGTTATAACCCAAAAGTTGGTTTTAATCGGTTGGATCTATGAAGCTACAGAAGGGAACAAACATAATCAGTTAAACAAATTTCCACTCCACCTGTGTTCGTAGTCGGGTAAAAATAATAAACAACTTTTCAATTTTTAAAATTTTCCCTTTCGGAATTTGATCTAATTTTAAAAAAGCCTTTTTTAATTTGGTAACGATTTAAGAAATTCGTTATTAAAAATAAACAAGAATTTTTTACGTTTAAAAAATATTTGTTAAAAGTCAATTTTATTCTTAGTAAAAAAAAAAAAAAAACATTATAAGACCATTTTTCAAGGGTAAATTAATTTAGTACATTCTATCTACAGAACTAATAACCAAACAATATTACAGAAGAAGAAAAACTTTGGTGGAACTTTTATCCAGAATAGAAGAAAAATAAAAATAAAAAGTATTATTTTGTTTCAAATTTTATTTCATTATTAGCATTTTAATCTTACTTTTAAGAGGAATAAGGATTATGTTAAATTATCAATTAATCTATTTAGACGGTAAAAAATCTTAATTTTTTAACAGAATAATATGATTTTAATAAATTTTACGCTCGGCTTATGCAGAGTGTCCCATATAAAACGCAACCCATCAATCACTCATCCATGAAATTTCAAAAGTCAAGTACTCCCCTACTCGTTACTGAAATGGACTCGTCCAACATCTGAACATCGCGGCGACGCAGTAGAACACTACCGATAGTAACAATGCAATCATAACGTTCAGTGTATTGCTAGAGACAAGATGGTGTTTTCGCTAGATGAACGTGTTTTCATTGTTTAGTCGTACTTCAGTACGAAATCAGTGGTTGCATTGCAAGATTTGTTTCGCCATAAGTACCCGGATAAACCAGCTCCTAACAAAACATCAGTATTAAAGTTAGTTGCAAAATTTAAAGAGACTGTTCTGTTAATAACAAGGAACACAAAACATCTGCGTCAGTGTTGAATACAGATACAGTCACTGAAATCAAAGACCGATTACTCGCCTCGCCAAATAAATCGATCAGACGTTTGTCTACTGAAATTAATTTGTCTAAATCAACTGTTCATCGGGCGACCAAACAATTACAATTACGACCTTATCGCATTCAAACGGTTCATCGACTTCTTGAGCCCGACAAAGAAAAACGGAATATTGTCAACGGTTCCGTCGATTTCTGCGTGAGGGAATTAATATTATGGATTCGTTATTTTTCACAGATGAAGCACGGTTTCATGGATGGCTACGTAAACAGCCAAAACAGTAGAATTTGGAGTGCTGAAAATCCCCATGTTTATCACGAAAAACAATTACACCCGCAGAAGTTGGGCGTGTGGAGCGCGATATTGCGGAAGAAAATAATCGGTCCTATTTTTTTTCGAATACACCATTAATGGAGAACGATATCAGGATATTTTATACAGACAGACACTGCTGGCTACAACATGACGGTGCGACATCGCACTACGCAGGTTCAACTTCTGATTTCGTCGAGGAATTCTTTGGTAATCGTGTTATCGGTCGAGGCTTGTGGCTACCAAGTTCTCCAGATTTGACTGCAGCGGATTTTTTTCTACGGGGTTACCTCAAAGAAAAAGCCTACAGCAACAAACCACGAATACTTGATCAATTGAAAGTCAATATTGAACAAGCTGTATTTAAATATCCAGCCACAAACTTTGAAAACAAGTTGCAAGTAACGCTGTAAAAAGAATTGAACCTTGTATTCAAGAAGATGGCGGCCACTTCCAACATTTACTCTAAATGTAAGGTAACGGATGGTAATAATAAAAATTACATTTACATTTACACATGCCTTTTCATTATTTCAATACCTACCAATATAAGGTTGGGTTGTGTTTTATATGGGATATCCTGTATAAGTGAAGAAATAAAATATAATTACAAAAAAAAAATCATAACAAAGAAAGGAATATTTATAATTAAAATAAATGTATTTATTTATTTCATTGAATATACAAACAAAAAATTTGAATGAATTATTTGGGCTATTTATGTTGAAAAAGTAAAAAAAATAAATAAATAAAACAGTTATAATGCTGATGTTAAACAACATTAAGCAGACAATATCATACGATGGGGATTTACAGAAATTAAATTTAGCTTACAACTAAAATTACAAACATTTCGTGACAGTTATTATTTTTGTTTTAAAATTTTCTCTTTGTTTATTTATTTTTATGCAAAATTAATAATAAAAATTAAATTGTATTTCCCAACTTACAACAAAGAAGAAATCTTTATAAATTAATCTTATTAGTGAGGAAAAACGTTTTTTTTAACGTGAAAGAGATTAAAATGTTTCAACAGATAAATTTTACACAATGAAGGAAGTGAAAAAGCAAAAATGTTTAGATCGTAATTAATAAAAAGGTTTATGGTGTAAAAAGTTTTACGCAGTAGAAATATTCTTTTGGAAAAAGCAGGAAATGAATATATAACAGAACGTGAAAATGTTCCTCATTCATCAGATGCTCGTAAATTGATAAAGAATTATAATATGCACTAATTATCACGTAATAATAAATATTAGATAAAAAAAAATTCGTAATAAAGAAAAAAAGATCATTTAAATTTAAAGAAAAAAGAATTAAGAATTGTCCATAAGGATATTTTAGTTATTTCTAATTTAAAAGCAAATTTCGTAAATAAAGCCAATTTTTACTTAAGGAGTATCTAATATAAAAAATAAAGTAAAATATATCCTTCAATAGATTTTAACAATTAAAAATAACAAAACTTACTACGCAGTTAAATACTTCAAAATCCATTATAAAAGGTGTTCGTTTTAAAACGCAGCCTTAAAAAAGCGACTCAATTTAAATAAAAATAATGTGTTATATATAATGCGATTAGTTATAAATATTACAATTGTTCGTGCAAAACAATATAGAAATCAAATTTTTTACCGCAAATGTAGAACGTTTCCACCATTTTCATCAATGCAAACCTTTACCCACTTTTTCAAAAGTTCCGTGCAATCTTTCGAAATGTACCTCTTCCATTATCTCTAATTCTTAAGTTATTCGGCTTTCAATGGTGTGTAGATTATTTTTTAATACGCAATCTTTTAGATATCACCAGAGAAAAAAATCTGATGTGGACAACACATGACTTCCTTGTACGCCTATTAAATTATATACACATTTTTTTTTTTTTTTTTTTTTAATTAAAAGTACATAAAATTTAATTTTACTAATAACTTGTGATTTTTTATTCATATATATATATATATATTTTTATTGTTATTATTGAATTATTATTTATCGTAAAAGTTTTTTTACAATCAGAGGTTAAATAAATCAATATATTTAAATTAAAAAAAATGAGATGAAGTCTGATTCGAACCGATGTGCCTTCCCCTTGTAAGATGCAAATATTTCATTAATTAAAATTTTATTTGGCTACAACTCTGAAACCAATGAAATACATGATATACATCGTTGAAAAGCTCTCAATTGGGACTTATTACAGCAGTTAAGAAAAAGTCCAAAATCCAAATTTTGTATGGATTTTGGGCTTTTTTTGAATACTTTTGGTTCAGTTGATTGCAATCAAAAGGGGAGGTGCACAACTAGATGTTACAACAGTCCAAATCCATAATTTCAACATACTTCGGCTAATCGTTTTTGAATTATGCGAGATACGTACATACATACATACATACACAGTGTACATACTACGTACGTACAGACGTCACGCCGAAACTAGTCAAAATGGATTCAAGGATGGTCAAAATGGATATTTCCGTTGAAATAAGAAAACCAAAATTTTTGGCGATCACAATACTTCCTCTACTACATACAAGGAAGTAAAAATCTGCAGGAGAAAGATAAGGTAAGTAACCTTTTTCCTGTTTAGCTTCTGGTAACTACCATTTAGATAATACTTCAGAGGATGATATGTATGAGTGTAGTCTCGTACAATCTCAGTTCAACCATTCCTGAGATGTGTGGTTAATTGAAACTCAACCACCAAAGAACACCGGTATCCTCGATCTAGTATTCAAATCCGTGTAAAAATAACTATCTTTACTTGGACTTGAACGCTGGAACTATCGACTTCCAAATCAGCTGATTTGGGAAGACGCGTTCACCATTAGACCAACCCGGTTGGTTTAGGTAAGTAACCTAGACTGGACAAAAGCCAGTCATTACTCTTTCACCAAGGAAATTTCTAAAATGGTCCATTGTTGCTCTTGCCGTGTGACATGTGGCCCCATTTTATTGAAACGACGAATCTCTCCAATTTAATTCTAAATTTGCATTAAATTGCGTTACAATTTCTTTGCAGAGGTCTGCATTAAGAATGCTTTCAAAGAATAAGGGGCCAATTATTCTTCACCTGAAAATTGCACACCATACACCAATTTTCTGTGGATGTGGAGATCGTGAATGGATGATATGAGCATTGTTGGAGCTTCAGTAGCGATCATTCCGACTATCAACTTAACCACTCAAATGAAACAAACCTCATCTGTAAAAAATGCATTATCCATAACAGTCTTCCGAAAAAACTGCTCTTTCGAACAAACTGATTAAACCATTGACAGTGGAGCCTAAGAGCATAATCAACCGGGTATAACTCATGTGATACATGAATTTGGCGTGGCTTTAAGTTAAGTAGCCTTTCTTTCTTTTCTGTTTAGCCTCCGAAATCACCGTAAGGTATTACTTCAGAGGATGATATGTATGAATGTAAATGAAGTCTTGTACAGTCTCACATCGACCATTCCTGTAATGTAATATTAAGTAGCCGGGTAGCTTTAAAGGCACTATACAGAGATATTTCTTTTTATGCGCAAGTTTTCGTAATGATTTGTCAGGTGAGTTTAGAAAGCTTCCAATGATTTGTCATTAAGTACTCTGATTTCAAAGAGAACCAGTCTCTTTATATTTCTTCATCAAATGATGAATTTCAGATTTATTCGGTGCATTCTTACCCGGGAACTACAACTGAAAAGCATCTAACAACAGAACAAACGATATAGTTGTTAAATAATTTCCCACAATAAAAATCCTTTCTTTCATGTTCAAAACCATTTCTTCTTAATTAAAAAACAGATAACCAAAAATAACTAACTGTTCACAAAAAAGTAATATAAAATTATATCAGCTGTTTATAGAACAACAACCTCCTCATCTGAAATTATTGTATTAACCTTTCTAAAAAGTATTTTGTTCGGTTTTTTAAAACAAATACTTAGTATAACTATACATCGTACTAATTCGCTTAATTCACGCATTTTTTTTCACGGACAGTTTTTATGTAAAATTATATGCGTGATTTATGCGACAAAGTGATTTTCACATATGTTTATAATGCAACTAAATTGCTAATCATTGAAAAAATTATATTTATTTGACTGAATATTTAAAAAAAAAAATTGTTTAAAAATTCAGGTGCGTGAATTACACGAGTAAATACGGTGTATAACATGCCTCAGTATACCTCTGAAAAATAAAGGTTTTAAGTAAACTTCCAAAATAAATAAAATTTTTCCTTTTTTATTTATTTTATTATATGTTTAACTGATAAGTTCTTCATGTAGTGTAGGCCTGTCTTCATTATGTAAATAACAAAAATTCAAGTTTTAGTTTTTATCTTAATATTTTTTTTACAAATAAATAAAAACTAGAAAAATTAAAAAAAAATTATATATATATATATACACGCAACTCTTAGATATACTTCAAAAAAATTGAGTAAAAATAGTTGGGGGTATGTTCTATTTCACTCAATTTAATTTTATCCTATGTTATTTCAAATTAATTGAAAAGAAAAAGAAAAATCATCGAATTATAAATTTTTAGTTCATCGTAATACTAGCTAGTTTCATCTTAAATGATTTTCAAACTATCAATAAATCATTGAAGAACAAATCACTCTCCATAAAAAAAAAGGATGATGCGTAGGTTTGTGTGTTGTGTATGTTCACATATTTATGTTAGCTGCTATTGGCGCAGAGCGGATCAATGGTAGTGCGCCGGGCGGCTGCGCGCAGTGAACGAATGATTCATTCGTTTCAACGATTTATACTTCTTGATACAACCGATTTATCTAAAATTATATTTGTGTTTTGGAGATAAGAAAGGAAAACATCATGGTTAGAGCTGTGTTAAAAAAATTACAGCTAAAAATGTTCAGGATTTTGAAGCTTACATTGTAAAAGCTTTTTGGTTGTTAGTACGCTAAATTCATGAACGTTATTTAGTTACAATTGGTAAAAAAATTTAACAAAATCAAGTGTAATGACACATAACACATAAACCATGTAAAATTTTTCGTGGCTGGCCACAGGCTCGCCTTTTTTTAGTATCAATAATAATTGAACGTTGGAAAAATTACAGCTAAAAATGTTCAGGATTTTGAAGCTTACATTGTAAAAGCTTTTTGGTTGTTAGTACGCTAAATTCATGAACGTTATTTAGTTACAATTGGTAAAAAAATTTAACAAAATCAAGTGTAATGACACATAACACATAAACCATGTAAAATTTTTCGTGGCTGGCCACAGGCTCGCCTTTTTTTAGTATCAATAATAATTGAACGTTGGAAATATTTTTTTCTTCGATGAAAGCTCGTTAAAAAATTTCCCAATTTTGTAATGATTATTTCATCGATAGTAAAAATCTAACAAACTAATAGCCGAATAATTTAGTAATTATAACTGAAAATATATTTCGCAATTTTACATAATTCATAAAAGGAATTTCTGAAGTAGTATTGTTTACTGCTATTCTACTATGTAGGTCAGTAACATTAGAATTTGACGGTAAATCGTGTTACACGACTGCCCAAAAAGAATATTTAGGGGGCATGTAGCGTATGTTTGTTCCACCGTAGTAGCTCGTTACCGGGAGTGTCAAAGGCTATGTAAATATGTACATATATGTTTAAATTAAAAAAAAAAAAATTTTTAATTATACTATATACAAAATTGTCACCCGCACACTCTTTAATTATCCTATATTAGTAGTAATTATCATTATTATTTTAATAATTATTTTTTTTAGCAGTCGTGCTTTTTAATTTTTATCTCTTGTTTTTTCCTATAATATTTAATAAATCATGGATATGATATAAAAAGAAAGATAATACACACCTATATTTATCAAAGTAATATAAATTACGTAGATATATTGACCGTTGTCAATCAACACTCGTTTCGCTAACATCGTAAGTAAATAGTAATAGATTTGCCATCAAATTCAAAAATATGATTACATTGAATAATGTACAATCTCGGAATGCCAACTAATAGGAGGTGAAGTATAACTTGTTCTTTTCAATTGAATTCGTTGAAATGAGAAACTTAAGATTACTTGGAAAAACAGTAGTAACTATAAAGATTCATTATTTTTGTACAATATACAAGAAAAAAAACTTCTTTCTACTAATTTATAATTACGCATGAAGGATTCCAAATAGTATAATTCAAAAAATTAGTTTTTTTTACACTTTAAATCCATGTTAAACATGGAAATTATCTGAAATGTAGGATACTTCATAGTCTAATGAAAAGAGTACATAATAGATTTGGTGTACGTATCACTCAGTTTGTACAAGGTAGGATTAAAATGCTGGTAAGCAATGGGCAAATTAATCAAACTTTCTTTATTGTGATTATTTCTAGAGGTTATTAAAATTATAAAAACGGTTTAAATTGATAAATATTTATGCCCTGCAACATTATCTTTCATCGTTAAAAATGATAAAATATTTTTTAATAAAAAAAATAAAAGTAATTTATAATAAAATTGGAAACTAACAATTCTGTAAAATATTACTGGTAGATTCTTTGCGTTCTCTATAATTTCAACAAAGAAAATCTGAAAATTAAGTAAACACAAGCGCGATAAATAACATCTGTCATTCGTACTGACAACATTTTGATTTGTCGAAGAAAGGTAGAAATAATAATCTTTTAAAAGTATCAAGGATGGAAGGGATGTATTTAAAAGTGTGACAGGCTACACAGTGCTGTGATAAAAAAGGAGGGGAGTGTTGTAGCTGGTGACGTGAAGGAAGGCCGGCGGCCACCCACGCATGACGACCGGACAATGCAACGATTAGCGGCTGTCAGATCTGCTGACTTGCACAGTCAGCAGCCACCACGGTAAGGCTAAATATTGGCCCTCATCCAATATAGTTACCACCTCACTGGCAAGGGCCGCACACGAAGATACAAAACAATGGCCGTTTTAGACTTACCAACTCCCCTTGTCTTTGTAATAATAATTTTACTAACAGACAATAAAATCAAATTCAATATCATGTTAAGTCAAACATCTCTCTTAAATTAAAAAAATATATATATAAAAGTTTCTGAAGCAGTGTGGAACATGCTAATACAGTATTAATATCACGGTTTTCGTGGTTTTAAGTTTTAATTTTAGTAACGACTGAAATTTAATTTTCTAATAAATAATAATAATACTTAACCTGAAAATTATTAAAATACAAACGAAAGTGTATTTTCTACAAACGTGAGGTAGACATAGTTGTAAATACAGATCAGTGGACCTTGTTGATTAATTACAGATATTAATGTTAGACAGTCATGTCGGAGTACTTTAATATTGAAGCATAAACAAATTTTCTATCCAAAAATACAATTGATCATTATTTTTTAATGTAATGTTCATTTAATACGGAAAGGATCTGGCCACTTTCACAAAATTATATATCTAATCCGCATTTGAAGCGCAGTGATGGGCTGATGAAAAATTCTATACTCTTAAAAAAAGAATGTGTAATGTTTGGATAAAAATGTAATAATACTCTATAAGTGAGAATTAATTAAATTAATCCTAATAATTAAGTATAGATCAAATCTTACAAAACTTAAATTGTAGTTGCACTCATTGATATTACATATTTTTAAAATGTAATTTCTCCGAAAATTTTGATTGCTTTTCTTTCCCCATTAATAAAAATTATCGTGATCATAAAAAAAATTAGTATATTCGTTTTCGCAGAAATATTTGCAGATCTCATCTACGTTTCGTTTTTATAACTTTTTTTTAAAGGATAGTTCATATATAATACTGCATTCGTCTCATGGTTCTGAGAATCGAGTTTAATTTAAACTACCTAGAATCTGCTTATACTAAACACACGCGTCAATAAATCAACGAGTTTAGATTAACCTACTTCTATTGATATAATTGTTAATTATTATTCAATTAACTATCAATATTCGCTTCATCAATTAATTTCTAATATCTCAATTAATTTATAACTTTACGAAATGCGATTAATGTTACAAGAAATTCTACTTCAACTTTATTCTAAGAAATGTTTCGGTTTATAAATTATACAATATCTTCATATCTATTTATGTGTATTCACATTTTATATTTGTCGTAAAAAAAAATTTATCAAAAATTGCTAGTCTTATATCTTAATTATAAAATTTTTTTTTTTTTCATTTTAAAATTATCGCGTTATTTGTAAATATGAGTTATTTACTAACAAGAGTCACCAAGCGCGTAATAAGTGTTTTCACCGTCGGTTAGTAACAATAATCACTCAACTTTCGTAAATTGGCGGTGCGTAATATACAGGTTACAATTACGGGTGATGTTTTTACTTCCTTGAACAAAGTAAAGGAAGTATTGTGATCGCGAAAAATGTCAAGATTTCAACGGAAATATCAATTTTGACTAGTTCGGCAAGACGTTTGTACGTACGTATGTATCTCGCATATTAAAAAACGAATAGCCGTAGAATCTTGAAATTTTGGATTTAGTACTGTTGTAACATCTATTTGTGCATCTCCCCTTTTGATTGCAATCGACTGAACCAAAAGTGTCCAAATAAGCCCGAACTCCAAACAATTTGGTTTTTGGACTTTTTCTTAACTGCAGTAATAAGATATCATTGAGAGCTTTTCAAAGATATATCATAAGTGGCGCTTATTTTTACAATTATAGCCAAATAACATTTTAATTATGAAATATTTGGATCTTATACGGGGAGAGCACATCGGTTCGAATCAGACTTCTTTTTTTTTTTAATTTAAATATATTGATTTATTTTACTCTAGTTTTTAACTCTGATTGAAAAAAAGTACGATAAATAATAATTCAATAATAACAAAAAAATGAAAAATATAAAAGATTCTTTATTAAAGAATTGTAGTATCGTATCTCACTTTCAAATGAAACGCAAAAAAAATGTGTATGTGTAATTTAAAAACATACAAGGAAGTCATGAGGTGTCCAAATTAGAATTTTAAGTTTTAGTACCAACTACAGAAAAATAAATTGCCTTCAGTATGTACTCATACTAAGAAGTATCGTAATTCATTATTATACGCTTATGCTCAATTTTACTGTGATCTTTTATGGATTCTTTTCAGCATATATTTCTTCCAACTGTATATTTTAGATTTGTTTCACTTGCTAGTAAACCTAAATCATATGAAATCCTTACTTAAATAAATATTCATGGAGAAATTCTGATAAATCATTAAGATTTGGTTCAATTTTCTTAACATCTGGCACCGTTGGTATACAATTTATTTAAAAATAGAGTATCCACTACCAACAATTGTAAGTATTGACTATCCAAGCGCTTTCGTATTATTCCTTCATCATCAGGGATTACTGATTAATTATGAATTTTACAGTTGTGCAAAATAAATTTATATAAAGTAAATTTTATGAATGGTAATTAAAACGAAAATCACATGTTCATAACAACTGATTATCAATACTTAAAACAAGTCAAGATTAAAATAAAAACGTTTTGTTAGCAACATGTTAAACTGTTATCCAGTTTACATTGCAACTGATAACAGTTGTAATTATTGACAAGACGTTTTTCTTTTAAGGTTGACTTATTTTAACTACCGACAATCAACTGTTGTGAACATAATAATTTCAAATTTTATTTTCATTTATAAAAATTTATATGCACAACTATAAAATTCATAACTAATCAGTAATTTCTGATGATGGAGGAATAATCCGAAAGCGCTTGGATAGTTAATACTCACAATTGTTGGTAAGTGGATACTCTATCATTAAGATTTGCTTAATCGATTGTCAACATTTATATGATGAACCTACCACGTTGTTTGATCAAGTGATTTCAAATTTTTAACGCTTGATGTAAATATCAAAATAATTTTTTTACAAGTAATTTTACATAATCATTTTTTACATTTTGTTTTTTTCTTTTTGTGGTATTCGTAAAAGAATTACCACACTTCTACTACAGTATTCTATCTTACATTTTTCTTATATAGCATTTGGTGAAGTGTTTGAATATCTTTTATATGCAAGGGAAGAATAATGATACAAAGCGATTAGAAATAAGCGGAATTTCAATATTGAAACCCGATAAACAAACTTATAACCTAAAACTGAAATCAACAGATTATTAATACATATTTTGGGTTTTACATCTTAAATATACTTACTGTTAAAATTACAATTATGCACTCAATTATACATCAATATTTTCTATCTTGCTTAGATTCGAAACCGAGACCTTAAGATTGTAGATTGGCTATACTACTCATTTAGCGATTTCTGGTTTAAGCAAGATCAGTAACTATACGAAATCAATTACATAAGTAACTGGAATGATGAGATCGGCTATATTAAAGGGGAAAGTATGATCATCATATAAAAAATGGGATATCGAGTGTTTTGCAAATCTTTACGTTTTAGGGTCAAACTAGTTCATCTAAACCACAAAAAAAACATATTTATGTATGTACGTGTGTGTGATGCACTTTTGGTCTTATATTTTAGGATTAACCAAACCAATTTTCTTAAAATTTGGCTCAAATAATTTTTAATACTATGAGGCATTGATATTATTTTTTTCGAAATTCATAAAGGGGTGTGTGGAATATCGCCAAAAAAAAAAATATTCAATTTTCTTCGGAGGTATCTTAGAGAAAACTATTAAAGCAAATTTGTTACCTACAATGCATATATAAATAATCCAAAAATTCCAAAAAAAATAAATCCAAAAAATATATATAAATAATAAAATATATATTTTATTTAAATATTTATATTATTTATTTAAATATTTATTTTATTTATATATTTTAATTAAATATATATATTTATATAAATTTATATATATATATATATATATATATATATATATATATATATATATATATATATATATATATATATAAATATCTATAAAAAATAAAAATAAATATAAATAATAATAAATATAATAAATAAAAATATAAAAAATATATATAAAAATACATATATAAATAATCCAAAAAATCAATCTTCACCTCTTATATGTTATTTTGTTCTATCAACAGTTAGTTAAAATTCTTTTCAACAATTTTTTGCAACTTTACACTTCGTTATCGGGAAATTTCTACAATTTTTTTAAATTACTGACTCCAAATCTAAAATACGGAAAAGTTTTTTAGAAAACTTTCTTTTTCTTATTTTAACCTTTACTGAATGAGGTATTAGATTTAGAGAAAAAATTATTTATTCCCCGCCTCTAAAAATTATATGCTGTTTTTTGGCTCTCTTTTAATTAATAATAACCGGAAAAGTCATGCAATTGTCAACTTTTAATGAAAATTATGAATCAAAACTCTAACAAATTCATAAAATCTATTATTTTTTTTTAACTTTCGAAAGTTGCCTTGGCTCCCTTCCGAAAATGGTTGTTTTGTGATATTTCGCTTAAACCTTTTATTTAAAAATATATGTATATATATATATTACAATTATATAATATATATATTATAAAATTTATATTTTAGAAAAAAAACTACTCGTTTTGTATGTCTGTCATGGTTGCATTAAAAAAATTTAAAGAGATAAAAGAAATCTGAATTTTAATACACAAATTTTAAAGGAAGATTTTTTGAATTTCAAATTTTTGCTTTATAGGACGAAATCATAGTTCGTCCCCCATATAGAAGAAATAGTATATTATTTTCTTCATAAAGATTATAACAGTAAAATATTTTATAATAGTCTCATATCTAAGGAAATAAAATTAGAATCAACTTTCGAGACGAGTTTTACTTCCAGTTTTGACCAAGAGTTCCTTCCCGGTGAATGGTTAAATGGTATCAAAAAAAGAGCCGAATTATTCAGCTAAAAAAAAAAATTAGTCCTATTGAATCTAATAAATATACCATAGCTTTTATTAATACCAACTGATTAACCGTACAAAACTTTTCCGGACAGTAAAATTTTTTTTTGTAATTTATTTTAAACGACTTGCCGATAAGGAATTTAAAAAAAAATAAATTTATTCTAACAATTTACTGCGTGGTACACCGGAAAAGTTTTGTATATGCAATTATGTAAAATTAGTTAAATAGTAACAATATTTATTTTAATATATATTTCAACGTTTAAGATTAAACACATCAAATAACTAACCGAATAATTGTAACCGTCATCTCTCAGGTGATTAAATTGTCAAGTGGAATTTTATATAAAATTTTTTCCCACGACATTTTAAAGTGCTTAAAATCACTGAATAAGAAATAAGTATTGATAATACAGAGAATTAATCGATGTAGAACAATTTCGATATAAATTAAAAGATATACATAAGGGAGGTCTTAAGTTATCGTACGGGTGGGTAGACCTCCCTTGTGAAACACAGTGGTAGGGCATTTTCTACTAGGTTAAACAACACAGAGAGACCCACATTTCGAAGATTTTTATAAGTGGTCAAGTCTTTGCGTAAAAATAATAGAATCGAATCGAAGACTGAATAGGAGTTACGTGACGCGGAAGTTCGATGACGGCGATGGTGACGGAATTAGAGGTGGGTGACCACCTGGATTTATTCGCTCTCCCACGGTACACGGCAAGTACACGAGATATTGCCTTACCGTCGAAGTCACCCTCCCTTCTACTCGTACACTAATTATTTCCATTCGCTCATGCGGAAGCTCTCTGATACTTAACAAAATACTGCCGCTGGCTCATGATCTCTCGCTTATATATTTTTTCTTTCGTTTTTATATTTTAAAGAAACAGCGATGGAATAACTTTAGTAGGATTTATTCATACATACTACCCTTAAATTTTACCCTACCGAATCTACCACCCCGTCCTTAAACACCCCTACGACACCATCAGCGGTGTGTATCTAATTACTATTCATGTCCTTATGAATACGAGTAACCCCCGCACTAAGAAGAAAAATAAAGAAAATATGAAGAAATAAAGAATATTTCTTTATATTATTTTACTTATCCGTATTACTATTAATACTACTAACATTATATTAAATTATTAATTATAAAAGTAGATATTAATTAAATCAGAAAATATTTTTCTTTTACTTTATATAATATTAATTATGTACTCGCGTATCATGATTATTATTAAAGCAGACTGCTTTAGAACTAATAGATTTTAAGGAGAAAACCTAAGAATTATACAGGTTCTTTCTAATACTTCCATGCTTAAAAAAATCAAACCTATATTTTTACTCAGTTTATAATCAATTAGATACACTTGGAAAAATAAATAAAGAAACAAACTTAAAAAGATTTTGACTTTTGAAGTTGATACTGAAGTTAAACACGATTATTACAAACCCTTAAAATTTGATTCAACTTCAAAACGTTGGGATTTAAATAAAATAAGTGTTCGCTTTTTTTTTTAATTTTTCAAACATTTTGATGTAATTATTGTTATACATCTAAAACGATTTTGTCTAAAATAAATAATATAAAATTAATAGGAATAATAAATGATTTAGTAATATATATATATTACTTTATAAAATACAAGCATATATAGAGTGTTCCAGGAAGAAACTTTCAGGACATGTTCTACTGGTGAAAATATTGAAAAATTTCATAAAAACATTGCTAGTGAAAGATTTCGCCTGGAATTCAGCTCTTCTAATAAAAAGAAGTTCTACTGTAATTTTTTGGGATCCACATTAAGTTATAAAGTTGGTGGTTTCTTACGTAATTTGAGTAACTCCAGTAGTTTTTAAGATACCTGACATAAAATACAAAATTTAGTGACGAAACAAGTTTTTTTTAAGTTTGTAGTTTAACAACTTTGTTAGATGACTAAAAAATGCAGAAAGTAACAAAACTTGTAGAGAATTTAATTTAAATACTGCCAATAAAAAGTAAATAACTTTTAAAAATCGGTATTTTATTGAAGTAACACAGATGAAAAATTAACAGATAATTGTAATTAACAGATTAATCATATCACTATTTTTGTACCTAATAAACAATATTCTTAAAATAGCAAAAAAAAAGTTAAAAACATAATATGATAACAGAATAACAGACTTCAGTTAAACTAACTGTTCGATATTCCCTCCACAATGTATACAGTACTCTGCTTGATGTAAGATATTTCTGGTGGCTTTCCAATCATTTCATTTAATTTCAATAGCATTTCATATTTTAATGAGTAACTCTTCTTTAGTTTCACGTTCTGTTACTAAATCTTCTACATTTATTAGTCATTTAACAAAGCTATTGTTCTTCAAACCCCAAAAAAAACTAGTTTTTTAACACCGAATTTTGTTTTACGTCGGATATCTTAAAAACTACTGGCGTTACAGTTCTGGGACCTGTTTTATCCTATTTCATGGCTTAAATTACGTAAGAAACCACCAACTTTACTGCTCAATTTGGGTCCCAAAAATTACAGTAGGGCTTCTTTTTATTAGAACAGCTGAAATCTTTTGCTAGCCACAGCTCAAAACAAAACGTTTTCCAAACCAGTGTTTGGAAAACGTTACCTTTTTTCTTATTTTCACCAATGCAACATGTCCTGCAAGTTTCTTCGTTGGACACCTGTGTGTGTATATATATATATATATATATATATATATATATATATATATATATATATATATATATATATATATATCTGTACGTTAAATTTAAATACATATATATATATATATTGAATCCGCCAAGCACAAAATTAAAGAAACATTCTTACCTTTTTTCTTATTTCCTTTACATTTTTTTTAAAAAACAGGTAAGAATGTTTCTTTAATTCTGTACTTGGTGGATTCAATATATATATATATATATATGTATTTAAATTTAACGTACAGAGGAATTACGGACTATAAAAAGATTAATTTAAATAAACTTTTATATATAAAACACACAAAGAACAGTGAAAAAATGTACCACAAAATAAGTAACAACAACTCTTGAGAAAATTCTACCTAGATTGCAATATACATTTATTATTTCAATTAATTTATTATTCATTGCTTCAATATTTCCAACAGATTCTCAAAAAGTTTCCTCTAAAAATACTTTAAATATCCCATTGATATCAAAATATATATCATCCCGATTTAACAATCAATTTATGAGTAACAACGAAAAATAACATCCAACCAAGTAAGGGACAAAAATAAATAATTCAAAAAAGTCCGTTAAAATTATCAGATATTTTATCAAGAATCTAATTATGTAATGAAAGTATGTCATTTTAAACTCCTTTGAACATAAATGTTAGAAAAAACTACCCAAATCTGGATTTAAAATACAAAATAATTTTTTTTATAAAGGTGGTTTATTTATCACTGGAAAAGCTGATGCCGAGGTTTGTGGTAAATCATTTAAGACAATTCTAAGTTTTGGCCATGGGAAATACAGTATTTCATTCAAAGATATTTGTAGAAATTCAAAGGTGGATATAAGTCTATGTCTGAAGCATTAATATTAATCCATAGTTTTGGTCAATAGTTCATAGTTTGGCCTAATTTGGTCATAGTATTGGCAGCAGTTAAGGTTTTAAGTTTGATTCTATGTTGGTATGGGATACTCTAAGTACTTAAGTCCTTTCATGATTATTATAAATGTTCACACTGTGTGTGTATAAACACTCATGAGTTGAAACTAGTAAGGGCTTACTTTCTTCCTACAAAAAAGTGCAAAACAATTTATCAGTTCTGTATTAGAACACAGCGTCAATAAGGAAAGCAGTTTACAATAGAATTTAAATGCAACCTAATCTGAACAAAGATTAAGTGGTTTCCTACTAAGAAATCTTGTTAAGACCTGTCTCATTCTTTAATTAAGACAAAATATACCACGGCATGGTACCTTTAGGTTTTAAAAAACAGAACCTTAAAGGGAAGATCCTGTTTGTAGCTTAATAATCCAATCCAATCAGACTGCTGGGTAGATTTACCTAGTAATGCAGGGAAGAAAAAAAATAGCCATCATTAACAAGTAAATGGTATTTGGAATTTTCTTTTTCTATGCACAGGCTGAGCTTATAAGCTCAGAACAAATAATTGTAAACTTTTATGCAAGACCTACTGTCTAAAAAAAAAAAATTGTTTTAAACAAGACTGAAAGAGTCACTGAATTTCAGAATTACTGGATATATTTTTTGAGAGAAGTGAATGATTTTATAAAAGTCAACTGAAAACAAGTTAAATAAAAAGATAGATGTTGTTTTCCAATTCTCTTTATAATGTATAAAGCACCTGATGTGTGCATAAAACCAAACCATAGTTACAATACATAGTAACGATATAGTTACGATATAGCTTAAACACTCTTATCTCTGTAGTGAAATGAGAGGTGTCATTTACTGTATTGAATAACAAATCTATTCAAAAGGACTCAACATGCTAATGTGGAATAATATATTTAGCTTGGTGAAAATGGGAAACCGTTTTAATTCTCACTTTCTTTGATGAGCCTGGCACGGTATGCTTGCTGTTTTGGATGCGTTACTCTCAGTAGTGACTTATATCTTCTGTCAAGTTATTAAATATTTAATGGGGATGACAGTGAACAACAAATACAAGGTTTACAAAATCAATATAAATACAGTATAATAATTAATACAGTTAATTACTAAAGCTTACCCGCAGTTCTAAAATAAAAAATTTAATGAATATGTTTACTTAATTCTTTATGTTACTCAGATTAGTATAAACCTCTAAAGAAATAGAAAATAAATAAACTTATTACACATATTTTCAAAAAATAACAATACAGCCAAATAAAATTTGCCTTTATTGTATAGGGGTTACATTTTCGTTAATTTCAGCTAGTAAGACCAGTTAAATTAGTGAGATCACAGTTACAGGCATAAAAAATTCTTTATCTTTTAATATAATTTGATTACTAAAAATTATCTACTTCTCTTAACCCAAATATATTACAAGTATATATTAACTGTACAACTCCACATTTTTTGTCAGAAATATCATATAGCAGAGAAAAACCTATCCTCAGAAATACACATTTAACGACATGTGCATGATAATTACAATAAATGTATAGGTATGGAAAAATCCAAATCACGCTAGAATTAAAACTACAGTTATTGGATTAGATAAATGTTTTATCGCAGAGCTATTGTGACTCATTTAATTATGATAACAATGTACTAAGTATATTTGATTTTTTTGTTATAATCCCACCCAAATTCTGCCTTTTATCAAAACACTTTTTTGTTTGAATTAGTTAGGGTTGAAATTTTTTTTATGGGAAAAATATTCATTTATCATAATCCAAACAGATTTATAACAAGGCATCACAGGTTGTGTTGTTAAAATGAATTAGGAAATAACAATAAATACGTATAAAAAAATAAATACGGTTAAATAATGCATATGAAATACAGGTTGAACACGTTATTCCTTCCTGACAACCGGTTACCCAAAAAATTAATGGAAATTGTAGCAAAGACACAGGGTGGCACAAAGAGTGGATGACTATCGTTAGAAATTGAGGATTAGATATGGTGTTTAATAAAAATGACATACAGAGATGGAAAGGTCAGTATAGCATTATTACAGAGGAAATGAACAATAAATATAAAAATGTTTACGAGGTTTAAGAGGGCTAGTTGGGCTTTGTATCACAATTAATATCATAAATTAATTTATATTTGAGTAAAAGGGTAGTCCCTTTTACTACATAAATAATTTAAATACACAAATTTTATTAAAACGGTGTACAGAGCAAGAGATGGGCTGCTACTCTTAAGCAAAATGCTATATATTGTGTAATGCTCATGAGGAGAAAACCATTGTAGTACATTTTCTAGGTTCATGCTAAATTCTAAGGAATATTAGGTTTTTCTGGTTTACAAAAAATGAATTAGGATAGCAGAATATAATTTTTTATACTGAATGGAGAGGGCTGGACTAAACTGGTTAATTATGTCTAAGGCACATTAAAAATTATCGGGCAGTAAGTTGAGGAATTTAATTTTTAATTATGAAAAGCCAATTCTTTTGCACAGCTTGTCTTTGTTTTAAAGAGTTTTGGGTAAAGGTAATTTTAAACATTATTAATAATGAACAATTTTTATCTTTTTTTTGCTATTTTGAAGGCAAGCTGACAATCAGCCCTGCAGTCATGCCATAGTTGTGAAGTATACGAGGGTAAGTAAATTATTATCCACAATTTAGTTAAATTTTTGTTTATGTTGGTAGTACTGTTAAGTTGCGTAGACTACACATGCGTGGTTTAATTGTTGTTATGTCTGTGCAGGTTTGATGCTGCTAGGTTAGCTCAATTATCACTGCTCTGCTGTTAACTGCTTTCTGTTTGCACCAAACAAGAGCAACGTTCAGTGATCTGTTTTTGTGGTCAGAAGGTGTATCAGGGGCCGAAATTCATCAGAGACTTTCGGTACAGTACGGGAACAGTGTGTTGCCACAACGAATGGATTGAAAAATTCAAAAATTATCGCACAAGTGTTACGCACGATGAAGGAGCTGGACGACAAATGAGGAAATCATTGAGCGTGCATGTGACATGGTTTTCTTAGACAGAAGAGTAACTATTGATGAAGTGGCACATCATCTGCAAATCAGTCACGGTTCTGCCTATGAAATCATCCACAACAGACTTGGGTTTCATAAAGTCTGCGCAAGATGGGTCCCAAAACAACTCACACAGTCGCATAAACAAACGCGCTTGACATCTGCCAAAAAATTTGGATCGCTATGGTAACGAACAGGACATCTTAGACAGAATCATCACTGGTCACGAAATATGGCAAATGCCGAGGACTGTGGTCAAAAGGGGCTGTGTTGTTGCACGACAATGCCCATCCACATACTGCTGCCCACACTGCTGAAACACTCCAGAAACTCAACTTTGAAGTACTGGCTCAACCTCCGTATAGTCCTTATCTTGGCCCTTCTGACTACCACTTGTTT
The DNA here is from genome assembly GCF_047948215.1 of Lycorma delicatula. Classification (NCBI taxonomy): domain Eukaryota; kingdom Metazoa; phylum Arthropoda; class Insecta; order Hemiptera; family Fulgoridae; genus Lycorma; species Lycorma delicatula. Next base: position 79,255,773 of record NC_134459.1, on the reverse strand, counting down.
GATCCACCCAAAAAGGCATTAAGGGGCTGTTGATTTACCTCGGACGAAACAGTGAAAGAAGCGGTGCATTCCTGGCTCGCAGCTCAACCGAAAACCTTCTTTCTTCAGGCATCAGGAAGCTTGTGCAACGATGGACCAAGTGCATTGAAATGCAAGGGGACTATGTTGAAAGATGATGTACATGTACGTTTCCTATTTGTATTGCAATAAAATGTATAACTACATTGCGGATAATAATTGACTTACCCTCGTACATTTATTACTATTATTAATCATCTGAAACATCAAAACTGAAGAGTATGTCATATTTAATAAATCAGAGGCATGGTTAAAAAGTAGGGGCCAATTGGTGACAAAATGAGAACAACTGAAAAAATGAAAAAAAATTTTAATGGTTTCAAATATATATTACACATTTACTTTATTTTTCTACATAATCCCTATTTCATTACAAACATTTTGATGTTGTGAAACAACCTTCTTCAAATATACTGCATAAAATTCTGCTGCCTGGGATTGTAGCCACTTTTGCACCAAGATTTTCAACTCTTCACTTTCCTTGAATCATTGAGATGCAAGCCACTTTTTGAGGTGAAGAAAGAGATGGTAGACACCAGGTACAAGATGAGAACTGTAAGGGATGATCACAAATCACCCTCTAAATTTTTAAATGTTTTTATCGTGCATGCAGCCATGTGTGGACGGACACCTGTTATCATGAAGAACAATTCCTGATCTTAGCATTCTTCATCGTTGGTTTTGAATGGCACGACATAGTTTAGAAAGTGTTTCACAATAGACTTGTGATGTGATGATGTACCAGGTTCCATGAAATCAACCAAAAGCATAACCCTTTGGTTCCAGGATTTTCCTTTGAGATTGGACTTGTTTAAATTTTTTCGATTTAGTTGGACCAGAATGACGCCACTGGATGGATTGTCTATCTTAGCATTGATGTATGAAATCCAGGTTTCATCACAAACAATGATATGGGAAAAAGTTTGTGTTTCTAGTGGTTAAAGCGGTCAAGAAAAGCATGTGCACATAGTTTACAACAGCCTACTGTCAGTGACAATTCTCAACAATGTTGTCTTTGTAACTTCTGGAATTTCAGGAGAATGACTGATTCATAATCGTAAAATGATGATTTTCTCTCAGTTTTGCATTCACATGTTTAAGGACTGTTAGTCTGAACAACAGGATTACCATTTCTGTGTTAATTGTGAACATTTGAATGACCTTCCTTAAACTCAAGACACCGTTGCTTCACTTTTTCTTCACTCATTGTGGTAGGCCCATATGTTTCACACAACTGACTGTGAATTTCAGCAGCATTATGACCCCTTGCATTTAGAAATCTAATCACTGATCAAACTTCATGACTGGTGAGATTTTTTATTGTACACAGTTTGTTTACTTTTAATATACTATGAGACAGTGTGTTAAGAGAACAATGAACAATGGCAAAGAACAATGAACTGATGGCAATACGGCAGTTACATGCCCAACAGACTATTTAAAGCTACTGCACACGTGTGAACCGATCAGTGTTGCCAATTGCTACTTATAATTCATTGGTCCTTACTTTTCAACCGTGCTTTACCCTTACTATAGATCACAAAATTATTAAATAATAATAAAATTAACAATTACTGTAGACTAAATAATACAAATAAACAAGCATAAAGTATTAAACTAATTCAGAAAAATACTATGAATATTTTGGGTTACAAAGATCATAACTATAACAGCTTTATTTATTTTGCCTTCAAACAAACAATGAAAATGGGTTGAAAAGTGGAAACATAACAAACCCTCTTTGAGAGTCAATCCTAAAACTAGTGGTTTGTAAAGACATGACTTCTTAGTAAATCTCTTGGAACTATTAATTTTCCAATCTCTTTTGCTAAATAACTTACAGTTCATTTATAGTAAAACAATAGATACAAAAAATGAACCAGTATCAGTCACTTTTTCCATGCACCAAGGGTCAGTTTTATTTCACTGGACCTGGATTTAGCATAAACTGAACCATGAACTCATTTGTCATTTCAGTTGAATTACTTTACTTCTATCTTCTTACCAACTGCTTATGAATTCTATTATAGAGAATAAATGAATTTCCAAAAATAAAGTAGAAGAAAAGTCACTATGCACTTAATAGATGTTTACAGATTAATAATATTTCATCAGTATTTTTTGTGGTGTGTTTAGCATCTACATAATTATCTGAAGACTTGTCATAAGTCTGCTTGGATTAGTTGTGTCACCTATGTTTTTACTGATCATTTACAGAAAGTATTACAGGCAACAGAAAGTATTATACTCAAATGGGTTAAAACCCTTTCAGATGATGTAGTCGTCTCTAGACACCATTCAACAATATCTTTGTCCTGCCAGGTGTGGTGATATTGCAAATTTTGTTAGAACAAATAAAAATTAATCACTCTTCAAACATAAGCTGCTACAATATGACTTCTATGAAATACTACTAATGTTTCTAATCTAGATAATGCCAAAATTTTTAGCTGTCGTTCATTTTGGGAGTTATTCCATTTATTCAAGTGAATGAAACCAGTTTCTAAAAATAATGTAACATCAAGCACATCATCAAATAAATATAAAAACAAATAAAATCAGTTTTATGGAGAATATTAACGGTAGGATTATTTATATAATATATTGATGGGAATTTGTTAATAGTTAAAAACAGTGCCCAGTAACTTTCTTAACACTCAGTATTTTTATGATGAATTTAGGTTAAAAGAGAAACAAAAAAAAAATACAATAATTTTTTACAAACTGGAAATCATTTAAAGAATCTATATTCATTTATAAATCCTTTTTTCTCTATTTAAAAAAATAATGGTACTGCTAATATGGATTGCATCATATTCACTATTTTATGCATAGTGTCAAAGCAAAATTTCATACATGTACTCTTTTTTAATTAAATTAAATTTTATATTTAAATTTCTTGTATTCAACTAATATGTATTAGAATTTTATATCGACCACATATTATTCTCTTCATATGTGTACATGAAACTTATCAAAATAAATCATGGGGAAATGAAAATGCACATCAAATACAATAAATATTATAAAAAAAGTACACTCTGTTATTTTGACCAATAAAGAAACATTTACTATGAATTTTAACATATGCTATTATAAAATATGGTAACTTCATAATTCATTTTTTCAGTTCTCTAGATAAAAACTAAAGGAAAGACATTTAACCAAAATCATTCTAATTTATTAAATTACTTTTGAACCTTCTGGATACTAAATAGTATTCTCTGCTAGTCAAGTCAGAGTTAAAAAACTAGACTCTAGATATTGACCAAGAAATGATTATCCTGTGATTTCCAATTTTATATATATATATATAAAACATATCCAAGAGACAGTTAAGACGGTGACAGTTGGATATATAAAACATATCCAACATATGTGTGTGTGTGTGTATGTGCATGCGTGCGCGCACACACACACACACACACAGTAACCAGCTGGGGCTTGCTTTGCTCGCCTGACTGTCAAAGTCAGGGGCTCCACCCCTTGGAGCCCCAGACAAGGGGCCCAAGTTGGCCCAGGCAAATCCCAAAGCTGCAGAGCTCACCTCGGTTACTATTCCCATCTAGACAGAATGCTCCACCCCCTGGAATCCATAGATCATAGTGTTTGTTATCCTCATCATTGTGAGAATAATACTAATAAATAACAATTCAAGTATTTAGGCTTTAGAGAATCCTGAAAAATAAACTAAATTACAAAAGACTAAATAGGAATGACTATGGTAACTAAAGTACACAAACCTTTGACCATGAAAAATTCATAACTTATTTCTGTTGCCAAAGTGACAGAAATATAATAATGAACTAAAAGGATTAATTTTTTTTCTTTAATAAAATATCTTGAATTCACAACTCACTCTCAAGTGGGGCTAGGGCCTCAATCTATGGCTTAAAATCTTCCGTGGAATAACACAAATGTACCCTGAAAATTTGAAAGCAATCAGTCGGTTCTTGCTTGTTACTGTTACAAACAAATAAACCCACAGATGGACAAACAAAATTAAAGTAATTTATCCACTACTTGCAGGGTTTCAGTCATGAAAATCGATAAAAAATACTGAATCTATGAGTACAGGTACAAAAACACAATGGGATATAGAAATTTAAAAAAGAGAACAAAACAACTTAAAAAAGATTCTTGCAGTTCTCCAAAGTTAAAGATAGGTGACGTTTTGTAGCATGCACTAGATATTAATTAGTAGCTAATAATATAACCAAAGCAGTCAGTGGTAATTAAAATTATATTGAAGAAAAAAAAAATAGCAAGCTTACATAATAATACGATCAAGTTGTATCAGAATAATAGACACAATATTTATTTAATTATTAAAATCACATGAAGAAAAAACAATAACAGAAAAATCTAATTATTACTATATATGTTAGTAAAATAATTACTAGAAAAATAGCAATAATAAATATATACATATATAGAGCTAATTTATAATTAAACAATTTGTACATGCAAGCACAAAAAACCTTAAATGAAAAACTAAGATATTATAAGCCTTAATGCAATGTACTGAGCACATTGAAAGATCAGGCTGTAATAATGTTCTACCACTTAAACAAATAGAATGAGCCTGATACAGTAATACTTGAAAATGTTACACTGAATCTAATGACATGCTAAGTTTAGTAACTCAATTTTCTGTAAACATTTACTAAAAATAAGTCATACTGAAAATTCTCCCCACCACCAAATTAAAAATCTTAAATAAGGAATTTATATTTTAAATGACAAGCTTGCAAGCTCCAACCATTAAAGCAAAGTTCATGTTACTGAAAGAAGTAAACTACTGTTAACTAGAAGATCTGAGAACAGTAAGACGACCTTGCTCTTTTTTATGCATTAAACAAATTTAATTGTACCAAAAAATGAATTAATAAAGTAAAAATAAAAATAAAAAGTATTACTGAAGTTGATTATAACTGATTAAGGAAAGTTTAAGTGGTGTCATAAATAATCTTACTGTATAAAAATATAATGCACAACAATTTTAGGAGTAAAGGGCATCACTGACTGCTGGGGAGGTTTATAATGCAATTTTTTTTTTATTAAAAAAAATGAGGTGTGTGATGACTAAATGGTAAAAAAGTTTATAGAAAATGAATAAATGACATTGTACAAAGAAAGATAAAATGCTATACAATGGCATCAAACAAAGACTCAAATAAAAACATAAGGCTTAAAAATGAAAAAATATAAAGATTGAAGTGTCTTTATGTAAAGAAGTAGAATGGAATTATGGGTGACATCAGGAACATGTTACATTAGAAATGAAAGGGGGACAACAAAAAGCTGATTGCTTGACAATGAAAACTTACTGATGTATAAAAAATACCTACTAGGCACCACCATTTTGAAACAGAAATTGTATGAAAAATCACTACACATATGCCATTCTACTTTTCTTTCTTTCTTTCTTTTTCCTGTTCAGCCTCCGGTAACTACCGTTCAGATGGTACTTCAGAGGATGAATGAGGATGATATGTATGAGTGCAAATGAAGTGTAGTCTACAGTCTCAGTTCGACCATTCCTGAGATGTGTGGTTAATTAAAACCCAACCACCAAAGAACACCGGTATCCACGATCTAGTATTCAAATCCGTGTAAAAATAACTGACTTTACTAGGACTTGAAAGCTGGAACTCTCAATTTCCAAATCAGGTGATTTGGGAAGATGCGTTTCACCACTAGACCAACCCGGCAGGTATGCCATTCTACCTAAGAACAAGAAACCTGCATACAAGAACTGAAAAATTTTAAAGCATATTAGGCTGTAACTGTACCATAAACACAAAATAGCAAAAGGTCTAGTCAAAAAAACAATATTACTTTGCTTGTTCTATTGTCTATAAGTAACAGAAATTACGTAATGTAATTCTGTAACATACATTAGGAGAAAATAATTAAATACCTAAAGTTAACCACTTGTAGTAAAGTGGTCATGCAGGTGTCTTCTAAAAAATGTTGTACATAAAATACTTGATAACAAATAAATGAAATTAAATGTAACACATTACATCATTTTATAAACTGTGAAAATAACTTCTGCAAACCAAAACAGAGATAGTGTGCATCATAATTTCTCCACTACAATATACATTACAGCATGATAAAAGTGCATTATTTCTGTATGTAGCTAAATAATATACATTTCCGACTTACCCCTGCAATTTAACAGACTCCCCTCTCCTACTGTATGTTGATGATTGAAGCAGAACTAAATACAAGTAGATTGTAAATTTTAATTACGTGTTTGGCAAATTAATTAAAACCATATTTAATGAATAGATAAAAATAACAAATCTTAAGTGATCTGGCAGCATATTAAAAGTAAGTGGACCACGATACAACCTGAAAAAGTTGTCCAAAAAATTATCCAGTCTTATTTTTCAGTAACTTTACGATTAACATTAATCTACATGCATAATATAAATAGATAATTATAAACAATATAATTCACAATGCAGGAAGAAATTATGTATAAACATAAAAAAATAATCTATTTACATTTATATAAAAATTTTATTCACTCTCGTCACTAAACAATTTAAGTTGAAAGAAAACTTATTTTAAATTATATATAAACATAAATTCTTTTTTATCTATTTATTTATGCTCAATTAATTATAGTATTATTTAATCCATTGAATTAAATTACTGACAGCAAGTAAACAAATGTCATATGAATAATAACTTATACTGAACTTAACGCCGATAACCAGCCCATGATCCGCCTTGTGAATTATGACGAGAATTACCACCCTTCAACAAAAATCAAAACATATAACTGTAACAAACAACTTGAAAAGTTAAACAATAATATATTCAATTTAAATTTTAATAAAAAGTATTTTCCAAATTCTCTGTGAAATAAAAAAAAAAATCAAATGCTTTTTAACGTGAAATGTAAAGGAAGTAAATTTCCTAACTTGGGAAGCCAGAAAATTATCTTCCAACACCTATAAGAAGACATACTTAACTTATAACAAGAATAACAGAGAGAATTAATAAGCTAGCAATTTGAATATAACTAAAAACTTTAAAAACCGCAAAATATTAAAAATACAGGAAACAAGGTACAGTAGAGTTCTGATAACACTGAACACTGGTTTTAAACATTTTATAAATACCAACTAAATTCAATCAGTCTATAAAAGTTACACTAATAAACTGAAAAATAATTCAGATTACAAATACCATGCGATAATGACTGCTTAATGAAGATAATCAGCTACACCTAATAACTTTTTAAAATATACAATAGTAGTTTTTACTAGCTACTGTTCATATAAGCCATCATATACAATGTCCATAAGCAATATAAATTTGTTATAAATCACAAATCCTGGTATTTCTGATTGGCTGTTGAAAATGTACTGGTTTTAACAAAAATATGATAAATGAGCAGTAAGCACCAACAATCTCTAATCTTGTTTTACATACCAGACTGTTAACCTTTCTTTTTCATTGCTGTTAAAGTAATGGTTGTTTTTTTTGTATTGTTAACGATTACGTTTTAGTAGAGAGCTTTTATAACATATTTCTGTAGTAAATCCAAATCAAATTGAGTAGGATGCTCACCAAAAGTGATTTTTTGTATTACAATATGCAATCTTCCTTTATATAAAGGGTTAACTTGAGTAAATTACAAATGTTTTTCCATTCCCCTAAGAAAGAATTTGACTTACTGTATTCGTATGCTAGTCTGCAAAAGACTGTGTCATAATCAGTACACAGTAAGTGCTACTTTAATCGCTAACAACTTATCTGAAGAAGTAGTATAGACATGTACGTAATATTTATGTAGATATTAAGAAATTGCATCCTGTCTGCAGAATTTAATAATTTTATTAAAATTAACTAAAAAATTTTTTGACTTTATTACTGCTCTTTCTTTTTTGTGATCTCTGTTGATCACTTCTGCAGAGAGTTGTTTTTCAAAATTGATTTTTTTTATAACAAATTAAAAAAATATATATGTGAAAATTAATATTATCTTTATGTTTAAAAATCTTCATATAAAATAAAAAAATTAAATCTTAAAACAGGTTTTGATTCATCAGGAACATATCAATATATTAACAGTACGTGAAATAAATTGAACACTTTAATAATTATTTGGCTATAAATGTTTTTTGTTAGAAATAAAAACTCTTCTTAACATAATAAACAAAACATATGTTAAGGTGGCATATTCTGTTTATCCTTTTTTCTGCCAACAGTTATTACAATTAAACAAATAATTATTCAGAACCTTATGAACTTCTTGCGCTTTTTTGTATTTTCATTTTCCCTTCCTATACATTAATAAAGGTTTAATCCAGAAAGACAAAGTACATGGCTAAAAAAATAGTGACAAAAATCATCCAATCTTATACATGAAAAATTACAAGACTGATATTTAAAAACCAAGATTAGGAATAAGTCAAGTGGGCTAAGTAATTTGCAAACCATAAAAAAGAACAAACAAGTATAGCAAAGTGCAAATATTAAGATGGTTTAGTAATTTTCTTTTAAAAGTATGAAAATGTAGTATATACAAAGAAATAACAAAAATAAAAAGGAGAGTGGTAAACAATAAGTACTTTGTGATTATTAATATTTTCTGATAAAATAGAAAATAAACTATTAAGTAATCATCTGTTACCTGAAGAGACGAATAACGACTCTGACTAGGGTTCCGACTGTAATTTCGATCAACAGGACTATTGTCATTCCGATTAGAATCTCTCTGATTACTCATGGCGCTACGGTATTCAGCCCAACTGTTAATGTTTCGATCATTATTTATATTCCTGATATTTCTATCATTATCTCTGTTACTTGTACTTTCCCAGCGACTGTTATTACCATTGTTGCGGTTGTAGTTATTATTTCTTGAACTGCTAAAAAAAAGTAAATTACAAACCATTGAACACATTTACACATTAAACACATTTATTCATTACTTAATTGTAATGAACATATTGAAAAATTTTATTTAGGTGTTTAAAATATGAGAAGGGTATAAATTACCACCATAAACGATTATGAAATTCTATGTTTTCATAACTGTTATTTGCTTACAATACTCTTAACAAAACAAACTTAAAAAATACTCTAATTTTACATTTATTTAATTTAATTATTTTAATTAATTTTAAATTGTAAATTACAATTAAAATTAAAAATTGCATTTATACAAAATATGAAGTCATTAATAAAAAATTAAATTAAAAGTCAAAATTAAAATTAATCATAAAAATAAGATATAAATCGATGTAGAGTAGCTTAGTCTAAATTGATTTCAAAATACGTATTTAATAAAAAATTTAATTAAAGTCAAAATTAATAATAAAAATACGTATTTTGAAATCAATGTAGACTAGTTAGTCTACATCGATTTCTATTTTATTTTTATTATTAATTTTAATTTTGACTTTTAATTAAATTTTTTATTAATGACTTCATATTTGTATATGTACAATTTAAAATTTTTGAATATAAAAAAAATTTAGTTTTATTTCTGTTTTGAATTAATTGGAAAATGATATTTTAACAATTTAGATCTCAAATTTAATTTTAATGTATAATTTGCAATGAGAGATTTGAAAAATTATAGAGCAACTGATGATGCGAGGTAATTGCAAAAGCACTGTTGCTTGGATTATAGAATAACGTAGACGTCATCCTATTTTATTTTATTAATTCTGTACTAGGGTTGATTGGATTAATATAATTTGTATAATGCAGAGGAATATGATTCCAGAAAGAATCAATTTTAGAAAAATATATATGTGTATACCATTGAACTGGTGGTACTATATCATTCAAGATATAGTACATTTTCATTTTCATCTGTTATATTTTTGTACACTCTAATATAAATAGCACGTTCACATAATATACAAAGGTAGTGTTGTGTATGAATATGAATATAATGAGTTGTTTTCTTTGGAAAAGTTAAAAGTTACATTAACTTGTTTCATTACAAGATCTGTCAAAAGTCCTTCATATTATTGTACTTACTTGTAGGGCTGAATATAAATTACAATTTATGGGTTAGAATGCTGCAACAATATATTTAGATCAGTGGAGAAGGGAACGGAAGTTTCATTCCTTATTCTATACGTCTGGTGCAGAATGCTCAGGATGAACATCACCATATTTTTGGGAGAGGATTTATCTCACATCAAGTAGCCTATAACCATTAGAATTATGGAACCTATCACATATGCATGTATTAGTCATCATTTTAAGGGCAACTTATTGTTGATTTTTATTCAGTAATTTTTTTCTAAATGGGTTTATTGAAAAATCTTTTTTATAAAAATAAATCCATGTTTATGCATGTGATTTTTATGCCAAATAAGACATGGTCAAAATAGCATTAAAAATAAAAATATGCTACAATGAAATTATGACACGCTATATGTGGTTAATATGTACACTAAAATGCTTATGTGCTAAAAAGTAATAAAATGATAAATATTTATCTAATACATGCAATATAATAGACATCAGAAAAATGATAGTGGAAATATAAATATGAAAACTTGAAAAACTAACCAAAACCAGAAGAATGCGGAAAGTAATTACTGTACAGGTCAGTAAATCTTAATTAGTTTTTGCATCAAAATTACGGATTTATAGGATTTTAAACCTATTTTTTTCCTGATTATTCAAAATCACCCTGTTCCCAACATAGTAGGATATTAATGATAATGAGCGATAACTCCTCATCACCACAATAAATTATTATCACAAATAAACAATAAGACGAGACTTCACATTTTTCACACAGTGCAATCTAAGACATATCTCATAACTAAAGATAAACCAGCTTACATATTAAACTAACAAATATTAAATAAACAGCTGACTGGTGATAAAAAAAAAATCTGATATAAACACGACATGACTTCCTTGTACGCCTATTAGATTACATCCACACATTTTTAAAAGTACAAGTACAATGTTATTCTACTAATAACTCCTGATTTAAAAAAAAAATTATTGTTATTACTGAATTATTATTTATTGTAATTTCTTTTTTTACAATCAAGAGGTTAATAATTATTCATAAATCAATATATTTAAATTTAAAAAAATAAAGTTAAAAAAAAAGAAAAATTAAAAAAGGTAGAAGATGTTGCAAACCAAAATAAATAAGAAGAAAATGTTGCAAACAAAGAAAGAATAAACACATTAAGAGACGATGATAAATATATAAAGAGGAAGAAAATGTTAAGACCAAGGAAAGCATAGAAAGATTAAGTGGATTGAATCTTAAAACTAAAATCCTTAAAACTAGAGAACATGTACACAAACTACGATCTGATTTAAATGATTGGCAACAAAAAATGAATAAACAAAATGATAATCAACTCCGACTCAGGAAGAATATTGTCTGACAATATCAGAGTAATGAACTAAAAGAGAAGAAGTTTTTGCAATTTATTACAGACCAGGCATGTATGCCTCAGTGTATATGTTGTTCTTGTGAGGATCTATTTTTCCGTTACTCTGTAGTTAACTTTAATGTAGATAAAATTAAATAGAAATTCCAGAATAATAAATGAAATTAAACAGAAATTAAACTAGAAAATCCATAAATAATACGATTAATTATAATTTTCAATTAATAATTAATAATTATATTAATAATTTGATTCATCAAATCTATTACATATACACTTATGTAATAATGCCCATTAAATTACATAAAATTTTATTTCACTAATAACTTCTGATTTTTTCATACTTTTTTTATTGTTCTTATTGAACAATTTATATAATTTTTTTTTACAATCACAGGTTAATAATTATTAATAAATCAATATATTTAAATTAAAAAAAAAAGTTAAAAAAGAAATGGGGATGAAGTCTGATTCGAACCGATGTTTGAATTGTCAAACGCTGACAACCTCAGTACATCAGCACCTCACATATTTAAATCTATTAAAGTAATGTGACTTCTTCAACTGAAGTCCTACAGCATTACTGAAATATTAATTAGTAAAGTTCCACTATTTTGCTTTGCATTTTCTTTCACTGTATTTGGCCCATAACTATTAGTTTTTTCTGTACACAGAGAACAGTATTTTTATAATATGCTCCTGGATTGTAAATTTTTATGAAAAATGATTTTTATTTTTAAATGTTATAAAATCCAGTAATTAAGAGCATTCTAAACATAGGTAAGTTAATTTAAAAATTCTCAATAAAAAAATTTAACAAAATTGTTTTCTCAGATTTCTATGGCGTAGAACTTGTTAAAAAAAATGAAGAAAAAAATCAACTTTTACCACTCACATTTTTCTTTCTAACCTAAGAAATACTGATTAAAAAAATAATAATTTATTTCATAAATGATTTTTTTCATTCCATAATACTCCACTAATATAATAAATTAAATAATTCACGTTCATATTTAAACCTGTTAAAAAAAAGTCTACTTAGCCAAGCATTTTTAGATTTATACTTCTTTAAAGGGCTGTTAAGATAGTAGTCTATAAATTGAAACAGGAATGCAAATTATATTTTGATAATTAGTCATATAGAATAGAGAATACAATGTTATGGGTGGGAGGGGGTTGGCTGGAAGCCAATCATTAGATGAAGGGTGTGAGTTTAAATAAGAAGGGTGCACACCAAAACCATCATCATCAGCACCATCTCACAAATCGTTTCTTTATTTAGTAGGATAGAGAGAGAAAGAAGGGGATTCAGGGGTCAGTTTGGGCCACAGCCTTAAGTAAGTGTTCACCAATCTGCTTTAACTATACATCCACCCCCCCCCCCCAGGGTTGGAAGACCCTATAGACCCAAAGACCCCTCCTCTACTCTTAGCACTAACTAGGCAGGTTATTGATGCTGGCAAATTGAATCAAATCGGGGTCTGGTACACTGCCTCTATTACTCCCTCTCTCTCAAAAACACAGACACACACACTTACGTGATGTGTGTATATGCACACATGGATATACACAACACTGTTTCTCTCACTATTTCATTAATTAATCTTCCCTAATGGCCAACACATATCTGACTACTTTTATGTCTTTGACAAATCACATCAGCATAAACACAATCAGCAGAACTCAACATTAATTATAGGCCAACTTATAAATAGTTATATTAAAAATAAATGAAAAAATGTTCTAAAAATAAAAATAAAAAATTATGCAAGACACAGTATGTATTCATAGATTTATTATTATAACATACTACATTAAAGTTATTATCTAAGAAACATCTACCAAGAATAAAGCAACAGATTCTTAACTTACATCCACTATGCAAAAAAATAGATATAATTCATTCTTTTAATGGACACCTAACTAATATCATCAAAAACATAAATAAGTAGAAAATCTTACGTATGTATGTCAAGTGACAGTTGTGAGCAACCTAAAATGAAAAACAAATCGCTTTGAAAAATGCCCTGTAGCTACTTTAAGGAATAACTAGTGTTCTATATCAAATTTAGTAAGCAAAGTGAGAAATGAAAATGTTCCCATTTGTAGCTTCCCTGTGATGAATGTACTCTTGCATGCAATCAACTTAAGGGTATCAAAAGACATAAGGGGGTGACATTAAACTCTATATGTGATTAAACCTTTATGTTGTTCTTAACACGGAATGGCATATAATAAATTATTAATCTTTCAGAAGGGAACATTGATTGGTGTCTCTTGTAACTACGATCCTTTTTACACGTGTTTCAACTATAAGAAAGACATATTGTAAACAACAAATGAAATACAGCCCTTTCTGAGAAAAAGGAATTGGTGAATTTTCAGTCAAATCACAATTTATTTAATAAATTGTGATTTGCATTTATCAGCATTTGTACTCTCTACTGACTTCAAATTATATTTTTATAAATAAAATGCAGGTAGGAGAATAAAAACTTTTTTTGATTACAAAATACAGTATTTAAAAAAAAGTTTAGATGAAAATTACATGACAATAACAAATTTGTGACCACTATATTAAAAAATAAATTTTGAAAAGCAGAAAGTTACTAGAATCTAGTATCCATAAATTGCATAATCAGGTAACTTTAATAATTTTCAACCAATTGTTATAATTGTAAAATAAGAACAACTGTATTACTAATAATACATTCTAATATTTAAATAATGCACAGTATAATAATTTTATTGTTAACAAAACTGTTTTAATAAAACGTGTATTCTTTTCTTTACCCAACAATTCCACAGTACTAGAAACTAGTTAGACAATAGAATCTTAAAAATAAAAGGATGTGGCGTAGATATGATGCCAAAATCAAAATTACATTTAATAAAAAAATGTGATCAACAGTTGATAAATATCAACCTCAGCAGTTGATGTTCTTAGTTTTAATTTCAGATTGCTCATCACTCCATTCTTTTCATAATACATCCAAAAATTGCATCACTATCAACAGTCACAATTCGCCATAACATTCACATAGTAAACAAACAACTTTTCTGTTTTTCCAGCTGTTGAAAAAATATTTCTCTCAAATTAGTTTTTGCAACTAACACATTCTAATGGCATTTACATATACTGAAATTAAAAGGTTTTCAGAGATGAAATATTATGGTAGAATTCATTTCACCCTTCTATTAAATCATTTACTTTTATCCTTAAGATCTCTCTTGTTTTCTAAAATTATAAAATAGGAAACGACCTTTGCCATTTTTCACTAAATCACTGCTTGTATAACATTTCGTCTTTGACACTCAAAGTATTAAAACAAAACAACTGATGTAGACACTGATCTCTCCCAATTTAACACTATTCAATAAGTTCAATCTGCCCACAGATAAAATTATTTTCAAAATATTGATTAAATAACAACCAAATAAAAAATTAAGATTCAAACCTGTTATTATCATAATCAACAGTCCTGTGTCTAATCGGCTGCGATGTTGGATTGGTCTGTTGATAACCAGTCCACCCTCCTCTGCTGCTGGAACCATAATTATATCCTCCACGGTTCTGATCTTGCCTCTGATATTGAGACTGAGAATGCGACTGATATCCAGATCCAGATGTACCTCCACGACTCCATCTTCCACCACTATTATTTCTAGGACCAGAAGTACCTAAAACAAAATTAATAAACCAAAGATGTAGAAATGTAAATGAATGTACTATTATCCATCGAATATAAAATAACATAAATAAGAATAACACCATTCACGTAACATAAAATTCAAGAATTAAATCCATTCATTAGTTGTTATACAATAAATATTATCAGCAGCGAGAACATCTGACTGTAAAACATACACGCATCCAAAAAGCAGAAACATTAGCGATGCAATAAAGTGGGGTTTAATTTTGAATAAAATAGATAAATTTTTAAGACAATTTGAATCCAGATTCTGCAACATTACAACTATTAATACGGTTGATTGACAATGATGTAGATAATGAAGCAGCAGATGGGTTAATATCTAACATTTACAAAATACTCATTCGTTTCTTACACTTTTTGCTAATCTGGATTGACTGCTCTGATCCAGATTAGATCCATTTTCCAATAAATATCATTGTCAAATCTAAGCATTACGCTAACTGAAAATGGATTTTTTAGCACATTCTGTAAGCTGTAAATAATTTATGCTTACCTTATATCCTTTTATTTACTAAGATTACTTTCAAAGTTGTTCCTGAAGTTGGAGAATCATTAGGTAGTATAGAAATATAATTTTGTTACAGATTTCTAACATTTAAAATTATTTTTATAATCAGTGATACTATGTTTATATTGTAGTAGATGGTCAGCCATGTTAGATACACAACTTTTTTTCCTTTTGTAGGCGTTTTAATGTTCCGTGAGTCCTCTTTTTCTGTTAGTTTTACCAATATAAATTTTAATACATTCATTTTAATATGCAACATTTTTTTGCATATTCCACTTAAAATTTCTCCATCATTTTTATTATTTATTTCTTATCATAAACTTCAATGATTTTTTCTATTATTTTATTTGTATAATTGTATTGTAAGAAAAAATTGTTAATAAGCTCTTTATTATTTTCTTGTTGTAATTTTGTAAAATTATTATGGCATTTAAGTTTTTATTTTATATATATATATCTTTTCTATAATTCCAACATTAAAACCGTTAAATACTACTATTTTTTTTTTTATTCTATCCATTTTCTTCTTGAGTTTGTTTTCACTGTTTTTTGTGTATTGTAAAGCTCTAAAAATCAGGGTTTTTATATACACCAATTTTTTGTACCATGTTTGATTAGAATTTACATGTATTGTGGTGTTATTCACTGTGGGTTTTCTATAAAAAGTTCTTTCTATAATGTTGTTTTTGTTTATTTCAATTTCTATATCTAAAAATGTATTTTTCTGTTCTCTTCCATTTCATATGTAAATTTTAAATTATCATTATAATTGTTGGGTTTATTCAAAATTATTAAATGTTAGTTATTTATAACTGGATTATATATAACTAATATATCGCCTACATATCTTATCCATAACAGCACTTTGTATGTACTTAATATACTATGAATTATAATATTTTCAAAATGTAATATAAAAATCTTAGACATAATTGCAGAGATAGATAAACCCATGGGTAAACCTTTTGTTTGTAACATTTGTTCTCATATTTGAAATAGTTTTGGAAACAAATATTTCATACAATTGTGGTCATTGCATTCGTATATTCTGGTGTTACTTTCAAATTGTTTTTTATTGTTTTATAGTGTATATAATATATACATATATAGTCATATTATTAGCAAAATATATAATAACTGATTACTCCCACCAGTGAACAAGGGTTGTTTTGTCCTTCTGCCAGTCAGTGTCAATTATCAATATTATATTGTCAATGTTATTTATAACTTACTTTAGCAAATGTTTAAATGAAAAACATGTGTATAAGTATGTTAAGTATGTGTGTGTGTGTGTGTGTGTGTGTGTGAGTGTGTGTATGTGTTTAAGTATGTTCATGTGTAAAGTATGAGTACACTTCCTTTGTATTGTTATTGTATCTTTCGTATGCTATTGCACTCTCTATATTTATATTAAAACGTTTTGGGATTTAATAAATTAATTAACAGTTTAATTCAACATCCTATTATAGTTTTTTACTTTCTAAAGAGGCACTTGTTTTCCTTTCAAGGTTTAACTTAAAGCTAACAAATTTTACTAAAAAAAAATTTCTTAACTTATAATCTAAAATTTCTACCTGTGAAATAAAATATTTATTTATTTTAAGAGGATGATGGATATCTACACATACACAGTATCTCTAATAGATAGGTATGACCAAAATTAAGAGTAAAATCTTGTTCACTTTTTTTCTTTTGTGAGCCAATGGTCTTAGAAATTTTTTTTTTGAAAATTTCAAGGATGTTCTGAATAAGTTTCTTTTGCTATCAGTAAATTTAAACAATCATTCCTTTACTTCATACTACTGTAAAAATTATGTATATTATTTTCTTATTAAATTAACACAGATGCATATACTGATGAGTAAAGCGAAAATTAATTAACTAAAAGAAAAAAAAATTAGTTGCAATAAGGAAAAGTTAATTTGTTAGAAAAATTATATACTACCACATTAAAAGAAAAACTGATCAGAATGAAAAAAAATAGTTTAATGTTAGGAAAAAGCTTTCAAATAGAAAGTTCAATAACTAAAAGAAGTTAGTAAAACGATCTTACTTTTAAAATACACAATGATGGTATGAGTAACAGCTAATATGAATAACTGAATAAAATAGTTTAAAAAAAACTGTATTTTTATTATTTTTTCAAGTTCACAAACTACATTTTCCTAAATATAAAAAGAAAATTTAGGTGGATAATTCTGATTACAATAACCAGTTTTACACTATTTAATTACAAACTGGTATGTATAAACAAAGGAGGTATTGAAATATTACTATGGTTTTTTTTTAATTACTTAAACAATTTTCAAAAATTCCTGCAACTTAAATAATTATGCGCTGTGAAACAATACGACTTCAAAGGTAACAACTATAAAATTTTGTAAACTTTTCCTCTCATCGAAATTAATAGATAATTTAAGGTTTGATGGAACGTAGCAACGGCGAGCGATGATGAGACAAAAGGCTACCGAACACAAGGGGACTGCAGCCGGAAAGTTATTCTAAACAAGAATAATGCAATAATAATTTAGGGGGGGTTTTATATATATATATATATATATATATACATGAAGGGAAGAGGTGAAACGGAAAGAGAAGGTGAGGTGATGTTGCTAGGCAACGAGTGGGCTGCTTTGGTGCGGTGGAGCGAGCGGTAGTGGCTGGCGGCGTCGCCTAGGCAACCTGGTGGCTGTGGACAAATCGTGGGGCAAGCCACTCGAGCGGGTCAAGAGCCCTTATCAGCGGGTCCGACCCTCTCTCGCTCCCTCGCTTACTCGCTCACTACTTTTTCATCTGGATATTCTTTTCAGAAAATGAACACTGGGGGTAACAACGGAACGGCACCCCCGCGCGAGCAAGTACCACGTCGGTAACGAAACGTTACGGGGAAACGGTCCCGGTATCCGAGAGAAAGAAAAATACAGAGACGGAAAACGAAAGGGGGAGGGAGGGAGAGAGAAAGAGACGCTATTATTAATAATTCCATACAGGGACCGAAATAAATCCCTATTAACCTCCCGCCTAAACCCACTTACAACGCCGTGTAACGGTCCGAAGTCGGAAAGCTCGACGACGTATCACACGGTAGTATATTCTTCTAATAAATACTAAAAACGGATGACCGACCGATAAGAAGAAGAAAAGCCGACAGAAGAATAAAACATACTTTAGTACTGCCACTACTACTTATAAAACACTCTTATTAACATTTCTTTCTTTAAGTGCTCGACGACTTCAAAGAAACTGCAACTGCACTACTTAAAATAAAAAAAAACCATTTCTTTTGTAAGCCGATACTTCCCACAGTTACAATCATCTTACAATTGAAACACCATTGAAAATCGTTTTATAAAAATACTTTCGCTTTCTCTGACACTTCACCCTTGTATTAAAAATAAGGTAAAAAAGAAATAAATGACTGTAAATAAAAATGCGAGAGTTTTTAACAAGCATTTCATACTGATAAGTATCTTTCATAAAATAACTTTCACAAGACAGTTACAGGAATTAATAAAAAAAAGAAGAAATAATATAAAAATAATCCTTTTACAATTAACTAAACTGAAAAAAAGGCACCTCTACTTTTTAGCTTTACGAGAATCCTTACGACGATATCATGAGTATGTCTCTATGTTTGTTCTACAGAAATTGTAACTGAAGTAC
Organism: Lycorma delicatula; assembly: GCF_047948215.1. Lineage (NCBI taxonomy): Eukaryota > Metazoa > Arthropoda > Insecta > Hemiptera > Fulgoridae > Lycorma > Lycorma delicatula. The sequence continues at coordinate 79,236,397 of NC_134459.1, read as the reverse complement.
TTAAACTATAGATTTAAAATCAAAATTTAGTACAAAAGTACTAAAATAATTTTGAAATTTTCTGTCAGAGCAAAAAATATGTCAACTAATATTTATTTCGAAAGATAATTCTACAACAGATAACTATAATTCATCTTTATAAAACAAATTCAAAGTATTTTTTTAAGACTTCTACAACTCATTTACCCCAAAAGCGAACACATATATAATCTAAATGATAAGAAGTGTATTGTGGCGGAGTGGTAGCGTCTCAGCCTTTTATCCGGAAGTCTAGGGTTTGAATCTTGTTCAAGTATGTCATTTTTCATACGCTACAAATCTTCATTCTCATAGGGCAAAACGAGCAAAGAAAAAAAATAATAAAAAAAGTAACCATCCAATTTATAAAAAAAAAAAAAAATCAAACAAATTTAACGAAAAATGGAAAAAATACTATGCTGGAAATTGAAACGTAATCTAGTAAATATAGTTCATTTAAGAGACATATAAGAGTATTAAATTTGTACGATTTGTCACGAAAATCCAATTTTCATAATGAAGTAATAAGTCTATCACAAACTATTCTTTACCCCACACTTTTAATTTCAGCTACCAATATTAACAAGATAACCTATATAAAATTAAACAATTTTAAGAGTTAAAAATTAAATTTACCTTTTAAAATACAGCATTAATAAAAATACATACAGTGATGCATATCAATTACTATAAGTTATTAATAAAGAGAATTTTTTTTACTATAATATATAAATTCAGAACAGCTTTATTTTTCATTAGTTGCATTCACTATTTAATACGCATGCTCCTTTTAAAAAGAGGAGCTTTTAATTAAATATATTAGGCAGGTCAGTTTAAAAAAAAAAACAAACACAGCTAAGATAATGTACAATACAGAACACTGTAAAGCGAAGTAATTTATTTCTGATCGTAAATAATGTTTATAATTCTTATGGTTTATAATTCTTATGTTTCATAATTCTTTATCGCAACGAAGATAGTTAAAATCAACATTTTGAAAACGGATGAATAAATAAACTAATCTGAAACACTACTAACCCCAGATTCAATAGCGTACAATCGGCCGTGAGAAAAACAGTAAAATCATATCATCATCCGAATTTTTGTGCGGGAATACAATATATGACATACATACAGGGTATCCGATTCAAGAACGAATAAAGGTTTAGTTACACATTATCCGGCAGATAGCAGTTGCGTTAGACATTGCACACTTATGAGCCTGGACGTTAGTAACCTGGTATCGCCGCAAGAGAAAAAGCACAGTTCGTGTGCTGGTTCGCCGAAGTGACTGTTGTAAAAAGAAATTATACGCGAGTCTATCGTAGAAATTTTCCGATTGACAATGCATATGCAAGCGGTATGAAAGGTTTTTTTTTAACCGGAAGCGTTTTGATGGATATTCACGAGGTAGCCTAAAACATAAAGAGAATCCTACTGTCTTTCCTACGAAGTCCAAAACATTCGGTTTGCAGTGCTAGTCGCTAGCTAAACATTCCTAAACGGACTGAACATGAAGTTGATCGGAAATGATAGAAACGTCATACTTTTAAAACTGCAGCTACACCATGAAATTAAACCTAACGATAAGCCACAAAGAAATCAATCTGTAAAAACCATGTTAGATTTAATTTTTGCTGATGAAAACAACCTGCAGCGCATTTTATTTTCTAACGAAACAACATTTCATGCTCACGGACTCGTGAATCGCCATAATTGTCGAGTACGGGTCTCGACCCCCACGAATTGTCGAGTACGGATGAGAAAACCCCCACGAATCAGTAGAATTCATCCGCAACTATCAGATAGTGAATGTCTAGTGTGGTATCACGCTTATCGAATTTTTAGGCCATTTTTTTTTTACCATAAGCAGATTATTACGAGCATGGTGTATGCAGACATGAAAGAGAACTTTGTGTTTCCGCAGATTAAAAATACGGAGGGCCTAATTTTTCAATTCCACATTATGAAGAAACTAAAAAAAATTGTTTTGTGAAACACCCACCTTGAACTATTCCGGTAACCCAACAGGCGGGGTATTGGGACCCCGCTCAGGACAATCCCTGAGCGGCTTTACCTGCAGTCCTCAAAATTCCCTCGGACTTTATCGCGTTTCAGCACTTTCCGGGAAAAGCTGTCCCGCCTCAGCCCTAAACCTCCGGATTTTTCAGGCAGTGTTCCTTGTGCAGTTACACAAATGGCCACCCAGTAGTATCTCTCAACGCAGTACACCATCACTGCTAGCCTTATATTATTCCAAATTAATAACTTCTAGTTTAAATCATCACCGTATGCCATGTGCACAATTACAACATTCATTCACATTCAACATTACACTCTTGATAGTTGAACGGACTGTTCTCAACGAAAGATACCCACCCAGAAGGCGGGATAGGCAGAGAAGCTCTCATCGCTTGGCCACCGTGAAGACCGCTAAGATTTGAAACCGAAGGATTTACTCTTTTGGGGCAACGTAAAAGACAACATATCCTAAGAAAAATATAGTCACTTGACCACCTGCGCCGAAGAATAACCACAGCCGTGGAAACAATTCCGGCAGATACGTTCACTAGAATATGGAATGAGATCGGTTTGACGTATGCAAAGCAGACGTCAAACAGAGCTCATACTTAGTTATATTAAGAGGTAAAAAAACCTTTAGACTTTGTACTCCGAGGTAATAAAATACATATATTTGTAATTCTAAATTTAATTTGAAACTGCGACTTATAATGTAATATAACGTACTTTATTAATGCACCCTGAACGAAAAGTAATTTATAAATTAACGGAAATGCAAGCGTTATTAAGCATAGCAAAGGTATCAATTAATTATCTTCGTAGCTAAAATAAAACTTAAAAAAATTATCACTCCAACAACTCTTATCAGATAGAACAGTTTACAGAGTACTTAATAAACTATTCTGAAATGTAAAACAAACATTAAATTCAAGGGCCGATTTCGATGAATATGGAAATTGTGAAATTACAAATAATACCTAATATGAAAACATAAAAATAAAGCCAGCAATACAGATATTAAATCAACTATGCATAACGACTGAACGAGTAAATGTTCTTAAAATTAAAACATAATTTAATTAAACTACAAAATGCAGGGAACAAATATCATTACGTTATCAACTGCATCGTCCAATTAACAAACACACCGAGTTGGATAAACTTCAACCCGGATAAACTCATCAAAAATCAGCTGATTTCGAAGTCAGCCGAAATCATTTTTTCCCAGTTGAGAAATCAGTTTTCAGGTTAGAAACCTAAACCCATCGAGTCGGTCTAGTGGTGAACGCGTCTTCCCAAATCAGCTGTTTTGAAAGTCGAGAGTTCCAGCGTTCAAGTTCTAGTCAAGGCGGTTACTTTTATACGGATTTGAATACTAACTAGATCGTGGATACCGGGGTGTTCTTTGGTGGCTGGATTTCAATTAACCACACATCTCAGGAACGGTCGAAGTGAGACTGTACAAGACTACACTTCCATTTACAATCGTACATATATCATCCTCTGAAGTAATACCTGAACGGTAATTCCTGGAGGCTAAACAGGAAAACGAACAAAAAAGTTAGAAACCTTAAAGATAGTTGCCTTTATTCAGATTTGGATATTACATTGTGGATGCCGGTGTTGTTTGGTGGTTGGGTTTCATTTAACCACAAGTCTCAGATATGGTCTGCCTATCTGTACAAGATACCCCTCATTCGCTACACGTCAGAACATGGGTCCCGATTCCAAAAAGCTGCATAGGATATGTGGAAACTTCCGGTGTATTCATAAGAATAGATAAATAAAAGAAAGATGACCTATATAATTAATCAAAGATCACGGTGATTATTAATTGGTTATTATCATGGAGATTATTAATCAAAGATCACTTTGCAATTGGCGTTACAGAACAATTAACTCATCGTTTTAATTAACTCATCGTTTTAATTAACAATTAACTCAATTACTGTTACAGAACAATTAACTCATCTGGTCGTTTTCAAGGAAGGTGGATTGATTAGTCGGGGCGGTCCCATTTGTTGTCCTGCACGCTCCCCAGATCTGAACCCATTACACTATTATCTATGGGGACATAAAAAGTCTCTTGTTTATTCAACACCAATTGTCGATGTTCTTCAGTTGGAGGATAGAACTGTCCGCTTTTTTCAAACAATCAGGGAGCAGTCAGGAATTTCTGAGCGTGTACGTCAGTAATCAAACGTGTGGATTGTTGTTTAAGAATGAATGTAGGTCACAACAAAATTTCACATGCTCTTACAATTATTGTTAAAATATCCATAATATTGAATTCTTAGCAATTTTAATCAGAAAATTTGATTTAGTTATCAAGTGAGTCACAATAATGAAAAAATCAAGATAGCCCCCATACCGGTTGAGGCCTACCTTTTGTAATAACTCTGTTGTTTGTCGTCGGATTTTTACGGCTAAGGTGGCGTTTTGTTCACAAAAAAATGCTTCAAATTTTCATTAATATAACCCAACTTGTTGCATCTAATAATTCCTAAGGTATTTCAGATTGATAAATTGAAACGACCGCCATTTTGAAAATTGTAAACGAAGAATATTATTTTTCTTCCTATTAAAAAATGTTAATTTATAAAGTACAAACTCTTATTGCGTTATCTCCAACCATTCTTGAAAAATAACTTTTTACTTAAAAAAAAAAAATGGCGGACGGAAAGAAAAATATACATTTTCGGACCTTCATTCACTGGACTTTTTTTTTCAGTATGTTAAGTAGAATCACTTCCTCTAGTTTGGCCTCATCTTTTAAGAACACTCTGTATATATGTTTTTTTGTCCGCTCTACCGGACAAGTATCTTAACAGATTTTGACAACTTGGTGGGGTGATGTAAACCTATTTGGAATAGATTCTTATTGAATTTCAAGCAAATCGGTTCACAGGAACCAGAGTTTTAACCAAAAACGAGGGTTTTGAGTACATTTTCACCTTTTCTCGTTAAAAATTACAGGTATTGTGTAATAAACATGATTTTTAAAATTATGACAAAAATAATAAAAACAAAAAGGCAATAATAAAGTTATTTAAAATAAAAAACTAGTAAAAAATATTTTAGAAAAAGTTTGGTAAAATGTTCTTTCAATAAAAAATTTATGTACTGCAATCTAGCATATTTGATTTATACTTAAATGGGGCTATAGTATGTATGAAAGCATTAGTTTAACTTCATGATTTAATTGAGTTGTGACAAATGACGGAAAAGATCCTTTTTTCGACCTTCAATTGAGTGAAACTCAGAACTACTCAACCAATCTTCATCGAACCTTTACATGCCCAGCTTAAGATACACTATTACAGCATATCTAAATTTCAATGAAATTGATGTAGTTTTGAAGATTTTCGAGCCACAAAAGTTTATACGTAGGCCTCTCTCTCTCTCTCACTCTCTTCTATATATATATATATATATATATATATGATTAGTATTTTCGTACTCGTCATACGTCAAAACGTACAGAAGATTCATTATCACCTCCCAGACCCACCATAAGACCGAAAGTAATACCTTACTTTTAAGAATCGGTCAAACAGCGCAATTTCAAGTTTTAATCGTTTTGAACACATGATACTAACATATAACATGAAATACAAAAACACGGAAAGCAATATTATTTTCAAAAAACGTTACAGTAGTGCACAACATCCTTTCTTTCTTAAAACTGGAAATCCGTCTTTCTGAGACTTTTTTTTTTCTTAATGTTTTCATTTGTTTCAGCTTTGCTGCTTACTTATTCCATGGATTTTGGCGACTTCTTTTTGTTTATTAAAGGAAGTTCCTCTGTTCCTCTGACGGTACCAAAGTAGGTTTTCCATATATAGCTTAGATGAAACCCTTTATTTTTTTAAATTTATTTTATACTATTGATAATTGTCTCTGTGCAAATAAATAAAGTAGAACTAACGGACACACATAGGATATCTGAAATGAATGAATATCTTGTAATTCGCTAGTTTTACTTAATAATTATTTGTGTACTAGTTAAAAAAGGGATTAAAGCTACAGGAACGAAAGGGCTGGAAAACTAACAGCTTCAGAAAATACGTGTATTACGTAATATTTTTAAAATAAAGTAAATTGGTATTTACACTAAGAAGAATGCAGATACAGATGAATATCAATATTCAAATATATTTCTTAATACTCTAATCTAGTTTATACCGGACATTTTTTTTTTTATTTTTCAGAACTAATTTTGAACTCTAAAGACGAATTTCCATTATTTCAATTAAAATAAATAGTAATTTTTCTTTTGTTAATATTTTAATGAGGATATGTATACGGGCTTACGTAGTTTTATGCTGGAATTTATTGAAAATAGACATTATTTTGATTTCTTTATATGTATCAAAACTCCCCCGTGTCCCTCACAAGCTTAGCACGAATCGTTTCATACATATTTTAACACCGTCAGCGTCTCTGTAGTTATCGGGGTACAAACACTAATGAAAAACAAATGCATCCTTCACCCGACACAGTCGAATAAAATTTACCGGTGCTTGACACAACATAAAAAAGATAGATAAATAAAATAAAAACACGACAGTAGAATGATTTTAAGATATTTATAGAATAATTTTACGTGTAACTAGCAAAAACTGAGAGAAAACAAAATCTAGAGACGGTAGGAGGATACAGAGTTAAGAGGTACGAGGAAAGAAGGTTACGAAGCACTGGGAGGAGAGTATACAGAGAAGCCAAAGCGCAAAGGCGTGGCGGCAGCAGAACCAAGCAGCAGTCTCGCAATTAGTGAATACTGCCTCCTGCATCATTACGCAGCCACTAATTAAAACTCTGGTGGCGTCACGACGACTGTGATGATGATGATGATGATGATGATGATGATGGTGAACGACGATGACGATAATGATGTAGCTGACGATGATGCCGACTGCAGGGACCAAACTTCGTTTGGTTGTACAATATGCGAGAGCACGATCGTGCATTTGTTTACATCTTTCCGCCAACTTTAAGCTAACTTCACCCTTGTTTTCCCCGTAAAGATATAATCTAAATAATCTACTTCTTTATTTTAAACTAACCTGAAAAAGAAACTGAATCAAATATAACAATTTTTTTATGTGAAACTGAATTACTTTTCGTTTTAACGACTTTACAAGACAACAAATAGAAATTAAAAAAAACTGTACAATAATTTAATAAAGACCATTCAACTTTATTTTTATTAATGTAATCACGGTTTTTATACTTTATTTGTTTTAAAATAAAAGATTTACAAATAAGAAAGTATAACAGGTTTAAATGAAGTTAATAAATAAATAAATAAATAAATAAATAAATAAATAAATAGTAATAAAAAATCTGTAGGTCAATATTATAAAAATTAATCGATATAAAATAATGAAAAAATAATTAGCTATTAAAAAAAAAAAACTTCGACTAGTATTACTGATACAAAATGACGACTTATAAAATTATAAGTGGGTTCAATTCCCAGTTGAATCCGTTTTTTCATCCCATTGATGTTTTATAAGATTGTGTTAAAATCCTAACAAACAAATTCATCAGAACCTCCGAGGATATAATACTCATAATGTTAAATAATTCACATCTATGTGACAGATTTCATCAGTGTGATGTGATGAACTCGTTAGGTGTAGATAACTTTTTCTGGTTGTTCCAATAATAATTTTATTTAATTAATTAATTTTATTTAATTGCCAGCAGGCAAAAAAATTGTTGTTCCTCATCAATTACTGTGTCAAAGCGGCGATTTTTTATTAAAAAAAAATCTGATGTGGACACCACATGATTTTCTTGTACGCCTATTAAACTGCATATACAATTTTTTTTTTTTAAATGAAAAGTACATAAAATTTTATTTCATTAATAACTTCTGACAATTTTTCATATTTATTATTTTTTGTCGTTGTTATTATTGAATTATTCATCGTAAAACCTTTTTTATAATCAGAGGTTAATTAATTATTAATAAATCAATATATTTACATTTAAAAAAAAAAAAAGAGGAAATGAAGTCTGATTCAAACCGATGTTCCTTCCCCTTGTAAGATCAAAATATTTTAAGTAAAGTTTTATTTGGTTATAACTCAGGAAACAATGAAAATAAGTACCACTTACGATATATCGTTGAAGAGCTCTCAATGAGGGCTTATTACTGCCTTTAAGAAAAAGTTCAAAACCAAATTTTGTTTGGATTTTGGGCTTTTTGGGACAACAGTCCTAAATCCAAAATTTCAACATCCTACGGTTAATTCATTTTTGACTTACGGAGATACATACGTACGTACGTACAGACATCACACCGAAACTAGTCAAAATGGATATTTCCGTTGAAATCTGAAAACCGAAATTTTTCGGGAGTACAATAATTCCTTGGACTTCGTCGTACAAGAAAGTAAAAATGATAAAACGTTTTTAATATGATTATTAAAAGAACATATGATGATGTGAAATATGCATAACGAAGAAAACTAATTAGTACGCCGAGTTTTACAAACAGGGGATTAAAAGAAAAGAAAAACAACTTTTGGAACTCGAGGAAAAAAGTTATTATGCTGTTTAACATTTATTACATAATGAAGGCTGAACATCCCTGTTTTGTGGATAGGAAAAACAAACGTGCAGAAAACAAGAGCTATTCGTATACTATCACCATTTCAACATCCTACCTTTGCGAAACCGTTTTTTCTGCGGAGGCTGCCTTGAAGACAAAATATAGGTCTCAGATAAATATAGAAAAAAAACTCAGAGTATCTATTTCTAATATTAAACCTTCCTTAGAAAAACTTTGCTATGCAAGATAGGCGGCCCAAGAGATAATTAGTATTGATTTGTTATTATGTCAGAATGTATCGTTTTTCTTTCCTTTTATTAAATTAATAAATTCATTAATAATATTTTCTTTTCGATATGCTCGCGCTTCCCCCGCATTTAGAGTTATCACCGCTCCCTTTGGAGGACGCGTCCCACAGGTTGAGAAATACTGCATTTATGTTTAAAGATAATGTAAACAAACGGTTCCAACGGAAGGTTGGGTTAATAAAGCAGTCTACTGTGGTTGACAAATCTCTGTATTTAAAGTTTGTCTCCGGATTAGTAGGATCAGAAAAAATAACCAATATAAAAATATTTTAATATTATATGCTTCTGGACCGATATTCGAAATTACAGTTATACTGCATATTATTGACATTATTATTACATAATATAATTATACTTTGGACATATCCATCTTTTACTAGCTAAGATCTACGTTAAAAAAAATTAGAACTTCAATATAAATATATATTAAAGTTATATATATATATATATATATTTACTTATATTAACCGTTAATTGACAACGTAAGTTGATCTACGGGAGGAAGAAACTGCATCCTATTCTGTAATGCTTCGTGGAGTACAATTCTCTAGTAATGTTACCTTTTTTTTACTTTACTGGTAACTGTGCTTAGTTATAAAGACGGTATAATTAGAAAAAAAACAGCATAAAACTATCAGACAAGACATTATAAAATAAAAAATTGACGCTCTAAAATATAAAAATATTTCGACATTACTTAAAGCACCGTATCGCAAATAAATTTAGGATCCTTATTTATTTTATCACAATTAATTTCACTTAAAAGAAATTTATTAGATCGAAAATTTCAAATTGCTGATACAGCATTTTTTTTTTTTTGTCTTCAGTCATTTGACTGGTTTGATGCAGCTCTCCAAGATTCCCTATCTAGTGCTAGTCGTTTCATTTCAGTATACCCTCTACATCCTACATCCCTAACAATTTGTTTTACATATTCCAAACGTGGCCTGCCTACACAATTTTTCCCTTCTACCTGTCCTTCCAATATTAAAGCGACTATTCCAGGATGGCTTAGTATGTGGCCTATAAGTCTGTCTCTTCTTTTAACTATATTTTTCCAAAAGCTTCTTTCTTCATCTATTACAGCATATTATTCTAAATAGTATTAAAGAATGTTTTTTATAAACTCTTATTTTTTTAACTATTTTGTTAACACTTGGTAAGATCAGGAATTAATTACTCTAAAATATCCGAAAGAACACATACTGTTGTGTATTGTATACGCATATTCAAGAGATTGATTGACATGTTACAATGAGTAACGTTTTGCGAAAAAGAATACAATTACTTTTTTTAAGAACGTAGCCAAACAGTTTTTCAGTGTTAAAATGGAATAAACTTAATGAAGCTAACGCTTCCGATTAATCGACTGAAATGATTCTATTGCAAAACTCCTTCACTATAAATCAAATTTATTTAGTTAATTTTTTTTCGGATAACATTATAATTTTATAAAATAACTGTTCAAATAATAAATTAATTAATTGCAAAATAATCACAAGCAACTAACTGTTGCTTTAATATTGAATAACGAGAGATATTTTAATTACAGTTATGACAAGTGGCAGTGGTCGTTATACCTAAATTAAGCGCAAAGTACGTATATAATGAGCTTTTTATCTACGTAATTAAGGTGAAATTTAATTAATACATTTTCCAACGATCGATTTCGATTCAAGAGTTCTTGAATTAGAATAAAATGCAAACGTTTACATAAAATAATCTCAAAACATAATTTTAAGAGTTTATATTAAAAGTAAATCACTGAAATGAAAAAAAAGGCCACAAATTTTTAACACAGAGGGAATATTCTTAATTTTAGTTTAAAAATATCTGACTTTCTTCTTCAAATAAACCGATGTTGATGACTAATTTTGTGAGGAAGTTCTGATTATCCGTTTTAAGTTCTTCCAGAATATGTAAGTGGACAAAACATATTTGAATTGCTGTTTAAATGGCGGAGAAATACAAAACGAGCTGTCATTTGAGTATTTTTACTTGAAGATTTAAGAAAATTAATTGGAAAACTTAAGAGTAAAAAAGCGCACTACCGAATTTTTAAAAAGCCTTAGCCCAAATTCCTCAATAATCTCTTTCGATAGTTTCTTTGCATTCTTTTTAATTTTTATCGATAGCAAAGTTTATAAATTTTGTGTTTCTTGCGAGAAGCTTTTAAATTTGAGGAACGTTGTGTAGGCCTGTCCCAATTTTAAATGAAAATAAAACAAAGCCGATCTCCGTGGCGGAGAGGTAGCGTATCTGTTTTTCATCCGCAGGTCCCAGGTTCGAAATCCGGTCAGGCATGGCATTTATCACGTTACAAAATTAGATTTCCATATTCCACGTACAAACTTCAAAAATCTTCTCTGGTAAATTAATTCATGGAGTAAAAAAAAAAAACAACGGAAAACCGATTAAAAAATCCATTAGAAATTAAACGGTAACTGTTTTCAATTCTTCTTTAGATTTTTAAATTTCAAATTTTTGAAGTCGACATCAAATTACAGGTTAGTAAATGTTGATAAATTTTAATTTTAATCTAGCATCATTTCTAAAAGTGGAGGCTTAAAAAAAGATTGAAAACATAATTTTTTTGAAGTCGGTTTTATTATTTCAAAGTTTATTTTGTAGTACAAAACGTAATTCATTATAATTTTTATAGACATAACCACTTTCCTACTTTAAGTACACAATAAAATTTACAACAAATAACATTCTAATGAACATCTTAAAAAAAATTACCGAGCAAAAACAACAGTGCGAACTGTACTACTAAACTCTGTTTTCATTTGAATTATTTACCGATTCAGCAGTTAATTGCAGCTTCAATTTACTCAAACTTAAATCTATAAATCTTCTACACACTTGGCTATGTCCTCGTACACAATTATTTAATTACACGCTAGAAATCGATAGGAGTATGAAAAATGCGAGCGGTTAAACAGTTAAACAACTTTAGATTACCTACATTTACTAAACACAAATTAAAGAAATTATATATATTCATAAAAAAATCCAGCATTTTAAACATAATACATGGCCGATCATAAATTTAAGTATAGCTTACATAATTCGTTATTATAAATATACGACTACACAGGTTGACGACCTATTGAGATCTCAGAAACTAAAAGTTATGAGAAACTTTAAATGAGGAACCTTCCCGAGGTTTCTTCTAATCAAAAATACAACATTAACACTTGAAATCTTCGGCCTTTTTACAATATGACGGCCAACTTCATTATTTCATGTTTTTATAGCACTTTTGGGTAGAAAATAGTATTTTAAGACATTTTTATTATTTGGTATTTTTCTCCAGACGTAGCCGGTACAGAGCTACGCGGTGACAATTAACTTAAAAAACAATAAATTCAAATCTTAATGCTTAATAATTACAAACTGATTTTTACATTCTTGAAATGTTTAAAAAAATAAATTAACAATTAATATAACATGCAACATATCAACGTGCTGGTAAAGTGAATCCACCTTACCAACACATTGATATGTTCTCAAGATCTTTCGGCTTACTTAGAAGCCATCATCAGGAGTTAAAATTAATGATTAAAGTCAAAAGTTTAAAAAATCATAGTTATAATTTAACAAGAGTCATGACTGTCCGGTCCTACTAGTATACTCATTTAAAAACATCTATAATCATCTTTAAAAAATATCAGAGAATAAAAATGCCTTAAAATACTATTTCTACCCGGAAATGAGATAAAAACATGAAATAATGAAGTTGGCCACCATATTGGAAAAAAAACGAATGATTATACTACTGTATTTTTAATGTAGGAAAAAATCTAGCGAAGGTTTCCCATTTAAAGTTTCCCATAAAACTTATAGTTTCTGAGACCCCAATGGGGGCCATTTTGAGTCGATCACCTTTATAATAAAGTGCTTCGTCGGAATTTTTTTAAAAATTTAAATAAACTATACATCACACTAATCTAATTAACTAGAGCATTATGGAAGAATATTGAGCTACAAAAGAAATTACTGTATAAATCTGAGAAACTGAGAAAGGCTCGCGTGACGATTGACGATTAAAACACAAAGCATAATCAGAAACTGCTGAAATGTTACGACTCAGCATGTTTCGTTTATTGTATAAAGATGATGGATGCGTGTACGATTCAATAGTATTTTCCATTTAACACCAGTTCTGAGCAATATAAAGATGATAAACAAATACGAATAGAAATAATATTTAAATACAGTTTATTGTGTATTAAAACTGATTCTTCTTAAATAAGGATAATAAAATGGTTTTTAAGGATCTATATTTAATATTGTGTAGGGGTAACTGTTGAGACGGAAACAGTAAGGAGACTTTCTTCTTTCATAACACTATAAAAAAATGAGTGACAGCCAGGCAATCAGTATATTGTATAAGAATAACTAAAGAAGGGAAAAAGGAGAAATCGTTCTAAAAAAAAAAATATGTTTTTTATCAGGGATTATAAAAGGGGCAAATACCTGTAAATCATGCGGTAATTTTTTCTAACTCTTAGTATTCACCAAAAAGAAGCGAGAGCGTTTATATGGGGAAGAAGAGGGAGATATCTTGAATTTTGAGGGTTCTTATTGTTATCGATACAAAAGACTCGACCGCTGAATAGTTCCTCCATCTCGTCCACGCTCCATCCAACCCACGCCTCTTCCCAAATGCTCATCTACAACTCTCATTGTAAAAAAAAAATGTAAACAAATGTAAATGGATAAAAATTCCTCTTAACAGGACGAACCGTTGATAAATCAACCACAGATTTATTTTGCCGTATGAGATCGTACGGCATAAAAACATATTTTTTCGTCGTGCATGAAGTGTTTCTTTTTTTAGTAAATCCACAATACATGTTCATTCAAACCGAAGGAAAATTATTCGGCTTATTTTTTCCACTACGTGTTTGATCGTTCTCGCACACTAATGAATGAGAGCAACACAAAATAATAAATATAAGATCGATTCAACAATTTTATTTTCCTCTGTTGATGGAAATTAGCTTTCATAAGGCTGAAACTGAAGAAGGATTACGAAAAAGCAATTGTTAACAGGAAATATATACAAACTTTTACTCCGGTATTAAATCGAATCGTGTTTAAATTTATTATTTAGATCAACTAATCTTTATCTCCGTCAACGTTTTTTAAACGTAACTCTGAAGCAAGTTAGACTAAAAATTCAACCCACCGGGTTGGTCTAGTGGTGAACCCGTCTTTGCAAATCAGTTGATTTCAAAGTGGAGAGTTTTAAGGTTCAAATCCTAGTAAGGCAGTTACTATTATACGGATTTGAATACTAGGGGAAGATACTGGGGTGTTCTTTGGTGGTTGGGTCGATCTGAGACTGTACAAGACTACACTTCATTTACACTCATCCTCTGAAGTAATACCTGAAGGTGATTCCCGGAGGCTAAACAGGAAAAAAAAAGACTAAAAATCCAACCCACCGTGTTGGTCTAGCGGTTAAACTCGTCATCGCAAATCGGTTGATTTTGAAGACAAGAGTTCTACGGTTCAAATCCTAGTAAAGGCAGTTAGTTACTTTTATACGGATTTGAATACTAGATCGTGGATACCGGTGTTCTTTGGTGGCTGAGTTTCAATTAATCACACATCTCAGGAATGTTGGACCCGAGACTGTACAAGAATATACTTCATTTACATTCATACATATCCTCTGAAGTAATACCGTAATAATCCAAAATATCTCCGTAATATCCGTAATCTCCGTAATATCTCTGAAGTAATACTAAAAATCCAAAATTCAAAAAATTCTTTTCAAAATTTAATTTGGATCATAAGATAAAATTAAAATTTACCATTTAAAAGTGGATTACAAGTATCAGGACTAACTGGCCCGTCTTATGGAAAATACAATATTTGTCTTTCCTTCATCTTACAGTAACTAGTCAGGCAACCGCTTAACACACACCGTACGCAACTCCCTCCACAAATTTAGAGCTCCATCAGGCGCATTTCCGCTATCACTATCATCAAAACACCTTTACTTTCAGACCGAAAGGGAATTGCTTCGGGAGGACACAACAAATATCTTGAAAATCTCCCAAGGAATAACTAGAGTAAAAATATTTTTCGCAAATAAAGAGCCGCAACTCAATCCTAAACTCCGACCGTCTTAAAAACAAACTAAAATAAATACATATAACAAGCATTAAAAATAAAATACCTGGCAGGTACATCGAACGACCAAACAGCAAGGGACTGTCGTGATATCCTTCCGTTCCGTATATTTGCAAAACTAACTTATTACAGTTCTAAATTACTTGTGTGTATTTCAGATGCTGTAAACTTGGCACGAGACAGAAGTCCCTTACTAAAACGGCATAACAGTTTTCAAATATCCCATGTCAATGTTACTACGGAAAATGAGAAATGAAGTGATTATTTTCACGACAGAGACAACATTTTCAAAATTGCCATAAACTAGCACGTCAAGCCCGTACAAATGCAGGTGATATTCAGCTCTATAAGCGACATGTTTACTCTTGTTTACTACAAAAGATAACAGTTCAGTAAAATTTTCACAATTACTCTACAGTAAACAATTCTGACTGCGGCACCTCTTGTTCTTCACAAGTAAATTTATTTCGCCATAGCTACTCGGATAATCGATGTAAAAATAGGTACTAGAAACCGTAAAATTGGGCCGATATGACAATAACAAGCAGTAACTCGTAAACAAATCGAGTGTTAAATGTATGTCGTAAAAAAAATGAATTTCTGTCGGCGAATAACAATATATAGTCCGGAAACAAACATAGAACTGTCTACGTATATTTGTCGTGCACACTGGCGCATTAATAAACATTACCCTTCCAGTATCATACAGCTGTACTAACCTCAAACGGCACCTAGCAAAATTACCACAACGATTCTTTTCCAAAATTACAATAATTCTTTTAAAGTTTACTTTGGATCAAAAGAAAAGGTTAACATTTAAAAACAATATCCAAATCTGTCGTTTAAGCACTCTTAGACAAGTCAGTATTGGTCAAATTGGCCACCAGATGACAAAAAAATCACTATTATTTTGGAAGGACTTTTACTTTCGCGTATATGGGCAAATTTTATACTAAAAACATCAGCGAACGAATGATATAAAAAATAACACAGACTAAAAATTTAAAGTATGGCATTAAGAATTTGTCGCCGGTTACTAATTGGCTATGGCCGGCCATCCTGTACTATTTTAAGCTATACATCTTGGATCGCTATGCCAGAGTGTGTAGTTAATAGAAGTCGACAACGAGCGATAACTAAAATACATTATACAACGGCCGATATTTAAATATAATTGGTCCGGTCGGCCTTACGAACGGGATGGCAAACGCTTATGCATATAACTGTACATTGCAGTGGGATATTTCTGTACACGTTCTTGTATTTTTCATCATATTAAAATTAATTTCATAGCGAGTGATAAAACAACTAAAAATTAAAATTCAATAAGAAAGCTAAAAGGGATTATACAATGTAATTCAAAAAATTACGCACGTATTTAAAAAACTGATCGTTGTTATGTAGTAATCAAACATGAATTATAATTAAGCGTACAAATTTTATGATAAAAGAAAGGATGAGAAAGATAAATAAAAGCAAAGACGAGAGAAAATAAAATAAAACAGAGAATTCGTATCGCCGATAGAGCGAAAGTAAAAGGGAGAAGTAAGGGTAGAAATAATGAAATAATAAATAGGATATAAAAGAACGAATAATATTTGACAGAAAACGTAATTCTCTATTAATTCATAACCGCACCCCGCTGAGCGACACCCTTTTTTTATTCAGTGGGGTTACAAAACCAGCTTACCGTACGGGATATGATCAGTTAAATGAGATATCAGTAAGACAGGACCAGTTCTCTATCTTACATCTCCTGTTTATCTAAAACACCGAAGTTCGTCGAACAAGTTAAAAATATAATTTTTAAATCTCGTAACGATTATAAATTTTATTTCTTTATTTACGCCAGTTACAATATATTATTACTTAATCTCGCGTAGCTTTAAATTTTTCTGCGTTTCATTACGTTACTAGGAATTTCTCCGCATGTTTTTTTTTTTCATACACGTACTACTTAAATCTGTAAAGAAATTAATGCTATACTGTTAAGTTAATGGACGTTTTAGAAGCTATCTTATGCGCGTCCTCAGCTCAGTATACTGTATATTCACGCGTAAAATTATGGTTTTATTTTAAATATAGTGAAAGCGCAAACTAATACTACAATGTGTTTTAAGAAAAAGTTTATTTTTAGTTATATAAGAAAACACTTGATTAAAAAAAACTGTTTTTTTTTCTCTTCTATTTTAAACTTCTTCATTTTCTGTTATTTTACGCTATTCAATCTATTAGAAGCAAAATCACTATACCGAAAAACAGATTCTATTCTTTAATTTTTTTTTTCTCTATAGTCGATTTCAAAAGATAATCAATCTAAAAAAGTAGTTATTTCGATTTTTAATTTTTTTTTATATTGAATATATTTTTAGAACAATATATTAAGGTACGTACGTGGATATGTATAGTTCCACGATTTCAGTTAATAAAGAAATGAAAAAAAGGGAGTTGTAAATAAAAGAAGTTTCAAAAAAAAACCTCTTTAACTCGACCGGTTAATAAACTATTTCAATGAAATAGTAGTACATAATACAGGTTTGTATTATGGCTGGTAAGAGTTACTAATTGAACTCTTTTCTAGAAAAGACTTTTCAAACTCCATAATAATCTTTCATAACTCCTTTTTACCATCCCACTGTTAACGAAAATCATTGGTATTTACGTATCTATCATAATAGCATTATTAAAGCACCTAATTTAGTGTAAAAAAAATTTCTATCTTTAATGAATCCGAAATAGAGAATCTATAAAAAACCACAAAAAAGCGGCTATATCGAAAGATTTTGATATAAACGATGGCGCATATATATACAGAATGTTCCTCTTGGACGTGTTCCCCGAACTTCAGGTACCGATTCAGGACACCAAAATGAGCAAGAAAGTTCATATCGACATAAGTCCTATTTTGCTTTGTTTTCCTTGTGGACGCCATTTTGTGATCTTCAATGGTGCCAACATGATGGGGCTGGACCTCATTCAGCGATCGTGGTGCTCAACTGCCTACGTGAAATGTTTTCAGGCCACTGGATAACAAGAACAGATCCCATTAACTGGCTTGCCCGAACACCAGACCTTACTCCGCTAGACGTTTTTCTTTCGGGGTGTTTGAAAGAGAGGAGATATCGGTTTGGGAAAACAGAAACATAGGAAGAGTTGATGGAAAGAACTGATGCGACTTTCGACGTTATAAAACAGGAAATGGGACATTGATTGGCAGGATTCTAGGAAAAAACATCTTTTGGCATGTATCGCGAAAAACGGGGCCATTTTGAGATTGTAATTTAATCTAATTATTATAGTACTACATCTGAAACTGCAAACGTGATTTAATAGATAAAACTGTAATAAATAAACGTAAATTATTTTTAATAAAAATTTAAGTTAACAGAACTCTTATTTTATCACTTATTTCTATTATTATTATTAACATTATTATCAATTTATTATAATAATTTTTATTACATTTAGTGGAGGAAATAAAAACAGGCAAAATATTGTAATAAAAACATCTTGTATTATGGTGTGCAAGCGTATTGCTGGGTTAATTGTCTGCAATAACACGATTGTTTATCCGCAGATTTCTACAAATGAGGTATCATTTTGTTGAAAATAAAATGCTTAATAAATTTTGTAATAAGCTAAAAATCTGATCAAAAAAATAATTACAAAGATACTGAAGATTTAAAAAATTAAGATGGCCGCCATTTTGAAATCTTTGAATGTTACGTTTTCAAACTTTTTTATTTTGTGGTTATTTATTCAAAGATGTCAACTCAGGAAGAATCAATGCTAAAGGTAGTTTTGAGAACTGAGATACTCCGATACGCATCAACTACAAATGTTGTAGTTGATGCTATTAATTTGTCACTAGATGTTGAGTGACAAAGCTAGAAAGGGCAGAAAATAAGACTCGAATCAACTATTGTAATGCACTTAAGCAAACACAAAAACACTGTTACTATTACCACGTTAAAATAAAGCGCTTTCGAAATTATGCAGTACTTGACAATCTTTTTTTTGTTTTCATCAAGAAGTTTTTTTAAAAAAATTGGAATTCTGACTCAAGGCTCGGAAACCGGTACAAGAATAACAAGGAAATGGTAAAGAAGATAGGTGAATGTAATGCTCACTTTCTAGATTCCTGTACGAATGTCCAGGTTTCATAATCATAAATAAATGATAAAAGCTTTATACAGATTTCTATACTATAAACCGTAGATTTTCTTTCTTAAAGTTGTTCGACAGATTTTATTTACTTCTCCCTTTCTATTCTGTTCTATTTTTGTAATGAATTTGTTGAGATACAGCGCATCCTATTACCTTAATTATTTATTCCGTATATTCGAATTTTTGTAATCGTTTACAGTTTTCATCCTTCTTCCTTCTACAACCAAATTAACTAAACAGAGGATCATAAAGTTGACCCAGCAGAAGAGCTTTGTCCTATTAAGATCTTTCACTACTCTCCTGCATTTCTTCTTAAAACCTCTTTATTTCGCATGACACCACTTTTAACAACCTCTACTCTTTTCTTTTTCCTGCTTCCCTAATTTCCATATTTCAAAAAGCGCTATAAACCAAGCATATTTTACAGGATTTATTTCTAATTTCTCAACCTACATTTGACACCAGCACATTTTTTTTAAACGTAAGAAATTTATTAGTTAGTGAAATCTATTTTGGATATATTCTTCATATTGTGCGTCCTTTGTAATTTTATTTCGTAACCGATAAAATTTTGTAACTTCTGGTAATTTGTTTTCCTAAGTCTTAATATTTAACTCTACTTACCATCCTCCTTAATGTAACATTTCATTCCTTTGCAACAGTCTTGTTCTCTAACAAATTGCATCTCTTCCCGGCAATTAATTTATCCATACTATTAACGGTTCTAACCGATTTAAAGTTTCAGACTACATAAAAAATCATAAGCGAATATTAGCATTTTATTTTTTCTCTATGTACTTTTTCCCACTCTGAAAGGGGAAGACTACATTCCTTCCAGTAATGAATTTTGTCCTTTCACATTTTCTACTCTTGTTACCGGTACTCTTACATCTCGAATCAAGAAACACTACTGACAATTTTCAACTGATTTACCTTAAATCATCACCCACAGAATAATGTTATGCGAGTAATTGAAGATTTTGTGAATAAAATTAGTTAAAAAAAAATTAAGTTAAAAAACAGTGTTTCGCAAGTCCATGCATTTCCTACAGTTTGTGTACGGACTCCCGTTTCTGGTCTATCAAACTTTGCGAATGATTTACTGTTTGGTGAACATAGCTTCCCGACAGGTTTGCAATTCCTCGATATTCCAGTAATTCGTCGATCCCGCTTTTATTAAAGGCATTAGAGTTTGTAAATTTCTGACCGGCACCGTAACCAAAAACCATTCCTTACTTCCTCGGCAATAACCACCGAAGATCCACATCTGAGGCGGTATACGGCAAACATTAACTTTTCGTCGCGTGAACATACTCTCGACAATTTCAACTGTCATTATCGGGTCCGCCGATTACCACCGGATGTTAATGGTAACGTGAACAGAAACTTTGTGCGTACAGTTATTTCAGTACACAAAAATGTTGTTGATTTAAAACTCGTGTTCACAAAACTAGACTGACGCTAAGCTCTTTACCCAAGCATAAATGTGGAACACTACTTTCCGAAATTGTAATTTAGAATCGGTCAGAAATTTATTTTGGTGTACTTGTTTAAATTCTGTACATCCTTCCTTGCAGCACATCCACCGGTCCTGCGCACCCATTCTTAAAATAATGTCGTGCCCGTTCGTATCTAAGCGGACCGTCTATAATCCCGTGTTCCTGGAAAAAGAAACCAGCATCATTTTCGTTTGTAACGCGTTCAACTAAACGCACAAAATTCTTGATATACGACGGAAAGTAAAAACAAGACTGGAGGGTGATGTTTAATAACCGGCGTATGAACGCATGCAGTTTGGACATCTACGAACATGCGTAGTATATACAGCGACTCGTTGATGATACAACATAAATACGGAGTGGCACAGGGAAACGGGAAATTTTGAAAGTAGTAGTGAAAGCCCTGAGGAGCTGGTAGAAAGAAAGAACCGGGATTGGCGGAAGTTGGTGCACAACTACCTGCCATTTAGTAATCGTGAACCAGTAGGTCAGTACGCAAGGCGCATTTCCCGTGAAGGCATTTTACAAGAATGGTGACAGTGTGACTGCTGCTCAAGGGAATTCAGACGTCATTACAAATTAGGACGTCACGGTTGCATTCCATCTTGACACATCATCAAGACATAGGTTGAGAATTTCGAGAAGGGTCAGCTCTAAAAAATAAACCACAGGAAGTCAACGAACCCCAGAAAATACCGAAGCAGTTCGGGTCTCAATTGAAAGGAGCCCACGACGATCGGCAAGGAAACAAGCAGCGGCACTGAACCTAAACCTAACAACCGTCTGCCGAATATTCCACAGTAATTTGAAATTTCACCCATACAAAATTCAAGTTGTATAAGAACTGAAAATGTCAGACTACGTGGTCCCATGAATTCCCAAGCAAGTGTTTTAAAGTGCTACGCAAAATCTTAGCATTTGCTTCCAGGAATGCATGCTTTCGAATGGCCGTCATCTTATGGACATTGTTTTAAAGAAATTGAAAGTTTTTGTGTCGGGTCACTTAATTCCATGTAATTTACTTTTAACAATAAAACTTGTAAGTTCATTTTTTGTACTTTTGGGAGAGTTACTTCAAAATTTCTCGTTTCCTTATACCACACTGTACAATAACAGATATTAATAAAACAAATAGATAAATTAATAACTTCAATATTATTATTAGATTATTTAATAACTTTTCTTGATAACGGTAGAGTATCTAGTTACCTAATTTAATATAAATTAAGATACCGCTTCTTTCTTTTTATTTCAATCTGACTTTTCTTAAATAGTAAATTCCAGTCTACATTATTATCAAATGCTTTTTCAAGATTTATAAATGCCATCCATGCCTTGTATATACCATTTTTCTTCAAAGTGCCTTAAAAATTAATCTGAGAGCTTAAATTGCCTTTACTGTTCCTGTCCTTTTTGATATTTATGGCTTTTCAATTGCAGAACAGTTTCTAGTACACGTTGTTTTCTTTATAACTTGTTTTATCTAAAAAAAATTATTAAATGACAGGCATTTATTACGTTTAAAAAATATTTTCAGACTACAAATGCACAGTAAACGAAGCTAAATATTTGTCGAGATAAAAACGTACGTAGCGTTGTAATAAAATCAATAACAAATGGAGATGAACACCTAATATGAATTTTATAATTAAAAAGAGTATCAAATAGTAAAGTAAAACAGCCCTTCTAGGATATTTCAATATTATCATTTATATGTGCATATAAAAATATATAAACACCGTTTACAGTAAGTAATCCGCATGCGCTATAATCATATTAAATCAATTGACCGTACGCAAACATACATACGCACACTGACAAACTTGTGTCAGTAAACTTGTTAATAAAGTGTAATAGAGAGATGAGGGAAAACACACACACAAAATATGAATGTCCTTCATTTGACAGCAGCCACAATAATAACACAGGCCGCAAAAAACCCCAAAAACAATCAAAATCTCATTCAAATATGACCGCTTCATCAAATTTATCAATGCATATAATTTGTATTACCAACAGCTATATTTACAAGTTGACTATATTCATATACACGCCTAAATAAATTAATGTAAACTAATAATGACATTTATCTTGAACGGGAATCTTTTTCTTGTTAAGAGAGAAAATTATTATTTTCTAATACTAAAATATAACAAACCCTTTTACATTTTTAAACAGAATAATTAAAACACTTAACAAAAAAAGCTGATAAAGTAGTAATACTGGAAAAATAATCGTACATGAGAAAAGTTACCTAAGATTTCTTTGTTGAGATCATTATATGTTTAACTAACCAAATTTTTTTTTTAAATTCAACAAATCAGTATTCTTTTTTCTGTTCCTCTAGCTCCAAAATCACCTTCCAAGAAAATCCTTTGATTTTTCTACGTTTACTATGTTAAATGGAAGAAACTAGAAAATATTCCACTGCAATATGTACAACCAATAAAAAGTTACCTAAGATTTCTTTTTTGGGAGTAGGGATGAATTATGATCAAATTTTATTTAAATATTTTTAGAAAAATAAAAATTTAAATAAACTAAAAAAAGTTCTAAAAGATTAAAAAAAAATCGATATTTTTCAATTATGATCGGCATCCCCACTCTCAATATTGCCCAGAAGTATTTTTTATTTTATTTTTACTTTCTTGTACGAAGTAAAGGAAGCTATTGTGATCGCGAAAAAATTCGATTATCCGATGTCAACGGAAATATCCATTTTGACCATCCCTGAATCCATTTTGATTAGTTTTGGCTTGACGCCTGTACGTACGTATGTATCTCGCATAACTCAAAAACGATTAGCCGTAGGATGTTGTAATTTTGGATTTCGGACTGTTATAACATCTAGTTGTGCACCTCCCCTTTTGATTGCAATCGACTGGACCGAAAGTGACCAAAATAAATAAAAAAATTGATTTTGGACTTTTTCTTAACTGCAGTAATACGCCCTCATTGAGGGCTTTTCAACGATATATCATAAGCGGAACTTACTTTCATTGGTTCCAGAGTTACAGCCAAATAAAAGTTTAATTAATGAATTATTTGGATCTTACAAGGGGAAGGCACATCGGTTCGAATTCGACTTAATTTCCTTTTTTTCAACTTTTTTTTAATTTAAATATATCGATTTATTAATAATTATTAACCTGTGATTGTAAAAAAACAAAAACTTACAATAAATAATAATTCAATAATAATAATAATAAAAAAAATCACAAGTTATTAGTGAAATGTAATGTGTATATGTAATTTAACAGGCGCAAAAAAAAGTCATGTGGTGTCCACATCAGATTTTTTTAATATTTTTTTTTAGTTGCTTGCGCTACTACTATGCCTCGGAAGACATGAAAAAATCCAATTTAAAGATATGCAATAAATAAAAAAGATAGCTTTCTTCGATCTTTAGAGAAGGCGAAATTTTGGGGCAAATTTTTAAAAATATGGTAAGATAAATATGCAGGCACGCATGTACCGAGATTAATATAAAGTGGGGTTGTTTGTAAAATTTTGAGAAAATTTATCCCAAAGAATTATACAGCCCACTCCCTGGAGATATTAACCCCGAAAGTTTATCAACAAATAGTCCCATACACACGAGTCTCTGTACACAAAATTTCACCAAAATCAGTTTATCCAGACAAGTTATTAAGTTTCAAACACGCCAACACACGTAGCCTATATACATACAAACAATACCTACCCACATTTTTTTTGTGTTTTTGGGTCCCTGGGTCATGAAACGCAATGTATATAATGCTACTAAAAAAAACCAACTTAAGTTTCAATTCTTAATAACCAAGAAAATATTCGTTTAGATACTACAAAAAATAACTGGCAAAGTATTGGCATGACTTTCCCGGCAATTAATAACATAAATTAAAAGAGTTACGACCAAAAAACAAAAGAAATATACTTTTTAGAGGTGGAAAATAAATTCTAAGAAAAATGTTTCTAAACATTGGTCAATCGTGAGATTGACCAAAAGCAGTGCGACACACATTCGTACGAACGTACGTACATACATACATACGTATGTTTTTTTTTGTCTAGATGAACTAGTTTCAAATAAAATGTAAAACTTTTACCAAAAAAAAAAAACGTGATACCCCATTTTTGACATGATCACAATTACACTCCCTTTACCTGAATTATTTTAGATAAATTCACCGGGAAAGTAAATAAATATAATACACAAAATTCCTAAATACCTTCATTCCTCAGTTGGGTAAAATTCGGACAATTCAGAACGGGAAAACAAAGAAATATATACATACGTGTATTTATATTTTTGAATCACCCAGTATAAAATTGTCTAAGTAATAACTAATGACCGTTTTAAATTATGACAAATTGTATTTAATACTAATATGTAATTTGTGTCCAACTGTAAGTGTAGGTTTTTGTTTATGTATTACATATATTTATATTTATGTATGAATGATCATCTAATGTATATTTTAATAAATAAACGCGCGCGCATACAACACAACTTCAGCCCATGACATTATATATATATATCTTGGGTGACCCAAGATAACCAAACCGAATATGGGGGAGGAGAAACCGAAAAGCGTAAGAGTATTCGTCGTATCAACAAGGAAATATTTGGAATACAACATGGCGAGCTGTGGCACATTGACCTTGAACAGAAAGAGGAGAAAAGCGCAGGAGGAATGGGAAACACGACCTGTAGCTGTGAAGGAAACGTAGTTTAGATAAAGCCAACCACCACCAGTGTGATACATACGAATATGCTGCTGACAGAGTAATCATGGTCAAGAAATATTTCGCAGCAGATCGATCAAACTAGTGCAAGAAAAATTCCGTTCAGAGTTCAAAAATGATCCACCCGCCAAGTAATCTAAACACGAGCTCATAAATAAGTTTGAGCGAAATGGATCTGTGCTTTATAAGCATCAATATCCACCCGTGAAATGAAAAGAGGTGCAGAAGGAAGATATTCTGC
This sequence comes from Lycorma delicatula, assembly GCF_047948215.1. Classification (NCBI taxonomy): domain Eukaryota; kingdom Metazoa; phylum Arthropoda; class Insecta; order Hemiptera; family Fulgoridae; genus Lycorma; species Lycorma delicatula. The sequence continues at coordinate 79,210,702 of NC_134459.1, read as the reverse complement.
CGGCGAATAACATGCCAGTCTTTACAAGAACTAAAGTCTGCAGACCATGATAAATGTGTACGGTATCGCACATGGCTATAGCAGGAAATCAAAAGCGATTTTACTCGAGCCAAACCTCTACTTCATGACGGATGAGGCGTGGTTCTACCTCAGTGGTTAATTCGCAAAATTCGCGATATTGGTCTATCGAAAACCCATAACAAATATTCGAGCTACCGCTGCGTGATGTAAAGATTGGAGTGCGGTACGCTCGAGTCCGGGACGAGAATAATTGGACCCTTAAGACACAATGAACTCAGCGCGATACATTGCCGACTTCTGCCAGCCTTTCGTAGAGCGACTGACCCCAGACGAACGACGTTTCGCGTATTACAAACAGGACGACGCGACAGCACACGCTTCCTTGGAAGACGTGCACTCATTTTCAAACCTGACAGGACTATCTCGAAGATCTATGGATTCCACGGTCGCCTGATCTATCTAGTTGTGATATTTAATTTGTGGCCCAACCTGAAGGACAAGGTTTACCAAAACAATCCACAAATTCTTGACACACTGCATCAGAATATTCGTAACGCTGTACATCCGACGGACGAGTTACAACGAAGCCATATTGAACGTGATTCATTGGGCCCAACTGTGTCTGGACCACGGCGGTCAACATTTTTAGCAGTATCTGTAGAAACGGGAGGAACCTCCATATAAGTAGGGTTTTGTCTTTCATTTACTTGTATAATGTCGCCTTACAGTTCAAGTGTTCTTCGCTTGCTTTGGGTTCGGTTTATCTTGGGCCAACTCATATATATATGAGTTGGCCCAACTCTCTCTCTCTCTCTCTCTCTCTATATATATATATAATAGAGAGAGAGAGAGAGAGAGAATCGTATAACCATCATTTGTAAATCTGAATGGGTTAAAATTGTATCTCAATTTTATCTAAATAATTCAATCTAAAAATACATAAAAAAACTCCACGAAATACTATTTATCTAAAAATATCTAATACAAAACTTTCAATCGTAAATTTTTTTCACAGTATTAGAGTAATTGTAGCTTCTGTAGAGATTGCATTAGGTATTATTAATAAATTCGTATTGTAAATCCCATTATTGGACCGTACAACTAAGTATAAATTATATTTACATCCATGTATAAAAGAGATTTAAACATTAAAAGACTGACTGATAAACAAAAATCAGTTATCCGTATTAAACAAAATTGCGAAGCAGTAGTCCGTATCCATTTAACTCACGAAAATAACACTGCAGGAAATAAAATTTCCAAAGAGATTTTCTTTTAGTTCTTTTAGGAAATATTAGTCTAGACGAATCAAAATATTCAAAAGTTACAATCAACAATCGACGTACGGACGTAAGTATTTACATTACTATGTAGAATTACCGTAAATTTTATAGAAAATATTCAAATGGTAAAGAAACAATTTTCATCACTATATTCTTTTTTGTGGAACACAATTTAAACTACTATAATAATTATATTTTAAATAGTAATTTTTATAATTTAACAAAGTAAGAGGTTATTAAAGTAAATATATATATATAAATTAATGGTAATGAAAAGTTACACATTTAAGAGAGACATAAAATACGTAAAGGAAAAAAATGAGGACGGTTAAGAGGGATTAAAGGTCACCTGACCCATGTGTAGCAATAAATCCGTCAACGGAAACATGAATAGAAAAAAGAAGAGCGGGGAAACGATCAGGATGAAGCCGGATAATAATAATAATCCATCTGAATCCAATAATTTGGCTGCAAACGAGAAGGGCTGGATGGTGGATTGTTATTTTGCATTTATTGCGTTTGTTTGTTTATCGGCAACGACGACGGTCGTGGGGATATGGAAGGGTAGAAGTTACGGTATAGACAGGGAAAGAGTGAGCGAAAGGGAAAGAGATTGTCGAAGGGTGAGTTTGGTGCGTAATGACTGGGAGCAACAATCAAACAACAATAATGGGTTGGAGAAGAGGTAGGAAGGTTGGAAAGAGGGCAGGGTTAAAGGGAAGGGAGTGCACGTGACCGACTAGATCGGGAGGAGAGGTAAAGCAGAGTAGAGTAGAAAGTGAAGAGCATGCTCTAATGAGAGACGCTGTGCGGCGGCAATTAAATCTACTGCGTCGCTGCCGCTACCGCTGCTGTTTGCTGCCACCGCCTACTGTCTACTGACATACCAAACAGGCACGAACACACGAACTCCAACTTACAAAAATCAAATCGAGTCGTAGAAAAAAAAAAGTTAAGAAATATAATTATTAGAAATTAACCTTCACCATAAGTTTCCTCTTTTGTTTTGCATGGCAACCTATAACAACTTTTAATGTCTAGGAACAATTAAAAAAAAAAAATTCCATGCAGCTAGTATAACTTTCACAAAAGTAGCGAGGCTGTAATTAAAACAGATTAACCTAAAATTTGCTTTTTATTTTATTTTGATTAAGTTTCAAGATTCAACATCAATCAGCCAGTAACATGGTTATTAGCTAGTAAAAACCTTCATTAATAACTTATGTGTTGATTTTGTTCAAAACAGAGCTGTGCAAATCAGAAGAAACTCTGGTAAAGGTTCTATAAATAATGATTTATTTTTAATCTCATTTTTAGGTTGAGATCATACTTCTTTATTTCACAGCTGAAATTTTCTATTGAGGGTTCATAGAGATGGTCTGATGCAGCACCTGCAAAGATTCAGTTCTTAGAATCCAGTAAGTATTTAGCAAAATCCCTCAGAATATGCTTATTATTTGTGATTTAAAATGTAAAGGAATTTTGTTAATAAATTCATTCTAAATGCATTATTATAATTAAATGTAGCTGAGAGATATAATAAATAAATCTTCACGTAAAAGTGCATTCACTACCTTGAATAGAAAACAGATTTATAGATAATCAGTAATAAAATGTTATTTGAATTTAATCAAAGAATTTATTATAAATTATTCTTGATTTAATATGAAAGAGAAATTATTTTTCTCTTTTTAGTGTATCTTTTTTCAGTAGATAGATAAAATCATATTTTGAAATTTTTATTTTATACTTTTTAGTCTCAGTTTGACTAAAAAAAATTGCTGTCGCATTTACAGTGTATTACTATGAAACTTCTCGGCTATAATCTCAGTGAAATGGGTTAATTTATCGCTTTAAAACATAATTTATAAATGACCATGTGATCTACACAACTGTAAAAAATCATAGATGGTTTTCTTCTGACATATAATGGTGTAGCAAATACTCCACAATTAATTGCACCATTTTGAAATGGATCCTTGGGAAAAATAATTTTCGTTGACTGGAAGTATGGGAAAAATTTATTCAAAAACAATTTGTGCCAAATATTTAATTTTTTTCTATTCAAAGAATCATAAATAAAGCATGCATGAAATAACCATTATTGTACTACGTAGTCAGGACCAGTGCACTTTAGAAAAGGTTTTACTATCAGGCCAAAAAAATTTGTATTGATAAACTAATTCCTATTCCACTTCCACTACTGTTGGAAAAGTCTCACACAAAGAATCTACATTCTTGTTTAAAAACAAGGAAATAAGTGTAAACACTAACACACAAGAAATACATACCTAACTGTAAATAAATTAATTGCTCCCTTGAAGACTCCACCTCTGTAAACACCAAGAATATCGTTTTTACTAATTAATACAAATTTTATGATGAATAAACAATCATTTAGCCACGATTCAGGAGCAAAAATGAATAACTGACTCAAACAAATTTGTGCATAAATCTAAGAGCAATGATTGATTCACTGACACTGGTTGACAGATGTCCATACATAATCTATCTTCACACTGTAGGCTATTCATTTTCTTGTGCAGCAGAAAGCATAGCCGACTGGCACTCTGCATCAAAGTCTTTCGGATCCATGCATGGTTGTTTGAATTTCTGTTATTTGCAAACAATAAATTTTCTATGAAAATAGATTTTTAGTCTAAGCCTCTTCAATTCAATCCTCAATATCACCCCACCCATTCAGTTAAAGAAAAAACTTCATTAAAATTTAAAGACAATAAAATACACCATTCCTGTGATATACAATAGGTACAAACATGAACGGGTGTGCGGAAAGTCCCTTTAACTGTAATAAATCCAGCTTAATTGGGCTCTACTGCTGCCATTCTCACCCCTGATATCGCTCACTGCTGCTAGAAAAGGTGCGAAGGATAAGCAGTGGTGGGGATCATCTGGTGGGTTCATTCATGATGGGATGATCTTAGTTGTCATATGTGGAATGATGGCAGATACAAGTACATTCATTACTGAAGAGCGTTTGTTGGCATGTGTAGGTTTACGAACATCCACACACTGGTAAAACAACTGGAGAACATTTTGAATGAGTTCTTTGTGGATTTTGGGAAAACATCACCATCACAGCAAACATTACTGGCATTGGAGAGAAGAAGAAGGCTTTTGCAACAGGAAATGTCCTTGATGCACTAAGCAGTGGGAAGCCGAGCACTCAAGCTGACATTTGTGCTGCTATGGAGGAACTGTTTCAATGATCACTGATGAAATCAGTGCGCAAATGTTCTGCAGAGTTAGGCATTCCAAAATCGACAATGCGAGACCAAATGCAGGACTTGAAAGTTAAATGTTTTCATACGGTCACAGTTAATGAGTTGGGTGACTAGGTCCTTGATTGAAATTTTTATGCAAGTCAGTTACTGCTTGAATGATTTCCAAGAGCAAATGATAAAAAAAAATCATGTTCTCAGATGAGTGCAATTTATTGAAACTCTTGTAATTGAAAGGTTTTTTTGAACATAAAACACTCCTCATTTTTTTAGGAATTCTAACACCATCTGCCTCATGTTATGATTTGGGCTGGGATAACAGCTGAACATCTCCTTGGTCCTAATTTTTTCAATGGTGCAGTTAATCAACACCATTACCTGAGAATGATAGAAGAGTGGTTGCTTCCAGAATTGAGAGCCAAAGGGATCACTGACATCATAACATTTCAGCAAGACAGTGCTCAGCAAATTTTGCTTTGAATTTCCACATTCAAAGCAAATGGCCTCTATGAAATTTTTCCCAATCGCTTATTGGACATAGATCAGAAGAGTTACTGACTCCATTGCCTTGGCCAGCAAGAGGCCTTGAGCTCACCCCAATGACAATGCACTCTGGGGTTTTGTAAAAGAAGAGATCCAAAAATGCAGATATGTCTACAATAAGCAGCTTCAAGATGCTGTTCAATAGCATTTTAAATGATCATCCTTAATATGCTGTTATCTGCTGCCCATGCTGCCCATGTTATATGATGCCCATGAAACAACCGGTCATTGAAACGCATATAACTGTGCTTTGAACTTGATCGAACCTACACAGATGTTTTAGTTCCATAGAAGGTAAGTTGCACCTATCCTAATAATTTCATAACTCGTGTAAAGGGATTTCCTGTCCATTTCATAAACATACAGAATTTTGCAACTGAGATTTATGTGTTTTTAGACTCTAGAAACTACAAATGCCAAACAAATAAAATCCTTTAATTGATTGATAGCAATACATACTTTCATCTATTACATTAAGGTAAGGTTATATTACATAAAGGTAATTTAATAACTTGAACTTTAAATTAATGTAATTTAATAACAAGTCTACTACAGACTTGTGTTTTCATGGATCAAAAAAAGAATCCACAACAGTAGTCAAAACATTTGTAAATAGCTAAATTTGATTTTGATGCTGAATAATTATTATAATTACATTACATATTTGTTTTCCCTATAACAGTTTTTATTATCTACATCCATTACAAATCAGTTTCAAAGGCTTAAATATATGAACCACCAATCTATCTAATTCTTCTACTAACCATCTGACTCACATTTACCTGTACAGTAACAACAGGTTGATGTCTACTTGGAAACTTATTTATGGATGAAAAATGTGTTTTGTAGAATATGAAATATAACACGCATTTGACTAATACTCAAACCCAAAATCTACTGTATGAAAGACAGACATTATCACTTTGCCAAGAAGATAGACAATTTATAATATATTTGTAATACATAATACAAAATATTTCAAAATAAATATCGGGAATTTTAAAACTATGTAATATTTCTTAAGTTATTTTTCATATACATTGATTAATTAAATGTGAAATGAAAGAGCTTCTCAAACAGTTTTAGCCGTGCGCAAGCTCATAAACTGCTTCCTGTACCTTCCACTTGAAATAGCTAGTAGTAAAGATGGCGACCCCCAACAGAAAGCATTCTGTGTTTTGCAGTTTGCAAAGTACAAATATGTAATTACTGTTCCATGTGTGTTATGTTGTGATCCTCTCGAGTGACAACATTTGCAGATAGTACAAACAATTTAAAACAACTGGTTGTATTTGTAAAGGGAAGAGTACAAGACAACCGAGTGTATCAGAAGACAATGTTGAATATGTAAGCGAGTCTTTTGTGCATAATCCTAGGAAACCCATTACTAAGGCTAGCCACAAATTAGCAATTCCAGTAATGTCTGTCTGGAAGGTTTTAAGGAAACACTTACAGCTGTGTCCTTATCATATACAGCTGTTACATGCTCTAAAGACTACAGATTATGATTTGCATGCTAGCTTTGCAAATGAAATGATGCACCATGATAATGAAGACTTTATTTATTGTGTCATATTTGGTGACAAATCAACATTTCATGTTATTGGAAAAGTAAACATTCATGACGTGCATATCTGAGAATCAGAAAATCCTCATGAAATATTGCAGTGTGAACGATACTCTCCAAAACTCAATGTTTTTTGTGTCTTATCCAGACGGAAAGTTTATAAACCATACTTTTTCATGAAGCAAGGGTGCCTGTAATTAACTATCTGGATGTGCTACAACTATGGGTCTTTCATCAACTGCAATACAAACCACAAACTTTATTGCAACAAGATGGTGCACCTCCTCACTGGCATAATGCTGTACATGATTGGTAGAATGAAATTCTCCCTGACTGCTGGACTGGTCGCCAGGGACCAGATGACAGGGCTTGTTTGCTTGGCCTCCACGTTCACCTAGTCTGACCGATGTGATTTTTTTCTTTGAGAGTTTATAAAGGATCAAGTGTATGCACCACTGTTACCAGCTAACCTATCTGACTTGAAACACAGGATTGAAGTAGTTGTCGCATCAATTTCTCTAGACTTAATGATTAAAGTATGGGATGAACTATAGGCTGAATGTGTGCTGTGTGACGAATGGTGCTCACATTGAACACTTACAGAAAAAACTGTTTAACTTGCTCTTTCAATTCAGGTATAATTTATCAATGCAAGTAAAACTTAATAAATGTTACACTTTAAACCAGTGCTATAATAAATGTTAACCCAGTGCTACCAACACAAGACATTAATATATCCTTTTCAGTTCAAAAACATGGCAAGGGTGTAACTTATTTTTTGATCCAACTCTCATATAAATACTAACTTTTCCATGTGCTTGTATAAAGAAAAGTAATTATTTATCAAAAAAGAAAAATCCAGCTTCCACATCTATAAAAACTAGACAACAGACCAACCATTTCTGCATAACTAATACGATACTTCAGCCAATTAAAAAGTTCCTTATGCTTCTGTTGTCACTTTTAATATCCTACTACTAAATCACTTAAAAGATTTTCTAAGAAATTTATTAAAGAAAAATTTTTTTTTTATATAACCAGTATTACTTTTTCAATGAATTTTTAAATATTACTAACTTTAAAAACCTAGATTTTCTACATATTTAATGATACTTAAAAAACAGTATGTGCTCAAATAATATCCAATAATGCCTTCTAAATTACCATCTCATCATTATTTTATTAATTTACCTTTACAAATATGAATCTACTACTACATAAATCTATTATTTTAGAATATTAATAAAAACCACACCACCTCCTTCTTTTTTAATTGACAGTGTATTTTGTGATTATGTTTTTAAAATACAGTTTCCTTGAGCCAATCTAATAGCTATCTTTACTTAGTATGTTTAAACAAATTATCACGTACTATATTATTCAAATACCAATTCTTAACTTATTATTAATTAAATACTTTCCCTTTCTACAAAAAAAAAAAAGTTTAAGATAAAAATAGCACTAAATTAAATTCCCTACAACTTTGCATCGACTTTCAAAAATTAATAAACAAGAAAAACATTGTTAGAAAGGAATATTAAAATTACAGTGTTTTAGACAAAGCACTGAACCAAATATAATGGACGGACATAGTCATTCAGAAAAGTTGGAAACTGAAATGAGGACCAGCTGAATAAATCATTGTTATAATCATGCCACCTGACTGACCTTTACAGTTTATATTTAAAGATAAGTTTAGATCCTGTCAAGGAAGAGTCAGAATTCTATAAAAAAAAACTTACATTGAAATCAATGTTTTCAGATCTTTTGGGATTTGAAAGTAATGACTTAGATGCAGTGAGTGGCATTCAAAAGAGTTACACATCTTCGTAGATATTCCTGGAGTATCGTAGTGAAATTCTGCATGGTTTGAGAAAACATTTCAACAAAAAAAATTTGACAAACTTGACAAAGCAATTGTTGTTTGGATCTTGGCTTTTAGTTCTTCATTTACAGCAGATCAATTACAACACACTTTGCTTTTAAAGTGACCCTACAAGATGAAATCACACACACACTGACATCAGGAGACTTAGGAGGCCAAAGAATGTCACAATTTCTTGAAATTATATAGCTGCAAAACAATCGGCATTCTGCAACAGTTATAAATATTTGTGCTGTGTATGATGTAGATCTAACTTTTGAAACCAGGCATTGACAATAATTTGTTGAAATGTCATGCGCAACAAAGTTGCTTCAAATTCATTGCTGAATTATTTCAGACATTACTATAACCTTAGGCTTAGTTCACATGATACGGTTTCGGTTCGGTGTTTTGCCTGATCGTTTATTTTGCCGAATCGAATGCTGTGTTCAAACGATAAGGTTTGGATTAGGTTTTTTGCCTGATCGTGCATTCAACTGATTGAATTCTGTGTTTTCCACACAGATCAGTTTTCCTTCACGCGTTCTTTATCCAGTCGTGATTGTGATATTGTAGAAGATATTGTAAACAATATAAACATGTTTTTTCTTTTGTATTGCTATCACCGCCGTCAACAAGAGTTAAGAAACCGAAATAAAAAATATTGGATACATCCTATTTTGAACGAAAGGTGTAGTTTTGGTGCCTTCCAAACAATAATGTGTAGACTCAGAAATGATGAGTTGGAATTTTTCAAACATTTCCGAATCTCGCAGGGTTCATTTGATTACCTATTAAGTAGAGTAGGGAAGGATCTAACGAGGCAGGATACGACTATGAGAAGGGGCATATCTGCAGAAGAAAGATTGTCGATATGTTTAAGGTAAGATTTTTTAATTATTTGCTTCATCAATACAAATTTTATTTCTTAAATTTGATAACTTACCTGTAAACAAAGTGATAAGAAAACCCCAAATTAATTTAAATAATAAAAATCAAGAAAAATATAATCATTTAGAATAATTAGTAAATAAAATAATCTGATAACTGCATGAAAAAAATTACAATGAAGATAAATCAATATCCGAATAATTAGTCTCTTGAGTCGTGCTAGACATTGGTGATGAACCCACCGAGTTGATCTAGTGGTTAACGCGTCTTCCCAAATCAGCGTTCAAGTCCTAGTAAAGCCAGTTATTTTTACATGGATTTGAATACTGGATCGTGGGTACCGGTGTTCTTTGGTGGTTGGGTTTCAATTAACCACACATCTCAGGAATAGTCAGACTGAGAATGTACAAGACTATACTTCATTTACACTCATACATATCATCCTCATTCATCCTCTGAAGAATTACCTAAACGGTAGTTACTGGAGGCTAAACAGGAAAAAGAAAAAGACATTGGTGATGACACTGGCGGCGAGTTACGACTATCAGTTACTGCAGTATTTGACTGAGGTAAAGATTGGTTACACGGCTCAGTAAAATAACCTACATTTTGCAAACCGCAATAGTTCATATTTTGTTGGGGTTGTGAATAAGTTTGAGGCTGAGAAATATTCGATTGTGCCATTGTGCTTCTTTTGATTCTTTGTAACAAACTTATAACACCTGACTGAAATTCCAAAATCTGGTCATCAGTAAGTGACGACAAGGAAGGCAAGAGGCTAGTAAAAAATGATAAATGGTGGTCACTTTGTGTATTAATTGTACCTTTAGTTGAAAGATTCATTTGATGTTCCATGAATTTTATCATTTTAGAATCCAATTCATAGTTCAGCAACGTCCTCCTTTTCTTTGTTACACCAGTGGAAACCGGTTTGGAAAACCGGAGGAAACCGGTTGTTGGTTGGTGGTCAGTTTCGCAGTTTTATTCGTTTTCAAGATATTCGCGCACCTCATTACTTTCTTCGTTTTTGTTGTCTGTACTTTCGTGGGTGGCTGTTGTATCCGTAATAATTTTTTTCAAAAAATTAATTTGTTCATGATACATATAAAAACGTGATGGTTTTGAAGCAGAACCAGTAGTTATTTGTTGGTTTTGTTTTTTCATGGATTTCATGGGTCACTTCCTTGGCAATATGAAGTTGTCAAGTCATAATAATAATAATGATGATGTTATTATGAAGTTGTCATAATAATGATATTATTCGTAGTAATCACGCTATTTTTTGTGCAACTATGATTATTTAATGTCGAAAAAGTAAGTTTTTAACATTATAAAGACTTATGTAAAATTGTTGTAATTTAGTAAAAAGAATAAAAAACTTCAACTTACAATATTGTTGTCTTTGCTATTGCTCCATAGCCTGGAACTCTTCATTCAACGCCATACATATTTCCCGCCAAGCTGATTCTTAATATGTTTGTCTTTATAGGATTCTAAAAACTTATCCCATATTGCAGGTCGTTCTCGTACCAGATCAATCAACATTTCGGTATTTATATTATTAATATCTTCCATACTATAAAATGGATACTATTACACAAAACTAATGAAGCAGGAGTGATCAAACTGCATCAACATAATGCAAAACGCCGACTGGTCTGTCCTTGCTGTACAGTACAGAAACTGTGGTGTGAACAGCGCTACTGAGATACAAGCGCCACTATCAAATGATTTGGTTATTTCACTGAATCTGTGAATACGGTTTCTGTTAGCAAAAGTGAATGTTAATTCCACCATATACAATGATTTTACCATATACAGTTAACAACCGAATCGTGTGAACGTGCTCATGCTTAATACATGCGCCACTACTACAGACCATGAAATAACCTATACGGGAAAACTATCGAAACCGTATCGTGTGAACTAACACTCATAGTGTAATGAGTGCCTGGTACAGAATTCTGTTGTGCCCAAAAACAACAATTTTTTAATTACCAAATCCTGTAAAATAGAAATGGGCTTCATCTGACATCCACAATTTGTTAACAAAAGCATTTCCCTTGTTTATATTTACAGCCATTTGTTCACATAATTGATGACACATTATGTGATCATTTGATTTCAGTTCCTAGACAATTTGCATCTTGTATCATTGGTAAAGTAAGTCCTGCAACAATACGCTTCAACTTTAAAGACTATGCAACTTTAAAGACACTCCACAATGATAAACTGAACAGTGTAGGCTTCTTATGACAGCAGCTCAAACAGTGCTGAAATTGTCTGGCATATGTATGGTCCACACACTACCTGGAGGTCTCTTTTTCATTGCTGAACCTCTTTCCTCAAAATTACAAATCCATATGTTAACTGCATTTGGTATATCCTAAATTAAATTCAGCTAATTTAAGTTTAGCGTGGCATCTGAAATTAAACTGGCAGGGAAATTGCAGCCTCCCACACTGTCATTATTTTAATAAAAAGCTTTGATGGAAAATGCATGTTGCGCACCTCTCCAAGTATCCATGACAACTAAATGGCAAGATGGCATAAGCTGACTTTTACAAGTTATTCAGTGCTGACACTCGCCCAGGACTACCAACAAAATTTCAAAATTCTGTTTCCCTAAAACTCTATATTGTATTATTTTATATAACTAGTAAAATAAATTCATGGATTTAAAAAGCTAATACATAAACTGTTAAACTAGTTTATTAATAAATTGTATTAAGCTTATTATGTTCGGATATTCATAAGTAGCTTTTATTATTTAAAGCATTAAATCTATCTTAAAAAAATTACACTGGCCTTTCTTTTTAACAACCAAATAAGCAAATTGAAAATAAACGATTCACCGTTTAAAAATACATAAATTCTTATGTATTTTTAAACGGTGAATCTAATTATGACCTCACTTTTTTCCACCACATGGATTTTTCACAAAACGGCTTCAAAATAATTAAAAAATTAAAAATTAATCTTTAACTAATTTAGAATTTATTTAGAGGTGATATGAAAAACAAAATTACTTTAAAATATCATTAAAACATAGTAAATATCATTAGCATTTTAAAATATCATTAAAACACAGTAAAATATTATTTATGTCCTCAGAAGTCCTAATGAAATCTTTTTCTTTTTATCTTGATGCTCCTCTTGGTGCTTTTTCTTCTGTTTTCACAGAGGGTCATCCCTTTTTAACATCCAACAGTAATCAGCTATCATGCTCACATTCCATCTCCCTCGGTATTTTCCTCTCAATCTCTTTCATGCATTAATGGAATCTTTCCCCTGCTCCTCACTTACTGCACAAAGATTTTCAGGAAAGGAATCGAGGTGCAAATCTAGAGAATGCACCTTTTAGTCATTTTACAATCTAATTTTTACAAATTTTTTTATCATATTTTTATAATCTTCACTTTTTTTGCTGCCAAGAAACTTAGTTACTGTACCCTTGAAAGCTTTCAAGCTTGTTTTTCTACTTCCTCCATTTTATATTCAAGTATTTCATCTTCCATAAGCTTTCTTATACCAGGTCCAACAAATCTGGCCCAGCTTCCTTATATCCGGCCCATGTTTTTGATAAATCTGGAAACTGACTGCAAAGATAATTGAAACTCTTCACCTTTTTTTTAATCGCTTCATTAACCCTAGTTTAATATGTAATGGAGGAAGCAAAACTTTGCTTGGCTCTATTACTAAACTTTATATTTCAATTTTTTTCATACCAAGTTTTAAAGTTTTTCTTAGCAACCATTTGTTTTTATTATAGTGCTGCTTTCCATCATGACTATACCACTTGCACAAAAAACATGAATGTTTGGTATAACTACTTTGTTGTCCAAGTATCAAAAAAAGTACTTTTAAATCGCCACAAATTGTCAAACCTTGATCCTTATACAAAAGTTTAACTGAAAGTAATTCAAAATTCTCATATTTTCAAATGAACAGAATGTCCAACTGGTAAAGAAGCATACTTATTACTTTCATTATAAGACAGAAGAACTTCCTTATGACTTGTTGTTTCTGAACAGTCTTCTGTTCAGAAACCTTGTAGTCAATGTGGAATTGCTCCATGAGTCCAGGTACATTATTACAGTAAACTAATGCATCTTCTAGAGTAAAATATTTAAGAAAGTGTTTTTCTCTATTCTTTAACCAGTAAAAAGAATTGCCAGGAACTAACAAATTTTTTTCCTTTAACCTTGAGACTAAAATTTTAACAAAATACTTAGAAAAAGGTTTAAGGAATCCTTAGGTTTCTTTAGGAAGGTTTTCATTTTTTCATTTTATATATATATATTATCTAATTTATCTGGTGATGAAGGAACAAGTACTTCTAGTCCACTTGGTACAAGATGTACTGCTGATTGAAGGTTCGGGTAAAAATGTTCTTTCCATTTTTACTTCCTTGTATGAAGTAAAGGAAGTATTGTGATCGTGAGAAATTTTGGTTGTCAGATTTCAACGAAAATATCCATTTGACCATCCCTTAATCCATTTTGACTAGTTTCAGCGTGATGTATGTACATAATTATCTCGCATACTCAATAGTTATTAGCCGTAGGATGTTGAAATTTTGGAGTTAGGACTGTTGTACCATCTAGTTGTGCACCTCCCCTTTTGATTGTGATCAACTGGACCAAAAGTGTCCAAAAAAGCCCAAAATCCAAAATAAAGATTACATTTTTAACTTTTTCTTAACTGCAGTAATAAGCCCTAATTAAGAGCTTTTAATGGATATATCATAAGTGGTATTTATTTTCATTGGTTCCAGGTGGTATTTATTTTCATTGGTTCCAGAGTTATAGCGAAATAAAATTTTAATTAATGGAATAATGGGATCTTATAAGGGGAACGCACATTGGTTTAAATCAGACTTCATATTCTTTTTTCAACTTTTTTTTTAATTTAAATTAAATTAAATAGATTAATTTACTAATAATTATTAACCTCCGATTTTCAAAATATGAAAAATATCGGAAGGTATTAGTGAAATAAAATTTGATGTACTTTTCATTTAAAAAAATGTGTATATATAAATTTAATAGGTGTACAAAGAAGTCATGTGGTGTCCAAGTCAGATTTGGTGAAACACCTGATTATTTAATATTAATTGAAAATTATAATTTAGAATCATAATATTTTTATTTATGTATTTATTTCAGTCTACTTAATAATAAATATCACAATAAAATTTAGTAACTTTCTCCTGTTTTTTTTTTTGTTTTCATTTTGTTGATGGTTACATCATAATAATTTAAAAAAATCATAGTATTAGATACATATAAGGCTTATATTTATTTAAAGAGTAATAAAGGGACTTTTATATTCTAACCTAATATTTCATGTAAGATTGTTGAATTAATAGTTGTATAAATATTTGACGTTAATAAAAACTAATATTTTAGCAATTGTTTAACTGTCCACTTTATTAAAGAATTGGAGGATCGTATCTCACTTTCAAATGAAATAAATTTAAATGAAGTGCAGCAAAAATGTGTATATGTAATTTAGTAAACGTACAAGGAATCCACGCAATGTCCACATCAGATTTTTTAAATTAAATCCCTGTATTATAAATGAACAAAAGTAAAAATCATTACTATAATTGAATGACCAAAGCGGAAAAACTTCTTTTTTTTCTTTTTTTTTGACCACTGGTAAAGCTAAACACACACTAACAAACCTCTTAAGGAGCCCAAGATTTGTCTTGATCTCCTAATTTCACATCAAAATATGCAAAATATAATTTTTCTACAAATTCTATAATGTTTCTTTATTGTTTTTTTGACAGTAAAGTTTCCACAGATATAATGAAGAGTCAGGCTCATTGACATAGCCTCTTGACGCCAATGGAATTTAATTTAAGAAAACCTTGTAAAACAAAAGTTATGTAAGATTACTTGTAAACTATAAGTATAGTTACTAGGAAAATATAAGTAAATAAAAAAAGTATAATATATTAAAGAAATATTATTAAAAAAAATTATAATATATTAAAGAAATATTATTAAAAAAATTATAATAAAAATTAAATGAATAAAGTTTGTCACAAACAAATGCACATCACAGTTTTAAAAAAGAACTGAACTTAATTTTTTTGCTAGAATAGCAGATGGTGGTGTAGGAAGGTACACATGCAGTAACAGGAAAGTGATCAGACATGTAATAACATGAAAGTGGATGTTATGCACAGATGTTATAAATCAATTACTGCTTTTAAACTTTTTATCATAAATCCCACTATATTTTTATTCAAAATATCAACTTCTTGCATTATCATACATAAAAAAATTACAATTTTTTTTTTTAAATAACAATTTTACAAAATGATCCTTTATAGGCTAACATCTAGAAATAGAATAAAAAATGGCATCTAAAATATAAAAAATCAAGAAAAAACCTTACATGACGGAATTTTTAAAACTTTTTCCCATTTTCAGTGTCAAAAAATCTATTGAAATGAGTAGATAAATTCAAAACAATTTTATCATCACAGACCTCTGTTATTATTCAATTGGTCATGATAAAAAGAGAACAATGAAAAAAGATTTTATATTTTAATGTGCATATTCAAAATTTTATACCAGACGATACCGATTTACAATGAGTAGTAAAATACCTTCAATATTCTATATTTACTCAAAATTTTTTCAAATCTTATAACTAATTTATATATTCATACAATATAATCCTAAACCCTGAGTATTATAAATGAAAATAATACACAAACAATTCCAGAAAAAACAAGCAAGTTATAAATTGCATAATCTTCAAATTTACAATCGATTCTCAGGAATTACCTTATCCTGCACAACATCTATCTTAAAACTATTGTAAAAAAATGTTAATATGAGATTTGCAAACGTATCTAAAAGTGTGGTTACTTATAGAGTATCTTAAGTATTAGATATAAAGATGTTATAGGGCTATAATTAACTCTTTATCAAATTCTGGATCTTTAATTAAAAATTTCATTAGACAAAAAATTAAGTTATTAAACAGAAATTTAAATGCAAGTACTTACCATGTTGAAGGCATGCAGGTGCGGGTACTGAACTGTAAATTCCAGGAGCAGTGTTTCTGTTAGGGGCAAAGTGACTGAAACATAAATAAAAAAATGAATTTATAAATAAAATAATAATTTATTAAAACTTATGAAAAAAAATTTTTATATATGTTTCATTCTAGCACCAGAACTCATACCAATGGTACAAAAAAAGCTGACAACACAATTGGACTTGCTCATCAAGCAGCTAAGCCGCGTTCTGGGAAAGTCCTATAACTTTTTTGTTGTTTCTTTGGTTGTTTTTTTTTCTTTGTTTTCAGGGTGAAAAACACTTTTACTTATCACCTGAACATGATATGTTTATTTAACAAAAACTGGACAGTTAAAAATTAATTAAAATATAAAAACCCCGACACGCAAAACTATGTCTTCAATGTGAAGAGCCTGTAACACATGCTAAAAGTAAAATAACAACACAGATATAATCACTGTATATATTTTTTTAAAAATAAAATAAAAAATAAAATCGCAATCTGCATTACAGCAAATGGGATGAATATTTGGAACACAGTAATTTATGCATTTGAATATAAAGAGACGGCCCTAAGAAATTGTAAGACAGAAGATAACAACACCTCACTATCACCCAGAAAAGCTGGCATGTTAACACCTAGTCTAAACGGGGTTACTTAACTATTTACCTTCACTTAGTTTTTTTTAATTTTTGTTTTGTGTTATAAGTATATCTTGTCCTCCTAGATTGAGTTTATTTTCTGAGATTTGTTTAATTATTTCTATTTTAAGATGAAGATTTTTTTCAGTTATTTTTTTTATGTTTATTTTATTTTTTTCTGCTTGAAAAAAAAAAAATACAGATACAATGCCGATGCGTGCCGCACAACAGATACAGTCCACAAGGATAAGGTGCACTGTCAGTCGGCAATCGCAGTGAACACAAACTGGTGCATTTGAGTCATCAGATATCCATGAGTGAACCTAGTAAGCCCTATTCGCAAACAGCAGATAATAACCTCGACAGTTATTTATGCATGAGGAGCTCCTAGGTGAAAAGGGCAAAGCCCTTTTAAGGAGCTCTTAATAGGGCAAAGTTTGTTGTCCATGGTAGCTTCCCATTCACTTTGCCGCTCATCATTTACCATCCTCTTCAGGAAACAGACGAGGTTGTTAGAAGCAACACGATTGGTGAAAGGAGACTGGAAACAAGCCTTCTTTACTACACTCACTATCTATGTGCTTACTGCCTGAAATTTCTATATGGTTGGGAATCCAGCAGAAGCTCACTATTACAGCTAGTCATTTGCAAAATGACACAATGAATCTCACAGACAACAGGGTGTCTAGAGTACATGGCATTAATCATCTGCAGGGCACTCATGGAATCTGAGCAAAGAAGAACATGTCAATATTTTGGGCTAATTATATGTACGGCCTTCTTGAAGGCATACAGTTCAGTAATGAAAATACTGGTGATGTTGGGAAGGCTAAACATATATGTTTTGTTGTCAACAACAAAGCAACAACCAACAAAATTAATGTTTTTAGAGCCATCTGTATAAACTAACAATTGATTTCATGCTACTTAT
Organism: Lycorma delicatula; assembly: GCF_047948215.1. NCBI lineage: Eukaryota > Metazoa > Arthropoda > Insecta > Hemiptera > Fulgoridae > Lycorma > Lycorma delicatula. Next base: position 79,192,675 of record NC_134459.1, on the reverse strand, counting down.
AATATTGCAAAATTCGTTCTTTAAAATAACTGGATTTGTGTTCTTTTTATTATATTGACAAATTTCAAAGCAGTAATTAACATGAGAGGGCTGCCAAAGAGAGTAATAACATGGAACAACAACAGTAAGGCCTGCAGAAGGCAATTGCATACTTAGAGCTGAGAAAAGGCTCAGAAAAGGTTGTTTCTGATGTATGGCTTACACACACAACTTAATTTAAAATATTTATAATTTTATTTACAATATTTTTTTTCATTTATTTAATCCGATGAACTAAAGTGCATGCACATACTGTATTTATTTTGTACAAGTGTAGCAGTACTAGTGGTGACAGTCAGCACTAACTAAGGTAATGTAATTTCACAACTTACATAGACTAAATTTTAATTGTACTGGTTGGCAAACTGGTGTAGTTTAAGGCTTAATGCATCACGTACAGAGTCAACCAGGCGATCCAGCCAGACTGAGTTACTTTTTTACACTATAAATATCATTCATTTATTTAATTCTAGATAGGTAGGTTCTATAGCAGACAACTACAACAGCATTTTTTAGGGTGGGGATGCGATTTTTCAAAAAAATTTTTTTTTGAAAATAATGTTATTTTTTAATTGTTAATAATAAATGTGCCTAAGAAAAATATGACCTCAATTAGGCAAAATCTTAAGAAACTGAGGACCTTGCTCCATAGCCTCACTCCCTTGACCTTTTAAGTTGAAAATTTAATGGCATTACTGCCCCATATATAGAAGTAATCTGACCAAGTTTGTTCAAAGTCGGTCCAGTAGCTCTGGAGATATAAGGTGATTTAGAGGCCAACACCAAACACATACATTAACATCCAGAAAATTTCCAACCAGGTTTTTGGTTACATAGGTTCAAAATGTCAAGATCCAATGAAAATCAGATATGCCCAAATTGGCCCAATTACAATACTTTCCCTTCTAGAGCTATAGCACTAGTGGGAAAGTAAAATGGTAATCATGAACTACCTATACCTTTGTACCAGGTGGAGACCAGACCCGCTTTTTAAGTTTAACTCAAGTCCCCACCCTGCAACAGGTCACCACCTCTGCAGCAAACAGCCACCCTGAATAATTTTCGGCCACACAATAGCAAATAGTTTTTCAATACAATTTTCATATACTGAACAATGTTATGTTCCACACTTTTTCCCCCTTTCCTGTAATAATGAAGAAACAGAAGCAGAAAATTTAATCAAAACTACCTATACCTACAAGGTAGATATATTTTCCTTTCTTATACTAATATCAAACACTTTTATGTGTTAATACTGATGCTGACATTAACATTACTGTATCTTACAACTGACCACTGGAAGACAATAGAAAGCCAGCTAAAATTTCACTCAGAGAGATGACAATAAAAGTAGGTGATAATTTAATGGCATTGCTAATGGACAATTTAAAATTATCAAATTACAACATAGTTAACCGTAATTGTAAATAATTAATAATTTCAATAATGTTTTATTCTTTAAATGAAAAAGTTGCATTTAAATGCATGTTAACAACTTGAACTATATGAATGGAGACTGATTTCAAGAGGATAAAAGAAAAATAAGAACCACAATTTATGCAAAGGGAATTTCTAATAAGGAAAAAAATGGAGACAACTAATGAAAATTAGTATATATTATTAAGAATTTTTTCTTTCAGTAAAGGTACTGACAAGAAAAGAAGTTAATTTAAAAATATATTCCTTTGAAGTGTGGGTAGATATAAAATGATGTACGATGAAACTCAGATTGCAATGTTCTAATCACGGGTTATTTATAGACAGAAAGAGATGACATGTACAAGAGGCAAAGCTACTAATATATCTATGGTTTAGGATCTAAACTTGAACCACACTGGATCAACATCTTATGATAAATAGACCACTGCAAAATTTATTATATATTTGATATTTTTCTAAAATATTCCACCAGTTGTCATTTAATTATTAAGCATTATTTTCAGAAACACTTTGTTGAATGTATTAAATAAATCAATACACTTTTTAACATCCTTCTATCACAAAGTATAATAATAATTATTATTAATTTGGCATTACAGCAATTAACCAATAATTCAACAAAATAAAAAATACTAGCCAGTAAAACAAATAAATCAAATCAAATATCAAATAAAAGATTATATTACTGCAATAATCATGGATATCTGTTGTATATGATAATTAGTAAGACATTTATATGATGTAATAAATCAGTATAACTGGTTATACTGTTGGTTTACATACTTATCAGTATAACTAGTACACACTGAAATGATAGTCATACCTAACTGTATAAACATAGAAAAAATGTTAATGACTATGACTATTTATAACATATTCAAGCAAAATTACAAAGAAACCAGTGCTGTTGTCCTATCAAGATAAACAATTAGCTTGGGTATAAAACATCATTCACTGTCCTAATTGATTTACTTTTGAACTAAAGTGTTTTCATATGTTAAAAAAGAGGAAGAAGTATTAATTGTATGTTATATACAAAACAATTCTTAATTTATGTTATGCATAAATAACTGTTACAAACATACTTCTTTAACTTAATTTTTGTTGCTTTTATTATGCAATTTGTACAACATTACAGTAGGTATTGTTTTTAAAAGTTGCATATATATATATATATATACATACACTATTAAACACCTTTTTTTCTTTAATATTTTAAATTAGCAGTGTGTGTGATTTTGAAACATTTAGATTTATTGAAAAGGTCCTAGACTTTCATTGTTATACTGTATTACATAACTTTGAAAAAAGTATTATGAAAACTTCATTAGAATATAATTAAAAATGTTTGATGGTGCTAGTCAACAGATTTAAGAATAATGCTAGTAAAAAAACATTTAACTGAAAGCAAAGTGATAGCGACATCAAATGGTACACATGGACTGTCATTTGTTGAATTTCTCTTTTTTTAGCATAAGGAAGAAGTTGATTTCTCTGGAAGAGTAGACGACTTCAGGATCTTGAGTCTTAATTATGAACACTTATATTAATTATTTTGATTTAATAACAGAGAAATATTTATTAAAATTAACTTTAAAAGCAAAATATTAACAGTATATAGAACAGACTTCAAATAACATAAAGTGATTTAGTTTAAACCAACCTTGAAAACATTTATTTATAGTAAAAACATTTTTTCATTTGAGAAATTTCTGGCTTGACCAAAATTAAGCCAGTAACTTTAAAGAAATGTATAAAAATGGTTCTATTCCTGCAAGTCACAGCTTTCTTAAAATATTACACAATGAAGGAATAATTGTGGGTATATGTAAAGCTCTATAATAATCGGTTTGGTGGTTTCCAGCTTATGAATGAATTTAAAAAAACTAATTGAACATAGAACCTTTTATTAAAGTCTGCTAATGTGTAAAAAAAATAATTAAAAATAATTAATTTTTTTCACCTTAACATCTTATGACCTGGTCCACCAAGAGAAGCTCTCTGAGTAGCAGGTGCCATCCCAATCTGCGGCCGCCAATTTCTTGAATCTGACTTATTAAGATCCTCTGGTTTGAGGACCCTTGGTGGTTCCCTGAAAAAAATTGTTTTGTAGTAAAAAAAAAAAAAAAAAAATACTATACAAGAATAAAAGGAAATAAATGTTTCCATTTACAGAATTTTCAATAAAAAACAAAATTTCATACTGATTAATAAACACAAAATGCTTCAGACTACCAGTCTATAATCTTAGGTTCATATACGTTCATTTAAAATTGATCTACTGGCTTACACAATCTTTGTACAGGAATCTAAATAAAAGAAGGCTAGATTTATCTTATTCGTGAAAAATAATCCTTTAGTAATAAAAAATCTTTGCTATGTGTGACAAATCTTATTTGTAGCATATGGCAAATATACTGAATGACAGTGAAGATCGTTGATTGATTGATTGAAGGATTCACCAATTGAATTTATTCTATAAACAATGAAAGCTGGAGCATACTGGTATATATATATATATATCACAAGTGAATTACTTTAGCAAAGCAGTTGGTAGATTAACACATCCTTGTGCTGGAATACAAAGGATAAAACTGCAGATCTGAATTTTATGAAGGAAATATTCTCAGAAGAGAACAAAGGAATCGCTGAAGGGAGCAGTGATAAATAGCACTTAAGTAATTTGAGTGCTAACATAGAAACTTAAAAAAAAAAGAAGCCTAATCATGTTTATCATCAAATTGTAGACCAAAACCATAATCAACCAGCCTTATCATCTTCCAGGTTCCCAGACCCATAAAACAATGAAGAGAAATTTTTATTTCATTTTTCCATTGTTTTATTTGAAGATTAGATATGACTTTATAATTCAATACTGGACAAGAGGATTTCCTGAATTCTATACCAAAATTATTGAAGGGAGAGTCTCAAAACTGATTTAATAAAATGGTTAGTCTTAAACACTCTGAATGATTAAATTAAGAGAACAACATTTACAAGCATTATTGCATAACAATATTTATTTACTTCTTATTACAACTGACAAACTTACTTGTTTGTTTGTTTTTTATGATAAAGTTCTTGTTTGAAGTAAATGCAACATTTTAAATTACTCAGAAAAGTAGGTACAGAGTTCTCTGGAAATGGATGGGTGAATCTGAACAGCAAATTTGAATGTAAGTAAGCAATTTCGAAGAGTTATCAAGAAAGCTAATGAGTCTTTGATACAGAATAGATAATGACTGGTTGTAGAGGTCTTAAAACCTCTACAACCAGACACTTCATATTAATTTTTACTTCTTTTTTTAAAAGACTACTTTTAAAATACTGTTCAGGAAGTCAATAGTGGAGACACCTGATATAAATGAGATGAAATATATGTTAACAGTGTCATTAAGTTTAACATAACTGAACTGCTTTGTATGTTTTTTCTTACCAACACACCTTTAGACAAAGGTTAAAGTAATTCTGATGCAGTTATCTTCATTAATTTATAATATTCTGTATAGAAAACAATTTTAATCAACATTTAATACTGTAAACATTTGTAACTGAGTTTTATTTTCACCAACTTGAAGGAGTAAGTGACCAACAACAGAATTCAAATTTTTTTAGTTTTTATAGTTTTCACTTATAATTTAACTCTTAGGACTGAGTTTCCAAAAAATATTTTTATGCATGACTTTACTTGGGCTAAGAAAACTGTTGTGAATCTTGTAGACAAATAGATGAACAAAGAAACCAATATCAAGTATAATGATACAAAAATAATGCAATACTTTAATAATGCAATTACTTTCTGTTCATTACATCATAAACTTTTAGAATAACAACACTTATACATACTATAAACAATGTGTAAAATGGTAATAATCTTAGCAATAATTTGTGATATAGTCAACTGGTACAGTAAACTGATATAGCATACAACACTGGAATAACTTGTCAACTTTTAGAAAGCGTGAACATATGTATAGTAGTTTTTTGAGGTGTATCAAGTAGTGCTGGCACTGCTAATTGTACAGTACACCATAACAAGGACACTATAAGTTTGCAAGAAACGATTTGCAAGTCTAACAATCTATCCCCACCCTGCATGTCAACTGAGTTCTCTAAACTTAACAACTAATAAATCAGTAAGTAATATTGAAACAGTAAATTAAACTACCTCTTATACTGTTGATGGTTCAACACTTATTTGAAAGTTAATTCTACAGTTTCAAAAAACTTTTTCTAAAATATAAATGCTTTAACATAATCCATTTTTCCAAACAAGGTGTATAATATATTAAGAACTACAGAAGTCTGTATTAAAAAATAGAGGAAAAATATTAATTTAAAATAACCACTTTTTTGTGATTAGCAGTGTATATTTATTGTATATTTCCTTTAATTCCATCAAGATACAGCTTATAAATTACTAATATACAAACACTCAGATTTTTATAACATTAAAAGTAATATCAAATACTTACAAAACTGTGTAAACAGCTAAATTCAAAACGAAAGGTAATTTTACTAAAGAAAAGTAATATTACCAATTTTTTTTATACACAACTTCAGTAACTACTTAAAGGAAAATTAATTTTAGCTAGATAACTCTACAATAAATATGCATATATATTTTTAATTCTATCACGCTTATCAGCAGCATGAAATTAAGTAGCATCTCTGTTTAAATTTTACAACTGTCTTCTTTAAATTAGCAATAATGTTAAAACTAAGTAAATACTTAAGTAGTAATACATGCTTTCTTACATTTATCGACATACAATAAAAAATCAGAACAACTTTGTTTACATTGATCTCCTCTCAACTACTAAGATAAGAATTATTATGCAACAATACAAAATTAAAAGAAAAAAAAGGATATTGAATATAAATTTAACAGATTACAATTAAAATTACATAAATTTAAGCAAAAACAGAAACTTACTTTGCTCCTTTTAGCTTCACTGCTTTAAATATGTATGACTCTGGATACTTTGGATCTCGAAACCTCACACTGAAAAAAATAAATAAATTATAAAATATCAATAGTTTTCAATTGACAATATACACAATATTGATTTAAAATTAAATAATTTTAAATTCAAAGAATAAGGAAAAATGGTTCACCTTCTTGTTTATAGGCAGAACAAAAGAACCTGAAAAACCCAAGGGTAAGGTAAAGCCAAAAGAAAAAATAAAGATTTTAAGATCTTTTTATTGTTCATATATCTTAAACAATAGTTAAAAGAAATACTAAGTTTATAAGGGTTAATTATAATAAAACATAATCAGTAACAATTAAATAGAAGTGAATTAAAATGAAAAATACTGAAAGAAAAGTTTAAGAAGTAATTATTAAGAAGAAACGACAAACTGTACAGTTGCCATAGCAAGTTAACATAAAGGAATTTTTCTATTTTTGCAAAAAAATTTAAAAAGGATGTAGTAGTTACGTCTTCAAAATATAGTTATATATTAATTGTATATATATATATATATGTATATATATATTAATAGTTATATATATATAGAAAATTAGTTGAATTGTTAACATTTGAAAACAAAATCTTTTCTTTGTAAAATAAAGATGTACTCTCAATACAGAAAACAAAAATTATTAAGATTATTATATTATATATATATATATATATATATATATATATATATATATATATATATATAATAACATTTATCCAATTAAATATTATGTAGCAAATACAAAAAAATTAAATGATTACTATGTTGAGTATTTTCTACCTTTCTTAGCTTCATTCTTTTATCACATGTTAATGCGTTTCAGAACCATTGTCAAAACTTACTGTACTCCATAGCAGCACAGTAAGTTAACAATGAGTACAATATGAATTATCTTATTGAACTCTATAGCAGCACAATAATTTTTGACAATGAAGTTGTTCTGAAACGCATCAACACGTGATAGAAAGATGAAGCTAAAAAAGTTAAACAGTACTCAACATAGCAACTATAGTGATCTTAACAGAAAAGATAACAGTAATTATTATTTTAATAACAACAATTAAATGATTAATTTAGGATTTCATAAAATGTTATATAATATTATAAAAATGAACTAATACACCAACCTCTACTTTCAATTACTTGAGTCAGGCACTGTGTAGCAACAATCCAAGAATTGGTAACAGAATTAGTAATAAAGAGATTAAAATAAAATAAAATTAAATGTTATTAAAGAATAAAATAAAATCTACTGATAATCAAAATTAACTTACACAGTAACAGTGTTATATCTAACAACTGGAAGGCCATTTACAGGTGATGGCAGAGATCTGTAAACAAAAAAACCTTAAGTTATATATTTAAATCACATGCAGTAGAATCTTAACCACTTTGTTTTACCAGAAAGTTTTATATCTAAGTTGACACCACTCAAGTTATAAAAAAGACTAACAAAAAAAGAAGTTTGTTTTATCAGCAAGTCAAATAACATAATTTCAGACTATTTTTTTTGTAACTTGAGTAGTATCAACTTGGATATAAAATGCCATGAAACTGAGCCTATGATTGTTAACTTTGGTAATCTATGGGAACTGATTAATGGCTAGTAGTTATTTTATTTTATCTTTACTCAACACCCTCCAATTTCCAATCCCAGAGACATTTAAAGTAATGCAGAACCATTGGATAATAAACTATGCAATTTTCTGACTTATCCAGGGTTCATCTAAACTTTGAAAGGTTAATACTCAATTGTTTATTTATTATTCCTGTTTTAATTTATAATTACAATAAACGCATTTGTAGTTATTAAATTATTTGGAAAAATACATACATCCACCAAACCTATTTTTATTACATCTTACGTCTTATGGTTTTCTGTAACAAATTAGTTTTGTAATTGGTAATCCCTTTTTTATAAAAGATTATTCATTTCCATTTTCTAAATGGAAATGAATAGTGCCAAAAATTCTTAAGTCCGTAACATTTTATTTTACAATTAAATAAATATACAACATAATAGACACGTACTTGAAACATATCCTGCTTAACCAGACAAGTATTGCAAAAATTCACTTCCTTAACATATCCTTCCATATCACATACATTTATGAAGGGTTAAATACATTATCCATCAAACAGATAGATTAACAGACTTCTCAACAACAAAGCGTCTTCATTTTACAGGTTAATATGTAGTTAAACATTTTTTTTAGTATATATTTACAGTAACTGAGGAAAATGATAACATAGGAATGCCATAAGAATGTCATGATCAGAATCAAACCAAACTAAAATCTTTTGCTGTAATCTTAAACCTAACAGATTAAAAAGTACGAGATATAACCAGAAAGTAAGTACAGTTTTGTAATTAAGAAATACACTTTTCTTACAATAGAATAATTTTATTATTAAATGGAAGAGCACACCTGAAACTAATTTACACTTATTATCTACCATTAATATCTTGTAATCAGTTCTTTCCTTCGTCAAAAATGATACCCCCAGTAAAAATAACAACTGTAGTAAAACTCTTTTCACATCGGCATCATCACTGACCAATAAGGAATCGCTTGAGATGGAGAAATAAGTGGTAGACAACTTAACACTAACTCAGTACCACAAGGTGGATACTTCAATTGCTTCCAGCCAAATTTTTCAGTCAGACTTTGTATAATCGCTTAGTTTTGTAAAACTCCATAATATTTTTAAGTCCAAACAAGAAGCCTACATAAGCCTACATTCTGTTTTATAATTTCATGCAGTTCTGTCCGTGAAATTTCAGGGAATTCAATAAGGAAGGGTGTCCACACTCCTTTGCTCATGCACATTACTGCATCTGTTATTGAACTGCCACACCCACTTTCTAGCCATTCTATCATTCATAGCTTTTTCACTGGTAACAATCTGTCAGTGAATATCAGCTGGTTTGACACCTTTACTTTAAAAAAATATATAAATAACCCTCCTCTATGAATCATGAGACCTTGCCGTTGGTGAGGGGGCTTGAGTGCTCAGGGATACAGAGTAGCTGGACCGAAGGTGCAACCATATCGGAGAGGTATCTGTTGAGAGCCAGACTAAGGAATGATTCCTGAAAGAGGGCAGCAGCTCTTTCAGTAGTTGTTAGGGGCGTGAGTCAGGACGACTTAAACGGCCGTATCAACATCACTCAGTCCTCTGAGTACTGCGCAGCTGAAAGCAATGGAAAACTACAGCTGCTTTTTTTTCAAGAAAATGTGGCTCTCTGCATTTTCACATAGCAATAATGGAGGCGCCTTCCTTGGTAAAATATTCCGGAGGTAAAATAGTCCCGCGTTCGGATCTCCGGGTGGGGACTACTAAGGAAGGGGTCACCAGAAAATTAAAAAATAACATTCTACGAGTCGGAGCGTGGAATGTAAGAAGCTTGAAAAAGGTTGGTAGGCTAGAAAATTTAAAAAGGGAAATGGGTAGGACAAATGTGGATATAGTAGGAATTAGTGAGGTTCGGTGGGAAGAGGAAGGCGACTTTTGGTCAGGTGATTTTAGAGTAATTAACTCAGCGTCAAATAATGGGCAGGCAGGAGTAGGTTTCGTGATGAACAAGAAGATAGGGAGGAGAGTGGAGTATTTCAAAACGCATAGCGATAGAATCATTGTAATAAGGATAAAATCAAAACCTAAACCGACAACGATTGTTAACGTCTATATGCCTACAAGCGCCCATGATGATGATGAGGTAGAGTGTGTATACGAAGAGATTGATGAAACAATTAAACACGTAAAAGGAGATGAAAATTTAATAATAGTTGGAGATTGGAATGCAAGCATTGGAAAAGGCAAGGAAGGAAATATAGTGGGTGAATACGGGCTGGGCAAAAGGAATGAAAGAGGGGACCGACTTATAGAATTTTGCACGAAGTATAATTTAGTAATTGCCAACACCCAATTTAAAAATCATAATAGAAGAATATACACTTGGAAAAAGCCAGGCGATACTGGAAGGTATCAGATAGATTATATCATGGTTAAGCAAAGATTTAGAAATCAACTCGTTGACTGCAAAACTTACCCTGGAGCAGACATTGATAGCGACCATAATTTGGTGATAATGAAATGTAGATTGGGGTTTAAAAACCTGAAGAAAAGGTGTCAGATGAATCGGTGGAATTTAGAGAAGCTTGAGGAAGAGGAGGTAAAGAAGATTTTTGAGGAGGACATCGCAAGAGGTCTGAGTAAAAAAGATAAGGTAGAAAATGTAGAAGAAGAATGGGAGAATGTTAAAAAGGAAATTCTTAAATCAGCAGAAGCAAACTTAGGCGGAATAAAGAGAACCGGTAGAAAACCTTGGGTTTCAGATGATATATTGCAGCTGATGGATGAACGTAGAAAATATAAGAATGCTAGTGATGAAGAAAGTAAAAGGAACTATCGGAAATTAAAAAATGCTATAAACAGGAAGTGCAAACTGGTGAAAGAAGAGTGGATTAAAGAAAAGTGTTCAGAAGTGGAAAGAGAAATGAACATTGGTAAAATAGATGGAGCATACAGGAAAGTTAAGGAAAATTTTGGGGTACATAAATTAAAATCTAATAATGTGTTAAACAAAGATGGTACACCAATATATAATACGAAAGGTAAAGTCGATAGATGGGTGGAATATGTTGAAGAGTTATACGGAGGAAATGAATTAGAAAATGGTGTTATAGAGGAAGAAGAGGAAGTTGAAGAGGATGAAATGGGAGAAACAATACTGAGATCTGAATTTAAGAGAGCATTAAAAGATTTAAATGGCAGAAAGGCTCCTGGAATAGACGGAATACCTGTAGAATTACTGCGCAGTGCAGGTGAGGAAGCGATTGATAGATTATACAAACTGGTGTGTAATATTTATGAAAATGGGGAATTTCCATCAGACTTCAAAAAAAGTGTTATAGTTATGATACCAAAGAAAGCAGGGGCAGATAAATGTGAAGAATACAGAACAATTAGTTTAACTAGTCATGCATCAAAAATCTTAACTAGAATTTTATACAGAAGAATTGAGAGGAGAGTGGAAGAAGTGTTAGGAGAAGACCAATTTGGTTTCAGGAAAAATATAGGGACAAGGGAAGCAATTTTAGGCCTCAGATTAATAGTAGAAGGAAGATTAAAGAAAAACAAACCAACACTTGGCGTTTATAAACCTAGAAAAGGCTTTTGATAACGTAGACTGGAATAAAATGTTCAGCATTTTAAAAAAATTAGGGTTCAAATACAGAGATAGAAGAACAATTGCTAACATGTACAGGAACCAAACAGCAACAATAACAATTGAAGAACATAAGAAAGAAGCCCTAATAAGAAAGGGAGTCCGACAAGGATGTTCCCTATCTCCGTTACTTTTTAATCTTTACATGGAACTAGCAGTTAATGATGTTAAAGAACAATTTAGATTCGGAGTAACAGTACAAGGTGAAAAGATAAAGATGCTACGATTTGCTGATGATATAGTAATTCTAGCCGAGAGTAAAAAGGATTTAGAAGAAACAATGAACGGCATAGATGAAGTCCTACCCAAGAACTATCGCATGAAAATAAACAAGAACAAAACAAAAGTAATGAAATGTAGTAGAAATAACAAAGATGGACCGCTGAATGTGAAAATAGGAGGAGAAAAGATTATGGAGGTAGAAGAATTTTGTTATTTGGGAAGTAAAATTACTAAAGATGGACGAAGCAGGAGCGATATAAAATGCCGAATAGCACAAGCTAAACGAGCCTTCAGTAAGAAATATAATTTGTTTACATCAAAAATTAATTTAAATGTCAGGAAAAGATTTTTGAAAGTGTATGTTTGGAGTGTCGCTTTATATGGAAGTGAAACTTGGACAATCGGAGTATCTGAGAAGAAAAGATTAGAAGCTTTTGAAATGTGGTGCTATAGGAGAATGTTAAAAATCAGATGGGTGGATAAAGTGACAAATGAAGAGGTATTGCGGCAAATAGATGAAGAAAGAAGCATTTGGAAAAATATAGTTAAAAGAAGAGACAGACTTATAGGCCACATACTAAGGCATCCTGGAATAGTCTCTTTAATATTGGAAGGACAGGTAGAAGGGAAAAATTGTGTAGGCAGGACACGTTTGGAGTATGTAAAACAAATTGTTGGGGATGTAGGATGTAGAGGGTATACTGAAATGAAACGACTAGCACTAGATAGGGAATCTTGGAGAGCTGCATCAAACCAGTCAAATGAATGAAGACAAAAAAAAAAAAAAAATATAAATAACTTTAAAAACTTCTTACTTTAAAAAGGGTTAACTGCCCGCCCTAATTTCACAAACGGTGGGATTCTCGATTAACTTAATTTTTAAAGGATGTTTACTCAGCTGTAAATGAATGTAGTATACCTGTAAATGGTATATATTGAAACCCAATGAGAGAATGTGGCATGCATACTCAAGAGTGTAATTGCAGCGATGTGGAGGAGACAAAATAAAGGTGAATGAGTTGAATAATTAATAATATTCAGATAATACCAATGACAATAACAAAAACAATTCATATTAAAATTGAAACTTAAATCTACAGTAAAGCCCTAAAAAAAAAATTATGAAAAACATAGTCACCCTCCAATGTTGACATTGTCTTCTGCTAAAAGAATTGTGCCACGCATCCCATTAGCAGACAATGAGTTCTCAGTATCATAATTGCTTGGATTTTTATACAATGCAATTATAAAGGTGTAAGATTCATGTTCTTTACCAATATACAAACGATCATCACCACGTACATTCCTCTTCTCTGTTAACATTAAAACAAGATTCATGATATATTCAAATAAATACATAAAAAATAAACTTGAGTTGTCTTCTAAAAGTCTAAACTTTTGTAAAAGCATGCCAGCCAGAGCACAGAATGTTACAAATGATCATCACCCCGTACATTCCTCTACTCTGTAAACGTTAAAACAAGATTCATGATATATTCGAGTAAATAAATAGGTAAAAAATAAACTTGAGGTGTCTTCTAAAAGCCTAAACTTTTGTAAAAGCATGCCAGCCAGAACATAGAATGTGTTCCATTGTGTGACAACTTTTGGAAACACAATGCCATATGATGATGCATCATGATTAGTTTTCAAATTACAATAAAGTACTAATCCCTCAATGCATTATTAACCAAGTGAAAAAAGACATTGAAGAACAATGTGTTAAATTTTACTTCAAACTCAGTATAACTTTTACAAACATTTAAAACATTTCAGCACACATTTGGGAGAAAATGTATAAGCAGATCATAGTACTACAAATGGTTCTATTGTTTAAATGGAGACAAACATCAACTGATGAAGATCCGACACCTGCACGACCTTCCACATTAATAAACTATGAAAATATTTATGCAGTTAATGAAGAGCATTTTTAACTATCCCAGAGATTGCTGAAAAAGTGGGCATCAGTATAGCATCATCCCATACAATTTTAACAGATATCACATCTGTACAATTGCTGATTAATTGCTAACTGATGAACAGGAAGAGAATTGAATTAACATCAAACAAGACCTTCTTGACTAAGTCAATAATACCAATGAAAATCTTTTAAAAACATTACAACATAGGAGATGAGACTTGGATCTATGGCTATGATGTGGAAACCAAAACCACAATCATTGCAATACAGTGGATGGGGAAAGGATCATCCTGACCAAGCAAAGTCTGCTTAAGTTGGTAAACATAAAGGTGGTAGTGGTAGTTTTTTTGACTGGTAAGGCTTGGCCCACTGTAAATTCATTTTTGTAGTCAGACAGAAAAAAGAAGTCTACATGAAAGTTTTACAACATTTGAAGAATGCTGTACACAAGAGACCTGAGCTATAGAAAAACCAGATTTGGATGTTGCACATGACAATCCACTAACTCATTTGTCACTTCTTATCAGACATTAGCAGCCGAAGCATGGGCATTCATGCCTCATTCATACTACTCTCCAGACTTGACCTCCAGCAGACGTTTTCTCGTTTACCAAACTGAAAATAATCTTAAAAAAATGTACAGAGTGACACACAAAACATCCAACATTTGTTTTGGCAATAATTGTTTAGGTTAATAATTATTAATGTTTTATGTTGGTAGAAGTGACAGCAGTTCATGAATACTAGTTTCTTCTCTTTCTGAGTGTGATGTTAGTGTATAATTTCAAGAAGGCTGACAAAGGAAGACTAACTGTTGAACTGTGTGTAAAGACTGTGTTGTTTTTTAACAACATGAAGTGTGGTACTTACAAAAAAGATGGTTTCATGCACATTTTCAAACATGGTGGTTGCCCTCATTTAAAACAAAACATAAACTTTATGAAAAATTTAATAGTGGCGATTCAGTATTTGAGAAAAGCATGAAAGGCCTGCTGATGTTTGTTCTCCATAGAATGTCGAAGCTGTCAGAGCTGTACTACTGAGGAGCCTGGGCAAATCCATGAAAAGCAGCAGTGCAACTTGGGATTTCTAGGCGATCTATGCAGCAAATTTTAAAAACAAATTTGCATTTGTACCCATACCAGCAGTGTTGCTGAAATTAACAATTGATAATAACAATAACAAATAACAATAAACAATAATAATAACAACAAATAATAATAACAAATAACAATAACAATTGAAATTAACAATAAACATCAAAGAATGGCATTTGCTGAATGGGTTGTGAACCAAGACATACTGTTGTACAGTATCTGGTTTTCAGATGAGGCACATTTTCTCCTAGACGGGGTTGTTAATAGTATGAAATTTTGCTTCTGAAAATCAACACGTGCTTCATGAAAAGGTGCATCGTGCTCCAAGAATTACAATATGGGCCGCTATCTCAAGTCATGGGGTATTAGGACCATTCTTTTTTGAACAGACAGTGAACAGTGAACATTATCTAAACATGCTGCTTAATAATTTTATTCCTCAGCTTCTTGCAAAAAGGTTTTGATTAGAAAACGAGAGGTTCGTGCAGGATGGAGCACAACCATACACAGCTAATGTTTAAGACTTTCTACATGAACCTTTAAATGCAAATGTCATTTCAAACAGATTTCCTAATCGTTTTGCGTGTGAACAGAACTGGCTCCATGTGATTATTTTCTTTGGGGATTTCTAAAGGAAAAGATTTTCCCTAAACACAGTTCCATCACTGTACAAAGATTTGTACAGTGATGGAACTCTGAATTTTGATCATTGAGGCATGCAATAAGATATCTGAGGATATGTGTCATCGAATTATTAAAATCACAGATATTCATGTTGAAGAAGCTGCTAGCCGTGATAGTGGTCATATTGAACATGTGATAAGTAGAACATAATCTCCACGTATATAGGAAATACGTTGTATTTTAATTTTCTGAATTGCAATTCAAAAAAATATTTTTTAACAAAACGAAATGTTGGATCATTTCATGCACCCCCCTATAGTTTTCAAACATAGATAAGTTCAAGCAAAATAGTGTACAACTGCTACATGCAATACAACAATCCAAAAAAATATCCAAGGAAAATTCCAAAAATGGAAGAAATGTTGGGAGCAGTGTACAGTCAGCAATGAGGACTACTTCAAGACAACAAGCCTACACATAAAGTTGTAAATGTATTAATGCAATTTTTATTGAACAATTTTGGTCTTTGGAACATACCTCATATGTACAGAACAAGTCAGACGTATTACAATCTGTTCCTAATTTTGAATCTATTCAGACGATGACTTAAATGTTCAGTTGAGTTTATGGGTCTATTACCTTTTAGCAAAATTATTGAAATTTTACTCCATTTTTAAGGGAAACTAATTCCTTCCCTTAAAAATAGAGTAAAATTTCAATAATGATGATAAGCCCTCAAATAAAAAAATATATATATAAACATATAGAACATACATTCAACATGCACATACATACACCAAGCAACTCTTCTAGACACTGTTTCTAAATGTTTAAATAGTAATTAAATGGAAAAAAAAAACCAATAACATCTCATACAGATTTAACAGAATCACTATGCCTAATAATAAATTCACCAAATTATAAATATAAATTACCCTAACAATAAATATAAATTTACTAAAATAAAAACTTCTACTGAAATTGAACAATTAAAATTAATAATAAATTTATACAGAGTATCCACGAAGAAACTAGAAACTTTCAGGATATGTTCTACTTTCTTTTTCTGTTTAGCCTCTGGAACCACAATAAGGTATTTCTTCAGAGGATGATATGTATTAATTTAAATGAAGCGTAGTTTTGTGTACAGCCTCAGGTTGACCGTGCCTGAGTTGTGTGGTTAATGGAAACCCAACCACCAAAGAACACCGGTACCCACGATCCACACAAAACAGCAAATTTTGTGTTTTACGTCAAATATTTTAAAAACTACTGGAGTTACATAAATTATACAACCAGAAAAGGTAATGTTGTGATTTATTAATATTATATTATCTTTACAGAATAAATTACCTTGTAAGACACCATTTAAACTACTAGAGTTACTATTTTGGAACTGTTTTATCCTATTTCCCAACTCAGATTACATAAGAAACCACCAATTTTACTTAATTTGGGTCCCAAAAATTACAGTAGGGCTTCTTTTTATTAGAAGAGCTGAAATCTGGGCAAAATCTTTTGCTAGCCGTAACTCAAAAATGAAGTGTTTCCAGACCTACGTTTATATGAATTTCTTTCATTATTTTTACCAGTAAAAAATTTCTTGAAAGTTTCTCTGTTCTTTGTGGGACACCTGTATATAATTATAAATCTATATTAATAATAAATAATTAAAATGCAAAGAAAAAGATCAATAACTTACTTTCTGCATCAGTAAGTAATGGGTAATATGGTGCTAAAGCCTTCCACAATCTTGTTTCATCAACAAACGGAAGAAGTGCCACACCTTGCCAAGCAAATTTCTTACCATTGAGATCAATTTTAAAATCTTCAGGATAAAAATCTATAATAGGTGAATCCTAAAAAAACAAAAATCATAACAGTAATCATCAGACAAGATTATAAATTGTTCAACATTACAACAGTCTTAAAAGTTAAGATATAATAAATATAATTCATTTTTAAAACCTACTAACACTGTTCATAGATCGTTCGTAAAATGACAGGTGAAACTTCAGTTAAAGCAGAGATAGCAGACAGTACTAAAAATAAGCAGTTACAGTTACAATAATTCCATATAGATATGAACTTAAGTACATTTTACAAATAAATATAAAACTATTTTACTTAAAGGAATAATAATTTTTTTTTTATAATTGCATGCTTATTTGTCCCATAGTTAAAAAAAAAAATAATAGATTATAAAAATCATTTTTCTTACGTACATCTGATATTTTAGGTAATCCCACATTAACCCATTAATTGCCAGAATTAAATGAACACTACTTTTTTTTTATTAATTACTTTATTTCATCTATTTGTAAGTACATAAAGCTAGAAATATTTTCATATCAACAAAAAATTCAGTAATGGCTTAGTAATAAAATGGTTCGTTTACGCACCTTTGGCCAAAAGCATAATATAAAATGTAACTTTGTAAAAACATAAAAAGAAACCAAACTATTTATAAAACTAGAAAAAAACAACTATGAATATACTACATTAAATTGTTTTTAGTTTATTATGGATTTATTTTCTTTGCGGTGAATGAAATTCTTTGAAACATTTTGAGTGCAGGTGGACTTTACATTTTATACACAAAAATATTGTGTGGTTTTTGCACAGCTGACATCGTCTTCTAGCTTTGTTTGCATGTTCGAAAATAACATGCCCTACTTTGTCCAAACGAATATTTTCCAGCAAACAATTTTTTGAAGGCCAACCTTTGGTTGCCAATGATGGAGAAGGAACATTATCTCCCCGAATTTCACCGATGCACTGTGGTATTTTTATTTCCTCACTTTTGATCAACAATAATACAAGGTATGACCTAAAGTCAATTTGACTGATTTTATCATGGTTTACAAGCCAATATAGTTTCCACGAATTTACTATAACAGAATCGATAGCATTAGTAAACAATGGCCACCACCACTTTTTTCCACGCACTTTTATTCTATAGTTTCCAATGCCATTGTCATGAGAATCCACGCCACCCATGAATTTTGTGTATTGTCCTACCATTAATGGCTGACTAATAGTTATATCTTTTCTTTCTTTTCTGCTATATCTTTTTGTATTTGCTAATGGGTAAATTCCATTGTGATTACTGGCAACTGTCACCACTGCATTATCATTCCATCTAGCTACTGCAAAACTAGTTTTTTTATCAAATGCAAAATCGAATGTACCTCTATCCATCTTCTGCAATACTTTTGAACGCTTTAGTGGGCAATTAGGAAGCCTATTTTCTCTGACAGTGCCGGTAGCAAAATATCCTTTTTCATTGAGTAATTTAAATAGAAAAAAAATTCATCATATGTCGAAAAAAAAAAAAAATTCTATGCTCGTTCGGATGGGATACAACATTTTACAGATCGAGTACTACTTGTGTCCCCAGACCATATTCAGGTTTTTCTTTTTTAGCACCTCCGTATGGTATAATTGGTACAAATACCCATCAGAACTAGATAAACACCAAAGCTTGAATCCAAATCTGATTGGTTTCCCCCTTATAAAAATTTTTGCTGAATGCCTACCAAAATATGGCACCATTTCTTCATATTAAGAGAAAAAACGCCAAACTGTAAATTAGGTTTGTTTATTTCATAAAAAAATGGCCGAATTTTTGCAAATTTATCATTCTTGTCAAGCAATTTGTTATCGGAAAGGTTCAGGTTCCTTTTTATTGCTCTAAAGGTGTTACGGCTCATTGAATTTCTGACTATTTCAACAACCTTATCTTCATCCTTACTCCAATACATTTCTGTTTGAGGTAACGTATGATAACCAGTCAGTATCAAAATTGCAATAAATCTTTTTAGTAACGCAGTATTTAAATAAAAATCATGCAGATTGTTGTCATGTGCATATTTTATACTGAACTCTAAAATCATATTCAGCAAATCATTATCAAAATAAAGCAAAAATATTTCAGGAGATGATTTTCCTGCCAGTTTATTTTCTAAAATTTCTATTTGTCTATGTTCTACTGAAATTAGCAATTCTTTATATTGGTTCAATTTGTTCCCATTTTGGAATGTTTGTTTTGGGTTTAGTTTTAGATTTTTTTGGTTTATCCTTGCAATTTGATATTCAGCATCAATGTCTTTTTCTGAATGTACATGAATCTCAAACGTACCTGCTATATCAGTTGTTGCTATAGAAGGGGTCTCAATTAGCAAATTGTCATCAAAATCTTCTTCATCTGTAATTTCATTAACTTTAGGTGGAATATAAGTAGCGTCAATAGCAGTTGCTTGCGATATATTGTTATCTTCATCTTCATCTAAAATGGACTGCAATTCGTCAAGTGTCAGCGGTTTTTCAAAATTCCACATTTTAAAAAATACTTAAATTATAATGAAATCAACTCGGCTCTTGTAAAACTAATGCATGTACATAGTAAATGAACACTATACTAAAAGACGATGTAATATTGTTTGAGATATTTCTTGAGTAAATTTCTATGAATTATAAAATTAATACCGAATACGTAATCAAAATTTAATAACAAAAGGAAACGCTGTATCAATTCAATATAATGTTAGACTAAACAAAACTAGAAACGATGTTTAAGCAAAACACTGCAACACAAGACTGTGAGAATATTCCAACATAACCTATTACGAGTCAGTTTATATGAGTTATAAACGAGTTTATATTATGAGTCATCACTCATTATGCCAAAGGTACGTCATCGCACCATTATCTTTAACGACTGCTATTTATAATGATTTTTAAAAACAAGTTATTTTTATCAATGGACAATAAAAAGCAAAACCTAGAGATATAATTAAAATAATAATATTATTTATAACAACCACTCTGCTATCCAAATATATTATAAAATGAAGCAGTTACACAGAATGTTGAATTACAGTAAGTTTGAATGCAGTTAAACTTAAAAAATAAAAACGTAATCAATTATAACATATGTTAGGGTGATCAAAGAACTTAACAAAGTAAGGCCAAATTGTAAAAAGTGAAGAAAATTATTTAGAAATTTATAAAAAATTTATTTTAGAAAAAGGTGCGTTTACGCACCACTGGCAAAAAATCGGTTAATATAAATTGAATGGAACTCCAATTTATTTATATGCAGAAACACTTTTAGAGATTTTTCAAGATTAGTTTTTTGTTTACTCAAAAAACTGGTTACAAGAACTAAAATGTATACAGAAATACGAGGTTAAGTCTATTATTATCCGCAATTTAGTTATATTTTTGTTTATGTTGGTAGTACTGTCATGTTGCATGGATGACGCATGCATGGTTTAATTGTTGTTATGTCTGTGCAGGTTTGATGCTGCTAGGTTAGTTCCATTATCGCTGCCCTGCCGTTAACTATGGCTGCTCCGCTTTCTGTTTGCACAAAAGAAGAGCAACATTCAGTGATCTGTTTTTTGTGGTCAGAAGGTGTACCAGGGGCCGAAATGCATCAAAGACGTTTGATACAGTACAGGAAAGTGTGTTGCCACAATGGAGAGTCTACGAATGGAATGAAAAATTCAAAAATGGTCGCACAAGTGTTATGCACAATGAAGGAGCCAGAAAACTGTTTACTGCCACAAAAGAGGAAAACATTGAGCGTGCACGTGACATGGTTTTCTTAGACAGATTATTAACTATTTATGAAGTGGCACATCATCTGCAAATTAGTCACGGTTCTGCCTACAAAATCATCCACAACAGACTTAGGTTTCATAAAGGCTGTGCAAGATTGGTCCCAAAACAACTCACACAGTTGCATAAACAAGCACGCTTGATCATCTGCCAAAAACATTTGGATCGCTATGGTAACGAATGGAACGAACATCTTCTTTGACAGAATCATCATTGGTGACGAAACATGGATCCATCATTACAAGCCGGAGAGTAAATGGCAGAGTATGAAATGGAAACATCCAAATTCGCCTTGCAAAGAAAGTTCAAGACCCAACCATCTGCAGGAAAACTGATGCATATGGTTTTTTGGGACTCACAAGGCCCAGTACTGAAACATTATGAGGAAAGGGACCCGACAACAAACAGTGCACGTTACAGTGAGATGCTTACTGTCAAGCTGAAGCCTGCAATTCGAAGCAAATGCCGAGGACTGCTGTCGAAAGGTGTTGTGTTGTTGCACGACAATGCGCGACCACATACTGCTGCCCACACTGCTGAAATGCTACAGAAACTCAACTTTGAAATACTGCTCATCCTCCGTATAGTCCTGATCTTGCCCCTTCTAACTACCACTTGTTTGGTCCACTCAAAGAGGCATTAAGGGGCTGTTGATTTACCTCGGACGAAACAGTGAAAGAAGCGGTGCATTCCTGGCTCGCAGCTCAACCGAAAACCTTCTTTCTTCAGGCATCAGGAAGCTTGTGCAACGATGGACCAAGTGCATTGAAATGCAAGGGGACTATGTTGAAAAATGATATACATGTAAGTTTCCTATTTGTATTGCAATAAAATTTATAACCACATTCAGGATAATAATTGACTTAGCCTCAAAGTTAAAGGTACTAAAGGTAAAGAAGTACAAAGGAAATACAGACCTGAAAGACAAATCTGAAAGTGAAGTTTGATATCCAGAAAAGGTAATGTGATTTATTAATATTATATTATGATAACAGAATAAATTATCTTGTACGACATCATTTAAACTTCTTTTTACTTTTTTTTTTTTTTTTACAAAAGTTATTTCTTATTAGAAAAAAACATCAATTAGCAGATTGAGATAAATATTCTGGCTGTTTTGTTTAGTTCATAAAGTATGGTTTATTCTCAGTGAATGACTAATATGTTTCATGTTGTTACTTTTGTTACTAAAATTTCATATTTTCTTAAAATAAGTTACTCTATATTTATAATTTTTATTGTAGAAAAGGCTTGAGTGTTTATGGTTTTATAAGTCACCTTTATTTCATTAAGAAAATAAAAATCAAAGTGTTAGAAATGTTATCGTTATTCTTAGTTTAATCCTACATCAGTATCAAAAAAGATTTGTCAACTGATAACTGATGCTTCACTGAGTACTTATAAAAAAAAACACCTTGATTCCAACCATAGAATTGGTTTCACCTGAAATAAAAGATAAAGGAAATGGCTAAAGAGAAATTCAACTTATCCTCACAAGGAAAAAGCAACTTTTGCCGCACAGTTTTTGAAGATTAGTACTGAAAAATAGAAGAAATATACTAAACACATAAAAAATTGAACAAAACTATTATGACAATAACTTTATTGGACAGCTAAATTGAAATAAATTTATTATAATAGTAAATCTGATCTCAGGAACCAGTATGTTTGCTCCAATACTGATAATGAATACTTGAATGATGGTTCTGATTACAACAAAGAGTTGAGATGTTAATCTCAGCAACTACTTACTGCCTAAAATATTTTTATTTAATTAATTTATTATTACGGTAGCAAAATTACAATGTATGACCAAATTAAGACAGAGATCAAAAGTAGACTGGCACAAACAAAGGGATTTTCATGCTGGCAAGAAATAAGTTATTATCAAATATGGATCTGAGAAGTTGAAATATACTTTAACATTATCTTTATAAAGTGAAACGGTATATTATACTGAAAAATATTCAACAAGAAGAACAGAAAGGAAAGAACTGAAATGTGAATGAACAGAGAATGCTAAAAATTAAGTAAACTACTGAAATATGAAATTATGGGTTCTTAAGGTAAATAGTAAAAGAGTGTAATCTGTGGCAGAGCCAAATTAGGGTGGTTGACTGTATATTAAAAAAAAATAAAGATTTAATTAATTTGGTGATAGGATATGTGTAGAGAATAAAAAATATAAAATATATTTTATAAAAAATACAAAAATATTTCTAGTTTTTAGCATCAGTAGTAGCTCCAGTAAGTAAAAATGTCACATAATTTATAGTCTAAAAATATATTAAAGATTCCTAAACCTCTTGTATGATAAACCTCTTTATTGAGTGGACTAAAGCCTACATTAAAACAGTTGGTTGATCCCACAACTGACAAAGATTTTATGTCATCAGAAAAAATTAAACTTGAACTTATAATGGAGCCAAGATCTATGATCAAAAACTTACTCAAGAAACAAAACACTATATACATTTAATTATAGTTCACAAGATAAAGTAATCTGATGCAATAAAATAGTAGAACACACAATCACTCCATAGAGAAAGAATAGCTTAATATAATCATGAATTGTTACATAAAGTACTAGATTTAAGCATACATATATAGTTATACATTTTTTTCAAAAACAATACTAAAATGGCAGTCAAGGAAAAATTTCAAAATTTCCTCATAAGCATTCTTTGTGTTAGATGAGCTAACAAACTTCTAAAACAATTACCTGAGCCATGACCAACCCATTACAATAGGTATGTTATAAAAATATGTTTATATTTTAATAAGATTAATCATAAAAATAAATACATAACTCATACTTACAGGGTCACTCATTAATTTAGCCCAAGGCTCAGGTACGTGTGAACTGCTAGCAGCTGGAAACACACCCATTAATTGTTCTAATGGTTTAAACTGAAATGACAAAACAATCATATTAAAGCCAATATTACAGTAACAGAATGAAGCAACATATAAAACATATTAAGTATTAAATAAATATAAATAATACTCTGTACATACTTCATCCTATTTTCTTAAAAATGTTTTTTCATCACTGTGATTCACATGCTATTCTTTTTTTTTGTTTGCTTGATAAAATCGCCACATAAGCTTTAGGAGCTTATGTGTGGGAAATTGAAATGGAATTTTTGTAACATATGAAAAATGTCATGCCTGACCGGGATTTGAACCTGGGACCTCTGGATGAAAGGCCAAGACGCTACCAGTCAATTCTATTTGTAACATACTCATACTGTTAAGGTTAATATTAATAAATTAAATTATATTAATAAAAATAGTAATCACGTTATCACAGATATTTTACCAACAAACAATACTAGAACCTTATAGAAAGTTCTCAGCGCGATGCAGATATAGTGCAAATATAATCAAATGACTATGATTTGTCAAGTATGTTGTTTTAGATGGCATACTACAAAGTTTCAGATGTGTGCATTTTATTGCTTGTTTCTGGTGATCAATAAAAACCAAATAAGTTTTGACACTTTCTGAAAAATTAATAAAAATGAAAATGTACAAATTATTATTTTGTTACAGAGGATAATATTTTGCTACCAATATCCAGATTTCACACAACATAATAATCAAATATCTTTTATGATCCTATCTTGATTTTGTAATGTAATATTACTCAAGACTATTTTTTGACAGTTATTAAAATATATAATAATAACAAAAATAACCACTCTATCAATAACTATTTTTACAAATTTTTATACACTGTTTAGAATACATTATTACATATATTTTTGTTTATGCAAAATACCAGTTCATGAACATAACATTGAATAAAATAAAAGAAGCAATTTTTAAAATCACATTCCATTTATATGTTAAAAATAAATTAAACTTATCTAAAAAAAAAATTTTATAATTACAAAAATTAGGGCCTAGCTTTATCCAATAATTATGACAGGAATGAAGTGGCCTTTTCAAGTAATCAATTAATAGAAATTGAAGACATTATTCCATTAAGGAAGTTGTTCAGCAATTTTTTTTTTTAGATATGACAACATAAAAACTGTAATAAAAATACCCAATTAGATTTTATCTTTTTTTATTAGCATTAAGTTTACTTTGCTTTAATTATTACTGATCTAAAAGTGACTGATTTAAGATGAATAAGACATTAATTAAACATAAAGGCAATTTGCTAATACAAAGAGACCGACAACAATTAATCAAATAAAGCACAAGCAATATCTTCAATTGGTTTTTTAGGTAGCTACCAACCATGAAGTCAACAGTTTGTTGCTTGATTTCCTATGAAAGAAAAAAATAATGGCTTTACAAAAAAACCTGAAGGATCAGCCTTCACTGGCCAATCATCCTGAGGTAAACAAGACCTCCAATAACAAGGTGCAACAATAAAGTAATGAAATTGACATGATAAAAGATTTTTACTTATATTTTTAGTCAGCTGTAGTTTAATCTTCTTCAGAGCTCCTAATATAATTTCCTTTTGCTAGCACACTCTTACTCCAACCTTCTGCACTGCAAGTAACATTACTGGAATTCTTCTTCTGGAATGTTGTCTACAACCCTTGTCATAGCATTTTTTACATCTTCTGTTGTTTGAAAATGGTGTCCATCGACCACCAATTTGACTCTTGGGAATAAAAAAAAGTCACTCAGAATGAGATCTGGTGAATAAGGTAGTTGAGGTAGTACTGAAATGCGTTTTGAGGTTAAAAACTGTTGCACAGACAATGCAACATGATATGGCGCATTATCATGAAAAATGCAACTCATACTAATGTTTGAACAGACACAGAAGACTTGCTTTTGAGGTCTTTGTAGAATTTATTTGTAAAAATTTTATTAACAATTTTTTATGAAGAATGCCTTTGGAACTGAAAAAGCAAACAAGCATGCATTCACTTTTGACTTCAATGTGCAAACGTTTTTTGGTCTGGGTGATCCTTTTGAACACCACTGCAAACTTTGACGTTTTGTCTCTGGATCATAGTCGAAGAACCAACTCTCATCATAGTGATAACACGGTTTAATAACTCTGGGTTAATTTGAACTTGTTCCAACAGATCAACTGCCTTATTTTTCCATGCATCTCGCTGTAGCTCTGTGAGATTTTTCAGGACCATTTTCGCATACCCAGATCTTCTGTTATTATTTGGCAAACAGTTTTCTGATTGATGTTCATTTCTTCTGCAATAAATTTCACGATAATGTTTGATCAGATCGTACGATTTCATGTACTCTGGCCATGTTGATGTTCGTCCGTGAGGTTGATGGTCATCCATTGTGGTCTTTATCTTCAACATCTGATCTGCCTTCACAAAATATTTTATGTCAATGAAAAACTTGAGCTCTTGATGTAACCTCATTTCCAAAAGCCTTCTAAAGCTTACCGTAGATTGTTGTCATATTCTTACAGAGTTTACCACAAAAAGAAATGGTATACCCATTGTGCAATGTTCTGTGATTCAATTCCTGTGACGAGAGACCAAAACACGTGTTCACTTACTACACCACTACTCAAGACAGAAAGGTTGTACGGATGTGCTGCTTGGACTATTAGTGGCAGGAAAATTTAAGGTCAAAGATAGAGTATCTATGAAGGCTGCAGGGTTGCCAAATTTTGCTCAAAAAAAGCAGTTTCATTTCTTTATTGTTGCATTTTGTATAAGAAATTTGCCACACACCCTGGATAGGATTTGGATTATCCTAACAACTTTGATTACTAATGATCACACTAACAACAAATGATCACTAGCCTTTAAACTAAACATTTTTAAAACTACCCTGCTAGATTGCAAATTTAGCTATAATTTTATTATAGCTGTGAAGAATTTTATGACAATTTTTTGAGAAAAAATACTTCTAGAATATAACAGAAAAAATACACTTTTAAGTTATAAAACTAAAAAGTATTATTTGAAACTAATGAGTACTGAATGTTACTGGTTGAAATTAGTATTATATGTATTATGTCCTGATCTTTACCTCTGTCTCAATTTTTAATAGTCAATGTTTTTCTCAATTCCAACAGTAGGATGAGCTCATCCTACTTTACACTCCTCCCCTCCAAAAGACATGACTTCCTCCTTTTTAATAATTTGAGGAGTTAAAAACACCAATGCTCAACTGGCAGAAATCCCATATAATAAATTTTTATGTACTCAACATGAGGAATTTAAATCCTTAATGCAAAACATACTTAAAAAGAAATAGTGAATATACAAAAAAATAGATAAAACAGATAATTGTCAAACATTAAAACAAGTTTTTTTTTTTTTTTTTTTTTAATAACCAACTTACTTTTCAAACATGCCACAAACAATGCATCATTTTCTAAACTATATAAACAGCAACTAACAAATTTTATTAAGTATACATTGCATACACAACTGCAATGCCTACTGCATTAAACAAACTATCTTCTATATACATAATAATAAATACAATTTTTTCTCCACTTACTGGTTCAGTATTTTTTTCAAAATCAGATGGTAATGAAGCAACATCAACAAAATCAGAAGCAAATGGGGCATAGTGATATGGAAAGTACCACTTCCAAGATGCACAACCCTGAAAAAATTCATATAAAGCAATGACCGACTGTAACATCTATGAAAATAAACATTTAATTTCATGTAGAAAAGCAATGTGCTTAGTTGAGAACAATACTTTCTATCAAACTGTAAAAAGGAAGTACATTTATTATTTTGATTTAATTATTGTTTTTATTTAAAAAATACCAGCTTGATTAGCACCTCCAATCTGTTCTGTCATCAGTGCAGCGATGAATGAGCAAGAATTTCCGTCATCTGTTGCACAACATATACATAAAAGTTTTTAACAATGAAGGCGTTAAACCTGCAAGCATTTTAAATTGTTTAAAATTACAGTTTGGGGATACTATACTATCTCAGAACCAAATGTATATGTGGGCCAGACAATTTAAGGGTGAGCAAGAAAGTGTAGAAAATGAAAGTCATCATCAATGCCCAAGAACAAGTCTTATGAGCTGACAACATCCATGTTGTTGAAGAACTTATCAAAGGCGATCGCTGGTTCACTGTTGAAGAAATCACATCAGCAATGGGAGTGCTCAATCCATTATCATGGATCATCTTGGCTTTAGAAAAATTAGTGCTCGATGAGTTCCGAAGTTGATGACTTAAAATCAAAAATAGGTCAGGTAGGAGATAGGTGAGAGTTTTTGAATCAATTTCAGCAAGAAGGGGATGATTTTTGAGGCGCATTATCACATGTGATGAGACATGGGTTCATCATTACACTCTGCGAGTCAAAAATGGCAAATAAGGAGTGGTGAAAGAAGGATGAAGGCTGCCCAGAGAAAGTCAAAAACTGTCTGTCAGCTGGAAAAGTTCTTGCAATGATTTTTATGACTCAAGAGAGTTTTACTAATTGATTTTCTGCACAATCAATGAACGATGAATGCAGCTTACTATTGCCAGCTACTAGTCAACAAAAGCTGTCTGTTGATACAAAAGACGGGATTTGCTCATCAGAGATGTCATCCTTCTCCAAGACAACGCTGGGCCGCACACCACAATTTTGATAAGGGATAAATTGGAAAAAATGCACTGGGAAATCCTCGACCACCCTCCCTGCAGTCCAGATTTGACCCCTGTGACTGTGACCATTTTTTGTTTGAGCCCTTGAAAGAATTGTTTGGAGGGAAATGATTAAAAAACAATGAAGATGTCGAGGAGCATGTATGTGCACAATTGGTTGACAACTCATCTTCAAACTTTTTATAAACAAGGAACATTCAAGCTTTCAAATCATTGGCAAAAGTGTGTATATTGTGCAGGAGACAATATAGAGAACTGATGAATGTAGAAAAATTGTGTATATTATTAATAAATTAATAAAAAACAATTACAGTTTATATTTGATTCACCCTCGAAATTAGGGATTCCAACCCCTTGGGTTATTTGTGAACTTTTGTACAATTATTGAATAATACGAAGGCCCTAACTACGTTAAAAGAAATCAGTTGCTGTTAGTGCAAATAACATGGTTTAAAAAAATAAAGTATTATTAAGGGAAAAATTTATAAAGGCACAGTTCACTCTGCAAACATCCACAAATTAAAAGGTTAAATAAATATATTTTAAAAATATCACAAAGATTAATTGCTGCTAAATAGAAACAGTAAGGATCTTATCCGAGTAACTCAGCCTGACCTTTCTTGAAAAAAATACTGTTCCCTGTAATGAACGATAAACACAATGCATTACTAAAAAAAAGTGAAGTACAATTAAATTAAGTACCTGATAATAATATCGCAACACCCAACAAAGACCTCTAACATACTGGCGGGCAACATTATGTCTAAATGCAATATTTTTTGATCCAACATCAAACTTAGATTCATAATAACGATCTTTAAATCCTTCTTCCCATAATCGCACTTCATCAGGTGTTTCCTCTTCTTCATCACTGTCCCCAACATCTTCATGTTTCCTTTTCTCTCCATGAAGGTCTTGATTACTGTTCTGTTCTTGATTATTCCCACCCTATAATCAAACAATTTAATTAAAATGATGCTCTCATAAAAGAACTTAAAATATTGTATATATATTTAATTTGTTTTACTCATAAAAGAACTTAAAATATTGTATATATATTTAATTTGTTTTACAAACAAATAATTATTTTTCTTTCTTCCTACATCTTGATAAGTCTAATAAACAAACTTTATATAAAAACATAATACAAATAATATGTAATGTTCACAACTGCACTAATTACTACACAGGTTTTCTACAACTGATTCCTTATTTCCTGCTTCAAAATTTAGTACCATACGGTTATCTTCACTTTTATTTGATGTAGTCTTGTTATTTACAAATCTATAAAAAAATCTTCACTGCTTCCAGTTAAGGACGTAATTGAAGATCTTGTATATTTATTTACATATATATGTTACTAGTTTAAAGGACGTATGATTTTTAATAAGTTACTGCTTTAGTTCTTTTAAAATCAATTATGTTTATTACCTCACACCAGGATAATTTTATTAAATCTCAGTTAATGCCACTGCACTAAGGTTACAGAACAAAATCAAATCAATTTATTGGTACAAATCTATAAATTCCAAAAGCTTTAAACTTTGCTGACCAGAATTAATCTGTGTAATGTGCTTTCCAACAGTTGGTTAGTTAAATAATAACGTGGTGAAAATTTTCTAAATCAATGTACTGAATCTATTTTTTTAAAAATCAAGAGAAAATATACATAATTTTTATCAGATAAGAAGAATGATACTTTGATAATCGTAAGTTGCATAAATGTTGGTTTTAGTGGAGGAGAACAACTATGAAAAGTGTATCTGCCCAAGTTTAAGTTGCATCCTTTCAAATAACAAATAAACAAACACATAATAAAAACAGGTAACATGCAGAATATAATTTTAATCCAATATATTCAGAAGGAAAGATCAACCCTCATACTTCACTCTTTTCTTGGATCTAAATTACTATTACCCTTCAATTATACATGCAATAAAAAAATACATTTATTTATATATGCTGCAATTAACACAATTTCTTAATAGAGAGGAATAATAGATACATTCAGAAATATAGGAGTAACTAGGAGTTTTTTTTTTTTTTTTGCTTGATATTGCCACATAAGCTTGAAACTTGTGCATGGGATATGGAAACGTAGCATATGAAAAATGCCATGCTTGACTAGGATTCGAACCCAGGACATACAGATGAAAGGCCGAGACACTACCACTTGAGCCACAGAAGCCGGGCTTTCAATTGTGAGTTCATTTAGACAGATAATTTCTCAATTAATTTTAATTATTATTATTTACTAGACTATTAATAAATATGGATTTTTTACTGAGATATCATTTTTACATTTATAAAGGAAATCTAAAAAAATATATTTAGCAGTAAATCTCGAGGATAAGGACAATGACAATAAAGGTACAAAATTGTACAGATTAAGTAAATTTCAAACAAAGAAAAGGAATTATAGCATAGTATAAAATCATCTAATAGAGAAAAAAAGATGTAATCAACAATAGTCATTGATAATGACACAATTTTGAAGTATTTTGAGGGCTTGCAAACATGACATTATATTATATATGTATTTTCAGAAGAAAAGAATAACCGTAAATTGTAATGGTTTTAGGGCAGTACTGGTTAGAAAATTACTGGTCCATCAGGCTGAGGGTTGAAGCAGGTTGGGCCAGTAACCCATCATTCGGAAAATATTCTTTACCATTATTATCACTAAAGATCTCAATCAGAAGCCTCAGAACAAGGTCAGGGGCGTAACTGGGTGTTAAATTGGGGTAAACTAAATAGAAATGTATATTTTTTATGGCTGCATGGAATGTTCAAAGAAATAAATGGAAAATATATTAACTTTTACAGTGGGGTTACTAGGGATGAAAGAGCAAAAAGAGGAGTGTCTATTAATATTCATCAAAGATTAAAGAAACACGTTATATGGATGTGCATTAATAATAGTAGGAACGCTCCTACTATAGGAGCATACGCATGCTCCTCCATATAATGATGCAGTAAATTGACTAAAGAAAAGTTTTATGAAAATTTGAGTTCTCACAGATATTAATCTTCAAAAGGAAATTATTATTCTTGGGGATTTTATGCAAGGACAGGACGAGTTAGTAATAGCTTGACTATCGGTCAAGTACAGAGAGGAATGTCTAAAAGACAATGCAGGAGATTAATCGATATCTGTAGAGGACTTTCTTCAAAAATTTTAAATGGGTATTTCTTCCATAAGCAAATTCACAAATTTACATGGATTCAACCATCGAAGAACCATAGGTCAATTATATAGACGATGTTATTCAACATCAGAATTACATTTTGCTTTTTGCTTTTGATTGTTTTTTTTTTGTTTAATTAATGGTAAGGATGGTTGAAAACAGTGGATGGTTGACTAATGGACGTATGTAATAATTTTTGGTTGATGGAAAACAGATAGATTTAAATTTATTTGACTTTTTCTTCACTGGAGGTTAAGTTGACCTATTACGGGACTTTTGTGGGAAAATAGTGTTCTATTGGTATTAAAATTAAAATTTGGGGGTTGTTATTATTGCAGGTTTGTGTACTGGTATTACTAACTGATAATATGGTAATAAAATTAATATTTGTGGTGTTTTAAGTTATAAATTAATATAATAGGGTTAGTAACAAGTAAAGAACAGTAACGTGACATCATTACTGAAGTATATCAGTTATAAGTTTAGGCCAGCTGTTATAAGTTGGCAGTAATTTTGCTGAGTCAGTGGGAATCAGTTGCCATATTGTGTTGGTTAACGATTTTAGGTTAATCTAGGTGGATTGGCGTGCAAGTAATTAATCCCGCGCAGAGAGATCAGCGTTCATTAATTCCAAACACCTTTTGACACAGATTGTTTATACTTTCGATTTGGAATATTTCTTGAGATTTTTGTTAGTGTGAACTTGTAAGTTTTTCTGAGTCCTGCCTGGTTTATAAGGGGATATCTTTCCTGCATCATAATTTACTACTCTTACTTCTTTTACCTGTTCCTTCAGGATATTTTACTCGGAACGAGGCGGGTGAGTCATTTCTGCAAGAATTTTAACAATCCTCACTTCTGATATGGAGGAAGGTGCCAAAAAGCGGATGGATACTGAGTTAGAGTTGAAGGTTGTTTTGCAAGGAGGTTGTGGGACCCAGACTGGGCCTGGTGTGTCAACAGCAGGCCCTGTGGTCAAAGGGTTATCCCCGGTGGCTCATAGACCAAGTGCAGACTCCAGAAAGGCCACCAAAAGACCAAGGCAGATCTGCCAATCCTTGACAGAGGAAGAGGAGACACACCTCATGAGTTGAATGATGTAGTGAGAAAGTTGAAGCGCTTGTCGAACTGAGGCATCATGTCGACAAGAATTTTAAGCAGGACATAAAAAACATTGAGGCCGATCTAACAGTAACTGTGAAAGAATTGAGAACGTTAGTGGATGCTTCAACCCTTATATCTGTAGAAAGAAGACCTAGTGCAGAATTCTTCACAGAGACTATGATGGAAGCAGGATGTCCAATAATTGACAGGTTTGATAACAGCATGCATCCTGAGCTGATGGCTAAGTTTATAAAGAACTGGCCTAAGGAGGCATACAGAAATACTAATACTGGACTACCAGATAGGAGAGAGGGAGCCTTGAATACTTTTCCACTGGTAGACATTAAGGAGGCAGCTGAGAACAAGCTGATCGCTAGTCTGGCCGCAAGGCACCCACAGGTTGTGTGATTGCTGAGTGGCTTGGGTGTTAGGGCCAGTAATGTTCTGTCTGCAAGGATGAAGGTGAGGCATATTGGTGGAGACAGAGGTGAAATTTTGCTAATAAACATTTTTCATGCTGTTTATGTGGACATGGGGGCGCCGCTTCTGACCTTGCACTGATGTTGATTGACATTTTTTTCACAAGTCAAGTCGAACGAACAGCGGAAGAGATTTGGGGGAGCTGCAGGTCAAGATCTTTGGACAGGGTATGTCTATGTATGTATTGAAGATTTACATTTATAGAAAGAGAGGGGAGGTAAACGGGCAGAATTTACCATCTTACAGTACCCGTGGGCAGACTCTCTGCTAGTTGGAGGAGTGATAAGCTAGGAGATAGCAAGCACAAAATGGAGACTCTGGTTCTGAAGTCTGTTCGGTCCTGAAGTTCTTAGACTTCAGGACCGATGAAATCAGTTAGAACTGACGTGAGGTTACCAGCAATGGTGGAGATCCTGTGCATTCCAAGGGCAGGTGGACTTACAAGGTAATAAAGGATGTCGAAGGACGGTCCAAAAGAATCCATGCTTGCTGGATTTTAGTTTAACTCAGTTGCTGGTGGGCATGGAGGATTTAGAGAATATTCCATTTTGGGTTGGATCACTCGGATGGATGCCTCGACTGTAAGGTAGAGGAGTTGGCATTCTTTGTGTTCTTTTATTGTCCTTGTTTTAACACAGAAAGAGATGAGATGACGGATGCCATTGGAAGAGACATAATGTTTGATCCAGAGGAACTAATAGGGATTATATTGTATAATGAAGAATATTGGTCTGCAGTTTCCAGATTTGCAAGAGCGGTAATGATGAAATTATGCACTATTGAGTAAAATCATAGGCCAAGAAGGGATCATTAGAGGATGTGGAGGTGAACAGGCATGCAGCTGAGAGCCTAGGAGGTTCCCCGTATGTGTGGGGATTGCCTGGCTGCAATGAAGCCGTGAGGTCTCCGCTCCTGTGTCCCATGGTGACCCGTGAAGTATGCTGTAGTGTTCAATTGCTTGTGAGGTGTTTGTTTATCTGATTAGATGAGACTGATTGATATGATGTATTCTGGAGTTGTGAGTGGATGTCGTGGAGTGTGTGGTGTGATTTCAGTCTCTGATGTGAGGTACCTTGTGTGTGTGTGTGTGTGTGTGTGTGTGTGTTTGTGTGCATGTGTGTGTGTGCATGCATGGGTGTGTGTGTGTGTTTGTGTGCATGTGTGTGTGTGCATGCATGGGTGTGTGTGTGTGAGGTCGGTCCCTGTTCTGTGGTGTCTGAATGTGGTGGAGGGCGTATTTCCCCTTTCCTGAAGTAATGCACACCAGCTGTACCAGGAAGGATGGGTAGCCAGGGATGGAGGTTTAGTTGGTAATGCGCAGGAACACATATGCATTTAATAACATCTTGCGGAACTTGTTAGCAAGCCTGACACTGCCTAGGCGCCGTAAATGGGGTTCTTCCACCTCTTAAGAAAAAAGTAATGGATGTTAGGAAACAAGAGGGAAACATTGTGGTTCAGATCATTTTTTGCTGGGTGTGAGCGTTTTTTATTATCAAAAGCAGGAGAATCAGAGGCTGAGCAATCTGGAGATTGAGAAGTTACCTGTATTTAAAATCAATTTGGGTACTTTTAAGGATGAGTTAGTGAAGTTCTTGTGCAAGCTCAGACTAACCAAAGAGAAAAAGAAGGTGAAAGGAGGAAGTGCAGAGTACATTTATCAACAGAGTATAAGTGCATTTAACAGCAAAGTATATTGCAAGGAAAGCTTTGGGTGGTTTAGTATGAAGGAGTGCATCTCAACATGGATGGTGGACTAAGGCTATAGAGACCAAGATTAAGCTTAAGAAAGGATTACACTTGAAATGGATTCAGACAAGGGGTATTGAAGATAGAAAGGCTTATTCAAGGATAAACAGAGATTTATCTTCTGTTCATTCTCAAGTATAAACAGAGAGGTTAAGAAAGAAGTTGTAATAGCTAAAGAAGAAGTACGGGAGAAGAGATGAGAGGAGATGGAAAGGTGCACAGGTGACAGGAAGGTAGCAGGGGTTGGAAGCCAGTTTGGTATACAAGAAAGGAAATAAGAAGGTCTACTATAGTGATTATAGAGGAATTAATGTTACTAACTCTTTGGCTAGGTTGTATGGCCGAATATTAAGAGAGAATTGAAAGCAACAATATTGTTGATCTGGAGGAGCAGAATGGTTTTAGTGTTCATATCTGGACAATATCTTTACTTTGAAACAGGGGAATGAGAAAAGGAACTTGGCAGTATACATTCTTATCACTGATTTAAAGAATAGCAATATCCCACTGTATAAATTATTTGAAGTTATTGGAAATGTAAAGTTAGAGCAATATATAATTTGTATAAAAATTACAAATGTTCAGTGAAGATGGACAATGATATTCGAAGAAGTTATAAGGTGAGCAAGAGTCTGAACCAAGGTTGCTGTTTGTTACCCACACTGTATAAAAAAATGTACAAGAAGCAAAAAAGATATGGAGAAGGAAGTGCAAAGATTGAATAGACACAGGTAATGATTACTTGTATACACTGTTCTTTGTGGACAATCAGGTGGTGTTTACTAATGATGCTGAGGATATCTCGTACATGCTAAGAAAATTAAGAGAGGAATATCAAAAAAAGGGAAAAGAAAATTAATTTCAGGCAAACAGGATATATTGTGGTAGGTGACATAGGAGAGGATTTAGTTGCACAGCCAGATGGTATGCAAAATTGTGACAAGATTAAGTAACTAAGAACACTTATTTCTGAGGATAGAGGGTGTGAGATTGATATCAGAGCTATGACTGGTCAGGGAAGAGTGGCGATTTGGAAATTGAATAGCTTACTCTTGTCATCAAAAATAACACTTAGAACTAAACAGATGTAGAATGTGGTAGTAGAACCTATTGTGATTTACGGCTCAGAGTGCTAGCAGGTGAGCAAAAAGAATAAAGAGCGTTTCGAAATGGACTTTTTCTGTAGAGCATTCTGACTGGACCAAATATGGAACAAGACAATTAGAGATAGAGTAAAAAGGTCAACTTCCATAATTAAAAAAATCAAAGAGAAACTATTAGTTTGATATGGACATGTTTAATGAATGAATGAGGAGGGATGGCTAAAAAGGTTATTGTCCTGTTAGGTTATTGTTACTTTTAGGTTATTATCCTGGAGCAAGAGGTAAAAAAGAGACAGACTGAGAAAGACATGGAGAGAAGAGGTGCAGAGGACAGTGGAAGAGAGATGAAAGGTAGAGGGTGACTAAAAATACTTAACTGATAGAAATTAATAAAACTATAATGATAAAATGTGGTTCTATAATTACTTGGGTAAATCTTGACAAATAAGCTGTTGCATGTTGCATCCCCTGGATTCTCATGTTGTATGCTTCTTGTCTTGCGTTTTGGATAGGAGCCATTTCCCGTCCAACTGGCTGAAAAAATAATATTAAAATTAGCATATGCAGAATGTAAGAATGCAATAAAATAAACTAAAAATTAAGATTTTAATAAAAATTAAAGTAATCTTTTAGAAAATCATAATAAGAAAGAATCTAAAAAAATAAATTCAAAGTAAAAAATTTCTATTTCTCAGACAGCTAAAACTAAATCATAGATTTCTACTATAACAGCTTCACTTGCTGTTAGCAAGTAAACCAATTTTTACATACACAATATTGCAAATTGTACACTGATAAAAAAGATCAAGATCTTACTTAAGTGGAAAAACTAGAGAAATTTAAAAAAAAAAAATTAAGTAACAATTCTTATTGGTTTAGAAACAAGAGTACTGATATTTTATTATCTGTAATTGACTATATGAAACAGTCTTAAAACACAGAGAAAGAAAGTCACAGATGAGAATAATAATAAAGATGAGATAAATAACAAATCACTGCTATAGAGTTCACTGATGAGGTCGTCATACCAGTTAAATTATGTACAGAGTGTCTGAAATAGTGGTGGGGTTTCAAACAGTCATATTTTTTTAACTAAGCATAACAGGGATGTAATGTATACATCAAAATGAAGAGAAACTGTCCCAAGTTTTCAATACGTACACAACTTCTAATACCAGCACATGCTTGCTGCATTACAAACTCAATAGCCACATCAAGATGCTCATTAATTACCATGAATACAACGCAGGAGAAAGTGAAAAATGAAGAATGTTTTGTGACCTGTAAGAATGAGTCTGTTATAATTAGATATGAATACCACTGCACCACTCCACATGAAAATAACATTCACTTAGGGCACAAACAACTGGGAGAAATGAGGAAAGCATACAAAGTTAGGATGGCCATCAAAGTTGATGATATTTTCATGGCTAAATCATGATGTAGCAGTTAAATCATGATAGCATTACCTAAATGAAACCCTTTCTCAATGATGATCAGAGGAGAAGAGTAGAGTAGCCTGGCTTCCACGGTCTCCAGGTCTAACCCATACAGTTTTTTGTCTGTGAGATTACGTAGACACAAATGTTCTCAGTTTAGATAAGAGATCTGGACCATTTAAAATACAGATCACTGAAAATACTCTATCACACCAGATTCCTCTGTCATAAATAGCAAGAGAGCAAATACAATCTTGATATTTGCAAAGCATTAAAAAGAGCGAATATCAAAATCTATTGAACAGATATAGATTCTTGGACAATCTGTTCAAAAGATTTTGATATGCGCTCTTTTTATTGCTCTGTAACTATCAAGATTGTATTTGCTCTCTTGCTGTATATGACAGTTTCTCTTCATTGCGATATAAACTTCATATCTGTCCTGTAATTCTCCAAAATTATGCCTGAAACCCCACCACCATTACTTTATAGACACACTGTATAATTTTGCTTTTAAAGATTTGTTTTTTCTTAACCACATTTTTAATAATGATATACATGTTTATATTAAAATAGATATATATTTAGATATGTAGTTTCTAGATGTAATGCAAAATTGTATAAGTGAAGATGGAGGGAGGAAAGAAGAACTTTGTTCCAAAATCAGTAACATAATTAATAGGACTGTAAGTAAAAAAGAAAGATAATAATTTTTATTACTTAATCTATATTCTTATAACATATTATTATTTTTTCAAGATAAAAAACAAAAGATACAATTTGCAAAACACCACTTTTCTGTTCATATGGACATCTACAATGATTCGGTACAGAATTTTGAGTTTCAACTAGGTACAATTTTATGATTTATATGCAATGGAACAAATTTCATTAATTTCAAAAATCAAAAGGTGGGATTTTTAATATTTACTCCTCAGTAAATAAAGGTATAGATTTTATACTCATCAATTATATGCAAATGATTACATTCATGATATAATAATATTGAACTCAAACATTCCTTAATTAAATAAATAAATATGAATGACAGTGGAGTTTTTGGCCTATTCCCTACTTTGTAAACCTATTTTCATCAAAAATGATTTTATTGTAAATGAAATTTGAATTTATTATCGATACATAAATTAGAAGTTTCTGTATTCATATCTCATACTTATTATGATCACAGTAGATTATGATATTTTTATATTATCCAAACGTTCATTCATTTTGTGCACATCTGGTTCCATCTAATCAGAATGAATGTAATAACTAATGCACAAGCGCGTGTGCATGCAGGCACAAATACATACACAACATGCATGGGTGCACAAGAATGCATTAAACCTCCATCAAGGGTCATGAATTGACCTTTCTATCTCTTACATGACATTCTCTTAATTTTGTTAACATCATACTTAACACCATTTTTTTTTTGGAAAAAATCAATTTTTTGTTTGTAATACTAACACCAAATTGGGAGACATTACTAATAATTAAGATAAATATTTTCATAAAATAGATTTTCAATATAGCATTACTGATTTACAACAGTTATAACAATCCCTGCAAAAAATTGGTATTTGTAAGAATTTTAAAGGTAGTTTGGCTGGTCTCACTGCAAAGATACAGACTTACTGTAATAAATGTGAAAAGTTTTTTGTAATTTTTAAATTATAAAACATGATAATAAAATCTATTACTCATATGATGTTAATGTGAGGGCTTGTGTATGGAATGAGGTGCATTGGCAAAGGTAAAACATCTGTCCAGATGTGTGGACTGATGAATTTACCTAAGCCATCATTCAGATTTTTTAGTCATGAACAGTTAACTTCTCTTCATTGCTCCTGAAAAGGTTTGTAAATCTTATATGAAAAAAGCAGTTGAAGAAGCAGCTTATGAAAATAATAACAATAGGGATTTGGCAATAGCATTGGATGGCTCAGGGCAGAAACAAAGTCATACATCACTAACTTGTGTAGTACCTGCCACCTCTGTTTCAACTGGAAAGGTTGATATAGAAATAATGTCTAAGTATGAAAATACCCTGATGGATTACAAGCTAATCATGAGACCACTTGTGCACCTAATTACAATGGAACAAGTGGTGGACCAGAAGTCACAGGTGCACTGGCTATTTTTAATCGATCGCTTTCTGAATATAATGTGTTACCTTCATTACCTTGGAGACCTATGGAGGGGATATAGTTATTAAAAAAGAAGAATGCATAGGCCATAAACAGAAAAGGTTTTGAAGGAGATTACGTGAACTGAAGATAAGAAAAAACCAATCCTCGCTGATTGTAAGTCGTTTTCAGGTAGAAATCATTTGACAGATGATAACCAAACTACGAAATTATTACGGTTCAGCAATTAGAAGAGCTGCAGGTAGAGGTGTGTACAAGCTATACGAAAAGAAATTTAGGCTTCTTATTTCCATGTATCTGCTACAAATGAAACACCTGAGCAATATGTGCTATGTTCAACCAATCCTGAAGCTACACGGTGAAAATTTGGGAAAGCTGAATTAGAAAAAAAAGCAGGATGGCCATACACAACATTTTCATCTTCCTGAAATTATTATAGAATGTGTAAAACCAGTTTATAAAGATTGACTGAAACTAACTAATTACAAAATTGTATGCAGGGTAAAACCCAAAACTCTTTAAATAATACTGTATGCTTCATTATACCTAAAAGAATATTTGTGGGGCTAAGAACTATCAAGTTAGATGTATTTGAGGTTGTGAGTGTTTTTAATCAGGGTAATGATGCAAAATGTGAGGTGTTGAAGGAGTTAGGTATAGAACCACGGAACAATCTTGTGAAAGTGATGAGGAAATGTGATAAAATCCAAGTGACAGAAAGTGAAAAGGACTTCAAAAACTTGTAAAATAAAATAAAACAAAAAAGATCACCACTACCTAGAAAACGGTTAGAAATGTATGAGAATCAAGAAGACCAAGAGATAAATAACCCTTCATATTCAGCAGGGAAATACTAATGTATGTAGAAATAAATTTTTCTTTTAACTCCAAATTTTTAACATTCATTTTCCATAAAACTATTATTTTGCTTTAGTTACACATATCTCAGCGACTATAAAAACCTTTTGCTTCAAATTTTCAGAGCTTATTCTATACCAACAGATCTAATTTATAACATGCACTTTTCAATATCAATTTTGAAGGGAGAAAAAATTTTTTTGTTATTTTCCTGCTCGACAAATAAGTATTTTAAAAATTAATAAAAAGATTATTACAATAAAAAATCAGAAAAGAATAAGTTAAAAAGTAGAAAAAATTAGAATATTATAATAAAATAACATAAAATGGATTTGTAAAATTATTCTTTTCTTTTTTGGGACTTTATTATATACTCTCTTTCAATTAAAATAAGACTTATAAGTGAATAAGAGAATAAATGATAAATAGAAGAGGATAAAATAAATAGAAAATCTCTATGAGATTAATAAACACTTATCTTTCATCTTGTAATATTGGAAGTCTTCTGAAAGAAATTACCTATCTTCAAACAATTATTTTTACACAAACTCTTCATTGTAAAAATTATAATACATGAATGGCTTTGTTTTACAATTTTCTTTAACAATGAACAAGATATTTTATTCTTAAGCTTTAGATAGTTAAATAATAATAATAACGAATAATTCTAACATCTGTTGTATAAACTATTATTAGTGTATTGTTCATTTATTGATGCTTTCCTGTACCATTTGAAAGCAAAAGCAATTTTCCTGCAAGCATTGTACATCAATAAATAAAAATTTTAAGAAAAACTAATTTTAAACATTATTGCAATAATGTACTTCAATTTATATATATATATATATATATATATATATATATATATATATTCATTAACAAATGGCCACTAACTGGCACATCCAAAAAATAATTGGTAAGAAAGGGATAAACATATTAAAATGAAAAATATTACACTTGTAAGAAGATAATTTGTTAACATTAATTAAAACTTACAGTAGGAGCAAATTGTCCCTGTGGTGTCCATGCTGGTCTATCATTATTTCTTTTCATCATTTTTTCTTGCCTTTTCCTAAATTTATTTCGTTCTTTAAACATCAATTCAGTTTGTTGCCGTTTCTTAAATATTTCGTCTTCCATGTCACCAAGATCTGACATTATCAACTGAACTCTGTCCAAATTTACAATACCACTTTCTGTTAAAAATCCCTGGAATATCGATAAAGAAAGAAATCAAAACAAAATGAAACAGGTATTCATATTTTACTTTTAAAAACATAGGGAAAATCAAATAAGAAAGGTTGTTTTTAATTATTTGTTTACTTTTCCAGTTGTTTATATTAAATCTAAATATAACAATCCCAATAAGAAATTTTTTCTAATTTATCTCGAAAGAGTTATTATTTTCAATTCAGGCAAAACATTACCAACAATTTGTTTGCACTTGTTTTAGGTGTTAAAAAACATCTAATTTACTTTGACATCTTACAAACGTTATTATGAGAATTTTTATTTCACTTACTAATTATTTACTGGTTTGTAGTTTGCATAACATAGTAACCTTCCCATTAGTACCAATTCAGTTCTGCTTAAAACAATAATACTGATAAGAAATTTAGGAAGTAACTCATTTCTTTTAAGATATACTGTAAATATGTTGTGTTGTGATGTGTCACTATCTTATTATAGTGAAAAAAAGATAACCAGTAAAAAAAAAAAGTTAGAAGATAGTCTACTGAGATCATGCAGTAGTATATCAGTACTATACAAATAGTAATACATTCTAGTATAGTAATACTAGAATAGTACTATACTGGAATAGATATAAGTTGTTAATAACATATATGAGGTCTGTTCAGAAAATAACTGAACATTTTTAATTACATGCTAATGGAGATATTTAGTGGTGTGCGATTGACAGCAATGTGGTTTCACATAACCTCCTCTGTAGCCACATGTTCTTGGATTGTTGATATCTTGTTTAGCCGTTGTATTACTGTTATTTGAATGCAAGGGTTTAAGGGTTAGTTGCGATTTTTGTAATGTGCGATTTTTGAGAATGATAATAAAAATTTTGCATGAAACTGGGAAAATCTTTTACAAAAACGTTTTAACTTTTGAAAAACTTACAG
The DNA here is from genome assembly GCF_047948215.1 of Lycorma delicatula. Lineage (NCBI taxonomy): Eukaryota > Metazoa > Arthropoda > Insecta > Hemiptera > Fulgoridae > Lycorma > Lycorma delicatula. The sequence goes on along the minus strand of NC_134459.1, from coordinate 79,149,720 downwards.
AAATGATGCTCTGGGTTGCACGCAATGTAACAAATAGTTTTCATGATTTAAACGTGGTCATCAGTCAATTGAAGATGACCCTTAACCAGGAAGGCCTTTGACTTAAATCAAAGGCCGTCCTTTGATTTGTACAAATCACTGGATCATACCACAACATTTTGACTGAAAAACTGAACATACATAGAGTTGCAGCAAAGTGTGTTCCTCATTTGACAACTGAACAGCAGAAAGAACATCGACTGGACATTTGTCAGCAACTTCTTTAACAAGCCAATGATGATGAAACCATTCATGCAAAGAATCATAATGGCAGATGAAAGCTGGGTTTACAGCTACGATGTTGAGACAAAAGTTCAATCATTACAATGATTGGCAAAGGATCTCCACACCACAAGAAAGCATGTCAGTCTCTATCCAGTGTCAAAGTGATGCTTGCTGATTTTTCGATTTTAACAGAATTGTGCATTTTGAATTCTTGCCTCAACATGAAACAGTGAACTGCGCATAATATCAAGGCGTTTTACAACAGTTACGTGAAAAAAATCCACAAGAGACCAAAGTTGTGGTGAAACAATTCATGGTTCAGTTATCATGACAATGGCCTGCACACTCAGCTTTATCAATTTTTCAGTTTTGTGACTGTCCTCCCTCGGCCATCTTACTCACCAGCCATAGCTCATTGCAATTTTTTCGTATTTCCGAAATTAAAATCAGTGATGAAAGGACGCCATTTTGAGAGTATTGATGCAAATTCATCACTGACCTTAAAGGCCATTTCAAATGGAGCTACCCAGGACTGCTTCTCAAAGTGAAAACACCGCTGGGAAAAATGTATGAACAGGAGAGGGGAGTATCTTTGGAGGGAACAAGGACCAATAATCTTTAAAATTAATAATAAAGATTAAAAAAATAAAGTCAGTTATTTTCTTAATAGACCTCATAAATGAAAAAGACTAAAAATCAACAAATGACAAGAGATTAATATCGTGCAAAATAAAGAAAAATTAAGATGTTCATCAATGTAACCAACAAAATAAAGAATACTAATAACAATAATATAATAAGAAAATCTGTAACAAATAAATTAAGAAAACCGATACAGATTAACTCAATAAAAAGTCTATGTATACGAGTAATAAAAGGATTTATTAAAGATGTAAAATATTGTGGATTTGTAATTACAGTTATTCTTATGCCATAAGATTTGAAAGTATACAGAACTTGAGTTAAAAATTAATTATTATAATACTACTTAATATAGAAGCTGCAATAAAATGTTTCATAAAAGAAGAATTTTTACAGAGGAAGCCTGGCTGTTTAAACCTTACTCAACCTCCAACCTGAAGGATCAATTTCAGGTTGTGTAGCTCCAACTTATTTAACAGCACTAAGGGAAACAAAAAAAAAAATCACTGCATTCACAGAATTCTAATTCACTTCCTAAGGGGGTTTTCAGTAGAAACTTTGCTGAAGGTCTAATTTCACTTCTCTTCATCGCCACTTAAAGGTGAAGATTTTTAAAAAGGTCATTAAAGAAAGGAATCATTACAAAAAGATACATACACACAGGTATTTTTACAGCATACTAAGACAGATATTTCTGATCTTTTGAAGAGAAATAAGAATGTATCAAAATATAAAGATTACTTCAAGGATTTCCCGAATACCACAAGAAGAAGAAAAACTGCTACAGATGAAACACTAATTAAATGAACCAAACTTTTAAAGGAAGAACCTTCCTTAAATTTAAAAAAATAATATGATTAAAAAGATGTAAAGCACCAGGTGAGGATGTACTAGCCACTACCTTAATAAAATATGGCAGTCCAACCGCTGAAAAATGAAGTATAAACTCATTACCAGTATACAGAGAAAACTAATCCAAAAAGACTAGAACTGAGTAGTCATTTGTCCAAATTTTAAGAATTTGTAATAAATGTGGGCACATTAAAATATGAACATATAATAAATTAACAAGCATATGCCATCAAAAATTGCAGGCTTTTTTATTTAAAAAAAAAAAACACCTTTTTATCTTATTAATGTAGTCAAAATATTTATATATTTAGTTGTTTTTAAATATTTATAGAAAAAAAGACTTTGCATACTTTGACAGTGCAAATTTTCTACATATAAATTAGCAGGGTTCTAGTATAAATAATAGTTTGTCTACTACCAAATCTATAATTTAGGATTATATATATGCTATAATATCTGAACAAAGTTTTGGTTACTGACATCCCTATTCAACAGGGCTGGGTCTTCTTTTCTTCATCCTTCTTTCTAGGCCTAAATCGTTATAATTAACCTCTATTTAGTGAAATTAAATGTTTGGGAAACCACTAACTAAAAGTTTTCCTTTATATATAAAATGCAAATGTAAGTTTTGACATTTTATTATAATTAAAGAACTGAAAAATTAAAATAAGAGTGTATTATATGTTAAATATTTTACCTATGATAAGTTACAAATAGTTTAGGCATAATTTAAATTTATCTCACCCGAGTTTTATATACAGCTTTCTTGTACAGACCAACCAAACGATCAATGGCTCCTTCTCTAATTTCAAGCGATGGTAGATGAGGAAGAAAATCATTTCCAACAAAGAAACACATAAAAACCCAGTCATCAAGTGCACGTTCAAATTCATATTTAAATGGCAATCCAGGCATCTCTAATTCACGTTCTAAATATTCACGCAATACATTCAACCTCACAAATATGAATTCTTGTTCAGCACCAAATGCTACTGTTTCAGGATTATCTGCACTTCCATCAGCTGCCAAGCCTACACACTCTTTCATCTCATGTCCTGCAAAGAAGTGCTAATTAGTGATACAACAATATTCATAATCTTAAGAGAAGATTGAAACTGAGGAAATTCCATTAAATAATAATTTTTGTAATAAATATGTTTAATTGACGTAAAATACACTTACCTAACTGACCGCATATGTCACATGGCCTTGGCTTGTTAGGTTTAAATTCTTCTCGAATTATAGTAAAATTAGGCTCATGAGTAGCAAGACCAAGCATTATGAGATCAGCATCTGCTCCACACAAGCAATGTTGTGTGTTTGGATCATGATCAGGTTGGGCTGAAAAAATTAATGTAATATAAAACAATGCAGTAAAAGAGAATACAAAACAAAAACTAAACATGATTTACATAATGAATCCAAAACTTAATAGTAGTAACAAATAACAATCAAACAAATAATATGAAATTGTATTCATTTTCAATAAAAACTTGCAAATTCTACTATATAATCATGACTTCACTTAGTAATTGCATTTTTATTAAAATCACTAACAATAGTGATTATTTTTAATTATAAAATTCAAGTTATTTTTAAATATATAATGCCATTTTTTTAAGCATATATACAAGATTAAAATTTATAGAAAAAGGCTATGCAAATCATATACCCACTAATAATATTCAAGCAGTTTTTTCTACACTATACCACCAAAACAAAAACCTGGTACTTAAAATTAATTGGTTATATTTAATCCAGACTGCAGCACTTTATTCTGGTATACATTTTACTCAAATACTTTCACTTTATTCATACAGAGAAAGAAAGGCATTATATCATATGATGCTTTTTTTTCAAAGCAATTAGTAATCACTCAGTGCTAGGAGCCTGGCCATACATTGTCATGGTGTACAGGCCCGGATCGCCCGAACTGCTGTTACAACTGTGGTGGGTCCGGGCATAGGAAGGCAGAATGTAAGGCTCCCCAGAAGTGTGTGGCTTGTGGAACTGTCGGGCATCGGATAGGGGCCAGAGTCTGAAATTTCAAGTATGAAGATCATCCTACTGAATGTAAACAGAAGCCGGTGTATGCAACAACTTGTGCGACAGAGAGCTAACAAGTGCAACTGGGATTTCCTCATTATCACAGAGCCGAATTAGACCTGGGTGTCCACTGACCCGTGTGGTCAGATAAGGACTCAGATGTGGCAAATATGAATGTTTCGGAGCGGTTTGCTGTGGAGCAAGTCACCTCTTGTGACAACTTTGTTGTGGTTGAACTCACTCACTCTGTTGTGGTGGGTGGATATGCCTCCCCAAACTGGGAACAATCAGTTTTCAATAAATTCCTTGATGACTGGGAGGTATGTGTCATGAGGCAGAAAAAACCGGTTATCATGGCCGGGATTTTAATTCCAAAAGCCTAGAACTAGGTGGACTCCGGGACACAAGCAGGGGGTTTCAGTTCGCAACAATGTTAGCTACCATGGGACCTGTGGTCATTGGCGAGCTGGCAGTACCCACCTTTACAAGGAGAATATATGGATCTGTCCTAGATGTAGTCACAGTCTCAGCAAAAATACAGAACTGGGTAGAGGACTGTAGGGTGCTTGAAGAAGACCATTGCAGCATTCACAAGGCTGTTCTATTCCAGACAAGACATCATGAACCTAGAAGTGTGGTAGCTTGTACAAGATGGAAACCCAGTGAGAGACAAACTCAATGGATCCTCCAGGTCATCACTGCGGATGCAGAACTGAATAGGTTGCATGAATCTCCAAGACTGAGTAAGCTAAAGTATTCCAATGTGATAAGGTCTAACAGGAATAAAGTTTACTGGTGGTCCGATGAAATTGCTGGGCGGAGAAGAGCAACATATAGGACTAGAAGAGTACTACAGCGGATAAGGAGTAGATCAGATGACATTGACTTGGCTAAGGCGAATATAAAACCACTCTGAATAAACTAAGCACTGCAATTAAAAAAGCAAAATCATATGCTTGGAATAAATTAATTTCTGACTTTGACTTCGACCCCTGGGGAAGAGGCTTCCAGATAGCAACTAAGAACCTAGGTAGATGGCTCCCCTACTTGTCTAGGAAGCAGACAAATAGGACGACTTGATCCTGTTGGTGGCTGCAAATACAGAGGACCGAGTTGAAGATTTGGCCAACGAAGCTGTAAGGAGTCAGTGGCTGGCTAAGAGAAAGGGGGATGGAGCTGGCTCCCAATAAGACGATGGCGTTGCTGATGAAGGAAATTGAAGGATGTGGCTGTTGTAGTAGTTTTGCCACTACTGGCAAGAAACGGAGGGGGTGGTGTAGCGACTAGACACGCTACGAGGTGGGAGGGGAATCGAGATGTTGTAGTAGACGTACAAATAATAAAGGAGGGTAGGGTAGTTAAGTACTTAGGGGTATACCTGGAGAGATCCAAGAAATTTACTACCTGTTACTCAGCTTTTGTAACAGCCTCCTGTTACAAAAGCTGAGTAGACCATGACTGCTCTAAGGAAACTGATTCTGACCATGTCTGGACCCAAAGCTGATGTAAGGAAGCTTATTTTATCAGTAGCAACATCTGTACTATTATATGCGGCCCTGACCTGGAGGTCAGTATGAGAAATTAAGAGGAGCTTTTACAGTCATTCTAGCGTAGACTGGGGATTGCGTAAGCTATGGCATACTGAACAGTATCCGGAACAGCAGTCGGAGTAATAGCTGGTGTGCCACCAATCAGCCACAGAATTAATTTGATTTGCAGAATTCATGACGGGGTTCCCAAGAAACAGGCAAACCAAATAATGCTGGAAGAATGGTAGGCATACTGGAAATCCTCAACTAAAGGAGCGTGGATCAGGCATCTGATTCCCCAACTTGAACCCTGAGTCTGGAGAGGGTGTCATACTTTCTCACACAGTTCTTCTCGGACCACGGGGGATTTGGGGAATACTTGAACAGGTTCAAAAGAATATCCTCACTCACCTGACTGTGGAGCAAAATACTTTTAGGGTCTCACCAGAACTAGCCAGCTTGACACTGGAAAATGTGATAGAATTTATGTTGAAAGAAACTAGACAATGGGAACTGGTATCAAGTATGGTAGCAAATATTCTCAGTACAAAGGAAATAGAAGAGAGAACTGGAATACTGGCTGACTGAGCTGGGTACTCAGTAGGATTTCTACAGTGCAGCCAGTAGAATGATAGTTTCAGGGAAAAATCCTCTGAGAGAAGCAGAAGAGCATGACTGGAGGATGAAAGGGTGAAGGACAGCTTCCTACTGAGCTGTCTACTTGCCACTGGTCCACACTTGCGTGGATCGGCAATGGTGATGATGCACGGGGACTCTGAACTGGGGGGAGTTGGTGAGGGGGTTTAGGTTTAGTTGGTAAGGCATACACACTTTAATTAACAACTTGTCGAACCTGTGGTGAGTTTGACACTGTCTTTTACGGGGCGCATGTAACTGGTATTCTTCCTCTTCACCAAAATAAAGTTAGTAATCACTCTATCCAGAGGTTCAAAAGATATTACAGGGTCAAGCCAAATGAAATCAACCAATAACAAAATAATTTGTTGCTGACATATTTTATTTTATTTTTATTGAATATTTTCTGTTTACGTACATATCTGAGAGCACAACACTATTTTTTTCACAATTTTATCATTAACACCAGGGCTGCCAGCCATTTTCTTTAAGAGGATCTGCCATTTTTGGCATTTTCTAGGATTAGCGATAAATTATTAAATAACTTTTTTATTTATTCAGATATTAACTTGAAACAAGAACTATCTTATTCTAAATGAAACCACCAACAATTCATGTTTTGACCAAAAATTTGATAGATTTTTAAAATAACCTAAAGCTTAATTAGAAGATAAATTAATGACTTTAGGAATTTTTTTTCATAGTAAGAATGAAAGCACAACTTCAATATTTTTTTCCCACAAAGTTGTAATAATCTACTAGACTCTATAAAAATTTGTATATTTTTGTATGATATAATTGTTATTTTTTTTCATGTATTTTAAAAAAAACATTTTTAAGGAAGATGGATAGGTGTACAATTCTGAATGCATTACAAATTCATAATATCAACTAAAATAATGTATAATATTATTTCTCGTATAAAAGCATAGATTGCTTATAATGAATGATAATAAATGAGTAATATAACATAGGGTCGGTCAGTCCATATCAAATAAACCAATGGGTTTTTTTATTTTATTTTTATTTGTACATTTTCTATTTATATGTATATCTGAGAGCATAAAACAATTTTTTTATAATTTTATCATTAATATACCCGGGCTGCTCGTAGCCATTTTGTTTAAGATCAGCCATTTTTAGAGTTTTCAGGGGTTAGCGATAAAATAAATAAATTTTTTATTTATTAAGATATCAATTTGAAATAAAAACCATCTTATTCTAAATGAAACAATTTACAATTCATGTTATAACCAAAAATTTTATAGGTTTTAGGAAATAACCTAAAACTTAATCAGAAAATTATGTTTCAATTAGAATAAATTAACGACTTACTTTTTCATAAAAAGTATGAAAGCCCAACTTGAGTATTTTTTTCTCACAAAGTTGCAATAGTCTAGATTTGAAGTAATTTCAGACCTTTCACATTCATCCTTTAGGTTTTACAAGCCTTCAAAATATTGATATTTGGCCAAAATAACTGATTTTCTTCAAATTTGCACATCTCAAAAAAAACTGAACCAGAAAATCTGAAATTTTCTCAAAATACACTTCAAATAACTGGCAATTAGCATACAAAATTTCATTAGTGTATTTTGAGCAGAAGTATTTTTTTTTTACATAACAGAACATAACATAAAAGAAGCACTTTTGTGAATTTTATTTGCATCATCAGCTGCATATATATATGTATATTACAAAACCATCAAAAACTTGTAATCCATGACAACATATCGCCCTTTCTATTATAATTTTATGATAAAAATATTTTTTAACTGATTAATTTTTTATTTTAATTTTTAGATTAAATTTAACTTACTACACTTTAAAACATACAAAAATTTAAAACCTTTTATTTAAATTAAAAATTAAAAATTGTAATTCCAACAAGAGATAAAACAACAAAATATAAACGTTTTAAAAATATAACACACACACACGCACATGAAAATTTATAATTTGCAGAACATGGGAATTAACAATCTTTTTTTTTAATTTCCTTTCTGTCTTATGGGGCAATTAATACATAAAATTACAAGTAAAATCTATGTTTCCTTTGCGTTTCTGTATTGTGAAGTTTTCAGTCTTGAAGAGATCAATTTCTATAAAAATATATCGGCACTTAGGAAACTGTACATTTTGAGGTTTGTTTTTTGGAGATTTCTCTCCAAAATGGAATATCATGATATTCCACAAGAATCAAGGCAAGTTTCCAAATATCATGTCAATGAAATTACTAATCTTAGTATTGAATATACTAATATTAAACATCATAATCAATGTTAAACATCTCCCATTATTTACATAATTTGTAAATTATAATTAAAAGATGGGATGTAAGCTTAAAAAATATAACTCTTTAACAACAAGATTTGTAAAAATAAACTGTATCAATTAACTTAAATTAATAAGTGATTTTTAATGTGATTATAAATACAACAAACCTCTTTGTCTTCGTACATAATCCATAATTTTATGTTCACCTTCTCCAGGAACATTAGCATCAGACAATATAACTTTAATTTTTTTCCATCCTGGATCAGTGTTTAAACGATCATGAACATAATAATGAAGACATTCAGATAACCGTGCCATAAATGGAGTACCCTGAAAACAATTTGTGAGAAAATTTAAATCTGATAAACAATAGTGCCAAAATAAATAATCAAGTACAGTAAAAACAAATACAGAATTCAATTTAATGTACTGATTTTTTTACATTACTATTACTCATTTAAATTCATTCATAAGCAACAGAACTGCAATTATTTATATAATTACACAGTAAACAGTATTAAATAATGATAATTAAGTCTGTTTTTTTTTAAAGGACACCAGTCACCAATTTTGTCATATTTGATGTGGACACCACATGATTTCCTTGTACACCTACTAAATTGTATGTACACATATTTTCCTGCACTTCATTTAAACTTATTTAGAGTGAAAGTGAGATAAGATCCTCCAATTCTTTAACAAAGTGGACAATTACACAATTTCGATGTGGTGGACACACCACATTGCATCACATTTTTTTGTGGCGTCCATATCAGCATTTTATATTAGTCTATATATTAATTTTGTTTCACATCGCTCAAGTAGGGATGTGGTGTAAGTGAGAACGTGTCAGATCCATAACCATGTACACGTCGGTTCAAATCTGATTTAAGACAACCCTGTAGAGATCTGATGGTAAAAATTACAAAGAAAAGTCTCAGCTTTTTTTTCTGCCATTGTTTCTGATATTTAATAGGAAAGGAAAAAATTAAAATAGAGCAAGAATAAATTAAGTTAAATAGGAAAGAACTATGAAATTTTTAAGCAATCAATATGCGTGTGTGTGAACATGCAAAACTAATTAGGTTTAATATGAATATTATTTTATAATTATTTATATTATAAAATAATGACTGCACATACTCTTATATGATGACTTAGGGAACTAACAAGTAGGAGCACTAGAGTAAGTCAAAATGTAAGAGATTAATATATGGATAAAAGATGAAACTACAAATTACAGCAACCCAATAAGCATAATCTATATTAAGGACTTAATTTTATTAATATATTTATTTTCTCCAGTAACTTAAGACACTTAATTACACCAATCCTGCTCATATTTTATTATGATATGAAATGGATTGAAATCATTAACAGTTTACTTTAACTGGTCACCTATTTACAAAATTAAAAAAAAAATAATTTGTAACTTTTAAATAAACTTTTAAAAAATTACACAACATATTTTCAAGTAAACCGTATAGAAATACAAAGTGTTTTAGCATTAGTCATTCAGAAACTACCTTATATTTTATATTATATCAAAATTTCTTAGATACAGTATTTAATAAATATAAACATGTAAATACAAAAAATCCATCCAAGAAATAAAGAGATTTGCACATAGTGATCACACAGGTGCCCCCCTCACCAATGATAGATATTCCATTAGGCCAAAAATTGTATTACCTTAATGTTTAAAGGTTTTTTCAGCATAATAGAATTTCTACTTTTTTTTCAGAAAATGTGTTAAAAAATAGAAATACCACCAAATGTAATTCAGTTTTTAAATGTAAGAAACATTCACCCTTTAGGAATCTACAAGTCAACCACAATTAGTGCATTATACTCTCTGAAGAGTTGATTGTTCATGAAAAGAAAATTGTCAATCTGGACAAAAAAACATGAGAAAACTAGAAATTGCATAACTTAAAACTTATTGTAGACAGATTTACTAGTTTATACAAATTCCCAACCAATAAAGCAAATGAGATTTTTGTATAATGTAATAAAATGTAGCTTTATTTTGAAAACCAATATTTTAAATAATTTATAATTATTGAAAATGATTGGGTGAATCTGAAATAATAACAATACTTTTGCTGTTGCAAGTAATAGGAAGGTTTTTAGTAATTATCATCTTTAAAAATAAAATTATACTAACAACAATTTTCTTATCACAGATCTTTCTATTATAAATGATATTAAGCTTTCAAAAATTAATTTAATAAAAATAACCAAATGCAACAAAAAACACTTGGACTCATTATCCTGACTTATGACACCTTCTCAATATCACAAATTTAAAATGTTTAATCATTACATGTTGTAGAGTTTACAATAAATCAACAATAATAAAGTAGGTTTACAATAATCATTGCAAAGCTATTAATGAATTTTAATTATTAAGGATGATAAAAGTAATATGATATTTTTTTTCTAACCCTTCATAAACCTTTAATTACAACTTGTAATGATAATGTAACCGTGGTTAACAACATCCAGTCTTGTTGAGTAATGCGCATCACCGCCTAATCATGTAAAGATTATTTTTACTGTTGCACATTTTTTGATTAAGTTTAATCAATTATATTAAATCAATAATGAAATATTAGGCAATATATATTTTTTTAAATTACATTCATATATGTGCATGAGTACGTGTAAGTATACACGTGCACGCATCTAACACACTTAAATATATCATTTTTAACTTACAGGAGTGATGCAATTACTGTCAAAATGACTGCCACTTTCTTTAGCAGGTGGTACTGGTAATCCCTTTGCAATCAATTCACGTCTAATTCTGGATACTTCTTGAACTTTTTCAACTGTTTCCTTTGAAGCCCTAAATCTTCTTGATCGTTGCTGGTTCATTTTAGCTCTTGGTGCCTAAAAACAATCATTGAAATAACGAAAATTATAAAATATGAGAATTAAAAAAAAAAATTTATGACAATATTTTTATAATTCTTTTTTTACCTTGATGTATTTTTCTTAGGTAATGTAAAGAGGTCAATCAATTCCAGATCACTCAAAAGTAGTTGCTGATCACATTTATTTATTTTGTATTTTTACGGCATTTTCTTCCTACATTTTGAGTTGAAAACAGAGGTTATTTTCACCCAACTATGTACATAAGAGGAGTGGTAATGTAGTTAACTGTTCTATTTGTTCCCTACTATAGCTTCATAAATCCAACCAATTACAATAACCAACTTTTGGGTAGTAACAGGTCTTCAGTTTTGAAGTAACATACGCTACCTTAAACTGTCTTATCTGGAAGTGAATGGTGCTACACTGTCGGAAAAAATTGAAAAATTACACCATTTTCAAATTTTAATGATGGTAATTGATAAAATAATAAAAAAAGAAGCATTTTTTGCTTCTTGTGATTTTTTCAACAAAAAAAAATCTTCATTCTCCAGATATAAGCGAAAAATGTGCTTCAGCAAAAGGAAGTAGGAATGCATAGCAGCAGCACATACACGCATTACAAGCATGTACAATATCATTCATTAGCATTCAAATTTATATTTAAGTACAATGTTTCTAAAATATAAAAAACATACACCAGTACCATATGTAGATGATTAGTATACTGAATGGTAAAATTATGGAAACAACAAAAAAGCGCTAAATAAAATTATTAAAAAACATAAACCCCAACTACTAATTATACACATATACATAGAATTATGAAAAATGAACAAAAACAAGTTTTTCTTTCTTTTCTTACAGACAATTTTTCAAAATACAGTAAGTTAACAGCTGTGTGAAATTTAATATTACTTCTACATTTTATGTTGTAGTTGGAAGTCTGTGTAGACTATATGAGATTGTGACTTTAATGGCCTCCACTTTGTAGTGACTAACAAAGCATTTGAAAGTGATCTAATTTTATTGCAGTAGAATTTTCTACCAGAGTTAATTGGAGATTTATTAGGACCACACACAGTAGTTGAGAAACCTCAGATAGTAGAGATTCTAACCTTATATCTAGACAATCTTTTATAAAACCAGAAATATATAAAAACAAGCAAATGGAAATAACAAAAGATCATTTAGGGCTATTTTTGACAAGAATATAATAAATTAACTCATAGAAGTGTTTTATATAGACTACAATGTAATTGATAATATTTATATATAGTTGAACACATTATTGAAACACAGAAAATATAAACTACGTATCTCATAATACTTCTTTTATTATGCACTGTAACAGCCAAAAAAGATGAGAACATGATTAATTATAAAAATTAAATAACTTACAACACCATCAATTGCCATGTACAGCAACTTTCTGGGCCTGACTATACGAAACAGACGGTCAATACATTCAAAGATGGCAATCATCATCTCATCCTCATTCTGTGGAGCAGGCCTGTAACATATAACAAAATAGGCTAATTAAAAAATAACTGCACAACTATTACAATTAAATACATCTACTCATGCTCAATCTTAAGCTTTTAATTCTTAATAAATGTGAATGTCATTAAGATTACCTGTCCTAAAATACACCTAAACATTTTCCATGATCCCATAGTCTGTAACATACACCACTTTTACTGTGAGTCCAAGGTAATTAACTACAATAAATAACTAAAATATGAATTGTTTTGTTATAGTATATTATTAAAATTTAAGTTTAGAATTACAGTATTTACCTTTTTTTCTTTTATTAAAAATACATATTATCTAGAATTTATACAATATAAAAAATGAATAAGTTACATAATAACTGTATAATTTATAGAATGAAAGAACAACAATGAACTTACTTATCTTCAGGATGAGTGCAAGGATGTATAATACCATTCATATCAAGATATAAATTATCAAATTCAACTCCGTTAGGATTAGGTTCTGAAGAATCCACAGGTACTTGCTCTCCATCCACATCCTTAGGCTACAATAAAAAGAAAAGAGTAGAAATATTAGTAATAATATATTAGAAAATTAAAGATTTTTTTACAAGTAAACAACTAAAATAAATGCTTAAATACATTTATCTACAAAATAAAACAAGTCTACATTAGACAGGAGTAAGTTGGATACTGAGATGGGATTAAAGAAACTAATACAATATTACATGAAACATTACGCATCTATAAGCTTTTAAAAATATTAATCTATTTTGGCCAAACCACCACAACACGCCAACCTTCTAGACTAGATTTATCTGATAGCAGATAACATACTCTTCATAAATTGTTATGAATAACTTCAACAAAGATTATAATTATATTGCACAATATTTAGTTAAGAAATTAATGAAAGTATAGAGGAAACAAATGGGACTTATTAGAAAGGAAGGTAGATAAGTAGTAGATGGAGGAGTAGGAGACCAGCAGTCACTTTATTATAAAAAAACTTATGTAGTGGTAAAGTCATCACTTCATGATTAATTTGTCACAAGTTCGGTCATTTAAAAAACTGTTAATAAAAGCAAGCACATTGCCCTTTACTCCCCCCCCTCCCCATTCTTTGAGTGTTTAGAATGCCACATCACCAAGCTGAGTCGTACGCCTTTCTGATATCGAAGAAGAAAGTGAACAAGGCGCTGGCGGAGTAGAGAAGAGTTTTGAATGACTATCTCCAGTGACACTAAATGGTTAATTTAAGATCGTCCCAGTCGGAAACTAAACTGCTCTGCAGATAGAGACCATGTCTCTCCAAATACCACCTAAGTCTGTGATTCACAATTCTCTCTATTTACTTTGCATAAAACGCTTGTCAAGGAGATAGAGCGGTAGCTTGAGGGGTTTGCTTTGTCTTTACCAGGTTCAAATACTGGCACAAAAATGGCTTCTGACCAAACAGGTAGGAGGATTTGTGTGGAGAATAAACCATTATAAATGTTCAATAGAAGTTGCAGCGTTGAATTAGGAAGATGTGACAGCATACCGAAACGAATATTGTCAGGTCTCAGGGAGGTATCAATTGAGTTTTTAAGTGCGTGTAACAACTCACTGACTGTGAATGGAGCATTTAATTCACCAATGTTTAATGGTAATACTTCCATCTGTGCCTAGTACCTCTGAAATTCACTACTATATGATGAAGTAATAGACACCGAGTGGAACGAATTTGCTAAGGTAGTTTCCACTGCAGAAGATGATGGAAAGGACTTCATGAATAAGACCGAGAATTGATTGTTTCAATGCTCCACAGATTGCATGGATCTTTTTCCACACAGTAGACATGGGAGTAGTGCGTGAGGTAGTGTTCACGTATTTCGTCCATGACTTCTTCTCACTGTCCAAGAATATTCGACAACATACCACTCTAGCCATAAGGTATAAATTTAGATGTTCAGTTGTAGGCCTGCGGTTAAATTTGCGTAATGCCTGCCATGAATTGCTGATAGCGTTTTGGCAATCATCATTCTACCAAGGAACATAAGTATGTTTAGGGTTTCCTGATGTTTGTGGAATATATCTATTAACATTCTCAAGTATCAGACGTCTGCACTGTTATAATGTGGTAAGAAGGCTTTATGGTAGCTGTTCCAATCCGCCTTTTCAACAATCCATTTCCATGGCCATTCTTTCACCTCGTGGTCAGCACAAAAAGCAATAATTGGCCTGTGATCACTGCTTCACAGTGCTTCTGCTTCACAAACAGACCAATTAAGACAAGGGAGTAAACTCAGTGAGCATATGGAGAGGTTGATGTTGGACAATGTACCAGATAAGGACATGAATGCGTGTGGCCCATCACTCAGTAGACAAAGGTCCAATTCTTGTTTCACTTTGTTTATCATATTTCCTCAAGAGGAGCAGAAAGATCAGCTCCAGGAAATATAGTCTTCTACTATTAATGACGGCGATGGGATTTGTGTGAAGAGATTGAAATTCCTAGAGCATTGAACCGAATTCGGTGAGATACAAACTGCAGATATGCAATTTGAAGGGGATAGAGACCTCACAGCAACAGCAGGAATAAGGGTGGTTTGTGGAATCCTTGTAGCCAACACCTCATTCCTCATGAAAATAGCAACTCTACCACTCTCTTTACTCTCCACTAGACTGTTGTATCTCTCACTGAAATAGCCTCTTGAGTGTTATTCCATCTTGTTAGCTTATGATTACTGGTTCATGTGCACGTGCCAATACTCTAATATCTTCAATGCAGGACTGAAAACCACTAACGTTCCACTGGATAATGTTCACAAGTATAGTTATAGATAGTGTTGTAGGAAAATATATAAAAGTTGATCTGGTTTTTTTTTCATATTTTTGATTTTAAAGAACTCAGATGCCCTGGGGTCGGGTGGTTCCTCAAGCATATCCTCCAGCATATGAGGTGATGGAGGAAGAGATTTGGAAGAATGGGAAGTCGCAATGACATCCCAAAGGGGGTGGTTACATGGGTTCCCTTAACAGAGAGCTTATTAGATGGCTTACCGCCAACTGTATGGATTACTCACATACAGGTAAAACTTTGGGCACAGGAACTTTCAGAAGGATCCCATTGTTGGATTCACTTAATCCAACTAACAACTTTTTGCTCATTTTTGTGTTCTAAAATGGTGGCTGTAAGTGAAGAAACTTGATCACATAACATCTAAACAAGTTTTTTTTAGCTCATTGCAGGATCCCCACTGCTGATTACCTAAATTTATAGGAGCCTGTTCTGATATAGCGGTGGCAAAAGGTACGTGCCGCTGAAAAAGATAGCTTCTGCTTGGTAGAGATTCTAAGAATTGCCTTTTCTTCCTTAAAAGTTGGGAGAATGTCAGGAGCGAGCTACATATGAACCACTGCAGTTGACATATTTTTCATCTTCTTGGCAGTTATGAGTCATTGTGGCTTTCCTGTGCACAGATCTCCATTTTCAAGCAAGATGTTGTAGTGTGACCATATCCTTGGCTTTTGAAGCATCGCCATGGGTTCGGAATGAATGGCCATACTCGAACTTAAAGATAACAAACTTTTATTTTTTCCGGTGGTACTGAAGGTTGAAGAGAAGGTATTCATTCTTCCATTCCACTCCGTCGTCACATTATACGCTTTACTTCTACAACATCTTGGGGACAAAGCTCACTAGCAATTTCAGTGACATCCATATCCAAAAGGTCTCGGCAAAAAAATACTCCTCAGCTTGTATTTAGGGTTTTGTGGCATTCTGCACTTACATTTATATTACCCACTCTACAAAGGTGTAAGATAGACTGACTCTGCTCGTCATTAAATTTTTCAATTAGAATCGATCCATCTCGCAATTTCCTAATATTCTTCAGGGAACCACTTGAACTGATTATAACTTAATTATTGAGAAAGGAGAGCCTTATGGAGGGAGCCACCTTCCTGACTATTACAGAGAACAACAAATCGGGTGTTTTTATATTTAATATTTAATGTATTAGGATTTAATCCACTCTTTTCTGCCAGACTATTATCCTTAACAGACAACACTGAACGAGGCCTCTTCACAAGACTAATTTTGGTGGTTTTTTCAGATTCATCACCAACCATCATAGAATTTTTTTGTAGCTTTGAATTTTGGTCTCACGAATACTGGTAATATAACAGACCACTCCATCAGAGTGCACGCATACTGTAGCTAAAGCTAAATACAACTGGGTTTGTCCATGTGCCCAGAAGACATCGTTCGAGACTCACTACGTAGAACCATTCACCCATTGGTGCAATAGTTCCACCATGGGTTACAGTTGGGTTTCGTAAGATGTCGCAATATCACCAAGTGTAAGTGAAAGAGCAAATACTGTAGAAATGTTGTTGCGTAACTGTGAAAGGTTATATGTTGTAATTTGTGTAGTGTTCTTGGTGTAGTGTATGTGTATAAAATGTTCTGCAGCTCTGGGTGTAGTGGGAAGAAAAGCTGCAGAGGCTAGGGCCATGGGGATGCCAACTGCCAAAGTCTTAAAGAATAAAACTCCCTGTCGGGGAGGTTAGGGCAAAGGTTACTGAGAAGAGAGGAATAAACCAAAACTAATATCTAATTCTAGTTGTCACAATCAAATCTAGGTCAGCTGTTGAAGATGACTGAAGGCGACCTTCATAGGTAATTATCCATCATACACACGATGACTAACAGCAAGGAACATATGGCGTAATTTCTGTAATGACGATATTTCCATTTAAACATAAATTCAGCCAGTGTACAATGAGATGGTATTAGGTTTTGCTACACTTTGGCAATTTATACCTATCTCCACAAAAATCTAATCTTATCTTTAACCCTAACCTCTCTTCACAGAATGGATTAGCATCTGAACAGGACTCAATAACTCACAAAACTGATTGCTAATTGGGTGCCGGGTTGATAAGACGCAGTGCCTGCTGTCCAAACCTACTTTTCCATATTTAGATCTTATGTTTTCCTGATCCTAAGCAAATCTACTAAGGTATATTACAGACATACAAAACTGAAGTTGAAACTGCTGAGAATTACCAAAAATAAATCTTAACCTTATAAAAGAACGAAAAAAATCCAAAGTGGGTTACACAGGATAGGTTTTAACTCAAATAAAAAGTATTAGGTTCAAACAACGGCTTTCAAAACAGATATCTAAATAAACTACTTTGTGATCATCACTCAAATTTTTAAAGATGAATTTACGGCAAGCTGTAAATAATAAAAGTGGTACTTACATATTTGCCCACCAACCATAACTATAATGATCCCATAACTTTGAAAATACTTCAAAGTTACAGGATCATTAACATATTTTACATATCAAAAATATCAGCATTATTGCTTATAAACATAAATTAACCAAACTTAACCTGTGCTCAAAGCATAAATAACTGCAATAATTACTGACATTATTTAAATACTCAAAACATTACTGTGTTAATTAGTTATGGTTAGCAAGCGCAGTTTAAGTTTGGTTAAATTATAATTATAAATTAAATAAATATAAATGTAATTAATATAATGGTTGTATCAGGTGATATTAACAATAACCCAAAAGTGTATAATTTATTGGTCAACTGGCTAATACATTAAGTACCTAAAAGGTGACTTATGTAGTTCATTTAGTAATTACTAATGACGTAACTGTAGTTCTTAAGTAATTACTACTTAAGAAACTTGTGCAAGTATACTTCTCTTCAGTACAATTCCATTAATATACTAACAATAAACTATAATTATTTTAAAAACTAATAATAACTAATAATAATAAATAATTACTAATAAATTTATAAACTTACCTTCTCTTCAATGCAATGTACGATAACTGATGGATATTTTCTACTAAGCCATCTAAAAAATGCTGGAACTCCCATCTTGATGAAAACACTTCACCCCCTTCAAACAAAAATGAAATTATCATAAATAATAATAAACAATATGTACAACTTTTAAAAAATAAGATAAATATATTTTATTACACGTGAAATTAACATAATATCTTACAATAATATTTACAGATTAACATGGTATAACCTAATATCTTACAAAGGCATAACAAATTACAACAAAGATGTAAACCTTTTTAAAAGTAATACATCACTTTCTAATTATTCACCTAAAGTGGGAAGCCTATCTAACAAGTTATTAATTCCGAAATCACACACAAAATATCAATGAAGAGGAGTAAATTTATCAAATAACCTTTACAAACACACAGAAAGTAAACTTCGGTCAGCCATTTGTAAACGCAACCTGACAAACGCTTGCTACGTCATTTTATCGATAGTAATACCTCTTAGCAGGTATACAAAACAATGTTATATTGTCAAGTTTTTAAATACCACTATTATAAATTACAAAATCTAAACTTTCTGAATCCATTAACACACTGGAAATTATTTATCCTTATATGTTTATTGGAGTAAAATTGTTTATTTTTTAATCTTAATAGAATAGAAATAGATGTAGTTTTATTTATATTTTAGAAAAATAACTTTCAGCTATGCTGAAAGCCGTCACTTCTCCCGGTAAATAAAAATAAGAATGAATTGATCTCTAGTTCGTAAGTTAAGGGTACACGCTCAGTACAAGCGTTCGTAACAAATCGAAGTTATACGTTTACTAATTAACGCATTGGCGTACAAAAAGTGCCTCTGCTTTCGTAGACTTTTTAACACACATCGACATGACCTCCTGCATCTTTATGTTATTTTTATTCAAGCGTCCTTAAAACCTTCCGGTATAGGAATGTCCTTTATTATAGTAGATGTTTGATTTGAGGTGTTACGCGGAGCATATATTGCCATTTCTTGATAAATGACTGAATTGCTCTCTTGTAAGCCTCACCTGAAAAATGTCATAAAAGATATGTTACGTGGATTTCACTTCTGCAATCGCTTGTTACGCTTCTGGAATCCCCGCGATTCTACCTTCCAAAAATTAAGACTATCATACACAATAACTGGCAACGCGTTCACAAAATACACTGTTCCGACTCATTTTTGGGCTGATGAGTTATAATTCTGGAAGACTACTGAAATGATAAATTTCTAAATGATGCTGAATACACAGTGATTCGGAGAATACATCGTCCCTTGTTTAAAATCTTTTAACTTCACTGCTATCCTTTTCGTTGATAAACCCATCTGAATCATCACAGTATTTCCATTTGTATTATCATATTATATATTGGAGCTTTTCAGTCAGAAAAATTTATAGGACAAAACAATTGGGCTATCAGATAATTGTATGGAGCCAATAATACGAATTACATAGACCAATATTTAAATTAAAAATTATAATTTGCATCAACTAAGCGACATTTTCATTTATAAATTTTTTATATAAAAAAGATGGTAATTTGCTCCTAAAAATTAAATCCGTCTAACAAAAAGATCATTACAAAGTATATCGTATTATGCTGCGACCATTGGTATTTTTAATAATTATATTATCTTGTAAAATATTTTCCGACAGTTTATTTAAAGTTAAATAAAACTTAAAAAAAAAAAAAAAAAACATTATAAAACTCTATTGACATTTGTATTAATTATTGGGGCATAACTTCAATAATTTAAATCTTATTAAATTCAAATCCTTATACAAATGAAGAATTTTAACTAAAATTAACAAGTACCGTAAAATGAAGAAAGTACTGATTAGCAGTAGATTGTTATTCCAGTATAAATTCAAACATTCTGCTTCGTGTTAATTAAAGTCAATAACAAAACGATTGTATTAGTAAAATCTATTTCGTCTCATCACTCAAATCTCTTAACGAAAATTACACATTACTACATTATAAAATGTATAAATAGAGAATGTTGTTTTAAAGCATCATTAAGTAAATACTCTTCTCCAGTGATTACAGCATCTATTGACGTTAGTCCGTTGTCCAGTAACATAGACCAATAAAAAATTGTATTCTTACGAAACTTACACATTACGATCCTTGATTAAAGTAAGGATGGTGCGTTACAGCAAACATGACGCTTAGTGCACCTTTGTTAACAAAATTTATCCACACTCAAGTTGATTAACATTCATCATTTTGTCTATAATAACAATAATTTTGCTGGTTAAGATCCTGTAAACTCAACCTGACGCAAATATTGTTTATACTACACCGACAATTGATTATTTAATCAACACTAAGCACTCAAAATAAACACTGCTATCAGATGTTGCAGTTAAAGTTTCAGGATAATTAACATCTACATCGAATTCTCCCAACAACGCTACCTGCAGTTTAAATAACAAATTATAACCACGCAAAAACCGACGAGATAAAACGTTACTTTTTTAATTGTTTTAAATAAAGACTTTCTCAATGTTTTAGCGATCACAGATTCTGAATCTATTATAGATTCGTGACACGAACAGCTGCTATAGTATTGTTGAATGACAAATAGAACGTAATTTAAACAATCTACTTTCGTATTTCCTTTAAAACATTTTAAAGTAATAAGTAACTACGAAGAGGCACACTTTAGTGCTTTAAGCATAGATTGATAGAGAATAGAAGTTTCACTCTTAAGGCTAGGAATTAGTCCATACGTTTCGCGTTGGGAACGAAGTACACGTTATTAACGGTAGGTGCGCATTGTAGCCAATTACTTTTTGTTACTGAGTAATCAGGCATTATGCTTCTTTTTCAGCCACCGGGAATCTCTTCGGCAGTTGTTTGTACTTTACGTGTATAATATTATTACATTACATACATTCTATAAGTTCAATTTCCAAAATAATATTAGGTAGTTATACATTAATTAGGCAGTTCATATGGCATAATTTTTTTTATAAGTTTCACGAGATTGTTTCTTGTTGCATTAAAAAGTACACAAGAAAGATAAATTCTCTCTTGATTTTGTTCACTTTTAAAAAAAATTTAAATAATGAAATAACTCAATAAAAAATAGTAATAGTAACCGAGTAGTAAATATTAAGTGTAATACTGTACTGTATGGCTTCCCAGAAAGATGTAATATTACTGTGCGCATTAATAGAATTCTCATTAATGATAACGATATTTCTGTCGCCCACAAAGGGGAACTTGACTGTTCTATTAGATGACAAGTTCTCGTGGAATGATCAAATTGACAATATAAAAATAAGTATCTATAAATTTAAAACAAAGGTTTTTAGGTAAAGGAAAACAAAAACGTAGAACTGATACAGCTGGAGTGAGGAGGAGGGAACATCCTAATAATTTTCTGGTGTTTTTTTATGTTAATTTATAAAATTGAAATTTTATATTAAAAATATTTTAAGAATATATTCCATTTTTAACTGCTATGTAAAAAAATGTTATAACTTACAATAAATATTTTTGGAACATTTTCAAAATTTACTTTTTGTAATTTGTAATATTGCATTAACTAATTATATAATTTAGCAATCAAAGTGAAGTTTATGACAACTGAAGTACACAGCATTATAATAAATTAATTAATGCTGTTGTAAGGTAAAGTAGCAAAAGGATTGCGAACAGAAGACGCATCCATTAAGTTGAATTAAAAATGTTTTATGACTGACTCGCTTGTAACATAAATGTAGTATATTAAATTCCATATTGGTTATAGGTGACTTGACATGAAACACAAATTACTTCTTATAAGGACATACTGTACAGCATTTCTTGAGAATAACATTAGTATTTTTGTAGATCTCCATGGCAGAAATGTTGCAATCCAGCGTTTCATTCAAATGACCAGGGTTATAGTCCTGGTAAGGCTTAGCATCTTTTATACATTAAAAACTTTCGGTGTTCTTAATGTCATAAAAGTTTTAGTTACATGTATGTAATCTTCACCAGTAACTAATTGTGTCATTGAAAAGGTTTTAACAAAAAAATGTCTGTTATATAATTAATTTAGATTCATTAATCACAAAAATAACATTTTTTATTAATTTTATCCACTGGTCTATATATTTAGATTATGTTGTTTAAAGTTATTACATCAGGGTCTAAAACCTTTTTTCAGTCCCATTTTTAACTTACCTCACTTGGTCTAGTTTACCACTAGACCTAGTTTACCACTAGTGATCATTGCAAATCAGCTGATTTCAAAGTTGAGAGTTCTAAGGTTCAAATCCTAGTAAAGGTACTTACTTTTATATGAATCTGAATACTACTGTGGTTACTGGTGTTCTGCTCTTTGGTGGTTGGTTTTCAATTAACCACACATTTCAGGAATGGTCGACCTGAGACTACAAGACTACACTTCATTTACATTCATACATATCATTCTCTGAAGTAATACCTTATGGTCATTCTGGAGGCTAAACAGAAAAAGAAAGGTGAATATTTTTAATCTGTGGTGGTTTGAGGGATGCAGTTCAGTACAAACAATATTTAATTGAACATAAAAGTATTTATGTTTATTTACAAGCCTATATTGCCATCCCAAGTGAAAAGGATGTATCTCAATATACACTATTTTTAAGTAAGATTATGAAAAATTTTATAAATTTTTTTATTCGATTGTATTTCAATACTTTCTTGTAGTAGTTTATTAATTAACAGTTATACTATTTAATAAAAAATTTAGGCTGTTAAAGGTGTATTTGAAAAGGAAATTGATTTGGCTTTAGGAAATTCTTAAACTGTTACATATTCACTAAATTCAGTTCTCTGGTATTTACTAAAGCAGTTTATTTATTACAAATTCAACAAATATTGAATGAAATTAGATATGACTGATATCCAATGTTCTATAGTTTACATTTATTTTATAAATATATATAAGTATTTAATAAAATATGCAAAACTCAAAATGTAAAACATAAATCATATTTATGGATTTAAAACCATGCAAAAACCTAATGATAACCATTAGCAGCAGTTTTTGGTGTTCTGGTGCAATGATGAAATTTTATAGTATTAGTTTCTTCGAATTGTTGTACTGTCTTGGTCACAGCCAAGTTACTTATTAGTTCTCTGTTTTAAAATCTACTATTAAATAAATTCCATACCTCTTGTAAAGGCTCTATCACTGCATCTGTACATTATTAACAGAGTCATTCTTACGGTTTCACTTGAAGGATGCATTATTATTTCATAACAGTAAATGAATAAACCAAAACAATAATAATAAAATGTTAACCAGAGAACAAAGATTTAGATTACTACAACAACTTAATTCTCAGTTATATTCAGAGTCCTCTTTTTCTAGTACTTTTATTTCTGGCGCCTCATTTCCTTTTGTGGAGATTTTGTGTACTACAACTTTTACTGTATGTATATTTTTTTTAGGTTTCTTCGGTGATTTAACTTCTGTATTCTTGATGTATGTATGATTAATTAATGTCATTAATTTAGTGACAACCAAATACTGTATTTGTATGTTGAAGTAAGAAGCCAAAATGAGAATTTAATAATAATTTGCATCGTAAAGTAACAACTGATTTACTAATTTAAACATATAATACATTTTTTAAATTTAATTTTTTTTTCAAAATGCATTGTATTAATTAAAAATATTTAACTAAATTATAAAATTAAATATTGTGATAATTAAAGTAAATAATATAAGTTGACCTAACCATTTAATTTGTAGTAGTGCTATAAATTATTAATTATTGGGTATTATTATTAATTATTATAATTTTTTTTCAGGTTTTTAGGAGCATCAGCTACTTTGGTCATTAGCTCCTTTCCACTTCAAAAAAAAAGAAAAATAAATAGAATATTTTTCTCCCCCTCAGAGAACGCTAGCGATGTAATCTGTAGACTAGTCTTGTCAATACAGAGTCTAATAGAGTTGTCATGGAATTAAAACCCCTAAAGAAACACAATATGGTAAGAGTGTGAAACGTCCATACTACTTAAAAATATAAACCATTTCTAACGAAACATTGTCAAACAATCAAATTCACTTCAAATAAGCACTATCAAAAAACAATTTTATTAAAAAAAAATGTTTAAACATATTATGACAAGGATGTAAAGGTCCCTTACCATTTAAACAATGTACAGACCACTTCTGTCAAAATTATTAAAACAGCTTCATGTCATGCAAAAATTAAAATGTTCATCTTTCATTAAAATTTGTCAAAAAATTTACAAACAAACTTCTTCTTATGCCTATTGCCTAGTTTTTCCCTTAGGCCATTCTTTCTTCTTTCTTTTCTCCATTTTCCTATATGCCTCGATATCAAACTCCAGGTTGTCTGAGGCCTCGAAAGTAGATACCGCTGATCCTCTGCAGTAAATCACAGAGGATCTCCTGCTACCGGCGTCAGATGATACCGCTCTGACTGTGCAGTCAGCAGTGTATCAGAATCAAGACTTGACATGTTTCCTGCTAAACTTTGTGGGATGGCTGAAGTACCTTCTCATTCAAAGGCCTCCTTTGGAGATTCCAACAATGGATATTCAAAGTTCTATTTTTTTAATAGTTTTATTTCTGGTACCTCAATTCCTGTTGTGGGGATATTGTGTACTTTAACTTTCACTGTATGTATATTTTTTGAGGTTTCTTCGGCAATTTAACTTTTGTATTCTTGACCTTTTGATTGGTTGAAGGCTCATTCCTAAGTTGTATCTTCTGTATTTTCATCTCATTTTCTTTCTTTTTTCCAACTGTTGAAGATTCATTTGTAGGAGCACAGAATATTTTTCTTTTGAAGTCTCTCTTTTCATTATTGTCGGTTTAGAACTACTTCTCCTGGATGATGGACTCTTTAATTTGTCTTCAATGATACGTTCAACCATCTTAGCCAATTCTGAGAGCACATCCTCTTTTTTTGAAAGAAGCTGCTGGAATGGCTACAACTTTGTGTATGACATGATCTTTGGTGTTCTGCCAAGCACAATTTTCCTTGCGTCAAAGTAGCTGATTTTTTGTATTGTCTTGATCTCTTGGACAGCTACTTTCTGTTTACAAACAGGATAATTCCTAGACCTTGCAGAATGTTGTCCATGACAGTTGACAAAGACAGGAGGATCCCTGCACGGATCATCAGGATGTAATACTTTTGCCACATATACAGATCTGTCTCCTCATGCAATGAGCCGAGCCGCTATGTGTCTGAATCTTTGATATCCAAAGCAATGCAAAGGGGTTAGGATAACCAGACATACATCCAACCTGTGAAACCCAGCTATATCTTCTCTGGACACTTTGGTTTACTGAAAGTTAACATGTGCGACGCAGAGGGTAGAACTTCTCCGTTGCATCATGTGTTGAAGCGATGGCCTTGTTCCTGAAGTTCATCTACAGTTTCCTCTTTAGTGCAGTTTAACAAATCCTTGTACATGACAATGAGCTTTGAGATATTCAGAGTAGTATGAGGAGCTAGCTACTTCCATGTTCAAGACTCTGATCTTCTTGGGTTTGAGTAGCCGTAATGATTGAACATCTTTGACAGTTTCCACAAACAGTCCCACTGCAGTTTTCCTTGTCTCTTTAATTGGTCCTTCAGCAACTTCTGTGATGCCTTAAACTATCACAGAAAGGCTAGTCTTTGAGAAATCACCATCTTTCCTCTTTATAACTAAATATTTTGGCACTGAACCACTATTCTTCACTTGAAACTTAGTGTTTTCTTTCTTCTTTTCCAGATCTATAACCGCTTCCTTATCAATGAACTCTACACTCTTCCTTTTCTTTGCCTGTGAAGACAAAGGTTCTCCAGGACGAAGGGTTTTACAAGCTCGTACATGGACCCTCTGCCACGAAAGTTGTATTATCCAAATCCTACTGTTTCACCAGTCAATTTACATAATACATTTTATTAGCATGGTGTCAAGCCAGCTGTACTTTTTTTTATTACATTTTTGTACAAAGTTGAATGCAGAAAATGTACACAGTGGAAGAGCTCATTTATGTTCATAGTGTTTAATTTATTTCTGGATGTTTATTCTAATTACCCAGTTTAGAAATTTAGTTGAATAATCTTGAAGCTTTATGTTGTTTAGTAAGTTCTTTTTTTTTGTGAAAATGGTTTTATTAACTTTGAATTCATTTTGTATTGTTTTTTTTAATTTTTTATACATACATTAGTGTGATGCGCTTACATTAGTGTGAAGCTATTTTAATTCTGTTTCTCTGATTATATATATATAAAGTTAAAATTAAAAACAAAACTTAAGAAAGAGGTTAGAAGCACTAAAATAAGCCAAAAGGTTCTTAGAACTTATATTTGAAACAAAAACATTTCATTTTCTGTTTGTCTCTCTTTTTATTTTTTTAAAGGAGAACTTCAGATGTTAAGGAAAAAATTGAACCACTCTAAAATTTGTTTACATAATTAATTCAGTGTTTTTGATGAAATAAATAAATACTGTATTTTTACATTGTGCCACTAATCACTGTGATTTGTTTCTCAACTTCCAAGATTGAAATATTTGAGATTTACTTCTCTAGAGGAAATTATAATGGTGGAAGATAATCCAAGCAATTGGTTTTCAATATAAATGTCACGAGATACAGGATTGTTTTCTTGTAACTAATCAATCTTGTAAATTCTGCTGGAACTTTAGAGCAAGTTATAAATTGGTGTATTGCTTCAGGCACAATTATATTTGCAAGTTGAGTAGAGAGCCTAACGATTTATCTCAACAATATAAACATCTCATAGTAAACCAATCACATATTAAATTGTATTGAACCTGACAAGTTTTTACATAAAACGTAGAAAGCACGTGAGCTAAGATAAAAAATTGACAAATGGGATTCGCCAACAAATGGTAGATTTCTACCTGACTGGATTTTTACAACAATGCTTATTTATTTTTTGTAAAATAATACATAATACGGAATTCATTCCTTCCAAGTGAATTTATGCACATCAAAATATGTAGTTAACAATTCAGTGTTGTAAATGAAACATCTTTACACTAAGTAGATTAAGAGCAGATAGATATAAACATGTATACATACACAGAATTTTATCTCAAGATTGTAATAATTTGGATATCAGAATGTTGAGAAATACAAAATTTCAGGGAAATCATTTTTTACTAATAACAATACTTTGCCTCTATTAATAGATTCCACGACAATCAGGAAAATAAATTGTTTGTTTTCAAATATTTTACAGTACTGCCAAAAGACAAGTAAAAGAACTGAATATTTTTTGTTTAACTGTACTTACAATTGTTGAGATTCAATCAGTTTTAAACAGAAAAAAATATTACCCTGAAATTTTAACTACATAATTTAACATGACATAATATATCTAGCAATAAATAACACAGCAACTATTACTCCAAAAACTCACTTGTGTCAAATGTTTGAATTGTGCATATCCATGACTTAGGTGAAATTTCTAATGTTATGAATTAAAACTTAAGGTAAGGCTTTTAATTAGAAAATCTCAAGATTCCAATTCAAAATGTTTAATTTTTAATCACTATTTAATGTATATAATTATGAGGTTATTTTTGTGATCAGGCCAATAAAATAACACACTCGCAGAATTACTGCCAAATTTGATTTACTGTTGTGCTAGCATCATAAAATAATAATCATACAAATTTTGTCTCAAAATATAATGTTATGTCTACAAAAAAAAAAACACATTTGCATATTTTATGTCTTATTTCCTTTCAGCTTTTTTTTTTCAAGATAGTAGACATCAAATACAAATTTTCAATGCTAAACATGATTACAGTAATTTTAAATAAATTAACTGCATAAAATGTGATTACATTAAAGAGAAGTTTTAAATAAACTTCATAACATTTGGCAGCAAAGAAAAATGAAAGTAACCAAAATCAATGAATAAATTGAATAAAAATTAGTTATTAAAAATTATGTGTATAAATAACAAATACTATTAAAAAATACCAGTTATCTTTATTTTATTACTTTAGAATTTCCAGTTGCATAAATTTCTTATTTAGTCTTAAATATTCAATACTAATTACTTATATGATTCTTTTCAAATTCAAATACTCTTTCCTAACATAATTCTGATCTTGAGGTAGGATTGCCATATGAATTGGAGAAAATTTTATGTCTAATTACTTTGCATGTGAATTAGAACCATACCTATTACACTAAACAAAACATTGTATATAAAGGAAAATGTTTTTACACATACAGTCTCTACTTTGCAAGATCTGAACTAAAGTGCAGCTATTAGTTTTATTTTCACAATAATATAAAGAAGTGCATAATATAATACAGTATTTCACCAAAGAAAATTCATTTTTACTTTACGCAGTCATAGATGTACCACATAAAATGTATCTGAGGTATTTATTAGTAGTAGAAGTCAAGGTTTTTTCTCTGATCATAATCATGTTCATTATACAAGCTATTTCAGTAGTGATCAGAGCAAAGTTCTCATTTTTAAAACAAAATATAACCTGTGTTTTAGTAGTCTTGGCACATTCATATACTAGAGTATTTCTGACTAAGTGAAGATGGCAATAGGAAGTCACTTCATTCCTCACTTTACTTGGTAAATCCAGCACGGGATGTTTGTTATTCTTGAAAATTAATAACTTATCTTTGGGAATGAGTTTGTCTTGTATCAGGTTGTTACAATCTCGGTGAATTAATGAAAGAGTTTATGGAATCGATTGATGGTCACTGTATAAATGATGGCACTCCGACCTATGAGGCTCGTGGTCATTACTCGATACTTGATCTGGTCATCATTGACAACAGATGGTTGAGGGATCAGTGTGAATTAACAGTCCTGGACAATGATATCGCTAGTGACCATTTTTCATTACAATTGGTCATAAGAGATGGCACCTATACTGCAGTAGAAAGACCTATCGTGATTAGACCCACGGCTCGCCAGGTGGATAAAATAGTCGATAAAGTGTTACAAAGACTTAGCACTATAATTGAATTGACCCTCACATCAATTATTCAACAAGAGATGGACAGGGAGATAAGGGCCACCAGGAGTAGAAGACAAGTATACTGGTGGTCCAATGAGATAGCGTGCTTTCGCAATACTCTACAACAAGCTAGGAGGAAAAAGCAAAAACTAAGGATCAGAGGTGGCTCTGAATATGACACCGCAGTCAAGTGTTATATAGAGGCAAGGCGTCAGCTTAATAGGTCTATCAAGAGAGCCAAAAGGCATCATTGGGCCAGACTCTGCGAGGAGTTGGACAATGATCCCTGGGGCCAGGCATACAAAATTGTCACGAAGAAGTTCGGCAGGCGTTTACCGATATTGAGCAAGCATCACACCAGGGTCCAGTTCGACGAGCTATTTCCGTTCGAAGAAGAAGCGATTGTCACCTTACCTGATTTTGAGCCCAGGAGATTTACACCTGCCGAACTGAATTGTGCCATTGGCCAGCTTGGCAATAAAAGAAGCCCCGGCGTAGACAGAATTCCAGCTGCTATACTTAAAGGACTTTTTAAACAACGGCCTTGGGAAATGACGGACATTGCCAGCCATGGGCTAGAGAATGACTGCTATCCGCGGTGCTGGAGAGAAGCAAGAGTTGTTTTTCTCCCCAAGGGTGGAAAGGAACAAGAACAAGTTCGATACAGGCCGTTAAGCCTTTTAAATAATATGAGCAAGGCGATCGAGAAGATGCTTGCTGCAGGGATTATTGGAGAAATTGAGCAAAGAGTGGGGATTAGCCAAAAGCAATATGGGTTTTGGAAAGGTTGCTCCACAGTGATGGCCGCCAAGAAAGTAGTCTCCTGGATGACAGATGTAAGACGCGGCACATGGAGGACAAGGGGTGTTCCATTGCTTGTCTCATTGGATATGAAGAATGCGTTTGGCTCTATTAAATGGAGCCATATACATAGAGCACTATTAGCAAAAAATGTTAGTCCATATTTGAGGAGGCAAGTAATGAGATACCTCTCTGATAGAACATGCAAGGTGGCAACGCAAGAAGGAGAAATGGAAATAGATATACACGGTGGAGTGCCCCAGGGCTCAGTTTTAGGCCCATTATTATGGGTCTTAACGTTTGATGAGATCTTAAATCTAGACTATCCTGCCGGGGTTGAAGTTATGGCCTATGCCGACGATTTGGTGGTCTTGACGAGTGACAGGCATGAATTGGAGGCACAAGAAAAGGCCAATTTGGCATTGCAGATAATAAATGGTTGGCTATGTGAAAAGAATCTAACGGTAAATACTGGTAAATGTAATTTTATTACATTTACTGGCAGAAGAATCATCAAACGGCTAAATATCAAGGTCAATGAACAAGTAATAGCAGAAACAGATAGATTAAAGTACTTGGGGGTCACCTTTCAGAGAAATGGTGCATTTACGGAACATATACACGAGGTTTGTAATAGGGCTGATAAGATGACTAAATCTCTAAATATTATTATGACAAAGAGCACCTAAAGCGTCTAAAAGGAGGGTTGTTGCGTCCTCAGTTATGTCGTCGATACTATATGCTGTCCCGGTATGGTGACCTTCAGTACAGATAAAGAAGAACTTGGCACGCTTAGTTAGGACCTATAGGAGACTGTTGCTTGGCGTGGTTTCCGCGTACAGGACAATCTCCTATGAGGCGTTATACGTTTTATCAGGAGTGCCTCTGATCGACCTTATGGCTCATTTCAGAGTCGAAAGAGATCAAGGTGTTGAAGTTCATGAAGCGAGGCATAGGCTAATAGAGAGATGGCAGGATAGATGGAGCACACCAGGCCCTGGAGACAGGACCAGAAGGCTAATCCCTAATCTAAGGAACTGGATACATAGAAAACACGGTGAAATAAACTTTTACACGTCACAGTATTTTACAGGACACGGTAGTTTTAATTACTATCTGCATAGAGTCGGTAGAAGGGAAACTGCAGCCTGTATGTACTGTGACTGTGATGATCATGTCGAACATACTTTCACTGTATGTCATAAATGGAGGGAAGAGACAGACGATATTGACCTGTCATCTGATGGAACTGGAAGACTAATCAATAGCATGCTAAACAGTGAAGAAACTTGGAAAAAAGTTGAGTTGGTCATCAAAAGAATACTTATGCAGAAAAACAATGATGAGAGGAGACTAGGATTTTAAACTTTAGCATAGGGCAGGGTGGACAGCCTCAGTGGTGAGGGCTGACATGCCGAGGTGTGTTGGTTCCGATGATCCACTGGGGACTCCTAAGGGTTTTTTGTTAGGTTAATATCAAGACCTGAAAAGACCCAATCGCCATGTCACGACAATACATGGCGATATACGGATGGGCAAAAGAACTGA
The DNA here is from genome assembly GCF_047948215.1 of Lycorma delicatula. Classification (NCBI taxonomy): domain Eukaryota; kingdom Metazoa; phylum Arthropoda; class Insecta; order Hemiptera; family Fulgoridae; genus Lycorma; species Lycorma delicatula. The sequence goes on along the minus strand of NC_134459.1, from coordinate 79,117,926 downwards.
CCGGTGGGCCGACCTGCCATGCCGGACTTATAGTGGGAAGGCCCATTAGAGTAGAACAGGCACTCCCCCGGGCGCAATACCAACCAGTTGAACCGGCCCAGGGGAGTAGAGTTTTTTTTCACAAAAAAAAAAAAAAAAAAAAAAAGGTTGTTACAATCTAACCCACCGGGTGAGTCTGGTGGGGGAAACTCTCATCATCGCAAATCAGCTGATTTCAAAGTCAAGAATAAAAAGATTCAAATCCTAGTAAAGGCAGTTTACTTTTATATAGATTTGAATACTAGATCATGGACAAGATGTTCTTTGGTGGTTGAGTTTCAATTAACCATCTCAGTAATGGTTGACCTGAGACTGTACAAGACTACACTTCATCTACATTCATACATATCATCCTCATTCATCCTCTGAAGTAATACCTTACAGTGGTTCTGGAGGTTAAACAGAAAAAGAAAGAAGGATGCTACAATCTAGATAACAGGTTATACAACAAACAAATATACAGAAGGATTGTAAACAAAAACACACAATATTTACTGAAAACAATTATATAATTTGTTATAAATTTAGACCATTATTAACATTTATAATAAAATATAATTCATTCATTATTTTATAAGAACATTAATTATAATACATAACTTTAAATGAACCATTATTTCATAGTATTTTAATAATAAGTTCATTGAAATTTATTATTCACATTATGTATATATTCATATAGTATATTGCATTGCCTTTTGTTCTCTTTGGCACTGTCTGTACAAGCTTAAGTTTTTATAATAAATTTACAGAATATTACTATACAAAAGTGCATTTTTTAAGATTGATTGTTTGTCTGTATATATGTGTGTGTGTATGTGTGTTTTTTTTAATATGTATCCATGATTTTATATGTACAGAATATCACTTATTTATAAATAAGATATGAAAATGAGCAACATTATTAAAAACTTTCCGTTCTGATTCATTCATGGTTGTCTTACTGAAATGAATTATCACAAACTTAACGAACAAGAAATAAATATTAAATACTGTGCTGTACTTTTGATGAAATAACTCTCACTTACTTTAAAAAAGACAATCTATTTAAATCACAGTTTGTGAGATAATAGGCCTTAAAAATGTTTATTTCTTCCCACATTTTATATATTTATATACAAATTCAAATTTCACCAATAGGAATAATAAGTTTACACAATTTCAGAAACAGCCCACAGCTCATCTTTCCTACGTCAGAATCGTGTTGCGGTAACAACATGTTGCTGTGTGTCCCAGAGCTCATGACTTTCTTCTGGTAATGGATAAATCTGTAAAAAAAAACATGAAAACAGAGGCTAAAATGAAAAATAAAAATCTATAAACCACACATACTAAAAAAAATTTTCTAAAAGGTAAAAAAATATTTGATTTCAGTTATCGATGAACTGAAAGAAATAAAATGAGTAACAGATAAGGTTTTATAGAATTCAAAACTTTTTCATTTTACTTTTGACTTGAGTTCTTATTATTCATTATTTATGTTATTAGACATAAAATAATAAGTTGCAGTATGTAATAAATTCACATCAAATGTTTTGCAAGTAATACAATTATTTTTTTCATTGAAATGTAAATAGAGAATGCCAAAATTAGGTATGAAAATTACATGCCTAACATTTTTGTAATATACGAATACAAATATTATAAGAATTTATAAATTAATAAAATTACTCTTAATAAATGAGAGGCAAAACACTGAATTATAATTAAACTTTTTTGTTGTTGTGCAAAAAGAAAAAAAGTTATAACAACATATTTTAATAAAATGCTAGTAAGAAATAATTTTTATTTAAACAGTTTTATTTTTAATAAATCTGAATTATTTTTTCAAATAATTTAACATTCTATCTACTATGTTTTCACATGAATGAATGCTTCATTTCTTACCATATTACATGTTAGCAAACACACATCATTTGTAATAATAAGCCTGATTAGCCCTCTTCAACAATCCTCTTCATATGTCTGTTATTTTCAAATTCTACATCCATGCTTTTTTCAGAAATTTTGCTTTGATTATTTTTCTGCTACCAGGAACTCAGTTAATGTTACTCCATTTATTCCATTATAAAACAGCACGTATTAATCTAACTACTTTCCTAATTCTTTGTGTTTTGAATTCACGTTCCAGCTCTCAGAAAGAATTTTTGTTGTTGAAATCATTATAAAACGAATGTTCTTCGTGGCTGTTTTACTGATTCATTTTGCCTAAATACAACTTTTTTAACATAATTTACAATTATGATGTCTATGCTTTTAAGTATTTGAGTAACATATAGTGGGGTGCAAAAGTAGGTATACAGTTACTATGTTCTACTGTACTATAATATTAATATACTGTTATTGATCTATTCTTCTGTTCTGCTATTGTTGTTTTCTTTTTCTTCTTCGAGCAACCAACGTAAGTTGGATAAATCAACCAATACTGGAAGACAGAGAATGCTGAACAGATTCAACAGAAATGGGCAGAAGAATTTGATAAATTTGCACCAAGTAGATTATCAATTTACAGATTGCGTGATAAATTTGTTAGAACTGGGTCCATCTGTAATATGCCAAAGATGGCCAACCAGTCAATGCTACTACCCATGAAAATGAAATGTTAGTTGCTCAGGTATTTACTCAAAGCCCAAAGAAATCCAAAAAGAGAGCTTCTGTTGGGTAAGACATTTCCCTTAGATCTCTAGGTCGTTTAATGCAATGTTTGGGTTTGCAAATGTATCAGTCAAGATTACTTTCATGGATTAATAGAGGATGATTCAGATTGCCATTTACAATTCTGCGAGATACTTTTGAATGAAAAAAGACAAAGTGATGGCATCATTAAAAACATTTATTGGTCTGACGAAGTGGATTTTAAACTGTCAGGTGCTATTAATAGACATAAATGTGTCTATTATTCAACAGATAACCCCCATGTAATGATTGAAAAACAATTGAATCTACCTGGGGTTACAGTTTGGGCGAGCCTTTCATGTGAAGGAGTCATTGCGCCTGGTTTTTTCCATACAACTGTTACCCAGGGTTACAGTTTGGGCGAGCCTTTCATGTGAAGGAGTCATTGCGCCTGGTTTTTTCCATACAACTGTTACCCACAATGTCTATCTTAAAATGCTAAGGGTTACTAGTATTCCACATTACAGCTACAACAAGATAGTGAAGAGTTCTATTTCCAGCAAGATGTAGCTCCTCCCCATAATGCTCAAACAGTGTGTGGGTTTCTTGACAATGAATTATCCAATAGGTGGATAAGTCGACGAGGGTCACTTGAATGGTCAATGGACGTTTTCTTTAGGGATATAAACAAATATAAAGTATTTGCAAGAAAACCTCACACTGTTGATGACATGTATCAATTCATAAGAGAACCATGCCAAGAAATTGATAACAATAAAGACCTTTGTGTCAAAGTGTGCTTGACTGTAGAAACTAGACAATAGGAATGTATAAATGCTGAAGACCGGCAATTTGAGTACATAAGAGATTGCACTTAATTGTATTAATTAGCTTAATTACAGTTTCTATGTCATCCTTTTTGTGACTTCATAAAGCAATTGATTTTTCATAATAAAACCTGCATACCTACTTCGCAACCCTCTCTATCTTGTAATATTAATTAATTTTTGTAGCACTGATGGATTATTAATGTAACATCTCTCATGGACTATAAAATTTTTAAATAACCCTTTGTTACTATTTGGAAAAAGTATTGCATTAATGTTAATCTAAACAAATGTGAATAAAACTTCCTGCTTAATGAAAAATATAAAGGTTCTTGGAATATTTTTTTCATAATTTCCTGTCAGTGGAAAATATACAATCTTTGGAGAACAATTTATGATTTAATTTTCCCATCTGTAACGAAATAGTAAGTTTCATTTTCCTCTGATAACCATTCTATGATGATTTTTATCAGATTTCTGTAAAACTTGTTCCAACTCATGCAGATCAAAGTTTTTCCTGTTCTGTAACATCAATCACAGACTATTCTTATAAATAATTTCAGTTGACATGATCATTTTCTTCAATTTGTTTTTACCTTATAAATTATAAATAAAAAACCAACTCCAATAATTGTAGAGTATCAACTGTTTTATAAAATAGATGCTGCAGCTGTTACTACATTTTTAATTTATGCAAAATAATTGCAGTCCTCAAGTTTTAACTTTCTTCTGATTATATTTTTTTAAAAGCTGATCTTTAAAAAAAGCAAAAGTAATTAAAAATCTTATGTTTCCTTTAACAGTTAAATTTAGTTTTGATTTAACTTATTTCTTTAAGAACTAGAAAAAATGATGCTTTTTCAATTTACTAATTATATAAGTATTTAGTTTAAACTAATGTTAAAAATTCAACAAGCAGTATTATGAAAATTGTAAAATTAAAATTATAATTATATTATGGATCTCTGATAAATTTATGAAAAAGTGGAATACTCAGATATCTGATATATTTACAGGCTTAGTAATAAAGAATCTAGTAAATATCTCTTAGATCTCTCCTTAGAATACACTGGATATATCCATTCCTTGTCAAATCAAATCTTATCTAACAGTAATCATAAATCATAACTAATTTCAGTGAAATAGAAGACTTCAATTTACTGACACATTCAGGATAGATCTACTGAAATTCCAAAGAATTGTTCATTACCATTTAAAGTTCTTTAGAAGGAACCACCAATAAAGACTTTAAAAAGCCAATATACACAGCTCAATTTCTGTAAAAATAATAATTTTTATTTATTTAAAAAAAATGCTTTATTCTTTTTTCAAAATTTGAAAAACATACAGCCAAACTGTGCAACAATATCAGGCTTTGTTTATTTTAACTAACTCATGCAGTTTTCATGTACGATGATAACAAAGAATTTTTTAGTAGTAATTTAACATATAATTAAAAAGCTCCTTGCTTTTAGGCTTTAAATCAGGTAAATTCCATCATGAATGTGTTAACAAACCATCAAATCATTTTAAAAGTAATATAGCACAAATCAGGGTTTTAACAATGTCTGTTAGCACTATATTATATTTAAAAAATAAGCATAATAACTATTTAAATAACAGTCGTTGTGTTCATTTTCACATAACTAAATTACATGCATTACTCACCTTGAACTTGTGTTACGTTGGCATTAAATAACTGTTAGATATTATTGCATGTATAAATATTAAGCTACATACATCCAAATCAATAGAAACACAGAACAATAATTAAAAGAGGATGCAGTGTATTATCCAAGATGCAATAAAATAAAATACCAATAATTTTTCTTTTGGCAAGTGATTTACTTTGATGCAAGTGTAATTATTAAGGCATCTTAAAATTATTCAGTTTATTTGTTCATTTGTGATGATGATACTGCAAGTATGAGTATAGCTTGTTATTACTATATTATATTTTTATTAATTACTAATTCTTTTTAACAGAAAATGTCCTTTAAGTTTGAATTAAATCCAAATGAGGACATATTTAAGTAGTAATTTAACTATTCTTATTACATTAATACAAATATTTTATTTTAAGCGGCGTAATAAATGCAAGCAATAAAAATATGTTAAAACTATTAAAAACAAAACAAACAATTAAACATTTAATCATGCCAGATTAATGCTTCATTCTCAAAAATGCAATGCAACCAAAAACAAAATATGCCATTGATTACAATTAAGTTTGCTGCAAATATTTCACCTAATGGAATGCTAAACTTCACTTCATCCAGTAATATAAACTTAACTCAGCCTTATAGACAACAGACTTATTGAATGTAATTAGTTTATATTTTGTAGTAAGTTTCTAGACTTATGATTTTTACAAAATAAAAATCAGATGATATCTAAGTTGAATTATAACTAACAGGTTCACATATTCACAAAATAATTTTTAGTAGATTCAGGCACATCAAGGCGGAGATAACTAAGGATACGTAATCAATGTATGTATGTTCATTGTTTGTACACTCATCTGCTAATATCGTAATGATTACGACCAAATAAAAACTATGGTCATGTTTGCTTGAGTAAGAGTAACATAAGTAGTTTGATAAAAGAATACTCTTTACAACCCACCCCAGCCACACATAATAAAGCAGGTTTGTTATGAAAAACTCTAATGAGTGAGAGGTAAAATAATATACAAGACTCTAAAATATCATATTAATACAGTTAAGACTATAGGAAGACTAAGTTATTTTATTGGAAAGCATCAATATATATTTTACACCCCAGCACCTCAAATTGTAGCTGGAAAAGATTCTACTGAGGAACTGATAACAATAAGGTTTAACTGATACCTTTAATCTTTGTTCTGTTAATCGTCCCCATAGAAAGGGTGTTTAAACTTTCTGAATAACCCAACAAACACACACGCATTAAGAATCATTGAATTTTAATATATTGATTTCTATAAAACTTCAAATGAATCTTTCATTGCTTTGACTTGGTTCAAAGGTTGACCTTGCAAAGGCTGGTGTTTATGTTATGTGACAGAAAAATGTAGAGTTAAAAATTCTGGTTTTGAATCCAAATTCAAATAATGTTTTGTACAATGTACTATAATTGTACAATATATTTTGTACAAAATTATTGTTAAAATGATCTTTGCAGGTTTTATGGAGTATAGATAAGAATACTTTAAATAAAAAAGCTTATGCTGATCACAAAACAAAAAGTGGCTTTGACTGCTTTGATCAGCAAGTTATTAAAAAATGTAAACACTTTCCAATGACCTAAACCCAGTATATTTAATTTTAATAAACTATGGAAATAAGATTTAATGAACCTGGCTTTGGTAGTAATCATTTTATTTTACAGAATGTTACTTCCCGAGATGTATCAGATACTGTACGGAAAGCAATTCTTTCGTTTTGCCCATTTAATGTGTGCACCATCCTATGCTACATATCCCCCTGTACTTCATCTAAAACCATCCATAATTAGTGTTCTTGGAGTGGACACAGTAGAACCCTACTGAAAATACAAAATATCATAGCTTAATTGGTTTGAGTTACTATCAATAAAATTGGTCTAAATCAAGCAACTGATGTCATAAGCTGAGAAATTATTAACTCTGTCCACGCAGCTAATGTTTTATTCTTACCCTGTCATATCTTTTTCAGTAGACAAAAACCAGAAATAGAATGTAATGGTCAAAAATTATTAGATTAATTCTTTGTTTTTACTCCTACTTGATTTTCTGGATTTACTCTTCTAGCGGCAGAATCTATGGTTGTATGTTTGGAGTAGTACCATTAATCAGCTGCTTCATTAACCAAATTACCATTTATCTTTTTTATTAATAGGAATACTCTGCTTTTTTAATAAATTAATTTTTTTCAATAGTCTTTTTGTAACAGTGATATTTTAATATAATTCAAAACTATTTTGTCATAAAAATCTGATTTAAGAAAAATTGAGTCGTTACTGTAGTTTATGATTAAATAATTTAAAGATGCTCATTCATAGGGTCATTTATAAATGAAATTACATATTGAGAATTTATATAAGAGAAAAGAATGAAATAGCCTCAAAACTATTTTATAATGGTTTTTTTTCTTTTACAAACATCAACTTTTAAAAAATATCTTAAAAATATAACGTATGGATAATATGTATTATTTAAGAACAATTATTACTAATGTCTTTATTTTAGAAAGAGGAAAGGTAGAAGGGAGAGGTCATTCTATCCCTCAGATTAATTTTGGATGACAGGCTTAAGAAGAGTAGAAAATACCTGTAACATAATTATATAATTTTGATTAGAAAAGAATGTTTAAAATTTTAAGGAAAACTGGACTGAAATATAGGAGAAGAAGACGTAATCAGTATATCAAAGGAGAAAAAACAAAAATATTAATATTTGCTAATGATGTTTTTTTCAGCAGAAAGCTTTTAAAATATTTATTTATGCATTTTATAAAATATTTTATCAACTGTAATATTTAAAATTGTGTTTTTTAAACAAATTTTATAAAAAAATATTCTGATGCAGCAGAGATCTCTGCAGAACTTGGAGGTAAAACAGCAGTGAATGAAACATTTAATTTTATAAATAATTATATTTTGCTGCTGGAATACAATTTATTAAACTATTTATTTAAGACTATTTATTAAAGTGTAGTTAATTTGGTAACAGAGGGATACATAGAAGAGTTAAAATAGTAGAGAAGATGAAGATTGGACAACATAAAACAGATAACTGAGGATATAGGGATATCCCTGTATGAGGATATACGGATCCTCAGATATAGGGATCCTAGGATATAGGGATATCCCTGAGGATATAGGGATATATCCCTGTATATATTAATACAGTTGAGGTTGAAAAAAATATTTGAATATGAGCAAGTTATCAAAATATACTTTAAAAACAAAAAAAACATTACTAATTTTGTTTAAACAATACTAATAAAATACCAAACTGAATGAAAAATTACAAGTAGGGTAGATATAAACACAACTAAAATTAGAAAAAAAAATCTTCAAAATAACAATTATTTATTTTTTAATCTAGCATGTAAAAAAGTAGGTAAATCTATTTATTCCCATATTGAGCCATCCATCTAATGATCCTGATTTTAATCCAGAAATTTTATTCTACTCTAATATCTTTCAGAAATGAAAAGAGTATAAATATATATTCTTATGATTTTAGAAAGATTCCTTGATTTGTAACATGTAATTCAACAAGAATCAAGTAAAACAACATTTACAACTGACATTCAGTTATGAACAAAATATCTTCCTCAAATAATTTTTAGAATTCAAGACCAATTCATAAGTCTGTTTTTTAGTAGAAAGTAATTTCTTTATCAATGATTTTATCATGCATTTTAAATCAGGCATCACAAAAATTCTACTTCATTATTTTTTAAACATTAAAGAAAAAATGCAATTATTCATGCAATTTTAATTAATACAAAACAGACCTTTAAAATGTATTAATTGCATTGTAATATGTGTAAAATGTATGTAAAAATGGTATCTTTAAAATAGCATTAATTAGCAAAAAAAAATTGATGTCATAATTTTTCTTATTATCTATAAAATAAACATATTTTTTTAATTTACAATGAGAAATTTCTGTTAAGTATGAAACCAAATCTAAAGAATAAAACTGAAGTGCAAAAATGGGTATATTCAGATCATTAACTACACATGGAGAGTTACTAACAGCAACAATGTAGTGCCCATGATAAGAAACAAAGAGATAACCATGTGTATTGAAATTATAATTCTAATTTCAAATTTTATAATGTTATAAGCACTAGAATTACTGTATTAAGAAAAAAATCACAAAATAATTTTTCTATCAGTGTATCTTTCCTATACTTTTCAGTAACATATTAATCATTATACATACTGTACTTTTTAAATAATTCTAATTCCAGTTGTCAGATGTATGGATACTAATTAATTTGTGTTATATAATTAACCTAAATGTCTAATTTTATGAAGTCTATGAAGAATGGAAACATTTAATATTAGTATTTTGTAAATCATTATAAAGAAAATAAAAAATTAATAAATGTTTAGCAATGCACTTTCTTTTTTCTCAGTTACTCCACTTTGGAGCTGGACCTGATTTAAAATGAAGACAGACCTAAGGGAGACTCAGAAGGAATTAATTACCCCTGAACTTCTTCCACCATCTTTGTATGAATGATCTTGACCAACAATGTGGACACCATATGCCACAGCTGTTTAGTCTACAGCATAATTCTCATGATGTTATCTGGAGAAAGCACTTCAAATCTTCTACAGCATGCTTCCCTATGATGCAGGAACTGATCGCAAATGAACAATGCACGTTCTGCAGTATCCTTTTCCTTGCAATAGTCATATTCCACAGAGGGTTTCAATGTCTGTGCACACAGGTATGCTTTAATACATCTGTAACCAATAAGGGACTGGGACAACTGCACCTCAGTTCCACTTGTTTGTAGTTCAGCCATCTCTGGAGGTGTAGGATCAATCTGTAGGTCCATTTGCCTTTCATAGACTGATCCCATAAGCAATCTACTTTAAAAAAATCTTTTATTTCCATTAACGCAAAAATATTTTTAAATGATAAGTATTAAAGAAACAAAGAAGTTTTGTAAAAACGTAAATAGTATCAACTGAACAATTTTCACCACTTGAGATAAAAATCCTATCTTCACATCAACCAAGAACATTTTCTAAATTTTCTTTAATGCATATTTTTTTATAAGTGTTTCTTCTAGGCTTAAGTAAGAGTATTCAACAGGAATTATTGTGATTAAATCCTTCCTGATATTTATCTACATAATTATATTAGAAAAAAACCCACTTCATGCCCCCCTTTTCCATTTTATGTAACCAAAGAAGAATAACTACATTCTTTACAATATTGCCTACTCAATTTTTTGTATCATATTGTACAATTTAAGTATTAAATATTTTGATGCAACTACGGAATGAACTATTCAAATTCAATGGACTTAAAATCATAATAATTTCATGAATTTTTTAAATTTTCTAATTTTTTCATTCAAAGTTTAGATATCCTAGGCTAGATATTCTATAACCAGATATGTTAGATATAGTCCCCTACAATACTGGTTTATTTATCTTTTACTATTCCTTCTAAAAGGACCTGGGTGAATATTAAGTTTAAATTTGATTTTTATTTGCACCATACAATTCTAGGAATGGGTGGGTGTTGCAGGGTATCTTTAGGAATTCTATATCTCTTCTCAGAAGATTATTTCATTTCTGAAGACAAAGCAATCTTTATAGAAGGTTGTATTTGAGCAAATATTCAATTCAGAATCACTGATTAGTAACATGCTGCTCCTGTCCTAGATAATAATTTTTTTAACTTCTGAGGAATGTGTATCTACGGTGTGAAACCAACAATGAGCTATTTTTTAAATAGGTTTATTATTTATTCATGCCACAATTCTTCCATAGATTGGTATTCTTAATCTTTTCTTTTCCATCTTTGGTTCTGTGGATATAGGTAAGATCCTGTTAGGTCCTTGGCAAGAATGCTAAAACATTTTGAACCGTGCATTCTTGATCTAATTTGATGGAGGTGATTGATCTAAGGTGTCCACTTCCTGCACATTGGCTTTAGAGCATGCCTATTGGGTAAGTACCTAATAGGTTTAGCTAGGCTTCCTAATTTCTGTTTTATTGAGATGAAAAAATTCCCAAAAATGAAATTCTGACATAACTTTTTGAATTTTTATAATATTTATGTAGATTCATCTTAGTTTATAAATTAATAGCTGAATTAAATAACAAACTTTAATGAATGAATTAATACAAAACTGTAGAATTTTTAAAACATTGTTATAAAAATACAAATGAAGATATAATGAAAGATAAGTTTAACTGTATATGAAATAAGTTGCTATTACTACAATTCTGGTTCTAGAAGCGTCATGTAGTGAAGCTGATAAAGAGAGAAACTAATCAGTGATTCTGATAATGTAAACATTGTTAATGGCATTGTAGTATGTCAACTGTTAATTTAACTCTGTATTTGAGGATGAAAATTAATAATCATTTTACAAATATCAGCATTTGAAGAACAACATATTATTAACTTTAAACATCACCTACTACTTTTTTTTTTATTTCTAAGCTCATTAGTCAAAAAATGCCAACAGCTTACAGATACATAAACAAATGAAAACTGCACCAATCACTTAATTTTGATGCTGCATATGTTTGGTTTTAATCGTAGATAAAATTGGTTTATCAACCACTTACATCTATTCTTACTTCACTTGCATTTACTTTCATGATGCTACTCCTTAACTTGTTCAATGTGCTGCAAGGTCGTATAGTTACAGTAGAAAATTTACTATATTATCCAGGATTTGATTTAGTCTCATCAATTATAGTTCTTTTTTTTTAAATGAATAAATCTACTATTTTTATAAAGTAACAATAATAAAAACCACTGAAATTATTTTCAAACTGTCTGTCAGTTATTAAATAATGATCTTAATTATGTGATCCTGGGTAAGACAATAAATAGACTGCATTCCTTATTCTTGATGATTCTACAGTTGCAATTAGGATGGGAGGTAAGATAAAATGGCAAGACATAAGCCTGGTTATATAGACTGGTTCTTGAAGATCACTTAATTTTAATAGTATTGGGCATCATTTCACTGCATGTTGTTGACATGCAGTGAAATGATTGACATTTATTATGGCAATGGCCATAACAACTAATCCTGCTTCAAAAAATAACTTTTTTTTTTTTTAGTCAGGAATTCAAGAGGAATTTTTAATGCCTTATTTGTTTTTCTTCCTATCTAATTTAAAAACAAAACAAATATGATCCAATAAATAAATTTATATATTTTTTAGGTTGCTCACTAGCACTAGTAATTAATTTAATCTTCAGCAGGTACTCTGGATGTGAAGGACATTTAAATTTTTGTTATATAACAGCTGTTATGAGTAATTTAATATAACTTCTTCTGACAAAAAACAATCATGAAAAGTCTAAAGAATGTTTTAAAGCTCAGTTTATGAGTCTTCCACTTAATCAAATGAACCATCTTTTAAAGCCTTCGTCTGTAAAGCAGCTCCAAAAAACTGATAACAAGAGTTAAAGTACATTTATTAATAAATGAACATCAAGTCGATTTTTAATTATCATTATTAATAATGCAACAACATTTAAAGGAAGTCCATGATTGGATGTAAAAAATATGTTATTTATTTTTTTATTATTTTAGATTATATTTTTATAGTACTAATGATAATTAAATAAAAAGAGTAATTTTTTAATTGTTTAATGTAATTTATAATGAACAATCAGACTAAAGATGATCTTAGATCTGAAAAATATTATTCAATTAATAATCTTCGTTTTATTACTCTACTAAATGGTTTGTTTATTAATTAATAAAATGTAGATGAATATGTATATACAAATGTAAAATAAAAGTTCTTATTATTTATCATTCACGAACTAGTGCAAAGTGGTTGCAAGCCTAAGACAGATAAACCTATTGAGAATATTAATAACATCTGAAATAATGGTGGACTATTAATGTAAGATTAAAAGAAACTTATCTTAATTGGGATACATAAGTTTAAAGTAATCATCTACTTTTTTTAAAATAGTGACTGATAATGCTTGCTGGATAGCTGATTCCATGATTATCTGAAAGAACATTTTGGCAGAATGTACAGAGATTTCACTTCAGAAAAAGTTTTGTGCTTACAGTTGTAGGGAAAAACTATTGTAAACAAATTTTATGTGAATCAATGATTTAAATAGAATCTATTTTACAATTTGAAGAAGCCTTCAAATTGTAAACCTTCCAAAGGAAAGGTTTTACAATTTGTAAAACCTTTCCAATGCCCATCTCAATAAAATAGAAGAAAATTCCACTTCTAAAACCCTAATCACTTTAGTATGACCTTTAAGAATTTTGAGACCTTAAGTGGAACTGGAAGAAAATATTTTGCCATTGATCTATATTAGTTTGAGTGAAATAAATACATGTTATTTCAATGGAAAATAATTCTTTCTCAACTTTGTGGGCACAATTTTCTCAACAACAGAATTATAATAATAAATAATTCTAAAACTAGTCAAAATTTACTATAGAATAGTGAATCAATTTGGAACTTAAATCTGATACTGGAATGGTGCACTGAAAGAAATTACTGAAGTGAAATTCTTTGGAAACTATAGATCAAAAATGATATTGCACCTTATAGTTATCATTTCATGTTCGCTGTTAGTTTTGAAATAATGTTTTGCTCTTTTGAATAGTTTAGAAATAATTAGAATGAGTACTGTGTAACAATATCACTATGTTATACTGTGTGTAATTGCACTTACTGTTTATTTAAATGTTTTAAAACTCATGGTTCCTGAAAATTACATTTTTTAGAGATTCACCAAATGTGAAAGGTTTAAATTATTTTCTCCTTTTCAAACAATATTTTCATTTAAATTTAATTAGTTTAATTTTATTAGCCTATTATTTCTTTGGTTTTTCATTTTCAGTAAATACCCTGGAATATAAAAATACAAAAAATTAACTGCAACTTTTTTGAATCAGCAGTAACTAAGGAAAACAATAAATACACATTTTATGTAGAAGACTTTTAAAATTATACCAAAACAAAATGCAATGTAACAAGAAATAAAAATCTGTTAATGATTGCACAGAAATCTAGAACAAGAAGATTTCTGATAATGATGAAGTTGACCACACTGTGTGGAAGTGGTTTGTGAGCAAAAAGGACCACTTACTTAAGCTGAGACTTAGAAAACGATGGAAATGTTTGGACAAAATGGACTTAAATCACTGATGCCTGGCTTAAATGCTTAAACAAATAACAAATCATATAGGAATAAAGTTTATGTGAGTCTAAAGATGATGCGATTACACTAGAAAAATGGAAGAAAAAATTATCATTACTAATTACAGATACAGTCCAGAATATGTACAAGTGTAATGAAACAGGGTTATTTTTTAGATTACTATTGCCAAAATCTTCGGCTTAATATAATTATAAATTCATAACTATGTAATTTATATTGTATATAAAATAATCTACTTATATATTTTTCTAAATTTATGGTTAGTTTTTGGGTTCTCTAAATTTTTAGGTATAAATTTAATTAAACATTTTTTTCAACAAACCAATTAAATTGTTTTGATACAAAACATCTATTAAAATCTAAACATTCTGTCAAAACAACTCCACTTGTAATGTGTAAAGTGTAAACCTACCAAAATTGAATTTTAAGTTTATCTTAAGTTGGTTTCCATTTTAGGAAGATCTTTTTGTAATAAGATTAATAATTTACATCTTAGTTTTAAAAAATACGAAAATCTTATCATGACTTTCTGAAACTGTTACTTAACCTTTAAAACATGTTTCATGTGAACATGATTCAGCATAAAAATAATTAAATATAATTAATTATACTATTACATACTGTTATTGATTCTGGTTTACTTCATATTAACTGCTTCATTGATTACAAAGGAAAGAATTACAAAATATAAATTAGAATTTTTTTCCAGAATTTTTCCTATTAGAAAAATAAATAATAGTGATAAACTATGTATCTTAAAAGTAATTTGTCAAAAACAGCTCTTTTTCCATAAATATTCAACAACATTTTTTGGTACCTTAAAATATTTTTAATCTGTTAAAAAAAGTTAAATTGTTAATTTTAGGCATCGGTATTTTTGTTGTGTACTGAATATGGTAAAAAGTAATGTTTATATGGTGTGAAACGGTTCATGACAATTCAATTTAAAACTGAACAACGTACATGAATGCTATCAATCAACATGCTATACCGTGCTCTCTCTGGTGCTGCATATAAGTGGAGTTTCTGCTGTTGCATGGCACATTGAAGAATCTATGTGTGTATACTGTATTTGTGGTTCTCTACAATGCTGCGATTGTTGAGCCAACATGTTTGTGTACACTGAACTTCCATGAGGTAGTTCTGCATATGTAAGTTGCTCTTTCTGTAAAAACATAATATAAAAACATATATAACTAAAAATTATTTGACTTATAGTACAATGACATAAGTTATAATTTTTACTTCCTTGTACAAAGTAAAGGAAGTATTGTGATTATGAAAAATGTTGGTTCCCAGTTTTGAATGAAAATATCCATTTTGACTAGTTTTGGCATGACATCTGTATGTAAGTATGTATGTATATAAGTATCTTGCATAACTCAAAAACAATTAGCTGTAGAATGTTGAAATTCTGGATTTAGGACTGTTGTAACATCTAGTGTGCACTTCCCTTTTGATTGCAATCGAATGTACCAAAAGTATCCAAAAAAGCCCAAAATCACCAAAAATCTGGATTTTTGACTTTTTCTTAACTGTAGTAATAAGCCCTCATTGAGAGCTTTTCAATATGTCATAAGTGGTACTTATTTTCATTGGTTCCAGAGTTATAGTTAAATAAAATTTTAGTTAATGAAATACTTGGATCTTACAAGGGAAGGCACATTGGTTCGAATCAGACTTCATCCTTTTTTTAAATTTAAATACACTGATTTATTACTAATTATTAACCTCTGATTATGAAAAAAATTTACAATAAATAATAATTCAATGATAATGAAAAAAAAAGAAAATGAAAAAAATTATTAGTGAAATAAAATTTTACGTAGCTTTAAAAATACATAAATGTAATTTAACAGGCATTACATATGTGTGTGTAACAGATTTGGTGAAACATCTGATTATTTAATATTAATTGAGAATTATAATTTAGAATCATATTATTTTTGGATTTTCTAGTTTAATTTTGTCTACATAAAAGTTAACTTCAGTGTGACTGAAAAATAAACCCTCACAAGAACAAATATACACTGAGGCATACATGCCCAATCTTTAATAAATTGCAAAAAATTCTTATCTTTTAGTTCATTATGCTCTGATATTGTTGTCAATATTCTCCCTAAGTCGGAGTTGATCACCATTTCATTTATTTGTTTTTTGTTGCCAATGATTTAATCGCTCTTTGGTTTGGTATAATTCTTCTGATTTTAATTTCTGTACACGTTCTCTAGTTTTCAAATTTTCTCTCTCTTTACATACATCATTTTCTCTTAAACTTTTTATTCTTTCCTTGGTCTTCATGTTTTCTTCCTCTTAAAATTCATTTTCTTATTGTTTTTTTGTGATATATTTCTTCATGTTATCTTTCTTTTTCCTGAATGATTGTTTCTTTTTCATTTTTGATTATTCACCAAATAATCCAGTAATAAAAACTGATTATTTTACTCTGTAAGGTTAAAATTAACATTTGTAACCAGAATAAAGGAGTTCACTATACAGAAAATTTTAATTATTATTAACTTTTATTTATATGACACATCAGAAATCTGACTTTTGTTAATCAGCACCTCAAGAAGATATGAATAATACTGATCTAGTAATACGAGTATTAAAAGGACTTTTACTCTATCCTAATATTTCATGTAAGATTGTTGAATTAATATTTGTTTAAATATTTGATGTTAATAAAAACTAATATTTCAGCATTTGTGTAACTGTCCACTTTATTAAAGAATTGGAGGGTTATATCTAACTTTCAAATGAAATAAGTTTAAATGACGTGCAGCAAAAAATGTGTATATGTAATTTAATAGGCGTTCAAGGAAGTCATGTGATGTCTACATCAGATTTTTTAAATTATATAAATATAAAATATTTTACTACAGTAAAACATAACTGCAAAAAAAAAGAAATGAAATGTAATCGAATGTAATTAAAAAATAAACTTAAAACTGATTTTTAACATTTTTAGTAGTAATAGAATATTTCTTGATAATTATTAAATATCTTTTACAGCTATAATGAACAAGCACAGGTATACTGTTTTATCAGCATTTGTTTATTTTTCATAAAAATAATTTTTGGTTATCAATACACTATTTTACACATTTTCATCTTTCATTTGTATACAATAGAGCTCTATCTAATTAGAGTATTAAGTTTTA
Organism: Lycorma delicatula; assembly: GCF_047948215.1. Lineage (NCBI taxonomy): Eukaryota > Metazoa > Arthropoda > Insecta > Hemiptera > Fulgoridae > Lycorma > Lycorma delicatula. The sequence continues at coordinate 79,100,395 of NC_134459.1, read as the reverse complement.
TGAATAACTGCTAATAACGCTGCCCAACAAAGGATTTTTTTTTATTGTTTCCTTCATTTCATGAATCAAATCTTACTAATTTTGGGTTGAGAAAAACGAATATGACAAAAAAAAATTTTTATGTGTATTTTTTTGGTCTAGTTTCTGTGATATACAATAGGTGGGAGTATTTTATTTTAACGGAGTAAGAGAAAACTGTACATTTTAACTGCATATAGCAACAACATAGAAAATCCATTTGACAATTTTTTTAATGACAGTTACCTTCTAAGAGTTCTTAACTGATGGAAGAATACCTGGCAGTTGGTTGGGTTTGAAGAGAATCATGTGGTGGCTTCATGAGATTGTTATCTTTTGGCTTTCCTCTTGTGAGTTCCAGAGCAACCCTACACACAAACCAGCAGTAATCCGCAAGTATTGTTTCATTCCAATGGCCCTGATATCTTTGTTCCATTACAGAAATATCCTGATGGAATCTTTCTCCATGTTCATCACTGACAACTTCACAACTAGGAGGGAAAAATGTCCAGGTGTGAGCGGAGAAAATGGATTTTAAGGGATATGTTGCATCCGAGTTGATGGTATTTTTGCAGAAGTACTGTCATCAACTGACTGTAGTTTTCATCTCTTTTATTGCCTAAAAATCCATGAATGGCTTCCTTTAAGGCTTCCCAAGCCTTCCTTTTCTTTCCCTTCCAAAATTCGGTCAAAAGCAGGATCCTTTACAAGTTGTCAAATTTGTGGCCCAACAAAAATACTTTCCTTACCTTTTGCATCACTTAATGTAGGAAATTTATCTATTTGGTACTTAAAGGCCTGTCCTTTCAGTTCATACCTTTGAAAAAATTTTTCATCTAACCCAGCTTTATATGAAGGGGTGGAAGAACATCTTTTGGGTCCACGAGAGGCTCGGCAACAACATTTTTTTTCTCTAGAGTTAAGATTTTTTGCAGCCAGTCTGCTTGAATATAATGTGATTTCCTATCCCTACTGTCCCATATACATAAAAAGCAACAGTATTTAGTATACCGCAGTTGCATTCCTAAGAGTACACTGATGACTTTTAGATTGCCACAGATTTTTCAGCATATTTGATTGTGTCTAGGAGGAATGGCATGTTTGCTTAATTCTGTTTCATGTGAAATGTATGACCAACAGGAATAGAAGAAAGACAGACGGTTGCCATTGTGAGGTAATACAGCTTTCAAACTAAGCTTGGAGTAGTCTATGAATAGCCTCCAATCAGTTGGATCATGATTCAAATTCAAACATTTCATCAAGCCATTAACATCACAGCAAACAAGATTATATTTCTTCTGAAAAAAAAGGAAGCAGATCCCTAAGATGATGTCTGCATTGTGAGATCCTGACATCACGTTGAAGAAGATTCCATTGCTGTAGTCTTAACCCTTGAAGTTCTGCCTTCTGCTTCAACAAATCAAGATTTCAAATGAGATCACTCAATTCTGCTTGATCAGTCTGTCAGTTTATCATCTTTTGTCAAAATCAGAGTCATGAGATATGGAAGGTTTGTTGGGTCCTTCTTCTTCCACACTGTCTTCATTTTCTATTTCAAGCTCATAATTTTGAGGTGGAATAGCAACTGATAAACTATCTGAATGTGGAATAGGTCAAATAGCAGATAGAAGAATAGGATATTGAACTGTTCCTCTTTTGAACTGTGCCTTTATAGGTGGAGTCAAGCAGAAATAGGAGTTATCTGTATGGTTTGTAGGCTCCCGCCAAACCATATGCACAGCAAAAGCCATAGATAGTTTTTTTTATTTATCAACCATTCTCGTAGTATAACTGAACAAGAGTTGGAACATATATATGGAGCCCATGAATTATCCTGGTCACCTTCATACCAAAATAATGCTGATAGGAAGTCTTCGCAAGAAATGTCAGATTGCGTTTTGGTGACAAAAATGTTATTTCGCCATAAACGTAACAAAAAGTATTCACTGAATTTACACATTTTCGTGGCATTTTGATTTAACTAATTTTCCACTTCAAAAGCACTCAAAAACCAGAAATTCTGCACTAATTACAACACAAACACTATGAAACTTACAGTCACAGCAACAGTAATAATGTTTATAATCTACAAACAGCTGGAGAACATTGTGTTTTGTTATTTGGCAAGTCTGACAAATCCAAAAACAAAATTACCTCCAAACTAAAAATGTAGATCAGGTAAAAAATGACATGTATTGTATCTCCAAACCAAGAGCTAATCAGTCATTTTTATAGTGATTTTTGAATTCAGCAGATAGAAATACATAAGAATTAGCAATTTTTGAGCCTGAGCTATTTTTGGATATAAAGAATTTCATCAGATATAATAATCTATTCATAAAATAGGATTAGGTTTGCTACTATCCTACTACTTATCTGACACTCTAGTGGCCTATAAAGAAAATATAATTATGGTACAAGACAAAAAAACAACTAACTTATTTAAAAAAAAAAAGAATAAACAAGTTGGTCTTACCATTATATCATAAGTATATTAAGAATATATAATAATCTGTCTAACCCATCGAAAAAATATTGGTAGAATTTAAGAGTAAATAAGAACTGAAGAAATATACAATGGCATATGAAATTAATTTTATCTAAACAATGTATAAATTTGTTTTGATGTGTTTACACTATTAATAGGTGGAACCAATAATTTATTAAATCACAAGTTGTGTGTAATGGATCAAGTATGATAGTGTAATGTAATTATATGATTATAATAATTTCAAAATGGTCTCTTTCTGCATTTATAAAATCAATTTCAAATATTGATGTGTTAACAATCAATAAGCCTTTGCAGCTTAATGTAATATAATAAATAAATAAACCAACCTGTCATCCATTTCTCATTAGGTGAATCTGAAGTACTTCAGGAATTCAAACATTCCTATGCTCAAAAAATCTTTGTTAATAAATAATGCTTTTTGACAAGTATAAAAATAACAATAGGTCAATTATTTGACCATTACAGATATTGTGTAATTAAATTTAACTTAATTTTTATGAAATGCACACAACAAAAAATTTATAAAATGTAAAATGGTTGTACTCACTGGAATTATATTACTTTCTAAGCTTACATGCTGGGGATATAGGCGTGAACTGAAACTTTCAAATGTTTTTTCTTTTTCTTCATTGTCAGAATATTCTGCATCAAATAAAAGAAAACAATAATGATAGTAGTAACAATACAAAAAATTTAGGAGTTAATAAGAAATTAAAAAATAAATTAAAATCCATGTATTTCAATTACAATCAATATTTTAACACTGACCATATACTTCTAGAACAATAATAGTTTTTGGTTTAATTGAGTATAAGTAAACTTAACTTTCATATTCATTATCAGTGGAATATAAGTCTGAGGTGTGAAGTTTAAATTTTTAATAGCTAAATAATATACAAATGTTTGAATACTGTTATTACATGTAAATGTCTGAATACAACTAGTTAAATTATGTAGTTAGTTGCTTGGATTAATTATTTTAAATGATCATGTGAAGCTCAAAATACTGTACATTATTCCTAGATATTTAAAAAAAATCTTAAGCAAGCTCTTAACTCCTGATGCAAAACAAATGAAAATTTCTCTAAAAAAAATTATGTACATATGCATCATATAAAGCAAGAAGAACACAGTTAAACATATTTTTTAATATTTATAGTAATATGATTTTATACGATTATAAATATTTATATTATTAGTTAGTATAAATTTAAAAAGGATTGTAGTAATTTTTGTTCTACAAAACATGAATCAGTTTTTTTTTTTAATTGAAATCTTATTAAAAGTTTTTATTTTGTGAAGGTATGAATGTGGTTTTATTTTTCAATGTTTTTTGCTGGAAATAATTCTCTTCTTAAACTTTAATGTATTCCAAATTTAGTAATGTACTTTAATTCTAATTTATTTAAGAAACAAGATAATGATTCACTTTATAGAATTTATCCTACTTACTTCTGGGATATAATAAAATATTTGTTTCTTGTGGCTAATATACTGTATATATATATTTGAAAGCAATGAACACTATTCAAATAAGTTAATGACTAACAGATTAATCTGGTAATAAGCAATGTTAGTAGCACACAAGGAGTAATAAATATTATTTAAACAGTAAAAAAATAAGATTAGGTTAATACTGGTAAAATATAACATTTTTATACCAATGTTTAAAACAATTTTTATACTGGTATAAAAATATACCAGTGTATTTTTATATACTGAGTCTTTATACTGGTAAAAGATAATAAAGTCATCAAATGGAAAGCCATGGAAACTAGGGATGCACTCGTAGATTTCTCAACACCAGAATGTTTAATTTTGTAATGAAGCAGACTAAGAATAAAGTCCACAACCACAGTAGCTGGCTATATAGCAATATTATGAAAAATGCACATTCATTTGAATGTTTACATTGATAAGAAGCAAAAGTTATCTTTTCATGTTTAACTTTGTTCATGAATTTGATTTTCAGTGATTTTATTTGTTATCATTTGCTTACAGGTATCCAAAAGCAAGGACCATTTTTGTGTGATCTGATTTTTATAATTTAGGTAATATTTTTTATCAGTTTTATCAACTTGATAAAAATTTTATGTGAAATGAAAATTTTTTATTTCTCCCATAAAGCAGTACCAAACAGCATACTGACACCAGTGTATTCCTGATGGTAACTGAACCAATGAGTTCCATATTGAAAATGTAAAAATTGAACCTAATCTTAATAATACGATGATAAAATTTTCCTAATTATTAATTATTATTGTTATCATTGTTATTATTATTATTTACTTATCATACAATGCAGGAACTGTAAAGTGGTAAATGTTATAAGCCCTGACTAAATTTTAATGCTAAGAGAGTTTGTGCAGATATGGAATACATAGGCCCACAACATTATTTATTTTGAACAGCATGATTAAGTGTTTTGGTCTTGGGTGAGCACCTACCAATAGATTCTTCTGCACATTTGTAGTAATTATAAAAACAAAACAAAATAAAATAAATTGTTTTTAAAAACAAATAATGAGTTATGCTAAACAGACATAATAAAATAAAAAATAAAATATTACTTTCTAAACCATTTTCCTTCTTAAATAAATAATATAAAGAGAAACTAAACAATAAGAAAATTGTTCAATTTTATCCTTTGTAATTTGCCAGACAAATTTTGAGACATTTAAGATTCTAGGGTTGAAACAAACTGCAATATGTACTCTTCACTGGGTAAAATAATGTCAAAAAGCAACCAAAATTGAAAAAGAGGAAAAAATGTTATAACCTTTCTTCATAAAAGAAGAAACTTACCATTACTATGAGGAATAATATCAGGGTTCTTTTCTACACTTTCAGCGCTTTCACTGCACTCCTTAACACCTTCACTCGACATCTTTGAATGTGACTTTTCATCATCACTTGTTTCTCTAATTCTCATAATAAGAACTATTATTAAGGCAACAAGTGTCAATGCAGCAACTATTCCTACTAATGTACCGAGTAGTGGTGTTAACTGAAGCATTAATGGAGTGTTATCTGTAAAGAGAAAATTTAAACAATATAGACTGGCAATATTTACAGTACAGTATTATACTTAATGATGTTTAACAATATACAACTGCAGCATATGTCATAAGGGAAAAGTTATAACCATTAACATTAATTTAATTTATAATAGGAAGCTAAGTTAATGAATAAAGAGAAACAATTTTAAAAGATGGAGCAACTAATAATATTGAAAAAACCAATAATAAATAATTTATCAATAAATAAAAATACAAAAAGGGAAATTATTAATTAATTAGGCATTTAAAATTGAAATTGAAATTTCAAAATGAGGAATGAACATGATAAATTTATTTAGTCAGCTACGTAGCATAACCTAGGTCATGGATGATAATATCGCTGAATAAGTAAAAACAAAACCAATTTTAATCAATTAGATATATTTGTTGATCCAGTTTGATCAACATAGTTAAACTGTGGCTTTTTGAGACAAATATGCAATTGGCACTTTTCTATGGCAGTAATAAGATTTCAAGTATTTACAAATTAAAAAATTTCTGAATAGTATAATAATGTTAACAAAAATAGAATTTAATGCAATTAATATGGGATGATAATGTTTTTACATAAAAAAAAAATGATAAGAATTACGAGGACACAAAATAATTGTTAGAAAAAGCAGTCAGAGACTGAGAATAATGGGCACAATTTCTGAACCAAGAATGTACTTGGCTCAATCACAGACATACATATTTTTGGAACTATGATTATTTTTAGGGTTCCTTTTTAGGGTGTATGTTGTTGGTATTCTTTATAAACATGTTTTCATGTAGAACAATCTACATTCTCACTTTTCTTTTTGTAAAGACTAATATCAGTTTTTGTTAACGTGTAAGGAGTATAAAAAAGAATAAAGTTTAAAAGAAAAACTTTTAATTACCTCAATGTGTTCGTTTAAAATAATAATCAATTGGGTCAAAAATTTGTAAAAAAAAAATCACAATATTTAAGATTAATTCAAAGCAAAATAAAACATTCTTGAAAGTATTCTATTACTCGTATAATGTAAATGTATGATAGATCAGTAGAGAATATGAATAAAATATGACAAAAGTAATGAGTGATACACTTATGTTTACCTCGACTAGTTAAGCCTCTCACGGCGAGTTTTAATGTAGAAGCTTGTATAATAGTAGGATCACTTAACCCTTTACTATTTGTCGCATATAAAATAATATCATATTTTTGGCCAGCTGATAAATCTGATACAAAGAACCAAGGGAATGTAGAAGTATAATTCATTAGAAGTAATTTAGTATCTGCATTATATACTTCTATCATAAATTCTTGTGGTAATCCGCCATCAAATCCTTCAGTGCATTCAATCTGTAGTGAATCCATGGAGAAATTAGCTATAGTACAATTTCTTAAACTATCTGGCTTTCCTGAAAATAAAAACAGGTACAAATTTACTAGAAAAATATGGTTTGAAATTGTTTTTAGCAAGATCCCTTTCTTACTACATATGCTATATTCTACCAATATAATTTATTAACACAAGAACAAAACTAATTGTTTTTCATTGAACTAAATTGTTTTCATTTTGAAGGAGATAAAATGAAATTGTTTTCATTTTATCTCCCTTAATGAAAGGGAGACAATTAATTGTTTTCATTTTTGAGTTAAAATACTGTAACAATTGTACTTTTATATTTAATGTTAATTCAAGGAAGCTCTGGCAACAGCAGGAAGCTCAATCCCCAACAAAGATAAACTATTGTGTATTGTGTTTGTTTATTTGTATTAATGTTGTATTTAAGTAAAGCATGTTCCATAGTTTTTCTATTTCCAAACAAAATTTTATGCTCAAGATTTTTAAATTTCAATGTAGTATAATATAATTATTATCCTTGGGACAAATATTTTATATTGCTAAAGTTGTAGGGCACTAATCCTATTTGATAATGATGGGAAGGTGGGAACTACATATAATTTTAATCATCTTGATGAGACATAAATACGGTTCAAAAGAATTACTGTTCCAATAATTCTATCCAAAATCATAGCAATTTTTAAATACTATTATGCAACAATATACTATCAAGTTTAATTATATTATAAAAGTATCATAAGACTTTAAACACTTTTATTATGTAGCTTTCAAAATAAACAATGGACTAATATGAATTAGAAAACTTGAAATGTAATTATAAAGCTATAACTAGGTATTGGTAATTATTAATTCTTAATGTATTTAAGAATACATAAAATTTGTGGTTCACATTCTTTAATAATTCAGCTTTGTAATCTTGGATATTGTAAATAAATCTTCATATTATCGTGTTCAAAAAAGTATATTTTATCTGATTCAAACACTTGCATAAAATAATTTAACTGATAATGGTTATAAAAAAATAAAATCATCAAGTAGTTTTTTATTTACCTGCAGGTATAACAGTATAAACACAAGCTTCCTTTTGTTTTCCAAGAACATTTCCTGCCCAGCAATAAAGAGTCCCATAATCCAGTTCTGTTCTTGGAGTGAATCCAGCAAGACTTCTTGTTTTATCGACAGTAAAATGTTTAGGAGGTAGATCTATTGTTTCTCGACTTGAATTGAATTTCCAAGAGAAATCTACTTCTGGAGGATTTGCTTCTACTTCACAAAGTACTCTTACAGTTTCACCTCTTGCTACTCCTATTGTTTTCTGTTGTCCAGGGCGGCAAACAGGTATATCTAATCAAAGAAATATTCATATAATAAAATATATATTTATAATTTTATGTGGATACAATTAACTTTAAAATAATGAAACCAATTTATTTTTATTTTCTCCTCATAATTTTTATTCTATTTATTTTTGTACACAATATAAGATGAAATGTGTATTTTACTGTTTCATTACATGTTTATGAATTTGATATATGAATTAAATTGCTTTATAGTTAATATATTTGTTAACTGTCTATGGATAAGTTTTTCAAAACTTATATTATCATATAATTTTTACTGAAAGTGAAATTTTAAAATTCACATTTTTTTTGTATATACACATTCAATTTTTGTTTATAATAAAGTGGAAAATTGTTAATTTTGACAGTAACTGGTTGTGCTGGAATTTCTTTTGGAAAGATTCATGAGTATTGTCATGAGACTAATAATAAAGTCTTAAAAATTTATGTTGTGAAAATTTGATTTTATGACAATAAGTTGGTAAGCCATGAGATTTCAGAAAGATTTCAGCGTATCTTTAAAAAAAATTCTGAGTAAATTTATTAAGTCAAACATGTATCTATTGCATCACAAAATGGAATTTTTTATTCATTTTATTAAACAATACTGTTTACCCAATCACTGTGACAGAGTGGTAGCATTATCTGTGTCCTTTATTCAATGATTCTGGGTTCAAATTTCTGTTGGGCATGCAATTTTTCATATGCCACAAATTTCTATACTATAGTCCCTCTAGTACGTTGGTGTCAGAATGGGCATAAAACATATTTTCATATCTGTCCTGTATAACTCTATAAAAACTAGATAAGATGAATACAAAAAGACCAAAAATGTTTAACCACAATTAAAAATTTACCCACTTGATAAAAAACTTTTCCTTTAATTTAAATAAATTTAAATAAATAATTTTAAAAAAATTGAGAAAGTTAAAGTATTTAGTTATTTTCTCCAAGAAATTTGTTAGGATAAAATACAGGTAAATAATACTTTTTTTGCCAAATAGAATTCAATTGGATTTCGCTATTCAGTAAAATTTTAAATAGATACTAATATTAGCTGAAGGCATAACAGATTAGATAGTAAAAGATTGTTACTTATCTATATTATCCTGGTTATTGGAGGCAGTTCATATTCTGCACCATTTTCCCACAGAAAGGCTGTTTACACTATTTGTTAGTTTTTTTATTATGACACATGTAAAGCACCTTATGTGCAATTAGATTATGGTTTATAATATTTTTCAATAATAAAATATTCAGTATAAATCCAGTCTATGTGGTGAACAGAATAAAGGTATTGCTTATATGAAATATCAGTTGCAGTTTAGGGGGCTTGATATGTTGATGTGTAACATTATATTTGGTTTAATGAAGAAAACAACAAAAAACCACTTCACCACTCTTTTCCTCAGTAAAGTTGGTAGGGATACTAGTTACTGGGAATGATTACACCACTTTTATGGATGAGTTACAGCAGTCATATTATCTCACCTAGGTTATGGCCTCATTACATGCAAATTCATATTACTACAATGTTAAAACTTTGATTTTATAATATTTCTTTTTTTCTATAATTATTAGGCTGATTTCCAGATAATCTTCGAAAATATTTCTTGAAGTTCAGTAAGTTACAGTAATTAAGGTATATTTTTAAAGGTTTTAAGGAAATATGAATTCTACAAGTAATTTAAAAATAAATAGCATCAAGCAAAAAGCTTTTGGTGGGAAGGTGATCAAAATCTTACTTTACAGAATGAAAAACCTTGTTTATCAATGGGGCAATTCTTTCATTTTTTCCTTATGTTTCTTAATTACTCAACAGTAATTAAAAGAAGTTTTTTTTTTTACTTTTGCCTCATTGGTACTACTGTTAATATTTAATTAAGCTATTAATAAATGTGATAAAATGATAGTAAATTGAATGTATTTCTTACTTTTTTTGACAAATACTTATTTTTTCAAATCAGCTGTCAGAATACTAAAAATCACATAAACCATTCGTTAAAACAACATCTTTTCATTGCAATTATTTTGACTTAATACTTTTTATTATTATTAAAAAAAAAATTATAATAAAAATAAAGAAGATGGAATTAATTTAGATTATATCAATTGAAAATTAATTGTACAATTACTTACAGCAATAAAAATAAAATTCAAAATTTAACAAAAATTTATGTACAAATTTATTTTTTCTAAAAAAATAAAAGTAAGCTTGAGATTACATGTATTGTGTTTGTTGAAGTACTTGGAACTTTGTATAGTACTTCTTTTCTAGTACAATTTTTTTTTAAATTGTTGTTTATTACAATTCTATTCATAGAAAATTTTTGGACTAAAGTTGTTACAGTGATAGGTAAGAATAAAATTATATTTTTTATCACAATTAATAAAATTTAATATAACACAAGTATAATTACAAAAATAATTACTCTTTTTTTATTGGTCACTAAAAATTGTTCAGGAATAATGTGACATAACAAACACATTTGGAAAATAAATAAATATAGTAAGAATTACTACATTATTACTACATTTATTTTATTTGTAGTAAGAATGTAGTTACAGAGCACAGGATACATACAGATACAGGTACATCTGCCACAGACAAATAAATATACACTTTAATACAATCTCAGAGTAAACATAGAGAAATAAACTTAATGCTACAATCAACATCAGGAGCATAAAATATTCAATAAGTGTAAACATTTCTTGTTGACCAAGAAACATACTTTTAATATTATGTACCATGCTTCATTAACTTCAATTCTAAAATGCAGAATTATAAAATAACAACTGTAGTTAACTTCTGTATATTTGGCGCAACAATGGTAATAGTTATAGCTGACCTATAAGATACAAAAATCTCTAAAAAGAATGGCATAACCATCCTTAAGAACAACAATCATACCATACCAGACCAACTATAGAAACTGAGAAGTAATGTAGTCTTCCATTACTATCTTCACTTCAACAAATAAACTGTTCTTTATTTTTATTCAAGCTCACAAAATTACAGTTATTTTCAGTTTTAAAAGAATTTGCATTTACTACAAGTACTGTGTACATAATGTATATTATAATCAAGGTAGAATAACTGAAGTTGCTTTTATAAATCAGGACCAGAAAAAAGATTGACATAAAAGCAAGCAAAAAAAAAAATTAAAAAAAAATTTATGTAACCATTTTTTTCAGAAAGAATGAATTCTATATATGTTGTTTCTACTTAGTATATAAAACAAAACAAATAAGTTATTTTAAATGATGTGAATCAACTACTAGTTATTCTAAGATAATCTCTGATAATAAATAAGATTTTTTTAAATGGATTAGAGGGTAGGCTAGCACATAAGTATGAATATTTTGTTAAAAGAAAACCTGATAAAAAACAAAACCATTTCCTGAAAGTGCACTAACAAATAAATGGAGGGAAAATAAGAAAATAAAAACATTACTAAATCATCCAACAGAAATTGTTTATGTGTTATGGAATGCAATTAATCCTGAAGAAATTTTCTGAAAAGTTATGTATGTATGTTTTTTGGACAGGAAAAATAAGTGTTACATAAGAAAAGAATGGATATTTGTAGCATGTAGAATGTGAATGAAGATAAGTTATGAAAATTAAATACACTATCAAAAAAATAAAGAAGTACTTGTGAATGTTATGAAGTCTGTGTTTTATGTTAGTAACAAGTATTATTTATAATAAGATGAGAAAAATGTAACTGGTTATGTTAGTAATAAGGGATTAATAGAAAAACATTTATTAAAAATAAAATTAATGAAAGAAAGAAAAATTGTCTAAAAGTAATAACTAATTCCAAAGCAGCCATTAATCAGAATTTTTTAGGGTATCCATGGACCACAACTATTAATAATAACAACAAAAATAAACAGCAATTATACAAGTCCAATTAAAGTTCACATAATTAAGAAGTTTTTGGATTTAAAAAAATTACACTGTCAAATTTAAAACTTTCACGTAGGATTTTCAGAATTTCAGATGATTTGTTTTTCAGAAATAATCGACTTACCAAGTAAAATTCAGAATGTTTTAACAAACTAACCAATGTGGCAGTAATAATTTTTTTTATTTATTAATTTTTTTACATAAATTGTCCGATATTATTTCTCTCTGTAAATAAAACTAAAAAACTAATAAAAAAGCTTGTTATTTTATGTGAAGTGGGGAAATTTTTAGTAGTTCCCTAAATAATGGAAATTATTTTTACTCCAGTTTCAAATATTCTTTTTGTCATCTTTGACCGAGATGTCAGACTTTAAAATTCCCATAAGGTTAACTAATTTTAAAATATATGACTATTTTAGTCTTGGAATATGATGAACATAAAAATTATAAAATAAAGTAGGACGCCATCTGGCCATTTAATGATTAGTTATGGAGTAGATATTAATATGCATTTGCAGATTAATTGACCTGCCTGTAATAATGGTCATAACAGGTATTATGAAACAATAATATATCATACCCTAATGGTTATATTAATTAAAACATTTATAATTTTCAAAAAATTAACTTTTGGTTATATGTCTCCATCTCTGGGGCTTACCCTAAATTCAGACTTATGCAAAATAAATATCTATGGAACAAAAAAAAAAACATTTTCTGTGTAAACCAATTTGAAAAAAAGAAAACACTTAAAAGCCTAAATACAACTTAATATTCTCATTAACTTAAATCAACAAATCTTAAATGTACAAACAAAGAATTATAAATAAATGATTGAAATATAAAATAATTAGACACTTGAACAGTATAAAGTACGTAGAAATAGAAAAAAATACCATAAACACACTGTTATTCCATGTCAAAGTGACCAGGGGTCCCTTACCCTAAATTCAGACTTATGCAAAATAAATATCTATGGAACAAAAAAAAAAAACATTTTCTGTGTAAACCAATTTGAAAAAAAGAAAACACTTAAAAGCCTAAATACAACTTAATATTCTCATTAACTTAAATCAACAAATCTTAAATGTACAAACAAAGAATTATAAATAAATGATTGAAATATAAAATAATTAGACACTTGAACAGTATAAAGTACGTAGAAATAGAAAAAAATACCATAAACACACTGTTATTCCATGTCAAAGTGACCAGGGGTCCCCAGTTGACCATCTCCAAACTTCATCAAATTTTGGGTGGACATTCGCTGTGGTCTAAAATGCCATTTTACCAAATTGTAGCTCTGTATCTGCTATTACTGATTTTCCGTGATCTTTTGAAAAATGGATACTTACTGATAGTTTGCGCATATATGCAAAACATTCTAACTTTGACTTGTAATTTTGAAGGCAATAATAAAGCTGTAGGTTTGAGTTTTAATACTTTTGGTTAACATTTTATGCTGAATTCAAATATTTTATTCACAGATTTATTTTAGCACCTAGTTTTGAGATATAGCAGATGAAATTCATCTAAAATGTTGTTTCAACATTTTATAAGTCAAGGTTTGTGCTTTTATAATTCCTTATCTAGTACTTTAATCAGAACAAGACTTTGTAACCTGAAAAAGGGCATAATTGTGTGTAACACCCTAAAGTTTCAAAGCAACTGGAGGCTTATGTCAGGAGATAATCATAATCAAATTTTGCCAAAAATGTTTTAACTCTATTTTTGACCTACCTTTGAAAGTTTATATCTCAGGTATACCTTCTTAGCATTAGTTTTATAATAGTTAGAAAGAGCAACTTTTAAGCTACAAAATCCATGCAGGTTGCTTTTGACCTGCAGTTTATAAGTGACAGAGAAAACAGTTGAAAGATAATGCATCTTTCACACAGGGAGCAAGTTTTCCATAATGTTTATGGATTAAATGAATACGTTCTAGTAGAAAGTAATTTTTTATTAAGTATCATCCGTTTTGCTACCTGTTAATAGAAAGTTGTTAACTGTATTAACTGTACCTTGCCTTCTATTGAATGCAAAGGAGACAGTTTCAACTAATTATACCTGTTACGGCAAGCACAGTTTTTAAAAATATTTATTACACATGCACAAAAATACTAAAATCATATACAGTCATGAAGTAAAACACAGTCGTGTAGTAATAACAAAGTGTAATAAAGTTTACAATATTATAGAACACAGTAGTTTCAAAATAAGATAAAAATATTTAAAGTAGTCAGAAACGTTTTAGCACAGTACTTTTAATTCCAGTTCAGTTTAAATTGTTTCTTAATCATAGATTGGATGTATTCTGGAAACATATATTGTCATCTTGATGATGTCAATGGTGCTTCAAGAGTAGCAAAAATGTGCTGTTCTGGAATCCAGCAAGTGTCCTTTCTTGGGGGCCAATGATAAGAAGGAGCTGCACCATGAGGGTGCATAAAACTAATGAAGCATCATGTTCTTCGAAAGATATATCATATATATTTCCAATAAACCAACTATTATTGTCATACATGCAAGCCACATGTTGGTCTGGTTGCAAGCTGGTAAGTGATATGCCTTGAGTAGGTTTATCAGTTTCATAAACATCAGCTGCAAATACTGAAGTATCATTCGAGACTCTGCTGACTTGAATTTTTAGCCTTCCTAACTGGCAAGTGGTGCATCTCTCTTCTTCCAGCAATCGTGTGACCACTAATAAACTGAATTTCCTGATCAGGTCAGATTCTCTCAACTTCTTATCTTGGAATAAAAAAGAGACTGATTTCTGGTATATTTTCTTTACAAAATTCAAGTAGGTTTCTTGGTGTCAATATCTGGTTTTCTATCGGTTGCTTGGCACGTGCTGCTAATCAGTTTGTAGTATCTCCAGTTCCATCACAAGGTGATTTTTCGTGGTTAGTACCAAAGAAGTTCCATTCAGCTGTTATCCCAAAGTCTTCTTCATGGTGGCACAAATTGATAAAATTCTTGAAATTCTTATATTGAGCAGTTAAGCAGCTGAACCATCACTGAAGTAGTGTATATATTTTATTTCAGTCACTGTCTTAAGCATTTGGTCTTAAGTAGACAATCACTGACCATGCAAATGCTAAGATTCTGAAGCTCATTTATACTGTAATAAACCATGAATGGATGAAGTGTAGCTGTTTTCCCAATGGAATCCCTGTACAGCATCTTGCAAACAAACAGTTCTCAGCAAAATCCATCAGGATAATAGTATGATTATCATTTAAATTTTCCTTCAGTTGTTTTAATTGTGAACTTTGTTGTTCTGAAACAAAGTGGTGGCTAGTCAGGCAAAAACTTTTAAGGAATGCTCTTCAATAAAATGTTTCATAGTCACCTGTTGTGTCTCCAATCTCTCTCTGTCTGTATGAATCCACTGCTTATATTCTATTAGCTCCTCCAAGTCATAATCTTTAAGTTCATCTAATAAATAGGACTATCCAGTTTTTTCAGGATACTGTTCACAATGTTGTAACATGCAATCCTTAGATTCTAAGCTGCAGACACTTTTCTCAGTAAATATCTTGTAGTCATCCTGGATGGATATTTCAGCTATCATGACCTTAACATTTGGTGAATGGTACAAACACAAACTGAATGTGTGCCAGCAGTACCACTTTGGCCTAAGCTTATAAAATTTTGAGAAGGAAATATCACGGCCATAATGTGTACAGTAAGCTATGAACATCTCTTTTAAATTACACAGAAGTAGACATTTCTACATGTGGACTTTTTCACCACTGATCCTAACTGAAACAAAATCTTTCTTTCCTGGACAGATTTGGGAAAATTCATCATCAAAAAATTTGAGGACGCGTCTAATATTATCCTTCAATTTTTCCTTTTTTTCTGGTGTTGCCAAAATACCAACTTCAGATTTGAGCTTCTTGGCCTGCTTCACCATTTGCATTGAAACCTGGAATTCATCAGCTGTTTTCTCAATACTCCAGTTACTGGGTGCCAATGTCAAAATCTGAATTTGTTGGGGCGAGCTGAGATCAAACGTTTGGCTTTGAGCTCTTCAATCAGGATATCCTGATCTTTACATTCTTGACACTGCTTACTCTTTAATGTTTGCATTACATCAGTAACACTCAAACCAGCAGCAGCTGCTGCTGTAGTAGCAATAACATCTTGTGCTCTTCTTACCTTCTGCTTCAGGTAGCCTATTAAATCCTGTTTGCTGACATATTTAAGCTTCAAAGGAGAAATTCCAAATAGTGATAATGAGACATCCATTCTTCCAGAAGCCTCTAGCACTTCCAAATCACTAGATTCTGATTCTGGTTGATCATCCTTTGGCTGAATATCTCTTTGAGCCAATTCTTTCCTACATCATGGGCATAACTTTTGATCTGGCTTGAAGTCATAGTTTGTTAAAGGTTTTAATCGGTCAGCAGAATCAATATCAATAGGCCACGATTCATTTCTGGCTTTGTGCAACTCTTTTCCAAATGGATTACAGCAGTTCTGTAGGAATTCAAACTTTGTCAGCAAAAATGCTTTATGATAAGAACATATGTCAACATCTTCATTAAAGCTAATTCTAGATCGCTGCTGTAAATGCTCTTTGTCTAAAATGCTCTTTGTAGCTTATAGCTCTTTCACAGGCAACAAAAAAGTTTTGTTGCCTGTTTGTTTTAGTATAACTAAACATTA
This sequence comes from Lycorma delicatula, assembly GCF_047948215.1. Lineage (NCBI taxonomy): Eukaryota > Metazoa > Arthropoda > Insecta > Hemiptera > Fulgoridae > Lycorma > Lycorma delicatula. Next base: position 79,083,539 of record NC_134459.1, on the reverse strand, counting down.
AAGACTTGTAGCATTCAGAGCCATCAGGCTTGCCAAAATGGCAGGGGCCAAGAACTTCACTCATTTTAAAAGAATTCAAAACATGGAGATAACAATAAATGTTATATAGAATGTTCTAGAAGAAAAGGAATTTTCCTGAAATTTCTTGAGTGTTTTGGAGAATAGAACATGTTTTCCAGAACATTCTAGAAATTTCTTGATCTTTTTAGAAAACGGATTTTTTCAGATCAGCCTATAAAGTTCTACAATAAAATTTTCTGGAACAGTGCAAATGTTTTTCAAGATATTGCAAATTTTAGAACATTCTTTAAAAATCTAATAATATTCTGAAGCACTGAATGTGTTTCCACCTTCAGTTGTTTTAATTAACTAGAAATATCCACAGATTAAAAATTTGTCACATGCAAAAGATTAATTACCTTTGAAAAGCTTTCTTACCAACTATAATATACGGGTCAAAAAACAAAATGCATAGATTATGTAGTTTAAAAGCTGCCCTTTCAACCTATTATAAAACTAACAAAATCTGAGAAGGTATACCAGAGATATAAACCTTCGAAGATGGGCAAAAAATCATAATAAAAACATTTTGGCCAAATTTGGTGATGGATTTCTTCTGACATAAGATTCCAATTGCTTTGAAACTGCAGGATCCAACACATAATTAATTCCTTTTACAAATTACAAAGTCTCATTCCGATTAAAGAATTAGATAAGGAAATATATAAGCAAAAACTTTGACTTTCAAAATACTGCAACAAATTGAAATTGTTTAAATTTCAGCTATTATATCTTAAAACCAGTTTCCAAAAGAAACTTGTGACTAACATATTTGGATATAGCATAAAAAGTTAACCAATAGTACCAAAATTCAAACCTATATCTTTATTATTGTTAGTCAAAGATAACACTTTTTACATGTGTCCACAAACTATAAGTAAGTACTCCTTTTTCAAGAGACCACAAAAAATCAGCCATTGCAAATAAAGAGCTGCAATTTGGTAAAATGGCATTTCAGGCCATGGGGTACCTGCACCAAAATTTGATCATATTTGGAGATGGTCAACTGGGGACGATTTTCAAAAGTGGACCACTGGATATGGAATGACCCTGTTAATTAACAATACCAGTATAAGCAATATATCTACTTGAAATAGTTTTTATAACAGTTAAAATTTTCTGCCTCTCAAATCTTTATCATCCACCCCTCCTCTAATTCTCCAGTATTTTCAATTCACAGGTTAAAATATCATAACATTGTAATTTATATAATGAAGACACCCTATAAAAACAACATGAATGTCCAACAATTGACAATGAAGTTTGCTGTAAGTTATGTGGCATTTTACTATAATAACATAACATTACTCACTAAAATATTAGTTTACATAAATATGGAATAATTATTATCATTTTCATTCATAAACATATATAATAAATGCAATTATAACTATTGTTATGCTTACATTTAATATCTAAATAAAGAGGATTACTTTCACCGTCGCCTTCTTGATTGCTTGCAATACACGTATATATACCACCAGATGTGCGACTAACACTTTGTAATACTAAACTTTGATTTGAAACTATCATTCCAGCACTCATATTGCTATACAACATTTTACCCTGTAACAAAATAATTCAAATTTTAAATAATGACTAATCTAGAATGGAGGAAATAACAAACATGCAAGACATGAACAACTTAGAATGTAAAAAATTAACGAAAAAAGAAAAAAAAACGAAATAAACATTATAAATCTCTAATTATCAATATGTTTATCTTCATTAAAATGTAACAACTCATCTATCAAAAGTATAAATAATTTATAAAAATTAAATATTATGTAATAATTATCATTATTATGAAAGAAGAGAAATAAGAATGTGCAAGACTTTTATTTGTGGGACTCTCTAATCTGGAAATTATTATAGGAACATCAAAAATAAAAAAAATAATAATTTACACATAAAAAAAATAACACATTTAGAATTTACATATTTCTCAAAAGTCTACAGTTAAATTCTTTGTAATCATCAATCTCTACATTATTATACATGTGTAAAGAAATATGGAAATACTGTAGGAATCACTAAGAGACAACTTACTAGTTACAAATAATTGATAATCATTTTATATTCACAAAAGAATAAAACTATTTTTCATACAGCAATAAATTTTACAATCCTATACATCTACCAATAGATTAATCCATTTCCAGCCCCTAGGCTGAAACGCATTTACAACAGTTTCGAAACTTATAATGCATTAATTAAAAACACACAGAGGAATGTTATGTTAGACCCGCTTTATAATTCAATATTCTTCACATACTTAAAGATAAAAAATATTTACAAATAACATATATTGGATATCAAATGCAATCTACTGAGATAGCTGATTCAGTGGAATGATAGCTCTTCCTATGGGATAGTCCAAGACTCTGATTTTAGATCGAGATTGCAAGAGAGCCAAACTAGTGGGTTTGGTCCCCTTGCAATCCATCCATCAATTCCTGGGTTATCTCTTGCTTTTGTCTTGCTCATCTCCCAATTCTATTTTTTCTATGTTATTCTTTCTCCACCCATTCTTTTAACAGTCTGGACCATTTTAGCCCCTTATTCACTATTTATCCTACTAAACAAACTCTCCTTTTGTATTTCAGATGCTTTATTTGAGTCACAGACATAATAAAGAGTAAAATGATAAAATAAAGTAACAAATTAATGAACCACTATAAAAAAAGTATTACAGACTCTTCTTCAACTTGTGTTCACTACTTTTAACTAATATTTATAACCATTTTTATCTATCTCTCTACACAGGCTTTTATAAATTGAAATTTATCTATATTTCATTTATGGAGAGCTTGCTTCCAATTTCATTCAGAATGTTCATATTTTTAAATGAAATAATTTATTCTCATTTTAACATAAAAACCTTTGTGGGTAAGATATAAAGTTGCCATCCTTATAACTTGATGGTTCCACACCTGCAATGTCTCAGTTAGTAGCATCCTGATGAGTTTGAAATATGAATGAAATGTTAATAGCTAAAATTATATTTGGCATGATTCTAACCTCATCATTAATATCCAGTATTAAACAATTCAGGTGAAGTTTTACTGGATGCTGTTAGTAGTTTTTAATAGTAATGGTTAAAGATAACGCTTAATGTTACTTAAAATAAAATATTTTTAACAATCCATAACACACACACACATACACAAAATAAACAAATTAAGCCTGGTAAGCTTCAAAATTAAGTTAAATTTTTTCTTTCTGTATTGAGTACTAACATAACCTACTTATACAGCTAATTAATTAAAAGTATATTTAAAAAGTTATTATCTAGCAGAGCACATCTGTATTTAAGTTTCCAATATAGGTTATGAGTTTCAGTTTCAAACAATAAAAACTATTACGTCTGTGAAAAAAACTGACATTGTGTCTCCAGCTAACTCTGTAGACCCAAGGATTAGATTTAATATTACATTCAAAATATACGTCTGCACCTTCCTTAATGCCACTAGCATTCAAACTTCCACCCAACTCCAAAGAAACAATTGGCACATCTATGAAAAAGAAAAAGAATTACATATTATAATTGTAAACTTGAGATATAACATTATACTTTATTTCACTCAAGTTATTCAGTGTTGTTAATGTAGTGATAAAAAATATGCTTGTAATCAGTATTTACTTAATATTGATCGGCTGCTGCAAAAGCTATTGCATATTCTGCAGTTCTGTGGGACTTTGATTAAAAACAAAGAATACAGTGATACTTTTAATATATTTCCAGGATACTTTGATAATTAATATTTCCAATGGTCTTACTAGAAATGATGAGAATGACATGGAGTAAAACCAATCATTAAGGTTTAATTTGATTCAATTTAATTTAATTAATAATAATAACTTAATTTAACTTGTTAAATTAAGCCTGTTTGAAAAAACCAATACGATTTAAAAAAAACAAAATAAAAATACAAGTATATCAAATATTAATATCTGAATTCCAAATAAACAGTGTCACTGTGTACCCTAAAACATATAATCAGCAGATAAAACTCCACTGATCTCCGTGGCGGAGAAGTAGGATCTCAGCCTTTTATCTGGAGGTCCCAGGTTTGAATTCCAGTCAGGCATGGTAGTTTTCATACACTACAAATTCCATTTTCATATCCCAAATGCAAACTTCAAGCTTATGTAGTAATATTATCAAGAAAAAAAAAGAAAAAAATCTGTATTACATGTAGATGATACATATAATAGAAAGTTTGTAAAAATTACTGCTTTATCACAAGTGCAGCAACATCTGTTTTTATTTTTGTAGAATAATGTTTTTGTTACATTATTATCATTAGCTATTAATATTATAGTGTTAAAGACTGCTACTCTTCCAACCTCTATGGCAGAATGGTAGCACATTTGTCTATCATCCAGAAGGTTTTAAGTTTGAATTCCAGGCAGGTTTGGAATTTTTTATTTTCTACAAATATTTATTTCATATCATATTTCCATGCACATGTCTTAAGCTTATATGATGAATTAATCTTGGAAAAAAAAATGGCTTGCTTTCAAAAGGTTTACTAAGATAGGTTTCTCTCTATTCTGTTTAGCCTTCAGGACCACTGTAAGGTGTTACTTCAGAAGATGAGTGAGGAGATATGTATGAATATAAATGAAGTGAAGTCTTGTACAGTCTCAGGTCGACCATTACTGAGATGTGTGGTAATTGAAACCAAACCACCAAAGAACACCAGTACCCACAATCTAGTATTTAAATTCATATAAAACTGGCTTTACTAGGATTTGAACCTTAGAACTCTCAACTTTGAAATCAGCTGATCTGCAATGATGAGTTAACCGCTAGATCAACCTGGTGGGCTACTAAGATAGGTCTAGATGAGTTGAATGTATATTATGTTTATACTGCATGATACTAAAACTTTAGGATTTACTGCCCTCAGGTCAATTTGCTTGAACAGAAAAATTCTTCCAACCAGAAAATAATATTAAAAAACAACAATGAAGTTAAACAGTATTTGAATGAAAAATAACAATAATTTGAGATCTTGCTGAAAAAACTTATTATGAGTGGATAACTGAATTGAAATCTCAATTAACTATTTGTTATTACAAACAATTGCTGTTACTAATATTAAAAATTGCTTATATTTAATGATTAAAAATTACAACTTGGATTTCACTTAGGTCTTAATGTTGCCTTGGTATTGATTGTAACAGAGGCTGTAGCTGATTGTAACAACGACGAAAAGAAATGTGATGTGTGAAGGAATTTACAGTAACAGCCACAGGTGAACATTTTTGGTAATTGTTGGATCATACAAGTAGATAACAATGTTTTTACAAATAGAAAAAATCTAGTATGCACTATAAATAAACTTATAAATTTAAATATCAGAAAATGAGCAACTTTTCAATGATAAGAAAGAACATAAAAGATGTATAAGAATTATTTTAACAAAAAGATTTTCTAAATAAATTCAAACATAATGTATTTATTTATTTTACACTATAATAAATTACTGAAGGAGATTAGGATATTATTCAGTTCCGTACAGTAGTTATAACTGCCCAATATTTTATTATTATACAGTGTTAAATATGAACAAATGCGTTTACTGATGAATTCTAACACTATATTACAAAAATGTAGTGCAATATTTTATTTGATAACATCCTTTTGTCATTTTACTCTTTTAACAAAGAACTTATTAGAGTAAAACATATTCACACAATTGCATTGATATTTTAAATTTTATTTATATCACTACTGACCTTAAAAAACCATTAATCATGTACTGTTATTAAATTTAAGTTACACAATTCCCTTATAATAAAACCATTCTAGTGACACTTTACAATGAACTAATGGTACTTAAATTTTTACTACAAATTATATATATTAGAACCAATAATAATGCTTTTCATGAATATTCATGTAAGTGGGTAAAATAACATCTATCTACAAGAGACCACTAACTGCTTTCATAAACGTGACATACTTAGACAAAATGCAATTGTTTTTAAAAGGATTTAACTATGACTAAAAGCAAATGAAATGGTTAATATCTGATTTCTCCATCACCTTAATAAAACAAACTGTAATAATAATAATTTAGATATTAAGGTGGGATGAGAATTACAAAGAAATATTGAAATTAAAAAAAGAAATTATGAAATGTTATAATTAAAATTGGTCCATTCAACAAACTATGTTTTTCTATGCTGATGCTAGCATTTCATGTTTTTAATTAAGAGAATTGACATCTTAATCTATATGACAGGATGTACAATGTAAAAGTACACATACACATACCCAGAGATACACACACACTACTGCTCTTTGCATAGGTTTATACATCTAGAATAATAAGACTGGTAGCTTGCTTTTTTTTAATTATTTTTAATCAGGAGAAAAACCAAAGGACCTTATTACTGCTTAAATAGAAAAAAACGCTAAATTTTTAGTTAATTAAAGAGAATATTTCTTTTAATAACAATTGTAAAAAAATAATAACTAAATGATGTGAAAAAATTTCAACAAAAAAACAAAATTAATTAAGAAAATGACTAAATAATGCTGAAGAGATAATCTAAAATGGGCTTAAAAAATATATCCCAAAAAAAGAAAATTTTATTCATCCCAGTGTATAAGTTGACTCAGTTTAAAAGTCAAACTTCATTTTAAAGGCATTTGAATAATTATAGAAAGATCTACTATAGAAAGGTATAGTTAATATACTTAAAATTATTATAAATTACAGAAAGATCTGCTATATTAGTTAAATTTAAATTATTACAAAAAATTTACTGATAAATAATGTGCATACAGTTTATTTCAGGGCTGTGATAATATCGGCAAGTTGTAAGGCACAAGATACATTCTTAAGGAAATATATACAAGGGTAAGTCAATTATTATCCGCAATGCAGTTATAAATTTTATTGCAATACAAATAGGAAACTTATGTGTACATCATTTTTCAACATAGTCCCCTTGCATTTCAACGCACTTGGTCCATCGTTGCACAAGCTTCCTGATGCCCTCATAAAAGAAGGTTTTTGGTTGAACTGCGAGCCAGGAATGCACTGCTTCTTTCACTGTTTCGTCCGAGGTAAATCAACAGCCCCTTAATGCCTCTTTGAGTGGACCAAACAAGTGGTAGTTAGAAGGGGCAAGATCAGGACTAAACGGAGGATGAACAGTATTTCAAAGTTGAGTTTCTGTAGCATTTCAGCAGTGTGGGCAGCAGTATGTGGTCGCGCATTGTCGTGCAACAACACAACACCTTTCGACAGCAGTCCTCGGCATTTGCTTTGAATTGCAGGCTTCAGCTTGACAGTAAGCATCTCACTGTAACGTGCACTGTTTGTTGTCGGGTCCCTTTCCTCATAATGTTCCAGTACTGGGCCTTGTGAGTCCCAAAAAACCATATGCATTTGTTTTCCTGCAGATGGTTGGGTCCTGAACTTTCTTTGCAAGGCGAATTTGGATGTTTCCATTCCATACTCTGCCATTTACTCTCCGGCTTGTAATGATGGATCCATGTTTCGTCACCAGTGATGATTCTGTCTAAGAAGATGTCCCGTTCATTACCATAGCGATCCAAATGTTTTTGGCAAGCGTGTTTGTTTATGCAATTGTGTGAGTTGTTTTGGGACTCATCTTGCTCAGACTTTATGAAACCCAAGTCTGTTGTGGATGATTTCGTGGGCAGAACCATGACTAATTTGCAGATGATGTGCCACTTCATCAATAGTTACTTCTCTGTTTAAGAAAACCATGTCATGTGCATGCTCAATGTGTTCCTCATTTGTGGTGGTAAATGGTCATCCGGCTCCTTCGTCGTGGGTAACACTTGTGTGACCTTTTTTGAATTTTTCGGTCCATTCGTAGACACTCCGTTGCAACAACACACTGTTCCTGTACTGTACTGAAAATCTTCGATGAATTTCGGCCCCTGATACATCTTCTGACCACAAAAAACAGATCACTGAATGTTGCTCTTCTTTGGTGCAAACAGAAAGCGGAGCAGCCATGGTTAACGGCAGGGCAGCAATAATGGAACTAACCTAGCAACATCAAACCTGCACAGACATAACAACAATTAAACTACGCATGCATCATCTATGCAACACGACAGTACTACCAACATAAACAAAAATGTAACTAAATTGCGGATAATAATTGACTTACCCTCGTATATAATTTTTTGAAAGTTCAAATAATTTATCAACGTATTGGTCACTGTGCTAAATAAATTTAAATAAAATAATTTATAAAAAATAAAAATAAAAACAAACTTCAAGAAATAACAGTACTAAAAAGTTATGAATAATTACATTTTTATTTTATTAACTGAACTAAAAATATTTAAAACAAATAACTATCTTTGAACTCAGTGCCAGCCAACATAAATTAAACATAAGTTACGTAAAATTTGTATCTCAACAGACCGCTAGGTGGCATAACAGGATTTCCACATATAAAATGGATCTAAAGAGCACATAAGAGAGAGCGTCACACAATCATACCACTTCTTGAGTTCGCTAACGCATATATACTTGGTGATAATATATCTACCTAAGCATCTATAAAATATTCTTATATCATATTTTTGTATGTCGCATTTTATTTTTGTAGATCTTATATTTTAGTAAAGGCAATTACTTTTATATGGATATGAATACTAGATTGTGGATACCGGTGTTCTTTGGGGTTGGTTTCAATTAACCACACATTTCAGGAATGGTTGACCTGAGACGGTACAAGACTAAACTTCATTTACTTTCATAAATATCATCCTCATTCATCCTCTGAAGTAATACCTTACAGTGGTTCTGGAGGCTAAACAGATAAAGAGAGATCTTATTTTATTGTAGTAAAACTTCTATTACTAACTTGCTTGTTTGACATAGGATATGTATTGTATAGATCATAGGTTTTTTTTTTGTTTAACTTGTGTTGGATGGCACTGACTTCAAAAATAATTATTTGTTTTAAATACTTTTACATTAGTTAATAAATAAAAATATAATTATTTATAACTTTTTAGTACTATTATTTGTTGAAGTCCATTTTTATTTTTAATAAATTATTTTATTTCACATTTTTTAGTGGTATCAGTATCTACATATATATATATATATATATATATATATATATATACATATATAATATTTAATGTATTATATTATAACATTAATATATTATATTTAATATATACATATAATTATATAATTAAAATAGAGTAGGCCTACTAAACATGATGCTCAAATGGGAGCAACACAAGTTGCCAAGAAAGGAATGATTGCTTTAGGAAAAATTTGATCTGGACACCACATCACTTCCTTGTATGCCTATTAAATTACATATACACATTTTTTGTTGCACTTCATTTAAACTTATTTCATTTGAAAGTGAGATATGATCCTCCAATTCTTGAATTAAGTGGAAAGTTACGCAATTGCTGAAATATTAGTTTTTATTAACATCAAATATTTATACAATTATTAATTCAACAAACTTACAAGAAATATTAGGATAGAGTAAAAGGTTCTTTATTACTTGTATTACGAGATCAGTATTATTCGTATCTTTGTGAGTTGCTGATTAACAAACTTTTAGATTTCTGGTGTGTTGTATAAATAAAAGTTAATAATAATTAAACTATCATGTTTACTGAACTCCTGTATACTGGTTACTAATGTTAATTTTGACCTTATGGTGTAAAATATTCAGTTTTCATTATTGAATTATTTGGTAAATAATCACAAATGAAAAAGAAACAATCATATAGGAAAAAGAAAGATAACGTGAAGAAATATATTTTAAAAAAAACGACAAGATGAATATGAAGATGAAGAAAATGCTAATAAGAAGGAAAAAATAAAAAAGTTAAGAGAAGACCATAAATACAAACAGGAAGAAAATGTTAAAATGAAAGAAAGAATAAAAAGATAAAGAGAAGATGATAAATATAAAGAGGAAGAAAATTTGAAAACTAGAGAACGTGTACACAAATTAAGATCAAAAGAATTATATCAAACCAAAGAAGTGATTAAATGATTTGCAACAAAAAACAAATAAACGAAATGATGATCAACTCTGACTTAGGAAGAATATTATCCGACAATATCAGAGTAGTAAAGAACTAAATGATAAGAATTTTTTGCAAATTAATAAAGATCGGGCATATATGCCTCATTTATATATTGTTCTTGTGAGGGTCTATTTTACAGTCATTCTGTAGTTAACTGTAATGTAGATAAAATTAAGCAAAAATTCCAGAATAATTAAATAAAATTAAACAGTATTTAAACTAGAAAATCCAAAAATAATACGATTCTAAATTATAATTTTCAATCAATATTAAATAATCAGATGTTTTACCAAATCTATTACATATACCCATATGTAATGCCTATTAAATTAAATTTACACATTTTTAAAATTATTTAATTATTATTGAATTATTTATTGTTTATTGTAAAAAGTTTTTTGCAGTCATTGGTTAATAATAATTAAATCAATACATTTAAATTAAAAAAAAGAAAAGTTAAAAAAATAATTAAAAAAAAGTTAAAAAATACAAAAGGAGATGCAGTCTGATTTGAACCGATGTGCCCTACCTTTAAGATCCAAATAGCTCATAAATTAAAATTTCAATTTCAGTTTCAATTGCAATCAAAAAGGGAAGTGTACAATTAGATGTTACAACAGTGCTAAATCCAACATTTCAACAACCTACGATTAATTGTTTCTGAGTTATGCAAGATACATACGCTCATACATATATACGTTCATATTTATGTTAATACTGAAACTAGTCAAAATGGATATTTTCATTGAAATATGAAAACTGAAATGTTTCGTGATCACATTACTTCCTTTACTTTGTACAAGGAAGTAACAATAGAGAAAGAAATACCATGAATATTTCTACAGACTTCTCAACAATGAGAATGTAGACACTCACAAATGAGAATGTACAACAATTGATTCTTATGGAATAAAAGTCTAGAGAGTCATGCTCATCATGTCAGTTTAATACACAAACGTTTGTAAAAAAAAATGCAAGAGCAACGTTCTCACTGCCTTTGCTTGATATATGAGGAAAGAGAGTTACCGGAAGCTGCACTCATAAAATTTGATGATGATACTATTGGTTTTAGTTTTCATATGCTGATGATTGCATAGCCATTTCACAGTTTGTACAACATTCCAAGCAACAAAGGGATACGGAGATGTTGAACATAGAATACTCTTTCTAATATTAAGCTGAGCTGTAACTGTTCACAAACTGCAGGGTACAACTCTTGACAGGGCAGTGATAGACCTCGGCAAGAAAAATTTTGCAAAGGGGCAGATTTACGTCACTCTTAGTCGAGTTAAAACTCTAGAGGGCATTGCCTTGTCTAATTTGGACCCAAATAAGTTATTTAAATATATCACATTATGAGAAAGCCGTGACAGAAATGATGTCAGGTTGCATAATCTATATCATTATTGCAAGTAGACCATTTGGATAAGGTTTGTACTCACAAACCTTGTCCCAATGGTCCAGTTAAAAAAAGTGTTTATAATAACTATAGAATATTTACTGCAAAATTATAATATTTAATTCGATTCATACAGAGTAATGTTGGCTGGGAGGTTGTTGTATGACTATTTAATATTACAAAATCAGAATTTTTATCATGGTAGTATTGGAAAATCAGAATTTATTATAACATAATATAAATATAAATAATTGTATAATTTTGCAATTAGGGATAATACAATTTTTCACCATTTTATATAAATATTAAATGTAGGGTTAATATTGATGTGGAGTTTAGAGGAAAGTAGCTGAGGAAAAATTATGATTATTTAAGGAAGAAAAATAGAGAAAGAAATGCCAAGAATATTTCTACAGAGACTAAACAATGATAATATACACTGTTATTAATATCCTAGTCATACAGGGAACAGAGAAACACAGTACTGGTGTGAGTGGTCAGCGGGTAAGGGTGTCGAGCCATTCAGTTTTTTTGGTATTTTTTCTAAGATTATCATCGGATTTGATTAAAATTTATATGGGATGTTTCTGAAAGTATATTCTTTTGATTAAAGGAAAAAATTATCAAGATCGGTTGATTAACAGTGGATATATTGCGTAACACATAAAAAAAAACAAAAAAAAAAAAAAACAGTCAAATTGATAACCTCCTCCTTTTTTGAAGTCTGTTAAAAATAACAAATTATGCATCAAAATACATTAACAGAGAAACCTAAAAAAACTAATACAAATATAAATATATATATATATATATCCAGTTTCTGATATATGTAAACATTGATTTTACTTATTACTTTAATATGAAATTCTATTTTTATAGCTTAATGTCATTAAAATAAATCCCACTCTCATATATTCTGAAAAGTATGATGACATGAAATAGAGAGCGATATAGCAAAATGGCTACATTAAAACAAACTGAGTGGTTACAGTATTATTACTTGTACTATTCAACTGAGTGCATTGAAATGGGTGAATAATAATTCTCATTACAGTGAAAATTTATAATAAAGACATAGTGAATAAACTATCTTTTATTAATTAAAACTAATAACAATTGCATAACAGTATATTACTGAACACTAATTTTATTTAATAAATTATTTATTCATTGTAATATATATTTTAATTTACATTTATATATTCATTATTCAATCTACAATACTTTTTTTATTTTTCTAGCTAACTTAGAAAAATAATAACATTTTAATTTGAGCATTGATGTGTAAGTCAACCACCTGCTTCTTTAATTGTCTATTCATCATAATAAATCATAAACTTGATTTCAAAATCTTAAAATACTCTGAATTTGTAGTAAATATAAAAATAAATACAGTTAATAAACATAACTAATCAATAATAATATTAGTAGAATACACATACACACACACAAATGCAATAAATTAGTAATGTTAAAAATATAAATTCATACATATTGGAAACAAAATAATTATGATCAGAATTAATTAATTAGTAATTACTTATATTTTATTAATTATAAATTAATTAATATGATGATAGGAATTGTTATATGACAGGTTTTTCACCTGAATTGAAGATAAAAAGATGTTTGAAAAAACGACATTATAATAGAGGTTGGTGTTAAAAGGTATAAGGTATTTTGGGTATGTATCCTAGAGTACTCCAAAAATTCTGCGAACTAGATTAAATTTGTATCACAAATTGTGTTAGGTATATTGTCTCAATGAAAAATCCTAAATCATTCTGATTATTTTCTTTTTCTCTTCACTGCTTGATTATGTTTAGTAATTGCATAACTTCATTAACATTATTTTTGGATCTTATGCCTCCTTAATTTTACTTTCTCAATTTTTCATTCATTATCACCTAAGATAATCATTTCTCATCTACTTTTTTATATGTTTTATTAAATAGAGAAAAATTGCTGATCTCTTTAAATCGTAAAGTTTAGATTATGTGAAATTGTTATAATCTATTTAAAATCCAATCTTTTTAAAACATTAATTTTGTTATACAAATTGTTAGCATGGATACACAGATAAATAAATAATTTATGTATATATAACACACACAAGTGCGCATACCTTCACTTATGCAAACAATACAACAATTATACAAACTGATAGATAAATATTTTTTTTTATGTAGTAGCTACTAAACTAGTTGCAAATAATTTATACAATTGTAAAAAAAGATGTTGATACATTGTAAAAATTAAAACCTTATCATTTTATTCTTGAAAATGTAAACCCATCAACAAAATGAAATGTTAAATCACTTGACAAATCACACTTGTAATATCCACCGACATGAATTTCACAAAATTTCTGTTGAGAGATGTGAATATCAACTTTCAATTCACATTAAACTTAGAAACTTTAATATATAATTCAAATAATACTTGCTGCCCATTCAAGAGTCACCATTAATAATTCACTGAATACTTAAGCACATATCTTGACAAGATGTTTCAAACTAATTCTCTTCATATTCCACTTTCTCTACTCAAACATCATGATGAGTTAAAGTGGAAGTGAAGACTGTAAATCCAAAATATTCTCAAACTGCCACAATCTACCTTCGTATCTATCAGTCAAACTGTATTGTTTAATGTAGGATTATAAGATTCATAACTTGAGAAAAAAAATATATATATACACACATAAGTAGATTATTTTAAAACATTATTACAGTATGTATAAATGATTATGAACATTTTTTTTTTTTTGTTAATTTTAAACTGAAAAAAAGGAAAGAGCTTGTAGAATATAAATATTTTTTTTTATGGTTACTACTATTACCATAAGTACATCTTGCTTGATTGTTTTAATGATATTTTAATAAAATATAATCCTGTCAATATACTATCGTGTCATAAATATAATAAAAAGTAGTGAACAATAAATGTTCATTATCTCTTGTAAACTGTAAACTTTTTTTAAAGTTTTATAAGTAGTGTGATATGACAAGTATGAATTTCCATACCATATCACATTTGGCTGAAAAACATGCTTAATGAAGTGGTAATTTATTTCTAGCTAAAATTAAACTGAAAAATTTAAATATGGCACAAGTACATTACATTAATAAAACTGAATAATTTATACATACCTCATACCATAAAAAATTCAGATTATATTAAGAATAAGATTATATCATGAAAAAGCAATCAGAGAAACACAAAAAAGTAATTAAACTTAAGAGAAATAAAAAAATTAATAAACCTGTTACTTTAATGTATCTATTTGTTAGGCTTGACCTTTCTGGCTAATTAATAATCAGTAATAGAATTTCTATACAGTATTTTTTAACTGTAATAATAAAAAAAAATTCAAAGTAATTATTTACTGATTTGGTTTACCAATAAACCAAACAATTCATCACAGAAGGAAAGCATTGCACTAAGAACTGCAAATAAAATTTTATCTCATCAGAAGTTAAACTGTACAATAGTATCCCCTTGAAAAGAACATAATTCTATAAGTAAATATATACAGTATTTTGACTGATGGTTCCTTCTCAGTTATTAAATTAGGGATGGCTCCCAGAAGAACTGTGAAATTCAGATAATAATATATTTAAATTCTAATAAATAATATATGTAAATATATTACAATATAATAGTATATTAAAATATATTAAATAAACCTTGTAGTACAGAATGACTGATAATTAAAAAAAATACACTGTAATTACTACAGAATAAACCGCCTTATAAATGACAGGATGTGGGATCCCGTGAAAGTACTTTCATGAAAAATTAAGGTAAGGTATGTCTTATCTCAATATTCTGTACTAGGTGTTTATTTAATTATAATTTAACAGTAGAGGACTTATAAATTTTAATAATATAAAGATTAATTTCAGTAACATAATTGAATATAAATATTTTCAGTGTGAAATAATTTAATTCTTTTTAAATTTTGTTTCAATATTATTATAATATAATATATATTAATATTAAAATAATATATGTTTTTTTAGTTTGGCTTAGGCTGATTAAAAATAATCTTATCTCTGAAATAGTGAAAATTGAAATAATCTTTTGCATTTTCTTCCAATCAGCAATTATTTTCATCTTATTAATCAACAACTTTTTTTTAAATTACAAAAATAATCTAAAATTTAATTCTTATTAAATGTAATTATACTTATATAAAATAATACAAACAAAAAAAAAACTACTGACGTGATATATTGAGCTTCCATCCATCTTCAAGGTTAGAATCAGGAATACCAGGGGTTGAAGCCCGACAAGATAAGAATTTGCCGTAATCCTCAACTGTAGGAACAAAACTTAATGTGCTAACAGTTCTGTTACCATCAACAGAAATCTAAAAAGAAAAAACAAATATACATTATAGATTTTTTTACAATTATTATTGTACAATAAATTATTTTTCTGATTTCTAGTAGCATTAAATTTAGTCGTTGATTGTAATTTTAAGCTCATTTATTGTTTAATTATTATTATTATTTCGGTTACTAATGTACTGTATTAAGACAATACTGTACACTAGTACATTAGTATTTTTCCTCTTTCTTGAAATACCCTTTAAGCTCCCCGTCGCAGCTTTGCCTGCGCTATATGGTTATTTGTGTTACCCGTAGGGGTCACTTCTTTTATTTCATGTTCTTTTCAAGTAACCGGTGGAAGGTGCAGCCAATCACACATACAATTACGGCGGCAGTGGCCGTGTTGGTTGAGCCACAACGTGTATACTTTCGCACCCTTAAAAAATCGGAATTAAAAAAAAAAAACCGAAAATGGTTTATAAATATTTATCTATTTATGGTTATTTGTGTTACCCGTAGGGGTCACTTCTTTTATTTCATGTTCTTTTCAAGTAACCGGAGGAAGGTGCAGCCAATCACACATACAATTACGGCGGCAGTGGCCGTGTTGGTTGAGCCACGTGTATACTTTCGCACCCTTAAAAAATCGGAATTAAAAAAAAAAAACCGAAAATGGTTTATAAATATTTATCTGAAAAGTATTTGGAAGCCCAAATCTACTCTGAATTTCTTGTTTACTATAATCGGGATTGAGAAAATTTAAAATCTTTGTTCAAAATTTTTTTTACCGTTCTTCATATCCTTAAAGGTCGAATTTTAAAAATCTAAAAATTGGTTTATTGAGATGAAGAATACACTCACCAAAAATCAGGTTGATCTTTTCGTTTGTTACCGATAAATTAAAAAAAATTAAAAAATCCATCTTAACATTTTTAATCTCTTAATTTCATAAAATGTAGAAATCAATTTTTACTTATTCACAAAAAAATCAATTTTCAATCTTCTTTTCATTTTTCAATCTTCAATTTTTAGTTATTAAGATTGCACACACCAAAAATTAAGTTGTTATCTAGTTCGGATACCGAGAATAAAAAAAAATCATGTTACTCCATTTTAACCCATTAAACTCGAAATTTCAAAGTGGATTTTCTTAGTATGTACTTACACCGTAAGCAGAAAGAAATATAAATTTTCATCAATTTATCTTGCATAGTTTTTGCTGGGTGTTGATCACTCACATGTTATTCTATATGTATACACAGCACCCCTATTTTGGTTTCGCCTGAGATTATAATGTAGCCAACCTATTTTCTAACAGTATTAAATTTATAGAACTTCCAGATATATGATATTTCATATTTTTTGTGGTGTTTTGATTTCCTAGTAGCAGAATGTATTGACTTTTCGAATTACCAGTTCTGGATAGTCCAACATATAACTGTCCTTGAGAAAAACAGTCTGATCGTAAATCAATACCAGTGTGTTTGAATGTCTGGCCTTGCACTTTATTGATTTTTATAGCAAACAAACGTTTTATAGGGAATTGCAACATCTTGAATTGAAATGGTAAGTCTGTTGGGATCATTGGGATGCAGGGTATAAGAACAAACTCTCCTGAAGCTGGGCATGTCAAAATAGTAGTCTCAATGATGTGACTTCGCATAATTTTGCAACCTCGTTCGTTACATAACCTTCGACGGTTAAGGTTTTGCAGTAAAATAATTGGTACTCTCATTTTAACATTGAGACTATGAGCTGGAAAGCCTGCAGGATTAAGAGAATTCAAAAATTCTGGAGGATAATGCATCTTCAGTATTTAATTACAGAATACAGATCGATATTCCTTGCTTTGCCCTTCAGCTTTTACTAAAATCATACTATTATATTCAAATGCAGAAATATTTTGAGGAGTTACAATAAACCTTTTGCAAAGCCACTTGTATGGTTTTTGTTTTCAAGATAGGAACTTCAGGACAAAACAGTGTCTTGCGAAATCATCGGACTGATAAAACTCAAAAAAAGTAATAAGGGCGGTCTTCTCTGAACTTTCAAGGACTTGTTGGAAATTTTGTTCAGTGAAATAAATACATTGATACTTTTCTAAGTGAACCGCTAAGTGAACAATAGTGGAATAACATGTATAATGTATTGGAAAGACAAAAAATCCCCAATCGACCTCAGATGTACATATACCTGTATCATTAATGTACTGATTCAATTCATCTTTTTGATTTTCAACCGAAAACATTGCTTGATTTGAACCTATACATCCATTTATTATCAATAATGTTACTTTGCATGTTTAAAGTTGCTGTATGACCTCCATCCTCTGGACTTCTCTTGTGATAAGTTGGGTAACCGTTATCTGTAGTTTGAGTGTTCCAAATGTACATTTGAGGATAATTTTTTGAATATTTTCCATTTTTCATGATGGTGAGACCTATGTATATCACCACATCGTCCGTGACACACATGTTTACAAACAATGTCATATAATAATGGGGCAAAATTTTTATCAATGAGTTCAGTACATGTGATAAGTCAATTTCATCAGATCGTATTTTAATTACTAACCATACCAATATGTGACAATGAGGAATCAGTAGATTTTTGACCAGTGAATAGTTTGGTTTTTATTTCTAGTCATTCATGATTGCATGTAAAAGTTATAAATAAATCTGGACGCCTCTGTTTACGCACATATGTCATAGCACCTTGATATTTCTCATGTATATACCGTGGTGACTCAGTAAAAGATGAGGGAAGTATGATACTTTGACTTATGTTGTGAGCATTAACATTGGTGACTTGTACAGTATCTTGAAAATGAATGTAATCGTCAGCACATTTTTTTTTTTTTTTGATTTGGTATTTTGAATAAAGGTTAACATTTCAGTGGTCACTTTGACCATTATCTCAACACAGTATTGATTAAATAAGTTTCTGTAATAATGTAAAAAATTGTCAATTTTATCTCGAACCATAAGTCGATAAGCATAAAATTGCTTGCAGGAAACTGTTTTATTCTGTTCATTTTAATTTAGTGGAATAGTTAGATAATAATCATCTAAACCCTTCAAAAGCATAAGGGGATATTGTAAAGGATCATAAGAGCGTTGAAGCTCTGACACATGTTGCATTTGACAGTTACAACGTAAGATTATATTCTCTAGGTCCTTTATCTTCATCAACCAGTACAATAGCAACTTCATTAGTGGTTGGAACATTATAATGACCCCCTATGCTGATTAACAGGTACACAATTAGCATTAATTATTAATTTAAAATCTTCCGTGTTAGCTAAAGGTGTGTTGTTAATATCGCATTTAAACTCTCTGATCAAACTATTGTGTTCCAGCAGAACTTGCTGGAATGCTGTTATTAGTTCCTTCTTCAAGTTTGGAACAATATTAGTATGAACAGAAGTTTGATTAGCATTAGAAAGCAAGTAAATTTATAAAAATTGGTGATCGACACCAGGTGCTAGCTAGTAATAAATTTCCTATGCGATGGTAAACTTCACCTTGAATTTTAAACATAGGCATAAAATTCCCTTCTAAAATTTGTTTAGCAATGAAAAAAATTATCTGAAATAAAGTTTTGTATTTTCTAACATTATCGAGTAAGTTTTTGGTGAAGGATGAGATCCTAAAACTAAACTGTTGGTTTGTTCTGGCAGCTCATTAAGTGTTAGTACAGGTAATTTGTCATCAAAATAGTTTGTATTTGAAAATCCTTATCTACTGATTGATGTTTTTTCCATATGTTAGGGGTGATGAGGGAAGCTTAACTCCAGATTTTTAACATCCCCTCCCATAGATTTTTTAAAAACTCAAAAAGTTTTTGAAATGCGTTTTTCTATGAATCTATGAAAAGTTTTTCAAACAAAAAATGTAGAGGACATTCTCCTCTACAATTAATGTCTTTGAAGTTATGCCGAAAGCACTTATGTCTTTGAAGCATTCCAGAGTTATAGCGGTACAATGGCAACGCGTGGTTTTATTGTTACTGTAGCCGGGGAGATCGGCATTGTTCAGCGACTAGACCGGTTCCGAACACGTGTCCAATTTACAACATTTTCACACTTTCACACGCTATAGCTCCAAAACGGTAAGCGTACAAGAAAATTGTTTAAATAAAAGTTGTAAGTTTTTTGAGATTAACAACTTTTCTAAATGCATTACAGACGAAAAACAATTTTTCCGGTAAAAAAACCGAGAAAACACGTTTTTTACAACTTCAGCGCCACCTAGTGTTTCAATTTCAAATTATACGGCATAACTTCAAAGACATAAATTTTAGAGGAAAATGTCCTCTACATTTTTTGTTTGAAAAACGTTTCTCTAAAAAGCATTCAGAGAAAAACGCATTTCAAAAACTTTTTGAGTTTTTCAAAAATGTATGGGAGGGGAGATGTTAAAAATCTGGAGTTAAGCTTCCCTCATCACCCCTAACATATGGAAAAAAATCAATCGGTAGGTAAGGATTTTCAAATAAAAATACAAATTGACTGTACTTTGTAGGAAGTGAAACTTTTCCACCAGAACAACACGTGTCAGGTGCTTCATTTTTCAATTTTCTTTTTTTTTACAAAACAATAACTGTATATTTTAATCATTGCATCGATTTGTAAATCTTTACTATTAATACAGGTGATTCAAAAAAACGGGAAATTTAAAAAATTAAATAACGTTAATGAAAAATTTTTTTAGAAAATGAATTTTATTTCATGTAATTGTGCAAATGTTGCCATTTTAGGATACATACATTTTAGTTTATTTTTTAAAGATGACATCTTGCAGGTGACCTCTTCTACGTAAACAGTCACCAAGAGTCTTGGTTAAATTGTTCATGGTTTGACGTAACATATCAACTGGAATTTCCGCAATCGCTTCTCGGATCTTTGCCTTCAGTTCTTCCGTTGTAGCAGGTCTACTGTGGTACACTTTGCTTTTAAGGTGACCCCACAAAAAGTAATCGCAAGCTGAGAGATCAGGCGATCTGGGAGGCCATCTAATATCACCATTTCGTGAAATGACACGTTGTCCAAACAATCGGCGTACAGCTGTCATCGATATTCGTGCAGTATGTGACGTTGCTCCGTCTTGTTGAAACCAGGCTGTGTTAAGAATTGGTGGAAATCTCTTTTGTTGTTCCACAACAAAGGTTTTAAGCACGGCTACGTAACGAGCTGACGTCACTGTAATCGCAAGACCGTTGTCATCCTCAAAAAAATAAGGACCTATAACACCGTAAGATGACATAGCACACCACACGGTCACTTTCTGGCTGTGCAACGGACGCTGGTGTAGCTGCGTAGGATTTTCTTGTGGCCCGTATCTGAAATTTTGCTTTTTAACAAATCCGCTGAGGTGGAAATGCGCTTCGTCTGACATCCACAGTTCGTGAACAAACTCTTCGTTATCATTTATCTTCTGAAGCATTACATTACAGAATTTTGCTCGCACAATTGCATCGTTCGGTTTGAGTTCCTGGACGATCTGCAACTTGTATGGATAGTATTGCAAGTCCTTCACTAACATTCTTCGAACACTTGAACAATGCAATTGTAAAGATGCTGAGAGACGACGGATTGACCGATGTGGACTTCGTGTGACAGCATCTTGTAAAGCTAGAACATTCTGTGGTGTACGGACGGTTCGATCACGGCCTGGAGGTTTCTTTTTCATTGCCGAACCAGTTTCCTCAAAATTAGATATCCATGTTTTAATTGCATGTGCTGATGGAACACGGTCGTGCCGTCCCAGATTAAAATGACGGCGAAATTCTCTACGCGCTCCCTCCACGCTGTCATTGTTTTTGTAAGACGCTTTGATAGCAAATGCACGTTGCGCACCACTCCATGGATTCATGACAACTAAATGGCAGATTAGGTTAGAGAGGCTGGCGCCTCTTATCAAGTGGTACCAATCGCCCACGGCTACCAACACAACTTTCAAAATTTCCCGTTTCTTTGAATCACTCTGTATAATCCAAATGAGGATCATATTCAAAAACAGATCTGAACTTTAAAGTGGCTTTCCTATATTGTATAGCATCGTAAAATATAGCCTCACGCTCTTCCATAGTCTCATGTAAATGCGATGTAGACATTTGCCTCACACCTTTAGATTTTCTATCAGTATTACTTCTCTTCTGTTTTGGCATGATTTTAGAAAAATAACTCAACAAATACCACCAAAATAGACAGATAAATCATCACTATCTATAAAAAAAGGATGGTGCGTGGGTTTGTTTGTTTGTTGTGTGTGCTCACATTTTTTTTAGCAACCAATGGTGTTGCTCTGGCGACTGCACACGGCTCCCTCCATGAGTCTCTCCTGGTAGAAACAGTTCGTTGTCAATTAATTTACAGATTATTTAATTTAATTTCTAAGTGTATATTATTCTAATTTATACTCTATATTTGTGTTTTTATTTACTTATTATATTATTTATTAATTTTATTTATTTAATTTTATAAATCTGAATAATCAAATATTTATCGCTCAAAAAATACCGCCAAAGTAGATAAATATATGAATTTGAATAATCAAATATCTTTCACAGAACCAATGAATCATATTACCTGAGAAATCAAATACAACTGCATTAACCTAACTACTATACGCATATCAAAGAAGCCAATCAAAACTGTCTGATATTCAATAATTATATTCAATTATCGGGAGAGTACAGTCTCGTGATTAAGTAAACTGAATTTAGCGCAACATGCCCGCCACCTAGCGGAGAGCCAATAAACTACATAAAAAGTTGTTGTGTGGCGCAATATCCGTTGTCTAGTGGTGAGTTAACATACTACGTATGGGTGGAGTGAAACATTAACTTTTTATTGTTGTTTTTAATGTTTTTTTTCAAGATGAAATATATCTATAAACCTTCTCAGTTATGCCAAGAAACATGGGTAAAAATTTGGTTGCCATTGATCGGGTAGTTTTTTTGTTTATCCTGAACAAAAAAAAACCCTTAATCTTATGTAATATTAAACATTAATTACATATAAAGATACAAGTACTTTAAAATCAATATATGAGTTTTTAATAAAGCAAGGAAACCCTTAAATTACTTTTCAGTAGTCAGAACATGGAAATGACATTTAGCAAATCTCTTATCTTGAAATATTTACTTTTTGGTATGAAACTGCCATATCCTTAAGATTAGACTAAAGACATTTGAAGTGAATAGAAAATAGAAAAAATTGTTATTTGTAATTGGTATACACTGTTTATTTGAAACATTCATTGTTTAATAAATGGGATCCTTATCTATTTTATCACATACAATGTAGTTGATTAAAAGAAAAAAATATAAATATATTTACACACACACACACACACACACATATATAAATATATATATATACATATATATGTGCACACGCATGCACATACACACAAGTGTATATATGGTAGCATGCAAATTAATCTAAATACAGGCAATTTTTGTTTATTTATATTTTGTAGCTACACTGCTCGACCACGCCCACTCTTCAAGTTGTCTGTGTAATGTGAGGTTATTGTTCTTTGGTTATTTAACAATTTTCATGTTATAAATGGTGTTTTGGAAAAGTTTATTTATTTTTTTATTTCAAAATCATATTTTTGTAATTCTTGTTTTATGTGTCTTGAAATATAACAATGGACATAACTCCAAGAAAGTATTCAAAATTATTTTTCTTTCTGAGCATACCAATATAACATAATGACAAAGAGTTTCTGAGTGTGGTTTGGCCTAGGGACAGTGAGTGCTATTTTAAAGAAACTGGTTCTTTTCACCTCAAAGGAGAGCAGCTAAAGGGGAGCTTTTAACACCAACGTTTAAAAAACTCTGTGGGCCAAAGCACATGATAACTGGCTAAGAAGATTAAAAAAATGTAATTTTTTTCGATGTGTCACATTTTTATGTTCAGGGGCAGGCAAAGGGTTCCATATGTTAGAAAACCATCAGATGAAAATCCATCACCGGCTCACAATCAGTTAAAATTTCCAGAAAAAATGTTTTGGAGTTGTTTCTCATTTGAAAGCCCTTGTTCATTATTTCCAGTAGGTGGAATATTGAAAAGTGATGAATATATCAAAATTTTGAAAGAAAGTGTTGCAACACAACTTCAAAGCAACTTCCCATAAGACAATGAAGTGCCCTAACAAGATTTGATGCCATATTACACTGCCAAAAAAATAGAAAAATATTTTGAAGATGAAACATTAAAGTGCTCCTGTGGCCAGAAAACTTCCCAGATTTAAACTCAATTGAAAATCTTTAGGAAATAATCAAAAAACGATTCTTAAAATGAATTGTATCACAAAAACTGACCTCATTATAGCAATAACATTGATATGGTTTCATGATGAAGAAATAAAAAAAAGGTTGTAGTACACTTGTTGAATCGATGCCAAATTGTGTACATGAAGTGATTAAGAATAAAGGTGAACATATTAATTACTAGATATTCAAATTGTACAGGTATAATTTTTTTCTAAATAACATTAATTTTTTTAAAATAACATTTTTGTTCAGATTAATTTGTATGCTACTATATATTTATTTATTTATTTCATGTAGTATCAGGATACAGGATAACACAACGCTGTGACATGATGTCAACAGTAATCAGCAGGGATGCCAAGGCATCTGTACGCAGTCTAGTGAGTAAGTGTTACTGTACCAGTAAAGTCTTGAACAGACTCAGGCTGACCATTCCTGAGACAGAATAAAATAAATAAATAAAAATATATATATATATGCATACATCATATATATATTACATACATCATATTAACATACATGTATATTGTACAAAGTTGTGGGAAGTAGATGACATACACTTTTGAACAAAAATTAATTCATTTAAATGATGTCTTTTGAAATTTTCCACTCTTCTAAATGACTTAAAAAAAAAGAGGTACTCAATTTAACCACTATGGATGTGTGTAGTATGTATCTATTTTTTTACTTGTATTATGAAGACATTATTCACTAAATAGGGCAATTTCAATGATTATTGTTCATTTTTTAGTAGAAA
Source organism: Lycorma delicatula (assembly GCF_047948215.1). Taxonomy (NCBI): domain Eukaryota; kingdom Metazoa; phylum Arthropoda; class Insecta; order Hemiptera; family Fulgoridae; genus Lycorma; species Lycorma delicatula. Next base: position 79,058,625 of record NC_134459.1, on the reverse strand, counting down.
TTTGGGTAGATGTTTTCCCATTTTTTTTTTTTTGGAGAAAAATTACATTGTCTACACTGAAAACATTTTTTATCATTATCATTGCTTATTGTTGGATTATTGTAGTATAATGATATGGAACCTAACATCAATCTGATATTCAAAGTAATTTCAGGGAAAAATTCAAGAAAATTGATTCAAAAATTAAAGTTAAAAAATAATACATTTTCCCGCATCACAGACACCCTGAGCTTATGCTTACATTACCTTCTGTATTAATTTTATTTAATACATAATTATTAATAATTACGTATTATAATTAATAATACGTATTATTAATTATTATTTTATTAATATTAATGCATATTAATATTAATAAAATAATATGTAATTATTAATTACATTTAAATGTTTATTTAATTTAAATATTCACATTTTATTAGTAAAATAAACCTTATAAAAAAATAAAACCAATTTGAAAAACGCATTGAAAAGTAAAAAATAATACTTTTTTCAAAAAATTGATGTTTAGAAGTCAGTGTAAAGTTAAAAAAAAAACAAATTCCATGTTTATCTTCTTTTTTAAAAAAATTAAAACATTTTTGTAGTCTTTATTTATAAATGAAGGATGGTAAGCCATAACTTTACTTGAGATTTATTCTGTTTTTTCCTCTAAATGCCTTTTCCAATTCTCTTGTACCTCTGAGTTTTCTTATTTATACAGCTCTCCTTCTAAAGTATTGTCAGATCAAATCTTTTCAGATTTTATTTCTCTGGCTGCATCCTTTCCCTATTCTTGGAAACTGTATTTTGCAACTTCTGTCTTCTGGACTTCATGTTTCTTAAAAATCAATTCCACTATCGAACAGTTCAAGGGATAGTCATAACTTCATGCGTACTCAGTAATGTCTCCCAATTTTATTTTAAAATTTTCTGCTAATATAGCCATGTGTATTGAAAGATAGCCATAAGTACTGAAACTTACCTAACTTATTAATAAAATCTATATCTCTTTTATATGTAAAATTTGATCTAAATTTTGTATTGAAGTTAGAAACACACCAGAACTATATTGCAGAATACAGTTTTCATTTGAAACTTTGTATTTTTCCTTCTACTAACTACTTACTATTACTGCTTTTATATTTAATCCTAGCTCAGACAAAATTAAATAGTTTAACATTAAAAATTAAATCAGTTTTCAAACGCAGTATCTTACTTTGTTAATCGGCAAAAAAAAAAGACAGAGTAACTTAGAGTCTCATTACAAGATAATTCACTAATAATTTTTTTTATTAAAGTTCTACTTATGATATATAAGAATTTGTAATTAACTACCTCTTCATGTGTGTTTTTAAGTGGAGTATTTCCTTTTAACCATGTAATAAATGGCTTAGGACGAGCCCCAACCACTTCACAGTTTATTTCATGAGTTTGTTCTGCAGAAAGAGGTTTGTTCTCACCTAGTAATTTCACCCAAAGTGGTCTTACTGAAATAAAAAAGAAAAATAGAGAATTAAAAAAAATAAAGAAAAATATACTTATGCTAAAGTAATTAATAGAGTATTCTGAGTTACACATTAATTTTTTTTTATTTACAATATATCTTGATAAAAACACAACTCCAACTTGTCTATACACAACCTAATTGTGAGAATAATTTGTGTAGGGTTTAGATAAGAAGCATCAAAGGATTCATCTCAGGAACTAGATTAAATATCGCAGTTTGAGATATGAGAAAAGTAAATTACCAGATTGCATGAAACTACAAAAACAATAAAGGATAGGTAAAAAATGATACAAGAATAATAAAAAAAATCCATTAAAAATATCTCTTTTACAATATATGTTATCTTCTGTAGGTTAGATTCAGAAGACAGCATTTCAATTTTAAATTTAGTCATTCATGTATTTACCTTGCAGACATAAAATGTCAATAAGACCTTCTTAAAAGAAATTCAATTTTCTAAAATTTTATTAATGTCAACTTTTCATATCTTTCCCTACTTTTACAGTATTTGAGTAAAAGTTTTGAAAGTAGAAAATAGAAAATCTATAACAAAGTTTTGAAAAGTTTAGTTTCTAAGAAGATTTGTTATTTCATTTTTCGTAGAATAGATTATATTAAGTAAGTTACAAACAACTTAATTTTAAGTTGTTTTAAATACTGGAACATTTGTTTAATGAATTTGTAATTTAATTACATCAAAACTACTTAAATAAAATCAAATTAAATTTTTGTATAATGCAACATAACATTAAGGCCTACAAGAAAGATTATATTCATTACTGTTTTTGAAAAACTACCTAACTATTTAGGAAATCTTATCAATTTTACAAAATTAGGTTAAATGGAATTCTTTATAAGTAAAAAATTACTCAATGGATCAGGTTTTAATAATACTAATTAAATAAACCAGAGCTTTCTAACTTTATTTAACATATATTATTATTAAATATGTACCCAAATACTTTTAAAATTATTTTATTCTGAATTGATTTTATTTATTTATTATTTTCAATATGTTGCATACATGGAAATTATGAGTTGACTCTGTTTTACAGCTCCCACCTGACACTTGGATAACTTCTTTAATGTATGCTGATGATAAAGTTTCGATACAGGAAAATGAATAAGAATTGCAGAAAGCAGTATTTATGTTGGAAAAGACTGGAAAGCAATATAATCTATATAATTTTAGGATATCATCAATGAAAACTAAAGCTACAGCCTTTGAAGAGAGGTGTCCAAGATGTACAAAGGTAATGTGATTGAGGAAATGGTGCTTCAGCAAGTGAAGCATTTTAAATATCTGAACAGTGACAATAATGATGCATTTAAAAAACTTCTCAAATTTTAGAAAATGTGTGGGAACATATACAGGCATCTGTAAAATAAAACATGGAATGATACATATATTAAATTTTATAACCTGATACATCCTCACTCTATTATATGGTCGCAAATCATGAGTACGTATCAAAAGGCTGGATAGCAGAATTCAGGTGGTGGAAATGAGGTTTTTACGTAGTGTATAAGATTGCACACAGACTGATAGGATCAACAATGAAGATATATGAAGAGAGCTTTCAGTACAATATTTATACAATAGAATAAAGCAAAATAAACAAAGGTAGTGCAACCACTTGAGTAGGATGACATGATAGAGGATACCAACAGCTATTTTAGGTTATCAACCTGTGGGAAGAAGAGATGTGGGGAGACTGATGAAACAAGGGTACTGGAATAGGTCTAGACAACCTAATCTCTGTAATGAAGAAGAAGAGAAGATTATTTTTCACAAATATATATTACTATTTTTTAACACAAAAATAGCAATGTATATGTAATTTATTTTAATATTGAGATGAACTTTAAAACTTCCATCTTTTATTAATTCATTAAATTATCATGAAAAAAATGACAATACTTTAAAAATATTAATAACTCTTCAAAAATAATTGAATTTCCATTATTGTATTATTCTAAGAAGTTCTATTGAGTGAAAAATCAAAGAGAAAGGATTTGATAATTAAAACTGAAAGGTCTGAATGAAAAGTTCCATAATGTTAGTTTGTCATTTATAATTTTTAATAATTAAAACTTTACTTATAATGTTGCTCTTAGAAAGGTTCAGGCAGATGTTAGGACATTTCCTCTTGATATTTGTGATTTAAATACTTAAATAATTTCTGATATTATTTTATATAATGCATTATTATGAACTGATCTGAATAAAATATACCAGAACATTCTATTCAAAAGTTATAGGATTTATTATCTTCATGAAAGTTGGAATAATATATTTAATAATAGATAGAGAAATTCAGTCGATTTGAATTAGTTAATTCATTTTATATAAAAAAAAAAAAATAGCATGATTTTATTAAAAAGGCCAAATCTGATAAATATAAGGGCAAAATCTTCAAATGTTGACTGAATTCAAACTTTAGCTTGTAATTAAATTCAAGTCATTTAGTTTAACAGTTAACAATAATAATTACAGAAAATCATTCCACTCAATTTTTGTAGGTATGTTAATGATGATTTACTTATCAACTTTAATTCTTAAATTACAATTTTATTCTATTTAAATTTATAAATCACCCTCTAATAGTCAGAAAGGATCGGTAATGTAGCTTCTTTGCACCATTTTATCACTTCTAATGGTGTAACATATAAGTGAATTCAATCTTGAACGGAATCATAAAATTCAACCTACTGAAATGAGAATCTTAAGTAGAGAAAAAGGTTGTGCAAGTATGAGTTTTTATGCAAATGAAGAAATATATTTAGAATTGAATGTGTATAGTTTGAAAATATCGGAGTAGGACTGTAATAAAAGTAAGAGTTACACTGAATACAAAATAGTAAAAAATACAGACCTGCAAAAGTTTTCAACTATAAATTAAGGGAAAAATCAGTGGTGGTACATAATTCATGAACAAACGTAGAATGTTCAATTCAAAAATGGATTACTTACATAAATTTCAGACTAAAAAAATTGTGACACTCACTAAGATAGCATTTTTAATGTTATAAAATAATAAGTTAGAAAATATATTATCATATTAAGCATTTTTATTTTAATTGCATGAAGAAAAAATTGGCAAAGCCTAAAAAAGCTACTGGCATTTGCGTGAAGAATCAAACATTTTTTTCAGTATTAAAATTGAAAATTATTATTATTACTCCTAAAACTTTAATTTTTTCTTAATTTATTTTATTTTAGTTTTTTATTATGATGTTAAATATGTAAGTTATAAAAAAATCAGTTTTGTTCTTAGATATGCCTCAAGATATCATAGAACAATTTAAAAACTTTTTTATGATGATTTGTGGTATTTGAATGAAGTAATGTGTGTGTGTGTATATATATATATATATATATATATATATATATATATACACATCATACATACAGATGCTTGTGAACATTTAAATTTTAAATAAATACATCAAAAGATTTCAAATGGATAAGCTACATAAATCAAGATAGATTTGTCAAAATAAAACTGTTGTGGTGTGAAGGAATCTTTTATGAACATTTTTTCAAGTAATTTCACTGAATTATTTTCAATGGTATTATGATACTCTTAAATTTTGATTAGCTAAATAAAATGAACAGAAAATTTTCTTAACTCTTTAGATATATCCTTCAGTATATCCAATAATAATAATATGAGTAATTTGATTAATTTTTTTTTATTAGCCCTAATTCTTTTTCCCCATTGTTAAAAAAAGGAGATGAAGTCTGATTTGAACTAATATGCATTCCCCTAAGATCCAAATATTTCATTAATTAAAATTTTATTTTGCTATAACTCTGGAACCAATGAAAATGAAAGTACGACTTATGGTATATTATTGAAAAGCTCTCAATGAGGGCTTATTATGGCAGTTAAGAAAAAATCCAAAATATAAATTTTTTGGATTTTTTTGTACACTTTTCGTTCAGCGATTGTAATCAAAAGGGAAGGTACAGAACTAAATGTTACAACAGTCCTAAATCCAAAATTTCAACAATCAACGGCTAATCATTTTTGGGTTATGCAAGATATGTATATACATACAAACGTCTTACTGAAAATAGTCAAAGTGAATTCAGGGGTGGTCAAAATGGATATTTCCGTTGAAATCTGAAAACCGAGATTTTTCACTATTACAATACTTCCTTATACGAAAATTAATAAAAAATAATAGCAATAATGTGCCAGAGAAAACTTTGGATTTCAAAAATCTACTTGATTTTTTTTATATAAGTTTTCTCCTTTTTATTTTATTGTTCTTAGATGATTTGTTTTAATTATGCAGATAGTTCCCATCTATTGTTGGTTACAATTTTGTATTATGTTCAGTTTCTTATTTGATATACTTGGATGTTATATTAAACTATTATTACTGAATTTTTATAATTAACATTAATTGTACTTTATATGTAGTTAGAACTTATAGAGTTAACTTAGCCTCCAAAAGCAAGTTTTTTTTGTATATATAAACAAATAATTTCAAACTGTCATCTGCAGCAGAATGTCTGGGCATATTAGTAAAATGTGACATCAAGTACTTGAACACAAAGAGAGAAGGATCCTCTGGAAAATCATACGCCCAAGGAAAACCAATACCTACAAAATACAATTTATTGGGTTGGTCTAAAGGTAAATTCACAATATTACCAAATCTCATAAAGATTGATTCAATAATAGCATAAAATGGCAAAAATGTAAAAAAACAATTTTGTTTTTTTACCCCTTGTTCAAATAACTAACTGCTTTGGTGTAATACCTCAGGTGTAATTACTCTATATATTAACTTTGCTGGTTCATATTTAGTAATAAATAAAAGATATTGTCCAGTTGATGATTAAATATTAATTCTAATAAGTTATAATGATCATTATATGTTTAACGTTTGAGTTATATTAAAAGAAGATTACATTGTTAATGAAAGTGTACATGACAGAATGGGATCTAAATTTAGATTGAACAATGCATTAATAATAATGAATTACTAATATAAAATATCAACTGATAAAATAGGCTAGCTGAAAACACAAATTTATTTACTTTTATAAAAGAGTCAGAAAAATGAGATGGTTTATGTATTTATAAATTAATAAGAAGAAAAAGAGAGTGAGTCTTAACACCCCTTAAAATATTAAAATTCAAAAAACCTGAAAATGGTTTTTTGATATTTATCTGAAGACTATTTGCAAGCCCAGTCTAGTGAATATCTCGTTTAGTATAGTTGGAAAAGGGATCATTGTTTAGTGAAAACATGTTAGTGATCATTGTTTGAAAATTTTACCTTTTCCCACCCCTTTCAAGGTCTAATTAAAAAAAATCTAGACTTTGGTTTTTAGATATCCACATGAGAATTACACACACCAAAAATCTCCTTACATCAAAAATCAAGTTGATAACTTCATTTGTTACCAATAAATTAAAAAAAAAAAAAAAAAATAGTAAATTTCATTGTTACTCCATTTTAACCCTTTAAACTCAGAATTTCAAAAAATCCTTTTTTAGTGTGCATTTACACCATAAGAAGAACATGTATATAATTTTTCATCAATTTATATTCAGTAGGTTTTAGTGGGTGTTGATTATGAATCACTAAAGACATGTTCTTTTATATATCATCATGATTATATGATTATATGATCATCATGATATTAGCATCTATCATCATGATTTTGCTCATGCTATATGGTTACTTGCATTTCGCTTTGCAGTCAGGGGATATATTTAGCCTGTCATGATTCGCTTTGCTCACCCATCCCATCTAGCCAGAGGGCTCTGCCTCTTGGTCCCTACTGTGTTCATTAAACTTATGCATGTGAGAATAATAATGATAAATAAAAATTAGAGTCTGTTCAATTTATAAAAGATTACAATTTCTTCAGAGCAACAGTTTGGTCAGTACAGGACCCAAAATTTTGAGTAATCTAAGAATATGGGTTTTATAACATTGTACCTCAATCTTAAAAATATTAGTTATAACTGGTTATCAGAAGTTAGTTCTAACTAGTAAAAATGTATTTTGCCCGGTTCTTAGCATTACCCGAAAAACACCAGTAGGAGGTGACTACTATGCTTTTGTTTTTTAAAAATCTTTTATTTTTTTATTTTATGTTTTTTAATCAATTAAGTGGAGGCAGTTGCATCCAATCACATTGCATTTACAGTAACAGAGGCCGTGGCTGTGTTGATTGAACTGCCACCACATATATTGTCACACCCCTTCAAAAAATCAAAATTCAGAAAACCCAAAAATATTTTTTAGATATTTATTTGAAGAGTATTTTCAAGCCCAAATCAAGTAAACATCTCATTAAGTATAGTTGAAAATGGGAAAAATTTGCAATCATTATTCAAATATTTTTTACCTTTCTTAATCCACGATTTCAAAATAATATTATAAAATAAAAATGGAAAATTTATATTACAGTTGCTATTGTAGTGCATTTATAGGCGGTTTTTATTAATTACAATTCACTAGATAAAATTTTTTTTTTTTTGAAGGGCAAGAAACGCTTTCGCATTATTGCTCAAATCCTCAGTTACATAAATATAAATGTGAATTTCCAAATTTGAGATTTTCTGTCAATTTTGTTCAAATTGTCAGATATTCAGTGAAACTCATGTGATTAAGATGAATCAATGTTTATTTCATTAAAAAATGGAAATGGGATCTAAAAAACTTGCAAAAGAAAAAACCACGTATCATCCAAGCTCATTAACCTCATTTTAGTAGGGGTTAGGTAAAAAGTTATGACCAAAATTTTGAATCAATAACAAAATGTAAACAAAAAATTACTTGATGAAAGATATTCAATTTAATGGAGTGAGTACATTTCACATTTTCATTTGAAAGCTAATTTGCAATTGAAATAATCAGTCGTCCATCTAGTTAACATGCCATTCTCTAACTACTAGCTATATCTCTTTCTCCTTCTTTCTCTTTCTATCTCCTTCCTCTTCCCTACAGGATAGTTGTTTATAACCGAAAAACAATTATTTAGATTACATATGGTGATAGTTATTTATTGTACATGCAATTATCATTAATATGATCGCAAACATTAATTTTATTATACCATCAAATGAAGGTATGACATAAAAATAACTATAATGATTCTAATTCCTCTATTGAGTATAAGCATTAAATATAATATTGTTTCATAACAGAACATTTACATAAATTTATTTTTTTCATTACCTGTCCTAGGTAACACATTTTACTCACACATGAGGTAAAAGAGACATCAGTCAGAGTATGCTTTCTATGAGAGAAATGATGTCTACTATAGTCAGTCCCTTGGTATACAGAGTGAAACTGAAAAAGTGACTTATAGGACTGAATATCACTTAACATTTCAGTGGGGGTTTCAAGCTGATATACAGCAGTATATTTAACTCAGTGAATGGAAAACCAGGAAACCACTTCATTCCTCATTTTTGTTGGTAAGCTTGGCATGGGATATTATTGTTCATAATGGGCATACCATTTTCATAAGTAACTTGTGTTATATAGCCAGCTGACTTATTAGAGTAAAAGGACACTCTCCCAGATTGTGTTATGCTTCACTGTGGAATCCAATTCGGGGAAGGGAAAAAACTTATGTTATATGTTAGGATGATATAGTATCCAACATACATATTGCTTAAGGTAAATGTAATGAAGCAACCAATCAATTTTTTAAAAAATAATTTTTATTTACTGTTCATTTAAAGCTTTTAAAAGTATTTAAATGATTCTTAAGAGAAAACTGCAGTCAAGTAATTAACAAATTACGAGGGTTATTTTTTTTTCAAGGTCCGATCAGTTACGAAATTAAAACCAGTGTAAATAAAAAATATTTTATTTGTAACAAGTAGTTACATAGTTATGCTATTTCTCTACATAGCCGCCACTCGGATTTAGACATTTGTCGTAATGTGGTACCAACTTTCCAATACCCTCATCGTAGAATGGAGCCGCCTGTGTTTTCAGCCATGTTTCTACGCTGGTCTGCAGCTCGATGCCTGTGCCAAAATGTTGTCCTCCTAGCAGCATGTTTCATGTGAGCAAAGAGGTGAAAATCAGATGGAGCCAAGTCCGGGCTGTATGGTGAGTGATCAAACACTTCCTAACGAAAATGCTGCAGGAGCTTCTTTGTTACAGCTGTAGTGTGCGGCCGAGCATTGTCATGGAGAAAGACAATGCCTGATGACAACATTCCTCTCCGCTTATTCTGAATTGCCCTTCGTAGACGTTGAAGAGTCACGCAGTATGAGGCTGCATTGATGGTCGTGCCGCGTTCCATGAATTTCATCAAGAGAACTCCATTCCAGTTCCAGAACACAGTAGCCATTCACTTTCTGTTGGAGAAGGTTCGCTTGAACTTCTTTGGTTTACTGGGCGAATGAGAATGCATCCACTGTTTGGATTGTTCTTTTGTTTCTTCAGTTTTGAAATGGACCCATGTCTCGTCCCCTGTGACAATTTTGTTAAAAAAAAAATCCTCTCCTTCATTGTGGTAGCGCTGGAGAAATGTTAGGGAGGTGTCCATTCTCATTGTTTTGTGATGGTCGGACATCTTGCACACAGTTTGCGGAACTGAAGTCTCTCACTCACAATGGTGTAGAGAGCTGACCTTGTTTTGTCAGCAAACAAATCACTCAATACAGAAATTGTGAACCAATGATTTTCTCGAATAGCCTCATCCACTCGCTCAACGAGATCATCGGTTGACACTCACTTCCTTCCCTGACCGCATGCATCATGAACATCTGCAAGTCCTGCTTTAAAGTTCCTGCACCATTGCCGCACTTTGCACACTCATTGAAGTTTTACCATACACATTACTTATTCGTCGATTAATTTCAGTTGCATTACACCCCTCAGCCTGAAGAAATCGAATTACCGCACGCACTTCACACTTGGCGGGAGATGCTATTGTTGTAGATATGTTTATGTGCTAGCTGCGTGTTCAGAACTAAACGAAGTGACGCAGCGTGATTGAAGCCATACTAGAGATGCTGCGCAACACATATGCGCAAAGGTTCATCCAATTTTTGCGACTGATCGGACCTTGAAAAAAAAATAACCCTCGTATTATTTTTTTAATATTTTGAGAATTATTGTAATTACCATTTCAAAAGTAAAAATAATGCATTCATTAATCGAAATAACCTCCTTAATATAAATCTGAGTAACAATTCTTAGGAAACGGTTAAAAGTTACTGACTTTTACGATGTGCATATGGAAATTGTATTAATTGTTTATTTGATCATGCTTTAATACATTTTTGTAGATGAACTAGTATGGTGTCCTTATCAGAGATTTCATACATGAATAAAAGTTTACATATATAATGCTGTGGTGATTTGAAATTATAAGGTTTTATAAATATTGGAAATACTAACACATTTAAAAAAAAGATGAGCTGCCCTCTTAAAGATTACATTTTTTATTTCGTTTTATGAAATTTAAATTAAATGAAATTCACTTATGTATTTCTTAGTATTTTGTTACTAAACTCAATCTTAAAGGATTTACAAGAGATTACATAAATCCTGATGGTTTCAATTCATAAAGCATATAAAAGCACTGTCTTTACACATGAAGAACCAGTATGTGTCATTTGGTGAAAGTGTAAACAACATATTTTTTTAGCACATTCAATATGTCAAGTTTTGTGCCAATGAAATGCAATTTGCAGGAAGCGTTACTTTTTTGTTTCCATTTGAAAAAAATCAGCATCTGATAGTCTTTTCTTGGTGTATTATTATTACACTATACCCAGAGTTAATAAGAAAACAGAAATTTTTGAGATTTGATTTGTTTCTTGTACATTTTTCCCATAACTCAGTCAATTTTTAAGGTTCAATAAAAAAAGAGAGAAACAATTTCAAGGAATTAATTTCTGGTAAGTATTTCTACTATGTTTTTAAAAAACTTAAATTTTCAAGTTAATCGCAAAATACGAGCATAAAATGTATTCATTTAACAGCTTTTGAGATATTTACAAAAGAAACATTTTATTTCTTTTCCTCTTTTCATACCAACATATTCACTATCACTAGGATTTTTCTACAATCATAATGTGTGAGTAAAACTATTTATTCAAATGTATTTACTCTGCCGATCTTTGTGGCAAAGAGGTAGCATCTCGGCCTTTCATCTGCTGGTGCCAGGTTTCAATTCCGGTCAGGGATGGTATTTTTCAAAACTTCCATATTCATATTGTCACATACAGACTTCGAGCTTATAACAAAAAAAAAAAAAAAATACATCGGTTACTGGTACAAATTATGTACCTTTGGAATCCACTATTCAGTTTACTTTTATTGTAATAACCTTTGCATTTGTATGATTGATTATCCCCTAAATCATAGCAATCGCCGACTTCTTCTGAATGATTCTTTTACCCACTAAATATTTAAAGGTTTTGGAAGGAAATGTCTTTGAAATAATTCCATGATTAGATGAAAAGTGAAACAACTTAAGAGAAAGTCTTACTTTACATAACATTATTTTCAGAGTAACAATATTTTAAGTTGTAGATAGAATTCCATTTCGCAAGAATAGTCAAACAGTTGCTGGAGTAAATTTTTTAAATTTATTTCAGGAAATAAATTAACTCATTTGAGTTTCATGTTCTGGTGCTTTGCAAGAATATTCACTCTTTAATACACATGTTTCTTAAAAAGCAATTAAATTAAAATAAATTACCTACAAATTTTAATGAAATGTGTAGAGTATTTTAACTACGAGTGAAATATCAGTTTTAATTTCTTTTATTTTATTATAATTTTTTTTTTACTTTTGTACAAGGTAAAGAATATTTTAGTATATGTTCTTAGAAAAGCTACTTTTTATGGTCTTTTTCCTTAAGGATGTGTTTGTAGGAAAAGATTTTAAGGATTACAATTTTAAACATTTTAAATAATTACATTATAAAGCGTTTCAAATTTCAAATAGTCCTCCGTTCAATTTTTGTGTAAAAAGTCTTTTGTAATTTATTTGGTGGGAATATATTTTAGTAAAAAATTTAAGATGTCAATAATTAAAGCAAATAATATTGAAAAAGAAGTTCACTGGAAACAATTTTTTTAAATCTCCCAATTTTCATCCTGGTGATCATAACAAATTGATACTGAGAGAAAGCTGGGTAATTCAACTAATCTAAAATAAAATAAGTGTAACAGGTTTCCAATTCCAAGAATTTTCAGAGTTACAAATTTGTCATAACTGGTTATAAATATATATATATATGTTATAAATATAATTTTGATTTGAATTTTCCTAATTACTTATAACTTCAATTCTTACACTTGAGAAGGAAAATGTAATTTAGAATCATCCAATGGCCCTAAATGATTATATGAAATAGGATTTATCTACACATTTTTTTGAAATGGTTAATTCACCATATGAGCTCGAAAATGGTATGTGGCAATATGGAGTAGCCATTTTGTAATGTATGAACAATGCCGAGACTTTTCAGATGATACTACTGTGCCATAGAGTGATAGTTTAGTTATAAATACTCATGAAGTGGTAGATTTGATTATAAACTTCAACCTTCTTGATTTTAAACAATCTATTTATTTATTTATTTATTTTGATTCTAGTACTAATTATGGTCAGGCTGTTTTTATGTACGATTAAAAATTACTCTTTTATCATCATCAATAACTATAATTAGATCTAGTTCTTATAAGCTATTTGAAAAGTAAGTAAATATCAATTTGGAGCTAGGAGATTTTAAGTAGCACCGAATTATATAGCACATAATTGTAAATAAGAATTTATCACTAATAATAAACATATAAATTACGTATGTGTTTACTTAAACTGACTTATTTTTTAACTATTGATATTATATTATCTTCCGCAATTGCATAATTTGTAAATTATTCTACATATTTACTCTATCTCTCCTAGATTAATAGTAGAAGGAAGATTAAAGAAAAACAAACCAACATACTTGGCGTTTATAGACCTAGAAAAGGCATTCGATAACGTAGACTGGAATAAAATGTTCAGCATTTTAAAAAAATTAGGGTTCAAATACAGAGATAGAAGAACAATTGCTAACATGTACAGGAACCAAACAGCAACAGTAATAATTGAAGAACATAAGAAAGAAGCCGTAATAAGAAAGGGAGTCCGACAAGGATGTTCCCTATCTCCGTTACTTTTTAATCTTTACATGGAACTAGCAGGTAATGATGTTAAACAACAATTTAGATTCGGAGTAACAGTACAAGGTGAAAAGATAAAGATGCTACGATTTGCTGATGATATAGTAATTCTAGCCGAGAGTAAAAAGGATTTAGAAGAAACAATGAACGGCATAGATGAAGACCTACGCAAGAACTATCGCATGAAAATAAACAAGAAAAAACAAAAGAAATGAAATTTGGTAGAAATAACAAAGATGGACCACTGAATGTGAAAATAGGAGGAGAAAAGATTATGGAGGTAGAAGAATTTTGTTATTTGGGAAGTAGAATTACTAAAGATGGACGAAGCAGGAGCGATATAAAATGCCGAATAGCACAAGCGAAACGAGCCTTCAGTAAGAAACATAATTTTTTTATGTTTCTTATGGCAAATAGATGAAGAAAGAAGCATTTGGAAAAATACAGTTAAAAGAAGATACAGACTTATAGGCCACATACTAAGGCATCCTGGAATAGTCGCTTTAATATTGGAAGGACAGGTAGAAGGGAAAAATTGTGTAGGCAGGCCACGTTTGGAATATGTAAAACAAATTGTTGGGGATGTAGGATGTAGAGGGTATACTGAAAGGAAACGACTAGCACTAGATAGGGAATCTTGGAGATCTGCATCAAACCAGTCAAATGACTGAAGACAAAAAAAAACTCTCCTAGTCTCATTTTTGGTTGTGATACATGATTCAAGTAGCTCAAACAGAATTTGTTTCTCTAAGAGTAAGTATTTTACCCTTTGTAAACCATAATGAGCATAATGATCACTGGTAGGCCTAAATACCATTTTGCATATTAATACAATCATATATTCGGCTAATCAGGAAACCAATGGAAAACTACTTCTCTCTTCACTTCCTTGTTAAATGAAGCAAAAAATTTTGTTATTCTTTTAACTGACTAAACTATTTTTTAAATGACTTATCTCAAGTGAACTTAGTAAATAAATGATTCAACAATTTGTACTACATCATCGACCTCCGTGGTGGAGTAGTCGCATACGTCTTTCATCCTGAATATTATGGATTCTTCGAATATTTTGAAGAAACATATACTTTTTATATATACATAAATATATAGAGTGTCTCACAAAAAAAACTTTCAGGACATGTTCTACTGGTAAAAGTTATGATAAAGGTTCATATATATACGTCTGGGTACGCTTTGTTTTCTAGTTATGGCTTGCGAAAGATTTCGTCCGGATTTGAACTCTTCTAATAAAAAGAAGCCCTACTGTAATTTTTGGGACCCAAATTAAGGACTGAAGTTGGTAGTTTCTTATGTAATTTGAGCTGGGAAATAGAATAGAACAGGTCCCAGAACAATAATTCCAATAGTTTTTGAGATATCCGACGTAAAACACAAAATATTCGGTATCGAAAAATACTTTTTTTTAGCTTTGTAATACAATAGCTTTGTTAAATGAGTAATAAATGCGGAATATTTTGTAATACAACTTATACAGAATTTAATTCTGATAAAATTAATGTAAATAAATCCAAAAAAAGTAAATAAAAACTTTTAAAAATCGGTCTTTTACTGAAGCACAACAGACGAAAAGTAGATAGAAAATTCTCAATCTTATTATTCTCTCTGTACCCAATTAACGTTCTTTTTAAACATTCTTCGGCTTATCAGCA
Organism: Lycorma delicatula; assembly: GCF_047948215.1. Taxonomy (NCBI): domain Eukaryota; kingdom Metazoa; phylum Arthropoda; class Insecta; order Hemiptera; family Fulgoridae; genus Lycorma; species Lycorma delicatula. The sequence continues at coordinate 79,043,280 of NC_134459.1, read as the reverse complement.
TTTAAGAACGAAAGAGTCATTTCCAACGTGTTCGTTTTCTGTTGAACGCCAAGTAAATCATCATACTAATGATGAACATCGTGTGATTCAACATATTTAGCGTAGCCCCGGCAATAGTACAAAGAGAATATCATGTCGCACTGAACTAAGTATGGCGTATCCTACGGAAAAAAATTCTTTGTCCTTTCCGTCTGAAGAAGGTTCAAAATTTGCGGCCAACAGATTACCGCCAGTGGTTAAACTTATGTCATCGGCTTCTGGACAATGCTGATAAGATAAATTCAATTTTATTTGCATATGAAGTCACTTTTATGGGAAACGGAGTCTTCAATTATAAAAATAGTTATTTATGGTTCGAAGACAATCCACATGATATTGTGGAAACTAGTTCCCAACATAGATTTCACATTAATGTTGTGGCATTATTTATGACAAAATTCTGAGACCATTTGTTTTTAATGAAAACCTTACGGGAGAAGCATACGTTCATTTTTTGAAAAATAATTTGCCGGCTTTTTTTTGAGATTGTAGCTTTACAAACTAGATTGTAAATGATTTTCCAGCACTATGGTGCAACGCCACATTTTTCTTTAATAGCTAGAAATCACTTAATGTTAATTTCTTAAACTGGATTGGACGTGGTGGATAAATCAATTGGCCCCCACAATCAATCACCTGACTTAACGCCATTAGATTACTTCATTTGGGATCATATGAAAACGATAGTATATCAACAATTAATACTAAAGAGTTAGTCATTAAAATACGAAATGCTGTTGAATTACAAAACGATCCTTAAATAATACGGAAAGCTACCGGAATGACTTTACGTCTGGCAGAATGCTGTGTACATTGTGAAGAAGGGAATTTCGAACAATTACTGTAAATAAGGTTTGTTATTCTGTTATCATTTATCACTTCATGTATTTATTTTTTTGTTTTGCTACATTAAGAATAATGTTTATTAGGTACAGAAAGAATAATACGATTTTCTGTTTATCTTTCGTTTGTTTTGCTTCAATAAAAAAACGTTTTTAAACATTTTTGTTTACTTTTTATTGAATCTATTTACATTACCTTTATCAGAATTAAATTCTCTACAAGTTTTGTTAATCTTCCGCATTTATTAGTCGTTTAACAAAGCTATTGTACTACAAATCTAAAAAAAAAATGTTCTTCGACACTGGAATTTTGTGTTTTAACTCGAAAAAAAGCGTTTCCAGACCTATATTTATATGAAGGTTTTCATTATTTTCCCCAGTAGAATATATTCTGAAAACTTCTCCGATTCTTCGTGGGACACTCAGTATTTCAAAGAAAAGGTTTTCAGTTGAAATTATTTTTAAGAAAATGTTAACGTTTTTGTTTACTGATAATTTTGTTTCAATTTATAAAAATAATATTTTTGTATGATGCTTACAGATTATTACCACGAATATAATTTTTTTCATATTTATAAAGTTTGGAAAATTATAAACTCTTAGTTTTGGAATCCTGATTATAGCCCTTTTATTTTTACCAATTAAGAATGATATCGATAACCATATAACAGTATGAAGAAAACTGGTCATTACGGTTTAGAAGAAATGATAATGAAAAAAATAAGAAAATAACATAAATTTAATAATTTTAGAGTAATTTAAATTTTATATTTTTCACTTCTATTAAACGACGACGGTGAAACGAAAACACAAATGAGAGAAAGAAGGTTATTCAACACCCACTGTTCAGTCTACAGTCTACACATTCTATGCGTTGAACTTCTAAAGCTGGCTGTGTTGTTAATGCGGTTATTGGAAAAGTGTTCACCCTCTTCTCTCGAGTCAGCCAAGCCGGCTGTTTAAGATAATGCGAGACGTTACAAGCATGCTAAGCACGTCTAACGCTGTCGTGCAGTTCTCAAAGTGTTGAGACTCCTTATACTTCGTCTTCCCTATTTCACAGTCTGAACTCCTTATTTTCTCGGGCCAATTTCTGGCTTTCTCTTCTCTTCCTTATCCGCATTTCTAATTTACATCTATATATCTAACTTCCAGTTTTACAACTTCTCCATTCATTTAAATTTTGAACGCTCTCTTTTAACAGAATTATCTTTTGTTATCGCTAAATGAACGTTTTACTTGAATACTTTTTTATTCAAACAATATCGGAAAGACTTCGTTACTGTCTTTATAGTTCTTTTTTTTCTTTTGGCTGCAATATTCATTCCTACAAAATCCTTTCTAATCCGAAGGAATTTTATTATATAGAATAATTCTACTAAAAATAATCTTAGTACTTACAATAAAAGATTACTGATTTTAATTCAAAATTAAGATTTTTATATTCTTATCTACAACGATAATTTAGAATGGAAAACAAGAAACCCACTTTTGATTACTTTTTGAAAACTCGAATGATTTGAGCGGTAGCTATTTCTTACACTTAATTATCAACAGAACACATAATTTTTTAAAACTTGTTTTGAAAGACTAGAAATGTGTACACTCACGCACTTTATAAATCGTATTTATATACTGTAGTAGATGGATAGAATTCCATTTTATATTTCTTCCAAAATGGCATTGTATGAGTCTGCGTTTTTTAATGGACTTAGGTCAAATAAATTCTGGTAATTGTTCATATGATACGACCTATCTTAGTGTACTAAATGTTTTTTCTTCTTCCACTTAGAATTTTCCACTTACAATTTTATTGATTTCTATGCGTGCATCCTAGTCTTTTACAAAAACATATTTTTAAAGTTAAATAAATTTATTTATTAAAGTTCTGCCAACCCGAGTGATTTGAAACCGGGGTTATATTATACTGTACATATAAACTATTTTAAAAGCAAACACTAAATAAATTTACACCTTAAATAAAATGGTTCAAGTGTGAAAATATAAATTCTTGGCGGCTTAATTTTTAATACGAGTATACTACACAAAGCTTATTAAAAAAAAAAAAAATACGGGTTTTTTTTGCTTCCAACAGTATATTATTAGCTAGTTAACTTACTGTAGAAAGCAGGACAATAAAATTATTTTCTATTTAGAGAATATTCCTCACCACTTGTGCATGAACAAGACAGAACATCTAACTTTGTAAATGTGAAAAGTCCATAACGTATAGAAGTATAAACTTGTATCAATTCGTATTTGAACAATACTTCAAAGGCTTCCAACAATATATTACATAAATTATTACGTAAAGGTTTTCAGTAATGTAAAAAGTCACATTTGTTAAACTTTAATATTACAGCTGATATTCAAGAACACAATATACAGGAGAATAAAAAAAAAAAATACTACGAAATAAAAGTAACTTTGTTACTTTTTTGAAATTACAAAAAAAAAACTAGCAAAGTATTGAATGACTTTCCCGGCTATCTATATAAATAAAAATGTAAATGTTCGTTTGTTCAAAATCTTAAATCTCCAAACGTTCTTCACCGCTGCTTTGAAATTTTTACACAACGTTGCATTCGAATACGGGCTTGTTTCTGTATACCTACTATTTATATACCTAAGATGTCATAACTTAGTATGTTTCAAAAACATGTTTTTTTTTTAAAACAGCGCTATTTGTTGGATTAAAAGCAACACACGCTATATTAAATATTTTACGATTCCATTTCAATGTTTCCCATATGTGTCCGCTATAGAATAAAAAACTACTGAACCGAATACGCGTGGGGAAAAAGAAAAAATCGGAAAAGGTAAAACGGAAGGAGGTAAAAGGAGAAGAAGGGGAAAATGGAAAAAAGGGAAAACGGGGAAAAGGAAATGGAAAGGGGAAAGGATAAAAAAGAAAAGGGAAAAGGGCGGAGGTGGAAGGGGAAATATAAATAGGGGAAGTGAAATAAGGGAAAGAATAGGGGAAGGAATATGAAAGGGAACAAAGGAATGAAATATGATCAAAATGAAAATGGGGAAAAGGAAAATGGAAAAAAGGAAAGGTCAGAAGGGAAAACAGGAAAAGGGAGAAAGGGTAAAAGGGAAAGGTTAAATTTTGTAAAGTTCCGTAATGTTCATTTTGTTAATGTTTTATTAAACTTTCAATTGTGTTCATTTAATGTGTGTGTGTGTGTGTATATATATATATATATATATATAAATAAAAGTTAAGTTCGTTTGTATATGGTTCAAAAACTCAACATGTTCTGCACCGATTGAGCTCAAATTTTAGCAAGATATATAACCCGCATCAAAGATTGTTTTCGTCTATTTTTTATAAATCTATCTATCTATTTTTAATTTGGAAATGTAAACAAAGGAAAACCAATCAGACCAATGCAAGATGGCCGCTGTCAAACACAACGATCAAATTTCTTTGAATATATTTAACAGCTAAAACATCTGTATTTTATTAAAAAAAAAAAACCACCAAGAAGGATGACTTACAGTAAATAAATTAAAACACCCAACTTTCTTACAGCCCAGATAGACTTAAGAGTATGCAAACAAAAAAAGTCGAAATAACCAAATACACAGAAAATAATATCCCTACATAAAGACCAAAAAACCCTTTGTTAGGTTAAATATTCACTTTTGTCTGAATTTACAGAAGGCATTTTCAACGAAGCATTGATAAATATTGAAGACAAGTGCTTAGCTAATGCAAATAAAGTTCTTACTCAATTGGGAATGCCAGCAGCCACCCGAGCTGCGATTGCTTCATTTGATGTGGATTTACGCCGTGAACAGAGTTACAACATTGGTGATCTTCAGTCATATGTCCAATCAAACATTCCCAAATTAACGCGTGAACAGAAAGGCATTTATGATCGCATAATGCAAATGATAAATGACGGAGATGGGGGGACCTTCTTCTTGGATGCGCCAGGAGGAACTGGGAAAACATTCCTCATTAGATTGATTCTAGCAACGGTCCGATCAAAAAATGACATAGCCTTAGCTCTTGCTTCGTCTGGAATAGCTGCGACATTGTTACCAGGTGGAAGGAGTGCGCATTAAGCTCTGAAGATGCCATTAAACATGCAAATCATCGAGACTCCCACGTGCAATATTTCCAAAGCATCCTGTATGGGAAAAGTATTACAAAAATGTAAACTCATTGTTTGGGATGAATGCACGATGGCACATAAAAAATCGCTTAAAGCTCTTGATCGATCGTTACGAGATTTGCGTGGAAACGTTCAACCATTCCGGACGTTGATATTGCTCGCAGGAGATTTTAGGCAAACATTGCCTGTAATTTTTCGATTGACACCAGCAGACGAAATAAATGCTTGCCTGAAATATTCAACACTGTGGCGACACGTACGTACATTGCAGTTGACTACGAATATGCGTGTCCAGTTGCAGAATGATCCATCAGCTGAGGTATTCTCATGACAATTACTGGACATTGGAAACGGACAGCTGCCAGTCGATGAGACGTCCAGACGAATATCATTTCCTGATAATTTTTGTAATTTAGTAACATCGAAAGAAGAACTGATCGAAAAAGTATTTCCTGATATTCAAATTAATCATAGAAATCACGATTGGCTCAGTGAACGAGCTATCCTTGCCGCAAAGAATAAAGATGTCTATCAACTTAATAATGTTGTTATTCAATCCAGCATTCAAAGTGAGGAAATTACATGTAAGTCGATAGACACCAAAGAAGCAGATGAAGTAGTTAATTACCCAACGGAATTTTTAAACTCACTTGATCTGCCAGTTATCAATTATGCCAATTATCCTGTTGCGGAATATTAATCAGCCAAAACTCTGCAACGGCACGCAACTTGGAGTTAAGAAATTGATGAATAACGTAGTGGAAGCAACGATTTTAACGGGGCCTTTCAAAGCTGAAGATGTCCTCATTCCTCGAATACCCATGATCCTGACCATGATCCCGATACACCATTTCAATTTAAAAGATTGCAATTCCCAATTCGATTGGCATTTGAAATCACAATCAATAAAGCTCAAGGTCAATCCTTAGAATTGTGTGGTTTAGATTTAGATGCCGATTGCTTCTCACATGGACAACTGTATGTTGCGTGTTCCCGAGTAGGCAAACCAGATAGCCTTTATATCTACACAGACAGTGGAAAAACAAAAAATATTGTATATCCACAAGTATTGCAAAATTAAACTTCTATGAAACGTATGCTTTGTTTTGTTTCTCATTTCTCATCCATGCAACCACAATGTGCCACAGCGAAGCGTGGCGGGTACAGCTAGTATATACATATATATACACTCAAATCTAGCAATAGCGAAGCATTGCTGGATCTGCTAGTTAATAATAACAATTAAAAGAATTAGAGATAAAAAACAAAAACATAAATTTTGTAGAGATGTCGAATAAATTTTAAGAAATTGTTTTCTAAAAATATCCATATATATATATACGTTAACAGATTTACTTACGTAAAGTTTTCTCTAAATATAATATCCCTTTAATAGAGGCTTAAAATAAGAAAAAGAAAATTTTAAAAAAACCTTTCCTTCATTTTGTGTCCGGGTCTAGAAATTAAAAAAAAGAATTGTAGACATCTCTTGAAAGCTGTATATGTGAAGTATGAACTTTCAAATAACTATTTAAAAATATTTAAACCGAAGTGATGTAGAGCAAAAAACAAAAACATTCATGTATATTTCAATTTTAAGAGTGGGGGTTGATTTAAAAAAAACGTCTTTTGGATTATTTATAAATGCACTGTAAAATTTACTTTCTCTTTCCTCTGAAAAAAAAAATAAATTGATTTCATTACGATATCCTTCCACTCCATTAATAAATTTTGAACAAAATTTATACAATCAATTCCCAATGTATAGAAATATTTGAGCACGATCTTAAGAAAATCATTTGGGTCAATTCTGAGATATAAGGACAAAATCAGTGCGACATACATCCTACGCAAATACATACATGTTTTTACTTCCTTGTACGAAGTAAAGGAAGTATTATGATCGCGAAATATTTTGGTTTTCAGATTTCAACGGACATATACATTTTGACCAACCCTGAATCTATTTTGATTAGTTTTGGCGTGATGTCTGAAAATTCCTTTCGGCACGCCGAAAAGCGGAGGTAGGTTTCACCGGTGCTAAGAAGCGGATAAAAAGAGTTCCAACTTGAAATTAAGAAAAATTTCAAATTTACTCAATATAACGGATGCATGTGAAAAATATGTTTCACATGTTTAGTATACGGTAACTCCTATCTTCTTACAACTCCAGCAACATTTTGGTTAACCCTTGCCGTAAGGGTTAGTCATATCATAAAAAAAATTAAAAAAAAAAAATTGTAATTTTTTAAAAACTGTAAAAGTTTTAATCACATTAAAACGATTCGATACTATGCCTGTTAAGGAAGGTATGAAGTGTTTGGTTTCAAAACCCCATTTTTTCCACCGCAAAGGCCAATGGTTAGTGAAATGAAAAAACTTTACTTACATAAGTTTTATACAAATAATAGTAGGAACTTTAAACGAATTCGATATTTTACTTAATAAGAAAGTTATACCGGTATTTTGTTTTTCCGAAAAAGTCTCCCCATTTCCACCCCCATGGTCCGATTTTGCCCATTAATGAACTCGACCGATATTTTGGGTCGTTATATTTTATGTATCAATTTGAAAGTGATTGGCGCAAAATTACGGCAATTATCGTGTCCACAAGAAAGTGAAATATATATATATATATAAAATTTTGAACTGACGGTGGTTTTGTGTTCTGGGGGATGTGAAACGCGAAGATATGTCGAAATTTTCCGGAAGTCGAATCATGGTAGCCATTACAATAGGTAGCTTTCTTGTGTATCTATCTAATTAGTCATAGGATAATGAAATTTTGGATTTGGGGACTGTTGTAACATCTAGATGTGCACCTCCCTTTTTGATTGAAATTGACTGAACCAAATGTGTCCAAAAAAGCCCAAAATTCAAAAAGATTTGAATTTTTGACATTTTCTTAACTGCAGTAATAAGTCCCAAAGAGATATTTTCAACGATATATCACAAGTGATACTTATTTTCATTGGTTGCAGAATTATAGTCAAATGAAATTTTAATTAATGAAATATTTGGATTTTAGAAGGGGGAAGGCACATCGATTCAAATCAGATTTCATTTCCTTTGTTTTTAACTTTTTTTTTTTTTTAGTTTAAATATATTGATTTATTAATAATTATTATACTCTGTAAAAAAAATTTACGATAAATAATAATTCAATAATAACAATAAAAAAAGAAAAAGAAAAAAATATCAGAAGTTATTAATGAAATAAAATTTTATATACTTTTCATTAAAAAAACAAATGTTTTGTGTAATTTAATAGGCGTACAAGGAAGTTGTGTGGTGACCACATCAGATTTTTTTGGTTTAGGTAAACTAGTTGGACCCTAAAACTTAAGATTTTTCAAAAACCCCATACTCTATTTCATCATACTTTCTCCTTTAATAAAGCTATTCTAGCTATATTCGCCGAGAAAGTTCTGTTTTATTTTTTGTTTAACTTTATATTTTGAATAATTAACTTATTTTTTTTTTTTTACTGTATCAAAATGAGCCATCAGTTGAAATGCAAATATTTTTCACATGTGTTTTCATTTACTATGACTATTTTCAAAATTACAAGATAGAATCATAATGAAAGACTTAAAACTATTGATAAATATCTTTTCAAAACTAATAAAATATAATTTCACACAATTTTAATAAATATAATAAACATCAAAGAATTGAAATTATATAATAATATTTCATGCTAATTTTACTTTAAATTAAAATATATGAATATCTCACAAATCAAATAATAGTTAGCAAGAAAACGAGGAACGTAAGTACATTTTTGCATGTTCACTACTTTATATGTTGCACGTCAACTTATTAAAATGGAAATAACATTAAATAATGTGTTATGTAGTATTGTACTAGATGATGGATAATAATATAACGTTTCTATTAATGTTATATAATTACACTGACATAAAAAAAAAAAATTAATGTTTCTCTAAGTGTGATACCATTTCTTGAATTACTTTTTTCGTACGAGCCATTTTGCATGGCTCTATACCTGTGTTAGAATGATTTCGCTGATGCTTTTCTTTTATAAATAGCCTCAGGCACATTGAGTTAAATACATCATCTTTGATCAACTGTCTTATTTGAGGACCAAAAAATATTCCTTCTTTAATTTTTCCTCCACTTACATTCAAAAATTTCAGACTACAAAAATCCGGGACTCTTCATTTCTTTTACAAAAGTTTTCATTAGTCCTAGCTTGATATGGAGAGGGGGTAAAAATACTTTTTTGGGTTCAACTAAGGGCTCATGAATAATAACTTTCCCATTTGGAGTTAAGTTATCTCGTTTCTTCCACTCTTTGGTAACATAATGTTTATCCTTAGCTCGGCTGTCCCACTAGCAAAGAAAACACATGTACTTAGTACAGCCTAACTGCATGCCTAACAAAATAGCTATAACTTTCAAGTCACCACATATGTTCCAGCTATGTTTTTTATAATTTATTTTTTCAAGAACGTCTTTCATCACATCGTATGTCTCTTTCAAATTAATACCATAAGCGATTGTATCTAAGGATATTTGTTACTGTTGTGTAGTAGAACCACTTTTAAAATATATTTGGACAAATTTATGAAAAGGTGTCAGTCCTCAGGTATATGAACTTGTCCTTAGTGCAACATAAGCTCATCAATATTTGTACAATAAACCGAATTATTTTCATCAATAAAATACTGAGAAAGTTCTTTTTGTCGGCTTCGAAAGCTCGAGATTTTTGTATTTTTTGAAGCAAATTCCAACCTTGCAGTCTTGATCCTAACAGTTCAGCTTGACTTTTTGATAAATTTAAATCCCTATACAAGTCATTTAATTCAACTTGTGATATACGGTGTGGCTTATTGGAAGATAATTCAAAATCAAAATCATTGTTGTCTTCTTCAGTACTGCCTCATTCTTCATCACTGCTTTCGAAACATAATTCACAGGTGGCTCAGGAACTGGAATAATTTCACTGTGAGTACAAGCCTGATTGCAGATTAAAATGAAGGATATTTTACAGTGTTTCAGATTTTTTAGAAATTCCAGATACATTTGTTAAACAAAAGTAACAGTCGGTTACATGATTCTTCGGTTCACGCCAAACCGAAGTACACCAAATGGCAAAGCCTTCCGTGTACTTTTCAGCCATCCTCCTAAATATACAGAACAATTGGTGCATACTTATGAGAAGTCCACGTCTTATCCTGATCACCAATTCTACACTGAAAGTACAAATGATATGCTTTTTTAATTACAGGTGTCACGTTTTTCTATTTGGTTTTATGGTAAACTCACCACATACATAACAAAGGCGTCAACATCATTTACAGAATTTCGAGGCATTATGACACTGCACTGTTAACAAATTTAAGACAGCAATAAGACTGAATAAAATTAATTCATTCCCAAATCCAGTGCTTAACACAAACAACACAGCTATTTTTCAGCTACATGTTTTGCACAGAAATTATTAATCTTGTCTATGAAGGCTCACTCTTCAGTATATGATTGAATTAAATTCAGTATAGTCAAATTCAGTATACGATATGATTTAATTCTTTGTCTAGTATTGTTTATTTAGAGCTTACAAATTATGTTAACAAAGTTAAACATGTGAAAAAAGGTTTCACATATTTAGCATACAAGCCCTATCTTCTTTTAATTCCAGCAACATTTTGGTCATGCCTTGCCGTAAGGGTTGGTTATATCAAAAATTGTTTCAGACAAGCGTTTTAGGTAATGTTTAGAGGACTAACGATCACTTTAAATTGATTCGACACTATGCCTTAAGGGAGGTATGATTTTATTTGTCTTCAAAACTCCATTTTTTCTACCCTCTGGGCCAATGGTTGGTGATATAAAAAACCTTTTTTACATAAGTTTTAGGCCCTTATCCAAAGAACAGTAGGAACTTTAAACAAATTCGATATTTTACTTAATAAGAAATTTATAGCGATATTTCGTTTTTTTCGAAAAAGCCCTTCCCCATTTCCAACGCCTTGGTCCGATTTTGGCCGTTAACGAATTCGACCGATATATTTGGACGAGTTATTTTTAAGGAACAATTTGAAATTAATGGTGCAAAATTACGACAGTTATGGTGTACACAAAAAAATTATATGTATAAATGTATCTATAAACTTTTGAGCTGATGGTGTTTTTGGGGTCTGGGGGATATGAAAAGCGAAGATATGTCGAAATATTCCGGAAGTAGAATCATGGTACCCATTACAATAGGTAGCTTTCTTATGAAATCTACCTAAAAATTGAACGTTTTAAAAGAAATAAATGTAAAGAAAATTAACTCAATCTGTTTAATAATTTAAAAGTTTTTTAAATATTATTTTTTATGATTTAGCTTCACTATTTCTTATAAAACTAGTGGTCTCTTGCTGCTTCGCAGCGTTATTACAAAACTATATAATTAAAAAATCGGCTAAAAAACTAGTGGATCCGTGCTGCTCCACAGCGTTATTATTACAAAGTAATTTTATATATTTAAAAAAAATAATCGGCTTTAAATCTATTCAATTTACAACACGACTCACCCCCAAACCCCTTGGTTTTTCTTTCCTTTTCTATTACAGGTAAAATTCGTGCTCAAAAACTATTTCCAGTTCATGTAGACGTTCTACTGGACGGATCAGGCTAATTTTTTTTTATTTTGCTCGGAATGGTCTACAAATATGTAATCAAGCATCTAAAACCTTCAAAATGATTTTCCTGTAAGTAATAAGATCAAAAGTTCCTCAGTTAAGGAATAAATGAGGATTTTTCAGAGGAGACTCAAGTTCGGGGTCCGATAATGCTTGATGATATATCTTTGGATCATTCCAAACAGAATAAAAAAAAAAAAAATCAGCCTGATCAGTCCAATAGAACGTCAACTCAAGCTGGAAATAGGTTTTCAGCCCAATTTTTTTAAATTATAAAATGTATATAGACTATAATTCCTAACTTTTCGGACTTGATTATAATTACTTTACAGAAAGCAAAATAACCCTCAGGGAGTTTAATTTTGAGATTATTACTGTTGGCAATCCCTTAGCAAGAGATGGATAAAGAGTTTTTTAAAATACGATGTCAGCTACATGCATATTACTCTCATTCCCACCGTAACTAGGGTACCTTTATACGAACGAATGAACGCGCGCGCAAACACACACACACACATTTGAAGCGTGGCAGTTTCTAAGTAATTTCTAGCAGTTACCTGAACAATTTTGTAAAGTAGAATCTGAATAATTTTCTAGTATATTAATGCTTTCAGTAAAAAAAAAATCACGAAAAAGGCCATCTCCCATACAGAATGATAATCATATAATTTTTAAGAGCTTTAAATAACAACGTATTATTTTAGTTTTGAAAATGTAAGTAACATTGCATTAAAAATGTAAAATGTATAAAATATTTCCCTCACAGCAAGTAACGAGAAACGCTTATACTGTTACTAGTAAGTAGTTGCCCACCATCGTTTCGTATATAACAAACTTATTAATGCTATTATTCACCTAGCTTAGCGAAAAATATTTATAAAATTGTTTTTAACTTTAATTTATTCAGTTAACCCTAATCTAAGGCACAAAAAAGTTTTATTTATCGATTTCAACATATGACAAATGTACGCAGTCAAACTTTATGAACTTATTTATAAACGTTTTGTTTGTGATATTACAAAATATTACCGTTGGTTTTAAATTAAACTTTTAACAATATAGTTAGTGTTTATATAGTTCTAATCGGTGATAATAAAAAAAAAGATATATTTTTGCACGATTTTCATAATCATTAATCTGCATGTAGCCATTTTCACTGCTTATTTCCTGATTCAGTTTTTCGTTTAAATTTTAGCTAAAAAGAAAAGACCATTTAAAAAAATTTCCGATTTCCATGGCGGAATGTTAGCGTCTCTGTCTTTCATCCGGATACAGTCTGGGTTCGAGTCTCGGTCAGGCATGGCTTTTTTCATACGGTAAAAAAAAATTATTTCATTTATCATAATCATCGGTAGCTATTATAAGGATGCCAACTGGTATAAAACGGAATATAGAGGAGTTGATTGGTGTTGGATTTTTTCTACTTCAAGCCAATTGCAGATATTTATACATTTATTCATTTTATTTTCGAGGGAACACATTATAGATATTTAATTGTGTAAAAAAAAAAATTGAATATCTACTGAAACTATTAATTATTTTTACTTCATTGTATGAAGTACAAGGAAGTATTGTAATCGCGAAAAATTTTAGTTTTCAAATTTCAACGGAAATATCCATTTCGACCATCCCTGGATCCATTTTGACTAGTTTCGGCAAGACGTCTGTACGTACGTATGTATGTATATGCGTATGTATCTCGCATAACTCAAAAACGATAAGCCGTAGTATGTTGAAATGTTGGATTTAGGACTGTTGTAACATCTAGTTGTGCACCTTCGTTTTTGATTGCAACCGACTGGACTAAAAGTGTCCAAAAAAGCCCAATTAAGGAGCAGAATTAGTGATTTATTTTATAACTTTGTTAAAGGGTAATAAACACATAAAACTCATAGAGAATTTGATTTTGGATAAATTGTGTAAGATAAATTGAATAAAACAAAAAAAAAGAGAAAAAATGGAATTTTATTTTGAACAGTACATTACTATATTTGCCAGAAAAGTACTTATCTAATGTAAACAAAAACCAAATTCTTTTTTTGTGATGTGAAAAATTTGTAATTAAATATAATTTATATATTATATTATATAAAACTTGTGGCTCGAAAATCTCCAAAATTATTTGAACAGTTTCATAGAAATTTAGATATGCTTATCTGAAGTTGTGAATGTGGAAGATTTGATGAAGATTAGTTGAGTTGTTCTTCAGTTACAGTCAATTTGGTCGAGAAAGATAACATAACCTCAACTTGAGGTTATGTTGAATTGTTTAGTGTATTTTTCGTACGCGCTCTTGCAGTGAGTCACAGTATGAGCGAGTTTAAATTTGATGCTTGTGTGTAGTTAGTTACTTTTAATTATTTCATCAAATTTTGGTAGTAATAATTTAATTTTTTTATAAACAGAAAATATATTTTAATATTAAATTAAAATTTATAATACCTCTTAGGTTTCTCGTTTAATTTTTATTTCGTATATTTCTTGCGCAAAAAATTATATAAAATAAAATAATGAAAAGTCGGTTTTGTTGTGCAGAACTGCAAAATAATTTTTTTTTTATTGAAAGAAAATAACGTAATCGACCATAATAAAGTGCTTTCTGAAATACCAGAAGAATCCATCAGGATAATTTTCATTGACTTGTTTAAAAAAAATTGGTGACGTAAAATTCCCTGCTTAAAATAAATACAAAATAAATTTTACGAATTCATATAATTTACTTTATAATACGTATACCATATAATAAAATTAAAAAAAATAACTGATATGCAAAAAACTGATTAAAAAGTAATTAAGTTCAATATAAACCGAATTTAAAGAAAACCGTATAAAAAAATAAAAGGTTTTAATTTTTTCTTTACATTTCGACTGTGTAACCTGGTATCAAATTAAAAAGAGTTACGAATAATTTGCTAATTCATAATTTCAACAAGAAAATTTTAAAGAAAAATTGAACGTGTTATTTTTTAAATTTTAGTGCCGCTAAAAAAATAAAAAATGCCGCTTGCAAGAAAGGATAAACCGGGAAATTTGCGTCTTAATAAAAATAAAAAATAAATAAAGTGACTGCTATTAATAAGCATGAGTTAAGACTTTCTGGAATGTGGTAATATGTGCTATTTTTTCCTTTTTACTGCGTTTTGTTAAAAATAAGAAAATGAATGCAGAGAAAAGATGTAGAGACCACTATCGAGAATAAATTCACATAATTTTTATACAACTGCCCAAAAAGGAGAGCAATGTATTTAGATTCTACGTCTGTACGTACATTATGTATATATGTATGTTTGTTCCAATGTAGCAGGAAATATATCTAAAGACCTTCTCAGTTATGCCAAGAAACATGGGTAAAAATTTGGTTGCGATTGATTGAATTTGCAGTTATTTGATGTTAATACATACTATTAATTTTGATTTACAAGAATAATGAAAATTCAAATTTTCAAACAGCTAAATTTTTTATGTCAATTATAGTTAACATTAAACCAAAAAATTATAAAGATGCATGACTATAGATCATCGACATTTCCCCCCTAAAAATACAAGTAATTCGTTATAAAAAAAAGGCTTTAATGAAAAAGTTAAATATTCAAGAAAACATTTACGTCAAAACTCATTCGACATAAATTTTTCGGAAGTGTTATGAAGTAGTCAATAAATATAAAACAAAAACAAACATGGTAAATGTTGGTCGGTATATAGGCCTACATTTAAACTTAAATATCTAACGTCAAAATGTATATATATATTTAGGCCTAACTTGTAGCGTGAACGGCATATGTAAGGGAAAGTCTCTAGACAGTATTTAGTTTAAGTACACGCACACAAGAGGCACGATTGTTCGTTAAGATATAATATTAACTAAATAAACCATCCACCTGTGCTCTTATAGTCTTAACAACCTACATCATCCACGCAATATGCATAATATAGCTTACTTTCACTTTTAGTAGGCCTATGTATAAATATACAAGGACCATTTCCACAAAGTCTTCCTTTTCTGAATATGATAGGTCTAGACAAATTTTCATGTAAATTTACCTGAAAGTAAATGTTTTGTTAACATAATGAAATATTCAGTTTGTTAATAATATTAAATGAATAATAAAATTTGCCTCTTCAATTATTTTTTAATAAATAATGATTGAATTTATTTATACTAATAAGTAATTGTAAAATAACACAACAAAAATATAATTTTTAGTAAAGTAAGAAAAATAAATTTAATCCAAATTAAAACTGCATAAAAAACCAATAAACATTATCTGTTTATCAAGACAAACTACAGCTATCACAAAATGATAAAACAATACTAATTAAATTTCTGTAATAAACAACATTTAGAATAATTAATTACTTGATTATATATACAATAATCAAAACTAAAGTCAACATTTCATGAACTGAATAAACATTCATAAATCAAAAACCAGACCTTCATGAATAAAATATTTATTAAAAATGAACAACTTGCCTAATTAATAATAAATGTGAATGCCAAAATTAAATAAGAAAGATTTATTGTTTTCATATTTACCAGATAAAATAATAAAAAAAAAAAAAAATCTGATATTTATGAAAGCACCTATTTTTACTTTTATATTTTTTTTTTACTAATTTTTTTTATGGGGTAAGTTGCATATAAATAATATTATACGCGTATATAAAAGGTACTTCAAGAATTAAATACTGTAAAACATTAAGGTAGGCTACCTAAAATCGAAAGTCTTTTCACAGAAATAAAATAAAATAAAAGAAGGGGGTTGAATAAGTTGCTTATTCCTAAAAATGATGTCAGACTGCATGTTATATCGTTGACCTGTGCTGATACTAGGAAAAATACTAAATTTATCCGAAACAGTGAAGAAAAAAATAAAATGTAAATTTTGTGTTAGCACACTGTATAACTTATAACTGGCTTTTATCATACAAACATATAACAATATCAATTTAACAAACACACAATATATATATATATATATATATACAGTAACTATGTATCTAAAAGATCTTTTTAGTTACATTAAACAAATAAAATCTAAAATTCTACAACAGAGAATAAAACTATCCTGTGTTAAGGAATCAAACCAACCAGCAATCATTTTCAGTACATTAGACCGTGCTTGTATAAATTAAACTACCGAAATGCTTATTTACTAATCACTTAAAATAAAACAAGTGCATGAGTGAACATTAAAAGCAATAAGAACCACCACAAAAATCTTAAGCTAGAATTAATTAGCTTCTGTAAATGACTCAGAAAGCCTTTCTTTACATCCTTTGTTATTAGGTTTATAGTTAGGTGATGTATTTTCATTTCCGACTTGTAATTTGGAAAATGTTGATCCGTTGAGGTAAAGAAACATATCTTTTATGTTCAGCATTAAATATTAATTAATTAGGAAATAAAATTTAACTGTGAATGATTACTAAATTTTATAATCAATTTTTAACACAATATTTTAATTAATATATGAGCAGTGAAAGTAAGTTAATTTATTTTGAAATGTCTTCACGTAATGGTTAATGATATTATTTATATTGTGCAGATTTATATAAAAAGTGTATAATTCTATTAGAATAAAATCAAAATTTTCGCACTTATATTTGTATGGCAGTAAAAAGTAAGTAATTTTCAATTTCTGGATTCACAAAGTTGATAAAAGTACAACTATTTTACTAAATTGTATATTTATCTTACAAAAAGTCATTTAAATTTGACCTCTTCAAAATGTAACTCGGTTTCATCATAACTCAATTGCCACTATTGCTAATCTTTTGGAGTTGGAACCAAAAAATCTTGATTCATAGACTTTTTGTTGTTTATAAAAGTAAATTTTAATATTTTTTTCTACTATTCTTATTTTTTGCATCCATATTCTAAACGTCTTTTAGGATATTTTTCTATATAAAAATTTAATTCAATATTTATGTTCAAATAGGCAAAATGTCCAGTTTGTTCTCCTCTCAGGCAGGATGACCATCAAGTCTAGATCCAAAAGAGAAATATTGATTTTTTGATTACAGATGTACTGAGAAAAGGTAATTGAATGAACTTAATTATTTTAATACATCCAAATGGAAATAATTTTTATGTTACCAGATGGATTAAGAAGTAGAATTTGAGATAATGGAAAAACATTAATTTTCATTGGTTTAAGATGTAAGGCTCTCAATAATTGATGATGTGGTGTGGTTTACGGAACGTGAAAATATTTGACCTGAGAAAATTATCTCAGATTATTGTATGATGAAATAGTACCAGACCTTGATATAATTGGTGTTCATCCTGAATAATTTATGCAAGATCGGGTGCCATCTCATCCAGTAAGAAAGTGACCATTAAACCAGTTATCCAAACATAAAATGTTTCCTGGATCCTGGGTTGGAAGAACAGACCTGTACATAAACATGGGTAATCCAATCATCTGACCATGGACTGCATATATTTATAAAGGAAGCTGAATTCCTGGACATTTTCATAATGAAATTTTAAAATCTGAGATATATTCTATGAAAATTTGGGATCTGAATAATCTCTAGGAAATGGCAACCACTAGGTTCCTCTAGGAGCTCTAGTGGTTACCAGTGGAACTCTAGTGGTCTAGGAACTCTAGGAAATGGATTCTCTAGGTTCTTATTTATTGAAAAGAATTTAAGGAAAAATGGAAAATGGTTAAAGGAAGTGAAGGTGGTGGAGAAGTAAAACATATTTTTATTAAGTAAAGGTGTTGTTCATTAGTTTTCCCACCGATCCCAGATTTTATAGCTGCTCTGTAATTGTTAAAATGTAAAAACTATTGACAAAATCGGTTAAAGTAGTTTGGAAGTCCAGACTAATAAAAAGTTTTCTTTTTATTTATCCTTACTCCTACAATACAAAACATTATAAATGTCATGATATTTTTCCTTAAACTCCTTTTATACACAGCACTCATATTGTTGTATGCCAGAATGAGATAAAAACATCGCATTTTATACACGGCCAGGGAGAAATTCAAAATTTATATACTTTTTATGCAAATGTGGTGGTAAAATGTAATGTTGTGTTGAAAAAACAGGGCATATTCTTCTACAGAACACTGGTTGTCTGACGTCTTGTAAATACATTACATTATATGCAAAACACACCATATCATTTACGCATATCATTTTTATGCTGCTGGTTAAAACATCAATGATGGTTACATCAATGACAAAAGTTAAAAAAAAAAAAATATAGTAAGTTAGATAAATAAAGTTAATCAATAAAATTGTAAGAAAATTTTATCTATATACAGTTTTAGATGACTAACAACAGAATGGAAAGCAAGGATATTGGAGGGTGCAGTACCCTTCCATCTATTGCAGTATATGAACTTATGTCCTTTTCTGCTGGGTCTTTCTAGTGAACTGATAGGTAATAAATAGAAAATCGACAAGTATTTGTGGTTTATGTAACTTTTGGGACTGCACTCCGATTCAAAGGAATTTTGCTGGCAGGAACCTGACAGAATGATTTGCTCATAAACTTATCTTCCATGACAAATTTCTGTCCATAGTGGGCAGATAGTCTTTTCACTAGTAGCCACCTTCCTGTAAGTGCTGAATGCTGGAGGCAATTTTAGGGCCTGGTCCTATGTGGTACAGTACTGTAACTAGTTTACGGTCGAGTGCAGGTTGGTTTCGATTGGCAATCAAAGTTAACAGGTTGTGTATTTGTTGGATGTATTAAAAAAAAAAATCATATACTAATGAAACAAATTTATTTGAAACTATAGGAATGTAAACAATAAAATTAATTTTTTTGGTGTATTGTAAATAAAATTTTATAAAATCAAGTAGACTCACAGATAAGATATTTTCTCAGATATCCATCCATCCATATGGTCATTGGTATTTCAATTATTTATCAAACTGTTGTTAAGTACAGAATAAAATCATTATAGATGTATACAGTCGAATACATATTAGGACAAACAAATAATACTTCAATGAATTTATTGAATTTACACAATGACACAAAATAATTTATATAAAATATTAATTTAATGAATTAATATTAATTATTTGTTTAGCTTAATACAATTACTTATTATTTACTATAATTCACAACTATTATTAATTATTTTAAGTGATTTCAATCACCAATCAAGGTTGACCATTTCATCACCTCGGTTTTATATTCCTCACTTATGTTTCTACAAAATGATATGCAGTATATTATCAAATATACACATGTAATGTGTACATGTATTATATGAATACCTAAAGCACTCCTTATGAAATGATTATTTGTAACAAAAGATTTACACAGTTTAATTTAGCTATTAAGTCAAATTTGAAAAAAAACTATCCGAGTAACAGGAGATCTTACACAACTGACAATACAGCTGCAAGATTAACTGATAAAAAAACATTGAAAAAATAAAGACTTACAATTATCAAAATTTTAGGCATTCTTTTAATAAAAATATCTTTTAACTGATACATTTTTTTTATTTACAGTAAAATTGCTTAATTATCTCTTAGTTTTTATATTCGTTACCTTGAATTTCATAAATGCTACTATAATTTAAATTAAATTTGATTATGTAGATATGAAAGTAACATCTGCTGGCAATCTTTCTGTTTCCTTAATACTCATTTATTAAAATGTTATAAGCGTGTGATAAAAAACTGACAGTTACAAAAGAATGTTATATATCATTTTAAGGCAGCTTTATCCAACATTTACAGTGACGAGAGATGATTAGTGCAGCTTTCGGTGCTCCACTTCGGTTCGGTGCTTCGGTTTGCCTCTTTAGTTTTCTATTCATTGGCTAATTAACCATAAAATGTTAAGTAATTAAAACAATCTCAATTATAGTATTAATAAATTGATGGATTATAACTATAAAAAGATAAATTTTATTTAATAATTTTATAAATTTAATTTAATATTATTCATGTACAATGTAGCAAGTCTTATTCAACTGTCTACAATAGTTTTTACAATAGATTTACAGATATTTTTTTAAATACTTAACAAATTAAATTAAAAACAAAAGTTAGACTCATATCGAAATATTTTTTAAGGCTAATTAACTTCATAAAACGATATTTTTAATAGATATGGGATAAATAATTCAAATCAATTAAAGAGCAGAATGAAAATTTTTCTTACGGTCTTTATTTTTGTTAATCTTATTTCTACAGAGAAACATGTATGAAATCTTTGTTATTACGTAGGAATTGATGGAATATAACTAGATATTAGTCATTAAAGTAAGTATAGGATAAAAAAATTGTTAAAAGTTGAGGACTAAGTCTTCCAGTTATTTGTACTGTTTTTGATTTGAAAGTATGCTTGGAAAATTCAATACGCATGTGAAAAAGGTTTGGAAAAAAGTATTAAAATCAGTCTAAATGTAATCAAATAATATAATTTTTTAACCTTTTTAGATCTGTTACTCAGATCAGTTTATGTTACTTTAGATCAGTTTATTTATTAGTTAATTGTTAAACATAGTTATAAAATCATTAAAAAATATAGTATGTAATATATACTGCATAATATAATATACTGAATGCTGCATAATTTATATAATATTAAAATTTTATTTATATACTGTATATAAAAATTTATTTATATAATTAATTAATGTTGAACACGAAAACCTAGATAAAATTTAATCCAGATAAAACTAAAACAATTTAAAAATCAATTGTTTGCATTGAAACTTTATTTTAAGTCATAACTTATAAAGTTAATTGAAACTCATTTTTAGCGTAATTACCTGAGTGTGCAGCTCAAAAACTAAACAATCTCCAACGTAATATTTCAGTCATCTTTAAAATAAAGAAAGATTTTTACATAATTGTATTAAAAAAAAATTAGCTTTACGTATTTCAAAAAAAGTTTATGAGGCAAGCAAAAAGTGCATGATCATACTACATCTATTTAAAATAGCTGAGTAAATAACAAAAAGGTAAATACAATGCCTATGCTTACTTCCAGTAAGTAAGGCACTTACTTACAAGTAGGGACTTATAGGAGAAATTTATTCTTTCCAAATGCAAAGATTATGGATACTCATATGGGTCAGTAAAGTTGTATAGTGAGAAAACTAATGAAAACTATTCAAACACTAGCAGTTCTGTGAATAGTAGTAATCTGTGTTCATTAAATACTCAATTTACAATTGAGCTTAACAATAAAACTGAATTAATAAATTTAAAGAAATAGAATTATTGATTACATTTAGTTATGAAGTTTTAACCAATGTCAAAAGTAATAGCAATGAATTTTGCATATCACTGTTTCTAGGGGCAGACATCATTGACTGAAGACTGCTGAAGAGATTTTTTATTATTATGCTATTCAAACTTCTTTTTTAAATAAATGTTGGAGGGAAAACTGTACAAACAAAATTGGTTTATTAAAATTTAATGTAGGGAAATATTTAACAGAAATGCACTGCGTTGTAGAATAGTATAAGAATGGTGTCAGAAGCATATGCAAGGTTTAAAGATGGAATAAAACATAAAGAATGAGTCAACTTACATGTAACTGCTGAGGGATAAACTCAATGTGGTGGATGATATCAGACATGGAAGGGAGACATAATATTGGTGGCTTATTGATGAAATGTTTCCTCCACAACACCTCACTATCAACTATTTAAAAAAAAAATCCCTTCTGGCATGCCGAAAGGAGGAGGTAGATTTCACCGGTGCTAAGTAGGGAATAAAAAAGATTTCCACCTTAAAATTAAGAAAAACTTCAAATTTACTCAGTAAGACAATGGTTGCATGTGAAAAAAGTTTTATATGTTTAGCATTCGAGAAGCCCATCGTCTTACAATTCCATAAAAATTTTGGTCATGCCTTGCCGTAAGGGTTGGTCAAATCAAAAATTGTTTCACATAATAGTTTTAGGTAATGTTTAGAGGACTAACGACCACTTCAAACCGATTCGATACTGTGCCTATTAAGGGAGATATGATTTTTTTGTTTTCCAAAACCCTATTTTTTTTACTCCCTGGGCCAATGGTTGGTGATATCAAAAACTTTACTTACATAAGTTTTAGACCTTTATCCCAAAAAAATAGTAGGAACTTTAAAAGAATTCGATTTTTACTTAATAAGAAAGTTATAGCGATATTTTTTTTCTTCGAAAAAGCCCCTCCATTTCCATTCTCATAGCTCGATTTTGGCCGTCAACGAACTCGACTGAGATTTTCAGAGAAGTTATTTTTAAGGAACAATTTGAAAGTGATGGGCTAAAATTACGGCAGTTATCGTGTCCATAAGTGGTTTTGGGGTCTCGGGGATGTGAAACGAGAAGATATATCGAAATTTTACGGAAGTCGAATCATGGTATCTTAAAAATAGGTAATAGGTAGCTTTCTCAAAATCAAAGTTTCAGGATGAGAATACTGAATATTCGAAGAGCACATTGAGTATTTAATGAACATAGATTACTGTTCACAGAACTGCTAGTGTTTGTGTAACTTTTATTAGTTTTCTCAGTATTCAAATTTACTGATCCGTAATCAACCTTTGCTTTTTGGTGTAACTGTTTAAAAACTGTCATATTTAAGATCAGCACATGAATTCACTAATTGTATTTGTCAGGCTATACATACTATTGGAATCAAGAATGCAACTCGATTCCATTTCCATTTGGAAAGAATAAATTTCTCCTACAAGGTCCTCTTTTTACTTACTGGAAGTAAGCATAGGCACTGTATCTATTTTTTTGATATTTACAAAGCTATTTTAAATAGACGTTGTATGATCATGCACTTTTTGCTTATTTCATAGAGCTTGGTGAAATGAAAAAAAAATTTTTTTTTGAAATATGTAAATGTTTTCCTTTATTCTAAAGATGATATGAAATATTACATTGGAGACTGATCAGTTTTTGATTGATTTGTTTTCTATTAATAACATTTTATTTGTAAATTTAATTGTTTTGTTAATATTTAGAGGTTTTGTAACATTTAACTTTGCTTATTAATTGTCAGCAAATAATAGAACCCGATGTCATATCAACATAGCAATACACCAAACAATTTTATTAAATATGATGGTGATGTTATTAACATAAATCAAAGAGCAGCGCAAATGAAGTAACCATCTCACACAATGACAAAATTATAATACATCAGAGTAACTTCAGTACTTGTGTAAATATTGACAGGATTTCAATTTGTTATAACTGGCTACTATTGACTGGAATTATAATAATTATTACTAAATTCTGTCTCAAATTAACATGAAAGCAATGTTAATTAGCCTTCATTTGCAGACAGAGACCAATAATATTCAAAGCCAAAAGAAAATTAATCTAATAGATTTAGTCTAGAGCAGCAGTTTAAATTCAGTTGATCAAAGTCTAACAATTCAGTCAAAGACCATTTGTTAACTCTTACTAATACCAATCAGTGTATTCATAATGCTGTCATAGAAGATGTTAAATGAATTTAGACTTAAAGGAAATGCTAATTTTTAATAACTGCGACAGAGGAGGGAAGTAAGGTAAGAGTGCTGCCTATCATCTACCTTATATAGATGTTAAATATGTGTGTTAAGATATGATTAAAAATGTTCTAGTAGATGATGAAGAGATCAGCGGAGAAGAAAGTAAAATAAATTATATAAGGACTGATTTTTCTTAGAAAGATTAAGGTTGGCTTAATTGTAACTATTTCCAGCTTTTATTAATCTATGTATTAATAAGTGATCGTATTCTTTTGCAGAGATTTGTTAACATTTTTTTTAAAAGCCATGAAAAATGAAAATATTTAAACTGTTTTTAAATATTATTATTTATTCCAGTATAATGCATTTTCCTTCCTTATATTTAATAAGAATATTGAAAATAAATTTAAGCATAACATATTTAATAATTTCAAAAAGCTTATAAATCTCATTTAAATTAAAGGAAGCATTTTTTACAAAAAAAAAAAAAATAGATTAAATGATAAAAGTCCTGTAAAACATAGCACTTTAATTTATTCTTCCAGAAGGGAAAATGCATTAAATAGCATAAAATTTACATAAGGCAAGACATCTTATTATTGATAATTAATAAAAATCACTGTGACTGACAGTTAGCAGTACATGAAATTGACATGGCTAGATACTCATATACAACATACATGTATAGGCCAAGTGAAAAAAAAAAGATGTAATTGTTGATGTTAATTTATACTTTATTTATTATTGCTATATTATTTCCTCCTTCACACACTCAATGTGTCAGGAAGGAAAATTGTGCATGTAGTAGAGGCATGTTTTTTCAAGGTAGAAAGGAGAAGAGGATTTCTTGGCAGAAAAGAGGGACTGACGAGATGAGAGAGAGGGTTTGATATGGGAATAAGGGGATAAGGTTCATCAAGGTAGAAGATCAGAGAAAAATGAGATGAGAAAAAAAATAAAGAGGATTGAGGTTAATTACAAAGGAAAAGAAGCAGATCCAAAATGACAATAGGAGTAAGTCTTTTATTTATATTTGTGGTCGATTTTTATTTATACTTTTATTATACTGTTAAAATTGATGAGAAAATATTACCTTGTATACAAATTTATTCTTTTAAATATTTAATTTTTATTAATTATATATTCGCTTTGTTAATAGATATTTATCCATTGTAGAGGACAAAATATCAAACATCATGAATGAAAGTATATTTATATATTGTATTATTTATCAAGAATATCAATTTTCCGAGTCTATTTAACAAGAAGGAAGAACAAGAATTAAAATTTGAGCCAGTTATCGAATTGAATAAGGCCAACTATTCTCAAGCAGGTCTATGGTTTTTCCCACTTTGTAAGGCAAATGCCAAAATATTTATACAATATGGCCACTGCTAAACATATCATAAACTGTAATGTCATATAGCAAAAATTTGTTGCTGGATAATGGAAAAGAAGAAAAAACAGTTGAATTCATAATAAAAGAAGATTAATTAGTTTCTGTTGAAGTTGTATTATTGAAATTCAAGATGAGGAAGAGGCAATATTTAGGATATTTAAAACTTACAATTATTTTGCAAATAACTGTTAAGTGTTTCTGATTTATTTTATTTTCATTGATAAGCAATTTTCTGTGTTAACTGATTGTTAAATGTAAGATAGTCTCTTAACATGATACAAAAGTACAATTGCAATTTCTCTCTCTCTCACTCTCTCTCTCTCTCTCTCTAGAAAGAGCCAGCCTCTCTAGAAAGAAAGAAAGAAAGAAAGAAAGAAAGAAAGAAAGAAAGAAAGAAAGAAAGAAAGAGAGAGAGAGAGAGAGAGAGAGAGAGAGAGAGAGAGAGAGAGAGAGAGAGAGAGAGATATTAATAAATCCACATGTGCTCATATAATAAGTATTTTATAATAAAAAAAATCAATTAAAGATATTTTGAAACTGCTTCTTATTAATCAATTGCTAAGCCTGAAAGGTGTTACTAAATACTCTCATTAGTTAAGATATTGTACATTACGTCAAGAAAAACAAGACACATCTATCGATTTTATTTACTGGGAATCCATACTGATGTCAAATCCATCTCATGTCCTAATCTGATAAAGATTTTATAAAAAGAAGTATTGCAAAATCAATTTCAGGTTTAATTTGAAATGATTAAAATTTTCTTTTGCTGTTACTCTTTTCTGGTTTTCAAAGTATATAAGTTTTGTTATTACATAATCTTTAGATTTGAGTCAGATAAAGTAAATGCACATATTGAGGCACATGAAACATTCAATATATCCCTCATATCCTTTTCCTTTGTACAATTGCACAAAGAAATAATGCAATGCTTTTCTTGAACAGCTAGAGGGAGTGGTATATTCACTTAAAACATATATTTGTTTTACCATAACATAATAATAAATAATCAGCAGTTCCTTATATTAAATTCTTCAAAAAACTATACTTTCATAACATGATTTTAATAATTTTTTTTTACTGATAATTAACCATTTGGCTGGTTTGATACCATTTTTCTTCTTTGTTTTAAGTTATTTTCATTTCAATACCTGTCTACTAAACCCTATATCATTAATTAGAAATGCCAAGCATTCTGATCATTATATTCACAAATCTTAAGCTGTACATATTTTAATAAAAACTTAAATGAATCTGTGAGCCTTATAACACAGTTTACCTCAACTATCCTCTTTTTTGTAACATTCAGATCTTCAGGGCATGTATACATGAGAGTGCTTACTCATGCATTTAATTGTGCGTTAGGGAAAGAAGAGCATACTCATGCAATATTGTGCTCACATATATGCCATGTTGTTTGTTCTAGTTTAGTTATTTTATACTATCGCTTCAAAACACGAAAGACCAGACAAAGACAATATTAGGTGCATCCAATTTTATGCGATAGGTTAAAACTCATGGTTCCATTGTAACACTGCATCCAAATTTGAGAAAATATGGGCCTAAGTTTTTTAACTACTTTAGAATGTCTATTGAATCCTTTGACGAGTTATTGAAAATAATTAAGGATGATAAAACACCTTGCGCAAACTTTGTGATGGATAGTATTTCACTGAAGAAAAACTTGTGATCACATTGAGGTAAGCTTATTTATATTTATATCATTTAACATTACAAAATTAAAAGTATTTACTGTATAAAATTAAATTACAAAATTAAAAATACTTATATGTATGAAAATGAAAAGTATTCAAAATCAATCTCCATTAATTGATAAAATATGCACTTTCAAAATTATAACACACAAACTCAAATCATTAAACTCAAAATTCACACCAAGTAAGATTCAATGCATAAGGCTAATTGTAAAGCTCCAAAAAATCAGATCTGTGTTGCCAATAAGTTAAACTGCCAGCTGGGGAAGAGGCTGTTTGTACACTATTTACCCGAGGCCGAGGAGTTTGGAATGAATAAGCTGCTGCGCTTGCTTGGCCATATTGCCCAGATTGGCTTCTGAACATGTGTCGGTTTTGGTTATTATAGCCTTGTAGCTGGTATAGCATACTCCCTGGTGCTTCATATGTGTTAGTAGGATAGTAAAAATCTTGTGGTCTTTGAACGACCACAAGCAACTGAATTTTTGTTTGTATTCTACCTCGATCAGGAAACTTTTTTAATTCTTTATATAAATAAAAACAGAACAATTTGTCCTCATCCTGGTTTTTTCTCATTTCTTTTTGTTCTCTTAGCAAATACTTTTGGTTAATACATCAGAAAAGTGCTTCTCCACTGGGTTTAGCTTGATTTTTTTTTATTGCTTGGACTACCTGTGCTTGGTCCAGGTTTATTCAAACAGTGCATACTTCCTCCTTATTTATAATATACTATTTTCAGCAATTAAACTTATCAAGAATTTTCTTTTATTCTACTGAACAATCCTTTTCAGAAAATATCCACTAACTCTTCTCAAGGTGATCTTTTGATAACTCAGTTCTTGTAATTGAAACATTTCATATCCTGTATATCTAGTCGTTTTTCTACTTTTTCAATAAACAACTCATTATCAAAATCAAAATTGTCAAACTCCATGACTATACTTGTTGACAACATGCACTCGACTGAACCATGTGTTCAGTTTAATCCAATAACTAGTAACATGAGGTGCACTGCAATTGCGCGTTCCACGGGAAAATTTGAGAAACACATTGGACAAAGAATAAAAGATCAATCATGATCTTTTATTCTTTTTGAATAAAAGATCATGATTGCACGTGTTTGCTGTCACTTGTTCATTAGCAATTCACTATCATGCGTTAGCCTGAGGTATGATCAAGCACTCTCATGTGTACAGGCCCTCACCCAGATGTAAGGTATATCTTCATCCAGGTCTCATAAAACATGCGATTACCTAATTCATCATGGTAAATTTATAAAAAATTCTTAAATTCCAAAAAGTTTCATTATATATTCATAAAGGACGAAACAAATACACTGAAATTTATTTATTATCACTAGGTTTACCGGTAGTTCAGAATATGTATCTCTATTAAAGTATATATATGTAAAATTGTTCCATTTAAACAATTTAAAATACCTATTATTATTATTATTATTATTTTAAAGTAATTTGAGCATAATTACACTTACTCAAAATTAAATCAAAATCTTCCTAATAGTGTCAGAGAGCATAGAAATGAAAAATTGTCCAAAAGAATATTACACCCTTTTTTCTAGGTAAGGTATTTTAAATACTGATGGATTTCACATTCCAAAAAAAAAACTGGACTTTGTTAAAGGTATTTTTTTTTGCAATTAGTAATATTGATCATACTAAAATAATATTTAATGGAAGTATTGCTTGCTTGTTTTTAAATTTTATGATTTCCCTGTACTTCTTTAAAGTCGATAATAAACAAAAAAAAAACTTTCTCTGAAATGGTCAAAGATAAAACCAACCAACGGTAACTTCGTAAGCAAAATTATGAACAACTGGATAATCTGCCTTTATTAAATGCATTACGGGTGAGGTGAATGGAAGTGTATGTTGAGTAAATGGACAGCTGAGAGGAGGATAATATTGATTGGATTGGATGTGTAAGATAAGTATGTTGATTGGGTGAATAAAGAAAGGTATGAGTGAATAAGATGAATCTTCTGGTGAATTTTCAAAGGGTGAGTTGGGTGGATGAGTAATGTGGATGAATGTTGTGAATGAATTGTGTGGCTGTGGAAAGCACATGTGTTGGCTGAATGTGATAGGATGGTGTGCTGCGTGGATGTATTGGGAGAGTGAAATGAGTGGATGTGTTGGGAGGGTAAAATGTGAAGATGTGTTTTGTGGGAGAAAAGTATACGAGTAGTTGAGTTAGACGATTGTGATAACTCACTGGGTTGGTCTAGTGGTGAATTCATCATCGCAAATCAGATGATTTCAAAGTCGAGAGTTCTAAGGTTCAAATCCTAGTAAGGCAGTTAATTTTATATGGATTTGAATACTAGATTGTGGATACCAGTGTTCTTTGGTTTTTGGGTTTCAATTAACCACACATCTCAGGAATGATTGACCTGATACTGTACAAGACAACACTTTATGTACTTTCATACAATTCATCCTCTGAAGTAATACCTTACGGTGGTTCCAGAGGCTAATCAGAAAAAAAAGAGGTGATTTTGATGGATAGATGAGCCCATTAGATGTGGTAGGTGAAAGAGTAAGTGAATGTGCTGCATTTTTTAGGTGGGTGCGTAATGTGGATGTATTATGAGAGTGTAATAGGTGGAAAAGTTGTGTTAATGTACTCTGGATAATTAAGTTGTGTGGGTATGTTAGGGAATGAGTAGGTTAGATTATGTATTGGGTGATTACATTACAGTTCACGTTGATGTTCTAGATGAATAGATATGAACAGTTCAATTTTTATTTGTTTCAAGTTATTATCATTTGCTTAAGTAAAAAAAAAGCTCATTGTAATAGTGGAAGAAAGTTGTCAGTTTTTCGAGCTGTAACTAAATTTTTTTGAATCCCTTCAAATACTTTTATAAGTCATTAATTTTCTAGAGTATTTAATATCAGAAATAACTATGACAGATATGAATACATTTTTAATATCTGCTTAACAAATGAATATTTTCTTTACCTTTTTTTTTAGAAACATACTTTCATGATATTATTATTATAAATTATTTGTTTCTATAATTACCATTTAGTTTTCTTTCTTCCCTTAACTCTTTTTTTCTCAAAAGCAGACTACAAATACTCGTAACTAAAACAATCATTAAAAAAAAGTGTTTATATCAAGTGATGTCTTTGAAATCTTACATGGTCTAATATTAAATCATAGTTCTGATCAAATTAAAATTTGGTTATCTTATTCAGATAAATTATTATTTTATTGTTTTTACCAAATTATTTTTCATCATTACCTTCTTTTCTTTTTTATTTTTACTCAAAGTTTAATACTCTCTCAATTTTAATTGGCTAATTTTTAGTATTATTTGATAAAATTTGTTAATTTTTTTTTGAGAGATTTATAGATGTCTTTATGTTCCACTATTTTTTTAAATCTATTCTGCAATTAAAAGATTCAACCCTTATTTAGCAATGTAGTTTTCTAAATTCTCCTGTAAAATATTACATTTCTAAAGTGATTTGTTTTTTCTCTTTGATTTTTAAAATATATCTCATTCCTGAATAAATTTTTTTAATAAAACAAGTTATATTTCAATATGATATCTCTTCTTGCTTACTCTACTCTGCTCTTTGAAACTTTATTACTTTGTACATTCTATTTCCTCAATAACATTTTTCAATTTCTGATATATTACTTTTATGAGTATTTTATAATTAACTTGTCATTACTTATTTATTATTCTGTAACATTTTTCTTTTTAATTTTAAAACTTTTTTTTCTCATAATGAACTACGTGTTCAATATTTTCAATGTTTATTTTCACTCCATAGGTTGCTACACAATCTCAAATTTTTTGTTAAATTTTTTATTGATCCTTCTGTGTTGATATTACAAAGGAATGCAATAAATAATAATTTTTTTTTTTTTTGTTGCGGAGGGAGGTGGAAATGCATTTACGCACGGAGTGTCGGGCTCCCGCTGATGATATTATCCTATTACTATCAGTAGACTACCAACTAAAACCACCCCCGTTCCTACCAGGACCCGAACCGGAAACGTTTAACACATTACTTCCGGTCGAGTCCTCCTATACTAGCCTGATTTATGCTACCTAAATTCAGGACTATCCAGGTCAAACTTTTTACCCTGAGAATGTTGCCGATGAATCGGGCTACACTTTCCCAGCTACTCAGGTCATGGAGCATCGTCGCAACCACGTTGTGTGGGCTCAGTACTCCGAGATCTGTCTCTAGTGTCCCTCGATCTGCCGCCCACCGAGCACATTTGAAAAAGGTGTGCTCAGCGCCGTTCCGTACACCGGGGCAATAGAGGCAGTCGGGGGACGGCGCTTTCCCTATGACATGGAGGTAAGAAGTACCCGTGACTCGTTAAAAATTGGGTCATGTAGTACTTACCTCTCCATGCCGTCGCTCCGTCCACGGTCTGACCAGAGGGATAAGCCTTGCGGTCCATCGTCCTCTAGTCTCGTGGTCCCAGGTCTCTTGTCATGAGAGGAATGTGCGAGTGCGTTCCTCATTGGCAATGGTCTCCCGGTCTTCGCCTGCCCGTCGCCTCCTGTATATCACCGACACTCCCTTGCCAAAATAGCAATGGGTATGACGTCGGCGACCACAGGTACTGCAGGCTCGGAGACCGTCCGATACGCGGAAGTGACTCGCAAGGCTGCGATGCGTTGCACCTGCGCGAGCCGCTTCCGGTTTCTTGCAACTCTTAATGCCTGGGCCTACATTTCCGACCCGTATAACAGGATGGAATGCACCGTGGACATCAGCAATCGCCGTCTGCTGGCCTTCGGTTGGTACTGTTCGCTGACCAGCACCAAATCGGCCTCCCTGTGTCTGGCTAACTGCAGCAGCAAGTCATCAGCTAGCCGACTACTGCTAAGGTTGCCCTGTATTATGTTAAACATAACAACATTTTAACAGAGCCTTCTCCTCGCCTGCTCCAGGGCTGCCTGGAAGACCTGACACTCCCTTGTTCCAGGTGCGTGAGCCAGCTGCGAAGCGTTCACCCTCTTTTCTTGGCAGAGCATGCACCGAAACAATAATAATAATAATAAATTTATATATTTGTTTTATTTCTTGTTATTTTATCCTTATAAAATAAGAGTTATCTTATAAGAGGATTTCTTAACCAAAATAAAAATAGGTTCATAATGCTCAGGAGTCATGGAATTTATAAAATTTTATAGTATATATTTATCTGGTCATTAGTAAAACAGGCCTTCAATGTCCGGGAATATTTAAATATAAATATTTATGTTAGATCCAAGATCTTGTTTCTAGGGTACATCTGATTGTAGCAATGATTAGGTCAAATCAAACTTTTGATAATGACCAATATACATAACAACTAAATATACTGTGTATTTTTTGGTCCTCTTTCATAAATAGTGATGGATATACTTTAAGAAATTATCAAAAAATAAATAATCAGATAAGGTACCTGATAAGTCAATAAATATTTTGAATATAACTGAATAAATGAAAAGGTTATGAAAAGAGCATGTAGAGAAGATAATTGTTACAACGACCATTAAATTTTACATCAGTACAAAATAGATAGAATTTGAACTGGACACTTATAGAAAAACAACACTCAATAAGTATAGTAATAATCAGCAGTAATAATCTCTTGCATAGGTTATTATGATGAAAATGATAAAATCTATGAATATTTTATTTCAACAAAGAATGTGAAAATGAATGATTAAATACAGAATTCTCAGTACTTGTCCATAATTTAATATTTTTTAATAATTTATTTGTGTTTAATCAAAGCTCTATCAAATATAAGTTTAATAAATTTTTATCAGAAAAAAATTTACATTTATTTCATCATTAAGAGAATGATTATACTAAAATAAAACAAAAACCTCTGCTCTGAAATTTCACATCAGTAGCTGATGGAATACATTGTTCAACGCTTTATTAAACAGTAATTTCTGACATTTTATAATCAACAGTGATAGATGAAAATATAATTGTATTTATAGTGAACATAATTACAAGTAGAGTGTAATTTGATAATTTTGCCTAAATTTTATCTCATGAGTTGTTAAGGTTAAGTACTTTAATTGATTTATAAGTGTTTTTTAATCTCTTTATGGTCATTACAACTCACTTCACTTGTTAGTTAGGAATAAGGACAAATCATTTGATAATTTTGCATTGTGAGATAAAAAAATCTGATAAAGTAATGTTGAATTTAAGGAAATTTGATTGGTGCTAATACTTTTCAAATGACTGGAAAAAAAAATAATTTAAATAATACTTTACAGCAATTTGATAATCTAATTCATTAAAAATAAGATTTTGAAAATATATTGGCTGCAACAAAAGGAAAATCTGTTAAAACACATACATTTTTTTTTTGCCTTTTATTTTGTTCTCTAATTAAATTGGTATCATTTTCTTCATGTTTGTTTATTAAAAACAAAAACAATAAACTTAGACAAAATTAGATCATAGTAGGATAAAAATGAAAGTACAACAAACTGAAGGTATTTTGTAATCAGTTTATACAAGTAAATTATTTTATACATAATTTTTAGTTCATTTAGTGTAAGGAATATTGTGTAAATACAAATTTTACAGCTTTATAGTTGTGTGTGTTTATATATAAATACATAATTCAAAGAATAGCTCCAATGAATATGGATAACAGTGATGTGGGTATTCTCCAGGATAACGCTATATATAATGTACATACATAAATTGTTTTTTCATAAATAGAATTTAAAAAACACACTATGTTTGGGCATGCAATAATGGAGCTATAAGGTATTTTCTAAAGCCTACAGAAAATAAAATTTTGGAAAGAAAAACATTTTAAGTAAAATAAAATCTATTCCAGGAAAGCTTACTTTGGCTAGATTTATCTTATAGAGATTAATTTGTTATTTATCCTTTCATGTTGAGTATTAAATTTGACCATAAATTTAAATGTATATTTTAATGTAAGAATTAAATCACTTTAACTTTTTAAAAGAATGAAGTAAAATAATTTATCCTTTTAAATAATAATTAAAGCTATGATCTTTATTTCACAGGCAGTATTTTATGGCTTTTGGAGTATTTAATGTGGGTAGCCTGACCTGTTTATAAGACTATATGGAGATATCTTACTTAATTATAAGATTATTAATACTGATATCGACCACTAATTTTATTGGTTCATATACATCAGTACTAACTCACAGAAAAGTTGAATACTAGCTGTACTTAAGAAGGCTCATATTTTAGCAATTCAAAGCTGGGAAGATTGTAATATCAAACGTATCATGTTATTTTATTAAAATTAAAAAAAAAAAATATGTAAAACGTTTTTATATTTCATTTATTAACATTGTCGATAAGTTATAAAAATATGTTATAAAACAATGACCTTGATAAATATGTAAAACCAATCCAAACTGATTGAAAAAATATATAAAGCTTTTAATTGGTAAAATTAGTTTTTAAAAAGTTGAAAAACATAACTATGAAAATAAAAAAAAAATTATTAAATATTATGAAAACATAACGATACTTGATAATTATGTCAAAGCAGCATTAGAAAAATTCTGAGGCAGCATAATGTAGCGAAGGAAGTTACAAAGACCTATATCGCATCAGGTTTTATACTCCATTGTTAGTTTTTATAAAATTCTGATACTGTTTGGAAACAGTATATTGAGAATAGTTTTCACACATCTCCAACAGTCTGCACTGGTGTTTTGATTCCATTCAGACCTAATTACACACTAATATACATACCTGCGTGCTCATAAGAAGAAATATATGTACATAATTCAACTTAATGCAACTGACTAATCCTACATTGAGCCCAGACTACATCGCTACTGTAAACGCTTTCATGCCAAATATAATATGTAACCACGTATTTCTTCTCTCCAAGCAAATTATTTGAGTTTTAAAAAATTCTATGCAGTAAATTTTATGACCTAACAGTTAATCCAAATTATTATTTTTCAATCAAATGCAATAATGGTTAAGACAAAGTATGTATGTATAAATGCCGTAATTATTTAAAATTAAAAAAAAAAAATTATAAAATGGGCGATTGAAAAATGCATTGATGGCCTCTGTGGTATGAGTGTAGCATCTCAGTCTTTCATCTGGATGTTCCAAGTTCGAATCCCGGTCAGGCATGGCATTTTCATTTGCTACTTGTCATTCATCTCATACTCTGAAGCAATACCTAACGGTGGTCCTGGAGGTTAAAAAAAAAAAATTGCGCTGATGATCACCCTGACCCTATAGGGGAAGACACTCTCCATGTGACGGTTTCAGTCGCCATGCCACCTCCTCCTTAACTAGCCCTTAAGGGCTTTACTGAAGGTCATCTTCAGCACCATTATCCTCAGAATGACTCTCTAAGAACGAAGGAACTGAACTCTGTAAACTAGTATTTAAATCAGTGATTTCAGTAAAGTATTTTTTGTTTATATTGTACATAGTAGCCGGCTAGATGTTGCTCCTACCACCACAATGTTAAACGATAAAGAAAGCAGTTCTTTCTCCAAGTACATGGAATGTCATGATGGAAGGTATGGACTTAATTACAACGGTTTGTTATTCTTCTATCCTGTTCCGTACATTATTTAATTCAACTTAATAACCCTTTTGTATGCTTTTTCACAAGAATTAAAATCTTTTCAAATGAAAGTTTTGAAAAATTAAAAGAATAAAATTATTACTTAACTAGAAGAAACTCGCACACAAAAAACAAAGAATAGCTATAATTATTTTTAACACATGGATCAGAAACTTGGGAGAGTGTAAAAAATTTATCTGTCAGTAGAAAGCCATGTGTTTACTCTTTGTAACTCAGAAATAAACATTTTTTTCTAAACAGAATTGAGTGTGTGGGTAGACACAGATTCTATATTATTTTTTTTTTTTTTAGTCTCCGGGAATCACCGTCAGGTATTATTTTAGAGGATGATGTGAATGTGTGTAAGTGAAGTGTAGTCTTGTACAATCTCAGGTCGACTATTTCTGAGATGTGTGGTTAATTGAAACCCAACCACCAAAGAACACCGGTATTCACGATCTAGTATTCAAATCCGTATAAAAGTAGCCTTTACTAGGATTTGAACGTTGAAACTCTCGACTTCAAAATCAGCTGATTTGTGCAGACGCAAATATAGTACTTACTACCTTTTTTGATTCACCGAAATAATTCTTAATCCAATCACCAATTATTTCGTGAATATCACTTCTATAATTTTCCAAAACCTTGTAAAACTTTTCGCTGCTTAACCTCGGCTCCATTGATAACTCTTTATTAATATACATTTTAATAGTAAAAACATCTAATGAATATACTTAAGTAGCAGCCGATTTCTTAATATTATAATCCAACTTTGTGTGAATTAAGTTAAAGTAATCTTGTCTTCGTAAAAATATCAGGAATACAAAGATCTCAAGTAAAAAAAAAAAAATAATAGATTGACGTTATAAAATATTTTAAATTGATTAATTGCTTTCCTCAAGATAAATTTTCATGGAATAAGCAAATAAATGAAATAAATATTGGGTAATGCAATGATACATCATTAGAAAAACGTAAATATACGACACAAGTTTATTTTTTGATCGAATTTTATTAAATTACCGATAACAATTATTATCACTGTATAATAAAAACCTTTAGAAAATAATTTTGTTTAAAATTTAAAACGTGGCTTTTTTGTACAATATTTTATTGACGTAACCTGAAAAATTTTTTACTTATTAAATATTAAAATAAAAACAAAAATTTTGTAACATTGATAAATGCCAAATGAATAGATAAAGTTTAAGTATATTACATGTCATCCCAATTTAAAAAACTATTATTGTAACAACAGTTGAAAGTGATGATTACGTAATTAGGATTCTTTTGACAAAGGAACAAAACTTCAGTTGTGTTTAAATGTGAACGAATTGTGATTTTAAATTAGTTATTTCATACAATTTTAAATACTGCCATGGATATCAAAAATATTAGTGGAAAATAAAGTGACTAAAATAAAAATACGGAGATTTAATTTTCCTTTTGTTTAATTTAATTAAAAACAATTTCGTTTTACTTTAACTAAAATAATAATAAAAACATAATATATTGATTCAAAAAAGGAACAGCGTAAAAATAATATTGCTACTAGAAAATTAAAAAAAGAAATAATAATAATAAAAGTTAAAATATGTATTTTGCAACGTTATTATAGAAAATCGTGTGCAATGTGTAACAAGTTTGTAAAAAAATTGTTTTAAAATTTATTACAAATTCAAACATCGTTGTTTTAAAACATTTTTTTGTGTTAAAATCTTTTTTTTCACGTTTCCACCCATTAATAATAAATATCAAACATAAAATTTATTTTAATATAACTTCTATATTACAAGACCTTTCATATTATGTAACATGATTAAATAAAGAGTTCTGTACTGATAATATTTTGATTCGTAATTTTGTTCTCATTACTTTATCCGGTAGACTGCTTCCTGTTCCCGACAGCTGAATTTTTTTACATCTCACTATTACTAGCGTGTAGAACTGATATTTTTTTTATTAACAACACCATACGAGCCGTTTTTAGAATGTTTTATAACAGTTTTTTTTAAGTTCTAAATCAAATGCTTTACTATATTTTTTATTTTACAAACACCGCTTTTTTAATACCCCTTAATAAAAATAGATACATAATAGAAATCTGATGGTATGAGTGGTAAATTATATGAACTCAAGTTATATAATTATATATTTAAACGTATACAAATTGCATAAGAAGGAGAAATAACGTTTAGAGTTGTATTATGCGATATTATTTAAACAGTTAATTTTTGCCATAAAATCACTCTAAATATTGCTAATTTTTGATGCCATATAAAATTTTAATCACGACAATTCATTTTATGAAGAACTGTTTCATGAAAGTAAACTTCATGCCTTTTTAATCGTATCGTTGTCAACTGGAAAAAAAAAATTGTAGACATGTAACAGTAATACGTTAAATTACGTTTTACGATCTTTGATATTTGTAAGAGTGTTATTTTTCATGAAATATATATATATACTTGCGTGCCTAGAATAAAAAAATGGTAGGAGTGGCTGAATTGAAAACAATTTTTAAATTTTATTTCCGGTTTATATGTAAGACCACAAGGATTGAAAGAGCTTTATTTTATAATAAATTTACCAAAAATTATAAATTTTTAGAAAATTATTAATTTTGGAAATAAAGTATTTTTGGTTACATAATTCGTACTTTTTATAGGATATTTAAAGGGTCAGTAACTATTTGTAATGTATTACAACCAATTTTATAACAGTTTTGTGAAATTTAACTCCAATTTAGTGGAAATGCTATCCAGAACAGATCTAGCTATTACTATCTCTGATACCTTAGTTGTTTTTCAAGAATTAATATCACTGTGAATTATTCTATTAATAAAACTGCAATAGCATCAGATTCACATCAATACAAAATCCAGTGGCTGCTCGCGTATAGGCATTGTGGAACTACAGCACTCCACTATTTCAACTTGGTATTATCGATATCATTTAATATAATCAGTCCTTTTTTCCTTAGTTCTTTCTTTATACTTGTACAATATACAATCCTTAAGCTTAATGTCAGTAACCATTCCCCAGTTACTGAAAAATATACAAAAATCTTTGTATGGAACTGTGCGCTTCACAGTTCCAGCGGCGTGGTGTTTGGTTGTTGTGCGCATGTGCTCATGGGAAGCTGCACGCGAGGGAGAAAGAGCACTGTAGCTCCCGCAGTGCCGACCATGGCGTGCTGGTGGAAGGTAGTTTTTTTTTTTTACTCCGCGTGTGTACGGAACGTTCCTTGTTCGTTTCCTTTTCTAGTTTAGTCGGTGGAAGGAATATGAAAGCGGTTTAGTTATTTTTTCGGTAGTCGATCAGAAGATAGCGGAAAGTAAGAGTTTTTTGATTGCCAAATCTGTCCAAAACACGCTAGAAGGGCGAAAGACAAAGTAATTAGTAAAAATTAATTATGTATTTGTTCCTGTGTACATAGAAATTTAAGTTAATTTGGACAATAATATTGGACATATTGGACATTGGACAATAATATTTTTAAGCGGACATTTTATTAAATTATTATCTAAAAATATTATCTGTATTGACATTTTATTATTTATTCGGTTAAATCGAATAAATAATGTACCATATTATCGAATGTGATAAAGTGTAGATTTAGATTATTATCCTGCTTCCAGCTATTCTATTTGATTAATTTTTTTTGGTTCTTTTATTTTATAGGAAACTTTAACCATGGCCTTGAAAAGGCCCAGAAAATTTTTTTCTGGAGCAGCACCCCCCTAATTTTAGCTACGAGCCGCCAATGCCTAAAATTGAACTGAAGATTAGATAAAAGTTCTTAAAGCTCTTATATTACATTAGTGAAATAGTTTGTTAGAAAAAGGAGTGCAAATATGCTTTACCGTCATCTTGCTATATATATTTTTTTTTTATAAGATTGCTTCTACGAATAAAATAAATTAACATATTTAAATATGTTCATATTATTATTTCCGGTTATTCCTCTTTAGGAGAGCGCGTGAACTTGAGCCAATAATCTTCTTTTAATAATTCTTCTCTTTTCTTACCAAAACCTCTTCATCCGTTCACTATGTTGCTTCTTCCACACCTCCATCCATCTTCTTTCTATCGTTTCTCCTTTTTGCTCTTGTTCAATTTTCTTAATTTTAATTTCATCCCTAAATTTCCTTTTGTCCTTGATTTCTTCTTCTGAGACGTTCAGTCATTCCAGGTCGTCTTGAGTTTCTTTCAACCAAGTGGATTTTAATTTATTCGCCTTGAAAGGCGTATAAAATGTTAAATACATATATATATATATATATATATATATATTGTCCTGATAGACAAACATATAATTGGATATCACAAACAGATGTATTTTTTACTGAAGTATAAATTTTACATGCAATATTATTAAAGCATGAAACCACTTAAAATCTAATTAAATTAATTACAGTAATATAAATACATAAATTAGATACAAATATACAAAGTTTATACAGTATAAAATTAAAACTTTTAACATAAACAACAAGCAGTAAACAGAGAATTTCCCTAGCGTTATCTTCTAACTTATTGACAATTCTGGAGGATGCTTTGCTTTAGAAATGAATAGTAGTTTACGGCAAGAAATTTGATTTTCCTTCTCCATAATTTAATGGGGATTAAGGGAGACGAGCGTGATGAGCACTGACCCGGCTGATGGAATTTACTGTTTAAGGGTTGGTTTGCGGTCTAGGGGATCGGTAAAGGGAGGAAATCATTTTGTCGAAAACTGGAAAAGTATTGGCTTACTGTACACACTAGCACAGTATGTCGCATGCTACAGAATGGTG
This sequence comes from Lycorma delicatula, assembly GCF_047948215.1. Lineage (NCBI taxonomy): Eukaryota > Metazoa > Arthropoda > Insecta > Hemiptera > Fulgoridae > Lycorma > Lycorma delicatula. The sequence continues at coordinate 79,002,664 of NC_134459.1, read as the reverse complement.
GCAGTATGGCCAACTAGGCTACGTGACCAGCAGCGACTGGCTTAATTGGTCGCCGGGGGCCAGCAAACAACACCACGAAGTCCTTTCACTCTATAACCCACCCTTGTCGCTTTCACTCCGACCTCTATATCATACTCCGTTTTCCACTCATTGCAGTTCTGTTTCAGAAGCCACAATTATTTCTTTAACTGTGTGCGCGTAATATATATATGCGTGTGTGTGTGTGTGTGTGTGTGTGTGTGTGTGTGTGTGTATGTACTCGTAGGTTCGTATTGTACGAGTTTATGGTACTATGCACAATGAAAATTCGGTTAACCTCAACATCTCTAACTCTGATAACAAACCGTGTACTCGTAAATTAAGTTTGGAAACTAATCTAATCGCCATTATTAAGTTCAACTATAATCTTATATTGTATAATTATATATATACATATGTTTTAATTGTCATATACATTTATACATAAATAAATTTTGTTTTGTTTATACTTCATTGTAAATTCATACTTTGCATACTCGTACAAAATTCTATGATTGAATGATTATCATGAATTATCAATACATAATTCATAAATACAATAAAAATTTACAAGAGATTAAATTATGTTATTCAATAAATAATTATTTTTTTATATTTATATTTATCTAATAGTTTAATTAATGCAAACAATTAATTTTGATCGAAATCTAAGAAATAACATTGTAATAAATATATAAATAGCGTGAGAGTTACACTAAATTTTACTTCACGAAGAAAAATATCAGGATTACTAACGAAGAAATATACGTATGGAAATGTGGAAAAACTACTGTTCTACTGCCTTTATATAATTTTACAGATACAGAAAAAGGCGACACGAAAAATATTTTACTTTTTTATTTTTAAAATGATTCAATAAGAAAATAAAAAACTTTTAATATTTTCAGAAAAATTACGCCACCGATATGTATGAAGGATGAGCAGCTTAAAACCGAACCTAGTCGGCTCGAACTGCATTTTTTTGAGGTGGGCTTATTCACGCTGCTACAACTAGCATCACTATTGATTTTGTACATATCATCTATTGACGTCAGTTTTAAACTGTTCTTGTTTTAGTGCAGTATAATTTCTTTCTAATTAGTTGTGTTTTTCTAGAATGATCTTATTCGATCAAGAAAAGAGTTGCTATAGTGGAAGCTTATATGCGTTCTGGATTCTTTTAAGAAACGCGTCTAATATTCACTGAAAAATTTCCAAATACCACTGATTAGTCTAGCAAAGAATAAAATACACGATTTGCTTAAAAATGAGGTTAACAACAGTGTAGGTTTGAATCGAAAAACGAAGTAGGTAAACTTACGTCAGGACTCCAGAGGCCGTAGTCGGTATTCAAAGAAGAATTTCTGCCGATCAAAAAAATCTATACATAAGTTTATCATAAAAAAGTAAGTAAAATACACATCTTGAAGTAAGATTCTTCATGATTTAAATTTGAAACCATTCGTGTAAAAACTGTGGAACAATCTAAGGGAACAGACAAACCGAACCATCGTAATTACTGCGACTGGTTTCTGAAAAACATTGTCGACGGGCAGGTAGAATGGATGCTGTATTTCATGTCACAATAGCATTTAGCTGGACATATTAATTCACACAATACCAGGCACTGGATGACTGAAAATTCTTACTGGATAATTGAGCGCCCACTTCACAATGAGAAAATCGTTGTATGACGTATTTTTTGTGGTAATCGTATAGTGGGACCAATATTTCTAACTGGACAGTCGATACAGAAGTACCGTATAGTTTTCAAAGAATTCTATACTCAATTAACAGCTGGTGGAAAGAGAACGGTTTCTTACACACGAGCAACTTTTGACGTCAAACAATTAACTGGCACACGTTCATTGGACTTTTACAGAACAGAGTATTGTCAGTAGAGTGCGGTGGCCTACGCCTTCCCCAGATTTGTTTAATTGAGATTTTTTCTTTGGAACTATTTGAAAGATAGATTTTATGAATCAACTGAAACGGCACTGACAATAATGTTTTGCGTCAGGTAACTCTCAGTCGAACTAAAATGTGCACCGCTATCTAAGGCGCTCACTTTGAACATATATTGCAGTCGTAAAAATATAGTAAATATGTAACTTTTGCTATTGTAAATACAGAATTACACTGTATATAGAATATATACTATATAGAATATAGAGTAGAGTATATAGAATATATACTATATTGAATATAGAGTAGAGTATATAGAATATATACTCAATATAGAACTGTAATCATTGCAGTTACTGGTGATTAAGAAAAACAGAAGTGAATTTATTTTCACAAAACACATGAATTAGTTATTATTTTAAGCCAAGTCTATGTAACACGAGAATATACATAATAATTAATTGGAAGTTAATTTTTCTCTCACTACGCTCTATAATATAAACTTATTTATAATAAGGTACTAGAACGTTAATAATGAACAGCCAATAAGCTTATAGCACTCCTCATTAGAATATAAGAGAGAAGCTTGAACAAAGTTATCTCGACAGTGTAAAGAGAGACTGTAATAAGAAATGATCCTATTACCTGGTAACGGAATAGTGAATATGCACTTCGACGACCTTACATTTATGTTATGCTACAACCAAAAAATGAAAAACTGATATTTATTAACAATTAATTAAATTCTTCAGCTTAATTACGCAAGTAAAGCTACGTACATAATTATTATTATAATTAAACTGTGTTCTTCTATCTTTCTAATGCGATTTCTGCCTTTCAAATTTCGTTTTTCACTTTATCGTAAATATCTTCGTCATTTCTTATCTTCTTTACACCATCTATCCACTTTTTTCTCGCTTTCTACTCGCGCTGGAATCCATATCCATTCGATCTACAAAGAATTTTTTTCAACATACATTCTACGTTGATAGCCGTACCATGTACTCTCAATTCAAATGCAATCCAAAACCTTCAGTCGACACGCTTTTTCTTAAAAAAATTCAACAACACTGACTTAATTTTTTTAGCTTACTTAGACGTTGTTGTCTAGATTTCGGAGCCGTATCCGAATTTCTCAATAAATACGTATCTCAATTAACCGAACTTTTGTTGCCGGAGAATCTCTTTCATTCCAAAGAACGGAGTGCATCATTCTGATAATTACCCTACTTGTTTCTACTTATTCATCCAAACCGTCAGTTGAGAAATTGGCCATCAGTATTGTCGAAATGGGAATGTTCGATGAAAGACTCACTATAGAAATGGGGAATATGTGGTCTGCGGTGTGTGAAAGCGGAGCTACAAACCAGACAATCAGGTATATCAGTGGGGAATGCGCCTTCAGGTCTTTTCAAGGTAGTTGGAACTTCATAAAAGCTAACGCTTTAGCGCTAACATGGATTGGAGCCTAAAAATTGATATTTAATTAGTTTTTATTAGTAGTTTGTCTTCTAGTATTCTTGTTTTGTATATAGATTGTCTATATATGTATTTTTATAATCACACTGCATGTATGCGAATAAATAAAAAAAAAATCAGCAGTCAAAGTCCACCAAAGTATTTAAATTTCTCCACCAACCTAATTGTGTGTAAAAAATGAATAAAACCAAAATGACCAAACAAATGGAAAACCAATTTTAGCTAGTAATAAAAAGGAGGAGGTTCTCAATTTAACACGCATCTACTGTTTTAATATTCATTAAGATCCTTAGTCATAACCGAATACACCAATTTAGATGATTCTCTTTTTCTTTTCAAAGGGTCAGTTTCTCTGGTTGTCACTTGTTAGGTTCTTTCTGAAAAGATTATAATTTAATTAAAGATTATTATTTTATTGTTCAATAATAATCTGTCTAAACTCATTAAGGTAGAAACTAAACCAAGTGGTAAGTGCAGTTGTGCAAATGTTCAAACTTGTGAACACGAAGCGTTGTATAATTTAATAATAACTTTTTTATTTGTATAGTAACAACAAGCTTAAAGCTTTCGCCCTCTTGCAGTTACAAGATGAATGATAAATTAATTTTGGAAGCGTGTGAAAAATGCGATGTCTAACCGGGATTAGAACTCGCTACCTCCGGGTGAAAGGCCGAGATGCTACCACTTCGCGACGGAAATTGGCTATATATATATATGTATGTGTATGTACGTACATACATACACGTATGTGTACGTACGTATACGTATGTGTATGTATGTATATGTATATCGAGTCGAGAGCCGAACCGACCATTTGCATACAGTACATCCTCCAGGAGAAGACGGCCTCCATGTGACGGGTCGGTCGCCACGTCACCTCCTCCTATACTAGCCTTTATGGGCTTTACTGGAGGTCATCTTCAGTACCTTGGCAATGACATCTTTCAGTCAAGTCTCAGCCAGGATGCCACTGATGCGAGTGCCATAAGCGACATTCCCATCGGTGTAATACTGACTAACATAAACTCCAAACAAAACATATCTAGCCAAGTCTCAAACAAGACTGAATGACTTTCTAAAAAAGAAGGAGCTGGACTCTACCTACCTGAAAGGTAAAACTGAGTTCGACACACAACGAATCATAAAACGCAACAAAAAACACTAACAAAACAAAACAATAAATAATGTAACACAACAGGAACATAAAACATAGCTAACGAAAAACAAACAAATCTATAACCAAACAGAAACAAAATTAGCAACAATTTAACAAACCATAAAACAAAATAACAATAAAAACAAAAAAAACATAAACACAAAGAAAGAGAGTCCAAGCGGAACATCACACTCCTTCAGCATCCCAACCCCGTAGGGGAGAGACCCACCTTGTGACGCTTCCAATCGCCACACCAAGCCCCCCGTTCGTAGCACTGTTGTGCTTTTACGGGCTTTAACCACTTCAGCAGCCAGTTATGTCATCTATCCACTTTACACACGTCTGAAGTATTTCACTTACAAAGACGATACGACAAAACACCATTATCTTCTTCGCCGCCAGTGTATCGAGAGAAAATCACGAACTGAGTCGGCGTACACGCTCAGTAGTGGTGTCGTTCGTGCTACATTTATGTTATTCAATTCTAATGTGCAGTTTCATTTGACTAGTCGACAAATGATTCGACACTGTTGCTTTGTTACTTTTATTCTTTAAGGTTTGGAATGATGTTACGTAAATAATTTTTAGGGGCGGTCTAATATCGTGGATACCGGTGTTCTTTGGTGGTTGGGTTTCAATTAACCACACATCTCAGGAATGATCGAACTGAGACTGTATAAGACTACACATCATTTACACTCATACATATCATTCTCATTCATTCTCTGAATTATTATCTGAACGGAGGCTAAACAGAAAAAAGAAAAAAAAAAGAAAAGAAAAAAAGGAACGGTCTAAGTGATAAAAAAGAGGTTTCATTGTTAATACATGACAGATCCCTCGATCAGATTCTTAAAATTGTATGGGAATCATCTAGAGCTTTGAAATTGTATCTAATTATAACTGCATTTATCTAACACATAGGCTTATTAATATGATATAGATATTAGGGATACCAAACCAAAGTTCTCCAAACGTCTAAATATAAATAATTCTAAACAAAGCTAATCGAAAGCGATGGTTTATAATTCAAACTTTTCAATTCAGTAGTGAGCACGTATAAGGTATTTTATTTAAGTCACTTGTCTGTAAAGTTGTTGAATAAGGAAGTTTGGAATTCTTATTATTATTATTGATTCTATTAAATTTATTCGGTGTTTGTATTTTAACGTATTAAACAATTTTGTCTGATGGAATTCTGGGATTTCTTAGTGAATTAAGGAAGTTGTTTTTCTTGATTAGCTACAGATGACAAGTGTAAAAGTTTCCTACGTTTCTTCATCGTATTTATATAACAATAAGATTCCATATGTTTTCTGAAAATCAAAGTATCTCTTCAATAACGCGACGTGCTTATTTAATATATTTTCATTCTCATTCTAATTTATTAGTTCAATGCTTTTCTGCAATAATACGATTATAAAATTTTACTCTAAATTTATAATTTAATTTTTGATAATATAAAGTAATTAAAATAAAATATTTTGAACTTCTATGAAACTCTACACAAACCAATCGTCTGTTGGTATGCCATAGAAATCTAGTTTCTATGTGATAAAAAATTCTAGTCTCTTTTACAAGTAATTCTTCATTAACTGCAGCATAAATTCATAGGTTCAATACAACTTGTAACTTAATGTTTTTTCCGTTCTTTTTTCTGATTTAAAAATATATAAAAGATAGATGATATTTCTATGTAAATCACTACAACTTTCTTTTTACAGTAATATATATATAAAAAAAAAAATATCAGGCAAAACAGATTTGAATAATTTTATTTTTAATTGTGTTATGGAACCAATTTTACTTTCCCACCTTGCGCTATAGCTGTAGAAGAGAAAGTATGATAATCGGTCTAATTTGGGCATATGCGGTTTTCACCAGATCTTTACGTTATGACACCTAAGGAATCCAAAAAAACCGGATGAAATTTCCAGATATTCGTATGTACGTGTGTGTGTGTTCGGTGTCGCACCCGAAATCAACTGATATCGTTAACTAATCGACCATTTTGATCAAACTTTGGCAGACTACTTACTTCTATGTATGGGATTTTGATACCATTAAATTTTCGACTTAAAAGGTCAAGGGGGTGAGGCTGTAGAGCAAGGTCATCCTCAATATCTCAAGATCTCGCCTAATTAAGGATCTAATTTTTTAGGTACATTTGTTAATAATTAAAAAATAATATTTACAAAAAAATTTTGGCAAATTCGCACCCCCGACTCAAAAAATACCGTAAATAAACTAGTGGCTAGGTGTATACTGCCGTCCCGGGTTCGAATCCCGGTCAGGCATGGCATTTTCACACACGCTACAAATCATTCATTTTCATCCTCTGAAGAATGCCTAATAGTGGATCCAGAAGTAAAAAAAAAAAAAAAAAGTGTTTACTGCCTCAATAGTACCCTCTCTCTCCATAAGGAGCGCTAGTGTAGCACTAAATTGCTTTGTTGTTGTCGCTTATGTCACGTCACAGGTGAGCGGTAGAATTAAATAAATTAATAATATTTAAAGTGTAAAAAAAGATTTAAAGTAGCCGCTAGTACCGTTATACCAGCGTGAATGAAATACGGTATGGGTACGCTATGGTTAGAATGACTGAATTAGATAAACAGAAAATATTATATTTAAATAAAATGATAAATATTTTTAATTAAGTTGGGTGTGAGAGCCGTGCATCAGAAAAAAGCCGCGTGGCGGGAAACTGTTCAGAATTTTTAGGGGTCAGCCTACAAAGGTCAGCTCTTTTATATAGTTATGAGTGCTTCGACATACTTATACAAATAATTATCACCAGAAGAATATTTTTTTAACGAATATATATTGACATAATTAAGGACGACTTAAAAATACTCTTTATTCGTTGGTTGTTGTAATTACTTACTACAGGATTACTGTAGGATTAGATCGCTATAGTAATTCTGTAATGGTATCATATAATCTAATCTCATTCTGTTATATAAAAAATTTTCCCGTGAGACTTCAAAAAAAATTAGTCGGAAAATATAGGATAAAAAAAAAGTATATATTCTCATCGAATTCCACTTAACTCGCACGTATTAGTAGTTACGAATTATAGTTTTTTCTCACTTTTTTTATTTTTAAGATGTAAATTTCTCTGGTATTAGTGTCTAGCAAAAAATATTTTTACATGCGGGTAGCAGATTTTCTGAAGAATAATTTTTTATCTTTTTTAAAAATATTAAACAATTTTAAATAATCTACTATGTTTATAGTTTATTTTAAAGATTACAGTAAAATCTTTAAAGTCGCGAAATTAAGACATTATTCAACTGTAGTAAGACCAGTAATTTTATATGGGACTGAAACATTATATTTAACCAACCTAAGAAAAATTGCTGAAGATCGAAATAAGCTTATGAAGGAAAGGAAGCTTACTAAGCTTCTGTGGTCCAACAGAGGAAGGATTCAGACTGAAATTTAACAAGGAGGTCTACCAAAATCAAGAAGACCTAGAAACAGCAATAAGAAAAAGAGGTTTGGGATATACTCAACCGAATTAAATAAAAATATTTTTAACAAGCTGTGGAACATAAAAAGCAAATTAAATTACCTGAAACAAATTGAAGAGGACCGCCAAAAGACAGACTTGAAAGAAGAGTACTGTTGGTAGAGATCATTTCCGAAGAATAATTTACAATATAAAAGTTATCGTGGCAGAAAAAATAAGGAGAAGAAGAAAATGGACAAATGAGCAAAAACGAAGCCATGTCGAAAAAATAAGAAACACACTGAAGAAGAGAAAAGAAGCTAGAAAGAAGTAATATTTGCGTGGTCCTAATTTGGCCTTTTATCGTATAAAAAAAAGTGTTTATTATGATAAAAATTTTAATTTTTTTTTTTACTTTTAATGTTTATAAAAGAATTTCTATTCAGTTCTTTAATAACGTTAACATTTTTTAAAAAGGCACCAAAATAGGAGTGTGTGTAAATTGTTAATAGGTGTTTATTTTTAATTTGTGTCGATTTCAAAAAGTCAAACATTTAGAAAATTAATTTCTTAAACAAGGTTTTCGCTGATGTATTTTAGTAATAAAAAATAATTAAAACATTTTTTTAACTACCTTACCAGCAAGGTGGTTAAAAATCTTTTTAATTATTTTTTATTATTAAAAAAATTATTGAATATTTCATTTTTATTTGATATTGGTTTTATTTTTGTTTTTTCAAATAGAAAAATGACTTTACTTTGATAATAAGTTATTTTCTGTTTCAAAACCAGTAATAATAAGTTTTTCTTTCACTATATCGAGGAAGTAATATATTTAACTTTAAGCGGTGGTTTATTGAATTTTTTCTTTAATTTGGATTTAACTATGATATACTACATTATTGAAGGAAGAATTTTGGAAACCTAAGAAAAAATATTCAATTATTCGTTTTGAAAATGCAGTTTTATATTATTTTAATTTACCTACGCATATGGTAAAAAATATTTAAAACAAAATTTTTTACGTAATTTAAATAATAGTTTAAGCGGTGGTTTATTGAATTTTTTCTTTAATTTGGATTTAACTATGATATACTACATTATTGAAGGAAGAATTTTGGAAACCTAAGAAAAAATATTCAATTATTCGTTTTGAAAATGCAGTTTTATATTATTTTAATTTACCTACGCATATGGTAAAAAATATTTAAAACAAAATTTTTTACGTAATTTAAATAATAGTTTGTTTCAGTAACAAAAAATACCTTAAGGATTAAGAAAGTAGGAATATACGAAAACCATCTTACTAGTTGGTTTCTTTTCTTTTTTTTTAAAGCTGTTATTTTATTTTTGTAGCACATAATATTCAACCCTTTCTAAAGCTTTGTACATCTACCATAACAAAAAGAAATGCAGTCATGCATTTATTTTACTTGGTTTTTCTGTGGTCCGACAATCAAGTAAACTCTTTGAAGTTTGTTACAGGAAAAAATGTAATATTTGATATATCTTACCTGATAAAATCAGAAAATCCCCATTAAGAAGAAGTTTATTTTGAGGTATGTTACTTAAAAGAATGTATAAAAGTTATAATTTGGTAGGCTAATAAGAAACGAAAAAAAGGAAAATCCTTTTTTTTCTTTCTCTATTAGTCTTTCACTACTTACTCTTCTCAATAGGTCGGTATACTTACGTTTAGGTCTAAATTTATTAATTTTACAATATTAATAATTCTTAGTATATATTATTAAACAAATTAATGAACCTCATTTGGTTTCACAGCGAGCATGTTAATCCTGCTCTACACTATTAATCACAATGGTTATTCCCTTTTCAATAGGCTATAGTGAGAAAAGGATAATTTAACTAAATCTTTAATAACCTTATAAAATAAGGTTTAAGTAAAATAAGTCCAGAAATCTTTCGTTCATACCTGTGTGGACGAAGAAGAGCTGAAGACCCCTTCTGCCCCTACTATCAAGGCTTAGACACGCCGGAGCACGTGATATTCCATTGTCCGCGGTGGGACAGGGAACGCCGCGACTGTGCTGCCGTAATTGGACATCTCGAGGTAGGGACCATCGTTGGAACGATGTTACGCAGTCCGTTGAACTTCGCCACTGTGGCAGATTTTGTGTCGGGAATACTTCAAAAGAAACATCGGGAAGCGATGAGCTAAGAGACAGCTCCGTACGGAACTGCTGTTCGCCCGTGTTTGAAAGGGTGGGCGGTGGTGATGAAGTGCGGGGACTCTTGAGCTAAAAAACTGAGTCCCGGCGGGGCTCCCCGTTAGAGGCGAAGCATAAAGGACCGAGACCCGGTTGCTGGATGGTGGAGACCGGGAACTGCATAGCCGGGTCTGGCGTTTCCCTCATCTGGTGACTAGAGGCGAAGGTACCTCCCGGAACCATGTTAATACATAATAGCGGGTCCGGGTTCGGGAGTCCGGGTTAATAAATAAAGTTCAGAAATCTGGGAATTAAATTTGAAGTTTGAATTTATTTTAAAAGGCGAAAATGATATCAAATTATGTACCTTTGGTGGCTTAGCTGCGAACAGCATTCCAGATAATCATTAGACGGATATTTATAATAAAAATAAAGAACATAATTTCGTATAATTTCTTTCTAAATAACAGTTTTAATTACATTTTTATGATTTTTCGTTTTCTGTGGGGTCTCAAATCCCCAAAAAATTAAAAAAAACAAAAAGCAAATCTGACTATGTCTACAAACAGAAGTATCACTTTTCTCAGCAATAATGAAATATTCGACTTCAAATTTTATTTCAGTGTTTTTCTCTAAAACTGGTCATAATTTAAAAACTCTTTGGTAGATTTCTATAAATTAAAAAAAATAAATAAAATATGGAACTCTCATCTGCACTATATATTAGTATTTGCAGTATAATTAATAAAATAAAACTTGATTTGATATCGGTTAGAGGAAACAAATTAGATTTAATTATAGATTTTTAGAAAACTATGAAACATCTAGTTTATTCTAGCTAGACAGATGGTACTACTCATTATACTTGAATAAACATTAATAAAATTATTAATTTTTTTCAAAATTTAATGAAGATTCATAGACGAATTATTCTATAAACATGATAAATTTATGTTGATTATAAGTATTTTCATCCATATTTGATTACAAAAAAATGACAAATAAATAAATAATAATTTTTAATAGATTATTAATAAACCATCAGATTTTTTTACTTAATTTTGACAGTTCTACTTTTTGATATTTTATAAGAATCAATTTTCATGATTCTACTTTATACTAAGTCTTAAGATGGAGTTAGAGTTTGTTGTAAACCACAATAAGATTGTCCTTGAAGCCTTTGCATTTTCATTGAAGAAACACATTTACGTTGATAGGAATATCTGTTCAATTGCTTCTTTGCTGTCATAATGTGTTTGCTACTGTATCAGTATGTGTGTGAGTGTATTATATTAGTTTTATGAAAACATCGTGTTGTGTTTTCTTTACGGAAATTATCGGCGACATTACAATTTTTTAATTTTTACATTTTCTGATGTTAACGGATTCTGTTTCTTTAGATTACAGTAAGTTTAACGTTGGATAGTATTATAATTTCTCTTTATAATTACGGAAGATGAAAGTAGTGCGGTATTAAGAAAAAAATTAGGGGGCGTAAAATTATCTATAGTCAGACGAGAGAAGTCACGTTTAATGTTTTTAACTTTATGACAAAGGATGCACTAAGTGGACCGATCCGTTTTAAACAAGTTCAGAAACGTGTCGCCCAAGCTACGGGAATTTCAATCAGTAGTGTTCAAACAATTTTATCAAAGAAATACTAATCCCGATAGAGACTTTAGCACTCCTAAAAACAGCGTAACACTAAAAACACTAAATCTTCGTGAATAACTTTGATAAAAATGTCATTCATAAAAGGATTTACAATTTTTACACTGATAAAGATGAACGCGTTACTGTTCGATCGCTACCGTTAGTAAAAAGAATACCAAATTTCAAGGAAGCCTTTCGTCTTCATGGCGTATTATTAAAGATATGGGGTTCAAATGGAAAAAAAAAAACTATAGATACTGTTACGTTCCATTCTTGCCGTCGGGTGCTGCTACCTAGCGAGGGGTAGAGCTCTCCGGCAAGCTATGGTCATACGATGCCCTACGACATAATACCGCAAGGAGTAGTCATTATGATGTAACGACTTCTATTCATTCGGCGCCAGAATCTGACCCAGAGCAGTCATGTTGTACATTCAGTCCGGATGGACGCGCATACTAATGTTCCGATGAACGCTAATTTTTGTTGTCTACTTATGTGCTATTAAGTTCAATTATATGTTATCGAAATGTCAAGACGACAAGAAATTAAATAACAATTCAATACGCAACAAGGGGTTGTTTCAATTCATCACCTATACAGTTCATACTCGCTCTAAAACCTATCACAAAGGTTTTATGGTCCTCCACATCGCAAAGGATCTAACAGATACGAGTAATAGAAAAATTTATTAGAAAAATTAGAAAATTGGAAACTGAGGCTACGTTACTTAAGAGCTATTAAAGAGTACCGTAACCAAAACAGACCTATAATTTAAAAGGATGAATCCTATTAATATGCCAGTTATACAAAACCACTATCATGGAGTTATGGCTCTGAGAGCAACCTTGCTCCTTCGATTTCTAACGACAAGCGTGCTTGCATTGTTGATGCGGTTCCGAAAATGGTTCTATCAAGAACGCGTTTCTTATATTTAAATCTGGCACCAAAGCAAGAGATTGTCAAGACGAAATGAATTCCATTAATTATGAGCGGTAGATAAAATAACAATTAATCTACCCTTTAACTCAGTCATCGTCATAGATAATGCTTGGTATCATAATAATGCTTCTCCAAATTTGAACACGCGAAAAGTAAACATGATCGATTAGTTTAAATAAAATATCGTGTCATTTACAAGCAAAATGTTGAAGCCAGAACTGTGCAGTTTAATAAAAATGCATAAACCGCGTCTTAAATAACTTAAAATCGATCCAGTTTTAGCCGAGAAAGGTCACAGTGTTTTGAAATTGATTCCTTATTCTCCGGAATTAAATCTGATTGAAAATATGTGGGCGGTTTTAAAAGAGTATGTAACGAAAAAAAAAGTTAATTTTAAATTAGATGATATCATTAACATTAATCGAAAAACAAGCAAATTCAATTACGATACAGAATGGAAATCAAGGAAATGTAATGTAAATGTAATAAGTCACCACTCATAGATAAATAAGATGTTTATACATCTTATTTATCTAGGAAACCTTCAATTGAAATGCCATTGAAAATGTTGTTATCAACGTAAATGGTGATAGCGATAAAGTGATTTAAATATTAGCGGTGACAATATAAGCGATGATGAGCTGTCAAATTTGGTTAGTAGCAGTTCAGATCAATGTTCGTACGTAGTATAGTACTTCTCGCGTCACGTCTCCTTTGTTCTTTTTTCGTCTTCTACGACAATCACTTCCCCTTCAAACTTATTGTGGTTTGCAACAGTTCTAAATAATTTTACTTAGTTTTTTAATATTTTTTTATTATTATTTAAAAAAAAATATCTAATACTGCTTATTTATTCAATACGTATTACAGCTTTTTTCCTACTTAGAGCGCCTTGTTTTGAGTATTTAGTTCGATTTGTGTAATACTAAATGTTATTGACGTGAATGTTTAAAAATCTAAAACTCACAATAGTTCTTCGATATGGAATCAGTATAGTAGGGGTAATATAATTAGTTGGGTTTAAAGGAAGGAGGGATTCTAGCAGCAGTAATAATTATAGTAGTAATGTCGAAATGATAATTAAAATAATAAACTAGTTGACTGTTCACGACCACAATTAATTTTATTTTAACAGCGTATGTTTCTAATTTTCTTTATTAATTTCTGACATTACTCTTGATTAATTTGTTTATTAATATAAACAGTAGATCTTGTACACAACATTCCCTATTAGTTTTATTAATATTATATTGGTTTAATGTAACTAAGTAATTAATATTAATACTGAATTCATATTGATAATTATATGCTATATGTATATATGTAATATGATAAATAAATATATATATATATATGTTCTTGTCAATATCCGGATGTTACACTAATAAATTGGTTAACTTCGGGATGTGATTCAGGTATAAAATTAAGAAAAAATGCTTATAAATGTCTTTTCAAAAATGCTTCATTTTCCGATCTGCCTTGATATTACATTTAAAATAATTTAAATCCGTACCCAATAACGAACAGAAATATTCTATAAATTTTCAGTGTAGATATTTAATCTGACATTTTCTAGGAAAATAAATCTCGTATTTCTTCCTTTTAAATATTCCAGAATGGTAGCTATTCAAATTTTAATCATAAATAGTTTGTTAGTTAGTATCTGAATTGAATTTTCTTTTGTTAAATAAAATCTAAAGTATTTTATTTTACCTCCCTTATTCAACTGATAAATTGTAAATGAAAAGTAAATGTAATCTCTTATATTACATTTAATATCTGTAATACTGATATATATATCTGCGTTGTTTGGTTTATCAGTTAAATTTATTAGAATAATTTATATTTTACATCACTCAATGTGGACATTATTCATACTTTTCATTGAGAAATTTAGGACGATTCTCTAAAATCGTAACTTATTAATGTTATCACTAGTTTAATATTTGAAACAAAGCCTAGTAATTGAAATATTAATTAAGAAAGAAATCAGTTTTTTTTAAGATTAATCAGATATAATACATTTTTTTTACCAATTATACGTAGAAACATTTGAGACCTGTAAAATGAAATGACGTTGACTAGGTTGTAATAGAAAATAATTGGAAATAAAGTTAAAAAGTTTACAAAAATTGAAAATGAAGCTACAGTCTAGCGAAATACTTTTTCATTGATTGATTATGAAAAAGCTGGGGTTGAATGTTCAAGCTTATCTGAAATATGTATTCTCTTTTAGATAATAAACAAATTTATAAAAACCTCCAAACGAGTGCTATGCCATCTTCATTAAGAGTAATTTGGACAAAATGAATATTTTATTAGATATGCAGAATTGAAGATTAGTTTACGAAAAAAAGAGGTACTATCAGAAATGAAAAATTCAACTAAATCCGTTTTTAAGAAAAAAAAAATCAATATTCTTGAATAACAAACTAATTCATGTAAACTGTTTTTTAAACGCTTTCATTTAAATTATTTTTAAAAAATCATTGTATTCTAACAAAAAGATAAATAGAATAATAATTAGAAATGATAAAATAAATAAATACAAATAGCAATAGATAGGAAATCTTATTTTAAATATATTTAATGAAATTCAAAGAGTCACACTAAAGAAATTAAATAATTTTTACGCTCAAATTACTTCCATGCAAAATAATATTATTTTTCTTTTATAAATTTTATCTGCTACATTAGATTAAGAAATTTTTATATTTAGTTTACAAGAAGCCTTTTACACTCTTCTCGGAGTTTGTTATCATTAATTATATATATATATATATATATATATATATAGTTATATAGTATTTATTTTTCGTTTATTGTGTATAATATTAGTATATTATAACATTATTTCTTTTAAATTTTTTACCTGTGATAGTAGTTATAATTAATTTTTTAGTATGTTAGCTGTGATAGTAGTTGTATGTTTTTGTGTGAAATATTTTAGTTTATAATTTTTATTTGTTTTTGCTTTTTTAATATTTTAGTTTAGGTTTTAATTTTATTTAAATCTAAATTTTAATTAAAAACCTAAATTTTATTTTATTTTAATGTTTAAGTTTTAATTTTCTTTTTAAAATTCTAGCTTAAGTTTTTTTTTTAATTTTTGTTTTAAATGTTATTGTTAGATTCTATATTTTATCTTTGTTGTCCGGGCGATGATAACATGTAAATGTTT
The DNA here is from genome assembly GCF_047948215.1 of Lycorma delicatula. Classification (NCBI taxonomy): domain Eukaryota; kingdom Metazoa; phylum Arthropoda; class Insecta; order Hemiptera; family Fulgoridae; genus Lycorma; species Lycorma delicatula. Next base: position 78,986,711 of record NC_134459.1, on the reverse strand, counting down.
TTCGCCCCACCCAAAAAAAAAATTAGTTTACATATTAAATATAGATATTTAAGTAATGGGTAAAGTATTCTTGAATCTCCAATTATAATGACTTTATCATATACGTTTTTAAATAGAAAAGCTGGTATCATTTAGGGTGATAATAGATCAAGTACAATTCTTAATATTGATTGGATTAAGGATGCTTAATATTGATAAATTATTAAACGGATTTACACATTTTTTGTTGCACGTAAATACTCTGAAGTATTTTACATATTTAAGTCGTAAATTATGAAGTATACTTTCTTTATAATAAAGAAAGAACAACGAAAACGGAAAAGAGAATATAAGGATGATAAATCTTATTACTTAACAAAAGTTAATCCAGTAATATTTAAAATTGAAGCAGCATGCAGCAATTAATCTAATAATAACTGATTTATGTATTATTTATTTGCGCTGAAGCAAGAATATAATAATAGGTAAGCTTATTAAATCAGTTATTAAATGCATTTACATGTTCACAAATTGCGTCGTTTCACGAAATCTAGAACAATATTGAGTCCATTAAAAGCTTGCATTAGAATAAAGAGCTGCTTTTACTCTTTACTCAGTAAGGACATCAGAAATTCAATATTTGAGAAGCATTTTCAATTGAAGGGAGGAAAACCCCCGTTGTGTAGTTAACAAGACATGTAAATAGGGGTTGATCTCACCCTTCAACAAACCATACAAACAAGGGTTCTTCAAACCTTTACGGCCAATAAATGATCTCTTATAAACCCTTCCCCCCCATGGCTGTTAATTCTTGTTTATCGCTATAACTGCAGTCAAATAAAATTCAGAAAAAAATTAGGTATACAGCAATATTACGAATAAAAGCATTACGACTTAACGTTATAAATAAATAAAAAAATTAATAAAGGTTCGGTCTTTTTGCCGTAATTATCAGTAGAATATAATATGACACAGTAGTAAATCATCTAATCCCTTAATTAATTACTAAATTAAAGATAAAAACTGAGGGGATGAAAAAAAACAAATTTTTTTGGGAGCGGGAAGTGAAAGCAAAATAAGCAGACGGGAAAGACAATTTGAAAAATCAAATTAAAAAACCGTAGAAAATGAAACTAAGAAGAAAGTGAGGGGAAATAAGCGACCAAAAAGAGAAAAAAATATTAGAAAGACGAAGAATAGTGAAATGAATGATGAAAGCATTTATTTAGTATGTGGTAAGATTAATATTAAAGAGGTGTTTTATTTTTTCACCTAACATAAACAGAGAAAGAGAAATTGAACTGAAACATAATACAGTGTTTCATTAAGACAGAAAAACGATAATAAAACAAGACTGTAAGGTTAAATAACCTTATGACTTTAGAAACCAAATAAACCCAAGTAATACCGATCTGAAATAGAACTAGTTAGAAGCGGTTTTAATTACAACTACAATTTGATTCACAATCTTCCGCTGTAGAGTTCATTAATATCCAGAAAGATTTACCATATAAAGGTTTAAAATTTATCTTAGGTAACGTTAAGACTTCAGGAAACTTACGGTGGTTGTTGAAAACAATATTAATTACATTCATAAACATAAAAGGCTGAAATAAAAAACGAGAAGATATTGGATGTGAAATTAAAAATATGAAATTAACATATGTTGATAAAACACATTAGAATCCTAAATCAAACAGTAATATATAGGAAGACAAAAAGGCAATAATTAACTGAAAAATAAAGCTGTTTTTTTATTAATGTTATTAAAACGTAAACAAGAGTAATGCTGCTATGATTTTGAATAAATTTGATTATAATAGCAAAATTTAGAAAACGATAGACAATACAGTATATTAAATTAAGAAGAACCCTCGTTTAAATTCGATAAACTAAACAAGTTAACTACAACTGGAATAATATTTTAAGTTCTGAGGAGAAATTTAGGCCAATTGTTTCTGTTCCATTCACCCAAAAACTATTTTATCCTTTAAAAATTCATAAATTCAACAATCAAATGTCATCAATAGTTTAACAGATTGACAATTAAAAAAAATTTAGCAAATTACAATTTTCCTCATTTGCAAATAACTGTGAGCTAGTTAGTGTTAAAAAAAAAAGAAGAATTTTATAAATTGGTAAAATTTTTATCCTTTGAAAAACATTTTATAAGGTTTACGGGAATTTTATATCTTTGAATTTAAAATACAGTTTTTTATTTTATAATTGTTTAGTTCGTATAACTTTTGTTTATGAAGGCGAAGTTAGAATGTAAAAAATTATTCCTGTTATCAATTGACCCGCCGGGTTGGTCTAGTGGTGAAGGCGTCTTCCCAAATCAGCTGATTTGGAAGTCGAGAGTTCCAGCGTTTAAATCCCAGTAAAGAATGTTACTTTTTTTATACGGATTTGAATACTAGATCGTGGATACCGGTATTCTTTGGTGATTGGGTTTCAATTAAGCGCACATCTCAGGAATGGTCGAACTGAGACTGTACAAGACTACACTTCATTTACACTCATACATATCATCTTCATTCATCCTCTGAAGTATTATCTGAAAGGTAATTCCCGGAGGCTAAACAGGTAAAAGAAAAAAAAGTCCTGATAGTAAGTATTCCCAATTATTCCTATTTTTATGCATTTATTCTTAATTAGTTACGCTTTTATATTTGATTTTAGGATTTAAATATATATATATAATTTCTGAAAGAAGCAATATGTTCGATTTTAAAAAAATAAAAATTTTAGAAATATTCTTAACATTTGATAACCATTACTTACAATTTTCAAGATATTTGTTACTGGATGAGGATAACCTTTAGCTATATATTAATTTCCATTTAAATAAGTTTAAATAGATGTTTTAACTATATTTTCATCTTTAAATAAAAAAAAGAAGGAATATACAATAGAGATAAATTAAATAAAATATATTTTCCGCCAGTTAAACAAAAAAAAACTTTGTAGTCTAACCAGGAAATGAACATCAGTGCAATAATATTATACTATTATTATTGTTATTTATAGATTGATAAACTTTAACAAACCTGTCTACAAATGAGAATAAAATTAATCAGTTTTCAATTGTATCAGTTCGTTAAAAATTTCTGACCGAAGAACGATCAGGTGTGTGGTTTATTCAACTTTATTCAGAGTGAAGTTTTCCGCTTCGGTAACAAATTTTCATCACTAAAATAAATGACCAACCATTCCACTCAAATCACGTCAATTATTAAAAATTGCTGTAATCAGCTGACTTGACACAATGTTTAGTTATTTTACGTGGAAAAAATTATTAACATTATTAAAAATCTGATGTGGGCACTACATAACTTCCTTGTACGCCTATTAAATTACATATACACATTTTTTTAAATGAAAAGTATATAAAATTTTATTTCATTAATAACTTCTGATATTTTTTTTGTACTTTTTTATTGTTCTTATTGAATTATTATTTATTGTAATTTTTTTTTACAATCAGAGGTTAATAATTATTAATAAATCAATATATTTAAATGAAATAAGAAAACAAGTTAAAAGAAATGAAAGGGGATGAAGTCGGATTTGAACCGATCTGCCTTTCCCTCGTAAGATTCAAATATTTCATTAATAAAAATTTGATTTGGCTCTAACTCTGAAACCAATGAAAATAAGTACCACGTATGATATATCGTTGAAGAGCTTTCAATGAGGGCTTATTACTGCAGTTAAGAAAAAATAAAAAATACAATTTTTTTTTATTTTGGGCTTTTTTGGACACTTTTGGTCCAGTCTATTGCAATCAAAAGGGGATATGCACAAAATGTTATAACAGTCCTAAATCCAAATTTTCATTTATTTATTATTTATTTTTTTTGTTTAACTTCCGGGACTACCGTTAGATATTTGCTTCAGAGGATGAGATGAATGATTTGTAGCGTGTGTGAAATGCCATGTCTGACCAGGATTCAAACCCGGGACCTTCAGATGAAAGGCCGAAACGCTATCACTTGCGCCACGGAGGCCGGCATTATTTATTTATTTGAATTAGATCGTTACAACATAATTAATTTAAATTATTTAATTTAATTAACATAATTAATTAATTAATTAAATTTAAATTAGAACACCATTTTGCTGATTAAACAATCATCATTAGAATAAATGAATCCGTCTTAAATTTTGTTTAAGGGAGGGATATATATTTGATTAAAATTCATAATATATATCTTTCTTGAGGTAACTTTCTAATTTATCCAACTTCATACAAGTTATAAGGAACATGGTAGGCAATCTGAGTTGAAATGTTTACTGGTTTTTATACTTTTTTAAACTAACTTTCTACTCTCGACTAGGGTTTGATAATTTTTAGTTTTAATCAGTCAACGATTATTTTAATTTTATATATATATATATATATATAAATTTTTCAAACATGGTTACTGCTGATACATTAATAAATTATTACATATTATTAAAATGTACAAATCCAGCTTAACAGCAATTAATTTTGAACTTCTCAAGTTCTTCCAGTCCTTAGAACATCGTCAGGAGATTAAAATATCATTATAAAATAAAGTTAAAAAACTAAAATATTAAACAGTCATGACTGATTGATGGTTAACAGTATCAATTACTGTGTTAAACACATTTTTACTGATTACTAGCAATCGGTCATGACTGCTTAATATTTTAATTTTTAACTTTATTTTATAATGATATTTTTAATTTCCTGACGGTGTTCTAAGGACTGAAAGTTCTTGAGAAGTTCAAAATTAATTGCTGGTAAAGTGGATTTTTACTTTTTAATAATATATTACATAGAAGTAATTTTTTTGTATACTTATTTTTTAATCTATATTACTTTTATTATAAGGTACCATTTCTTTCTTTTATTAAAATTAAATGTTTGGTTTATTTTTAATACTAACTACTCAGCATCGTTTAACAATTGAAATGACCAACTATTATTAGATTTCAATTAAATCCTTTTTAATTTTATTTTATTAATCACGGCCCGTTGATATCGATATATAATTTATTTTTTATAATAGTTTTCACTTTCCAGCAATCTAATAGTATATTCGAGCGCTTTCGGATTAGTAATCCATCCTCAGGAACATTGATGTGTCATAATTATAATTATTTACTTCACATTATATTATTTTACCTTTTGACGATCAATTGTAATATTTATAATTTTTGTTTTTAAAATTCAAGTTAGTATAATTAATGATATGTGAACTAAATAACTATAATTATAACACATCAATGTTCCTGAGGGTGGATTACTAGTCCGAAAGCGCTCGAAGATACTATTAAATATTGTTGGTAAGTGGAAACTATTATATAAATAAATTAAACCTTTTTTAAACCTTTCAACATTTAATTTTTAATATTTTTTATTAAACCACTTATTAATAAAAAAAATCAATGTTGATTTTATTGCAAGCTTGAAGAAATTTTGTTATATCTTATTAACTTTAATGTTAAAAGATTATACTGTTACTATTTTCACGTGTAAATGGTTTAATATACTGAATTATTTGGTTGACTTATACAATTATGATTTTAATATAATTACATAATTTGATAAACTTTGAAGTGATAATCAAATAATGTAATTATTTAATAATTTTCATCTTAATACATGTCGATAAAGGGGACACAAAATAAATTATACAGAAACGAGGATTTAGAAATTGATTTAATTAAATCCGATTCAATAAATGAAAGGCTGCTAAAAAAAGAAAGAAATTCTTCCTTTAAATAACACGATTTTAATTAGTTTTGTAAAAGATTTTGAAAATATTAAGTAATAAGTAGTGACTACGTAAATATTTTCTTTTGGAGAGAATAAAATGAAAATCTTAATAAAAATCTTAAATCAAGGTAAAAGTAAAATCTTAATGTACATAAAGAGGGAGATGTATCAACATTTATGTAAAATACAAACGATAAAAATTTTAATAAATTCATACAAAAAGATCTTTCTTTTCATTAAGTTTATTCATGTTTTTCCTCATAGTAGTAAACTTTATTTAAACTTAATTAAATTTTTCCAAACTAAAATAAAGTAATAATAAAATTAATTTCACATTTTCGAATTAGATGTTATTTTTATTGATAAAGGGTAATGCTCACACAATCATCAGTTTGCAAAGAAAAATATAAATTATAACAAGAAAACAAGGCAGCTGAATCATCATGAATAGGAGATATAACCTGCATTTTAGTAGGTAAATTCATTAACGCTGATCAGACGGCAATTAATAAAATTTATTTAAAAAAACAAATAAAAAAATTAATAAAATATTTATCAATTAGTTGACTTGATATAATTTGAAAGAAGTTTTGAAAAACTCCACATAATCTCCAGTACATTTTTCTTTAAGTGGAGGTGAATGAATATAAAAATGAAATTAAAATTTGAAGTGTCATGAAAAGAGATTATTTACGTTATTACCACCAAAACAATAACACGGATACAGCGAATATAAGGAAAAACTTTTAAAATTGTATTACATGTTGAAAGACGTTAAGAATTTTTTTAATAAAAAACGATAAACGATGTTATTTTGAAAATAAAAGTAACTATGTATTTCTCTAAGAATGTGTTCGATATGTCTTTGGAAAAAAGCATATTTAAAAAGATTTATTGTGTTAACGCGTGTTACATATACACGTATATATGTTACCATCCATTAATACTATAATTTTATAACAAAAAATATATAAACAAGCTTTTTACTTCCTTGTACGAAGTAAAAGAAAAAAGAAGTGTTGTGTTGTGATCGCGAAAAATTTCGGTTTTTAGATATCAACGGAAATATCCATTTTGACCATTCCTGAATATATTTTACTAGTTTTGGAGTGACATCTGTCCGTACGTACATACGTATGTATGTACGTACATATCTCGCATAACTCAAAAACAATTAGCCGTAGGATGTTGAAATTTTGGATTTAGGGCTGTTGTAACATCTAGTTGTGCATTAACCCTTTTGAATGCAATCGACTGAACCAAAAGAGCCTAAAATCAAAAGAACTGGATTTTGAACTTTTTATTAACTACAATAATTAGCCCTCATTGAGAGCTTTTCAACGATATAATTATCATAAGTGGTACTTATTTTCATTGATTTCTTATTTTTATAGCCAAATAAAATTTTAATTAATGAAATATTTGGATCTTATAAGGGAAGGCACATCGGTTTGAATCAGACTTCATCTTCCTTTTTTAAAATTTTTAAATGTATTTTTTTTAATTTAAATATATTGACTTAATAATTATTTACCCGTGATTGTAAAAAAAAATACATAATCATTCAATAATAACAATAAAAAAAAAAATAAAAAAAAAATTTACGTAATTTTTAAATATGTGTATATATAATTTAACAGGCATTATTATATATGTAATAGATTTGGTAAAAAATTTGATTATTTAATATTAATTGAAAATCTAATTATATATAATTAAATTATAGTTATATACTGAAGATATTAAAAATTGGAAAGTCGTTGATCTAAATTAAATTATTTAACTTATGATTTCTTTCTTTATATCCTACCAAAAAATATTGTGGCAGCACGTAAGCTCACCTAAACACAGACGACGTTCACTACCCACCGGGTTGGTCTGTGGTGAACGCGTCTTCCCAAATCAGCTGATTTGGAAGTCGAGAGTTCCAGCGTTCAAGTCCTAGTAAAGTCAATTATTTTTACACGGATTTGAATACCAGATCGTGGATTCCGGTGTTCTTTGGTGATTGGGTTTCAATTAACCACACATCTCAGGAGTGATCGAACTGAGACTGTACAAGACTGCACTTCATTTACACTCACACATATCATCCTCTGAAGTATTATCTGAACGGTAATTACCGTAGGATAAACAGGAAAAAAAGAAAGAAAGACGACGTTCACTAAAATAATATTGAAATTTACAATCTGTTCCCCACAAGGTCTAAGAAACGTTATTACTTTCATAAAAAAGCATTCAGATCTGCGTTCCTTCTACCTGATTGCTTTGTAAGGGCCACAACCATAACAAATCTCAGGACGGACAGAATAGAATCTTTTGTCTGTATATGTTCGCGTCATGAGCGTATATATATATATATATATATGTGTGTGTGTGTGGGGTGGGGGCGTAGTGTAAATGTTATATTATTTTGTGACAAAATATTAAGTTTTAGTAGAATTGAGTTACTAGATTAAAGCACCTTCGAATTAAATGGGCGGGCAGGGACAATAGCTTATTATTAACGGTCCAGGATAATTCCATATACGTACTTAATATATATCCATCAACACCTTCCCAAATTTATCGCTTGCTATCGCCTTAAAGCAGCGCATCCTTTCGAAAAATAGATCAAATAAAATATTTAACTAGCCTTCGGTTGCTTATTTAAAAATCGCTGTTTAATATGTCTAAAATTAAAAAAAAAAACAAAGTTAAAAACGATTTAAGGATTTTATACTTTTTTATTCCAGATGATTTACTATTCAGTTGGCCCTTGGGTTCGCTTTCTAAAAATGGAATTATGGTTTATATATTAATCTGCTTTATTTTATTAAACAAGAATTCATTAACTTGATCCATCAAGTTAATGAATTTGACTAATCTAGTTATATAATTGAAAATTTAAATTATTTACTATTAAAAAAATTACGATTCAACTTAGAAAAAAGTAAATCCATTTTTTAAATATTCATTGACGGTTAAGTTTTGAATTACGTTGTCGTCGCTCGCATTAGGAAAAAAAATAATATTTTTTTTTGACAAGCAATTCACAACTATATTTTATATTATGAACACAAGAGCTGTGGAAAACTTCGAAGTTGATGACTTATTTACTTAAAAGACCTAAATTTTTTTTTAATTTTCCAAAATTTATGTATAATAAACATAATAAAAAAACAAAACTTTTAGTCAAATTTCGGTCATATAATGGAAAATACCTATATACCTTAAATGTGGGCAAAACCATTCGCGTAGATAATATTCCCGTTAGTGACCATATTATGTTGTCAACTGAGTGAACATTTTGGAAATCTCATTCGACAATAAATAATTCGCTTGGAATGATCAGGTTGATTATATTTGCAACAATACCGAATTATATTGCTAACTATTAAAACGGTTTAAATAAATAAATGTTTGCCATGATTATTAAATATTTATTTATATGTATTTCTCAAAATATAATATCTTACGACTTCTAAAACAATTATGAAGAGTTTATTGAACCAAATACGATTATTTATTTTGCACGATTAAATATATTAATAATATAGATATATTAATAAATTTTAAGTTTATATAAATTAATTTATATTTACTTCACCCCCGCCCCAAAAAATACCGTAAATAAACTAGTGGCTAAGTAAGAGTATACTGCCTCAATAGTACCCTCTCTCACCACAAGGAGCGCTAGTGTAACACTGAAGTACAGCTGTTGTAGTCGGCAGCTATGTTGCGACGTCACAGGTGAGCGATAGAATTAAATAAATGAATAACATTTAAAATGTAGAAAAGTATTTTAAGTGGCCGCTAGTACCGCCACACCCGCGCGAATGAAATATACGGTATGCGCGTGGGCTATAGTTAGAATCATTAAATTAAATAAACAAAAATATTATACTTAAACAAAATGATAATCATTTTAAATTAAATGGAGTGTGTATGTATGTGTAAGCCGTGCATCAGAAAACAGCCGCATGACGAGAAAGTTCTACAACTGTGTTGTCAGCTTTTTTTTAATTTTCTTGCAATCTTTATAATTAACAATGTAATCAGTTAATTAATTTTTTATTTTTTGTTATTTTTTAAATCTATAAAAATAATTATTTCGACTACTAGCAATATTAAGAAAGTCTTACTTTAACTAATTTGTGATATTTTCAACTTCTGTATCAAATCTTTCTGAATAGAATCTATAAGTACTGCAGGACAGTGTTATTTATTTAGAACGCAATATTTAATGATGTTGACCATTCTGTGAAATTGTTTTAATCAGAGTATTTATTCTTGAAAAAAAATGATGGTAACAGTGTTACTAAAAGTAATTTTAAGTGTTAAAAAAATATTCAAACGTTTGATAGAAATGAGATAAACTTATCTGTCTATATAAAACGCTGCCTGTAGTGATTCTTTACTAGGCATATGCGTCATGATGATTTGAGCTATTTTTCAATATCCTGGAAAATATCTTTTCCTTAACAATAAAAATACAGATTATTAAAATTATACTTTTCCTCTCTCTTTTTCTGTTTAACCTCTGGAACCAACGTAAGGTATTACTTCAGAGGATGAATGAGAAGTGTATATATATATATATATATATACATATATATATATATATATTAATGTAAATTAAGTGTATTCTTGTACAGATTTAGGTCGACCATTCCTGAGATGTGTGGTTAATTGAAACCCAACCACCAAAGAACACCGGTATCCACGATCTAGTATACAAATCTATATAAAAGTAAATTGCCTTTACTAGGATTTGAGCCTTAGAACTCTCGACTTCATAATCAGCTGATCTGCGATGACGAGTTAACCATTAGATTTCCTAGGTACTTCTTTCGGTACACTGTCCGTAATTAAGGCTTTTTAATATTAACTTTAGAAATCATCACAGAAATAAAAATAACAGTGAAAGGCTTAATAGATTATGGTAATTGCAAATGGAATTCTAAATTAGTAACATGTCATTCTTCTCAGCAAAACTCTGTTTGGAAGGAAAACATTTATAAATCACCACACGAAAATCTTTTCAATATTATTTATGATACTATCTACTATGTGTTTTATGCTGGACTGGTTACTACTACATGTCTTCAGAACTTTCGTGTAAATATCTAAGATAAATACTTTGTTTCATCAATCGTTGTTAAATATTAAAAAAACAAAAAAAAAAATAGTAATAATATACTAATGAAATAAATCTTAACATTAGGCATCGTCATATAACTTGACCGTAAACTTAAATTTTTTTCAGTTAACTTCATCAGAAATTGTTATTATAGTTTATCAATTTATTTATTTTTATATTTGGTTTATTATTTCACATAGGTATTATATTGACAAATTGTATTAATATGAACTAGAATTTTGTCCCGTTTGTTTTTATTAATTTTATATTTTGTGAAGCTGCTATTCTCACAATTTCCCTTTGATCCGTTCAGGCAAATGCAGGAGGAGTTCTGTTTGTTTCCCTATTATAGCAGAGCTATCAATTTATGACCTTGTTTACGTATAAATCTATAAATATGTATTGTTCTCAGTAAAATATTTATTTATAATTTACCCTCAAATAAAAAAAAAACAAAAATAAATAAATATTAGTCTCCGTAATTGGATGCCAGTCTGTTCAGGTTGAATACATAAAAGAAACATATTTAAAAGGCAAATAATCCTTACTATGACGTACTGAATCAGAATTTATATTTCTAGAATTTGTTTACATCTTTGATTAAAGCATCTGTATTTGCAGAAAAACAACTAAAATTCCATCATATTTACTGTGATACTGGCTAAAAAAAATAGTATCGTTTTTTCCTGCCAAACACGTTTTAAAAAAAAATGTGATTAAAACTTCCGAGAACCGTAACGTGATACATAGTGAAGTTATGAAAATATGGGACTATTCTCATTCCAGCACATTTTTTTAAAGCGAATTTTAACAGCTATACGTAGAGAGTTCGTGGAGGAATGAACTCATTCTTAATATAAAGTAATAATATTAATTTTTCTTAAAATATCACCTTTTACATAAATAAAATAAAACGCTCCTCACTCATTCACTCCTCAAAATATACTTAAAATCCGTAGACATAGGAATTTTTGCTACCAAGGAAAAAAAACTTTTTTTTATATTTAAAATCCTTAAAAGAATAAAAAAGGGATTAAACTAAAGCAACTGAACCGTTGAACTTCTTCCACTCTGAAACACAGGAAAGCAAAGCAAGTGAAATTTGTTTTATTTCAGTTGTAATTTCAACTGGATTGATGTTCAATAACGAACACCAGCAGATTAAAAGATGTCTATCATCTCCTAACAATAGTATTTGACATATTTTAGTTGGTTGAATAATAAAATTTGGTAAGTTTTTTTTAAATAAAAAACTCTAATGATTTAAAAATATTATAAACGCAAATTTACATATAAACAAAAAAAAACATCGCCTGATATTTATTTATTGTGTGCCTTAGCAGGGTGTGTGCTTTAGCAAGGTGTTGCAAGTTTGCACATAACTTCCTTTATCGATAATAAACAATACGAGATGAGGTATATTAATATTACACCGTTAACGTCTCATCGACACTATATCCCAGTCCGTATTCAATTCATGGGTTTCTAATTAACAATAGAACTTGGCAAAGTGATCTAAGTATGTAACATGGTACAGCTACTCTTGCTACACAATTAAGGAATGTAGCTCTACCTATATGATCCGATTCAAAATAGTTTCACCATATATATCTGACGATTTTATCGACTACCTTCTCATTGCAGTAAAATAGTCTAATAAATTGTTTTATTGATGTGTTGTTTTATTTGATTTTTCATTTTTGATTATTTATTTTTCTAAAATATTTAATTATTTTGTTTTGTAATATTAATAATTTAATAATAATAATATTAATTAATTTAATAATATTGATAATTTAGTTTCTCCTAATACATAATTAAAATCTGCCACATTTAGATATTTATTTTATTTTTAATAAACTGCAAATTTCATACGTTTTTATTTAGTTTCTGCCAATTTATTCATACCACTTTATCCAGAATCAAATTCACTACAAGTTTTGTTTAAAACATTTGTATATTTATTATCCATTTAATTTTTTTTAAACACCCCCAAGACAACCGGACTTTGTCACTAAGCATAAAACGGCCACCTCATAGTGTCGTGGCAGCAGTCTCTTCCTTTCTTATCTGGCCTCTCTTCTAGATGTTCACCATCGGGGTACCCCCAGCATCATCGGAACAAGTCAACCACCCTTCTGGACAGCCGACATGTTCCTCTGCTAGGGGGGCTATCATTCCCATCAATAACCAACTAGCTCCTGACCCGCGTTTCGGGTGCTGGGAGCTCCCCCGCGACCTTCTTACACCTTGAGGGTCCTCCATACTATCATTGGGGAGTACCGACCCACCATTCTTGCGTGTGTGCGGACCAGTACATCCTAGGCATGGAAACAATTTTAATTTAAGCCAAACATAAAATAATGTGTTTTATGACCCCAATATATTGCCTCTTTTTTACTCCCGATACCTTAAAAACTGCTAAAAGTACTGTTGTGAGATCCATATTTTCCAATTTTTCAGAATATATTTCATATAAAACAATTACATTTACCCCTTAAAAATTACAGCTTGGCTTAATTTTAACGAAGGCACAAAAATCAGGGCAAAATCCTTCGCCAGCCGATACTCGCTAATAAGCATTTCCGAACTTATGTTTGTATGAACTTTCTTATTTATTTTCACCAGTAGAACATGATGTCCTGAGTGTTGTATAACATGCACTGTATAACTGAATTAAGCCTATAGATCTATTTAACTGAAATCATACAATTCATATTTAAAATAGAACGAAAAAATGTAAATTCATAGAATAATTGATTGATACATCAATTACAATTGCTCAGTCGTAAATAGGATGCTGTAATAACGTTATTCAGGTGTCAGATCAATAAACCTGATTCATGTATGTTTGCGAGTAGTATCAGATCGCATAACATGTAATTACAGTCAGTGTACATTGGGTTTTGCCTAGGACTAAACAAACGTCCCGTTACTATGTTTATAAGTAATGTAGTATATTATGACTAATTAGAATTACACATAACTGCTTTACCTAAACTAACTATAATGGAAATAAAATCCAAGTTTATAACACCGGATTCAGTATATAATAATCTCTAACACAACTGAACTTCGTCTGTAATTGAACACTAATTGATATAATTATATTAAAAACGTTATGCTTTTATGTTTATTTTACATCAGAAATAAAACAATCCGAAATGGAGGTGCAAGTTATTATTGAAAAAGCACCAGACGCAGATGATATAAAAACTGCAAAAATGCAGGCTCCAAAAGCTCAAAGAACAGCTTCGGTGAGAGCATCTATTTCAGCTGGACCCAGCACTACAGTAGAGATAGAATCCAGCTCATTGGCCGCGGAAAGTGCATCGCTTGCTACTTTAGATTCAATTGCAACGATGTTAACAGCACCAATGAGGCTTTCATCACCTGATGTAAGCCGGCGAACGTCATTGGCATCAGAAAGAGAAGACGATGCCATGTCCCAGGCCTCAGACACACTGTCATCGGAAGTTGAGGCTGTTCGCAGAATGGAAAAACGCAAGAAAGGATGGCCGAAAGGAAAGCCTAGGAAGTAATTTGTTGGATTAGAAGTTATAGAAAAATGTAAAATTTTGAACATGATTTTTGATTCATAAGAATGTGAATCACTGAACCTTTTCTTTTATTTCTTTTTTGAAGTGGGATGGGGCTAATGACCAAAGTAGTCGATGCCCCTAAAAACCTAAAAAAAAATAAATAAAAAAATAATAATAAAACAATCATCAATATACAATCACCATCCAGTTCAATTTTTTTTTAATTTATTTTTTTGTCATATCTGTAATAATAATAATATCTATATCTATATCTATATCTATAATAATTATTTAATAATCATATCTATTAAAAAAAATCTAAAGTATATTATAGCTAACAAGTAGATTTGTTCATTGCAGTACACTTGAATATAAGAAAGAAAATACAACAAATTAGATTCATCCATTTTCACTCAAGATAAAAACATTTGGCAACATTTTTTTATCAAATATTTATATTTATTATCAAATATCTTGAAATTATAGTAAAAGTTAGTTGCTTTTATACGGATTTGTATACTAGACAGTGGATACCGGTGTATTTTGGTAGTTGGAGTTCAATTAACCATACTTCTCAGGAATAGTCGGCCTTAGTCTGTACAAGACTACACCACAATTACATGTCATTCATATATATTATCCTCATATAATTGGTATGTGGGGGGGGGGGGTAGGGTTGGTTATTGTTCACTACTTGACCAGATTGAAATGTACACATTACGTAAAAAAAAAAAAAAAAAATGGAAAAAAATTAATTTTTTTTTAATGGAATTATAATTTTGGAACTATTCAACATCATTCCTTAATCGATTAATGGATTTAATCGATATTAATTCCTTGAAAGTTTCTTTATATGATTTCCTGCAGTTTAATCTACTATTATAATGCGTTTTAAAATTATAAATATTTACGATTAGGATTAACACTATTTCCCCAAAAAGTTACTCTGTAATTTTATTAACACGTATGCATATGCATAGTGAACGATTATTATTGAAGGTCTCTCCATAATTTGGTAAGGTTAAAATGATATAATAACCTATACTCTGCTTGGTATACATAATTATTACTTCATACATTACAAGGCCTAAAATTATTACACTAATGAGGATTTTAAAACTCTTTAGTGGTTAAGTAAGCGGCAAAATATTTACTTTTAACCATTCATTTGAGAGATATTGTTACTTATCAAATTTGTTTAATTTCAATCTTTCTAAGCAGTTGAAATTACTATTATTATTATTTACAATATAGTTAACTGTTTTATACAGAACAGCCTCTCCTAACCTGTTTGTGTCAAAAATACACACACACACACACACACACACACACACACACAATATTTTTATCTTTCTTTATAACACCTTTAAATGGGCTATTCAACAATCCGCTTACCTAGATCGAATTTTAAACTAACGCAGAATAAACTACATCAACTAACCTGGAAACAAAATAATTACTTTTAGACACGAAAAACGAACTTTTTATTACAATAAAAAAACTTCGCACATTAATCTTTATTCTTCGCATGAGTTGTATTCCAGAAGGAGACAGGTAAGTATTAGCACAGTGCTGCCGACCTAAAACTTCCTTTCCATACAACTACTGCCTCACCGTTCGTCATATCTCAAGGAGCCGTTTCCTCCAAAACTGTTGCATGCAGGCTGTCTTTCTTTACAAAAATTATAGGGAAATGACAATGTTTACAGAAGAAGAAATGACAGTTATTCAATGGAAATGAATAGGATTGCGTTTTGATTCCCGTTTGCAGTTTTATATTTTTTAACAATTACAATACAGAGAATCTATGATAATTTAATATTTATAAATATTAAATTATAAATTTATGTGATTCCAATCGTAAATACTGTCTACTTCCCGTTACAAAACCTATTTCAATTCTCTTAGTTCTGTTCCCTCTACCTTCTTTGTACCCTCACCATAATTTATCATTATTTTGTTGGTGTATACAGATTCACAAAATTGTGTAGTACTATTATTTTATTAAAATAAAATGGCAATAATTTAACATGGTAATACAACCCTAATGTTTATTTTAATCTACTGTATTAATAAGGACTTTTTTTTTAAAATGAAAATTATTTTACCCATCATAGTTAACAGAATAACAATAAAATACATACAAAACACATTTTTATCATTATACGTTTTCATTAATTTTCTACTTAAGATGTGTTATTATTTAAATCCCAAATAAAAGTTTTATTGTTCATAGGTTCATTAGAATTTATTATGAGCAGCGTTTCTACCAATCTTTTTTTTATATTTTTCTGTATCATATCTCAGATCAAAAATAAGTTTATTTATTAAAAATGATAGAGTCAAAAATAAAATAATAAATGTAATACTAATATATATTAAAATATAATTAGGTAATCCCAATCCGCCAAGAATTTAACCCAATCCCCCAAGTACAAAACTAAAGAAACATTCTTGCCTTTATTTCCTTTACATTACAGCCCTTTCGGGCTTAAGCCCATCTTCAGTAATATTTTCTTATTTATTATTTACAATAGAGTTCTGTATTAAAATTATATATAACAACATCGAAAGAATTTTAAGTAATTGGTAAGTTTTAGTACATAAATTTTAACTTTAATTGTAATTTTAGTTTTTTAAATTTAAAAAAAAAAAATTTTGAGTGATCAAATGTATGTTCTGTAAATGTTTAAAATTTGTTTATTTTGCTCAATAACCAAAATTATAAAAAGTGAACAAGTATAAATATATTGTATAGTAGTTATATACGTAAATAGAAATAAAAATAAATCAGAAAACATTACTGAGAGTGGGCTTATGATCAAAAGCGCTTTACTGTAAGGAAATAAAGGTAAGAATGTATAAATATATAATATTAAATATAAAAATAATAAATATATATATATATATTGTCTGAAAATGATTTACTAAGTAAGTTAAATTTATAAGTAAGTTTTAAGTAAGTTAAATTTATAATCTGTAGACAATATATATTTAAACACACACTAATTTGTTCATTTTTGGATGAATGCATACGTTCTATTTATCTAATGTAACATTTTACTTAAGTAAAATTACATTAGAAAATTACATTAAGTAAAATCACAGTAGTAATTTAATTTTTATAATCCTGTTTCATTAATATCGTCATGTCGATGTTGTTAATAGGCTTATATGTGTATAATGTATGTGTGTGCGCGTGCTTGAATGTTTGAATATGTACATACGCACATAATTAATTATAACAGTTAGTATTTTTTAAACTGTAAAACCGTAGAACTATGAATAATTTTAACCGTAATTTATTTTTGTTATCAAACAAAATGAAAATTTTTAATTATTCCGTTATTTTATAGATAAAATCCTACTTTTAAAAAGTGTATAAAAAAAGTAATAATAGTAAGTTTAAAATAAATTAGCGAGTGAATATAAAAAAAAGAGATGGATTAAACCGACGTATGGGTAGAACATTTTTTCCACTGGAATAGATAATGAAAAACTGTAAAAAGAAAGGAGGGTTTGTTATAATCCAGTTTTTAAAATTCAATTCAAGCCTTCATTTAAAAAAAGAAAACTGAGTCTTAACAAATTTAAAAGAAGGGTGACGAGTTGAAAAAAAAGTTCTAAGCTACAGAGAATTGTCAATAAATATTCTCTAATTAATAGGCTTTCTTTCGTGTTTCCTGAATAAGAATTATTTGTCTTCTGCTAATGAAAATAAAAGATTGCCAATTATAAATTTTTCTTTACAGAGAAATGCAGTTAAAATATTTGATGTTAAATTAAAGCAAGGGATTAATCCGACAGTGATAGCGTGTATATCTAACAGTTATTTATTCATTTAGCAACGCATAATTATTACAGTGACATTTCAAAGATAAATTAGCGAGTGATTAGCCAAATTAAAATAAGTAAATATTGTGGGAATCGATTTATAATTATGTGATATTAACTAAAAAAAAAGAGAGAATACATGGGCTAAACAAGAGCATAAAATTATATACAGGCTATTTCATGCTAAGTAAAGACAATCGATCTGGAAAAAGTCGACTTCGCCATTCCATCTATGAATAAATTAGTTATAAACCATCGATATTTTCTACTAAAAATATTAAATTTTGATAATCTATATACATATATAACATAACATTTTGTGAGTGATTCATAACCATTGCCCAGCAAAAATAACCATTGCCCAGCAAAAACTACTGAAGACAAATTGATGAAAATTTGTGTGCACGTTCTTCTTACGATTAAGTGCACACTAAGAAAGGATTTTTTGAAATTTCAAGTTTAAAGGGTTAACATGGAGTAACAATGAAATTTACTATTTTTTTAATTTATCGATAACAAATGAAGATATCAATTTGATTTTTGGTGTGTGTAACCTTCATGTGAATTTCTAAATTTACTGAAATTCCGAGTGTGAAGGGTTAAAATAAATTTTTGAATTTTTTTTTGAAACTCGGTTTTTTTAAAAAAATTCTCGGTAACAAATGAAGATATGAACTATATTTTTTATGGGTGTAATATTTATGTGAATACCTAAAAAAAGTCTGTAAATTTTTCGAAATTTAATTTTGAAAGAGATGAAAAAAGGAAAAAATTGAACAATGATTGCAAATTTTCCCGATTTCCAACTACACTAAACGAGAAATTCATTGGATTTGGGCTTGCAAATACTCTTCAGATAAATATCTAAAAATAATTTTGATTTTTTAAAAGGTGCAATAGTGTACAACATGGCAGCTCAACCAACACAGCCACTGCATCATATTTAACTACTTGTGTAAGACACACCTGATACTTCACTAAAAACATAAAAAAATTGACCGCGACGGGAAATGCAATTAATTACGTATATAGCGCGAACAAAGCTGCGACGTGGATGCTAGTTATCTGTATTTATTAAAATAACACATTAGATAATCTACTAGAGTAGAAGAGTATAGATAATAAGCCAATTTTTAATCCTTAAGTAATTATTACGACTACTAATCACAATTCTTTACTATTGTAATTAACAAATAGTTGAAGGAAACAGGATACAGAAAAAGTATTTTTTTTTTTTGTAATTCTAATTTACTTTATCGGGATGTTAACAATTATTATTATTATTTTATTTAAATATATTTAATTATACAAAGAGACAACGTATAACAGTTATTAATTTTTTTTGTTGTACCTTAATAGGGACTGTCACTTCTAGAATATATTTCTCTCATTCAAAAAAAAAAAATTAATTATTAAACAGTGAATAGAAATTTTGAAAGTCATCTATTATAAATAGGAATACTTATAAAAAATATTATTCAATAAATAGATAGACGAAAGAATTTGACAAATGAAAGACATGAAAATGATGTGAAATGTTTTTCGGAAAAGTAAAATGAACCGACGTATATAACAAAAAATGTTGAGGGGAATCATCGATCATCATCAATATTTCAGAGAAACCATTCATTATGTATAAAAAGTTTGAATAACCATTGCGATTTGGAACTTATTTTTTTTAATGCTTTTTTTAAAGTAGTTTTTTTTTTAAATTGTGCATTAATATTTAAGTAAAGGATTTATAAAAGTTGGGAACCACAGTATGTTACAGAAGAATGATAAATAAATAATCATGCGCCATACAGAAGAAGTTAATGAATGAACGAATGATTTGAACGTTACTGGTAATTGAACTTGGATCGAATATCATTCCGAAGACAAAACGCCAATAACTAAGGTTGTATGATACTTTTTTCCTGTTTAGCCTTCGGTAATTACCTGTCAGATAATACTTCAGAGGATGAATGAGGATGATATGTATGAGTGTAAATGAAGTGTAGTCTTATACAGTCTCAGTTCGATCATTCCTGAGATGAGTGGTTAATTGAAACCCAACCACCAAAGAAAGCCGGTATCCACGATCTAGTATTCAAATCCGTGTAAAAATAACTGGCTTTACATGGACTTGAACGATGGAACTCTCGACTACCAGCTGATTTGGGAAGAAGCGTTCACCACTAGACCAACCCGGTGGGTTAGATAGTATCTTACTTAGTCCACCACAAGTGGAGTGAACTACTGTGGAGTGGATGTTGGCCTCTGAAAATAACTGGAAATGGTTCGCAAACTTCGCGAAAACAGTTCTCCGTACGAAGGTGGAGGAATATCGACGCCGGAGTTACTAGAGTGCTAAGTGTAGGGAAGGATGGACAGCCCCGTCTCGGAGGACCCGTATGCTTAGGTGTACGGGTTCCTGTGAGGGGACGGGGACTCCATGCGAGGGGCTAAGTTAAGACCGAGAACCGGCCGAGGGTGTTGGTTTTCTGGGGGTGCTTGCACCCTTGGTGCTGGCACCTTTGGTTTGGGGCATAGCATATTGATCGAGACCTGGTTCCTGGTGGGGGGAACGGCATAGCCGGACCCTGTTTCCCCCGCCGGGGATTAGAGGCAGGCACAAAAGATCCAGAACCGGGGGGGTTGACCTGTTGTGCCGGATGTTAAGCCGGTGGATGGGGAGACCTCCTTAGAGTCGGAAGGACACGCCCCTGGGCCGAGTAGACTTAATTAGATGTCCGGCCCAGGGATGTAGAGGAAAAAAAAGAAAGAAAAAAAAGTCCACTACAAAGCTACGAAATAAATATTAAGTATATTTGCGAGTGCTTACGTCCAATTTATAGCTATGATATTTTGGAATTGCCTGGTATTCTATTAATCAAATTTTGCGAATAGAAGAAAGTGTGATAATTATGCATAGATACTGCGAAATTCTTCGGAAATTGGGTTGTACTACCGAATTTGGAACACGGACATTGACAAAGGACTTGTATTATTGCACGGTTATGCCAGTGCTGATTCTATTTTTTCTCAATAAATAAATAAATAAATAACAAAACGCCAAAATATATTATAAGTCACAATTAAAATAAAATATTTTTACAATAAAGTAAGTGGAAAAACTCGTTTTATCTCATATTCTTAAATCGGCAAGAAATTAAAGTCTAATGGACATAAAGTTACAGGATAACTGTAAGTCTAACAATACAGAGTGATTCAGGAGGATAAGGAAATAATCTGGGAACTGATTCTACAGTTTGAAATAAGGAAAACGGCTCATAGAAACGTATGTCCGAAAAAGTTTTGTTATCGAGTTACGGCTAGCGAAAAATTTCGCCCGGATTTTAATTTCCCCGGTGAAATGAGGGCATAATGAAAATTTATGCCCTTATATAAGGGGTAAACTTGATCTGAAAAATCTAATAAAACAGTCGCAGAACATTATCTCCCGTAGTTTTTAAGATAAGCCGGTTTAAATATTTGTCCCAGTGCGACAATATTTTTAAAACAGCTCTGCATAAAATTCTACTCCAACTTGTGGAGTGGTTTATCAACCAATTTATGGTCTCATATCAGAAAATTCGTGAGACTCGTTATATATCTGATTTCGGACGCCACTCTGATTTCAAAATTTTGGGGAAACTGTTGTAACATCTTTCAAGAAAATGATTATTATCTGATAAGGAATGAAAAATGAAAATATACTGGTTGACCAATATGGGTTTAAATTTTGCCCGTAAGTTATATTATGCCTAAACTTTTGTACTTTGCTGAAAAGATCGAGACCCGGCGGGTTCACCCTTTCCGGGGTGCCTCTATCAGAGGCAATGACAATAAAGGACCGAGTTCCGGCTACTGTAGGTAGGGCGGCTGAACGGCATAGTCGGACCTGGCACTGCTCCATCCTGGTAGTTAGGGGCGATGCCACCTCCCAGGGCCGTGATAATGCTTGCGGGTCCGACTCTAGAAGGAGGGGTTGGTGATGTAGGAGGTTTAGTCGGTAGGGCGCAGGCACACATACGCATTTCTATTAACATCTTGTGGAACCTGTTAGCAAGTTCGTCACTTCGCTCGTAAATGGGGTTCTTCCGACTCACAAAAAAAAACTTTTGTATGAGCAATCCGTTTAAACTGGTCTTAAGTTTATGATAAATAAATAAGGTAAAAGTTCTATTTTAATACACTTGACAATTGTAGGTAATCAGAATAATATTTTAATTTTCAGTTTTTATACCTTATTTTTGAAACTATATTCGTACTTTCTTTTCAGTAAAACAAAAATTAAATTAAAAAAATGCTAAATGATAACATTTGTATGAGAATAAACTTTAATTGAATAGAAAGAAAAAAGAAATGTAGCAGATAAGATAGTGAGGAATTAAATATTAGAATAGGAAGATATTCTAAACTAAATTTATCACCTAAGTTAGCACAATTATTTTAGAAAGTTAATTTTTCAGAATCAAACAATAATTTATGAACTAAAAGTACAATTTAAAAAATGTATTTGTTTGGAATTTTATGGCAGCCCTGAAATATAATGATAAAAATGATTAATATATGGATTCTTTGCAATGGTGGTTGTCACTGAAAAATGTTCAAAAATTAAGTGGTTGGATAAAATTTGAATAAACAAGTTTTTAGCCGAATCTAAGAAAAAAAGCCTCTTTGGAAACCTTTAGCCTGTAAAGAACTTGATATGTTAAAGAGATAAAAAATTAAGAAAGTCAGGATTCGATTCCCCTCACAAGCAAATCGTTTCAATTCGTAAATTAAAACTGCTGATTTTTAAGTAAAAGGTTAATGATAATCGTCCCTCTAATAAGCGATCGAAAATACCTAAACTAAAATTTATAGCTATCTAGTATAATCGCTATATCTGCTCACAATTTATATCGTTCTTATATATCAAAGATGCAAATTTGAAACGTTATTAGATCCGATCAATCAAAGTAGATCCGCTTTGGTAGAGAGGCTTCTATTTGATAATTAACAATGACGGTTGAACAACGCAATCTCATTGAGAAATTTCAGCATAGAGCCAGCAGTATGGCTTACTCCATTAAGTCTCACCGTTAATGAGGGGCCACTTTTCTCCCTTAACGTAATAGTTCGAATTGGTGAGGTCCCTAGTTTCTCTAGAATAAAGCACTTGAACATCAATTTTTTTCTACTGGATTATTGTTCTTTCGTACACTCAAAATTCATCAATTGGTAGTTTAAAACTCTTAAAACACTAGAAAAATTATTAATTATAATTTAAGCTATTATTTTAATTATTATAATTAAGCCAGGGTTGTTCATATATGAAACATTCAAACATAAAATCTTTCTAAATCTTGGATGAATAAAAATATAATGATTAAAATATAACAAAATGATTTATCAGTTCATTAGACAATTTCATATCAGATTGATACGCTCAGAAGATTGTTAAAGTAAATTACAAAACAAAACACCCAAAAACTGTTTTAAAATATGTTATTTAAAATAAAAAATATGACCATTTCGGTTGTTAACCCATTATCATCAGTATTCCGCTGCACTAAACAATCATCGGTAGTACATACTCGTATTAAATATAATAAATAAATACAAGAAAAAATAATGACACAATAATAAATAATACTAACAAAACGAGTATTTCGTATCAATCGTTTTACATTCAGAATAAAAATGCAAACACTGCTGTGGTTTTAGATAATCCAAAAATGAAATGGTAAATCGAGCTTAAAAACATCTAAACCATTGAATTCTCGAACTTAAGTCACCAACTACGATTTAATACACGGTATTTTATGTAGGGTTTGAATAAGTTCAAACCCTACATAAAATAGATCTTTCTTGAAAGATCTATTTCAAGAAAGCAGAAGCAGTATGGACCTTAAACAATCAAATACGTACTAATTTGTGCAGTTCGCCGAACGAAAATACAAGCTAGGCTGTGAAAGGCAGGCGCCTGATGTAAATACACATTATACTACTCTTTCTGTAGCATTGTACTCCTACATCAACCGCCTGTTTCTCATGAGCAATTGCTTTTTGTAATAAGTAAAAATATTTGAATAAATGAAGATCATTTTTTTGATTTATTTTTTTTTTTTGTAAAATTAGTGAATAGTTTTATATTAAGTTTACAGTAGATTTATTTAATTTATATATTTTTATTTTGAATAATAATCAAAAGAATTTATATTAAAAGTTTCTTATAAATACAGTTAATACAGTAGTGCAATTTTATTATTCTTTTTAAATATTTTTTGTGTTAACTGGTTTTGCTTCTTGAAATAAAACGAATTATATTATCGTGAGGGATACGTCCACTCCTTCCTGTTAATACACACTTGGTATCTACATTTATTTGACAGGCGAGCCCCTACGTGTGAGTTCCTACTTGTGTTAAGTGTTATTGTACTTCACCATATAAGTGTAAGTTATGTACGATACTCACCCGTCTCGCGAGCCTGTGGTGCATAGTGAAATGTGTTTATAAGACGGGCGAGGAGCGATCTTACTTTGTGATACATAGTCATGTAGAGCGTCTTTGTACCTGATCTTACTTTCTGATACAGTCATGCAGAGCGTCTTCGTACATTCGTACACGATCTTACTTTGTGGTAGAAAGTCATACTGAGCGTCTTCGTACCCAATCTTACTTTGCGGTACAAAGTCATGTTGAACGTCTTCGTAGCCGATCTTACTTTGTGGTACACAGTCATGTAGAGCGTCTTCGTACCCGATCTTACTTTGTGGTACAAAGTCATGTTGAACATCTTCGTACCCGATCTTACTTTGTGGTACAAAGTCATGCAGAGCGTCTTCGTACACGATCTTACTTTGCGGTACAAAGTCATGCAGAGCGTCTTCAACTTCAACGGTGTGTATATGAAAACGTGATGAACCTACCTACAACAGAATTGTGAGTTAACACGAGACTACAAGTGCACTTCATAACAAGACAATATTTAGAAAACGTGAAAAATCCTCACCCGTCTTCACGAGTTTGTGTTATGTTTCTGGCATAATAACAGGATAGGAGGGGAGGTACCCTTTAAAAAAAAACAACTTAAAATTCAATCCAAAGATAAAGGCAGTTCTGCGTGTAACATCTGTAATTCCTATTATAGAAATGAGAATTTATTAACAAAGTTTCTGTAGCAACAAGTTTAATCTATTTTTATTTGTTGTTTTAATTATTGAGAAAATTTTTATTTTTTATTTTTTATTTTGATGAGTTATATAAGAATTAGAATTCAGTAATTAATAAGTCCTATATGTTCTTTTCTCGAACTAAAATCAGAATTAGTATTAACTAATTGATAATTAGTTAAACTTTATAAATTCTAGTAAGAGTAAACAGTAATCTGTTATATAGTTCAATTTTAAAAAAGCTGGCTTCTCTGGGTACGGGTATGCACTGCCGTACATTTGTTTGTATCCTCCTATACCCCTTCGCGCGCGCTCTCTCAATCTCTCTCTCTCTTCTCTCTCTATCACACATACATACACACACACACACACACACACACACACACACACACACACACACACACACACACACACACACACACACATATATATATATATATAAAGAATAAGAAAATAATTTTTTCTACGGTTTGAATTACAAAAATTTCACGCAAGTTTTTTTACCATACATAATTTAATGATAAAATACATACATACATACATGATTAATTTAATTCTGATAAAATGCTTTTTTTTCAAATAAAAAACTATGGACCAATTCATCCCGAATCATTCTGAACAACAAAACCACAGTAGCATAATAATTATGCTATTAAAGTAATTATTCCTTCATAAATTATCGTGAATAAATGAATTTAGTTTCATTTTTATTGTCCTGCAAGGGTACTCGGGCTGTGTTAGGCACATTATAATAAATAAAAGACGAATAATAGTACATATTCTTTCTTACGTTTCGTAATTTTTATGAAATTTTTTTCTAGTTTAAATGCTAAAGTGTATTCAGTAATGCTTGGTTTTGTATTATATTATTATTAGTAATATTTTTGTTTTTGGCTTATTATGGCAGAATTTAAGTCAGTAATTATGAGTAAAAAAACTTCGTAATCAAGCACGTGAAATCATCATTAATATTTTCGATTTAATGAAAAAAGAATTTTATGAAATGAGGATATGAAAAATTAATTCCCAATCATCTTTCTCAGTCAATGGTAGTTAACGATAATGCCCTGTATCGCAACTCAGTAGCTAGTAAAGCACCGAATTCTAACTCAAAAACGTTTTTGCAAAAACGATTTGATGTCTTTTTAAATTGGTTCATCTAACTACCGTTACAAACAAACCCTTTGTTTTCTAGGTGGTCAGAAAGTCTTTCTGCCTGAATTTTCAAAATGGGTTCATTTATGGGAACGTTTTCACTCCTCTTCACTTTGAACGAGCTTCGTCAGTATCATTTTCTTCACATAGTCTTATCTTCTTTACCCGAGATTGATTTTTTTTAAAGCTTCATTTAGCTTATTACGGTTCTTTCAAATCATTCAGAAACTGGATATAGAAAGCGCATTAATTTTACACACGTCAGAATTAGATCGCCCGTTTTTTAATTCCTTAATAATTTTTAATTTGAAAGAATTTTTCAGTTTGTTCAATATATGAGAACTATCAGTGTATTGTAATTTATCCAGAGTCAGTACAGGACACATTAATTGGTATTTAGATTTCCTTACGCGGCTTCGCTTGCGAAATATATAATCAGAAGTACAAACATAAATTATCAATACAATGTTACCAAATCTCATAATTATTCATTCAATAGCCGCAGCATAAAACGGCAAAAATGTAAAAAAGCAATTCTTACCCCCTTAAAATATTAAAATTCATAAACCCGATGTGGTTTTTAGATATTTATCTGATATTTATCAAGCCCAAATCGAGTGAATCTCGTTTAGTATAGTTGGAAAAAGGGAAAAATTGCAATCATTGTTCGAAATATTTTATCTTATTCACCCCTTTCAAGGTCGAATTTCAAAAAATCTAGATAACGAACGGTTTTAGATATTCACATTATGATTTTACACACCAGAAATCAAGTTGGTATCTTCATTTGTTACTGAGAGATGAAAAAAAATTGTAAATTTCATTGTTACTTAATTTACCCCTTTCAACTCAGAATTTCAAACAAAATCCTTACTTAGTGAGCACTTCTTAGTGTGTACCGTAAGAAGAATGTGTATAAAGTATTCATCAGTCAGTTATTATATATATATTTATTTATTGAAAGAGAGAGACAGGGGGGGATGGAGAGAGAGAAAGTGCATATATATATATATATATATATATATATACTTTTTCTGAAATATCTAAAATGAATAAATTTAGATTTTTTTACTTACAATCGGTAATAATATACTCGTAATAATACTTACTCATATTTCTCAAGATTATACAAGTAAAAAACGACAAGATAATACATAAATAACAAATAAATTAAATTGGAGATACAAATATTAATAAAGACCCGTCTGTGAATAACACAATTAGTACAAGTTTTAAAAAACGCAAAAAGGGAATGATGATAAGCTATATAACACATTAAGAAAACTCAGTCCGAAATACATATTCATTCTCTTCCCTCTTAGGATTCACATCTCACAACAGTCAGTCGCTTTACAGGCAACGTCCGCGCTTATTCATCAAAGAACGCAAACATCGATAGAGCCGATTTGTTAAATGAAGCGAATACTGATGTACAGTAGACCATAAAGTTGAACAATAACAATAATAGTAAATATTGTTACGCAATGAAGGCAATATTAACGTAGCTCGGGTTGGAAAGGTCTGATGTGAACACCAGCTGTAGGACCAGCCCCAAAACAGAACCTTATAACAGAACCTTATACCCGAATTGGTGTTAAAAATCACCAATCTGATAACTAACTCCTGATTGCATTTAACTTGGAAGAATCGATCATTCAGGTAGCTTCGTAGGAGAAAATAGTAAGGTTGGGGGTAGCGAGGACTTCAATTTGTACATGAGATCAGGCAGTCGACCCTGTCAAAGGTCTGTTGCATGTCCAGGAATGCTGCTGAACAATAACCCTTCCTCTCCAGACATTAATCCTGTAAGTTTGTTCGATAGTAGAATGGCGCTTTTTTAAGGATTTTCAAACGTTCAAAACTGAATGGGAACAAAAATTACTTTGTAATTAGTCGAAATAATTTAATTTTTTTAAAAATCATATTAAGAAAGATCTTGTTTAATTCGTTTAAATAAAAACTGAAGCTATAACTTGTATTATAAAACTTAAAAAAAAAAATATGCGGTAACAGAAAATTTTGAATTATTTGTTATTTTGGTAACTTTTATCATTTAACAAAATTTTCCTTACAAAAAAGCATAATAAAATGAAATAGTATTAAGATGATCGGATTAATTATGATTTAGAGTAAAGGCGGCTTAGATATTTAATTTATATTCGCTAATTACCTCATTAATTGCGTATCTTCTTGTTTATGTTAGATTGACTTGTTTTTTTGTGATTGTCAGTTTTTTAATGTGATATTACTGTTTATTTTAGAAATATAGTTGTTCAATAATTAAGTAATTAAGAAAAAAAATTTAGTTAATTTTATAACGAGGTCGGATTTTTATTGATAGAATCCATAAAACCGTCTACCAAATCGGAGAGAATAAAAAGAAATAGGTCCCATAGGATTTATGAAGGAGTTGCATGGAAAGACCACCTGGTTCCCTAGCTATTACAACAGGAATGTAAAAAGTTAACACAAAAACTTTTAGTTATTCTAAATGAAATTTCTCAAGAAAAGTTTATCTAGATAAAAATTATGTAGAATTTTCTTTTTTAACAGTAAATGTTTCTGATATTTTTGTTAATTATTAAGGGTTTTTTTTAGATAAATTTACTTTATCATAATCAATCATGATGTATATAATGAACGTATAAAATTTTTTTGTTCGCTCTACCGGAAGTAAATCTTAACCGATTTTGAAAAAACTTGGTGGAGTGATATAAACGTATTTAAAATAGACTTAAATTTATTTTAAACCGTATAGGAATCGAAGTTAGAGAAAAACAACGAGGATTTTTGGTACATTTCTAGCTTCTTTCCTTCTACTATTACGCACTATTAAATCATGCACTTAAACTAATGGTTTCAGGAAAACTACAGCTCTATTTAAGTATACAGTTAACTATTTAAAAATTTAATATATATTAAACTATATTTTTAAATTATTACAATAATAATACAGAAAAATAATTAGCTTAATATTTAAAATAAAAATAAAAGTAATAAAAAATATTTTAGAAAAAGTTGTGGTAAACTACACTTTTAATAAAACTGTATGTGCTGCTATCTAGCATATCCTCAAAACGTAAAGAAAATTCATTTTCACCCCCTCTCTATCTGACTCAATCTGAAAATAATAACGAACTTTTATTCCAAGAGTCCGTAATAAAAAAAAGCAATTACATAAATAAGCTTACTTTATTAGAGTACTTTACCTTCACAATAATCCAAATTTGATCCGGTATGAAGGAAAGGGGTTGGTGCGAAAAAATCTGTTTTAATGTTTTAATAATTTTGAACACATGATACTAACATAACATTAAATACAAAAAAAAAACCAAAAACAATACTGTTTTAAAAAATCATTACAGCAGTGTAACATCCTTTCTTTCTCAACTAAAACCGGAAATACGCCCTTCTAACGCGCTACTGCAACAGAGTTTTTTTAAAGTTATTATTACGTTTAATAATTTTGGTAAATTTCTACTTGCTAAATATTTGTAAATATATAATTTTATTTATGACAAATTTACTATAATTAAATTAAAGTGGTAATAAAATTTGCACTTATCAGTAATGATGTACTTTGTTCTTTACTAAAACCATATTTACCAGCTCTTTAAAATTGTATATGATGATCATACTGTGTTATTGAAAGATTATCATATCAGCACACATTTATGTGCAAACCTACTACAGCATAATTTATCTGCTGTTTTTAATTACATTTTATAATTGCTCTTGAGATTAAGTTCGTCGTTGTTTAGTTGTATTGTAATTATTAGCCTTTTATTTTGATTTATTTTAGAATTTGGCTTTTCTCTAGAAATATATTGATGAAATAGAACATACAGTTGCATTCTGCTAAAGATTTTTTGAAAGCCCTTTTTTATTATATTATTTATTTTATTATTAAAAGGTAGCCGTAATTTATTAAATTTAAAAAATTAAACTGATATAATAATTACTAATAAATTTTGAAAATTAATAATAAAATAATATGAAAATTACTAATAAATTTTGAAATACTATTACGAATGGAATATTAGGATGGTACGAAAATGATTTTAAAATACATTCAGCGCTACGAAAATATTATGTCAATATTTATCTAATTGTAGGAGTCTTGTAGTCAGAATTGAGAACATATCCTGTTTCATTATAACAGTCAATACCATTCCAATTTTAATAACGCTTTAAGCTATATTATTCCTTATGTAGGTTATATTTCCGACTTGAAGAGTAATTCTAACGAAGTATATTTTCCATTTACGTTTAAGCATACATTTTGTAACACTCAAAACGATCGTTCAAAAAAGAATGTATTTTTCATGTTCACAGGAAAAAAATGTTATTTATACAATTTAATTAAAATTTATTGTAAGTTATCAATAAATTATAACACCACATTTTAATTATCATAATAGAAATATTAAAATTTAAAGTAGTAAAATAATAAAATATTTAAATTAAATTCTCTGAAAACATTCTGTTTCTGGGGAAAAACCAAAATAAATAAATAAAAATAAACCTATAAAATGCATATGGATCATGTAGCCTAGAGAAACAGGAAAATTATATTTTAACGGATTTAAAGTGATACAATATGAAAATAATATTTCTGAAAGCAATCTAATGAGAAATATTTAATATAATAAATATATATATATATATATATATATATATATATATATTTTAATAGAAATTAATTTCAAAATATTACATGTATGTATAAGGTAATCAAATAATACTTGAAAGCTATTATTAATTCATCTGTTTATATTTAGGCATTACTATATGAAAAAATTATTTCATACAATATTTTTAAAAAATGAAACTTTAATAGTTTATTAAAAATAATGATAATAATAAATTAATTTAAATGATATAACTGTTAAAATACAATTAAAACAGTCAACATAAAAATAGTAATAGTAAAATTACAAATAAAAGTTTTACTGGATTTCAACAGCAATCTGTACTTGAAATATAAATAACTGGAATTTTTTTGTAATTACTCAAACGCGCTATAATAATGAAATCATAATTCAACTGCAACAAGATGTATTTTAATTGGAACAATATTGAACTCGATGAGCAAATACACCAGCACAATGCATTATTTTATACCAAAATATATTTTTGAACAAGCATTGATAGATTTACCATTATTATTTACCGTTGAAATATAATTCTAATCACATGTACACATTTGAAAAAAAAAACAATCATTATCAATAATACTTCAAATTTTAAAATATTATATAACATTTTAATTTATATAATTATTATAGTTAAAAATTATTTGAAATAAAAATATGATATCCAAGGTATTAACAATATTGATTATTTATTACAGTATCTACTGCAAATTCCAAATGATTAAACAATTTTTTATTAAAATTCTTTTTAATTAAATTTTATTAAACTTCTTTTTTTTGTTAATGATTTTGCCACATAAGATTGAAGCTTGTGCGTAGGAATATGAAAATGGAATTTTGCAGCGTATGAAAAATGTCATGCTTGATTGGAACCCGGGACCTTCGGGATGAACGGCCGAATCTCTACCACTCCGCTTCATACTTGTTTTTACAATTAACTTTTTTAATAGAAATTTATCATATTGATAAAACTAGAATTCATCCTTGGTCTTCTAAAAATCATTTTAACTCAAACTTTGGCGCAAATCTAAGAAACAAACTGACGAAAGATGACACCAACAATGTAACAAAATATTTCGTGATATTTGTGTATAACTAATAAATAAAAAATAGTAAAATGAAATTAAAAAAATAAATAAATAAATAAAACTGATACAAAGATAGTATCTATGTATGTATAATATATATCAGTGCTAAAGGTTACTAAAGTATACTGGAGAAGAAGAAAGAGCTCAATAAGTGTTAACGAAAAAAATCACTTAAACCTAAAACTCCATGGTTATTTTGACATAAACTATTATGAATACATACGTAGGAATTAATATATAAATGAATAATATTCATGTAATTCACTCATATTATTCATAGACAAATGAAATGATGGTAATGAAGAAATTTTTTTTGTCTTGCATCAAACTGGAATCTTGGAGAGCTGCATCAAACCAGTCATTTGACTGGTTTGATGCAGCTCTCCAAGATTCCCTATCTAGTGCTAGTCGTTTCACTTTGGTATACCCCCTACATCCTAAACAATTTGTTTTACATAATGAAGAAATAATGATAATTAATTAATTAATACTATAGTGTTCGATTGTCTGTGAGCAGTTTGTTTATGTGATTGGATGTGGCTGGCTTTGATGTTATGTGTGGAATTCGCTGCGTGAGGTATGTTTTCTGAGTGATGATTGGTCGTTGCGGAGTGTATGACGAGATTTAGTATGATGTTTGGTATCTTGTGGGTGTGAGGTCTGTGTCTGTTAACTGTGGTGTCTGAATTGAACTGTGGTGTGTGATGGCGTATTCTCCCCTTATTGAAAAGTAATGCACACCAGCTGTACCAGGAAGGACGGGCCAGGGGTGGAGGTTCAGTCGGTAGTGCGCAGGAACAAATACGCATTTAATAACATCTTGCGGAACCTGTTAGCGAGCCCGACACTGCTCAGGCGCTCGTAAAGGGATTCATCCACCTATTTAAAAAAAAATAAATAAATAAAAAAATAAAAAATTAATACTGGTTACGAATTACCACAAAATGAATATTGCTATCAGTATACCCGTAAATACTGTCATCATCATCATATGTATCGTGCCTATTGGCAGATCCCTGGCACCATTGTTGTTTCCATTTGTCTCTATTCCATACTTTTTTCGTCTCATCATAACCCCCACTACCATTTTAAGTTATTTATTAACTTCAGCCTTTTCCGTCCTCTTTTTTTTTCACCTTCAACGGAGCAAGCCTTCAAGAACTGTATTTATTATTTCTTTTCCGATAATTATGTGCCCGATCCATTTTCCTTTCCTCATAATAATTGTCAATATTATTCTATGATCATTTATTTTTCCTAATACTTCTACTTTACTTACTCTGTCCACCAATTTTATTTTCTCCATCCTCCTCCAGACCCACATCTCAAAAGCCTTGATATTATCTTTTTCATTTTTCCCCAGTGTCCATATTTCATTACCGTACAAAAGCATATTCCAAACATAGCATTTTACCAATCTGTTCCTCAAGTTCGGATCCATGTTGCTGCAGACTAGGTTTTTCTTTCGAAAAAGGCTTCTTTCCGTTGTAATTCTTGTCTTAAATTTTCTTTACTACTCCAGTCTTCAGTTAGTACTGTCCCGAGTTATCTGTATCTTTTTACTTGTTACATTTTTCCTTCTGCTGTTACAACATCCATATTTTTCCTCTCATTTTCCTTCGTATCTTTTGTTTTCCTCACATCTATTTTCATTCTATATTCCTTCATCCATACTTCCAGTGCCTTTATTATTTCTTGTAATCTCTGAATGTCTCTGTTGTAAAGAAAGGCATTTTAAAAATCCCGACTTTAAAGTATCCGTGGCTACGTCTTCTAACTTGGCCAATGTATTCGAAAACGATAAAGATAAAACTAAATCTGCCAAGAAAGGGGGGATTTATTAAAACAATAATTACAATTATTAAACTATTATGAATACGTACGTAGGAATTAATATATAAATGAAAAATAAATACACAAATGAAATGATGGTAATGAAGGATTTTTTTTTGTCTTGCATCAAACTGGAATCTTAGAGAGCTGCATCAAACCAGAGAGTAAATAAAAAAATAAAAATAAAATAGAATAAAGGAGCGTTTAATTCCTTATTAAATTGAAACTTCGAGCATTTAAGTGTATTCTAATGTTGCCTAGAAGCTGGTCACAAAACTGTAATATTAGAAACATTGACATTAAAATGAGTACTTAATAAACAAGAACTAGATTGTTGAGAATCTTACTCTGCCCACAACAAAGCAGAAACTTCCTTATTGAATAACGATAAGAAAACAATGTCTAACATTCTGTAACTATTTTAATTTGATTAAATCTTTTTGTGAAATAGTCTTCTGTAGGAATGGCATTATACAATTATCCTTTTACTTACAGTTTATTAATAGGAAGGGATATTTATTCGATCTATTTAGCCCCACTGTTCTGTTCGCATTTACTGTTTGGGTCATTATTACCCGTTTAGTATTGTTTTAATAAAATTACTTGTATTGTGTGTATAAATAAAAACTTTCTGGTGAAATTAATATAATTAATTAAAATTAATTCTTAGAATTAATTGATTAATTCCTGGAAGATGCATATAACGTGATACCGGGTATAATTTTGATAATATTTTGGGCAGCTTGTCGTCCGTATTGTTGTGGAGGTTCCCCCTTCCACTGAATCTCTCCATCCTTATAAAGTATAATTGTGCTTGCTGCAGAATTTCTTTGCCTTGTTCCACTATCCTATCATAGTCATCACTATTGCAAACACTTTCGGTACTTGTATGAATTTCAGTCTCCGATACTTCTTCTTCACTGTCGGAAACTGCTTTGTTTTCTTGAACTTCGCTCTGCTTTATTTGATTTGCCATACTCATATTGTACTACATAAAAAAATGAAATCAGCCTAAATAGTCTGAATTGATTGCAGCTATATTTATATTACCGTACCTGTTATGTTTGCAAGTGACATGTTCAGACGTAACAAAAATTCATGTTGAAACTTGTATAATTACTACAGTCATGTAAAATTTGAAAATATATTCAGTTGCATAATGATTATTTACTTTTTTTATGAATTATTTGTTTCATTTGAATACAGTTTCATTATTGATAATGTGTATGGAAGTTTAGGCTTGTCAAACTTTCAGTCAAACAGGGAACATTACTGTACACACATAACCACATATCTCAAACCCAATCCTCAGTGAGTAAAACTACTTAATATTATAAAAAATACACATCGGGTCATATTGACGAGAAAAGCACATTAATACAAAACTAAAAAATAGGGCAATAATAAAAATATTTAAAAGAATCATGTGGCTAAATACTTTAAAATAAAAGTAATAAAGTCCTAAAAACCTAAAGTAAAATTTTTGTGCAAAAGAAATGACGGAAGGACAAAAACTCTTTCGGGTCATATTGACCCGAATAGAACAGCAGGGTTAAGGTTCATAGTAGCTCCATCTTTTTGAAATAATTTTTTATCTTATCCATATTGCATAGGAAGGATTTATCAGGTCTTGGTGGACAACCTGAATTTCAGGTTTCAGTGCTTTTTAAATTTATTTTACGCTTTTAAATGAGATTGCCTCAAATATTAATTAACCCTATTACTTAATTATTATCTTTTTATTGTTTTTACTGATGTGTGAATATTTATTTTTTGTGTACTCATTTTTCAGTATCTCTGATGGTAAGAATTGAGTTATTAGAGCTTTATTAATATTTAATTATATTTTAAAAGTTTTTAACGCTTTTTCCTGAATAAAAATGTTTCTGGGACTATTCATACCTTTAGAAAGTAACTCAATTTCTGTTTTTATATCATATTTCGTCCTGCTGATTGTTAGTTATAAATTTATAGCACTTCAGATATTCCATTAGGAATTTTTTTACAATAAAGTTTTAATATTATTTTACAAAAAATAATCATAATAGCTGGAAAAATTAATTTAAAAAAAAATAATAAAAAACACAAAGTATTCACCTATTACTAACGAGTAATTTAAAAAAAAATATATGAACGAAAACAGATTCCAACAATTATTATAACAATATTTTACCAATTTTCAACTATCTTGTAGATTCCTGATGACAGCACTTCTGGATGATAGAATGAAAAGACGAATCCGTTTGAGATATATGATATAAAAGAAAGATAAAGAGCTACATGACAACTTTTTGTGGTGGAAATGTACTTTTTCTCTCCCACTTCACAACACACACACACACACACACACACACACACACACACACACACACACACTCACCTGCGCGCGCGTACAGGTCAGTTTAGTAAGTTTAAATTC
The DNA here is from genome assembly GCF_047948215.1 of Lycorma delicatula. Taxonomy (NCBI): domain Eukaryota; kingdom Metazoa; phylum Arthropoda; class Insecta; order Hemiptera; family Fulgoridae; genus Lycorma; species Lycorma delicatula. Next base: position 78,950,192 of record NC_134459.1, on the reverse strand, counting down.
CTGAATTTTATTAAATGTCAGTAAACAATGAATGATTTATTTTTTCTAATCCTATCTATTATATAAAGAGGAAAGCTTTTGTTTTGTTCGGCATAACAAAAAACTACTCATCTACTAAATTTATACCATGTTTCTTGACGTAACTGAGAAGGTTTTTGGATATAATTCATCTAAAAAAAAAATATGTAGTCGTGGAGGTTTGCCGGTTGAAGCAAAACTTACAATTTAATTTGGCATCATCCCACCAAGGACATTCAAAGATGGTATGGTACGAGGTGTCCTGCAGCCATCAATATATGCAATTCTAGAACATCCTTCTACCAAATCGGTAGAGATATTCCCCAAACTCGCCGTGACCGGAGAGGAAATGTGCTCCTTGATATAACTGAGAAGTTATTTGTGTGTATTTTCATCTTGAAAAAAAATATACATGTAGTAGTGAGATTTGCCGGTTGAAGCAAAAACTTTAATGAATTGAGAACTGTGAATTCTATCACTGTGTGAGCTGGGTTTGGACTAAAAACCAATTTCTAGATTTTTTTGAGTTTCGTTCCGAGTTTCAAGGGTTAAAAATGATTTTTGATTTTTTTTTTGAAAATCAGTTATTTTTTAATTTCTCGGCAGCAGATGAAGAAACCAACCTGATTTTTGGTGGGTGTAATAAATCGATTTCTAGATTTTTGAAATCCAACCTTGAAAGGAGATGAAAGAAGATAAAAATTGTTTTGAACAATGATTATAAATTTTCCCAATTCTGACTATAGTAAACGAGATAATCAGTAGATCTGGGCTTTCAAATGCTCTTAAGATGAATATTTAAAAACCATTTTCGGTTTTTATTTTAATTTCAATTTTTTTAAGGGGTGCGAAGGTAAACGGCGCTGTGGCTCAACCAACACAGCCACTGACACCGTTACTGTATGTGTGATTATCTGCACCTGCCTCCAATTACTTGACTAATAAACATAAAATAAAAAGATTGACCGCTAAGGGAAATGCATGTAAGCATGTAACGCGGGCGAAGCTGCCACGGGGAACTAGTTCTAATATGTAAGTTGAAATCAAGATAAATTATTATTAAATAAATGTTAAATAATTATTATTTCATCGAATCAAGAAGTTTATATACTATTTTTTCTCACTTAATATTATCAAGTATATTACTACTAGTAGTATTATTACTTTATATACTCAAGTATAATCAATATACTAGTTTACTTTAATGTAAAAAGAGTGAAAAAAGAAACAGTTACTAAAGATTTGTAACATTATTGTATCAAATAAATGTACGAGCCTTGACAGAATGATTAATTTTCTAGAATGTCACGTCTTTTCTTTCTTTGAGAATCTAAAACGTTAAAATTACATTTCAACATTTTTACACCAAATAAAAAAAAATCTAAAACTTCGTGCCTGCTTTTAGTAATCAATTAAAAAAAACTGCTAAGTTGAATAGTTATTTTAATAAAATATTACGAATATATTAAAATATTAAGAATATAACAATATTCTTTGGGTGAATTTAAAAATCTATTAACATATATATAATACATATACAATATTTAATGTAGTGAATACAGAGAATCTGCTATAACTGACAACAAAAAATTATGAATGAAATTTTTAGGGAATTTATTTAAAAATAGATTTTATTGAAGAATATCAGCATATTTCTGTTAATAAACTGTAGATAATATATTAAAAGCCTAAATTACATCTCCTTGTTGTCATCACTTTGTTGTCCGTGCGATGATCAGAACTTGCAACTGTTTTCTTCAAGTTCATATTTTCATCATAGGGATACTGCTGATCTCATTTTGAGGTCTGGTATAAAATCCTACGTTTCTCAGGTGGCAGTCGATTCTTTGTTTGTGGGGATGTGAATCCTAAGTCTCTTTTGTGGCATAGCGGCTTCAACGATGATGGCGGCGAATTAATAGGTTGGTTTTTTCGCACAACATAAGTTGCAGGTACGTAATGTACTTGGTGAGTTGCCCACCTTAGAAGGTACGGAGACGAGCGTCGGGTTTTTTTTACTTTGAACAAATACAAGGACAACCATGAGTTTGGGAAGATACTGTAAAGTGGTTGTCGCAGGGCAATGTGTTAGTTATTGTGAGTGGTGGAGTTTGATTCACTTCTGAGGACTACATTGCTCAGTGGGTTTCGCACCGTTGCTTATGCTGTCGATGGTTTCCTGCTGGGCAAGGGATGCTCAGGGTTTGCTCTGGATGGTGCTCTGAAAAGGGTTTTCAGAGCCCCATATTCGTGAATTCTGTCTGTTAACACATCCATTCACATGGAATGTAGCTTCGTCTGTAAAAATTATATCATCTAAAAATGATTCGTTTTCACTTATTCTGTCCAACATTTCAAAAGCGAATTTGTAACGTTTTACACCATCATCGGGTTTCAATTCCTGCAGTATCTGGATTTTATAAGCGTGTAATTTCAGTTTTTTATGTAAAACTTTGTGAACTGTTGATTTTGGAATACCTAATTCGACGGGAGATGGACTTCACAGGACTTCTAATTGCCGATTGTCTAATTAGTTCAACCGTTTCGTCTGGTACACTTGGTCTGCCGGTTGTTTCTGTTTTTTTACTGATCCAGTTTCTTTGAATTGTTTGAACCAACGTGTTATGTTATTTTTGTGTGGTGGATCTCTTCCGAATTCACGTCGAAACGCACGTTGAACTAAAATTACGGATTTTAATTCAGGTATCAATAAAACACACTTTGCTTTGTCTTTATCCGAGAACATAGTAACTAACTAAACTCACCGCAACAACAATACAAGAACTGACGTTGTGGTTACAACTGCTGATAAACAAACTTTTGGGTTGGAGGCTTTTAGGGATACCAGTAAAACACCTAGAAAGTTCCCTACAATCTTCCTATGAATTACTGAAACCGCACCATTCTTTTATGATAACCCTGTAAATAAGCAATGACAGAGAAGTGTAACAACTAGTTGTCAACTTCTTTTAAAATATACTGTCCACAATAAGAAATTCTACATTAAAAATAGCGACAATAAACAGAAATTCTTTTCTAAGAAAAAAAAAATTTTTTAAACTGTTAGATTATTATTCTAAATAAAATATAACAATGCCTATACGATAGAAACTTCAAAGTGCTTTGCCTAATTATAGGTTGAATTCAGGCAGTTTAATATGTCTACATTTATGTATCTCCAGATTTCGAACAAGATAAAAAATTCATTTTAACGAAAACAATACAATGAATTTATCATTTCTTAACTTAATGTCTCCTAGGAAACAAATCTCTATCTTGGCATTAAATAATTCTTTTACGAAATTTACCCGTCAATAAAGTTTAAAACTTTTGTAAGAACTGATTTTTTTACAGAATCAAAAAAAAAGTACGGTATTACTTTCGGTCGCACGGTGGGATTGGGGGTGAAATTTACTTTTCTTTACGTTTTGACGTACGAGTACGAAAATACCATTGCCTTAAAATGTGTAAAATTTGTTTCTTGAAAATCTCCAAAACTACTATATTAATTTTATTGAAATTTAGATATGCTGTAGTACTTGTGTAAAGTTGTGCATGAGAAAATTTGATGAAGATTGGTTGAATCCCGAATTACGCTCAATTTAAGGTCGATAACAGACATAACCTCAATTTTGAAATATTTTTCGGTTGCTTGGTGGGATTGGAGAATGAAAATGACATTTTTTTACATTTTCATACATGAACATTATTAAAATACCATTCATGTTTAAAATTTTGCGGCTAAAAAATCTGAAAAATAATACTCGTGTAAAAACTTTTTTATCTCCAAAACTACTAGATCACTTTCACTGAAATTTAGATATTCTGACATCTGAAGTTGTACATCTGAAAACTTGATGGAGTTGTTTGAGTTACAGTCAATTTAAGACCCAAAACAGACAAAATAACCTCAATTTGAAGTTATGTTACTTTGTACGGGTGTAGTTTTCATACGAGCTTATGCAGTGAGGTATAGTGCTGAGAATTTAAATTTGACGCTTGCACGAGTTTTTTTTTTTTTTTTGATGGCTATGACCCCTTTTTAATTTTCGTGAGTGTTTATATTATAAAATAAGAATTCAAGACACAAAATAAGTACAGAATATAAATTTGGTGTAATTTTTGTACAAAAAAATAACTAAAAAAAATTAAAACAAAAATTCAAACGGGGATTCCAACTCTCCAGTTCACAAAACTAATAATTAAATTATTTTGTATTGACATTCATTTCTGTCAAAAAAATAAAATGAATGTGTAACTTTTCCTCCATTAAAATCAAGTTTTATTCATTTATAATAATTATTAAATTAAATTTTAATATATTATTTAAAAAATATGTTCTTATTTCAAAACTGAAATATTACAGAACATTCTTTTCATACTACACCATAAATTTTTATTATCTACATCAACTTTCACAGCACGAATATGAAATTTTTCATTTGAGCTGTTACAACTAAAAAGGGTCAAACATACATGTTCTCTCATTTTCTAGTTTTTTATTTGATATAAGGATAATAGAAACTCCCAAGGACATTCTATTGTTGTCAACATCTCGTGTTTTATTTGAAAATAAAGAAAAGAGAGGACAAAAGTATAAATTTTACAGCTAGTTTTCTTTTTATTATTATTTCGACTATAATTACGGAAGTAATTGAGTCAAATGTAAATATACCATAGAAATTATATTTATAACTTAGTTCAAAGTTAATCATTCAGATAAATAAAATTAAGGTCAAAGTGAAATAACATGACATGACTAAAACAAACGGTCATGGTCATGGTTATGGTCATCTTCTTGATCAACCATTCTTTGACTCAATATTAATAATTACATATTTAAATTAACATCAATTATTCTCCATCACAAATTGGAAAACAAGAATACTCTTGAACCGATCCCAAAAAAATTATGTTTTATTGAAAATCCAAAACTAGGTTAATATGTACATCGTAAAACCATTAGCAAATATTAGTAAATATAACATTTTTTAAATTAATAAAAAATGAAAAACCTTTTTAACAGCTAAAAATAAAAAAAAATAAAAAACAAAACATAATATCGTCTTGTCATATTACGAAATTTCAATTGAAAGCTTCAAGTTACCTTAAGAATATCTAAACTGTAGAAAACTTAATCCAGTTAAATTGAATTTATTTAATTAAATTCAATTTTTATTTAAACTGAATTTCAATCACCGGTCGATTAGAATAGCTTTCTTAAATAAAAAACATTTTAATATGAATCAAAACACAATTTGTTGTGCCATACAATTAGAATTATTTGATTTGCGATGCAGTTAAAAAAAAAAAAAATTAAATACGGATATATAACCAATGTTTAATCCTACTGAAATCGAAATTAAATCACACAAGCAAGAGGGTTAAATGTAATTAATTGATGAAATTCAATAGTTAAAATTCAAAATGAAATTTAAAGAGTCTTTTCAATATACAGTATATGTTCATGTAATATCCAAACTGATTTTGGAGGGGCAATCGAGCCGTTTATAAAATGGAGGAACCACATTAATCAGAGATGGTCAAAATGAATATATCCATTGCAATTTGAAAACCGAGATTTTTCGCAATCCTTCCTTTACTTCGTACAAGGAAGTAAAAATATACGCATACAAAGTCGGATTCGAATCGATGTGTGCATGGTTACGGATCCGACACCTTCTCACTTACACCACATAACTACTTGAGCGACGTGAAACAGAATTAATAAAAACTAATATAAAATGTTGATACGGACACCACAAAAAAATTTGAAGCAATATGGTGTCCACCAACATGCAATTGTGTAACTGTTCACTTTGTTAAAGAATTGGAGGATCGTATATCACTATCAAATGAAGTAAGTTTAAATGAAGTGCAGAAAAAAAATGTGTATATGCAATTTAATAGGCGTATGGAAGGAAGTCATGTGGTGTACACATCAGATTTTTATTACTTAATAAAATTAAGCTGAGTTGAATTGAATGTTAATGTATAACATCAAATAATAAATTAAAATTCTGACAAATGTAGATATAAAATAAGCAGAACAATTTATTGTAATTAAATCATAAATACCGATTCAGAACAAACTGTTAAAAATTGCAAATATACGTTAAATTCTAATTAAATATGGTCTAGACAGTAATATTTGACTATAAATCGTGAAAATGCAGTCAATTATTATCCAGTAATGATTACATTTGAGAGGAAATAATTAGCTAGTTATCCATTATCACATTTTTGTTGCTAACTTCCATATAACTGACAACTGCATAAAAAATACGCAAGCGAGCTTTTGGAATGACCATTGCATGTATAATGGTCTACTTAAACAATTCTAATACCCTGGTATAGACGATCATTTATACTCCCGCTCACAGATACCTATGCCAAACAACTATTTCATAAAGTTAATTCAGTTTTAGCAATATATAATTTCCACCAGATTTTTCTAATTATTATTATTATTATTATGTTTCTCTTAATGTTTATCCTTTATAAATAAATACAGTAAAACGGGACAAAATATTAACATTAGTTTAAAAAAAAAAAATTTAAGGACAGAGAAATGTAATCAAGTTACACGTTAATGGTGTATAAATGTATTCCATTAGAACGGGAGAAATAGTAAATCTACTTAAGGGAATAGTTTCCTGAAACACTTTAAATGTTGGTAGTGTTAAAATTCTATTCACGAAATACGTACTAATTTATCTATATAATCCTAAGTATTGCTGTAATAATCCTGTATAATCCTAAGTATTTCTACCGGTTTCAGTTTTTATTTATTACGAAAGAAACAAGAGAACAAATTTTTCATTCGAGAATTGTTCCTAATTTCATTTGTTTGAATTCTTATCGGATAAAATTTTCAGTTACACATTTTCTCCAAGTAAATAAATAAAATTATTTTCAATAATGGGGGATGATAAGAAAATTTAGTTGAAATTTTAAAAAACGTTGTTAAAAATTTTATCTTCTTAAAGTTAAATACTTGACATTTTTCTCGAACTTACATCCTCATCTAGTAAATCATATTAACGCTTTTAAAGAGGTTGGAACCTCCATCTCCTTTTCTAAATATAAAGAAAATGTTTAAAAGAAATTTCTTTGAGTAAAATACACATTCTGGCATGTAAAAAAAAAAGGTTTCACAAAAAGAGAGTGGGTTTATTTTTAATTTTATGCTAATTTTTTTTTTTTATTGAAGAGGGAAACGCCCAAGTGAAAATATGCAGTATAATATACAGAATAAAATTTCAATCTTATAAATTGACATATGTCAATGAATAAAATCATTCTTAGTTTCAAAGTTTTCTAACGTTCATTCGTGAAAATCATGTATTTTTTATACAAAATGATGTCGTTAGCGAGTCAAAATATTGCAATATAATAATATACTGAATTGTTAAAGTATTAATCGATCTCTGTAACTGTTCTGGTAATATAAATTTTTTTCATAAAATCATATTATTTTTAATAAAAAGATATGAAGAAATTAGAAGTAGAAAACGTTTCTCAATAATTTTTTTGACGAAGTCAGTAAAAAATCTGAATAAGTATTGCATACTCTCCCGGCTAAGCCGATCAAACAGAACTACTGTAAAATTGTAAATTATTCAAGAATAAAAAAAAAAATTAAATTGTAAAAAAATAAAATGAGTAAAAAATTAGACGAAATTTTAAATTAAAATAGCCTATAAAAGTTATTGTTCAGGCATAATTCTGAGAAGTTAAGACGTTTAATAACTAAACATTTAATAACTTTTAATATTCACCAAAATTAGTTTTTTAAATGCTGTAATCGAAAAAATGAAATAAAAAAAACATTTTCGCAATTTTTTAAAATTTGGGAGACCAAGTATCAAGGCTTTTTTACGTTCCCGTCTAGATAGCACTATATCAAAGCTATAGCTCTAGAAGAGAAAGTATTATAATCGGTCCAATTTGAGCATATGCGATTTTCACCGGATCTTGACGTTTTAACATCTAAGGAATCCAAAAAACCGGATGGAAATTTTCCGGATGTTAATGTTTGTGTTCGGTTTTGACCTTTAACTCACCATATATGTCCAAAATTACACGGCCGATTCTGACCAAACTTGGTCAGATTAATTATAGGGCATAGATGCCATTAAATTTTCAACTTAAAAGTTCAAGGAATGAGGCTGAAGAGCAAGGTCACCCTCAATATCTCGAAATTTCACCTAATTAAGGCGAAAAGTAACGAAAAAGTAACGTAAAAAACTAAAAAGGAATTCGGTCTGACTGGGTCTCGAACTCAATCGGCCGGCTGATTTGGTAGCTGGTGCGTTAAGCCTTGCGAATACACAAGCCGGCCGACCGTGCAAGCAAAATTTATTCTATGTAAGTTGTAAAATTACATTAGTTTAGTCAGTGCCAACCTTCCCCACTAATACCACCACATCCGCGCGAATTAAATACCGTATGCGCGCGCGCTTTAGTTAGAATCATTGAATTAAATAAACGAAAAAGTATTATGTTTAAATAAAATCATAAATATTTTAAATTAAGTTGTATGTGTAAGCCGTACAACAGAAACAACCCACAGTTGTAGGACTTTCCCGGAAAGCGGCTTTAGCCACTTGACGGGAAAAATAAAAAATTCCAAATTTTGATTAAAAAAAGGTCTTGATTTTAGGGGCTTCTTTACTCAGTGTGGAAAATTTCTTTATGAAGAAGTGATCCCTAAGAAAAAAAATGGTTAACCTTAACAAATTTTTAAAAAAGTATCCCATATGTATTGAAATAGTTGAGAAAAATATGAAGAAATCGGTTTGGTCATTCCTGAGATGTAAGGTCAAAAGTAGTGCGATACATATACTTATGTACGCACATAGATACATGTAATTTTTTTTTTGTATACATGAAACAGTTGAACCCTAAAATGAAAGATTAACAAAATAACCCTGATATTTCATTTTTCACATAATCACCATACTTTCCTTCCCCTTTAATATAGCTTTTCTAGCTATATTTTCCGGGAAGTAACAATTTTACTTTTATAATTTTTTAATTATAAAAAATAATACACATTATTATTTATTTTAGAATTGTAAACGTAGAAAACAAATGTATAAAATTACAATGTGACTTATATAAACTTTATTTAATTTTAGTTAACACAAATAAAGCTACTAAAAGCAAAATTATTAATTTTACCCATCTTTTTTATAAAAGCAACAGACTACAATATATAGGACAAGCAGATAACTTGTGTTTACCGTTTAACTGTAACTTAAGTTAGAGCTACTTAATAGTAACAAAAGCGCAGCATTCATCAACAAAGTTAACTTGATAATACTAAGTGACTTACCTTAAAGGCATTCTCTGTATGACCGTGTGCCTCCCCAGTTTTCCCAGCCTCAATTAAATCACGATCATGATACGAAACAAACATTTTACGAAATTATACCGTATTTGAATACGGTTTACAACTAACAATTTCAAACTTAGTAGAACAAAAGTAATGAGCAAAATACGAGTTTTAGTGTTTAGTCTTGTTACAATACAAACCGATACAATTAAGTTATAAGTTATATAACAACTACTCCAAACATATTTATATTTTTTTTAATTTTATAAGAGATGTTTAAGGTAATTTCATATTTTAATATAATAAACCTTCTTCCTAATCGAGTTTTACTAAATTATATCAATACATAAATTAAAATTGTAATTTAACAATTTGGTGTATTTATGAAAAATACACCAGTACAAAGTCAACATAACCTCAAATTAAGGTTATGTTGTCTTTGTCGACCTTATGCTGAGCGTACATGTTGCTACATGCACCACTTTTCTTCTAAAAGTTAGTACAAAAAACCCGATACCCTACGTTAGACGAGATCACCATACTTTCCCTTTTAATATAATTTTTCTGGCTATATTCCCTGGGAAAGTAATAATACGATATCTATGGTAGCAAAGAATACAGTGGACAAGAAATGTTAATATTAGTATACAAATTTAAATACGTACTATGCAAAAAGTTCGGTTTGTTCTTTTTATTAGTAACTCATTTAATCGATGCAATCAACTAATTGAATTGTCCATGGTTCGGATGAAAGAGTCGCATAATTAAGTCTGAAAATATCTTCAAAAAAAAATTTCGTGTATTATGGAAGCGATGTCTTGAAATTATTAAAAATATTTTTGTAAATTTCGTGTCATTTCTTCATCACAGTTGATCAAAAAGTTTTATTTGTACGTATGTATACATTCAATAATTTATAAACGGTTCCTTTTTAAAAAAGATTCCAATGATTTAATTTATTTTAAGTAATATCTTTACATTAATCTGTTTTTATCTATCTTTATTAAGTTTTCTTAAAATTTAGTTGCATCATTTTTTAAATTATACCTATTCGGTTAAAATTACCAACATATCGAGTTAATTTTATGTGTTTCAATTTTGTACGATACGTAAATGTAATTCATGAAAAATCTACGAAAAAATTTCCATTTTACACACATTTATTCTACTTTTTCAATGGGGTTTTCTCTGATTTTATTGGGAGTTAGAATAATTCTTGGAATCCCAGTGTCCTTAGGTTTTTTCTTTCTGTCTATTTCAGTAAAATAACTTCTGAAATGTACAACGGAAAATAATAAGATTCGTGTTTAGGATTTGTAATGATGGCTCTTATATATTAAAAGTCCAAATCAAAGAGAGTGACGTTTTTATTGAGTAATTCTCCACTCTTAGTAAAAGATTAGTTGCTGAACAAATTTCATTATCATTATTAAGAAAAGAAAATTAATTTAAATTCTATTACCGATATTAGTTTTATTAATAAAAACTCAAAGCATGACAAGATATTACGATCTATACAAAAAAAATTTCTTGTAGTTGAAGAAAAAATTCATCAAAAAGTTCAATTTATTTTTCATTTTCTGTGATGAAATAAGACAAGTGAAAGGCACTTGATTGAGAGGGAAGATAGACCGAACTGAAGTCTTTCAGCCTTCCAAACACATTCGCATTTTTCTTCAGCAAAAATAGAAAGCTATTGATTGCGTGCCATAACAAGTCAAATAATAAGCTATTTCAACTAAATTACAGACTGATGAACGTATAACTCGTATACCTTTTGAAAAATTAATAATTGACGGTATCTGTTATCCTAAAATATATATAAAGTGAAAAGCGAAGTAATTTCACAAATTACTTCGTCCTGTCTTTTACTTGTCTTTTTTTTTATACGATATAATAGAATCTTGTTTGTTTACTATTTTAACCCAAATAGAAAAAGTTTAAACTTACAATAAAAGTTATTAAAAAAAAAACTATAAAATCAAAACTTTGATAATTGAATAAAATATTTAATCGTAAAAAATGATTAATCATTATGTATTTAACATTTCTGCATTCGTTCACAAAAATTCATTTTGTGTAAATAATTAAATATCTATGACAGCTCGAGTACCATTTTTGTAAACCTTTTTGAAACAAAATGCAAATTATCTATGCGTATATAATTAAATCAGAAGATCTTAAAGACGATAGCAAAGTGAAAGATTCAACAATGCATTTAAAAAAAAAAAGAGTATCTACAACTACTTCCACTATTAATTTTCATCAGTGATTATAGAGAAAAAATAAATACGAAAGTGATTTATGAAGACTGTAACAAACTTTAAGGGCATGTTCTACTGTCAGAAATAAAGAAGAAAGTTTATATAAGCGTAGCTACGGAAACGCTTCGTTAGAGAATCTCGGCTGGCGAAAAATTTTGACCTGATTTCTGCGCTTTCAGTAAAATTAAACCAGACTGTAATTCTTGAGACTCAAATTAAGGTAAAATTTAGTGATTTTATATGAAATACTATTTTATGCTGGACATAAAATAAATTTGTTAAATAGGTAACTAAGTATAGTTTTAAATAAAACTTGTAAAGAATTTTATTCTGAGCAAAATGCTATGAATAAAGTCTACAGACATTAAACACAAACGTAAAAATCTCATGTTTATTAAAAAAAAAAAGAAAAATTAAAATGGGAAAAATTTTCAAAATCACTCAATAAATCTGAAAAATAGATTTAACAAGTAATTGGAACACAAAGTCGATACGCACTAGAATGTTTTAAATTTTAATAAGAAAAACCTAATCAAAAAAAAGAAAAAATGAAATATATTAAGGAAAATCCTAAAATCCAAGAAAGTAGTTACTTTGAATTTCATCTTAGATCAAATAAAGAAATTAAAGAAAAATTCAATTAACTACAAACGAAAATCAAAATTTGTGGTCATATCTGTAGAATACACAAAGCTAGAATTGTAAAAATCATCCTTGCCTTTTTCAAAAATAGGAAAACGAAAATAGATTGGTTTAAAGAGATAAAGAAAGATGTAGCTAAACCAGAAATTAAAAAAAAAAAAAAATACACTTTAGAGACCTTTTCAGAAGAAAAACAGAAAAAATGAGATTATTTCAGAATGAAACAAGTAGCAAAATTAAATGGACAGAGCAAAGAAGTGTACAGTGAAATGATGAAAATCTACTGGGAAAAGAGAAATCAGTGGTCTGGGAAAACAGAAGTAGTTCAGTTTATGAACAGTCCAGTTATCATGCAAAATACATTTTTGAAGTTCTAATAAACATTCTACATATATTTATAAAGTAAAACTAATCTGAAAACTAAAATTTAATAGAGATAAAAACCTAACTTTGAGCAATATATATTAAATGAAAAACGTTAGCTTACATTACAATGTATAACATCTAAACTGGCCCAATCAGAGTCAAACCATTAAACGTTTTCCTTTTAATTTTATTATTACTTTGTATCTAACTGACGATTGTTTGCCAATCGGAATGAGCAATTAATTATAAATTTTCGTTTTATAAAAATGGCTCCTATTTCATAATTTATTTGCTAAGAGTTCCTGTTTGCTGTTAAGTTTCAACGACCTTAAATATCTGGGTCAAAATTTTTAAGATTTGGTAGATCTTGGTAACACCTGGTTGTAAAATATTGCCAACGTAAGAAAATCACAGATAATACAGTGAGAGATATTAATATGGAATTTATAGTTTTGAATGAAGATACCTAAAAATTACATAATACATTTACTAAAAAAATCTATATAGTTATAAGTAAACTTATTCGTATTATTTTGCCTTGTATACGTTATTTTAAATGTACATATAATTTCAAAAATAAAAAAGTTTTATCAGAAATTTTTAGTGGTTTTACAAAACATTTCAACCAAAGAATAACTAATAAAAAATTATTCAATATATCTGAATAACTTTTGTCAGTTATCTATCTATTTTAGGGAAGAAATACATCTTACCTGCTATCTTTTGCAAAAGCTTTTGAAAAACGAAGATATTTGTAAAAAATTCTGATGTGGATACTACATGACTTCCTTGTACACCTATTAAATTACATATACACATTTTTAAAAATATATAAAATTTTATCTTACTAATAACTTCTGATTTAAAAAATTTTTTTTTTTTATTGTTATTACTGAATTATTATTTATTGTCAAAACGTTTTACAATCAGATGTTAATAATTAATAATAAATCAATATATTTAAATTAAAAAAAAAAATTAAAAAAAAGGAAATGAAGTCTGATTCGAACCGATATGTCTACCCTTCGTAAGACCCAAATATTTCATTAATTAAAATTTTATTTGGCTGTAACTCTGGTAACAATGAAAATAATTATCACTTATGGTATATTATTCAAAAGCTCTTAATGAGGGCTTATTACTGTAGTTAAAAAAAACCAATATCCAAATTGTTTTGATTTTGGGCTATGTTGGACACTTTTGGTCCAGTCGATTGCAATCAAAAGGGAAGGTGCCGAACTAGATGTTACAACAGTCCTAAATCCAAAATTTCAACATTCTACACCTAATCGTTTTTTAGTTATGCGAGATACATATGAACGTACGTACATACGTACGTCACCCCGAAACTAGTGATAATGGATTCAGGGATGGTCAAAATAGATGTTTCCTTTGAAATCAAAAAAACCGAAATTTTTTGCGATTACAATACTTCCTTGGAAGTAAAAAGAAATTATACGTTTGTTGAACATAAACAATTTTTGAAATAACGTGAATAATGAAAAAAAAATCATCAAAAAAGAATTTTTCGTTTAAATATTATAAAAAATATGTTTTTGTTAAAAGTTTCTTTAAATTTTACCAGATTTCTTAATTGTTATCTGATTAATAAATCTTAACCATTTTTTAAACTATACATTATAATGAATATTAATAAAATTACAAATAAATTTGTTTTACAATTCATGATTACGGTATATATTAAAAATTAATATAAAAAATGAAAAAAAAAATCAGAATATCTATTCAAAATGAAAATAAAATGATTGTAAGAATTGGAAATTTATGAGCTCAATAATTACTGAAAGCACAATGGATAAAAATAATTCAGAATAGACTGAGGGTTCCAGAATAATGAAGACTAAAGCCAGCAGAAAATAATTTTTTTTTTAAATTCAATACGGCCATCTTTCGCGTAAAAATTGAGAACAAAATAAAAAATGAATAAGGAAATATAAATTCAAATTTTTGATCATATAATTTAAAAGATGAAAAGATTGTATATAAAATTTGTGGGCTTCAATTATATTACCAACTGTATATAACAGATCTCGCATTATAACGAATTTCTTTTTTATTATGTTAATAATAAAACAACAGAAATATTAATATACTGTTAAGTATTTCGTATTAGTATTTTAGAAGATATATTAATCCTGAATTTTCCATTGGCTGATATGCAAAAACAATATGAAGCCACGCCAGGAGACATTGTTTTTTTGTAAGTTCTATCCACAAATTACTCTGAAGATTTTCTTAATTTACAGATTCATAAATCCTTCTCATGACCATACAGGTTTTGACCTATACCTAAACAACCAAAAATGGAGAAGGAGATATAAAAAATTGATATAAAAGGATAACCAACCAACAAAATGATTGCAAGATGAAACGAATAAACCCTACACAGTATTTCTTCCTTCATGGAGTCAGTCCACATTACATCAGAAGATCGGATCATTTTGACTTAGAATATGAGCAACATATACATCTTAATAATTTTTCGTTAACCAGTTTATAAATAATATGTTCTAACAAAAGTTATAACTTTTTCTCTACTAATTAAAGAGAAACTCTAAAACAGCCTTAATGTTAATAAGAACATCCTGCCTCATTCGTGGAATTGTGGTATATAGGGATATTCGACTGAAATAAATATAATTTACTTAGTCTTTCTTATTTAGTTTCTTTTTCACAGTAGGATAAACTAACAATGTTTTTAACTTCAAAAATAAATAACTTTAAATAAAAAAAAAAACTGCTGATTCCTTGACAGTAAATTTTGCCACACAATTAATTTTATGTTAATCTAAAAAATTCTATCAAAATTTTATACCATGCTGATAAAATTTATCGGTATAAATTATAGCGATAATGAGAAAAATATTTAATTATATTATTTAACTTTTAAAAAGATAATTTATTCAGATCACTAAATTTATTTTATTTTAGACAAGTTAAACATATAATTAAAACAGCAATATTTAAAACTGGTAAGAGAGACTAAAGTTCTTGGCAACATAATTCATACATAGGCAGAATATACGTGAGATTCAAAAATTAAAGGAAAAACAGAAAAATATGAAAATGAAGAATTAGAATGTTCCATTTTTCAAATGAATGGTGAAAATCTCCCTAATATATTATTATAAAGAAGGCTGGAAAATAAATCATAATGAAATTGTTGGCTTCCCACTTAATAAATCTTAAAATTCAATTAAATAATGAATAATTCAGTAAGTTTTCTTATTTTCTAAAGGAGTATTTTATTTTATAATAATTCAATTTAAATTTCCTTAATAAATCTACCTTGTATAAAATACGTTAGCGTTTTTAATTTAATTAATACTGCTTAGCAGAAATAAACTCCAATGATATGGAAAAATCGAGAAAAAAAACAATTATTTTTGAGTAACCAAATTTAAGAACAAATAGACATAATTTTAATTTGAAACACTCTCTTAAAAGATGACAATTTCACTTTATATTATTCGGCAGTATGTCTTGGACAAGTTTTTATCGCTTACAACTAAGCGACTTTAATAACTTAAATTGCTTTATAATTCAGATATTTTTGTTTCTATCGTTATCCAGCTGCTAAAGAAAGGGTGACTTTTGTTACGCTTGTATAATCATAAGGTTTATTGATGATATATTAATTACGGCAAACTCGGATGAAGATGCTTTGATATGTAGAGGGAGTCGGATGAAGCGCTGAAAGTGAAGGGGCTTAAAATGAATACAACAGAACAAAGGTAATGAAAACAAAAGATAGCGAGTTATTCAGTTTAACGTTGGGTATGAATCAATGAAGGGAGTGCAGATAGAACAGACTTGGAGTACAGAGAAAAAGGGTTGTGTTATGAGACAAACTGGAAATTTCTAAAGGATAAAAAATAATGCAGGTTATTACTTTTTTTTTATTTCTTGTTCGTTTTTAATTTTTTTAAACAAATTTTTAAGTGCAGTGCAAAAGTGGATGAATAAATATATGATAAATTAAAAAAAAATTGTAATTTACTACAAACGTAGTTGAAAAATTATAACAATATTTCTTTTATTTTAAGCCAGATTTAACAACCAAAGCATCTAAGCTGAATTGCTTACAAATATTTTCCAGATCTTAGCCGGAAATCGAACCCGGGACTTTTTTTGCCGTCAAATACTATACCACGTGCCACCAAGGATTTATATTACATTAAATTAAATATGAAAGGAATTTATATTTATTTAACTTTTTATAAATTATATATTACAAATGACTACGAGATTTTATATTTCAGTTATAAGCGCAAAACAAATCAAATAATTTTTTAAAATGTTGCTGTACTTTTTTGTTTTATTAATACGAGGATAATAAATATTCATAGTATTATTACAACATAATGGGACTTTCCAAATACAAAATTTTAATGAAAAAGATAAAATATTACATAAAAATCGTTTTTACTGTGTTTCAGTTATTATTGTTTGCCTTATAAATGCAATGTATAAAAAGGAATATGTATTACAAAAGAGATATATTCCTTTTTTCTCAGTCTCTCAAACCAAGTCATCTGAGATACAAAAAACTTTATTCAGCACTGCTTTCTCTGATAGTAGTAATGTTAATTATACAACCAGACACTATTATAAACAGAGTGCATGTGTATGTAACATGTAGGGCTGATCATAGCCTTTGTCTCGGTGGCTTAAAATTAATTGTTACTGATGTTCAACAACGTAATTATTTCAGTGAAAAAGGAAATGATAAACAACTTCATTCTTCATATTAGGGTAGAAAACTGGTAATTTATGAGAATGAATTTGACAGTTTCTAACGTGAAGTGGGTGGATCCATTATCAACCTTTTTGTTATTATATCTAATATACTGTTTACGAATTAGTTGTTACTCAGCTTAATATCAGCAAATCATGCATCTATTACTGGTAAAGTTAAAAGTTTTATATTGAAAGTAGGAAGTTACATGAATTTTTAGCAGTACACTGCAACTGTTAGGCAAAATAGAAATTATAACGACGTTATATCAGAAGAAAAAAAAACAAAATGTAGAAAATAAAAATACACCACTAATGATATATATCTATAAAAGAGTAGCCAATGATTAAAGAGATGATAGAAAAGTTGAGGATATGAAAAGAGGAAGATATGTGTAAAATTTAAGGTCAGAAAAAAACAGCTAGAAGTGAAATTAAATGAAATTTTTAGGATATACGAAGAAGAAGAAGAAGAATTATAATTAAAAACATAAATGAGGGGGACGATTTTTAAGATTGAAAAATTAAAGATGTACTAGGAAATCAGAAAGTTATGAGAGAAAAAAGAAGCGAGGTAGGTCGGCAAAAAGATGAAAGTATGACATAGTAAATAATAAAGAGTTTAAATTGAATTATAATATTTCAGACTAGACGTATAAAGAAAGCCAGAACCACAAAAATTATATACGGGAAAAACGACATTAACTTCGTATTTTTATAACTTTTAGTAAAAATTTGATATTATTCGTACAATTGAAAAAAAAAGAAACATTATATTTCGTTCTTTCGAAAATACCCAAGAAGGATTGTTTTATCAAACAAGAATTTAACAAAGATTGTTTTAATTTAAATTTTCTAAGTATACTTTTTAATACTATTTGTTTAAAAATAGATTTTAAATAATTCTCAAAGAGTGTTATGTTAAGGCTTTTATCTGAAAATTAACTTATTTTGACGTCAAAGTATTTTAGCCTTTCAAACACTGTACGGAAAAATGAAACGGAAAATTAACGACATAGTTCGGTAATAAATTACGTCCTTCAATTCAGTTCTGTAATAAATTTTAAACAATTACAGTAACAAATACAAGCAAATTTTTATTACATAAAACGAATTAAAAATGCAGAAATCATTTCATACATTTAAAAAAAAAAATATCGTTATTCTTATTTAATTTTAATTTGAAGAATAAACAATCAAATTCAGTTACAAAAGAATTAAGTATTCAGTTAAATTAATAACTAATTTGTTTTTTTCATAGAAATTAATTCGACTGTAAGAAATTCAATGTTATAAAAAAAAGGGGAAAAGAGGAAACATCACACAGACTTTTATTCACAATACAACAGAGTAAAGAACCTACCTGTTGCACTAAGTACAGAAAATAAATGAAAAGGGAGCTAGGGTTCGGTTTTGTGATAAAATTTCATTTGAAAAATAACATCACGTAAAGATAAATATTTATTTATATATACTTATCACAACACACTTTAAACTAAAGATAAATACACAAAAATAAAACTTCACCTTAATATGCAATTCTCAAAGTTAGTATTTTTAAGATTAAAAAATTGGAGAAAAGAGTTAATTTAAAAAACTAAAATCTCTAAAAAGTGGTAGGGTTAAAACGTAACGAAATTTCTATTACAAGCTAGATGGTAAAAATGAAGTGAAAATATCATCTGATTATAAAATATCTTATGCTAATGACACAGTTACAATATGTTAGAAATACTTGGTTAAAAGTTTATATTAAATTGAATAAGCAACTTACTGAATTAAAAAAATGGTTTTATTCCAATAAGTTAATTCTAAATATAAGTAACAGTCTGTTTAATTTTTTTTGTAATCATTATGACTAAATGGTCTAATGACAATCCATAATCATTATGCCCATTATCATTATAATAATTTCATTGTTGTAATTGTAGTCCAAGAGTTGCGTACGATTTTTCTACCAATCGTACAAATGGACAAATAATGTGGGAAGTGGTGGTGGAGTGAGTATCGAGAGTATCTCAAATCCCAAAGGGCAGACACGTAACTGGGAACCAAGGGTCCCTGGACAAGGGTAAAGTTGCAAAAAATTAGTTTTTTCCGTATATCTCGAGAAATATGAGTCGGATGGGAAAAAAATTTAGAATAAATTTTGTTTTTCTTTCTAAGCCCTACATTTTTTTCTTTTAACACTTTTTCTGAAATATATTTTTTCACAAAAAACAGATTTTTTTATGAAATTTACAAAGTTCTCACAAATTGTTTTGTAATCAAAATTTATATTCTATTATGTATGGAATTTATTAGAGTATTATTAGCGATGGTATAATTGCAAGGAGGTTAACTAATAAAAATCAAATAAAAAAATTAAAAACTATAAACCAAATTAAAAACAATATAGTAAATATTAAAAAAAAAATAAAATAATAAAAAATGTTAAATTACCACTTAATTATTCAAAAAATTCATATTAAATGAATTTAAAATTGTTGACTCATTTATGACTTTATTTATTGAGTCATCATTATAGAGAAATAGTCATAAGCTTTATAAATAATTTCTCAAATATGAGACGTAAATCTATTCAATTATTAAGAATATTTTTAAAAAATTGGCAAGAAGAATCACAAATATATATGATATATATATATATATATATATATATATATATATATATTATTTTAATAAACTGCCTTTGAAAATTAAATTCTTGTTTCGAAAAATTATAAGAAAATATTAAAAAAAAGCTGTAAGCCTAATGAATTTCAATGAAGAGCCAATATTAAATAGATGAATGCTTATGTATATATAAAAGCTGACAACACAGATGTAGGACTTTCCCATCACGCGACTTTTTTTCTGATACACGGCTTACACACACAACTTAATTTAAAATATTTATTATTAGATAAATATTTTTTGTTTATTTAATCCAATGATTACTAAAGCGCGCGCGCATACCGTATTTCATTCGCGCGGAGATGGCGGTACTAGCGGCCATGCACTTAAAATACTTTTTTACACCTTAATTATTATTTAAAGAAAAAAAAATTAATGATATAATGATATTAATATTCTGTGTTATCCATTTATTTAATTCTACCGCTCACCTGTAACGTCACAACATAGCGGACAAGTACAAGAGATGTACGTCAATGCTACACTAGCGCTCCTTGTGGTAGGAGGAGGTACTATTGACGCAGTATACCACTTAGTCACTAATTTATTTACGGTAAACTAGCATAAATAAACACGCCATGTTTTGGCGTAGGGGTGCGATTTTTCAAAAATTTATTTTTTAATTGTTAAAAAATGTGCTTAAGAAAGAAAATGTGCTTAAGACCTTAATTTGGCAAAATCTCGAGATCCTGAGGGTGACCTTGTTCTGTAGCCTCATCACCTTGACCTTTTAAGTTGAAAATTTAATGGCATCAATGCCCCATATGTAGAAGTAATCTGAACAAGTTTGGTCAAAATAGGCCCAGTAGTTCTGGAGATATAAGGAGATTATAGTGCTGCACTAAACACACATACGTTCATACAAACATATGGAAAATTTCCATCCGGTATTTTGGGTTCCTTAGGTGTTAAATTGTCATGATAGGTGAAAACCGCATATGTTCAAATTGGACCGATTAGAATACTTTCTCTTCTACAGTTATAGCTCTGCTACAGCAAGTTATATATATATTTAAAAAAAAATTGTTATTAAACAAAAGGTTCCAAGAAAAAATATGGTTTCAGGTGATCGGAACCCCTACCCGGAAATTAGATAGGGGGTTCGCAAACTAATATACTCTAATTTTCTTGCGAAATTTTTTACTAATTTCTTGGCGAGCATGTTAGCTAAGATTTCCTGGTGTGCACTAATTGGATATAAAGTAATAATCTATTTGATACCTTAATCAGGAATATTCAAAATACTTGTATTTTAGATATTGCAAACTTAATATTCAAATATTATTTATTAATTTGTTACGTGTGATCATTTTAGTTTAATTTTTTTATAAGTTCCAGTTTCTATTCATCTTCTTGAAGAGACTTCAATTTAATTTTGTTTTAAATTACTTTTTATTCTTTAAACTACACATATCTGCCCTATTGATGGTCAAAGTTATTTTTATCACATTTAATTTTGTTGTAATTTTACAATTATTTTTATAGAACGACATAAAATTACTATATTTTAGGCATTTAAATCAATATTTAAATTATTTTTTCATACGTAAAGTGTTATGGAATATTTGATACAAATATACAAAAAGTTATTTAGAGAGAGTCTTTACTGTCAGTACAAAAAAATGAACCATAATTATTTCTATTCTATTATTTGAACGCCCCATAATTTTTACATTTTTTGTCATATCATTTAGGCAAAAATTATTAAAATTGATTTAAAATTAAACTTTATTTTGTGTAAATATCGAAATGTGTTATGATAATTTTTACATTTTCTTTCTTTCTAAAGAATATCCTTCTCCTATAAAAACACAACCACAAATTCTTCGGTAGGTATCAAATTCCAAATATTCATATTAATTAATATCACAAAGTACTGACATAAGGTATACTGCACTATTGAAATGCGAAGTGAATATATAAACAGAATCGGGGAGTGAATGAACAATCCCCAACAAGTTTGTTTAATCTAATACAGTCATTAAGTCAAAAGGCAAAATGTACTAACAGATCATGCCAACTTTATAAATGAATTTTATTTTGTGTTTGTTTATCTTTATAATTAAATTTTATTTTAGTTTAACGTTTAACTTTCCATCATTTACATAATGTATTCCTAAATGTTGCTGCATGTAACAAAAATGTGAAAATTGATGTCAAAATGTGATTGTAACAATTTACGACGTCCATATATAACAAAAAAATTAAAAACGAGGTCATAAACATCAAGCATAATAAATGGCAAAAAAAAAGTCTAGAAGTGTAACTAAGCAAATGTGGCAAGGTAGAAAGAAAAAATAAATGCTACTACGTTTACTCCATGATTGTATTTTGTAATTAATTGACAAATTAATAATTAGCGCAAATTCGTTTTCTTAAATTTTTTTTAAATAAGCAAAGCAAACAGGCCGAAATATTAATTTTTATTTCTTTATACGTAACCGAACCACGGGGTTGGTCTAGTGGTTAATACATCATCGAAAATCAGCTGATTTCGAAGTCTCGAGTTCTAAGGTTCAAATGCTAGTAACTACTTTTATACGGATCTAAATACTAGATCGGAGATAACGGTGTTTTTTGGTTATTTACTTAGAACATATAGCTTCTGTAAAGATCTACATGAGGGCAGCGTGTAGCAACCTCAATAACTGTAGATCTTCTCAGAAACTCACCAGGTTGGTCTAGTGGTGAACGGGTCTTTCCAAATCAGCTGATTTGGCAGTCGAGAGTTCCAATGTTCAAGTCCTAATAAAGGCAGTTACTTTTATACGGATTTGAATACTAGTTCGTGGATACCGGTGTTCTTTAGTAGTTGGGTTTTAATTAACCACACATCTCAGGAATGGTTGAACTGAGACTGTACAAGACTACATTTACATTCACACATATCATCCTCTGAAGTAATACGTGAACGGTAATTCCCGGAGGCTAAACAGGAAAAAAGATCTTCGCAGAAGCACATGTTCTCCTTTCTCTGTTTCAAAAATACTGATAGTTTATTGTTGTTAAAAATTTTATTATTTTGTTAATGTTATACTGAACATGATTCCATCTGAATCCAAATAGCTACTTAGTATTTTTATATAATATAAAGTGTCAATTTTGAAAATTTATACAAATGTTTTTATTTGTTGGAATAATTGGCGAATTAGACTCAAAAAGTTTAAAAGTATTTTTTTAAATATGTTTAAAAAATTATTTAATTTAAACATTTTGCTTCATTCAAAAACATATTTTAGTAAACAGCATTTATATGTATTTAATATTCGGTATGTTATCCTATTTGAAAGGCTAGATAGCCTTTTAAGGAGATGTAGCGTTTTAAAAAAGTGTAACAATAGGTTATTGAATAAATATCTTATACTAACAATATCATATAACGTAAAGAGCAACTCGCTTAAGTCGGGTAATTGTAAAAATGTAAAAAGAGAAACATTATCGCTTTGACACAGGCGAAGTCGAAGGATGAGCTGAGCTGTTATTAGCCTAACATTTGCTTTAAAGCTAAAATCTTTTTCTACTCCCAAACTGCAATGACTTCACGTTTTTTTTTTTTAATGCTTTCTTATATGAAGAAGTAAAAGAATTTTTCAGTATCAAAAGTTGAGCCGCACCACTTTAAATAACTTTATTTTCTCGACCGTTCCGTCAACTCAACTCACTCCCCATATGCAGGGAAATGAAAATTCGCTTTTATCATTTTACAAGCGAGATGTGTAGAAGTTTCTTTTTTTTACAACCCTTTACGTAAAGCCTAATTACTTTTTAAATTACCAACAGTGCCGTGTTTCAGAGACTGACAAAGAAACACCCGGCACTTTCTTTTTTTTCGCTTCATATTATTTCCCTGTCAGTTTCACACCCTCATATTCAAACGACAGCCAGTCACTGCATGCTCTTTACTCAGACTTGTTTGAAAACATTTCCCTGTCTTTTGCCGTTCGAGTTCTTTTTAAAAGTTTCCTTCTTTGTCAAACAAACTATAAAAAAAAAGAATTGAGATTTGAAATCTGCATTATTAAATGAAAAAACATTTTAATAAAGTATCAGGAAAAAGGATACCAAATCTGAAAGCCAATTTG
Organism: Lycorma delicatula; assembly: GCF_047948215.1. Taxonomy (NCBI): domain Eukaryota; kingdom Metazoa; phylum Arthropoda; class Insecta; order Hemiptera; family Fulgoridae; genus Lycorma; species Lycorma delicatula. The sequence continues at coordinate 78,926,046 of NC_134459.1, read as the reverse complement.
TAAAAAGAAAAGAACTAATATAACATAATTATTATTAAATAATTAATTATACAATTTACTACTATGAATTCATACTGCAACCATGCCAAGATCAGAAAGAAAATAATTTAGTAAAACGAGTTTTCCTTACCATTTCAACAAAAACTTATGTAAAATATGTAATAATGAACTTTTTTCAAGTATAATTTCTAGGATAACAAATCTTATTCCGTTAGGAATAATATAATTTTTGTTTCCCATACCGTGAAATTTTTGAGTGCCGTTTTAGATTATAAATTCTCTCAGGAGAAATAATATGATTTCATCTACGATAAAATTTAACCATAAAACTGTTTCCCTTGGAAGAATCTTAATAAATATAAGCTTGTTATATTACCATTATTATTACACATCTATTCTTACATAAAATTCTATGATTATTTTATTTTCACCAGTAAATAACGTTTCTGGGGAAGGTAAATAAAATATTATAACACTACAAGTTAGAATACCGTAGTGGACTGGTTATTATAGGTTTACGCATTATACATATTGCAATCTGAACCGGTAAGTTACATTTAATTATTACAAAACAACATTTATAAATGGTAAAAGTAATGAATTAATCATAAAATTAATAAAATAACATATTAATCATGTAATTATAATTATTTTTTTTTTTTTATAAAATACCATTAATTATTATTATTTCTAAATACAATTGAAAAAATTATTTGAAATTTAGAAACTGTAGTATGAGAAAAAAATGATTCTTAAAAAAATTATTTAAATGAAAAATAATCTAGATAATAACAATTAATGAACAATAATACATGAACCTAATTTTTTCTGTCCAAACCGTCCCCGTTCTCTTTTTAGGCTTTTCGGCAAATTTAACACCGGGAAAGTTGTTATAATTTCCAGATCCTTTTCTGAGATGTTGCAGTACAATGCCTGCTTCTTTGATGTTTTGAAGCACCTCAGTGAGCCACACTGGTTGCGTTTTTAGCTTTAGCAATCTTTCCAAGAGTTGTTTACTTTTCCTTAATTCCTCCAAACGCAAGAGGTGGCCAAAGAATTTTATTCTCTTCTTTCTCATTTCTTCTGTAATTGGTGTAATGACCTCATAGATTTTATAGTTTGGGAGTAATCTCCACTTTCCTTCCACCAAGTTTACCCCGCTAATACAGGTCCTTACGATCCTTCTTTCTATTTTGTCTAATTTTTCAGTTCTCGATGCTATCTTGATTTGACCCAGCGTTTCACTCCCATACATTACTACCGGTTTGATCACCGTATTATAGTGTCTTATCTTGGCTTGTTTGGAAATGCATTTCTTGTTATAGGTGTTTCGTGTGACCACTTGTGCCATTGCTAGTCTGTGTGCTCTTTCTTGCCAGACTATTTTCTCGTTTAGATTCCATGTGATGGATTCATATAAATATTTAAATTTTGATACTATTCTAATTCTGCGACCATTGATTTCCAAATGTTTCCGCTGTGTCTTTCTAGTGAACATTGCTTTTGTCTTCTCGTACGAGATCTGAAGTCCAATTTTCGCTGAGATAGAGGCCAATGATTCTATCTGGTGTTCAGCCTCTTCCTCTGTTTGTGCAAGGAACGCTAGATCGTCTGCGTAGGCCAAGGCCTACGTTGTTAAATTTACTTCCAATTTTTACTTTCTCTGGATTTTGTTCGTACCAATGTTCCATGATGTATTCTAATGCGCAATTAAACAGTAATGGTGAAAAACCGTCTCCTTGCCTGAGACCAGTTTTTATGTCAAAAGGTTCCGATATCTCCCCCCTAAACTTCACCTTCGACCGGGTGCCCGCCATCGTCAGCTCCAACATTTTCACCAGTTTTATTAATATAATAAAATGTTGGACCCTAATTTATTAATATAATAAAAACATTATTATTTGGTTTTCTAACTGCTTCGAATAGTTTTGGAGAAATTTCCGTATCTTTTTCCACAGTTTTTATTATAATATGATAATTTAGTAATAATAATAATAATAATAATAATAATAATAATAATAATAATAATAATAATAATAATAATAATAATAATAATAATAATAACAATAATAAAACACTCGATTACTAAAACTAAACCAATTCACTCACTGAAGTAAAATGAATTGCTATAATTCATTTTTTTTACTCTATTCCAATGTCTTACACAATAAAAAACTGTTTCTTAACAATTGAATATATTTTAATTAATGTATTACGCTAAAAAAAAACGGTTCTGAAGAACAGAAATCTCTGCAAAAGTATTCGACAAAAACAGAAGAAAAAACGTGAAATGATTTATTTTTAATTAGTGTTTTAATATATTTATTTTGCTATTCGTACTGCATAACAAAAAATATGATGCAGAATAAAACACTAAGGTTTAGTATTAAGACTAACTGCAGAGGCGTGCCTACAGCACGCCCTCCGAGCGGGACACACATACATACAAATGCCCTTTAGTAGGATAGGATTACTTTAATAGAATTTTCATATTTATTTACTATAATCAACAATAGTCATGGTAACATAATAGAGAAGGCAAATTATCTTCCACCAAAATTTTGTAGAATTACTTCTACAAAAATTCGTAACAACAATTGAACCATTAAATCAAAAACTGGTTCAGAGTATACCTTCAACAAAGAAAATTTCTTTACTAAAGAGTTTTCTATTCTTTTTCTACTAAAAATTTTGATATCTAGGTGTGAAGTACTTCCAGTTTGTAATTTGAATCCCTATGCATTTTTCTATTAAAACTTTCCCTTGTTCTTTGAAATGAAATGAATAATATATCTGGTGGTAATGTTGTATAAGTCTGTTATTAATAGTAGAATAAGAATAACGAAAGAACAGATTATATAAAATCTAAATTATTTAAATAATTTATTAAGAGAAAAAAGGCTAATGACAAAAGGGAAGAAAGTGAAGAAGAAAAATATAAAATTTCTGATGTTGGGACTATGCCATGATATAATACGTTTATTATTTGAATTAAATAATATTTCTGACGTTTTTAATTTCTTTTTTTTAAATTGTCATGTTTTATTATTATTCGTAACATAAAGTTACCTCAAGTGTTTAGCCTAATAAACATTTTAAACCAATGTTAAAACCATATTTTATTAATTTTTAGTTGATAAAAAGTGTTATTTATTTGCTCTTATTTTTAGTAGACAAAAATTTCCGAATATTTCTTTAATGTATTTCCAGTGAATCAATTTACTACTTTTACTTTTGCGCAGTATACGAACAACTAATTCCATCGTTTCTCTCTCATTCTGCACTTTCACTTTTCACGATCTTGTCAGTCCCATTCCTCCAGGTGTCTCTGATCTGTAGTTAAGCGTATTTACTTTGCAATCAATTCTTTGCCTGTCCTCTACTCCTCACTTCCGTTGGTTGCCGGTTCCACGCAACCATGAATGAAAGTTGAGTATCCAACTTTTATTCATACGTCTCTCATGTCCATACCAGACCAACTTCAAAGGGAGTCGACTAGAGAATCTTCTACACCCGTTGGCGCCCTTATTTATTCATTTTTAATATGTTGCAATCAACTCACATTTCCTCTTCTAGAAATATATTTCTAAGCCTTTAGACGACGTTCTAAATCTCTGGACAACTTCTAAGTCCCTGCACCATATGTGACGCAGATCTCAAGAAACGTCTTGTAACTTTTTATTTTTGTAGTTTTATTTTTTATAGATTTTTATTCTACAGGACTGAATTAGTACTTCACTGATAGTTCTATTATGGATTAATATATATTTAAAAATTTCTAATCGTATTAATTTATTCGAAATATTCAAATTCATTATAGCAATATTTTTTAAATTATAGTTCTTGTATTGCTATGCGGCGCAGAAATATGAAAGTACGATGAAGTATGATTACGGAAAACTATGTATCTTTTGCCGAAATATATTAGAAGAATGGGGAAAAAAGGATTGGAGATATATAGAATTCAAATGGTGGTCATAATATCAATTTATGAAACAGCGAGGTATTGTGCAGAAGGTGAATCTTAAACAGCTGAGGTAGCGGTGACATATTCTCCATAGCCCTTCTGATAGCGTTCTTCATGGTTCAATCGAGGAACCAGTGACCAGATAGCTACTGATTGTATAACTTAAAAGAAAGTAGGTAAATAGGATCCTAACTCGTTGATCCTGGACACGAGGGAACATTAGAGGGATATAGCTAAAAAATAGGCGGCAGGTAAGGAAAATATGAGGACCGCCGCAAATATGAAGATTTTTAGAGTTCTTCCTTGGTTTTAAAGTAGTATTTTTATCGAATAATAATGTTAGGAAATCACATGATTTTGTCTTATTTGAAATCCTTTTTTCATAAAATTTTATTAAATACCTTCATTTAAGTTTTTGATTAGAAAGAAATGATGTACATTGTTCTCAATTTGGTTTTTAATTTTCATGTTCACCTAATATCATTTCTACAATAAAAACAATTTGATTTCTAGTCATTATGGAGTTACATAGGCTCTAAAAAAACAACCTGCTTTTCTCCTAAACAACAAATTATTTCCCTTCCAATAAATGTATTGGGATAAAAACATGATAACTAAAAAATCTTTTAAATAAATTTTTATTTTAATAAATAAAATAGACTGAATGAACAATGCGTATAATTTACGACAGGTAAAAAATCTAATATATCAAAGATTGGTTAACTCGGGTTCGAGGTGATAAAATTAATAAGTTATAATAATTGTACCTTGTTTTGCGTATTGAAAAATTCATTTAGTTTTATAGAATATTAAGAATAAAGTGATATAATATAATAAGGACAGAAACATGCAAAATAAATATACCACTGCAAATTTACCAAAAGATAAAAGTATGATTAGGAGAGATAAAAAAAGATTCTGAATAGTTCGCAATTATTTAATTTTTAGGCGTTGTAACACGGATATTCATCAGATGATTTGAAAAGTAAAAGACATTACGACCAAACACGGAATAAAAATGAATGTTAAATAAATAAAAGAAATAAGAATAGGAGATTATAAACCAAGGAAAGTCTGCGTAAATTAGGCAAGTAAAACAGAGCAGTAACATCTTAACAGAAGATTTGGTAAGTGAAAATGAAATAATAACATGCACAGCGATGATAAAGGAAGGATTTAACTGAAAAAAAAAATTATATAATAAGATGGATTTACAAATTGAGGATGCCTTTTGTAAAGAGTTTCGTTTAGCTTATACTTCTGTACGGATGTGAAACATGTACACAAAGAAGAAGAGGAAAAAAATGCTCGAGACATCCAAAATGTGACAATGGAAGAGATTGGAAAAGAGAAAGATAGAGATTAAAAGTAAAGGTTGGACAGATAAAGGGATATTTTAAGAAGAAATGAGGAGAATTAATGAGAATGGAAGCTTAATAAAAACAATTCAGAATTGGAATGTTAACTGGCTGGAATATATCATGAGAGGAGAAGGATTGATGAAAACTATTATTGAAGGAGCTTTGAAAGTTGAAAGAAAAATAGATGTGAAAAAATAAAAATTATAGACGATCTAAAAGGAAATGAAGGCCATGGAGAAACTGATAAGATGCACGTGACTAACTTGCCTCAAGGCATAAAAATCATAATGTACTCATAGTATTTGTACTCATAATAAGTACAAATCAAGACAAGATTTTACTAAACGTTCGAAAGGCGTAAAAAAATTTAATTATCCTCAAACGAACATTGATATGAAATTTCCAGAAATTATCATGTTGTCAATATTAATATTAATTTTTTTTCTATTAATAATGTTAATTCAATTTTATATCATAATTATATTATGAAGATTATTTTTTTAAGTATAATTTAAAAAAATATATACTCTATTCAAATCTAGACAAAAAGAGTAATACGCTGGCTTTTTATTGCTTGATTTTTAATGTTATCACGATGTTCGTTAGAATTTCGCCGGTAAGAGTCCGCAGAACTGGACGGCATGACGAAGTAACGAACTATGTTTACAGTCCTAAACATGACCTAACCTAAAAGTGAAATGAAAATGGGGAAAAAATAAAAAAATAAGCATGAAAACACATTTTAGTTTAATTAGATTTGTAATAAAGAATACTTTCAAAAAATACCTCGAATTTTGTTAGCCAACGTTTTTTCTTCCATTTGATAAACCGCGGGACTCAATATGTCACTTTTTCTTCGAAAGGTGGGTTTACGAATCGTGCCGCTAGGTAGCAGTACTTGATAGTACTAGGTAGCGTACAAAAACTTTATAATAGACATGAAATAATAATATTTAGAAGAAAATATACTACAGTTTGTTTTAATAATAAATGCTCTATGTATATGAAAGTACTAAAGTTGAAACAATTTTTTTTAAATCCGATCACTTCATTAAAAAAAAAGTAAAAGTATTAGTTTACAAGAGATTATAACTGCTAATAAAACACAAAATACACGAACAGCAGGAAATTTCTACAAATGTGGCAACAAAGATTTGTTACATAAAACAGAAATAAATTCGATTGGTAAAATTTTTATTCTGCAATTAGAACTATTTGAACTAATTGATGGAGAAATAAAAAAAAATTAATTTAATAATAATAATAAAAAAGTGTGTGCACTGATACGATAAAAATTGAGGGTTACACTTGCAAAGTAATAAGTGCATTATTACATCACGGATCTTCGATTCGTGAAGGTTATTATACCAGTTTTATTAAAAAAGGAAAAATATGGTATGAAGTATATGATATGACTATCAAAAAAGAAAATTGGCCGACAAATTAAAAAAATATATTTGTTTGTTCAACAAAGGCAATAAATTTTAATAATAAATCCATAAGACAACAATCAGTAATTTATAAAATAAAAAAAAGAATAATCTAACAAAACGCAGTGACATCCAAAAAAATTGCAATGAAATTGTAAACGTACAGTAAGTCTCACAGATACGAATATAATTTCTTCCGCTCAAAACACAAAAATTTCTGTTATATAAATAAAACTGTTTTTAATAAAACGATACTGATATCAAAAAACGTAAGACACTACATTTCTATTATCAAAATCTGTTATTAATTATGAATTTTGTTTAAAAAAAATACATGTTAAATATAAGTAATAGATAACAAATACACAATAACAATACAGATATACAATACAATGACAAATATAATACAGATATACAATAAACAATGTTTAAGCGTTCCATACAATAAGCAAAAAATAGAAAAAAATGTTACAAAACTCCTACCGGCCCGATTTCATTTATTAAACAACGAAATTGGGCCAGTAATAAATTTTTCTATTTTTTTATTATATGGAACGCTTAAACATTGTATATTATCAGTTATTGTATATCTGTTGTCTATTACACATATTTAACATGTATTTTTTTTAAACAAAATTCGTAATTAATAACAGATTTTGATAATAGAAATGTAGTGTCTTACCTTTTTTGATGTCAGTATCGTTTTGTTAAAAACAGTTTTATTTATATTACAGAAATTTTTGTTTTTTGAGCGGAAGAAATGATACTAGTATCTGCGAGACTTAGTGTACGGTTTATAATTTCATTGTAATTTTTTTTTTGGATAAATTAAATAACCATATAAAATGAATAAAAAAGAAACAAAATAAGAAAGAAATATAATATGGACTCACGTAAGTACGGACATATAAAAAGAAAAGAAAAAAATCAACGTCGTATAAGCGAACAGAAACGATTTTTTTTGTAGAGATGACCAGATTAATGTTATCAAGACGATGCAGGGATTTCTATATTCACTGAAATAAGATTTAAGATTGAACTTCCTTTTGAAAGATTTACCAATCCTACATAAAATACATTAGAAAAAAGGAACCTTAGACGGTTAAAACCTTCAGGCGCTGAGGGAGATATTGCTTGACGAGCAATCGTATCTACAACAGAGTATCAAGTTAACTTAGGTCTACCTGACTAGAATGAAGTAGATGTACTTCCGATCTCTGTAAACGTTATTTCTGTCTCATTATTGGCAGTAGTTAATGCTGTTATCCTTTCCGATGAAAAGGATTATTTTTTTTACTGATAAAACGCATAACAATTTATAAATAATAACGAAATTAATGCAACTGCAGTGAAAAAAATTTTAGGGAGTTAATTTAATATTTGAATATCTTCATAACGTTTTACATACAAAAAACTGGTCTTTCAATAATTAATTTACTCGATTAAGGAAACTGCTTAATTTTTTAATGCGATTCAAAATCTGCTACATGATCAATATACACGTACATACACAAAAAAAAGAAAAAAATGGAAGCGTTTAAGGGTTATGTGTAGGGAGAAGTTGCCTGAATTGAGCCGCCGTTTTGGACCACCAAAGCAACAGTCAAGAAATTTTTAGAAGTTTGGTTGGCAACAGTAGTTTCTTTGATAGGCAGGAATATAGTTCCTCTATTTGTTCCTTACAAAATTTATTTTATTATTATTTTTATTAATTTTATTTTTTTTTTAAATTTATTTATTATTTTATTTGTTACTTTGTACCGATTACCGTAGTAATCACGAGTGAAAGATTTTGAGAAGTGTGATCATATTTTGTATGTATTTCAAGAACCCTACTGACATGACACCTAAGTAAAGTAGCATATTATTATATAGCAACAAAGTAAGTTTATCTAGCTTTATAATGGTAGTATTATTCTTGCAAATTATTTTGTAGCATTATTTATTTTCGGTCTGGAATGAACCGTTCCATTCCAAACAATCGATACATTACGTTGAAAAGATACTTTATTTTACGTCTTTTAAGTAGATTTCATAAGAAAGCTACTTATAGTAATGGATACCATGATTCGACTTCCGGAAAATTTCGACATATCTTCGCGTTTCACATCCCTCATATCCCAAAACCACCGTCAGTTCAAAATTTTATACAACTTTATATATATATTTCTTGTGTGCGTGTGTATGTCACTGAACTCCTCCTAAACGGCTGGACCGATTTTGATGAAATTTTTTGTGTGTGTTCAAGGGGATTCGAGAATGATTTAGATTCACAATTTGGTCCACTGGAAAATGTTTTTTTAATTAATTTTTTATTTATAAGTAGTTGTTGATTTTGGAATGTTTTACATTGGATCCGGCAGACTGCGCTACCATGGCAGTATCGAATATTCAATAATATTCTATTTTAATTTTAGTTTGTCCCGACAGTTGGTGCTGCGATCAAATTGAGAAAAATATTTGGTAATTTTGTGTTATTATTCTGTTACAAAAAATCGCGAGAAAACAGTTTTTTAATAAATAAGAGGCTAATAAATCAGATGGACATGTAAACAAAGGAAAACCAATCAGATCAATGAAAGATGGCCGCTGTCAAACACAACGACCAATCACAAAGAGCCCGTATGGCCGTTGCCAATGTAAACAAAATCTCAACTGATTAAGTAACAAGTAGGTAGGACTGCGATCGCGTTTAGAATTGTGCGCGTATTGAGAAATACTATATTATATTATTATTTATTGAAATAACGTTTTAAAAAATGTTTTTTTAATTAATTTTTTATTTATAAGTAGTTGTTGATTTTGGAATGTTTTACATTGGATCCGGCAGACTGCGCTACCATGGCAGTATCGAATATTCAATAATATTCTATTTTAATTTTAGTTTGTCCCGACAGTTGGTGCTGCGATCAAATTGAGAAAAATATTTGGTAATTTTGTGTTATTATTCTGTTACAAAAAATCGCGAGAAAACAGTTTTTTAATAAATAAGAGGCTAATAAATCAGATGGACATGTAAAAAAAGGAAAACCAATCAGATCAATGAAAGATGGCCGCTGTCAAACACAACAACCAATCACAAAGAGCCCGTATGGCCGTTGCCAATGTAAACAAAATCTCAACTGATTAAGTAACAAGTAGGCAGGACTGCGATCGCGTTTAGAATTGTGCGCGTATTGAGAAATATTATATTATATTATTATTTATTGAAATAACGTTTTAAAGTGTAATTAAAAAATATACATTGTGCAAATTTGTAAGGTACAGTATTGAAGTGAAAATGTTTTTTTAATTTATTTATGTGTTGTTGATCTTGGGATGGTTAAGGTTCACAATTGGGTCCGTTAGGCAGCGTGTGGGTCTGGTAGGCAGAGCTGCGATCGCGTTTTAGAAGTTTTTTCTTTTAATTTTTGATTTATCAGTCAAACCCGGTAGTTGGTGCTGCGATCGGAATCTAGGAATTTTTTTTCTTGTGTTGCTTTTTCGCATATCAGTTACTTGCGTCGTAGCTTAGTGTTGTTCTTACATTAAAATTAGTATTTTTAACGGACTACTGTGTTTAGAGAATAGTTTGAATTAAATCCAATAGGTAGTGCTGTTCTGATAATTGGATTTATTTACATTCTGAATTTTATAAAGCTAAAGGTGAAATTTTATAAGGTTCCGTAATGTTTTGTAAGTTTCTTAATGTTCAGTATTAATTGTAATGATTTTGCAGCTACAACACTTTTCGTTAAAAAATTATTTTCCACCGAATACTGTGATTAGAGAGTGGTGTGCTTTAAATCCGATAGGTAGTGCTGTTCTTTTGCCATTTGGATTTATTTACATTCTGACTTGTGAAAGGTTAAAGTGAAAGGTTAAATTTTGTTAAATTGCTAATGTTCAGTTTTTAAGGTTTTATGAAACTTTCAATTGTTGTCATTTAATCTGTATGTATACTCAGATCTAGCAATAGCGAAGCATTGCCGAGTCTGCTAGAATTGCGCGGTTATGGAAATATTATATTATATTATTATTTATTGAAATAACGTTTTAAAGTTTAATTAAAAAATGTACATTGTGCAAATTGGTAAGGTGCAGTATTGAAGTGAGTATTTTAGATGATTTTTCATTAATTTTAATGATGTATACACGTACATTCAATAACAATCAACTTAACCTACAAATTTAAATTGTCAGTTCTCATTTGATTCTATGCAACTTATGAAGTATTGAACGACTCTTTGAAAATAAAAATTTAAGTTTGTAAAATAAATTATAACATTTATAAAATTAAAATATGAGTTACTTATAATATAGTTTAAAGTATATTTAAAAAACTGAATTTATAATGTTTTAGCTGATTAATTTTATAAAACGTTTTCAATATAACTATGGGTTCTATAACCATCCAGCCGTTTAGGAGAAGTTCAGTGACATACACTCACACACAAGAAATATATATATTTCTTTGTGAATAAATATATATATATATATATATATATATTTTTCGTGAATGAAGCAAAAGTATTAGAAAGGTTACCAACATTTTAAAAAAAATATATAGAGAAAATGTTAGCCGACCATATTCATAAATTTCAAAAAAACGTTTAATGGCCTGACCATTAATGAAATAAGAAAATTGGCTTTTGACGTCGCAGCAAAGTACTCGTTGCCTCACGCGTATAAAAAAAAGGAAAGGACTAGGAAGAAAAAAATGGTTTTACTCATTTACGTGAAGAAACAAAATCATGTCTCTTCGCAAGGCTGAGAATATATCATTTTCAAAAGTAAAAGGCTTTAGTAGAAAGGGTTTAAATTATTTTTTTGATCTTTTAGAATTGTGGATAAAAATAAAATAACTACGTATACCATTTTCAATGAAGATGAAACGGGATGTTATACAACACAAAAATGCCCTAAAAACATAGTTGGGCTGAAAGCTGAACGGCAAATCTCACAATTACAAGCAGGAGCGTGGCATTAATAACACAGTGATTGTTAGTGTCAGTGCTGGGGAAGTTTTTATTCTATCTATGATAATCTTCAAGAGGAAAATATTGAATGACGATTTAGTGAAGTTGGTTCTCCAAAAGGCAGCTTTCTTAGCATTTCGGAATCTGGGCACATCAACAAAGACTTGTTTCCGAAAAAACAAAGAGTTTATTTTGGCCGAAGCATTATTGAATGCACATTAAATGCAGCAAGAATAATAAGGTAGTATTGTTCTTGGATGGGCATACTATTTATAGTAAAAACCAAGAAGCTGCTGAGTTTGCTCGGAAAAATGGATCATATTGGTGCATTTATCCGGACACACAACTCACCGTTGCAACCGTCGGATGTTGCCATGTTTGGCTCATAGGAGGCATATTTTACTCAGGCATAAGAATCATTTCTACGTCAATATAGGGCGATAAAATCAACCAAACACAGGTTGCCTGCTTACTGAATGAAGTCTGCGGCAGAGCAAATACAGTTGGAAATGTAAGAGTGCTTTTTGTTCTTCTGGAGCCTGACCTGTACAGAGACGTGTTTTCAATGATTTACACACTTCACAGCTGCTGTCGCTTTATTAAATCCCATGGCAGGAAACAGTGGTTTGACATAACTTGCGAATTTAAATATTATACAATCAGAAATCGAACCATTCGCCGAGCGAAGTACATCCACAACCCGATAACAAATATTTTGAAAGAAATATCTCCATTGCCGACAGAAAATCTACAACAGAACAAACCAGGTAGCAGAACAAGGGGATGAGGTGTAGCACAAAAAGCCGGGAAGATCACTCTAATAACCAATATAAAGACCAACTACTTGAATCTAAAAAAAAAAAAAAATTCGGCCGGTGAAAAACAAAAAAAAAAAAGATTAAGAAAGCTACATTCTCGGAAAAGCAGGTAAAAATCTTTAATAAAGAAAACATCTAATTTGGATTCTTTGTTAGAAAAATGGAGGAAAGCCAATGATCCAGTGTATGGACTGTCGCATTTGGTTCCATACAAATTGTGCAGGAATTACCGCTAGCATAAAGGAATTTACTGCCTATCGTGTAAAACTTAATAAAGTTTCGTCTGCAACAAGTGTTTTCATTATTTTATTATTATTTTTTTTAAATCTTTGTACTACTTAGCTTCATTCTATTTTATTATTCTGTAAACAATGTTTTTAAAATATTTTTATTGTATTTGTACTGTCACTAATAATATGTCGTGAAGCTTTATTATTATTATTATCATTAAAATTTTTATTAATTTTTTTTGTCATTGATTTAGACAGTAATCATTCAGTTCTTATAGAGACGTTGTAGCGGACGGATGTTAACGCTTTCTATGTAACTGTGTGGTCTCTTGTAGTGACTATTTAACCCTGTTAATAAATTCAGTACGTATTACGAGAAAAGTTTATTAATTACATTAGATTACATAATCCTGCTTTAATCGCTAAGGAAGATTCGTGTAATGTGTGAAATAAAATATTTTCGAGCATTAAAGAAATCATAGAATGCTGCGTTTGCCGATACGAAATATTTTCGATCACGTCGGATGGTTTCTTTGAATAGATCAAATTTGTCTCTTTATTATTTAATTTTTATATTTGTAATCTGTTAATTAAAAAAAAAAAATAATAATAATAAATACACTAATCTGTGTGGAAATTATTGGGTATTTTATTTCTTCCATTGAAACTCTTTATATGTTGTTAATTTTTGTGGCAGGGTGAACTGAATGTCAAGCGTTCCAAATTCGACAACTCTCCCCTAAAATAAAAAAAAATAAGATTTTTTAAGAAATTATTTCTTAAAACAGCTATTTATTCGCAGGTGTTTAATTTATGTGCCACGAGATTTGAAACTTGTTTCGTGAATACCACAGAGTACTGCCACATTTTCATGATATCCGTTGAAAAACTGGACGAAATTGAACTATATCAAAGGTAATTTCAACAGGATATGGGCTATATTTCATGGGAGTCCATATCTTTGATGAAATGTTTCTTTGATGGCCACATCATCTCCAAGAACTACTGGCACCGGAATCACCCGATTTAAGTTGCCAGATTTTTCCTTTGTAAATATCTGAAGGCTAGAATATGTAATACACCTCTAGGGTATTAGATGATTTGAAAACAGTATATTTCAACGTACGGATGGGATAACGCCCAATTAACGCTTAAGAAAACAGTACGGTATGTTTATCTTTATGTGTGTTTTGAGATGAAAGGAGTATATTTTCAACATTTGATGTAATGGCAAAATATCTCTTGAAGATAATGTTGATTTTAAAACCAATTAAATGTTAGTAATCCATTATTGTAAAATAAACAAATAAACGAAAAGTAAGTTTAATATGAATACCCCAGTATGTTAAAATAATCAGAAATTACGTAAAACTAATTTTATGTTGTTGATTTACGACTAATTTTATAAAATTCAACGTCAGTTAAGTGGAACTGCGTATGTGAAGGAATGGTATTTCGGCCATTTGCGATTTCAGATACCGGATGTTATTGTGACTAGCTTTGTTAATTCGTTTCATGGAATTACTTACACTTCTGTTTACTGGGTATTATGATAATAATCGTCTAATTTAAGATATAATATATCTGAGTAAGGTTTAAAAGTCCTTAATTATAATTACACTGAACTCAGACAACAATAAAGGACAGAACAATATGACATAAATAAAATAAAACAAAAACACAACGGAAAAAGATGTAAAGGGCTTACTTAGTTCTGCATTAACAACAGATAGAAACTAAAAACAACGGGACACGAATAAAAATACAAAAAATTGTACTAGTTGTAATGATCCTCATTTAACAATTTTAAAAGCAAAAACGATTAGCATAATTAAAATGGATGTATATGACGCTTTCCACCTCGTTAAATCATAGTTTACCATATAAAAGCAGTGAAATATAACGTTAATAAAGATCTAAACAAAATATACTGTGAAAGATGGTCGAAACAAAGGAAACGCATCGAGGCTTTCACAGATTTCTCTTCATTTTGAAAAATCTTCTCACACCCATTCATTGAATAGAGTTGCGAATAACCTACTAATCGGTACACTTAGTTTCCAAATACGTAGTATTTTTAATTGAAAATTCTGTTTTCATAAGATAATTTTTAATTTATATACCATCATGCTCTTATAAAAACTTTGTTTACGATCATTGAAAAGATTTTCAATGAATATTTTCATTGAACATTATTTCAAATTATCAATTTCCTGTACTGCTCGTGCGATCAGCAATCCTGAAAAATACATGGTGATGCTCTTGACAAAAAGACCGTAATCAATAATAGGTTTATGTGTAATCATTGTGTTTGTATGAGTGCAAGCGCGGATTTTAATCATATTTTATAATATATAAAATATTAATATTTAATTTTTTATAATTGGATAAGACATAATAATACTAAGACTAAAAAGAATATATGTAGAAAACAGTTAATATATACAAATAATTTATTTGTATAAATAAATTACAAATTTTATTTACATAAAGTGGAAAAAAGATTAGGCTAAATAAATAAATGAAAATAAGATAAAATTAAATTAAAAAATGTTTTTTTTACAAAAAATTTAAATCTAGAAATTTAAAAGAAGGTTTAGATTTTAAGGAAATCTTTTGTAAAAATTTTTTTGAGCATGATCTTGTTTCATAGCAAACAGTTACTTAATTTATAGTGGAGGTGTTTAATCATAATTCACATACTATTATACAAGAAGAATCCTATCACCACGGAAATTCTCATCAAATAATAAGCCTTGAACTGTGTTTCCTCATAAAAAAACACTACATTGAAAAAAGTGAATTTTATTAAAAGCTTTTATATTAACTCGCTTTAGGAATAATCAAATCTTGCAACTGCTATATCTTTTGATCTATCGTATGAAAATCAATGAAATTTGGTACACTTATGTAACTTCGATGACAATACAGCACTACGGTGTCAGAATTTGATATGACTCACCCCCACGCACCGCGCGTGGGTGCGTAAATACGGCAAATGTCTATAAATACTTATTCGAAAAAACATTGTTATAAAAACTGCACCACGCTTTTATTTAACTAAATATTTTCATTACATTTAATTTTAAAATTTAATAATTATAACATTTATTTATTTTTTATATATTGGTTATTTATTAGATATTTATATAATTTATGTTTTACTTTTCAGTGCATTTTTATATTTGTTAATATATTACATTTTTTTTGTTTAAAATTCTCAATTTGATTTAATTCTTATTTTTTACTTTTAGAGGGTTTTTCTAATTTGTTTCCTTTTTTTGTCATGCCTGACTTGAATTTGAACCTGGGACCTTCCGGATGAGAATCAGACCAGTGATGCTACCAGTTTATCAGTGAGGTCAGTTTCTTTATTGCAACTTTCTAAAAGCACACATACACAATCAAGTACTTAAATTCTACTTATTACTTTATTACGACTTTTACGATCATAATAAGCACAAAGATATAAATATACAAATAAGTAATTTGGTAAACACTATAATCTTACAGATAGTTCCATAGTAACAAGAAATTCTCAGAAAATTGAAGGATTTAACATAAGAGCAGAATTCTAAACAAAGTAAAACTACATAAATAATCCAGTTCCTGTATAATTTTTAAGGTTCCAGGATGTAATTGGAATTTTTTGTTTTAGTGGCTATTACCATGTAAGTTTTAGTATTAAAAATAAATATATAGTTTCTGAATCTAATTTTATTTGGTAATTAAGAAAATGATTTTATTTATTTATTTTTTTTAATACGTCATTAAAAAGGAAAAAATAAAACCCAGTAATTTACAGCATACTGATACTAATAAACTGCTTTCAATAATCATTAATGTATATTTTCTACAAAATGAAATAATTAATTCCCAAAACTCAGTACAGCCACATGTGTACACACACACACACACACACACACACACACACACACACACACACACACACACACACACACACACACACACAACACATACACCCACGTACTTACTTCCTTTGATGAGCAAATGAAATGTATTAAAAAACATCTCTTTTATTGTAAATACTATTTTTATCATAAAACAGTCTGAGCATTACAATAAAAATAAAACAAAACTGATCTATTTCTGTTCTTCTTCCATTTCCTGGTATATTTGTTTAAAATTTAACTATGAGTATTCAAGCAAACAAGAGTCATCTTTTACAACACAATTTTTTTTTCATGACAATTTAAACAAATTAAAGGAATGATTTCAACACACAGGTTATCTGTTCAAACACTTTTTACCAAAGTAATTATTAATAATTATAAGACTGAAGGTGGTATGTTAATCATACTTTATAAAAAAAAATTATATTATTCATTTAAAAAAAAAAAAAAACATTGATATTTATTAATTATTTTTTTAAATTGCAAAAGAATTTTAAAAACTTTCTTTTTAACAACCTATTTCTGGATATAGTTCCTTGTGCAATATAAGAAACAAAAATATACACATAGTTAAAGATCCAAGCAGACATAAAAAATCCTCTTTTTTTTATACAATTTTTGGCAGCATTGCTAGGATTCCTCCAATGCAATTTGGACAATAAATATTATGCTTAAATAATTTAGTAGAGCAAAAGGTAAACTAAATTTTTAAGCAATTTATTCCAGATGTATGTATTCTATCGTGACAGCATTGGGTTTATTTCCTTCTTAAAATAAGTGGAATGCTGTATTAAACCTCTAGATCTTTTTTTTTTTTTAATCAACACCACTCTGCAGGACCACAATAAATAGCTACACTTACTCGGACCTTTTTTCTTCTGTTCCCAGTACTTTTTCATTTCATGACTTTTTCATGTTCTCCTAACTTTTGCTAGATGCATTCTGTTCTTGTTATTTTCTTCTGGAATCCCTCAAATGCTTGGAGATTTTGTCTGAATGTGTGTCTGTCTGTGATTACACATGTTTCTACTGTTGCCAAATGGCTTCGATGGCATATAGCACTTACTAACCTTATGGTGGCCCTAAAAAGGGCAGTTTTTGTCGTCGATTGGCTTTGACAGCTCATTGTAATTGGACTTTTTTTAACTATAATGAAAATATAATAGTGTCTGAAGCACTGAAAATAGAAGTAAGACAATTTTGAGCTTGGAAAAACAATTCAGAAAATTTGAAAGAAGAGGTTCCTAAAGTGAAACATTTAATGTCTATTAATCTATTGTCTTATGATAAAAACATCTTTGCTAACACATAACGAAGAAAACATAAAAAAATAAATTTTGTTAGTAACAAAATTTAGAAGAACTAAGGTTAGAAATTACAAATTACAAAACAAATTTTACTGACTTCTCAGATGGGAAAATAATTGAACTTGGATGTTTTTTTTCTGGATGATATCGCCACATAGGCGTGAAGCGTGTGCATGGGATATGAAAATAAATTTTTTAGCGTATGAAAAATGCCATGCCTGACCGAGATTCGAACCCGGAATCTCTGGATAATTATAAAGATTAGGATATTTTATTTGAGTCGCACAAAAACAGTGTTATGGAATTGAAAGTAACTTCGAATTTCTTAAAGAAAAGGGTTGTATGTATGTATGTATGTGTTATTATCTTTTTTATTAGATTTATTTTTATTTATTTAAAATGTTACTGAGCAACAACATTTTAAATAAATGTTGTAAAATGTTGTTGCTCAGCAACATTTTAAGTTTGAATTTATTTTCTATTATTATTTTACTACCTTCAGACGCATTATATCCTACACGTATTTAACGATATATTCGTTTTTGTTTGATTATAATCATGTGGAAAAGATGTTTTCCTTGTATATTTTCGAAAAAAACATCAGAAGAACCAAACGTCACATCTAACGAAGAAATTCCTGACGACCGGTCAGAAGACCTTGACATTGAATTAGATTTGATTGAATTAAAAAAAATTGAAGAACATTATAATAGCCAGGCGAAAAACGAAGAAGATTATAAAATAAAAATGGATATATTGCATTCTAAACTGGAGGAGTTATTATTGATTTAAAGATAGAGAATATCTCATCATTCATTTAAAAAAATTAAAAATAAATATAAAAATATTATAAAAAAAATTATAAAAAAAAATTAAAAATAAATATAAAAATATTATAAAAAAAATTATAAAAAAAAATTATAAAAAAAATAAAAAAAAAAATAAAAAAATAAAAAAAAAATTATAAAAAAAAAAAAAAAAAAAAAAATTATAAAAAAAAATAAAAAAAAAATTATAAAAAAAAATAATAAAAAAAAATAAAAAAATAAATAAAAAAAATTAAAAAAAAAAAAAATTATAAAAAAAAAAAAAATAAAAGAAAATATAAAAATAAAATAAAAAAAAATAAAAATAAAAATAATAAAATTTTTAACAATGATCTGTTCAATTAGGCATCGTTTCACTCACCAGAAACGTCGTAGTTACTGCTGTTCAAACGTTACTCTTACGGCACAAGCGATATTAAAGTATGGAACATACTTTAATATCATATTTCAAAACTGAGGGATAATAAGAGGTTGAAAGAAGTTCGGATCTACACAGTTACAACCACTCATCAGAAACGTCGTAGTTACTGCTGTTCAAACTTTACTCTTACGGCACAAGCGATATTAAAGTATGGAAACGGCTACATATTTCAAAACTGAGGGATAATAAGAGGTTGAAAGAAGTTCGGATCTACACAGTTACAACCACTCATCAGAAACGTCGTAGTTACTGCTGTTCAAACTTTACTCTTACGGCACAAGCGATATTAAAGTATGGAAACGGCTACATATTTCAAAACTGAGGGATAATAAGAGGTTGAAAGAAGTTCGGATCTACACAGTAACAAGATGAAAAATGAATGAGTGTTTTATGTAGGCCTATGGGGGAGAGGTTTCACTCATAAAAAAAAACCTCAACGCGCCATAGTTGCTACCTCCAGGGTGGTGTGGAAATGCACTTTTATCACATAATCTTTAAGAAATATATAAAACACATCAATTTTTATTTACATCTAACTTATTAGAACTGAAACAATTATTAATTAATAAATTTAATGTACACTCTATATCACATAAATTGTCTTCAATTTGGATTTTGTCATTTGAGACATTTTCATCGGAGAACTTTTCATGAAAACGTTAATGTTAATTTCTTAATTAATTTTTTCAAAATATAAATTGTTTTTGTAATTGTATATTTTTTGTTTCTCTTTGACTTCTATTATTAGGTCCTAATGCTAACAGATGAAACGTTGATGTTAAAGCCATTTAAAATAACATATATATATACATAATTCTCTAATTAAATAGAATTGTACATTTTCCCAAAAAATAGACATCTTCACTATAGTAGAAGAAATACAATTTGCTAGATTGTTATTAAAATAGTTTATTCATTTAGGATAAACTAAACACTGTTGATGGTTTTATATTTCCCCCTTTCAAAATGTGTATATGTCGATGCAAATTAGTATCTATAATATAAAGAAAACACATGGTTAAAAATCTAGGTAATTTTATCAGACTTTAATCAGTTTGTTTCCAATATTTGAAAGTAACTTTTATGCAACTGGTTTATATAGCATTATTACTTTGGTTCAAAAAACAACATACAAGATTTTTATAACTTTGAGATCTAGGAAACTAAAACTAAGAAACATTTTTAAAAATTACTGGCAAAAAATGTAGTGTATGAGAAGTGTTGTATGTACGGGTCACTTCCAAAATTGTTTTATATTTCAGTAAATACTTATAAATACTAAGCAGTAAATATTTAGAGAAAGAGGAAATACTAGAGAGATAGGTTGTAGTGGGGTCATTTATATCTTGCGTACAAATTTTACTTTGATGGTTTAATTTTATTGAAGATGCAGAGATCAGGGTAAATCATTAGTCGACACTGTAACAAAGCGTTTCCAAATCTATGTTTATGTGAATTTTTCAGCTTTATTTTCACCCGTAAAACATGTTCTGAAAATTTGTTATATTCTTTGCGAATGACTTTGCATATTTAAGTATTTGGTGATAAACCCTCTCTCCATTAAAACACAAAATAAATAATATTGTTAATATAAAATAAAACACGAAATGTCGTACATAGACCAGTGAATACGGGACAATTTTTTGGTAAAATTTTTGGGTCAGCATTTCCAGAGGGGGTAGATAGGTTTTTGAGAAAACTTTTTTAAAAATTTTGCAAACATAAAGAATTGATGAATTCCTTTTATATTAAACTCAGTACATGTGTGCATGCTTATCGTACCATTTTACTTCCTTGCAAATCCAAAAAATTTGGATTTTGGAGTTTTTCTTAACTGCAGTAATAAGCCCTCATTGAGAGCTTTTCTACGATGTAGGTGGTACTTATTTTCATTAGTTCCAGTGTTATAGCCAAATAAAATTTTAATATTTTTAATTTTTGAAATATTTGGATCTTACAAGAAGGCACTTCGGTTCAAATCCAACTTCACTATTTTTTTTAACTTCTTTTTAATTTAAATATATTGATTTATTAATACTAATTAATCTCATTCCAATTTTTTTAAAAGTATGGAATGCGAGATGGTATCGAAAGTTTTAGATAGATCCAGGGAAACTGATAAAAATTATTGTTGAAATTATTGGATATAATTTTGATTACATGTGTTACAGCACCCTGGGTACTTTTATTTGCTTGAAAGCCGTACTGATTTCTATGTATAATATTGTTCTTATTTAAATATTCAATAAGCTTTATTATTTATTCTATAACTTTAGAAAAACAGCTTAACAGACTTATTGGGCGATAATTTGAGGGATTTTTGAAGTCACCAGATTTAAAAAGGGGTATGATGTTAACAATTTTGAATTTTTCGGGAAAATATCCTTCTACAAAACATTTTTTTATTATAACTTCCTTGTATGAAATAAAGAAAGTATTGTGATAGTGAAAAATTTTAATTTTCCGATTTCAACGGAAATATCCATTTTGACCACCCCTAAATCCATTTTGACTAGTTTCTGCGTGACTTCTGCATGTACATATGTATCTTGTATAACTAAAAATTACCTGTTCAATTATTGTCATCTTTTTTGTCACCTTTATTTTGTAGCGGATGGACTAGGGATTAGTTTCCCTAATTCTTCTGAGAATTTTCATGTTTTCCCATATTCTTCTGATTGCCCTACATAGTGTATTACAGTATAGCTATACTTTTTTTTATTTAAAACTGATATTTTTTTTATAATAAAATTCTCATGGTTTCTTTTCCCTATTTTTGGTATCATATCATCATTTGTGATCCTAACAATTCTATAAGTGATACACAGAACAGAATGGTCTAATAAACCTAAACACCTGACAAATGGTAAAGATTCTACAACACAATAATTGAACTGTTTCCCACGGTTGATCACTTTTATCAAAATAAATGCTTCCATTCGATAGAAAAGTACCAAAATCATTATTTATTATTACAAACTAATGAATAAATTTATCTAACTTATCAAATACCAAACCACCTACACAAACTCATTTTTAAATTCAGACTTAAAAAAAAAAACAATTTTATCTGTGGTCTGGACTGTCCAATTTTTCCTGTTTCTCATTCTATCCAACATATTTCTTTCTTAACTTAATCTCATCTCAGTAAATTGCTTGTATTAATTATTGTTTCTATATTTTTGTACTTAGGAACATTTTTTACAATCATTCCATTAGCTGTCAGATTTCCGAGTGTTCTAATTTATTTTTACATTAATGACCCTGAATCCAATATACTAATAAATAGTACTTATTCCTTTTTCTTACTGGTTCTACAACTCAATTGGTCAATCAAACCACTACAAAATATTCTAGATATCCCTAACAGGCTGGCCTCCATGGTGCAAGTGGTAGCGTCTCGGCCTTTCATCCATAGGTCCCAGGTTCAAATCCTGGCCAGGCATGTTATTTTCACATGCTACAAAAATTATCATTTATCTCATCCTTTAAAGCAATACCTAACGGTGGTCGTGGAGGTTAAAAAAAGGAGAAAGGAAAAGATATCCCAAACAGGCAATACAACTAATTCCAAAACTGTGTAGTTAGTAGGCTTCTACTAAATTTGAAAAAATATTGCTGTTTGCTATAGCATTTCTATATCACTAGCGTAGCTCATCTTATTTCAAAGTATTTTGAAAGTTCCATATTATTTTATTTTATTACTGCTCCTTTTCATTATCTGTTTAAAGTAAATTCCTAGTGTCTTTTAAACTGAACCACTTTTTAATGAACAGTCAAATAAGGTGATTACAATTTAATTAGTTACTTATTGTAAATAAAAAAACAGATAATAACAATTTTGAATAGATAAAACATCGTACTTGCTGAATTGGGCATTTAAGTTCAAAATTCATTCATTCATTCAATTTTTTATGGAAAAAATGGATAGTAAACAAAAGCAGCATTTAAAAAATCTACTGATATAAGAATCAATAAAATTGATCAAGTTGTGAAAAGCATGAATAAAATTTTCAAAAAGTTGTTACATGTAATTTTTTTATTATCGAATCATGATAAATATTTACTAAATAAAACATAGGATTCTGGGCAAGACAGCAAAATATCCTAATCTAGTAGAATAGTAGATTAGTAAAAAGTAATTGCTCTTTTTCAACACCCATTCATTATCTTTGCTTGATCCCTTCTTCATTGTTATAAATTTTGTGGGTATAAGATCCTGCTAGGATTTCTACGGTATTACAACCTGAAGAGCCTTAATATCTGGACCTGAGGACAATGACTATGCATTTTTGGATTTAAAAAATATAGCATATCTTGCTTTATCCAAAAGTAACTCAGCAATTAATCTATCTTTTCTTATGCTGGATGGTTTCTCAGCTAAGTCACTCTATTGATTAGACATATCCCATTAAAAAATATTTTGTTAACTAGTAGAAAATACCATAACCAGAACTAACAGAATTCCCACAATATTTATTCAACTTAGAAGGGCTGGAAACGGGAGAATAGAAAAGGGAAGAATTAACCCAATGAACAAGGCGTTTTATTATTGTTTTGATCAATTTATACTAAATACATAACTAATGGCATTACAATTACACATACGATTAACAATAAATATGGTGCTCTAGTGTAATAGATGTGTTTAGAAAGTATCCAAACGGTACTAAACAAATTTACAATGTAATTCTAAACAAGTAGGTAAATCCCTAAATAAGATGTACATCATATTTTCCTACTCACAAAATACAAAACTGAAATAATTTTTTTATTATGACAAATAAGTGATGTTTTAAACAATAAGGTATATTATATTAAAAAATGGAAGAAGTAAAAATAATTCTCGTTATCAACTATGTGACATAAAATAATTTATATTAATATCAATGATAGTTACATCCCACTGGGAAAAGCAATCTGACTAATTAACTATATAACACGAACATGCCATGTATATGTATATATATATATATATATATATATATATATATATATATATATACATACATATATACATGTATATATGTATATATATATATATATATATATATATATATACACCGAGACAAGACTTGAAATATACAATAAGTAGATTGGATAAGGTATTTATGTCAAATATGATAGAAAAAGCAATTAGATAATAACTATCTGACCTTTTTAAAACGTTTATCAACTTTAAAAGAAGCCTAAGAAATATGGCAGCAACAAGAAATGTCATGTTTTATTTAAAAGAAATATTTCTATTACAAAATGAAATGTAATAACAATAACATACTTGATTGGTTTTTACTTAATAGAATTAGAAATAAAATAAAACAGAATTTTAATGTATTCAATACATTATTTTATAATAGAGTACTTTTAAGAGAATTAAATAAAATTAATAAAACAAAACGAGTTATACTTCTTTAAGAAATTTGATGGATATAAAATGAAACTTGGCTCAAGTATAAATTGCATTACTGGTGAAAATGAGCAAATGATTAATTAAGTAATATCATTAACAATGAAGAAGTAATTTTATAACGAATATTTATATTTCATTGTGACAGACATTGGTTAATATTTAAAAAAAAAAAAACAAATCAGAAAATGCATTTTGACAAATGTATTTAAAGAGCTAAACAGATTCATTGAGTTGTTCTGAGAAAGTTCTGGATGGGAAAAATGGAAAAACTTCACGGCATGCATAGAAAATGGTACATTAATGAGACATACTGTTCTGTAAAGTTCAAAAAGTAAACCACATAACAGGATAAAAAAGATGCAAATACAAGAGAAACGAGAATGTTAAGCAACTGATTGAGTGAGGAGAAAAAAATTAGATACAGTCGTTTCTACAATAAATAAAGAAGTTTTAGCTGTACTGTATGGGTAAATTTTGATAAACATTAAAAAATTACATCCTCCTTAATTTTAACTGTTTTAAATCTACATTAGATGGATGTTACATGCTACCAATACAGTGATTACATGAATAAGTAATGCAGCTACAGCCACCAAATCAAAAAAGCTACACTAAAAATATGGAAATTTCTAGAACATAAAATGAATCAATCAAATCACTGGTTCGTGTAACAGAAAATGCTAATCATTATTCTTTAAGATTTAACAATTCAATAAATTTAGAAGAATTTAGTTAGACAAATGCCTCACCTGCAATTTTCATATAAAAAAGTATAGTAAATTTATTGGAGGGGAGTCACATAAAAAAGTATAATAAAATTTTGGGGGGGGGGCGATTAGGTATGTAAAAATTTGCAGCACAAGTGACTTTTTTTTTTTTGCTGAATCGATTAATTAAAATATTAGAACAAAATTTCTTATCATATATTACATATGTGTTGGATATCTTTAAAACCCAAAAATTTCTCTAGGATTTATTTTTAAAACCTTCATAACATACTAACATAACATGCCGCTGAATAATCTATTAAGATTGAAGTAAACTCTTATGAACATTTACATTCATATGTAATTGAATTCAATACAAAGTACAGAACTGAACTATTATTTATACACTAAGCATTAGAATAATTTTACTTTTTTTTGTTTTTATTAAACAGGAAAAATGATTTAGCTTTACCCAGTACGCACTAGTTATAAACCTCGTTGTGCAACCACGGGACAGGAAAAAGAATTTTCTGAATCGATTTATATGGAGCTTTTCCTACTAGATACCAAGGATAGTACTCTCCAGTACAGCCACATGTGTACCCAGAGAACTGATAATAGGAAATAATATATCATCTTCCTTGATCATATATTATTTATAATAAATTTACTTACTTACTAGCCAAGCGCTCACCCTTGGCTATTGAGCCATTTGGCAAAGTCCTGACAAATAAAGACGGGCTTCTGTGAACTCTCGGCTCTCATCCAGCTGTATGTGGTTCAGGGACGGAAAATTTCTCAGGTGATCAGCATCCACTGTCTCACAACCACACAGTGGATACTTCGGAGATGGCAGCACATGGATGTGGTGAAGGTGACAAGCAAGATAGTCATGGCCAGTTTTTAGTTGGAAGGCAGTTATGCTGACTGCATGTGGTAGGCCTGGGTTGATAGGACTGTTAGTGACCAAAGTTTCCCATCTCCTATCAGCAACTGTCTTGGAGGCGCTTGGATACCCTGGAGCATGTTGTGATCGACTGTCAGGCGTGGAACAGAAAACGTTAGCAATGTGATTTGATTACTGGACCATTGTCAGTAGAGAATGTAGTGGATCATGTTGGCAGATGAGATGCAATTTCGGGCAATATCCGATTACATTACATGTATTCTTCAGCAGAAAGGTAGAACTAATGAAGCAATGAGGGAATGAAGGACAGCTCTCTGCTGAGCTGCTATTCGTTTGAGCATGCACAGATGGATGGCAGTGATGAGGCACGGGAACTTGACCTCTTATGGAAAGAAAATACCGTAGTCCAACGGAAATACTCTTTCGAATGTTTTCGTTAGAGGCAGGATGGCATAAGTCCCGGCTTCTGGAGTGGGGGAACAGGAACGACATAGTCGGGCCTGGTAACCCTACTCCGCGAGTTAGAGGCAAGCAAAAAAATACGATCTTACCTCTCATACCGGTAGGCGGGGAGGCTCGCTAGAGTGAAAGACATTCCCCCGGATTTTTCTATGCGTCATTGTAGTATCCGGTCCGGGGGTGAGGGAACAAAAAAAAAAAAAAACGTACAGCGGCTTGGGAGTCGACCAAAAATACTGCTTTCAAGGGAGAACTAGGCTTTTCCAATTCGGCCGCATCGGCGTGCACTGCTCTAACTTCGCTATCGTACTTGCTAAGGGGGACAACAATGGCCATATATCCCTGCAAAAGACGGCAGTAGTACACAGCTCCTGTTTCTCCACTGCCTGAAATTGAAGATCCGTCAGTGTAGACGTGAATCCACTCGTCCTCCGGAAATTCCTCGTGGATGGTTTGTAGGACTAGCTGCTTCAATTCATGTTGTATGGAGGCGTGTTTTGGCGTCGAATGGTTCTTGAGTTTGTAGCGAGCTCGAGGTAAGTGGTTGAAGAAGTCGTGCCTCGTGCAGGGGGGTGCAGTGTCCACACGGGTGGAATATCATATTTCCTTATAGATTTTTCACATGCAGGAGCCGTCTGTCTCCTCAGCCTAGAAACAGCTTGTTGATAATTCGTCCACTGATGCTTATAGACTTACCTAAAACGCTCCCAGAATCCCAATGCTACCCTTTCTCTGTATGACTGTAGGGACCCAATCTGAATCTGTGCCACCACGGCTGCAATAGGGGTGGACTTAGCAGCGCCTGCGATTACCCTTAAGGCCGCATTTTGAACGAGGTCGGGCTTGCTTAGTGTGCTAGTGCTGGCTGTAACCATCACTTCACTCCCGTATACTACCACAGGTCTTATGTATGACTTGTAGTTAGTCTTGAGAACATCCTGATTCGCACCCCACCCTGTGGCTGTCAGTCATCTTCGTAGGCGAGTTATTTTTACCATCTTTTTCACACAGTGGTCCACATGGGGCTTCCACATTAAACGTCTGTCAAGTTAAACCCCTTAATATTTGGATACATTGCTTTCCTCCAGCGCTATTCCAGTATAATGGAACAGCGCTGCAGGAGAGAGGTCTCCAGCTCAGCAATAAAGGGAATACCAGGCAGCTCCTCAGTTCTCTTGTTCAAGCACGAGGTCAATGGATGTTTGGTCAGTGTCTTGCCGATGGCTTTATCTTCATGGACAGGGCTCATATTCGCACAGTGCTTGCATAAGGTGTTGCCTATATCCACTAGGTCGGCAAAAAATTGATTGGCACACTGCAAGAGTTGCTGAGGCATTGGAGGGTTATCGCTGTTAAACCGAGAGATACATTTATGAGCTTACCCAAGCTCATTCTTTCTGGAATTCAATGTAGCTATAAAATCCCTGAAAGCAGAGCACTTTTGCTTTTTTATTTCAGCGTGAAGTTCAGCTTGGTGTTTCCTAAGTGTACTGACGTTCTCGGGTGTTTGGTTCTTTCTACTGTGCGGCGGTTGTTGTTTTTTCTTCAGGTTTTTCACCTTTCCACGAAGCACGCACTGTCGTACACAGTCCAATAAGGCTCTATTAATTGTGTTGATAGTCTTTTCAGGAGAGTCAGGTATCAGTGCTTCAGAAGGAACCGCATCCGTGCGCGTTCGGAACTTGTCCCAATTTGCCTTCTTGAAATTCCAGCGCGAAGCCGGGCAGTTATTGTAAGATGTCTTATCTGTAATTGAAGTGACGAGAATGACTCTATGGCCGCATCCGCCGGCGTCATCGAGAAGTTTAACTTTTCTTTTACCTGAAATTTGAGGGTGGGTGACAACCAGATTCGGCCTTGACGTTTGACCCGAAAGCGACAAGAAAGTTGGGGGCGTTTCCAAAATCACTAATTGGTTACTATCAATCATTTCCTCCAGAGTCCTCCCAGGCGCGGTGAGTTTTGAATGGCCCCATCTTGATGAAGGACTGTTGAAATCTCCGACGAGAATACTGGTAACCTGGATTGATGCTTCGACCGCTTCGAAAGAGGGGACGTTACCAGGAGGGTTGTACAGGCCAATCGTACTAAAATATTGTCCATTTTTCCACACCTCGACCTTAACGGCTTCGAGCTTGTCATCTTTCATTTCATGTAACATTCGGAACTTCGTTGTTACATTTTTTTTAACCACAATGAATATGCCAGAGGCGATTTGTCGGGATATTTCCATAGTTGTAATGGCGTAACTTTTTGTCTGATAAAACTCAGCAGTTTCTGTGGCAGCTCCGGCTTCGACGATAAAGAATAAATACACGTCTAAATGATAGACGTTTCGTTTGAATTATAAAAATTTAGTGCTGTTAAGACCTCCTGCATTTCAGTAAAGGATACGAAGGCTAATGTCAGAGTTCTTAAAAGAGCTGATTTGTGGAAAGTTCTTTGAAGCCATCTTGATCTTGGGCAAATCGTTTAAATTACACAAGGAGCACCCTGAGCAGGCGATCAACTTCACCCCCCCTTATTTATAATATAGATTATCTTCTTTTTTTGGATCAAAAATGAATGGTCACTTTTACTTTTTAACGTAACTGTACCACTAAAGTGCAAGATTTATGAATTTATTTTAGTTCCAAAACAGATAGTAATGCAATTATTATATCATAAAACTCATTTGGAAGTACTAAAAATATAAAATAAATATATTATATACCATATAAACTAATAATATATAAAGAAGTAAAGGATTATAAATTAACTTAGCATGACTGAATGAATAGCAGTTTTAATTATTTTGATTGTAATATTTACTTCTAGTTCCAAGATTATAATTATTTATTTAAGGGCTAACATTTGGGAGAAGTTTTGAGAAATTTATTAATGGAATTTAATTTCATCTTAATGGAAAATAAATGAGATGATAGATGAAGAAATTCTAAGAATGGACCACGGAACAACTCTCAGACAGCATCTCTATCAACAGAGCTCAAAAACCTAGGTTTGAAAATTCAAACCTAATTTGAAATTGATTTTCAAATTTATAGCAATATTTACATGAAAAAAACCAAAACAAACCCATTATAATCGTTAAAAAACAAAATAAATTTTCTAATTTTGTTTTTTGAGGCAGTTTTGTTTTTTTTCGTTACTTGAATTAATTTACGACAGAGAATAACTATCACTGGATGAAATTATTTCAGTAGTAAGTGTTTTGTATATAAGCTCTCAATCATAGATAATATACACGTAGTAAATTGGGTACTGGGCGGTGAAAAGATGTCAAATCCAAGTAGTGAATCAAACCTGGGATCTTTTATGTATTGATAGTAAAACCCAGCAAAGCTTCTGAAGCAACTAATTTATTATTAAGACAAATTACTAAATGAAATGCCTTATTTAACATTCACCTATAACATATATATTTTATTAAAACGATAAAATATCAGCATTAAAAAGACATAATATTTTGAGTAGATAAAACACAATAATAATGATATATAGTAATGGAACCAAGAAAGTTAAAGCAAATAAATGAAATGATAAAACAAACAAGAAAAAGAAAAAAGGCTTGAAAAAAAAAGTGAAGTTGAAGAAAAAGAAAAAAGTGTACATGTTTCCTTACATTTAAGATAAACAATGACAAATGTTTTTCAGCTCAGTTATGCATGCATACATAAATGTAACAATTACAGTAAAGAATGAAGACGTATTGTAATAGTGAAAACAAATTTAAGAATAAATTATTTACTACATTATAAATTACATATTTATACACCCTTATAAAGCAATATGAAAAAAATTAAAAAAAAAAACAATGCAAATATTATCTATTTACATCGATAATTTTTAACTAAAATTGTTAAAAAATAATAAAATAAGCAAAAAAAACTGCATCCGATTACAAAAGAATTGTTGTAAACTGAACAATTTTTTGCATGTTATTAGAATATTTTGATGTATTTAATGATTATAAAACTAATTAAAAATTTGTAATCTTTAATTTTTTTTTTAATACCTCATTACACAATTTAATTGTCGTCCAATAAAATTATATTAGATTATGTAATAAACAAACATAGTACTTCAACAATTGAGAAAACAAAGAGAAATTATCATTCAACAATAATGATGCCATGAATTATAGTAACACATAATACTTATTTTACACAAAAACAACAATAATGGGATAAAAGAAATATGTGGTAGGTAATTAGTACGTCGCTATATAAATTAAAGATACACACCACACACCTCATTAAGAACAATTGAGATAATATATATAAATATATATATGTAGGACAGAAATATATATTTCTGCTATACTATTCTTGTGAAATCTAGAACTTATTTTTCCCTTCTAAAAATATTTCTTAGCAATCTCAAGATTTATTTTAAGAACTAAAAAGGAATTTAAAAATATTTAGAAAAAAAATTCATATCATCATCATAACTAAATATTCTTTATGTTTATATATATATATATATATATATATATATATATATATATACTTCCATCTGAAGTATAATATTATCTGTTGAAGACTCAAAACGAATTTTTAAGATACAAATAAGTGAACCCATCAGATCATTGTTTGGCACCTGTAAGTATTTATCATTTCGACAGATATTTACAAAATATAAAATGTGAACTTATCCTTGTGTTTATATTTATGAACGAGTCCAATTTTTTCTAAAAATAACAGCCACTTATTAACAATATCCATGTCTACCTAACCATATAATTCAATACTTCACTCAGCCTTATTATGTTTCCGTTGGTATTTTTAATAAATTACAGAATCATTTTAAAAATGCTCCTACCTGTTTATTTAAAATACAAAAGTGATTTTTATTTAAATAAATATCATTTACTGATATTACACTGTCCATAAATTAAAAATTTTTTATTTGTCTTCAGTCATTTGACTGGTTTGATGCAGCTCTCCAAGATTCCCTATCTAGTGCTAGTCGTTTCATTTCAGTATACCCTCTACATCCTACATCCCTAACAATTTGTTTTACATATTCCAAACGTGGCCTGCCTACACAATTTTTCCCTTCTACCTGTCCTTCCAATATTAAAGCGACTATTCCAGGATGCCTTAGTATGTGGCTTATAAGTCTGTCTCTTCTTTTAACTATATTTTTCCAAATGCTTCTTTCTTCATCTATTTGACGCAATACCTCTTCATTTGTCACTTTATCCACCCATCTGATTTTTAACATTCTCCTATAGCACCACATTTCAAATTTTAAATAATATTCTAATTAAATTAAAAAAAAACCTGAATTTTGTACATCCTGTTCGTGTATAAAAATATGTGCTCAAATAATTTTCATTTACACATTCTGAACTGTGAAGTAGTATGTAGTTATATTTTATATTCATTACCTTCAAGTATTTACCTTATATTATTCGATGCGTTTAAATTTTAAATAATTAATTATAAAAATGGCTTATTTTACAATTAACTGTGTATTTTATGATATTGCTCTGATCAAGATTTTATCAGGTACAATCCATTGATCTGTACAGGCAAATGCTGGAAGCAATTTGCCTGGATGGAGTAACATGATTACCCATACCTCATATGATAAATATATTATTATGTAAAAAATCAGAATAAAAGATTTATTTACTTGTTTCTGAAAATTAATTTTTTTTTTATGAACTGAATATCTTTATTTAAAAAAAGAAGTACATTCAGAAGAAAATTTAGTAAACTAACAAATTTTCATTATTCTTCGAAATTAATTTACAATCATGTTCATGATTTTAATTTCAAATATAATTGTATTTTTATTTCCAACTGTTAATATTTGATAAAAGGATTATTTTTTAATATATTTTAGCTTATTTAACATATTTTTTGTTAGCTTCTTTCAATATTACCTAAACAAACCCAACTCCTGTTTTTATCTAATTGTTTTTCTAATTACAATACAGTATAATCAAAGTTATTAACAAATTTTAATGAAATTATTCAGTAATGTTCTGTAATAAGTGGTAATTATTATTACCACTAATGGTAATTATTATTATTACTGTAATGGTAATTATTATTTTTCTAAGACAAAGAAAATAAAGAGGTGCAGTGAAAGGGAAGTTTTTAGAAAGCTACTACTATTGCTGACTGGCTGAACACATCTGATCTCTCCATACCTGATGCAACCTACTCTGACAGCATTCATTCCAGTTTATCAGTAACTACTACAGTGCGTCTGGAAACTTTTATACGGATTTGAATACTAGATCGTGGACAACGGTGTTCTTCGGTGGCTGGGTTTCAATTAACCACACATCTCAGGAATGGTCGACCTGAGAGGCTGCACTTCATTTGCATTCATACATATCATCCTCTGAAGTAATACCTTACGGTAGTTCCGGAGGCTAAACAGGAAAAGAAAGTGCATTTGGAAAGTCACTGTGAAATATGCTTTAGAATTATGTGGCGCATTTTGTTCTTTCGGCATTAGGTTGGTTACCCTGTGGATTTGTTGGGCATTGCTCAGTAATAAACCAAGATGTCAACTGTTGAGTTGCGATTAAATGTGCTTAGTTTTGTTTTCATTTTGTTTCATTTATTGGAATCAATAGTTACAAGAAACATTAAGTTCTTTTGGTAGAGGAACGCATCTTTCTCGTTAAACACATCTTTCGTGAAAGTAATAAATATACTGATTTAGTGAAGCACAAGTTTTCTAAAAAGTTTCCAAATACTCCTGTTCCTCACGGCAATGCAGTTCGAACTCTTACCAAAAAATCTCGGCTAATAGGCTCTGTTGAAGATGCTGATTGAAGTGGATGACCATCTAAACGAACAGATGCTGGTTGATATTTCAGATCCTATGGCTAGAAGTCCATCAAAGTCAAAGCATAAATTAGCACAGCAGCAAAATATTGGAATTGCTATTACACACAAAGTTGTAAGAAAAGGACTGTAACTTTATCCCAACAAAGTAATATGCATTTAAGAACTAAAACCTACAGATCATGCCGAGACTAAGTTATTGTCAATGGCTTAAACGTTTCATTGACCAAAATTCTGTAGGTATCCTCAAACATTACGTTTTTTACAGATGAAACGTAGTTTTATCTGGGAAGGCGTATTAATTCACAAAATACACGACTGTGGTCGACAACTAACCCCCATTAATTACAGATGAACGAACAATCTTTACACGAAGCGAAAACTGGAGTCTGAGTCGATGTGAGTAGAATGGTGCATTGTGGGTCCAATCATTTCTGAAAATACAGTTAATAGTGATTGTTATTGTACGTTTTAACAAACTTCATTAGTCAGTTAACGTAAGTGGAAATAAATCACGATTAGTTCCAATAAGATGGCGTCACAACGCATACAGCTAACAGATCAACGACTTCTTTATGAAATGTCTTCGGTGAAAAAATAATTTTGAAGGGTTTATGGCCTGCGCGATTTCCTGATCTGACTCTTCCAGATTACTTTCAACGGAAGGGCAGCGATACAAGCAGTGTATCACAACAGACCATACACAACTGATGAACTAAAAACCGCAATAATTGCTACGTAAGAGACAATCCAGTACATCAGTTGGTTAAACTGTTAAATTGAAACATATGTACTGTTGTATTGATGTTGGAGGAGGTCATTTTCACACCTTTTATTTACTATTCCAGTTATTGTAATATCCGTTTTTATTTAAATACAAAGTAATAATTAAGAAATTTTTGACACTACGCTTCCATAATTCCAGTGCACAGCAACTTTCTGAACGCAATGTATAAGGGACATTACACTTTACACTTTTTTGATCTATAAGTCTAACAACCGTCTTTGAAAACATTTTCTTTCTACTGTACAATACTTGCCTTTTACAGTACACTGTTACATACTTAAATTGATTTTCATTAAATTCATCTTTTTATAACTGTATCTTTTTTCACCTTAAAATTAAACTTGAAAAATACAACAAAAAAACCGTGGAGATATACTGGAACGACTTCTCCAACAGTCAATAGAGATGTCCATACCATTGGAAACATTTATGATATATTCAATAATTCATAATTAAATTATTTTTGGCAATAGCTAAACTTCCCCTAATTACTTCTGTCACTTAATTAATTAAAATTCATTATAGAGCTCAATTTATTTAAGCAATAAAAAATGAATGAACTATACTGTTCACAAAACTACTACATTTTTTCTTGGTAGCTTTTTAACTCTCTCTTTTATCTGTTTAGCCTCCGCAACCAACGTAAGGTATTACTTCATATTAATATTAGTTAAATAGAAGCTTTTTTTAAAAATAATTATTTATATGTAATCAAATATATTTTTGTAATTTTTTTGTTGTTTTTTTTTCTTGTATTTTTGTTTTGTGTTTTACTTGTTTTTATAGCGTTATTGTGGAGACTTTAAATACAGATAGACTGTAGGAATCTTGGAAAATTACACGTAAAATTTACTCAGTTTCTGCGTCGTTTTGCAGAGGAGCAATTTCGAAATTCCAATTTTTTGCTAAGAAATTACATAAAAATTGAAGTTTTTACGGTCATTAGTTTTTCTTTTTTTTAACCTCCGGGACCGCCGTTAGGTATTGCTTGCAGAGGATGAGATGAATGATTTGTGGCGTGAGTGAAAATGCCATGCCTGACCGGGATTCAAACCCGGGACCTCCGGATAAAAGGCCGTGACACTCCCACTCACACCAAGAAGGCTGGAGTTATTTAACCATTTAAAACGAGTTTACCGTGCGTCTATTTGAATTTAGAGACCATTATGAATAATAATTTCTGTTTTGGTTTTCATTAAACAAAAGAAGAATTGTTTTATTGAGCCATGTTTTAATAAACAAAAGTAGGTAGTTTTATAAATTTTAACTAATATTGGAATGGTCAAAGAAATAATGCTAGACAAACAATTAAAGAGTTAGTAGTTTGAAGTCATCACTTATATCAAGCGAAAAATTCAGAGATTGATTCTTTTTTAAAAGAAGGTCGTGACTTCAAGTAATTTTTGTAGAAAATAACGAATTTAAAAAAAAAAAAAATAACAAACTTTTTATCAAACTACGAGGAAAAGAGGATGAAAAATATTATCTTACTGCATAATTTCCTTAATGTTGTAAGTTTTTTAAAAATAAATTTAAACTTACGATAATAAACAGAAAAAAGTTAAAGTTAACACTACAAAATTTAACTTTTCCATCAACTGTTTCATAAGATATAAATGTTTAATGATAAGCTTCTTAAGTAATGAGACATTTACATAATGTTTTCAATATATGTTCTTATAATCAAAGATTACTGTATAATTTATGTTTAACAAGTTCAAAAACAGAAAATACTAAAATATTGAACATTTATTTAATACGAAAAAGAAGTTACGGTAAGTACATCAACTTAATTTTTTTATTGGTTAAAATGTTATGAATAATAAAACATTAACGTTTTCTTGGTCTTTATAGATTAAAACTTCAGAAAAGTATAACAAAAAATTAACATCTCCACCAGCAATTGAGGTTTGAAATCAAACACGATATATAAGGGAAAATTACATCTACTTTATTTTATGAAATAATTACAAGCTAGAAAACAAACTTTTTATTATGAAAATAGCATTTACTATTGGAAAAAAAGATAACTAAAAAGTAATGGAACTAATCAAAATACACGAGAATAAAACAGATTTAAATTTAGTTATTTTACATTAAAAAACGGGAAGAAACAGAATAAAACCACAACGCTGACGGCTAAGTTAGTTTATGAAGTTAATTAAAAATACTGCATTAAATATAAGTAGATGTGAATATAAAATCAATTATTGGTTCATGAATAAAAAAAAAAATTACAAAAAGATTCGAATAGAATTATTTCAATTTTACTTTAAATAATAAATATACGCTGCCAGTACATCATCCTGAACGTCCTGATCCTCGCAGAGGAAGACACCGGGCCTTGTAACTATCCCGGTTGCCACACTATTCTCTTCTCCTAGTACTGATAGGCTTTACCAGAGGTCGTTTTTTACACCCTCTAAATTTGATAACACAACACAGTCATCAGGTTGGCTTCTGTCAGGTTGGCCTCTGTCAGGATGCCACCGATGCAAATACTTCGATCAGTGTATTTACACAACTTACTATCACTTTCGTACGGCCTCTTCCAACCACGACCACCTACCATAACTTACAACCCTTAACTATCAAATTAACCGAATCGCGAAAGAGCGAACGGCTATCGGACTATTCAGTTCACCTCATCTGCCACAAATGGAAACTTTGGTTGTGTAATTATTTATGAAATACAGGCCCAGTGGTACCTTCCACCCAGTGGTTTGCCTACCTTCTTGGCATTATGATGTAATTGGCGTTCAGTCGCAAGGATATCAGTGGATTTAACACTCGAAATATCAAGGACTGCCTCTCGAGAGACAATTCTATAGGCACCAATCACAGACAACAATAGGAGACGCTGGGCTCTCAACAAAATATTTCTATAAAATTTATGTATCTCATTCGATGATCACAACAGGTGATCATCACAGACAGGTGCGTCATTCAGCATTATAGCTTTGCACACACCGTTATAAAGAACACTTATGGTTCTGAGATTAAACCCCCAATCGGGGTGAACTGGTCTCCGAACACCGAAGAAAGCAGAACAAGCATTTTAGCAGCATATTGAAAGTTCTTCTTAAGTTGAAGATTCTCATCAAGGATAACACCTAGATACTTCGGCAGCAGGACATACATAATTCTTGCTATTGATACACAAGGTCGTCATGTAACACCTAGTCTGCCCTTGAGCAACATAATTTTTTTTTTCTGTTTAACCTCCGGTACTACCGTTAGGTATTGCTTCAGAGGATAAGAAAATGTTTTGTAGCGTGTGAAAATGCCATGCCTGATTGGAATTCGAACCCGGGACGCTGGTCTTTTAGTCTTTTCTCTAGGCTACTTTAGATCAATATATTAATACAGTACTTCAGTCAATATATTTTAAATCAAGTTTTCTTTATAAATACGTCAGTTAAACTAAAATATATATATCAATCAAACTAAAATAATCAAAGAGATATTTATATATATAAAAATGAAACGAATCTTTCTTAGGAATTTTCGGAAATAGACAAAAATGTTATACTAGATGAATTTTTATGTTAATTTTTTTCAACAGCAGATTCGAGTTAAAATTTAATAAAGTTAATTCAGTATTTTAACAAATACAATTTAGGTGCAAATCGATTTATAAAGTATTAAAGCGTATGTTTTCACTGTGCTTCTTTTTTTTGTTCGAGAAGAAACTTTAGCGTATATAGGGGAAGCTTAAGACTAGGGTTCCACAAGCTGTAATTTACCGGTTCTAAATTTCCTTATGTAATCTACTTGTAATATTTCTTAGTGCAGTATTTTACACGTAGAAAATAGGGACAATGTTATTAGGTTGAGAAAAAATTGTCGTATTTTACTGCTCGTGAAGCTACCTTCTATCTAATAACGTTGTGATTGTTTTCTGGAGGTAAAGTACGGCACTTAGAAGCAGTAAATTACACTTTAAGAAGACTTGGTTATACCATTTATAGTAAAATATTCTACTGCACTGCAAATTTGTTAATATTGTTTTTTAATATGATTAATATTTAGTTAATTCTTCAATCATATAATATACAAATTACAATCTCTTTTTGAAAAAAATATATCAGTCAACAATCCAACGCAATAAAAACGCCGTACGGTAGAAACACTTAAATTTATTAATACAATCTCAATAAAAGTTTATCATGTTCGTAAAACTAAGTACAATAACACATGTGCAATGTGTTATTATGTAACTTATGTATAATAGCACATAAAGGGTTATACCTAACGCACCTAATGTAAAATAAAAAAGCAAACAAAAGTTTTTCAAAACAACATCAAAGATACATAAAAATACATACAACAGTTGTAAAATAAGTTATTAAAAAAAATATATATAATTATTATAGAAATATTAAAATATAATTTTATAAGCAAATAATAAAAAATTAGTAGAACTTATTTTTTTTTTTTTTTATATTAAATAAACAACAAAGAGTTTAATAAATAAATGTAAAACAAAAAGAAAGTGATCCAGGCAGGAGTAAATGCAAAGGAATCTTACTTCAGAGAATAAAAATAATACGAGAGGGAAATAAAATTCAAATATTGTAAATAATCTAAAATACTTAATCTAAAATTGCTACACCTAGAATAAAATAAATACTAAGTATTAGTCTGAATTTACTCTCATTAACACATTCTTGAACATTCAAGGTGACGAATCGTGATGTTGCAATTATAAATTTATTATCGAAATATGGAATCGATTGCTACTAAATATTGTGTACTTCGCAATCTTGTGTGCATAATCGGCCAAACATAAGTACAATTCAATGTTTGTTTCGAAGAGAATTTTTTCTACTTGATGTTGAAATACCAATCCAGAAATGAAGTGCAATGAGTCAAGAGAATATTACTGCTGTAAGTACGTGAAAATCAAAATTTATCGGTTTCAAATTGTTCACAAGAATTGTCTCGTTCTTCAACAACAACAATATGACGAATTTTGCATCATGATCTTGGTTTACACTCATATAAGATTCAGCTGACTCAAGAATTAAAATTATAGGACCACTATTTGCGTAGACGGTTTGTGATTGGACTCTAGAGCACTCGAAGTGGATGCAAATTTTCATCAAAAAACAATTTTTTTATATGAGGTTCATTTTCTGCCTGATAACTTAGTAAACAAGAACAATTGTCGTATTTGAGATGATTACAATCCGTAAATGATTCAACAGCAACTAATACAACCGAAAAAAAAATCGTTGTTTGGTCTAGATTATGGGCCAGCAGCATCATTGGATAATTTTTTTTTTTGACAAAGAGTAAGAGATGCTATTACAAAAATAGTAAACGCTATTGAGCTATGATTCGTGATTTTTTTATTAGCAAACTTGAAAAAAATTTGATTTGAATTAGATGTAGTTTCATCAGGATGGTGTCACATGCCACACAATTGATGAAACAATTCAGTTATTGCGTCAAATGTTTAGTGATTCGATAATTTCCCGAAATGCTAATGTCAACTGGGCAGCAAGATCGTGTGATTTGACTTTCTTTCTGGGGTTATGTTAATTCACAAGTCTATTCACAAACCACATACGACTGATGAAATCTGCTTTAATTCAAGCAGATTTATGCAAAAGTGTCACGCAAAACTTTGTTGATAGACTTGGCTATGTCAAGCAAAGCCGTAGAGGCCATATGAATGATATTGTTTTTCGAACGTAAGGTAATGTTATAAGTTTCAAAATAAAGAAAAATTGATTGATAGATACTTTCATTTTATTACGTTTTACTCTTTGCGCTGAAAGTAAAAAACCCTTTATATGGTGAGTTTTCTAGTTCAGAACCAGTAGACACGAAAAAGAGAAGTCCATGCATTAATTTGGTGCACGAAAACGGAGTCATCAGTGTGAAGTTTTCAAGATATCTAACTATTTTTCTGTATACATCTTTTTTGGTATAAAGGTTGAAAACTAAAGAGATGGAGTAAAAGTAAAGCTTAAGAAAAACCTAATTTTTTTTCTATATTATCAATTAAATTAAAACTTAAGTGGGTAAAAAAACTTCACGAGAAATTAAAAAAAAAAAAAAAAAAATTAACGTTGATATACATAAATTTTGTATAATCCATATAAAACTACTATTGTTAATAAATTATCTATTACTTCTGTGAAATCTGAAAATAGATGTAATACATTTTCTCTAAAATCTGTCTTGAAAACTTACTGCTTTCGTTAAATCTTCATGACAGAATAGAGTAGCGTTTCTGCACAATTCACAAATTACAATACATGGTAGTAATATAACAACTGTTTTATATTTCGTTAGTAATGTTTATTTGTCAATATATTATTTTATTATTATTTGTTATTGTTAATGGTTGCTTCATTGAGATATTATTTCTTACTTTTCAATTAATTATTTTCTTACATATATATCTTTCCACGATTTCTACCGATTATAAATTAGCAATCGAAATTACCATCTGAAATGAGTTTTTAAATAAACGTTTTGTAAACGGTTTTTGAGAGGGATGTTGTTTTTCAAATTTTCTTTAATAAGTGTTGACCGTAGCTTTACTTAAAATTAATAAATTATATTAAAATATGTAATGTTACATATAATACAATAAATAATATTACAATAAATATATGATATTACATTGATATAATATCTGCTGCACAGATGAAAAGTATTGTAAATATCACGTCACGCTAATGAAGACAAGCTGTTGTAGGAAGTTGCTCAGAAAACAATATGCCGGTTATTTGTTTTGGGAGATGCTGTATTTCTTCCTCACGGAAAAAATACACATTTATTTACAAACATCAATTCATTTGCGATATAGGAATGATTGGTTTTAATTACTACACACATTTACTCGTTTTATTTATAAAAATGATGATAACGGTTTTATTAATTTTTAAAAATAACAATTCTTATTGAAATAGCTAGTTGAAAATGGCCAAATGGAAAACATAGGTATGAAGTCCCACAAATTAGGCGATTTTTTATGAAAGGGAACATTTTTTAGGTATTAAGCAATAAATTATGCATGTGTTTACTACTTTTTTGTGCATTTCACGAGGAATTAAATTAAAAATAAGATTAAAAACTTGTCAAAAAGCTCATTTTTAAAAGTTTTTCCTTAATATTTTTAAGAAGATTTTCAGTAATGAAATGAAATTACTTTGGTTAAAAAACAATTATTTGACTTTAGAACTAAACAACAAACAAATTTTTTATTATTGTCATGAAGCGAGTGTCAAGCTCATCGGAAAATAATATAGCGTACATAGTGTAACAGCGGCCGACTAAGAATAATAAACATACAGCAATTTGGAAACTAAATAAATAAGTAAAAAAAAAGAAAACTTGTTGGTTTTCAATAATAATGCTATGAATTTTAGATAGATTTCATAAGAAAGCTACCTACCTATTGTAATGGGTACCATGATTCGACTTCCGGAAAATTTCGACATATCTTCGCGTTTCACATCCCCTAGATCCCAAACCACGGTCAGTTCAAAAGTTTATATATATATATATATATATATATATATATATATATATATATATATATATATATATAAATTTATATATATATTCTCTTCTCTAAGGGTAGTTTATTAAGCAGTAAAGGCAACTGATTTTCTAGAAAATCTGCATATTTCTCTCCGTTCAAATTTCCATCGAAATAATGCTGTCCGATTAATCTACAGCGTATGATTCCGTACCAAACATTGACAGTCCACAAACTTTGAAGTTCTGCTTACCTTACCGTGGATTTTGTACTGCCCAATAATGCATATTATGTCTGTTTACTTCTCCATGATTAGTAAAACCCGATTGGTCGAAAAATAAAACATTAAGCAACAAATTTTGATCTACCTGTACATTTTCCAGCGCCCAACAACAAAATGCTACTCTTAATTCAAAGTCTAATAATAAAGCAGATCTGATGAGGGAATAGACAATCGCAAGCTTTGAAGAGAGACAAAACTTTGTATTATAACCAATTACTACACAGCAGAAATGTTTTACTCTAGGGGATATAAAATAAAGACCAATTCATCTACACACCTTTTCATCTAATAAGAGTTGAAAATATTATTAAATATTACATAGAAATATACTGAATATATATTTTTAGAGTATATTAAATTTTTTTTTTGGTGCAGTAATAATAATATCACCGAAAAAATAACGTTTCAAGTAATAATATTCCAATTTGTTTTCTTAGCAATCATAGCAGTAGAATATAACTGTATTTCATGAGGTAAAACGGTCGTTAAGGAGCATTATACGTCTGGCAACAGTGGTCTATTATTGAGCTATTTTACACGAATATATCCAAACATATAAAAATGCAAACCGTACACACGACAAGGTACATTATAGAAAATGATGCGTTTACGTGTGCGTGTATCTGTCCTAAATGTGCTGTTAATACGAGCGTCCATATCGTTTAGTGTTCCAGATGCGATAACCAATTCTTAACGATTCCATTATCACGTTCAGTTTTCCTCTATAAACAGAACTGAATGCTTCAAACCTGATGGGAGATCATAAGGATGAATGTAACGGTACGTATTTGAAAAATAACAAATTGCTTTTTTATTTATATATAAATATATATTCCATCTCTTTTAAACATTTTATAAAAATACATACGTATTATTTTTTTTCCAAACAAAAATTCTATTTGTAGAACATTACATTTTCATTATACGTAAAAAGATATTCAACTCATTGATGTAACCCCCCTCCCGAGAACATTTAAATAAAATAGCTTTAGATAAATATATCAGTGAAAACTTAAACTGTAAACTCTACACCATATATTTTTTTTTTTTTAAATATGAATTGAACATATAATTCATATGTACCAAATTTAGTTAACGTATTGATATTTTTTAAATTTTAAGGTTTTTAATATAACAGGCATCGGAAAAAAAATTAGAAAAAAAATAAAAAAAATTCTTTCAGTAACA
This sequence comes from Lycorma delicatula, assembly GCF_047948215.1. Lineage (NCBI taxonomy): Eukaryota > Metazoa > Arthropoda > Insecta > Hemiptera > Fulgoridae > Lycorma > Lycorma delicatula. Next base: position 78,882,759 of record NC_134459.1, on the reverse strand, counting down.
TTACTACTTAATCAGAGTGAAAATAACCCATTCTGTTTTATGAGACATAAGAAAACTAATATTAAATGTAAGATACCGGTGCTTAAAATTAATTTTACTTCTATATTATCCGATTATAAATTATTATAAGTAAAATTCACTTAACGTTCCCTCGTGCCGTTATGCTGCATAAAAACATTAACCAACTGACATTAGGAATTTGAAAATACCATAGAATTTATCAGTTTTCAGGTCTAGAACATTTCTGAATAAAACTTTGTACTACATTTCTTTACTGATAAAATTTCAGAAAAAAAGTATATTTGACATCATTAATATTCGATTTAATAGAAAATTTATTAACTTTTTATTTTTATTACATTCACATTTTTAAATCTAAAAATGAAAATAGGAAATTGAATTATTAAGATGTTTGCAGATTCAACTATTCTGAATATATTCGTAATAAAAGAGAAGAAAAAAATTTATCTTCGTTTCTCTTCCGTAATGATATAATTCGCAAAGCAAAGCCAATCAACGAAGCATTATATAAAATTTCATGTCCCAGTCTAGTTATTCCTATTTTACTAGTCATCAATAAAAAAAAATAAATCCACTAGTTATTTCATGCAGAATAATTCCAGTAATTTTTTCCTATACAACTGATTTTAAACAAAGCCAATATAAAAAAAATCAAAAAAAAAAAATCAAACTTCATGAGTAAAATAAACATCAGATTTAACTAAAGAAGTATTATGCTCTTTAAAAAAAATTAATCTACTATCGAATAAATCCACGCGTAGAACGCGTGGATTTATAGGATAAACAGAAGATGTAGACAGATCGAGATAAAAATTAGTGACAGAAACAATATGATTTTAATACATTCACCACTGCAACTGAAAAAATAAGTGGAATTATTACATTAAATTATTATTATAATATAGTTCTATTTTAAACATGTAAACAAAAAAAACGTACTGAAAATTCCCATATTTTTTCATATAAATTTTAGAAGTGTTGAAAAGAATAGATAACCACCGATTTTATTACCAGAAAACCAGAAAGATATATGTTGTCAAATAATGTTAGTTTAATCCTCGGTATGATTGTGAAAATTTTTCACTTTTTACACCTCTCATAACATGTTGCTCTTTAGAAAGATAAAAAACTATTCAAAATTTTTGTACCAATTGACCTTTTAGAACATGTCACGCAATCGTGGATATGATATATGAATGTACTATGTTATTTATATACTAGCTGTAGGGCATGCCTGCGGCACGCCTCCGCCGCTAGACCCTTCGGGCGGCGTCTAAATTGATTATCTCCTGGGTAAAAATGTTTTTTTTTTTGAATGATGAAAATTGATCAAGAAAAAGCGAAAAATATCAGCAAATTTTCTCAATTAAATTTGGTCTACATCGGTTTAGACGTCTTTAAAGATTGCATACTTTCAAAATTCTCATCAAGATCCATAATATCCATATGTAAGTTCATTCAATACGAGAGCTAGAAGTTTAAATATAAATTAGATTAATTAATTTATTGTTTGTTCATTACATTCAATTTACGAAACAAATTATCGTAATACGAAACTAACCTTCCTTGACACAATAACAAAAGAGAAGTTGGCTTCAAAATCAATAAATCGTTAAGGAGAATATATAGGGTTCAAAATTCTCCTAAGTTTGGCCATTATTGTTTCTTCTAATTTTGACCTTAGTTGTTTACCATTTTATTTGACCCACGTGTTTTGCCTATATGTATGTTTAATTGTAATTACAAGGCCAAAAAATCATGTATACAATTCTAAATGGATAAACGATAGTATTTTCAGTATCGAATTATTTGTATCAAAAATATTTGTGTTTTAAGAATTGCTACGATACTGAATGAATAAATTACGGTGGTAAAATTTATTAATTTATTTTATAATTATTGCAAGACTGACTTTCAATAGAGCATTAGATAAATTCGTTTAATAAGTGAAACAAAAAAGTGAGAATTTATTAAGAGTAAAAGAAAGAGTGAATATTTATAGAATAAGAAAAAAAATGAAAAACTTTTATTTTTACAAATAAAAAAGAAGGAAATGAAACCTGAGTCTTAATATAAATAATCGTTTTTATGAAGAAAAACAATCACATAAATAAAAAAATATATATTTCGCATATATATCGATATATAATAAATACAACAAGTCACCACGAGACATGTACTAACGAATCGGGATTTTCCGCTACTGATCGGTACATTCCGGTGCTAATCTAAGGGGGACGCACACACAGCCCATACATACATACAAATGCCGTTTAGTAGGATAGGATATATAAAGTATATGGCCATGTATGTTAAATAAAAATATCTTTCTTTGGTTGATAACTTTGATAAAATAAACTTAACTTTGAATAATTAGCATATCAAACTTAACCTAGGGGTATAACTTAAAGTAGTAAAGTAATAAAAAAAATAGTATTACGAAAATATTGCAGTATAATGTAGTTTATTTGTCATAATAAAATCATGTTATAAAATTTACATCATGGTTTAAAATAATCATGATATAATATAATTTATTTATAAGTGTTGTAGAAATTATAAAAAAAATATATATAAAACATTAAATATCTATCTCACTAGCATCCCCCGTCGCAGCTTTTCCCGCGCTACATGCGTATAGAATTTCCAAAGTTTGAAAATAGTTTTTAATAATTATATGTAGTTTGTTGCTCTCAAAGTTATTGCTATTCACAACTTACCGGATAAAATGGATTAATTTGGATGAATAACAACTTTTCAGTAGAATAATATTTCATAAAACGTATAAAGTAAGAGAACTGTAAAACTTATGAATAGATTATATTTTTTTTTTGTCATCTGTATCAAGGTTATTTGACTTTTAGGATGTCCAGTTCTGGAAAATCCTACGTCCATGGAAGAAATACACTGAACGGAGATCCATTAGCAGGTGACGGAAAGTTCGGCCTTGCGACTTGTTAATAATATATAACAGAAATTCAGACGGGAAATTGTAAACGTTTAAATTAAATAGATCATAGGAATTCGAGGAATAAATATAATTTCTCGTATCGCTGGCCAAATAAGAATTATAGCTTCAATAATTACCCATAGCTCTCTGATAGTCTTTACCATTATAGCGGGCGGCGTATAGCTTTGCACATTGGATGCGAGAGAGAAAGACAGATAGAACGGGTGGAACAGTTAGATAGTCATTGTTTTACGAAAACATCTCGTATAGCTCCATACACTTACGTAGTATGCAGTACATTGTCAAAGTTGTCAGGATAGTTAATAGCGCGGTAAGCCATCCGTCACCCTATGTGCACAGCAATACTCCGCCCACTATACACAGATTGGGAGGTTGAAGGTTATCTAACAATATAATTGGAGAACCAATTCGGTGTTAAAAGGTGGAAATCTTCTTTAAATTTAGTCAAACATAATAACTTTGTGAAGAAGTCGATTTTGATATTGAAAGTCAATATTTCTCAAACTATTAAAACTTTTTTAAATATGTAAGTAGTTGTAATTCCCTTTAATTTGATCAAACTATTTGTTTTTACTTATATTACGATAAAAAAAGTTGCTCGCAAACTTTTCACCTTCATCAAAAGTCAAAAAAACTTTTTTTATCGCATATTTTTTAATCGAAATTTTTTTATATCTTTCTAAGCATGTAGTAGTGCAAGTGGCACCAAAATAATACTTTAGGGGCAGCATTATTTTCAATTATATGTTCATATATATCTTTGTTTTCCTTTATATATTTTTTTCTTGCTCATAGCTCTCGAGCACGAAATTAACTAAGCCTGGATATTTTAATACATGGATTATTAACGTAAGCCGGCTGTTTACAAGATTTTGCCAGAAATTTCTTATTTTGCCTAGTTATTAATTTCCTAATTTTTATTTTATTTTTTTTTTTCAATTTCCTATTCATTCCTAATTAGAAATATACAGTTCTAAATTTATCGATCCACATAATTTTCAAAATCCTCTTCTAACATCACGTTTTAATGACATCTATTTTTTTAATTTTGTTTCGTAATTGAAGAAAAATGTTTTATTTCTATACAAAATTATTCTCTATACGAATATTTTTTTGTGTAAGTCTTAGATCGTTATTCTAATTTTTGCATGAAAGCTTTTCTTGATTATTCCAAACTGCTTTTGACATCTGCATTATTTCATCCATCCTCTCTAATTTCAATAAATAAATACAAAAATGTTTAAATTTTGGTATATTATGTTCAACAATCAATTTTTTTTTTCTTCAATCATTTGACTGGTTTGATGCAGCTCTCCAAGATTCCCTATCTAGTGCTAGTAGTTTCGTTTCAGTATACCCTCTACATCCTACATCCCTAACAATTTGTTTTACATATTCCAAACGTGGCCTGCCTACACAATTTTTTCCTTCTACCTGTATTAAAGCGAATATTCCAGGATGCCTTAGTATGTGGCCTACAAGTCTGTCTCTTCTTTTAACTATATTTTTCCAAATGCTTCTTTCTTCATCTATTTGCCGCAATACCTCTTCATTTGTCACTTTATCCACCCATCTGATTTTTAACATTCTCCTATAGCACCACATTTCAAAAGCTTCTAATCTTTTCTTCTCAGATACTCCGATTGTCCAAGTTTCACTTCCATATAAAGCGACACTCCAAACATATACTTTCAAAAATCTTTTCCTGACATTTAAATTAATTTTTGATGTAAAAAAGTTATGTTTCTTACTGAAGACTCGTTTCGCTTGTGCTATTCGGCATTTTATATCGCTCCTGCTTCGTCCATCTTTAGTAATTCTACTTCCCAAATAACAAAATTCTTCTACCTCCATAATCTTTTCTCCTCCTATTTTCACATTCAGTGGTCCATCTTTGTTATTTCTACCAAATTTCATTTCTTTTGTTTTTTTCTTGTTTATTTTCATGCGATAGTTCTTGCGTAGGACTTCATCTATGCCGTTCATTGTTTCTTCTAAATCCTTTTTATTCTCGGCTAGAATTACTATATCATCAGCAAATCGTAGCATCTTTATCTTTTTACCTTGTACTGTTACGCCGAATCTAAATTGTTCTTTAACATCATTAACTGCTAGTTCCATGTAATGATTAAAAAGTAACGGTGATAGGGAACAATCAATCTTTATACTAAATTCTTCATTATTTTAACTTCATTACCTATGTTTTCCTTTTAGTTATTATGAGACTCTCTCCTAACAATAAATCCATGCCATTCAGAATTTCTTCTAATTCATTTTTGGTATCTGCCAAATGAATAATTTAACTGGTGGATATTACCATTCTAATTTTTTTATTATATAATTACTAAAAACATATATGCTTATTACGAAAAACGCACACAAACACACATACATATGTCAGCTAAAAGTGGGATTGATAGTTACTCTGAATCGATTTAAATTTTATTACATCGAATTCTTTCATGTAACGTATATGTTTAAAATATACTTTTATATATATATAAACATTTTATTTTAAAATTTCTAAAATTCTCTACACAATAATACTTATATCTTTCTAAGTTTTATTAAATGAATAAAGAAGATTTATTAAAACAACTTTAACAAGAAAATTACAAAAAAAGTAAAATAAAATAAAATAAAACAATGCAACAAAAGTTAGAAGAAAAGTGAGAAAAGAATGGAAGAAGACTAAAAACTTAAAGAATTCAACCGTTTTTACCGCTCTACCTCATTTTAGTAGAATAAAATACAATAGAGCGTTGCAATACTAGTCAAGAGTATGTGTTGCTGTTGCTACTACCATGCATTTCAAGGATTATTTTACACATTTCTTTAGAAAGAAGTTCTACTGATTTCTTAGTCATGATTGGTAGTGTAATGTTTACACTGACTGAATTCATATAGAATCCATACAATACAATGTGAATCAATCTGTATCTCGTTCATCTTAACCATTCTTACGTTTTATTTTTTTTTTTTGTCATTTTTATTATAAATAAGAATGAAAAAAAGAAAAAAAAAACAATACAAACAGTCCATCCAACTTTTACAGTTCAGGATTTCTTTGTTTAAAAATGATTTACGTATATGAAACAAAAATTGTTTACGTAAAAGTTATTCCGTTTTTACAATACACGATGTTATAAAAGTAAAAATAAAATGATAAATATATATCAAAAGAATAAATATTTAAATTTCTCTTTTTCGATTTCCTTCACGACGTAAAATTCTTTATATTTACAGAAAAACCTAACAATAATAATATAAAATTCTAAAATAAAAAGCAAAGATAAAATTTAAATATTCTGTTATACGAAAACAGTTCTAGCTCATTTTTCGGTTTTGGCCAATTATCTTGAAATATACTTTAAAAGAAGAATGTAAAATGTAAGAAAAAAACGTGTGATTAAAGATTTGTATGATATAATTGTTAAAAATTACTATGACAAAAAAAGATCAAGTAATAATTATTTTTAACTCTTAATCGTATCTGATAGGGAATAGAAAAATTACGAGTATTTATTGTCAAAAATTGAAAATTACTTAGACAATATGATCGTTCTGCATGGGTGAAAGAATAAATACACATGCGGAAATATTGAAATACCGATCAATAAAAATTAAATTCTCTATTTGATACAGTAAAAATATTAGTCGAGTTATTCCATAATAATAAAGTACGACAAATAAATAAATATCTGTCGATTAGAAAGCAAGAAGTATTTGAATTATTATCACTATTGAAATTATTTTTTTCTTATTTTATTTTGAAAAAAAATATATATACCGTCCGACCATTTCATCGTGCACATGATAATATTACAAACTATAACTCCGCTACTGATTACAATACAGATATATTAAAATTTGATTTGATTCATGAAAAGTAGTTATGCACAACTGGTAATGTCTTTCAGCAAGTGTTGGAAATGTCCACCATTTTCCGAAAGACAGGTCCGAACTCTTCGCCATGTTTTTTTGTCACCCTTCGTAGGATATCAGGGAAAATGAATTCATTTCTTTCTCTTATTGTTGATTACTCATTATCAATATGCACAAGACAAACGATGTGCGCGGTAAAATAATTTCACTGTATAAATTCATTGTAAATTAATGAGAATTCATGAATATATGTATATATATATATATATATATATATATATATATATATATATAAATTTCTTGAACATGGTTCATCAATCATATATATATGTGTGTATATACAGGATGATTCAAAGAAACGGGAAATTAACAAAATTAAATAACGTTAATGAAAAATTATTTTTAGAAAATGAATTTTATTTCATGTAATTGTACAAATGTTGCCATTTTAGGATACATACATTTTAGTTTATTTTTTAAAGATGACATCTTGCAGGTGACGTCCTCTTCTACGTAAACACTCACGAAGTCTCTTCGTTAAATTGTTAATGGTTTGACGTAACATCTCAACTGGAATTTCCGCAATCGCTTCTCGGATCTTTGTCTTCAGTTCTTCCGTAGCAGGTCTAGTGTGGAACACTTTGCTTTTAAGGTGAACCCACAAAAAGTAATCGCAAGCTGAGAGATCAGGCGATCTGGGAGGCCAATGTCACCGTTTCGTGAAACGACACGTTCTCCAAACAATCGAAGTACAGCTGCCGTCGATATTCGTGCAGTATGTGACGTTTCTCCGTCTTGTTGAAACCAGGCTGTGTTAAGAATCGATGGAAATCTTTTTTGTTGTCCCACAACAAAGGTTTCAAGCACGGCTACGTAACGAGCCGACGTCACTGTAATCGCAAGACCGTTGTCATCCTCAAAAAAATAAGGCCCTATAACACCGTAAGATGACAGCGCACACCACACGGTCACTTTCTGGCTGTGCAACGGACGCTGGTGTAACTGCATAGGATTTTCTTGTGCCCAGTATCTGAAATTTTGCTTGCTAACAAATCCACTGAGGTGGAAATGCGCTTCGGCTGACATCCACAGTTCGTGAACAAACTCTTCGTTATCATTTATCTTATGAAGCATTACATTACAGAACTGTGCTCGCACAACTGCATCGTTGGTTTCAGTTCCTGGACGATCTGCAACTTGTGCGGATGGAATTGCAAGTCCTTCACTAACATTCTTCGAACACTTGAACAATGCAATTGTAAAGATGCTGAGAGACGACGGATTGACCGATGTGGACTTCGTGTGACAGCATCTTGTAAAGCTTGAACATTCTGTGGTGTACAGACGGTTCGCTCACGGCCTGGAGGTTTCTTTTTCATTGGCGAACCGGTTTCCTCAAAATTAGATATCCATGTCTTAATTGTATGTCCTGATGGAACACGGTCGTGCCGTCCCAGATTAAGATGATGACGAAATTCTCTACGCGCTCCCTCCACACAGGCATTGTTTTTGTTAAACGCTTTGATAGCAAATGCACGTTGCGCATTCACTCCAAGGATCCATGACAACTAAATGGCAGGTTAGGTTAGAGAGGCTGGCGCCACTTCTCAAGTGGTACCAATCGCCCACGGCTACTAACACAACTTTCAAAATTTCCCGTTTCTTTGAATCACCCTGTACGATATAAACTCAGTTACGATAAAATTTAATCATCCAAAACGATTACAAAAATTTCTATTCATTTTAAATTGTGATGTAAACAACTGCAGCCAATCGGAAATTTCTGTACTTCTAACTTAAAAAAAAAAAAAAAAAAAAAAACTTATTGACGTTACTGAACTTAAAAAAAATTACGATTGACCAGTTACTGCAATATCTTCTGAATTTAAAACTATTTTTAGTCATTAAAAATTCGAGAAATTTTTATTCATTTACTTTTTCATTAAAAAGAAAAATAAAAATAAAAATAAAACTTGTTCTATAATTATTTGTTAACATAAAAGAAGCGGAAAGTTTACAAATGAATCAATCCTGTGCTAAGGTATAAAAAATTAATTTAAAACATTTTCAATTATAGTTAAAAATCATCTATACAAAATTAAAAAAAAAATATATATATATATATATAAGTTAATTTATTTTCTACATGCATGGTAAATATTAAAAACTATTTTCGTAATGAAAAACTTCTTATTTAATAGAAATAATCAATAAATATTAATGTCGATGGGTTCAAACAATTAAAAGCTTAAAATATGCAAATTTTTAGGGGAGGGAAAGTTAAGATATTTTCATGTGATTATTTCTATCATCTTTGTACTCCATATCTAAAAAAAGTAAACGAGAAATTTTTCGTGTCTGTCCGATCACTTTAGAATTTTAGCATATTATAATATGCTAATAATATAATAATAATAATAATAATATATATAAAATTAGAATAATTATTAAACCAAACACACACACACACACACATACAGAGACAGTATACATAGAATGGTCTGATGGCTATACATTTTCGTATTCTATATGTAATAATGAACAAAAATTACCTATGAAACAATTTTGATTTCCCCTTTGTTTTCCTTCTGACCACGATTTTGTGTTTATTAGTGAAAAAGTTATATTTCAACATTTATAACAATATAAATAATAATAAAAATTATTAGTAAAATAATTAACAGTAAATTAATTCTGTTTTATAAAATAAGTGGGGTCAATTCTCTTTTATTTCAATAAATAAAGTACCTGATTTAATGGAGGAGATGAAACCTGGTAGAAAATTATGTCATTCATTTTTACTTCCTTGTAAGAAGTAAATGAAGTATTGTGATCGCGAAAAATTTCGGTTTCCAAATTTCAACGGAAATATCCATTTTGACCATCCCTGAATCCATTATTACTAGTTTCGCGTGACTTCTGTACGTACTTATGTATCTCGCATAACTCAAAAACGGTTAGCCGTAGGATGTTGAAATTTTGGCTTTAGAACTGCTGTAACATCTAGTTGTTCACCTCCTCTTTTGCTTGCAATCGGCTGGATTAAAGGTGTCCAAAAAAACCTAAAATCCAAAACATTGGATTTTGGACTTTTTCTTAACTGCAGTATCATTTATGACATATTATAAAGGGTACTTATTTTAGGTGGTTTCAGAGTTATAACCAAATAAAAGTTCAATTAATGAAATATTTGGATCATAGAAGGGGAAGGTTCACCGGTTCGAAATCCGACTTCATTTCCTTTTTTTTAACTTTTTTTTAATTTAAATATTTTGATTTATTAATAACTAACAGACCTGGCAATGCTTTGCTATTGCTAGATTGAGTATATATATATATATATATATATGTAGATTTAATGAACACTATTGAAAGTTTGATAAAACATTAACAAAATGAACATTACGGATCTTCACAAAGTTTAACCTTTCCTTTTTTCCCTTTTTCCCTTTCACCCTTTTCCCTCTTTCCTTTTCCCCATTTTCTTTTCCCGTTCCCGTTACTTACTTCCTCTTTCCTTCCCCCGCTTCTCTTTTCCTTATTTACCTTTCCCCTTCCTCTTTCCCCCTTTACCTTTTTATTTTTTATCCTTTCCCCTTTCCATTACCTTTTCCCGCTTTTTTCCATTTTCCCCTTGTTCCCTTTACCTTTTTCGATTTTTTCCTATTTCCCTTTTCTGATTTATTCCTTTCTCCCTTTTTCCCGCGCGTAAATCGTTCCAGTAGTTTTTTAGTCTATAGCGGACACACATATCGGAAACACTGAAATGGAATCGTAAAATATTTAGTATGGCGTGTGTTGCTTTTACGTCCAACATATAGCACTGTTTTTCAATAAAAGTATGTTTTTCACAGGTGAGACATCTTAGGTATATAAATAGTAGTTATATAAAAACACGAATGCAACGTTGTGGCAAAATTTCAAAGTAATCGGTGAAGAACTTTAGGAGATTTAAGAATTTGAACAAACGAACATATATTTTTATTTATGTAGATTATTAATCTCTTGATTGTAAAAAAACTTTTACGATAAATAATAATTATGTAATAACCAAAAAAAAGGAAAAATAATCGAAGTTATTAATGAAATAAAATTTTATGTACTTTTCATTTTAAAAGAATGTGTATTTGTAATTTAACAGACGTACAAAAAAGTCATGTGGTGTCCACATCAGATTTTTTTCGTAGGTGGTCATTTGTTAACTGATTTTCAAAACTAAGGTATCATTTTGTTACAATAAAATGCTTAACATTTCTGCAAAACTAAATATTACCGAGGTATAAAGGATTGAAAAATTTAAATGGTCGCCATTTTGACATTTGTGAACGTGATTACACTGTAATTTTTTTATTTATTTGACGTTTGTATAAACGTATGTACCAAATATTATTGTGATTCCTCAATCCAATCTTGAAATATAAATCTTTCATTAATTAACACAAAATGCGGCGGACTGAAAGAAAACGAGGGGAATTTATGTGTGTTTGTGTGTGCGCGCGCGAGCGTGTAATAATATACACAAAAATTTATCACTACAATTTAATATATAACCTGTTTGAGACAATAAATAATAAAAATCAATTAAATTTTATTGAATATATTTATATTTAGAATTATTTGAATAAACATCTTATGAAAAGTATATTATGTTAAAAAGATAGATATATATTTTTTTTTAAGAAGCAGTTAATATAACAGTGAAAGAAGAGACTAGAAATATTACTTGAATTCTAAAATTAAATTTTTTATCTTTTCAAAGGAGAAATACAAGTTTCTGAGTGGAAACTTACATAATGGAACACAGCATGCACTCCATCACATGTAGTAGGAACATTAAGTTTATTTACATGAATCTTGAACTTCAGAGAAATTTAAGCAAATAATTAATACAGAAAATGTTATTTCTTGATAAATTTACATTTCAAAAATGTTTTCACTTTTTTAAATTTTATTCCCTTATTTCACAAAGAAAGTTATCTTCTGGCGACGCTAAATTTCTCATGTTTAAAAACAATCTTATGGTTCGGTTTACAATCATTAATTCTCCCTACAGAAAATTGACTATTGTAAACTGTTTAATTAATTCTTTGCAAAACTTATCTAACAAATACCGAAATAAATCACTGTTTTTTCTTTCTTTTTTTATGAAATAGATGCTGATGCTTATTTTAAAGTAATGGCAAATGTATATATATATATATATATATATATATATATATATATATTAGAATATGAAATTGTTAAGTAGATAAAAAATATACGCCGCCAGATGTAAACCTAAACCTAGTTAGGATTCCGATCAAGTTCGATTCTCATATCTTGGTATTGCATTTCAAAACCCTTCTCCGGTAAAAATCTTTTTTCCAAATTCCCCTTCAAGTCCATCTCGACTCCCTTTACGCCATCAACCATTTCGTTATGATTTATCAGTGTATGAATTAAACATTACCTCCCTTTTTCAATCTACTATATTCGTTTTATTTTATCTTTTTTCCGCGCTCTTTCTTATTCACTCTTTTTTCATTTATTACAAGAAAATGAGGTTACTTTCATTTTGTATATAACCTATCATAGTAGTTTTATTTCTACCCAGACTTAAAAGAAAAAAAGGATAAAATAGATAAATAAAAAATAAAACGTTCTCGAAAATAAACGTGTCACATATATCTCGATTTAAAATAATTACTAAATTAAATGTTGCTGTGAATAATGCATAAAAACTGTATCTATATACGAAACCTACATAAAAAGCTTATTTTTGACGTTTTATCGGATAGATTTTAAAGATTCTTGCAACAAAAAAAATACATTCATTCGATGAAACGCTATTGATCACGAGGCATTAATTAAACGGGACATTAATTATTAAACGGGGGGCATTAATTAATTTTACGGGATGAAAAACTTAAAATCGAACCCTATCTTAAATATAGTTGAGGAATGAAACTATTACGAATGAAATGGAAAAATTAAAACATAAATATAATTAGATTGTGTATTTATATTACCAAAAATGGATTTGTTTAACATATTTAAAACAAAAAATATCCCAAGTGAGCACCCTGCGCAACGATGCACTTTTGTATTTGAAAGATGACATTGAGAGAACTGACGCAAAACTTTATTGTCAATGCGTCGTTCTTGTAGATGTTCATCTTCAGTTCATCGATAGCTTGGGGATTTCATTAATAAACTCTATACTTCAAATAGCGCCGGAGGAAAACTCACAACTAGACAAATCTGTGGTCACGGAGACTATCACCTACAGTATCTATCAGAGACTATCTACTGACAGTATGGTTTTCTGTAAAATCCATATGAACGTGTGTAGCGAATCGTTTGACACGTAACACGATGCTCCGTCTTGTTGGAAGAAGCCATAACTTTTTACGATCTGTTAACTGAGCTTTGACAATTGTACGGTATAATTCTGTATTGAAGTGCAGTCAAAAAATATTACCCCCCACCTCTAGATTATTAGAAAAAGCACGATATATATTGATTTTCTCATCATGAAGTGAATGGGCAAAATCTGGTAAGCATTTTCTGTCATCAAAACCTGGTGCTGAGAGAATTAACACGCCCAGATAAAGGAGACTGTGTTTTCTTTAATTTAGGCAAAACGATAAAATTTAACTATAGATAAAGCAAAAAAAACCTAATTATACTTTTTAATTAGCGAGACAACTTTTTTCTGATGTAGAAAAAACTATCTAATTTATAATTAATGTTTTTCAACCTTTACGTAATAATTAAATCTACAATATATAACGTGATGAACATATGTCTTGTGTCATAAAAATTACCTTTAGGCAACAGCAACAAAAAAGGTTGACTCCGTTATAGAATACTTTTAGTTTAGTTCTTTTGTTGAAAATTTCCCCTACTTAAGTCTCTAAAATCAAACATCATACTGAAGAATTAGCTGAGTCGCGATTATTCATAAAAACAGATAAAGATTATGAAGTTTTTATTTTAATTGAAATTTCATTTCAAAATGTGTTTGATAAACATTCCCGAAAGATCTGTTGATAATATAAATTTTCATTGTGATACTGCTAAAGGAATATTTTCCCTTTGTGTACTGAGATGAGTTTAGGAAAACTGATAGAAGAATGAGATTAGTAAGAAAATATGTTACTATGAGTTACATCTTTAACATGCTGCCACATATAATGGAATAAGCAAGTTATTATTACTTATCAATTCAGTAAATAAAAATTAATTATAAAAATAAATTTTTATATGTAAATTAAATAATTTATTTATTGTAATAATCTTGACAGTATGCGAAGCATAGCAACAATTAAGACAAAAGGTAATTGAAAAAAATGCAGTAAAAGCGATGTATCACACGTTATTAGCCTTTATTTCTACAACAACGTAAACAGAACAACTGTTACTACTGCTTTGCTTGGATAAACGGTACACTTTGTTGCTTTAAACACAATTATAAAGGCACACGTAATAGTATTTTTTATTAATCCATATTACCGCGTTAAGTGATTTTACGGTAAAACCAAGAGTAATTTTGTAAGATTACTAATGAGGATTTTTTTTAACATAAACCAGATTCTTCGTAAATATTTTTTTTCCAGTTCAGCCTCCTGGAATCACTGACAGATATTACTTCAGAGGATGAATGAGGATGATATGTATGAGTGTAAGTGATGTTTAGTCTTGTTCAGTGTCAGGTCAACCATTCCTGAGATGTGTGATTAATTGAAACCCAACCACCAAATAACACCGGTACCCACGATCTAGTATTCAAATCCGTATAAATGTAACTGCCTTTACTAGGATCTAAACGTTGGAACTCTGGACTTCGAAATCAGCTGATTTGCGAAGACGCGTTCACCACTAGACCAACCCGGTGGGTTTTCTCGTAAATCTGGCTGTAACAATTATTCATTTAACATTTCCTGTTGCAACTACAGCAATATTCTTATGGTTAAAATAATTTATTCAGATCACGAGTGAAATAGATATGATTACGTTTTTTTAAAATAAGGTTACAGTCTAGGTTTTCACGAAAATACGCTTCTAGTATTAAATTCATCAATTTAAAATTAAAAGTGAATTTAGACAGTTGACTGTTATAGGAATAAAAAAAATAATAAAGTCTCTAAATACAAGGAATTAATTATAAATTTAAATCAGAAGTATTAAATAACTAAAAGAAAAATACGGCATAAAGAGGAAGAGAGAATGAAAGAGAGAGGTGTACGGTTATTTTATACTATTCCCCTTTTGGGTTTATTTTTAAACTTGAATTCAGGCAGAAAAAAGTAGGATAGAAGGTTGAGTCTATTTAAATATTAAGTACAGAATGATAGGAATATAACATACAGCATTTAAAAATATGAACTAATTAAAAAAAACGGACTTTTTGTTCTCAGTATCATATTCTACAAATCCCACTCAACGTTCTTGTCATAAAATTAAAAATCCTGGATTAGTTTGATAAGTAATATAATTAACTACGATTAGCATGACAGATCATTCGTTTAATTTTGTTAAAAAACATAATTTTGCTTGGTTTTCGATGAGTAGCATCGTAAAATAAAATTTAACATTTAAATGCAAGTATTTTTAAAGAAAATATAATTATTTTTTTATTTCTAACTGAATAACTTTTTATTGTAAGCGTTTATATTTTAAGTTTACTCAAAGGAATTTTTGTTAAAATAAAATTTCCATGCGTTTAATCGTATGAAAAATGTTTAACATACATACAAGCAAAAGAGGAAAAAGTTTTTATTATTAAATTCCTTACAATACTGTTCAGGATTACTAACGCCATGCAATATCTGACATTAAAAACTTTCAGAAAACAATCTTGTTTAATTGTGTAGTACACATAATATATATACAAGCAAAAACATCAAAGATCCAATGGACTAAACTTTAGTGTCATTAATCAAACTGTCATACAAATTCAGGAACAATATCAACATCGGAAAGTTTGTCAGTAAAATTTCAATAAGAAGCACAAACAATGCACTGTAAATAAATATAATATTTCTCGTACTATAGTTTTATATATATATAATATGTCTAAAATAAAAGCCGAGACATGTTTACGGTATATTCATTTATTTTAATTCAATAACAAAAACCAAAAAAAAAAAAAACTTAAATTGTGTAAAAATAATAAAGCAAAAGGAAAATAACTATTACGGCGAAGTTTTGTATCATTCTAGAATCTAGACATACTACATTATTTTTTAAAAAAATCTGACCAAACTGGACTGGTTTGCCTATAAGCAAAACATGAATAATATGTAGCAAGTAATATTTCTACCACTCTAGCCAACTACAACCTCCCAAAATAATTGATCCTATTGGTCTCCTTACATCCTATTGATCTACTTCACTCAGATTATTGGTAACCACCGCCATATATTTATTTAAATAAAAAAATTTTTAAAAATTTTCGAAACCGGGTTTATGTTATCACCCAGAGATTTCAAAGGTAAATATATAGGACAAGTCAAGAAAAATAGAAAAATAAAATTATTAAAGCATGGTAAAATAGAAATTATGAAGCTGCCTCTTTGTTAAAATACATGAGTGAAGCGCTCCAGGAGTTTTTTTCGAAATAAAACTCCTGGAAAGGAAAATAATACTAATAAAAGAGCTTTTCTTAAAAACGTATAATAAAAGAAGACGGAATAATATCGTGCGTCCGAGTAATATTGCTGGTGGAGGATTGCAAAAGTAGATATACAGTTGTAAATCCTTATTACTATACATTCTTTATTTTACTTCGCTTTGTCCTCTGATATAATCAGCTGTCTTTATTTCATGTAATATTTTCAAGACGTGTTTTATTATGGTTTATTACTGTAAGTTTAGTGATTAATTTGTTTTAGTTTTTCCGCTAATTTAACTAATGAAAGTGGATTTTGAGTACTGGAAGGTAGAGGATTCGGAAAAGGTTCAAGAGAAATGATATGAACAATTTTATACACCTCCACTGTAAACGCTAACCGTTTACAAAAGACAAGATAAATTTGATTACACTAGACCAGGTCCATCTGTAATTTGTGAAAAATTGATAGGCTGGTCGACAGTTATTGGTCATGATTATGAAATGTTAGTTGCTCCGGCATTTATTCAAAACTCCCCAAAAAAACAGAGCGTCTCGTAAGTTAGGCATTGAACAAAGATATTTATTGGTCATCCAATCTATTTTTTCTTTTTGAAAATGTATCGAATAAGATTAATGCAAGGATTATTAGAGTGGGATCAGAATTATCGTTTTCAATTTTTGGAAGTAAAACAAGAAGGATTATTCGAAAAACTGTTTCGGCCGACAAGAAAGACTTTAAATTGTTATGAGCCATTAACAGGGATAACTTTATCTTCTATTCAATAGAAAACCCTTGCATAACAATTTAGGAACAGTTGAATTAACCTGGAGATACTGATGTTAAGGCTTTTCGTGTGAAGGAGTTGTCGGGCCAGTCCTTTTCGTTACAACTGCCAATCAAAATGTGTCTCTTAACACACTGAATACTATATTATACCAAAAATACGACAATAACAAAATATCTAGTTCTATTTTAAGAAATTAATGTTCTACTTTCTAGTTATTTTAAGGCAGCTACCCGCTGTTCTCTAAGGATGCTCGACTTATTTGACCAAGTATTTACAGTAGATGGCTCGGTTGATAAGGGTCACTTGAATGGTCATCAAGATCTCTTGATCGTACCTCAATTGATTTCTTTTTTTGGAGGATTGTTAAAAGTTAATTTTTTTCAAGAAAACTACGTACTGTTGATGACAGGATTCAGTTCAGAGAAAGTCTTCCAGAAATCATTTAAAACAAAGAACTTTGTAGCAAAGTGGGTTTGAGTATAAAATCTAGACTACATAAGTATGTGAATGCCGAATGTGATCAATCTGAATACTAAAAATAGCATTCTGAATGTGATCCATATTGTTACTTAGTAAAAACACTTGGTAACTTTACTTAATGAAACTATATTTACTTATTTTTTACGTTCTGTAACTGTATACCTAATTCTACAAACCAACCGGTATTGAATATACATATATGTGTATATATATATATATATATATGAACTTCCACACATCTCTTTCATCACAGCAGTTATTATTTTTTTAGCAAATTGGATAATAAAAAGGATAAAATGTAAAAATTTATAAATTTTAATGTTATTCTAATTTTAAAATTGCAATTTGAAATTATTAATATTTATTTGAAAATATGTTCGACCATGTCGTGTTATTTGAAAAAATTAAAAGGTAATATAGTTTTGAGTTCTATTTAAGTAGAAAAAAGTGAACGGTTAAATTAGAATGATATAAAGAACCAATAGGATTTGTTCTTCTGGGAGGTGGTAATTTGGTAGAGTATTACGTTGCAAGTGCTGTTTATGTTGCAGCCCAACAGGGTAAGTCAGTGAGTGTAGTTTTACACTAGAAAATAGGATTTAAGGGAAACTTCACGTAAACTTATTATGCGTAAGTTAAATGTTTGTTACGGTTTATTAATTTTTACATATGACAATTTTGTTTTTGTGTTTTTTTAAATTGTATTTTATGAGACTGGTAAGTTAGAGAATTAGTTTACGAAGTATACTGATTGAAAATGTATAACTTTATTCATTTTAACAAAAATATTAAAATCCAACCAAGAAAATTAAAATTACGTATTATGAACATATAAAGCGTCTGTCGAAAGAGATAAATAATTTTAAAATGTGTTTCTGCTGGTGAAGATAAAAGAAATACGTTATGTAAACGTTTTTGTAAAGGACTATTTGTTAATATTTTTGTACAAGAAAATCGTAAAAAATTAAGAATATAAACCGAGATAAAAAGTGAGTATACTGGCTTCAAATTCTAAATTTTATTTCTACGTTGACCTAAGTTTTTCTAAACTAGAATTCAAATATATATTGAATGTCCTTAACGCTTTGGTTTTGAGTTTCGGGGAGAGAATCATTTTGCCCTGATAAATTTGTTCCTATAGTAAAATAAAATTGCATTAAAATTCTTAAAAAACCAGTATGGAATAAAATTGATGTTTAATATTCCATGACTGACCTAAAAAAATAGTTTGATCGACAATAGTTTCCGAGAAAAATGGTTACAAACTCAAAAAATTGGAGACGAAAAAATAATTTTTTAGGTTTGCTGTAAATTACTTTTTTCTTTTTTTTCTGTTTAGCCTCCGAAACCACCGTAAGGTATTACTTCAGACTATGAATTATGATCATACGTATGAATGTAAATGAAGTGTAGTCTTGTACTTTCTCAAGTTGACCACCCCGTTAGATGTGTAGTTAATTTAAACCTAACCACCAAAGTACACTGGTCCACGATCTACTACACAAACGCATATAAAAGTAACTGCCTTTACTCGGATTTGAACCTTAGAACACTTGACTTCGAAATCAGCTGAATTGCGATGACGAGTTCACCACTAGACCAACCCGGTGGGTTGCCGTAAGTTTACTGCTTTAAGTTATCAATACACAAATAAAAATATTTTAAAAAGTTTAATTTTGAAAATTTATATTAATAAAGACGATTGTAAAAAATCTAAGAAGTTTGACTTTTATTAAAAACAAAAATACGACTGTGAAATGTCAATAATTTTAAATTAAACGGAATTTCTTTTTTATTTATTTTTTTTTTTATCATTGGGTTTGTACTTCACGATCTGCTGATGTCCAACAATGAATTTTTATATTTTCTGCCGAAGTGTTTTTTTTCTCTTTTGTTTGTACATAAAATTTTGCATGGAGAAGGAGGATAGTAATCAACCTATCTTCCCTTGGATTCGCAACTTACCGTGTCTATAGGTATATATTGTATACTGCTGTAACTTTAATTACGGGTAACATTACGGGTACAAATTACACAGCTACGTGCTTTACATGAAATTCCATTCATTGTGTAATATTAATCAATGTTAAGGGCATGACGGTATTCAATACAAAATGTAGACTTATATATATATATATATATATATATATACACTAATTGTATATACAGAAATTACAAAAACGTTTATTAGTTTAAACCAAATACTACGTTTTAATCAAATCTATTAAAAGTGAGTCGTTAGATAGTGAGAAAAAATAAGTGTCCCATCTATGATTATATAAATTAAATTAAAATTATATAACTAATGGGTTATTCGGAAGAAACCGTAGGAAGGTAGAACTTAATTTATTAAAAAAATGCTGAATCTTATATAGCCTTAATATTAAGTTAACGAAAACGGGTAAAGGTGTAAATAAATTAATAGATTTGAAATGCTATAAGTAATATTTGAAAGTAGCAGATTATGAGTAATTTGAGTAACACGTACTGGGAAGAAGTATTGTTCAAGAGAGATATAATAAAAAAGGATTCTTCAGTACATAGATTTGGAAAGAAATTAATATCTTTACTAACGAAAAAAAAAAATCAAAATTTTATGTGAGAAGAGATAAAGAAACTGACCGTGCGAAAATTTACCCAAAATTAAAATATAAATTATAATAAATACACCATGTTATAACAACTTTACTGAATTTCAAACACAACTTAATAATATAAAAAATAAAATTTTCATTTTTTAGAATCCACCATGATGGAAAATAAAAATGCTTAATATACCCGGCTGGAAATTAACCACACAACACTATTGTATTATATAAAGTAAATTATTTAATCAAAAAAGATAAAATTATACTGGTCTAACTTTTTTTATATCCAAACGTTTGGCACTATAATTCATTTATGCCTTTTAGAAAGCCTTCCTAAAGATACCTACCGAAGTGTTTCCTGTTTGGGATTTCCTTTTCGCTTCAGAATATCCTGTTAAAGAATTAAACTGGCTGTTAAAGAATTAATTATCATCTTATATTTTCTGATCTTATTACAGTCAACGATTACATCACCAATAAATTCATAAATATTTTTAATTATTGTATTTTATTAAAAAAATTAAGTGGAATGCCTGTCTCTCTCAAGGTTTTAAACAGTCATCAGTATACTACTTTCTGAAGACTTAAAAGAGATATAAAATTAGAAGAACTGATTATTTCCAGAACAGAGTTAACATTCTAGATATGTTGTCCTAAACAAATTGATAGTTTTAAAACAACAGAATCATGTCAGAAAATAGCGTTAATTATCTTATATAAGATAATTAACTGAGTAAGAATAGGAACAACAGAAAGTGTTGTTGCATTTTACATTTATTTCTACAATCATCAATGAAGATGCATAGGTGGCCTATACGAGTAGAAGGAATATTTGTTAACATTTTTATACAAAAAATCGTAAAAAATTAAGAAGGTAAACCGAGATAAAAAGTGAGTATACTGGCTCCGGATTCTAAATTTTATTCCTAAGTTGACCTAATTTTTGCTAACCTAGAATTCAAATATATATTGAACTAAGAAAAATGCGTTGAACGTTAACTGAATTTTTCTCATCAGAATAAACCCAAATGAGTCTAGTATTACCCTAGACTCAATAACACTGTTTCCAGTTTATAATATCATTTGTCCCCAGCAATAGTAAAGAGTGCTCAAAAAGTGATGCAACCTTATGGAAGAAGAGAATATTCATTGTCTCTCAATACATTAGATGTGCCAGTTATGTCCAGACCAAGAATGCCTTCACAGAAAAGTATAATGTGGATACACCAAACAAGTCCTCCTCCACCAAGCGGCTGTACGACAAGTTCCAGAGACAGGGAATATGACAAATTCAGCCAAAAGTAGTCGACCGAAAGTGTTTACACCAGAAAAGTTGATCGATGTACAAGCTGCATATTCTGTTAGTCCCAAGAAGTCTGTGCGACACCTATCTAGCCAGTCTGGTCTCTCCATTGGTAGTGTCAACATGGTATTGAGAAATTGTTTAAAGATGTATCCGTATATAATTCGTGTTTTTGACGAATTGTTAGCTGCAGACACTGGAAAATGTGTAGCTTTCAATCAGTCACGTCATCTGTAACGCCACGTGAACTAGATGATTGGTTTTCGTCTGACGAGGAGTGGTTCCAACTTGGTGGATACGTGAATGCACAGAATTCACGCATTCGGCTCTGCACGAACAAAAAGCGGATGGTTGGTGAGCAGCTTCACGTAGACGTATCTTCATGACATTCTTTTATGGCAACAGTGAGCGCTTCATACAGATGGTGCAACAATTTGTATACACTATACCTGCGGACCAGCTAGAGTACAAGTGGTTTCAGCAGGAATACGCTACTTCTTATACCGCCAACAACAATTTGACATTCATCAGTTTTCATGGACAAGGGATTTCGAAGGGGTTGTGGCTCCCGCGGTCTCCTGATTTATTTCCTCCTGACCTTCCCTTGTAGGAATTGCTTAAGAAAGCTTTTTATTAAACTCATTCTCACACCATTCTCGAATCGCAGAGAAAAATTTAATGATGTGTCACTGCAATTCCTCAAAAGATGTTATAAAATGTGTTTAAGAGCATGCAACCTTGTATTCATTTATATGAATCGTATAACGGAGGCCACGTTCAGTATTGTAACTTACTCATCTTCCCATAAGTATACGTCACTTTTTGAACACTCTGTATTATGTTGGAAGTTTATTCTTCGTATAATTGAAAAAGAAGATTAAGGATTTTAGTCAGACGAAAAACTCATGTAATTCATCTGATGAGTCTAAAGATATTTTTTCATGATTATACGGAAAACGTTTAGATGAAATGTAAAAATAAAGATTTTCTTAAATTCACAAATTTTACATAAAAGCCAATCAATCAATCAACGTAACGTTTAAATTAGATCTTTTACACGCCGAAAGCACAAAGCACTCTTGCAGTAAATAACGTATACTAATTAACAGCGTACAAAATTAATTAAGGTTAGTAATTACGTTAAGTAAACGTAAACGCGAAGGGCAATAATTATAAACTGAAGGAAAATTTATATTGTAAACAACCTTTATTAGTCTATATATCACGACAGACAGTTTTAAAGGATGACTAACAATTAGTTTACCATTTTCTTTCTTTCAAATAAATTAGGGTATAAAACAGCCCGCCTGCACGACGCGAGTGGTAGCGTCTTGGCCTTTCATCCGGAGGTCCCGGGTTCGAATCCCGGTCACGCAAGGCATTTTCACAGGCTACTTATCATCGTTTCATCCTCTGAACCAATACCTAACGGTAGTCCAGGAGGTTAAACAAAAAAATGTATAAAACAGATATTATGTAATAAATATGAGATATTTATAGATTTCAATGGATTTAAATGTTTTAAGGGCTCCTGAGAACTAAGTATAGCTAAAAGTCTATGGGAATTGGGTATCCATAGAAATTAAAATCTCTGAAATGATTTCGACTCAAAAATCATCCAAAATTTAATAGAAATTACATTATAATTACATTACATTATTATTATTTACATTCTTGGATGTAGATAACACTTTCGATAGTCTGGCACCTTGGATTTTTGTATAATACAAAAATGTAAGTCCCTCATCACTGTAGTCAATAATTTTTTATCAAACAGTTTTCAAAATTAAATTTCAAACCGTTTGGATTTCTTTTTTATCCAATTAATTCTCAGATACTTAAGGTACTTTTCTGAGTCCGATTTTATACAAAATGTTTACTTCTGATCTTCCAAAAGTGAGAGTACTAGTCTCACCATATTCGCGGATGATACTCAAAATCGATGAATTCAACTATAATGTTTTTAAAACGATCAGGAACATCTCAAAAAAATTTAAGACTTGGGCGAAAAGTGAAAAATCAAAATTAAATTTTAATTTATTGCATTCAGTAAATTGAACTATTCTACATTTACATAGAGAAAGGAAACGATAGTATCCTCGTTGATGTATGCTTTTCCCGCATGGAATCACGCTATAGATATCAGGCGTAACAAGGAGAAGTTAGCGAGGTTGCATTGGAGAGGGCTCCTAGGTGTGGTGGCCGCGTATAGGACAGTGTCCTATGAAGCCATTTGTGTTCTCGCCGGAGTGCTGCCGATAGACCTCATCGCGAGATATAGAGCCGAAAGATCGATAGATATAGAGCAGATCAAGAGGCCAAAGATGAAGTCAATACTACCTGGCAGGAGAGGTGGACTAATAGCGGTGTGGGTCGCTGGACAAGACAACTCAACCCGGAGATCGAACTATGGATAAGAAGAGGTTTTGACGAGATGGATCACTTTTTAACTCAATTCTTCACCGGGGATGGCTCATTTAATAATTACTTAATTAAAGTAGGAAGGAGAACAGAGGCAATCTGCATGTATTGCGAAGAGATCGACGATGCAGAACATATTTTCTTCATATGTGAAAGATGGGCCGCCCTCAGATTTGACATGGCGATCGACGGGATGACTCCC
The DNA here is from genome assembly GCF_047948215.1 of Lycorma delicatula. Lineage (NCBI taxonomy): Eukaryota > Metazoa > Arthropoda > Insecta > Hemiptera > Fulgoridae > Lycorma > Lycorma delicatula. The sequence goes on along the minus strand of NC_134459.1, from coordinate 78,858,505 downwards.
GAAGCTACAGTACCTTTTATGACTAGTCGGGAATCCAACTGGAAGAAAATAGCGTGTTACACCAGACAGATCTTATCGCAGAAAAACATCGACGAAAGGAGACTGGGTTTTTGATTTAGGTTAGAGAAGGGAGGACAGCCTCAGCGAGGAGGGCCGGCATGCCGAGGTGTGTCGGTTCCAATGAGCCGCTGGGGACTCCTGGGGATATAGTTTAGGGAATAATAGAATAATAAAACACAAGATATAGAGAAAAGACCTCGACACCACGTCACGACACTCCAGGTATGGCGTGGTGTCTGAAAGGGGCATATAAAATAAAAGATTACTCTCAAAAAGAGCTACTGGTAGGCCGACCTGCCATGCCAGTATATAGCTGGTAGGCGGGAAGGTCTATTTGAGTATAAAGACACTTCCCTGGGTGACGTAATACCAACAAGTCGGTCCGGCCCAGGGGAGCTGAGAGAAAATAAAAAAAAGGTTACTTAGGAATCCTCTGGACTGTCAAATTACCTAGACTAAATATAATTATAGTTTGAATTTATGAAAGTGGTAGTTTGAAAATGTTTGGATGAAATGTTTGAAATAGTTTGGATCTGTTTTTGATGATGGGTAAAAGGTCACATTTATAATTAGAGAGCAAATACTGTTGTGCCTATAAGTTAGTATAACATAAAACCTATTAAATCATAGGCAGCATAAGTCCTACAAATTAATATAAGGGCATACTAAAATCTGTAAAGGCTTATGGAATACAACTTTATGATCAGTGGTTAAGTTGTTAAGTTAAATATTACAACTATTTTTCAATAATATCGGAAAGATCACAACTATTTTACAACGATTTCTATCAGAAGTCTTAGAGTGGTCACAAATGCTCTATGACAAATTATAAGAAAGAGACTAACTTAATGTAAAAATAACAACAACAAAAATTCTAGAAACATTAAATATAAAAAATAAATTATAAATTCATTAGAAAACATTTCATTAGAAAACAGTGAAGAATGAACTAAGTTAAATAGAATAGGATTATTTAACCAAAGGATGAGTTAAAACAAATTGTAGAGATTTTTCCAAATAGTTTTTCTAAGCAGAAATGTTTTAAACGGAATACTTGACTAAACTTTCCTATGTTTCCTTTCTTTTAACACGACGTAAGATATTTTAAACTATCTCACTGACGTACACATAAAAAAAAAAAATAATAATTTATCATTGTAAGCTATATTACAAGTAACCGAATTTAATGACATACGAACATCTGCACTTTAAGAAATAAAATTAGGGAAAATTTTAGGTTTTAAAAAATGAGATTTTTCAATATTTCTTTCTTTCATCAGAAAATAATTTTTATCAGAAAATTATTTATTAACCTTAAAAACCCATCTTTGGGTTAAATTAACTTTAACATTCAGTGTGAATAATAAAACAATCTTCATGATATCTCAAAACAGGTGTTTATTAATGTAAAATAAAGAAAAATGTTAATATAAGAAAAATATTTTTCTATTAACTGTAAGAAATTTGATATATTTTATATTTAATAGAAAGGATCAGTAAGTAAGAAAATGTTAATATGTGGAGAAAATTGAGTTATACGTGATGATCTGTAAAAAATTAAAAGTTAAAAGGAAATTCGTGTAAAAAATATTCATCTATGATAAATGAAATAACCCTGAAATAAATTTACTAAAAAATTATTAAAAAAATATATAACAATTTATATTATAAAAAATAATTATAAAAAATCAATAAATAAATACGTATTTTTTACTTACGATTGAGATCCAATGACACGGCACTAGAAATAGGAGAGACCACTTCATTATTCGAAGCCTGGCAAGTATAAACTGAATTAAGATGATGGCGTTCTAGTCGTTCAAACCATAATACATTTTTCACTCTTTTTTCAGATAGCACTTCCCACGTTTCATCCAATAGTGTATTCTCATGCCACCATATAACACGAGGTTGTGGTTTACCTGCTCAAAAAATAGAAAAAAAAAAAATTCGTGTATAAAATGAATGTAAAAAAAATTGAATTTATTTAACATAAATATATAATTTGTAAATGTTGCGCTATCAATTTTTTGACGTGCTATTTTGATTATCGTCGGTACATTTTTGATGTACCAACTGTTACAGTTTAAAATGAAGATTAATGTAAAAAAAAAAAAAAAAAAATGAGATAGAAGGCTCACTAATTTGACACCAGTACAGTTTCAGGAAAAGGAATCTTGATTTTATCCTCAAATTAACTTTATAAGACATCCTGAATAATAGATCTACTTAAATAACATTTATACGTAGATCTCAAGGAAGCATTTAATAATGTGAAATGAAGAAAAATGTTAAAAAGAAAAAAGTTAAAGTATAACAATATTAATATAAAGGAATATTGTTTATAATTTTTTACAAGAATTAGATGGTCGTAATTAACCAGTAACTAAACTTTAATAACTTTAGATTACTAAATCCAAGCTTTAATTAATAAATTATTGAGATAAAATTTTCATAATTCACTCCTCCTACCATCGCTTTTTGATTTGTGTAGAGAAAAACTAAAAGGTTTAAGAAAATTAAGGAAAAATAGGAGGGTGAAGTAATCCTAAGGGCAGAATATAAAAACATGTTGAGATTTACTGATGTTATTTTTCTTTAACCGAAACTACAAATATGTAAGAGCGGGAAAATCAATACCATAAATTCACTACTCGGTGAGAAATTCTGTTTAAAAATAAATAAAATAATGAAGAAAATTATATCGTATGTATCAAAAAGAAGAAACATGAAAAAAAAAATAGAATTATTCTAACAAAAATAAATGGAACAAGAATTATTAATTAATAAAATATAATAAAATTAATTAATAATTTCTAACAAACCATTCTTTCTGTTAAATATTAAACCATTCCTTTATATTTAATATTTATGATATTCTTCTATTAAATATAATTTAAATCAATAATTTTTTTATTTTTAATAAACCTAAATAGGCAAGAAAGAGAAAAAAGAAACGATGAATAGTATGCAAGCAAGCAGTGGACTGAAAAAGAAAGAATTGATGAGTAAGGTATAATGAATATTATAAATTTTGTGTAAGAAATAATAAGCAAGTACAAAAACTTAATTGTATTTTATTCAAGATAATTTATAGAATTTTTTAGTGAATGTCCATAAAAATTGAAGGATATCTTTATAATAACATGGATAGTTAATCGGAGTCAAGTGTTTTGTCTGCGCGTCTGGATTTTCAAAGAACCAAACCTACTTAATTAGTTATAAAGCAAATGTGCTATAACTAATACTCTTAAAAACAGTGTTATTAAAATATGAGTACAATAATTATGAGAGTTATAAGCGTAGTAATTTTCTGCAGCATTCTTAATAGAATGAGATCTTTGTAAAGGTTTGATCTATTTGTAGTTATAGAAAAATTAATTACATTTTTCAGATCGATTAATTTGTGTTGTAACCGACTGCTAGATTTTAATCTACATTGTTAATTACATTTTTTCATTCTAAATAGTCTAAATATCTATATTATTAAATTAATATAATATTATGAAGTTATATAAATGTAATAATGTTTTTAAATTTAAATCAAATCTATTCTAATTATTTAATTTATTTTTATAAAAAATGCACAACCGGATTTTTTAATTATTAATTCACCACATAAGCTTAAACCTCTTTGTCAGAATAAATATTAAGACAGCTACCAATTTCATTATAATCGTGGATTTAGTTAAAAAAAAGGAAATTTTTATATTAGTAGCTTGTAAGGTTTTTATTAAGTTTTCAATATACCAACCAATGATATAATATTAAGTTAACGTAATATATTAGAAGTTAGAATATTTCGTTTTTTCAAAAATAAATATACTAAGTATGGTCTAAAAAGAAAGCTATTACAAACAAATTTGTTGAAGGAAAAATTGGATTTTAAGCAAAGAAAATAAATATATTTTTCTAGCAAAAGAAGTCTTTTCATTTTAGAAAATGATGAAAAGAAATTATTTAATTACCTACTTTCTCCTTGAAATTTATATCTATATCTGGCAGATTTAAGGTTTAAAATATAATCTGGCAAATTTAAAATATAACTATTTATGTTATGATTTGTGATAGGGAAACATGGGCTACTGAAAAACCACAAACAAAAGAATAGGTATTGAAATATGGTGGTATAAAAAAATATAAAAAATTAGGTCGGTTATGTAGTAAAAAAGATGCTGGATAAGATTCCAAAAAGGAATTGGATAAGATAATGGCTTGTGACAAAATCATATAAAAAAATAAATACATTAAATAAAGAGGTTTCTATATAGAGGCTATATATACATATCCTGGGATAGTTATTTTGTTAATAAAAGATTGTTTAAAAACTAAGTGGAAAGACAAAGATTACTACGCATGAAGCAGATTATTTGGGATGTAAGATTAGTTACGCAGAGATTAAAAGATTTGCAACCCAAACGCAAACTCGATCAAAATTTCGTTTAGGTGATGCTGTCTAAAATTACTTGAGCTTTTCACTAATTATCCCTGTATGCAAGCCTATGGCCAAAAAGTAGATAAAGTAGATAAAAGTAGATAAAGTATTGGGCATTGTTTTTCGTAGTACAAGAACACAAAGCTATAATAAAATAATATAAAAAAAAAAAAAAAAAATAGAACTGTAGCACGTCATTGTAGGTCCAAATAGACGAATCATAATTTTTAAATTTATTATATTCAGGCAATTAAAACAAGAAAAACCCTGATAAAAGTATCGTTAATGTACAATAAAATTTGAAAGAAAACATCTGATGTGGACAACGCATGATTTTCTTGTACGCCTAATAAATTACAGTATAATGTAATGTAATGTAAATAATATTGAAATAAACATTTATTGATTGAAGTAATTGCAGTAATTGGATTAATGTGTTTTCATGAAACTAAGCCTGTTATATTTCCAAAAACAGGTAGACACTCGAGTAGCCGGTTATGATTAAATAAAGTCTACGATCGAAGATCTCAATTGTCTTGTCCGTTTGATAGTTATTGAAATTAATTTTATCAAATGGGAGTACTGACAGTTTAGATCCAAGTGAATTCTGGGTTGTTCTGATATTATATGGGTCAAATTTGCCAAGATACGTAGGAATCAGTATAACGTATAAGTTATTTAAAGACTGTCTTATTTTACACAAGACTATTTATTTCACACAAAAATTTACCAATGTAAATTTATATAACGGTTTTTATCGTTGACATATAGGTATCCTTATTGTTTATAGGCATAATTATTTTATTTTAATATTAAAATAACGGTGGGTTTTTTTTATTGAATTAAATTAAATATGTAATAATAAATACATTAATTTCATTAATAATTATAACAGATTAATCCATTAATAATATAATGTACAATTATAAATCACATTCAGTAATAACCTTCCCTGAGCGCCAGAATATATACGCAAATTTATCAGTGAATTTATAATCTGAAAGCAGTAAAAGAAAAAAAAAGGTAAAATTTGCACTTCACAAGAATTTAGTTTCTCACATTATATATGTATGTATTTTTTTAAAAGGCTTCAAAGGATATTTTTATTTTAAAACGCTCAGAATCGAATTAGTAGTAGAGAAAGTTTTCTATTTGAATATTGTCACAGACCATTTGGTTGGCTATATTATAGAGTACCAGCTTTTTAATTAAAGGGAGGAGGGAGTAGAACAAGGGAAGTCACGGTAGTTGTAGGTAGGTTAGGTACTACCGGTATGTGGTTGAAAAAACGTTGTGGTTGGAGGAGGGGATAGTGTAATGATCGGTAAGGTTTTGTTTGTTTTCATTAACGTTGACTATGTTAACGTTAACCTAGTACTATGCGGATAATTTTTTTTTTTAAGTATAAATTTAACTTAAACAATTTATATATATATATATATATAAATTTAAACTCGGATATCCCGCAAAAAATCAAAACAGAACCTAACAAATTTGTCTTTTTTTTTTAAACATGTTATTCTCTTATTTCCTTATATTTTTCAATGGTTATGATTTATTATTCATCTAGGCTGAAAATATACAAAAAAATAATATTTTTACTCTATCTTAGTTTTCAATATCCAAATTGGGAATAACTAGATGACTAAGGTGAAAATAGTTGAACAAGGTAAATGACTCCAAATAAAATGTGGTTATTGGGCAAATAAATGATAATAAATAAATGATAATTGAATAATTATCAATGATTGAATAATTAAATAATAATAATTTAATAATTATTATGAATAATTTAATAATTATTGAATAATTATAAATGATAATTTGAATTCATAATTTATAATGAAACAAAAAATCAACATAATAAATCAATAAAACGTTAATAAAATATTACAAATATTGAAAAAGGGTTAAATATAAAAAAATTGATAAGGGTATCTGTTGATTTGTAAGTAGATCATAAATTTTGCGAATAGTACAGAAGTTAAAAACTTATTACAAAGCATTATATCAGTTCGATAAAAAAAATAATTTACGTATGCGCTATTAACTAAGGCACAAATTTTCACTGTATCATGAATCTTCTTCAATTTTCTTACGAAGTGTACATGATATTGCTGTTTGAAATCGCACAATAATTTTAAGGTAAATCTATCAAACTTATTCTAAAGTTAACAATGCTGTGGAGAACATAGTTTCCGATGCCTTTAGTTGTGTTGATATAGAGCAAGTAGAGGTATAAATCAGTTTGGATGAGCAGTAGGGTATAAATTTCTACTACTAACAATTCTAAACGTAACATACTAATCAACAAGTAATCACCTCCCACCAAACAACACATTCCTTCCATACCTACGCGGCAATTGCTTTAGAGAACTTACCATTAGTATTTATTGCTCACAATCATAACTGTATACGAACTGAGACGTTACGATCACAATAATTTTTGGTTAATATTCAACTCCTAATGTCAATCCAGCTCTTTTTTTCTCTTTTCAATAAAAATTTAATATATTAATTACGTCCAAGTTCTTTATATCCCATTTAAAAAAAATTATGTAAATTATTGTAACTAATTCGCTGTACTGTGCAGTGTAACGATCAATTATCGACGGGTAATTTAAGTTTAGTAACATTTTTAGGAAGATGCTTGGAGTGCTGATCATCAGTCATCCATTTTTACAGTAATGTTGCGTTATATGATAGCTCTATGCTTTTACTACAAGAACGCTTTTTTCTCAATATGATAGAAACACAGCATTAGATCAATAGTATTAATTAATCCGTAAACCCCGATAGTTTTAATCTATGATTACAGAATTATTTTTTGAGATAATTAATTATAGTTCTACAAAAACACAGTCAGTTTTAACAAAACGATTGAAAACTTTAGTACTATAACACCTTACAAAACAGTAAGAAACATTTAATTGGGGCTACTTTTTGCTCCTCAACACATTTGAAAATGTCAGATGTTGGAGATGTTGAAAGTTAGAACTAGGTTTATAAAAGTAAAGATTGTATGTACAGAGGAAGGGAACGGGGTTAGTTTGCTAATGATCTGAGCTACTTTAGCGGCATGAACGTAAGCAGTAAAAAGAGGTGAGCTGGATAAGCAACGAGTATTTGCTGCTCTTTTGTCGGGTTTTCGGGGCCGTGAACGTTTCTTTCCCTTTCTAACCCCCAACCGCTACTTTCAACCACCCTTTAGACCAACCCTTCACATCAACTCGTTCCATGAACTCTATATAGCTTGCGCATAATTAAACACCTGTGCCGGAATAAAACAACGTTAACATTTCTCACAGTTCCTGGACGTAAATTGCATACCCAGTCTGTTAATCTTGTTAAGCAGAACTCATAAATGTAGCTTTAAGTGGCGGAACATCGGTAAAGCCGACAGCAGCTTGCTGCGTCCCCCTGCATTCCCCTTATCTTACCTATAGCTGTTAATACATTTTTCTCGACCAACTTTAATTGCAAAATACTCAGCTGGTTATACGGTACTGCAATGTCTGACTGAATAAGCTCAACGTGCTCGTACTTATTTGACAGGCGCATGGCTGCTTCATGTAACGTACACACAGACTACACTCACGTAACAGCCTTAATTGAGAATACAAAAATACACATACCGACACGCACGTATTCATATTTTGATATTCCTTTTATGTTTTTTTTCAATTAATTAAAAAAAAAATTAAACATAAAAATATTAAAACATCAAACGTACCACGGTAATGACGTAAGTACTGTAAATAAGTAAAGCTGTTCTTTTCTTTTTATCGAGCAAAAAAGAGAGGCTTAATGAGAACGCCACTCAAGAATAAACTTACTGTAATTAACGACAAAAAAAAACTATTGTAATAATTTGTTTTAACGTTATTTAATTATGTTTCTTAAAATATTGTAATACAAACAAATTATTAGTCTAAACATACACACTGGTGTGATTTATTTTCAACGTTTTTTACGTTGTAAGTGAAGTAGGTTTTATTTAGAATAACAAAAACTCGTACAAAACATGTAAAATTCTATAAAATTAAAAACGCTTCTTAACTAACTGGAAATAAGCACCGCGAAGGTGTTTAAAGACTATAATTCAGTTATTTCTTTTGTAATGTTGTGTATTACCCTCTTGTAAATGTAATGTTCGAATTAAAAGTGTTTAAAAATTTGTTTAATCAAATATTGTGTTGTATTTGATCGTTTAATGAAGTTTTTTTGTGTCTAGAATGTTGAAATAAATTTCGTATTGTTCATGTTTTTCTATTTAATAGACATTAAATCTACAAATACGCTGAAAGTTTGAATAGAAGACTGACACAAAAAAATCGTTACCCAAACAAGTTGTTCCAACAAATTTCAAAAATTAATGTATTCATTTCAAAATACGGTATCACTTTTAAAATGAGTTTACTGATATTTCAATAACAACTGACTTTAATGATTAACTTTCTCAATTATAAAATAATTTCCTCACGACTTAAATTCATATAGAAAGTCACACGTAATAGAATAACTATTGACACCCGATTGAAAGAACATGAATTAAGTATTTTATAAAACTTGTTTAACAACTAATTTTTGAAGGTTTTGAAGTTCAAATCATAGTAAAAGTTAGTTTTTTTTTTTATTCGGATTTGAATATTAAACAACGGTACTTCGGTAGTTGGAGCCTAATAAGCCACACATCTCGGGAAGAGTCGGCCTGAGTTTGTAAAAGAATACGTTTACATGTCATGCACTTCATACTCAGTTGAGCGGGGGGGGGGGGATTCTTATTGTTCTCTAGTTGAACAAATTGCAACGTACACATTAGGAAAAGAGTAAATAACAATATCAGTTGTTCAAAGACGGCTAATTTTTTCGCTTATATTGATGTTACATTTTTCTAGAAAAGTTATTTACGCTCATTTTTGCTGTTCTCAATTTGGGTTTAGTTCAAAAATAAACATTGATTCGCATTTACAACATCTATTTGTGGCCCAAAAGTCCCTTCTTTCAGTTGTTTATTTTAAATTAAGGTAACATATACTATACAATTAATTAAAAAATTAAAATAAAAAATATATAGTGTTTTCATTTAAAATTGAAGTTATTTTCAAAAACAAACGCTCAAAATATGGAGAGGTAGTAGCATGGAAAAATAATAAATTTATATACAAAGTAATAAGATTTTAATATTTCGTAAATGTTTTAAAACTTTCAAACTACTCGGAAACTATTAAACTAGTTAAAAACTTTCTTCACTATAACGGGTTGTATAGCTTAATATTTAAAGGGTTTTAAGCCTAATATTTAATATTTGTGTAGCTTTAATATTTATTTATATTTAAAGAGTTTACAAAACTCGATTACAAATAACTTAAATTACTAAATATTAAACAATTTATTATTATTATTATTTTTAAGGGCAGTGCACTAGGATAATGATCAAGGTTCTGGTAGGAAATTATAACAGAGTCCTGTGCTAGGATTATCAGAGCCGATCGAATTTTTTCCATAAAAAAATATAAAAAACTATCTACAGTAGCTTTCAACTACTGGATAATGGATTCCGCCCAGTGCGTGTACTTCACTCGTTAGGCTTCCTTAAAAAAAACCCGACGAAAAAGTGTTATTCACATCTCGATTGAATTTTTTAAGTCCCAAATGCACAGGAAGTAAGTGGGTAAAGATTACTAAAAATGTAATATAACTGTTACATAATTTATATGTGTATGTACACACACATACACACAAGCGCGCGCGTGCGCTGTATTACAGTTATTTTGAATGAAATTATGTTTATTTAATTCTTAATTTTTCATTTATTAAGTAAAATATTACCAACATAAAAGAAAACTGTAGAGTGATGCAGTTCAAATTTTGAAAGTTTCTGGAATGTCAAATTGTTTTATTTTATCAGAATCTCAAATAGTTTCGATTGTAGAACTAGAGGTAAAAATGTACAGCATTACCGGTAAGACATGATCTTTTCCTCTTTAGACGCGTTTTGTTTTACTGATAAGTTGGTAGTTTAATCGGGCAGACTCATTAATAAAAGCTTAACGCGTCTTGTAATGTCAGAGAAGAGAGAGAAGCGTTAGATGTGCCGACTCATCTATATTTGTTGTATTATAGTTGATTTGAATACATTTACCATGGCGCTAAATTCAGTGAGTAAATGATATTCCTTCAAGAATTTTGTTCTGTCCTTAAGCGGCTCTTTATTTCAGAAGAAAAAAATACTTTTTATAGGGGAAAAATAAATAATTTAATAAATAAATGCAAGTAAATAAAGATTGGAAAAAACAACCCATCCAAGGGTTTTTTGTTTCATATTGCGGTTCTTCCGTGGGCAAATCCTACTGTCAAATACTCTTTCCCACCCCTTTCACCGACCCTTGTTACATTTTTTAATTTTCGATTCTGTTGGTACTGATCTTATTATCTTAGTCTATCTTGAGACTGCTGGGAACTATAGAGTTCTATTGCAGTGCAAATTATTGGTCCAAGGAAACTTTGTTCCTTTTCTGGTACCTTTACATTAATTGTAATGGCTGAAGATGCCTATCGTGTAAAGTCCGATCTGTAATACAAACTGAAACATTTAAAAATTTCGTTTCCTTTTATTTTTTCGATTGGAGTTGCTACTAAGACTGAAGTGGAAGTTATTTTTTTAAATTATCAAACAAAAAAGTGTCACACTTAAAAATACTTTAAAAAAACAAAAGATTTTTGGAATCCTATTTGAAGTAATAGAAAAATTTTGGAAAAATTATGTTCTAAATTTCATATTTTTTTAAAAAAATTTATAAAAGAAAAATGAGAACGTTAAAAATCCTACTTTTATCCAAACAACTGCTATACGTGTAAAGATTATTATAAAATACATCAATTTAAAAATTGAATCAGATTTATAGATTCAAATCCTCTCGTGTCCAAAATTCTATGGATAGAGTCATTAGTATAATTTATGTAACTATAGATGACAGGCCTACTGTATTTTCCTCCTGGCAATCAATACTCTGTAGTAATGAGTATAATCTAATCATTACACACATCATTTTACCTGACTTTTCTATATTATTTCGAGTAGGCTAAATTATAACTTTTTATTCAAAAATTGAAAGTTATGAGATCTCACCAAATAAACAACTTGTTAATAAATAAAATTACTGTACTATTTAATTTACAATACATAAATCAAGGAATAAAGATAAAATAAAATAAACGCAATTTTACCATTACGTAGTTAAAAAAAGGTTTATCCGTAGAAAAATAAATCAAGAAGTAAGAAAAGCTCAAAAAAACGAAAATAAAACCAGTGAGATTGAATCATTGCATGACATTCGGCAATGAAACTGAATTAAGTAGAATATCGTACATACAAAACATGGCATGGCACTCGATCATTACGTGAAATTATGAACAATTTACCCATAATTCCAAATATCGTCATGCTTCTTTCGAATAAGTAGTAAATACGGTCAAATGTAAATGTGTATATCGCTTTGTATAAATTTATATAAATCTTTAACCTTTATATAAAATTTTATTTCACTTCTTTTTTTTTTAAGGAATTATGTATAAATAAAGAAATATAGTAAAATACCTTAATGAAATCCAAAAGGATATTTTATTGGATGGATAATTATTTCAAAATTAAAATAAAAATATTAAAAATGTCAGAGAAAAATGTTAAAGTATGAGGGAGTTTGATAATACAAAGTAAGCATTCATTTTATAGAAAAGAAAAGGGTTATTTAACTTACAGCCTTAATAAACAAATGCAACATTTCCAAACAAAATATAAAGAATTATACAATAAGGGTGTATAAATTTTACCAGTACATTTTTCTGAATTATTTTTCACAAAGAAAAACAATGTTTAATTTTTAATTTTTTTATACTTTTGAACTTCATTTTATTTTTATATTTACTTTTTCTTTTTAACTTTATCTCAGGTGTAATAAATTTATTACATGAATATATATTTGAAAATTATTACTGTAGAAAATTAATTTGTCCATTTTAAATGAATTAAAAGAAAACATTATGCGTAAACTCAAGAAGGTAGATTTCGGGAAAAATTCTTATCGAATAAAAGATTAGGGTGACATTTTTTATGTACAAAAGATTCATAAAAAATTAGTTCAGGGAACTAAACCAGGAATCAAGGGTTTTAGTTGTACGATAGATAGTAAATCTGGGTGCGAAATCTGATCATTATCTACTACACAGACCGCTGACAGCTATCAGTAACGCGGAAATTACACCAAAACTAATTACTGTATAACCTTTACCATTGAGAACAGATAGATAGAAACACCAGACAGTTTCTGCTTTGATCATCTCGTGTTTCCACAAAGCCAGGTCTTCATCCAGGCCAGACCTTTGCTGCTGTGTCTTTCTATTAATATGGCGGGTATTTAACTTATTAATAGCGGTTATATACTTATTGGTAGTTTAAGGAGAAACTAGTAGTTACGGAGTTTGGGATTGCATTCCGATCCTTTGTAAAGGACTTGGTAGGGAGGTGGTGGCGTAGCGACCGCAACTATCACATACTGGGTGTCTACCCCTATGGAATCAGATCGTGTTTGTACCCTACCTCCTTATGGGGTATAATGGTCAACTCGTCATCACAAATCAGCTGATTTTGAAGTCGAGAGTTCTACGGTTAAAATACTAGTAAAGGCAGTTACTTTTAAACGGATTTGAAAACTAGTTCGTGGATAACGGTGTTCTTTGGTGTTTAGATTTCAATTAAACGCACATCTTAGGAATGGTTGACCTGAAACTGTACAAGACTACACTTCATTTACATTTATACATATCATCTTCATTCACCCTCTGATGTAATACCGTACGGTGGTTCCGAAAGCTAAACAGAAAAATAGAGATGTGAAGTACTTTACTTGGGCTATTCCTTGGGAAATTATTGAGATATTTGCGTCCTTCTCCAGAGGTCGTGTTCGAAGTACGGAACTTCGATCATACCAGTCTTCAAGAAAAATGTGTAATTACCGGTAGGATGAACCCGTCCTCTTAGACGTGAGTGATGAGTTCAAGATAGATTTTGATTAATAGCCGGGAATATTGATCGGTGAATACCGCTAAAATTTGTTCTGTGGCTGGCAGCGTTATGTAGGTCGAAAGAAGACTGGCCAACCGAGACGACTGTTGAGCTGCTTTGTTAGGTTTGGGGCAACCAGAGGGATGGCATTTTGCGATTGAACTCAACAGTAAACAGGTGATTTTCGTGATTAAATGTGGGTTAAGCGGGTGGCACGTGGCTTGATACAAAACCAGTACAGCGTGTAGGCTCATTTATCGTTCCTTTGCGGTGTTGTTGGTACAGGAAAATCAGCAAGGGTAAGCCTTCTTTGTAAGTGAACGGTAATATATATCTATGAATTAACTAACAAAGCCACATTCGCCTGTATCAGGGTGTCCCATATAAAACGCAACCCATCAATCATTCACTCATCCATGAAATTTCAAAAGTCAAGCTTACTCCCTTACTCGTTACTGAAATGAACTCGTCCAACATCTGAACATCGCGGCGACGCAGTAGAACAGTACCGATAGTAACAACTATGCAATTATAACGATCAGTGTATTGCTAGAGACAAGATGGTGTTTTCGCTAGATGAACGTGTTTTCATTGTTTAGTCGTACTTCAGTACGAAATCAGTGGTTGCAGTGCAAGATTTGTTTCGCCAAAAGTACCCAGATAAACCAGCTCCTAATAAAACATCAGTATTACGGTTAGTCGCAAAATTTAGAAAGACTGGTTCTGTTAATTACAAGGAACACAAAATATCTGCGTCAGTGTTGAATACAGATACAGTCACTGAAATCAAAGACTGATTACTCGCCTCGCCAAATAAATCGATCAGACGTTTGTCTGCTGAAATTAATTTTTCTAAATCAACTGTTGATCGGGCAACCAAACAATTACGACCTTATCGCATTCAAACGGTTCATAAACTTCTTGAGCCCGACAAAGAAAAACGACTACAATATTGTCAACGGTTCCGTCGATTTCTGCGTGAGGGAATTAATGTTATGGATTCGTTATTTTTCACAGATGAAGCGTGGTTTCATTTGGATGACTACGTAAACAGCCAAAACAGTAGAATTTGGAGTGCTGAAAATCCCAACGTTTATCACGAAAAACAATTACACCCGCAGAAGTTGGGCGTGTGGTGCGCGATATCGCGGAAGAAAATAATCGGTCCTATTTTTTTTCAAGTAGACCATTAAAGTAGAACGATATCAGGATATTTTATTTCAGTTCATTGCACTCTTGGAAGAGGAAGACAGACACTGCTGGCTACAACATGACGGTGCGACATCGCACAACGCAGGTTCAACTTCTGATTTCGTTGAGGAATTCTTTGGTAATCGTGTTATCGGTCGAGGCTTGTGGCCACCAAGATCTCCAGATTCGACTGCGGCGGATTTTTTTCTATGGGGTTACCTCAAAGAAAAAGCCAACAGCAACAAACCACGAACACTTGAACAATTGAAAGTCAATATTGAACAAGCTGTATTAAATATCCAGCCACAAACTTTGAAAAAAATTGCAAGAAATGGTGTAAAAAGAATTGAAGCTTGTATTCAAGAACATGGCGGCCACTTCCAACATTTACTCTAAATGTAAGGTAATGAATGGTAATAATAAAAATTACATTTACATTTACACATGCCTTTTTATTATTTCAATACCTACCAATATAAGGTTGGGTTGCGTTTTATATGGGACACTCTGTATAACCTTGGCTAATAGAGATGGACAGTAATTGTTTATGATAAAAATAGAAACTAACGGATAGAGTTTAATACTTTTCCCTTCTTAGATGCCATGTATTTTCGAATGATATTGATTTTTCTACTCCTTATTTGATCATTCAAACACCTCTATGAAATGATGAAAAGGAAATTTTCAAAATGTTAAAAAAAACATTAGTTCAGTATTACGGATAAACCCCGTATTTAATACGCAAATTATAAAGATTTTAATAAATTATGTCAACTCATTCATTATTGAACTATTTATTAATTGTCTAATAAAAATGTCTGCTGGAAGTAAAATATTAAAAATATTGTGATAAAATATTAAAAAGGTTATTAAAGGTAAAGTAAAATAAGACTAATTGGTCACACTTCAATAAAAAAAAAAACAAAAAAACAAAATCAAATACATACACAATTACACAAAATCAAATACATACAAATAGTACACATTACATACTATTGCAATTATAAGTAAAAATGTTTCAATAAACAGAACAGTAACATTGTTAAATACCCAAAAAACAAGTTATTCTCATATCATTTAAAAACAAAAAATTGGAACTGAATTTTGATGGGTATTTTGAAGGAATCAGTAAGTAATATGTAAAATTTTTAAACAATCTTTTAGTCTGTTTAATATTCACTATTATTCAAGAAGAATAGGAGTAAATAATGGTGTAACAAATAGCATTTTAGAGAAGTAAATAATAAATATATTATTATGAAAGAAGCAGGAAAAGAAAACCAAATTATTTCTGATGGTGGGATTCTCTTTGTCGTAAATAGCTGTGGGGTCTTCACGAATAATTTATAGTATTTTAAAACATTTTCAGTCTTTCTTGAATCGCTTTTTAACAATTCGTATCATCTTAAGATAGAAACAAATTCATTTACCATGTTTATTAAATTTTTTTAAAGATCTTTAAAATTAATTTTCTTTGAAATCACGTATATGTTTGTAAATGCTTTAGTCTTTTAAAAAAATAATTCCTTCTTTTCTTTTTCATCTATCCCAATTTTAATTATTTTTATTTCTTTTGAAATAATTTAATTTTAATAATTTTAAAGGTTTTTTTGATAATTCCTATGCTTTATTTTATTTTATTTTTATAATAACTTAAATCTTAATAAATTTATTCATTAATAAAATCATTTTTATATTTATTTTAATATTTTTGAAAACATTTTCATGATTGTTACTCTGCAACACTCAAGTTATTAAAAAAAAAAATTTTCAATATGTGCCTGAATTATGATGTGATTATGAGTGTAACTACAGTATTTGTCTGAATTTTTATTATATGTCTAAATCCTTAATTATCGAATTACGGAATTATAAGGATTTAAATATACTTAAAATATTGTCAAAAAGATTACAGCGCTTCTTTAGTATATAAAAGGCAATACAACTTTGTGTACTTTGATTTAATTATTAAATAAAACAACTAAAAATTCTGCAAAAGTCCGGGAAAATAACAGGTTATTTCATACAAATTTAAAAAAAAACAAAAAACTGAAATTCTAAGGATAAATTTATTTGTTACATTTGTTTGTTAATATTTTTTTGGGGGGAGACAGAGAATATATAAATAAATTAATATGAATACAAGATACAACTGTTAGTTAATAATATAGTCACTAAAAAATTATGCATTATCCTGTAAATAGCCTTCACCATCTTCCATTTATATAATTAATTATTTATAATATAGCCTATACACTTCCCTTAAATTTATGTAAGTTATGTCTGGAATTTACGTGGAAGTTAGATTAAATTTAAGATTCTATTTCATATACACATAGAACACTTTTTGTTACATACATATATAATGTACTAATATACTCGTAATAACATAACAATCTGAACAGACAAATACGTGTCGAAATGTTGGGTTAATTATATTTAAGGTCTTATTAATAGTATACTATTCCGTAACGAATGCTGGAAGGTCCAACCATGTATGTTTTATCCCCAACCACAAAAGCACAACCACCAGAATTAAAGTTTTTAGAGCCGCCCGTATGTAATATAATATCAGGTTTAATAATATTTATAATATTATAAAATTCTTTTTGTAACATAACCGGATTTGTTTTCTTTTTATATCACTGGGAAAGATGAAAGCAGTAATCTACGAGAGAATGCCGCCTAGGAGGGTAATGACATGGAGCAACAATAAGAACTGGAGGTAATTGTAAATTTAAATCTAAGAAAGGCGCTGAGCTCTGACGCCTAGCGAAGCAGTAGGTCTCGGCTGTTTTTGATATCGATTAAGATGCGGGTAACAGAACACCGTATCAAAGATACTGGTTGGAAGATTTGGTTGCGGTTAGATGCGAGCTACGTAAGAGCAGATCATTTGATTTCGTGTACCAAAGGAAAGCATTTCCATTGCTCATCAGCAGATAACCACAGGGCTTGAAAGAAACGTACCTTGATGAATGAATGATTGACTGGATCGAGCATTCTAAGAGCGAACGAATAAGCCACGCAGCAGTAGTCTAAGCGGGAACGGACGAGAGCTCGATAGAAGCGCAACATGCATACTAGATAAGTTCTCCGAATATTAGATAAAACTCAGCATGTCTAGCATTTTTAAACATTTTATCTTCAGCTCCTTTAAATGTGTTACCCAAGTCAGTTATTGGTAAAACCACAATTCAAGAAATCTAACCCGTATGCCCAGTTCAATTGGTTCAACAAGTAAAAACAATTGAGAGTCAACATCTTCCCTCAAGCAAGAAAAACAAATGAATTTCGTTACCTCAGGAGAAAACGTGAATCCGGTTATTTTACACCACGATTCTTAACGGGTTAACAGTATTTTGGAGCAACCTCTCAGCAGTAATTAAAATTCTAGTTGCAACATAAACGGGTGCAAAGTTTACAATTGGTTCACCCGGGTGTCAAAAGGACATCGTTTAACTCGCTACTCTATGTAGCGAGTCTTAACTACGTAGTAGTTTCCAGCTTGGGTTACGGTTTTCGTTTCTGGTCGCAACACCACGAAAGTGTAAGAAGAGGGAATGTAAAATGGTGTTGTGTTACTGTGTAACAGTATATATTGTAATTTGTGAAGTGTTTCAGGTGTAGTGTATATTAATAATGTAAAACGTTCAGCAGCTCAGTGTGTAGTAGGAAGTAAAGCTGCAGAGGCTAGGACCGTGGGGACGCCAACCTCAAAGTCTAAAAGATTAAGATTCCCCGTTGGAGTTAATAGGTACAGGTAGTGATGGTGAGCTGGAAGCAAAATTCAATAAAACTAGATACACCTAACAATAATTAACGTCTCAAAATATTTTTATATTTTGTATACAATTTTGTAACATTTTTAATTAAAGATAGTCAGTAAAGTACGACATCCCATCAGTAACCTTTTTGTTGAATGGAGTGCACTAATGCTTGTTTTGTTATTTAGTATATGAATATAAAAAATTATATAAATGTTAACTGTACAATTAATTATGTTAATTATATAATTAATTATTCCAATTGTTAATTTTTTATCTTTTTCCTGTTTAGCCTCCGGGAATTACCGTTCAGGTATTACTTCAGAGGATGAATGAGGATGATATGTATGAGTGTAAATTAAATATAGTCTTGTACTGTCTCAGGTTAACCATTCCTGAGATGTGTTGTTAATTGAAACCCAACCACCAAAGAACACCGGTATCCACGATTTAGTATTCAAATCCGTATAAAAGTAACTCCCTTTACTAGAACTTGAACGCTGGAACTCTCGACTTCCAAATCAGTTGATTTGGGAAGACACGTTTACCACTAGGCCAACCCGGTGGATTACTCATTGTTAAATTATAAATGTAAAACATAATTGTTATGTTTATCATCTAAGCGTACGATATAAAATGAATTTTAGTCTATCATAAATTATGTAAAATAACCAGTAATTTTTCATCTTACAATTATCAAATTAATAAATTGAACATAATTCGGATGTATAAACAAATAGAAGAAATGGTGTACAATTTTCTGTTTTATACGACCTGTATATCCATGATTTTTTTATAAAACTCCCATGTACAGACAAGACATCATTATACAAATAGAAGAAATAATGTTAGCGTGTCACAGATACATTAAGTAAAATACAAAATCTTACTAAGGTGAAACCTGTAATCAAACTGCCCCAATATTCTTCGTGTTATACCCAACGAAAAGACTAACAACATACATAAATATAATTTTATCAATAACGTTATAAATCATACTGTAATAAAATAACCACGGTTATTTTAAAAATAAACATTATAAAGTATTAAAAAAAATAAAATAAACAAAAGTAATGATGAATAAACTAGTAAATTGTTATTTAATATTAAAAAAAACGAAAATTTTATTAGCCACTTATATTTGATAAGATATTACCCGTAGATTCGTTTTAAAGCTTTTTTAGATTTAATTTACTAAGATAGATAATAGTCGCAAACATCTTACGGACATTACGATACTGTCTTATTGACGTACAATTTAATTTTATTTCTTGACGACTGACTATTATAAACGTAACAGTTTTAATTTAAATACTATTTATTATACATTTGAATTTGAATTAACATCTTTTGGGAAATCCCTGATGATGGAGTAACGGCTCCGAAAGTACTCGGATATATATTTTTAAAATTGTTGGTAAGTGGAAATTTAATTTATACGATTTTTTATTTTTCTTAATTAATATTTTGTTTTCTACTTGCATTATGAAATATCGACTGATATTTTATGTTATAAACCAATTTAATTGATAATTCATACTTGATAAAAAAAAAGCAATTAATTATTTTCACAACTTCGAAAATTTTACCATAAAAATGGTAATCGTTTAATAAAATTCGTTTTTTGTAAATCACTCATGAATTATAGACAAATTATCAACTAAATAAAGAAGAAAACTAAATGAATTATAGACAAATTATCAACTAAATAAAGAAGAAAACTAAAAAAAGTCAAAAAAATGATAAATTAGTTTTTTTAATTTTTTATAACATAAAACCGGTTTGGTGGCATCCTCTATTCCTTTTCATTCTATACTAATATTTAAATCTTAAAATTATTAATAATCATATTTATCATACATGCTGATTGACAGATTCATTTATTGTTATCTTTAACAACTTAGCCAACTAAACATGGATTCTTTAATATACGATTTATACGTCTATTTCTTTTTATAAAGATTTTGGTATAATCTTTCTCTTGTTATGTTCTTTAATTTAAACCCTTTATTTGTACTTGTATCAAACGATTTGAATTTAAGCGTTCAGCTATAAATCATGGTAAGAGTATAAAAATCTTTTTTCCTTGTTCGTTTACTAACTTCCCATACTTCATGTTACAAAGTACTACAAAAAATCGTTACAAATGTGATTTTTAATTCTTTGATGCTAGCAGACTTCTTTTCAACACGTTTTCTTGAAAAATCTGCTTCTGATACCTTATTTCGATCATCGTATGTGTTTAAAACATAAATAAAAAGTTTAGGAACTTCTGTTTATTTTCTTTGCAAAGCATTTCGTCTTAAATTAATATTAAATTCCACATTTTCTTCACATCTATCAGAATCCAATCTTTTGTTTCATTAATATTATTATTATTTACTATAAGGTTGAATTTTTCTCTAAACAACTCAAGTTTAATTCAAACTCCAAAAGGATAATGTCATAAGCAAATCTTATTATCAACTTATTTTCTTTGCTTGGATTACTACTTTCTCTAAAATTTTCTTTTAATTCCTTTTAATTCTTTTTTTTCTACGTGTTATAAAAGAAAAAAAGAATAGCATACTCTTGTTTCATTTCTTTCTGAGGAAAGATTCCTCTCTTCATTTTCTAATCTAGTGTAAGTATTACTAAACACATTTATAGCCTTTGTAAGAACTACTTTTATTATATCTTCCGCTCTGCATAGAATTATAAAAATAAAATCAATTCAAAAGCCAATTTATATATTACTCCTAATTTTCTATAATTCTATCGTTGAGAATAAGCTTATATATAAGTAATCGTCCAAATCTTGGTAAAATTTTATAAGTGGAACATTTCAGTTATCACTTATTAAATTTTTTTGATAGTTACATTAAAATTTTTAGGGATCAAACATAACCATTTTTCATTGTTTTATAAAGAGAAACAATAAAAGTGTGGCAAAAATGAAATAAATATAAACTCGAAGACTTTTTAGTTACATAACAATTCACAAGAGATTTAATCGGGAGAGATTTATCGTTTACAATTTTACTGCAATTATTATCATGAATTTTATATTACATAAAACACTTGTTTTTTTTATGGAGGCTCACTTCCTTACTACCTGTGATTACGTAACAATTTCTTTAATATAATATTTTAATAATATTACTTCATCAAACACTTAAATTTTTTGTCAGTTTAGCCCAAAAATACTTCGTGTAATTTTAAAGAAGTACTCTGTTGTTCTCTTGTAGAATAATTTTTTTTGAAAATTTCTCAACCAGTATTATAAATACTTTTTAATAAATTGAATAAAATAATCTTTCTTAAGGTTTATAAATTAATATAATAGAAAAATGTTTAAAAAAATGGAAGATAATTATTTTCTAGGTGAAATATATACATTTAGAAAATTCATTTACGGTAAACTTATAAACAATTACAATCAAAAATAAAAAAAATAATCAATTACTCAATCAAAATTAATCAATCAATTACAAAAATGCTTATTTACAATTACAACAAAATTACAATCATAAAATCTTCATGAATAATTTACATCAGGAAAATACGTTTTATTTTCAAACCATTTTTCATTCTTCGTTTTCAAAAAAATCGTTTTCTTTTGCATTTTGTTTATATTATCGATTTTATAATGGTAGTATGCTGATATGTTCACTGGGAACATTTTTAGGTTGCCGGAGTTAATTTTTACAGTCCTTTTATGGTAAACTAAATATATGTTCAAAGATTAATACTATTCTCAATGATATAGTGATCAGAGAAATAGCACTGCTTTGTTATTAAATCGTTTAAAAAAAAGAAAAAATTATTGCCAAAACGTTGAGTTCCGTCAATTCTGGCATCAATTTCAAATTCGATATAATGATCCGGTTTATCAGTTCAGGCCTTTAAAAGATGGATGATAATTTAAATGTATCATGTTTAGTATTTTAAAGGAAGTATCTAAGATCAGAGATATTCTCTATTTCATGTAAGACTTGAAAAAGCACTAAAACTTTCATTTAGAGTTCGCAATGCTGTGCTGGATTATTTTTGTAGATTTACCGTTTTTTATATAGATTAGCTTTTAAAGATTCAAATTTTTATCTAAATTGAAAGTCACTGATTAAAAAATGGAATAATTTTTGCAGACTGATTCCAGAATTAAGTGGGAAGAATATTTCATAAATGTTTTTTAGATCTCTGATTAAGCATACGGAATTTATATTTTAATTAACGAACTTACATTGCGGGGCAGAGAAAGCATAATTCATTCTTGCCACTTACACCAATCATTACATCGGTACAGATCGGTTAAAAATTACGGGTTGAATTTGGCATCATCAAACAAAATCCCTGAATTTATTTTTTTAGAGAGAGTAATAATTGTATGGTGGTAAATCTTAAACTTTGTCATATGTATCATGTTCAACTCTATCGAAAAGTTCAACGCTGTTTTTGAGGTGGTGAGGGGCATTATCGCGGGAAAGGCGGCTGAAGGGTAAGATAGGGGTCAGTCTACAGGAATCCGCAGGGGCTAGCCCGTCCGATATTGACGTGGATATGCGTTCTCCATTGATACCCGTGGGACTCCACTGAGTTTCTACCGCCCCATTCTAACTGACCATCATGCTGCTCGCATGATGGTGATTAGCATCTTTGCAGGGGAGGCAAATGTGGGACAAATGGACAGCCTGCGATGGGTAGGGTGCGTTCGTCCGTTTCCGGTGTGGATGGACATTTCTCCGTTGATCCCCGTAAGACTTCACTGTTTCGCTGTCTTCTTCTTGCAGTTGATTTCATTAAGCTGGAGCAAGTACTCACAATACAAGATCAGAGGTTGCAAATACAAGATTCAGATAGCTTTAAAAACTACATCTATTATACTTGGTTAATAAAACGTCAAACTTTTCGGTTGTAAAATGACCAAACCTCTTTGTGAATTTTTTTCGCGCAATGAGAGTCTGTTTATTCTTGATCTTGATGAAATGTTGGAAAATATTTGTATGGAAATAAGAAATATTTTCATTTAAATAGTTCAGTAAATATTATAACGTAGAATCATCATGGTTGTAATAATACGTACAGAGGAGGAGCTAATCAACACTGAGTATCATATTCAATGTTGCCACCGTCGGTGCTTCTACTAGCGCCACCATTGGATAAGTATGTTGATAATCACGTTTATTGATATCAGTGGTAAACTTTCATTGTTGAATGAAGTATACTTTCGTTCTTCGGAGTCGAGTTTTTTTCTAGAACGTCTAATTGAATCGAGAAAAGAGTTGAGATGCAGGACGCATGTGCGTTTTAGTTCCTTTCAAAAAACGCGTCAAATTAAATTTCCGAATGCCAATATCTCAGCAAACAGTAACATATAGTTTTAGTTAAAAATGGCATACTGCGGAGTCGCTTTCAAACTTAAAATGAAATAGGTAACCTTTATCAACACTTCGTAGCCGATATTTAAAGAAGAATTTCTGCCAATCCGAAAAAATCTATGTGTAAATTATTACCCAAAGCGTTGTAAAATACACATCTTGCCGTAATATCCTTCATTATATAAATTTGAAATTGTATCGTGTATTAACTGTGCAACAACTTAAGAGAACAGACGAACCGAAACTGCTTAATTATTGTTACTGACTGTAAAAATATAAAAACATTGTTGATAGACCCGATGCTATATTTCATGTCAGTTGTGACACGGTTTCATTATGTCATCTGGGCATGTTAATTCGCATTTATTGACCAAACTGTCATACGGAAGTCTACAGTACAATTTTTGAAGAATTCTAAGCTCAATTAACAGTTCGTAAAAACGAGTAGTGCTTCTCCAACAAGACGGAGCAACGTGTCACACATCAAACGATTAGCTAGCATGCGTTCATGTGGGTTTTACAAGACGAACTGTCAGCAGAGCGGTGAATTTAATGTTATATTGTTATTCTGACGCCATGGTTACGTAGTAAACAATAAAAAAATGCCTACTAATACCACGAAATCGGAATAGCAACTGTGAAACTGAGTAATGAGCTTAAAGCATATCGTGACTGCGGAGACTCCAATAGCCGAGGCACTTATCAGTCGAGTTCCTGTCGCTATCGAGTTTATCAAGTATAAACTCAAATTCTACTTCGGGTGTTGTGTAAAGAGCAACTCCAATTTGCGTTACGTTGCCAACATCAGTTGCTCTTTGTATGTACCCGGTTGTAGTGTATACCCCTGTGAGAATAACTCACGGAATCTGAGACTTAGATGAGATACAGAATCGATTCTTTTGTTATGTGCAGTTCAGCTTGTTCAATCTGAGATCGATCGTTCAAAATACAAATTTTAACGACCAAAGTGCATGATGAAGTATGTTACAAGGGCATTTAAATATACTTAACTAATTTATTCAATGTTCCTTGATAATTGTTTTTTTTTTTCACTGAATTATTTAATTTTTAAATTCTATTTAAAGCTATCGATTATAAGGAAACGTTAGATAATTGAACTAGTGTATAGAATTATCATTTTAAATATTCCTAAGCAGACTATGCAATTAGAAAATATCTAAAAGTAATAAAAAATTATTTACAGTCAGAGCAGTTTTGAAAGTAGGAATAGGAATAAAATTTAAAATAATAAAAATTAATTATTTTAAAGTACGTATGTATGTATATATATATATATATATATATATATATATATATATATATATATATATATATATATATATTTCTTTAACTGTTGAAATAAATTCATTTAAGGGAAACGGGAATAACAATGGCGATATACCACAAAACAAATTACAGGTAATTTTTCAACACCAAATAGGTAGATAATTCACTCTCTCATTTAATCCTTTTAAAATTCTCGTTATAAATGTTTCCTTTTAAAATGATATTCCAGTCATTTATTGATTAAAATCCCTGATAGATTACAAATTACAATAGATAAAAATCATGTATATTATCCAAAAAATTGTCATTTTGTTAATTATTATGCAGTCATTTTCTCTTTTATTATTACTTTATTTAATGAAGATTAAACTGAACAGGAAATCTCATTAATCTTTTTACTGTGTTTCATTCTACAAGTAAAATTAAAGGCGTAATGAAATTAATAAAATACAAAAATAATAGAAACAAAACAAAAATAAAAAAAAATAAAAATAAAGGAGAGAAAGAAAGTAAAGGACTTAAACATTAGTACAACCTAAATGTGGTTAACCAGCATAATGAATAGGCCTATTGTTTTTTTTAAATATGTTTACGTAACAACTACAGAAAAAAAAAGAAAAAGTACTTGAGCCTGTTGAAAAATTTTCTTTCCAACTGTGGTCACTTTCTTATGGTTACGCAATTTGCATTCTCTACTCCGATACAAATACACTAGTTATAAAATTTAAAAAAGATGTTAAAATGTTTTTTAATCGCGTTTATACATACACAAAAAATAAATACATAATAATTTTTTTTTAGATCATTTATAAATAATACATATCACATTTACAGAAATAATACAATTCGTATGATTATTCGTTGTTTATTACATGCAATCGGGCAGGTAAGAGTTTTGTAACAAATTTTTATTTTTTTGTTTATTATATGGAACGCATAGACATTATTTATTATCTGTTATTGTATATCTATTGTCTATTACATATACTTTACGTGTACTTTTTTTTTTAAAGAGAATCTAAATTAATAACAGATTTTGATAGTAGAAATGTAGCGTCATATTTTTTTTTGATATTAATTTAGTTTTCTTAAAAACAGTTATATTACAGAAATATTTGTTTTTTGAGCGGAAGAAATGATATCTGCGATATTCTTACCGTACGGTTTACAACTTCATTGTAATGTTTTTGGATACATTTTATTACATCAATTCTCTCGGAATTAAATTGCCAACAGATTTCAATAATAAAATTTACGTATTGATTAATCATTTAACAGTTGTACTTCAAAACTACGGGAGATACAGTTCTGGGACCTGTTTTATTCAAATTTTCAGGTCAAAAAACGGAAGAAGCTATTAAGTTTATCCCTTATATAGCGCCTTAAAAGTTACAGTATGACCTCGACCATTTCAAACTGAATTGAAATCCGGGCGAAATTTTTCTCTAGCCGTAACTCGAAACGTTTTCAGACATATGTTTGTATTAACTTTGTTCCTTATTTAAAGCCCTAAAATCAAATCCAAAATTATTTGTCTTTACTTTTGAATCACCTGTTTGTTTTGATACAGGAAATTTTACTAACTGAACAGGGTATTGTATAATCCAACAAGTCAATATTATAGAAGCCATAAAAAAATATCCTCATATGCTCTCATGTACTTAGTTTCAATAAAAAAGTATGAAATACACGTAACAGCAATAATTTACAGAATAAACGTTAAATTACTGGATTTTATTCTGATGTAAAAATACGCTAAAGCCGTAAGTATATTTTTATGTACTGTCTACCTCATTATTATTTCTTTCAACTTAAAACATGCGTAAAATTTTAAGTTCTTTTATACTGTATTTGATTTTTATATTTCTGGTAGAATAAACTGTGTAAAATTTATTATAAACAATAAAAATATGTTGCACGGTATTAGTAATAATAATACAACTAACAAAAAGTTCAGTATTTATTCTTTTCATTAGATTTTCTACTAGTAGACTAGAAAAAAGGGAGTAAAGGGTATATAAAGGGAATAACGCAACATAATCACTAAAAAACATACGCAAAAAAACAACTGGTTCATTAATTTATGTAAACATCTATTGTAATAGAACAAAAAAGTAAAATTTTTATCGAATAACTTTTTTTTCTTTTTTTTAGACTAGCAGGATAAGTTGAGTTTGTTCCTTTATTTGGATTTGGAATGAAGCCAAACAACTCAAATAAATCGAAAATTTCAAAAAGCTATTCGAGGTCAAAAGTTTCCCTCTCTTTACGAGGGAAGTATACACACCAACTATTTCATAAGTAACAATTTTTTTTTTTTAATTGAGTGCTAGGGAGAAAATTCATTTAGAATCGAATTTATTAAATTTCAATAATTAATATTATAACAAATTTCACGATTTAAAATTTACATTAATTAAATTAGTAATTTTTGTATTTTTATTTATCAAATAAACTAATTATAATTATTTATATCGTATTACAAAGAAATTACTAGCACTCATGATCACCTACGTAATATTTTTATGAGCAAAATTTTTTTTTGTACATTTCGCTGTAGAAGTTCACACAATTTAATACAATTAACAATACGATTTGTAAATGAATTCAGCGTAATATTTTATACAGATAAAAATTGTATTTTGAAGAAGAAAAACACATTAGAAGTTCATTAGTACAAATTAGAGCCTTCCACAAAATAGTTCTAATAAAGCTATTTTATTCAAAGGAACTAAACTTGGGGGACAGGGCACCGGGCTGGGTCCTGCAGTGATTCCGATAAAAGAGGGAATTGCTTTAATTGGTTGGCATCTTCGGAAAGACTGCCAAACTGAGGTTAAATGCTCCTTATGTAAATTTTGAGGGCATTCACTTGGAGGCCGTGGCTGTAGGACCAGCAGCAAGAAATAAGACCCGTCCGCCTTTGCTTTTGAGGACGACCTAGGGTTGGGACAGCCTCGTCCAGGAGCGGTGGGACGCTCAGGTGTCCCACTTTCAAGATTGGACGGGGAATCCCTTTGGAACTTCACGTTGGGGAGGTAAAGTAAGACCGTAGTCCCGGTGAGGGGACCCTCTTGGGTCCCCTCATCAGAGGCTTGGCGAATGATTAAAGACCGAGTCCCGGCTATCTGGGGGGAAACCTTACTTCCTACCGCGGTAGCTTGAGGCGATGGCACCCTCTGGAGCTGTGTACAAGCTTTAGTGCGGATCCGGTTCCAGAAGGGGGGATATTAAAGAAATAATTTTATCTTGAAATGTTATCTTATGATATGAATCTTTACCTTCTTTTCGTTTTGTTTTTTGAAAATCTTATTTATCTAAGAGAACCGAAAGATTTAATTTCCTTTTCTTTTAAAACAATCTTATATCTAGAAAATAAATTTATTAATATATAAACCCAAGTAAATTGCATTTGTCTGTCTACCCATACGTCATTACTACTTTTATAAATAAAAGCGAACAATAAAAAAAGAAGGAACTAAACCGAATCGATTGAAAATAATTTATAAAAAAAAAAATGAACTCATTTTATTTTACTGGTTTTTTATACATTTTCTTGCTACTTAAATGCTTAACTTTGTATAACCTGTCACCTTAAATTTCTTAACTTTGCAAAGGTGGGTTTCCCCAGTGTCATTAAACGGAATAAAAATAAAATTAAATAGATAGAATATAAAATTACGATCTGTTTTTCTGCAGTCAGTTGAATACTTTAGCAGAAAAGATTTAATTTTAATTATATGTGAAATATTTTTACAGCTGAGTGGGAAGCTGAGTTAGTCGACTGCCTTTAAAATTAAGATTTTTCATTTTCTAATGTTTTGTGAGAGTATATATTATATTGTTCCACTGTTTATTTATAATTTTTTTTCTTTTATTATTTCAATTATGTAAATTTATTATGTTTTCTTGAAAATCCAGAATGATCCATTTTTGAAATGAAATTAATGTAATTAAAAGCTAATAAAACTCTAAATTTTTATTTACTCAGATGTTATAAAATATTTTATTTTAACAATTTAAATGAAATAATGGAGATGATATATTTATTACAGTTAGTAATTTATTTTAATTTTATTTATACTTTAACACTTTTTCTTTATTTCGTGATAAGATTATCATATTATGTGATGTAGAATACATTTTTTAAAAACATGCAATTTTTTTATACAATTTTAAGACATGGTTCGAGATGTTCCTTTAGAAATAGGATATGTTCTTCTAATATGTCAATGCAATATATTTTTATTGTGGTAATTATTATTATTTTGTAGCCAGTGGACATTAAAGTTAATTTTAATTTTTAAATTAAAATTTAATGATAGTCAAATCATATTTTGATAATATTCGATTTACTTGCGAAAAACCCCGGTGTAATGTTTTAATTTTACGTATTTATTTTAATTTTTACACTGACGATGAAAGACATTCTTCGAAAAGATTAACAGATAATAAAAAGGTAAAAGTTAAAGTAGCAGCAACAAGGAACATAAAATATAAAGGTAGCAAGTATTTCATTTCTTATATAAATTGAATATAAAGTTGCAAGATGCAATTCTCTAAACTGCTTCATAGATAGGCTGTTGATTGTAAAGTTCTACTGCAATTTTAGTTGAATAAAAGAAAAGTTACAAAGGCAAAGAATAACCTTTCTAAAAGTTTATTTAATATATAAGAATAAAAAAAATTTGAGAAATATAAAGTTCAGAGTGAAGAAGTTTTAAGATGAACCAAAGAAAAAAACCAGTTCTTACAAGTAAAACTAGGTTACTAAGGATTTATTAAGGTATACGGTTAGTTAGTTTAATAATGAAATTTAGTAGATAAGATAAAAAATTTAAAGGATGTCAAACAAAGATTGAAATAAATAAAAGAAATAAATGAATTTACCATGATGTAACATGAATGTTAAAATAAAAATTTTTGACATTTTATAAATTACGTTTTTCGAAAATTTCAAGTAAGTTTTTATTTTTTATACGAAACATCTACCTTGATATATATATATATATATATATATATATATATATCAAGGTATAGGTTATAAAGTAGTTATATATATATATATATATAACTACTTTATAACAAGTAAATACCTGAGATTAAAACGTAGACAAGAGTTGTACGGGACAAATATTTTAAATTAAATTTAACTTTGTCTACTAAACTTAAAAAGAAACAATTTTTTATAAAGTTTTCTCAAATAATTTGTAATTGAAATTAATTATTTAATTCTTTTAAATTTTAATTTGGACTGATCGTACGAGTAGAGTAAAAATCGTACACCAAAACAAAAAAAGCAACCGTGATCTAAAAAAAAAATTATTTTTAATAACATAAAAATATATTTTTTTTATATATATATATATATATATTTTGATGAAATAGTCAAATAAAAATGATCAAAAGTAAATAATATTAAAAAATTTAATTAAAATTTAATTTTTAGTCCTGTACAAATATAACCAATAGGATTCTCTTTTAATGCTAATATTTGTATAGGACTGATAGAGCAATACCAGATAAAATATAATACAGTTCCTGATTCAGTTCACTGTAGGGTTCTAGCTACTGAGAAACGGGAAATTGATTCCACAAAACGCCCGTCCTCTTTTCTACCAGTACCACTCTAACAGGTCTGCTCCGTCCAATATCATATTAAAAATAATAAATTTGAAAAAAGATCGATTGCTTGAAAGAAATATTTGTTTCGTTATTTAAAATTAATAAAACTGACAAATAAGTGTAAAAAACGTATTAACTGTTAATTTATTATGATTACTGTTGATCGTAATAATTAAAATAGGAAACGAGCATTATGAATTTACCGGAATAAAAGTAACTAACTACTTTTAAACCGTAACGAAAAAAGCCGGGGAAAAAACGATGGGAAATATTAAAGAAATAATTTTATCTTGAAATGTTATTTTATGATATGAACCTTTACCTTCTTTTCGTTTTGTTTTTTTGAAAATCTTATTTATCTAAGAGAACCGAAAGATTTCATTTCCTTTTCTTTCAAAACAATTTGAAGTCCAGAAAATAGATTTATTAATATATAAACCCTAGTAAATTACATTTGTCTGTCTATCCATATGTCATTACTGCTTTTTAATATTATCTTTATCTTTATAAAACGGCCAGATGGCAGATCTATGTCTGTATCCTTAGACTTGAGTTATAGAAAATTAATAAATTCCTTTCCTTCTCAGGAGCAAACATATTACCACCGATTTGCCGATTATTAAGGTACACTGTATATTCCTATGTAATATAATTATAATTATAATGTTATTATTAAAATTAATTATTATTATTAATTAATGTTATTATTTTTTAATTTTGAGGAAAAAATTAATTATAAAATACTAAATACATTTCATATTTTGAATGAAATGTTACATTACTCCATATTAAAAGTGGTTGTTACTATAGCAGATCAACTATGAGTAATCTTTTGTATGTTAAAGGGCCGATTTCAAATCCTACGTACTTTAATATTCGGTCTATATTACTTACTATTCGGTCTTTAGAATCCCAGTAATGGAAGGAATTTAAAAAAAAAAGAAAATGAAAACGAAATATGTATTTTTTATTTTCACAAAATTTATTTAAAAAATGATGGCTGTTTCGGTACATAATACCTTCCTCAGATTTTATGTATAGAATATAAAAAATTAAAAGTGCGATACAAAGAAAATACATAAATACAAAGATAAATACATCAAACCTTTCTGAGGAATTTTTAGTTTTATGGTTGAAACAAGACTATTCTCTGTAACTACTGTATTTTAATAATTTCTAAGTTAAAAAAAAAAGGTGAAATATAAAATAAAATGGTAAAAGTATAACTCTAAACAAACATTTTAATAATATTGCTTGAATAAAAGAGATACCAATAAAAAATTAGAAAACTGACCTCCAAAAGCGATGCATGTTACATTAACAGAAGCCCCTTCATTGTAAGGTCCTAATTTATAATCCTGTATGTGTTCTCCTTTTTCATCCAAGACACTTAATCTCTGAGGAGGAACTGAAAAACATTAAAAAACAAAATTTAGTCTTCAGATTCTATAAGATCAATCTAAAAATATAATATATAATGTAATTTTTTTATTAAATAGAACGAAAAAAAATTCATAGGAATGTTTTTAGAAATTATCATTATAAATTACTTTTAAGTTATTAAAACACAAACGTTTCTGTGCGTATACGGATTATACGCGTAAAATATAAACTTCTATGTTATATATTTTTAAAAGCTCTTAACCGTACAACAATAATTTTTGGAAAATTAGCACAAGACGTTTGTAAATAATATCATTTGTATACTAAATATCAGGTATAAATTTCCCCCACTGATTTGAACTCACTGATTGCATCAACCCCAGCAAAAACTACTGCAGATAAATTGATGAAAATTTATTTATATACATATTCTTCCTATGATGTAAGTGCACACTAAAAAATGATTTTTTGAAATTTTGAGTTTAAGGGGTTAAAATGGAGTAATGATGAAATCTACTATTTTTATTTTCTTTTACAAGGAAGCAAATTTGTTATCGCGAAAAATTTTGGTTTTCAGATTTCAACGGAAATATCCGTTTTGACCATCCCCGAATCCATTTTGACTAGTTTCAGTGTGACTTCTGTACGAAACGTATATATCTCGCATAACTCAAAAACGATTCGCCGTAGAATAATGAAATTTTGGATTTAGGACTGTTGTAACATCTAGTTGTCCACCTCCCCTTTTGATTGTAATCGACTTTATCAAAAATGTCCAAAAAAGCCCAAACTACATAAAATTTTAATTTTGAATTTTTTCTTAGCAGTAATAAGCCCCTCATTGAGAGCTTTTCAACGATATATCATAAGTGGTACTTATGATCATTGGTTGCAGAGTTATAGCCAAATAAAGTTTTAATAATTGATATATTTGGATCTTACAAGGGAAGGCACATAGGTTCGAATCCGACTTAATTTCCTTTTTTTTAATTTAAATATATTGATTTATTAATAATTATTAACGTCTGATTGTAAAAAAAATTACAATAAATAATTATTCTATCAAAAAATCGGAAGTTATTAGTGAAATAAAGTTTTATGTACTTTTAAAAATGTGTATATGTAATTTAATAGACGTACATGGAAGTCATGTTGTGTCCACATCAGATTTTTTTTTAATTTCTCGCAATCAAATTGAAGATATCACCTTGATTTTTGGTATTTATAATTTTCATGTAAATATCTAAAAATAAATTTCTAGATTTTCTTAAAATTAAATCTTGAAAGAGGGAAGAAAGGTAAAAAAGATTTGAACAATGATTGAAAATTTTCTCCATTTCTTACTACACTGTACGAGGTATTCACTAGATTTTAGGTTGCAAATACTCTTTAAATAAATATCTAAAAACCAATTTCGGATTTTTTTTTTTAATTTCGATTTTTTAAGATGGTATACGTCACGTCGGCTCAACCAACACAGCCACTATCTCTGTTACTGTATGTGCAACGGAACTGGTTGAACCTGCCTCCGGTTATTTGACTAAAAAACATAAAATAAAATAAAAAATTTGGCCGCGATGGGAAACGCAAGTAACCATATAGCGCGGGCGAAGACGTGATGGGTATGCTAATATGATATGAACGAGATTTGAGAACTCATTTTCTGATTGCACCACTATCGTCTAACTTCGGCGTTTATATGCAGATTGGTATATTAGAAGGCTAAAACTATTGCAGATATTTATTTTTGATATAACCCGTTTCTCATAAAATTGAAAATAACTAAATACAGTAGGATCCCCATAATTCGTCACCTGTTAATTCGTCTCATTCAATGATTCGTCATTCCTTTGGTAAATTCGTGATTTTTATTTTAGAGGTATTTTAGAGGTATAATACTGATACACAAAAGTAAATTAAATCTTTAATTACAATAAAAAGAATTCTTATCTGTTTAGGTCTACAGCATAAAAATTAATTAATTGCGACCGATGTTTTTATGTGAGCCTACTGTACGTTATGTATAAATGACAATAATCACGTGATAAAAGAACTGATAAAATTACTTTACTTATCTTTCATTAGTATAAAAATTCCCATTTGGGCGCTATTATCTAATCAGTGTTTACATATTTCTTACGCAGTATAGTACTTTATAAAAAATACTGTATTACATCATTTCCTTTCCATTTCTGAAATTGTTACAGTAATGAACTTTGCGTCGTATGAGTTAGTTGTTCGTACTAGTGTCGAACCTATTTCTGTATACTGTACTTACGGAGCAAAAAGTCTAGCAAACGTGTAAAAAAATGACTAGCAAAAAGTTTAGAATTGACAAAAGTTTGAAATTTTTTGTTCAGCTCCTTGAGCTGGAATATGTATTGTAATGAAGTTGACGTAGAGTTCGAAAGGTTTTAAATTCCTTCATAAGTAGTAGTATGTTTTAATTTTATTTACGTATTTCCCGAAATAAATTTATTTCGAAGAAATTACGTAATGTTGTTTTGATATATATGTTGTGTTGCTTTAAAAATTTGTTACTTTGTTTTGTAAATCAGTGATGATAAAACTATTTTGAAATAATAAAGTGTATATATTTGGTGACGTACTGGGCATACACATTAATGTAATTTGATGAGAGTTTACTTTTCTAGCATAATAATTCTAGAGCTATGCTGCAAGAAGAAAATTAAAATCATTCAAAAAATGGGGTATGAAATGTTTTTTTAATTTCTCGACATTTCATGATCTAGGAACCCCAAAAAATAAATACGTATGAACTTATGTACGTTTGTTGGTGTGTTTGAAGCTTAACTGACTGGATTAAACGGTTTTGAAAAAAATTTATACGAATATTGTACGGAGCTATTTTTTTGGAAAACTGTTGGAGTCATTTACTCCAGTGAATGGGGGTAGATAAATTTTTGGGGCCAATTTTTTCATAATTTTGCAAACATAACCCCACTTTATACTAAGATTAGTACACACGTGTATGCACAATCTTACTATTTTTTTGAAATTTATTTTTTATTTATTGCATATTTCTTAACTAAATATTTTTTTATGTCTTCCTAAGCATAGTAGTAGTGCAAGTGACTCCAAAAAATACTTTCAGTGCAATATTGGTGGTTGGAAGAGACGATCAAATTTTAAAAATATCAATTTTTTGAATGTTAATAGTTTTAATTGTGTATTTAAACTATTTCTAATATCACAATAAAATTTCATCATATTCTCCCCATCCCCAAAATCATAGATAACTTTTTATTGATTGTACATTTTTTAATTGATTTTTTAGTTTCTTCCATTTAACATAATTAACGTGAAAAATGAAAAAAAAATTGTTTGAAGATGATTTTGGAGGTGAGGGAGAAAAATGAAATTAAAAAAAAATTCCGATTTTTGGAATTTCTTAAACATTTTTTGGTTTATTTAAACATATAGTGATAATCACTCTCAATAAAAAGGATGGAAGTGGGTTTGTTGTATGTGCTCATATTTTTATTTTAGCTGCTATTGGCGCAGAACGGACAAATGGTGGTGCGCCGGGTGGCTACATGCAGAGTACGAACAATTTATCTTTGTGTTTTGGGGATAAAAGAAGGAAAATATTGGGGTTAGAGCTGTGTTAAAAAATCAGAACTCAAGAAACAACTAAAAATGTTCAGAACGCGATGGGCCGTCCGTCCGCCTTTTTCCTAGTTTTAGTACAAAACTTCTCTATAAAATACCCTCACCCCAAAAAAATAAATCTTAAGTAACGTTTGTCATATATCATTATTTTTCCACCATATAAGAATAAATAACTAATGGAAGGTATTTTAACTTTGTTGTCAGCCTTTTTTTACATGTCTTCAAAATAGTTAGTTGGTCCAGACTTTTAAAACATTAAGTATTTTATAAATTCCTTATTTAGCTTACAAATTAAAATTTTTATTTATCGACTACTAATCAATTTAGCTTCGTTACTTACAGTTCATGAAATTAAATTTATGAACCGGAAGAAAAAGGATATTCCTAAATGTTCATACCTTCAAAACGTCTTGCATCACAAAGTAAATTTTCTAAACCTTTATATTTTTATTGCTGTTCTACTTTATATTTAGTTGATGGATCAATACATATGTCATTAAACAAATATTTCCAGAAGCAGTTAAAATGCACATATCCAGTTTCAATTATCTGTTACAAATTATTTTCATTATATTTCAATTTTCACACCCAGGTGACGGCATGCTCATTTCGATTTGAATAAACTGCATTAAAATGAAAGGATACAGAGTATAATATATTGCATACAAGATTCAGTCCGCAATTCAACTTTATTCCATCCAGTATTTTTTTATTTTTTTTATTTGTTTAAAATTAGAATAGAACAACTGTTCTGTTTTCACAGAATTTATCTTTCTAAATTAGACAGTCAGCCATCATTCACTTACCCTACTTCTTTAATCATAAATTGCTTTTTGATTTAATTTTAACATTTGTAAATCAATGAGCAGAACATTATTATGAAATAACTAAGGGAAGTTTCGTATGATTTTCGTTAACTGAAAAAATTTTATTTTTTGAACTTCAATTTTAACACAAATAACAAATATTTGATATATTTTGTATTTTTGAATTTTATTTAAATTCGGTGATTAGTAAAGTGTTATAATTTTTATGTTTATAAATATTCTCAAATTCTTCCAACGATGATAACTCATGATATTGTGTATAAAATAAACGTCTTTCCCAATAATATTTTCAAATAAGACGTTCGATAAAAGGATTTATTGCTGCTATTATTATTAATGAAAATAAGATTTTCAGTCTTTGATTAATATAATTTTAGTAATAAAATATTATAGGATAAAAATATCGGCAATCCGCCGCTCTTGTGGTGGAGTGGTAGCACCCCAGCTTTTCATCCGGAGAGCTACCGGGTTCAATACCTGGTCCGGCATTTTCTCATATTTTACAAAATTTCCATGACACAGGCTTCAAGTTAATGTGGTGAATTATAAATAATACAAAATTTACTATACTTTCAATTTTACAATACTTACAATGCTATAATATTAATATAATATTACTATAATATAAAAATTACAGTACAGTTACAATTACAATTTCAGGTTATAAAACCTGAAAGTCTTTACGCGGCAGATTCTTTAAGAATTAATACTCAAGTAAGACTGGAAAATAATTTGAAGAACAGATAATTCTAAGAAAAATATTAGGCCCAAGTGTGAAAATAATAAAAAAAAATTAAGATCAAACGAGGAAATTGAAATACATAATCGACACAATTTATCATCGGAAAATTTAAAGAGAATTGAATGACGGTCATCTAAAGACCGTCAAAATCATTAATTTTAATGACCGCTTAATTACTGTTTTTCCAACAATATAAGAATAAATAACCATTGGAAAGTAGAACAATTTTGTTGTTAGTTTTTTTCTGTAACCTATTTAAAATGTTTATTTGATCCAATTTTTTAAAACACTATTTTCTCAATTTCTAATTAAAATTAAAAATTTTTAATTTTAATTAGACTATAATGCTACAATTACAGTCATTTGAAGAAAGTTAATGAAGAAAATGGGAAAGTAAATTTTCAACTTCTTTGATAATCTCAAAATTAAAAACAAATTGGTTTCTAGATATAGGAAAGGATCTCCAAGAGAACTGGAAGAGAAGAATAAATTTTTACAGGGAAATTTTCAAGAAAAAATTGTATGAGTTTAAAAGATTTAAAGTGGCTCAAGACGGAAATAACAACAGAAGAATCACATTAGAACCCAGAGAAAGATTAAGATGATCCGAGAGATGACAGAAGATTAAAGCCCCAAAGGAATAAGAAAGTTTGTTCATGCGGTCCAGAGATGGCCAATTCGAAAAGAATGATAAATAAGGTTTTTATCATAAAACATGCGGAGGAGTGTAATTGAAGTCGTATAAAGTCGTATAATTTAAATTGAATTGAAGACGTATAAGATACGCTCCTATTCAATTCGCACCTAACAGAATGAATGAAGTGATTTCCATGAATTATGCATCAAAAAAACAAATCAATTTTACATCCCACTGACAGTGAGTGAAAAACTAAATGACAATGATTTGAAAAGAAGAAAAAATAGAAAGACCAAAAATGTTTGAAGATAGTTAAACAACTAAAAACCGAACATAGGGATTTACAGAGTTTGGTTTCTAATGTTACATATATATAATTTATTCAACACTAATCACAACTAATATTCCTAACGTATTAAATACGTTACTGGACCGACAGTAAACATTAACGGGAAACAGGAATCACTGAAAGAGAATGTAATATTATTCACTCCATTCAACACTAAACACGATATATGGTAAAGGCACAGTGCTACAGTTAAAGTTCCTTAATGTTACTATTGCGTTCAATCCGCGTTTACAACGGTAAATTGTTTCAAAGTATACTTTTTGAAGAAAAGTACAGAATTTCTTTCGGTTGCACGATGAGATTGGGAGGTCAAATTGAATTTTCTTTACGTTTTGAGATGTGTGGAGTACGAAAATACCATTCACTTAAAATATAATTTTCTTTTATATATATATGTATGTTTAGGGCTATGTATAAAATTTCTAACTCAAAAATCTCCAAATCCATTAAATCAATTTCATTGGCATTTAAATATGCTGTAGTAGTTATTGTATCTGAAGTTGTGCTTGTGAGAATTTGATGAAAATTGGTGAATCGTTCTTGAGTTACGCTCAACTATTCAAAAAAATTTGAAATATTTTGGCTCGAAAATCTCCAGAACTAAACCATCAATCTCACTGAATTTATACATGCTGCAATAGTCTTATTTGAAGTTCTGCATGTGAAAATTTGATGAAGATTGATTGAGTAGTTCTTCAGTTACGCTCAATTTAAGGTCGACCGCAGAGGTTATTTGAGGTTATGTTTAAAAGTTATTGGTCGCGTGAGTCACAGCGGTGAGGGAGTTAAAACTTGGAGCGTGTGTTTATGGTCTATTTTTTAATCGATTGTATGTAGTGCGTTGTACTCTGAAAATCAGAGCGTTTCTGACTGCGAAATAGAGAGGGCGTCGGAAACGAAAAGTCGGTCTTCTTGCACAGAAATTCGTAAGAAATTTTTATTTTACATTCCTTTCACGATATGTAAGGTTTAGACTATCATACATCATAAAATAAATGAAAATTAAAATCCGCCACGACCGATCTCCGTGGCAGAGAAGTAGCGTCTCGGCTTTTCATTCGGGGGATAAGTGTTTAAATCCCGGTCAGACTGGCTTTTTCATACAAAATTCCACTCCCATTTCCCACGTACAAGATTCTCTGTAAGGTATTTCATCAACCAAAAAAAAAAAAAAAAAAAAAAAAAATCAAATAAATTTTAATGATAAACATAATTTTAACATTATTTGTTGAAATTAATGTTAGATAATAGTTTCTTATACAATAAAAGACACACGCGCGCGCGTACACACAATAAGGAAAAATTTAAATGTAGTAACGTATTTAAACTGCAGCATTTCACAAAAATATATCACGGTCAGAAAACGCAAAGAACTAGAAATGAATGAAATATTACATTTCAAAAGCAATATTTCATACATTTTAAGATACGAGTAATGCCAGATAAGAAATAAAGAACAATTTATCAAAAAATAACACATTGAATTATAAAATTTAACTTAAGAAAAATGTACATATTATAAAATAAAATATAAAAAGGCCTATAACTATATCGGTTGATAATAAATTATAGGTAAGGTCGATTAACTTTATTTTATTTGACTTTACAAGACAATGAATTTAATGATTTAGAAATCAAAAAGGATTTAAAAAGCAGATTTACTGTGAAAAATAGCTAAGGAAAAAAGGTAATTCACATCTTTTAAAAAAGTACATTATTTTCAAGCTTAAGAATAGAAGGTTCGTTCTTTCCAAATAATAAATTTTATACTAAAATTAGATAACTATAAAAGTTAAATTGCATATAAATAGGTTATATTATAAAGAAAAATAAAGTGAAATATTACATTATATTTTACATAAAACATATTTATAAACATAAATTTATAAACATACTATTAACATATTTTATAAAGTAGAATTCAAATAATGTTAACATAATTAATATAAAAATTAATATGTCAATTAATATTTTTCTTCTTATATAAATATTCCCTTTAATAGTTTATCCCTAAGAAGAAGAAGAAATAAAACCTTAAATATGTTTTAAAATTTGAGAAATTAGTGTTTAATATTTTCAAAAAAAGAACAATAATATCACAAAGAAGCCAGCAGTATATTTGGATAACATTAACGGCAACCAAATAATTGATTAATAATATTTATCAAGAGTAAACACTTTGTATGCAGACGTTTTGTCAAGCATTTCACCGATGGTGTTTGCGGTTCATTTACAGGTTACTTAGTTAATAGGTGGAATTTTCTGTGGTCCGTGATTAGACGGAAGAGATATTTTAGTAGAGGGTAATCAAGAACCAGCGCTTCTGCTGCCTGTTTTTTAATATAATTTTTAACGGAAACAATCAAGGTTTTCAGGTTATGAATTTTATTTATCCCCACCTTTTAACCTAAATATGAAAGTTTATCAAATATATTCCACCAGATTCATAGACGGCGTATTTCGAAATCTTTATGAAAAATTAACGATTCGGGCAGATTTTATAAAAATTTTCTTACGTCGATTGTATCTTTTAATAAAATATTGGTAGAGATATAACGTACAACTATCCAATTTCTCTTCAACGATCCGTTTTTGTATTCTTTCAAAAATAAATCCTTTCTTCATTTCATCTATAAATATTTCCCCTGTCAAAATTAGCAGTTTTTAACGAGCGATAATTACTACAGAATACGATCTGTACTGAATAAAAAACAAAGAATTGAACTGAGAAATGACAGAGCAATTGATCGAACTGAATGCGTTAAAAGCTAGCTATAAACAAATGATGTGTCAACATAAGTGGATGATAAGGAATCTCTTTAATTCTATCTAAAAATGTCGGATTCCTTAAGCGAATCGATATTTACTACATCACGATGGGACCATAGATGTTATTCAGAACGCGATCGGAACAACTACGCAGTTTCGCAGATCGCTCAATATGTAATCGATACGTTTAGTCCCATCGATATACAGAACGGATAGTAAATGCGGTCGGTGAACGCGTGATACAAAACACACGCACAAAAGTGTCTACATAATGCAGTACAGTTTTATACCTCATATACATATCATGCATTCTCATTTCACGTACGCGTATATGGGAATTATTTAAAACGCTACTTTGATTCACCTAGCACTACCATTATCTGGTAAACAAAGCCTAATAAACCCTAGAGAGGTGTAATCAGACAATAATTTTAGGGTAGCCTTAAATTCTCTCAACATGAAAAAAAATATTAAAAATAAGCTATAAAAAATTAATGCCTTATATATGCTGTCATTAATATCAACTTCCCCAATGATTTTAGAAATTTATTTTATTGTTTTTATTACTACTATTATTTTTCAATTACAGTATAATAATATATTTAATAAAAGATAATTATTTTGTTTTATTAGTATCTCACAGGTCTGAAACACACATAGTGGTATTATTCAAATAATACAAATATACAATTTATAATTCATTACACACATGTATACTTAGTCATAAATACAACCTACAGTAGAAATGCATATACTCGTTAATGCATATACGTTAATATATTTTTCAAATTTATTTAACGCTTTATGAAATATATTAATATATATATATATATATGTAATATTTGATGAGGTGCCTATAATTAAAAAAAAATAAATCGCTATTTATACAAAATAACACATGTTATTAATTCAAAATCTAGAATTATCAAACGTAATAGATTAATAATTCTATAGTTTACAACATTCACATTCAAATATAATTACAAAACAAACAAATAAATATTATGCGAAAATAACTATAGTAAAAATTTTAAACTCTTTATATTTCTCCAGGAGAAAACTGAAAAGCACGGTTTAAATCTGAAAGAATAAAATTATTAGCGTCTAATAATAAAAATATTATTATTATTATTATTAGAATAAAATTATTATTAATAATTAGCGTTTTTATCCAGAGGTCCCGGGTTCGAATCCCGGCCAGGCATGGCATCTTTTCACACGCTATAAATCATTCATCTCATCTTCTGAAACAATACCTAATGGTGGTCCCGGAGGTTAAAAAAAAAATAAAATTAAAAAAAATGTTTTCAAAATATTTACTTTGCTTCATATATTTTTTAAGCTTATCATGGAATGAGGTGCATACGTAGAAAAGGTTTACCTTGTAACTAACTAGATGAGTGATGTTTAGTCATGATATATCCATTCTGTTTAAGATTATTAAATTATGAATCTAATTATTATTACAAATAAGTAAATAGAATAATAGTGATTTGTTAAATAGTTTTGCCTTCACCAGTATAAAAAAACACACAATTTATCTTGTTCTTTGTCCTGGATAAATTCAAAAGATCTACTGAGCTAGTTTAAAATATTTTTTTCAAAATCTACAAGGTTACTTAATTTCCCAAGCAACTTAATTTATAAAGTAATTACGTTAGCTCCATCAGTGTATAAGTAATAACAAATCCTCACCTGATTTCATCCTTCTTGATGTAATTTAATGATAATATCATTAATAATGTAAAAATAAAAATATTAAGTCTAATAATGAGAAAACATGTTGATGCATAATATTCTGGGATTTGATTCTCTGGGAACGAGTAGGAGGATATAATTTTGTTTGGTAAGAGTACTTCTCCTGTCCCATGGTACCCTCTTGATCAACAAGATGAGAATTAAAAATTTTGAACCGAGTAAAGTGTAAGAAAAGTACCAAAAATAAATTTTTAATGAATAGCATTATACATTACAATTACACTTTAGTATACAATCCAATAGTATTGTGTTTAGTATATAATTCTACAATAGTATTTAGTATTTTTACTTCCTTGTACGAAGTAAAGGAAGTATTGTGATCGCGAAAAACTTCGGTTTTCAGATTTCAACGGAAATATACATTTTGACCATCTTTGAATCCATTTTGACTAGTTTCGGTGTGACGTCTGTACATACGTACATATGTATCTCACATAACTCAAA
Organism: Lycorma delicatula; assembly: GCF_047948215.1. Classification (NCBI taxonomy): domain Eukaryota; kingdom Metazoa; phylum Arthropoda; class Insecta; order Hemiptera; family Fulgoridae; genus Lycorma; species Lycorma delicatula. The sequence continues at coordinate 78,815,177 of NC_134459.1, read as the reverse complement.
AACGATTAGCAGTAGAATGTTGACATTTTGGATTTAGAACTGTTGTAACATCTAGTTGTGCACCTCCGATTTTTGATTGCAATGAACTGGACTAAAAGTGTCCATAAAACGCCCGAAATCCAAAAAATTTGGATTTTTGATTTTTTTTTTAACTGCAGTATTGGATTTTTTCTTAACTGCCCTCATTGAGAGCTTTTTAACGATATATCATAAATGGTACTTATTTTCAATGGTTCTAGAGTTATAGCCACATAAAATTTTAATTAATAAATTATTTGAATCTTACAAGGGGAAGGCTTTTTTTCATTTAAATATATTGATCTATTAATAATTATTAACCTCCGATTGTAAAAAATAATTTTACAACAAATAATATTCAATAGTAACAAAAAAATGAAAAAAAAAAATGAAAAAATACAGAAGTTATTAATGAAATAAAATTTCATGAACTATTCATTTTAAAAAATTGTGTGTATTTAATTTAATAGACGTACAAGGAAGTCATGTGGTGTCCTCATAAAATTTTTAGATTTACTATTCAATAACCTAAACCACTTTAGGAGTGATTTATATTCTAATGTAACGTCATAAATCAAAGAATCTTGCAGATACTCATACTTTTAAGCAGTGCTATAATTAGCTTCTTTCAGTGTGATTTTATGAATCGTACTTTTATTTAAGAGTAAAAAGGAAGAAAAAGGAGTATTTTATTATCTCTTACTTTTGCAGAAATTTATTATCATCTTAAAATATTAACTGAGTAAATGACGATCTCTATAGCGGAGTGGTAGTGACTCTGCCTTTCATCTGGACGTTGGGTTCAAATCCCGGTCAGGTACGACATTTTTTATACGCTACATAATTTCCATTTAATATTTCCATGCACAAGCTTCGAAACTTGTTTAGTGAAGCATCCAAAAAAAAAAAAAATTAATCCTTTCAGTTAGATAGTCTAGATATGTTTGTAATGAATTGGCTTTATAATCCAGGATTAAAATATCGGTAGTTGAAACCGTTTTTAATAAATTGATTTTGTTACATATCAATAAAAATATAGTGTAGGCAATTTGTCAACAAAACAGGCTGTATTTGAAAATCCTTACCTACCTTTTGTCCATGCGTTAGTGGTGATGAGGGAAGCTTAACTCCAGATTTTTAACATCCCCCTCCCATAGATTTTTGAACAACTCAAAAAGTTTTTGAAATGCGATTTTCTCTGAATCTATGCATTTTAGAGAAGAGCTTTACAAACAAAAAATATACAGGACATTCTCCTGTATATCACAAGCAACAGCTACAAAACGGTAAGTCGTACAAGAAAATTGTTTAAATAAAAGTTGTCTGTTTTTTTTGTTGAGATTTACAACTTTTCCAAATGCAATACAGACAAAAAACATTTTTTCCGGTGAAAAACCCGAAAAACACGTTTTTTACAACTTCAGCGCCACCTTAGTATTTCAATTTCAAATTATACGGCATAACTCAAATTATACTGATTATAAATCCCCTAATGAGAGCTCAATTTTTTCTTGATTTGATCAAAATTATTTCCTGGTCGAACTTCATAATTTCATGCTACACATGTTAATGTCATATAGATCAGAATACATTCAAATGTAATTATTATTTTGGCTATAATTTTACAACTATAACAACTAATATTTATAATGGTAAAAATTGTAGTAAAGAGATAAATTTTATAAAAACTAATGCTTTTTTTTATGATTTAATTTTAAACCTTCATCTTTTGTATGCATTATTTGTTGTAAAATGAGAAATTTAGATTTAGAAATTTCGGTCTAAGTACATTTTAGTATCTAACGTATAAAGAAAAATGTTTTCCTCGTTTACAAAAAAATATTTAAGTCAAAAATATGTATTAGGTATTTTCAGAAAAGAGTTATTCATCTACATTTTATGTAGTTAATTATCAGTTATAAAGCCGTTAATTACTTTTGGAATTCTTTGCCACTGATGATAATTTACATATTACTAAGCTTATTGTATAATAATGTAATGTTCAATAAAAAACATAATGTTTTGCTTGAAAGGTGTATTTATGTTAATAAATTCAAAAACATCTATAAAAAACATTTCTAATGGATAAGTTTATTTCACATCGTAGCGGAAATACTCTGAGCTAAGATAAAAAATTTTCAACAAGTAGTAATTCTTTAAATATCCAACAAACAAAGAAGAAGAGAGTAAATATTCATTCAGTAAGTTTACAGTTAATATAAATATTGTAATAATGAGAGATATGTGATCTAGTTATTTAAATTACAAATAAATCAACAGAGGTAAATATTCTTCTCCATAGAGATTCAGAATAATGAAATTGATTCATTGTTTGTTTGGGTAATGTTTGGTATTTTCCTTAAAAAATTTTAATTTTCTCGAGTACCTAATTTTATATATAAATAGAAGGAAAAAAAATAGTATATAATCAAAAAGCAAAATATTAAATTAAATTTACCAGAACAATTTATTATTATACAGAAAACTCGCAATATTTTAATTTTAACAAATTGAATTCAAAGACAGTATAAATATGCAAAGCAACGTTAAAAAACACTCAACAGATCATTTTAAAACTTTACTGTCTAAACATGATAAATATTTCATAATAATAAAATAGAAATATTTTACATAAGGTTAATATGAAAAAAGGTCTACTATTCAAGAAAATATTTTCCTTGATTAGTGTTATGTAATACCAAAAAGTATTATAGATAAGAAATAAAAATAATCTAATTTAATGTAATAAAAGAAACTCGTAATAGAAAATTACTTCTAAAATCTTATTAGAACTAGAATGATTTTAAATAGAAGATTGAAAAGAAACAGGAACAATGTTGCCATGGAGCACGGTACATATTAAAAGATAAAAATAATCAGATTACTTTAAAAAACTAATTACTGACAGTAATCACTAACATAATAAATAAATATTAAAAAATCTACAAAACGAATCAGCTATGAGTTCTTGTTAGTGAATATTTTCTAGAGAAAAAATAAATTTTTAATAAAATGAAATAAAAAATTACTAATTTGACAGATATACCTAAATAATAATAATACCCAACTTAATCTTAAAATGAAGTAGAAAGTATTATCGAAAAGAGCGATACGTGATACTACCATATAGGTAAGTAATTCACTTAATGGTGCCACGGCCCACACCTACCTTTTTTTTATAACATAACCACGTGCGTTTTTTTTGGGACAAGACTTACAGTTTTAAAAATTGTTCCTATTTTTTAGCAGTGGGGTGATAAACGTATGATTACTCATTGTTCAACCAGAACACTAATATAATTTTATTACTAACACATATTAACAATGTGACATTGAGCTAAAAATACTATCCAAATCCATTATTAGGCTTAGTATTTTACCCACCGGGTTGGTCTAATGGTGAACGCGTCTTCCCAAATCAGCTGATTTTGAAGGCGAAAGTTCCAGCGTTCAAGTCCCTAGTAAAAGCAGTTACTTTTATACGGATTTGAATACTAGATCGAGGATACCGGTGTTTTTTGGTGGTTGGGTTTAAACTAATAACACATCTCAGGAATGGTCGTACTGAGACTGTACCAAGACTACACTTCATTTACGCTCAAACATATATTATCATCATTCATCCTCTGAAGTAATTCCTAAACGCTAATTCCCGGAGGTAAAGTGGAAAAATGAAGGCTTAGTATTTTGGAAATTATAAGGTAAATAAGGCGAAGAACGGAGCTCAATTTTATAATTAAACGTCGGTAAGAATAGAACAAAGAGGTAAAGAAGTCACTACGCTATTTGAAATTTGAAGTAAAAATACGCCTACAAGTAAATCATTAAATAAAGATTTCAGAGGATATATAATTATGTTAAAATAGTATATAAAAGTTATTTTGGTACTGTAACTTATTTGAATTAAAAGAAAATATTAATTTACGTAAAATTACAGTCACAGTAAAAATTGAAACCTTATGTATTAATAAATAAACTAAATTTTATAAAAGAAATAAATATAATTAGATATTTGATATTAGTAGTTCTTCATAAAATATAACAACATTCAAATTTCAAAACAGTTCTGATTTAAACTGTCAGTCGTAGCAAAATAATGACAAATTAAATACAACATACCGCATACACTCAAGTACCACATGCACCATTTTATCTGGAATGACAGTTATAAAAATAGTCTGCGCGTCGTACATGGGTTATAAAATTTCACATTGATGATGTAATCATTAAACATACTCGGAGTTATATTATTCAATACATACAGAAATGTAATACAAGCTGGTTTGTTTTGACTAAAACCTACATCCGATGAAATGAAATGATTTAGATAAAACATACACTTCGCTGTGATTAATTAAAATGTACATCCGATATTAGAAAATTATATATTATATTTGAATTAAATATCGGTAGTAATGAATTTAAAGCTAATTTTAATTGGGCACTTCAATTCCTTTACCGACATTGTATTTATAAACAATTAAGAACAAACGTAACACAGCGACTACCAGAAGCATACGACGAAGATAATTGACAAAGTTTCAAAGATATGTCATAAATTTACGAAAAAGGTAAAATTATTACCTCATCAAACAGGGAATACGCACTAGACGTCAGTGAATCGAAATATCGTGAACAACAATTGAATGTGTACAAAAGTCAACAAAAGGTCTTCAGATACGAACTGCCGGTTACGAAGAACTGCCAGTTGCTCGGTGATGGTGACAATATTTTCGAACGGGAAAAATTACCCCTGGTAAGTAATTTTTTCAACGGCACCTATTTTATTCAATTGTTCAGGTCAAAAACTATATGAAATCACCAATTTCGCTTCTTAACCCTGCAACCGCTAAGCGTCGCAATCGCGATGTATTTGCGACGGCTCAACTGTTAAAGTCGCGATCGCGACGCATTCCGTCAGTGCTTACTAATTTTCTTACAGCATCTTTAATCTTGAGATAATTTTAATGTTTTATACACCATTTTAAATACGAAAATGTGTTGTATAAATATTTTGTATCATTTAAAAAGTTTAGCAAATGTATGATTGGCTGACCTGAAAAATACGGGAATGTTTTGTCTACTGTCAGCTGTTGTTTGTTTGTTGTTGTAACCTAAATTGATACTTTCATTTGCGGTTTGATCATCAAATATGAGTGAATTAACAAGAATATGTGAAATTCGTGATTATTTACGTAAATTAGACGGCGAATAAGTTAGTGAAGTGGCTATAGATGATTTGATGACCTTATCATAACTAGCTGCCATGCCGAGGACAAAATTAGTCAAAACAGAAGTGACAACAAGATTATAAACCAGTTATCATTCATAATTATAATTTGAATATGGGTGGGTGGATAACAAGGATTAGTCAGCGTACCATCTAACATCTGAACGAGCAACGAGAAAATATTAGAAGAAATCTTCTACAACTTGTTGTATATGGCTATGACTTTGATCAATGCTTATATCTTACATAATTTGAATACTGAGAAACCCCTTGTTCGTGAGGAATTTTTATCAGCATTGTTAAGAGCCTAGCTGATGAAGAAACTCTTGTGATATTCAAAATGAGCCTGGATCACCACAAGATGTAGGACATCAACTGGTACGCTTGTCAGGAATCAAATTGCGGTTGTGCCTGGTTTGTTCCATCCCCCAGAAAAATCCCGCAGTTATTTCTGGTGTCCAGGTTGTAGCTGTGGTGTTCATCCACAGTGCTTCTATAAGTTGGAACACGTTTGGTGGCCCAATAAGGCAGGCAGAAAAAGAAATCGCCCTCAAGATACGGAGGATGAATCCAATTCGGATTTCCTAGAGCACCAAAATGTATATAGTAATGAATAACTTAATTTTTTTCCTAGTAATGTAAGGTAGCAAAAATTGTACATTTTCTTGATCACCAGATAATTGTGAACATTATGTATGAAATAGAAGTTTGGTTACGGTAGAGTTTGTTTTATGTGGACCGAAACTTTTGAAAGTGAAAATGTTTTTTTTTTATTTTTGTGATATTTCAGCAAGATTTTCTCAAACAAACAACTTCAAGTACAAGTATTGTATTATATTATTATTTTCTGAAAAACAAAAAAATGATATATAACACTTCATGGTCTGTGAAAGAAAAATTATTTTAAAATTTTTTTTATAATTGCTTGCAAAATTCTTAAAGATGTTTAGCGGCTGAAGGTAATATAATCACCTGTTTTAGGGTTAATTAACGTCTTAAAAATTTCAGTACGATTTAACTTCACCGGGGTAGCTGAAATCTTTTAAGATGGAGAACATCCAAAAACAGCTTAACCGATTTTTACTAAAGATGAAGGATGAATTTATTAAATATTTGAATACAATCTTAGCCAAGTAATAATTTAAAACATTAAAAGAAGTAAACTTTAATACAAGATAAGTAAAACGAGTAAAACTTTTAAAAAGATTCAGTAAATCATTTTTTGAAACTTTTGTTTTAATACCAACACTTTTTCTGGTGGAAACAGTTTTTTTAATTTACTCGCTGGAGATTTGTATGTAACAAAAATTCGGGATGTAATTAAAGTAAAAAAAGGGACATTTAGAATAACCAAAAAATTTTGTTTTTGGGTTTTAACCGAAGTTTCTCTTTCGGCAGGACGGATAAGAATTGCTTCCATGAAAGAATACCATGTTATCTATAGATGCTTGATATTATTTGACATCGGGTCAAAACATCCATATAATAAACTTTGTCGGCTGTGTCCAATTTGGCTACTTCACTAAAAATTATACTTATAATTCAGTTTCGATTAAAGCGTTAGTTTTAAATATTTAATTATTTGTAAAATATTAGTACTTATACGGCAATCAGAACACCGTGAAAGCTACTGCAAAATCATGAATTTGTAATGTAATCTTTCAAAGAGAAAAGGAACGAACCATAACGTTTTTACCTGATTACTCTTGGTTTAGAATAGTTTTCTAGCTTTTGCATAGCATTTAGTATTGGATTGGAAATTCCAATTAGCAGAGTTTAAGAGAAGTATTCTAAACTGAAAATTAATGTATTTTAAAACGTCTCCTTAATAATCTGATAATTTGTAATCAAAATTAATTTACGAAATAAATTATTTGGAAAAAAATATATACGATTATTACAGTGTAATTTTGGTACAATTGATAATAAAAAACAGTAAAAAGAATAATACAAATAATAAAAAAAAAATTAAACGGTACAACGTAGCATTTAAAATTCAAAACTTTAAAATGTTAAATTCGATATTAACTACTGGTCTGAGAGCAAACGAATTGCTAGAGGCCTTAGCCTTTACAAAATGTTCATGTTGCTCACAAACAAGGTAGGTTAACATGAACACAGCTGTCACCTTTATGTAGGCTGTTCGACCTGACCAGCCCTTACCACCGAACAAAGTTCCTCCTTATTGAGGTAAACACCGCAAATCTGTTTACCGCTTACTAAAATCCTTCCAATAAAAGGATATAATTAAACCCTTACATCTCTTCAATAAAACTTTATAACATTTAAATTAGTAACTCAAAAATATAAAAAAAAGTTTATTTCATTAGATAATCTATATTACCTACTGCTAACGTGAATAATATAAAATTTAAAAAAAAAGCTGTCGCAGTAAGTGCGTCAGAAGGACGGATTTCCGGTTTAGTTAACCTTGAAAACGTATCCAAAACCCAGTTTTTTGCCCCTAAATCTGATTCCAGTGAAGCAATTCGTATGAAAATCGATAACCTTCTATTTCAATTAGGTTTACACCGTCCTACCAAGTTTCATCAAAATCATTTAAAAATTGCGATAAGTAGAACGAAAAAAGCTGAAAATATATTCAAGAACCCCGTTTTTTTACTCTAACTCAGGTTCTGTAATCCGATTCGCTTGAAAAAACATCAAGGCTCTATTCCCAATAGGTTTACATCACCCGTCAAGTTTGGTCGAAATCGGTTAAGATTTGCGTCTGGTAGAGCGGACGAAAAAATCTTATCCATACATATGCATATAATCGTTGACGAATCGTGTTCAGGTGACTTCAAAACAAAAAGCAAAGTTGATATTCCCTACCCCCGACACCCACTTATAAAATCTGACCGGGTGCAGAAGCGATTTTTTAAAATTCTTTAGAAACACGCTGAAAAAAGAAACATAAGTTTCTCGGGTAGGATATCAAAAATCAAAAAAATATTTCTAGTGGCACATAACTTAGTATATATTATCATTTATCTAAACGATACCTATGACAGTATAAACATAAATATTTTGTATTCGTTACAAAGTACTACATAGGCTTTGTACAGAAGAACTGATAAACATTAAACCTCTTACTTCTTAAAAAAATTTATTTTTAAGAAAATAAAAGGAAATGTAAAAAATACTGCACTAAATGTTAAAAAAGAGCTGTAAATACACCCAAAAATTGCGTTTTTTTGGCTCTAACTCCGGCTCCCGTGAACCGATTCGTTTGAAAATAAATAGGGTTGTATTCCCAATAGATTTACATCACCTCAAAATGTTTCGTCAAAATCGGTTTAGATTTGCGTCGGGTAGAGCGGACAAAAATATCGTATACATAAATTTGTAAATAAATTAGACCGGACAATTGTTATTTCCGAATTCTTTGGAAATCCTCTAAAAATTAATTTACAACTTTTTATGGTTTCTTATACAAAGAGATGCAGTTCTCGCAAATTAAGAAAAGTTTTAGAAAGATTCTGAAAATTGATGTATGTATCTGTCATACACCATCTACAGGTATTTGGGCATAATTTTTTAGTAATAATAATAATAATTTGTTTATTTATATAGTAACAACAAGCTTACGCCCTATTATAATTATTGGATGATAAATGAATTTTGTAGCGTGTGAAAAAGGCCATGCTTGATCGGGATTCGAACCCAAGTCCTCCGGATGAATAATAACAATTATAATAAAAATTGTAAGAGTACGTAATAACAGTAATTATTATTATTATTAACCTTTAAAAATTGAAAAAAGTAGATTACACGTAAAATCGTAATAAAAATATTACTTAAAATCTAAAACTTGATGATGTTTCGACTATTAAACAATCTTTATTAGTAGAAATTGAGCAAAAATTATATACAAGAAATAAATAAATGAAAAAAAAAAAATAATAATAGATATGAAAGTATTTACGAAACGCTATAAAACAACCATTTTTAACATTGTCTTTAGGATAAGAATAAGAGACAATTTTTAGATTAGAACATAATAGTAAAATGTAGTCGGAAATTTCAGTGATTTAGATATTTTTAAGCTAAACTGACGTTTTCTATTTGGATTATCTGAAAAAAGTATATATTTTTACAGTATTTCATTAGTACTGTTTACTTGTCAGTTCTGACTTATTTACTGTCATAATTTAATCTTTTGTCATTTATAAATAAATTATTTATTTCATATTTTCTTTCATACACATTTTCCTCGGTAAATAATGAAGATTGTTGTTTAATAATTGTAACTGTCATCTTGTTTTAGATTTTAAGTAAGATTATTGTAATTTTTTTACGGTAATCTAATTTTCCAATTTATTTTATTATTATTTTTTTACTATTATTATTATTAGTAGTAGTAGTAGTAATAGTAGCAGCAGCAGTAGTAGTAATATTTGTAGTAATAGCAGTACAGGTAAAAATCCTTATAAATCGTAAAATATTTAAATAATTAGCTTTATTTTATAAAAAAATATTTAAAACTTTTTAAAAATCTGATGCTTTCGAAAACGAATTTAAAGAAAACATAACAGATTAAAATTTGTTTAAAGAAGAAATAGTTTTCACTAGTGTTTATTCTATTACCCTATTCGTATTTTATTTTAATCATTAACAGTATGACGATCAATTTTTTTTAAATTAATGGTTTTATAGTATAAAACCCAGACAGTATGATTATTTTATTAATCTGAATACTTTATTTTACGATTATTAAAATTATTCTATTGATCGTTTAGGATTTTTTGTTTTTTTAAACTATTACTTTTAAAAACAATATTATGAACCTTATTTCTTTGACTTTCCCGTCTAGATAGCGCTGTTGCAGAGCTGTAACTCTAGAAGGGAAAAGTTTTGTAAATTTGCCATTTTGGGTATTTGCGGTTTTCACCGGATTTAGACGTTTTGACACATAAGGAACCCAAAAAACGAAAAAACCGGCTGGAAATTTTCCCGATGTTCATTTTCGTATGTACGTGAGTATGTATATGTGTGTGTATCACCTTAAATCTCCAAAACTTTCGGACCAATTTTAACCAAACTTGGTCAGATTATTTCTATATATGAGGCATTGATGCCATTAAATTTTCAAATTAAAAGGTCAAGAGGGTGAAGCTGTAGAGCAGGGTCATCCTCGGTATCTCAAGATTTCACCAAATTAAGGCCATTTTTTCCTTAGGCCCGTTTGTTAACAGCTAAAAAATTACAATATTTGCATAAAAACGTTTTTGCAAAATCGCACCCTCACTACCAAAAAAATTCTCCTTACTAGTGGCTAACTGAGCACACTGCGTCACTATAAGGAGCGCTAGTATTTCAATATGCCATCTTGGAATTTCGCTGTGGGATATTCCCTTTTCACTCCTAAACTTGGACCGGGACATTTAAAATTCCACAGGGTTGCCAACTAAATTTTTTTTATACTTTAAATATTAATTATTTATTTTATTTTATTTAGCTAATATTTCAAAGGTTGGTAGCACTGATGTACAGCTGTTACAGTTATCTGGTACGTTGTGACGTGACAGGTGAATGGTAGAATATATTAACTCTAATAAGCATCATATTAAATTAAATTGGAATTAAATTAATTTCAAAAGTAAGTTGGTCTGGCTTGGTCTCCAACTTGATTACCCGGTTGACTCGAAATCTAGTGCGTTAAGCCTCGCAGCTACACCAGTTTGACAACCGTACAAGCGAAATTTGTTCTATGTAAGTTGTGAAATTATATTAGTCTAGTTACTGCCGCTAGTACCGCCATATCGGCGCGAATTAAATACTATATGCGTGCGCACTTTATTTAAAATCACTGAATTAAATAAACGAAAAAAACATTATATTTAAATATAATGATAACTATTTTAAATTAAGTTGTGAGTATAAGCCTTGCTTCAGAAACACAACTGTGTTGGTGGTTTTTTTTTTAACTCTATGCCTTTAGATATTAAAGTAAAATGTATACAAATTTCTCTGTGATATATATATATATATATATTTTTTTTTTAATACTTTTATTTATAATCGCATCAATAATTTAAAGTCATTAGCGACTTATGAATGTAATGAAACTGTACCAGTAAATGTGTAGTCTTGAACAAAGTCAGGCCGATCATTCCTGGGACGTGTGGTTAATTGAAACTTAACCACCAAAGAATGGAACATCTTCTATGATGAAATTGCCGACTTCAATTCCCGCCGGGGGTGAATGTCGTAGGATACGCGGACGACATCTTGCTGCTAGTGGAGGCCAGTACCTTAGATGAAGTGGTGGACAAGGGGAATATTATCTTATAATTAGTGAAGAATGGCTCGTCAACAACAGTTTGGAGGTATCTCCATCCAAATGCAAGGGTATCCTCTTCACTGGTAGGAGGATACTCAGAAGATTAAATCTGCGCCTAAGAGGAGAGGCAGTTGTCGAGGTGGAAAGTGCTAAATATCTAGGGGTTTTACTGGATAAACACCTCAAATACCCCAGTCATGCGGCCATGATCTGTGACAGAGTGGAAACAACAATCCGTGCCATGTGAGGTCTCCTTGCGGGACAAGGAATTCCACGTGCGTCGAAGAGGCGACTTATCACCTCGGTGATAACGTCGTTTCTGTTGTATGCCACCCCGGTATGGGCCGATGCGGTTAATGTCCAGTGCAACAGAAGAAAATTTACTAGCACTCATAAGAAGTCGCTTCTGGGTGTTGTTTCGGGGTACCGAACCTTATCGTATGATGCACTGTGCGTGCTTTCTTCGGTGCCCTCAATAGAATTGCAGATTAAATGACGAAAACTAAGGGCGTCCGGTGTAGCCAAAGATGAGGCCAATTCTATTATACGAGAACAATGGAAAGTGGCATGGGCGGGTTCAGCAGTGGCCGCATGGACAAGTAGAATTATCCCAGACCTGGATGCTTGGTTAGATCGTTCTCATGGCAAATTAGATTACCACACAACGCAACTCATGTTGGAACCTGGTGCGTTTGAACAATACCTGCATAGGTTTGGCAGGAGAGAGTCACCAATCTGTTGTTACTGCGATGCGGTTGACGATGCCGAACACACTATTTTTGTGTGCAGACGATGGGAGGAACATCGTATAAATGCAGGACTGATGCATACCCGACCGGAGCAGCTCTCGGAGTGGCTCTTGGCTATGTCCGGAAACTGGCATAATTTTGCAATATTTGCAAGAGGAGTTCTCAGAATAAAAGAAGATGAGGCAAGACGACTGGGATACTGAGGGATGTAGTTTATAGCAGGGCTGGGCGGACAGCCCCGTTCTTGAGGGCTCACATGCCCCGGTGTGTGGGTTCCTGTGATGAAGCGGGGACTCCTGGGGTCCGTTAGGTTGAATGAATGAAAAGACCGAGACCCGGCCGGCGGTGTGGGTTCCCGGATACGCTTTGGCGGCTTCGGCTCCTGCGCCGTCGGTTTGAGGCTGGCAAAAGGAAAGACAGAGACCCGGTCTCCGGCGGGGGGCTAGGAACGGCATAGCCGGGCCTGGTTCTTCAGTTGGAGATTAGAGGCAGGCAATTAAAAGATCCGGAAAGGACACGTCCCCGAGTCGAGTATACTTAATTGGATGTCCAGCTCGGGGATGTAAAGGGGGGGGGGGAAACCACCAAAGAACACCGGTATCCAAGATCTAGTATTCAAATCCGGGCCTTAGGATTTGAACCTTATCGAAATCAGCGAATATTTGTGGGTCCACAAATACGATCACTAATGCATGGTGAAGGTTTGAATCCACTGTAGAAAGCAGCTTGGCAAGCATTTAAAAATATTACTCAGAGGTTTTTGGGAAATCGAAAGACGGAAAATTATCGTGATATTGTCAACAATCTTATAACATCTTATAAAAATTTGGATTGTAATATGTCCTTAAATACTTTTAAGAACATAATACTCACTCGCACCGATTTCTTCCCGGAAAATCTTGGCGCAGTGAGCGATGAGCATGGGGAACACCTTCATCAGGAGATTTCAGCTATGGAAAAGAGGTATTAAAGCAAATGGAATCCTAACATGCTCGCCGATTATTGTTGGATCATCAAGAGCGATGCATTATAGGCGAAATATAGCAGAAAATTGCCATTTCTTACTTTCTAGACGAGTAAAATGTTTGAATATTGTGTAGTTACGAATACAGAAAGTATTAAAATGCTTGAAATTATAAATGCCTGCCTTTCCGAAACCTTGCGTGACGGGGATAAAACGGTATCATATTTGAATTCAGGAGAAAAAATATTATCAGAATCACATGTTTTTATTCCTGACAAAAAAAAAACATTCTTTTTTGTTCCACAGTTTTATTAAAAATACTCTTGTTAGTGTTGCATAATAAAAATTTATTTCTTTATAATTTTTCATTATTTGTTTTTTATATAGTCTGTATTAATATATAGTTTGTTATATAGTCTGTTTATATAGTTTCTATTAATTTGTTTTATTAATTATATATTCAGAATATGTTATATTCTGATATATATATATATATATATATATATATTGAGTGTTTTAACAATAAAATGTTTTAAATTTTAAGACTTTTTGGAAACGGTTTTTCAGTATTTTCAAAAATTAATAAAATTAGTTACTTAAAATAAATAAACTATAGCTATAACTAATTGTTTCAAACTTTTAATTACAAAAGTTAAAAATCCTTTTTATTTATTTATATTTTTTACGTATTACAGATATCTCTAATTCCTTGTACAGGTTTATAAACAGTTGTTTTAATATCTTATTTGCGATGCTTGGTAGAAAGCAACGGTTAAGTACGTGCTTTTCCGTGTGGAAAGTCAACACATCAAGCGAGATCTACCGTATCAGTTAAATTTCAATGCTATCGATTCCTCAATTCTGTATCCCGGGCAATATTTGCTGTTTGATTTTAATTAACAACACATCCAGACCTAAAGGAAGTAGGGTGTTATACGATTATATGTACATTATCACTTCACGAACAAGGAATACATAGCAACCGAGTTCTCGATTAAATAATGCAGCACCAGGAATACCAGGGGTTTCTATATTATCATTAGTCATTCAAAATTTTCATTTTTTTAGTAGATATTACATTGCTTTTTAGTTTAGCTATTGTTTCATACTCTTTTTAAATAAAATTTCAGAAATTATATACTCTACATTATTTTAGGCCAATAATAGTAAACATTTTTTTTGGAGATTTTAGTTTTACACATATTTTTTTAAACAATTTTTTTTTGCAGATATTGTATAGTAAATACAAAAGTTTATACAAATATAAGATATTTTATAATTTGGACCAACCTATTATATTAGCATTACCAATAAAATTTGAATCAATTTGTTTAATTTATTCTAACTACATCTTTTGTAGGATATTACTAGAAAAAACTTAACCGTAATTACATTAATTTTTATAAATAAGCAAATATTTGGAGACTAAAAAGAAGAATAGAATCACAAATAAAATTATTTATTATTAGCAGAAACCAAAATATACTTAAATGGTTCCTATTTTAATAAATTTCATAGTGTTTTTTTAAGTTTTATATTAATTATTAACTTGTATTCTTTTAAATATTTATTGTCACTGATAATAGGACAGGAAAGAGCACAATCATTCATAAACACAACCTATAAATTTCTGAAGCTAGTAAATTTTTTATTATTAACTTTATTGTTATAAAATCTTTCCTTTTTGAAGTTATTCTTCTTTTGGCGCGTTAGGAGAAACTGATCAGAGTGTATTTTCAGCAAGTTACGGAAGTTGCGCGCGCCGATGTAACACTCACTATGAAGATTTGCGCAGTCCCAAGTGGATCAGTTTGCACGCACATGCGTGTAGTATCTAATTCTGTTTGTCGTTCAATTCAATTAAGTGATTAGCACGTATTGTAAACATAACAGATATGAGTCGTAATAAATATGTATTTATATACACGGATTTCTGAAGACGGATATTTTAAATTGTGAATATTGTTGTTCATATTCATAAAATTTATTTATATTGCAGCGTATATTTTTTTTTTTTTGTTGTGAAAGTTGTGTATCAAGAGTTGTGGTTATATTTATGCAAATATTATTTTCTATGAGTAAAATTATATTTTTTAATGACCCAGAAAGTAGATAAATTCTTGATTTTGCATAATTAATTTTAAATTTACCAAAAACAAATTTTTTTAATAAAATAAACCTATTTGTATCATATTTTTCATGTCATAAGCCGCTGATAACTCTCGTGCCTATGACAACGAATACTTCAGTGATTTTTAAACTGTATAAAATAAATATTATTTAATTTAAGTGCTATTTATTCAAACCTTTTTTATTCATGGTATTTAATGTCATTTATCGATCGTTTGACTCAGTTAAAATTTGTTTGAATACGTAAAAAAATTATATTTTTATTCACGCCAAAGAAGTATAACTTCTTACGTACGTACGTAGGAAAAACGAGCTTTATCTTTTATTCTTTAAATGAGGATTATTTTATTATAACTTAGTATTTTAATTTAACTACAACTTGAAGTACAAAAAATAATTTGTAAATTTTTATTCAATTTTGTGATTTTTTTTGTAATTTTATTTTTTCAATCAATTTTATCAATACGTCAAGCTATGATTAAATATTAAAAAAATAAAGATATAATTTTCTTTAAATTCATAAAATTGTATAAGAAACAACAAGGAAACAATAATACCATAAAATAATCTAGAATAATAATTTTAGGAAGAATAACACCGTATTTATAAATTGAGCAGTACCAAATATTTTTTTTTTTTTATAATTGCTATGTATTTTTCTTTTCATAATCTTTTATTAAATTAATTGGTTTACGTAAAGTTATTTAAAACGTAAATTATATTTATTTTGTAATTAAAATGTTAAATTGGAAATAACAAACTTAATTGTTTCAAAAATATTTACTGATAATCAAAAAAAATTATTTTACTTCTGCAAATGATTTTTTTTATCAGCAGAGCTTGTAATTCTCAATATTAAGGTAAATTATTATGCACTCTTTCTATTAATGATATTAAACCCTTTTTTTGATAAAAAACTATATGAAAATTTTAGTTATTAATTAAAAAATCTCTTCTGTTAATAAATATGTGTAATTTATTTGATCGTACTGTATTCACATGATTTTAAATGTTTTACAATTTATTAATATAGAACCAAAAACAAAATTCAATAAATTCTTTTAATAAACATATTATAATAAAATAATTATAACAACTTATTCATATAATAAATAAAATCTGTATTTTATTTATATTTAGAACAATAAATTCATTGCATGCAGAAATTATTTAATCTGGAATTTTCCATAATTTCACTTAAAGACCGTTGGTGAATACTAAAAATTAGTAATATTACCGTAGCAGAATTAGAAAATTCAATCATTATTAGCATTTAAAAAAATTAAATTTTTAAAATTTTAAAAAGTGGATAATTAAATTAACAGTCTGCAACCATTATATTAGTTAAAAGGGTTTCTTTTCCTTGCGTGGTATTATAGCTCTAGAGCTATGTTGCAAGAAGTAATGTATGATAAATAATAATCAGTCAAAAAATGGGGTATGGGTTTTTGCGTTTCTCGACGTTTCATTACCCAGGGACTCCTAAAAAACAAAAAAAAAGAGTGAAAGAGAAATGTTAATATATACGTACGTAAATACACGTACGTAAATACGGTGTTAATACGTACGTTAATATTTACGTACGTTGGTGTGTTTGAAGTTTAATAAATTTTGACTGAATATATCAATTTTGATGACATTTGTACAAAGATTTGTGATAAGGGACGATTTTTTGGTAAAACTTTGGATCAATATCTACAAAGAGTGGGGTAGATAGTTTCTGGGATCAATTTTCTCAAAATCTTCAAATATAACCTCACATTATTTTAAGCTCAATACATGCGTACATGCTTATCTTACAATTGTTTTTTTTTAAATTTACGCCAACATCCCCTTCCCTAAAAACCGAAAAAAACAATTGTTTTTATTTATTGAATATTTTTTAACCGAATATTTATTGTCTTCCTAGGCGTATTACTAGTGCAACTCTTCAGGTTGGTCTAGTGGTGAACTCGTCATCACAAATCAGCTAATTTCGAACTCGAGAGTCCTAAGTTTCAAATCCTATTAAAGGCAATCACTTTTACACGGATTTGAATACTAGATCGTGGATACCAGTGTTCTTTGGTGGTTGGGTTTCAATTAACCACACATCTCAGGAATGGTTGACCTGACACTGAACAAGACTACACAATACTTACACTCATACATATTATCCTCATTAATTCTCTGAAGTAATACCTTATGGTGGTTCCAGAGGCTAAACAGAAAATTGGCATAGTAGTGGTGCAAGTGATCCAAAATATTCTTAAATGGCGGAGGACCGCCTCCGTGGCGTAAGTGATAGCGTCTCGGCCATTCATCCGGAGGTCCCGGATTTGAATCCCGGTCAGGCCACCTAACGGTGGTTCCGGAGGTTAAAAAAAAAAGAAAAAAAGAAGTGGCGGAGGAGCAGATGAATGTTGAAAAATATCGATTTAAAACATTTTTAAAACTTCTGTTGGTTTATGTTCACGAATAAACAAAAATTTCCAAAAAAGTATTGTAAATTTTTTGTCAGCATTTATATTTTTATATGGAGTAATTTATATAATTTATGAGCCCTTTGTGAAGTAAGAGAAATTTCTTAAAAATAATACTTTTTAACGCTAGCTTTATCGTCGGTTTATAAAAAGTAAAACATTTTTTAATTCGTTGTACGAAGTAAAGGAAATATTATTATTGCGAAAAATTTCGGTTTTCAGATTTAAACGGAAATATCCATTTTGACTAGTTCCGGCGTGACAACTGTAATTACGTATTTATCTCGCATACCTAAAAAACGATTAGCCGTTGGATGTTGAAATTTTGAATTTAGGACTGTTGTAACATCTAGTTGTGCATCTCCCCTTTTGATTGCCATCAACTGGACCAAAGGTGTCCAAAAAAGTCCAAAATCAAAAAGAATTTGGATTTTGAACTTTTTCTTAACTACAGTAGCCTTTACTGAGAGTTTTTCAACCACATAACATAAGTGGTACTTATTTTCATTGGTTCCAGAGTTGTAGCCAAATATAATTTTAATTAATGAAATATTTCGATCTTACAGTGAGAAGGCACATCGGTTCGAATCCGACTTCATCTCCTTTTTTTATTTTTTTATTATTTTAATATATTGATTGTTTTATTAATAATTATTAACCTCTGATTGTAAAAAAAATACAATAAATCATAATTCAGTAACAACAAAAAAAAAAGAAGTTATTAATGAAATAAAATTTTATGTACTTGCATTAAAAAAAAAAAAAAAAATATGTATATGTATTTTAATAGGCGTAGAAGGAAGTCATGTGGTGTCTACATCAGACTTTTTTAAATATGAATTATCACATCGAATTTTATAAATTGAGAGGATAAATGCTTAGAACAGTATGAGAATAAATGCAGCCTGCGTAGAATAGATAGGTATTAGTGCGGTAAAACAGTAGTGACGATGTTGTTTAGACGTACGTAATAGTGAGCAGAGGTATTCCAGTCATTTATTTTTACCTCTGACAAGTCACGTAACTTGTAACAGCCATTTCAGCCGAAAAAAGAACCTTATACACTTCAAATATCCGTGACGAAGTGTACAATGAATTGGGAATGCGAAAAAACTGTAATAATATTGTAACTATGTTATTTATTACTACCTTTGAACAATAATTCTTAAGAAATCGCGTGCATTAATATAAAAAAACCGGTTAATAGATACAATAAGAGTTTATATCCTGCATTACTTATATAACCTTAAAATTTCTTGAAATTATGAAAACCATATAAAATGATCCGATATAAACTGTCTTGTAATTATTTAATGTAATCGAACATAATTTTTGAATATGAAGTTAAATAAATATTTTTCGTCAATATTTATCAGAAAGGATTTAATATCCTGTTCCAAAATTTTTCTAAGAGAAACCAATGACATTTTTTTTAATACCAAAAGAAGAATCTTCTTTACATCCTTTACGTCACAAAACAATACAAATAGGAATAAGTTTTTCATGTTGAATACATACTAAATATTTCAAGTGTTTTTTAATATAAAAATAAAACATAAAATTACAATACTTAATTGCATTATTATAATTTATTTCTTTAATCTGACTTTCTAGACAGAGATAATTTTTCATCAAGATTTGTTTTCTTTTGCCATATTGAACATGGATATAAATGTATACATTACGCATAATTCTTGCTAACTGACTTTCCCAAGTTCCTTATAAATTATTTATAAAACATTTCCTTAACCTCAGATGAACAATTTAGTGTTCATCTCTGTGAAGATTTTTCTGTTAAAATATTATCCTTCATCTTTTAAATAATACTTCAGTGTCTTAAGTAAACTAATTTTATGTAAAAAAATACAATATATTTGCTGATTAAGATTTTAATTAAAAAAATAGGCATTTATTTAATTCTCTGAATATTCTTAACTGTTTATGTAAGTGAAAACAAAAATATGCAAAATTCAGTTTCAAAATTTAATTTTAACAGGCTATTTTCTGTTAAGTGAAACTAAAATATTTTAATAATGCATATTTTGCATGTCTATGCGAGCGCGCATGTTTGAGAGAGAAAAAAAAAATATTTTTTTGTAATATTATACTGTTTGAAAATTTAAAAACAATCTACATTTAAAATACAAAAAGATACTAAAGAAATTAAGTTCTTTTTTGTTGAATTTAAAAGAAGCTTATATTTACAATTTGTTTCAATATAAGGGAGTGAATAAAATTCTAATTCAAAAAATAAACCATCTGCTCGACATAGTCGAGCGGCTTTGACACTGATGAATAACAATACCTCAATTTTCTCATCTATTACCACAATTTACATTGAAGATTTACCTTTTAAAAAATAATAAATAGATAAGAGGTACGCTCTCTAAATGATGAACTGCCTGGTAATAGCAACATCATTATATTTGCTACCTATCCCATGGCAGGTCCTTTGCACCAAACCCGTCTCCATTCTCTTTTATTAGCAGCTAAAGGTTTTAGAGAGCTATCAAGATTTAAACTGACAGTTCACCTTTACTTTTAGATAATCTATGTATTTTAATTTTTCACGTTCACTTTTTTTTATACCTTCTACCGAAACACTGTTTTTAATCATTTGTTCTCAAATTTTCTCTTAGCCATTAAAGTTCCTGTTCACATTAAAACTGTTCTGTTAAAGATTTATTTTTATTACTTCTGTGAAAATATTATATCGTTAAGAGGAAACTTATTCTTAGAAATAACTATTATTTATCTTATAGATCGCACCTAAAACTGATCTCAGACGATTATTGCCTTGTATATTTGTCGATTAAGTTAAAATTTAAAAAATCGCTTAAATATTTAGGTAAAAAAAATAAAAATGTTATTTTACTTCATCCACCTTTTTTGTAATTACTATACAATTTTACCATTACATTTTTTCTTTCAAAACAGATGAAAAAATAAAATACAATTAAAAAAAGGTTTTTAAATATAATGCAAATTTATGCTTTTATGAATCGTCCAAAAAGTTTCTTAAAATATGCCCAATTACCAGCTTAAAAACTAATTTTCTCACATTATCCTCGACAACGCTCAGCGTTTTAAGGCCAGTAAGTTTAAAATTTTTTTAGTAAAAGATGGTTAATAAAAACTTAATATCTTAATATTTTCTAGGTAGATTTGTATATTAATTAAATGTGAATATAAGTAAACGTGATATTTATCGGTGACCTACGTAAGCATAAATTCTGTCAGGAATATAAAAGGTATATGGACAAATGATTTGTGTTTTTGGAAATATTCAAATCTGGATGAACAAGAAAGCTAGAGTACTAGAAATTTGGCAACGCTGTAAATAAAAATATAATATCTTATCTTAAAATATAACATGGTTAAAATCATTTAACATAAAATTTCATAGTTATTTTCACTGATGGTACCTTTTTTGTTTGTCCAAAACTATTTCATCAATTATATGTGTACAGTTAACGTTTACAAAACCGGAAGATACTTTAAAGTAGTATTTGTTTTTTACGATCTAAAGCCTGGAGAGTTACAAAATTATGTGATCACTTGTTAATAAAATTAGTGATAACCATATCACAGTGATTTTAGATTTCGAGTGCAGCGCGTATCTTGCAGTTAAATCTGTTTTCCCGACGTCTCTAGTTCGCGGATGTAGATTTTATTTGGGCCAATCTACGAACAAAAAAACTGTAAATCTACATTTGCGCAATATCTATTGTTACCAGAACAAAGAAACAAGTGTATGGTTGATATCGTTCTTTACATTACCTTTCCAAACCCTACCCATATCTTATATCCTCTACCCATATTTATAAATAAAACCTAAATATTGAAATACTTAACATGACTTTAACTCAATATAGGAGCGATGTACAATAACATTGCCAAAAAAATCTCGTATACGTCTTGTCTTATAAACATCATTCTAAAGTAGAAAACTATTTATCCATTTTTGATATGAGAACATTATTTTACTTTCTTAATAGCATTTTGAAAGATTTCTGTTTAATTCTAATACCACTTTATCCTGTTGCATTGTTATTACTTTTGATAAAACTATATAAATTTCCTAATAAAAAGAATATACGTTTGTTTTTCATATTTAAATAATATTCATAAAATAAATCATTCCTGAACAAGTGACTAATACTTCAAACAAAAAAATCCAATAAGAAAAACAAAAACTGTTAGTTTTGAACTGTGTCAGAAGAATAATAAGAGATTAAAACTATTAGTAGAAAAACATGTAATTTTTATAATGTTTTACGTACGGAAGTAAACTGAAATTATTTAAAAAAGTAATCATAAAGATGTAGTCGTAGACGAAGTAGTCGATTCTTTAAAATAAATCTCTTTTATTACTGGAGAAAATTACTGAAGAGTGATGGAGAAATAAAATAAGACAACGCTCGATTTTTTATTATAATTATGAAATGAGTTATTTATCTTCAAACTCATCGGCAAAAATATAAAACAATTCAATTGGTATTTTTGATAAATCCCGAAGATTACGAAGTATAATAAAAATATAGTATTTTATCTTTTAACTTCTTTTTCAATATATTGAAGCATGGATTATAGAGACGACAGAAATCACTTTGCTCAGTGACCTCTTTTTTTCAACTTCCCATTTTTTCACCTCGCGTAGTTTTTGACGTTGGATCTCCATGTAAGTTTAATGTAATTTTCCATCATCGCAGAATGGCTATGCGATGCGATGTATGCGACGTATGCGATGCGATCTATGCGTAAGTAGAATATTGACGCAAAGATGTACATTTCCTGGGTCACTGGTAACGCAGTGGACAACGGTAAGTAAACGTAAGATACAGGACAACGCTTTGTATTATATTTTTTCACATTCACAGATGTAATAAATTTAAAAAGGGAACTGAAGGTACTATGATAATGCAGTGATTTACATAACGCTCTAAAAAAATAAACATGATACTATTTTTAGACAAATTAAAGGAAATTAACTAAAGGATAAAAGTTAAACAAAATCTAAATTTGAAGAATGTTTCTCTAAAATAATTACAGCTTAATTAAACAATAAGTTAAAATTTATAATTAAATAAGTTACTAAATGCGTAGTAGAATAACAAACAACGAAGTTTTGAACTAATTACACTATTTAACCGATTCAAACTAAAACCAAAATTGGTGTATTACACTAGAAATCCAGAATGTGAGATTCAAGCAGCACAAAATCTCTTCTTGACATACAAAGCACATAGCCTACACACCGATACACATTCGAAAACGAGCGAATTAACATACGTATACAAGTGTTGAAAGCGACAAGTAGAAACTTTACGATTTGAATTATGTATTAGGTAAGGTAAAATAAAGTCAAATATTTGCGTTCCGTAAAGCATGATATTCAGTGTACGACTGCTACACCTAGTAGAACTACATTTATCTTTTTGGTATGTATCTAATTCAGTAAATAAAAAAAAATCACGAAAATATTGTAAACTAAAAATTCCTAAATATATACTAATTTTATTACTACAACACAACAGACAAAATAAGGAACTTTTGAAATAGCGGTTTTCAAATAGCACCCTAGAGCTTTAATAATTTTTGTTTATCTGTTGCGTTTTTATGAATAAGTTAACGGTTTCAGAATATTTAATTCTGTGGTGAATCGTCATTGCTTTTCATCCGAAGGTTTCGAGTTGGAGTTCCGGTCAGGCAATGGCAATTTTCATAAAAAAGAAAAGCCATTAATCATCCTTAAACTGCTACAATAGAGCATCAGCCTGGTATTCTTGAACAAATAAATTAATATTTAAAGGAGGTAATATTTAAATTAATATTTATAATCAATAATTAAATATTAAAATTAATATTTAAATTAGATTATTTAAAATAAAATCAACTAATAAATCTGTATCTATACTTGTCCTTCGTGAATGACTGATTTATCAACGCTCAGCAAAAAATACTGAAGATAAAATGATAAAAATATTTATACATGTTCTTCTTACGGTGTAAGTACACATTAAAAAATATTTTTTTGAAATTCCGAGTTAAAGGGTTAAAATGGAGTAACAATGCAATTTATTACTTTTTTAATTACTCCGTAACAAATGAAGATATCAACTTGATTTTTTGTGTGTGTAATATTCATGTGAATATCTAAAAACTAATTTACAATTTTGTTGAAATTCCGAGTTTAAAAGATTAAAATGGATTTAATTTTTTTAAACTCGGTAAATTCTTTTTAATTTTTCGGTAACAATGAAGAAATCAATTTAATTTTTGGTTTATATAATTTTCATGTAAATATCTACATTCGATGTTGAAAGGGGTGAAGAAAGGTAAAAACAATTAAACAACGATTGAAAATTTTTCCGTTTCCGACTATAATAAACGAGACATTCATTAGATTGGGACTTACAAATATTCTTAAGATAAAGATCTAAAATCCATTTTTTGGTTTTTTGAATTTCCATTTTTTAAGGGATGCGATTGTATACAGCGCGGCAGCTTAACCAACACAGTAACTGTTATTGTATGTTCGACGCGACTGGCTGCACCTATCTCCGGTAACTTGATTAAAAAACGCAAAAATAATTATAAAATAAAAAAAACAGTGAGAAACGAAGTACGGTCACCTCCTAGTAGTTTGTCTGGTAATGCTACGAACCGGGAAAATCAAATTTTTACCCGTACTTCGTACGGGTAATCAGTTGTAAATAACATTTTTAAGTTGAAGGCCGACTGTTTTAAAATCCACATACTTTGATCATTCAAAATTTCGGGTTCTGTACTGACCAAACTGTTGATATAAATAAATAGCAATAAAGTAATATTTTTTATAAATTGGCTTTAATTTTTATTTACCATTAATGTTATTACAAATGAGTTTAATGAAAACAGCAGGGTCCAAGGAGCAGATCCCTTCTGGTTAGAGGAGAAGGGCGAGCGAAACGAGCCATGACCGGTTCAATTTCCCTTGATCACGATTGGAAATGCAATTAACCACATAACGCGGGGAAAGCCGTGACGGGGATCTGGTATTTATTATAAAATACGATATTGAATTATTTTATATTGAAAGTTTTAATTTTGTCAAAATAAATAATTTTTTATATTCTATTAAGAGCTTTACGTGATTTCGAAAATTTTCCTCTAATTTAAAGCGGATGATTTTAGAAATATGAGACTATCCAATAAAAGGTAAATGATAAAATGATCATAGTTTCAAACTAAAACTCGCAACTGTATAAATATTCTGAAGTTCAAAAATTACTTCTTAAACTAAATTCTTAGAAGGTTATTTAAAAAATGACCTGAAATAAAAACAATATACACCTGTATTTCTACTTTACTGAGTTTCTTATAACTTAATTTAAATTTTATTTATTTTATCACTTTAAATTATTCAATGTTGTTCCAATTATATAACTGTATTTACGGCACAATGAAAATGTTTTATACATTTAAATATTTAATCAGTTGTAAAGTTTATATATTATCAATTTATCTATTTTTTCTGAATTAAACAACATGTGCAATCCACATATAAATGAAAATTCAACTTAGTTCACATATAGAAAAAAAATTGTTCGTTCATTAAACAATGTAGGAAAACGTCGCATAAAAGTTTTTTTTTTCAATAATAGAAAAAATAAGGATGAAGATTGTTATTTGTTCTACTATAAAATAATCCCTATTTTTATAAATATTTTATATTTTGAATAATAAACTGTCTACACAGATTTTTAAGATCAACCCTCCAGCATTTACTTAAAATAAAAAATAAAATTAAAAAAAAAGTATAAAAAGTTGATTCAATTAAAAATGATGGAATAAATGAAATTCCCATAAAAAAAAGATTTAACTGAAAAATACTTATAAAACACAGTAATAATATATCTAGTTAAAATACAGTTTCAAATTACATTATAAATAAATTAAATTAAAAAGTAATCTAATCTAAAATTAAGTTTATAAAAAATAAAATAAAAAAATATTGTTACAGTTTCAGTATTCTTCCAATTATCTAAGAAGAAGAAAAGCGGTTTTTACTAAAGAGAACGAGATGCTCTAGTTGTCTCTAAATCCCACTATAATTAAGCGATAGTGAAATAGCTAGCATTAAATAGACATGCTTGTCCGTGCTGTGTGAACAGTCGTTTCATCTTTTAAAAAATAAAAGGATTTAAAGTTGAAGCCCTGTTACTCGTATAATCTCAGAAATCTATTAAGAGAAACAGTAGTTTTACGCTGCAAAATTAGGTAAAAAAAATTCTGTTTCTAAATACTCGACTTTTACTTTCATTATTAGTCAAATGAAATTAAAAGCGTTCTGTCTGTGATTACATAACAATTTCCAACATTTTGAAAAAAATGAATTTTATCACTAAAATTATTCTAGAAAAAGATAAATTAGAAAAGTTTACGAATTTTTGGTTAATCCGAACGAATATATATATATATACCACGCTGACCAACGGCGTAAAGAGATTGTCTGTTACTCTTTGTTTTCTTTCTGTTCCTTTAAAGCTTAAGGTAAGATCTAATTTAAACTTTTTATAATTAAAACTAATGACAGAAATTTAAACATTTTTAATCAACAACTTTACTTTTATCAATTGTTTTTTAACGTATCAAAGTGAAAAATACAGGGAAAAAAGGGGTTTAGCCAATTTTACAGAAGCCTTTTTTTCTTATAAAATGTATACTATTAAAAAATTAACTTTTTCGTTGTTTATTTAAAAGTAACTTATTAATGTTTTCTAAAAATGCCTATTCCTATAGAACTGTATATAAAACAAGAAAAAATTATGTTTAGCCGATACAAAATTTACATGTATAAAAGAGGTTAAATTGGAGATTTAACACTTTTTCCCCTTGATAGATTATATGAAATGAAAAAAAAATAATTTAAATATAATGTAATTAATTAATTATAATATAATATAACTTTAATAACACTGAAAAATGTTATTATTAATGTGATTAAATTATATTTAATTGTAATGTAATTAAAATACATTTTTAAAAATATATTAAAATATAAATTTTTTTTACAAGAAAAAAAAATCCTAGTACAACTATTATATTTACAATCGCGGCTTCTTAAGTGGTACCATAAGTAAATCATTTGATAATAAGCAAGTGATAACGGGTTCTTAAGGAACTCCTATAATAAGTCAATCCATTACAAAAGTTATCAGTAAGCAATGTTCTTAAAATTCATTAGTATAAGAATACCTTCACTTCACACTCTTCATAAGAACAAACAATAAACAAACAAATAAAAATAAACATGTGATAAAGCGATAACGAATCGACAGACACATAACGATGTATACAGTTACAGCTAAGAGTTATACGGTTACAGTTTAAATTGACTAGAACATAACAACTTCAAACTATAAACATAAAATAAGTAAACAAAAATAACATCACTAGATTTGGCTGCAAACTGCAAACTGTCATTCAGTATCTAGGTCAAGCACATGGAGAAGTTTCAATTTTCAGGACTTCCGCTGTTATCAAGCATATTGTTCGTTAAGTGGTTGATGTAATTATTTTTACGTTGTTGGTATTTAACACTGAACTGTCTCACAACCTCACGAACCGTCGAAAGCTCCAGATATTCAAGAATCTCATTGTTCCGTGTAAACCATAGTGCCTCAGCAATCGACCTCGTTATCTTGTTTGGAAGCGTTGTTTGATATCAACGTTACTATAAATTACTGTCCCTCACATTTCCACAACATAAGTCCAGATTGGTCATAGGATAGCGTTGTAAATTAAAACTTTATTGGAAAATTTGAGGCGTGAGTTTCTCCGCAGCAGCTCTGTACTTCACGTTTAGTTTTTTTCACTCTTTAAGATATACTTGCTCATGAAACGCCGATGTAGGTATCTCATACTCTCTGTTTGTGGGATCAAGACTTCGTCCATGTTCACACTGATACAGTCACCCCTTCTTATGGCTAATGTGACGTGTTTTCATTTATCCTGATTAACTTTAATCCTCCATTTTTTCTGCCACGCGCAGACAAGATCCAATCCCGTTTGCAGGAAAATATAGAAATGAAGCTACACTTTTTAGAAAAATAATATAACGAGTAGTATTGACTTTAATTGATGGAATGTGATCTTTTAAATTGCAGTATTAATCTTAGAGTGCGGCCAACATTTGTGTTTACCGTGTAGGCCTTTAAACGACAACCAGAAAATTTAATCAATTTTTTCAAATATTTAATCTTTCCCCCTGCATATTTTCCATAAATAAAAATCTGATTCGGTCCTTGTACGCCTATTAAGTTACATATACAAATTTTTGCTACACTTCATTTAAATTTATTTCATTTGAACGTGAGATATGATCCTCTAATTCTTTAATAAAAATGGACAGTTACACAACTGCTAAAACATTAGTTTTTTATTAATATTAAATATTTATACAATTATTAATTCAACAATCTTACCTGAAAGTAAAAGTCCCTTTATTACTCTTTAAATAAATGTAAGCCTTATACCTATCTAATAATATGTTTTTAAAATTATTATGATCTAACCGTTAACAAAATGAAAACAAAAACGAAACAGAAGAAGGTTACTAAATAAAATTTAGTAGATTAAAATCAACAATTTACAATTTAGTAGACTGATCAAGTAGACTGAAACAAATGCATAAATAAAAATAATACGATTCTAAATTATAATTTTCAATTAATATTAAATAATTAGATGTTTCACCAAATTTGATGTAGACACCACATAACTTCCTTGCACGTTTAATAGTAAAATACCTATATATAATTACGTATAACATTTTTAAAAATATATAAAATTTTATTTCACTAATAACGACTGATTTTTTTTCACATATATATTTTTTTATTGCTATTATTGAATTATTATTATTTTTTTCTGTTGTATTTTTTCTGTTTCCGATTGTAAATATGCTGTACTAGTATTTTATGTATAGTGTTTACTATTAGTTCTTTGTTGTTTATTTTAATGAATATTATATTATTTTAAATATAAAAGCCCTATATTTACAACTGGCAAAAAGATATGGCTATACAAATGTATAGCCATTTGTATATATATACAAATGTATATATATATATATATATATATATATATATATACATTTTACATATATATGTAAAATATAAAGTATAATATTAAAAAAAAAACCGATTCAAGCCTCTTACATACTGTTTATATACCTAATATCTATTTTCAACGAACGAATCGTTCGTAATTGAATTCAATATGTTTGTGAACCGAATAATATTAAAATATTTTTTTTTTTTGGCGAAAAAAAAATATTTTAGTATGTTTCTAAAAATGTATTTTAATTAGATTAAAATTATATATAATTTTATTATAATTTAATTACTTTAATAATAACATTTTTCAGCGTTACATTACTGCATTTCAACCAACTTGATAGCGTACGCCGTATTGAGTATAATTATTACAGAATTTTAATCTTGGCAGCCATTTTGCGGTGAACTCTATGGCCGATCGTGGCCATTCATGTACGAGTATTTTTGTAATCCTCTAATAATGCTTAATTTGAATCCGAAATCCAAATCAAAATCAGAGACAAAAATGTTCACAAACATACTGAATTCAATTATTTCATTATATTATATTTCGATTATATTCAATTGAAAATAGATAATAGGTATATAAACAGTACGTAAGATGCTTGAATAGGCTTTTTTAAGAAAGAATATCTTATACTTTATATTTTTTATTTACATATACGCGTATGTACATACATTTATATAGCCATATTTAGTTGCCAGTTTTAAAATTAAGGACTTTTAAAATTATAACAATATAAAATTCATTAAAATAAACAACGAAGCCCTGATAATAAACACTATACATAAAATATAATTTTGGAAAAAAGAAGAATAAGGTAAATAAACTGAACATTTTTTATTTATATGCATTTTCTTAAATTATATGAAACTGTGGAACACATATTTTATCTCACCTACTCAGTTTATAATACATCAACAAAATCTAAGAAGATTACTTTTCAGTATTATTTGTTTATACGATTTGTTTGATAGGTAATCTGATTAGTGGTGAATGGGTGATCTTAAATACTCTTAAGCATTGTTGAGGTTATGTAAGCTCTCGATGCGTTCGGACGTGTTTTTTCCCGCCCCGTATTTCTGTAGGTATACTTCCAGTTTTGTATTATAATTTAGTTTATATTTATTGCTTCATTAATCTATATGTTTTATTAGAGATACAACAACGATTAATAAATAAGTAATTAAAATTATTTTCTATCACATAACGCATATGCAAACAATGATTTATTGTAAATAGAAAATTTATCCTTAATTCAATTTTTTCTGAAAGTTTTATTATATTTATGAAACATAATAATAACCAATATGAATAATATTCAACTCCTATAAAATGATTAAAAACATTAAAGTAGTAACTTTTTTATACCAATGCGAGTATTATTATGAGACCATTGAACTTTTTTTAATCACGTAAGCTGGTTTAGTTGTATTTTAAAAGCACTAGTAATTAACCTACATCTGTTCTATGTTTACATGAAGTTGTAACATGTTATTGGTAGAAAACACAAACTGTAGTTTTGTATCGGTATTAATTATATCTATTATACAGATTACAGTACTTTAGTAACTTTTAACTGTAAATAGGCTGTATATACATCTATATATATATGTAAATTTTAAAAGAAATATATAATATATGCATATTTCATTTAAAACGGGAAAATAAAATCATTTTTCATAAAAAAGTATACAATTTAACTGAAATATACAAGAGTGGATAAGTTAGTAAAAAACTGTAAGCAAAAGAGTAATAAAAGAATTAAAAACTAAACAGTCTTATTTAGGAATAATTTTTTTTGATAAATATAATCCCAAAACCTTAGAATGAAATCAGAATTACTACTAATTTAATACTTTACACACACAACCACACACGCGCGCGCGTGTATATGTATATATATATATATATATATATATATATATATATATATATATAAATGCTGACAACACAGTTGTAGGACATTTTCATCACAGGGTTTTTTCTGATGCATGGCTTATACACACATACACATACAACTTAATTTAAAATACTTATCATTTTTTTTTAAATATAATATTTTTTTATTTATTTAATTCATTGAACTAAAGCGCGCGCGAATACAGTATTTCACTCGCGCAGGTGTGGCGGTACTAGCGGCCACTTTAAATACTTTTTTACAATTTAAATATATTCATTTATTTAACACTACGACTATTTATTTTACTATTTATTTTACCTGTGACGTCTCAATTTTACAGACAACTACAGCAGCTGTACGTCAGTTCTACACTGTAGTGAGAGGAAATACTACTGACACAATATACCCACTTAGCCATTGTTTATTTAGAGCATTTGTTTGAGGTGGGGGTACGATTTTGTAAAACTTTTTTTTGTAAGTAATATTATTTTTTAATTTACAAATGTGCCTAAGAAAAATAAGACCTTAATTAGGGGAAATCTCGAAATACTGAGGGTGACCTTGCTCTACAACCTCACCCCCTTGATCTTTTAAATTGAAAATTTAATGGTGTCGGTACATAGAAGTAATCTGACGCAAATTTGGTCAAAATCGGTCCAGTAGTTCTGGAAATATAAGGTGATTTAGAGGAAGATAGATGCATACGTACATACGAACATCCGGAAAATTTCCATCCGGTTTTTGAGTTCCTTAGGTGTCAAAACGTAAAGATCCGGTGAAAAACACATATGCCCAAATTGGACCGATTATATAACATCTGTCCTACTGCGCTAGACGGGAAAATAACAGTATATATAACTACATTTTATAGGTAGAACTACACTGAATGAATATCTTTAGTATATATATATTAAAAAATAAAGAGTATTTTTTGTAACTGTAATAAAAATTATGAATTTTATTTAATACTGAATTTTACTAAATATGTAAAAATATTTATTCACTTAAACAGTCAAAAGTACACAGAAATTAGTGAAAATAATTGTTGGAATATTACAACTGTTGGATTTATCTTCCTTTTTATTCAATAGTTCAAAACAATTACGAGACTTTCTTCTACAATTATTTTTAAAAAAAAAGTTTTATTATATCAAAGATATTATTAATATAGTTACACATTTCTATAAACAATTAATATAAATGGTACGATGTATGAATATTAAATACATAAAAAAAGGAAAAAAGCTTTAAAAAAATTCCAAAATGTGGTTAACTAAATGTTTTATTTTTTTGCCAACCAGAAGTAATACGAAATATACAGAATGATTCAGGAGGATTGGGAATCCATTCTAGAGCTTGAAATAAGGAAAAAATCATATGGACATATATTCGAAAACACTCTATTAAGTTATGGCTAGCGAAAAATTTCGGCCGGTATTTCGTTCCCTTGGTGAAATGTGGTAATACAGAAATTTTTAAGATGTTATATATGGGCGTAAAGTTGATGGTTTCTTATATCGAAACCTGAAAAATCGAATAGAACAGATGCCAGAACTGTACCTTCTATAGTTTTTACGATATCCAAAGTAAAAAAAAATTCGTTGGCAAAAAACAGGTTTTGTGTTAGGTTTGCATTACAATAACATTGTTAAATGACTAATAAATATGTAATTGTTATCAAAACTTGTAGAGAATTTAATTATGAAAAGATCCATGTAATTAAATCTATTAAAATAACAAAAATCAACTTTTATTATTAAAATCAAAGCAGAACCAAACTTAAGAGAAAAATGTTATGAATTTAAAAAAATAATTAAAAAACATCTGAATGTAGTAAAATAAATTTGGACTTTGAAAAATTAAAATACTTTTAATTTACTGTTAAAAAATTTATTTACTGCGGTTTATACTGTATTAATTTACAATAAATATTCGAAAACTCCACCACTGACATGGATGCGTTTTCCAACTCGTTTCCTTACATTTTCTGTCGCCAACCTAATATCTTCGCGTTCCTTGTGTATTCAGAAGCGATCGATCAATTCATCACGTGTGTATAAGTTTTTTTGTACACCTTCCATTTCATCCATCTCCATTTACATTTAATCTAAGGGAGTAAGGTCTAGGGATCTAGGTGGCGAATTTACCGGCTCTCTACGTCCAATCGATTTACAAGTAAATTTTTCATCTATGAATTGTTTAACTTCATTCGTGAAATGTATTGGTGTTCCATCTAATTGGCAGTACATTTCAACAATGATATATTACCAAGCACTGTAAAAAATTCCAGTTAATTTTTCCCCATGGCACACTGTTCACGCATGAAATGGCTATTACATTAATTTTCTCCGAATTAAATTCTCTACAAGTTTTTATAATAATATTTACACATTTTAGTTATTTAAAAAAGTGATTGTACTTCAAAACTAAAAAAACGTGCGTTTCGTCACCGAAATTTCCTGTTTCATAATGAATATCCATAATGAATAAAATTACGGGAAGTAAAGTTCTGGGACTGGTTTTGTTCGATTACGGTCAAAAAGGAATTTAAGAAACCAACAAGTTTACCTCTTACGCTCTTAAAAATTTCAGTATGTTCGCCGTGGGAACTGAAATCCAAGCAATATTTTTCGTTAGCCGTAACTCAATAACAGATTTTTCAGACATATACGACATATCTTTGTATGATCTTTTCCTTATTTCAAGCTCGAAAATCAGTTTCCAAATTATTTCCCTTTCATCCTGAATCACCTGGTTTGTAAAAGTAAAATTCTAAAGAAAAAATAGATAAAAAAAATAATTTTACATTGGTACATATCAGAATTTTTGATAACTTACCATAAAGGAGAATTTACAAATAATAACAAAAAGAATAATAAATATACACAATTACGTTATATTTGGCTAATATCAATTTAAAAAAAAAAAAAGTAATAATTACGACACAAAATTAAAACAAAAAAAGAATAACATTAAATCCAATTAATTATTAATAAATCTACAGCAAATATATATTATGAAAAATTTTCAGTAAGTGAATAGAAAGGCAGGTTTCAAAAGCACTTCTAGTCTTTAATTTTATAGTCGTTATAAATCCGGCTAGACAGGTTCCGGTAGCGTCTACAAAAAAAAAATAAAAAAAAAGGTAAATAAATAAAAAAATAGAACACGAAGAAAAGAAGCCAGGGCAACGAGGCGCGAGCAGTTAACAACCAACACGATGACATATTACGTTTTCCGCACTTAAATAGTGGTGAAATAACAACACCACGTGACCACAAGTTCATGAAGCAGTAACTTAACGTTTTATAAATGAAATTTAAAATTAAACTGGGTTGGTTTTTTTAAATGTAATAAAAAAATGTAAAGAAAGGCTAAGTAATTGCTTAAACATTAAGTATATATTTAAGGAAAAGATAATAATTAAAAAATTGTACATTATAGGCACAAAAATTTCCTTTGAATATTAGTAGTCTTGTGACATGAAATACACAATTGAAAATACCTTTAAAAAATTTTATGGTAGATAATTTGTCTAAATTATACATAAGTATCCTCTGTTCGATAAATATTTCATTCAGATCATAAAGTAACTATGGATTATATATACTTCATTAAAGGTAGAATCGTGGAAAAATCATTATTAAGAGCAGTAATTTCAAACAAAAATTAAAAAAAAAGGAAAAAGAATTGGTTGTTAATATGTAAAAAGTAATTATTTCATGAAATAATATTATTGTAATTATGCGATAATAATAAATTAATCAAATAGGTTTATAAAAAAATATTAGTAATTGGTAAATGAATAATTATCGTAAAATTTAATTAGTTTACAAAGATTTTCAGGTAAGTTTTAATTAAAAATAGAAAGCTTTCGTACACTCTAAAAAAAAAAAAACGAGAAAAATAGGTTGGAGAATCAGATTACAACTAATCTACCGTAGAGAAGAATGTTTTCTGTAATACAATACTAGTGATATACAATAGTGTAAAAATAAACTACAAATTAAATCGGTACATTTCTTATTTGATTATTTATGACCTACTTCAATTTTATAATATCTTAATTCAAAATGACCGGTGATTAACAGCAAATAATTCAATTTTATTTTTAATAATAATTCACTTATAATTTATATTTTCATTTTTACAATTTGTCAGTTATAAATTAACTAAATATAAACACGAGCTAATGCTGAACAACAACGTTGAACCGGTCATTGTTGGTGTTCTAGTACTCTATAGCTGTTTTAATAAGCTAACAAAGTATTTTTTTTTACAATAATTTTTTTAAGAGCCCTGAGATTTGCCGCTCAATAAATCTTTTCTTACGGGTTTTCCTTAATAATTATACCATGAGATTTTTGGTTTTATAACAGTTGAATTTAGAAATTGTTGCAACTCACGGTATATAAATGCTCTATTTAATTAAGATTCATAATAAAAATATTAAAAATGGAAATATATATAGGTATCAATATATATAAACGAAATTATCTTACCGGAACTGAGACTCAAAAGGAAAACTCTTTTACTGAAGGTAATAAATGGATAACTTACGTCCACTACACTGGAAGTAAAGTTATTATAAAGAAAAAAAGGAAAAATTATTATAAAAATTGCATTAAATGATAAAAATAAAAAATAATTGCAATATAAATAATTGTGTAACCATACAGATGTCACCTTATTATATAAATTGTGGTACATAAATTACTCTAAAAGAATATAATTTTTATATTGATGGTAGGCTTCAGTAAAATTGAATTATGTTTGTAGTTGCATGTTAATAGGTCAGAGTGATGTAGTAAATGTTCAGACAGTTATGTTTAATGATTTAAGTGGATTGTAATATTAAACTAAACATTATACGTTACTAAGTTAATAATTTTTAAAAGTAATTTAGTTATAAAATTATTATGAAAATGTAGAGAAAAGAAATAAGAGAAATATTCACTCTCATGTAAAGAAGGCTTAAATATCTTTTATAAAGGTTGGTTTCTACGCACCACTTGTAGTGAAGGGTTAGCAACAATACCGAGTCAAGATAAAAACCCATTTTTCCCCTTGATAATACGTTAAGGAAAATTAATTTTTTTTTAACCATTTTTATTATTTTTTTGCAAACTGAAATAATGTTTGATACAATTTTAGTAAAAAAATCACTTTTCCTCCACAGGAGAATCGGAGCCCTCGAAAAATTCTAAAAAGGTTTTTACTAGAATTAAAGATTTCAATTATTTATTGTAAAATCATTTTAAGCGTCTAAATTCTAAAAGCCTAATTTATTTTCAAGAAAATAACGGTGCTTTAACTCTATGAAAATATAATATTATTTACTTATTTATTTAAAGTCAATCTTTATTAATTTGTACAAATGATGAATTAAATAACTACTTTTATACATATGAAATGTTCAGTTTTCTATAATTTCTGAGCGATAACGGTGACGAAAATCTATTATAAATTTAAAAAAATAAAGTAAAAATATAAGTTTTTCAATGAATACTCCAATAAAAGAAATTTTAACGGAACTTGTTGACATCACCCAGGTGTACTCGTTATGAAGCTACAGAAAAGATAGTGTAACACTTGTTCTAGATGCGTTAAGGTGTTAGCTATGGGTTTTCTAAATGATATTAATGAACTGACATCGGAACTACTTAATGAAATTGTGTAGCTGTGATTTAAAAGTTTTATAATTTTAACTGTAATTTATTGTTTAGTCTTAATTTACTTCATGTTCAACTTATTTATTATATAATAAATAAAAATATTAGCATTCCCTGTCACGGTGTTACCCTTGCTATATACGTATAGAACTTAAAAAATTGGAAATAATTATAACAAATTGAAAGTCAAATTTATGCCAATTTTGTTTACGGTTTATCCTGATTGAACTTTTTAGTTCAGAATATAAATACTTACAGTGCTTCTTTACTCGTGTGAGGATGATTTCTTGTGGGTCGTCGCCGGAGTAGACAGACATTATATTTTTAATCGCATAACAACTGTCTAAAGAAGTCGATATTAACATAGATTAATTTAGACGTTTTTCAAAGGAAGTATTGTGATCGTGAAAAATTTCGGATAGATTTCAATGGAAATATTCATTTTGATCATCCCTGAATCCATTTTGACTAGTTTCAGCATGACATCTTTAATAACGTAAGTATGTATGTATGTATCTTGCATAACTCAAAAAACGATTAGCCGTAGGTCGTTGAAATTTTGGATTTAAGACTGTTGTAACATCCAGTTGTGCACTTTCCCTTTTGATTGCAATCGACTGAACCAAAAGTGTCCAAAGAAGCCAAAAATACAAAAAAAAATTATATTTGGGCTTTTTCTTAACTGCAGTAATGAGCCCTCACTGAGAGATTTTCAACGATATATCATACGTGGTACTTATTTTCGTTGGTTCCAAAGTTATAGCCAAATAAAATTTTTATTAATGAAATATTTGGATATTAGGGCAAGGCACATCGGTTTGAATGAGACTTCATCTTCTTTTTTTTAAACATTTTGTTAATATTTAAAATTGATTTATTAATAATTATTAATCTCTGATTGTAAAAACAATTTTACGATGAATAATAATTAAATATATATATATATAAAAAAAAAATCAGAAGTTTTTAATGAAATAAAATTTTATGTACTTTTCATTTTAAAAGTATGTGTAAATTTAATTTAATAGGTGTACAAGAAAGTTGTGCCCATACCAGATCTTTTATTTATGATTTATTTAGTAGTTATATTTGTGAGGTTTGAACTATGATTAACATTCCAGAGGTCATAAGAAACCAACAGTTAATTTCGTAAAGATTGATTTAATAGTTTTCGCGGTTATATGGAACAAACGAAAAATACACTGTCTTTAAGCAAGTAGTAAGATATTCATTTAATTTTAACCAATTAATATTAATTTCTGCAAAAATGGAATAAAGGAACGGATTCAAAATCTGGATGTTATTTCCAATTGCTGAAAAAAATATTTTTAGAAAGAGCAGCATAAAGATTTTTCTTTTTTGTTGTAACAAATGTTGTAAAATTCAGTAATTAATCAGAATAAATAAGAAAAAATTACTAGTTAAAATAAAATTTAATAAAACTTAAAAATCGCTCCAAAACGGTAATAAATAACCCTAAACCTATTGAATCATTTTTATTTTTTGAAGTAGGCGTTAATTAAAAACTACCAACATTTTACCTGTTTATCTAACATGGTAAAACACGGTGTATGTTATATGTTAATAACGTAGGAAACGGCTCTATAAAGTGAAAACTATATCTATAAAATTACTCGTATATAAAGATGAAGAGGGTTTTTATTTGTTCGGTATAAATAAAAAAACTACTCGATCGCAACACAATTTTTACCCATGTTTCTCTCCATAACTGAGAAGGATTTTAAATATATTTCATCTCAAAAAATTTCGAAGCAACCGATCGATTGCTTTCAAATTTTCAGGATAAATTTGTATTATACCACGGAAGGTTACCGCAGACCGAGACCATAGCTCCTTTGAAGGTTAAAATATTAAAAATATTTATTATTTCTTCACCACTAATGAGGGTGAAGTTGTAAACTATAGATATTCAAAAAGGAAAAGTTAATCCTTTTACTTCATTATTATAGTTTTGCCTCCATGGCAAAGAATTAAGTTATGAATTTTTCGTCGTCAAAGGTGTATGTTTGTACTTTAATTACCATAGCTCCTATTATTTTTCCTTTTGTAATTTAATTTCTTCTTCAGGTTTCTATAAAGTCTGAATACTTTAATTGTTATTATTCTTACAATCATGAGGATAACGATTGTGCGGGGTTCAGGGGTGCCCTCTGGCTAGACGAGAATGGCGACCGAAGCGAGCTCTGAGGCCCTGGGGTAGGCCCCGAGCAGCACCTGAGTTGCCTCCGGGCTGACCTGGCCCTGAGTGTCCATGTTCTAGCTAGACGGGCCGGCTAGTATAATATAAAATTAAATATATACTCTTATTATCTTTCTAAGATCGGGTTTGTTTTTTATTTTAATTGAAATTTATTCTATTAAATATTTCATTTTTAAATTTAGGGAGACAAAAAAAAATTTGATTTAAACATAAATGGCGAGAGACCTGCAATTTGTTAAAAAAAATAAGGAAGAATATAAACTCTATTCTAAGAAAATTTGAAAACTAGAGAACGTGTACACAAATTAATATCAGATGAATTATGTCAAACCAAAGAGCGATTAAATGATTAGAAACAAAAACAAATAAACAAAATGATGATCAACTCCGCCTAAGGGAGTTTATTGTCCGACGATATCAGAGGATTAATGAACTCAAAGATAGGAATATTTTGAAATTTATTAAAGATCGGGCCTGTGTGTCTCAGTGAATATGTTCTTGTAAGGGTCTATTTTTCAGTCACTCTGTAGTTAACTTTAATGTAACTAAAATTAAACAGAAATTCCACAATAATTATTAAATCACATTAAACTAGAAAGTTCAAAAATAATCAATTCAAAATTATAATTTTCAATCAATATTAAATAATCAGATGTTTTACCAAATCTATTACATGTACACATATGTAATAATGCCTACTTAATTTCATATACGCATTTTTAAAAGTACATAAAATTTTATTTCAGAAATAATTTTTTTCATTTTTTTAATCATTGAATTATTATTTCTTGTGTAAATATTTTTTTACAATCATGAGTTAATAATTATTAAATCAATATATTTTAATTAAAAAAAAAGAAAAGTTAAAAAAAAAGAAAAAAGTAAAGGATAAGTCTGATTCGAACCGATGTGCCTTCCATTTAAGATCCAAATATTTCATCAATTAAAATTTTAATTTTAATTTTGATTGCAATCAAAAAGGGAGGTGCACAACTAGATGTTACAACAGTACTAAATCCAAAATTTCAACATCCTACGGCTAATCGTTTTTGAGGTATGCGAGATACATACGTACAGAACGTCACGCCAAAACTAATATAAATGGATTCAGAGATGGCTAAAATGGATATTTCCGTTGAAATCTGAAAACCGAAATGTTTTGCGATCACAATACTTCCTTTACTTCGTACAAGGAAGTAACAAGAAGAAATAGAAGTGAACAACTTCTGCAAATCAACTATGAATAAACTTCAATAATCAATGAATAAATGTGGTACGATGGCACAGTGTGAATCTCATTCATTTAATTTTGACTTTGAATCTTTTGTCAAAGTCTGTACCTATTTAAGAATTTCTACAGTTAAAAGCAAGATCACATTCCTGAAAAAACCTTAGAAACATCATAAATTTTACCTTTTCTCTGTGTAAATTTAGAATATTTACCTCGCTTGTAAAATACTCTAAAATAGTAAAATTAAATTATTACAAAAATGCACATAAAAAAGCGAGTAAGCGCTGGAGCATTTGAAAAATTGTGCATTGAATTAGAACTTTCCAGAAAATCAGGACATCTTGAAAACATTGTTCAATTTATAAGTACAACGTAAGAGATTGTTACGTAAAAATATTTTTAATTTACTACCAACATTTAATGATGGAATTTGGTCTTAAGTATGAATAAATTAATATTAAATTTATTCATATTTTAAATTTAATATAAATGAGAAAACTAAATTATCTATTTTATTTTGATCTTCGTAAAAAAAAATTTAATTATTTCTTTAGAGGAAAAATCTTTAAAACTGTTTTAGAAATTTTTGAAAGTTAGAATTGGTAAAAAAAATTACTTACAAGAAACCACTAAAATCACACTTTTTTCAGTTGGCCTCATACAAACCCCAGTTGGATATTGTTGGACATGCATTGTACGTAAGTAAAATCACAATTTTATAGATAAATTTAAAACAAAAAACATAAATTTATAAAACAGATTTTTATTTTTAGATATATATTTTTAAAACGATTTACGTGAATCAGAACTTGGAAAAATTTATCACATTTCTTAAAAATCTTTGTCTCAAAAATTTCGTAGGAAGATTTAGTTAAAGCATACAACTTATGTAATGTTTTTTACAAAAATTTTAATTAGACCTATCCCAAGAAAACTGCAACTTCAATCAGTTCTAATGTATTTAACATATTCATTTTATAGATCTTTTTATATTTAAAAAAAAATTTGGTAAATAAACTAAAAAAATTAATTTTTTCGGCAATTACTCAGTAACCAATTTAGTTAAGAGACTTTGTTGAGGCCTTAAAAACTCATTACATCAGGCAGCATGTGATCAGCATACAATGACTACGCTCACTCAGTTATGAAAGCAGTAAAGGGGACATAGCTGTTTTCAAACTCAAAACCTTACCTGAATGGCATTCAAATTAAGGTATCTCAAAAAATGATTAAGATAAAGAATTTGAAAAGGTCTTAAAACACTCACCACGCCATCAAACGAGCTCACATCAATTTCTATCAATCAATTCAGATAAAACGTTTTAAGGGAATATACACTCTAAAAATACAATCAAAACATTATATTATAAGCTAAATTAATTTAGTTATTGATGCTGTAAAGCAGCACGGGTCCGATATTTATTATATAGAATAGAATTACATAAAAAGTGAAATTTTTTAAGCTTTGAAATATTTTCTTTTCAACTAAAGTAAATTAGTTAATAAAACCGTCGGATTTATTATGTATGATTATGATTTTTTTTAAATTTGAATAATTTTATTTCTCTGTGATGAAGAGAGAGTACTTTCCGTTCAATTCAGAAAATATAAGTAGTATTCATAATGACTAAGGAACAGGTAGACTAATTTAATTTTCATAGAAAAAATATCTTTCAGCAACAGATTAAGCCCGCTGGTTATTTCAGCTTTCATCCGCCTTTTAGTCCAGTCTATCTGAATTATAACTACACAAAAGCAAATAATGAAAATCGATGTTCCGATATACGCCTTAGGTACTGAAACTCGTTAGTTTTAACAACCAAATTAAAGTTAGATATTTTTTTTTAACAAGATCCCCAACTTTACACAGAATGTATTAATATCCCACTCCTATGATGGTTTCTCAGAGCAAATTCTAATCGAAGGTGCATAGAGAATGATTAAATTTTCCTAATGTCCTGTTTCTGAGGATCCAAATTTTTTAACATACTGAAAAAACACGTGGGATTAAGGCGAAAAGCCTGGATCCCTATCTAATACGAAATTTTTCCTAAAAGTTCAATTTGTAATTCCACAAATAGATAAATTTAGAAACTTTTATCATCGAATTCATAGATTATGAAAATAAAAATAATATGCTTACTGAGCAATTGTTATCATATAACTGATTCATTTTAAAATATGAGAATCTCAAAGGAAGATAAAAATAAATTTATAAAAGAATGAAATTTAATAAATTAAATTAATAAAGAACCTTTACTAAACTCACTCTCATAAACAAATTTTCTGAAGTTAAATTTATGGGAGAAATAAGCGAACCTTTCCAAACCACAACAGGTTTGAGACAAGGTGATTGACTACCGTCTATCCTATCCAACTTAGTTTTGAACAAAAAAATGAAAAACTTTTGGCAGATGATTGATAAAGATGCGAAGATCGGATTGATAAACTGAAATATTAAATAAAATGCCTAGCCTTTACTGATGACCTGGCTGTTTTTCTGGTCAAACGAAGAACATTGGCACTAAAAGATTAAAGAGGAATAGTCGAAAAAGCAGACCTACAGGTGTCCTTTACCAAGACAGAAATCATGAAGAACATCAAATCATTTACACAAAAGACAATAGAGATATAGTACAGAAAGATAAATGCACCAACTACTTAAAGTACCTAAGAAAGTTTATAAGCAGAACAGAAATAAAGTATCAATTCAATAAAGAATAGCAAAACTGGAGAAGCTTTGATTTATCATCAAAGACATCTACAATAAGAAAAATCTCTCAAAGATCGTGAAATTTAGACGTTAATCCGCTGTAGGTAGATCTGTGGTCTTACATAGCTCTGAAACATTACATTTAACCAATGTCAAAAAATTGCTCAAGATCTAAAGAAGCATATTAAGGAAAATCCATGGTCTAAAGGTAAAAAAGAAAGGGTATAGACTGAATTTGTAACAAGGAGATGAAACAAAACCAACAAAATCTCGAAACAGCGATAAGACAAGAAAGGTTAAATTTCTACTATCAAATTATAGTGAATCGCTCTCTAACTTGAGCTGTTCAAAGGAAAGTGTGAAAATTATTGTTTAACAACCTGAAGCATTTTCTATGTAGAAGTCTCTCACATATTTCTTCTAAAATTGAACTCAAATTTTATCTATATAAGGGAACAAAATAGACAGTATTTACTCTTACTGATGGTAGCTAATTTTCGATCTGTGTACACTAAGAAACGCGTATTCAATTCAACGCGAATTTTGGAAAATTTTCGTCAAAGTTAACTTTTTTAATTTTAGCTAAAATATAATATTTCTGAGTTCTATGTATTGAAGTAGGTTATTTTAACCATATTATACAAGTTTTAATATTCAACTCCCTCTCCATGGTCTTGTATGCTGCATAATCTACAGACTAATATTAATTTGCTGACTAAAAAAAAAACAATATTGTTTTATATTTTAACAATTTTTAGTAACTT
Organism: Lycorma delicatula; assembly: GCF_047948215.1. NCBI lineage: Eukaryota > Metazoa > Arthropoda > Insecta > Hemiptera > Fulgoridae > Lycorma > Lycorma delicatula. Next base: position 78,771,731 of record NC_134459.1, on the reverse strand, counting down.
TAAAAAAATAAAGATAACAATTTACTTTGAAAATTAATAGTAATAAATTGTTTGAATAAAGCTAAAAATCTGCTGAAATAGGAATTTATTTTTTTAATTAAATTTTTAACACTTAAAAAAACAAAAATTCAATCAATAATCGAATTGAAACAAAAGCTATAAATTGTTTATTTAATATGTTCAGATAAAAAGTATCAACTCAAACCAATATTGTAAAATTTCAATCCAATAAAGAGATTTTGAAATAAAAACCAATAATGTAAAACAGTTTTATTTAAAATACAATCACACGAGGTATTTAAAATACATCTGTGATTGTGTACAGTACAGTCATTGTAATACTTTTATAATTACTATTAGAATAATATAATAAGTGGTATAATAATTTGCCGAAATTCGGGACTCGGTATAATGAATAATTCGTCACTCTGTGGCGGAGTGATAGCATCTCGGCCTTTTATCTGAAGGTCCGGTTCGTATCCCGGTCAGGAAAGGAATCTTTGATAGATTTCAAAATTTCATCTCCATATTCTCACGTGCAGGCTTTTCATAGCTTCTTTGATGACTTAATTCATAAAGCAGAAAAAAGTTAATAATTACATTCTATTAAAAGCCAATAGACTTGTTTAAAATAATTCATAAAGTCAACAAAAACCATAAAAATATTACTTTTAATTTTAAAATTTTACAAAAATATAGGAAAAAAATTAATAAAAAATAAACATGTAAAAATATGACAAATATGAAAATAAATATTCCTGTAGATATAATAATATATGGTAACAAAACTCCAGGTTTTCGATACGGTGTGCTCAGTTTTTTCATGACTGAAAACTCAAAAAATTATTAAAATACAAAATTAATCATTACTTTCAGATAAACCAGTTTAATATCTCATTGTTATTATATGCTATACCGGCCTGGCATGAGGCACTTCAGCGGAAAAGGAACGTTCAGAGGCTAGCCACCCTCCAAAGCAGGGCAGCACTAAAAATTATATCCGCATTTAAAATATATATATCGGCGGTAGAGGTGTTGGCAAGTATCCCGCCTCTACATACTCTGTGCTAGCCAGCTGGTCAGAACTCATGAAGGCATGGCAAAAACATAAGCATATGAGTTATTCGTCACCGAATGGCAAGCTGAGAGGGAACCCTCAAATAAAGATATGTGGACAAAGAGTTTAATACCCAGTATAAAGTCATGGCTCAAAAGGAAATACGGCCAAGTGAGCTTTCACTTGACCCGACATGGTAAATTTGGTACATACCTTCACCGGTTCGGGTGTATATACTGCGGGAAAGAAGATTTTCCTAAGCACACCTTTACCTGCCTGAGATGAATTCAGATGAGAGAAGAACTAGGGCTTAAATCCAGAAGAGACCGTCAACTACATGCTCACTGAGCAGAAAGAATGGGGTGCTGTCGAGAAATATATCGTGAAGGTAGTGAAAAGCATGGCGATAGATCACCGTAAATGCGGTGAAGACTAGGTCTTGGACAGGTGACGAAGCCCTGCAGGACATTCCCCCCCGACTACCGTGAAGGTTGAGTAGAATAATGCATGCATAGGCCTCTGAGGGAGGCAGAAGAACATGACCGATGGGCGAGGGGAGGACAGCTATTTGCGGAGTCGTCGTTGGTCTGCCTATGCGTGGAACAGCGACTGTGATGAGACACAGAGACTCTGAATCCTCCTCAGCCTGATGGCACCTCCCGGAGTTACGCGGTGCTTAATTGCCGGTCCAACCCCGGGAGTGGAGGGTCAGTGAGAGAAGAGCTTTAGTCGGTAGAGCGCAGGCATACATACGCACTCTTAATAACATCTTGCGGAACCTGTTATCAAGCCCGACACTCAGTACGTAAATGGTATTTCTCCGACTCACCGAAAAAAAATCTCACCAGAGCAGTTTGATATCGCTGTAACTTGTGTTTGTATCTATTATAACTTAAGAATAAATCTTTCAAATTTTTTAGATAATTTTTTAAAAACCGATTAGATCATCAACTAAGACGTATTGTCTTATTTTACAACTATCCGGTCCATCTAGCCAGAACCTTGACCCTCGGGGTAGTGGTCAGCCCAAACAAATTTTGGAGCCAACTCAGGGGTTTTTCGGGACCTCCCGGGGCCTACCCCATTAGCTCGCCATTCCCATCTACCCAAAGGGCTCCACCCTTTGAATCACCGCACTGTACGTTATCCTCATGATTGTGAGAATAATACTGATAAATAATAATTACAGTATTCAGGCTTTATAGAAACCTGAAAAAAAATTACAAAAGATCAAATAATAGTAAACTAAAGTACAAACAACCCGTTTGTTACCAGTTGATAGTGATGAATGGTCTAGCTTTCCACGAGGTGCTCACATACCTCACCGCTCTAGCCTCACACGCAGTTCCCACGGGAAGCCCATTATTGTTAAACAGACATTTTTTATATTTATTTTATTTAACGTAAATTTAATTCTATTATTTTTGTAATATTATTCATTCGATTGATTCAAATCATTTAGTTCAAACCTAGCTCACACAGTGATAAAGACTCACAATTCACAGTTCATTAATTCAATTCATTAAATATTGTGCTTCAACCGGAAAATTTCTACTACTACGTATATTATATATAATAGTAGAGAAAATGTACCTAAAAAAGTTTCTCAGTTATGCCAAGAAACATGGTAAAAATTTGGTGGCGAATGATCGAGTACCTTTGTTGTTTATTCCGAACAAACAATAATCCTCTTCCTCTATATATAATAGTATAGATCTAACATGTGATATTGAATACTAACTAAGTAAATTTATAAGATAAACTGGCCATTCTTGTAACAATTCCTAATAAGAATTTGAAAATATTTAACCAAAGTAAGCAGTTTCATTACGTTATTAATTAGGCCATCATCAGTCCCTTCTTTTCAATGAGCAATCAATAACAGCTAACATTTACGTGGATATTCTGCAACACTTTGCTATACTTCAACTAAATGACTTGCAATCTAGGGTGGTATTCCAGCAAGATAGCACACCACCACATTGGGGATTACTAGTTCGAGATTTTCTGAATGAATCATTTCATGGCAGATGGATTGGGCGCGATGGTCCCATTCCCTGGCTACCACGATCACCAGACATAACTCCCTTATATTTTTTTCCTCTGGGATTATATTAAAGACAGGGTATATGTAACACCCGTATCTGATCTGGACACTTTGAGACGGAGAATAACTGAAGCTGTTGCTAGTGTCACCGAAGAAATGTTGACCGATACATGGCGTGAAATTAATCACCCGATGGACATTCTACGAGCGACAAAAGACACACATTTTAAAGTTTATTGACGTGGTAAAAAAAATTGATAATTTTTTTTTTTTTTTTTTGCCATAAACCGCACAGGTGTAGTTAGTTATACCTGGGTGGTTTACAAGAAAAACTATTACAGTTGTAATAGTTTTTCATGTAATAAATTTTTGTAATCATGGGAAGACTTTATGGACACCATGTACACTGCTAGATTTATATGTTTATGATCGATTCATCTCGATTTCTTATGTTCTAAAAATATAACAGCAGGATTTTATTTCTTTGCTAACACAACTACCTGTTAGAGTATACATGAAACCGTGCTCCCAAGTCCTAGCAGCTTAACAGTAAGAAAGTGCACACTCGTACCGTTCAGACAGTATTGACATTTTTACAGGTATCTCAATTTTTAAAACATAATAATGACGTCCGCTAATTAATTCCATTCGGGATAGGGTAAATTTATTTTAAATAAAAACTGAAAACCATACTGATCTATCTGATAGTTATACAAATTAACTGTATTGTAAAACTGTATTTACGCTAATAAACATATAAAACACTTTGATATGTTGCTCAGAGAAGAACTCTCGCTAAAAATTCTATAAAATGTTTACTATAAAAGTTGATTCATTTTTTTTTCTTTTCTTTAGACATCTTTTGTTGAAATATATTTCAACTATTAAGAAAAAAATTAACTGAGGGCAAAATTCATTTGCGATATTTCACAGCTCCGGAAGTTGTGAAATATCGCAGAAACTTGATAAAACGGAATAAACAGAAATTACGTGAAGCTGCTGTTTCGGAACAAAGGTTTGGTAGCCCTGATACTATCTAGAAGATAGCTATGGTGATAAGACGTTTAGAGTTGGGGCGCTGATTGAATGAAGAGGGTATGCTGAATGACATCTTCATAGAAAGAATGCACTCAGGAGAATATCCATGAGAATTAAATACCTGAGACAAAGACCTCACAAGGTGAGGCAGAAGAAAATGACAGGTGTGAAAGGGGGAAGGACAGCTTCCTGCGGAGACGGCGTTTGTCCGCGCTTGCGTGAATGGGCGTCGGTAATGATGCATGGAGACTCCAAATTGCCTGAACCATACGCACCTCCCGGGGTCGAGAACGCTTAATTGCTGGTCTGGCCTCGCGAGGGAGAGTTGGCGAGGTGGTCAGGTTTAGTCGGTAGGGCGCAGGCACACATACGCACTTTAACAATATCTTGCGGAACCTGTTGTGAATCCGACACTACCCCTACGGAGGTGTACGCAAATGATATTCCCCACCTCATCATAAAAAAAAAAGTTATTTGTAATTTGAAATAATGTTTACATGTTTAATAGTTATAAATTCTCATTACTTTTCATTAATTTTACACAGCTAATTTATTAAATAGAGTTCTCTATCTGCTCTGTATTAAACTGTTTCTTCTAAAGGAAGAGTTAAATAATGTAAAAACAGTAGCGACCCGAAAGAAAATGACTACTCAATTCACACACACATACATACACACACACACACACACACACACACACACACACACACACACACACACACACCCCATAAAAATTGAAGAATTTATTTGAACTAAAAAAAAGTTTATAACTAAGAATTTACTTAACTAAACATTTTTCGACAAATTTTGTTGTAACATTGAAAAAAATGTTAAGAAACTTATTTTCTCAACAAAAAAAAAATGTTGTTACATATAATACAATATTAGACGTTGTTACTCGTACAATATTAAAGAAAATATATAACCTAAAATACAGCTAATACATAAGCAAGAAAAAGATACCGGGTCTAGAATATTTAATTAAAACTTGTACCATAGTTTTTGAGTAGGTTTGTATGTGATCCAGATAAAAAACTAGATATCCTACAAATTCTTACTGTAGCCATAAGATATAAAAAAACGTTTCGAGAATAGTATTCTGCGTAGGCAGACTTAAATTTAACCTACTCTTCAAAGTTACAACAGTATACAACATCAATTTTTTATTAAAACCTTTATAGAAATTGGCTTCAAAAATATAATTTCTGATGAATAATAAAATTATTTTCTTCATTACAATAAAAAAATTCTATAAGTCGAACATGCTTGTTTATAAGCGCATTTTAATATTGCTTTGAAATTTAAAGAATATAGGCCTCTTCACTGGCAAAAAATTCTTACGTGTGCTTTATTTTCTAAAGTTGTAAATAATTTTTTATGGGATGACACCTCTGAACAGAGAGAAATTGTAAAAAAATATTTATATCATGAAACGTTCCATACATAATGAGATCATAGAGTAACGAATAAATAAACTATTTAATAGGAGTGGGAGCCATTCTAATATTACATTAAAATATATTCAAAGCAAAGTACTATTTTCTACACCCACTTTAACTAACCAGCAACTCAGTTCATTAAAGAGATTGTCAAGAAGTTACACACTTCAAATCATCAAAGGAATAAAATTGTTAGTATGGAGGCTACCTGATACTAAATAATAAGTTATATACCTTTATTATTTACCAAACTTATTGATGTTCACTTTTGTACATCTGCATGAAAACATATAAAATACGCATCAACATATTTAAAGGGTATTTATAATCACAACAAAGTACTCCTATATTTAATTTTAATACGATCTGAATTTTGTTTACAATTCCAGTTATTATGTGTGTGTTTATTATTGTTTGTATGCACGCGCGCGTGTCAATATAGAAAATTTATGAAAAAAACAGGTGACATAATTATTAGTTTTGTAATTAACTAATCAACGTGTTTAAAATAAATATGCAAAAGATTATTTAGCAACCTACATTCAAATGTATAATTTGAGGCTAATTATAAGAGTATCACTGAACGAGTAGAGTGCATTAATAAAAAAATGAATCCAGTACAAACTTTCGAAAAACTAAATTTTGAATATAAAACGTTCAAAAGGTTATATAATGAGACATTTTTATTACCATGGTATTCGTAATATTATACGTTAATTTACTTAGCAGTAATGCTGACAAAAATGAGTAATAATTTTATAAAGATTTGGCCTAATAAATAATTTATGGGGAGGTGTCATGTAGTTGAAAGAATAATAATCATGAACTTCTTAGTATGCAGACACGGCTATCAATTTTGACGACTTCGAACCAGCAATGAAAACATTATACTCGACACATTTAACCACAGATCACTGTTTAAATAACACCCATTTAATCCTTTCAACGATAATTATTTTCGTTTTTTTTCATGCTGATTACTACTGGCTAAAAAATTATTATAATTGATTTTTTTGTAAATATCTTTCTAAAAACATTATACATACAACTCTATATTTTTCCAAATATTACATTTCTAGAATAAGTTGGCGAGATCCATTGAAGAGGCACTGTGATTCACACGGAACGAAGAAATTTAAGACTACCTAGAATTACCTTATGTTCGCGAAGATATCAAATAAGTTTGGTTAAAATTATAGACAGTGGTTAGATAATCTCATGAAATTTCTAGCAGTTAATCTCTTAGACAACAGCGAGGATGTCCGGTGACTGAAACGCCTACATGTGCTGGATTTATGGGAATCTAGTGACTCTTAATCTGGTTCAATATCACATATGTGATGAGCATTTTTCTATGCCTTAAGGAGACTAATCTCTTTCTATTTGTCTCCATGTACTTGTTATATCAATATTTGTTTATCTTTGTCTATTGTTTAATGATGTTAAAAATTCTTTTTGTTTGATTTTCATCAGAACTTTGTGAACTCTTTTACCTATATGTTTTTATTCAGTTCGACTGTGTTTATATATGTATGTATGTACTTTATTTGTATCTTTATGTATATGTACGTTTTTATTGAGAGTGTTTGTTGGAAATATCTCATCATGTGCTTTTTGTAATACGATTTACTTGTGATTTCGTACCCGGAACTGATTTTAAATAAAAAAATTGTTAGGCAAAAAAATAATTAAATATTTAAAAAAAAATATAAATAAATATCATCCAAGATTTTCGTTACATTGATCGTAAAATGTGTAGCTGAGTTGACTATTTATACAAATGTTACCTTTTTCTTAAATTTTTAATTTTAAAACTTATCTTAAATAACAGAAACCTTGGAAAATAATAGAACAGATATATTAAAAACAAGCAGCTGAATAAAAAGGAAGCAGATTTTGTTGAAAATACCTTTTAGCAAGCAAACAAAATAAATAACCACCTATGATAATTGTAACTACAGCCTATAAATTCGTAAAAATTAAATTTACGTGATTAAACATATCTATTTACTGGGCTTAAAACAAGAAGATTATTTCAGCTTAAAACAAAAATAATCATCATTTTATGCAAATTTTAAAAAACAGAAACGATGCGATTACTAGCAGCTGAAGATTTTCATACTATTGCATTTCATAAACTGTCACAACAAGCAGTTCATCTTAGAATCTTATCGATGTTATTTTTGTTAACCGTAAAGTATTGTCGAATAAAATAAATAAAGAATAAAAAGATTAGCGTCCGTGCACTAAAATCGAATAAAGCGCTGAAGTAAGCTTTCGCCATTTTTATAAAGTCGAGTAAACTGTAGAACGAGTTATAAAAATCTTAAATTTTAGATGCTAACTTTTTATCCAATATAAATGATAATAATCTTTAGACGTCTGCGTCTACTTCTTACTGTTTTATTTATATCCGTCGAACTACAATAACTTTAGAAAAATACTTAAAATATTTCGTTATAATAAATCATATCGTATTTGCAGTAGAACTTTTGAGCAGGATTTAAAAAGCTTTTCCCGGCTTTTTCAACTGAGAAAAACACGATATAATAAAAATTACATAAGTTTAAAAAAAAGATACTTGAAAATAATATAAAACAGTAAGTAACAATCAATTTGAAATTAGTAAATTTAAAATTAAAAAAGTTTAAATAGAATTTTTACATCTCTTTAACTCATAGATTACTATAAATCTTTAATTAAAATAATAACATTCAATCAACCAGAAAGTGTACTGTACGTTTTCCAATTAAATTTTTAATTAGTTTTTTTTTTTAATGTAAATTACTATTGTGAGAATCATTGAGATTAAATTGTATTACACTGTTTACATTATTACGTAAAATGGACTTCGAAGATATTTAGAAAATAGATATCCTTCTTTTCTTACAACAAAAGAATAAGTTAAAAGTATAAAAAATAATAAAAAGATTGGCTAAATTGAGAGAAAAATACATAAAAGAGTAAATTCGAATAGCCTATAATACAATTAAAAAAAAAAAATGATTTACCTATATTCCCTAATGAAAAAACAAGCAACTTCTATAATCTATTTTTAAGGGGAAATGAAATGATTATAATTGGAAAATCCAAACGACTCTATTCTGTAACAATAAGTTACGATCCAGGGATATAGTTTTAAGTTTTGGTTTAAAAGCACCTATCTTAAAATAGAACAATTGTTTCAAATTAGAACGACTGGAATTCAGATCAACAGTTTTACATATTTTACGATGGCTCTGCTCTGATTCCTAGTTTTCATTTAAAATAAAATATTGGTAAAAAAAATATAAAAACTAAATTTAACGAAAATTTAGAACTAAAATATTTCTCATAATCTGTGTTTGAATTCTCATTAAATCTTTTTAATTATTCCTGCAGTCCAATATTTCGCACACTTTATAACTGAAACAAAGGAAAGGGAATTTTCATGATTAAGATATAATACGTTAAGAGAGAGTATCCAAGAAGAAAGTGGTCAACTTAAGACTTATTTAGGACATCAAAATAAATAAAAAAGTTCATGTAGACATCCCTCTATCAATCATTATGTGTTATTTTCAATAAAAATTCATATCTTAACGGACTGAGATATTTTAATGAAACAGACATGACATTTTAATGACATGTACTTAACATCTACAAAATAAAGAAGTTCGAAAATTTTACCATTAAAATTCCAAGATGGAGGACATTAATATTTTTTAATCATAATAGCACTGTAAATACGAGGATAGTTCAAATTTAAATTAGAATTTGTCCGCAAAAATAACGTATTTACAAAAGTCGACAGAATGAGTATTAAATCCAGTATGATAACGAATATCAAAGATAGTTTCCAAAAATAACCATATACTTTTGCCAGCGTTTTTGAAGGTTTCATAGAATCCTTTCAGCTGTGCTGAGACCCAATTGCGCATAAAATTTTCAACCTCAACAGTGGTTGCAAAATGATGACAAACTAATGTGTTCTTTAGTTGGCCGAACAAATGATAATCACAGAGATTGAGATCGCCACTGTATATTGGACGTTCGAGTGTCTGGCACGTTAATTAAATGTGTAGTATGGGGCTGCGCATTTTCGTTAAGCCAGATTGTGCGGCTTATTGAAATATTGCGGCGATTCGATCTGTAAGCCGGCTTTACGAGTTCCCATAAGTATTCGCTGCAATAGACAGCATTCAAGGTGTTCCGTTTTTTCGTTCAATCAAATAAAACAACATTCAAAACAATACAACAGAAACATAAGAAGGGTACTCTACACACAGTACTCTTCTTATGTTTAGGACACGGTACACAAATCCTTACCGGATGACGGCACAGTCTTCGGTTTCACACATCCTGTCTCTTCTTCCTTTTGCCATTCTATCAACGCGCGTTTACTTTCAGGTATTTTAATTGGAACGACGTTTCATCCGTTATGAAAATACGCTTCAATAGACCTTCCCCAGCTTACTCATAAATTGTTAGAAGATAAGTACAGATCTGTTCTCATGTAAACTTCTGCTCGAAGGTAAAAAGGCACCCAACTGGCGGAGATATTTCTGTTTACAGATGGTTACGAATAATTGTTTTCATGCTGCCGATACTAATTTTCACTCTTGCTGTTGTCATCAAAAATCAGCTGTTCGAAGCGGTGAATATTCTCGAGTGTGACATTAGTGTGCGAACGTCAATCATGGGCTTCGTTTTCATCCTTCCTTAAGGCTAAACGCCACCGATTCACTTGTATCTTCAGTAACATATCACCATCGAACTACGAGGATAGTCAGGCATAAATTTCTTCGGACTTAACATTTTCATTAGTTAAAAACCTAATAATATTGCGTTGCGCTACCCACCGATCCTACGATGCAAATAGAACGGCGAAAGGTTAGGACGATATCTCTCTCTTTTTCTATTTAGCCTCCGAAACCACCATAAGGTATTACTTCAGAGGATGAATGAGGATGATATATATAAATATAAATGAAGTGTAATCCTTGTACCGTCTCAGGTCGACCAGATGTGTGGTTAATTAAAACCTAACCACCAAAGAACACCGGTATCCACGATCTAATATTCATATCCGTATAAGTCTTACTTTTAGTAATAAGAGCTTTTACTAGGATTTGAATCTTAGAACTCTTGACTTTGAAAATAAGCTGATTTGCGAAGACGAGTTCACCACCAGACCAGCCCGATGGGTAGAATAGTATCTACTAGCCCAGCCAGTCAATGCAGCCAATATCACGCGTTAATTTCTCTTTTTTTCAGAACAAAATTCTCATTTACATCGGAACCACCTTAAAATTAATTTCAACAATTAAATTTTATTTGATAAATTGTTAAGCTTTTTTTTTGAAACAAAAATGAAACATTTTATTGTTCAATCGGTTGATAAACAACTACGGTATTACTGAAACTATTAAAGTGGATCTCAAATATGTGAATTTATCTTAATAAGTAAACCAGTATCTATTTATTCATACTAGGAGAAAAGCGAGCCTATGGCCCGCCGCGAAAAGTTTACGTGGTTTATGTTTAATTAAACCTGATTTTGTTAAATGTTTTTGGTCAATTATAAATAAATAACGTTCATGAATTTAGCGTACTAACAACAACAAAATCTTTTACAACGAAAAGTTTCAAAATGCTGAATGAAAGTGTTTAACTGTTTCTTGAGTTGTGATTTTCTTTAGCACCGCTCTGAAACCAATCTTTTCATTTTTTATCCCCAAAACGCAAATTTAATTTCAGATAAATCGTTCGAGTCAAGAAGTACAAATCGTTCGAGAAGTATAAATCGTTCGTGCGCTACCCGCAGCCGCCCGGCGTACCACTATTGGTCCGCTCAGCGCCAATAGCAGCTAAAATAATAATGTGAACAAAAAAATCCACCCACCATTCTTTTTCACGTTAAAGAAACAAGAAAGAAAGAAAGAAAAATCTGAATGATGGCTATGTAATGCAATATCTTATCCACTGAATTCATTATGCGGTTTATCTGTAATCAGATCTTTGTTGACTTTTAACAAAATTATTTAAAAACTGGTTTTCCTTTTTATAAATCAACTTGTTATTCGTGTTATTACATAAGGCCGTAGAAGTCCGCTATTTTATGAAGTTTGAATATTTAAAGTATGCAGTTAAGGAATTAGATGGGCGCCAAAAGAATAACATCTTATTGGTGAATTCCTAATAGGTGCGCCAGTATGTCATAAATAGTACAAAAACCACAACGTTAAGAGTTAGAATTCTCTGGATACAGTATACAGAAAAATTGCATCATATTACTATTAAAAATCTGTTCTTAAATAAATCGATATAAAATTTCAAAACCCATGAAAAAACTTCTATTATGGATTAGTGATTTCTATGATATTATTTTATTATTAAAGTCTTTCTGATTATTAATTTTAAAATGTTACTCAATAAGCATTTTATTTTTAAATTTCATATCAAAGTATTACAGGGAAATTATTCTTCTTACTAATAACTTTTGTACATGAAACAGTTTTTTGAATGTACAGCTTTAAGGATTAAAAATAAAATTTTAAACTGTAAAAAATAAAATCTACGAGTAAAAGCTGTTAATGTTTAAAGAAGAAAGTAAGATTTTTTTACTTATAAAATTGAGGAAAACATGGATCTGAAATATTCAATTTAAAATCTACTACCACTATCCATTTGTTTTTATTCAAGGATAATTTTTCAGAGATTTTTCGAAATCAATCAAAATAGCTAGTAAATATTTTAAAATATCAAAATTAAATGATTAAAATTCATAAAAATAAGATATCATAGCTAATGTTATTATTCAGTGGACCGGTTTGATTCTACTCCAAATTTCTTTCTATTTCGTTTAATCTTTTAATCTCATCGTATTTATCTTACATCTTCAATTTATCAATTCTATATATAAATTTTAATCTTTGTACTTCTAACACGTTTTATCTTTTACGCATCACTCAACGAATGAACTAAATCTGGATTCCTAATAAATATGCATGGTGTGTTCAATAACCTAGTTGGTCAATCTTTTTATAAAATTCTGCCACAAATTTCTCTCCTATTTTTAAGACAGGTTTAGATCGAACCATGTAATTTTAAACATCCTTTGTAATAATAACACGTTCAATAAGCGAATATTCTTTTACTATAGCCAATTTTTCATGAAAAAATGACTATATAGAGTAAAGTGCTTCACTCTATACAAATATTTTCAATAGTTTCTTTTTAATTTTTGTATCTATATTTATTTGATATAGACGGATTTTTTTAATTATTAAAGCTGTACTTGTTTAGACCAGTCAGCTTTACAAATCTGCATTACTTCGTCCCTTCTTTGTAATTTTATTAGAACGAACAAAATTCTGTCTATTAATTTCTTCATTTTTTCTCGTTGGATAAATTCCAGTAATATAAATAGAAGGTGTGAAAAAATAGAACAGAATCAGAACTGCTACTTCTTTTGAATAAAGAAGACTTCTTCATTCATAAAAATTCAAAACAAAAAAAAATTATTCTCCTTAGAAGTAGTAAATGAGGTATTGTAATATTTTATCGACTTAATGATAGGGATTTCTTTAAATTGTTCGTGTTATACTGTTATTTTTTCAAAACAAAACTTATATTTCGGGTAAAATCAGAAAAGGAATCCTTTAAAAAAACTGCTTCATCCACATTCTTTTATTTACTACGAAATTTTGTAACAAAATTTCTTTAGAGAAAATGTTATGTCTATCATTGTATTTTTTTAAATTATAAAAAGTTCATCTTCAAATTTTAACATTACATAGAAGGATTAATTATAAATAATGGATTTAGTCTATGAGAGATGATTTGTCTTTTAATTCTAAATAAAGAATAACGCAAAAACATTTTAATGACATTTAGTAAAATTACAATTAATATACGTAAAATGATAGAAATATATCAACTTAACTAAATAATAAATTCTATAATTGTTAGAATATGTGAAGTGATTAATTACGGTTCAATTTTACAGACAAGTGTTGTAACAGATAGGCATAAAAGAAAAAAAGGGCAGGAGTAAATGAGTGGGAGCGAGATGAAAAGGAGGAAACAGAGAAACCAAAGAAGGGGGGTACCTTCGGATAGAAACTATTTATTAAAGAATTCAGATTATAATACTACTCAAATTTCTAAACCATTTTGGAAATTAATAAATATTAATAAAATAATTTTGAATATGTGGAAAATACAAAATCGTTTGCCTAAAATTATGGATATAAAAATCCTACAAAACATAAATTTTTCCGCTGATCGTTATCAAAATCTTAATTCATTTCCGTTTAAATTAATCCTTATTCCTGCTATTACTCATTCTTACATATTTTAAAAATCTATGTGGATACCACATGATTTCCTTGTACGCCTATTAAATTACGAATATTTTTTATATATTTATATTTTTAATTAAATTTTTTTTCTGTTATTATTGAATTATTATTTATTGTAATTTTTTTACAATCAGAGGTTAATAATTATTAATAAATCAATATAATTAAATTTAAAAAAAAAAAGTTAAACAACGGAAATTAGGTCGGATTCGAACCGATGTGTCTTCCCCTTGTAAGATCCAAATAACTCATTAATTAAACTTTTACTGTCTATAACTCTGGAACCAATGAAAATAAGTACCACTTACGATACATTGTTGAAAAGCTCTCAATGAGGGCTTATTACTGCCTTTAAGAAAAAGTCAAAAATCCAATTTTTTTTTTTGGATTTTGGGCTTTTTTTAACATTTTTGTTCTAGTTGATTGCAATCAAAAGGAAAAGTGCACAACTAAATATTACAGCAGTCCTAAAGCCAAAACTTCAACATTATATGGCTACTAGTTTTCGAGTTATGTAATACATAATATGTACATACATACAGACGTCACGCCGAAGCTAGTAAAAATAAATTCAGGGATGGTCAAAAGATATTTTCGTTGAAATCTGAAATTTTTCGCGATTACAATACTTGTAGTAAAAAAATTGGGTGAGTCAACATATTAGAAGAGAATCTCATATTTGAATTTTGGGGCTAAATTATAAGTACTGTCTCAGAAATGGTTGGCCTTAGACTCGACATAACGAATTATAGTTACGCATGAAACATGTACTAAAGTACACTCGTAATAATACTTTATGGTTTAAACTAATTAACGTTGAATTGTGAAATGACAACAAATTTTAACCTATTATAAGGTAGATGTCTTACAGATGAAAATTATTAAAAAATAAATAAATAAAAACAATTTTCTTTTTGAGATACTACAATTGTTACTCTTATCTATTTTTTTATAGTAACCTAAATACTACTTAAAAACTGTGGAATTGTTAAACTGGTTATGGCAATTCGGAATGAAACTACTGTTTATTACAACTTGGCACCAAAATAAATTAAGCTTCTTTAAAAATTGATAGCTATTATTATAAAAGGATATAAATTTTCAAACTGAGTAAATTTTATACATTGAAGTAATTTGTACAACGTTAGAATCATTTAGCCATATGTAAATATAATTTGCGATAAAATGTAAGAGCCTCTTTATCGAAAATTATTTGATCTTAAATTGTTAACCGATTCAATATTAGTTTACAGCGAAGATTTTTTTGCCAGTACCATAAATTATAATGTAGAGTAATAATCGTTAACATTTCTTTTTTTAATAAAAAAAAATTAATTAAAAGACCAAATCTGGTAACGATAATGACTGCCAATAAATATTTACCATTTTTTATCGCAAAATTCTGCACTCCCAGAAAAAATAAACGTTACAAAATATTGAATATGAAACACAGTTTTGTAGTTCCAATATATATAATACCCTTAATCCTATGTTATAATGGTATAAGTAAAAACTGAATCATGTTATATAGTATCGGTTAAAACCGTAGCCTATTAACACAAAACAAACATAGATTCAATTTCATAAGCCGAAGCAAAATATCATAAAATACAATAGCGATATAAAATTTACATATATATAATTCTTTTAATTAATCTATTTTAATTTAATAATAAGTAATATAAGTAGTAAATTAATTTAATAATAGTGAATAAGTAATTAAATAAATCTGATGTGGACATCACATGACTTTCTTGTACGCATATTAAATTACATATACATATTTTTTGCTGTACTTCATTTTAAACTATTTCATTTGAAAGTGAGATACGATCCTCCCTCCAATTCTTTAATAAAGTGGACAGTTACACAACTGCATTTTGGTGGACACCACATTGCATAATTTTTTTTTGTGGTGTCCATATAAACATTTTATATTAGTTTATATATTAATTTTGTTTCACGTCGCTCAAGTAGTTATGTGGTACAAGTGAGAACGTTTCGATCCGTAACCATGCACATCGGTTTGAAATCCGACTTCATATACATATATATTTATTTGACCTTTTTTTTTTTTAATTTAAAAAAATTGATTTATTAATAATTATTAATCTTTGTAAACATTTCTGAATTAAAATAAAAAGTACATAAAATTTTATTTCGCTAATAACTTCTGATTTTTAATTTTATTTTTATTGTTACTGAATTATTATATATATTGTAAAAATGGTTTTACAATCATAGGTTAATAATTATTAATAAATCAATATATTTAAATTAAAGATAAAAAAAGGATAAAACCGATGTTCCTTCCCTTTGTAAGATCCAAATATTTCATTAATTAAAGTTTTATTTGACTATAACTGGAACCAATGAAAATAAGTACTACTTATGATATATTGTTGAAAAACTCTCAATGAGTGCTTATTACTGCAGTTAAGAAAAAGTACAAAATACAAAACATTTGGATTTTGAGTACAAATTAAAAAATAAAACATTTTGGATACTAATTAAGGTAATCGGAGTTGCTTTCTATAACATTAATGATAATTATATAGCCAATTTCTCTAATAGACCTGAAAGACATGAATGAATATTAGTTTTATTTTAGTGGAATCGGTGAATAGGTATGCAACAATGTGATAGCTCAGTGTCGATGGCAACAGAAAAACATTTCACTCTTCAATTTTTTTCGGTTAGTGTAGAAAGACTTTTTTTCCTAAGAAGAAAATATTTTAGAAATATTTTCAGACGTCAAAAATTTCAGAAAGTCAATTAATTGGATCATCAGGTTTAAAATAGAAATGGAAGCAATACACTTTTTTAGGCCGAATTGTTGTACTTTGTAACGTAAAAATAGTACCATTATTTTCTTTAATAAAAGTGGTTAGGGTTATTATTTTATGAATAAATAAGGTTTTATACTTTTACTACTGCTAATACAGTAAGTGTTGATCTGTATTACTCAAATTAATTGATACTAAATAAAGATCAGATCGCTCATTTTTATAATCTAAAAACTAATCTCATGTTCTGATGGAACTCTTATTTTCTGATAGAAACGGAATGCAAAATTTAAACGGCAGTTAAAAAGGTTTAATAATAATAGTAATAACGTTTTTATTATTTTTGTTATAGGATACTCTCCACATCTTTCCTTACAAGGATACCACATTCCTCCAAGAAGATAACTCTATCAAATGAGGGAAACGAGACGTCCTATTCAATGTTTGGAAGAAGATGCAACAGAAAAAAAGAACCTTAGTGATATGCATCCTACCTAGCTAGAAACAGTAAGGGGAAAAGAAACCCATCACTTTAACTACAATAAACCATTACTGAATTATATCTTAAACTAATCCAACAAGTGGTTCATATAATACCTTTATTTATTTTTCTATAATTTCTTTCTTTTATTTCTTATTAAACGTTTAATCAATTTATTTCAAATGTAATCGTTCCAGCGTTCAGGTCTAAGTAAAGGCAGTTACTTTTATACGGATATGAATACTAGATCGTGGATATCGGTGTTATTTGGTGGTTGGGTTTCAATTAACCACACATCTCAGGAATCGTCGAACTGAGACTGTACAAGAATACACTTCACTTATACATATCATCGTCATTCATCCTCTGAAGTAATACCTTAGCGGTAATTCCCGGAGGCTAAACAGGAAAAAGAGAGAGATGTCAAATGTAATTTAAAAAAAAATCTTTCGAAGATATTTATAAAAAAATGAAAACCAATTTCTTATATAATGAATATAAAATCAATATGTGATTAAAAACATAAATACGAGTCAATAACTTTTAAACTAAGAACTATTTCATGAACTGAAAATTTATTCTATGAATATCTCATAATATTTTCATTTCCTAATTTATATACTATGATGTGTGGGAGTAATTTTTTAATTTAAACTGATTAATAAGGATAGTCTTCTACTCGTATAATTAAAAAAAAACATGTATATAATTACACAAAACGAAAATTGTTTGGTAGAAGGTAGAACCAGTTTCGATGGGTACGATCCAAGTAGTTCATTTGAATCCAGTAAAATTTCATAATTTTTTTTTTTAATAGGATTTATATACTTACTTTATATGCTTTTTAAAAGATCTAAAATCTTTTAAAGTTAATGTGAAAGTAGATTAAGTCAATTGTGAAAAAATACTTTCCGAAAATTAAACCTGAGACCAAGTAATTCAAAAGACAATATGCATTTTTTTCTGTGTTACACAACTAACCGAAAATTTAGTGACTCCTGTATATTTTTGTATTTTGGAATAATTATTTTTAATTTAATCAGATAATCTTTGAGGTTGATAAAATCAGACGCTAGTTGAGAAAAATGGTGTACAAGACCAGCCACGAATTTTTTTCTTGTTAAGAGAAAAGAAGTGCAACCCTACGAAGCTATTACTTTTTTAAGCTTTTTAAAACTTTACCAACTGATGCTTGGTTTCTTTTAAAATCAAGCTAAAACAATTAAAACTAATGTTAATAAAAACAAATACCATGTTATAATAAAACAAAGAGATTGTGTGCGGAGTGACCCTTTGAATAATTGCTCAGTCAGACGCTATGATTAGCGACAAATCATAATATGTGGCAGAAAGAAAAATACATTTAAGAATTAATACTAACAACATTTCTCACAGCATTTTTTTTTATCATCAATAATCTTGGTGATAAGAAATTTAATAACCGGATTGAATAGTTTAACCATTTAGGAGTTCTCGAAAAAAAATACCAAGTTTTAATTAGGCTTTACAAAGAAATCGATTCAATCGATCCCATAATCAAGCTAAAATTTTAATTTTATAATTAATGTTAAATCATAATTATCATGTGTTTGCCGATGATAGCTGCTATCGGCAAACTTATTTCCTGCATCAGGGTACCGGTATATCGATAAAAAACTACACCTAACAAAATACAATGGTTACAATTATTTTATTGATAATGAAGTTTAATTTCACGTCTAATGATTTGTAATGTGTAAATCATAATAAAAATCGAAAAAAGTATTTTTCATACAATTGTAATAATCCGTACGTAGGCTTCTAAACAACTGCAGACCCAGATTGTACCAAGGACATACAAGCAGGACTCATGTACGAGATTTTCATAACACAACCACATAAAAAGTTGTAGTAAATATAATACGACGTTGCCAGATCAAGATTTTCATATAATATAATGAAAAATAAAAAATAAAAACTATTTAAATCGTCGAAAATAATACCTGCCACTAATGCCACGTAACGGTTTTAAATACGCTGGTCTCATGATTAATTACCAGAAATAGTCAGTCAACTGTAACCATTTTTATTTCATTCAATTATTATTTCTCGATCATATACCGGGAAAGATTGAATATGCATGTTTGAGAGATTATATCAGTAAACTAATATATCACAAACCTAAGCATGCTGTAGAAGCTTATTTTATGCAGTATCAAGAAAATTAAATCTGTTTGCTTCAGTTTATAAAAATGTTATTCTGCAACAGAAAAAAAATCACAATAACGATGAATATTTATTTATTCAACTGTAAAAGTTATACATTTCTAAAAAAAATCTTTAAGAAAGTGTACTTGTTTGTGTTGAATTTTTATAAACATTTTTAAATATTTTTCATCTATGAAAATCGATGAATGTAAGCTGTGTAGAGTTACTTTGAAGGGGAAAAATTGATCTTTCGGATTTCTCTAGTGCTTATATATATCCTTCCCATATACCTATATAAGGTAGGTATATGGGAAGGAAATATATATTTCCTTCCCAGATGTATTTAATACTGTTGTTAACAAAAATTCTTTGTCGAACCTAAAGAAAAGATTTTAACTTTTAAACCAATATATACGACCTTTAATTTCTGTATTTCAAGTTTTGAAGATTATTTTTGTAAATACGTGAGGATATCTTCTAAAGTAAAGATCGTTTCATTGTAAAAAAATTATTCTGAAAACTTTATATATATATTTTTTATTTCTCTTAAACTACATATTTATACTACTTCTCTATATAATCACATGAGTTAAGAAATTTATCGCAGCGATATACCAGCTTCAAGATACCCTCGTCGTATTCTTCTGATGCCAGTCCATTTAGCCACTGACTAACAGCATTTTTAAGTTCATCTTCACCCACGAATTGCTTACTACTCCAAAATTCGTTCAATTTCTCAAACAAATGGTAATCAGAAGGACCTAAATCCGGAATATATGGTGGGTGATCGTAAATTTTCCATCCAAATATTCTCAGTAACGTATCGGACCCGTAAAAAGTGGACGTGCATATCGTGCAGCAAGACGACCCCGTCTTGCAGTCGTCCACGTCGCCGATTTTGAATGGCACGCCGTAACTTACGTAGAGTTTCGCAATAGGTTTCTGCATTTATAGTTGTTCCATGTTGCATGAGATCAATCAGTGTATGCCAAATCGATCCCAAAAAACTGTGGCTATCAGTTTGCGTCCAAATGGCTATGGCTTGACCTTTGTTGGTCTAGTTGGTGATTGAGGATGATGCCATTCACTTGACTGCCGTTTTCTCTCTGGCGTTTGATACGAAATCCATGTTTCCTCTTCGATAACAATTTAATTAAGAAACTCTTCACCTTTTTCTGTGTAGCTTATCAAAAATTCCAAAGCAGATCCTATTCGGATTTTATGTGAAGTTCTTTTAAGACGTGTGACACCCAACGTGCACAAACTTTTCTGAAGCCTAAATGGTCATGAAAGATGGAACCAATAACAGCTCTTGAAACATCAGGAAAAAGAAGGACTAGGTTGGAAACCTAGTCGACGGTCATTTCTGATTTCATTATCGCCCTTTCAACAAGTCTTCGGTGATTATCGAGAATCTCCCGGAATGTTCTTCATCATGGACATTAATTCTATTATTTCTAAATCTTTCACATATTTTCGGACGTTTCTTTCATTCATTACATTATCACCGTACACAGAACCAAGCCTATGAATTTTAGCCGGCTTAACATTTTGATGGTTGAAAAACGTATGACTCCACGTATTTCACAGTCGGCGGCAACATCGATTTTCCTGTTCATTTTATAACGTAATAACTCACACGTAATCAAAGATATAACAACGCCACACAGACAACATTGCGGTGTGTACATTACTAGCGTGGCCGTGAAAGAGACAGATTCGTCAACCTTAAAGAGAGAAATTTCCCAGTGGTGTTTACTTTAGAGATATTCCTCGAATTTTCAAATATAATTTATTAAACAATATAAAATTATTTAATATACATAAGACAAAAAAAATCAATTATTTTTGTAAATTAAATAAGAAAATAAACAAATTATTATAGCCCGAAACGAAGAAAATCATTGGACTGTTGCAAGACTGTAGTAGAAAAAGAACAACCTAAAAATACAAAAAACGTTTATCAGAAAAAACGCTGGAAATCAAAAACATTATTAGGTGGCTATAAAATGACCAAAACTGAAATCAATAACTCAAAAGTGGAGGTAAGTCTTTCTTACCTTAAAGCACAGTTTATAAAAAATTGAAACTGTTCACTAGCGAAGAGTTTCTAACTTGTTAGATTTAGTAATACAACTTATTGTAATACTATTTATTGTATAAAACAAGTTTTTTTTCTGTATAATTATTCTTCTAAAAGAAAGAAGAAAAATTATTTACGATTTCAATTTGTCATTATTTTTAATTAATGCTATACTTAAAAGGTGTAAAAAAAACTACGATTTTTTTTCAAAATGCTCTTTGCAGATGACCAAGTTTTGATATCAAAAGATATCGACGCAAAATATGACGTACAAAGCAAAATCCTTACTGGACTAGGATAAAATGTAGGAGAAGTCTCACCGTCAGTATAAAAAATTCACAGTATATAGTAGTTTGGATTTTTGGGAAAAATTTGGTTACGACTATAGAGAGTATTAAATTGGTATATATAGGAAACAAAAAAATATATTTTGATTTTTGAGTTTGTCTGATAGTCGAGATGACCGACAGGCGACGAGTAAATCAAGATCAGGTATTAATATGAAAGTTCCAACTTATTTTATGGAGTAATACTGTCATTGATAGAATAAAAAGTCTGATATTTAAGCAGCGCTAGAAAGATGAGTTAACATACGAAATTAAGGATCGGGCTACAAGAGAGAAAATGGAGAGGAACTTGAGATCGAGATGGAAATGAATTAATGGCGACGTTGTTACAAGGACTAGATTTAGTTAGGAATAAGGAGATTAAACGAAAAATACGGGTGCAGGAGAATATGATGCTTTTTAAGAAGAAGAAGCAGTTAATGTGGTTTGATTGCTTGCTATGAGTTACGATTGATAAATGGCCAAAAAAGTGTTTTTCAGTTGGAACCGCCTGAGAATAGATGATGAGGTAGACAGAAAGTATGCTGGCAGCAAGAAGTGGATTTTGCAATAGAAAGAAGAGGCTTAGACCTCAATTTGTGTGAAGAGCGGGAAATGTTACATATAGAATGAAGTGTAGAAGTGACCAATAGAATTGTGGATGCTTGTAAGAAAATAATTACTGGTATCTCGTCTACGAGAGTAAAGCGAAAGAAGTATCTTTGCAATAGAATTCTAGAAAGAATTTAGGTGATGTCTCGTCAGAGTGGCTCGCAACAACCATCCACCCGTTTATACAGAAATGAAAAAATATTTTCCTTTCTTAAATTTTTGATACGTTTGAGTACTATTTTTTGGGTAAACTGTAATAGGTGATATGTCTGGTACATAGAAAAACTCTAGTGAAACAGACAATTTTCAACTGCATAGCTGTGCATAATTAAATTTCAAACCTATAATTTTAATTTAATTTTTCCTATTTGCTGATAAATTTTATTTAAAAAAAAAATTACATATTTTTTTTTATAAATACGATCATTATCTCATAAATATGATCAGATTTTTTTTTTTTGAGTAGTTTTGTATATAGTTAGTTTGAATCTTTATTTAAAATAATTTTCATTGAAATAAGATTTTACATCCCTCTGAAAATGACATTGAGAACGGATGTTTTTGTTTCAATACTTCATGAAATTTACATTTTAATTTTAATATAAATGGAAATTTAATCAAAATATACTTACTAGTCTTACTACATTTTGTATTAAAAAAAAATTTATTCATGAATTTTAAAAGGTAATTTTAATCTACCTATGTTATGAAATACTTTCCGTTCCGAATAAAATATTAATTATTACACGCTAATAAATTGATAACTATAAAATTATACATTATTTTATTCATTTGATTATTTTTATCTCGATTTTCTTTAGCAATTTTAAAAAATAAACTGTATTTTAATGCTACAGATTTTTAAATTCTGTGAGCCAATGTGACGCGATAAGGCAGTCCCCACGGGATACGTCTACTCTACCATTAGACATCCAAAATTTTTATCTGTAAAACGTTTCCGTTGTACATATGACAGATTAATGCAGATACAACATGAAAAGTTATAAATATAATGGCATATTTTTATCTGCCTATCAGGAAAACAAACAGCACGAAGAGTATTTTTTTAGTTTTATTAAAATATTTCACAATATATATTGAAATTTTTACAATTAATTTCTAAAAGCTATTTATAAATTACCGTTTATGGTAAAAAACACAAAATATAATGTGTAATTTTTTCTAATAAAACGGAGCTGGCTTGAAAAGTTGATTTAAAAAAAATTATCTCATACCAGAATGATAAGCTATTACTCAATTACCAAAGGAAAACTATTTCATAAAATTTAAATTCTAAAAACACACTTCATAGATTTTTATATACGTATTGTATTATGAATGGTTTGTTTATTGGCAAGCTCGATCTACTGCAAACCTCTATGGAGAGTTGATAAGGGGCTACTTTATA
This sequence comes from Lycorma delicatula, assembly GCF_047948215.1. Lineage (NCBI taxonomy): Eukaryota > Metazoa > Arthropoda > Insecta > Hemiptera > Fulgoridae > Lycorma > Lycorma delicatula. Next base: position 78,747,922 of record NC_134459.1, on the reverse strand, counting down.
TAACGTGGGCCATATTTTTTCCCGCTCAAGGTAAGTAGTCGATACACAACAAAGTTCCCTTATTCGTGATCTAAGATTCTTCATTATTTCGATCCTAAACAATTACCCATGGTTTCAATTCCATTTAAATTTGAGTGTTAAGTCATTCCGTCTTACGTCATTACAAATTTAATTCTGAAATTAACTAGTGGAACTTAATTCGATTCACTCGTGGACCTTAAATTAATCTAACTTAAAATTAAACTAGATGATCGGTAATAATGGAGGTAAACTTTGCATAGAAAAAAAAACCATAGTAACGGATATACGATAAAAAGTTATTGTAACTAAACTGAAAAATAATAGAGTAATTATTATACTTGTCCACATTTAGAAGAATCAGTTAATACCAACGGTGGAAAAGGTTTGCTGTAGTGACTGGCTTCATGCTATCTTTGACATTGGAGGTACACTGTTCCCTTCTCTCTATTATTAGCAGTGGCAATATTATTCAGATAACCCGTACAGAACTAATGCATTTCTATTTTCGTATGCAATCTAAACTTTGACGAATAATATTAAATGTAATTAATCAATTTTCCACAATAAATTTATATAAAAAGTAAGATTACAATTCAAATAGAGTGTAATTGGTTTATTGACATTTCTCATCTTCTCGTATGGGTGCACTAATACCATTGAATCATGTCTGTTAGAAGAAAGATTACCGACATTAAAATTAACAAAAGATCAACTTATAATAACCTGCATGTTGTCACGTAAAGCTATATTTTTTTCTTGATGATTTCGCCACGTAAGGCTTGTCTGTAAGATATGAAAATGGAATTTTGTAGTATAAGATAAATGCCATGCAGTACCTAAATTCGAATCCGGAATATCTGGTTTGAAGGTAGGGATACTACCACTCCGCCAAGGAGATTGGGGTTTACTATTTAGGGGGGGGGGTCCATATTTTAGACGCTGGATATGGCATATGAAACCTTAAGTCTTATATCAGTTACTTTCACATATAAATATAACCTCAACAATATAAAACTGAAATTTAATTATAAATATCAAAAAAGCAGGTGGTAAACTTCTCTTGTAAGTAGTTAGTTGGGTTACGGATACCCGGAACCATAACTCGATCCCCTTGATTACTTATGCCTACAAGTGTCTGTACAACACTACAGTTGTGTAACTTAAATAGTGGCCAGATCCAGTTTTGTAAAGTCAGAGACTTTTCCTGTCCTAAAAAAAGGTAACTGAATGTCGCGATCTGTAATTGATTAACTCCCGTAAAATGTAAATAATGGAAAATAAATTGTCTATAACGAATTTAGATGAACTGATCCCTAGTAACGCAAAAATTATAGTTTACTGTGATTACCAACTTATCAATAAAAACAGAAAAAGAACAAGAACAAGGCAGTGAATAAATTGTATCTATTACGAAAACTCTTTCTCTATGAATCATGAGACCTTGCCGATGGTGAGGGGACTTAAGTACTCAATGATACAGAGTAGCTGGACCGAAGGTGTAACAATATCGAAAAGATATCTGTAGAGAGTCAGAGACTAAGGAATGATTCCTGAAAGAAGACAGCAGCTCTTTCAGTAGTAGTTAACAGCGCAGGTCAGGACTTAAATGGCCATATCAACGTCACTCAATTTTCTGAGTACTGCGCAGCTAAAAGCAATGGAAGACTAGCTGTTTTTTCCGCAAGAAAAAGTAGCTCTCTGCATTTTCATGTAACAAAGACGGAGCGACCTTCCTTGGTAAAATATTCCGGAGGAAAACTAGTTCGGATCTCCTAAGGAGTAGTTGGGAACTACTAAGGAAGGGGTAACCAGAAAATTAAAAAATAACATTCTACGAGTCGGAGCGTGGAATATTAGAAGTCTAAAACAGATTGATAGTTTAGAAAATTTAAAGAGGGAAATGGATAGGTTAAATGTAGATGTAGAAGGAATTAGCGAGGTTCGGTGGGAAGAGGAAAACGACTTTTCGTCAGGTGATTTTAGAATAATAAACTCATCGTCAAATAAAGGGCAGGTAGGAGTAGGTTTCCTAATGAACAAGAAGATGTGGAAGAGAGTAGAGTATTTGAAAAAGCTTAGCGACAGAATCATTATAGTAAGGACAAAATCAAAAGCTAAGCCGACAACGATTGTTAACGTCTACATACCTACAAGTGCCCATGATGATGATGATGTACAGTAAGTATACGAAGAAATTGACGAAGCAGTTAAACACGTAAAAGGGGATGAAAATTTAATAATAATTGGAGATTAGAATGTAAGCATCCAAAAAGGCAAGGAAGGAAATAATACGGGCTGGGCAAAAGGAATGAAAGAGGGGACCGACTTATTGAGTTTTGTACGAAGTATAATTTAGTAATTGCCAACACCCAGTTTAAAAATCATAATAGAAGAATATGCACATGGAAAAAGCAAGTTGATTCTGCAAGATACCAGATAGATTATATCTTGGTTAAACCGAGATTTAGAAATCAACTAGTCGACTGCAAACCATATCCAGGAGCCGACATTGGTAGCGACCGTAATTTAGCGATAATGAAATGTAGGTTGGGGTTTAAAAACTAAAGAAAAGGTTTCAGATGAATCGGTGGTTTAGAGAAGCTTGAGGAAGAGGAGGTAAAGAAGATTTTTGAGGAGGGGATCGCAAGAGAGCTGAGTAAAAAATATAAGGGAGAAAATATAGAATAGGAGAATGTTAAAAAAGAGATTCTTAAATCAGCAGAAACGAACTTAGGCAAAACAAAGAGAACTGGTAGAAAACCTTGACTACTGGAGGATATATTGTAGCTGATGGATGAACGTAGAAAGTATAAGAATAAAGAAATATAAGTATAAGTATAAGTATAAGTATAAGTATAAGTATAAGTATAAGTATAAGGATAAAGAAGGTAAAAGGAATTACCGACAATAAGAAATACTATAAGCAGGAAGTGCGAACTAGTGAAAAAAGGGTGGATTAAAGAAAAGTGTTCAGAAGTGGAAAAAGAAATGATCATTGGTAAAATAGACGGAGCATACAGGAAAGTTAAGGAGAATTTTGTGGTACATAAATTAAAATCTAATAATGTGTTTAACAGGTACACAGATTTATAATACGAAAGAAAAGGTCCATATGTGGGTATATTGAAGAGTTACACGGAAGAAATGAACTAGAAACTGGTGTTATAGAGGAAGAAGAGAAATTCAAAGAAGATGAAAAGCGAGATGCAATACTAAGATTTGAATTTAATAGACATTAAAAGATCTGAATGACAAAAAGGCTTCTGGGATATACAGGAAACCTGCAGAATTACTGCGCAGTACTGCTGAGGAAGCGATAGATATATTTTACAAACTGGTGTGTAATACTTACGAAAAAGAGGAAGTTCCGTCAGACTAAAAAAGTGTTTTATTGTTATAATACCAAAGAAAGCAGGACCAGATAAATGTGAAGAATACAGAAAAAATAGCTTAACTACTCATGCATCAAAAATCTTAACTAGAATTCTGTATAGAAGAATTGAGAGGAGAGTGGAAGAAGTGTTAGGAGAAGACCAATTTGGTTTCAGGAAAAGTATAGGGACAAAGGAAGCAATTTTAGGCTTCAGATTAATAGTAGAAGGATGATTAAAGAAAAAAAACCAACATACTTGGCGTTTATAGATCTAGAAAAGGCATTCGATAACGTAGACTGGAATAAAATGTTCAGCATTTTAAAAAAAATGGGGGTTCAAATACAGAGATAGAAGAACAATTGCTAACATTTACAGGAACCAAATTGCAACAGTAATAATCGAAGAACATAAGAAAGATACCGTAATAAAAAAGGGAGTCTGACAAGGATCTTCCCTATTCCTGTTACTTTTTAATCTTTACTTAGAACTAGCAGTTAATGAACAATTTAAATCCGGAGTAACAGTGCAAGGTGAAAAGATTAAAGATGTTACGTTTTGCTGATGATATGGTAATTCTAGCTGAACGTAAAAAAGATTTAGAAGAAATAATGAACGGAATGGATGAAGTCCTATGCAAGAAAAACCGCATGAAAATAAACAAGAACAAAACGAAAGTAAAGAAATGTAGTAGAAATAATATAGATAGACCACTGTACATAAAAATAGGAAGATAAATGATTATAGGAGTAGAAGAATTGGGAAGTAGAATTACTAACGATGTACGAAGCAGAAGAGATATAAAATGCCGAATAGCACAGGCGAAACGAACTTTCAGCCAGAAATATAATTTTCATACATAAAAAATTACTTTAAACGACAAGAAAACATTTTTGAAAGTATATGTTTGGAGCTAGCTTTATATAGAAGTGAAACTTGGACGATCGGAGTACCTGAGAATAAAAGATTAGAAGCTTTTGAAATGCGGTGCTGTAGGAAAATGTTAAAATGTCCGACGGGTGTGTAAAGTGACAAATGAAGAGGTATTGCGCCAAATTTATGAAGAACAAAGCATTTGGAAAAGTATAGTTAAAATAAGAGAGAGGACTTATAAGCCACATATTATGGCATCCTGGAGTAGTCGCTTTGATATAGAAGGGACAGGTAGATGGCAAAAATTGTGGTAACGTTTGGAATATGTAAAACAAATTTTTAGGGATGTAGGATGTAGGAGGTATACCGAAATGATACGACTGGCATTACATAGAGGATCTTGGAGAGCTGCATCAAACTATTCAAATGACTGAAGACAAAAATATTCAGAAAAATGAATCTGTAACAAAGTTTACCTGACACTGTCATTCAATTTGTCTTTCCCTCTGTCAGTAGTTCAGAAGTTTTCTTAAAACAATATATATAAATATATTACGTAAGACAATATAATAAAATTTTATCAATTTTATAATATAAAAAGTTAAGACAAACAATAACTGTTGAAAAATTAAAATTCACTAAAACACCGGTTCAAAAAAAAAATTAATAAATGAACAAATTTAATTTTTTTAACTTTAGTTTTTGAAGGTTGTTAAAAGAAAATTGACATAAAGATTAGCAGGTAAAAATTACAACAAAAAAATTGTAATAAAATAGAATTAAAAAAAATTCGGTTATTTAAAAGTTAATCATTTAAACAAAATAAGTTCGAATCATATACGTAGATATTTTTTTAAATGTATGGAATTGTTAAAAAAAAGCTTTCCTCTTCATTCATTAAATTAATTTATGGAAAATAACAAATGATGAAGAACAAAAGGGAATAAAAGATGAGATTTATGTTTTGAAAATAAACTTAATGTGTACAATCAAATAAGAAAAATAAATGAAATGTCACTTTGGTTAAATTCTAAAAGGGATGTAGAAATGCTTATACTTCACAAGGTTTTATATTTTACCCTTTTTTTTTAAACCTAACATCTAACATTTCTATTTTATTACAAAGAGTTCGTATACAAATAAAAAACCCTGCATTTGACAATACAGATTTGTTCAAAAGGAGTTTATTTTAGAACATTAAATAAACACAAGATTGGATTAACTTGATTAACATAATTTAAAAACGTAACAATTATGAAAACAGATTTCTTTAAAATTTATCAATTAGTCTATTTTATCTAAGGGTATATTAATTCGGTTTTAATAAATATTTCATAAAAATAAGAAGACGTAATCATAAACTAATATATGCTAAAATAATAAATATAAAAATTTCCAATGGATAACGTAGCAATCAAGAAATAACCTACTTAGAAATAAAACTGCAGAAATGATAAAATGTTAAAAAAAGATGCCAACATAAGTCGTAATACTTTCCTGGCACTGGTTATTTATTCTTATATAAGGGAAAAATAAGATACATGAAAAACGTAACCTAAGATTTCTTTTTTGGAGTGGGGAAACTTATGATGGTTTTATACTAAAATTATCATTTATAATAAATAATCATTTATCATTTATAAATTATCATATTGTAAAATCAAAAAAAGTTTAAAATTCAAAAAATCAATGTTTTTTTTTTTGCTCACCCACCTCCAAAAACAGCTTCCAAAATTTATTTTTTTGACTACGTTTAATATGTTAAATGAAATTAACTAAAAGAAATTCCACTGAAAAATTTACAATCAATAAAAATTTACCTAAAATCTATTTTTTTTTTGTGGTGGGAGTCAACCCCCCACAAAGTAGTGTCACATCCCCCCCCACACAAAGTAGTTCAACACTAAAATTACATTTTATCGTAAAATTATTATTAAAAGTTTAAACAAAAAAAAAAATTAAAAAATTTATACTTTAACTTTTGATCGACTCCTCCATTCCCAATATTGTCCCTAAATTACTTATTTGGGTCACTTGCACTACTAATTTGCCTAGGAAGACAAAAAATTTCAGTTAAAAATATGTAATAAATAAAAAGATAGCTTTTTTCGATTTTTTGAGTTATGTTTGAGAATTTTGAGAAAATTGATCCTAAAAGACTATCTATTCCACCGCCTGGAGACCCAAAAATTTTACCAAAAATTACTCTATACACAAGAGTCTCTACATAAAATTTCATCAAAATCGGTTTATCCAGTTAAAGTTATTAAGCTTCAAACACTCTTACATACGTACACGTACAAATATTATCTCCACCCACACTTTCCCAGTTTTTTTTATTTCTGGAGCTACTGGGTCATGAAACGTCGAGAAATGAAAAAAAAATCCCAATCCCATTTTTGACTGATTACCATGTTCCTTCTTGCAGCATAGCTCTAGAGCTGTGATGTCAGAAAAGTAAAGCTCTAATTTTAAAATTACTCTTAAAATTTGTTAGGTACATAATTTTGTAAAGGAATTAAACCACTTCTATTAGTTGAGATGAAAAAAAAAATTCCTTTAACAAATAAAATTCAATTTATTCTAGAATTGCACTTTTATTGTAGAATAGAATACCTCTTTCACCAGATGTTAATTCCTTTTAGCTAATTTTTCCTTTGTAATGAGTTAGTAAAGGAAATTCTACAGTTATTAAAAAAATAACAAAGACTAATCTTTTAACTAATAAATAGAATACTGTTTTACTGCTATTAAAAGAACAGTATTATTATTTCTATGGAGTACTCCTTATATTCTATATTTTTTGCATAAATTATTCAACTAATAAGCTATCAACAACCTCAAACAATCTAATCCTATCAACAGTTCACATGGTTGATAAAATGGTTTAGATTTTTATGCAAATTATCATTAATTGATGTAAATTCCTACTATAGATTACTCGTATAGTTTACATTACACAATATACAGTACAATTTCCATCGTTTTATTTTCGTGAAAACATCAAGCAAAAAATAGATAAAAATACTCAATTTTAAGAAAATAAGTAAATAAAAGTGATTATTTTATTATTTTTATTGTTGATATATTCATATTTTTAATTTATTATTATAGTAAGAACTCACATTAGGTTAATATGAACTTCAGATCATCATTTTAAAACTATACTGTTAAATCTCAGGTATTGTAAACATAAGAAGTGTAATTTTTAAAACTTTTTTCCGGTAAGTGTATAAAAACATAATACTTAGTGTTACAAACACTAAAATTTGATAAAAACTTTCACGCTATTTTGAGATAATACTTTTTTTTTAATTCATAACTTTTTGAGAAATTTGAAGAAGTATTTACTTTTAATATTTTTAAAGAAAGTAAAAATTATTGGGAGATGCATGACATGTTGATTGTGGGAAGTATGAACTAAAAATAAAACTACCAAAACTATATTAATTAGGCACAGTGTAATTTATTTATTTTTAAGTTAAAACTCCAATAAGTACAGCGAAGCCACTAAATAAGCCCCAAAATAGGTTATTTTGTAAAAATAGTCTTTATAATAAAAAATATATTATTTGAAAAAGTCTCGACCCTAAATCCAGTACTACACAATCGAAAATTGTTTGATTATTTTTATATTCCTTTTTCGGTTAGTCAGTGTAAATAATTAAGAACAAAAAATATAAGTTTTTTATAAAACATAAAATCTGTCTTTTTTAATCGTAAATGCAAAGATATTTACATCTGTGTGAAGCCAATAATGTGTTATGATAAGAATTCCTGAAATCTTAAACCCAATTCTATGTATACTAAAATAAGTTCAACTAAATTTGACTTGGTTATTCATATCAAATTTATAGCACTTTCTGAGAGATTATATGCATGAGATTTGACAAGATCTTCTACTAAATATATTTGAAAAAATCAATTACGTAAGCAATTGTTTTCTCACTTAAATAGCTGTTTTACTTAAATATTAATACAATTTCTAGTTTTTGATATTTTCAAATAAATATAATATTATAATGACTGCATTCTCATGAACAATGGCTGTTATAATAATTATGTAAATAAGTCTAAAGAGAACGAAATAGAATATTTACTACGGAGTATGAGGAATTTATGGCAAGATTATTTAAACTATGAATGGATTAATAAATATAAATAATATTTTTGGTTGTTGACCAATTCACCACATAAACTTGAAGCTGTTCGTGGAAATATAGAACTACAATTTCGTAGTATTCAAATTTATAAATTTATTAAACGATTTTTACATGCATTATAAGGATTTTTTTTTACAAAGCTTTTCGTTATTATTTAAAATAATTATTAATATCTGTTTTGAATGCATAATATCCTTAAAAAACCTGTACATAATTTAAAATTATTAAATACATAATATGTATTGGAAATCTTAACCCATATTTCCTTTATTAATCGTCTCATTAAAAAAAAAAAAAAAAAAAAAAAAAAAAAAAAAAAAAAAAAAAAAAAATAAAAAAACACCGAAGAGGGGGCCCCAACCATCCTACTACAACTAATCAATTCAACATTCTTCCTCGAATCGTTTTTCCTTTCGGACATATTTTTTAAAAGCTACGTGATTATATCTAGGTTTCTTAGCCCGTAAACGAATAGCAAATAAATTCATTAACATAATACGGAACATCCCATTTGGTCAGTTTTAAATAATTTTATATATATATATAAAAGTCTAAGAATATAAAATTAACGATTTTGTTTAGAATGATTTAGGAGACAAAATAAACATAAAAAGAAATACACATGTCGTAAAAGTGTAGTTTTTTCCTTCTTCGCAGTATTAACCCATTCGAGTTTAAACATAAACAAAAAATAAATAAATATATACGTATACATACAAGAATATATTTATGGGATGATGCAGTGTAATTTCAGATAAAATCATAAGTATGTCTATTAAATAAACTGCATTGCGAATTATTATCCCGAACGTTAGAACTAAAATAAAACACTCGAAACTAGCTAGTAAAAAGTTAAAGGAAAGGGTTAATGTCCGTTTAGAATTATAAGAGGTATTAGAATAAATAATAGTGTGAAATTATTCCTTTTATTTCACATATTAAAAATGTAAACAATGAAAGGTCTGAATTTATCAATACAGCATTATTCAATATTTCTTAAAATGCAAATTAGAATAATAAGAACTGGCAAAAATATTTCCTTTTATATTAAAAAGAGATTAAGTGTGGTATACTTATAATAAAGCTTTACATTTATTTAAGTTCATTCAAGAACATTCATTTCTTAAATTTTCTGATGATCAATACAATATGAATTTACTATTACCATCTAATAAAGATTCATCCGTAAAAAGGAATCAATATGACTAAAAAATGGGATGTCAAAACAATTTCGCATTTACTTTTTTGGAATACAATTAATATTAAAATAAAAAGTACATAGGCATAAAAATAAACGATGTTTTATTATAAATTGGTTTTAAAAACTTATTTAAAATTATTCTGTTATCTTGCTGTTTGTACACTGTTAAAATTCTCTGACTCGGCACTGCAATTCACTGGCATGGAATTCACATTTAACTCACGGTAGCATTCGCTAATCATCTCAGAAAAAAATAAAGTAAACCAATAATATTGATAACAATCTAAACATTTTAGACATATAGAAAAAAGGACCACATCTGAACATATTTAAACATTATAAAATATATAAAACGAGTGTACACTATTCCAAAACAAGTATTCTAGATGAACCGCATTAAATATACATTTCAACCGCGACTAATTAAGATAGAAACTTACCAGTAGTAAAACATCAGCTGGAGATAGGTGAGAACTTTCCACCATTCCCTGAGAATAGTATCAAAGAGAACTGAAAAATTTTGAAGTAAGTTTTTAAAAATGTTCTAATATAAAAAATTTGGTTTGGTGTATCGTTGCAAAACTTTATACTTTTTAATTAATATCAACGTCAACAGACACAGACAAGAAAGAAAAATCAATAAAAAAAATTATTTAAAAATATAATTTTGTTGATAAACCGAAATAATTAATTCTAGTTGATGGCACATATGCCCTTAAAAAATTGTTAAGAGCCTTGAAGGAAGAAAAGAAAGAATGTGGAATAAAAATAAATTTAAGAAAACTAAAATAATAGAAGTAAACAACAAAGAGGATTCAGTGATAAGTACAAGTGAAGAAAGAGTAAGAAAAGTAAAAATTTATAGATACTTGAGGACTATGATAACGGAGGACTGGAAGAACGTAGTAGAAATAAAAGGAAGAAGATTCAATAAGAAGAGAAAACTACTATGTAGTAAAAGTCTGGATTTTAAAAATTAAGGTATATGTTAGCCAAATACTATGTGTGGTCTTATATGGAAATGAAGCATCCTTTAGAGATGTGGTTATGGAGAGTAATGGAGATAGTAAGATGGACGGATCAATTGAGGAATGAGGAAGTAACGAGAAGAATTAAAGAAGAAAGATAAATTATGCGAGAAGTACACAAAAGAAAAGAAAATTAGTTAGAGGTAGTGGAATGCGGATAATTGCATCGGAAGGATCAATAGAAGGCAAACGAAAGGGAGGGAGAAGACTGATAAGGCTGACAGATGTGATGAAGACTGGAAACTACAAGGGGACAAAGTAGATAGAAGGCTTGAGACAGTTATAGATGGAGATCGCGGTGGAGTAAGGAACCTACCACCAGGCAGAACACCAAATGATGACGATGATAATGAAGAAATTTTAATCGATTTTTCAAAATAGTTCAGTATTATAGCTTTAAAATCCTAGTGAATTATAAATGAAATTATAAATTGCTGGCTATATGATTAGATAATTTGGTGTAAATATTAAATAATAATTAAAATTAAATTATTCATTTAATGGTTTCTTAAAGTTTCAAATACTTTTTTAGAAAATAATGTACGGAAAAATATATTTGATAAAATTAAAGTGTCATTCGTAATTGTGATGAGTAAGCAATATGACAATGATTATAATACAGTCTAATGTATAAATAATCAATAAGTGTTTGTACACAATACTGTTATTGTATTCATTTAATTTCTTTAAAAGCTATTTTTATAAAATCATTATTGAAAAAGTAATTTAAAAAACGAGCTTTGTTATTCTTCTTTTAAAAAAAATGTTGGTAAAATAAAAAGAAAGTAAATATATTTATAATAATTAGATTTCTCTTTCTCGCGAAATGTTTTACTTCATGTCGAGTAGCTTTGTTTTTTCTTAGAACATCTTCTGTTGAACTGATTAGTTCAACAAAAGTCAACACGAAATAAAAAAATTGATTTAAGTAAAGAAAAAATTTATTATTTGTAAAAGCACAAAAAACCAAAGCTATAGTACATATACACGCACACATCCGCGCGCATATATTTTAATGCATGAAAGGTAATGAAAGAAATTTCCTGCATAAATATAGACCTAAGTGAAATTCTGAAAAGATTTAATTATTTAATCCTGCTATTCATTTGTTTTACAACAAAACATTTATATATTAATCTTTCTCTTTCCTACTCACTCATTTTCATTCTTTTATTTTTCTATATTCCTTAAAAAAAGAATTGTGTACAATATCTGCTGGATATTATTGTTTTATGGTGTACTTTAGCAATCTGAAAATCTAAGCAGTAGCAGATACAAAGGCCATACATTATTTTAATAAGAGCAGTTTTTTCTAATGTGAAGAAAAACTTCCTTGTAACATTACTCCGTGAAGAATCAAAACTTACATTTCCCTTAAATTCTTACCTCTTTTATACACTTTATCGTCTTTACTTTCAAACTGAGAATCTTTGTGTATAAATATTATTATTTTATGACCGATATTAATTATTATTTTTGCAAATTTAAGCTAATTATTTTGAAAATAATGATAATAATTAACCTCAATACACTCCCTAAATTCCTGACGCAAGGCAAAACTTAAATCCCAAAAGCTACTAAACCCAAAAGCTCACACATAAAAAATCCGTAAATTATCGACCGATCGCCAGCCTCCCAACCCTATACAAGATCGTCACTACAACAATCTACAAGAAGATAGAACAACTATTAACCAAAAAGACTATTCCCATAGAAGAGCAGAAAGGATGCAGGGAACCTTGCCAAGGATGCAAAGAACAGCTCATAATAGATAGGGTCATCATGGGACAAACTGACAAGAAAAAAGAAATCTTCACACCTGTTACAGAGACTACAAATAGCCTTTGATTCGGTATCCCATAGATGGCTAATCAAAGTTTAGGAGATTTACAAAGTCAACATATACTTTAGGCAATTTCTTGCACAAATCATGCAAACATGCGGACCCAAATCCACTTGTAAACAAAAACCGAACAAATACAAACAGATGACATACGACGCGGCATTTTCCAAGGAGACTCACTCCTCAGCGCCCTCTGATTCTTCTCTGCTTCAACCCAATCTCAAATGTACTTAACAACACAGAATGTGGCTATCATATCAGACACAAAAAAACCCAGAAGAGAATTAACCACCTTCTCTTCATGGACGACATTAAACTAAACGCAGCCATAAAGACACAACTAAAAGGACTCTCAAAACCAGAGAAAGTTTCACCTCAGACATCCATAAGAGTTCGGAATAAATTAATGCAAGATACCCTACATTAATAGAGGCCAAAAAATTACCCCGAAATGGAAACCGTAAACACTGAAATACTTGATAACATGCTCAAAAAACTAAACTTACAAATTCCTAGGCTTCCCTCAAAATATAAAAATCGATCACAAACACCTAAAAATGCAACTCAAAAATGAATCCAAAACCGGCTTACTAAATTTATAAAAACAACACTAAATTCCAAAAACCTCATGAAAGCCTTCAACACACATTTGCCATACCCGTCCTCACATACTCTTGGCATCATCAAATAGTCACAATCAGATATAGAAAACGTTCATATCATCATCCGCTCACAACTCACTGTACACAGGATTCACTCCCCCAACACATAAAGAAAGATTCACCATAGAGAGAAAAGAAGGGGGTAGAGGAATTACAAAAAATACACACCCTGGCCCTATCCCACACAAGTCACGGAGCAGACGCATACAATCACAACAGGAAAAAATGAACACCTGGTCACAAAAAAATTACAGGAAAACACAAATATCACGTTACACAATACTAAATCAACAAAAACAATCATTCAACTGGTTACAGAACAGTCAGCTCTTTTCTGAAACAGAGGGTTTCCTTCTTGCAACTCAAGACAGAAGTGATGAAAACAGCAACTCGAAATTACAAAAAGTACGTTATGGTGACTCAATCGTCACAAGTGACATATTCAGGAGATGCCATCAACAAAAAGAAATATTGGATCAGATCACAGGTAGATGCAAAGCTCTAGTCGGAACCGAAAACACAGCCAAACATAACGCAGCAGCTAAAGTAGTAAACCAAGGACTAGCCGCAGCATATAAACTCATCGAAAACATAAGTCACTACTACAAATATACATCGACAGTCATACACGAAAATACTAAATACACACTATACTGGGTTGTCGACATTTATACGGATAAAACAATCCATGCCAATAAACCAAACATCACCTTCCAATTCAAAAAATAAAAAAAAATCACATATCTAATTGATATTGTCATCCACAATGAGACAAACATCCAAACCAAATACACCGAAAAGATATTCAAATAGCGATAGAAATAAAAAGGCTCTGGAAACAAGAAAAAGGCATTATCATCCTCCTCATTAAGTCAGTCACGGGTCTCATACCTCATATATTCACACCATATCTAGTACAGTTAGGACTCAATACGCGTATTCAGAGAAAGTTACAGAAATCAGTCAAATTGAAAACATGCAAAATCGTCCCATCTTTCTTCAATACAGAATCATAATAGTATTTTTACTGACTTAGCATAGCCCGTCAATAGAGATTAAGACCGCAATCATGCAAAGGAGAAGAAAATAATAATAATAGCGAAAATCTTGTTAAAAAAAATGGAATTTTCATTTATTCGTGGTAAAGTTGAGACACCCAACTTTATCAGGATTAAATAAAGCTCTTTTGATACAAAAGTGTTAATTTATAACTAAATTTATTCTAGCTTAAAGGATTAACTTATCCTCGCCGTAACTGAAATCAGATGTATCTTTACTTCAAATCATTTAGCCACCTAAACATGATAAGATATTTTCATGCCACATTCAACATGATAGGAAACCTTTTTACACTTTAACATGTTAGGAAACGTGCTAAAACCTTTTTAGCGCGGAAAAATTAACTTAAAAATTTAACAAATAAAATTAAAACAAAAGTAAAAGGATATGCATATCGTTTTTTATTAAGTGACGTCTCTAATATCCTACCAGCAACATTTTTAACGATTAAAAGAAATTTAAGAAAATAACTTCCACTAGGAAATTTGTAAAATTTCAAATCAAGGCTTCGTATACCTACGGATGGTGATGATTTCAGGTGAAAGTAATAAAAATCGTGTTGGAATAATTAGATATTTTTTAGAAATTTTGATTGACAGATTTTTTTCAAATAAAATATTCAAACTGTCATCCTAAGAAATATATTGCAATGCACAAAATTAAGTATAAATTAAGATCAGCGATTCATCATATGTTAAAGTTACATTTATCGTTATGTCTAATTTACATTATAGTCATTCGGTCATACATGTTTGTATTGTATCTTCCGTTACATGAGGTAGAACAATGACGTAGCCATATTCATTGTTACGTAGAACAATATGTAACACATCATTTGCTGTGACTGGTGATGATTATGAAATCAACTGCCTGCAAGTAAAATCTTTTCAACGTATGGAAAATCTGAACTCATGTTAATAGTTAAATTAATTATGTAATTAATATTTATTCCTTACATGATAATATTATTATTATATTTTTTTTTATATTGAATAAATACTAATTCTTATGCACATTTATAGATAACCGCGTTGAAGACTGTTGATTTCTATTAGACCGTTTTCACTAACATAAAAATAATTTATCAAGAAAAAGTTCGTATATTTATAAAAAAAAAAAAAATGAAGTGTTGTGTAGATAAATTACGAGAAAATTATTTTTTGATAAAGAGAATTTTCAAAAAAATTATGAACAGCACACTTAGGTAGGTTTTTGTCCCAATAATTTTCATGAACTTAAAATAGAAAACTCAGAAACTAGGTCGTTGGACTGGTTACCTAGATTTCTACCTTTTTTTCAACGTTATAACGCCTTCCGATGTCCTGAAAAACTGAAATATGGATCTTTTAATTTAAAAAAATGGATTTTTATATAGGTATAAAAAAAATCAAACAACAAAGAAATCAATCTTAAATTTAATTTCAGATGATCAGGAAAAAACTGTACAATTAAATATACCTAAAAGTTAATTTTATATATTGTATTCTAGTTGTGAGATTTTTTTTTAAGAGAATATTTAAACCAACGTTTACTTCTAGTAAAGTAAAAAACAATCGAAAGAAACTTTTTAAAAATGAAAAATATAAGAGCATGAAATATTAACTTACATAATTTAATTTATTATTAAATTACTATTTAGATAACCTTTTAGAAACATCATTAGCCAGACAACTACTTCTATTTATCTGTTTAGTCTCCGGAACCACCGTAAGGAATTACTTCAGAGGATGAATGAGAATGATATATATGACTGAAAATGAAGTACAGTCTTGTACATTCTCAGCTCGAGATGTGTGTCTGAGATGTGTGGTTAACTTAAAATCCAACTAGCAAGAACACCGGTATCCACGATGTAGTATTCAAATCCGTATAAAAGTAACTGCATTTACTAAGACGTGAACCTTAGAACTCTCGACTTCGAAATCAGTTGATTTGCGTTGAGTTGAGTTTACCAGAAGATCAACCCAGTTGCTTAGCCAAACGAACTGACGAGCGACAGAATATCATGAACAAAAAATTCCGTTTTTATTGACCCAATAGAAATCTTTGAAAAATATTGGTTAATTTTCTAGGATAAAATTAAAAAAAAAAAAAACGTAAAATGGATATGAATATCGTGTTTATTTTTAGAATTTATATTTTAGAACAGCAATCATTTTGGAACCGTTTTATTATAAAGAAAAAAGCTGACTTTTATTAAAAAAAGTTAAACCCAAAAAACACAGAATATATATTTTACATGTGAGGAATAAACTTTAAGAAAACTTTCTTTTAAAATATTTATATATAGATTAAACTTAAGTAAAGTTTTCTCTATATTTAAAACCCCTTCAATGGCTAAAATAAGAAAAAGTTTCAAAAGACTTTCCTGCATTTTAGATACGGGTTTATAATTTAAAATGTTGTAACATTTGTTGCTAATACATCTAAAATTTTCAAAAAACGTTTGAAAAATAATTTTACCGAAGGGAGGAATAATAAAAAAACAAACATATATTTCAATTTTAAGAGAAGGGGGTTGATTTTTTTAAACAAAAAATTGGATTATTTATGTATGCATTGCAGATAACAAATTTGCTTTAATAATGTTTTCTCTAAAATGCTTCACAAGAAAATCGAAATTGATTTTGTTGTTATATCCCCACCACCTTAAAGAATTCTGAAAAAAATTAATATGATTAATGAACCATAAATAGACATTATTTGAGCCAAATTTGAAGAGAATCGGTTTGGTCAATCTTGAGATGTAAGGCCAAAACCAGTGGAATACCAATACGTACATCATTTTTTTTTTTGTCTAGATGAACTAGTTGGACTCTAAAATGTAAAGATTTTCAAAAACCCGATAAATCATTTTTGTCATGATCACTATACTTTCCACTTAGTATAGTTATTTTATACTTTTTATAGTTATAGACTTACCCGGCGGGTTAGTCTAGTGGTTATACTCGTCAACGCAAAACCAACTGATTTTGGAAGTCGAGATTTATAAGCTCGAGTCCTTGTAAAGGCAGTTGCTTTTATACGAATTTGTTGCTTTTTTACTAGACTGTAGATATCGGTGTTCTTTGGTGGTTGGGTTTCAATTAACCGCACTGGGAAGACAATGGAAAACCACCCGTAAAAACCTGCCAGAAAAATTCCAAGGAATTGGATACGCCAAGGGTTGTCGTGTCCAACCTTTGAGTGCAATTTTTTTTTTATAGCTATTTTACCTATATTCCCCAGAAAAGCAATATATTATTTATGGAACCAAAGAAAGCAATGAAGAAGGTATGTTAATATTGGTATAAAAATTTATAAGTGTACTATAAAATTATTTAAATGATTTGATTTGTTCTTTTTAATTTTAATTAATAATTCAATTAGTTTATGGAATATTAAAAATTCCTGTCATATAACAGCGTTTTTGTAATCTTTACAGATAATTCTTTTAGAATTTAGACCTAAATATTTTGGAAAGACCTATTAAAAAGGTAGCCAGTGAACCAAAATGTCTAAAGTATGTTTTTTATAATTTAAATTTCTGAACTGCTAAACTAACAGATGTATTTATCCCCATAATAACTATATTGCGACATGTGGTGTTTAGAATGCCGGAAATAATTTCAAATTGAGAACAATATTGGAGCTACATTTAGTTCTCTACTATTAAATATTATCATACAGACAGCACCACTGCGGTCTAATTAATAAAACCAGCACTACTACTACTTCTATAATGCTACTCTTTCAATAACTGTAATAATAACTGTAGAGTAACACAATCAGATAATGAGCTGAATTTCTGTTGTTTGCAGTACCATGCTGTAGTGCAGTAGACAATATGATATTCATATATGACATTCTTCATTTATATTCTCAGTACACAAACTTCGTTTGAACTACAATGTCTGTTTAATTTTATGTTAGCTGTGAAACCTTTATGAATTTTACATTATTTTACTTTGTACATATTTCAAATAATTTACAGAAAATGTCTTATTTATTCATTTCATAAAATATATATTAAAAATAGTCAACTCTATGAGAATGTAGTTCGTATAAAATACACAAATGTTCCGTTGAAAAAATAAAAAGCGATATCGATATTTTTTTGTTACTACATGCAGCAAAATACTTCGAATGAAAAACAAATTAACAATGGGTTAATCACATAATTTTTTTTTTTTCACGTTTAAACATGAACAACTTCCACATTGCTGAACAAACCTTTGACATTGAACTGAAAAAAATACATTTTTATAATACTACACTTCAGTTCAATTGTACTAACAAAATGATTTCAGATAAACTTATGTCTTTTAAAAAAAAGGAATATACTCTATATTCTTTGGAATAGTAACTGCACGAATTTTGACAGTGCGAATAAATATAATGAGAAAATAAAATGAAAAAAAAATCACAAAATTTTTTTCCACTTTAAATTTTCAACCGCTTTCAAGATCTAAATAGTTAAGAAAATAAAAATGTAAGAATATTTTTAATGTTTTTTTCAATAAACTTGATTTATTTAATGGACGTCTTCAACTTATTAAAATTTACAATCTCAAAACGTAAGATATTTAGGAGATCTGACATTTAAAATAGTTTACGTATTTGAATATTTTTAAATAAAAATAAACTAGGATGTTTTAATATTCATGACTTTAATGTACATGACTGTCAAACATAATTCTTTTTTTGAGAAGAGTACATAATTTTAATTTATTTATTGCCTCAGAATCTAAATATATATAATATATGTATATATATATATATATATATATATATATATATATATATATATATATATATATATGTTACGGTGAATTTTATTAATCCGGTGATTATCCATAATTACAGGTGAATTTGATTAATCGTATCCAATGTTAGGGAATTTAATAAATATATAGCAATTTATTAAATATACCGGTTATTTTACATATTCTCGATGTTCACATTAAAATAACAAATCGATTACAACTAGTAGTTACTAAATTTATTATTTAAATAATCAGAACATTACTGTTAATTAGTCGAGGTTAGCGAGCGAAGTTAGCATAGGTTATGTTTGCTTAGATTATGTTGATTCCGAGTATGACGAAACACACGTATTTGAACATAACCAAACCAAACATAACCTACGCTCGCTATCCTCGTCCAATTAACGTTAAACATACAAATTATATATGTTAATATGGATAATATGTAAAATGACCATTATATTTAATAAATTGCTTTATACTTAGTAAATTCTCCGACATTTCACACGATTATAGATATTAACCGATAATTATGTATAATTACCGTATTAATCAAATCTACCGTAACATATATGCAAATCTATAAGATTTACAATAATATATTTATTCAAATTTTATGCTTTATTCCAGTGTGTGCTATTGTTTGGTTTACAACTATGTATTTATTCCAGTGTTTTTACACAATATCAATTATTCAAAATGGAAAACAAGAGAGCTCAGAGCTTTCTAAATGACAAACAAAGTAGTGTTCAAAAATCGTTTGAAAAGACATAGATCTAATATAAATGGTAATTTTAATTGCAGAAAAGTCATCTTCATTAGAGACTGTGAATTAGTTGTTAGACAATTAAATAAATAAAAAATTATAAGGAAGAAATAATATAATTAGGTAAGAAATAAGCAACCCTAGAAGTACTACAAAATGAGTAGTTCTATAAGAAACTATTAGTCAAAAAGTTAAGAACAATAGCTTTGATTTTACGCAATCCCAGTTGAAAACGTAATCCCACTTTACCCTTTCAACTGGGATTGCTTAAAATTACTGGGATTGTTTAAAACAATGACACTTTCAACTCAGAATACAAACTCAACTTCCAGTTCAAATCTTAGTATTTGTTAATTAGTTGTTATTATTTCATTATAATATTTACTGATGATGATTCTTTAACAATCAAAAGGGCCATCTAGATTTAAACTTGAAATAGGTTTTTGTAAACAGGTACTGATCGCTTGTTTATTTTTAAATTTTTAGTATTTATTAGGTAAACTGTAATAATTAGATCAAGAATTACATTTCATTTAAGATAACAAAACAGAATCATGATTATTATATGATTAAAACTATGTAAGTTCCTTAGTATTCTTATAAATAATTTCAAAATAAAAGTTTAAAAAAAATATTTATATTTAATTTCATCAATAAACAGATAATAGATTTATAAGAAAAGGATTTTTAATTTAACTGTAATAGGCTAAAAGAAATTAAAAAAAAATAAAACTCAATTTAAAGGAAATAAATCTAAAAAAAACCCCTTTTTCAGGAATTGAATGTAGGCATAAAAATTTCGTTTTCATGACAAGTTTCCGGTAGTTAGGGAACAAATATTTATTTTAAAAAATTGAAGCCTTTTCTATATCTCGTAAAAAACCATAGATAGAAACCAAAATAGATAAAAAACCAAACATCGAACTAATACGAAAATTTCAATTAATAATTATTTTAATGTAACAAAAACATATTAAGGATCGCGCCTTTTAATTTTTTAATTTATCATTTTTAGGTAAAATAATGGATATTCGAAAGAAAAACCTAACAAAAACTGAAATAAAAGCTACTCTGAAATATTCCTGACTCAAAGAATAATAATAAAATTAATTCCATCCGTCTTCTTGAACGTTCTGAGCTCGAATCCCGCTTAGGCTTGTCATTTTCTGCACGCTTAATGGTGAACTATTCATAAGAAAAAATTGTTAAAACCAACCATAAATTTTTTTTTTCTATGTAGCCTCCGGATACACCGTAAGGTATTGCTTCAGAGGATAAATGAAGATGATGTGTATGAATGTGAATGAAATGTAGTCTTGTACTGTTTCAGGTTAACCATTCCCGAGATGTGTGGTTAATTGAAACCCAACCAGCAAAGAACACCGGTATCCACGCTTACCTTTAGTAAGTAACCTTTACTAGGATTTCCGTAAATCAAAAAAATTATTTACTTACAAACTTAAAAATATAGATTTTTTTTCATTTTTATCAATATATTTTATAACATACTCCTATTTGAATATGAATTTAATGAGTGTAAGGAAAAATCGTTTTCTGTTGATAAATATGCGTAGCAGTAAACTAATATGTAATTAAAATTTTCTATCATAATCGAAACTAATCTTCCGGTTTTAAATTATATATAGTATGAGAAAATTTCTATTACATTTTGAACAGTACGCCTTTACAGCAGTACTAAAGAGGATGGTTTGATTTTACAAGCTAATATAATAGCAAATACTTGCTAAGTTTCCACGCAATATACATTTTAGTTACCAGCGTAACGCAGATAAAGAGAAATAGAAGTAGATAGAGAGCGATAAAATAACGGAGAAAGAGGTGTAATTTGCAAATAAGGTTGCTGGTAGTGGCTAAGGGGGTTGAAAAGGTATTGTTAAGGGAGAAATCAATAGACTGACAGGAAGCCGGGGTCTGCTAGGCAATTTGTCTTACGGGTTATAGCCTGCCTATAGCATTGGACGTAATGTTTCCACTGGCTTTTCTCAACTAATAAAAGATAAGTTCTTAAGACATGTTTCGAAAGACTTACCCAGTTTTTGTCAAGCTTACGAAATCTACGAAAAAATCTTATAAGTAAAATTTACTTGCTTACTAATATAAAATTCAGCTCCTACTAATGTGAAAAATATTATTTCTCAACGATCTGTAAATTATATTTAAGTTATTAGAATAAAGAAACATAGGAAATATCTAATTTTACAATTTGTACTTCGTAAAATAAATCTGTATTCATCCATTGAAGTTTTTTTTGACCTTTCAACCTTATTTTATATTTATAAAGTTGAAAATAAAGTCAAAATAAAAGTATTACAAAATACTAGGATGCATCAATTAACATTCAGTAATATTAATTCATTGGAAAAATGACTTAAAACCAAAACCTCCTAAATATATTAATTTCTAAATTCAAACTTTAAAAAACTATGATGTGGACACCACACAACTTCCTTATACGCTTGTTAAATTATATATACACATTTGTTTTACAATCAGAGGTTATTAATTAATTAATAAGTCAGTATTTTACATTTTAAAAAAAGTTAAAAAAAAAAATTAGTTAAAAAAAATTGTTTACAATCGGAGGTTGATTAATAAATTAATATATTAAAATTTAAAAAAAATAGTTAAAAAAAGGAATGAAGTCGGATTTGAACCGATGTGCCTTCCCCTTGTACGATCCAAATATTTCATCAATTAAAATTTTATTTCGCTGTAACTCTGAAACCAATGAAAATAAGTACCACTTAGGATATATCGTTAAAAAGCTCTCAATGAGGCCTGATTACTGAAGTTAAGAAAACTTTTTTTGACACTTTTGGTTCAGTCGATTGCAATCAAAAGGAAAAGTACCCAACTAGATGTTACAACAGTCCTAAATCCAAAATTTCAACATTCTACGGCAAATCGTTTTTGAGTTATGCGAGATATATACGTACGTACGTACAGTCGTTACGCTGAAACTAGTCAAAATGGATATTTCCGTTGAAATCTAAAAACCAAAATTTTTAGCGATTCCTTTGTACTTCGTACAAGAATGTAAAAATATAATTAAACCTGTAAATAATTAATTCTCAAAATCGAATTTAAGGTTAATAAAACTCGATAACATTATAGTTATTGATAATTGAAACCATTTTGAAAATATATATGACAGTGTGTGTTCTGTTGATATCCTAAATAAAAAGAAATTTGGGATTTACCTTCGCAACTGAATGAAAATATTAAAAATTATAAGTTTTTAACGTTGCTAGTTGCCATAAAAAAAATTTTTATATGTAAGTGAATTTAGACGTGTAATATTTTACAGCGATTTACTGTTGCAACTGTGTAGGTGATATGTTAGTTGGGAGTGACGCACACATATGTGGTAATATTTTCTTACGGTCCGGGAATATGGCCGGTAGTTGTTTAACTTTGTCGGTAAGTGCCTGCGTGTTGTCGGTGTTATCCGGCTGCGGTGTTAGACCTCACAGCGAATGACCCGGCCACTTCAGTACTTCTCTCTTCCGTACGAATAACCTTCTCTGTTATCACTTGCCAAAAATCATCTCTCAATAACTTTCGCTGCAAGGAAGCGTATGAAACTCAACCCTACCTGCATCTTTGCTCTGATATAAGTTACCTTATTATACGTTCTTTACTTGGTATCTGATTTTCAATATATTTAATCGAACTATTTTTTCTCGCTATTAATGAATGGAATTGATTATTAATATTAATTTTATTTTATTAATGATTTCAGGAACAAATCAAAAGACAGCTTTATTAATGCAATTCAAATACAAATATATTTGATTGTAAATGAAACGACTTAGTATGCTGTTAATATTAGTTAAACTGTTATAAGTTTAATCTAACCAACGAAGAGTCAAATATTCTTTATAAGATTGAAGACCTAGACAAAAAAAAAATGTATATAAAACAAAAGATAAATTATGCGCCGGATATCTTAAACCAATTAAGTAATTTTTCACAAACTCCAAGAATTATTTAGCGAAAGATGAATGTGGAGCACTGAATAGATATATCTAAAATTATTCTACGAATACCAAATTAGCAACTTTTTTTTAATATATCATATTCTCACTTTAATTCCACTATTAAATATTTAATTTATCAACTCTTTATGTTGCTTTTACTTAAATAAAACTGGTTTCACATTTTTCGTTTTATTAATTTTTCTATACGCATTTGTAGCAAGACATTCTGCAAACATAAGTAGGTTATTTTCCATCAATATCTGTTTTAACTTCATCATCAGTCCATTAAATGCTGACAAAAGTCTATAAAATATGAACACGCAACCGTACAGTAATGTATGTTTGCAAAAGTTGTTCGGCAATAACCTACTGAATGCAAAATATTGCCGGGCCATAAAATGTACGTATTTTTCCAGTAATATTGCTTATCAATAATTTTACAAAATAACAACGGAAATTTAAAATTTTAATTGCTTGTCTAAAGGGACTTTTATTTGATAGTTCTACTTCTAGAGATATCTCTACTTTTAGCAAAGTATATGTAGAATAACTGAAGTAAGTGTAAGGAGATTTAGTATTGCACAAAACCATTGCAAAAACCTGTTTTTTAATTCTTTTAGCTTTGCAAAATTTAACATTTGTGGTAGAATAAGAATTAACAGAAAAGCATCTTTAAAGTATTTAATAATTTTGCTTTTCCGTATTTACTGGACACAGTTTTGTACAATATACAGTTTCCTAGAGTATAGTTTATGTTGCTTTGTCACTAAAAACATTTATTTTTAATATGTTATATATTTTAAATGTATTGATTCATTTAAAATGTATGGTTCTGGTCGGAGTTGCTTTCACTAAAAGTAATAATGTTTTATTACGTATACAGCATCTATGATGACCGCAGCGAATATATCATTTATATAACTTATTAGTACCATAATACATTCATCTTTGAGGGATTGGCATGCTGACTTCCAGAAGTGTATTTGGGTTAATGATAAAGGCAACGTAAACTACTTTTCTTTTTAGTTTTTTGTAGTACGCTTGGAAAAAGGTGCTAGTTATTTTTTGGAAGTGATATGTTATTTTTCATCAATTTCTCGTAAGTTTCTAGGTAGGAGTCATGAGTTACTTCAATTACATGTTAGGTGATATAAAACAATTAGTATGTATCACTACAGGCAACAAAGATATTTATTTAAAATAAATAAATAAATTTAAATTCAAGTGTTGTAATTATAAATTGTAAAAAACTTTTGCACACTTCTGCGCAAGGAGATTTTTCATTATTTTATTTTGTATAACTTTTTTTATTCAGCACTGTGACACGCTGCATACGGGCGTATCAAAAAAAAAACACAGATACAAAGTCAACATAATCTCAAATTGAGGATATTTGTTGCCAACATTAAATTGAACATAACTCAAGAACGATTCAACAATCCCAAATTTTCACATGCACACTTCAGTTACACTACTGCAGCTTATCTAATTTTAATGAGATTGATTTAGTATTTTTGGATATTTTCAAGCCAAAAAACGTTATATATGAATGCAATTTTCGTACTTTTATATATGAATGCAAAACGTAAAGAAAATTCAATTTTACCATCCAATTCCACGATGCGATCGAAAGTATTTTTCTTCGAAAAGGCGGTAAATAAAAAAAAAAAATGTTCACACTTTTTTAAAAATACTTCTCAATCAAAACTTCAATAATAAAAAAAAAAAGTATAAAATATATCGCAGTTAAAAATTGTACATCTTTTTAATGAGGATTTTGATTCATAAACAGTTGGAAGACGATTGATTTTCAATATTTCATTCAACAAGGAAAAATTTGGAAAGCACATTCTGGAAAATAATTTCGATGAGTTTTATAAAACCACATAACTTACAGGAGCTGTTTGAATTATATAATTAAAAATATGTCTATAAATATTATATAACTGATATATATATATATAATGTGATAGATATGCTTCTAATATGATATATGTTGGGGAGCTGCACATCAAAATAAAATTTTTCTTATTGTTTCAATAGTGTAATAGGTAATGAATTTTATGTTATCTCTATAACGCAGAAACGTGTAATACTCGTTATTTCTCTAATTTCTTTTACACAGTAGCTAAAGTAATTTAAATTTAACCGAGACCAATGTATTGTTTCTTTTTTAGTAAAATTCTAATTAGATCTTTAAAAGTTTATTTTCACCGGATAACAGCTTTATATATACATACATATATATATAATAGTTCCAGAATTAACAATAATAATTTTCCTTACACAAATTGCAGTAAAAGTGATGGAGGAAATTTGTATTATGAAATTATAAAAGTAATAGAGGAATTAAATCATAAACTAATTTTAATTCCTTTTTTCTGTAACTTTGACTGCGATTAGATATTTATAATTTTAAAGAAGTAGAGCTAAAATATAAAAGGAGAACTATTTAAAACATCTGTAGTAATGATTTTTAAACAAAGAAAAATTCGGTGTCTCTGAACATATATTTTTAAGAAGAAAATAAAGGTATAAAGAAAATAAATAACTTGAAAGAAACAAGCAAAAAAAATTTGGTTTCAAGACAAATTGTAAAATATTAAAAGTACAAAATAAAGAAATTACTATTTAAGGTGTATTCAGTGATGAATATTATTTGTTCTGAACTCATTAATATAAAACTATTTTAATTTGACTTCAGACAAAAACATAGTGAAATTAATGAAACTAAATAGAAATAAAATGATCCAAAATATATTTCGTTTAGGGGAAACTGTTGGGTGTAATGAAGAGAAACGATTTGAACTTGTTTAGCAATACAGCGGTGCTGAATTGAAATAAAATTAATGTTTACTGACATTGGTAGGTATATACTACTGTACAGTATACGTTATTAAAAAAATGGATTACATACTTTCTCACAGATTTTTTGTCCCTTTCTATTATCCTAAATCTTAAAGAGAAATTAAATTAATTATTACAAAAACCGTTTTTAATCTACATAAGTATGCTAGAAATAGTAACAATTTAGTTCGTGTATAAGCTGTTAATTTTTTTTTAAACTAAAGAAAATTACGAAAAATAGATTGAAAAAATATCATTACTTTCAGCTATAAATAAAACTTTCCAAAAATTTACTTTTCTTTTAAAAAAAGAAGAAGAAAACATGCAATCTTTTTTAAATTTATATACATATATTCTTCTTTTATTTTTTGAGAAGAAAAGTAAACTTTTGGAAAGTTTTTATATACATCGAGAAACAATAATTTTGAGTGGTGTAACTTTTGTCCCAATAAATATTATAAAAACGGATTACCCAATGGATTACTGGTTACCATGGATAACAATAAATCAAGGTTTTTTATGATTCTCATACAGATGGAAAAGAGATAGAAACAATATATCTACAATAGCTTAGGCATAATTGGTACAACCCACCAAATTTTAGTAATACCATGTTAAGTGTCTGTAGAAATGGATTGTAATTTTCAACCTAATTCCGTAGGAAAAAATGCCTAACTTATAGGAATATATTATCGCCTGTTCGCGGCTCGATCAGGAAATTGAGAGATTGTCAACTGAACATGTTTACAATTTTTTAGTTTAAGAACATAAATAAAATAAGATAAATCAATAATTACAATGACAATAAGAATAATAAACGACAATAATAAACAACTCACAATAATAATCAGAATAATAATAATAATAATAATAAATGTCAATAATAATCATAGTAATCACAACTACAATAGTAATAATAAATTTCAATAATAATAATAATAAACAGTGATTACATACAAAACAGAATTTAAAGTAATCGTTGGACTTTTTTAATAAGTTTTAAATTGATCTGAGAAAAGTGGAAAACCATATTTTCTTTAAAAAAAAATAAAAACGATAAAGAAGCAAACGACATTATGCCAAATATTTGACATCGGCACTATATTAGTTCTTTGATAGAAAAAACATTTCCCATAATATTAAAGTTTTGAATTCTTGAAAATAATGAAAAAAAAATCTATTTTAAGTCTGAGAGTGTCATTATCATCTGAACTGAATAAGAACTTTTTATCTTTAAAAATATCATTAACTCCGAAGTTCCTACAGCAATTATCTGTTTGAAAATTCCTGCTATCAACAATCATTAAACATTTAATAGCTTCTTTTTTTTTTTAATAATAAATTCTTTTTAACTTTTTGTAACAAAATACTAACATAGTTAAACAATTTTTTTATTTGGACTTCTGTGAATTATACAGAACGAAAATAATCGGAAAGAAGCTAAGTATATAAAAACAGACAAAAATTATTTAAATTACTGTAAATAATACTCTTTTAAAATCTTTTCTCAATAATTTTTTACTAAAATGAAATTAAAATAATAAATGAACAAATGCAGGAATTTTCTCAAAAGAAGGTGGCCAGTTTTGATTTGAAATCTTTTATTTCTAAGCTTGAATCATGGACAAGATCAAATTATATCATTAATGCTAATTATATTAAAAAGTTAAGCTGTTAGAATATAATTACCAACTATACTTTCATTTTTACGTCTATAGATCTAATTAAAACTAATTTCGTTGTTATGTAATTATAACCTGAAAATGTTAAACGGAGTTGATGGTTATCTGTGTCTTCGTAAGAAAACTTAGGTCATAGATAAGGCAAGGTTTAGGAGAATTACCGACTATTTATTTAGGAAGAAGAAATGAAGCATTATATATATATATATATATATATATCCACTTTTATTGCACTTCTACGACAGTAAAAGTTCATTCGTTTCAAATTTCAGCAGTTTTTTTTTTAATCGTAACCGGTAGGAAATAAAGACGTAAATTAAAAAGGATGCTAAATTTAGGTTATAAAATAATATTATTTTTCTCGTAACTCTATAAAAGAGAAATTTTCATGTTAAACAAAAAAAAAATTAAAAAAATTTCTAGAAAGAAAAAACATACTGAATATTTAATAAAGCTCATTTTTATTAACATTATTATATAATGCACGATGAAACATTACAGCAATATTCGTAAAATATGAAAAATAAAATGATAATCCAGTATATCATGTAAATTATTCGTAGATATTATTACAAAAAGGATAAAAAAGGGTGCTGTTTCATCTTTTCTAAAAACTTATTTAATTTTTTCTCTCATAAATTACGTGCCAAGGTGTGAATATATAAAGGTTAACAATGTAAGGGAATAGAATCCCATTGCGTTTAAAATAAAGAAAGTTTATTTAATTAAATTAATCAAAAACAAGATTATCAAAAGTAAATTTGAAACACTGACTAATAAAAGTTTCATAATGAAGATTTAGGGATGATTAATAATAAAAGGAAAAGTTAATTTAATAATATAACATTTACATGCACTAAGAAAAATTTTAACGAAGTGCTATTATTAATAGCTAATATTGTTTTAGAAAAATAGTGAAAAAAATACGTTACGACTTAGATGAACATTCTCTTTTGAGTAATTACGACTTGATTTGATTTTAATTAAAATACTCGTTGTATGTCAATAAAAGAAAACCATAAATTAATTAATTAAAGGTAAAAAACTTCATTCTGCATTAGAATTAATTATTATCAGCAAATTGGATAATTTATAACTCTTAAATCACTTTTAGATTGCACTTCCTTAATTACACGGCTTTCAGAAGATGACAAAGACTTTTTAATTAAGAAAATAAAGACTTCAATCCAAAAACTATTGGACGAATATGTAATTAGTAGTTTCGGGTATTCTTTATTTTTAAATTTATTTAAAAATTAACACCTCAAAAAAACTCTAAGGCGAATTATGGATGGAAGGCGGTTTAGTTCAATCACATGCGAGCGTTTAACGTATAACTAACATAAATTAAATTCTTATGGTATCCTGGCAACTAGAAAATTTAAATACAATCAAAGATTACTATAAATTTAATTGCAACTGGTCTTCCGTTACAGTAAAACTGCTATGATAACTTATGGATAGTGGAATTACCCAGAAACTAAAAACTTATAATGAGGGTTTAAGAAGGTCCAGTATGGAGTAATCTATAACACTCCTTTGTGTATGTACCTGTAGAATGTATTTTGCGCACATGCTTAAACGGGTATAAATTTTTTTTCCTTTGAAGTCATAAAATAGTATAATTTAGGAATAACGTGAAAAACTAGGAAGAATAATGCTAGCAATATTAGAGTTCTTAAGAATTTTTTAGTCGTAAATGATTTTTAATAAAAAAAAAAAAAAAAAATTGATTGCTGATATAAAAATTACTGGGTCAAAACTTTTAAAAGAATTAATTAATAACTGTATTTTCAACCCAACTAGATCAATTAACTAACTAACTGGAGATCTTGCAACATCGCAGTAAATCTGTAAAAACTTCTTATCAGTTTTAAAATAACAGCAATTGAGCTCTGTTACTAATAAAACCGATAGGAAAAGGGAACAACCAACGATCTAGAAAAAAATAGAATTTAAAAATGTCTGAATAGGAAGCATCCTGTCCATAAAAGAAGATATTCATACGTAGTAGTTTACTGTGATAATAGTCAATGCTTGTGATAATAGATGATGTAATACTACTTGCGTTATTAGTAATACTAAAATTGGTAAAAATACTTTTAAATCGGTTAAAATTTTATCTAAATAAACTAGACCATTTGATACGTATGATATTCTGAAATTTACCAGGTATTTTATAGAGCTTATTCAATATGGGACCGTAAACAGCTGCTTATCTTGTTCATGTAATTAATATTTTATTACAATTTTGGAGTGTTACGTTAGAATTTTTTAACAAATAAGAATCCCCAAAAAATAATAGCGAAAAGGAAAATATTGGAAAGGGAAACGTTAACCTTCTATGTAACCCTGACATATTAACAGGGTAGATGATTTTTAGTTTATCGTTAAGATTTAAGTAAGATAATAGAATGATATGGTTTGATAAATTTGGGAATGAAGAGGATTTAAAAAATAATTAAATAAAAAAAATCTATGATTTAAGATATGATAATAAATGATCTAAGGTTTTGTGGCAAAAGGGTGGCACGCGGGTAAACTTTTTTCATACATTTTAATCTATGAAAAATATTCCTTATGTAAAGCAGATATTTAGGAATGTGACAAATACTTGTTAAATACAAGTATTTGTTAAGTAAAAAATACTTGTTATTTTACTAATACTTATTACTTTTTTAATACTTGTTATAAGGATAGAATATAAGAAAAAAATTTACTAAGTACATCTGTTCTTCAATAACAAAGTTCTATATTAAAAAATAATATTGCGAGTCAAGTACAATTTTACATACACATTACAAGAGCACTCTTATTTAAAGATATTTTTAATACATAGTTATTTTTAAGGCACACACAGGAGATTAAACAGCAAAAAAAGTTATTTTTACTTCCTTGTGAGAAATAAAGGAAGTATTGTGATCGCAAAAAATATCCATTTGGACCATCCCTGAATTTATTTTGACTATTTTTGGCGTGACGTCCGTACGTACGTATGTGCGTATGAATCTCGCATAACTCAAAAATGATTAGCTGTAGGATGTTGAAATGTTGGATTCATGATGTTTTTTAATATCTAGTTGTGCATATCCCCTTTTCATTAATCAACTGGACCAAAAGTATCCGAAAAAGCTCAGAATCCAAATAAACTGGATATTGGACATTTTCTTAACTGCAGTAATAAGCCCTCATTGAGAGCTTATCAACGATATATCATAAGTGGTACTTATTTTCATTGGTTTCAGAATTATAGCTTCAAATAAAATTTTAATTAATGAAATATTTGGATCTTACAAGGAGACGACACATCGGTTTGAATCAGATTTCATTCTCTTTTCTTTTTTTAACTTTTTTTTTTTTTAATTTAAATATATTTGATTTATTAATAACTATTAACCTTTAATTGTAAAAAAAAATTTACAAGGAATAATAATTCAATAATAACAATAAAAAAAATAAAAAAAAATGAATAAATGTCAGAAGTTATTAATGAAATAACGTTTTATGAATTTTTAATAAATGTGGATCTGTAATTTAACAGGCGTAGAAGGAAGTAACGCGGTGTATACATGAGATTTTTTATTTTTAAGTTAAGTTAAATTAACTTCTACGTAAGAAAGAACTAAATTCAAACTGAATTTTGCCATTCAGTCGTGTTCGACCCTTGGGGGATTTCATATTGGAATTTTCCTGGCAGGTTTTATGAATGATTTGACATTGCCTTCCCAACGTGGTTAATTGAAACCCAACCACCAAAGAACACCGGTATTCGGGATACTAGGGGTACTACGATTTGAACCTTAGAACTCTCGACTTCGAAATCAGCTGATTTGCGATGACGAGTTCACCACTAGACCAACCCGGTTGGTTAAATTAAAAATATATATAATTAATTTTAGAAATAGGTGAAACTATTATTATAAATCAGAATTTTAGACATAGATTATTAAATTTAAGGGTAAAATAAACCATTTATTGTATTGTAAAAATTAACAGATTCCGTTTGTTGTAATTAAGTGAAATTAATTTTTTTTCTAGTTAAAAAATTACCATATTTCTATTTATAAATAGTCATATAAAATTTAGAATCTATAACTATGAACACTATAATTATATAATTTTATAATATTTAAAATTGGAATTATAAAATGGAATATCCTTTTTAAGGTAATTAAATGAGAGTTAAAATGTTTTGTTACCAGAACTGTATCTTCAAAACGAACAACGTCGAAACCAATATTTTATAAACAATTACTCTTTTGTTAACATAAAACAAGTAACTAGTTACTTCTATTAAAACTTAGTTAAGCTAAGTACAAATAATAATAACAAGAACATCAACAATATGGATAAGAACAATAGCTGAAGCAACGACAGGTGAAGAGTTCCATGACACAAAACACTCAAAGTCATGCTAAGATGATTGATGATGATACGTTACGCTAATGAGAACTAACTAATGATATCGTGTACGGAAATGACATGCTTTACAACTAACCATGTGCTTCTCAGTTACAACTAAGATAATTATTACTAGAAGTGATGATTACTAATTCATAGATACAAATAGCGTATATATGAA
Source organism: Lycorma delicatula (assembly GCF_047948215.1). Classification (NCBI taxonomy): domain Eukaryota; kingdom Metazoa; phylum Arthropoda; class Insecta; order Hemiptera; family Fulgoridae; genus Lycorma; species Lycorma delicatula. The sequence continues at coordinate 78,715,078 of NC_134459.1, read as the reverse complement.
ATTAATTTTATTCTTTTAACAATATTTTTATAACTGCACCTGTTAATACTATCTCTTTCACACAATCTGCGCGCGCGCACACACACACAACATTTAATTATGGTTCTTTTTACTAACGATTACAGATCAATCTTTTTAAAATCCACCGAAAGCATTATTTAAAAAGAATTATTCCTCGCATTTATTTTATTCCAAATAACCTTAATAAACATAGCTTTTAGGAGATGAAAGATTTATTATGTTTCTAATGTAATATTTTATTCTGAATTCAGAATTGCAACCGAAGTTTTCCATCGGCCACAGTTTTTGTTTCAGAACATTTTTTCGAATAATCTTTGGTAATAAGTATTGCTTTTGAGGAATTCTATATTTTTTTTTTTTAATGAAGGTAATAGCTGTATAGCATGATGATTCATTTGCTGTAGGTTCTGACACATCAGCATAGAGCAATCTTCTGAGTCATACAATTAACATATCGGTATTGTTTAAACGTTCGCTGTGTATGCACAGCGAACATTATACTTAGTGATTTACAGTGTCAAGTGTGTTTTGTTACCGAATAAATATGCCAAGTGTGTAAATGATCCCGACAACTTGTGTTACGTGTGTGGAGATTTGACGTTTAAAATACTATGAAATTTGATTCCACTAGTTAAAAAAATTAATAATTACATCTTGTCTTTAAAGTTGAGGATCAAGATAAGAACTGGACATCTTTTTAAGATAAGACAAGAACTGGGTCAACAACTTTTGTTGTTCGACCTATGTGAAATGTCTATCAGAGTGGGCTATAAGGATAATCGGCAAATGAGTTTTGAAATACCAGTTCAGCTCCATATGACATCTACTTTATATTTCTTATGATATATTTTTGTACTGTCTCGTTTTTTCTTTTTTACAGCTGTATATCTAGTTAGCCTAAATACAGCTGATATTAATTTATGCATTTTATTATTATTGTATTGTTCACTCATGTTCATAACTTCACACAAATATGTCCATCTCATCTCATTTATTATAAATACGACAAAAAAATGTAAAGAATATAATATAATTAAATATGAAAAAAAGTAAACAAAGAAACATTAAATAACCATTTGAACAAGTGAATCAGTACATTTTATTTAACGTAAAGTTATTCTACGGATTACAGTATTTAGAACAGTAGGCATGATTTCACACAATTTCGTGAACAATACTGATAGTGTGGCGTGAACCACAAGGCCACTTGTTAAACTGGTATTTTGTATTACAATGATAGAATGAATAAGTAGTATATCCAAAAACACAGTGCAGTACCTGAATTTACCGCCTGCTATAAGGAAAGTGTCTCTTGGTAAGGACTAACTTGTACCTCGGTTTAGTGAAACTAAAATCAAGAAAGGAATTTTTGTGGGTCTCGAAATAATAATTATTATCAGAGATGAAAAATTTTAACAACTGTGAAACGAAGTGGAAAAGTTACTGTGGAGGTCATTTTAAATTATTGTGCACGTTTACTTAAATAAATTTTCAATACAATTTACAACAATACTGTAATTGTAGGCGTTTATAAAAAGACAATAGTCTATTGTAATATATACTATCATGTTATCATATAAAGCTTTATTTTATTATGGATATATATTTAACAAATTTACAAAAAAAATGAATGATCAAACTTTTTAAAAATTTATAATAGCCCAAGAAATATTTTTATTATTATTTTTTCCTGTGATATTTTTTTCCTTAAATAACATAATATATTCAAAGAAAATAGTATCATCTCACAAAAATTGCACATAATATTTATCATGAATTGTAGTTGAAATTGAACAAAGGTCATTTTGTACGTTAAATTGGTTGTTTTTTTATTCAGAGTGATTCATAAAGAATGTAAAAAATTATCAGAAAATGTTCTTTTCGAAAAAATGAAAAAGAAAGTTCATATAAACATAAGTTCGGAAAGACTTCGTTAGTGTGTGTCGGCTGGCGTTTAATACTTTGTTACAATTTGCAACATTTTGATACGTTTTATTTTTAATAAAGTCGAACTTCTTACGTTTGTATTTAGTTTCTGTGGAATTTGTTCATTCCATTTTACCAATAATGAACTTTTTAACAAGTTTTATTTAAAACGTTTATAGTTATTTTATATCAAACATAAAATAGTACGTTTTTCGTCCCAAATCCTTTGTCTTTTATCCCAAAGGTTTCTCAAAAACATAAGTCTGGGAATTATAATGATTCTGACTATGATTTTTTTAAATTTTTCAGGTGAGATTTCATATAAATCATTAAACTTATCCATTAATTGGGTTCGCAAAATTACAGTCTAGCTTTATTTTACTGAAGACATAGAAATCAGTGGGACATCATTCAGCAGCCGAAACTTGCTAAAGAAACGTTTCCAAAAGGTTTGGAAATTCCAGAAGCGTTTTATGAACCTTCTTTATTTTCACCAGTTGAACATGTCCTGAAAGTTTCTTACATTCTTCGTGAATCACTCCATATATAAAAGTAAAATTACAAAAATTTTTATTTATTTAACTCATCATATATCAATGTAACGCAATGATAGATACGATTAAAAAGTTATAAGTTGATACATTAAACTGAATAAAAAAAACGACTGATAATTTTCCTTTATGAAGACATTTCAAGTTATATTTTATCGTTCTCACTTCGATTTTAGATTTATAAAACATTAATATAAATACTTGTAGTACATTCATTGCAATCAGTAATTTATTTATTTTTATTATCCATTATTACTGCTGAAGAAGTGAGTGAGAGATAGAGAGACTGAGTGACTTGATTCTCCAGAGAAGAAAAAACCAGTAAAACAGAATATACAAAATGTTACTTTCTTTCAGAAACAATAAGAAAGGAGGTAAATAAAACTTGACCAAGTATGTTTATAATACACGTGAGATATATTGTAAAATAATAATTCTAATTTATATAAAGCATTTTAATGAAATTTCTAAATAAATAGATAAAAAAAAGAAAATAATTATCAAATTAAATTTTACGATTTAACATTACGATGTTTATAACTTATTGTTATTACAGTAGGACCCCCGATAATTCGTCACCTTCGGGACCGAGGAGGTGATGAATTAATGGAAATGACGAATTACCGAATAGTGTAACAAAAGTCGGGTTACATAAACACTGTATTGGCCTAACGTTATCTCCCCCCCCCCCCATTACTAAATGTGTCAGAAAAAGACTACAAACTGATGAAATTTAACTAGAGTATTCTATTGAACATTACACTTACAAAAGTAAACCATTCCTAACACAATTTTTTATAAAAATTACGTTTATACTGTACTGTATCATACTTAAAAAAAATCACTACACAGAAAACATAATGTTGTCAAAGACTAACATACAGTACTACAGAACACTATAGGCATATGTTTTGTTATTTAAAACCTAATAACTAAAGGATACTGTATTTAAATTTATGTTTACATTTTTATACTTCATTTTATTTTCTAAAGAAATCTATAATTTTTCTTTGAACTTTAACTTTCCTTTCTTTTTCTAATGCAAACTGACGAACTTGTTGCATAGCAATTAACATCGCCACCTGTACTTCTTTTTGATCGAAATACCATTCGATGCATTTTGTCAGCATCTACACGACTTCTTTGCAGCTCATCTTACTCACTGGATTATCAACAAATTCTTCATCTTCGGCACCTTCCTTAAAGCGTTTTTTTAGTTTTAATATTATTAACAATTTCGTCAATATTTAATATTACGTAGCCTAAATCTGTGTCGTCTAATTTTACCCATCCTTTTGTCTCCTTATTTGTAACATCATTTAAAGCAGGAATGCTGTCATAAGTTTCTTTTTCAAATTTAACAATAAGTTTCATTTCAAATTTTTGTCTGCATTTTCTTCGTCAGATTCTGGTAGCTGGTCAGGCCACAGTTTATTCCAGCTCAAGGAGCACAAAAAAATTTCAAACATTTGTCAATTTTAAACTCTTAAAACATTTTTTACTGGACTTTTTTTACACATTTTCTAGATATTTTTCTCAGTAAGTACAGTATACAACAGGTACGACAATAGTACGAACAACTAGCTCACACGACACAAAGTTCACTAGTGTAATGAATGTCAGAAACGAAAAGGAAATGACGTAATACAGTATTTTTGATAAAGTACTATTCTGTGTAAGAAATATGTACACCGATTTGACAATAGCGCCCGAATGAAAATGTTTATATGATTGAAAGATAATTAAAATAATTTCGTCAGTTCTTTTCTCACGTGATTACTGTAATTTATATATACCCTATAGTAGACTCACGTAAAAACATCGGTCGCAATTAAGTAAATTTTTATTCTGTAGGCCTAAACAGATAAGAGTACTTTTTATTAGTAATTAAAAATTTAATTTACTTTTGTGTATCAGTACTGTACCTCTAAAATAAAAGTCAAGATTTGCCAGAGGGGTGACGAATTATTGAATGAGAGGAATTACCGGGATCCTACTGTACTATCATTTTATTATAAATACCGAAGTAAATTATCTTTTCTTAAACAAAAAATAATTATGAATTTAAATAAGATTCCTAGACATTTTTCACTTATTTTTTCTTTAAAATATATTTATACAGGCTACTCGTAATTTATTAATATTATTATTTTATTTAGTAAAATAAATTAAAAGTTTATTTAGAAATAATGCTTTGATAATACGTGAATTTAAAATAAATAAAAATACAACGCATTACAAAAAAGCATAGTTAATTAATAAAATATATAAAGATTAAACCGAATTTATCAGCGCATAGTATTTACAGCATTCAATAAAATAGTGGAGAAGACGTGAATTTACAACCGGAAAGCCAGCAACCGTTGAATCAATTATATTGACTGACTGGTTTATTGATTGAATGAACTGGCAAAGTGACAAGTGAACAAAGAATCTGTCGGTATTAAACTAAATCTTCTTGTAAAAAGAAAAACCTTAATATCTGGTTAGTTAACATAAAATCTGGTTCACTGAAAATTTATATAAAGTTTATTTTTCTTTTAAAGCGCTGTTTAAATCTGAGATTTTAACAAGATCAAATTTTTACAAAACATGTTGATCAATTAACTGGTTCCATAAAAAAATTTTTGGTGTGCTTGGACTTGCTCAATTCCCACTCCTTGAATGATTTTGCTAATATGAACAAAATACAACAAAAAAACTTGATTAACTATTATTATGAGTAAAAACTAAAAAAATAAACTAGAAACAACATTTAAAAACACTCCTTAACAAAAAAAAAAAAAAAAAAATTAATACAGTGAAAATAGAAAAAAGACAATTATTTAATTATAAATGAATCTGTAATAATTAAAATATTACAAAAGTTTTATTCTAAAATTAAAATAAATAAACGTTTTACCATATCCCCGAAATAAATAATGGCATATTGTTAATAATAGCAAAAACTGGTTTAAAATTTTTATTAACATAAATTCTTGCTCGTAAGTTTTTATACTTTAAATTAAATAACATCGAGAAATTATTCTTTACCAGAGAGAATGACTCGCTAAAATTGGAAAAAAAAATTCAATGATACTTCTAAATAATTTGAATTCGTGTACAGCTTATTTGATTTAATCTTTCCCTAATTATAAATTTAAAAAAAATTATTTTTCCTTCGAGCTTAATAATTTTTATTATTTAACGATTTTATTACCAAAAGAATAATAAATCATACAGTTCCTGTATGATTTATTAAATCAATATAAAAAAAATAATAATAATAAAACTTAGCGCAATCAATTACAAAACGTAATTAAGATTATATAACGTCGCTATATTGTGATTTCTTTCTCTCTGATAAATATGAAAACTATAATTTAAAAATAAAAGTTAAGTCAACAGGTTGAAAAGTCAGTAGTTAAAAGAGTTTTTAACTCAAAACATTTTTAGTATTAAATTTATATAAATTTTTACGAAAAAAATAAATCTTCAGTTACCATCTACAATAATATTTTCGATAATATACTTTTTTTTGATTACCTACAAAAATTAATGGTAATACAAGCTATATTTTAGAAATTTATTGGATACATAACCTGAGGTTGTGTCAAACTAAGGTTATGTTTGTTGTCGACGTTAAATTGAACATAATTAAAAAAGAACTCAACTAATCTTCTTGGAATTTTTACGCGCACAACTTAATAATTCTCATACCTTAAAACATTTAAAAAAAATCATTTTCACCTCACAATCTGTTATTTACAAAGTAAATTTCGTGTTATTTAGCTAAATATGACATGTTTCTTCTACTAGTTGGAATTAAGTGTGTTCATCTGCTTCAATAAATTTTTAATCGTAAAGCCAGGAACAATTCCCCAGCGCTGACACTGGAATATACTGATTTGTTATATAAAACAAAACTGATTTGTTGTTTATATATCGATATATAAACTAGACAGATACGTCTATGTTTGCGTAAGATACATTGTTATTAAGTGCATTGTGTGGGCCAGTTATTTTTACACGGATTTGAATACTAGATCGTGGATACCGGTGTTCTTTGGTGGTTGGGTTTCAATTAACCACACATCTCAGGAATGGTCGAACTGAGAATGTACAAGACTACACTTCCTTTACACTCATACATATCATCCTCATTCATCCTCTGAAGAATTATCTAAACGGTTGTTACCGGAGGCTAAACAGGAAAAAGAAAGAAAGTGCATTGTGTGAGGATTCACACAAAGTCGAGTGAGGATTCTCTAACTGGAAGGTTGTGTCGCTTTTTGCTGTGCGATTAAGTGCGATTTTGGATTGGTTTTTTGAGGTTTTTTCAATCGGAAAAGTTGATCGGTTTTTAGTGCTAAGGTTTTTGGAAAAGTGTGTAAAATTTCGTGAGATTTGGATGATGGATTAGCCAATAATTTTAATTTTTCTTTTTACACTGTGTTTTTTCATATACTTCTGTGTATAAGACAAGAGTTTTGAAGCGAATTATTCTAAAACCAACGCACAAGGAGAAACAGGACTGTAACGTCACACGACGAAGTTGTAAACAACCAGCAGGTAAATAGCCAAGTGCCTTCCATCCAAGTTTTCTGCAGTGTTTAGTAGGGGATCTTCCCATACCTTTATTTCCTTTCCCATCAGTTCAAATCCAAAATCGCCTCCAGATCTACCCGATCCGGGTACTATTCCTTCTGTTGACTCTACCCTCCAAAAAAAAATTTTTAACAATACATTTTCCTTACGGGAGTGTAGATTGCTGAAAAAATGTCTTGATTATAAATCAATTGACCATCGCACCGAAGGCTTGATGTGCGACTCTTGAATGAATGATTAAGATCGTCTTATTGAACAGACTTTTTGATCACTACGGAGCCAAATCGATTTGCAACTGCAGGTGCTCTGATACGGCCGGAGATGTAGTTTTACGCAGTGTCAGCGGTAGATGGGGCAACCATCTGCTCTATAGAACCCAGGGAATTATTATTATGTTAGCCCGAATTGCGGATTTAACGAGTTTGAGAATTACATGTGGGGTCTCCAAGGAGTTATAACAAGATCACCAAAGAAAGCTATTCTAATGGGAGACTTAAATAGTAAGGCAGTCATCGCTGGTAGTTGCTATACTAATAGAAGCAGAAATATTAGCAGAATTGATGACGTCAGCGGGGTTATACTGTATGAGACGTCAACATTTGAAGCGAGAGGACATTAATTTGTATTAGATCTTACCATTTCAGACCGTGGTTGGGATTACTCCAGATGCAGCTGGAGGGTCGTACTAGATGATACAGCTAGGGACCATTTTGCTTCGTGGGTAGAGATTGAAGACCCCTTGATCAAAACAGCTGGAGAGCAGAGACCACCGTGACTAACTCAGAGGCAAGTAGCAACAGTCGTTGATAATGTCGCGAGGCAGTTTACTGACGGAAAAAGGCTGTCGTTTGAAGTTCTACAAAAACAAATAATACACGAGAATGCTCACGTACCAAAGACTGCGGGTAGACACCATCACATATTGGTGGACGGAAAATATCGCACTGCTTAGGCAAAACCTACAGCGTCTGCGACGTAAAAAACAACGGCTGCGAGTAGCAGGTGGTAATGAGGGTCACGGCGATTTTAAGGTTATGAGATAAAAAGAGCCCCGAGCCGGAGGCATAACGGTCGCGGTCTTGAAGGATCTGGCCAGGAAAATGCCATGGGAGTTGACCGATATCGCCAACTTTGCATTTGAGAGTAAAAGCTTTCCCAAGTGTTTAAAGGATTCCGGTTAGTCTTCCTGCCGAAGACTGATGTCGGGGTTAGTGCAGACTATAGACTACTGTGTTTAATCAATAACACGGGTAAATCCGTGGAGAGGATGCTAGCATCTCGCATAGTTGAGGAGTTGGTTGCGGGCGCTTGCATCCATACCAGTCAGTATGGTTTTTGGCGGGGGCGCTAAACGGTACAAGCCATTGAGAAAGTGGTTAGCTTGCCGCTGCAGAACGACGGGGAATCTGGAGGACCCGGAAAATTCCCACGGTTATAATGTTGGACGTACGGAATGCTTTTGAGTCCCTTATATGGGATTCTATTTTCTTAGCGACAGCGAGAAAGAGAATCAGCCCTGTCTTCGAAGGCAGGTGGCGGATGGATGGATCAAGGCCGAGACACTGGGCGGCAAGTTGAGGTTCCAGGTCTATGGACGATTGCCTCAGTGTTAAGTCCTGGGCCCCCTACTGTGGCTATTGGTGTATGACGGGGTATCCCATGCCCAGTAGATACTCATATGGTGGCATATGCCGACGACCTAGTCGTCCTGGTAAGTATTAAGACGGAGGCAGACATAGAGCAACATGGCTTTAACTAACATCAGGGAGTGGACGATTAATCATGGATTGGACTTAACCCAATCCATGATTAATGTGTATTTATTAATTTGACGGGAAGACGGCGTATTGGTAGGATAGACTTGAGGCTGGGCGATTATTCTTCAAAGACGGTATACAATATCTGAGAGTTAACATTGACAGATCCTGTAAGTTTACACAGCATATTCTTTACAGCTAGATCGGAGAAGACGTTAAAGTCTATGAACATGTGGCTTTCGACACAATTTGCCCCGCGGGCCTCTAAAAGAAAGTTAATAATGTCAACAGTCATGTCCGATGTGTTGTATGCTGCACCAGTGTGGGGTGCTACTATTGGTGTTAGACTGATTCGGCTTCAGAGTATACACCAACGTACATTATCGGCTGTAATATGCGGATACAGAAGAGTATCATATGACGTAGCCTGAATACTGGCATCGGTCTCACTTACTGACCTACAAGTGAAGGAACAGATGACGCGATATGAAGAAACGGAAAGGTGTGAAGCAGTGGCAGCTACGAGAGAGGCCTAGAAAGTAAAATGGGCGACGGTTAGCGGCTCTATCTGGACTAGACGTTTAATAACTGATGTAGATATGTGGATCATTAGGGGCCACGGTGAAATGAATTTTTTTATGACCCAAATGCTCTCAGTGCATGATGTTTTCGAGTACTACTTGCACAAGTCTGGAAGGTGAGATTACCCCTACTGCATGTATTGTAGCAATGTGGACACGGCAGAGCATACGATCTTTGAGTGCGATGAATAAGTCTTATGCGCAGGCAGGCAGATATTGACAGGCTTCATCCGGGCAGTCTGGTATCGTTTGTTTTGGCCTTAAATGAAAATTGGAGGGCGTTCGATTTATTCGCTACGACGGTGATACGTTCTAAAGACGCGGAGGGTCGACGACGGGGGTTTTTAGTGATAGGGAAGGGTGAATAGCTCTGGTCGTGAAGGCCGGCTTGCCGAGGTGTGCCAGTTCCGGTGATCGGATGGGGACTCCGGGGATCCTTAGGCTGGGGAAAAGTAAAATAAAAGACCCAGACCCGGCCGCTGGGTTGGTGGTCTGGGGGCGACTTGGTCAAGCCCGGTTCTCCCTGCCCGGTAGTTTGAGGCGTGAGGCACTGAAGTGTACAGACCGATACCCAGGAACAACGTAGTCGGGCTCGATTCACCCCTTCTCGGAGATTAGTGGTAGGGAAAAGCAGTGCATTGTATGACAATTTGATAAGAATTGACCGATTTAATAAAATTCTTGATGGCTTTAATACCTCTATCAGTATTTGTAATAACGTTAATCGATTTTTTCGCTCCAGTAAATACAATATAAAATAAACTTCCCTGCGATACTGAAATCAAAAAGGTGGAAAGATTTGTCACGTTATTCTCTCTACACAAAAAAAAAATATATTTCATGCTTCTAATAAACTAGATGAATTACTTTGAAATAATGCCGTCATTCTATGAAATTACGGAATTATGGAGTTAACCCAATCTCTTAGCTTTATATCATACTATAGTTAAATATACATAAAGAAAACTCACAGACTGTTAAATATTAATCGATTTAAATCATCGATATACAAAATTAAATTAACTTGAATTTATTACAGAAAAACGGAGGCAAGAAAAACTAGAATTAATAAAGCTGGTGATGAGACGGTCGGTCGTTATAGTGAGATAGAATAAAATAGAGTGAAAGAGGAGAAATCAGCTCTTCTCTCACTCAAAATCACTCTTTCTGTATTACTGAATAATGCATACCAATGTGACCGCTGTCACTTAAGTCCAGATTACGCCTGGTGATATCCATCCAAACAAACCTACGTCATCATTTAGGAGTTCAGTTCAATTCAGTCCTGACAACTAATCTCTTTTAACAATCAATACACCAGTGAATTTCAAAATTTCTAATGAAATAGATGAGAAAAAAATTTAAAAAAAAGAAGAAAATTAATCTACATTTTATGAATTGTAATATCCGATATAATTCCAGATATTGTTTACGGTTTATTCACAATTGAATATTTACAAAGAAGTTGTGTACGTTGATAGAATACTATTATTTAGAAAAAATTCCCAAAAATTTATATAAATATATTTAGAATTGACTAAAACAGCATTATATACAAAAAGAAACTTATATACTAAACTACCAGGAGTATCGGGTTTCATCTCAGTAGTGATCATATATTACTATCACTCGTAGAAACAGTAAATACTGTTCCCAGAATAAATTTATGACATCAAAATAAAAGTTTTGGAGCAAGAATACCTTAATCTCTCCTTTTAACCCTTATTAAATCTATTATTAAAGTAGAACGTAGAACCCCAGTTTTTAAAAAAGAACAGTTCAAATGTAATCAATAAAACGTTTTCTTTTTTATATGAAAGGAGCTGCCGACTAAAGACTATTAGCAAACCAGGGGTCACCCCAAGAAAATTTGGCATTATGGACACCAATGATTTCTTTTCTGAAGATATACTTTCCAAAAAATCGATTTGATCTTCAATATTTTATTTTTAATTAATTATTTAGATTGAATAACTTTGGGGGGGTAAGAATGCCTGAACCTACTCTTCATCTATATGATTTACATTTTTTCTGAAAGCGGATTAAAAAATCCCGAAATAAAACAAAAACATTAGAAATCGTGAAACCTGAGTTTTATTAATTTTTTAGGCTGGAGGGTTGTAGACTTGTACACGAAGAAAAATTGAAATTTTGGCACGATTACTTATAATCGTGCTAAATATAATATATATATATACTTATAATCGATAATAGATTATACAAACTAGTGTGTAATATTCATGAAAATGGGGAATTTCCATCAGACTTCAAAAAAAGTGTTATAGTTATGATACCAAAGAAAGCAGGGGCAGATAAATGTGAAGAATACAGAACAATTAGTTTAACTAGTCATGCATCAAAAATCTTAACTAGAATTTTATACAGAAGAATTGAGAGGAGAGTGGAAGAAGTGTTAGGAGAAGACCAATTTGGTTTCAGGAAAAGTATAGGGACAAGGGAAGCAATTTTAGGCCTCAGATTAATAGTAGAAGGAAGATTAAAGAAAAACAAACCAACATACTTGGCGTTTATAGACCTAGAAAAGGCATTCGATAACGTAGACTGGAATAAAATGTTCAGCATTTAAAAAAAATTAGGGTTCAAATACAGAGATAGAAGAACAATTGCTAACATGTACAGGAACCAAACAGCAACAGTAACAATTGAAGAACATAAGAAAGAAGCCGTAATAAGAAAGGGAGTCCGACAAGGATGTTCCCTATCTCCGTTACTTTTTAATCTTTACATGGAACTAGCAGTTAATGATGTTAAAGAACAATTTAGATTCGGAGTAACAGTACAAGGTGAAAAGATAAAGATGCTACGATTTGCTGATGATATAGTAATTCTAGGTAAAAAGGATTTAGAAGAAACAATGAACGGCATAGATGAAGTCCTACGCAAGAACTATCGCATGAAAATAAACAAGAACAAAACAAAAGTAATGAAATGTAGTAGAAATAACAAAGATGGACCGCTGAATGTGAAAATAGGAGGAGAAAAGATTATGGAGGTAGAAGAATTTTGTTATTTGGGAAGTAAAATTACTAAAGATGGACGAAGCAGGAGCGATATAAAATGCCGAATAGCACAAGCTAAACGAGCCTTCAGTAAGAAATATAATTTGTTTACATCAAAAATTAATTTAAATGTCAGGAAAAGATTTTTGAAAGTGTATGTTTGGAGTGTCGCTTTATATGGAAGTGAAACTTGGACAATCGGAGTATCTGAGAAGAAAAGATTAGAAGCTTTTGAAATGTGGTGCTATTGGAGAATGTTAAAAATCAGATGGGTGGATAAAGTGACAAATGAAGAGGTATTGCGGCAAATAGATGAAGAAAGAAGCATTTGGAAAAATATAGTTAAAAGAAGAGACAGACTTATAGGCCACATACTAAGGCATCCTGGAATAGTCGCTTTAATATTGGAAGGACAGGTAGAAGGGAAAAATTGTGTAGGCAGGCCACGTTTGGAGTATGTAAAACAAATTGTTGGGGATGTAGGATGTAGAGGGTATACTGAAATGAAACGACTAGCACTAGATAGGGAATCTTGGAGAGCTGCATCAAACCAGTCAAATGACTGAAGACAAAAAAAAAAATAATCGATAATTAATTTCTTTCTTACGGTAAAACACATTTGAAGTAAAACGATTTTTGAATGTTTTAGCTTCTATTAATTCAAAGTAAATCATCTCTTTGATGACTAGAAGGTGTGAACCTTATAGTCTTCTACATAACTTAAGTTTTTTGAAGGTAGAACGGATTTCGTAAAATCAAATTTCAAATTCTTCAATTTTTGAAAATTTAGGGGTTGAGTGTAATAGGCCTTATGTGGTAAGTGAGCTTGAATATGTATTTCTTCTGAATAGTATTTTTATTTTTCTCTGAAGAAAGAACGCGAAAAAACTTGAATACCCAGGATTTCAAAGTTCCAAAGTGGTGGATGAGTAATATGTTTCTCTCATAATTAGACTGTATCTTTTTTTTAAGTTTATTTTTTAGGTGTTATTAATATTATAATCAGGGGTACGAAAGGACTAAAATTCCGGTGATACTGGAGTTTACATTACTACCATAAACCCTTTGATACACGGAAGGAGTAGTTTTAAAACAGTGTATGAATTTTTCATTTAGGTTGTTAGTTTTTGAATTTGCCAAAGACAAAGGAGTAAAGACATATTAAAAAACAAAAAACCGAATGCATTACTTGGAGGTTTTTTTTTAGTAGTGTATATATTACAAATCTTACCATAATTTTTATAAGCGACCTGATTTGAGGCGAAATAATTTTCAAAAGATAGCACAGCCATTCTCAAAGATAAATTATTCTCATAGTTCTTATCAAGAACTATGAGGAATGACGTGGTTTCCGATGTTATCGGTACATATTATTAAGGGCTCAGCGCCTAATATTGTTAACGGTAACGGATGGTTATCAAGACAGTTTTGGAGATTGCAGGCGTGAAACCGATAGACTTAATTGCGTCTGAGAAGCAGCAATGATATGTTGCTAAGAAGTCTGGCGAGTTGATTTCGGATAGAATTCGAGAAATTGAACAACATGGCAATGCCTTGTGGAGGCCAAATGGAATGGGACAGAGGATGGGCGTTATACACATGATCTATTCCAATTGTTGTTGGATTGCGGGACTCCTCTAGGGTACACCCTAATAAATATGTGACGCTATTTCTATCCGGCCCTGGTACTTTTAGGGACAGACTGCATAAATTCGGCCTGGTAAATTCAGTGGTGTTCTGAGTGTGGACAATTAGATGACACCTTCCATGATTTTTATGAGTGCTCGAAGTTCGAGTTAATGCGTACGGAGACCATCCGTCGGCTTGATCTTATCGGGTCGGCGTTGGATATCCGTATAAACTAGAAACGTCAGGCCAGATTGCAACAGTGGAAAGTTTTATAGTGTATTTGGCAAAGGAGATGATTGTTAAGGGAATCTAGAGTCCTGCTTGGATTTCTCTTGTTTTCTGTTTTTGTTAATGTTTTGTTTTATTAATTATGTTTTTGTCCTTTGTTTTGTTTTGTTTCGTTATTACTGTGTTATTGTTCCGTGTAAGATTTTTACGTTTCGTGTTGTATGTTGAACTCACTTTTACTTTCTACGGGTAGGTAGTTCAGTTCCTTTGTTTCGTTAAGTCCTTTCAGTCTTACTTAAGACTCGGTGAGATGTGTTTTATTTTTAGTTCATTAAATAGTAGTACATCAATGAGAATGTCACTCGTGGTATTTACATCGTTGGCATTCTGGCCGAGGTGGATTGGGATATGTCAAAAGCCGAGGTTTCGAAGATGTCCTTTGGTAAAGCCCATAAGGGCTAGGAACAGAGGGGATGGCGGAGGATGGCTTTCCCTACGGTGTCAGGACGTAATCTTCCCAGAGATGAATATAATATTGAATATCAGGTTGCAAAGCCTACAGAAATTAAAGTGATATTAACCACTACAGTGGTTCATTCTGTTCATCCCTAATATCGGAAGTTATTGATGAAATAAAATTTTATGTACTTTTCGTTTAAAAAAAAAAGTGTATATATAATTTAATAGGCGTATAAGGAAGTCATAGTATCCACATCAGATTTTTAAATATTAACTATAAATATTTAAATGTAATTTTTAATAATATTAAGTTTTTTAACTAAATTACAAAATTAACTGGTTGTAGAATATAACAGTCAATTCGTATTAATAACCAGCGATCTTTGAAAATTTTTCTACTTAATCTGAGATAATTCAATTATATGCACCAAACATCTGCGTTCCAACTAAAAGTTTAAAATTTGATTCTTATTAGTTTTTTCATTTCATACTTTTTATAGTTAATTAATAAAAGACATATTGTATATACATAGTAAGTAAATACGTAAACAAAACTAATACCGTTTAGAATTTAGAAATAAAAAAAAGGAAATTAGTCAGAGTTTGTTTTACTAAGTAAGATTTGGAAATTTAATTAAAATCTGAAACTAAACAAGAAAGGTCTTCTGCAATAATTTCAAAAGTTAAAATTTTTATAAAAATTCAGTTTTTATCATTTTAGCGATGGGTGGTACTGAATCAAATAATACACGTATATTGGAATGGATAAGAAATTCTGTTTTCTTCTCATTAAAAGTTCTAAAATTAAATAATATGAGACAGTATTCTTTTCCACAATATTCATTCTTACAATTCGATTTCAGTTTTTTTAATACTTTTACTATAGTAAAATCAATGAGAGTCGAAATTTTTCATTCCAGGTCAAACTCAAATATAAATATTCGCGTAAAGAAAAACTATTAACAAACATTAAAAAATTTATTATTTATTCCTTTTATAGAGGATGAAAACCATCTCCATTCAGAAGCAACATTTATTTAAGAAGACGCGATAAAGAAAGGTTTTAAATCAATAGGTTGTAAGTAAAATTTAAGACATTTTAACAGATACCCTATTGCTGAAGGTAAAGATGTATTAATCTCTTACCTTTATGTCATGAATCTGTCGTAATAAAGCACAATTTAAAACAAAATCTAAGGTGTATACATTGAAAAAGTATAATGATTATTCTTATAATTATGATTATTTTTATAAAATATTAATTTTCTCAGAATTGTATTTGAATTAAAAAAAGACTTGCACAGTTCTGCGCAAGAAGATCAATTTTTGTTTCCAACGCCTTTACTATTTCGCACTCAAAAAAGCACTTATTTTCAGAGTACTACGCAATACATACGTGAGATTAACGAGTAGATTCTACACACGTTCATCAACATTAGACTTACTCACCGCTATGACACGTTGCATAAGCGCGTATGAAAACTAAACCAATACAAAGTCAACATATCTCAAATTTAGGTTACGTTGTCTGTTGTCAACCTTAAATAGAACGTAATTCAAGGGCTACTCAACCAATCATCAAAAATGTCCACATGCACATCTTCAAGTACATTACTATAACACATCTAAATTTCAGTGAAATTGATCTGGTGGCTTTAGAAATTTTCGAGCCACAAAATTTTATACATTAGTGGTATTTTTGTAAACATGTCTCAAAACGTAAAGAAAATTTATTTTCACCCCTCAATTCCACCATGCGACCGAAAAATCTCAAATTGAGGTTATGTTGTCTGTTTTCGACCTTAAATTGAACATAACTCAATCAAAAACATAACTCAAATTAAAGGAACAGACTCAATCAATCTTCATCAAATTTTTACATGCACAACTTCAGATTCACGATAGCACAGCTGAATTTCAATTAAATTGATCTAGTAATTTTGGAGATTTTCGAGCCACAAATATTATACATAGTCAATTATATATATATATATATATATATATATATATATATATATATATATAAATATGTGTGTATATAAAAAAGGAAATCACATTTTAAAGGAAGTGGTTACCACAAAATGTAAAGAAAATTCAATTTCACCCGCATTCCCACCACGCGACCGAAAGTAATATCATACTTTTCTTCGAAAAGTCGGTAAAAATAAAACCTTAAAAATTTATTTGATGATGTTACATTATGAGTGTGTGTAAAGTTTTTAACATTTGTTCTTTTCTTCTGTTATACAGATTACTACGACAAATTTGCAACTTAAAATCAAAATGTTTCTTATAAATTGAAATTAATAATAGACGTGAATAAAATCGAAACATACACAAACGCGCGCGTGTGTGCGTGTGTATCTCCTAAGCATTGTTAAAAAGTATTCTAAAAAAATATAAATACTTACTAATAATGAACAAGTTGACCTTGATATTTCGAGTAGGTGATTTTTTAAAGTCGACTCGACATCTATAGACACCTTTATCGCTTTCCTTTACATTTTGAAGCCGAAGAACGGCAGGAGTTTCTTTAACAAGGAATTCGGCGCGATCGTGAAGGCTACTTGGTTCTGCCCAGTGAGTTGGCGTTGATTTTCTCGTGTCGTATCTGTAAAAATAAAAACAAAAAAATACGTGTGTAATATTAACCGTATAACGAGAAGCAAGTTTTTTTTTTTATAAAACTGTAATCAGATCTTTTAAGATTACACGTAGATAGAAATCATTTGGTTTGTAAGAAGTTCTACCTGTAAATTAAATTAAATTAATATTTATTAATGCGGCTAATAACTGAACACTGTAACTGCAGTAAGGAAATACATTTGCTATTATAAATATTTGTGAATCAAGGCTTGTCGAATATGCAATGTTTAGTTTTCAGTTTTAAATACGATTCAAAATAAGCATGCCGATTTTGAATGTTGTTGAATGTGAATTGATAGAAATTTTCCGAAGTGTACAATTCTATTACAATAAAAAAAAAACAGTACCAAATAACTTTAAAAAAAAAACTCATATGTTTAGCTCGAAAGACAAGTTTAAATTCAGAGTTAAAATTAATATTAAATGAATGTCTTATTTATTTCACTTTTTAAATTATTTCAGTATTCTACGAAAACGTACAATCGTAAAATTGGTAGAGTAACTTTCCTTAATGAACTATACAGATTAGGCAAACAAACAGCTTTTAAAAAATTCAAATAATTAAAATAAGTTTTATTTAGTTTTAAATTGTATTTTTCTATTTTCATAAACAAATAATTTTAGAAAGTTTGTAATACAGAAGATTTTGATTTTAATGAAGAAAAACATTTTTAGACCAATATATTAATTTTCCCCTTCTGTATCTGTTTAATTAATTAATTTGTTTCATTATATAAGATGTAAAAGATAAATGATGAACTTTTTAACATGTATGTTCGTCCATTGCATTTTATAGATGTTTAGTCATAGTACCTAAAAAAAAAAGTTGAGGACAAAAGTTAAAAAGGATCTTGTAAAGGTTACGACTTTCTATTAAATTATGATGCTCGATAACAGAAACTTCAAACGCTCTAAATGGCCATCATTTTCATAGCTCGCTGGTTCACAGAGAACGTTTATACGAAGGGGAACTATTGGAGAATGAGGGATTCGTAAGTCCTGTGCATGAAGGGAAAATCACCTTGCATCCTTCCGGCCGTAAACTCCGTGCTCACTCGCCTGCCTGCTTTCCTGGTATAACGACAATGGCCAGTGATAGGAGTTTTGGAATCAAAAGCTATCCACTTCACATCCTTTCAAACCACTGCTATACAAAATGTGAGAGACACCGATATCATCCTAATCCAAAACACCGACCGACGGATACGCTTATACAAATACACATACACACACATATACACCCGCACCCATCAACTCATGCATTCACTGCTATATTTATGTATCCAAAACTTCTCCCAGCATACAATCACACGTACATAGAAGCTCACAAAAACAAAACATACACACAGACACAATCGAACTTCCCTAAAGTAATACACTATCTCTCCCTAAGTCAAATATATAAATTTACACAGAGGGAAAGAGTGAAAGAGAGAGAGACTGAAAGAGAACGATAGAAAAATGGATAGAAAGAAAGAAAGAAAGAAAGAAAATAAAAACCTTATTTATATAACGCGTTGCGCAATACAGAATGGATTTGTTTAACTACATAGAACAGCTGTTCATAAACTAAAGAATAAATTTAAAAAAATATATAACACAAGTTCCTCATTTTAATAATAATAATAATAATAACATATTTTTTATAAATTAATAGACGCATGACTACATAGAGGTATTTTATTCTGGTCATTATACTTCATTCCAGATTACAGTGTACAAAAATACCGGCAGTGAACTGCATAAATTTCCCAGTTATGCAGTTCAATTGATATAATTAAAAAATTTAATCTAATTAATTAGAAAAAAAAAATTGATATTTTTTTTTTTTTTAAAATTTGGGAGCTTTTCCCATCAGAGAAGGGATAGTAAGTGTTTTAATTACTTTTAAGAAAATACGTTTTGAGCATTAAAAATTTGAAATTACAAAAAAAAAGTTTTTTATCATTTTGGAAGCTCCCATACTCAACGGGAAAAAATTGGGTAAAATTGATTTTTAAGAAAATAATCCCTATCTGATGATGATAAATTTAAAAAATAACCTTTTAAAAAAGTTAAAAAAATAAAAAGATACAAGATACAACAATAATTCTAAAAAAACAAAGTTGTAATTTTTTAGGAAAGGGTATAAACCATGCCAAATTTTATTTTTTCAAGAAAGAGTAAGGGTATCAAAAAATTAATATTTTTACATTTTAAATGTAACAAGATGAATTTGAATTAGAAAAAAAAATTAAAAAGTTATTTTTTGTTACCACAGACCATTGGAGCGGGACAGGCAAAAACATTTTAAGGCGGTTTGAAGGTCTATTGATATTGAAAATATAAATGCAAAAACTCCCTTTGACTTCTTTTATGAAGAAAAATATTTAAAGTCATTTCTTGTGGCAGAGTGAATATTAAGTAAAAAGTTTCGGTAATTTGTGATTTTGGTAAAAAACTTCAACTTTATTAAGAAAAAAAATGTTTCTTAATGCTCCAATAAAGAAATTTTTGAACATTTTTCAGCCAAACCACCTCTCTCTTTTTCTAATTTTTTTCAAATATTTAATATATTTCTCCAGAAGGTAGTACCTGTCTTAAACCAAACTTCAAGATAATCGGTCAACGGGGTCCAGAGTTATAAGAAAAAAATTCCAAGCCGAGATACATACATGCAAAACTCCGTCTGACAAAAATAGCATTTTTGGACTTGGTAGCTTTGGAATAAAATATTTTTTTTAGCAGATTATCTACATTTTATTTAAACCTACGTTTTTGCAAAAATAAAAAAATAAATGTCGCCAAAAGGCACAAAAATTAAAAAAAATATCAAACTTTTTTTTTGACCGATTTATATACCTTCTCACAGCTGATACAGCTGCATGTATTTGCTATAGCTGGGAAAGTAAAAATAAGAGTAGATCTGTTAAACGTTTATGTCGTATAGTACAAAATTTTTAATTTTAGACTATTTTCATAATCATTAAGACTACCTTAAACTCGTATATTTATATTGACTGATTATATATTAGATAAAAAATTCAAATTTCATACTTTTTATTTGTTTTTAATTAGCTTTTACTGCAAAAATTATGTCTTAGAAAATTAACTTTTGCATTTTTTTTACCCTTATCGATTTACTAGTTAAGTTTTTTTTTTTATTATTTCATAAATATTAATAATAATAAACGGTCATTTACCCATGAACTAATTGTGTACAGTTTTTTTATTAAAAGAAAAAGGAAATCTTTTTTGTGATTTATAGATATTTTTAAGTTTTTTGGGTTAATTGAGTAAAAACACTAAAAAATTTAAAAAGGGAATTTAATGTATATAAGAAATAAATGCAACATTACTGTTGCTCTTATATCTTATAAATTAGTTCCACAAAATACTGCTTGCTTAAAAAATATGTGACTAACCGATTTGTAAGAAATATGTGCACAGAATAAAAAGATCTTGAAAGCCATCCTTTTAAGAGAAGTTTCCTAAAAAAAGGAGTTAATGCGGCCTCTCTGGCATATGTTTTTTTTTCCATACATGCCCTGGAAAGAAATAACGATATTCTACCCTCAGAACAGTTTACATTGACATTATTTATTGTGTTGAAGCAATGTGTTTCATTCCTCTTTGGATAATTATTGAAATTATTTATACCACAAATTAGACTTTAATGTTTAAAAAAATATTAATACAGTCATCAATTTGTTGTTAAGACATTTTATCTGGTTATTTTTTATAGATTTCTTCAAAATTAGCTTGACTTCTTTTAAATCATCAATATAACCATAAGAAGAAATCACGCTTTAACTGCATAAATTACGTGGCTTACAAAAAATAGCTAACTATAACGAAACCAAAGAACTTAACGGAAACGAACAATTAATTTTAATAAAATTTTTAAAAAATCGTGAGAATTTACCTCATTCATTTAATTGTATGTTTTGCAATTGAAATTATAGTAGGATCTAAACAAAAACCGAGCAGTTTAATGCTATAGTATTATTTTCAACAAACTTTTTTCAGGGAAAAAAATAATTTTTTCATTTTTTCTGATTCACTGTATTTTATTAAAAATCTGTTATAAAAATAATCAAATACTTCAATTTAGCACCGTAATTTAAACCGTAAGATTTACGTAGCATCACAATTTAGGATCAAGTACAACAGCGTATATAATTGAATTCTATTGTTTGAAATAATTTAAATAAAAGAAAAGGTCCTCAAATGGATCTCTTGGTAATTTAACATATAACGTGTAACCAAAGACAGAACTGGTTATTGGTAAAAAATCCTGTTCCAACGTTATCAGAATACGGAAACTTATGAATAGCCAAATTGGCTCAGAAATAATGAAATACGTTAGTTAAAAATTGTATTATTAAAATCTACTGCTGTTTGGTACATTTTTCATATTTCTTTATATTTTTTAAACAGTTTAACGCTGCATTAAAAAAAAATGCTCTTTGCAAGTGAATTAAAACTAAAAAAAAAGCAAACGGATACCTTGAGAATAGTAACAATTTTTTTACAACCTGATTAATTGTTACAGCACAGGTTGATTAATTGTTGGCATTCTATTTACTCTTTATATCAGACTATTCCAGGCAAATCATTTTTGTCAAGAAATAGCCTGTTGTTATAATGTGGTTTACCTAAAAATTAGCGAATAACAGATATGAATTTAATCTTTATTACAAAATTAGCGGTTCTTTCTATTTTTCTACAGTATAAGCCCTATTAATTGACGTTTAGGGTGTTCAAAAATATTCGTAGGCACATCCACTATGTATAATTATGATTTATGAAGTTTATTTAATTATTATTAGTAATCAATCTTATGTTCACCAAATATTAAGGTCATATAAGTAACACAATTTTCAAACAAAACATTTTTAATTAGTATTCTTTAATAAAATATAAGTAAATTCGTATATATACCCATTTTTCCACCCTAAAAACAGTAATTTTAATACATAGGTTCCGGTGTTTTCATCTTTGACTCTTTTTTTTTTTTTAATTCATTCAAGAAACTTATAAATATTTAATTTTGAGTATCCACTGGAGAAGTTTTTTAAGAGCTTATATTAGGCTGGAGTAAAAGTGAACATTTTCCTTTGGATGAAATTATCATATTTTCACTTTGATCATTTTTAAATTAATTTACCAGAACAGAAGGTAGTAATGGTGTTTGTCAGACTACAGTAGCTGCTGCGTGCGGTTTAGCCAAGTTTTAACTATTAACTGGGAAATAATTACGTGTAAATTTAATGTAGATTAAATGCGTAGAAATTATACGAACTTAACGTTTTCAATAACATTCATGTATAATGTCACTTACATGTAGAAGTGTCTATAAATGATAAAATAATACTGATTATGTTACACACATAATAAAAAAAAGGGATGATAATAATTGGAAAAATCAAAATACAAGTTATATTTAATTTAAGGTAGACTAAAAAAGTAAAAGTTATGGATCATGAAAAAAATAAGCAACAGGAAAAATTTTATGAAGGAACACAAACTGGAATATAATAAATAAAAAATGATTATTTAAAAAAATTTAAGTGAACGTAGAATGATGACATTTTAATTCATAGATCAGGTTGGGTAAATTTTACAATCCAATAGTACTTTCAGTAATTAATTCTTTAAATATTTTTTTAACATCTGATTTTTTTAAGTTAATTTCCACCCTACCATTCAAAATACACACTTTTCAAAAATGTCAATATACATATTCTTTTATCATCAAGGAACCAATTTTTATTAATTCTAGTGAGGATTCATTTAAAGATACAATTATAATTCACGTTTGTACAACATTTAATTTTATATACATTTATTATAAATTTGTTGGAGATTTTGCTTCGAGGAACTGTATAACTTTTTTTTTTTTTTTTAGGAAAGTATATATCTACTGTAACAAGGCGGAAGTATGGTAATCATGTCAAGGAAAAAACCCTTCCTTTCATATTTTTGTTTGGCGTAATAAGTAGAATAGCTTGGGAATGGTTGGACAAAAAAACTTATACATTTGATATGGTAACTGGTATGTATATATAGGCTAATTATACTATAAATTTTGCAGTTGAGGTTTCAAAAGGCTGCAGAGAGAGAGGTTGTTCGGGAATCATATCTTAAGCTGGGGTAGACTTAAATCAAATATTACTCATAGAAGTTTTGAGATCTTTTAAAAAGACGAAAACTTTGTCATATAAAATTATTCCCAAAACGATTATTAAATCTAAAATAACTATTTTAGATAAAATCTTAAACTTATTTCAGATTCGTTGTTTTTCGTTCAAATATGGTTCTCATATTATATTGTATGTACAATATTCGTTTAGGTATAATATTTTTGTAATAATGCATGTTGATAACCAAGGATTAATTGAACCTGAAACTTTTATAAAACAAATTTTAAAACGGTACGGAAAGTATACGAGATGAGGTTGAAATATTTCTATGAAAAAATTGGATGGAAATATTTGTTTCTGATGATACATCATAATGGAAATAAAAATATATTTTATTCTAATTTATTCAAACTATGATGTAAGGAAGATTAATAAAACAAAATGATTAATTTCCTTAAAAGGAGTAATAAGTTTATCTGATCAAATCTTCATGCCTAATTTTTTTAAAAAAAATTTCTAAAAAAAAAATTTAATGAAGTTCAAGGCAGGAAAGTGGAAAAACAGTCATTTTTCTGGAATTAATAAATATTTTGATATTAAGTGTAAAGATAATAGTAAATAGACTTGTAACATACACTCATAAATGTATAATTTACAAATGCAACTTAGCCAAATTTGAAACTAAAACAAGAAATTTTATGATAAAATTATTTTGTTTGGTAATTGTAATTTAATTTTTACAAATGATTATTTTTAATTAATAAATTTTCTTTATAAATAATTCATTACAGATTACCAGACGAAGAATTATGTGTGAGTATAATATTTGAAATTATATTTCACACACATAATATAGAAAAACAACACACAAGCAAGAAAAAGTGCCAAGCCTAACTAGATTTTAAAATTTAGAAACTGGAAGAAAGAAAAAAATGTTTATACGCCGCCACGAGGTGGATGGGCTCTGCTATTTTACGAACTGGTATTGTTATTTATTTTTTACAGCTTTTTTCTATGTATCGAAAATACTTCTCAATAAATAAATTTTTTCAATATGAAGATTCAAATTTACATTAAAAAAAAGCAAAAATAAACAATAACTGTAAATGAAATGGGAGAGTCTACCGACTTAAGAAGAGGAAGGTAACTCATCTTTTCCTTTTATCCGAAGTTTCTATATTTTAAAAATAGAACAATTATGGAGAAGAACTGATTTTAAGGCAAATGCATTTTTATTCACAATAAAGTATTGTATTGTATTACAATACAACACAATAATTTTATTTATCGTATTTTTTTACAACCGGGAAATCATGCATGCGTAGTCCAACCTTCTTTCTTTTCCTAAATTCTTTCTTTAATTTTTTCCTCCTTTCTTCGGCCCATCCATTGGGTTTCCTTTACTGTTTCTCTAGAAATTTAGATACATCCAATAGTTTGCTGATGAAAATAGTTTCTTTAGAAATATTTAATTTTTTTATTTTTCAGTTTGTTTTGATTTCGTTTTTTAAAAAAAGTTAAATATTTGTTTTGTTAATCTAGTTTCATCAATTCTATTAGATGACCACATAAAATTTGAGTCTTTTTTTTCTATAGTTACGATCTATTTTTTTTTTAACATTTTGGTAAATTTCTCCTGATTTTCGTAATTTATAAATACTATCTTTGAGTTTTTGACCATTGATTTCTCTTAAAATTTTTTTTCCAAATATTTAACACTTGCAGACCAGGAAATGCTTCGCTATTGCTATTTTTGAATGTATATATAAAAATAAAAGTATTCATCTGCTCCAGAATAGAAATCCCAAATTTAAACACAATATATGGAGTAATAAAATATAGTCTCTCACTTTAAGTACCTTGGAGAATTTTATGCTGAACAACTCTGAGAAACCAAGTCAATTGGACCGACTGGAGAAGATCAGGAAAGTTCTAGATTTAATGCAAAATTTCTACAACAAGAAATCCTTCACGCGCCAAACGAAAATCCGGCATTACAACACAGTTATTAAACCCACAGCATTATATACCAGTGAAACATTGACCTTAAATAGGAAAACCGAAATAGAAGAAATAAAGAAACAGGAAAGGAAGATTATGAGGAAAATATTGGGACCGAGACAAACTGAAGAAGGATACAGATTACAACCGAAAGAAATTGTTGAAACACTCTAATATCGAAACTGACATAAGGAAAAGACGAATGAAATTCTTCGGACACATTTGCAGGCTGCCGGAAAACCGACTACGCATACCGACTACAAACAAGGCATACAGAAATAAAATAGATAAATGGGAAGTTAAACCAGAAGCTTCGAAGCCTAAACAACATCATCCGAAATGGTCTGAAGAACGGAAGAAGGCCTTTTCTGAAAGAATGAAAGAATTTTGGAAGGAAAAGAAGAATGCCAAGCGAAAGAAATATGAATCGTGGAATGCTTAACGTCTTCCATTGGGAAGTTCTCGACTTATAGTAATAATAAATATATATATATATATATATATATATATATATAGATTAAATGAAGACAATTGAAAGTTTGATAAAAAATTAACAAAATGAAAATTACGGAACTTCACAAAATTTAACCTTTCCCTTTTCCCATTTCATCACCCTCATTTCCCCCTTTCTCTTTCCCCAGTTTCCCCTTTCACCCCTTATCACATTTATCTTTCCCTTATTTCAATTTCTCTGTCCTCTTTTCCCATTTCCCTTTTCCCCCTCTTTCCCCTTTCAATTTCCTTTTCCCCTTCTTCCCTTTTACCTTTTCGATTTTTCCCTATCTCCCTTTTTCCCCGCGCGTAAATCAATCCAGTAGTTTTTTAGTCTATAGCGGACACACGTATCATTGAAAATGGAATTCTAAAATATTTAATATAGCGTGTGCTGCTTTTACGTCCAACAGATAGCGCTGTTTTTAAAAAAACAAACATGTTTTTACTTGTCACAGGTGTAACATTTTTGGTATATAAGTAGTAGATATATAAAAACACGCGCGTATTCGAATGCAACGTTGTGTCAAAATTTCAAAGCAATCGGTAAAGAACTTTCTGAGATTTAAGATTTTGAACAAATGAACATTTACATTTTTATTTTATAGATTTTAATAAATGGAAATAATTTTTTTCTAAACTTTAAAAAAAATTTATTTTTGTGAAAGGCATATCAAATTTATAATATAAAGCACAACAAAACTATTAAATAAAAACAAGATGGCGTTATAATAAAACAAACATTCAATAATATTGCATTACGGATATAATTTTGAAATGGAAAAAGATATCACATTGAAAGTAATTATTACACTGAAAAGATATATAAGATTTAAGAGTTATGAAACTCTCAATAGAAAAGATCCCTGTACCATTTTCTTTTCAATCTTTTAATACAATTTGCTGGATTTATCTCACATCTCACCAGTTATTTATGTGAATAGGTAATTTGGAGTATTTCTTTTACAATGTCTTATGTGAAAGGAAATTTTAGATAAAGTATATTAGATAGTATAGTTATATTAAAGAAGATAACTGGTCGTTATAGATGAAATTTTAACCAGAAAGGTTGAGATGGATTTAAAGTTTTTATTATTTTTCTTCTTTTATAGCTCAACCAAAAGTAATGTTATAAAAAAATAAAATAGATGTTAAAAAAAATTAAAAGATATTGTAAAGGTCCAAAAGAGTTTTAAAAAAATATTTTGTAGAGCAAAACCTTGTGTTGGGTGAATAAGTTATGAGTAAAAGCTGTAAAATTTCTTCATGCTTGAGTTCAAGAAAATACAGAATTATTAAAATTTAAATGCAGTAGTACTTTAAAAATGTACTATTCAAATGTAGTACCTTATCTGACCATCGAAGATTAAGAAAAGCCTGATTTTCTAACAAATAAATGAATAAGAGAAATTTAAGTGAATCCTAAACAATCATTTCAAATATGTATAAATATACTTTTAATATATATTTATTCAAAAAAATTGTGTTAGGAGTAATGCAAGTAGATCGTCCAGCGAAAAATTTCTCAATATATTTAGTAGTTTTATTAACCAATAATAATTTGAATATAATTACAATAAAGCAAAACTTAAAAAACTTTTTTATTTTAGAAGGTGAAATATTTTTTTTTCTAAAAATATAGTGCTAACCTTGTTTGCTAGGCATTTCAGATTTAATGATTCGGATGAGATATAAATTCTTTTAATTACGTTTTCACTAGACAGAATACATTTATCACAGGACTAAAAAACAGCACTGCCTTTTAAAATATATATATATATTTTTTAATTTACATACACATTATGTAATGTGCATACACATTATGATATGGACAAAGAAGAAAGGCTAAAGTTAGTTTAAAAAAAAAAAAAAATGGAAAATTTATATATAAAATAAAATTCAAAAGTTTCATTTTACAGAAACAATAATATTCTTTCGATGATATTTTAAATAATATTTATTAATACTTACAGATGAGCCTGTATCTTTTGTATATATCTCAAATGAAAGGGAAATAGGTAGTTAAATATTTATCAAATAGCCCTTTTAAAATTATAATTTTATTGCATACCAAATACATTTATTTTTTTATCATTGGTAAACAAGATTACTCTCTAAAAAACTGTTTATAAAAAATTTTGCGTAAAATCTCATGAAATTTATTTATTTTAATAAAATACTCCAAAGGTACAGCTGAGAACAATGGTTTTAAACTCAACCTTAGTTCAACGACAGTATACAAAAAAAAAAATCAGAAAAAAGTTTAACAAACGCAGTTTAAACAATCTTACTTCAAAACAATTGTGGAGAAATACTGCATATAGTTCTCCTTATAGCGCAAGGTAAAGAATATTTTATAGAATCAGAACTTTAACATTACCGAAGTTACGTCTAACAAATTGGCTTCTGTCCTAAGAAATGCTTAAAAGAAAGATAAAACTAAACTCGCAGAAATAACAGATATCTATGAAATTGATATTAAAAAATAATAATTGCAACTTAGGATATGTAGGGCTGATTAAAAGAAATACTGAATCCAAAATAATATAATACCGTAGAAGACCCTAGAAATCGACAGTATCCTAATATTATCTAAAAACTAGTCAAAAAAGGATATTTGTTTAGAAAAATGTTCTTTTTTTTAAATTTACAGAATTCAAAAAATGTTGTAAGTTATTTTATCAGTAATGATAAAGAATTTTCATTCTTTATCATTTTTTCTATCATTCATTTTTCATTCATTAAACAACGATACGGAATCAATATCTAAGTTAAAAGTTGAAATTCATTGTGAAAGATTTTAAACCGAAGAATATTAAACTGTTCCCCTTCCTTAAAATTACTTTCATACTTTTAGGTTCATGTTATCTTCATTTTTTTTTTTTGAGATTTTACGTACCCAACCTGTAACTGATTGTATCCAATTTTATTTTCTATTCTTCTAAAATAAGATTGTTTTGGTGCGTTTGTTAAATTTTTTTCAGCTTCTTTTCTGTATGCTATCACTGAACTCAGTAAGTTGAGTTCAAAACTACTGAACTAAGTTGTACCTTTAGAAAACTTTATTAAAATAAATAAATTTCGTAAGATTATAGGTAAATTCTTTCGTAATAGTTTTCATAGCGTAATCTTGTTTTTCCAGTGATACAAACATTAATAAATTCGGTACTCTCGACTTATTAAGAAGCACGTAATAACCGTAGTGGAAATTTGGGTTGGAATATTAAATGGCTTGGATGTTTGTAAATTAAATTTATTCTTTCTATTGGGATTAAATACGACATTAAATTGGGACTGAATACCTAAAAAAACAAAAGTCTTTTGTATTTATTTATTTTATATTCTTATTCTAACGTCCAGTTAAAATTATTTGTTTGATAGTATTTAGTACTGTTAATTTGTCAATAATATTAAATATTTACAATTTCTTTTTTTTTTTTAATTTTCTGGCATAGCTGTTGAATCATGCTGGAAGAAGGAAATTATATTTATCAGTCAAAAAACAGAGTATGGGTTATATTACAATTCTCGTTGTATCATGACTCAAGGATTCCAAAAAAATTTAAAAAAAAAAGAGGTGATAGTGTTCCTATGTATGTGTGTATTGGAGTGTTTGGATCTTAATACATTTTGATGGGAAAAACTGATTTTGATGAAATTATGAACATAAATTTGTGTATATTGTGGAAATTGGCTTGTAAAACTTTGGGTCAATGTCTCCAGCAGGCGGGGGTAGATAGTTTTTTGGAGATCAATCTTCTCAAAAATTTGTAATACACTACACCTACACTACACCTTTTTATATTAAGCTCAGTACATGTATACATGACTTATCTTGCCATTTAAAAAATAACTGCCATTAAATTCTCTTCCCCAAAAATCGAAAAATCTATCTTTACTTATTGCATATTTTTTAACCGAATTCTTTTATGTATTTCTAAGCTAGGTAATATCGCATGCAATTGGCCCAAAAAATAATTTAGGGGCAATATTGGGGGGAACCGACCAAAATTATAGATCTTTTTAATTTGTAAAACATTTTTTAGTTTATTTATTTTTATAATTATAATTAACTTTCTATAATAATATTACAAGAAAATTTCATCCCTAACAAATAAATTTTAGCTTATTATTTTTTCACTGTAATAAATAATCAATGATAGGAAAGTGTAACAACTTTGTTGTTGGTTTTTTCCTTTCTGATAATGAAAGCTTAACAATGGAAATGACCATGTAGATTTAAAGTTTATACAAAATGTTTTGCAAATGGTTTTTAGAGCACATTGTTGTTTTTCAATTTATTTGAATAACTATTTATTTCACGCGGTTGCATAGCAATTTTTTATAAAATTTATTTTTATGTGTTAATATCCATTTATATATAACTTACAATGTGTGTTAATAAATAATTTTTTGTTTATACGAGTAATTTTGTGGACTGCTATATTGCTTTCATTAATGTTTATTCATGTTTTCCCTTGATTCTTCCGCGAAAATACTAAGAAGTACGTCTTTGTTAGATATTAAACATCAAACCTAAAATTACTGACATGATTTTTTTGTTTTAATATTTTTTATTTATAGTTGTATCAATAATTAAAGTTACCAGTGACCGGAGTGTTATAGTAAATGTACTGGAAAACGTGTAGTCTTGAAAAAATTCAGGCCGATCAATCCTGAAACTTGTGGTTAATTGAACCCCAACAAACAAAGAGCACCGATATCCACTATCTTGTATTCAAATCCGAATAAAATTAACTATTATTATTAGGATTTGAACCTAAGGACCCTCGACTTCGAAGTTAGCTGATTACGATAATGAATTTTATCACTAGACCAACCGGATGGGTTGATTTATTTATTGCACAATTACGTTATGACATAGATTATACGATCCTAGAGACGAATAATAAAATGGTTGTTTATATTTTTAAATGGTCATTTATATTTTTAATTTTTATTTCCAACGTAATATATATTTTCAAGATTTTTACAAGTTTAAAAATGTTAAACTACGGTTTCATATTCTTTATCAATAATTAAAATATACATTAATATAAAAAACCATTCAAATTATATGCTCAAATTAAATGCTTTTATTACTCAAAAAATTACTGCTGAAATTATATGGATTGACTAGTTGTTGTTTGGACAAACTGAAAATAAACTAACTCCGCAATTCCAGCATTATATAGGTAAACAAAACAATACTTAAAAGTAAGGCTGAGTGAAATGAAATGTCATATTTTATTCATTTATTCAGTTTATGTTATCTTTTTAACATTTTGTTAGCCGATGTTTTCAGTATGAAATTTTCATTGATGTTCAAAAAGTTTTCTTAAACTAGAGAATTTAATTTTCACTTGTTACATTACCGAGCAGCCTAAATTATTCCTACTGTGTGTGGTTATGAATATTTTTCGAAATGGAAATTAACGACTTAGCTCAACTTAAGTAGTTTATATTCGCTCTGTATATATTAGTAAAACAGTGTTCGTAAACAACTAAAGCAAAATGTTAAACGTTAATGGTGGAACGATTCCAATGTTAAATTCTTAATTAAAAAAAAGAGCGTTAAAAAAGGATACCTCGCATCTATTAAAACCAACACAGATTTTTCAAAAAAGCAAAAAAACTCAACTAAATAATGTTCAACAAACATTAAATAAAGCTTCATCTCCATTTTACCAACTTTAACACCAGACTTTACGAGGCTTTAGAACAGTTAAAAGAGGGATTTAACACACAAATATATCACAAATACAACATCGCATCCTACACAATAATAACATTACTACACGGGTTCCCTTTTAAACATTTTATTATTATGAAACCACAACAGTTATTATCACAGAAATCAACATGTTTATCCCACTACCATTAACATTATAGTTTTCTTGTTTGTATAGATAATTTTATTTCAAAGTTATTATTTATGTAAAAATAGTTATAATGTATTAAAAGCACATGCACACTCAAATAAACAAACAAGCTTAATAACACTTATAATAAAATAATAATTTTTTTAAAATATTTTGTTTATAATAGTTGCATCAATAATTAAATTCATTAGCGACTTATCATTGTAATGTAACTGTACCGGTAAATATGTAGTCTTGAACAAAGTAAGGCTGACCATTCCTGAGACGTGTGGTTAATTGAAACCTAACCACCAAAGAACACCGGTATCCATGATCTAGTATTCAAATTCAAATAAAAGCAAGTACCTTTATTAGGATATGAACCTGAGAATTTCGAATTATTTTATTTTTATTTTCGAATTACCTTGATTAATGCACGTTGAGTTAAAAAAAAAAAAAAATAAAAAATAAAACAACTTTATTAATTTAACATGGCCAGTTTTAGTTATCAAAAAGTCTAATCATTTTAAGTAATGAAATTACTGATTTTTGTAGGTTATAAACTTCCCACTGGAGTAGTTTTACAATTTTTCCCAAATTTTAAACTTAATTAAAAAAAGGAAAAAATACTACACAAAAGATTCTAAAACGATTCTTATTAATTTCATAAATACACAGGAAATTAATAGAAAATTTCTATAAATTAGAATCTCCTTTTTAAAAGATATTACAATATGTATATAAATATTAAATTTAAAAAAAAAATTTGTTAACAATAACATAATTTTCTCGAAATTACAATTTTTACAAATGTTATATGATTTTCTATTAAAATGTAAACCGTACATCTTGTATGGATAAAATAGTTATATTAAATCTACAATTTGTTCACTACTAATTACAGCTAAATAAATATATTCTGAAATACTGGTCATTAGATTAATTTTTTTTAGTAATGAATCATTTCTGTCCGTACAATGACACACTAATACTTTTTTTAAATTAATTTTGATCAACCGTACGACGCGCGACGTATGACTGGCAAAGATTAAATGTGTGAAAATGTGTGTTCGCAGACATTCGTCCTTTGTCTTTGACATGAGAAGGCTATAAACCTTATACGAGACTTTAGGGGAAGTACACCACTTTATTCATCAATAAAGTTGCCTTCCCAAAAAAATAACAAAATAAATAAAAAATGAAAATCAATGATTACATTTTTTTTTTTAGATAGTAAAATAATTTATACAAATATCATTAATAAATTGTTGTTAACATTAACTGTTTCACATGAAGAAACTGTATTATATATAACAAAATAAAAAGTTTTATTGTTTCTGTAAACAAACTTAAGGGAAGTTGCCTAAAGAAAGCTTGCCCTTTAATGTTTTTAAATATATATCTAATCTAAAAATTTCTTATACCAGAATGCACCAAGTAATTCACATTCAACCTTTAAAATTGATCCTAATTAAAAAATATTTTAAATTAGCGGTTAGCGACCATGTAATACTATAACTGAACAAAAAACATTAACGTATCAAATTTGTAATTGATTAACACCAACAGTTAATTCCAAAAATAATTAAATCTTAAAAAATGAACTATGGTTTAATTAAATGAAATTCAATAAATAAAAAAAAAATTATTCGAATTTTTATTATAATTGTTTAATATTATTATACGATAGTTTTTAAGGCGAAGCCTTTATTCAATTTTGATTAATTTTTAGTTGCATATTTTTGGATTTTGGAAGAAGAGAAAGATTGGTTCAAGAATTTATTTGGGACGAGAATTATCGATTATACTACTGTTTATTGATAACACGATAGTTGTTCAATAAACGGAACATAAGTTGCAGTATGCCATCTTCCAACTTAATACAGTGCTTTTAAATACAATCTACCAATATCGTTATCTAAAGAAAAGATATTATCCTTTAAAGGACGATATTCATACACTTCTTATATTGCTGTTGGAGGCTCTATTTTGAACGGGTGTCGTCTTTTATATATTTCACTATCTTTATTACGTATGAACGATGAAAGGATATAAATGTGAGCTTAGAAAGTTTCAAGCATTGTCTGAAGCTATAAAATGAATTTTCTAAAATTAAGTGCTACTAGAAACAACATTTAGGTTTTACAAAATAATAACTGGTCCTACTTTAGGCCAAGGTAGATTATATATACCTAGATATTAGACCTGGATTGGAGATGTACAAGAATTACAGCTGTCTAATGTCATCCAGGCTGAGATTTTAGGATGAATAAGAAGTGGGGGTGAAAGCAGCCGAGATATGTTTTATTGAAAACGGTCAAGGGCTTTTCAAGTATAGACAGAATTATCTTATTTGTCTTATTTGAAAAAAGAGTAAATACTGCCAACTAATGACCAATTAAAGATTACTAGAAGTCTTGGAAGCAGCATGATTGAAGTAATGGGTTTAAAGAAAATACCTTAACAATTTTAAGCCGGTTACATTATACTCTAGCGTTTTGAGCCGTTGCTAGGTCGGCCTCTGAGAAATTGTATTGATTTTATATCGTAAAATTGAGGAACGAAACAAAATATGCCCACGGATTGAAGAAAAAAAAATATTATCTCGTACCTTGAGAAAAAAACATAATTATTACAAACAACTTAAGATTTGCCGAGTGAATTCCAGTCATTATTTTTTCTTTAAATTATTTATACATTAAAACGTTTACGTTATGATTTTATTATGACCAGATTTAAACTGGATCTTTTAAAGAAATAAAATCACTATAAAATTCACAAATGAAAATATTGAAAAGAAAAGTATAAAAAATAGGGAAAGAAAAATTATGGTAAAAGTTTAAATAATCGTTATATCTTAACTACAAATTTAACCATACACGAAAATATAAAATAGGTCATTAAACAAAAAAATTAAAACGATCAAATCAAATCATAACTCTCGAAATCCATAAATTTTAAATCCATGGAACTAGTTGGCTTATGACCAGTATTTAAAAATATAAAAAACTAAATGGATTTGATAAAGTATTTTACTGATTAAACTGAGTTAATAACGTTTTCAATCGGCTGAATTCCTTTCGAAAAATAAATAACAAGTTTAATAATGTACTAAATTGTATAATTAAATGAAGTTATATAACACGATTATCTTCTTGAATAGCAAGATAAAATGTGATACATATAGAAATTAAAAGAAACTTACTTTTATATTAATGTAACCTTTTTAAAACGGTCGACATTAGGGACGTACTACCGAAATTCCAGTACTACTTTAAAAATTATCCGTTTTTAATTTACAACGCTTTTAAAATAAAATAGATATTTTCTACCACAATGGCTACTTCGTTATAGTTATAAGAAGTAACTTAATAATCTTACTAAAAATTTACAGAAGCTAAAAATTAAGCTAAATTTCCTTAATTGATAAACTAATTTTAATTTAAACACTTTGTCATCAAAAATTTATGTATATTGTTCCTTTAAATATAAATAAAATACTTGTTTGTTCGTTGAAACATTGTTCCGTTCCATGTTGAGCCAGTGCTGCACTCTAGCATTTACTAGTGCTGGCCGGCGAGTTAGGGAATCTAACATGATCATTCTATGTTAGAATCCCGCCCAGTGCGGTCGCATTTTTCATTTCGTCCGGATGGATAATTAGTGACTTATATTCTACGTAAGAATCTCGCACAGTGCGGTCGTGTTTTCATTTCAGTTCAAGGGGACTCATAGTTTCTTGATAATGTTCAATTATGACTAAAGTGTCATACATTCTTAAGTTTAATGTAACTATTGTAATTCAATCAAAATGTCAAGGGTAACATAAAATTAAATACAACGATTCAAGAAGGACATAGCGTTGCTTCATTTCATCATCTACCATCTCATCAAAATACAGTCCACACTAGCTCTAAATTCTACCAAACATTTTTATAAAATTGACTGTTATTTTTATACAAAATCAAAAGTTTAATTTGGGGAAATCTTTAATGAACAGATATAAATAAATTACAGTATTCTTTTTCCATAGAAATCTACACAAATTTTATTAGATGTTTAGTAATAAAATTCTTGGGCAAGAAGACTGAATTTTCAATTTTATTTAGTGTAATATTTTTTATAAAATAATGAGTATTCTGTACAATTTTTTGAACCGGAAATATAAAAAACATAAATTAAATGAGAAAACTGAAAGAGACATAATATTTATTTATTTGATATTAAAATATATTATCTGTTTAAACGGAAGTTAAATTATTATTGAGGAAATTATAATAAAATATGGAGTCCACATAACACACAAGCAACTTTAAACTAGCTCACCACTGTGACTCACTGCATAAGCGCATATGAAAAATAGAATAAAGCTGAAAAAATATTTAAAAAAAGATGAAATACTATACAATTTAAATAAAAAATGATATTGAGAAAGAATCAATGAAGTATTGGTACTATAGTAATGATAGGAACCAATTAATAAAGAACTCACAGAACAGTAATATACGATTAACTATAAATCAATTTATATAATTATAAATTGTTTTGTATAATCAATATAAATTGATAATATAATGATAGAAATAATCAATAAATTAATTATAATTAATCTGTGTACACTTTGTAGTGTAAAGTTAAATAATAATAATAAAGACTAGACTAAAATAACTACCATACAATGTTTTATTGAGGAGACAGATAATATTTAAATAAGAATCCGTTGACAGTATAATTAATTATTCTAACAGATTATGTTGACTTTTCTTGATTATTTATAACAGAATACTTCATACGACAGAAATTTATAACTGTATATAGTAATAAATGTTGCATTTAGTGTACTTAAATTTCATTTAATTAATGAATGATTTCCATCCATTTTAAATACTGCTCTTAAAATAAAGAACTTTTTTTGTGTTCTCTCTTTTAATAATAATAATAATATCTTTTGGTAAGATCTCTTTAACAAAAAATAAATACATTTTTTAAATCTTAATTTTAACGATTTTATTCTCAAATGTATTTCTCATTTTTTATTTAAGTGTTACGTTGCAATCTGTTCAACTAGTGAAGAATAAGCAACCCCTTCCCCCGGACAACTGAGATGAGGATTATATGTATGACATGTAAATGAATTGTATTCTTGTACAGACTCAGACCAAGCATTTCTGAGACGTGTGGTTAATTGAAACCCAATCATTAAAATAGACAGGTATACACTATTTAGTTTTCAAATCCGTATAAAAGCAATAAGTTTTTAGTAGGATTCAAATCTCAGAACTTTCGACTTCGAAAAGTAGCTGTTAAAAAATGAATTTGCGATGATGAG
The DNA here is from genome assembly GCF_047948215.1 of Lycorma delicatula. Taxonomy (NCBI): domain Eukaryota; kingdom Metazoa; phylum Arthropoda; class Insecta; order Hemiptera; family Fulgoridae; genus Lycorma; species Lycorma delicatula. Next base: position 78,677,865 of record NC_134459.1, on the reverse strand, counting down.
TTAGCCATTCACAAGTCACCCCCGTGGGCTAAGTTTTTATTTGACTAATAAAATTATTAATTAAATAAAAATATATGGAAAGTTTTTCTTTTTTAACAAATAGTTTGTTTTTATTGTTGAGAGACTGTAATAAAATAATATATAAAGCTGATAATATTCTGTGCTATGCAAAGATTTTTTTATCTATAAAAATTATTACGAAGAACCTTTTTTTTCTTTTATAAAGAAATCTCAATCAATTTATGCAACTAATAAAAATCACGAAGACAATGTGTAGTATTCTACACATTGTTTATTATAACGATTTTATTGAAAATTTCATTATCACTACCCACAATATAATTTAGGCTACAATGGCTAAAACTCTACATCGACTTTTCCATGCAAAATTTTAATTCAACTGGCATGCGATCAGATTACGGTTTCAGAATAACCGTGAAATCATTTACATATTCCAAACAACTAGAAGATACTCCAGTAATATCATTTACAGGCGACCTATCACATCTATATACATCATTTTCAACTATACATCACCAGGAGTCATACCATTCATAATAACTTAACCCAATTTTCACACATATCCAAGTATCGAGATCAGGACTATTAAGTCGTGAGTCTTTCGACCTAATGTAGTAAACTGGACTGGAGGGAGAGATAGTAGGGAAAAATTAAAGATTAGGTACCGAGGAGATCTGATTTTGAGAGCGGAGACTTCATTATATAATACTTATAATAAACTGCTGAATTTGAATCCTGAGGGAAATAGTTACCTTATGCAGGTAAATAAATACTCGTCAATTAAATGGGTTACGAAAGGAAAGATGTGAACTAATCTATCATAAATGTAAGTCGTGGGTTAGGGATATAAATTTTCTCTATGGAAGGAATATGATGAATATAATGAAGAATTAATTCATATATGGAAGAAATGTGCCCTCCCCAAAAATGCAGGATAGAACTCAAATGATTAAAACTACTAAACGGAAAAATTTATAAATTTGATTCTGTTTGTTGGCAAATATCTATTTGTAACAAAAATCAAAGTAACAATGGCTACAATAACAATCTGTGAATGAGTTATAACAGTATTGTTTAGTCTTATCTGGTCCCCCCCCTTCCAATATGAAGGCAGCGCGCTGCTGAAGTGGCGGTGGTAGGGATGACTAACCGTGCACGTCTTTTCTTCATATTATATTTCTTCTTAATGTACTGCATATTGTTGTGTTATTATATGTAGGTGCATGTGATACAGTCCATTCTTTTTTTACTTTTGTGTACTTTATAACTGCGTTCATTAAACTTTCTTTGTTTAAAACAAAATGTGCAATTTTTTGAGTTACCGGAGAGGTTCTTGATAATCCACATACAAACAAGTATCTTCATTTTTGTTGAATTTTTTTGGTCGCAAAATGTACGAATTGGTTCTATATCTTAAAACCAATTACAATAAAATTAAAAATATAACAAAATAATTAAAAAAGATTCTATAAGCCAAAAAACGAAAAACAATATATTGGCAAATAAATGGTGTTTTTTCGTAACAAACGCAATTTCGTTATTTTTATAAACATTCTGGTTTTTGGAAAAATGTAAAAAACTTTCAGATCATATTCTACAGATGAAAATAAAGAAAAAACGTTCATATAAACGTAGGTTCAGAAACACTTCGATGGAAGGGGGCTGGCGAAAGATTTCACCCTGGTTTCTGCGCCTTCGATAATATTAGACCAGTCTGTAATTCTTGGGACCAAAATTAAAGGGTAAATTTAGTGGTTTTATTTGAAATCTAAACTGAAAAAATAGAAAAAAAAATATATATCTTAGAACTGTATTTTTAGTAGTTTTTGAGAAATCTGGGGTAAAAGACAGAAGATTGGTGTCGAAAAACACTATTGATGTTAAATAAATAATTTTATTTTTTTTCTGTCGAGTCGGATGAACCCCATCTACGGGCAGACTTTCAGACTCGCAACAAGTTCTGCAAGATCTTATTTAAGTGCGTATGTGTACCTGCGCCCTACCGACTAAACCACCTCAAATCTCACCACCTCCCCTCCCGGGACCATACCGGCAAACTTTGTTATTGGTAATAAAAAAAATAAACGTTTTAAACAAAACTTAAAGAGAAATTGATTCTAAGTAAAATAGTATGAAAAAAGTCCACAAAAATCGAAAGCGCAGAAATCAGGGCGAAATTTTTCGCTAGTCAACATTTGCTAACAGTAAATACACATATATCAATGTATTCCTCTTTTTTCTTCATTATGTACACATTATGGATGAAAATTAATTAAGAAAAAATAAATCATAAAAAACATATATATTTGAAGTTACAAGGGGATTCAACAGGATTAAACATAAAAAAAAATAAATAAATACATCCATGAAAAAATATAGTTTTTAAAAATCTGCCTACCACATTAATAATCTTTCCCAACTTTTGTATCAAGCTTGAAATTTAATCCTTCCTCAACTGATAATAGTTGAACATAATTAAGTCTTACTTGTAAAGAGTAAACTTTATAGACGGTCTAAAGGGAAATGGAAGATATCAGAAACTCAAAAGTTTAGTTGGGTATAGAGGGAAGAGAAACGAACATAAGGAATCTGCCCCAAGGCAGTTAATTATAATATGATGACATTGATGAGGTCTTACATATTTTATTAACTAAAGAAAACTAACAAAATATACAATGATTTTTAGAAATTCGTTAAAGGATTTTTAGAAACTCGTATAAATTTATTTCTATTGCGTCTCTTCTTAAAATAGTGTAGAAAGCAATAAAAAAACCGATATGACAACACTGCAGGCCAGGCAGTTTGAATAGCAACTACTCGTAATTTATATAAAAATCAAAATTAAAATCTTATTCTCTATCACTAAAAAAGAATTTAAAAATTATTTCTACTTTATATTACTTAAATATTTAAAACTTTCAAATTTAAATAAAACTAAGGAAACAATGCTACTGTTCATTAGGGAATGGGTCATCAACAAATAATAAAAAATAAAAATAAATCATAAAATATAAAAATAAAAAGGATTTTCGAGAAATAACGATAATATTCCCTTGGTACATAACATTTAGATGACCATAAATACAAATAATGCAACCATTAAAAGCTGCTTTCTCTAAATTAATGTTTACATTATCGATCGATATAATCTATTATGTTTTACACAGCCATTTAGAAAAGTTTCAACTGGTAAAAAAAACCTATATTAAATGAGCTTAATTTGAGATAACAAAATAACTGTATAGCTAAACAAATTAATTAAAACTTTTACAAATAAACAAGTAGAACCGGTAAAAAAAAGTAAAATAAAATTATGTATTTTTTTGTTAATTCTTAGCCGATTTAAAATTGTAAAAATTGTACAAAATAATCGCGTTCTTTACCGATTTTAAAAAGGTAAAAATGAATATGCAATTAATTTTTTTTTTGTATAATTCTATAAAAGGTTTGAAATTTAAAATAAGTTGTATTCAAATATAGTAAATTAATATATTAAATTACTCATATATTTTGTAAATGTAATAAGTGAAATTACTTTCTTAAAAGTTTTTACAAAAAATCGACTTAAAATTAATCTAGATCATCGATTGTTAAAAAATTATAAGCAATAGACAGTGAAAAAAAGATAAAAAATAATAATATAAATAAATGAAAAAAAAATGAAAAAAATAACAAATAAATAATATTAAAAAATATTAATTCAGGAATTAAAACTCCGCCGATCTCTGTAGCAGCGTCCCGGCCTTTTATCCTGAGCTTCCGATTACGAATCCCGGTCAAAATGACATTTTTCATACGCTACAGATTTAAATTTTCACATTCCTACGTATATCTTAAGAACAAGGTTCTGTGGTAAATTAATCAATCAGTCAAAAAAAAAAAAAAAAAATGCTTTAACAGTATTTACGAAAGATTATAAAACAAATATTTTTAGCTGCAACTTTAGAATAAATAACAATTAAAGATGTTAGAACAGATTAAAATAATAAAAAAATAAAATAAATAATTCTTGACGTTCTAGGCAATTCCAATAGAAATTATAAATTTACTTTAAAACCATTTAAATCTCCAATTCTAGACAACTTACGATTAGTTACTAGTCGCCTTAAATATTGGTTGGGGAGATATAATTTATCTCTAAAAAGACAAAGATAGAATAACCAAAGCGATATCACCGCCCATGAACAACAGTTTAAGGAGAGGAAAACTGTTTCAACATGTTGCTACGATAGAAAACTTTCACCAAAGGATTTTTAACAAATTTAAGATTCAAACTAGCAATTGGTTATCGGTTCTCTATCACTGTTTAATGATAAATATCTGTTTCAAAGTTGACGAAGTAAGTTTCTAATAAACTAATCTTGTGACCAATTTCCACGCAATAGTTGGCTGCAGCCAATTTCTCCGAGCTCATACATTTATAGTGAACTAAATGCTCCTTTATTCTAGTTTCAATTCGTCTTTCAGTTTGCTCTAAGTATCCTTAATTATAATACTATTATAAATTATAATTGCGTAAAATTAAAATTAGTTATGGATTATTACAAAAAAATTAATGGTTTCATACTACTTATAAAACATAGACAAACATTTTTATTAAAAATGATTACATTTATTGAGATAAATTAGAGAACATCTTTTCAAGTTATTAATACAATTACATAGCTATATGTATTATTCCCTACGGAAAAAGTTAAACTTAAACTGTAATTTTAAAATAAAATAATAAAAAAAATAAAATTAAGAATGAAATTTTAAGAAAATATATACAGTAGCCCCTAAGGTCAAATTAGTGAAACAATTGTTATTTAAGAAATAAAAAAAAAGTTTAAATAATTTAGATAGAAAACTAAACGATAACGGAAAATTCATTTTTACAACTTGCAGTACTTGAAAAAATAAATTAAATATGTAATAAAACCAAAAACTTTTAAAACTGAAAACTATGCAACAAATTTAACAAAGTATTTTATAATGGATTAAACTAGTTGAATCTTTTTAATACAGTCTATTAAAAATAAAAAAATATCTTCCTTTGTGTGTGTGTGTGTGTGTGTGTGTTTGCGGGTGTAAGCGCAAATGAAAGAAGACGCATATGCAGTTTATGATGTTAATAAAAATAAATGAATTTCTAAAAGAAAATAAATTTTATTTTATTAACGCCACAAAAATATATTTAAATTATGCTTTAATTTATATTTAGCAGCAGTGAGTCTTTCAAATAAAATTTATTTCATAATTAAAAATATTAACGAAAAATAGAGTAAAGTATATCTAATATAGAGTGTTTCAAAAGGAATACCTGGATGTTAAAGCTATGAAATATTTCTCAAGTTTCACGTACGTTGATTAATTATACATGAAATGAAAGAGCAACTCAAACAGTTTTAACTGTGTGCAAGCTCATAAACTGTTTATTATACCTTCTGCTTGAAAGCGCTAGTAGCAAAGATGGCGATTCCTTCCCCCCCACCATCAGAAAGCGTTCTGTGTTGCATTCGGTGACGAATCAACATTTCATGTTAATGGAAAAGTAAACACTCATAATGTGCGTATCTGGGGATCAGAAAATCCTTACGAAATATTGCAGTGTAAACGAAATTCCCCAAAACCGAATAGTTTTTGTGTCGTATCCCGACCGCAAGTTTACGGGACGATCTTTTTCTCGGAAGCAAGTGTGTATGGAATGAACTATTTTGATATGCCACAGCTTCCCAAACTGCAATTCAAAACACAGAACTTTATTTGGCAACAATAGTGTGCGCCTCCTGGCGAGCACTGATTGATTGAATAAAATTCTCTTCGACCCCTGGGTCGGTTGCAAGGGATTAGATAACAGGTTTTTCTGCTGTGGTCTCTACGTTCTTCCTATCTGACCCCGTACGATTTTTTTTTCTTTGGAGATTTATAAAGGATTAACTGCATGTGCCACTTTACCAGTTAACCTACTCGACTTGAGACACAGGATTAAAGCAGCTGTTATATCAATTACTGCAGGCTTGCCGATTAAAGTATGGAATGAACTCTCCTATCGGCTGGATGTGTTCTTGTGAGGAATAGCGCTCACATTGAACACTTATACAAAACATTTGATGTGGTTACCTGTTAAATTCCATATACACATTTTTTTTAAATGAAAAGTACTTAAAATTTTATTTCATTAATAACTTCTGATATTTTTCCATTTTTTTGTTGTTATTACTGAATTATTATTTATTGTAATTTTTTTTTTACAATCAGAGGTTAATAATTATTAATAAATCAGTATATTTAAATTAAAAAAAAGTTATAAAAAAGGAGATGAAGTCGGATTCAAACCGATGTACTTTCTCCTTGTAAGATCCAAATATTTAATTAATGAAAATTTTATTTGGCTATAACTCTGAAACCAATGAAAATAAGTACCACTTATGATATATCATTGTAAAGCTCTTAATGAAGGTTTATTACTGAAGTTAAGAAAAAGTCCAAAATCCAAATGTTTGATTTTAGGCTTTTTTGGACACTTTTTGTCCAGTCGATTGCAATTAATAGGGGAGGTGCACAATTAGAAGTTACAATAGTTCTAAATCCAAAATTTTAACAACCACGACTATTCGTTTTTGGTTTTTGAGTCACGCCGTAACTAGTCAAAATGGATCCAGGGATGGTCAAATACATATTTCCGTTGAAATCTGAAAACCGTAATTTTTCGCGATCACAATACTTCGTACAAGGAACTTAAAACTGTTTGAGATGCTATTTCAGTTCATGCATCAATGTAAGTAAACCTTTATAAATATTACATAACTTTAAAGCCTCGATATTCATTTTGAAACACGCGTAAATATTCCGTTCAACTAAAGATGAATCACGATTTAGAATCACACAGTTTATTAGTACATTCTAATAAAAATTTGAATAATGCCTTATCGTAAAACTTTTTTAATGTTAGTTACATTAATTGAACGTGTAATTCATAATGATTTGTGGAAGTTTACGCAAATATAAAGCACTCGACACAACTGAAAAAAGAACATTATTTTTTGTTGCTTTATACTACGGCTGTGACTAGGTAACGCATCTAAAGTACAAGACACCGGAAAGGAAAGGCTTTTTTTAAGAGTAATGATTTTCAATACAAAACCGATCACTACGAAAGACAAATCAAACGTTTTAACAGTACGAGAAATGAAAAATATTATAAGCATTTTTGTCGGTTTTTGAAGCTGTTATGTAACATCAAAAACCACAGTATTTTTCAGGGTAGTAAAAACCCACTTCATCCTTATTTTGCCTAACCATTTCTGTTTGGCTGGCATAGAATTTCTTTATCCTTAAAACTGGCTATACTATTTTCAAATAAGAAGGGTACTTTAATCGTTTGGTTAAAGCATCTTACCGACAAACACATATCATTTAACTTTATCCACAACCCAAAACAAAGAAGAATTACTAAACATTGATAATCGTTCCCGTAGTTCGGGACATTTTCAGATCCCTTAACTACTTAATTCAAATGCAAACTGATTTTATAAACTTTAGATTGTCTAACTGTATGGCTACTGGATTCTAATTTTCTTAAATGTTACAATTTAAATCTTGCTCTTTACAGTTAAAATGTTTAATTTATTTCACTGCAATCTTTTCATTATTAATAAATTCAATTTATTGAATGTTGTAGTATATACTCTTAGCCATATCACATCTTTATTTATTTTCATATCGTAGACTGTCAAATTATTTAATTTAATCTGTCTACCACCCTCTGTTACAAGAGAGAATTTCTAATTCGTTGAATAGATTAATGTATATTCGCAAAGAGTAATTTGAAAATGTGATAAATTTGAATATTATGCAACAGTTTATTTATGTTCGTTCAAATGCATTTATATAATATGATGCTAGTAACATAAAATATTACATTATGCTAGTGCAGTATATGTTACATGTTAAGGTAAGCAGAGAAAGCTCGTTTACTAGATAAATATCATAATATTACAACCATAACACTAATGCGCTTTCTCATTCATATTTTAAAATCTGTCAACAAACATATATGTAATCTAAGTTACTAAGTGCATTATAAGTACATTTTAATGCCGCTAAACCGGACAAAAAATGAAACGGATCGTTACATCTATATATGGAAATTTTATAGCCAATGTTATTAATATAAGTTGTACAATTCATGATTGATTTAACATTAATTATTATAGAGTGTTCACATTGTATGTAATTACTTGGTATATAATCCTTATATAATATAAATAAAGGATATATTTAATTTAAAAAATAAAAAAAACTTTTATTACGATAAACCGAACAAAATTTAAAATAATTTAACTCATTTTAATAAATTTTCAGCTGACTTTGGTGGTTTTTCAGGTCACCTTCAGTGATTCTATTGAGTTGTCATTACTGAAAATGTATTAATCTTTAATTAGCATCATTGTTGATCCTCAAGGATAAAAACATAGCAAATGCCATTTTTATTTGAGCAAATAAAATTTCATTATGAAAAAAAAACAGTTTTTTTTGTTGCCTTACGACCTCATAGGATCACTTTATTCAATTTCTGGGCCAGTCAATTTTGTAATCGGTTCTTCTTATTTCCAAAAAGTGTGAGTTATTCTATTATTGCTTCTTTTCTTTTTTGCCCACATCTTTTTGAGGCGCCTGACCTCATGTGAATACAACTGTTGGATTTCTTTTTGATTTTAGGTTCAAATGTTATCATATTAGTCTTAATTAGTTTGTCGTATTTTCCAGATTTTGTGATTAGAGCTTCTTTGGAGATTCTCAACTTTTCCATATCTTTTCGGACTTCCTTTATCCATTTGGGTTTTGTTGTTCTTTGCCAGTATAAGTTAATAATTTGGTTTGCAAGTCTGTTGTTTTCTGCTCTAAGTAAGTGACCCAAGAATGAAATTCATTTTTTCATGAAGAAATTTGTTAGTGGGGTTATTATTTTATATACTTCTTCATTTGGGATTATCCTCCACTGTCCTTCTACTACGTTTTTCTTGTTTAAGCATTTTCTGACTATCTTCCTTTCTATCTTTTTGATCCTTTCTACTTCTCCAATTTTCCGAAGACAATCTCGCTGGTGTATTGTATTTCTAAAAGAATTACTGAATGTCTGATTTTAGTTTTTGTCGATAAACATTTTTTATTGGTTATTAGTTTTGGGTAGTTATTAATGATTTTTTAATTTTCTCAGTTTTTTCTTGCCAGTTATAAATAAACAGTTTATTTATACATTTTTTTAATTTTATGAAAGCTTTAATTTTTAAACTACTTTGCATTTAAGTTTCTGTAATTAATTTCTAACATAATTGATTATGCAAGAGTAAGTTGTTAAACTAAGTTTTATTATTTTGTCACCTATATTTGTTTTAAAAACTGTTGGTATTTTTTAGTAAATATATGTATTATGAACATTTTTGAAAATGTGTTTGGAGCGTAGCTTTAAATGGAAGTGTAACTGGGACGATCGGAGTATCGGAAAAGAAAATATTAGAAGCTTTTGAAGTGTGGTGCTATAAGAGAATGTTAAAAATCAGAAGGGTGTTGAATTTCAGTCGGTGGTGTCTCCTAAGATGGGGATATCTCCCCCCTCTGGGTTATGGGGAGTTTTACAGCATTATCTCATGGAATCTGTGGTAACTTCAAAGATGAGTCAACTTCAGCCAGAATTTATTACTTTATCCAATTATACACCAACATTTTATTTATATTAAGACCAAAGTTTTCGTCCTAATTAGAATGAAGGATTAATATTTTTTTAATAAGTTCTTTGAATTACAATTTATAAAACCGTGTTTAAGAGTATACCTAAATTGTATATTTTCTCAGTACGAACATATTTTTAAAAATAGTTTCGTAATTTAATAACGATATTTAAATGAAAATGATATTTTACCTATAAGTATTTATCTTGCATTTTATTAATAATAGATGATAGTCGATGTTTCCTTAACGAAATAGATTAAGTCTATAAATACGGTTCATATTGTATGCAATATAAGTCTGAACGTTCCAATTAATTTTATTTTGAGAGGCTATACTGCTAGAGCTGAACTTATCCATTTTTAAATTGATCATAATTCAAACAATAATTTAGTGGTAACTGAACCCCTCTGAAAAAGTAACATATCATCCCAAAAAAACATATCAGTTGATAAATTGGTAGTACTTTACTGTAGACATATAAATTAAAGCAAAATAATAATTGAAAGACATATAAAGAAAAATACTTTAGAAAATATATTCATTTCATTTTATTGGTATAATTTTTTTTTAGAAGATATTTAATAATAATATATCTGTAAAAGTAATAGAAAACAATTTAAAAGCCGTAATCCAATTTAAACTTCCGGCTAGAGATTAAAGTATTCAAAGTTTAAGCAAGTTTTGTGTACATAAGATTATCATGTTGTTTTAGCATATTACAATATAACATGAAATAGTAATCCTTAAATTCACTTAAGTAAAATTCAGCGTTGTACTCTAAAGTTATAAAATTAAATAAAACTTATTATTTAAAGCTCGAATTATATAAAAATATTTATAAAGTTCCCAAAAATTAATATTTAATAACTTACTTTATTTCATGCGGTTTTACCCGTGAAGCTCCCTTTTACGTTCGGCAGAAACGAAATATCAAACATACATTTTGGTTAGACAATTAACCTTACAAGAATGCAATATGGTGTGGCGTAAAACGCTACTCGCTAGGATATACTTAACGCAAACCCAGCCTTACCTTTATTTATGTAAACCAATGAGTTTTATTGTAATAGTGGATACAGTCCGCAATACAAATTTTATTTTAGAACTTTAAATCTTCCTTAAAAAGCGTGAAACTTTTATCAACAAACAATACCTTCCTTTAATTATACTGTACTAGTGTAAGAAAAAAGAAAATACTTTATATGATTGATAAGTTAATGTTTTTTAAAAAATTGAAAGTTGATTTTCTGAAAAAAAAAACTGTTCATACAATTTTAATAAAATATTAAGTTTGATATTATCAATAGTATTTTATCGTTCATCATATTTTTAGGAACTACAAGAAATTTTTAGAAGTTCATTAAGGAATAAAATAATCTTATAATTTATCGAATTTCCATATATTTTTAATGTTGAATTAAATTTTTAATTAATTTTTATGATTAATACGATTAAAATAGAAATCTTAAAAAAAATAATTAAATTTAGTTTTTATAAATATATCTCCTACTGAACGAATATTTTTTAGGTTTCTTTTCTAGTTTAAGAAATTTTTACTTCCTTGTACGAAGTAAAGAAAATATTGCGTTCGCAAACAAATTTCGGTTTTTCAGATTTTAACGGAAATACCCATTTTGACCACCCCTGAATCCATTTTGACTAGTTTTGGTGTGACGTCTGTACGTACATATGTACGTATATATCTCGCATAACTCAAAAATGATTAGCGGTAGAAAGTTGAAATTTTGGATTTAAGACTGTTGTAACATCAAGTTTTGCACCTTCCCTTTTGATTGCAATCGACTGAACCAAAAGTGTCCAGAAAACCCCTAAAGCCAAAAAAAATTTGGATTTTGGCCTTTTCTTTAACTGCAGAGATAAGCCGTCAGCTTTTCAACGACATATCATAAGTGGTACTTATTTTCATTGATTCCAGAGTTGTAGCTAAAAGAAATCTTAATTAATGAAATATTTTGATCTCACAAGGAGAAGGCATCGGTTCGAATCAGACTTCATCTCCTTTTTTTTTTAATTTAAATAAATTGATTTATTAATAATTATTAACTTCTGATTGTAAAAAAGTTTTTACAATGAATAATAATTCAACAATAACAATAAAAAATATCAGAAGTTATTAATGAAATAAAATTTTATGTTCTTTTCAATACAAAAAAAAGTGTATATGTAATTTTATAAAAAAATTTTAATAAAAATTTTAGGAAGTTATGTTTTGTCCTTATCAGATTTTTTAATGTCATTAAAGAACCATCAACCACCAAAAAGATTTTGACGTAGAATTCGTCTTACCTTTTAGGCCGGCATAGGCCTAACCGAACAGAAAATCGAACGTTACTGTTTCATGCAACTTTTAAAATTCCAATATTCTTTAAACGACAAAAAAATCTACGGTTATAAGGTACACTTGACAAATGAAGTAACAAAGGCTATAAATTCCACAATATGAGCAAACTATAGCATCACTCCGCGCGTGATGATCGTGAGGGGGGGGGGGGAATTGGTATGTTTTGCGCAGCTTGGTGCTCCCTACAATTGGTATATCTCTGGACTACGATGGACGATGAATAAGGGCCATTGAAATGGACTCAAGGAATATTTTCTATATAATGTACTCTAATAGCGGTAATATTATTAAAAGGTTTAAGTGATCTTTATTAAATTAAAAAAAAAAGTATCTGTTTAGAAGAAATGTCGCGTATTTTTTATTTTTACATACGGTTCACATTATCGACTACAGTTTTTCGAATGTTGTTCGGAATTGATTTTATATTGTGAACTAAATATTATAAATTACAAAAAAATCATAAAAAAAAGAATTATGTTCTAACAAAATGAACTGATAGTCAACTAAACAACAAACAGAAAGAAAAAGAAAAGAAATAAATAAAAACTAATCTATACTCGTATATACTTGTGTGACTATATATATATATATTATCGCGTTGTGTAGTGGTTCCGCGCGGCTTGATCAGGATATTGAGAGGTTGTTGAAAATGTATAATGTTTATTATATAATTATGGTTTATTGGTATAAAATGTTCAAATCACAACCAGGGAAAATGAATAATAATAACAATGGTGATAAATACAATGATAATAATAATGACAATAATAAAACAGTTAATGAATACAAATATTAATTTAGTAATTACAACCAAACATAACATAAAACATAAAATAATTAAAACAGAAGTATGACATAAAAACAGATAAAAATACATAACGTAATCAACAAAGATAACAATCAAAATTATTACCCATTAAATAGTATAGCAATGTCAATAGTAAATAAGTAAATACAGATTACACAGGAGAGAGTACAAAATAAATAATTTATTCAAGCTATATAAACATAAAACTAGTATTCAGACCCATTAACAAAAGAAACCACTAGTTTTACCCCTCTTTAACCACTAGTCTTATCTTAACAAACAAACTTAAAAAATTCACTTGCAAATCCCTTTTTATTGTTTACCCTAACAGTTTATAAATGAAGTCTATTGCATTATTTCTTTCACTTCCATTTATAGTTTTCTGTAACTCACCGATAGTATTTCTTGGTTACTGGAATTACTCGTGGCGTCACCTTAATCGTATCGAACTGGATACTCTTCTCGCTGGGCTGACGTCTACACACTCGTCTCGCAGACTCGCACCTGTGACTCTCCACGGTGGACCGTCGTCGTATGGCTCACTAGACTGGTTCGCAGAACTGCCGAATTCACACAACTCACCTCGCAGTCTCTCCTCGCTGAATCCTCGCAGAACTGCCCTTGCGGGATCGACGTGGTAACACCTCGCAGACTGGTTTGTGGAACTCCGCCGAACTGAACTGTAGTTGATATTCCAGAGCTATTTATACTGCTAGCGGCTTTACTTGCCGGGCGGATCCAAGTCGAAGCGTTAGAACAGTTTACCGAGGCTTTGTTGCCATGAATTTCAAGCCTGGACTTTTCTCTCTGTAGAACGGGTGTTCATTGTGTTACGGGGTAGTATAACAAAAGAAAATTGTACGATGGATCTATTCTTTACAAAAAGGGTTTCCTTTTTGTCCCTTTCTGGATCCTTCCAATTAATTATTACTTCCATAATAATTGGTAAGAATCCGTTTCTCAGACCCGCTATACCGGTCTTATTACAATATATATATATTTATATATACTATCATCCTCCGTCACGGCTTCGCCCTGCGCTATATGGGTTAATTTCATTTCTCGCCGCGGTCAAAATTTTATTTTATGTTTTTACTCAAGTAATCGGGGGCAAGTACAGCTAGTCGCGACACACATACAGTAACAGTGGTCGTGGCTGTACAGGTCGAGCCGTCACCGCGCCGTAAACTGTCGCACCACTTAAAAAATCGAAATTCAAAAAACTTCGAAAATGGTTTTTAGATATTATCAGAAACGTACATGCAAGCCCCGATCTAGTTAATATCTAGTTAAGTGTAGTTGGAATGGAAAAAATTTGCAATTATTTTTTTAACATTTTTTACCTATCTTCACGCCTTTCAAGGTCAATTTTCAAAAATTCTATAAATCAGTTTTTAAATATTTATATGAAAATCACACACATCAAGATATATCTTAATTTGCTACCGAGAAATTAAACAAAATAGCCGGGTTACAAAAAAATTCAACATCCATTTTAACTCTTTAGTTCGGAATTTCAAAAAATTATTTCTTAATGTGCAATTGCACATTTACCGTGTAATTACACAATAAAAAGAACATGTATACAAATATTCATCAATTTATATTCAGTAATTTTGCTAGGTATTGATGAATCAGTCAGTCAGGACATATTTTATATATATATATATATATATATATATATATATATATATATATATATACATACGTGTGTGTGTGTGTGTGTGTGTGTGTGTTTGTGTGCGAGCGCGTGTATGTGATAACTATTACTTTTTATTTTTTATTTTTTGTCTTCAGTCATTTGACTGGTTTGATGCAGCTCTCCAAGATTCCCTATCTAGCGCTAGTCGTTTCATTTCAGTATACCCTCTACATCCTACATCCCCAACAATTTGTTTTACATACTCCAAACGTGGCCTGCCTACACAATTTTTCCCTTCTACCTGTCCTTCCAATATTAAAGCGACTATTCCAGGATGCCTTAGTATGTGGCCTATAAGTCTGTCTCTTCTTTTAACTATATTTTTCCAAATGCTTCTTTCTTCATCTATTTGCCGCAATACCTCTTCATTTGTCACTTTATCCACCCATCTGATTTTTAACATTCTCCTATAGCACCACATTTCAAAAGCTTCTAATCTTTTCTTCTCAGATACTCCGATTGTCCAAGTTTCACTTCCATATAAAGCGACACTCCAAACATACACTTTCAAAAATCTTTTCCTGACATTTAAATTAATTTTTGATGCAAACAAATTATATTTCTTACTGAAGGCTCGTTTGGCTTGTGCTATTCGGCATTTTATATCGCTCCTGCTTCGTCCATCTTTAGTAATTTTACTTCCCAAATAACAAAATTCTCCTACCTCCATAATCTTTTCTCCTCCTATTTTCACATTCAGCGGTCCATCTTTGTTATTTCTACTACATTTCATTACTTTTGTTTTGTTCTTGTTTATTTTCATGCGATAGTTCTTGCGTAGGACTTCATCTATGCCGTTCATTGTTTCTTCTAAATCCTTTTTACTCTCGGCTAGAATTACTATATCATCAGCAAATCGTAGCATCTTTATCTTTTCACCTTGTACTGTTACTCCGAATCTAAATTGTTCTTTTACATCATTAACTGCTAGTTCCATGTAAAGATTAAAAAGTAACGGAGATAGGGAACATCCTTGTCGGACTCCCTTTCTTATTAGGGCTTCTTTCTTATGTTCTTCAATTGTTATTGTTGCTGTTTGGTTCCTGTACATGTTAGCAATTGTTCTTCTATCTCTGTATTTGAACCCTAATTTTTTTTAAAATGCTGAACATTTTATTCCAGTCTACGTTATCGAAAGCCTTTTCTAGGTCTATAAACGCCAAGTATGTTGGTTTGTTTTTCTTTAATCTTCCTTCTACTACTAATCTGAGGCCTAAAATTGCTTCCCTTGTCCCTATACTTTTCCTGAAACCAAATTGGTCTTCTCCTAACACTTCTTCCACTCTCCTCTCAATTCTTCTGTATAAAATTCTAGTTAAGATTTTTGATGCATGACTAGTTAAACTAATTGTTCTGTATTCTTCACATTTATCTGCCCCTGCTTTCTTTGGTATCATAACTATAACACTTTTTTTGAAGTCTGATGGAAATTCCCCATTTTCATAAATATTACACACCAGTTTGTATAATCTATCAATCGCTTCCTCACCTGCACTGCGCAGTAATTCTACAGGTATTCCGTCTATTCCAGGAGCCTTTCTGCCATTTAAATCTTTTAATGCTCTCTTAAATTCAGATCTCAGTATTGTTTCTCCCATTTCATCCTCCTCAACTTCCTCTTCTTCCTCTATAATACCATTTTCTAATTCATTTCCTCCGTATAACTCTTCAATATATTCCACCCATCTATCGACTTTACCTTTCGTATTATATATTGGTGTACCATCTTTGTTTAACACATTATTAGATTTTAACTTATGTACCCCAAAATTTTCCTTAACTTTCCTGTATGCTCCGTCTATTTTACCAATGTTCATTTCTCTTTCCACTTCTGAACACTTTTCTTTAATCCACTCTTCTTTCGCCAGTTTGCACTTCCTGTTTATAGCATTTCTTAATTTCCGATAGTTCCTTTTACTTTCTTCATCACTAGCATTCTTATATTTTCTACGTTCATCCATCAGCTGCAATATATCGTCTGACACCCAAGGTTTTCTACCGGTTCTCTTTATTACGCCTAAGTTTGCTTCTGCCGATTTAAGAATTTCCTTTTTAACATTCTCCCATTCTTCTTCTACATTTTCTACCTTATCTTTTTTACTCAGACCTCTTGCGATGTCCTCCTCAAAAATCTTCTTTACCTCCTCTTCCTCAAGTTTCTCTAAATTCCACCGATTCATCTGACACCTTTTCTTCAGGTTTTTAAACCCCAATCTACATTTCATTATCACCAAATTATGGTCGCTATCAATGTCTGCTCCAGGGTAAGTTTTGCAGTCAACGAGTTGATTTCTAAATCTTTGCTTAACCATGATATAATCTATCTGATACCTTCCAGTATCGCCTGGCTTTTTCCAAGTGTATATTCTTCTATTATGATTTTTAAATTGGGTGTTGGCAATTACTAAATTATACTTCGTGCAAAATTCTATAAGTCGGTCCCCTCTTTCATTCCTTTTGCCCAGCCCGTATTCACCCACTATATTTCCTTCCTTGCCTTTTCCAATGCTTGCATTCCAATCTCCAACTATTATTAAATTTTCATCTTCTTTTACGTGTTTAATTGCTTCATCAATCTCTTCGTATACACACTCTACCTCATCATCATCATGGGCGCTTGTAGGCATATAGACGTTAACAATCGTTGTCGGTTTAGGTTTTGATTTTATCCTTATTTCAATGATTCTATCGCTATGCGTTTTGAAATACTCCACTCTCCTCCCTATCTTCTTGTTCATCACGAAACCTACTCCTGACTGCCCATTATTTGACGCTGAGTTAATTACTCTAAAATCACCTGACCAAAAGTCGCCTTCCTCTTCCCACCGAACCTCACTAATTCCTACTATATCCACATTTGTCCTACCCATTTCCCTTTTTAAATTTTCCTTTAGTTTTTATATGGTAATGTATTAACTAATTTAGATTTTATAACTGATGATAGATCAATAATTTCGACAAAAAATATTATAAAAAAGGAAAATTTATATTATACTTGCTATTTTAGTGTGTTTATGTGTCAGTCACTCTGTCAGGACAAGTTCCCTTAAAGAATATATAAATATATATATATATATATATATATATAAACTTAAAATTTAACTAAAATAAATTTGTTTAATATGTTGAATAAGAATTTTCTATGTATGGTGCGAAAACATGCAATTTTGTGATAGCAAATCAAAGTAATGTTAAAGAACTTTTTAAAAGTCCTTAAATGCCTAGCATCGATTATAAAGCATTCATCTACCTGCTGCTATCTTCCTGTTTCGTCTGCTCACATTATCCGCTGTTAAATTCAACGTGCATGTACGCTAATATACACTTTTAATAAATTTTTGTAGAATACAATTATTTCATTATTAAAACCCGACACGTTATTACGATGAAATTGAAATCCCCGACCTCTTTATGCTAAGTCTGTGGGTAGAAATCTCATTGCCATGAAGTGTGTACTGTATTTACTAATAAATCATACTTCTGTAATTTTAACAGCTTTATCATTTTTCTCATGATCGTAGTATATAGTTATCTTCAATTTTCTGAAAAAGAACTTCTGTGTCTGTACTGTGTGCCGGATGAAACATAAAAGCTTAGCTAAAAGAGGCAATAAATAGTTGTGGTACGCATTATACTGCCCTTTTCAGTAACATTGTGTTTTATCAGTGTCTAGCTCTCCGTGTGTAATTATCTTTCGTAATAAATGAAAATAAATAAAGTAATTTAGAGAATAATGAAATTTCTATTTTTATTAAATTTGTTATTTTAACATTTGAGAGACAGAAATTTCATGTCACGTTTGTTGTAAATCTGTTTTATTTAAATATACGAGTGTGTATATATAGAACTACAGTAATAGAAACATTTATTTGTAAATTTAGGTAGTTATTTGTGTAAAAAGGTTTTACAATGATTCATCCTTTAAACAATACATAAATCAATAAATAATGTATTTATTTATAGATAGTTTTATTATTTAGTCCCATCTTGGTATCTATATTAAATCTATCTTTTCGCATTTTGAATAAATGAATTTACTTTCATTTTATCGGGTATTATAACGGTACTCGTGCTGTATTACAGTCACATAATTAATATTAACATATTAACTGTTTCGTTTCGTAGTTTTTGTAAATTATTTTTGTAGCTTACACGCTAGTGTTTAATATTCCTGATCTTATGTTTTGTTTTTTTTTATAAGCTCTAATTTTGTTTTTGGGTTATAATGACAAAATTAAAATCCGTATTTAAGATTATAAAAAAACTTGATTGTCGAACACATGAAATTGTTAATAATATTCTAGATTTCATGAAGAAAAAAGCGTTAAAGATAGGAAAATTGACAGACAAGAAACGTATAATAGATACATTTTTCTTCACGTGTACTTTGCTTAATGAAATAAAATTTTACATCAGATTTATTCAACAATTTAAAAGAAAATCCATACTTTTATCTGTACCTTATCCATATATATTTCTTATTTATTTAGAAACAAGTGATTATGGACAATATCAATTAGCTAGTACATTGACTTCAACAGAAAAATAATTAAAGGATACGGAATTTGTTAAAATGTAAGAGAACTTTAATAAAAATGAAATATAGGACAACGATTCACAACCTTTACAAGTATAGTATTGTACTTTAAATCAATCAAACTTTAAAATAGTGATTAAATTAATTAATCGAAAAGAACAACAAAAAATGTCAAAGAAGTCTGTTTTCTCAATCTATTTTTCAAACAATTTCGTTCCGATATAAATTATAATACTGTTTGAAAGAGAGATATTGATAAGTTTCCACTCCAGTAGACAAGTAATTTAAAATAAATAAACGTTAAAAATTCTTAAAACTTTATATTTAGAAGGTACTTAAAAAAATGCAATCTATATAATAAAAGAGTTCTTTTTACAAAACAAGAAGATATCACCTAAATACATTTAGATCATATATTGTATCTGGTAATTTTTGTATAGAAACTTGTTCAAGATACGACTGTAATATTACGTAAGGCTGCTGTGACTATTTATTTATTACATGACAAAAAGATTTGTGTGTCCGAGATATTAAACAAAACTTTCAGAAAGTGTAACTGCAAATCTATATATGTATTATTACATGTAAGAATAGATTTCAATATAGACACAAATTAAAATTTACCTTTTTCAGTCACTCAACTCCAAGTGGTGTAGCTCAATATACATGTAGTGTATTTCCTATGTATGCTCGCTGCGGCTAGTGTTTAATTAGATGCTCAACAGTTTGGAGTGGCTCACCACGTTCACAACCAGCAATAGATGAAAAGCCTCATTTGTTCATAAGCTAATTACATTTACCACGTCCAGTTCTTACGCGATTAAGTCTGCACTATAATTATGTTGACAGAATGAAGCCCGCCTCTATCCATTGACAGTCTTAGTTTTCGTACCAAGAGATCTGCTATTGTTGTTTGACATTAAATTCTTTCTCTGTAAGCTTTCGGGCCAGTTCCCAAACAGATTGCTAAGATTTCAAGCGCCGATTAGTTGATCCACCGAAGGATATGTTGATTGATGCCACTACTTTGGTAATTTTTTCCAGAGTAGTACCAGGGCATTCTGATCCTAAGGTGTGGTGGGGTACATTAGCCAGTAGTAAAAACAATTTAATTGGGTTGGAGGATACTGTACCAATATACCATTATCTGCTGATACTATGAATAAATAATAGTTTATTCAGCTAATAAATGAGCCATATTATTATTTATTTTTTTAAGATATAAATTACAATTGAGGAAATATTCTTTTTAAGCTGAGTAATCAATCTTTCATTCCATTAATAGCTTTAGATAAACTGAGCAAGTTAGATAGAGGTCAAGATTCTATCTATATATATATCTATAATGAAGTAACATATTTATTATGTTAATTCCTCCTTCCAACTCGGTGTACGTGACTTACACTGAGGATAGTAAGGAATTTTTTTTAGAATGATCTGCAAGGAAACTTCACTCTTTACAGATTAGTCTTTGAATTCGATTCCAATAGTCAACGCAAGAGAATTATTCTTTTCCCCATATTGAACAGATTCTTAACCGAGCAATATATCTACGCATGGCAAGTAAAAACGAAATGATATATTTATAACCTTCCATCAATTCTTCAACTGCTCTTCAATCATTTGTCGAAATTAAAAAAAAAAAGTCTTCCTCAATCATTCGACACCATGAGCCTCAACCGGATTGTATGTCATTGTAATTATATTTAAAACTGTGAGGTTTAATGGTTTATATCAATTAAGCTCTAATTATTTATTCGTATATATTAAAGCAAGTAGATGGATTATGAACCTGAGGCGGATATGAATAGAGTAAAAGGGTAAAAAGCACGTTCGATAAATATGAACATTAAAATTTGGAAACATGGGTGTAAAGAAAAAAAATTATTTATTTAATGGTGAACATTATTGGGATATATTATCAAGAAATTACAAACATGGTGATGAAAAAGTAATAAAGACATAAACAATAGTTAATAAAAAGATAAAAATTATATTTTTTATAAAAGTATACTTATGTATGTTGCAAATAAAATCATACGAGAAAATTAAAAAAAAAAAACATACGAGCCTTTGAGCTCAAAAGCCTGCACGCAAATGTAAGGAGAAAGGTAATAAATTGATAATAGAAAAGGGGGAGAAATTACCACTAAACATATGAGAATGATATACTCAACATAAGACGTAACGAAGAGATCTAGAAAGACTTGCTCCAAAGACGGAATTACCTAAACTGCAAAATATTTTATGAATGAAGTTCAGACGAGTTATGCTGCACATAAAAGTATTTGAAAATGCTAATAAAATATGAGTAGATAAAAACGAAAAAGCCATAATGTTTATTGCTTCCTTTGATATATTTTATTACTTCAAGCAATGCTTCATAAATAAACAATTTAACAAAAAGACGGCTGACACATAAATCAATTTTTTTGATCAATTGTGCTGAAATTCGACTAAGATAACTAACGAACCAGTCAAATTTTGAAAATTATATATATAAAAATAAAAAAGTCATCCGTTTTTTTCCTTATAAAGCATAAACATTTGAACCTAAAATCAAAAAGAAATCCAACAGGGTATATTCAGACGAGGACAGGCGCCAAAGATCAGAATGTCTCAAAAAGATGTGGGCAAAAAAAGAAGAAGCAAGAATAAAGAAATTGAACTAAAGTGATCATATGAGGTCGTAAAAGCAACAAAAAAAAGAAAAATTAGACAAATAAATTTGAAAACTATTCTACTGACTATTACCGTCTTATACCGTATAAAAAAATAGAAGGAAGTAGTTACGGTATAAAAACATAAATCTATTGATTAATGAATTCACAATGATGAAAAAAATATATACGTACAAAGAAGAAATATTACACGGCTAAAATTAAAACTACGAGATAACTAAATGAAAAAGTAATATATTTGAAAAAGAAAATGATTCATAAACCGAATTTTATGCTGAAAAAAAAAAACACAGAATAAATTTATTTTAGTCATGAAAAAACATTTAATCCATCATGAAATCTATAATACGTGATCCCCTAAACAATAAATACGGCATACTGCAGCATGTGTATTTACTCGTAAATGCTGCACATCTCTTTCTATGCGCGCGCGCGTGCGTGTTAGGTAAATCAATATAGTGGTTAAATTATTAAAAAAAAATTGAAAAAAATGGAATTAATATCATTGTATACCTCTGCAATGCGAAAAGTTTAGGAACCCTTTTGGCAAAATGTGCTCAATCTTTTATCAACGGATATTCATTTAAGAGAAATGTTGTAATAAAAAAATTAATAAGCCATTATATAAATTTTTTTTTTCAGCGAAACTTATACGAATAACACTTTGAAGTATTTTAAAATTGTAACATAAGTATAAAACTGAGAAATATATCTTTGTATCCTGACCCCATAGGGTCAGCTTTACCGGAGGTCATCTTCGAAACCTCGGCTTTTAACATCTTCCAGTCTACCTCAGCCAGGATGCCACTGATGCGAATGTCACGAGTGACATTCCCATTGGTGTATTACTATTTAATGAACTCAAAATAAAACATATCTCACCGAGTCTTAAGTAAGACTGAAAGGACGTAACTAAACAAAGGAATTGAACTACCTAACCGTAGAATGTAAAAGTGAGTTCAACACACTACACGAAACATACAAATATTACACGGAACAATAACAACACAGTACCATTGAAACACAACAAAGGACAAAAACGTAATTTATAAAACAAAACATCAACAAAAAAAGAATACAAGAGAAATCCAAGCAGGGCTCTAGATCCTCTCAGTAATCCTTTCCTTTGGTAAGTACAATATAAAAATTTCCCCTATTGCCCATTCGGCCTGGGTTCTCTAGATTACACGGAGATCAACTCAGACCCGATAAGATCAATACGACAGATGGTCTCCGTACGCGTTAACTCTCAATTCGAGCACTCTTAAAAAATATGGCAGGTGTTATTCAATTGTCCTCACTGAGGACACATCCCAGAATCTATTGTCCTCACTGAGGACACATTCCAGAACCTACCAGGCCGAAATTCTGCAGTCTGTCCCTAAAAACACCATGGCCGGAAAGAAATTGCGACACTTATTTACTAGGGTGTACCCAAGAGGCGTCCCGCAAACTAACAACATTTGGAGAGAGATCATCGTATAACGCCCACCATCTGTCTCATCACGTCTGACCTGCCACAAGGCATTGCCATGTTGTTCAATTTCTTGAATTTTACCCGAAGTCAACTCACCGGACGTCTTAGCGACATACCGCAGCTGCTTTTCAGACGCAATCAAGTTTATCGGTTTCACGCCTGCAATTACCAAGAATGCCTCCCGTGAAATAGTACGGTAATCACCCGTTACCGTTAAAAATATTAGGCTTTGAGCCCTTAATAATATATCCTGATAACTTTTATATTTTAGCCTATCTGGCCAAACTGGCGCCGCGTATAGCAAACAGCCTCGCACAAGCCCTTTATACAGAATGCTCATGGTCTTAAAATTAAGACCCCAATCAGGATTGACCACACGTCGAATACCGAAGAAGGCATTGCATGCCCTCTCCGCGACGTATTGAAGGTACTTCTTATATTGCAGTTTCTCATCAAGAAACATCCCGAGGTACTTTTGAATCTGAACATACTTTATACGCTGGTCTGGCATCGAAATACGGACACGCCGATTCACTCCCAAACGGCCTTTGAGGAACATTATCGTGGTCTTTTCCGAGCTAATCGTCATCTTGTGTTGATGCCCCCACATCTCAGGCATCCTGCAAGCCCAAGTGACTCAGAGTTCAACTTTCCTCTGTGAGCTTCCTTCAACAGCAGGAGCCCATCGTCAGGATAAGCCACGATGCAACACCTGAAGGGCAACCTCACCCACAGCAGAGAATCAAACTCCACCACCCACAATAATTGATCCATCACGCTGCACTGCCGACATCTCTTAGACAGCAGCGTCTTCTTTCCAACCTCATGGCTGCCCTCGCAGAGCAGCACATACCGATGACTGAAGTAACTTTGTATAACCTGCAACTAACTTAAAGTATATTATCTTTTTTGGAGTTGGTAAATAGCAGAAGGCCACCATAGATTATTGAATGCTTCGGAAATGTCTAGGAAAATCCCCAGGACATATTCCGTCTCACTGGTCGTTACCACACTCATCACACGGAATATGACGTCCTCAGTACCCTTTCCGGGAAAAAACCATTACTGATTCTCCATCAACAATCTTTGCGAGATTAATCTCTTTTATACGCAGATACAGAACCTTTTCAAAGACCTTGCCCATAACTGGAAATAACGTCGGAGGCCTATAAGACGAACTGACAGCAGGATCCCTGTCGCCACCTTTAAACAACAATTTCACATTCCCCTTCTTCCAGCACATAGGGAAGAATCCTTCAGACAACAATTTATTAACTACACGTGTGACAACTCCCAAACTCATCCCAACCGAGCGATGAAGAAGCTCCACCATTATTCCATCAAAGTCTGGGGGCTTTGAAGGAATAACGGCGGAGGTAGGGGTAAGGCTGGAGCCTTACCCCTACCTAAACTACAGACAGTTTGACGCATCTCAGCCTCTGTAATCTTTAAGAAAACTGCTCCCCCACGGAAATTAGTGACCTCTCGCCGCACCCGCAGATAGTATGCGGACTCTCCAGCTTCACTATCATCAGGCAGCAAATTGTCTAGAAATTTGTATAAAATCTAGGTAGTAACCGAAATTATACCAAAACTGGTCGAGAGAATTAGACAGAATAAGTGATTTCGTCGTTTGTGTCCAAAGACCCTATATACTACGCCCCAGGAATCCTGTTCCCCTGCTCATGAACAAAGGAACATTAGGAATCTCTTTTCGCAGTCCGGACTTTATGAAAGTAATGAAATCTCAGGGTCCTGTATTCAACAACCAGGACTGCCCGTCGTTCTGGATCACCCTCACGTTGATAAGCTCTCCGCAAACGACAAACCACTCACTATCTTCATTCCGGGCAGCTCCCTATTCTACTATGATGTAATCCACACTCGATTGCAACTTCGAGGAATTGAACACTCAGCGGCATCAAGAAAAGCCGCCGACAACCCAGTTGTCAGATCTTCCAAATCCAAGACATACAGACTCCGATCCATAACTTAGAGCCCGGTCGAAAGTAAATCAACAGAATTCTTCTAGTCCACACGCCTGTGCTGCTAAACTGACCCGGCTAAACCGGAGCGTTACATCGGTAGCGTTCACCAAGCCCCCAGTATCAAATAGACAATCAGTCGATGATCACTCGAGCAATCATCAACTACCCTCTAGTTAAAAACATTGGTAGTACTAAACCTACCAACGGTAACATCGATGTTCGTTCCACCAAACAATCGACGCCCATCTACTATACCTACGAAGGTGGGTAACTCACAAAGTGCGTTATATACCTGTAGATCATGCTGGACTAAAAGGCCGTCCATTAATTCACCGCCAACATCGGTGAAACCCCTATGCCACAAGAGTGACTGAGCAATCACATCCGCAGCTATAAGGATTGGACCAGTGCCAGAGAATCGTAGGATTTTATCCTAGATCACAAGATTATGATCAGCAGGATCTCTACACTGGAAATATGAATTAGCAACATAGTGATGCAAGTTCTGAACATCCACACGGACAACGAACGACATGATGATTATTCTAGAGCTGTCAAATAAAGATACAATCAAGTTCCCTTCTGCACAAAACAGCGGAAATACTTCCAGAACCATAATAGAACCCATTTCAACGAGAAAACCCTAGCAGATCACCGGACACAATATATGGATGCTGCCACAAAACAACATCCAAACATCTACGTAATGCAAGCTCTCCAATCTCAACCTTAGCAATGTAAGCACCCTGAGCATTCAACTGACCAAGTCTAATCATTTAATGAAATAGAATTAAAGTACATATCGACCGTTCTCTAATTATAACCACAATTTTTACTGTTCACAGAGTGCTTATGATCCTTCTGAATACGTTTGCAAATAACACAAGTTGGACCCTCCGATTTCTTTGGACACTCCTCATGCATGTGTTCTTCATCACCACAATGAGCACAAACTTCAGGATGTTCACAGAACTTAGCCCTGTGACCAAACCTGCAGCACTTAAAACAGCACGGACATCTAAACACTTGTTGACCTTACCCAAAGAGGTCTACAAATAACCTGCCTTCCGCAGTGAAACTGCCGAAAGGTTTAGGACTACCCTCAAAAATTCCATGGTTGCGCTCCGCCTCGCGCCTACCCAATTTTTGTAATAATCGACATTCAGACTTGAATGTGGTCTAATCCATTTGAGTATTTTGCTTCCTAATGAGAGCCATTAATTTTTCCTCAGACAGCTGTCGATCTATGTCATAAACAATCACTTAAGGACGCCTCTTGCCTTTAGGTTTGACTTTCATGTCGGACTCTCCGACTTTAACGGAGTCAGAGATGACCGCACACTTTCTTTGTCGTTAGCAATGACCACTAACCCCTTCTTTTTCACTTTAATATTACGAATTTTCAGGTTTTGCCTCTTTATGTCGAAGGACGGCCTGAAATTCATCTCCTTAGTTGTTTTAATAGTTGTCTCCTCCTTCAGGTTGATGAACACAACCTTTGGTTGCTTACGTGACAGACTAATCTCCCGCCTCCTATTCAGCACCTCTGCATACCGTTTACCCAGAGAAAATCCCTGATGTGGAACCATGAGAGGGGCGGAAACTATCTGCCGCACAACCTTTTTCACCATTTATTTTAATATTTTCACTTGTATCAACCCATGTGTAACTACATTCCCAAGACTTACATTGTCTTCCTTTCCGGTTTACCTACCGACCACGTTTTTGTGCTATACACTCTACACTCCACATAAACATTTCATGGCGATTTAAAATGTAATTTACAAATTTGAATTCGAGTAAAAGTTTATTAAAATTATTTAAAAAATTAATTCATGTATATTTCACAGAAAAAAAGTAAATCAAATTTTTTAAACGCAGTTGGTGATGCGCAGACCTTCCGTCAAACTCGATTCAGCGTAATCAAGTGTAATCAGATTCGGAAAATGAGATGGCTGTGTAATGGGCTAGAATTGCTCAATCCACAGATTTAAGTTGTGGAGGAAATCTCTTCTGTGTTGTAGAATGATGGTGTACTATTATGGTAGTGATCCATATGAAATGTAAGAGTGCTTCTTGGTCATCGGCGTCTAACTGTGCAGTAAGAAAGTTTTCTAGCGCATCCAAGTACATGATATTCGTTTTCTTCACATTAAATTTTAGTTTAACTAAGATGGCAAAATGCATTCACTAATATGTTCTAGAGATTTTGGTATTACGCTTACTGCTGATATGTAATATCAATTCATCATTAAAGAATACATTTTCCAGGAACACCTTAGTTCTCTATTATTTTACATCTCTACACAGAATTCATAACAAACCATCTCATCTGCATTATTAACTTCTTGCTCAGTGGTTATACCTTCAAACGTAATATTAATTCATGTCAAACGGTAATTTGCGGAATGCCTGTTTCATCAGAAATACAGCGTTTTGTTTTATAAGTACGGACAATAATCTTTGATCTGTTCCACAAAAATCAAGTGAACAACATATTGATGTTTCATTTCATACAGACCAACCGATCACACATTAATCTCGTGCCAGAATAAATTTTAGCTCTGTTGAGAAAATAATTTTCATAATGGGTGTAAATATTACGTTAACTGTAATCATAGATTCGTTTTATGAAATTAAAATATACAGTAGCACTTATGGTGAAGGAATTTGTTTTGTGTTTTGGTCCAAAATGAGAATTCAACCAATTTTACAAGTATTCTGAATTGATTTTTGTACGCTTTAAAAAATTTAAATCCCATTTTGATTCACTACGTACTTTAAAGAATTTATTTGTAATTCTCATATTTTCGTTTCATATTTATATTTATACTCAATAATCTATTAAATTTTTAATCAAAATTTAACTGTTTACGAGAAAAAATAAAATGGCTAGAAATATATGACTGCGAGTGTACGGGATCAAGATAGTTTATAAGTTTCAAACGTAATATTAGGATCAATTTTCGTTTACGTTATTATCATTTTTAAGACAGTTCCTGTGGCATTAAGCGATTGTTAAGGAACAAAATTTTTTTTTTCATAACTGATTTGCCTTTTCCATCAGAATAACTCAAAACCTTTCACCTGATATCCAATAGACCTAATCAGGTATAACAATACAAGGTTATTCCAATAAAAATATTTAATTTTTTCTATTTAGTTACATTTTCAGAAAAGTATTCTCAAATTTTATCTGACACTGGTCATACTGGTATTTTTGTAAAGTTGTAAAACTTGAGCTCTCATTTCAAGTCAGTTCCAGAGACTATAATCGAGGAAAATGAAAGTAAAATTCTGGGATTTTTGCAAAGGGACCACCTCAATAAAAATCGCTGCAGAATGATGGAAAAAAATACCCCACGGAGTGCAAACGATTTTTTGCTTGATGAATAGCCACACAGAAGAATTAAAAAGACTTTTACATAAAAAGGAATATGACAGAATACTAACACTTCTATTAAATTACAAGGAGAATGGAAATCAATTAAAGGACTGTACCAAGAAGGGCTATCAGGATCAATTTCAATAAATTTTTTTTTTCATGGAAAAAATGAGATTTTTTAATTTTAAGTCGTATTTTTGAATGATAATGAGTTATCTTGTTGGAAGCTGTAAGAACTTGAAAAGGCTACAACGAAAATTAATATAACAATTGTGTGCACTGAATAATAATTACTTTTTTTGAAGGGGATTCTCTTAGAAGACAACATAATTTAAAATTATAATTAACTTTTGATATTTTGTACTAAAAATAAAAAAAATATAATATTTACTTATAATATCTTATGAATTAATTGTAATAATTTATAAAATTATTAATTACAAAATAAAAGTAAAATAACTTACGTATATATTGGACTTTTAAGATCTTCTTTATACCAAATTACAAGGCTTACTTTATCATCTTTAATTGGTGGAACAATATCACACGGAAGTTTAGCGATACTTCCAACAACTGCTGTCGTGTCTTCCGTTGATACTGTAACAATAAAAAAAACCAAATATTATTGTATCAATAATAAAAAATCTAATGTTTAAAAAATTTGTTTTCAGATAAAGAAAAAATCAACTTTTTTTTATAATACGGTATGAAAATCCAATAACTGCAAAGAAAAACCGTTTTTTTTATTTTAACCTCCGAAACCCACCGTTAGGTATTACTTTAGAGGATGAGATGAATGACAGGTTTTGTAGCTTGTGAAAATACCATGCCTGAGCGAGATTCGAACGCGGGACCTCAGGATGAAAGGCCAAGACACTACCACTCACGCCACGAAGGCCGGTGGAATACAATATCTTAGTAAGCATAAAAACCATAAATCTAAAATGTATTTAATTTGTCAAAATAATATATCTGTTTGAACGTATATATAAAGGTTACACACACACACACACACACACACACACACACACACACACACACACACACACACACACACACACACATATATATATATATATATATATATATATATATATGCGAAAGTTTGGCTTCACGTGATTAATAGGTAAAAACATAACTTCAAGATTTTCTTAGAAAAATAGAATTTCTGGTGTATGATTTCATCTTAAAACTGTAATTCCCAACTGTGCGTCGCTGCGCCCCGCATCCTTTTCACAGGGGCGCTGCGAAATGTAGTAAAATCTTCATAATTAATTGAACCAAGACATTTATTATTATTAATTTAATGTTAATAAAGTAACAAAATAACGAAGTTACACGAGTTTTATTTATTTTTATCTCTTACTAGTAGTTATACTTTTACTTAGGGTAGGGCTGCATGGAAAAATTTTAATTCAAAAAGGGCGCCACGACTCGGAAGATTTTGGGAACTACTGTCTTAAACTAATAATTTCTGGTGTAGGATTTCACCAATTGTTAAATTAATAAAGTTATTAAATTTGGTTTAACTAATGTATAAATACAAAAGACATTCAACTAAAAGAAAAATATAGAATCTAGAAAAGATGAAAAATATAGAATCTAGAAAAGATATGTTAACAAAATTTAAAAATTAATGAATAAACTTATTAGAAGTATTTTAAATATCAGTATTTTAATATAGCCTAAGTCAAACGGACTAAAGTATTTGAGTAAACTAATCGTCTTAAAAATAAAAACAAACATTACGCTCATAAACCTTTCATAAAAATTAAAAAAAAAATCTAAAACTACAAGGCGACTTCAATTGTTAAGCAGCGAGTATTACAAGACCGAGGAAAAAATGATATATAAAAAAATAAATAAAATCAACTCCTTTTTTAGAAACTACACATTTTTAGCCACAAACCCTTTACAGGGATATTTTTTTTAATCTAAATCTATTTATTTATTAATGTTATTAACCTCTGATTGTAAAAAAAATTACAATAAATAATAATTCAACAATAACAATTAAAAAAAAAATATGAAAAAATATCAGAAGTTATTAATGAATTAAAATTTTATGTGCTTTTCATTTAAAAAAAAATGTGTATATGTAATTTAACAGGTGTACAAGAAAGTCATTTGATGTCTACATTAGATTTTTAATATAAACGTACACGTTACATTTTTTCCTTAATTTCATTGCCTTATCAGACATTGTCGTGCAGTAATTCATTTTTTTTTTGAAATCATTTGAAATAATCACGAGTTTATTTTATTTATTTATTTTTTGAAAAAAGGATTCAATTAGAAACCATAAAAAATAAAATTATAATAATATATTACAAAATTACAATACGCAATAATATGACATCCGTTAAAAAAAAATGCACATCAAAACAAACGCCCGTAGGATGTCTTACTGAATATTAGAGGTTGGTATATGCGTTTGAGAATACTCATCATCATGCCTGTTGATTCCTGTCGTTAACAGTTATAGTCTCAAAAGACAGCGTAAAATGTAGAGGTAGAGATAATGCAAATTCAACGTTGCTGGTTTTCAATATACCTATAAAAAGTTTTTACGCAATAAACCTCTCAATTCGTAGCATCAATAATCACTTTTACGCTAACACAGTCTACTAGTAAAAAGTGTTTATTTCCTTTACCATTGTAGAATGTAATAAAGAAAAAAGATCAGCAACAGAGAAAAATGAGGAACAGAGTGGGTACATGTATACGTATTACTGATGCGAGTCGGCATCTGTTTAACCTTATCTCAAGAACCTGCAACTTGAAATTTTGTATAGTAGTTTTTGTATTAGACAACCATTCTACAAAAAAAATTAAAAAAAATCGAATGAAAGGAAGGGAAATACTGGGAAGATATCTCAGAATGAGTTGGTTTTATAATAATCTTACTCATGTGTAATTTTTAGCAAATCAAATTTTATCATCAACACACAACTGTAAAAATTGTAATTAAAAATTTGTTAAAAAAAGTCTACAAGCAATCCCCATAAAAAAATTATTTTAATAAATTATTATAATACTTCTACTAACAGGCAGAGTATTATCTAATGGAGAATACCGGAGAATATTACCGGTATTATCATTACCGGAGAATACATGAAACTGATTTAAGAACAACTAATCTGGCTTGCTTTCTCTGAGAGTAATACTATTCACTACGCGGCTAATTCCTATAGTAAATAGGAATAAAGTGTTCGTTATATGCTGTTAACTCTTATTCAGCATTCTGAAATTTAATGATATATTTAGTTCAGCGAAGAAAACAACATAAAATAACTTTCCCTAACAAGCCTGGCTTGTGATACTTTTTATTCTCTAAACCTAAAATTTTTTAAATGTACCTAAAATTACTTCAAATTTTGAATGAAACCCATTAATTTTCACTAAATCAGATGTTATCAGGGTGAAAGTAGTTATCAAATATTCTGAGGGGTTGAAGGTAATAAATCCCTATCTAACTTTTTCTAACATTTTACTTTTTTAAACTATTGATTTTAAACTATTTATTATTACTTAGTTTTTAACTATTATATCTGTAGTACAGATAATTTTTTACTTCCTTGTACGAAGTATAGTGATCGCGAAAAATTTCGGTTTTCAAAATTCAACGTAAATATCTATTTTTATTAGTTTCGGCGTGACGTTTGTACGTACGTATGTATCTCGCATAACTCAAAAACGATTAGTCGTAGGATGTTAAAATTTCGGATTTACGATTATTGTAACATCTAGTTGTGCACCTCCCCTTTTGATTGCAATCGACTGGACCAAAAATGTTCAAAAAAAGGCTCAAAATCCAAAAAAAAATTGAATTTTAGCCCTTTTCATAAAACTGCAGTTATAAGCCCTCGTTGAGAGCTTTTCAACGATATATCACAAAGTGCAAAATTCTCTTCATATTTTTTCACTTTCTCTTATTCCGTCTATTACTCTATCAGTAACAGTACAAGGTGAAAAGATAAAGATGCTACAATTTGCTGATGATAATGTAATTCTAGCCGAGAGTAAAAAGGATTTAGAAGAAACAATGAACGGCATAGATGAAGTCCTACGCAAGAACTATCGCATGAAAATAAACAAGAACAAAACAAAAGTAATGAAATGTAGTAGAAATAACAAAGATGGACCACTGAATGTGAAAATAGGAGGAGAAAAGATAATGGAGGTAGAAGAATTTTGTTATTTGGGAAGTAGAATTACTATAAAGATGGACGAAGCAGGAGCGATATAAAATGCCGAATAGCACAAGCTAAACGAGCCTTCAGTAAGAAATATAATTTGTTTACATCAAAAATTAATTTAAATGTCAGGAAAAGATTTTGAAAGTGTATGTTTTGAGTGTCGCTTTATATGGAAGTGAAACTTGGACAATCGGAGTATCTGAGAAGAAAAGATTAGAAGCTTTTGAAATGTGGTGCTATAGGAGAATGTTAAAAATCAGATGGGTGGATAAAGTGACAAATGAAGAGGTATTGCGGCAAATAGATGAAGAAAGAAGCATTTGGAAAAATATAGTTAAAAGAAGAGACAGACTTATAGGCCACATACTCAGGCATCCTGGAATAGTCGCTTTAATATTGGAAGGACAGGTAGAAGGGAAAAATTGTGTAGGCAGGCCACGTTTGGAATATGTAAAACATATTGTTAGGGATGTAGGATGTAGAGGGTATACTGAAATGAAACGACTAGCACTAGATAGGGAATCTTGGAGAGCTGCATCAAACCAGTCAAATGACTGAAGACAGAAAAAAATTAATAAAAATAGTCTATCTATCTATTTGTAAATAAAGTAAAACTTTAAACAATAATCAGTTTCTCGCTGAAAGTTTATATATAAAGTAAACTTATATATAAGTTTTTACATAAAGAAATAACTATGTTAAGTATGTATATAAAGCCGTATAAGGTCTAGTTATGAAGCTATTTGCGAATAAAATGAACTTAAAAGTCTTATGTTGTTGAACAAAATACATCTTTGTAATAAACTTTTATTACCTTGCATTAAAAACTTTTATTAATTTGTATATAGATAAGAATTATAAAAAGTAAGATAATGAAATAGTTTTGAAAATTTGAGATTAATGAGAAATACTTTAATAAAGCTAGTCACTAAGTTAAAGAAGTATAAAAACTTTCAAATTTAAGTTATTCTGTTAAAGTCTTCATTTATAAAAAAAGAAAAATTATATAAACTATATTTACACTAGAACTTAGAAGTAATATACTTTTTTAGTATAACATTTTAACACACCATTTAATTTTAATTCCTCTTAGTTTAAAATAATTCAGTGTGGTATATTAAAGTTTACTCAACTAAATTATTAATAATGCAGTTACTAAAATAATGGTTTTATTTATCAGCAGGCACACTTAGTTTTACAATTATAAATAATGTAAATTTGAACTGGTTTTAATAAATTTTTACTGTTATTATTTCTTGCCTATAGTAACATATTGTATTTTTTATACACAGAGTATTTTACGAAAAACAAAATTTTAGGACATGTTCTGCGGGTGAAATACGTTGCACTCATTATGTCTTTGCCTTCGGTAAAATTATGCCAGGCTGTAATTGTTAGAGGACCAAAACTAAGACTTAAATTTAGTGATTTTATTTTAAAGGTGACTTAAAATATTAGAAAAAACTAGACCCTAGAATTGCATCTTTTGAAGTTTTCGATAAATCTGGGTTAAAAGACAAAAACTGGGGGCGAGAAACATATGTCATTTTTGAGTTAAATAACATTGTTAAACGAGTAAGAAAACATAAAAGATGTTAAAAAAAAAAATGTGAAGAATTTGATTCTGAGCAAACTGTTATGAATGAAGTCTATAGAAACTGAATAAAAACTTAAGCGGCCCTGACAAAAGGGGACGTTGTTTTAATTGTGTACCTCCGTAAGGACTTGAAAACAGAGGCTAAATGTTCGCTATGCAACACTCGCGAGCCAGCAGGGCCAGCAGAAAAATATGAGTCCCGTC
Source organism: Lycorma delicatula (assembly GCF_047948215.1). NCBI lineage: Eukaryota > Metazoa > Arthropoda > Insecta > Hemiptera > Fulgoridae > Lycorma > Lycorma delicatula. The sequence continues at coordinate 78,643,190 of NC_134459.1, read as the reverse complement.
GCTTTTGCTTGTGGAGGGCCTAAGTCTGGGACATCCCCGTGCAGGTTGGGTGGACCGATTAGATATTCCACTCTCGTTGATTGACGGGTACACCCTTGTGTCTTCAACATTGGGGGGCAAAGTAAGACCATAGTCTCGGTGGATGATCCTTTGGGGTTCCTCATTTGAGGCGTGGCGTCAAGACTGGAGTCACAGTGTGGGGATCCCTTGAAGTCCCCTCATTAAAGGCCTGGCGTATAACTAAAAGACCTGGGGGGGGGGGAACTTTAGTTCCCAACGAGTTAGTTTGAGGGGATGGCACTTCCTGGAGCTGAGTAATTACTTAATTATGAATCCAGCTCCGCGAGGAGGGGAGATAAACCAAGATGTACTCAAAAAAAAATACAAACTTAAGAATTTCGAAAACTATTATAAACAAAACATATCAAGATGTAGGAGATTTTAACTAGGGATGAGTAATAAGCCGGCCTCTGTAGCGCGAGTGGTAGCGTCTCGGTCTTTCATCCGGAAGTTCCGGGTTCGAATCCCGGTCAGGAATGGATTTTCACACACGCTAGAAATCGTTCATCTCCTCCTCTAAACCAAAATCTAACAGTGGAACAGGAGCTTAAACAAAAAGAAAAGGTATGAGTATTAAAAGAAAAAAAATTTTCTTTATTACAAAACAAAAGAATTAAATTTTTAGAAAAATAAAACAAAATTTTACATATTCATATACGTAGTTAAAATAGGCTACATTATATTATAGTATGTTTTGTTTTTAATAAACTTCAAAATTCTTACGTGTCTGTAGGCCTTATTCATAACATTTTACTCAGAATAAAATGTTCTATAAGTTTTGTTTAAAATTTTTAAGTGTTTTACGTATTTAACAGAGATTTATTTAATTCCAAATACAAAATAATGTGTTTTCAACCCCAATCTTTTGTCTTTAACCCCAGATTTTTCGAAAACTACTAAAAATACAGTTCTGGTAAATATTTTTTTTTTTTTTTAATATTTCACATCACAATTTATATAAAATCACAAAATTTTCTCCTTAATTTCGGCCTTAACAATTACAGTATGACATAATTTTACCGAATGCGTAGATATCAGGGTGAAATTTTTTGCCAGCCGACACTCCCTAACGATGTGTTTCCAAAAATACGTATATTTATATGAACTTTCTTTTTTATTTTCATCAATATACCATGTCCTGAAAATTTATACAGTCTTTGTCAATCACTCTTTATATTTGCATTATGTCTTCCAAAGGAAAGAATGTAAATAATATTTCAAACTCTTTTGAAGAGTTCTTTTAGTATTTCCTTAAATCATTAATTTAATGCAAAACTTAGATTATAGGTCAGTTATTTTTTAAAACGTATAGCTTTTTATTTTTGAAGAAGTAATCACAAATTTATTTTTTACATTGATAAACCTCTTTTTTATGCCAGAGGGTACAATGAAAATGCCATATGTTATAATGAATAGGAAACAATTTTTAGGAAATAATCTTTTGTATGCGATTTTAAATCATTAATGACGTTGCCTGGATGAATATTAATAGTAACTGATTCAGGCTATACTATTAGTGAACTGTAATTGGCAGTATAAAGCTGTGGCGCAGATAGTTTTATTGTACAACAAATTTTATTTTTTAATTGCTCCCTTTACGTTGATCAAAAATGATAAAAGCTTTTTAAAAAATGAATATTACGTTAATTAAACCTGAGGAATATTATATATATATATATTTTAGACAAAATTTTTACTAAAATTATCATTAATCTTTAATCTAAATGTTGTTAAATGAAGAGTGAATCTTCAAGAATAATCAATTAAGACAGAACATCGCTTCTAAACATTTACAGTAGATAAAAAGATAAAAAATCAACGAATTAAATTCGCGCTGTAAGTATAGAGCGTGTTAAAGGATTACAAAAATTGAAGTAAGAGGTAAAAATCATACAATAAATTTAATAATAGAATTTTTTTTAAAAATATAAAAAACCTATTCAATAAAGGTTATGAAAAATAAAATATAAAAAAATGTCTGTTTAGAAATAAGTTCCTTAAAAAAATTACGACATAAATGTTATTCAATTAAATGACATTTCATATTTTCCTTTTTATTTTTAAGAGAAAGAGAGATAAAGTAGAATAAAAAAAAAGTAAAAAGAGATATGTGGATCCTAAATCCTTTTTAAGAGGGTATCATTTTGGTGAGTAGCTTTCATGATTCTCCAACGCAGCACATTTAAGAAAAAATACTTTACAAAATTTATCGTAAAGAGACCGGTTTAGAATTAACCGTAAGATTTACTAACACTTTAATCATCAATAAGTTGCAGCCACCAATAAAAATTACGTACTAGTAACAATAATTTCTTCCTTAACAAAAACATAGGATTACTATGATAAATTAATTAAAAATACGTTAAATCCCCTACAGTTAATACTCAAAACATAATTACTAATTCATTCGCACTGTAAATTTGAAATTATACATCTAAACCAAGATTACAAAGCTGTTAAGTTTCAATCTCCTCTCTGCAACGAATTAGTTTGCATGTATAAACAGTAGATTTACAGTTCACTTTGGAAGATTTAGTAGATTACTTTAAATAGAAAGTATTTAAAAAATAAGGTCACCACATTTTATGGGTGCAAAGCTATAGTTATGTGATGTACAGTATGTGTAAGACGATCTGATGTAAGACAAAACTCAATTTTGAAATTGAGCGTTGCTTAAAAATTAAAAATAATCTCATGCGCGGCTTTCTTAATAGGGAGGTAAGGAAGAATGGTTTCTTTGTTTTCTTCTTACTAAGCATCCTCACATCAGTACAACATAATGGATAAAATGGTGAAACAAAAAAAAATCAATGTAGGATACACATTATCTTCAAAAACATTGCATTATATAAAGAACCTACTACTCAGTAACGACAAACATTATGAGGTACTGAAATAAATATTTGTCAACTAATTACATGAGAAAGTCTAAAATTTAAAATAACAACCATGAAAAATAAAAATGAAAAAATACAACAAAATAATTTTTCGTGACTTAATTTTGAATCAACGATAATGAGAAATTAAATTATATTGTGGTCATTATTATTTTATTTATATTTCTTGTAATTTTAAGTAAAAGTATAAGAAAATTAACAGCATAAAATATTGCAAACAAAATAACGTAAATAAAAAATTTTCTGAACAAAAATATTTTGTTCACCAATTCAACTGAACTAAAAACTTTTAACATCTAGCACTTAAAATGAATTACAAAAACTTGAAATAAAGATAAAAATAATAACTATATAATATTTCGTATTGCATTTATGTTATATTAATGTAATTACTTAGAAATTTTTAATTATGAGTCGACTTAATTTAGGAATCGTTCCAATTTCAGTAATTGATTTTAATCAAAGCGACGAGGGCCACAGATGTGACCGAGAGATATAAATTATCTACAGGCTCTCATTTAGTGTGTTTATTTAACTGAAATATGTATGTGTGTATGTACGTGTATTCATAAAACAGCATCGAATATAAACAATTTTTAAAATAAAAAAATAGAATACAAATAAAACAAACCATCGATAACCGCAATAAATTAAATTAATAGCCATTCTCCGTAATATTTTGTAATTTAGTCCTCTATGTTCGAATATATAAAAAATAAAAACACCAAATTTTTCAATTTGCTTTTGTGTATAAATTTTAATTTGGCTTTTATAAGTCTATAAAAAATAATATTTTACTGAATATTGTATTTAATAACTTCTTTTTTTCAAGTAATTTGGAACATTTAAATAAAATATAATTTTAGTATTATTAATGAATAAAAATTTACGTAAAATTAATCATTTTTAATTTTTCAATTATGATGATTTCCTGCAATGAATTAATATGTATGGTTTTTCTATACTGTAAACTATGGTGGTTGTATGACTAGCAAGAAAAAATGGGGAAGTGTGAGGTTTGATTAAGTTATAATTTTTATGTCCTTTAGGAATATTTTTGAGCACCTCATTATTCAAGACGATTAGTTATTTGTTTTTATGTTGATATAAAAGACCGTTACATAAAAAATAGAACATTTTTAAACAATTCTTTTCGTTAAAACTCAAAATGTTGATGGGTTAGCAGTCCGATAATCCTCCCTGGAAAATAGAGGTGAATTGTTTTTAACATGTTTCTATATTTTTTACTGCTTCATTTTTTGTTTATGTTGTCTGTTTTTGTTCAGTTTAAAATCAGACAGACACTAAGAGCTGCCTATGGGCAGCTTTAGTATTAAGAACATTCAGTGTATAGTGGGTTTTCGGAGTTGAACAGTGATAGAGTTATGATGTAAGTGCACGCCAGTACGGCCTCTGCAATGAGTACTAGTTTGTAGTTTATTAAATAGTAGTTTAAGTGTAATGTTTTTTCATTTAAATACAGTTCCTTTCATCTTTTTTATTGTGCCTATTTCTTCATACAGTCCATTAAAGTTTTGTTAAATTCGCTATAACGTACAGCTCGTTACAGTTTTACTTTTTTATTGTTTCAACAAGGATCTTTTTATCTGTTTGTGAGGATCTATTTTAGGATGCTATAGAGGAAAGTCACCTTAAAGTTCAGATTTGCTTTTGAATAAAATTCCCATTTAGATTATACTGATAGTAAAGATTTACAAATTGGTGCAATGATTAAAACATGCAATCATTGTTTTGCAAAAAATGAAAGGAAGAAGCACTAGAATGTGTTGATCTGGTGCGAAGGTTTCATCTCCTATACTTATAGAGCTACCAGAACCAATCAACAGTTTAAAAATTCAAGGTCAAGTTTACCGTAGCATAGGAATTTTATTACCAGCATCTGGCTTTGACCACACCGGATGTTGATCACCAATTTTTGTAAATTTACTTCGTTTCTGATGCTGATCAAACTTCTCTTCGTAATAATATTGTTCCAATCTTTAAGGAACTAATAACAGCTCAACAGTAAGTTTTGCTGGAACATAATGATTTGATCAGGGAGTTTAAATTTAATATTGACAACACACGGTAACGCGGAATTTTTAATTAATAATTCGTTCTAATGGTGTACCTGTTAATAAGCATAGGGATCGCTATAATGCTACAAATACTAATGAAGTTGCTGTTTTACTGGTCCATGAAGATAACAGTCCTAGAGAATATAATCTTACGTTGTCGTAACGGTCAAATGCAATGTGTGTCTGAGTTTCATCACTCTTATGATCCTTTACAATAGCCCCCATGTTTTTGAAGGATGAAGATGGTTATTATCTAACTATTCCGCTAAATAATAATGATCAAATTAAATTTGTTGATAAAAAATTTGTTAATAAATTCTTGCATGCGATTTTACGCTTATCGACTTATAGTTCGAGATAATATTGACAATTTTTTATATTACAGAAACTTATTTAATCGATATTGTGTTGACATAAAGATGATCATATAATAATATTGTGATGGCCAAAATGATCACTGAAATATTAGCTTTTATTCGAAATAACCAAATATGATTACGTGTTGATGGTTACATTCATCTTTGAGATACTGTGCAAAAGACACCAATGATAATGCTAACTACATGGATCAAAGTTTCATGCTTTCCTCATCTTTCATTGGTTCACCACGGTATACGCCAGAGAAATCTCAAGATATTTTGATATACGTGCGTAAAAAGGGCGTCCGGATATATCTATAATTTTTACGTGCAATTCTAAGTAGGCAGAATTAAAAAAACGAACTATTCACTGGTCAAAAATCTACTGATGGACACGGTATTATATCCAGAGTTTTCTATTTGAAAATGAAAAAACTCCTAGATATTAATAACAAAAAATAAATATTTGGTTCGGTCAACTGCTATGCGCTAAGAGTCGAGTGGCAAAAATGAGGCTTACCACACGTTTTACATATTGGTATGGTTAGTAACTAAAATACGACCTGACGAAATTGATCTTAGCATTTCTGCTGAACTCCCTGATAAAAATGTTGATCATCATTATATAATATTATTTTTAAACATATGTGTCACGGTCTATGTGGTGATTTAAATAGGTCATCACCATTGCATGATAAATGGAAAATGTTCAAAAACGTATCCTCGAATGTACAATTGCAACACTCAAACTGCAGATGATGGTTATCTGACTTATCGCAGGAGAAGTCATGAGAACGGAGGTCGTACTACGACAACTTTAAACATGCAAGGTAACGTAAGTAATATTGATCGTAAGTAAATGGATCGTCTCTCATTGCCCACCATCGTCACGTTGCTTTAATGCTCACATAAATATTTAATTTTGCAACTCCGCGCAAGCGACTCGATATATCTGCAAATATATTACCAAAGGTTTGGATCAAACAACGTTTTCGGTTGAAAATCGACGAGATGAAATGAATCAGTACATTAATGGTAGGTATGTATGTATATCTGAGACCGACTGGCGATTTTTTGACTTTCCAGTACATTTACGTTATCCCACTATTGTTCACTTAGAAAACTATCAACGTATTTATTTCACTGAAAAAAATCTGCAACGAGTCCTTGAAAGTCCACAGATGCTTTTTTGAACTTCGTCAGTCCGATACCTTTGTTAAGATACTTATATCCTAAAGTTCCTAGATACTATACCTGTAATAATAACAACAACTTTAGTAGAAGAAAGCACGGAACTGACATCGAAGGATTTCCTGGAATCAAAAAGGATGCTGTTCTGGATAGATTACATACAATTTGTTAAAACTAAAGTGAATGCTTTCATCTGTGTATGTTATTGCATAATGTTAAAGAACCTATATCTTTTGATTACTCGAAAACTGTCGAAGGTGTGCTATACTAAACATATAAAGCTGCTTGCGCTGCACTTGGCTAATTGGAAAACGATAACCACTGGAAAGAGACGCTTGTTGATGCTTCTATCAATCTGTCTTCGCCTAAAGAGAGAATTATTTGCAATTAGTTTTTTGTCGATCTGCCCACCCGAAGGTATTGTGGGAAACGTTCTAAAAACATTCTAGTAGAGATATCTTATATCAAATCGTACGTCAAACAAACGTTGAGATTACAATTTCATATGAAATATTGAATAGAGGTCTCATTAAGATTGAAGATATTGTCATTATGTTAAGTGAGAAATACTTATGGGATTTCGGTTTACCAACGTGATAATCAAGAAGCTATTAATGCTTATGATACAATGTGGTCCAACCAACACAGCCACCACCGTGTGACTGGCTGCACCTATCTCCAGTTACTTGAATAAAGAACAAAAAAAAAAAAAAATTGACCGAAACGGGAAATGCAAGTAACTTAGGGTAACACAGTATAGCGATATATATAAATAAGCAAGTGTATAAATATAGAAGAAAGTATGCAAATTAAATAAGAGAGTGATTCAAATTTTTTTCAAATAAGTATTTTAACAGATTCTGTGTAAATTTCTCATTAATTTATTGTGACTGTTTTGAATTAATTTTGCAAACACATCTAATTTTGAGTCTTTAATAGCAGAAATATAACTTCTTCTTTTGTATACCTATCTTGTAAGAAGTTCCTTTATCGTTTACTTTTCTCGATCTGAAGTATTTTCCTTTATTTCTTTTTCCCGATTCTTTCTTCTTTGAAAACTATATTAGAATTACAAATATTCTTCTCACTTTTTTTGACCATGATCTTCTGCTGTGAACAATTCTTACTTAGTATGAGACCAATCAAAATGATTTCTTTTCCTTTTTATCTGCTATATTTCTGTTTCTCTTATTTAATATCTACAGACTAATATTAATAAAATTTGAATTCTAGGTAAACAAATTTTTAAAAATTTGAATTTAGGTGAACAATGTTAAGTGAAAAAACATAACTAATAGTAATAAATAGGTACCTTAACTATTGTTACGACTTCACAAAAAAACCCGCAAATTTGTAATTGGTAAGTTTTAATCAAAGGTTACGCATTCATTGTATTGACTTTTCTCTGATAGAAAATTGTTTCCACTTACTCCCTAACGGAGTACAGTACTAGACAAAGTTTCTCATTAGATCTTAGGTACATTTAGTTAGCGTTAAAAAGAAAATTAACAATTGGGTAAAATTAATTTAAATAACTATTAAATAATAGTTAAACTAATAAATTAATATCTGATATTCTGGTGGTACTAGAGGAAGCGTGTTCGCCTGCTGTAACGAAGAGGTTCCGGGTTCGCTTCCCGGCTGTGATCTAAAAAATATATATAAATCAACCGAAACTTGGTCGCTAATTACCTTAGTGGTTGATGCGACATTTTTAATAATATACATTTATATTTACTGTAACATTATATAATAACTGTAATATTATTTTGGATTAAATAAACACCCATATTTTCAGTAATATTTAAAACTAAATAGTCTTGTATGTATAGACTATCTTCAAACAGTAAAATAAAATAAAATATATACATATTTTTTCCATGTGACAACTACTATATGCAGCTGGATGGAAAGCTCATTGCCCAGCTGAAAAGCAACTTTTAACACCAGCAATGTGCAAAAAAAAGGCTCTTGTGAACCAAAGCACATGCTAACTGGGCCAAAGAACTGAAAAAATGTTATGTTTTTAGACAAGCCATATTTTTGTACTCAGGGGCAAAGGGTTCTTATAAATTAGAAATTTCAGTAAATAGTTAGAGTATTTATTATTTTAAAAGTTACATAAAACTAGCCTTGCTGAAAAATTATTTAAATAAATTAAGAGGACTGTCAAGAACCCTTTATAAAATAGAACGCAAATAAGTGAAAATTTCTTTTTAAAAACAAGTTGCATAAATCTTCTGGCTTTGAATAAATCTGCATTATTCACATATCCTACATATTTTTAAGTATAAATAACTTAAATATGCAATATTTAGAATAAAATTGGGAAAAATATAAAAATTATCCAGGAAAAGAAAAAAATTCTTATCAAAATATTCTGGGTCTATTTGATTCCGTTACACGATAGCTATCTCAAATATCATTTTTAACAACTGCCACAGCTTCAGAAGCAGTAGAGTATCAGAAATTATAAAAAAGTTTCAAAGATTTTTCAAATCCTTTAGCGATATCAAATGGGACCTCATCTTTTTAAAAAAAGTTTCCATGTCGTCTACATTAATATTAGACGTAGTTGGATTTTGAATCTTGAAAATTAAAGGTTAAAGAAACTCATATTTAAAGTACCGGTCCTGGAACTTAAACAATTATTTACTAGAATAATTGTTTAATACAATAAGTTAGTCCAATTTGGTGCAATGTTATTCAGTAAGGATAAAAAAATATTAAATTTACTAAAAATTTATTTAAAATTTCTTCATAAATTTTTGTTATTTTATGCGAATAAAAATAATTTAAAACCTCAATATTTTAGTTGTAAGATTGCTAAAAATATGACTAAATTAAAAATTGGTCAAAAAGCTTTATTAAGGTGTAAGGAACTGATCATTTCACTAATAATTCTGGTTATACTTCTCTACAGTTCTCACCAAGCTTTATATTTGATATATGAATCATGCAGGCAACTGCATAAATAGATAATACAACAATTAATTTTGATTGCTACGAATACGTCATTTAGGTGTTGGTATAACTGTAATTCCATTACTTCAAAACGTATTTAAACCAGTTCTGTAATTCTGGTTATCAAAATTTAAACTGATACATCGTTTCTAAAAAGAAAATACAACATTTATTTTAATAATAATAATAACAATAATTTTAAATTTTAGCAGATAGTGTAATTATATTTATCACAAACGTAAAATAAACCTTCATTTTTAAATATAAAAAAAAACCTTTTTTTTTAAAAAATAATCTACATTTTACATAATACTTTTAATAACTACAGTTATTTGTTTACGGAAATTTTTAAAATGCACTTTTAAATTAAATAACAAAGAAAATTCTATTTAAACGTAAATAATATTTGTGCTGAAAAGGGTCCGAGATACTTATCTGGTAGAACGAGGAAATTAGGTCAAATTGCAGTGCTTACTAATAAACCTCACAATAATAATAATAATTAGGTACATTAAGCAAAGGGGAAAAATGTATAAGAAGATAATAATAATAAATGATAAGTGAACAAGTAAGAAGAAAATAATGAACATGAATTTCATGTAATGCGCTGAACTTGTTCATTACAAAAGAAATATGAATATTCGTACGCCTACAATTTAATGATGCATAAGAAGTAAAATGTATCGAATAATTTATAATATTAAAGAGCAAACTTATTCTTTTTTCTTTCTATTACAGAAAAAAATTAATTATATTGACATGAATTGTACGGGAAAAACTTGCTTTTTCCTTTTTTCATTATTTAGAAACGTCGCTAAGAAAAAAACATAAAAGAAAAAAGTGTGACTTTTGTGAAAAATCTGAAAGGTAATACTTACCGTCATTGTAACGGAAATGGAAAAAATTAGGCTTCATTTTACAGACTGAAAAAAATTACTCGTTTTAAGTTTTATAAACATCTTCATTCAATTTCTATAAACCTTCTATTATAACCAGTTAGAATATTTCCCCTAATTTTTAAAACTTTCAATCAATTTTTAGACATCATCATAACAAAGAAAAACTGATCGGAAGTATATATGATCAATCATGTTTTTTTATTTATTTAATTTATCTCACTTCCTAAATTAAAGTATATTTTTTCAATCAGTTACGAGTCGTATAATTGTATAAAACCTTGATACGAGACACAACTGACTCCAGGAAATGAGTTATAATACAAATAATTTCAACAATGCTTTTAACAAAATTTAGGAGCAAGATTATTATCTATTTTCACAATTACTGATTTGAATTTGGTTGTAGCACGTGAACTCGTCAAATTGAAAGTGCGGGTGATATCCTTCCTACATGTGTCATCTTTATTTTGTGTATTCCAGCGATAAATCCCACTCTACTAAAGGGCATTTGTATGTGTGTCTGTCTGTGTGCGTCCCCCTCTTATTTATTTATTTTTCCCCTCCCTCGACTGGATTCCACATCGAAGCACGACACGATAGTCCGGGGGTATCCATCTACTCTAGCGAGCCTCCCCATCTACCGGCAGGACAGTTCGGCTCGCCGGTCGAATCCTATGTTATTGCCTGCCTCTAACCCCATGGGTGGGGTTATCAGGTACGACTATGCCGTTCCTCAACCCCCACCGCAGGAGCCGGACCTCGGTTTTGATGCCTTCTTGCCTCTTACAGAAACACCCAAAAGGGCATCGCCGCCGGGAGTACGGTGTTTTCCATTCCCCCACAAGAGGACAAGAGAGTGTCCGTGCCTCATTACTGCCATCCATCTGTGCAAACATAAACGAATAGCAGCTCGCAGTGAGCTGTCCTTCATTCCCTTGTTGCTCCAGCAGATCTATCCTTCAGTCGAAGGACCCGACTGTAAACAAGTGGAAAAATCCCACTACCGGGCCGTTCAGCGTGTGACCATTCGTACTACAGACACAACTACTCCGCGAAGCAGGAGACTGGGCTCGCTGATGACTCTCCTGACAACAATTGAAGCACAGTTTCGTGCGGTCAAGACCCATGCACCCAAAAGACATATACCCCGGGCCTCAACACCTGAAGCATCGGTCCTCAGGGTCACGCATGCGGACTCGACAATGCATCCAGTCTACCTTCACTTGCCGGGCAATCAATTGCCTGGCCACCCCATGTGTCGTAATGACAGTAGCCTTCTGCGTGCTATCAAACGCCGGACGGTGTGAAGGCACGCGAAAATCGGCGTCAGGTCCAACCACCCGCCTCACAGCCACCACCACCTCAGCTTTAGTCACCGTGTTCTCAAGGTCGTGAATATGGACCACAGCTCTTCTTCGATTATAGGTCCACCCGCAATCCCACCGTATTACCACGAATGCCGCAGCCCTGTGTCGGCATCCCGCACACGTATACGCAGTTTGCCCCCACCGCCCCTTCGCTAAGACAGAATATCACCCACTTCCTGATTCTCCATAAACTGCATTACGAGCTCAGCTTACGACCGGTCAGTAAGCTGACCACAACCTACCACTCTCATTCTCGGCCCACGTGGAACGCCTGGGTGTAGGGGGGAACCACAAAACGCCCTCCAGCAGGAGCTTCCTTCTCCGCCACCCCCACGTAAGATACCTCCCATTGAAAAAAGTACAAGACCATCCTTTCGAGGAATTCCCCAAGCCGACCAGGTGGAAGAAAGAAAATCGGCTCTACCGACTCACATCCAGAGCTCTTCAACGCACTCAAGACCGTTGTAAGAGTCAGGTTCTATCCAGCTGCAGCATCATAGAAAAAGATGAAATGCCGCGGGGATGACGAAACCTCCCCGAGTACTGTTCCCAAGAAACTGGGAACAGTACTCGTTCATGTTCCCCGCTGACGCTCGAGGGCACACTCCGTGATCCTCATCAGACATGAACGCGGAGAGATCCACAAACCAGCAAGAATCTAACGCAGACAGCGACCCCTCCGCCACCCGGGTCACCTTACACATTACGCTGTGCGGCCATAAGCTGCCCACCGCCTATATCAACTCCGCGTCAGACAAGGACCGAGACAACACGTCCTTCAAGTTGTGGTTCCTCAGGGGGATCTGAGTCGCAGCCTCATTCCGTGAAGCAGGAGCCTGCACCCACTGCAGACGCCTCCATTAGGGCGTCTGATAACCAGATAACCTTCTTTTCACGACCAACATACGGTCCACGGTGCCCTTGATTTCCCGCTTTGTACAAGGGCATTCTTTCAGAATGCCACGTAGCCGCTCGACTGCCTCAAAGAGCTCCCGTAAAGTTAATACAGCTGTAGAACCTGCCAAGATCTAGGACTGCAACTCAAATAAAGGCTGACGAACCATACCGTCCAGCCCGGCCAATGAGACACGAGATCCCCAGTCTGCCCTAACAGTAGCATAATCGTCCACTCGAAGCTTTCTTTTCGGGCCAGATAACGGCGGGGACTGTGACTTCGGACGCTTATGCGTCCTCCTTACCTGAGAACATGCTTATTTGATCGAACATACTGCCGTCAAAGAACTATATGATTTTTTTCTTAAATGTTTTTAAACAATAAGTAAGAATAAGCAATACCAATAAATAACAGCAAAAAGAAAGAACATGCTTACATGATTGAACCCGTGAAAAAATCATAAATTTTTTCTTGCAACAGTAATAATAATTATAAAATAAATTAATAAATTTTACTACCGTAATTCATTCATTCAGTATCGTAGCAGATCTTAAAACACAATTATTTTAGATAGAAATCGATACTGAAAATACTATCGATGATCCATTAAGATTAGATATCGTGATTACAATCGTATATATAATATTTTTTGGCCTTGTAGTTACAATTAAACATTCATATATGCAAAACACGTGGTTCACGTTAAATGGTAAACAATAAAGGTAAAAATTGGAAGAATTTTGAATCCTATATAACTTCCTTAGCGATTTATTGATTTTGAAGCTAACTTATCTTTTGCTATTGTGTCAAGGAAGGTTAGTTTCGTATTACGATAATTTGTTTCGTAAATTGAATATAACATATAAATTAATTAATTTAATTTATATTTAAGTTTCCAGCTCTCGTGATGAGTGAATTTACTTATGGATATTATGAATCTTGATGAAAATTTTGAGCGTGCAATCTTTAAAAGATGCCTAAACCGATCTAAACCAAATTTAATTGGAACATTTGCTGATATTTTTTCGCTTTTCCTAGATCAATTTTTATCATTCAAAAAAAAAAAAAACGATTTTACCCAAGAGGTAATCAATTTTAAATACCCATTCCGAGAGGCCGCTCGCCTGGACAACCCGCCCAGAGGCCCTAGCGAAGGCGTAACTACGGCACGCCTTGCAGCTAGTATATACTACATAGTATACATCAGTACTTTCAAAGAAAGATATTCAAACTAATAACGCCTCTTTTAAATCAGATATTTCATATGTTTTGCAATCAGAAGCAATTACAAATAGTGTAAAGTAATAAATTTATTAATTTTGATTCTGAAATTACTTTGTTTTTAACTTATTTACTTAATTACTTTGTTTATATATATATATATATATATATATATATATATATATATATATATATATATATATATATAGTAATGATATATATATAGTAATGATTAAGCTTAAAACAATATTTAAATATTTCTTTAGTAATTTATGAAATAGATCGAGTAGTCGAAAAAACCGTTAATTTCGAAATCTACATCTCTTGTAGTAGTTCGTAATCAACCTCCCTTTTCACATTTCGTTGTTTACTTTGTTTGGATGTAATTGATCTCACGTTCTACATTTATTCCCGATAGGTTTTTAAAACTTTTTCTGTCGTTGTTCACATCAATCGTGTCCCCAAAGGGAATTTTATACTTCTGTTGTCAAAATTAACTTTGACGTTATATTATTTTCTTTTTGTCTTAAATAACTTTCTGTACAACATTAAAAAAAAAAAAAACGACAAACGACTACAAAAACTAGATCATAAAAAGCAATAAAAAACTAGTCAATTTAATGTAAACATGAAAAGAACTTCAGGCTTCAAAAGGGTTTTGCGAAAGTAAACATTTTTTTTTTAAATTGCAGTATTTTTAAATGAATTTTTTAAATATTTTTATTGTATATTACGGTTGTGAGAAAAATTTGCATTTATATGATTGTTGAACCTCCAGACGCTGATCTCTTTTGTCTTTGGTTTCTCGTTTCCTTGAATTCCGACTACGCTTAGTGGCACTTAATGATTGTTCTAGATTCGATCTCTTCTTAGAGAGCATAATGAAAAAAGATTAAAAAAACATCATTGAAGGAAGAAGAAGAAAAATAAATAATGAAAGGGGACGTTAAGTACAAAACAAGAAAAGATAAGTATAAACGACGAAGAAGGAAGTATACAGACTTCACAACTATTTGAAAAAAATTTCAAAAGAAAGAATAGTAGTTAACTACAGTAGTGTGAATATTAAATAATTCTACTGATATTCATTAAAGAAGTATGAATAAGTAATTTGACTACATTATATTTCTGTTCTCATGGTGACAAAAATGTAATGAAGTAAAAATGATTAATTTTTGTTTCTTTAATGAATATCTTTAATTGACAACTTCACACCTAAGGGAGCTAACGCCTCTATCTATGACTTAAAACACAGATCCCTGAGATAACACAAATGTGTCCTAAAAATTTGAAAATAATGGGTCGGTTGTTTCTAGCGTGCTGCTCTTGTAAAGAAACAAATATTAATTTTATAAATGCGAGAGTTTGACTCTTGCATTTATAAAATTAATATTTTTAGAGATTAATTTTGTAGTAGAACATAAACGGAGAATGAATGTTATATTACAGTGTGATATTCTCGGAATAAGAAACGGAAAATTGCAAATAAAAATAAAGTGAATTATAAATTCGATAATCATAGCAGAAATTGATATTTAATTAAAATTTTTTACTGCGAAAAATTAAAAACATTCATTTATTTATTTACTACAATGTCGACAATTTATTTACCAATATATATTATAATTTCCTTGGCAACGCCAAAACCTAAACTAATATTTTAATACTGATTTACATTAAAACTTTCTAAACAAAATCATATATTAACTTTTCATAAACTCAGAATACGAAAGTTCGAACCTATTTTCATAAAGCAAGTTTTTTAATAAGATTTTGATTAAGTACGATTATTTATCTCAATTCTTTTGGTCCTATTTTATGAACATACTGAGACTAGTGATCATTCAGTCGAACTGTGTTTGCGGCCTAAATGCAAAATATCCATGGTCTAATTCGTACCGATCGCAATTATTTAATGAAAACTAAATACTCTGTCGTATCATTATGTAAAATCTACAACATTTATCTTTTGTGATGTAACCTAGTGTATCGACCAGCTTCCCTCACGTTCAACAATAAAAATTAAACACTGCTATATGCCGGTAGGTGTTTACGACTAGTAAAACAAATACGCGACATGAACTATAAATTTGGTACTTTAATTCTCAATTCCAAAATGAAATACATTTCCTACATTCTGGAGTGTTAAATACATCCCAGTTGTTTTAAAAACTACATAAAATTTACAGTGCTTATACGATAACTAATTGCCTACAATCACTTTCCTGTTTGCACCAGTCAAAAAGTATTAGTTTTATAGAAATACATCGTTTCGCATATTAAATTGAAATCTTACACTATATTTCACCGTGGGTTGTATATACATATATAAATATTGAATCATAAATAGATTTGGATTGGATAACAGATATTATTTTATCCTTATTGGATAAACTTATGGTTATTATAATTATCTCTCTTGTGTTTGGTAAAAATTAATTGTTTCTGGATGGTACTCAGTCTTGTTGTCTGATAAAATGTAAAGTTTTCTGATTGTATGTGAGTAATGTTAACAGTATTCAGGGGCGATACGTATTTTATCGGTCAAACTTTTGAATTCCAATTGGTAAGTTTTATTCACACCTTATGAGTGGTCAAAAACATTGATTATGATTGGGTGGAATTTACTGTCTAATAATTAGTCAGTTGCTTTATGTGTTGTGGTTGGCGTGAAGTATTGAATATTTGATTGGTCAATCGTATTCGTACAAGATTGGTTAGGAAAGTATCCTGATTAGACGGTTACTAAAGTTATCTGTTTGGGCGGTGAAACTTAAGTGTAATCTACGATATGCAAGGATGAATATGTATTGTCATTGATTTATTTTTTATCGGCATTGCTTAAGGAGGATTAGAATCGTGTTTGGGTCATATGTCATTTTAATTACGCAAGTGAGGTGACTGAAATGAAGGGGCAAACTTTAAATTAATTTTCCCTAAATTCCACTCATAAAAACTAGTGAATTCCGGTATCATAACCTTTTTTTACATATTTTAACGTTAGCCTCTGACAATATAAAAATTCTTAAAAGAATTATTAATTTAGTACACATGCATTTTTAAGATTACCCTTTAAAACATACTTGCATTTAACAAGTAAAATGATATCGTGAAACGTTATCTTTTTAAAAATTTAAAAAATTTAGTATTTACTGTGGAATGTTATAAAAAATATATTACACCAATCATTTTCAAATTAAGATTCATAGAATATACCAACCAGTTTGATATCACCTTTTTTTGACTGTGAAAGCTATAAAATTTGCAAAGTAATTTGTTGTTTTTAAATAGAAATTTATGACTTAGTTTTTCTATATTTACAAAGAGGTCATTGCGTGATAAATAATACAATATAAGTCCGTATTATAACATATACATAAAACTAAATCTTGTATGCTTGTCTGTGAGTGCATGCAGAGATTTTGGCTTAAATATTCTTTGATATTCTAATTCCTTCAATACAACTACCACTAAAACATTTTTGATGCGTTTGACTATTAAATTATTAAGATTTCTGATCTAATTAGGATGCAATAGGACGTGAACAGAGAATGAATGTAATATTACAATATGATATTCTCGGACTAAAAAATGGGAAATTGCAAATAAAAATAAGATGAATAATTAATTTGATAATTATAGAAATTTATATTTAATTTAAATTTTTTTACCGAAGATTGTGATTGTCTCTCGCTCTTTACACTGCAGAAAAATTGAATAACGAACTCATAGTAAATCGCAGATATTGCATAAGATGGTAATAATTGATACGCAAGTCTACAGAAGAATCAATACAGATGTCACGGTCGGAAAAGTAAATAAATGTGGGAGTGAAAAGTTAAATTTTCTTTCTAAAATCTATTAAAAAAAATAAAATATTGACTGTGGAAAACTATTGTCTGGTTGTCCAAGTTTTTAAGCAGAAATTAAATTCATATTTAACTAGTATTTAACAGTTGTCTTACACCATTTATAAGTGTCAACTTCTGGAGGAAGTACAGTATTTATCAATTTTGTTGATGCAAGAAAATTACAAGGTTTCAATATTTATGATACCGGCATTTAATATTCGAACTGAAATATATTATCATTACTAACTGTTAACTTCTTTTGATTTCTATTGAGAGATTTTCACCTTAAGTTGAAAAACATATCCTATAATTAATCTTCATTTTGCAATAGTTACCATTTAAATTAACGTATCGGCGAGTAGTTTAATACAGTCCTACTGGTTTACTGCAGGGGAGTCAATCATCACTTCAAGCATGGATAATCTTTCCATACACTAAAATCAAATTATTAATATTAAATACGAAGTAAAGAAATTTCATGAATATTATAATAATTATAATAATCATAAAAAAATACGTTCAAAAACAATAAGACACTAATTAAAAATAGCCGCGAATTACCACCGAAAAATATTTGTGCTAAGTTAGATGATTAACCGCTACCGGTCTTTTAAACGATATTTCTAGCATGATAAGCAATAAACTAAATACAACAGTTTGTTGTGATCTTATCCAATTATATTAGACAAAATTTCTCACCTCTTTACCCTAATTTAATATTCTGAATGAATTTAAAATTCAGAAAAGTATAATCATACCTTCATAAAATAGCAACAAAAAAAATTAATAACTTTCACAAGAATACGTAATAATAATAAATTCAATAGTATTTAATGCAACAAAACAGATATTAGATACGGATGTTAAAAATTCCAATTTAAAAACGTAATTATAATTTATTTTTAAGAAACTCCTAAAATTTGGAAAGTAAGTTTACTCAAAAAATGTATTAATAGTTAAAAAGTGTTATAAATGAAATAAAATTTAAATAATCCTATTTTATCACGTTCAGTGTAATTAAAATTTAAATTAGTAAATCGCAAGAGAAAGTTTTGAAGATATTAAAATTTTTAAATTATATCTTAACGTTTTAATTAAACAAACTGGAATCTAGAACAGTTATTATTTTATAACGTTTATAATCAGGCCTTTTCAGAGAAAACTGAAAATTATTTTTAGCAAGAGTTTTCAAATTAATAACTTAAAATAGGCTACCAATCATATTTTATTGATGGACAGCTTCTTTATACTGAATACTGGTGCGAAAACAGAAAAAAAAATAAATTTATTCTAAAATTCGTTTCTGTAAAAAGTTTTATAATTTATTTTAAAATATTTTTATGTTTATGTACATATCTTATATATAATTGCGGAATTATGACTGTTTACAACAGCTTCAAGCGAGAACCAACCGATCAATTGATTTCAAATTTTTAGAATACAATCGTGTTATTCCAGCAAAGGTTTTATAAGTCATACATCGAGGCCTAGCTCCCTTGCGGATGAAGTTGTGAATTAAAAATACTCACAAACGAAATAATAATGAATCCTTTTACTTCATTATATTTCTATCACTATGGCAACAATATAATAAAGTAAAATGACTAATTCTATTTCCTTTAACAAATACCTGTAAAATATTTATTTAATATTCTTACAACCATGAGGATAACAAACGCATCGGGGGTCCAGGAGGCACAGACCCCTGACCGGATAGAATATATACACAAATCTATCACGAATTTCTCCCGAGACTTTGATAAGCTATTCTATTGTGATAACAATGGAAAAACTTCATGAAAACATATGTTCGGAAATGTTTCGTTTAGGAGTTCCAGCTAATAAAAGATTTCTAGTGCTAGTGCTAGAGCTAGAATTTAAACTACCCCGGTGAATTGAGGTCGTACTGAAATTTTTAGGACGTTAATTAAGGTGAAGGATTTAGTTAATAATGGTTTTGACCTGAAAAACCGAATGAAATAGGTACAAGAACCGAATCTGCTTTTGAGAAATCTGGGTTGAAATCTATAAGAAAGATGTAAAACCCCTGTTTTTTTGTTTGATGTACAATAACTTTGTTAAATGGTTAATCAGCACTTAAACCTTAAAAAAAAGTTTAGAAAATTTAATTTTGAACAAAGTGGCGTACGAAAAGTTGAATAAAACAAAGAAAAGTTAGCAAAATTCGAATTTTATTTAGAAACAGTACACTAGACCAAAGTGCATTGTAGTACCATTATATAATAATTAATGTTCAAAAATAAGCCTGCCATTTTCAATATATTACTTGGCACGCTTCTGTACTGCTTTTGTTTCTCTTTTAAGTTCTTCAGTTACTCAGCCGCATCCATAATGCGGGCATACTAGAATGTATTTTTGTTTTCCATACAATATTTTTCATCCATCCCTAGACGCAAAGGTCTAAAAGTGTTAGAACAGGCGGTCTTGGTGTCCAGGAATCTGAACCTTCACGACCGATCCATTTCGCAGGGAAATGATGATTTAAGTGAGTGAAGACCCTACAAAAGAGGTGGGGAGGCGTGCTATCGTGCTGGAAATAAACTTTGCGTTTCAGCGCTAGAAAAACATTTTCAAACAGCTGCGGCAATTCTTCATGAAGAAAATGCAAATAGACCTCATCATTTAAGCGGCCAGATAATATGAAAGGTCAAAAAACCTTATTTTGAAGAAACCCGCAACATAAATTGACGCTAAATCGGTGTTGAAAATTGCCTTCATGAGAATTTACTTCAGCCCATGTTAGCTCATTGCGTAAGTTGTTGACTCCATCTGGAGTGAAATTTGCCTCGTCGGCAAACAAAACATACTTGTAGAGCTGGAAATTTGTATTTCACCAATTGTAGAATTCCAAGTGAACCGGACCATCTCCTGGGTTTATCTGTTGAACTGGCTGTTTAAATAAGGATAAATCTTGTTTTGTTTAAGTTTTCTCCAAACCATCGAATGCAAAACTCCGATCCGCTTAGAAAAACGTCGTGTACTGACAACGGGACTGCGCTGAACAACATCGATAATAATTTCATCAATAACAGCATCATATTGGACAGAACATTTATAGCCGGTACGAATACTAGGTAGTGAAGATTACCCAAAGTCTCGCTAATTGTTTTTGGGATCTGGAATCCTGCAATTGGAAAAACGTATTTCATATCCTACTGCAGTAGCTGCAATATTACTACTACCCAAAATAAATGCCGTATCACCGCAACTCATCTGTTGTAAATAAGTACGGCATTACTTCAATGGCACACCGATCACGTTAAAACCAAAATTCACAGAAAACCTTCGCTACAGCACTGCTCACAGTACCCAATACACTTAGTGTACATTGGGTACCCTGAGTACCCCACAAGGATTCTCGCTATCCCAAATCCAACAATTATGATACTTAACGTGGCCAGAAAAATGGAAGACAGTTTCATCAGAGACGATTACTTTTTCTAAAAACGCATTATCTTCATTCACTTTATCAACAATGTCCACGACAAAATTGTAACCGGTGGTTTATCGTCAATCTTCAGTTGCATCCATCAATTGGCACCCTGTTTTATGCATGAAATTTTAGGTGCTTATGTTAAACCTTCACAATTGTCGATTGCAGTACACACAGTTCTAAACTCGCACGACGAGTCGATTCGCCCAACCTTCTCTGAAAAGTTTCTCTTACTCAAACCACAACTTCCTTGGTGACGGGAGGTCAGCCTGGACCTTTTTGTGTACTACACTTGCTGTATCTTTTAAATGCTGATACTAACGTTTAAAAGAGTCTTTATTAGGAGGATTACAGATTCGTTTTCATGAAACCATAGTACGCATACTGCTTTTTCTTTTACAGTAGCCATTGCTCAACTGACGAGCTCCCTGTCGTTACATCATGCCGCCGTGTTCATTCAAGGTCGTCAGTAACTCTAGTAGTTACACTAATGTTTGAAAAATATAAATGCGTGTTACATTGTTATTTTATCTTTTATTAACCCCTAAATTATGTTCACTCTATAATATCATATCTTGAAGCTCCCTCTAAAAGTCAGAAGAAGTTATCAGGTTAAAAATATAGGCTTTCTGATTATTGTTTATGATTTTGACCAACAAAATCGTATTTGATTTTCATTAAACAAAATATGGACTATTCAGTAAATTAAATTATTCTTGTGTCTACATTTCTGAAGGGCAAGTTTAAAAAAATGTCGTTGCTTCGAATGAAATAATTATTAAAAAATCAGAAAAAACCTGACTACAAATTGTACACATCTACCTTGAATAATTGTGAAAAACCAGCAAAAAATATTTAACAAGTTTTTCTTTCTTTTTTTACATTTCAAAAAAAAGTTTTTCCGTAAGTTTTTAAATAATGTTAATTTTTAAAAACACACATTCCAGTAAAATGATTGTTTTTTAAAACGCTAATATTACTTCAGCTAAACATCTAATTTATTTTTATCATTGAACATTAAAAAAAAAAGTTTCTTTTTCAGTGATTATAAAATACAATATGAACTAAATTATTTATAAGTATACTAAAAACATAAAATTATTTTTAATAATTAATAATATAATTTATCTAACGCTTCATGAAGTAATATAGCTTATACATGTATTGCAAAACATGTTACCGCATTAGAATTTCATTTTGTCTTTTAGAAATGATCGAAACATGAGACCGCAATTTCAATTTTAGTCTGTGAAATAACATCGTAATGTCAAATCCAATCCAACCACGATCCATCAACAGAGGTTTTATTATTATTTTAACCGTTCGTAAAGCAAGTGTTGAATTTAACCTTTACAAAAAACACGTATACAATTCTTTATGATATGTTCATATCTGGATTAATTAAGTTGTAAAAAGCACTGTTTGGATAATAAAAACAAAATTGTGGTAATTCAAAATTGTTTTATTTTGCTAAAACTAATATGATTCATTGATATCGGAATATTTAATTATTATTTTTTTTAATCCGAACATTTAATGCTAGGTTATAATATAAAATATAACTTTTTAATAAGAAGAATACTCAATTAAAGTCGATTATTTTTAGTTTTTAGCCAGTAAACAATTTTTAAACAGAAAAATTAAGATAAATTCGTTAAGTCAACTAGTTTTAACTAAAAATAAGTTAGCTTTATATCGATCAGGTTTATTATTTTTTTTCTCAACAATAAGACCAGTGTTGCAAGGGAGGTAGCCAGGTTGTTCCCGCATACAGTGCCTGATATCGTGAGATCCACACCTTGCGACAATAGAAGATTCACCATGGAAGAGCTACAACTTGCGGCGAGGAGTTTGGCAACCAAAAAGAGCCCTGGCCCGGACAAGATTCCCGCGGCAGTGATCAAGGGGCTGGTTCAGAAGGCTCCCTGGGAGATGCTCGAGATTGCCAGCCATGGCATGGAGAACGGAGACTTCCCCGACTGCTGGAAGGAGGCCAGAGTGGTATTCCTACCTAAAGGCACCTCTTCGGAGGAAGATATAACCTATAGACACCTGAGCCTCCTTAACATGATGGGGAAGCTAGTAGAAAAGATGCTGGCTCGCCGCATCATCAAAGAACTAGAAGAGGGAGCCGGAATCAGTCCTAACCAGTACGGGTTTATGCGGGGGCGATCCACCGTGCAGGCTATCTGCCGAATTTCGGGATGGGCCGACGAGGTGAAGAGAGGCACTTGGCGAACCAGGAGAATTCCACTGATGCTATCACTAGACATAAAAAACGCGTTCAGGGCTATTGGTTGGGGTCATATTAATGACGCAATTGCGGCTAGGGGCCTCAGCCCGTACCTGCGTAGGCAAATTGAATGTTACTTGTCCAACAGAGGATGTCTGGTGGAAGCACAGGAAGAAACAGTACATTTTCAAATGCACGGTGGAGTTCCGCAGGGCTCTGTTCTGGGGCCGTTGTTGTGGCTGGTGATTATAGATGAACTCCTTCAGAAGGAGTTTCCTGTCGGCGTACAGGTGCTGGCTTATGCAGATGACCTTGCAGTCCTCGTAGAGGGAAGGACGGTCTTGGAGGTGCGGGAGAGGGTGTATGCGGCCATCGACACTATACAGGAGTGGTTGAGGTCCAGGGGTCTGCAACTGTCTACGGAAAAATGCCGGTGTATTGCCTTTACGGGTAGAAGAGTGCTAGAACCGTTCAATATTTCCATCAACGGTCATGCTATAGAAGAAGCGAATAACATCAAGTACTTAGGAGTTATCCTCCAGAAAAACGGTAGATACACCGAGCACATAGTCAATGTATGCAACAAGGCAGAAAGGATGATAAAAAGTCTAAACATCATTATGTCATCGCAGAATGCCCCTCGGGCCTCAAAGCGCCGTTTACTGGCGACCACCGTCGTGTCTTCGCTTATGAATGCCGTTCCGGCCTGGTGGCGCTCTATCGCCGTCAGGCGCAACAAAGAGAGACTGGCGAGGACGCACAGGTGTGTGCTCCTAGGTGTTGTGTCCGCATACAGGACAGTGTCCTATGCCGCCCTGTGCGTGTTATCGGGTACACCTCCTATTGACCTAATCTCAAAAGAGGGTGGAGAGGGCACAAGGCAAGCCATAACAAGAGGTCAGGGATGCCGTTTATAATATCTGGCAGGAAAGATGGTCGCAGGAAGCTGTGGGTCGATGGACGAGAACCCTCATCCCCAACATCAAGCCATGGTTGTCGAGAAGATTTGGTGAGGTTGATCATCACCTATCGCAGTTTTTTACAGGACATGGTTCCTTCAATAACTACCTGCACAAAATAGGCAAGAGAGAAGAGCCAATTTGCAACTACTGCAACGAGATAGATGATGCTGAGCACACCTTTTTTGAGTGCAATATGTGGGACACACTTAGACATAGTAAGGCACTCACAGGTATAACTCCAGAGACAACAATAGACTACATGCTAAGAAGCGAGTCAAACTGGAATAATTTTGCTAGTTTTGTTAGACAAGTTGTTCTACTGAAATACTCCGATGAGAAGACAAGGTGTTGGCTAGAATAGGACTGGGTGGACAGCCTTGCTGGTGAGGTCCAGCATGCTGCGGTGTGTTGGCACTGATGAGCCACCAAGGACTCCACGGGTAACAGTCAGGCAAGAGCACACTGAATACTGAAGGGACCCGGTACCGCGTCGCGGCGAACTGGGTCTGGCGTGGTGTATTAGTATTGCCCTTTTGGGTCCCCAAGGGGCCAATATTGATAAAGAACTCTCAAAAAGAGCTAACCGGTAGGCCGACCAGCCTTGCCGGTATATAGCCAGTAGGTGGGGAGGCCTATTTGAGTTTAAAGACACACCCCTGGGCGGCGTAATACCAACAAGTCGGTCCGGCCCAGGGGAGCTGAGAGGAAAAAAAAAAAAAAAAAAAGGTTTATTTTTTAAGTCATATTTCTTACTCAATAGAAAGCACTAAAACTCCGTAAAGACATGTTGGTTATGATGCACTAAAAATAAAAAATTATGATTTTTTGAAAATTTCGATTTAAAAGTTGTTGGTAATCCACTGAACAATTAAACAGTGCGATGAAATATGATGACACTAAAACTATTACCAGCTAAACCAACTGCGTTTAAATAAATGAATGAATATTTTGGTTTTTCTATATACTTTTTTGGTGCTAATTATCAGTATCTTCCTCAGCAGAGATCCGTAGCACTGTTAGCCATAACAGTATCCGTTTTAAGGACGGCACCAATTCTTATGAGGGCTTCTTAATCTTTTTTAGACAGACGTAGTTAGTAAATGTATTACGTGATACATCACTGAGGAAGATATTAAATTAGAGAAGCCTTAGAGAGAAGATGAATATTCATTTTAAAATTAATTATTTTAACAGCGGTACCTTGCTTTAATTTGAAGTTTTTTTTAGATATTTTAAATTTGGTAAAATTTAAGAACACAGAATTTTCTTTTATTTTTACTTTCTTGTAAGAAGTGAAGGAAGTATTGTGATCGCGAAAATTTTCGGTTTTCAGATTTCAACGGAAATAACCATTTTGACTATCCCAGATTCCATTTTCACTAGTTCGAAGTGACATCTGTACCTTGGATAACTCAAAAATGATTAGTCGTAGGATGTTGAAATTTTGGATTTAGGTCTGTTATGACGTGTAGTTTTGCACCTTCCCTTTTGATTCCAAAAGATTGAACCAAAAGTGTCTAAAAAAGTGCCCAAAATACAAAGAAATTTGGATTTTGGACTTTTTTTAACTTCAGTAATAAACCCTCATTGAGAGATTTTCAAAGATATATCATATATGGTACTTATTTCCATTGGTTACAGAGTTACAGCAAAATTTTAATTAACGAAATATTTTGTTCTTACAAGGATTAATCAGTTCGAATCAGACTTCCTCCTTTTTTTTAAACTTTTTTTTGAAATTTTAATATCTTGATTTATTATTAATTATTAACCTCTGATTGTAAAAAAAATACGATAAATAATAATTCAATAACAAAAAAAAAATATATATATATATATATATATGTCGGAGAATAAAGTACAGTGGAGTATCTTCCGACAAAACGATGAGAATATTCTTTAGAATATCTGTATTTTTAGTAGTTTTAAGAAATGTACTATTACTTGTAATATTTTGTAAAATAAGGTTTAAATTGTTTTATTGCGGTAGGCTTAGGCCTAGGTAGGCACATGGTTGTCAACGTAGTCGGGATCCCAGGACGATGGGGGTATCATAAAATTAATAAGGAAAAGGAAATATGCAGTAGGCATATTATTTGAGAATATTGAGAAAAGGTAGTCTTGCTTTGGAACCCAGATCGAACAGACGTCCTGGTGATCGCGAATTCGTTATTTCCCTGAGCCTCGGTCTATCGCAAGTTGTTTTAATATTATTTGAATTCTAAATTAAATTAATCTTATATTATAATTCGTGTACTACTGAGTTATTTATAAGTGATAATTATCATTTGTAATTATTTCATTGTACGAGTTATCTACTCATTTTTATTAATTGAACTTTATTATAATCTTATATATTCTCCACTTGCAATAATAAAAATGAGTGAAACACAAAACGTTGAATCCCTGACAAATCTCCTCGCCTCTCCGACATATATATATATATATAAAATATCAGAAGTTATTAATGAAATAAATTTTATGCAATTTTCATTTTAAGAAAAATATGTATATGTAATTTAACAGGCGTACAAGGAAGTCATGTGGTGTTCACATCAAATTTATTTAATTAGTATTTTTTAAGTAGATTTAATCTTCTTTTTTTTAATTTTTCTGAAATTTTTTTTTTCTAAACATTAAAGAATGTTTAAAATTTTTTAATTTTTAAACGCCCATATTTTTGTATAATTTCCCTATTGAATTATATTTTATGCCTATTTCAGTTTTTAAAAAATGATTTTGTTTACTATCAGTGTCTTTATGGCACATTTAAAATAAGTGGTAATAATATTTATAACATTTTTATAAAACAATATTAATAAATTACATATGTTTTAATCAAATTTATTTTTGGTATTATTGTTATTAGATTAAAGTAGTATTTTTAATCAATTTTTTTTTCATTTTCATTAAATTATATTTTTTCGGGTAATGGGTTTTTTAATGCCTTGGATGTATTTTCTTATTTTATATTAAATTTGAAGAAAACATTAATTTTTATTATGACGTAACATAATAATAGAATGAAAACAAAACTGTAACTGTTAAAGCATTTTCCTTCAGGATAATTTTCTCTGCGTTAAAAATGTAATGTGACGTACGAGTATGTAAAACGGAGGAGAAAACAACCACAAAAAACGGTATTCTAAGTAGAATGAGAAGCAAGTGGAGCATATAAATTCTGTTTAAAACTGCAACGAGGTTACACGACATGGCACTTATATTAATTCAAGGCAAACTAAGACGTGTGTCTGAGAAAAGAGGACCTAGCTTAACTCGGAAGTTTATCACTTTTAGAGGAAAACGTCAACTGCCACGAGCGCAGCGTAAGGATAAAAGATAAAATGTTGGAAAAGGAAATGAAGAAAAAGAATATACCTCCTCTGAGATTTTGGGAATTTCAGGTAAAAATTGAATTTGCTTTTCTGAATTTGAGTCGAACTGAATTGGAATAAATATTATTTACAAAGGATTCGAACGCGGTTTAGTACTTTTCAAACGACCTCTCCTACTCTTCTGCAAACATGAATTTCTACATAACGAATTTCTTTGTTTACTCTTCTTGACGTTTGTACTTAAAAATTTAGTTGCTCTAGTAAGCTGTATGTTACGATAATGATATTACGTGCTTTCACAAAAAATATATGTAAAAGATGATTTTTCCGGACGGGTTGTATTATAAGTATAGTCACAAATACATCAAAATGAAATAACAAAAAAAATATTCTACCACTATTTCTTAACATAAAAATACGTTAGTGGGTATAAAATCTCAAACAAAACATTTTTCAAAAAAAATATTTCATGCAATTTTCTAATTTTTCCATATTGTATTACTATTTAAAAAAATAATAATTATAGTAGCCAAAATTTAATTTTCAGTTTTACCATAGATTTAATAATATCGTAAATAGATTTTTCTCCTTTTATTTTAATTTTAGAAGGATTATATTGTTAATGAAAATTGTATAAGATTATAGGTAAAATCTTAATTAACATTTCAATGGAAAGTTTTTAGTAAAAAATATTTCAGGAGAATAATAGTACATTTGGAGTTATGATTTTATACTTTTACCTACAGAACTACTGTACTGATATTCAAAAAATATGTATTTATTAAACAATATAATTCAATAACAAAATATTAAAAAGGAAAATTGTTTAAAACCTGCTAAATTGGATAATATATAAAAATATTTGAAAATTTGTATTTATATTTAAATTTAAAACAAAACATTTCTGAAATAATAGAATATTATAAAAGTTAAAAGATATATTAATTCAGTGGTTCCCAAACTTTACTGAGTCGCATCGCTCTTTTTCGATTAATATTTTTTCATGGCGATCTACCCTAAGTAAAAGTATGACTGCTCGAAATTAAGAGATAAAAATAAATAAAATTCGTGTATCTTCATTATTTTTTACTTTATTAACATTAAATTAATAATTAATTATAAATGTCTTGCTTCAATTAATTATGAAGCTTTTACAATATTTCGTGGCGCTCTTGTGAAGTGGCCGCGGCTCCCTGGGGCGTCGCGGTGCACAGTTTGGAAATCAGTGTATTAATTTATTAAAAATGGTAATATAAATTTAAAAAAAATGACGTTACTTAAAATTGAAGTAATTAATATTATAAAAACCTAATATGAATAATGAATAAACATAAGATCTAATAGTATGTTTAAAAATGAATTTCATTAAATATCAACTCAAATTCATATTTAATCAATGGAAATTCTTTAGGGAAATAATTTGAAATTAATTAATAGAGATAGCAAAACAGAAAATATATCATAACTTTTATATTGTTTCAATATTAACTTTATAATATTGTACAAACAAAATACTAATAAAATAGACGATTATTTGAAATTATCGTAAAGATGTTATAAGGAGTAACAAATCATGTTTTTAATGTAAAATAAAATAAAAAACACAACATAACAGATATTAAATTATATCAGATATAAATAATTTTAAGTAAAAAAATCTTAATATTAAAGTAAATGTGAAAAAGAAGAAAATGCATTAAATAATTACGAAATAAACAACACAACAGAAGGCGTTAATAAAAATTATTTGAGCACATATTTTATGAAAAGTGGAGACTATCATTTCTTCATAGAAGTCGGTAAAAGACGCAGAATTAAAAGCAAAAAATAATAATAATGAGCAGGTAAAGTATATAGGGAGCCGGTAGGTAGCAATAAAATAGTTATGGTCCAACTTTGCCTTAAATTATAAAATTTCGGCACAAATTTTTAACTCAAAATAATATTTTATTTCTGCTAAAAAAAAGAAAAAATAGCTCATTTGTCCAATTATAACTCAAAGCAATCTCAAAAATTCATTTAAATACATGATAATTGATACGAAAATCCTCTTACGTTAAATGGTTGCTTCTAAAAAAGACAGTTCAAGTGAAGTGATATGTAATCCAACAGATATAAACAGATGGTTACACTTAACATCTAGTTTATATAAAAACAGTAATTGTTGCACGCGCGCGTGCACACACTCACAGTCACACACACTATATATATATATATATATATATATATATATATATATATATATACGGCATTTTCTAAACACTTCTGGTGAACAATAGTTAGAAACTTTAAAGTATTTTAACTAATGTTAGTAAAGCATTTATGAAGTAGTATTTTAATGACTATCAACAGCGTTTCTTATAACTTAGGATATACTTACAATCTGAAGATAGGTTAAAGACAGTTTACAAAATTAAATAAGTATTTATTTTTACAATTCTTTTTATCTGAATTTACCCGTTAATTTCCCTCATTTTAAATAATGTTTTCTCTCTTAACTTTAGTATTCAATTATGAAATTCTCTACGCAGGAAAAGAATTACTTGCTTTATGAGGTGTGATTTTACGATAGTATTCCTGTAAATCCATAACTGTTGTACTATTTTTCATGAAATAGATATACTATTTAATATTAATTTCACTAGGTGTAGTGGCATTGCGATTATGTGTATTTGGGGGGAAAAAACACTGAAAAGTAAATATTTTTTCTAAAATTTGCAAAACCAAAAGAATTTGAAACTCATAAAGGTATACAAAAAAGACGTGGATAAAAAGTGATTTTTATACATACAGATTGTTTGATTTTAATAGTCCCACGCGATTTTCTCGTAAATTACAAATACAAAAAAATTAACAAAATAAATGTTACTCAGATTAGACAGGTACACTTAACGGTGAACTTGGATTGACCATGACCTTATCTCAAGGTTAACATAATTTTACAAACGGGATGAACTATATTTGACCTCGCTAATGAAAAGTGCAGAAAATTTTACATTGAAGTATGTGCCACACATATCACCTCGGATCATTTTTGAAGGTTATACGGCTAACCATCAGAGATAGTGTTATACGGGTGACAGTGCTATACGGAAATAGTGTTATGTACGAGTACACGTTTTTGAAGGTCATACAATGATCCTGGATTATTTATATTCCAGGCCATTTATCTGACAAACTATGCGAAAGAGAAGAAAAATGACTTTACCCTATCATATAACAAATCGCCTGGGGTGATTAAAATAAAACAGACACGCGCGCGCGCGCGCGCGCGCACACACACACACACACACACACACACACACACACACACACACACACACACACACAATTAAGCCATGCAAAAATGCTTAGATAAAAATGTTTATAAAATCTGAAATTGGTGTAATATGCAATTTATTTTAAATGAACATAAAAACTATAATAATAAATGTTAACATTAAAGTACTATTCCTATAAATTGTTAATGTAAATAAATTTAAATTGAATTAAAGAAAACTTTTTTAAAATAATTTAAAAGTCCTACGGAAGAATAACAAAACGAATATGTATTTTAAGTTTTTTCGAGTTTAAACATTTAAAATTTCCTTCTAAATTTTATCGATGTACAAGCCGTTTCATAATGTTCTTCGGAGTTTCGAAAATTCATTAACAAAAAACTATTTCACTCATAAGAATAAAACAAGTACTGTACGAAAGAATACTTCAACTAGTTGTTTTTCCACATATACTAGGCAGTTAGTAAACCATTTGCTTGCTAGGCGTCGACAGTAGAGAAAATGGCTGCCACGGGAAGCGAGAAGTCGTTTTGTGTGTTAGAATTTCACTTGTCAAAGTCACTGTTGCTAACGCAACAAATATTGCGTTAGCAATATTTGTATTATATAATTATAATATCAGAAAACATATCTTTGTACGAAGTTGAGGAAGTATTGTGATCGCGAAAAATCTCTGTTTTCAAATTTCAACGGAAATATCCATTTTGACCATTCCTGAATCCATTTTCACTAGTTTCGACGTGACGTATGTATTCGCATAACTCAAAAACGATTAGCCGTAGGATGTTGAAATTTTGGATTTAAGGCGGCTGTAACATCTAGTTGTGCACCTCCCCTTTTGATTGCAATCGACTTCACCTTAAGTGTCCAAAAAAGCCTAAGGCCCAAACTAATTATTCGATAATAACAATAAAAAAAATTATTTATCGAATGTTATTCAATAATAACAATAAAAAAGAAAAAAATCAGAAGTTATTACTAAAATTAAATTTTATGTACTTTTCATTTTAATTAAAACTTTTTACAGAGGTTAATAAATTAATAAATCAATATATTTAAATTAAAAATAAAAAGTTTAAATGTATATGAAGTCGGTTTCGAACCGATATGTGCATGGTTACGGGTCCGACACTTTCTCATTCACACTATTAGCAGCAACGTGAAAAAAATATATATATAAACTAACATTAAATACTGATACGGACACCACAAAAAAAATTTGATGCAATGTGGTGTCCAGTACGATAAAATTGTGTAACTGTCCAGTTAATTAAAGAATTAAAGGATTGTATCTCAGTTTCAAATGAAACAAGTTTGAGTGAAGTGCAGCAAAAAATGTGTATAATAAATCTGTAATTTAATAGACGTACAAGAAAGTCATGTGGTGTCCACATCAGATTTTTTTTTCAAAATAAATATATTAGGTAACTCTTACACTTTTAATAGAATTGGTGGCATATTTCATTAAAAATACAAGGTAAATTGAAGTTTTATTATAGCCATGTTATTCATTAATTTTTAATATCGTAAAAAAAAATGTATAATTTTCTTTAGTAGTTCTCTGCAGTGAATTTTTAATTAAAACATCTTATAAAACCGGAACCTGAAGTTATATTAAAAACTAGATAGCACTTAAAAATTACTTGAAAAAATAATTAGTTAAAAAAAAGAAAAATTCTGGATTAAATTTATAAATATCTTCAAAACTTTTAACCGATAAATAAATTAAATCGTACTCTTAAAAAAATTTAATATTTAATATTAAATATTAATATTAATTTAATATTAAATTTTTTAAAACTTTTGTAATGTTTTAAAATTATTTGTTATACAGTCGTTTTTTATCTTTAAAGGTTATAATTTTATTGAAATGAAACTAATCACTTTAATTACTTCATGCTTAAGAAGCCAGCAATCTAACCAAACATATATTCAGTTAACATACGCATATGCGTACACGTACACAACTAGGTACAGACTAAAATTTAAATCCTATACTAGAAGCTTAACTCTTCAAAGGTATTACACTTCCAGTACGACAAAAGGAATCAGAATATCACGCTAATTAGATAGATAATTAATTATCAGAAATGACAAAATTTTTAATTACCTTATAATCCAATTTTAAATGTAAAAGTTTAACCTCAGTTTTATCAACCTACGTAAATAAAATGTTAAAAATTAAAATTATTACACAATTATTTGTGGAAAAACTTCTTTGTCGCTAAAGTTCACAAAATCTACGTTAAAAATTACATTAGCAGTCTAGTTTTTTAATCAGATTCATCACAACTTTAGCGCTATGTTGCTGTATATGATTGACTTTTTTTCTCCCCTCTCCACCGAATCGGATTCCACAGTGAAGCATAACACAATCCCCGAGAGTGTCCTTTTATAAGCCGGCTGGATCTTAACTATTAATGCCTGCCTCTAACTCCCTGAGTAGGGTTACCAGGTCCGACTATATCGTTCCTCTTCCCTCACCCTAGGAGTCGGGACTCGGTCTTTATGTCTTGTTTGTCTCATACGAGAACATCCAAAAAAGCATTCTCGCTGGGACTACGGTCTTTTCTGCAAGAGGACGAGAGAGTCCCCGTGCCTCATTACTGCTACCCATCTGTACATGCACAAACGAATAGCAGCTCGGTAGGGAGCTGACCCTCATTCTCTCGTGGTCCCAGCAGCCCTATCCTTCTGTTTAAGGCTCCTTGTGATAAAATCAGATATAGCACGGAATTGTACCTCATTCGCCAACATTCGGTTCACGATCCTCTCCATTGTAAGTGGCCCAGTAATCAACTTACATTGCAAGCGCTCCCTGTCTCAGGTCCGACAAACAAACATGACGTGCTCTGGAGTTTCGAGATCCCCACAGGATAAACAAAAGGGGTCATCAGCCCGCTGTCGTGCATTCAAATATACCCGGAACACGCCGTGGCAGACAGGAACTGGGTCAACCAATAGGAGATCTCGACAAACCTAGGGCTAACCTATGACTTTTCCTGGCGGTGAGTCCACCGCCGGTGAAAGAGTGATCCCAACGATCCTGCCAAGATTGGAACATCCGACATTGCATCTCAGCCTTACCAGCTCCTTGGAGAAGCCCATTCCGCATGGTGGCAAGCAGGTGAAATGGGGGGATCTCTGCAATAACACCGCCTCAGTGAAGACGGATGAGTACGCAGATATTATACGGAGAGCTATCCTCCTCTGCACGCCCTCAAGCATCTGTTTATTAATATGACTCCTCAGTGTTGGCGACCAGAACAACACCATATAATACTACCGACTTACAATAAAGCGCTCGCTTGGAGAACCGAGGGCAGGCCACATTTCCTAACAACCTATTCAAGGCAGTCACAATCGCCCCTGCCTTCTCTGATACCTCCCGGACATGCACAGTGAAGGAGCGGCGGTGATCCAGCCACACACCTAAATGTTTCGCGGCCTCTACTTGAAATATAAGAATGTTACCAACCTTAATTCATAGTGGAGGTAAGGGGCGCCTACCTGCTGGACATAGGAATGATGTCTTGTCCGGGGGAGATTGTATATCCTGCAGCTAGCTATGCGCATGACAAATGGCGTCGTTGGCAATAGCAACCACCTTGTCCACTTGCCTCGCTGAAATCGCCAACGCCAAATCATCTGCAAAGGCGATCGGAACTACCCCGACCGGATACTGAAAACGGAGAACCCCGTCAAACACCAGATTCCATACGGTTGGACTAATCACTGACCTCTGTGGAATCCCAAACCTGGTTGAAAAACTGAGCTTAGCCAGCCAACCTGCCTCTTCAGAAACCGTATTGAAGCTCAGAAAATTCTACGTGAAGTTCAGTTCCTATTTCAAACAAGCATTAATCATCTTTATGACTGATTAAAAGAATTTAAAATCACTGATAATAAATGATTTAAAGATTAAACCTGAATTACTCATAGTTACTTAATTAATAAATACTTACTTTACTAATAAATTAAATAGTTTCCTAGAATAAACTGATTTATGATTTAATAGTAAGTCACTTCTGAATTACATCTAAAATTTAAACCTACAGCTCCAAATTAAAAGTAAAAAAATTATTATTTGAAAAAAAACCAGTTGAAATTTCTTTTATGTTGTACCAATTTTACACACACACGCACACACACACACATTTATATATATATACATGTATGTACACACAATCTATCATGAATTTCTCCCTTTTATTGTGCATCACCTATTCTACTCGTCAAAGTAGTAGAAAAAAATTCATATAAACATATGTTTTAAAATGCTTCATTTTTGGGTTACAGTTGGTGAAAAATATCGCTCGGATTTCAGCTACCCCCTATGAAATGAGGTCGTACTGAAATTTTTAGGATGTTAATTAAGGAGCAGAATTAAAGGTTTCTTCTGGTAGTTGCCCTGAAAAATTGAATAAAATAAGTCCCAGAACCTATCTGCAAATGTTTCTGAGAAAGCTGGGATAGAAACCAATAAATTTGGATAAAAAAAGGGAGTTTTACACCAGAAAAAACAAACAATAATCAGAAATATTCAAAATTTTCTTCGTTTTATTCTACCTTTCTTACACGATTCTCTACTTTTGTTTAAAGTTAATCTTCAAACAGCTGCGGCAATCTTCTTGAAGAAAGTCCAAATAGACGTCTGCATTTAAGCGGCCAGGTAATATGAACGGTCCAAAAACCTGATTGAGAAGAAGGTCGCAATATACATTGACGTTAAATCGGTGTTGAAAATTCCCTTCCTCCGTTTCATGAGGTCTTACTTCCATTATATTAACTAATGTATATTAATGTATGCTCATTGAGTAGATTGTTAACGCCATCTCGAGTAAAATTTGCTCGTCGGTAAAGAAAACATACTTGTAGCATTGGGGATTTGTATTCTACCAGTTGTAGAACTCCAACCGTCACCTGGGTGTAGTTGTTGAAATGGCTGTTTATGATAAGGATAAAACCTCCTTTTGTTTAAATGTCTTCCAAACCGTCGAATGCGAAACTCCAACCCGCTTAGAAAGACTTCGAGTACTAAAGCCTGGACTGCGCTGAACTACATCGATAATAATTTCATCAATAACAGTGTCGTGTTGGACAGACCATTCGTAGCTGGTACAAATACTAGGTAGTGAACCTGTTACCCGAAAATTGAAAAGTAACGCTAATTGTTTTGGGATCTGGGATGCTGCAATTCGGAAAATGGATTTAATATTCTACTGCTGCTGCGGTAGGATTACCATTACACACACCCATATAGAATACCATATCAGAGTATTCCTCTGTTGTAAATAAGTACAGCATTACTTCAATGGCAAACCGATCACGCTCAAATTAAAATTCACAGAAAACCTTCGCTAACGACAGCACAGTTCACAGTATTTACTTTTACTTTACAATTGTTATATAATTTCCAGTTTTTTAAATATTTTAACAGCAATTTTTGTATGTACAAATTTTTCACTTCACTAAAAAAGAACTTGGTTTTTTCACATTAAATAGAGATATTTTTCTGACAAATGTGGTAATGTACCGTTTCTAAATTACATTTGAATTTTCTTCAAGCATTCGGTAACATTAAATAAGATTCTAATTTTTGAGAACCAAATTAAGGAAAAATTTAGTGATTTTTAAAAAAAATCTGATCGGAAAAATTAAAAAAAAAGTCCGATAATTGTTTTTTTAATAGTTTTTGAAAAATCTGGGATAAAAGCCAAACGATTAGGGGTAGAAAAACACATTACTTTGTGTTTGGCATAAAATAATTCTGTTAAATAACTAATAAACACATAAAAGATTTAAATAAAAGTTATAGAAAATTTTCTTCTAAGTACAATTCTATAATTGAAGTACATAGAAACTAAATACAAATATAAGAATTTCGAAGTTAACTAAAAAATAGACATTAAAATACAGAAAATTTTAACTAGAAAATACTGTTCTAGGACCATTTTTCAATTTTTCAGACGAACTTAAATATGAAAGCACTAAATTTATCCCTTAATTTGGAACCAAAGAATTACATTTACCGAAGAGGTAGAAATCAGCGCGAAATCTTTCGTAGCTGACACTCGCTAACAAAGCTTTACGAATTCATAAATATGAATATTCTTTATTTTCACCAGTAAAATATATCCTGAAGGTTTGTTACATTCTTCGAAAATCACTCCATTCATATATATATATATATATATATATTCTGAAAAGGTAAATTTAAACAGGAATTAAACTGCTATTGAATTTTAATTACAATCCAATTAAGTTTGAAAATTAATTTATATTAAATTTAGCGAAATAAATCTATATGTAAATAATTTATTACTCATTTTGATCTATTACATATCCCTAGTGGAAACACACATTACAAAGTAATTAATTTTAAACACAATTCAACACTTTCATAATTACTGGAGCCTATAGAATTTTCATTGAATAAAATGTTGAAAACGATTTAACCATTCGTAAATATCTGGTGAAAACGTTTAAACAGTAATTTAATTTATAGTCATGAATGGTCCAAAATGAAACAGAATTATTCTTAAACAAATTGCTTTAGTTGTAATCGGAAATAAGATTTTTAAAAATCCATATATATTTTGTTAATTTAGAATAATTATATATTTTTTTTTAAGTCAGCCAGCCTGGCAGATTTACTAAAGAGTTCTGTTCAATGTGCTTTTCTTTTAATTTAATTTTTTTGTTAAAATTAAAATAACCATTAAAACTTATTGACTAATCCTTTCCTTTTGACTGTATCGTATTTTCTGTTTCTATACGTCGTATGTATTTAAAATATGTTTCTAATAAAACACTGATTGTTAACAATTGTTAGCAATTTTCCCTGTTCATCAATTAATTGATATTTGATTCGATTTAAAACATGAGTTGGTAAGATTTTTCACAATTTATTCATTTTCATTACATCAATAAACTTACTAAACCACAGGAACTGTAAATTAATAAAATTGAATTTATTTTATATATCTATAAAAATAGTTTTAAAAATGAACAGATTTCGATGAATATTTCAATTAGATTATAAATTTATTCTATATGTCATAATAATCATGATATAATATGATTATTCCGTAATAATCATTATCATAATCTATTTATAATTATTCATAATTTATAATAATGAATATTCTCGCAAGTGAAATAAAATTGTTTCTTAGCAAATTATTTCATTTTTATTTGGAAATAAGAAAAAACTGTTACAAATAACAAAAAAGTATTTTATAATTTTATACCAATTCCGTACGATATTTTAATGCATTTATATATTCTTTAAACTTTTTAATGAACATGTAACAACATGAAACAGTAAAATAATTAATTTTTCTTAGTTAAATATACAAATAAAAAAGAAAAAAAAGGACTGTAACGCAATTATTAAATTCAAAAAATTAATTCATAAACAAATTTTTCTTTTATGTAATTTTATTTTTTCATTTTATTTATAAACAATATGGGTGGTTACTTTAATAACGTATTTATCTTTAAAAAAAAAACATTGTTTATTTAACGTAAAACAATTGAGTTTTTAAAGGCTGTTTTCTCCGAACAATTAAAAATATTTAAATAACTTTTTTATATTTACAATTTTGTTTTTTTAGTTTAGTTAGAACTTTTATATACACATTAGAATATATTTAAAATATTACTTTCAGCGAATAAAATTCAACAAAGCACATCCGAAAACATTAAGTAAAGAAAATCATTCACAGATTTAAACATTGCTACGGTCAAAGAAGAAATTTAAAAATTCATCAATAAAAATAAAAAATAAAAATTTAAGTTCCACTAAACTCATCGGTTAATAAATTTATTAGAAACGGCAGGAAGATTGAAAATAAGCATCTAACAAATCTATTTGACTTATCTTTCATAAGCTTAATTTTATTGATAAAGATGTCAGTTTGCGTTCGGGTATATTTAAACGCATTAAATTGTAAAAACAAATCTTTTAATTGTTGTTAAAATTGAGATAGGTTTACTGAGATTTCTTTTTAAAATCTCTCTTCTTATGTAAAACCCTGCTGAATATTCCATTGAAAAACAGTTTGTAAATAACAACAATTAAAAAAAAGTAAAAAAAGAAAATTGTAAAAACTTTACTTTACTAAACTTTACTTTCGCCAACTTGTAAAAAATAGATATTCAAGCAGGTTATATGCGAGATAAAATGTTTACGGGAAAATACTAGAACCGAACACATAGGTCGAGTTATCAAAGTGTCTTTTTGCATTTGAACCCAGTAGAATTGGTATTGTAATGATTAGTTTTATAGGAATTTTAAAAAGATTCTTTTTAAATTGCGCAGTACATTTTTGGCTAAATTTTTTTGGCAATTAAGGGAGGGGTTGCAATTGTTATGTTCTATATATAATTACGGAGAAAAAGAGAGTATTGTTTATTTCAGGTGTTGTTCATTACTTAAAAAAATGCAAGGTTGTAAATTAAATGATAATAATTTATTGGAAGAGCAAGAAGTGTTGAATGGGAAATACTGGAAGGTTTTTGTTCGATATGCATAGAATTCTATTAGGAGTTTGGTAGAGGAATTTAATGCGTAATATTTGTTATTATTTTCATTTTTTATAAATATTTAGCAATGTGCAATTGATTATTTTTGGATAAGGTGTGTTGTGTTGGAGTAAGAAAGGGCTTAGGGTGTATGAAATGTGTATTAGAGGTGTGTGTGCTCAAAGCCGCATAATGTAGGTGGGGTCTGCTACATTGGTAAAGGTTAGTATACAAGAGTAAACTGTGAAATTTAATTCTGTTTTGAGTAAGGTATTTTATTTTTGTTAAAATTGCAGGTGTTGTTGATTTCACGTTTCAAGGTTAGAAGTTATTGCAGCGTTTTATTTATCGAAAAATTATAGGATTGAGTAAAGATAATTCTATAACACTCACAGGTCAAGGCGAATGTTGAAAGAGTCTTATTTGCGATTTAAAATTGGTCATTTTAATTGTTAGCTTTCTTTGTATAAATTTAACTGAAGGGAACCAAGAATAGAAATAATAGTAATTTGAAAAACACTAGTGAATTGACATCTATACAATTTTGTTATTATTTTGAATATCGAATATAAAATATATATAGTAAATAAAAATTTATTATTACTATTAAACTGCGCGCGCGCGTGTGTGTACACACACACACACACACACACACACACTGGATTTATCTAAAACCAGTAAAAGTTAAAATGATTAAAAAGCAGACAGGTAGACGTAAAATGTATGAACATTTCAATGTAATATCACATAATTCAATAAAATTTCACTAACCAATTAATAATAATAAAAAAATTCACATTTAATTTCAGGCGACCGGCTTCAATAATCTGAAAACATTTTGTACCTGAAAATCCCTCCGGTATTCTCTTGTAAATATTTTTCTACTTAAAATAAATAAACGATCAAGGTTTCCATTTATGGCAGGTCAGGTGAATTAAATCGCCCGATGGATGTTGTTACACGCATGGAATTTTTCCTGATGTGAGGAGTACGCAGGTGGGTTTTCCCCAATCGGCTTGTGAAATTCTGAGGATCAATTGTGGCTTTGACCTGCATGGTAATTGGAAAACCGAAAGGTAGTGGAACATAATCGCTGACTTCTTTAGATTCTTATCCCTGCAGAGGATGGCTAAGGAGGTTTGATGCTGTTAGCTTCAGGGATAGACGAATAGATAGAATAGCAAACCGGGTAGCTAGGTACCC
This sequence comes from Lycorma delicatula, assembly GCF_047948215.1. NCBI lineage: Eukaryota > Metazoa > Arthropoda > Insecta > Hemiptera > Fulgoridae > Lycorma > Lycorma delicatula. Next base: position 78,602,414 of record NC_134459.1, on the reverse strand, counting down.
TCCTGGGTGCTTACTTCGCCAAGATAGGAGTTTTGGCATAGAACGCCGGTTAGCTCATGGAATTCGCTTATGACATATTCAAGATGGATGTATGGAGAACTTTGGAAGCTGCGCTATTGGAGGCTGTGGACATTGACCTCACTCCCAAAAGCGGAGCAGAGCAAAGAAAGAGAGTGGTCTCTAATGTTTTCGTTAGAGGCTATTAAATCTGTGAATCTGTTTTTTGATTTTTAAGTAAATCAAGAGGACTTTAAATAAATTGAACTGTAGGACAAAATTATCGATGTTGCAATCAACACATGTTTAGTTGGAATGAGGATAGTAGTATTGTTGGTGTTTAAAGTCTGATTGAAGTTAGATATAGAAAGAGTTTTTGTGTAAAACTTTCAGTATTAGAGAAAGGCGTGAGAATCATGCTTCCGCGAATCAGTTAATTTGGTAGTTGACGGTTGTAAGTTATGGTAGGTGGTCATGGTTGAAAGAGGCCGTACGAAGGCGAGCGTTAGGTTGTGCAAATACACTGATGGAAATATCTGCCGAGGGATTTGCATCGGTGGCATCCTGACAAGAGTTCAAACTGATGACTGTTATCATGTTTAGAGGGTCTAAAAGATGACCTCCAGTAAAGCCCATCAGGTCTAGGAACGAAGGGGGTGGGATGGCGACCGGAATCATCACAAGGGGCTCGGCTTCTCCTACGGGGGTCAGGATGTTTTAAAAGTAAAATCAATCGACAATTCGCAGATGTTTTTATTTTTTTATCATTACCATTGTTACTTTCCTGTCTAGCTCTAGAGTAATGCTGCAAGATGGAAAGCATCGTAATCTATCAAAAATGTTTTTTTTTTATTTCTCGACGTTTCATGACGCAAGGACCCAAAAAACAAAAAGAGGGGCTACTGTTCGTAAGTACGTATGTAGGCGAGTTAGCGTGTTTGAAACTTTAATAAATTGACTGGATATACCGATATGATGACATTTTTTACAGACCTGTGTATTAGAAGCAATGTTTTGGTAAAAGTATCTCAATATCTCCAGGAGAGGTCAATTTGGGAGAATTTTTTTCAAACGTAACCCTACTTTATATTAAACTCAGTACACGCTTGAATGCTTATTTTTCCATTTAAAAAAATTGCTCCAAAATTCCCCGTTCCTAAAAAATCTAAAAAGCTGCTTTTTTATTTATTGCATATTTCTTATCCAAAATTTTTTATAAAGGTTTCCTAAGCAGATAGTGCAAGCGACCTAGAAAAAAATTTTTGGTCCAATATTGGGGATGGAGAAGTCGATCAATGTTTAAAAATATTGATTTTTTCTAATAACCTTTTTGGGTTTATTTAAACTTTTAATATTATTATTATAAGTTTAAATAATAAACTCTTCTTAGTAATAATATTATAATAAAATTTCATAGTAATTTTACCCAACACCTCCAAAAAGAAATCTTGGGTAACTTTTTATTGGTGGTACATTTTTCAATGGATGTTTTTTTCTTCAGTTTCTTCTACTTAATATAATAAAAGTAGAAAAATCTAAAAAACTTTCTTAGAAGGTGATTTTGGAGCTGGGTGAGCAAAAAATTAAAAACATTTTCCTTTATTTAAACATATAATTATAATTTTACAATAAAACTTTATTATATATTACTCCCATCCCAAAATAGATGTCACAGGTAGTTTTTCATTCATAATTATTTTTCCAATATATAAGAATAAATAACAAATGCAAGGAAAGTATTACAACATAGCTTTTATAATATTAGATTATTATATCGAAATGATAATTATTACTATTTACCGGTATGCTATTCTAATATCCTAATTACGATCATCACTGAAAATTTTAAGAAAAATTAATTGGAAATAAATTACAATAAATTAATTGGAATTAATTACAATATACGTTTCCACATATCAGAAAATCTTAGCACACCCTCGTTTGTAGTCTCCTTACATTGTTTCCAAGGATTATTTCTCTTATTTTTATCAAAACATAAATTTTTTCATCTTTGCGTTTCTTGGGACGGCAAAATTAATTGAGAATAACGAATGCCCAATCCCACCTCTCCTTGAAGAACCAAAAAGGACCTGCCTTAAAGATGAGCTCTTTATTGGATAAACAATCTGACAAAAAATTTGTAATACTTTCCTTGCATTGGTTATTTATTCTTATATAGTGGAAAAATAATTATATACATGAAAAAAGTTACTTGAAATTTATTTTTTGGTGAAGGAGTAATCTATGATGAAGTTTTATTTTTAAATTATGATTATATCTTTAAATAAAAAAAAGATTTAAAAATTTAACAGAAAAAAATTGATATTTATGTTTTACTGCTCCCCTACCCCCAAAATCACTTTTCAAGAAACATTTTTGATTTTTCTACCTTTACTATGTTATATGGAAGAAATTTTTAAAAAATCCACTGAAAAATGTACAACCGAAAAAAGTTATCTAAGTTTTTTTTTGAGTGGGGAGAGGGGTAGTGAATTACAACGAGATTTTCCTATAATATTCTTATTTGAAGTTTATTATTTAAACTTTTAACAGTAATAAAATAATATATAAATAAAAAAAGTAATAAAGAATAAAAGAATCGATATCTTTAAACTGATCGGGTCCTCCAACCAAAATATTACCCACAAAGTATTTTTTTCACTTGCACCACTACTACTATCCCTAGGAATACATAAAAAATATGAAATAAATAAAAAGACAGATTTTCTTTTAAGGAAGGAGGATGAATTTTAAAACAAAATTATTTTAAAAATGGTAAAGTAAGAATTATTCGTGTAATGAGTTTAATATAATGTTGGGTTATGTTTGCAAAATTTTGAGAAAATTGACCCAAAGAAATTACCTACCCCACCACCAGGAAATATTGACCCCGAACTTTTACCATCCAACTTCTCCAAACACAAGCGTCTCTATGCCAAATTTGATCAAAATCTGTTTATCCAGCCAACTGTGTTATTAAGCTTCAAACATGCCAAAAATATGTACTTATGTATGATCTTTAGTTTTTGGTTTTTTTCACGAAATGTCGAGAAATGGATAAAAACCCATTATCCATTTTTTGCCTGATTATCGTATTCATGCAGCGTAGCTCTAAAGCTAGTATGCAAGGAAAGTAATATGGGTTGTTAATCTCACTTAATGCTATATAAACACATACAAAATAAATCACATTTACTTTTGATGAACTTAATTTAAATAATTTAAAAAAAAATAAAACAATGTGTATTTGTTCAGTTGAAATAATATTTGAAAACTATTTCTGCTGATCATCCCAAATATAATCGTACAACCGAAGTTTTAGAATATAATTTACGTGTTTAAAATATTTACTACAATACACGTGTTTAAAATATTTACTACAATACCTTAAATTTTATTGTAATAAAACGTATATATATATATATATATATACTTGAATATTGGAAAACGTTGAATGTGCAAAAATTAATAAATGATACAGGATTTAAAAAGATTAAATGAATATAATGAAACGTAGCTTTTACAACATGAATATATTGAGATAAAGGACGACGAATTTGAGATAAAAATCATCAAAATACCTGTTCATTCCTGGAAAACAAAAAGAAATTAATTCATTAAAAAAGTGATTCATATAGAAATAGAGATGCTTTTGAATTTTAAATCCTGTGAGTTTTGATTGCGTGTAATTAAATGAGATACAATCGTTACCGAACGGATTTATAATAAAGTGCTCACGATCAGCAATTTTTTATTTTACAAAATAACATTTGTTTTTATTTTTCACGTAACCAATTCCAAAATGTTAATAAAATAACAGCTTACGTGATAAACTAGTGGATAAACTTATAACATATTACTAATAGGATATGGTCGCCTTAAATGACATTACAGCAACAGAATGCAATAGGCTAAAGTATTCGGTCAATATTATACTTTTAACAAATTTGACTTTGATTATCAAAAAGAAAAAAAATGGGAAAGGTATAAATTATCTCTATTTATTAAAATAATTATTTAGTCATTTATACACAGATTATTCCCTCTAATTATAAGCAAAAATAAACCCTGAATCAAAATTAATAAAAATACAGGCTATAATAATAATCCATTTTCCCTTCCTCTAAAGTCATTTGAATAGAATTGCCTTGGAAATTCATTAACAATAAAGTTGTTTTCAATAAACGGGGACAAAACCTAATTTGAAATCAAAAGTATATAGATATAAAGAAGTATCCAGATATTTAATTTTCATTTATTAAAAAATAATTTTTACAGTAGAAACTGAACTTCTGCTTTAAATTTGGAACATATGCTTTGATAATAGAATCAAACGCTCTTTAAAAGGGTTAAAAACTGGTTACAAAGATTTTAAAAATATTTTATTTTCTTTAAATTTCTTTTTTCAAATTGATGTGTAAAGTATTCTTACTAAGGAAAAATATTTCTTGAATATCAGACAACTGTTATGAAGTGGGTATAGAATCCGAAAAAACGATTTTCTAAGATATTAATCACATTTTTTAAGATTCTTAAAAACAAAATCAAATCGTGTCCTGTCGTTAGTTCATTACCATGAACGAACGAATAAACAAATACGATTTGTGATAACGTATTATTTATTGTTTCTCTTTAAACGAATAAGTATCATGTAATAAAACAAAGCTAATAAGTTGAGGATAAGAAGGTATAGAAAATAAAAACTATTTCAGCCCATTTTTTTAGTTTACAAAATCTGTAATCTGTAAATTTATACGAACATTTCTAAACTAAAAAATACTGAATAAAATAAAATAAAATCTTACGCAGTTCTGCCCAAGAAGACCGACTTTTTGTTAATTTAATCTTGTTTTAATATTTTTTTAATTTGGTTTAGTATTACTAACAATAGATACTGCAGATAAAGAAACGTCAACGTTCCAACTTACAGCATCATAACAAACCACGTATCTAACTTGCGTCGCTCAAATTTTTTCGACATTAAAATTGAGAATAAATCAAGAACCACACAAACAATCTTCATGAAGTTTTCACATGCATAACTTCAGATACACTATTACAGTATATATAAATTTAAATGAAATTGATATAATAGTTTCGGAAATTTTAAAGCCAAAAAAAAATTGTACATAAGCCGATCAATATAAATATATAAGGAAACCCAAATTTCCTTAAAATTTTCAACAAGTGAGTAGTATTTCGTACTGTTACCATAAAACGCAAAATAATACCTATTTCCCCCTTTCCCCCATGCGACCGAAAGTAAAAAAGAAAAGTTTGTTGGGTCAATCAAGTACAGCTAAATCATTTTTATTAATTTAAGAAAACCAAGAGTTTTTGGGGACTGACCTATAATGTTGAAGTGATCCTTCATCATTTAAAACTCGATATATGTCAAAAGAGCTATAGTAAAATCACCAGCCGAGCTTGAATAGCTTCCCTTGCCTTAACAGTTAAGAATAAATAATCTAAATATATAAAATAAAAGCTAAAGTAAGATTAAAAATAAATTATATTATCCCAAACGATGTGAGGATGATTATCTTTAATAGTTTCCTGGATTAAGACTCGAAAAATGTGAAGGGAATCATTGAAGTGTATTAATAATAGTTTATTACAACGTATGAACGCTTGGAATTCACTTGATTCCTAGGAATGTAATAGAAATTGAACTATAGGTACCCTGACTGCCAACTGAATGACCTTAACAGCCGCATACATCCAATTACAGTATGATTATAGACAGCTACAATATAATGCATTAGATATTATTTACTCGTATATTTTTACGTTTTGTAAAATAAGTTTTGTTTTTACGGATTTCAATAGACAAGAACCTTTAGATAATTCGTTTGGGACAATACGTTTTTTTTTTATTTCAATCATTTTTTCTTCCTTGAACGATAGGAAGTTTTTATAAACTTTAAATTACAATATTATGCACTCTAATTACAATAACATGCGTATAACGAATATGTTTTTCATAGTAAAACAGTAAACCTAAATTCCTCTTGGATTACAATCCACCAATAATTATCTAATCTCTTGTAGGACAGTAACTCATAATTTCACCATAAAACTAAATTTGGACTTGAGCAAAATTTTTGTTTCTGCAGTTCAGACTGAAAATAGACATCAGTTACAGTGACGGATATGGAGATTAATTTTTTGAAGGAGTTATCGATTGACTATTTAGGATCGAGTTTGAAATGATGATATCTTGCGGAGGATGGACAGGGCAGTTTTGTTAGCTGACAAAATTGAAGAACTCACTTGTATGGTTATGCGAGATGAATGGAGGAAAGTCTGGTCATGGATTCCATGGTAGACGACGGAAGAGAATGTCACAAATATTTTTATGGATGAATGAAGTAGTGGACGAAGATGTGTTTGACAGAGAAAAAAGGTTTTTTGGGATTGCGGTAAATGGCCTTATACTTTCGGTAACGAAAGCCGCTAATAAATAAAAAAATAGACTAAATTTTATTCGTATCATAAGTGAAAGTTAAAGAATTTGAATTTCCCAAAAACGCATTTAGCTAGAAAATTAAATAAAACTTTATATAAATACCCTATAATAAATTTATATATATATATATATATATATATATATATATATATATATATGTTTAGTAATATTCCAATAAAAAAAGAATATATGTACATACAAGCGAAATGACGTAGTTCTGTCAGACCGTAGCTCTGTAACGGCTGCCTTAAAGAAAAATACCCAAAAATAAAAATGTGTTAAAATAATATTTTCTATCTAAAAATGCAAACAAACTTGAGGTTTCCGTTTTAAATCATGAAGATGGCCGCCATTGGAAAAAGGGTGGATATAAAAAATGGTAATATTGTGTAGTTTTAATGTACGAAAAAATCTAGGGAAGGTTCCTCATTTAAAGTTTCTCATAAAACTTATTGTGTATACACAGACTGTTTTCCCACAGGAGACAATGGAGCAAGCCACATAAGCAGTAACTCTCCAGATGCAGACCAGTCACTTGAAGCGTCTGCCCTTGTTACACATAGTGTCATCGAAAAAGCAGCTTTAAGTAGAAAGTGGAGCTCTTGAAAGCGAAGCACAAGTCTAAAGGAATGCAAGCCATATAACGACGTACCTTTAAAGTTAGTTTTCTCGATAACCAAAGATAATTAAAAAAAAAAATAAAAGAGGCATTTTTTGTAGAAAATTTAATTTCAAACAGTACTATTGGTTTCCGAATTCGTGAGCGAGTTGACCAACGGTTTAGTCATGTAAATTTGAAAATTGCCAACGAACATAATCCGGTTGTTACATCAAGCCATTAAAACGGCCATTATCTTGAAAGGTTAACATTTCGGAACGGCAATAGTCCTAAGTTATTTCCAGGTATAATAATTATGTTCATGCAAAATATCACCTGCATGGTTTGAGTAGCTTTGCGTGAAAGAGTAATATATACGGAAACCACTCCATATTTTTTTTTTTAAATTTAATAGTGTACCACGAAGTTCTCCCGGAATTTTCATAATCTATTATACACGTGAAAATAATGGAAAATGTTCATGTAAACATGTCCTAAAATACTTCGTTTGCGAATTACCGCTAGTGAAAGATTTCACTAGGATTTCATCTACCCTGGTTAAATGAGGTCGTACTGAAATCTTTAGGATGTTAATTAAGGGACAAAATTAGTGATTTCTTATGGTTGTTGACCTGAAAAAAAATGAATAAAATAAGTCCTAGAACCGTCCCTGAAGTATTTTTGAGATTTTTATGTTTTTTTTTTGGGGTGGGGGCCAAACACGTTTGTACGTTATCATCACCAGGCAAACAAAAATATAAAATATAAACACAAAATTAAAAACGTACACTAGAAATTAAAAAAAAAAATTAAAACTTAAATTATAATTAGAAATACAAAAACAAAATAAAAAACTTAAACTAAAACATTAAACACGGATATCAGTAGAAATAAAAATTTTAAATGAAATTCATAACAATACAAAAATAAAGTAAAACACTACTAAAAGTATCTAAAATACCAACACATTAAAGAAAGAAAAACGCCCGATCGAAAACTTCTTTGTCGTTGCCCAGGATTAAACGAATGTTCCTGGGCAATTTAAATTTTCGATCTAAGGTTGCATAACGCATAATATGTTTATTACCCATTTAACAAATTTATTGTACGTCAAATATAAAAACATGGTTTTTAACTCGAATTTATTGGTTTTCAACTCAGATTTCTCAATAACTACTTCAGTTACGGTTCTGAGAACAATTTTATTACATCTTTCAGATCAATAACCATAAGAAATCACCAATACTGTCTCTTAATTAACCGTCCTAAAAATTTCAGTACGATCTATTTCACCGAAGAACTTAGAATCTGAGCGAAATCATTCATTAGCCGCAACCGAAGCATCTTTGGACTGGGTTTATATGAACTTTTTCCATTATTTTCACAAGTAGAATACGTTATGAAAATTCCGAGAGAAACATCGTTATTCACTCTGTATATGTTTAACGGATATTAGATTTTCCCGTAATTTAAAAATATTTAATATAAATATTCTTGAAAATAATTTCAATATTCTTAATTACAATCTATTATATGAACTTTGTATCTCTAAGTTATTTTAATTACTCAACATAAAGACTTTACCAATCATATTTAATAAATAACAAGAGAAAATTACACAAAGGAAAATTTCCTTTGTATTTCTTCTTAATATTACAGTAATATTTTTTGTTTAAAAATTTTAAAACTTTTATTAAACTTTTTTTAATAAGTTAAATACTCGTAAAAGTCAAACGGTTAAGGAGCATTAATTCGTTTTAACGTAATATAAAGGAAATGCTTGAAAAAATTATAAAAAATCGTGAAGAAAGGAAAATTTAATGAAGTAAAATAAAGCAAAAGAGATTAAAAGTTTTAAAGTCATAATGTTACTTAATGAATTTACAGTTTAAAATATTGTATTATTTAGGTTTAGTTCTAATGTTAACACCCAAACACTTTCACTGGTTACGTAGAAACGATAGCTGGAGCCGTATTCGTGTAATCTGTTGCTATAGCAACAAATTATCGCCGCTTAGCTTTCACAATAGAACATTTTTGAAGTTTAGATCTCTATAAAGCAAAAATTTTTTACCGTATGATTTCTGAATTTCAATGAACTTAAATAGAAATTAATAAGAGCTATTTTTATTTAATTAGTAGATTATTTTCAACAATTATTTTAATATCTTATTTTCTAACATTTGTTTAGATTAATCAGTATTTATAATTATCAATTATTAAATTTAATCAGTCATCATTTCAAAATTATGCAGATTCGGTTTGCAATTGCGTCATAAAGATGTCAATAACAGTGTTTAAACATTTTACAATTTGGCATTTAAATAATTTTTTTATAATTAGCAATAATTATATTTGAAAATGATATTGAAAATATTGAAAATAATATTATTTATAAAATGGGCATGAATCCCACTAGAAATTATTAAAAAATTCTGCTAAGAGACAAAGGACAAAAGAATCATAAATTACTAACAACTTGTCAAGAACAAAAGAATCATAAATTACTAACAACTTGTCAAGAATCCTAGGATTGAAAGAATGATTAAGAGTCCAACTGATAAAGCAGGCGAGAATACTACTCAAAATTTCGAAATATTATGGATCATGTCATTTATTTAAAATGAGAGAACAGGATGTATTATTTAATCCGTACCAAAATCAGAGCTTGTTGATGAGTAGAATATACGAAAAAAATTAATAAAGAAACGTATACAGAATACATTGTGAGAGAATATTTTTCATGTTTGTTTTTAATTTAATTGTCTTTTTAAGTTTTGGGAAGAGTACATCGAATTTTATTAATATTTTTTGCGATATTTTATTAAGGACTTAAATAAAACGTAACGTTTCATTCATATTAAGCTAAAGTAAAAAGACACAGTTGATTTTAAACCGCTTTTCGCTATTTCAAAAAAGGGTGTTTGGGTTTTATGGCTACAAATGGACAATACATATATTAAATATTTTTATTATATACAATATATTATTATGAGTTCACTTGATTTGCAAAAAAACCTGTACATGATAGAAAAAATTAATTACAGATCTGAAATCAGCGCAAAAAAGATACTTTAGGAACACGTAAAATTATAGAACCATAGAAAATCATATTGTATAGTGTTACTTAAAAAAAGACTATAAAATATATATATATATATATATAATAATAATAATATTATAAATAATAATAATATTAATATTATTAATGTATTTAGTTTAAATGAGTTGTATATTTTTGAGAAATTTCAAATTATTTTGTGAATTATTTCAGCTACGGTTGTTCTTTAAAACAAAAATATCGTACCTGTCCCAAGATATCGAACGAACAAGTTTGCCAGAATTCAAAATGAAATCTTCCGTGTAAGTAAGAGTTACATATATTTATTAACAAAATTAAAGATATGACCGAGTAGACTCTGATACCAGAAACAGATTCTGATTTGGTAAGTGAATCAAATTTAAAAAAAATGTAAACATTAATTTATATGTAATAAACTATATATGGTTTTTCAGATCTCATTAGGTAAATACTACACATAATGATTCAGGAAGAAAGGGAAATAATTTGTTGGAACCGATTCTAAAGCTTGAAATAAGGGAAAAAATTATATGTTCGAAAACGCTTTCTTATCGAGTTACGGCCAGCGAAACCACAGTGAAATGAGGCCATACTGAAATTTTTTCAGGTTTTATAAAAGGAGAAAATTAATGATTTCTTATATTTTACTCTAAAGTTCCCAGAACAGTAACTCACGTAGTTTTTATGATATCCAAAACAAAAATACGATAAACAAAAATTCGGTGACAAAAAACGTTTTTTTAGGTTTGAAGTACGTAACTGTTAAATGACCAATAAATACGTAAATTTTATTATTAAAATTTAATCATTATCATTTATACTTTTTTTTTACTATAGAAAACTCCCTTCAGTTAGCTCCAATCCCTTAATCCTGTACATTTAAATTTTCAATTGAATAAAATTCTCTAATAAACAAGTTACGACACCAAATTTCAGTAGTTTAATTAATTTCCGATATGTAAAGTTGTACATTTGCTAAAATATATACACACCCTACTTATGCATTTTTGTTATTCTTTTTTTAATATCTCCTAATTAAAATGTAAATTTTTAGCTTTTACCTTCTTACAAAAGAAATGTAAACAAATCTTATAAAATTTTAATCATTTTCTAAATTGAAAATAAATATCAAATAAAATTTAGGAGAATGTTATTTCCGTGAATTAATTACTGACATTACTATCTGGATTTTACGTATCATATTAACTGATGCAGATTATTTAAACTTTGTTAATTTAATATAATTAGTTTTGTGTAGGTTAAGTTGTATAATTTTACACAACTTAATATAGGCTAATTCAATTATTGTTCACAAAATATGTGACCTAGAAGGTAAATCTGAGTAAAACTATGATACCCGAAACATAACTCTTATGTACAACAATAAAGTTCTATTGTTGTAATTATTGTAAATTATTCTATAATAATAATTTTTTGTTTTTATAAATAACTTGAAATTACAAAAAAAAAATTACTGTAATTTATTAAATTAGATTATCACTTTAATAAATTTCTTTAAACGTACATTTTTAAAATAAAATTTAGAATTTTATAAGTTAAAATATGTAAGAGAAAATCTATTACCGTAATTAATAATAAAAAAAAATCTAATATATTATAAAAAGAATTGTAAAATAATTTAAAAAGAGTGTATTAATAGTAATTATGAAGTATTAAAGTAAATATTGATTTTTAAAAAGTTATGCATGGAATTCACGAAGTATGAGATTTCTTAAGAATGTAGGTTGATAAGTTTTCAGTGCTTACTTATAACTAACATTTAATTTTTACATGACCTAAATAACTTACGTTAAAATTTAACATTAAGTTATATTTTAAATTATTATATTATTTAAGAAATTATATTTACGGTAAAAGTTACCGAAGCATAGAATATGTGCATATGAGAGGAATTATTAAGACAAAGAATTCGGTAGATGCACTTTTTTATTTTTATTTTTTTTTTTTGTTTTAAACACCCCCAAGACGACCAGCCCACGCTAAAAAGCTTAACACAGTCGCCTCATGGTGTCATAGCAGAGCAGTCTGCCCACCCTAGTTCCGACCGAACTCGGACATCCCATCGTGTTCTCCCGTGCCTCCTCGAAATCATACTAATCACCTCTTCCGGTGATCAGAATATTTCTCCGCAGGAGAGCTACCCTTCCCGTCCCTGTTTTACCTGATCCAGACACGCATTTCGCTTGCCCTTCACAGGTACGCGTCCCTCATGCACACCTGAGGATGCCCCATGCCATCATCCGGGAGCTCCAACCCACCCACTCTTGCACATGAGTAGGCCCAAACACCCTAGGCATAGAGGCTGCCTCCCTGACCCCTAAACGCATCAAGATGGACTCGTACCTGTCCTAGATCCTCCACGCATTCCCATCACTCATTATTTGTTGCGTCATGTCCCCCTCGGCATCAGCGGTAGAGCACCGCACACAATATCTCCTACTCCATGTCCATCGGTATATCTGGCATAGCATATTCCAACAATAACATGAGCAAAGACACATAATACTATCATAAATTCCTAACCTAACAAAGTACATTAACAACTACAAAAATAAAACACATTTCGACGCCTCTGATGACCTCGAGGGCCGTGTGCACGTCAAGGGGCTTCCTCCTCCTTCTTCGCTATTAGTACGAGACGAGCCACTCTCTCTACCTCTCTTCATCCATTCTCATTCTGGAGCATGTGTCTGACAACGTTATCTGGTGTTTCGGCCACCGGAATCTGGCGTCTCTCCCCTTCTCCAACCTGACACAGTCGAACCAGGTGTGTTCGGCTGTATCACACAGTACCTGCAACCCGCCGTTCTCCTCCTCTTAAAGCGATGCAGATAGCTATCGGTAAGATGTACTAAATAAAGGTTATTAAATATGTGAATTTTTCAATAAGTAGAAGTCACGAATATAAAGTATTATTATTAATATATCTTGAACTTTATATCAGTCTAATAAAAAAATAATAATAAAGAAATCCAAGGAAAGAGTACGAGTGAATAAAACAAAGCGAGAGAAGAAACTAAAGGGTGATGTGTGACAATTACAAGTATGTAATACTATGTAAGACTATGCCTTAATTACGTGAAGCTTCGCGTAATTAAGAAGCAGACTGATATCAGAAAAATAGTTAGGTTTGAACAACCGACAGCAAAAAAGTTTTAGAATTTCAATACACAGCACAGTATATTTTCGAACTAGGCTTAACCAGAATCGGGGAGATTCGAAACGTTAGTTTCTAGTATCGCAGAACAGGATTTAATCGATCAAGAAATAATAAAAGCCAATTTATGAACAGAAAAAAATGAAATTGACAAACACGTTGATGGAAAAGTTATAGATATCACAAATTGATATCTACAACCATTCTAGACTAGCATTCATTATTTTAATGGAAGGAATCTGTACTGTACTCTAAAAACATTATTTTATACTTAAGCCATGCTTTAGATGTTACGTCTTCAAATTTATTTCCTCCATACTTATTCTTATTACACATCACTGCCCTCTGCAGTACTATTAATTTAACTATGGGATGGGGTAGTGTTAAGAAAAACGGAGAGAAAGAAAGGTATTCGTATTATATGTTTGGAAAGATACATAATTATCGTTAACTCCTATCAAGCACATTTAATAAAGTGGTTTCTGAACAAAATGTTATTTCTTTATGAATTAACCTTACATTGTTTGTAACTTGCACATTTGGGTTATTTGAAATATCTGTTATCCGAAATCCGTTCGCTCCCGTTTTGTCTGATGTGTAGAGTGCGTAAAAGAAGAAGCTTGACGGCCTGTTTCTTTTTAGATAAGGAGGAAAAAATTGGGAAAGAGTATGAAAACAAGTGAAATAAATGAAAATAAAAAATAAAAAATTTAATTAAAAAAAATACCCGATTTTATAATAAATTTTTATCAAAAATTTTTTAAATTAGTAGCAACTAAGAATGCAAATATATACTCTTTTCAAACAATTTTATTTTATTCTACTCAAATACAGTTAACAGATATTTTGTTTCATATTTTATTAACGTAGTCTACTTAAAAGCACTAATACAATATAAATATATATATATATATATATATATATATATATATATATTTGTAACTTTTTTCGTTATATATTTTGCTGAGAATTAAATGAACATCTGACTTAAAATAAACATTGTTTAAATACAAATAACTTAATACAAAATAACTGAAATTATAAAATTATTGTTGTAAATATTAGTTTCTTTTTTCTTTATTCGCCTTATATTACGTTTGCCTGGATTAGCCAAAAAGAGATCTCTAATTACTGATCGTAATTAATAGGCTACATTGACTTCTTCCTACAACGATGTGCGACTACCAAACAAAGGACCAGGCGAGCACCTCCGGCTAGTGCTCTAATAAGGAATATTGATAAAGAATTTCTATTCAATTCCTAAGTTCTACGGACACGAGAAAAGTCATCCGTTTATAGAGTATAATTTAATCAGAAGTTTTAAATAAATTCTAATTCTTGTAAACCCATAAATATTCACCGCACTCACTAATCGCGGAAACCGCAAATACATCATAACTGAGTACGAAGGTCTTAAGGAAGAAGATTTTTCATTATTAGATGCTGACGTTCTTCTACGGAATAATTTCCATAACTGGTTGGTTAGCCACTAAAGGTAAATTTATTCAGAGTTTCTCTCTCAACCTTTTTTTTATCTTAATCTAATCCTGTTTCATAAAGAAATATGTATTAAAGGAATATTCTTTATAACGCCTTATCAATAAAAATTACCTTATAAGTGTCACCGAAATAACTACAAATATGTATTACACGATTTATAAAATAAAGAAAGTTTTACAAAAATAAGACTGAAATTTAAAAGTTGACAAATTTGTAAACAAGAAAAAATCAAGATTATTGTAACTAATTTTCTAATAGACCTGCAACATATTTTAAGTGTAATTTCGTAAGCTTATTATAAAATAGAAAAGCTGTTAAAAAATAAATTCGTTAAACTTTTTTACATTCAACATAAATCACTGATTATATGTAATTTAATTATTAACTTCTACTATTAATGTGTACAATATGAGAAGACGTTTTGACAGAAAATTATCATAAAATTCATAGTTATATGGTTTAAGATGTATCTACTGTTATTCATAATAATACATAACAACAAAAAAAAGGAAAGAAAATGAACAAGATGAAAGTTAATGAACCGAATAAAGAATCTCTCACTCACTCGGATCTTGATTTACGTTTTAAAATTACAGTGTTAAAAACTAGGGGCCACGTTTACGTCCGTGTCTGTGAAAGTCTACCAGTCTTACAGACTTCCATTCAGCAGTAAACGTACAGTTGATCGAAAGACCGTTTTTCACTGCTATCATTTATTAAAGGCTCGGTTAGAATCTAATTTTACTTTATAACAGATGAGAAAATATCAAAGTGAACTTCTTTCTTTTTTCCTTTCTTATACCGACAAAACTGGTTTCTATCTTGTCTTCTTTTTTCTTTTTCTTTTTTGTACAGTTCTTTTGATCTCCTCTTTTACATTTCAAGTGCATCTAAAGAAGGTAATTCGTACTCTTATTTTATTACGCTACATTTATTATTATCTTTTCTTCTCTGATTAACAACGAAATTCAAAGCTTAAGTAATTGCTGATTATATTGACTAACTGATTATATATACTAACTTCAAAGTATGAATTAATATTTTTTAATAAAGGTTTTAAATTATAAACTCGATTGCCATGTAAAATACTAGTAATTTAAATTTTTTATAATAATTATAATTTTCTTTCATTAATTTTCTATAAAATGATAGACGTATGGAACAATCGTTTACACCATTCGTTAAGAAAATTAACTGGATAGCAAGTTGAATAACAGTAAAGAACAGTTTAATAATTTTTATTCTTATCAGTTCAATTCTAGTCTAAATAGAAAGCAAAAAAAAATTGGAAAATTTAAAATTTTCGATTCATAAAAGAAAACTACAACTGAAATCTAAGACAATGGTTTTTAGACACTGCATCTTCTTACCCCGAATAACTTCAAAGAATATTAGTCAGTAAGGTTCCTGACTACACCATTGAGGTTGTTCCGTAAAACTCGAAACCTTTTCATCAAGATGTGAATAAACATTTATAAAATGTAAAGAAAAATATTGACTTCTTTCTATAGTAATACATAATACTTTGATTTATTTTTACAAATACTAAGCTTATTACAATCTGAAGTTAAATTATAATAAAATATTCTAATTACCTAGCAGATAATAATTATAATTTGTAATTTATTTTAAGGCTATCTTTTGTCAAATTTCATTCCATTAGTTTTTAAAATTATTTTATACATGATATATGAGATGTTATGTAGACGGAATCTATTTTTAACCAAATGACAGTAGGAATACTCTTCAATAATTTACCAATAAATATCGCAGGTTTATTTCCTACAGTTAACCTTTATAAAATATACTTTTGTGATTTTAATGTATTAAAAAAAAATCAATCATTAAATCACAATTTCTTCATTATATTCTAAATTAAAAAAAACATCTTCAGCCTGCATTCATCTTATCAATTACAATAAATTTTACAGATAATAATTATTGTTTTTTTTAAATAAATTAAATTATGAATAGAAATTAAGAATTCTATTCATAATTTATTAAAAAGCATAAAATTATTAAAATAATAAACAAACTTTAATTAAAATAGAAGTCTAATTAATTACATTTGTATGGTAATAAAGTTTAATTATATTACAAGTTTAATTACAAAGTACCATAACTTTTAAAATTAATAAAACCAATAAAAAAAAAGAAAAACAACAAAATTATCATTTATCTAAATGTTAATAATAAAATAAATTAATTTTTACGACAAAGGAGCACACTATAATATTTACTTTTAGTTGGAACAAAAACAATTATAAGATTCTTTACAGTAAAAGGAAAAGTAATAAAGAAACTGGTTGTAAATAATTAGCAAAAAATAATTAATAAAATATAACCTTACATTTTAGTCATATTAAGTGACATCAATATATTTATTTAAGGATAAAAAAATTCCTTTGAAAAACAATTAAATTAAGACTCCAAATCCTCCAAATATTTATTTAGGAATTAAATTAAATATAAATTAATATTTTTATTAATATGAAGACCCAAGCAAACAATTTAATCGTCTTCTTATTTATAAATTTTGTAATTATTGTTGTATGAGAGGGGATAAAAAATATTTTAAAAATTACAAAATGGAGTCGTAGATTGAAAACTGTTGACATTTGTATTTGTTTTATATAAATCGTTGGTAAAAAATGTTGTTTTATGTTGAATAATTTTGTTTAGTTAGTAAGTTGATATTAAATAAATAATTATCGATAAAAAGTAATAATAAATAAAAATAAATTCCATTTTAAGAAAACAATACTTATTATTTTATGAAAACCATAATAATGGTTCAATTGTCAGCTATTCTTTCAAAAAATATTTTTTTTTAATAATATTTTGTCAGTCAAATCAAATATTTTAATTATTTTTTTTAATCGGTTCAGTAGTTCGAATTATACATTTTAAAGTTGAATGTAAAATTTACGCATTGTGATATACAAAGCGTTCTAGTTGTAAGTGGTGAGAGGGATGTGCTTATAAAATAATTTATTCCAGTTCAGGTCATTAAAGAGTTCATTCATTAGGGAAAATATTTTCATTCGGCTTGTATGAAATGTAAACTATGTTAAGTGCAAATAAATTAAATGTGATTTCAAAGTTTAGGGAGCTGTTTTAGTTATTATACATATTTTATAGTATGAATAATTTTAAAGAAAAGTTTTATAATTAAAAGTCTGCCTAAAAAAATAACAAAAAAAGAGAAGATTCAAAATAATCGTTAGCGGTGCTGCTGATTATACAAAAAAGATACTTGTATGAGAAAAATTAAGATTTCGTTTTAATTTCACGATGAAAAAAGTTGGATAAGGGAGCATAATTAAAAAAGAACTGCGGTGGAACAATGCAATTAAGACCTACTATTCATTACAATGCTTCTAGTATATGATATGGGTTCGTTTCAAGGATTTACAATAGTCTTGAGATGGGTTTTACATTGAGAACGGCAGGTTTAAACAAAAGGAGCGTTAAGAAGAACATCCTTTGTTTTGAAGAAGACATACCACTACAAACTACGATAGAGAAATCGTGTGTACTGCGTCATACCAATGTAGTACAATAAAGTAAATAGAGTTGGCAGTAACTGAAAGTTGTAAAAATAATGAAAAAAAAAAAAAATCAGAAAAAACATTTTCAAACCACCGATAGTATTATATTTAATCTTTTACTAAGATTTTTTTTGTTCGTAAATTAATTTACTATGATTAGAAATTATTATTTTTTCAAAGATACGCAGTAAAAAGTATAATAACATTCTTAATAAAAATTTGTATATAGTCACCAATTCTCTGTTTATATCCTTCCAAAATTATTCAGTAAATATTCTTTGAGAAGCTGGAATGGCCTAAAAGAGATAGACTGTACTAGATAGATTAAAAGGATTCCTTGATGTATTGAATTACATGTACGATAAGTAATTACTCGTAATGAACTCGATCTAGAGTTGAGGGTCAAGATAAACTAACAAAAAATACACCGTTAAGAATATTCTACGTTTTAGCGCAAATTATCAGCGAAAACACCAATAGCTACTGGAAAAAAGGTTTATTTTTCATAAATCTATTAAAGGGGTCAAATAAGAAAAGTGGAAAAAAGGTATACTTCAACCCCTACAACCTGATTGATTCGTTCACTGAGACTAGAATGTTTCTGGGAGAAGAATTTTGCAAAATGAAATGAAAAATGAAGATAAAATGTCGCCGAACAATCTACGTTAACTTGACCAATTTCTTTACAAAAGAATATAACGATGTTCTCAGCTTTATTTGGATGTTGTTTGGCAGATTTTTGTTGCCAATAACCATAGTATTCGATTGAAATTAAAACGAATTTGCTCAAGATTTCGTTATTTTAACTTGTGTAATGATTTTTTGTTTGCGCAAGAAATAAACAAAACCTAAATTGAGAAAACTAAAACAGACATAATTTTTTATTTAGTTAATATTAAAATATATATTTCTATTTATAAGAAAATTAAATTACTGTAACCGTAATTTGGTGAAATAATTAAAGATACCGAGTAGACCCTACACACAATCATCAAGTTTAAACTTATTCCCAGCTTTACTCAGCGTGGATGAACGTGGATGAATCCACTAGCATGGATGAAAAATACACCGATATAAAGTAAACATTACCTAAAACTGAAGTTATGTGTTGTCGACATTAAATTGAGTACCCACCGGGTTGGTCTAATGGTGAACGCGTCTTCCCAAGTCAGCTGATTTGGAAGTCGAGAGTTCCAGCGTTCAAGTCCTAGTAAAGTCAGTTATTTTTACACGGATTTGAATACTAGATTTGAATTCCAGTGTTCGTTGGTGGTTGGGTTTCAATTAACCACACATCTAGGAATGGTAGAACTGAGACTCTCAAGACTACACTTCATTTACACTCCTACATATCATCCTCATTCAACCACTGAAGTAATACCTAAACGGTAATTACCGGAGGATAAACAGGAAAAAGAAGACATTAAATTGAGTGTAACTAAAAAGAACAACCCAACCAATCTTCATCAAATTTTTTCAAGCATAACTTCAGGTATAGTATACCTAGTATTTAGGTATAGAATACCTAAATTTCAATGAAATTGATCCTATAGTTTTAAAGATTTTCGAGCCACAAAATTTTATACATGAATTATATAAAATATTTTCGTACTCCTCATATCTTAAAACGTAACGAAAATTCATTTTTACTCCCTCTCCATCCAATCATGAGACCGAAAAAAGTACCTCAAATTGAGGGTTTTTGTCGACCTTAAATTGAGGACAAATCTTGAACATTAAATGAACAAATCCTCAACAGATTGTTACATACACAACTTCAGATGTACTATTTATTATAGGCACATTTAAGTTTCAATGAAATTGATCTAGTAATTTTGGAGTTTTTGAGCCAAAAGTTTATACATAGGCATATATATATATATATATAAATCCATTTTAAGTGAATGGTATTTGCATACTGCACATACCTCAAGGGAGCCTTTTGCACAACCCATCGGAATTAGGTAAGTTTTATATAGTTTCTTTATTCGATTATTTTAACTTTTATATTTTAAAGACTTCGTCTGCAGTATTAGTTTTGAGTTTTATTTTACCTTCTTGACTCTTATTTTAATAAATTTTTATTATATGATTAATATTAATTTTACACCTTATTAGTTTTATTATTTTTGAGTTATTTTACCCTTTTATTAATAAAATCCCGGTCGATGATAATGCCCAGACGTTTTTCGCCCACAAACAGAAAAAAAAACACCTCAAAACGTAAAGAAAATTCAGTTTCACCTCCCAAACCCACCTATATGTAAATTCACCTCCCAAACCCACGTAAATTCCATTTACGTTTAAAAAACAATGCTAAAAAATCTAAATATGACATGAATTCTTTCACTGTTTTTTTTAAACTATACATTTTAATCAATTTTTCTACCTTTTCCTGTTACAGTCTATTTTCTGGTTCAGCAAATCCTTTAACGAAAAAGAAAAAAAGATTGCTAATCCTTCTGAAGAAGTTGAGGATAAAAATTCTAGATGTTTTTCAATTCCACGCGTTATTCCTTCTAGTTTATTAGGAATAAAAAAAAAAAAAAAATTAAACAAGAATTTTTTTTTACCTTTCTAGCAAAGTGGATTATGAAGTTTTACTAATTTAAACTGTTCAACCTTTTTAAGAGATTAATCGTTAATTGATCTTGTTGATTTGAAATTTTATTTTTTGAAGATATACTTAAGTAGCATGAATTTGGATAGAACTAAATACGAGTTTCTAGAGGTATAATTCTAAAACTGTTCCTTATAAATTATATATATTTGTTTCACATACATAAACATACATTTAAATCCATAAATCAAGTTGTATTTACAAATGAAAACGTTTTTAACCCTATATTTTCCAGAATTTCTTTTCACAGGCTAATGGTGTAAGGAGAAGAGCTGAGTTTGCTTGAACAGTAGTTGTCAGACTGTTTCTACAGTCTTGAATATTTCCTCTAATCGCTTAATGGCTTGCTGAGTGAAAGCAACATATGAGTTTCAAACAAGCTCTTACGCTTTGGCAAGAAGGATTTGCACATTAAAAACGATTTGAAAACATCGTATCAGGTTGGGAGATAGTGACGACTTGTTTTGGTCACAGCCTAAGAGGACTACGTTCCTACCCAAAAAAATTTAGCTTTTAACAAAGATAATACAGGAGACAGAGAAATTTTATTTCTGATTTACTATTAGCATCTAGACATGATGTTAAATCATGATAAGGAACAATATATCGATTTATTTACCTATTTAAGCCCACCGTGCTGGTCTAGCGGTAAACTCGTTGTTGCAAATCACTTGTTTAACAGCTGATTTTTGAATTTAAAGGTTCTGAGGTTCAATTCTTAGTAAAGGTTAGTTACTTTTACACGGATTTGAATTTTGAACAGTAGTTACCGGTGTACTTTGGTGGTTGAGATTCGATCAACCACACGTCTCAGCAATGGTTAGCCTGCATCAATACAAGACTAAACCTCATTTACATGTAATATATTTCATTGGATCTTGCGGGGGCGGTTGTTTATTGTTCACTAGTTGAACAAATTACAACGAACACATACAGAATAATAATAATTTACCTAAATAATCTACTCAAGGGAGCGATATAATATAAATGGGATGGAATTAACCAGAAAAATTAAGTTTGCAATGATAATAACTATGGAATAAATTCAATTATGGGTTGATAAAAATAGGAGAATATATAATATAGATATTTAAGAAACCCTAAAAATAAAGCATGAGAAATAAATTTAAATGTAGGTCATTAAATAAAATTATTAAATAAACAAAAATTTAATTATGATAAATGTTGCACAACAGGGATTTGTGATAACAAAGGACATGTAGTCTGAATATAGAGATGAATTAGATCAAAGAAAATGTAATAGATTTTAGACTAGTGATGTAGTATAATTGAAAGTTCCGTAACATAGTACAATAGAGATTGAACAACTTGGCTGTTTAAACAGAAGAGAAAAAGAATAAAAGTGGTAAGGACAAAGTAAGAAGGAGATTAGCGCAAAGAAGTGCTTTTCCACAGAATGAAATCAACTCGTGTTGCACAAAGACTAGGAAATTGGAAAGTTTTTAAACGTATCTGTTTCAAGTACAACACTTAGAACTGGATTCAATTTGTAATAGGTTTAAAACAAAAGAAAGTTAGAAAAAAATTGTCAATCTTATTTCAAAGGACAATCTTCACATTAATCAAATAAATAAATAATGAAGTAAGCAGAGACAGGACATTATTAAGAGAAGACATTGCATCATATCCAAATCTGGGTGTTATACACCAGCTTAACGTTCAGTGAAAGAATTAACAATGCTTGCATAAAGAACACAATAGAAAAATATTTTACACAATTATACATAATAATCCATTCTGAGGAAATATAACAATAAATAAGCTTAAATCTTTTCCAAGTCAGACAAGCTAAGTATTTTGAATTAAAATTCCGTTATCTAGATGATCTAATTAACATGAAATAAATTAATGAAAAATTCTTCCACAATAAAAAAAAACGATTACAAACGGTTTAATATACAAAAATTAAAAAGAAAACCATATTTTTTGATGTTGACCATATTTTCCAGTTCAATAAACGTTTCAGAGCCTCACAAAAAATAAATCTCTTAAGGTTTAATTAAAATGATACTTTTTTTAAAATATAATTAAGACTGTAACAGTCTGGTTGAAAATTCACCCGGAGTTTACGTTTTTTTTGTTTTTTTTTTTTTTTCATGAAAACAGTGTAAAAAGAAATATTCACGCCATATTTATTTATTTAATTTACATTACATAACCCTAGTAATTTTTTTTTTTCAGTAACATATCTTAAAAATTTCTACGTAGTATTACAATTTAAATTAAATTTAATTTGAATTAATAATACACATCATCCGTTCCTATATTTATTTGCATATGGTGATACAGTTTATTGATGTTTTAACTTATTTTAAATATTTTTGTTAATGTTATCATAATATTACTAATAAATGTATATATTTTAAAATGTTAAGTATTTTTCATGGACGTTAAGGTGAAAATAATATTTACCGTTTGCAACAGTGGTTTTTTTTTCAGTTGTCATATTATAACATACATATCTTGAACCATTGACAATGAAAAATACTTCATAAAAATTGATAAGCCGTCTGAAATTATGAGATACAAATAGATATGTTGGAGACCTACGGAATAAAATGGTGAAAATCAGTTAGACTGTACAGGAAAGTTTGAAATAGAAAGACAATATTAGAGTTGAAATCAAGGGAGAGAAAAAAAAATTAATAAAAAAGTACAAAATAAAGAAAAATGCTTTACGATACGTTAATAATGTTTGAAAATGATACTGATCTATTAAGTAAGTTAAGGTAAAAATTTTATAGATAGTTAATAGAAATTTTCAGCAATTATTTTTAATAAGCTAGGTAAAAAACTGAAGATGTTACAGTAAGAATAGTAAATGAACACTCAAAAAATAAAAAATACCAAAAATCGGTTTTCCTAAATATCATTTATTCATCCCAATGATTTACACTATTTTGTAAAATGTTTCTTATCATCGGAATTACAATATAAAGCATAATACGAAACGATCACACACAAACTACTAACAACCTCTAGAGAAAAGCACTAACAATAACAGAATAACACTAACAATAACCACAATGAAAAAGGGAGTGAGAAAAAGTAAAAGGGTTAAGAAATGAGATGACTTAGTAAGAAGCGGGGCGGATGATAAAGGAAGGATAGGGAGAATCAAGGAAGTGAAATAATACCGGAAGTTATAATGTCCAGGAAGTCCATAGCTGTAGCTAGAATACTGTCGGCCAAGTAAGCCTATATCTAACAAGGTGTTTGTCTATAGAGAAAGCAGTGATGTTTTTGTACCGTACCGTTGACAATATCCCACACTACCAAATTTTCCGTGAGTCATAACAACTGGGATAAACTAGCTGGTAGCAACTGTAACACGCATAAACTTCACGGTTTATATTCGTATCATACCTGCTTAAATCTTAACTCCCTACTCGGCTTTCAGTAACAAATTGAAATAAGAATTGTACCTTAGAGATTCCACTTGCTTTTACTTCTCCGTTGAATAACTTTTCGCAACCTTTTTAATTAGGAAAGTACGGATAAATAAAACAAAAGTTAAAACATTATAATCATAGAATAATTTACCCTTAAAATTAAAGTATGTAATAATTATTATAATTAACTGTTAAGTTATATTTTTATATTTTGTTTCATAAAACTTTTATCAAAACTAATGAGTTTCTCCTTTAAAAAAAAGTAAAAAAATCATCAACCCAATTTTTCATGTTGAAGAATGAGAAACAATCCAAAACACAAATGAGTTAATTAAATACTCATATAATATGTTAATCCAAAACATACATAAAAAATTTGTCAATAAGAAGAGAAAATCTGATAAACTGTGTAAAATCGATAAAGCTAAACGTTTTAAGTATACCGTAGAATATACCGCTTATTTTCCATAAAATAAAGTAGTATTTTCTATATTCCTTATTTTGCTTATACTCTGAGCCAAATAGTCCAATCTCTTTAATTTATTACTTAAAATGTATGTAAAGAGATAGATTAGATAATTTTGTACGCTTGTCAATATTGGCACAGACTGTAAGAAGTCATGCCATTTATGTAAATAACTAATTTAGATAAAAGCTAAGCCATCAATTGATCATATCATGTTGGTGTATAAACTTTTAAAATAAGAAAAAAAATTGCATTCCATAACTAAAGTTACAGAATTTATTACGGAATTATTTATGTCTGTATAAATAAAAATTACGCAGTGGAAATTAGTAACGACAAATTCTTTTATTGTCGATAAACACAATCTACCGCATCGGGGCTGATCGGAAGCCGTATTGGTGTTCAGGGAATCCTCCATGAAAGTCGATGTCATTCCTCAGTCTTGCGTCAATCAGCTTTCCCAGTAATTTGCACGAGAGTCAAGCAAATAGGCCGGTAACTGTTGGCGAGTTGAATATCTGGCTTCCGCAGTAAAATCAAGCGGGATTCCTTCCATTCCATCGGGATATGGTCGGACAGTAGCATGCCATTCATGATGTAGAGAAGTTCTACTGGGGCTTTCTCCACTAAAATGCACATAACCTCCGTGGGAAAGCCATCTGGTTCCGGGCTCGTTCGTGGCTTCAGTTTCTTATGGGCCAACAGGATAGTCGGTAGGGTGCACTTTAATAACAACTAGCGGAACCTGTTGCGAGTCCGACACTATGTCCGTAAATGGGATTTCTCTCATCAGAAAAAAAAATTCTTCTACAGGAGTGAAATAATGGTAATAATTTTGTATGTGTAGGATGGAAGAGTTAAAGGAGGAAAAAAGTTGCCAATAAACCCAACTTTGCCGGATAAGCCGGTTAACTTAAGGCGTTCATTTTTGAGCAATTTTCTGGTTACGCCAGAAAAAAGTTATTTATAATTTTTAGATACAAATAGTTAAATAAATACAAAAAACTGATTATTTTTATACTTGCTAAATGTAAATCTTCTAGTTTTAATTAAGCCAAGATGCTCAAAAAAATATAGCAATAAATAAAATATTAATATTATACTACATTAACATCACAGTTTAGAACAATATGTTTCGACTTTTTGAAAATTTGGCAGCATATGCATCAGTAAGGATTTTTAGTGATTAAAATATTCGTTAAAATGATTTTAAATAGATTAAAATCGAAATTTAAAAACATGTTTTTAAATTTCAAGTAATGGAAGTATTGTGATCGCGAAAAATTTAGGTTTTTAGATTTCAACGGAAATATCCATTTTGCCCATCGATGAATCCATTTTGACTAGTTTTTGTGTGACGTCTGTACGAACGTACGTATGTACGTAATCCAAAAAAAATATTGATTTTGCACTTTTTCTTAACTTCAGTAATAAGCCCTCATTGAGAGCTTTTCAACGATATATCATAAGTGATACTTATTTGCATTGGTTCCAGAGTTATAGCTAAATGAAATGTTAATTAATGAAATATTTGGATCTTACAAGGGGAAGGCACATCGGTTGGAATCAACTCCTTTTTTTTAAACTATTTTTTCAAAATGTTAAAATATTGATTTATTAATAATTATTAACTTCTGATTGTAAAAAAAAATTACGATAAATAATAATTCAATAATAACAATAAAAAAAAAAAATATTATCAGACATTATTAATGGAATAAAATTTTATAAACTTTTCATATTTAAAAAAATGCGTCTATGTAATTTAATAGGCGTACAAGTAAGTCATGTGGTGTCCACATCAGATTTTTTTTGTGAGATTTTCATCAAGTGATCGGTATTAAGTTAGGTTAATTTTTTTTTTTTTTAAACAAGATACGTATTCAGCATTAATCATTTTATATTTTGAAAATTTTTTTTCCAGTTTGGGCTTCCATACTCAGGGAAAAATTAATTTTTAGAAAATAATCCCAGGAATGTAAAAATGTATTATTTATTAGGAAATAAGCATTAATAATAATGCGTATTATTAGTAAATAATACGCATGTTTTGTTTCCATGTATCGATATAAATAAAACAAAAGAATTAAAAAGTAAACCTTTTTTGTAAATTTATTCATAATTATAATTTAACTTTTGAAAGCATTACTTTTTTTAATTTAATGAAACAAAAACATCAAACAAAATGAAACAAATGCCTGTATGGAAAGCGTTATACTACTGAAAACATACTGGACTAATCGCGGCGATAACATCTTGAAATTTTGGGTTATTTATAACGAAACAATTTAAATTTCCTACTTTCTAAATTATTTAAAAATGTCATAAACATTTTTAAATAATTTAACATTTTTATGACTCCTACTGGAGTCATAAACCTACACAACTACCACATTTTCACGTAGTTTTAGTCGTGATAAATTAAACATATATTTATTACCCAAAAATATTAGTTGTTGGGGACATAAATCAGTCTGAATGTTCGTAATAATAATGGGTATAACACAAATAAACATGATGTAATGCAGTAAAAACGTTTATCATAAAAAGGGGAAAAAATTCACGGAAAAAATAATTCATTCCAATTGTTATAGGACATTTTTAAATATTTTTCTTTTACAGCCACTTTAAAGAACCAAACGTACTTGCAACGTTATAATGTTTTGATCGATATATATCGATTACATCGAAACATTTACATATATATATATATATATATAATAAAAAACAAAAGAAATAAAGTAAATCTTTTTTCTATTTTTTATATATTCATAATTGTAATTCAACTTTTGAAAACTTTTTTTTTCAGTTCAATTAAACAAAAAATTCAAAAACTAAATAACCCAAGATTAATAGCGTATATATATATATACATGTTAGCTTATATATATAAGCTAACATGTATGCACATAAAACTTGCTACAACGTGGAAAGGCTTGTTTTAAAATTCATGAAAACTGAGTCTATGCGGTGAAATACTGTACCGCATAGATGTTGATACCTCATCAACAAACCCCCCAAAAAATTAATATATTCGTGAATTTTTTATTCAGTATAAGCTTAGTAAAAGAAAACATCTATAAATAAAGTATAGACTTTCGTAAGTTCTCAGTGGTACAATCTCTTACTTTAGTTAAGATTTTTGTCGTATTACATCAAAAAAAATAATCTTCTAGAAAAATTCAATTTATAAGGAAATTAAGAAGAGATGGTTCAATAATAAAAAAGTTAAATATTTTTGAAAAAAATAGGTAAATATAATTATATCTAAGAAAAATAGAAACAAATTTCATTCGTAAATTTCTCATTACTTATGTTTTAACATAAAAATTTCTAGATCCTCTATTCAGTTTATATATATATATATATATATATATATATATATATATATGTATATATATAGTTAAGGTGTTATTAGTTTTATATATGAACAATTATGATTAACAAGGCAGAAGAAATATTCATTTTTATTGTTATTTCTATAATCAAATTATTCTAATTTATATAAAAAATAGTCTTATTTAAACTAACAATAGCCTTAATGTCGCCTTTTCATAATTACTTTTAACTTTTTATCATTGTAACTTTTTACACTGTAATCTGCTATACACATATGGAATACAACCCATATGGGATAAGTATGAAATAACTGCAAGTTTAAGTAATTAAACGTACTTTTATTAAAGAAAAACGTACATTTTCGTTTAATGTGTGGTGTGGTCTTGCTGATAATCTCATAGGCCCTTTTTTCTTACCCGTAAGGCTGAATGGGGAGCGGTACTTGCATTTTTTGCAAACAAATCTGATGGAACTCTTGAAAAATATTATTTTTTCAGATAACAGTGCGATGTGGTTTTTAAATGATGGTGAACCTGTTCATTAATGTCGTTATGTGATGACTTATTTAAATGTCTTATTTACTAAGCAATAGATTGGTCGAAACGGAGTTGTAACATGATCAGCTTCATCCCTTAATCATAAGCCAGTAGACTTATTCTTTTAGGGTTGGATGAATTCGTTAGTCTATTACGCTCATACTTGCACACAAGAAGGATTGAGATATCGTACAATAGAAGCTGGAGTTACTAATAGGGATAATAAATAATAATAACAATGCTATTAGACGTGCGACCTCGTAAAACGTTATTTACATTAACTTTCTAAGAATTAAATTTTCTACTACTTGAAAGTTTTGTTTATTTATCGGTAAATTAACAAATTTATTTTATTCCGAATCTAAAAAAGGGTATTTTCCGACAAAACTATCATATTTTATCCCGTTTTTCGTAAAACTAAAGTGAGGTAGAGGTCTGAGGCTACTTTTATTCAATTTTTTAGATCAAAAACCGTAAAATGGTGCCAAATTTATGTCTCGATTTGTACCCCAAAAATTTTAGTATGGTTTAAATTCACAGAGGGAGCAAAAAACAGGGTTAAATATTTCCCGAACCGAGACTCGCTAACGAACCATTTTTTTCTTATTTTTTCGGGCTGAAGAATCAACTGCCGACAGATTTACATGCAGTTTGGAATCTGGCTGTATATGAATTACAAACGCGCTCAACTCATATATCGGGGATATTGTTATTTCCCAGTATACATTACTCAGAAGATTTAATCATGTAAAGAAAATATCCAACTTCAAATTCTCGTGAACATATTCATGATCTAGCCCACTTAACATGACATGAACAATGAACGTTTTGTAATTGTTCTGAAATATAAACATAAAAAAAGAGCATACTAAGCAAAATATTTATTAAGAAATATAAATAAACTATAAAATCCTCATCGGTGTGTATTAAACAAAAAAAAATATCCATTAAATGTTACAAAATGATAGCAATGATGCGGATTTTATAGTTTATTCATATTTATTAATAATTATTTTTATTAATTTTTTTTTTAAACT
This sequence comes from Lycorma delicatula, assembly GCF_047948215.1. Classification (NCBI taxonomy): domain Eukaryota; kingdom Metazoa; phylum Arthropoda; class Insecta; order Hemiptera; family Fulgoridae; genus Lycorma; species Lycorma delicatula. The sequence continues at coordinate 78,572,628 of NC_134459.1, read as the reverse complement.
AAGCAAAATATTTTTTAAGAAATATAAACTATAAAATCTTCATCATTGCTATCATTTTTTAACATTTAATGGATTTTTTTTGTTTAATACAAAATGCCAGATGAAATTGTCAGGACTACTCATTCAACAACAAGAGATGGTAGTATAAATTTGTTTTACCTATTTTTATAGATCATATTGAAAAATATATTGGATGAACTTTATTCGACAGATCATAATCTGAATTCCAAGTTAAACCCTATGAAAAAGCATTGATTTATTCGTTTACATTCTTCTCAGTGAAGTAAAAGTTGTATACGTATCACACACACACACACACACACACACACACAAAATTCTTTAGTGTACTGAACTTCAACTTGTAGATTCAAAATTAAAAATAAATATAACCAAGAGAAAGATTCGAAAAATAATATAACTTTGAAAAATATTTACATTTAAATTATAGTTTTTTCAGTATCTTAAATACAAAATATTAATAAAGTAAAGTAAATCCATTTAATTTTATAAAGAAATATATAAATAGGTGCTGTTAATTAGAACTTATAGTAAACGGTAATCGCAACATACAATTATGGAGCTTTGTGAGTAATATAAATTTCTATGTAAAAGAAGTAACACAAAATAAAATCGCTGCAAACACTACATAAAAAAAAAGGCCTACATAGAAAAAAAGGCCTTTTTTCTCTGAAACAACATTCAGTTTAATTTAAAAAACTTTTTCATCAGTTGCTTTACAATAAATGCTAATAATAATTACTAATGTGAAATATAAAAGACGATGGGTGTATTCATTAAACAAGTGACACAGCTACATACACCCAAAGTTAATTACTTTGATACGCGATCAACAATTCATTAATATACAATTAGCTTAATACGACAGAATTACCAATATATACCCGCAATGTAGTACGTAACAATGATAAATTCAATGAAAGCCAAAACTGGTTAATTACAAGTTGATATTGAGCAGTTTATGTCATTATAGAAATAAGCAGATAGTCTATCTGCTTATTTTTAATCACAAAAAACAGTTATGTTGTAATTATTATTGAGCTTTGATCCAGATTAGATTTTTCTTATATTCAAGATATCAAAAGTAAAGTAAAATTAGAGCAGACTAGAACACCAATCTGAGAATGCCGTAGTCTAAGCTTCTTTAAGTTTCAAATTATTAGACTTTCTTAATTTGTGTAAAATAAATTAATTAATAAAAAAAAAATCATAATTGAAAATACTGATGTTAAGATCAATGTAAAAAAATTTATATTTTTAATTAATTTTTCGAAAAAAAAAAACGTTTGACAAGAGGTGTAACTTTAAAAGTCTGTAAAGTGTAAACATTTATTGTTGGTATATCCTATAAGTTATATGCATCTACATAAGAAAGAAGGGCTGTAAAAAAAAGAAGAAAAACTGCTACATTGAAAAGGATATTATTGTATTAAAAAGAAGATTATACAGAATAATAATATTAAACTAGGGAAACGGCTTCGAGTTTCAAAACTGAGCGTTACTAGGAAGTAGAAACAATTGTGGATCTACATAATGTACACATTGAATTTTATTTCTTTTAAATAGACAGGTGGGCATGATTTAATGTAAAGTTATACGAGAAAAAGTTGACAAAAAACCGTTTCTCGATAAATTCCTTCGTTTTCGAGTTATAAGCAATTTATTAGTTACGAGTTATAAGTAACTCCAAAGATACGAAAAAGAAAAATCACGGTAGTAATACGTACATTGTGAATTATTTGGATTAATTTCATTAAATTTAGGTGGAAAATCGGATTTGGAGTTAGGGTTTCATCCAATTGACTTAAAATAAATGTAAAAAGAGCAAAAATAATCATCGATTTTTAACTTCTGGTTAGAGGGTAAATTATTTAAAAATTAAACCACCTAATGATGTTTGAAAGAAACGTTCTTTCTTATTCCGAAATTCAGGATTTTTTTTCTGTAATTCTTATGAGTTGTACAATTTAAAAAAATTATAAGAGATCATGTGAGCTTCATGACATCTTGCATTCTATACATTTTTCTTACTACATTACCCTGTAGATATGAAGAACAACATAAATACGATAAAATGAGAAAAAAGAAGAGCGGACTATCCTAAATAATTATAATACAGAAGTGGCAAATTGATTAGAAGATTTAAAATTAATGCCATAAACATTCGCCAGTAGATAGCGCAGTGTTTGAATAGTTGGCTTGTAAAGCAATCCAAAGCCTTCAGTCGCCATGGAAAATTGGTATAGTGAACATCGTGCGTTCGCTGTTGTGTTTTTTTTTAAATGGTGATTCAGCTACTGTAACACAACGTGAGTTTAGGAGTCGTTTTAATGTAGGAAGAAAAGGAAGAGTTCCAACAGGCCAAAAAACTTTAAAATGTGTAGGAAACTTTCGATTGATGCTTCTGAATTGCCTAAGAAGAATTCTGGCCTTTCACGAACAGTTCCCCCCCAGAGAATGTGGAGAGAGTGAGAGTGGCCCAACAGAAGAGTCCATGACGTTCTGCTAGACGACATGCTGTAGCACTATGCATGTCAGATAGGAGTGTTAAGCGGATGTTACACACGGATTTGTATTTTCACAAATTTAAAATGCAAGTGGTTCAAGAATAACTGCCTCGAGGTTTAAATCAGCAAATGGAATTTTGCACAAAGCTTTTAGAAATGATTGAAGAACACCACAATTTTAATCCAATTTAATTATGTCAGATGAGGCCAATTTCCATCTTAGCGGATTTGTCAATACGCAAAATTTCAGATTTAAAAAAAAATGTTTCCCCCTATCCACCCTAGGCTGGATCAACAGTGAAGCATACCACAGCTCTGGGGATGGTCCACTCTAACGGGCCTTCTCGTCCGCCAGCCAGTAAATTCGGCACGACACGACAGCCCGCCGGTTGGATTTTTTCAGTGACTGCATCTAATCCCTATGGCAAGGTATCCAGGCCCGACTATGTCGTTCCTGAACCCCACCCTAGGGACCGGGATTCGGTCTTGACTCCAACGCCTCAAATGTGAGCGTCCCATAGAGGAGGCCCACACCGGGCCTCGGTCTTTTTCGCGTATACCGGTGTTCTTTGGTGGTTGGGTTTCAATTAACCATACATCTCAGGAATGGTCAACCTGAGACTGTGCAAGACTTCACTTCATTTACTTTCATACATATCATCCACTGAATTAATACCTTACGGTGGTTTTGGAGGCTAAACAGAAAAGAAACATTTCAGATATTGGGCACAGGAAAACCCACACACATTTAATGCATCAATCTCCTTTATACAGCGAGAAGGTGACAGTTTAGTGTGGAGTGAATTCATCTGGGATTTTCGGATCGTACTTTTTTCAAGACAACGAAGGAACATCAGTACGGTAACATCTGAGCTTTATGTGACCATTCTGGAAGATTTTCTCTTACCAATGCTAAGGCAACACATTGCTGATTTACGATTACTATGATTTCAACAAGACGGTGGAATCTCACAGGGCACAGATCTCAATGCGTACTGTTTGACGATTGTTTCCAGGAAACGTCTTTTTTGGTAATAGTGACGTAGCTTGGCCTTCACGATCCCCTAATTTATCAGCATAGGACTACTTGTTATGGAGATATTTAAAACATAAAGTCTATGAGAATACATCTCACAGCATAGATGATTTAAAAGAATCAATCACTACTGCAATTTAACAGATTCCATTAGAAATGCTGAGGAAGTCAATGGATTCTCTCAAGCAGGGACTTGTTTGCTGAACCGTGGCGTCTATCTTAGTGATGTTATTTTTAAAACTTAAGGCTGATATAAAATGCTTTTCTATGGATATTCTAATTATTTAATATTATTAACTAAATGTAACAATAAATTTACAATTTAAAATCGTCTAATCAATTTTCCCGCACCGGTACATAAAATAGAGTATATTCAAATATGTATACGTATAAAGGGTGAGTTTAAAGTACGGAAACAGCTTCATATTTCAAAACTGAGGGATGCTACAAGGTAGAAACAAGTGTGAATTTACGTAACAAAATTACTACATTATATTATGTTTGAAATTTTTATTCGCCATCTTAGATCCGCCAAAATGAAACAATTTTTTCTTAAATAGGAAGGTGGACATGCAATACATTATTTTAATATACGTTTTACTAGAAAAAGTATGACAAACACCGCTTTTCGATAAACGCCTTCGTTTTCGAGTTATAAATAATCAAAGTGGCAAAAACAAAAAGATTACGGTAGGAATGAAAGAGTAAAATAATGTTTGTTAGGCTAGCCATTTAATCTGTATTAGTGTTGTAAACTGTTAATTATTGAGCATTATTATTAACATTTATTATTGTAAAGACTATTATTATTAGTGGCATAAAAAAAGTTAGTATGGGTGTTTAACCTCACTTTATGACTGCAGGGAAACATTTTCTAAGATTAAACGTATATGCCAAGAAATATACAGAGTTTCACTAATATTTTAATTTATTTGGGGACATCAAACGTTAATATATAGAAAAACTCAGGGATAGGGCGTAGTTGTTTGATCAATAACATTACTTTCCCTCTCTCATATAACGGCCAGGAAATTAAAAATTACACGAGCAAACTTTTGTAACGAGCTGTTGGCTTATGTTAAGCGCACAGCCCTTCTGTTTTTTCTGAGTTTTATCTGTACAAGTAAATATCCAATCATTTTGAGATTGGATATCCTGAAAAATTCAGGATAATTGCTGTACTCATTATCAGTTCTCCATAAATCTTAAAAATTAAAAGATTAACATTCATCATTTGTAAAATAATGGAAAAAATTTTCACTAGCATTTGAATTTTTCTGCGGATTAAATTAATAAGTATTATAATGACTTTATAATAAAAATGTTTAAATATGTATTTCTACAATTTCCAAATTCTTATATATATTTATGAACCGATTATCATAGTATCTTTCAATCACGAAATTGTGTTTATTTCTACTGTAAGAAAAAGGAAAGAAATTTCTACTGTAAGAAATCGAATTCAAACATAGATATTTGTTTTTTTTATACACAATAATAACAATAGGTTGACTCCCCATAACAGTTACTGATAGATGATATGTATTTACTGTGACTGAAAAAAAAAATACACGCTTGATCAGCCCAAACTAGAGATCTCCAGATGCAAGACAGACAAGCTATCATCCTGCTACGGATTTTGGTATAAAATATAGTATAATAAGAGATGGAACGAGTTGAATCGTTGTTATTAGTGAATCCTCCTATTCTGGAAACTGGATTGGTCTTTTTTTATAAAAATAAAATATAAATTACTACCTAAAACGTAGATAAAAAATACGAAGTGGTCCATTAAATAAAAATTGTGAAGATTAAAACATCGATTTGTTATCTTTATTAATGCTACTTCATCTATCTCAGATTACAATCGTCAATGAATATTTAAAAATATTTAATTTTTCTTTATTTGTCTATTTTATAAAACTCCATCAAAAAATCAATTTTTATATTAAGTTTGATTATTGTTATTTATTTAAAGTAACGTTTAGGCGTCATCGTTTAACATTAAATCATACATAATAGTTAAAATAACAATAAAAAAAAACAGCTATATGTTTCAGGGTTATTTTTATCAAATTATTATTTTTTTTTTGTTTGTTTTATTAGTTGGAAGATACCAAAAAAATTATTTTGAAATTTCCCCAGATGATAGCGAACACTTTTATAATTTAGATATAAAGGGATATTATTTTCTATCGAAGTTATATAAAAATGTTATCATACAGCGCTGTTTAATCGTAAATTAGATTTCCTTTTAATGTTTCAAAATTGTAGCCTATATTCGTAAAAAATATTTGGAATTGGTCCAGAAAATTCTCTATAAAACAGTTAGTGACAACATAGTTCGGGATGGGAAAAAAACAGAAGAACGTAAAAGGAATACTACGGGTCAGAGAACTTAAACAATATATTTTACCAACACATATGCATTAAAGTGTTCAGTATAAATACATCCAAAGGAACACAAAAAATGTTTGCAATCTGGCGTCTGAAATCTCATATAAACTTTCACAAAATTGTGTTCAATAATGCATAAGACTAGCATACAGAAAGAAATTAAATATTTAACAAAATAACATTTAAGTTCTGTTTAAGACTAAGATGTAAGTAAGTGAAGATTAATAATAAAAAAATATCATACCATTACAATAGAAAATGATTTATACAAAAACAAAGAAAAACATTAATTAAATAAGATTTTCTTTTTTATTTACCTGTAAATTATTTTCTACAAATCAAAGGTTTTAATTAAAATATGTACTGAGCTTGTCACCACAAGATGTGATGATTTTGGGGTCATAAAATATCTTGAGATATTGTACTCTCCAGAAAACTGTACAATATTTGTTTACTGCTTAACCCTAGGCACAAAATTAATTCTGAGGTTGGACGCAAGGTATCTTAGTAATACATTTTGATAAATAGATATTTTTAGAGTGTTTTATTCTAAATTGGATTGATCGTTTTCATCATTTGGGTATTACAAGCATTAATGAACAACTAAAAAAAAAAGGTATTTATTTTTATAAAGAATAAAAAATAATAAGTAATCTACATATCAATAATACCAACAAACGTTTTGTTAGTTATATATTTTCTAAAATCACTAAATTTAATTATTTCAGAACTGTAAGGAATACTTTTGTATAACAATTTTATTTGTTTAGTCAAAAAAACACACACATACACATAAATGCGAAGGAATATGTAATAATATATACTGATCAAAAGTATAAATTATGAAGCAAAGTCCAAAAATGAAATCTTTTTTAATTTAAAAAAAAAGTATCTTACATACTAATTACTTTGGTAAGGTTTTGTTTTTCTTATAAAGAGAGCTTTCGCATCTCATAAACGTGTTTCAGAAATACTTCAAGTCTCACAAGTCACAATAAAAAACAGTTACCCATCTTTTTTAATAGTAGAACAACACCAAAATTTATCTCGCAAAAATAATATAGGGTGGAGACAATTTTTCTGATAAATAAATATGAATCTGCGTTCAATAATGAGATTACTTAATTATAACTTTAATTTTAATTTTAATTATAATTTTAAGTGTCTATCTGATCCTATGGAAGGTAAAAGGAGAAAGTAATTTAAAAATATACTTAAGTAGTTGAGAAAGAATAGTGATTGCTAAACAGTAAGGGTAATTAATGTCGTTCTAGTCTAGGCTTACGAAGATATTAAGGTACAGGCTGATAAAAAAATAAGTATTATAAAAGTGATCGAAGACCTGATAACAGAGTAAATAGAACTTATTTTTAAAATTTTACTGCAAAGGTTTAGTTTAGTAACAAACGACAGCACGATAAGACAGTTAAACGATAGATAGTAGATAGATAGACATATAAACGAAAGATAGTTTAGTAGCACAAAAGATGCATATTAACGATTTAAAATTGTCAATTCTCATCTTGTTTGCAAACAGATAGGGAATGATATGTTTTAGAGTTTATCGTTCTACACAAAATACCTGTTTACATGCAACATTTTAAACCAGTTTTTTCTTAAAAAAAAAAAAAAAAAAAACAGAAGATTTTTTAATCTTGTAAGGAACTTTAGAGTAATCTTTGAATTTTTTTTATCTGGACGTGAGCCATATGTAAAAATTTTTAAATGTTGTCTTTTTTACCGTAGTAAAAGGTACTAAAAACACCTAATTTTATAAATTCTTTATAAACGCTTCATCGATTTTTATTATTTTAACAAATAATAAGTTCCACAAAATAATTAAAAGAAAGCTTTACATGTGATCTTACTCTTCTATCAACCTTATTAAAATAATATACCAATATTCTCAGCGTAGATATTTTTTTCTTCATAGACGTAACTAAACAGAACGTACTAGACGAAACTACATAGAATAACTAGCATCTTCTATCACCGCTTCACCCACGCTATATACATATAATATAGAACCTCAAAAATTGAAAATAGTTTTTTTTAGTAATTATATTTGGGTTGTTCTAAGAGTTATTGAAGTTAAATAAGAGTTATTGAAGTTATTCAAAAACTACTTTGATCTCAGCACAGAAATAAAAAGTTTTAGGTGGTGAGTGAGTTTAAATGATGACGCTATGAGTTTCATCAATTTATCTTTTAGCATTACAGTGGTTACATATTTTAATCATTACATATTTGAATATCTTTCAAATTAAGATACATCAAATTTTAACATACAGAATGTCAGACAGACAGTACAGCACAACTTCAGATTCACTACTACACTATCTAAATTTCAAAGAAATTGCTCTAGCAGTTCTGAATATTTTCGAGCTAAAAAATTTCATACTTAGTGGAACAATGGAACGTAACTCAAGAACGATTCAACCAATCTTCATCAAATTCTCATATGCACAACTTTAGGTAACACTACTACAGCATAAATAAATTTAAATGAACTTGATTAATAAGTTTTGGAGATTTCGATCTACAAAATGTTATTTTTATTTTTTAATTTTAACTAAAAAAAAATTATTTTCACTCCCCAATCTTACCATCCGACCGAAAAAAGTACCTTAAATTGAGGTTATGTTTTCTGTTGTTCACCTTAAATTGAGCGTAACTCAGGAACGATTTAATCAATTTTCATCCGTTCGCTCGTGCTTGCACGAGTAGGCGGTAGCGATAAGACACGGGACATCTCGCACCCCCGAGCGAAGAAGACCCCATCCCGACGGGGATACCCCGAGTGGGGCTTCCCCGTCGGGATTCGGTATACCGGCGTTGGTATAAAGACCGAGTCCCGGCTCCCGTAGTAGTTGAGAAAGAATAGTGAGTGCTAAACAGTAAGGGTAATTAATGTCGTTCTAGTCTAGGCTTACTATCTAGGCTATCTAGTCTTAAGCCTAGATAAGCCTGCTGTTCACCCAGGAACAGCATAGCTGGGCCTGGTGGATCCTGCTCTGGGGGTTTGAGGCGGTCGCAAAGTAAGATCCGACCGACGGGCCGAGATGGGGAGGTCCGTTAGAATATAGGATAGTGCCATGGGCTGTGTCATACTTAACTACAGGACCCGGCTCAGGGAAGAAGGTTAAAAAACCAATCCATCAAATTTACAAATCCACAACAGATAAATTGCAATAGCATATCTAAATTTTAATTAAATTGATGTAGTAATTTTGTAAATTTTTGAGTCATAAACTTATACATACGATTTTATATATATATGGATGTTTATACAGAGTGATAGTGATTCCAAATTGCACGGCAAAATGATTCGTTAAATGATTCTATAGCTAATGATCAAAAACCAAACTAAGGAAGCATCAAATTTATTTACCCCTTGATTTAAACCCCAAGAATTTTAATTCGGTTTAATTTCACAGAGAGTACAGAAAGCAGGGCTAAATTTTTCGCGAGCCGAAACTCGCTAATGAACCGTTTTTTGACCTATATTTACATGAACTCTTTTTCTTATTTTAGGCTATAGAATCATCTACCGAGAGATTGCCGGGCAGTTTGGAATCATTGTGTTTACCATTCTGTTTATATATATATATATATAAGGAAATTATATCTTAAGTGAATGGTATTTTCGTACTCCTCATACCTCATACCTCAAAAAGTAAAGTAAATTCAATTTCACCTCAACCCCCCTCGAATCCCATCGTGCGCCAAAAGTAATACCGTACTTTGAAAAGTCAATAAGAAAAAATTATTCAACATGATTTATAATCAAAAATTATATTCTTCTATTTATAAATATATTCGTATATATATTTTCTAGAATATCCACTCAAAAGCATAACTATAAATAGTAAGGTAAATACACTACGGTGAACGAATTGTATTAGATGAACACACAACTCTTCCCCTGACAAAACCAGGCAGCAATAAATTCTTACACAGTAAGTGAAGTAGGTACTCTAAAACTAATCGATTTAAAGATGTGCTTCATCTTAAGATAAGAGAGAGTAATAAAAATATGAAGTTTATACGTTATTATAATTATTATCGATAAAATTTATTTTACTGTGTTAAAAAATCGAACTTCGTATAATTTATATACCTATCAACAGATCAAACTTAATATTTAATAAATCTTTACTTTTATAATAATTAACTTAAACTAAACATTAACATATCACTGTGCTCCCCAAACCATTTTGTAAACCCGATAAATGTTATTTCTATGAAAGAAAGATCATAAAAATTCATAAACAGTATCCATCATAGAATGTGTAATATTCCTAAATGAAAAACGTAAAATAAACTGAATTAATTTTTTTATTAACTTTCTAACTTAAAAGACCGCTTCTTAATTAAAATAAATTATAATTACTTCTTTCCTTTTTGTTAAAAAATATTTTTTAGTTTATATTTCACTAGTTAAAAGGACTTTAAAAAACTGTGGTAATTGTTTTAAAGCCCGTTATCTCGGTAAATATTTTAAAAAATATAGAAATTGTGATTATTGGTTTAATTTCTGTTCGTATTATTCTTTTTGTTTCTTTATTTTTATAGAGTCCACACTGTAGGTCAGACATGGCCAACAAACGGCCCATGGGCCGGTCCTGCACACGAAAAAATTTTCAATATTAGTTTTTTTTATACGTAATTGAATAATGGAAAATATGGAAATTTAAAAAACTTGCCAAGAAATATTTAGTAATCTTCAGCTCAACTTATATTTATGAACAAATTTTTTCTTTAATGAATCGAAATTAAAGTACAACAAATTCCGTAATAAAATTTACTTAAAAGAATCGTTTTTATATTTAACATTTTTTAATTTTAATATTTCGTTAGGCCCGTAAAAAAGTATTCTTTCCAATTCGACCCAGAGGCAAAAATTGTTGGCCACGCCTACCCATAGGTGATGCTTCAATTTAATAATTTTTTCAACAAGAGCGGCAGACCACTAGAGACCATTATAGGATAGAATACAATATTCATTCAATATCCATGAAAATTAAAAAAAAATCACCCAAGTTTTATTAAAATCTATTAATCTAGTTTTAGCAGCTGTAAACTGGAATGAAAAAAATGAAAATTTTAACGAAAACACAACTCAAGTAATCACAACAGTGATTTCATAGCATATAAGTTATTTGATTGAATGATACAATTTCTCATTTCTTTCCGTTCTCCGGTAATCTTTTGATGTCAACATAATTTTAACTATTACGGGACTGGTTTTATGTATTGCAGTCGTTATCATTTCATAAATAATTTTTATTTCTTATTAATAGACTCTTTAAATAAATACTTGACTTACAAATCATGTCGATTTTCTGTATAAGTTTCTATCCTCTTCTATTTGTATTAAGACTTACTCAACAATCAATCTAATTTTTAACATTCTATGGTAATATATCTCAAAATTCTCTCTTATTTTTCTTTTAGCTTTTTATATTAGTTCGAGTATAATGCGTTACACTCCATATTATATTTATACTATCAGAACTTTTTTTCTCTAGGAAAGCTGTTGCTATTTCCGTTACTCAAAATTTGTTACTTTTTTAGATAAACTTTGCAATTTTACTCTTTTTTAAAAAAACAATTCTAAATATAAAAAATTGTTGTGTACAAAGTGATGTGAATTTCTAAATTAAAATTATATTTTGATTAATTACCATGTAATGTAAAAGCAAAAAAAAAAACCTGTCCAAGTAACTGCGTTAGAAGGGTGGATTTCCTATTTTAGTTAAGAAAGAAAGGATGTTGCACTGTTGTAATGATTTTTGAAAGTAATATTGCTTTCGGGTTTTGTTTTTTTTTAATTTCATATTTTATTACCAACATGTTCTTTTATAATACTGTGAGGAACTGTGTCTGTTCCAGCAAATTTTCCTTTTCATAGAGTTATTGAGTTGTAACTGCAACAATTACTTAACACTGCTACTTGTCAATAACCCACTTTGATATAGTTACCCATGATTTCTGTGGTTTTGGAGCCGTGTTCACAAACAAAAAAAGGTTCAAAATGAGTGAAAACAGTTAAAATTTCAATCTGATTTTTTGGACACCTACCCTTTCCTTCATATCAGATCACATTTTGGGTTATTGGAAACTAAGTACTTTAGCGAAACTAGCTTTTTATGATATTGCGAGGTTTTAACGAATTAAAAAAAAATAATAATTGGAAATCGCTATTGCGCACGGTTTTAATACATATGTATACGATTTTTTCGTCCTCTCTACGAACGCAAATCTCAACCGATTTTAACAAAACTTGACGGGGTGATGCAAACCTATTGGGAATAGAGAGAATTTGAGAATATAGAGCAATATTGAGAATTTATTTTAAAGTGAATCGGTTCACAAGAACCGGAGTTAGAACCAAAAAATGGGGGTTTTCGTACATTTCCAGCTTTTTTCGTTCTATTATTACGATTTCATGAAAACTACAGCTTCATTTAAGTATAAATCATATATTAAACTAATTATTTTTAAATGTATTTCATTATAAACATTGTATTTTAAAATTATAATAATAATAGTACAGACAATAAAGGGAAAATAATTAGCTTAATCTTTAAAATTTAAAAAGGTAGTAAAGAATATTATACAAAAAACTTTGGTAAAATGTACTTCCAATAAAATTGTGTGTGTTGCGATTTACTGAATTTGATTTATATTTAAATTTTTTTTTAGGTAATATGAAGTTATTAATTTAAATGTATGATTTAATTCAGAGAGGACAGAAAACGGAGAAGATCCCTTTTCCTGACTTTAAATTGAGCGTAACTCAAAAACGAATCAACCAATCTTCATTAAATTTTCACATGCTCAACTTTAGTTATACTTCTACAGCGTATGTAAATTTCAATAAAATTGATTTGGTAGTTTTGGAAATTTTTGAGCCACAAAAGTTTATACATTGGCATATATATATATATATATATATGCAAGGAAACCCCAATTTAAGTGAATTGTATTTTTATACTGCTCATCCCCATTTACATCATACAATCTAAAATATTAAAATATTACTGTGCTTTTCTTCGAAAAGCCGGTAAAAAAAAACTCAATTACATAAAAAAGTAATTTTCGCCATTCTACTTTAGTATCACAATAATCCAAAATGTGATCTGCTGTGAAGGTTGGTGTCCAAAAAATCAGTTTTGAAGTTTTTATCATTTTGAACACACGATACTAACGTAATATGATACACAAAAGAACACCGAAAGCTAGCTGAAACACCGAAAGCAATATTATTTTCAAAAATCATTAAGAGATTCAACATCCCTTCTTTCTTAACTAAAAGCGGAAATTTGCCCTTCTGATGCACTTACTGCAACAAAGTTTTTTAAAATTTAATATGTCATTGCGGGGATATTCGAAAATACATCCAACAGGTAGGTATTATAAGTATATCTGTTGTTAGGTTTACTTTTCAAAACAGATTTTTGCCTCTAATTCGGTTAATTAAAAAAGCGGTTAGCTTAAAAATCAATAAGGCACTATTCCAAATAAATTTACATCACCCCACCAGGTTTCGTTAAAATCGGTTAAGATTTGCTTCCGATAGTACCACGAAAAAAATCTTACGCTTACATACAAGTTGCTAAAAAATATCCTACATAATTGCTAAAAAGAAACGTGTAGACTAAACATAAAGATTATTGATTAATGTAAACTGAACTTTAGAATATAAATAAAGATATTGCCGTTAAAAAAATCTAATTTGGTAGAACTTTTTCAAAAAAAAACACACAAAAGGAAAAAGGGTAATAAAAAAATAATTCAAAAGTAAAATTTGTCACACAGTAACTACAAAATACAAACTCTTAAAGGATATTCATTTTATATCGGTTAAATAATTACTTGATCCATACTAAGCCGGCCATTACAGTTACAAGTTTAGTAATCTAGTTAGGAAACAATAGTTGTGAATAATATTTTTGTTCGACAATTAATTATCAAACGTAAATAATTAAATGAGATAGATATTAATTTGTCGTACGAGAAATAGTGTTGCAAAATAAAAACACATCCTTAATAAACTATTGAGAATACTATAAGTGAGTGAGGTAAAATGAGCTTATTTCACCATTATGGTTAATACTGCAAATTACTCGAACAAATGTGATAAATATGGGGTTTTCTTTACTTTTAAGAGTAGTTTTCATAATTTTTTGTTTATATATTAATAAAGAGATATATACAGGACTGAGGGGAAAAAATCATTACTTTTCCATTATTCAAGGAATGTAAATTGCTATGATTACTTAATTTTACATACTTAGTTATCACTATAACGTTGTATGTGATTTTTTACGTTACCTCAGACGTTTCTGATCCCATTAAGCCAGCAAGTTTACACATGTTTACATGTTGCATGCTCATTCACGCTCATCAAAAGATTACGTTGCCCCGCATTGTATTCTGCGTACCTCCTGCTGCTACGTAGTCTTCTTAACTACGGTTCGGTAGTTCAGTGAGTTTACATGGATTATGTACGCCTTGTTAAACAAGTTACAAATGAAAATTACGCTGTCGCATTGTTATGGAAACATAGCATTCTCCATAATCCGCGTAGATTTCAACGCGTGGGTTTTTAAACGAGTTGGCGGGATGGTTGGACGTGATCGAGGGACGGCTGCAAGAAGTTCAAACATCTACAGCAAGATACATTTATGACTGATTTAAGATTGTCTTTCCGCAAAACGTTTTTTTGTTCATTTATTGTTGGACTAAGGGTTGGGCCTTAGTTAGATTTTGCGAGGAAAGATTAAAAATAAGCCACAAGACAGTAGTCGACTCGTACAGCTACATACGGCAGATGTGTGCTCATAACTTAACGAACAATCTGTTACAAATCGGAGGGCCTGGTATGAATGTTGAAGTAAACGAAACCAGGTATTGAAAATGGAAAAATCATGTCAGTCAGATACTACCTGAGCAGTGTATGATTTTGTAGAGAAAAGAAGGAATGGTTCATGGTTGAGGCACCGGAGAGAAGAGCTGACTCAATTTTACTGTTAGTAACTAATTGCATAAGAGTAGCTCTACTATTCTTTCAGTCTACCGGGCATCGTTTGCAGGATTCGTAACAACCAGGGAAATTACGTTCATCAAACTGTAAATATCACAGAAAATTTCGGGTTGATCCTCAAATATAGCCACGCACCCAAACAAGTAAATGCACGTGGAGATTGATGAAGGGCCGAAATAAGAAGCAGCTCGGCATCGCTTCGTCTCTGGCGGAGTTCGTGTGTCCTCAGAGTAATCGTGATCGTGATTTATTTATTAAGATTTTTCCGCTTATTGGCTACCTGAATGACAGGTGAAAGTTATAGTTTCATTTTTTAATTAATTGATATATATATATATATATATATATATATATATATATATATAAACTGATTTATTGTTAAACAATTTCGTTATATGACAAATTTTAATAAAGAGTAAAAAATGTAAATATAATCAGAATTTGTAACAAACAAGTCTTTAAATAAATGTCAAATTACGCTTGTAAAAGAAAAATAGATCGCAAATAACTTAAGTCAGATGTTTTTACAGATTACGGAAAATTACCGAAAACCTTTAGTTATATTTTTTATTTATATTTATATTAGTTAATTTTAATTTTATTAAATTCAAAAGTAAATTAAAGTAGCTGTCTTAATCACAAATCAAGATAAAGAAATTACACATTTAAGGGTTACCTAACACACATAAAATTTGCACTTATATAGAGACTGAATTTCATCAGTAAAATATTTTTTATATCTTGTGATTGCAGGATTTATTTTAAATGTATTTTTTTAATTCGTTTAAAATGAATTGGAGGGATAAACGTAGTTAAATTTGGATAAATGTATTTTTTTAATGCGTTTAAAATGAATTTTCTTTGTTCATTGTATGAACGTTAGCTTATGTTTATTTTTTATTATTATTATTTTATTATGATAGTCTTACGTAGACAATACTTCGCATTGTTTAAAAGTGTTTTCTATAAGGTGTTTTGTATAGTGTGTTTAGTTTGAAAATTATTGTAAATATTATTATATTTACGACTGGATATTATAAAATGCGTAGCAAATACCATCAATGTTATTTTGGGGAGCTTTGTTATAGTATTTCCAATGTATATTTGCGTCAGCCTGTGGTCTGTTTGTTCACTGGAGAATAATGCAATCAAATCAGTTGACTTTGTGCATTAGAGGTTATTTGTGTTTTGTTAGTCGAGTAATGTTTTTGATTTTATCCTGAAAGCTATCTTATTATCATGTATATTTATTTATAAATATTTTAAAAAAGGAAATCCAACCGCAAACTTCAAGGTTCACTGAATTTTTAATTTCATCTATTATTATTATAAATAAAAGCATTTTGTGTTTCACCTCTTATGGCCACTAGGTACACCTAAAGGCTATTATCTCAGTGTTAGAGTTTATCATAATACAGTTCGGTCAAAGCCCAGGTTACGTCAATGTTAATAGCTAGTTAGGATATTACACCTAGGAAAACTTTGTTGTAATATTCAGGTAGACTCCTGAATATTATAGCGGTTCACATTAAAAACCCACACTGGCAAATGTTTAAAGAAACATTATATCGTACAGTATATTTTAATGTATAACTGAAGATTTTAATGATATACAAACATGCATTACTATATTGTATACATAATAATCCCCTGTTCTTATATTTGACCCAGTACAAAATTTAGATATGAAATGGTTTTCATATTATTTATGTGAGTTAATAATTTTAATAACACTCTTAAACTATCACGTTCTACCGATTATGAAATTACTCATATTATTAAAATTATTTATTATTAACGTGTTACTTTATTTATAATCAATAAATATTACTTGTAAAATAAAAGATACTGGTTAAAAGGAAATTTCGTTTTATGGTTGAAATTAAATCATCGTAAAGGATAAAGAAAGAAATTACATAAGTACTACCAACAACAAAATGTTTAATGTTCGTTTTTAAAGATATTTTACATTTTCTTAATTAGTTTTAATTAGTCGAAAACTTCGAAAATCTAATTAAACTGTGTTTACTTAAAAAGTTATGCGGTACATAATAAATGAAATTTTAAATTCTTGCAATTGTCTACAAATTTAATGGTTTAAATATAAAACTAAATAATTTACTAAAAAGTAAACCTATCTGACATTAACCGATGATATAACTAAATTAAATAAAACTGGTCAGGATAGATTGTAATAAAGAATTATAAACGTACTACACACTAATATTTACAAAAAAAAATGACCTACATACAATCACCAACTAATACAATATTCACTACTTGTCCTGAATCATCCAATTCATAACTAAAATATTTATTAAAAATAAACAAATATATTTTTAAATCAATTATTTTTTATTGACTTAATAATAAATGAAATAAAATTGCAAATCATTAACTATCTTATCTGTCTGATATAATATACCGGGTGGTACATTTAAAATGAGACACATCTATATCTCAAAAACTACACATATTAGGAAAAAATGTGTAATCGGAAAAATAGTGTAATCATTTAGGGAAAATGTGTAATCTTTAATAGAAAAAAATTTTATTAAAGTTTTACAGCCCTATTTTGTCCTTCATGAAATCAAATAAAGGTTATTTAAAGATCAATTTAATTTTTTTAAATAGGAAACTATATTTTTTATTGCAGAATTGAATTATTTCCAAAAAAAAATTAAAATTGGATTTCGGACTTTTTTCTAAAATTGATACATTTTTAGTTATTCATCTTCAAAAGTGCTATAGGCCTATACACTGGTGTTTTTCGTTTCATTAGGTCTGGCCCAGCTGTCGAGTTACATCCAACTGATGTTAAATTTTAAATAAAAAAACAATCAATTAAAGGATTAACCTAAATAAAATCCATTTACGTAATGAATTTTTTTAATCAGATAGTACATACCGGTGTGGTACAACGCCTACATGTGTTGTACGCTTTGGTCAGTTAAGTTATGTCGATTCTATAAAAATATTCTATAAAAATATTATTACTGATATTTAAAGATTATTTTAATGTTGTTTATTAACAATATACAAAAGGTTACTCAACAAATTATAGCAACAAATGTTCGAAGTGGTATTATTCTGCTTCTATGCATTTTTCGATAAGTTTTAGGAAAACGATCCATTAATAGAGCTTCTCTCTTGAAATATTATTTTTAAAATACAGTCTTTCATGTTTTCAGGAGTAGTGGTACTTCTACGTAAACCTTTTCTTTAAGGTAACCCCGTAAAAAAAGTCTACTGGAGTAATATCGGGGGAACAAACAGGCCAATGACTGGACAAGTTCGACCGATCCAAATATCATTGTATTCGCAGTCCAAAATTAGTCTGGTGATAATTGAACAATGAACAGGACAGCCATCATGATGAAACCACATCTTTCTTCTCTTCTTCAAGGGTACCATTCATCAAGCATTAAAGGCTACTGATTTTCTAGAAAATCTGCGTATTTCTTTCCGTTCAAATTTCCATCGAAATATGTGATCCGATTAATGTAAACGTATGATTCCGCACCAAACATTGTCCACGGACGTTGATGTTCTGCTTACCTTGGCTACCGTGGATTTTGCACTGCCTAATAATCCATATTATATCTGTTTACTGGTTCATGATTATTAAAACCTGATTCGTCGGAAAATAGAACATTAAGAAAAACATTTTGATCTACCTGCACTTTTTCCAGCGCCCATCGACAAAATGATACTCTTAATTCAAAGTCGTCGTGCAATTCCTGATGCAGTGAAATGTAATACGGATGGAATTTCAGACATTTTAATATTCTCAGAACACTGGTTTTGACATCCCGGAATCACGCGAAATTCTTCTTGAACTAACATGAGGATCTACAATGACCGCCGCAGCCACCGCTATTTCTACAATAACTTCTGTAACAGTATTTTTACGGTTCCTATTTTTGACCTCCACGCTTCCAGCATCACTAAACTCTTTTATAATTCTGTATACGGAAGTACGACTTGGAATA
Organism: Lycorma delicatula; assembly: GCF_047948215.1. Lineage (NCBI taxonomy): Eukaryota > Metazoa > Arthropoda > Insecta > Hemiptera > Fulgoridae > Lycorma > Lycorma delicatula. The sequence continues at coordinate 78,553,626 of NC_134459.1, read as the reverse complement.
TTTCTACCGGGGAATCGTAGAGTATACAAAGCCACTGTTTGATCAACATTTCGGTGACATTCCTTGTAAAGCAAATTACCTCAGTTTTTTCTCTAATTGTAAATCGTTCCATAATTTATAATAAATAAAAACTAATTAATTTAATATTTATTAATAGTTGGCGAGTAACAAAGCAATAAAAAAATTAATTGAAGACACTGTTAATACGTTCACTTACAAATGTTATCTACAACTTGGACATTACTTTTAGGCTATTTTAAAACGTTCGCTGTGTTTACATGCTCAACTTCTTTTTCCTCTTCTTCATTATTATTAGCTTCATTATTTGTAGCATTGATTATTTTTTGTTTAAAATTTGATTTTATTTAATTTAAAATTTAACATCAGCTGGATGTAACTCGTCAGCTGGGCCAGATCTAATGAAACTAAAAATACCAGTTTATAGGCCTACAGCACTTTTGAAGATAAATAATAAAAAAACCATCAATTTAAAAAAAAAAAGTTTGAAATGACGTTTTGCAAAAATGATATTTTTTGCAAAGAATTCGATTCTGCAATAAAAAATAAAGGTTTCTATTAAAAACAATTAAGTTGACCTTGAAACAACCTTTATTTGGCCTTATCAAGGACAACATAGGTTGTAATCGTATTTCCCCCTTGAAATGGAAAAACTTCAATAGAAAACATTTTTTCCTAAAATGTGCAGTTTTTTAGGTATAGATGTGTCTCAGTTTAAATGGACCACCCGGTATAAATGTCATTCACTATATTTTACATATATTGGTATATAACGTTGGCAAGATGATACAAAACTGCTGAGCCGATTTTTCAAAATGTTTTTAAATAAATAGTTTTTATTTATTTACTTTTCCTAATGCGTTGAAATCCGTTTAACTAGTTAACAATAACCACTGGGTTAGTCTAGTGGTGAACGCGTCTTCCCAAATCAGCTGATTTGGAAGTCGAGAGTTCCAGCGTTTAAGTCCTAGTAAAGCCAGCTATTTTTACACGGACTTGAATACTAGATCGTGGATACCAACCGGTATCCACGATTCTTTGGTGGTTGGGTTTCAATTAACCACACATCTCAGGTATGGTCGAACTGAGAATGTACAAGACTACACTTCATTCACACTCATACATATCATCCTCATTCATCCTCTTAAGTATTATCTAAACGGTAGTTACCGGAGGCTAAACAGGAAAAAAGAAAAGAGAGTTAACAATAAGCAACCCCCTCCCCCCCCACAAAGCCCAATGAGATGAGGATGATATATATGACACCCAAAGGAGGTACTGTAGTTTTGTACCCCTCAGGCCAACCATTCCTGAGGCGTGTGGTTATTTGAGACCCAAAAACCAAAGTACACCCGCCGACTGTACTTGAATACTAGTCTGTTTGTCTAGTATTCAAATCCGTATAAAATCAAGTAGGATTTGAACCTCAGAACCTTTGACTTCGAAAATCAGCTGTTAAACAAGTGATTTGCGACAACGTGTTAACCACTAGACCATCCTGGTGGGTTAAAATAAAATATTAAGCTACATGTCTCAATCGTGAAAAAATGAGCCATGCTGTTTGCCTATCTTAAAATCCATAAATTATAATTAGTGGACGAATTTCTGTTTAATCGGGGAAAAAATACTGTTTAAAAGCTGTTGAGTGGATTAGCAAATGATATTTAAATGGGGATCACACAGACACACACACACACACACACACACACACACACAAAAAGCATATATAAACAGATACATAATACAGGAATCCTTAACAATGCATTAATGTAGAATATTGCTTGGTCAAAAGTGGAAATAATAATGTGAATAAAAATTAAGCTTTTGTTAATGCAACTATTTTTTCTCCTATTTATACTTGTATTATCTGCCTAATTTTGATAAATACAATCTCTAAAATTATATATAGATTTTTTTTTAATAAAAATCGATTAATTTTAAACACGTCAAAAAAAGCTTACACTGATCAACACTTTTTATTTGTGAAACCATTGTATGGTAGTTCAATCTCCTAATTAAATATAACAAAAAATAGTTAACCTTATACATATTTCCTCCTCTTCCTCTCTTTTTTTTTATTTTTGGGTTTATAGGTTATTTTGATTTTGATTATTATTTTTTAATTATTTATTTGGTGTTTGGGGTTTGTGATGGTGTTTTAGGACTTTCTTTATTGGTTTTTTTAATTCGTAATTCTAGAAGAGATTATTAACGGAAAATATGCTTCAAAATGAAAACATTATCCGAACACGATTGTCCAGACCGAAAATCTGACTACTTCTCAAATGTCTGTATCGCAGTTAAAATGTGGAATTCCGTAGGTATTTAAATTAATAAATTTACTGATTAACAATCAAAACAAAAATATTAACGTAAACAAGATTAATTTTTATTGTTTATTTGAAATATAATGTAGTAGAATTAAGAAACACGTGACAATGAATTGTATAAATGAGAGATTAAGTCTTGCGAGAAGTATATCGTATTCCTTCATACATAAATACAGAATATTTGAAATGCCTCTTTTTGATGCCATTCAAGTTTTTTATTTCCGAATATATCAGTGTTCAGACGCAAAAATAAGTTCGTTTGTCACATGTTGAAATTGATTACTTTATAGAATACGTAAATAGTTTCATTAGTATAAGATACAAAATTCACTATTCAGTGTACGGTAGTGGATTGGAAGAGAATCATGGTAATTAGAAATAAAATTGTAATTCAAAGAGTAGAATTAATCAGAAAATGCCTAAGATATTGAAAAATGTTGTATTAAAGTAATAAAAAATTTCATGTAGATTAAATTTTTCGGATACAAATATATTACAACTGGACATTTTTTTTTTTATCATTTCTGTCTATTTTTGTTTTTTTTTCTTATTTTCTGAAGAAACTGCAGTAAAGTTCTTTTAGAACGCCGGCAATCTTCCCGACTAAGAATATGTCATAACGGGTACAGTATAGGGATATGAGTAAGTGACGCGTATGTATTGTAATAAACAGAAAGTATCGTATTAAAAGTGAACATGCGACAAGTTGAACAACAAAATTTCCTTCGTTACTGTTATATGCTTTGTACATTATTGAAAATACGAATACACATTGTTCAAAAGGTCCGATCGTAAAAGACGCGTTTGTATAAGCGACTCGAAAATTAGATTCGTGAAGTGTACGCCGATATACTTGGAAAATTGGTGGCCGGTTATAATTATGAAGGTAAACAAGAGGAACTTTCCTCGTCGTAAAAACCATACTAAATGAGTTTAGTAAGCAGTGGGTGCTTGGAAACATCTGTCGGCAAACAGACGATGTTTTCTAGCGAAAATATCGGAACAAAAGGGTTCGAGCAGGCAGGATTTAAATATTTAAATATCAATTATAACTACAATTTCATCAGTAAAAGTACTTTTTTTCATATTAATATTTTACTTAAGTAACACTTACGAGAAGTTTTATAAAATACAGTTTCTGACAAAGAGAAAGGGGGAACTTCTTCACGTTATTTTTTAAATAAATTATATTTATTTTTAAAAACTTTATAGGTTATTTTTTAATCAGTTAAGAAATAAATCAACATGAGAAATTTATTAAACAATGATACATCATCGTTCAAGAAGACTGATTAAACAGGCAACGAGAAAATAAAATGCTAATTTTAAATTACATTTGTAAATACGCGTTTTTTAACCTGGTTTTGATATATAAAATATATATGATGTAAAGATATATATCATAGCTGTAGTTAAGGACGTTCATGTTATTTCTGCAAACTTAAGGTAGAATTTACCTTGATAATTATGAGAATTATTATTGGTACTTACCCCTAATTTCATTACGTAAATTCGACAAAAATGATAAAATACATTTCTTCTACAGTTTTAAAGCACTTAAGTAATTGTTTTCATTAGGTGATTATATATCTTATAGTATCTATAGCACACAAAATCAACATTTCGTTCAGAATAAAAGCTCTAAATCCAACAGCAGTATTTTACTTTCTACATTTCTGTCTATATTTTCTTACTTTTTTGTCTCTCATTCCGTTTTTAAAATTGGCTCATTTTACTCTTATGTTATATATCTCTCATACAGTCTTGTTTTTCGTTTCTCTCAGAAAAGCGCTCTCGTTATTAATATTTCCCCTCTATAATGTTGAAGCCATACTATAACAAAGAATATTGGGTTACCAGCCTTCAATCTTCTTGTAAGCGCAACCGCCAAGATCGGTGTTTTCATTTGTTATTAAAAGTTGCATGTTTCTACATTAAATTAAAGAAGTTTAGTTCTATTCAGTACAATATCACATTCAATTTATTCATATAGATGTAGAAGTAAAGAGAATAATACAAAAAATTCTCCTTATTAACATAATGAAAACTTTTTATGCGTGTTTGATCAAGTTATATTATTAATAATATAAATGCACATATATATCAAAATAAATAAATTTATTTATTTTAAAAATTAAAGTAAAAATGATAAATTTCTTAATATAAAAGTGAGAAATCAGTTTAAAAAAATAAGAAAATTTAAAATGCACGAGGCTGCTGCTTTGATCGCTTAACTAGTAAACTTAAATAATATTTCATATTTTTTTAAATGAATAAAATATACATTAATTATGAAATATTTTTTTCAAAGAATACTGGAAGTTTCTAATAAATCATAAATATACATTAATTCATTCGTACGGTTTTATAGTATTACAGAACAATAAAATCATGGAATAAAAATTTATTGCTAATTCTTTTTCTTTTTGTTTTTTTTTTTTTAAATAAAACTTTAGTACCATTAAATATAAAATATTTATTTACTAATTGGTTTTTTCGAGGGCTAATCATATTGATTTTACAAAAGTAACTTAAAAGTTATAAATATTCATAATTATTTTTTTTAACAACTTAAAAAAAGTTTATAATACATTAATAAATACATTACATACATTAATAAATTAATTAGTCTTAGTTAATTGATTAACATATAATTATCAAAATGTATTTTATTTTTTAAATGTATTAAAATTATGTATATAAAATTGTTATTTTTAATAATATATTAAAATAAAAAATGAAGAATTCTTATATTTTCATTAAAAGTGTAGAATGTTCATCAAAAATTAAATACTTCGCTTTCATATTGTAACTAAGGCATTCTAAATAAAGACATATTTTCGCCCGACTACAGCAGAGAAAAAATATTTTAGCACACCGTAAAATGTTAGTCTATATAAATGAGAATTTAGTTTCTTGAGAGTAAAAAGACATCTATCATTGTTGAGTCCAGAATCATTATATTCCTTCAGGAAGAAAATAACAACTTTTTTTTTATTTACAAGGCCAGTAAAGTCCCTTGAGAAAATTTTACGATAACAACGTATAGGATTACTGTTTAAAAATAAACCTAATAGATAGTTCAGTTAAAGTCCAATTTCCATCTTCCGTATTTGGTACGTGACCTTTTCTTTAAAATGCTTACATTTTCAGAAATGAGTTAATTATTGTTACCTTACTGTAAACTGTCTTATAAATTGAAAAAAAAACCAAAAAAAAAACTAGAAATATAAATATATAGGAAAAATTGTGAAAACGGAATTACTCACTTTGGAACAATAAAGTGGCTCAAACTTCTTTTTTTTTAATCTTTCCCTATTTCAAAATAAACGATTAGTTTTAGTTTTTTTTTTTTTTTAAATGATTTAAAATCATTTAATTTCTAACAATGTTAAAGGTAAGTAATAAAAGGCGGTATCGTTTAAAAAAATGTAATTTACTCATGTATTTTCCTGAATGTATAATACATCCTGAATACATAAGATTGGAATACATTATTTTTTATTTATTCAATAAATATCTTTCCTATCAGGTGTTAGTTTCATCTCGTTTGTTGATATACAAGCGGATTAATGTGGCTTTTGGTTACAGCGAAAAAAATTCTACTACCTTTTCCAGTTGATAATAATAAGGAAAATATCCGTTTAGATTGGACAGGAAAACCAGTTTAAACTTTCAACAACGTAGCAGAAAGTCATCCCTAAGTTATGAATTCTATTTATCCGAGTCGGATAAAAAATGCTCAACGTTTTGAAACAAAATATCAATTCAACTCATTAAAAAATATCGATTAAGTTTCTTATGTGACAATTAGTTAATTCCATTTATTTGTAATTTTATAAAATGATTTTGCAACTTAAATCGTAAAACAAAAAAAAAATTAAATATGGAAAGTAAATATCCATACCTTAGGTTAAAAGTATTAAATTAAATGAACTGTGTAAAGTGACAACGATGTTGTAAGTTGGTCTATAGATTTGATGTTTTATTTTCATTAATTTAATAGCATACACAATGGTAACTTTTCCAGTTCAATTAAATGTTAAGAAAAAATTAATAGAATGTATTACGATTAATAAATAATGTTTATTAATAAAATAGTAGCTTTCTATTTTGAATCATTAAACGATGTTTTTTTTTTTATGTTTATATTATTTGATACTAATGAATTATTTAATACAATCGACTAATCTTGTTATACTTAACTACAAAAACAAAAAATATTTATTATATATTTAAAAAAGATTAATTTTTTAGTCAAAGAATTTGAAATTTGTTACTAATGAAGACAAAGATGAAATTCTCGTCTGAAAAAAAATATGTTTACGTATGAATCAAAACATCAGCTATGTGTAATATAAATATATATATATTACATTACAGTTCCCAGAACTGTATCTCCCGCAGATTTCATTATATTAAAAAAAAAAAAAAAAAAAAAAAAAAATGGTGTCGAAAAACACGTTTTTTTAGTTTAAAGTACAATAACTTTGTTAAATGAGTAATAAATGCATAAATTTTATCATTAAAACTTGTATATATATTTATATATGTTATATTATACATATATATATATATATATATATATATATATATATATATATATATATATATAAATATTGCCTTTAATCTTCTAAAGGCAATCATCTATATTAAATAATAACAAAAAACCACGAACAATGTTTCACTTACATTTTAAAATCTACTAAAGTATATTACGTTTAATGGCTCATGAATACTAATTTCCCATACTAATTTATATGATGATATAAATGCTTTTTTTTTATTCTGATTGGATCAGCATAGGAAAAAATATATAAGCTTTTGCAGATAAGATGTTTTAAGGAGATAAAGAATAGGATATTCAACAAATGATTTAAAAAATAGAAGGTATAACAGAGGACGGTATGGAAAATGAATGTTAGGCAAAAAAAAAAGCATTGAAGACAGAAATAAAAAGATACAAATAAGGAGTACGGTATTGCGTACGCATAAGGAGGAAAGAGACTTTCGACGAGAATCAGGAATAATAAGAAAAAAAGAAAAAACGAAAGAGAGATTTAAAATGTAGGCATAGAAGAAGAGATAACGGTAAAACGAAGGGAGATTTAAATGTAGGCATAGAAAAGATTGGAAAGATTAAATGGATATATTGTGTGAAAGATGAGGAAATTTAATGAAGAATGAGAAAGAGAGAGAGTGAGAGAGAAGAATAGAAGCTTAATCAGAGTACACAGCTGGCTTGAATTATTTCAAGAAAAAAATTGTTCAAAAACAGATTTAGAAGGATTAAGAGAAAAGAAGAACAGCAGAAATTATAAACTACCTAAGAAAAAAATCCAGGTTCTATCAGGAAATCAAAAATTTAGCTGGAAATTAGAATACGTGTCATTATAGAGTCATCCCTTTCATAGGATTATATGTATGAAGATATGCATTTAAATTAACATGGAGGTAGACATATTTATAAATACTGTTGAAAATCATTCAAAATTCGAATCCGGAATTGAAGAAGAAAAAATTCTTCATTTGAGATGAATACCTTCTTCGTTCTGGAAAATTTCATTCTGAAAATTTTATTTTCTAAGAACATCAAACGATTAATCCCTTCCTTAGAGATTTCTTAAATATATTCGGAATATACGAGTAAATAACTGATTGGAGATTGGTACTACATCTATCTTTTCTTTATAAAAATATTAAAGATTATCATCTATTTATCCAAGCACAACAAGGTACATGAATTACTCGAGGAGCACAACGTGAGTTGGAAAAGTTGGTTTAGGATGTTGATAACCTAACTAAACAACCCGCTTTCAACTTCAATTGTCTTAAATGATACTGTGCAGCTTTAATTCAACAATCCCTTATATCACTTTTAACAAAATTTCCTAAAACTTTTTATATACATATAATAATTTTATTTTTTAGGGTTTTTTCGTACTACTCTTTTTATTTGTAACGATATTCTTTACTATATAATGGTAATTATGTAACATTCGAAATATCCATTTAATTTTATATTTGAATAAATTTTTCCTGTTAACAATTTCTGATCTTATTTTATTTTTGAATTTGGAAAAATAAGATAAATTTAAATTGAATAAACTGATACTTATATTGATATTTAAAGCAGAGCTTCATATGATTGATGATAATAAAATATCAATCTGATTTCTCAAAACATCATAGGTAAAATTTAAATATGAATACAATTTGTAGCCCGAAAATCTCCAAAACTACTGCATTAATTTCATTGAAATTATGCTATTTTGCAATAGTATAAATTGTGCATGTGAAAATGAAGGTAAAAATTTGTAGCTGGAAGGTAGGTAGTTGATAATTGCTCAACCGATCATCGATTGACTCTTTATGAGATTGCAGGTGGTTTGGATGAGCGCTACCAATGTTAAGTTCCGGTTCAGCAAGAACGTTTTCTGGACACTGCGGACTGGAAAAAATCTGTTTATTTTCTTTCGGCCAGGATTAGAGTTTTGGATCGGAGTCTGGAGGTTCTGGATTTAGAGGACCCGGCAGTGAGTCTGTCGGCGGCCTTTATTGACGCCGCGAAAATAATTTAATTCCCCGAAGTTCTGGTAGAGAGGCTTGCTCCGTGGTGGAGCAGGGAATTGTCGACTTTGAAACAAGCTGTCAGTCGTTTGCGAAACGTTTCTCAATGTGAGAATGATCCGGAACGGCGGGCAGTTTTTGTGTCTGAATTCAAAGATCATAGATCATTTTCACAAAGTTCGGACAGCGAAAAGAGATTCCTGGCGTTCATTTTTGCATGAGCAGAGGAACAAGGATCCCTGGGGAGTCGTCTATAGGGTACTGGGACAAAAACGACATAAGGACGTACTTCTGTCTGCCGCAAGATGACCCGGAGAATTCAGGATGATGCTTCTTAATGGCCGTTTGGCAGTGAGGCCTCAGGTTCGGATTTCGATATCAGGCCTTCGTATTAAATATGTTGAAGTTCAAAAGTACCTCGGGGTGTTTCTTGACGAGAAATTGCATTTCAATAAGCACCTTAATTACGCTGCGGAGAACGCCTGTCGTGCCTTCTTTGATATTTGACGAGTGGTCAATTCTGATGGGGGTCTTAATTGTAAGGGCTATGAGTATCCTGTTTAAAGGCGTGTGTGAGATAATTATGCTATATGCGACGCCTGTTTGGGAGGATAGACTAAAATTAAAAAAAAAAAATCGGGATAAATTATTACGAGCTCAACGCCTTATATTATTAATGGTAACGGAACGTTAACGTACTATTTCACGGGAGGCAATTATGGTGATTGCATACGTGAAACCGATAGATTTAATTGTGTCAGAAAAGCAGCAGCGTTATTTTTCAGGTGAATTTATTTCAGAAAAGGTTCGCGAGTTAGAACGGCATGGCAATGTTTTACGGCAGGCCAGATGGATGAGGCCGAGGGTGGGCGTTATACACATGATGTCTTCCTAGACGTTATTGGTTTGCGGGGCGTCCCTAGGGTTCACCCTTACAAGTATGAGATGCAATTTCTTTCTGGTCATGGCGCCTTCCGAGACAGACTCCAGCGATTTGGGCTGGTGGATTCAGGTGTGTGTCCAGATTCTGGACAACTAGACGACGCATACCATGTAATTTATGAATGCGCAAGAGACGAACTTATGCGCATGGAGACAAGATGTCGGCTCGATATTTTTGGATCGACATTAGATATCCGTGAGAATTGAAAAAACCGGGTCGAATGGGTAATCGTTGAAAATTTCATCGGGTACCTGGCATGTGAACGAATTACTGAGGGAATTTAGGGTTCGGCCTGGTCTTCCCTATGTTTCGGTTTTGATATGCTTGTGTTATAAGGTTTGATGCTTTTGTACTGTTTTGTTTATTTAGTTTTATTTTTAGGTTTATTTTTATTTCTTGGTTTGTGTTATGGTTGCGTGTTGAACTCAACTTCTAACCTATCGATGACGGTGACTGTGCCACCCAACCTCGCCGACAAGTTGTTGGCAGATGGTCGGGTACGTATAGGATGGTGGCCTGCAGAGTAGTGCGGCGATCCCTGGAGGACCACTGCTTCCGCTGCTAGTGTCCGGGGCACAAGGCAAAATAGTATAGTTGCCCGGACCGTACCGAACACGGTTTTAATTGTGGGGAGGCTGGCCACGTCAGAAAGGCCTGTCTTCGGGAGGCCAGATGTTCTTCCTGTAATGTGCATGGAAAACGCCCCTGGAGGCCGGGGTTACAAAATTACCCATGCGGCATGAGGATTGTCTGCTGCTGCACTTGGATACCACGCGGTTCCTATCTGGGACAGCCCCGTCCTGGATGGGTGGGATGCTCCGGCGTCTCTCTTTCGATGATCGGGCAGGGACTCCATCCGGAGCCGTCGGGGGAAAAAAAGAAGACCGTAGTCCTAGTGAGGGATTTCTTCAGTGGTTCCCCATTTGAGGTGAGGCAACATAAAGACAGGAGTCCCGGTGAAGGTACCCCCCCTGAGGTAAGGGTCTTCTTATTTGAGGCATGGCAAGAACAGACCGAGTGCCGGCTGCCTGCATGGTGCCTTGGGAACGGCATAACCGGGCCCAGGGTTATTTTCCCAGGTTGTTTGACGCAATGACACCCCCTAAAGTTGAGATTCTGTTTGAGTACGTGTCCGGCTCTGGAGAGCGGGGAAAAAACCTATCGGGTAGGTAGTTTGTGTTTTTAATTTCAGTTCCTTCATGTCACTCAGTCTTGGTCGACATGGATGTGGTTTTTTTAAAGTCTTCATTTCCTAATAGCACAGCGATGCGAATACCACATGTGATATTCCCATCGCATGTGGTAACTGGGGAATGTGAAACTGAGGCAAGAACAAGGCTGAGAGATGCCTTTTGGCAAGGTTCTGAAGATAACCTCCGGTAAAGCCCATAAGGGTATGGAGGGGTAGCGTGGCGACCAAAACTGCCACATGGAGACTGTCTTCCCCTATGGGGTCAGGATGTGCATATGAAAATATGATGAAGATTGGTTGAGTCGTTTCTGAGTTATTTCAATTTAAGGACCAACAATGGGCAAAATAACCTCAATTTGAGGTAATTTTTTTCGGTCTTATGGTTGGACAACAATTAGGGGGTTGACGTTTTGAGGTATGAAGATTATGAAAGAAAATACCTTCAAGTATAAAACTTTCTGACTCGATAATCTCTAAAACTACTAGATCAATTTCATTGAATTTTAGATAAGCAAATAGTGTATCTGACGTTTGTATGTGCAAATTTGATGAAGACTGGTTAAGTGATTCTTCAATTACGATCAATTTAATATCGACAACAGACATAATCTCAAATTGAGGTTACGTTAACTTTGTAGTGGAGTATTTTCATACGCGCTTATGCAAGAGTCACAGTGCTGAGCGAGTTTAAACTTTGTGCTTGTGTGCAGGGCCTACACGATATTTATAAATACTTAAAAAAATTTAATATTAAATAAATAAAAATTATACGTCTTTTAGTTTCTCATTTAATTTATATTATGATTATATTTCTTGCGTAAAAGATTATAAAACTAATTATACAAAAACTACTGTACAAAATAAAATAACAGAAAGTGGTTTTCTTGTGCAGAACTTCGTGAGAATTTTTTAATCTTTTATTTATAAATTCAAAATGAAAAATACTTTTTGATTTATTCAAGCATTTTAAATAATATGTAAAAATATTATTGTGTAAAATGCAAATTATTAACAAACCACGCCTACAGGTATTAAGGGAAGACTTGAATACAATCGATTAAATATGGAATATCATTTAATTAATATATTTAAAAGTATACGGTAATTATAATTTTTTTTTCATTTTTCAGATAAGATTACATAGTAGAATAATAATTTTTAAATGAAATTTTGAGAATTTTGTCTATTCTTAATTAAGTATTCTGAAAAGAAGCTGAATAAGGTTTTCTTAATAATTTATCAACAAAGCATGTCTACTAGGTATCCTAGATTGATGAAAGAATATTAACCAAAAAAAGGAGATTTTTATTTCTAAAGAATATTAAATATTTCATATATATGTATAGAATATTAAATATTTTATAAGTGCATAAAACATAATATTTAATATAAGATATTTAATATTGTAGAATGACTAAAATTTTAAATGTTTCAGTAAAAGCTATGAAACATTAAGTTATAGTTATTATAAGATAAAATTTTAAATATATATTAAAATATCAACAAATATGTGAGATATGAATAAAAGCGAGGATGAATTTCACGTTATGCCTCTCTTAAAATTAAATAAAATGTAATATAAATAATTTTACTTATAGAAAAAATTGCTGAGAAAGCTATAATTCAGTTATAGTAATAATTTAAGTGAACCAGATTATTAGGACGAGCTTATACGCTAACTGAAACTTTATTTGTTAATAAAAAATTAAAACAAGTCATAAAATTTAACTACTTATATTAAATATAATATTTTTTAATGAGAATCTCTATAAATATTAAGAAAAGACAACTAACTGCTTTGTCCAATCAATTAATAATAACGCTCTGACTATCAACTATCATAGATAAACCTAGATCCATTTAAAAATAACTAGGAAGAAAAGTTTATTTAATTAATTAAAATTAATTTATTCTTTACAAAAATTCAATTAATATTAAATGAAAAATAACATTTGTATAAATTGAAGTTGTACGTATATAATAAAAGCAAGCTGCAAAACGATGTAAAGATTCTAACGCTTCATCAGGGTACTGGGTATTTCTAGTTAAGAATATTGGCTTTTATTAAATCGAAGTCAAATAACATATTTTTACAGCTATAAAATAACTTTTATAGTTATAAACACCTTTTTTTTGATTCAGATCATCTTTGAAGCACGTGAACAATTTTTACGTATGGTTTTTAATCTTTTTACTCCAGTAATTTATCATTTTTTATGAATGGAGCTGTTTTCTTTCCTTATACTACGCCATTTTGTTATTGATTTGCTTGTTAGTTACTGAAACCCATTAAAACTCTTGATTTCTTTCTCGAAATGTGTTTCGATCTTTCTTTCTTCATAATTGATATAATTAAAACTTCTTCCGTGTCTTCACGGATCTAGTTGATCCAACCATTGTTCTTTTGAATTTTGATGTTTGTAAGATGTCTTTTGCGAATTTTACGTCATTCATGCAAAAAACTGTGGCTATAGAGTTGGATTTTTCATTTTCGGATTATATCAGTGAGTTTTTCAGGATGTGTAGAGTTCCATATTGGTTCAGAGTTTTAAGTTGTCATCAGTTTTCCTTGAGTCTAGTATTTTCTTGAGAATCTTGCTTTCTTTGTGATGGATGTCGTGTTTGGTTAGTGAAGCAATTCTGCTGCATATAATCGTTTGGGTTGTATGACGGTCTTGTAGTAGCGGATCTTGGCGTCGATGGAGATTCATTCTTTATTCTTTATTGTTACCTCTTTCGGATGAGTTGCTATTTTATATGTATTGGTATATATAAATATTCGTATATATATATATATATATATATATGTGTGTGTGTGTGTGTGTGTGTGTGTGTGTGTGTGTGTGTGTGCGCGTGTGTAAGTAATTAGGCGTGTAAAAAATGAGATTTCATATAAATGTTAAAAAACAGATACTAAAACAGGTAACAACAAACCATGTCAAGTAAGATGAATATAGGAACGAGTTTTAACGTAATCTAATTTATCAGTAACATACCTTTTTTCTATTAGAATGTAAATGAGCGGTATGAATTTTTAAATAAGTAAACGTAAAAATAAGTGGTAAAACTAGAATAATATTTGAAAATTATATTATATACTTATTTTCCTTATAGGTATTATTAAAATCATTTTGGAAAAGTGTAATCAATCAAACACAATCGACAGAACTTTCTTCTTTTCAATTAAAACTTTTTGACCATCGTTATCTCTTACAACTTGCTATTTCACGTTGGTGTTTACTCTTATATTATTAGAATTTAATTTATAAGCTTTACTGGAAAGAAAATTTTTAGGTGAGTGAAATAACAAATTTGGAAATTAAATGTATATATAAAAACTTAAAAATACCGCGCGCGCGTGCACACACAAACGCACACATGAACAAAATATACACACACATACATATATATATATATATATATATATATATACATATATATATATGTGTATATATGTGTGTGTGTGTGTATATATATACATATATGTATATATATATATGTGTGTGTGTATATGAAATACATACTTTACAATTACAGTTACTGACTTATACAATCTAAAAATATAGTATTTATTGCTTACATATTCCACCGAAGAGGACTAACAGAAGAGAGTGGAGATGCTATACAATAAGATGAAAAGCACATTTCTACTTGATAATCATGAAATTTGTCTCTGAATTTAATTTTCAACTACCATTCTATAGCTAAATTTCAGGAATGTCATAAACTGAAATAATATATAGACAGCCTATATTTGTTCAGTATATTTTAATATAAGTGTATGCTGAACGCTCGAAAGATATCAAATATACGGTGGAACAAATTTGTTTCCTTACAGAAGGACGAATGGAATTTTGATATAAATAAAATAAATTAAATAGAATAAATAAAAATAATTACTGAAATAGGAAAATGTTGCAAAAATTTAATTGAATATAAAAACTAATTGAATATAGTATTATTGCTAAATTATTTTAGGTAGAGTTATTTCATAAGAAAGCTACCTATTGTAATTTCGAAATACCTTCGCATCTCCCAGACCCCAAAACCACCATTAGCTAAGAAGTTTATATAAACATTTATTGTTACCACATATACGTCTAATTTAATATCGGCGGACGAACACGATAGCAGCTCAGATGTTAGCTGGAGCACAGGATAGGTTCGCGCTTGTACAAACATCACTCCCGCCACGCAGTTCTCCCACCACTCTCAGGCTGCAATAAAAGAGCGTGAACGAGTGTGAAATTTTAATTTGTCGTCGACCACCGTCTGGAGAAGACCATCAAGAAGATGGAAGAAAACAGAAGAAGTTCTCTGGCCACCTCAACGTGGGACCTCCCGGCAGATGCCAACATCCACAAGTTGCGGCTCGTCCAATGAAATCACACCAGGGAAGCCTGGTATGATTTCATTGGATGAGCAACTCCCCGATTTCGCCGGAGACAAACTTCCGGACCCAACAGCTCTTCTCAGAGCTAACTCAAAAAATGGCCCTTTTCAGGGCCACCGCAAGGTTATAAATTACGAGCCGTCGAAGCTATTCAACGACAACAGCCCTTCTCAGGGTTACCATAATTAATTACAACGAGCCGCGAAGCTAATCGACGTCAACAACAGCTCTTCTCAGGGCTACTACAAGGTTATTAAGTGCCATGTGCCGTCGAAGCCAATCGTGAATATATATATATATTTTTTTTTCACTTTCTGTTGGACACGAAACTGCCGTAACTTTGCGCCAACCACTTTGAAATTGTTCCTTAAAAATAACTTGTTAGTAAATCTTGGTCGAGTTTGTTAACAGCCAAAATCGGACCATGGGAATGGAAATGGGGGTGGGGTTTTATCGAAAAAACAAAATACCGCTGTAACTTTCTTATTAAGAAAAATATCGAATTTTTTTAATGTTCCTACTATTCTTTGGATTAGTAATTTAAACACCTTTCATTTGATAATACTTTTGTATTTTAACTGAAAATTCTTTTACAAATTCCTCAGTTTCCTCTTAGATTATTGCTTCGTCGATTTCTTTCCTCATGCAAACGAAAATAATCTAGACTTACACAGCAAATTCTATCTACTTTTATGACCATATTACATTAATAATTAAAGAAATGATTAAAAATGAAAAAAAAAAAAGTTGATTTCATATTTGAGCCAGTAATTATTTTATGCAACAAAGTGGTGCAATTTTATCCACCACTTTATAGCATAAAGTAACAAAACATGGTAACGAATAGAGAGGAAAAAAATTAATTTCTATTTCACAGTCTGACTCGAGCAACTGTAATTGAAAAAAATTGCAGTAGATAATTTTCAGTGATAGTTGACCGCTTCGGTAGGGAGGGGGGAACCGAACTACTTCTGTCAATATTAAACTATGAAAGAAATTTTGTTCGAACAATAAACGAATAATTTTTCTTGTATTTATGTATAAGGAAGAGATATGTAGAAGATAGAAACGAAAAGCACAACGGTGTCTGACATCTGACATACATGAGACAAATAATTGAGAACGTAGGAAGTATGTTGAATTTATAATGTATTACCACATTTTTCAACCATGAAGATTTTGAATATACGTATTTTATATGCAATAAGAAAAGTCAGCTTTTCAAAGAACTGGTAATGCTATATATATATATATATATAATTATAAAATGCAGTATGGTTTATTTTAAAAATATGTACATTAAAACGTTCTTTTCTTATCATAAGGAAATAATATTAATCTTTTTTTTTTAATTTTTTATGGATAAAAAACAAAATTGTTCAACAAAGGAATATTATTTTAATGAATAATTCATTTCAGAAAATTTTAAGTTAATAGCGAATTAAAAAATTAATAATGAAAGTTAACACTCCCAACAAAATAAAAAAGTACTTATAACAAAATGTGACATATTCTAAAATTTAACTAAACATAATAAGGTTACCTATGAATAATTTTATTTACAACTATACAGGAAAAATCGCTAGTATATTTATTTTTTTTAGATTACAACTAAGATTAGTAAAGACATCAAGATACATGAAAAGTTGAATTATGACATAGAAATTGCGTGCTATAGTTAAAAAAGACATACAAATTTATAAATGGGTTGCGTGATAATCATCAAATTCAACCTATATTTTATTTCAAACTTTTTTTGATAACGTCAATCAATCGTTTCCTTAACAAACAGTTAGTTTAGTATATTTGCTCGGCTTAATGCACATCAGTCAGTTAACAAATCATTTGCGTAAAATCTAATTTGTATTTTCTCCCTTTTTTTTATACATATAACGGTGAAGTATATATATATTTTTTTTCCATAAATATCGGCAAGTATGAATATGAAATAAACGATTTTATTTATTCATCTATTTTTTATTTGAGGTTAAAAGAAAGATCATCCAATACTTTAGTATCGTATTGGAGTTAAAACCACCCACTATTATTATTTATTATTAATATAATAAAAACTCATATATTTGGAACAAAGCGAAGTTATAAATCTAAAAGAATAGAAGGGTCTCAGAATAATTTTCTCTCCAGGCTGCGATTTAAATTCAACCTCTTGGATTTTAGTATCATCGAATTTTGTCATCTATTGGTCTTCTTAAGTTAACAGCTAGAAGGAACTTCCTTCATCTACTTTTCTTTTATAAACAGCTTTATGGTTAACCTCCCTTCTCATTTACTACTATCTCTTTGTGTGTTCCTCGTCCGAATTCTCGCAACACATACTCGTATCTCTAAATCTTGCAAAAGTACTTGAACTCCCGTTATGATAGGTGTGTCAATCCAGCGTCTCGTTTCTTAAATTCTTTCAGCCATTTCTAGAATTTCTCAAGAAATATAAAAGAAATTTGTTTTAATTAATATTTTATAAGTGTTATTTTTTTCTACTACTCTATTCACTGCATATTTTTAGTATTGGGATTAACTTCTTTCAAAATCTTAGAATTTGTTCCAAATTTAATACAATCACTTTGAATATTTCGTACGATGTTTCTATTTATTTCACGGTTTGCCAAGGCATCTTTGCTATATTCCTGTGTTTTCACTTTTCCCCATTTTTTTTTCTGGCTGCCTGGCTGCTGTCTTCATTTGAAAAATATAGGGGTTTCAGACGAGAAAAGGAGGTGATCATAATTGAATTATTTGTAATAATACTGTTACTATAAATATTTTTCCAGCCAGTTTTCCAGCTACTGCCGCGTCTGGGTGTTTGTGTACAGGCAAGATCAATTACTGCTTCCGGTTTACCAGGCCTGACGTAGCTGCAGTGTAAGTGTAAATGTAACCGGTAAATATGTAGTTTGAAACAAACTCAGTTGTACCACTCCTGAGTAGTGTAATTAATTGAATACCAACCAACAAACAACACTAATATTTACAATCTAGCAATCAAATCTATATAAAAGTAATTGCCTTTGCAAGGACTCGAACCTTAGAAATCTCATCTTTGAAAATCAGCTGATTTTTGAAGTAAAGAGTTTTAAAGTTCGAGTCCTTGTAAAGGAAATTAATTGCTTTTATTTATAATTTTATTATAATTGGAGGAAAAGGAATTTAGCAAAAAATTATTTTCTGAATGAAATAGTTTAATTTTTTCGATATGGAATTTAAGCTTTGATTCGGGTAACAATTTCCAACATTATTCGGTTGTTTTGAATTATATTTGAACAAAATATAAAAATGAAATACATAATAGATTTTACTTTGATGAAAATAATACAATTAAGATTTTTTTGTAATAAGTATAATTTTATTGAAATAATATCTCGAGTTATTAATGATTTTTAGTTTCTGAATGGCAGGGAGACAGTGTATGCTTAATAATGTATTAATGGTTCTTTATAAAACCGGAAAAACTAATAAAAACTGAAAAGATTAAAATTCAGAAGAATGGTAGGGTTAAAAGAAATCAAAAAGTATTATTATGTTGATGAAAACATGGTTGGTGATAGTGGATGAGATTAATGTAGTGAGGATGAAAAAAAAACAATATACTGAGATCTAAATGGAAAACTAAGTTATGTTTGTTTAAATTTAATATAAATCTTAACTGATAAAGATGTGGTTGTCGAATGATCTTAAATATGTGGTACGATATTACCGTATACCGAAGATAAAAAATTAATTAGTTTTACTACTTTTGAATTTTTGCTACTCCTTTCTTTAACATTTTTCTTAAAATTAATAAAATGATAATTGACTGTTCTGAAGTTAACTATTTCACAATTTAATATTAACTCTGATTTCTGAATGAAAATTAACTATTCATGAAATAGTTTAATAGTTATAACTCCGGATTCAATTCAACTAACATTACAATGAAGTATTTAATAAAAAGAACACGATATGCAAGAACTAGAAATCACAATAAAAGATTTACGAAACAAAACTGACAGTATAAAAATACTAAAACAGCAAACTCCAGATTTAAAATTAAAGGAAAAAAACAACAAAGGTTTGTTCAGAAGAACTCTAAAAAGCAAGATCTGACATAATGAAGAAGTATTGAAAAGCAATAAAAAAAAAGATAAATAAAAGACGAACCAGAGTTGATTAAAGTGGTTCACTGAGACCTAAAAATCCTCAAAAAAAAAGAAAAGTATATTATAGAGTGACTTGGACCCCCGACGTGTTCGTCATCCTCATAGTTACGAGAATATCAAATATTTTACAGATTATTCACTAAAAGAAGAAAGACTTATCTGTTTACTTCATTATATTTATGTTGCCGTGGTGATAAAACATGAGGCAGAAGGACTAATTCTTGTTTCTTTATATCTTTATTTCACAACATCAATCCTAAAGTGGCTAAGTTCTCGACATACGGCTTAAAACGTTCAATGGGGTAACACGAATGTACCCTGAAAATTTTAAATCAATCGGTAGCTTGGTTCTCGCGTGATTCTGTTGCAAGCAAATAAACAAATACAAACCTTCGCATTTATTTATAACATATCATATGATATCTTATGAATCGGAAGAACTTTCATCTCTCTCTCTCTCTCTCTCTCTCTCTCTCTCTATATATATATATATATATATATATATATATATATATATAGACGAAAGTTCTTCAATAATATATATACATAATATATATATATATATATATACAATAATATATATATATACGAAAGTTTGTCTATTTGTTTGCTAGAACCAACAGACTGATTGCGCTTTCGAACTGCAAAGCAATTCATTTAAAAAAGATTAATACTTTTACTTCATTGTTATATTTCTGTTAACAGTTGCCAGTTTCTGGAAAAGAAATAAGTTATGTGTCTTTTGTCGTTAAAGGTAAACTTCAGTTACCATAGTTACTACTTTTCTGTTTTTTGTAATTAAATTGCTTTTTCATATTTCTACTCGTATTATGCCTGAATACTTTAATTGTTATTTATTAGTATTATTCTCAGAACCGTAACAGTAACGAACCCTGGGGGGGTCCAAGGGGCAAAGCCTTCTGGCTACTGTATATATATATATACTATAGGCTATAGTATTAGATATAAATATCTGGCTATATAAACGTAGCAAACTCTTTTTAGATTAATATTTAATTTATTTTGTCCAAGGGGCAAAGCCTTCTGGCTACTGTATATATATATATATATATACAGTAGTTATGTTATATATATTTATGTATATATATATATATATATATATATATATATATACTATAGGCTATAGTATTAGATATAAATATCTGGCTATATAAACGTAGCAAACTCTTTTTAGATTAATATTTCGGCAATTTATCTGTATTTGTTCTATAAATAAATAACATTGATTCCTAAACCTAAAAACATAATTTTACAAGTATTGTAATATATTTGAAATAATTTAATTTTGATTTAAAGTAATGAGAGAGAGAAAAGTGATTAAAAAAGGTAGCAGTACGAAATCGCAACTCAGAAAAAGTATTCAAGTACCTTTGCTATCTTTTCTAAAAATCAAAATAAACCTTCTACATTAGAGAAGGAACAATGAGTGGAGAACTTTTACTTAGGTAGAATATTCGCAAAAAAGAATTAAATAAATTGTAAATAATAAAATAATTTATTACATGTTTTAACGAAGTTATTTTACCGTAATATACAAAACAAATACTATTTTTTTATGGATTTTGAAATTTCAACTAAAATCTCCTTTCTTTAAGCAGTTTTACCGCGAATTAATTTGTTACTCTTTTTATGGCGTTCTGATTATTATTGTTGAAATAAAAAAAAAGAAGAATATCTTACTATAATATAAATCATAAATAAGATATATATTCCCGACAGACTATTTTTTTAAAAATTAGGCTACATATCCAATATATCAGACCTTTCAATATATATTATACTTCAACATGATAGAAAACAACTTAAGTCGGTGGAATATCCAACCAGCTGGCTCGCAATTGCAAGAGATGACAACTTCAAATTTGGGTCAACACTACATTAAAAATCCATCATTCTAAAATGTATCGTACTTCTAAAAATTTTTCATTTCCTATCGATTTAAATCAAGTTTACCAACAATGATCATACGATAATTTATTCAACTGAAATGTAATTAAAAAAATAATTTTCTTTTAAAATGTCAAAATTAATTAATAGTTGTGATTTAAAAGATAAACGAATAGTTTATATGAATCTGTTCATATCCAAATTTTTATGATACAATAAAAATTTAACATAACTTGAAAATAGAAATTATTCAGATCTTATTATTACAAAGCAGATTAGTTTTAAATATTATTAAAAAAATTAGATATAAATAAAATTTGTATTTATATTTTTATTCTATGGAAGACTACTGTATATTATTAGAAACTATATTCATTTCATGCATACCAAATTGGGCAATACATTTTCGATATGAATACATTTAATAAACGTCTAAATATCTAAATACTAAATGATTGTAATAATTTTTATTTTAATAGAATAAAAATTACTACAAAGATATTTATTTTAATAAAATAAAAAAAATAATAAAAATAAAAATTAAAAGCAATTTTATTTAAGGGCAATTCATTTTATTTTTGTTAAAAGGTAGATTGTTAGTTCATTTAAGTTCATTTTTTATTTCTTGTGTGCCATTAAGAATAAACCAACGACTTTATAATTCGAAATAAAATAGTTTAATAGCCCTGATATGTCACAGCACACATAAACGTGTTTTGTGACATATCGAGATGGTCCTGATATACCACGTTTTACAAATTTTAAGATTCCTGAATCAGAGCAATTGATGAAAACATGAATGAATGAAAACATTGTGTGAGAAGGTAAAACTTGGGATATTCTTTATTATTCTATTGTATTATATTCAATGTTATTAAATTAATATAATTTATTACATTATAAGATTAATAAAATTATTCCAATTGAGATCGTCTCGTGTTATTTAATTTTATTATTCGAAAGGAAATGAAAACTGTTTTTTTAATCTAGAGTGACTCACTTCAAGAATTTTTTGGGATAACTTTATTATTTATGAACAGATCTGAATGAATAAAGCATCTTTTTTTGTCGTAAAACACTTAACATTGTATATTAATATAAAATTTATATAAAACAGCATTTTCATAGATACTAACAAATAAAAAGCTTACATAGCCGCTATTTTTGAAAAGGACTGACATGTCGGGTTCATTATTTTTATACAAGTACACTTTAGATACCCTAGCAGTATACGGAATTTCAGCTCGATACAATTAACCATTCCTGAGAAATAAATTTCTTTGCTAAAAATAAAAAATTGTGGATAGACAGTATACTAAGCGTTTCCGGACTTATGTTAATATAATTTTTTTTCTTTATTTTAATGTAGAGGATCATCCCTTGAGTTCTTGAAATGGTTTTTATAGACACACTGAATATAATAATAATAATTACACAAACTACACACACGCATATATATATATATTCATTTTTATAAATATAAAAATAAATATCTATTTCGTAAATTCATAATAAGTTAAATTTTATACCAAATATCACCTCAAAACCAAAAACCTCAAACACCAAAAACACCTCAATAAATTTTTTCCATTATGAATCTTCACAAAAATCAAATGAAAAATGAAAGGTTTTGGATTATCATAATACATATTACGCTATTATATTTAACTGTCCTAGCACTTATCATAGTTCGGCTGCATTGTATAGTATAGAAGAAATTTGCTACACGGACAATATACGAGAACAATAGCGTTACGGATAGGCTCCAACGGTTCTACAATAGCAGTAGAATTATTATACTTTCTTTATGCGTTAATTTTCGAAGTTAAGGTAGAGATTTTACCTCGTACAGGCTATAGGATCAAGCTACATTACTTCATAAAAGTTACCCTAGTGAATTCAGATACTTTCTTGTGAAAACAAGTTAGGATGAGATAAGTTATAGTGCATTAAATAATGAAGTTTGGCGGTGGAGGATAAATTCCCTTTTTCATGCGTTTATAGACTGAAACAAACGAAACTTGGATTAACTACACAATAGAGAATTATTAAATTTCTAATAACACGCTTCGCTGCAATGAAATGAAAGGTATCATTTAAACAATATGTAATCGAATCCAAACTTCTTTCATCGCAGCTGAATCATATGACTCAAAAGTCATAAATAAAGGAAACAACATTTATTTTCTAAAAACAATCTAAAATATAAGAATAATAAAATGTTTTTTTAATTTTTCTAAAGAAAGTAAAGAAAATTTTCCTTATAACTGTCACAAAGAACTTAATATTAAAAAAAAATTATTAGTATATAAATATCAATTCTTCAAGCCTGATTATACAAAATTTGTATATAACGATTACATAAAAAAAGTAGCTGTACATTGCGTTATGTAAAATATCCAATTCAAACAGTAAATTAAAAATTATAATAAAAAAAAAATGCAAATAATAATGCTTATTTTTCAGTTTTTAGAAGGTTTCGGAAATTAACAAAATTATTCAGTTGATTTAGAAAGAGATACCTCTTTAAAATTACTCTTTACCTAATAGTTCTCACACATATTAAGGTTTTTAAGTGACCTAATTTGAAACTTATATGACTTTCTCATCTTAAACTTGCTTCTAGACTTGCATATTTACTTTAAGGAGTAGGTATTTTATTTTATCTTTACTTGAGAAAGTTAGAAGCAGATCTTTCTTCCATTGGGGTTACTTCACAGAACAGGATTATATTGACGGATCATAATGCCAGGTTCATCGAGAAAAAAATCCCTAACAAGAAACAAAAAGGGAATAGATGGAAAAGCTGATTATTCCATTTTCTGATACTATGAGTTTTTCTTTATGTAACCTAAAAAAAAAAAAATAATACTGTAGTGAATAATAATAATATACATACTATATAGAATACTACATTTATATATAGTAAAGAATTAGTATTAAATAAAAATTTATCCATAAACAATTAAAATTAAAGTTGATACAAGTTTAATTTTGATACACGTCAAAGAAAATTTCTTCTTTTTATACTTCAGGAAAATTTATTCTGTAGCCAATAGGCTAATTAAGAAGCCAGTGAATATTGCAGATTTACAAACATATGGTGAGTAAAAACCTTGCTAGTCAAGATTAGCGAGCGAAGCGAGCGTAAGTTAAGT
This sequence comes from Lycorma delicatula, assembly GCF_047948215.1. NCBI lineage: Eukaryota > Metazoa > Arthropoda > Insecta > Hemiptera > Fulgoridae > Lycorma > Lycorma delicatula. The sequence continues at coordinate 78,528,960 of NC_134459.1, read as the reverse complement.
TTGGTTAAATTATATTGGTAACGTTCCGGCAAATTTAACCAAACTTAAGCTACGCTCGCTAACCTTGACTAGCAAGGTTTTTACACACTATGTGTGAATCTGCATAATCGAGTGTATCAATATTCAAATATCTACTTTTCGCACACTTCATTTCCATCATAAAATACATTTCAAAAGAATTTACAAAGATTTGAGATGCTTTTTTTGTGATTTCGGGATGAGGCACCCCGCTGACAATCGAACGTCAATGGAGTGAAGTAAGAAGCAATGTTTCGCATTATGGAAATTCCAAACACCATTTCCACGGACATATGGCCGAATTTTTATTTAAAAGGAAGTATTGTGATTATAAAACACGATTTCACCATTTATGGCGAATTATAAGTGAGATACACAAAATTTTACACGTGTTTTATTTGTATCACTATATAAATTTTTACAATTTTTTTTATCTTTGGACACCCAAAATACATCATTAAATGAATAAATATTAATTTTGAATGAATTCGATATCTCTTTTTTTTGATTTCGGGGTGAGGCACCTCAACTAAATAATTACCTTAATTTAAAATATATTGCATTATGTAATATTTTTGGCTGAATTCGTATTAATAAATTCCTTACATTTAAATTAAAATGTTATGAATAATATTAGAGAAACCTTTTTCTATTAATAAAATCTTATTCTTACAATATTTAAACTAAATATCCCATTATAATCGCTAATATTAAAAATGATAAATATTATTCTTTAAAAATAACTCATGGACTGATCAACTTTTCTCGTCGCAGACTTCAAATGATTTGAAAAAAAAATTATTGTTTGTTCAGCATAATAGATTAAAATTAATTATTTGTAAAACAATATTAATATTATTATTTCTAGAATAGTTCTTTTAATAAAAAAAATTAAAGATTCAAGAATTATTGTTGATGCACTAACAATAATAATATAATCTTTATTAAAATATTATTTATTTATTTGCTTTTTTTGTTTAATTGTCGTTAAACAGAAAACTAAGTGGTGTAAAATATTTTTTTTTTTAATTATGTATTTATTCAGTAAAACCTCTTGGACCTATTAATCAATTTTTAATGAATTTTGCTTCAATCGAAACATTTTGACCGATGGTATGATATTTGAAAATCCTTGTAAAAATTCAAAACAAAAAAAAATTACATGGATCTACATCACCAAAATATAGTTCAACTTTAATTGCCTCAAATATTATTTAAAATTAATTTCAATTATTAGTTAATTACTCATTTATTTTGTTTCACTGGACCACTTTGATCAGATTTCTTTGCATAAAAAAATAATAAATGCCTATTTTGTGTACGGAACGTACAAATTTAAGGTTCAAATATGTTTGATATTTGAACTATAAATTTATACGTGCCAGTATAAATTTACTGTTTCCATTCTTTTCCAGGAAAATACTGGAAACAGTAAAATGAGAATTTTAATGTTCCTTTCAGATAAATTCTGACAAAATCTATTCAAAAAGCCGTTTATATTAATAATTAGTGATAAGAAACGATTTAATTAATTTACTATTATTTCCTTTAAACACAGGTAAGAACAAAATAAATGGAATCTTAAAAAAAAATTATAATTTTACATAATATGTAATACCTCAACTAAAAAAAAACCTATCTAACGCAATTTATAACACAAAATAAAATTTGAAAATATTTGATAGAAGTAATGAAAAAAATAAAAATAAAAGTAAAGCATAAATATTGTTCGCTTTATTAAATTTTGTGAGATTTATTTTAAAAATACAAAAGGTTTATGAAAACGTTAACAATAATATAAATGAATAGGAAAAAAGTCAGATGTAAAGGAAAGTAATGAAAAGTAATGTGTAAAATCAGAGAGGGAAAGGAAAATAAATTATAATGCTTTATGCATGTTAGAGCAACGATATTTGTACCTTGAGGAAGAAAAAGGAACTTTGAGAAAGCGATCGACAACTTAAAAGTAGTAATCTTTCTTTTCAAATAAAGCCACTTACTTATATAAAATTAAATGAAGATTTCCAGTTTTGGAAACTTTTTCTCGTTCAATAAAATAATAATTCTTATTTTTAGAGCGTAATTGGACCACTGCAAGTAACAGATATTCGCATTATAATTTTATTACATGACGTTTGTGCAAAAGCTAAAAAAAAAAAAAAATATATACACTGAAATACACCTATTTCAAAAGGAATAAAATCTTCAAGCTGAATTAAAATTTATCTGTATTTTCTTACTAAATAACAAAAGAGTAATAATAATTCTGATTTTAAAAGATTGCGTAATGTAGAATTTAGGCCAACTAGTAAAATTATTTATGTATTATTTAAGCCGCAGTGCCTAAGGCTAATAAATTCGACAGTACAAAAATAATGTGCAATGTTGTAAAAGCTTTTTTCTATTACTAAAATAAAAATTTTTGTATCACGCTAAACCATTGTCAACAGTTTTGATTTACAATCACGCAAAGGGAAACAAATTATCCCGACCGATATTATCATTAATTTTATAAAGATTTGAAACTTTTAATCCCGGATAAATTATTGGCGTGTGTTTAAACACGAAAACCACTAATAACACAATTTGATCGTTTTGCAACAATTGAGATCGTTATTAGCCTTTGGCTTCTAGCAGTGAATGTAGCGATTAAATTTTATACGTTAACAGCTATCGTACGTATGTTACACAATTCTAGTTCTAATAGATATGGTTTTTTTAATTATTGTGAATAGAATTTCTTTCTAAAATTTTCTAGGGCTCGAAGAAACTTATGGATAATTATTTTTTAACTTTTTTTCACTCAAGCCAAAAGCGATTTTTAAATAAATTTAAAAATTAGTTTTTTTTAACTTGAAATTCATATACAAAAAAATAAAACGTCCACATAGTAACCTAATTATCTAATTTTTTGGTATATCTAATTTTCACATTAGAATTAAATCTGTGCATGAGAGTATGAAAAATTTGTAACGTATGAAATATACCGTGTTTAACCGAGATTTAAACCTGCGATCTTCCGAAGAAAAACTGAGACCTACCACTCCACCATGTAGGTAAAATAATTCTATTTTAATTACATTTTTACAACTGAAGTAGATAATGGTATAGTGGAGATGTCATGATAGATGGTAACAGTAATTAGTAGCCCGTTGATGGAGGGGTTAGCACTGGATTCGAAATCAGCTGGTGTCAGATTCAATACTGGGAAAGAATTTAACAGCTGTTTACCTACCACTTCTATCAATTTTTACTTCGTCCTTAAAACATATATTAAGTATGTCTAATGATATAATAATAAATATAAAATACAGAGTAACTCGTAATTATAATTTGTTTTTCATGTTACTTAATGCAATCAACACAATGTAACATAAGTAATTACAATAAATCACAAAATGAGTAAAATAAACATTATTTATTTCAAAAGTTAAACTTTTAGTTTACTTTAAAACATCAATAAAATAAATTAATGTATTAAATGAATATTATTAAAGAGAACTCAATGAAGTAAAACTCAATGTAGCTTCTACATTTAACGACTTCAGACTTTATTTAAATATTATCATGGGAATAAGAATCTTTGTATTTTTGCTCTTTAAACTACAGATTTACATGTAATTCAATTTATTTACTTATATTAATTTTTATTTACTTTTATATATAAATACAAAAGGTAGTGTGTCTGTCTGTTTGTTTGTTTGAAAAAGCATCACGCGAGATCCAAAAGACCGACTGCTTTCAAATTTGCAAGATACAGTTTTTATTCCAGGGAAGGTTTGAAGCCTAAGATCGAGGCCCTAGCCCAGTTAGGGGTTACGATATTCATTAACGAAAAGAATTTATCATTTTACTTCATTATTATATTTCTATTACCATGGAAACAGAAATATAATCAAGTAAAATGACTATTTTTTTTTTCCTTAATGAATATCTGTAAAAAATGTTTTTATTCTCACAACCATAAGTATAGCAAACGCGTCGGAGGTCCAGGAGTCTCTGTCCCCTGACCGACTAGTTTTATAATAAAATAAAAATATCAAACAAGTAATGGTGAATCATAGAATATAATGCTGAAAAGTAAAATTACATAATTTGGTATAGATTTTATTAAATTTAAGTTTTAATTTTTTTTCCTTTTTTAGCATTTCAAATATAATTAAATGATAAAATTTTATATTTAATTTCTCTATTGCACAGCCGATATTATTAGACTACTTATTCATAATTAATTCTATATATATATATATATATAAAAGGAGCAAAAGAAAAAAAAAGATTGGATATAAGAATCGATAATTAAACAAGCTTTTAAGCTTAAACGTTTTAAAGTAGATCATTCAGTAACAATCATTAAAATAAGAAATATTGATCAATGACAAAGAAATAATATACTGATAAAATACAAAAGAAGCAAGATATATATAACGCCATAAAGAATTTATTTTCATTCCATTAACATGCATGAATAACTAATAAAGATATATTGATATTTTCTGTATTGTCATCAGATTTAGATTGGCTAAAATTTTGTAAATATGGCGGCTGCTTTCAAACAGTACATGTAATGATAACAAAACCCATGACAGCTGTAAAACGCTTCGTTGCAGTCAGTATTGTACGACACAATGGCACTCTTGAGACCTTGTTTTCACTATGTTACACTAATCAGGTGTTCATTGTACTCTTGCTTTTATCAGTGCAGTACTACTGTCCTGTATCAGTAGAAAAGAGACCATTTGAGACTACGCACACCGCAACGGAGATTTTCACACGATGCGACAGTCGGTGAAACCTAAGAATTAACCACAAAAGATAAACACATACTTGTTCCATATTCTTATATGATAAACTTAATTTTTTGTGAAGATAAATTTTTTAAATACATAATTTTATAAAAACAAAACCTTTTACATAATTTATTATTGATTTCAATTCAATAAAAAAAAAAAAAATTCCAAAGTTACCTAATTCAAAATATGATAATTTAAATATTTTTATTAAATTCGAATTATGTGTGGTTTCATTTGTTAAAAGGAAGTAATTAGTTTTAGAGTATGAATAATATTGCGTTATTTTATAAGATTACTTATTATTTTTTTTATTATAAAAATTTTCCAGCCGTTATTTTCACACTATGATGAATTACTTCAAGAAATAACAGAATTATTTTACTTTAACAGTAGCAAAAAGTAAAAAATATTACACCAAAAAAATCTAGTCTGAAACAGTGAAATATATAGCGAGAAATAAATTTTAAATGCAGCTAAAATTTCCGTCATTGCAATGGAGGTAAATTTAACCCTTTCGCCAATGATAAATTGTAAATTATTTTTACATTTATAAAGTTTTCTTTTTGTTATTAAAGAGCGGGTATCAACGACTAAGGTCATTAACCCGATGGAAATAGGTAGCGTGTGAAATGATTCCATACCTGACCGGGTTTCGAACGCGGGACCTCAACACGAAATACCGAGACCCTACCCACTCAGCCGCGGAGGTCAGCACCTTTCTAACTTATTTATTTTCTTGTCAAAAGAAAAAATAATATTCACTGATTAGTGATTTATGATAATTTCACAAAATATTGAGGTATTAAAAATCTCCTAAAATCTTGTGAAAGTACAACTCCAAATCTCTGTCGATCTCCGTGGCAGAGCGGTTGTGTCTTGGCCTTCTTTCATAAGGAAGTCCCGGGTTTGAATCCCAGTTCAACATGGCACTTTTTATACTAAAAAATTAAATTTCCATAATCCAAGGACTAGCTTCAAATTCATGTTTTCGAAATCATGAAAAAAAAATTTAGAAAGTTAGAATCTTTTGAAGTTTATATTTAAAGAAGATAATAATATTAGTTTCTAGACATTAAAAAGTCCTTAGGTACCATACAATTTCATTTAAAGAATACCTAAAATTAAATACTTTGTATTGTTTGAACATAAAATTATTTAATAACTTTTTTAGCAATTTATCCCTTATCTTTTGAAAATTACTCTTTCACTCTCACCTTCTCCCTCTCTAAATAAAGTTTTAACTAAACTTAAATTACTGAGTTTTGGAGTTAAATCTATCTTTTATAAAGTATTATTTCTAAATTATTGTTTTTTTTTTTGTTTTTTTTTTTGTCTTGATGATATCTCCACATAAGCTAGAAGCTTGTGTGTGAGATATGGAAATGGAATTTTATAACGTATGAAATACCACGCCTGACTGGGATTTGAACCTGGGACTTCCATCTATGATATGATTTATGAATAACCTAAAAAAAATTAACAAAAATATAATTATAATAAAGTATAGTCATAATCAAAATTTATTCTCTTTAACTCACCTAAGCGTTTCAAAGTTTTAATAGAATTAATCTCCTAACATCTAAGCAACTACACAAAAATGTTATTATTATAAGTAAAATCCTTACTAATATATATGTTTAAATAAACTCAATGTTACACACACACACACACACACACACACACACACACAAAACACGATACGAATAGAGAATTTTTAACAGCTTTAATGAAAAATAAAAACCACCATTATTATTAAAAAAATATGATCTGTAAGCGTTTATTTATATTTTCCTTACCTACAAATTGGAAGTTTTCTCTAGTAGTAACTTTGCTTTATTTTTGCTGAACACATCAATATTATTTATTACCATATGAAAAATTTCATTTTTTACAGGTTACATTTAATGATTCTAAACAAGAAAGCAAAAGTAAATTTTAAATGAAAGTAATATACCTATGTAAAGAGTCTATATATTTTTAAAATCAATAACGGAATTAAAATGCCACTATTATTATTCAGGATTCGATTAATGATAATATCGCTCGACCAACTTCTCAATTATGACTCGACTTAACGCACATAATAAATGGCAGAATAATTTAAAAATCAACTTTTGTTTCTTTTGTAACTCTTTATTTACAATCTGTTTCCCCGATTGAAACCATAAATAAATCATATGGATAAGAATAAATCATACGGCATAAAAGAAAATAATCCAAAGTTATTATTTAAAATTAAACAACAATAAATATGACAATAGAGAACAACGAGTTGAAGTTACGTAAGTAATTTTAAGAAGATCCCGTGAGAACGCAGTGAATAACACTGATAAGGGATTACAATAAACCGTAAAACATATTAAGTAAACTAATCCGAGACGCATGCTTCCTCGCTGTTAGGTTTCATAACACTCCTGAAATAGCAGCCTCAAAGGCAGCTTTACATATTCCTCAAAGGATACAAACATCGATAAGACCGATTAGAAATGTTCGGTAAGAAAGATATAAAAAATAAACACAGTAATTAAATAAAACAAACCACAGGTTCGTTTTAAGACGATAAGTTAAAAATTCCGGAAGACAAATACGATAAGTCATCATTCGAGACTAGCCTCGCTAACGCAGAATTGTCCAAAGTAGGCATAGCAACTCATCCATCAATATTCGTCACCCAGTCCTAAACGTAGAGCCGTTTGAGTAGTCTGATATTCCCGCCATAATAAATAATTTTATAATAATTTGGATATAGAATATGCAGCTCAATTAATATACAGTTTACGTAACAAAACGGCAAAAACTAAACAACATTATACTAAACATTTTTAGTATTTAAATGAAAAGCGTTGTGTTTAATCTAAAAAAAATCATTTTATGTAAAATCTAAGAAAATTCTCTAGGCAGCAGAAGAATAATATTTTGTAATAGTGATAGTAACGTATTAGTAACAGGAAAAAAATGGAAGTCAATCATTCTTTTCAAACTAATATATTTTTATACTCTACTGGAAGAGATAGATCTCTTTAAGTTCAAATACTAAAATGTCTCATCTCTTAAAAGTTTCAGTTAGAAAAAGAAAACGATAAGAATCTCACGTACAGTAGGACATATTTGTTCAATGTAACATTCTTCTCACGTAAAAATTATTATTTTCAAAACGTTTGATGCTCAATAAGTCAAACTGTAGTTTCATATATTTGATAAAAAATAATTATTATTACTTTTCTGCTCTTTATAAGTTTGAATTATCAATTTTTTATTTTTATTTTTTTAAAGGTATCCGTCGACTACTGTGGCATAATGTAGTGTCTCCCTTTTTACCCGGAAAGGTTTGGGATTGAATCCGATTTAGCTCGGGATCTTTTCAAAATTTATTTCATCATAAAACTATAACTTAAGGCGATTTGCTAATATAAATAAATAATAGATTTAAACAAAGGAATCCTTTTATGTAAGTAGAATTAGAGACTAAATATACATAAATAGCACCAAATTTATAACTTTTTATATAATTTTACCCACCCGAAAATAATTCGGATGACATAAGCAAGTTAGCGCATTTCAATGCCCACTTTATGTAGACAGTAATAGGATTAGCATCAAGGCCGATACCCTTTATATTTTCATCAATAAAAATAACTTTTCGTAAAGGAATTATTGTGAGAAATAGATGTAAGCAAAATTAATTGCACATTACTCACAGAGACTCAGAGAGGGGTAGTTTGAGGGGGGGAGAGAGAGAGAGAATGAATTAAATTTTTTATCCCCGAGAATATATGAGTAAAACTGGTCCAAACACACAATATTCTATATGGTAAAACGGGACGAAATTTCAAATAAAGACACAATGAATACTTAAACCATATTATATAGACACAATTCATAAAAAAATTAAAATTAATAAAAAAACATTGATATTCATTAAAAGGAATCGTATCTCAACAGATTTAAACATTATCAATTATATAAATATACGACAATTTATTAAAAGAATAAATACAATTCAGACCCAATTAGTTTTTTATTACATTCTAAATATGTGTCTATCTAATTGTTGCATTAATTTAAAAACTAATGTAAACAGTACAATAGTGACGAAAAAATACACGTTTTATTGCTGAAACACTACATTTCAACCCTTTTCAGGATAATACAAACCTCAGCGAGCGCAATTAAGTAAAATTATCTGATTAGAAGAAATAAATATCTACGATATAACTTTCTTTAAAACACTTTGATATGTAAATTAAAGTGATATTTAATATTTTTTTCTTATAACAGATCTAGCAGAACAAGATAAAAGTATTACCACATCAAGGACACCTTTTGAAAAAACAAAGTAGTGAAATACTAAGCCACTTGTTTAATTTTACTAATTTAAGGTGTAAACGTAAACATCATAGGAACTAATATTTATAAACTAGAAGAAGACCGAGTCCCGGCGGGGATGCCCCACTCACTATCTAAAAGGGGGACGCCCCGTTAGAGGCGTTGGCATAAAGACTGAGTCCCAGCTCCCGGAGCAGGGACCCAGGGACGGCATAGGCCTGGTGGATCCTACACTGGACGTTTGAGACGGGCGCAAAGTAAGATCCAACCGACGGGCCAAGACAGAGAGGTCCTTTAGAGTATGGGACATTCGCCTGGGTTGTGTTATACTTAATTGCAATATCCCGCCCAGAGGTGAAGGTGAAAATAATATATATATAAACTACGATTTCCAAGATACAAGTATAATAATTAATAAAATATTAAAATATATTAATAAATTAGCCAGTTTAATTAAGTAAAATAAAATTTACCTAATAAAGTTATGAAATATACTACTATGAAATTTAGTATGAACATTCGTAATATGGATTTATTTGGATAAAACGTGGTGCATGATTAGTTCAAAATTCAAGCACACGCAAAATCAAATAACAAATTAAATTTGTTACGAGGTGGTTTTAAACCAGGTAGGTAGTAAAAAAAAAAAAAATCAAAAAGACATCATTATTTGCGAGTTGAAAATAATAACAATAGTAACGAACCAGTATTTTATAGTTGAAACATATGGGAAAACCGCAAACCAATGGAAAACACATTAAAAATGTCGAAGGCCCAAAATATAGTCCTACAAATGTAAGTTATATATATTTTTAAATGAAATGTAATCTTGTATAAAATCCTCTTTTTTTGTAAAATAGAGTGGAAGTAAAAAATATCTCTGGAATATACATTAAGCTAAAAATTATTATTTTTCCCTCTCCCGTTCAATTACTCTCACATGTATCCAAAGTGAGGAGGAAAAAGCTTTAAAATTATACAGAATTAAGCTCATTTTTAACTTCATTTCTGAAAGCATACTGTACTACATATGCAAAACAAACACATATAATATAATTAAATAGATAAAAGGTATATCATCACGTGATTTACGTTTACTTACAAAACGTAAGAATGAATAATTAATTAATATATAAATAAAAATATATAAGTCAAATGTTTAATAATAACATTAATTTACCAAAATTATATTAATCGTAATCCTACAAATACATTTATGTCTAAACGTCATGGTGTAGTTGAGTATGTCCAAAAGAAGTCAGAAGTCATGCGCGGGGGTCTTCCGCTACTACCTGTGTGGTAGGAGGAGGGCGGATGCCCCCTACTGCCCTTACTGGAGCGACCCGGATTCCCCAGACCACGTGGTGTTCTGGTGCCCGCAGTGGGATGATTACAGCCCAGATTGCTCGGCGATTAACGGACCGCTCAGCGTGGAGAACATCATCGCTTCTATGTTGCGGAGCTCCAAGAGTTTTGACACCATTGCGGGATACGTGGCGAGAGTTCTTCAGGAGAAGGATCGAGGGGCTCAGGGATGAGGGACACCCCTCTGCGGAGCTGCCGTTCGCACGTGTTTGCACGAGTGGGCGGTAGCGATGAGGCACGGGGACTCTCCCACTCCCGAGCGAAAAAGATCGAGTCACGACGGGGATGCTCCACACGGGATATCCCCGTTAGAGGCATTGGCATAAAGACCGAGTTCCGGCTCCCGGAGTGGGAACCCAGGAACGGCATAGCCGGGCCTGTTGGAACCTACTCTGGGGATTTGGGACGGGCGCAAAGTGAAATCCGACCGGCAGGCCGAGACGTGGAGGCCCGTTAGAGTAAAGGACACTCCCCTGGGCTGTGTAATACTTAACTGAAGGATCCGGCACGGTGGGTAAGAAAGAAAAAAGAAGTCAAAAACAACCAAGACACTAAGAATTTTAACTGACTGAAGAGATTACGTTTTTTGAATGTCATGTCGATGGATCAAATTAATAAAGAAAAATGGGAGTAAAATATCTGCAGAGTATCAAAGAAACAGATATGTATTTTACTACAAGTCTTTTGGATTAAAACAATGCAAATGAAATAAATTTTGATTAACAATCGTATCAGAAGGGATCTAGTATCCCCACCGTATGTCCTTTTTGAATTGTCCATTTAATTAATTTAAATTATAATTAATTCTGAATTAAATTATAGCCTAAATAAAAACATTTTTATACAAGTTGATGAAGTGTTAGATGGAGACAATGTTAACAAAATCATGTTACGCTAGTTATAATGATTTTGTTTGCTGAAAAGTACATTTCATCAACAAATGTTATAACAGAGATATCAGGAAACAGATTCCATTATTAAATCTTACCGAAATAATGTGACACAAGTAACTGTATGAAAAGGCTACTTGTGAAAATACACAATGGACAATGGCCCTGCAATTTTATCACAAAATGCACCTATCATATCATCAAGATTGTAATGGAACATAAAAAACACTATATATATATATAGTGTTTTTGTATATAGATATATATGTTTAATGTTTTATATACATATATATATATATCATATAATACATAATTTATTGCATAAAATCGAGGGTAAATATCAGATAAATATCAGTACACAATACTGGACTTACAGCGATAACATTTCACATGTAAAAAAAAGAGATTATGTTTATCTTATTTGCCAACCAATGCAGATTTATAAAAATCTGATCGCTACTGAAGATAAGATTTAATTTTATCTTTTACATCATAACAATAAAAAGACAAAACATGGTATGGAACCTTGGTTTTGTTCCTTTTTCACAAGTAAAACATGTTGTTTCAGTAGATAAACAGAATTTACGGAAACAACACTACAGTTTCAAGTTCATATTTCACCTATAAGTATATTACACGAAAGAATAAGGATTGGAAAGATTACACGAAAGGTAAAGGTATAAGGTATATTACAAGAAAGGTTAAGGATTGTTTTTATTTTTTTAATAACCATCACAGCTTTTGTAAATTAGATCTATTATTAAGAAAAAATAATCCTTATAAATAATTAATTAAATTTTAACATAATTCAATGACTTTTCATCACTTTCAGAACTATTTACCTCTTATTTTTTTATAAATAGAAAGAAATAAACCAATATGTGGTTAACATTAATTAAGAGAAAATTATGCAAATAATTACCACTGCTTAATTAAAAATTTGCCATAATTAAATTTTAAAAATTAATCATAATATTCATATTAATAAATATGCCAGGAAATTACGGGAGGACTATTTTCAGTTAATTTTAAAATGCCTTAGAAACCTGATTAAGTTTATCTTATTCAACGGAATGCGTACAATTTATATTCCAAAGCGTTTATAACGTAGAGAGATTAAATATAATCGTTTTATAACTTATAAAACGCATAAGATGATAGAATATGTATCAGTAAATTATAATAAATTTATGAATATATTTTAAAATTCAAATGGAAACAAATTGATTTAAATTGAAGATCCATGATTTTATCGATTAATTTTTTTAAATTCGATATATAAATACCACTGTGAAGCCTATAAAATTTTAAATGAACTCTTGTACCCGTTTACAGTTCACACTTTGCATATACGAATAAGTTGACATTGTGCAAAGAGATAAATAAACAGAACTAAAAATATAAGTAGTCTACACAACTGGAAACATTTTTCCAGGATATATTTTCCCGAGTAAAAGACTACATTATGTGCTCGCAGTACGGGAAATAATATTTCTACAGATAACTGCGATAAGTCGCCATGAAAAAACTTAAGAGAAACGTACCGAGTTGATACCAAAATGATATCATGTAGGCTGCCGTAACTTAATAAATATTTAAACATGTTGCTAACACGTGCTACAGTTTCCTAGTCATAAAACAGATATTACTTATTCAAATACTATTTATGTCATTCGTTGAATACACATCATGCGATCATCCTCTCAAGTAAAATATTCGTATACACATAGAAACACAAACAAAAATGTATACTAGTAATGTATTTGAGCATCGCACCTGTTTATGTATATATACAAATGTAACCTATATAATATATATATATATATATATAAAATGAAGTTTTATTATAGACTTCTTCATTTTTTGATAAAAAAAGTTCATATATTTTGTCCAAAAGGCATTTTTACCAATTAAAAGAAATATAAAGCAGTGTTTATTATTTCTATTAAATGAACTACAATCAAATTATATACCTTTTCAGATTGTAATCATATAGGCTTCAAATTAAGTACAATTAAATACAGTCTTGTAGAATACAAGATAAATTAAACAAATAAATTAAAGACTGTCAGAAGTTTAAAGGAATCTATCTTTTCATGTTTCATTAAAAAAAAAATATCTCTACAAGGTTTGACAAAAAGTATATCTATGTAAACAGTTCGGAAACACAGACCATACTGTCAGTGAAAAGCCTTGAGGCTAAGTTATATGTAGTTGTTGTCCTTGCTCCGTGGCCCTTCTCACAAATAAAAGTTAAAATACAAATTTTTTATAGTTTATTTTGATCCTTGGTGTCTTCGTCGACTGTGGGCTGTGTGACCAATGACATCCCCGTGCCTTTGTTGGGAACTAATGTAAAACAGATCGTGAATCTGTCAAGGGACACTTTCTCCAATTTAATAACTGTATTGTAAGGGAAACGAGCATATAGGAGTATAAGTAACAGATAACTGAAAACATATCAATTTTGGTCCTCCGGAGTAGGGGTCGCATTGCTCCCTCCTTATAGTTAGTGCCCCGTTGTGGCGTATTCCTGCTAGCCTATTAAGCGTTAGCACCGAAAGGACTTCAGTAGACGGTCTGAAGGGGAATTGCGTCGGGAGGACAGGCTTCATAAGCCTAGCCTTCCGCAGTCGGCCCATAAAATGGGTTCGATAATGCTGGTTCAACAACGGATTGGAATGCAATTAAATCCATCTTAAATTAACTAAATAATAATAACCAAAACTTGAGAAAATTAGACCCGCTATATAAAATAACCCTTTAAAAAAAAAACAAGCCCGATTAGAATGATCCAGCAGCAAGGGACTCTGTCCAGGTTCTGCGATAAGTAGGGAGAAATAAACTCCCGTCAACTTTGCATTCCATTCCATCAATTTTGCATAGAGTACCATAAAAATAATCCAAATTAAAACTTCTGTATTTAATTTAAATTCAGAACGTAGATAACACCAGATATCAAGATTTACGTACAGAAAAACGTTTATTTATATCTTGATTTACAAATCATATTTAACTGAATGAATTTTAATATTCCTATAAAACAGTAATAAGAAAAGATTAAAACATCTTCCGTAAAGTTTCTATTTCCATATTTAAAGTAAATGAGAATATTGTCATTCAAATAAAACTTTTAAACTGAGATAAGACCTGAACTTAGTCGATAAATATTAAAAATATGAGCTAATTTGATCTATTCAACACTACTTTACATTTTTCTTAAAGCATTAGAAATTTGTGAAATTATAAATAAATTTATTTACATAAATTTATTCAAAATTCATAAAATTGTATGATAATTTTCAATTCATAATTTCATTAGCTGATGACAAAAATTATAAAATTATTAATCCTTACAGATTTGTAAGCAGATTACCAGCTGAATAGAATTATCTGTATACATATGAAGTAATAATAAATTTAAAAAAAAACAAATTAAATTGAAAAGAATGGATATTATGTTTTAAATTTAATAAAAAAGAAATTTAAAACAAACGTTAAATTTTATTTTATTTTCGAACGTACAGTATGTAACTGAAATAGAAAACAATATAGAATAATTTAAAACAATGGTGCGCTCAAAAAACGAAGCAAAATAAAAAGCATTAGATATATAGTAAGATAACAGAAAACAACATTTTATTCCGACATTTTATAAAAAATGTTCACATTTGTTTGTTTTCAAAAGTGAAAAAATGCAACAAGACAAGCGTAAATATATTACTTTTAGTATTCTACTGTTAGCTTAAGGCAACACAAAATTCTATTTTAGATACATACACCACTTTTTTATTTAATTATTCTTTTAAATTGTTATAAAAAATAATAGTAAAACTTCCATAAAAGATTATTACGTTTATAATGCAATAAAAGTTTAGCTTATAATAAATCAATTAATTATAATCATTAAAAGATTTTAACATAACTCTAATCAGCATCGTTTAATTATATAAATGATAAACTAATTTTAGAATATCTTGGTCTTTAACTTTTTGAATTGAGTAGAGATAACGGATATGATACATCAATTTATGAAAAATAAATAGTTTATGAATTTGCTGTTTAAAATAATCTACCCAAGCCTTTTCTTTTAATTGTTATGCAAGTAAAGCACCTGATGCACTGAAATTGCTTTCTTTGTGGTGTTCTTTATTAATACCAGTTCTTAACGAAACCAGATTTTTTATAACCAGAATTTAACGAAAGAATTAATAAAGGATGTAACTTCTACTTAAAGAATGAACTATTTATCTCGGGTTGAAAACAATGAAGATATCCTAAATAGCACGTCCATTTTATTAGGCTTAGGATTCTGATATACGGTACAAAAATACGATCAACTAAATGAAAAAAGCAATGGGAAATAACTTTACTCCTCAATTTTTCTTGTATTGGGTGCTGGTTATTTTTAATAATAGCTATGCCATTGTTGGAAAAAACTAAAAAAAAGAAAAAATATCTGGCAAGTGCCGATACAATTGTAAATAAAAGTGTTCCGCATTTTTATATTACATTATCGTGTAATGTTGAAGTGCGAAGCCCCTAAGTTTAGGACCATTGCCATTAGATCCGTGAAGGCTTTATATCAATAAAACTTCGTTAAAGCACTTAACTTGGTTAAATGCCCACATACAACTTCCCGTTGCCTATATCTTGGAAATGATATTATTCATTTAGTTGGACATATTGATTTTGCTGCGTTGTTTGTATGCAGTAATAATTTTTTTAACTTCTCTTTCACGAAGGTTACAACAGTTCTTTATATTAATTTAACAGGTAGCTCTATTTAAATCGAATGAACTTTTAAAGGTCGTTAACTCGGTAAGTAAAAAAATTGATTTATCAAGTTAAAGTACTGAATTCGATTCCCAGCTGAAGTTCTTTTTATTTTTATTAACATAATTAATTTTCTATTCCCGATGAAATGCTTTAAAGGCTTCACCCACCAAAATGAAGACACAATTCATAACACATCACGCTACCAATTTATCAGTGCTAATTAGTAGTATTTTTAAGAGTACCTCTAAAATCAAAGTTATAATTTGGGATATATTATTTTTATTTATGATTTATCTAGAAATTCGCCCTGATTTTCTATTAACTTAATATAAATCAACCGCAAAAAACCTCTTAAGAACAGAAGCTTAATTCTATCATGAGAAAGGTTATCATGAGAAAGGTTGCAGCTATAACGTTTATGATCGTAAAAAAAATTTGATTTATAAAATGTCATTAAGATTAATTAAAAAATTAAAGAAACCAAAAAAGAACTCAATAATTATTAGACTATCAAAAATACTGTTAACTATAGTGCAAGACGAAGATAACTGTAATCGGTCAAATCAAGAAGTAAGTGTTTAGAGAAATAACAAAAAAAAGCCCAGTTTCAGTCTCATAAAAGAATAATTGGACATACGACTTTTGTTACTGCATTATGACTAAACGGAATGTTTCAGAACAATAACTTTTTTAGTATGTTCGAAATATCTACACGCATTTAATAAAACGTTTTGCAGAACTATTTTAATCATCTATCACTAGGGACCAAGTTCACATTCTCCAGTTACTTTCCCTTGCAGTCTTTTATGTGTAAAATTGGTACATAGCAAGACTGTTAGTTCTGTTAAGATACCTTTTTTGCATATGATCAAATTAATTACAAAAAATCTGATGTAGACAACATATGACTTCCATGTACGCCTATTAAATTACATATACACCTTTTTTTTTAAATGAAAAGAACATAAAGTTTTATTTCATTAATAACTTCTGATAAATTTTCATTTTTTTAAATTATTGAATTATTCATCGTTATGTTTTTTTACTATCACAGATTAATAATTATTAATAAATTAACATATTTAAATTTTAAAAAAAGTTAAAAAAAGAAAGGATATGAAGTTTGATTCGAACGATGTCCCTTCCCCTAAGATCCAAATATTTCGTTAATTAAAATTTTATTTGGCTATAACTCTGGGACCAATGAAAATAAGTACCACTTATTATGTATCGTTGAAAGTCTCTCAGTGAGGGATTATTACTGCAGTTAAGAAAAAGTCCAAAATCCAAATTTTTTTTTAATTTTGGGCTTTTTTGGGCACTTTTGGTTCAGTCGTTTGCAATCAAAAGGAGAGATGTACAACTAAATCCAAAATTTCAACTTCCTACAGCTAATCTTTTTTGATTTATGCGAGATACGTACAAACGTCACGCCGAAACTAGTCAAAATGGATTCAGAGATGGTCAAAATGAATATTTCCGTTGAAATCTAAACACCGAAACTTTTTGCGATTACAATACTTCCTTTACTTATTACAAGGAAGTTAAAAGCTAAAATAAAACTACTCCTTAAGGCAGGTGAAAAAAACCAGAAAACTGTAGACTTATCAACTTAATCAGTAATTTATCCAAAATCATGAAAAAAATTATAAAATTTAAACTAGTAAACTATGTATCAAAACATAAGATAACTGATCCCAATCAGTAAGGTTTTCAACCAGTTAGAAGAACACAGGATGCCTTAACCGAATTTGTTAGAATAATTAGTGATTGCTTAAATAAAAATAACCTTTTAGCTATTTTCCTAGTCTTACTAAAGCGTTTGATACCGTACCTCACAACATAATAATAAATAAATTAGCAAAAATTGTAATGAGAGGAATTGTATCAAATAAATTTTTTGAAAATTAGCTCAGGTACCGGTCGCAAAATTTTAATGAACGAGATTCATGTAAAACATATATAACCAATTATGACCTCTCACAAGATGGTGTCTTGTCACCTATTTTATTCTTACTGAATGTGAATGATTTGTAATGACTGGTTATGCAAGAGGGTAAGTTTCATTATTGCAGAAAATATTATAATAATTTTTTCTGGAAAACCATGGGACTTATAATATAAAAAAATCACAATATTTACAATTAAACGTTAGCTAGATGATAATACATCCTCGGTTTGAATTCTAATAAGATAAAATATTTGACATACTCATCTAATACATCAGGACAATCAGAAATAAATAACATTAAAATTACATGAGAATTTAAACTGCTTTAATAATAAAAGTAATAACGATTATTCAAGCCCTTTACTGAAAAAAGTTAATCACATTAAATGACTTGGGTTATCATCGATAAAAAATTTAAATGAGACAAACATGTTCTATTCATTTGTAAAAAACGTACATTATGATATATAAATTTTAAAAATTAAGTAGCATTATAAATATTTATTGTGTTAAAATGATTTATTATGCTTTCGGTCAATGTGTATTGCAATATGGAATTATCATATGAGGTGAAAATGTGGATAGACATATACATCAGTTGCTTATCAGACAATACACTTTATCGCTTGTTTGGCAAAAATAATTATAAAAGCAAAATTATGAAGAATAGATTATTTCCAATCACGGAGTTATTTAAAGAGTTTAACGTATTAACAGTTAGACAACTTTACGCTAAAAAAATTACACTTCATGTAAAAAAATATTTTAAAAACTTTAGCACTAGACATAACGATAATTATGTACTGAGAAATTCCTGTAGAAATAAATGATTCTAAACTCGCTGTATGCAGAAGAAACATTCGATTATATCGGTTCTAAATGGATCAATGTTTTCCCGAAACAATTATAGATAAACCTATTAAAAAAAGTACCAGTAAATATGAAATACGCAAGATACAGAATTGGTTAAGGAATTGAATTTTTTGTATTTTAACTTTCTTTAATAAATATGTAACAAACATATAAGAATTAAATTTAGGAACATCCAGACTGAGACCAAAGTAATGATGACACACAACACTCAACTCATTGCCAGCGATCAAGTTTGTTTATGTTGACAAAGGCTTAAATATATAATAAATAATTCTAAACTCGCTGTATGCAGAAGAAAGGTTGATTATATAATTTCTAAATGGATCAATGTTGTTCCCGAAATAATTATAGATAAACCTATTAAAAAAAGTATATATGAAATACCCTATATAGAAAATTAGTTAAGGAATGTGATTTTTTTTTTAAATTTAACTTCATTTTATAAATATGATATAATAACACCCAAAATGAAACCAATTATCATTACTTCTTTCAGTAATGAATGAATTATACAACAGAGAAATCCATTTTTCGTCATTACAATAATATCACACATATAACACTAGCATAATAGAAAATATTTAAATTTTTAAACAACTAATAAAACAGTAAATGAAAATATATTCATTAATTTCTATAGTATATATATATATATATATATATATATATATATATATATATATAAATATTTTCTTATATATTTCTTTATATATATATGAAGAATTCATAATAGAGTAAACGAAAATAATTTATTTCTATATGTATACATGTAAAGGTTTTATCAAATAGGTAATTAATATTCTCTCGTGCCTGAAGTTTAAAAAAAACAAACACTGTTTTAAAACCTATATTGTAGAAGTATCCTTTGAACGACATGAATATGTATGTTATTAGTTACAAAACATATACAGTTTTTTAATTACAAAATCAATCGTATACGTAAAGTTAGATTTATTATGCTCTCATGTTTAGAAAAGAAAACAAGATCTGTTTTTTATCTGAAAATTCCTCATGCACGGCATCGCACATCGAATTACAAATTAATAAGTAAAGTAACATTATTAACCTGATGTTAATCTAATGCAAAATGGCTAATAATCAACTTTTTTACCTCTACACACAAGCACTAACATTCGTGGTTTGAAAATTATTAGCTTTAAAACACCAATAAAACAATTAAATTATTTTTAAAACGTAACGGTTAATATTATTAGCCATATAACAAACTAGAACTAGAAATAACTAGTCAGAACTAGAAATAAACGTAACTGTATCCTTACTGAGAATTAGTTTTTTGTCAGGTTCTAGGCCAGAATTCATTAGAGTTGTAGAGGTATTTTTTGTGTTTGTCTCCTGCTTGCCTGGGCCGGCTGAACAATCAAGTATTACTCAGCCCAGGGGAGTATCCTTGTTGCGACTCTAATGAGCCTTCCCAACTACCGGCAGTATGTCCGGTATGGCAGGTCGGCTCACCGGTTCCGGATCTTTTCCTTATTTTCATCTTGCTTCTGCCTCTAATCGTTAAGGCCAGGGACACTGGGCCCGGCTATGCTGTTTCAGGGCCCTGTTCCAGCAGCCGGGTCTCGGAGGTTTTTTTTTTTTTTTGATTTGTAGAGGTTATATCTTAATAGCGTTGTCTGCTATATCCACATTAATTTGCTTAATTTCTTTTATTAATAAACAAATCTAAATAAATTGTCTACCATAAATAAGTCTAAATAATTAAAATACTAGCATATCACGTGATATTTCTATTTTAATTTTTTTTTTTTTAAATTTCAAAATGTCAAATAAAATTACAAGAAACTCAGTAACCAAGTTTATAGTAAGGTTACATAAAAATATGTCTTATTATACAGGAAAATTTTACAATATACTCATAGAAAATGGTAAAATGAAGAGGTCTGATGATAAATAAAGTTATCCTACCAACTTTTTGAAGTAATAAAAATATCAATCAATGTTTTCAGGTGTCAATTGCAAAGATATTTCGCACTGCTAACTGTATAAACTACATCTACCAACTTCTCGCAGTGCATGCCATACTTTTAACTGGCTGATAAACTATATATATATATAAAAGTAGAAAAATATATTTTTCAAATTTAATAAATTTAGGTGAGATTAATCAACCGTATAAAATAGCCATTAATTTGCAAAAAATTATAAACCAAAGGATGTTGTACGGAAACTGATAATTATATTTTTTTAGAATTTTTTAATATTTAATGAGTGAAAACATTTAATTGTATAATGTACCATAATTTCAGTAATAAATAAATCATACATTAGAGAAATCAATTTATGTCATTTCAATAAGATTCACATATAATACTAGTATAATGGGAAATATTTAAAGATTTTTAGAAAATCCACACCATTATTTTTCAAAAAGTAAACGTATCTTCCAAATCAAGAGGCATGGTGTTTTGGTTTTATTTAATGTATATGCTCACATTTTTATTTTGAACGAAGCGCGAACTTTACTTAATTATCTGTGAACTGTGGCCTCTATCACTGTGTTAGCTGGATTTGAACTGAATGATTCAAATCAATCGAATGAAGAATATAACAAAAATAATAGAATTAAAATAATATTAAATAAATTTTTTAAAATTCTGTAGTATAAGCTCGCATTTCTATTTTTAATGAAGCGCTTCTCGGCTAAATGCAAAAAAGTAGGAAATTACATTTGCTTGCTTTATTTTTGATACAATTTTTTAAAAATTATTATAATTTTAGATTGTCATTATTTTTTTTTTTTCATTTTTTGGTATTGTAATCTTTTTATTATTTAATTTTTATTTATAAATATGTATCTAAAATTATGTTGTGTTTTGGGGATAAAAAAGGAAAACACTGTCATTTGAGTTAAAAAATAACAACTCATTGAAGCTTTTGGTTATAAAAGATTTTGTTGTAAATACGCTAAACTCAAGAATGTTATGTAGTTACAACTGACAAAAACATTTAAAAAAATCATTTGTAACGAAGCATATACCATATAACATTTTCGCGGCGGGCCGCGAAAATGTTGCCTTTTTTCTATTGTAAAATAAATAATAAGGATTTGCATCGTTAAGTTACTTAATCATGAAAGGATTATATTCACGTATGAGCCGAATTTAGTAAAAATGGAAAAAGTTTATTTGTTGAAAATAACAAATAAAATACAGCGATTGGATAATAATTATGTTTTAGTGGAGTAAGAACATATTATATATAAAAAAGGGTAGATATGCGGACAAGGATTTGCATTATTAAATTGAAAGACTGGATGACTATGTAACACTTGATCGCCATGTGTGTGCATCAATTATCATAATGTAGTACATCAGGTGGAGTACTGACAGGAAGGTAAATTACTTAGCATTATTAATAATAATATATTTGTATAAAATACTTACGAAAAATACAAATGAATTGACTAAGTAAAAATGAACTACATATTCATAAATGACATCGTTAGATTTTTTTTGTTTTTCAAGAAGCATTAATACAGTGTAATTTATAATTATGAAGTCTTTATCAGCGTACAAGCAACGATTGTAAAATCACATCCTGCAGCGTCATATACAGCATCAGGGATAATTAACCCACTGGAGCCAAATCATTTTGGAAAGGACATCATATTCTTCAGTCTTCAATATCGATATGACGTATTAATTCGAAAAGAACAATGCGATTGTATATTATAATTATCCTATTCTGATAACTTTTTAACGTTTTTTTTTTTTTTTTTTTTTTAGTTAAGAGTTAAACTTTTCCAAACAAACAACAGCTCATGAGTAAATTAAATCGAACACATAATAATTTAATAATAAAAGTTTTATATTAGTAAATAAATTATGCCGACCCACTTGTAACGTAACGCTTGTTGTAACAAGCGTTACAACATATCAAGTGTTAAATAGAATATTAGAACCATTAGACAACTTTTCAATAGTTAAACATAGGAAAACGAAACTCAGCACAGTAAATGCATACAGCTCGAAACGACCCATAGTTTGATAAGTGATCACCATACCCCAAGCTACTCGATAATTTTAGGATTTTGATAAATCTTTTTAAAGAGCATTGAAAAAACAAAAATATTTACTTAAAAGATCTCAGCCAGTGAAAACCAAAATGGCAACCATTTAATATTTTTACAGCTAGTTTCAAAACTGCTAACAGAAAAATAAAAAATAATCGTCCCATACGGAAAAATATATTATTTTTAGGTAGGAGAATATTTTTAATTTAATTTTACTACATTTAACCGTCGAAAGATTATTTAATTATTTATTTAAGGGTTGCAATACTTTAAGTTACGTTTGTTTACGTTTAATTGATTAGTTAATTTTAATTGTTTTATTTAAGTTCAATTGTTTTGGATTTAGTTAAGTTTGTTTGTTTACACATTGTAAACAAAGAAACACACACTTATGTGGTACAAAATCTGGTTTATTATCAGTGGTAAGAGAAAATTACAGAGACGAATAGTGGTAAAACAAACCCTACGATATTCTGCAGGTTATTTTTCATCTTTTTATTTAATGTGTTTAGATTGAAACACAGGCACATAATTTTGTTAAATAATAATATTTATGAACAGTACTTACAGTTGTGGACATTAATTTACAGCTAGAAAATAGTAGTTCAATTAAAATTGACAAACTTTACCTGAAACAGAATTAAAAAACGTTAAAAAATAAGTTATTTGAGTTGACAAAACATACACTTCATCATAATTAATATGATATATATTTTCATAAAATTATGCCCATTAAAACTTAAGGGATTATTTATAAAATTACAATGGGTTTATATCTATTCCTTTAGTGACATTGCCCTAGCTTCGTGGATAAAATTGTAACTTAAAAACTTACTCGTAGATTCAATTTATTTTATTCAAATTTTCTGTTAATCTATGATATTTCATATAAAACTTCACCCTCATCAGAAAATGCGAGTCTAATACGAGCATTATAATAAATATACAAAACTACCTGGTTTGTTTGATATAGATAATATATAACCACAAGGGTATGTTTATAAATCCATTAAGCGACAAGCACTGACTTTTGACATGTAATAACTGACAATTACGTCGACGCACCATTAATTGAAAGTGCATTATTACTATTGTTATTATTATTATTATTATTTTAAATTATGTTACATATGTATAATAGGTATATAAACTGATATACAGTAAAGGGACGACATACATACTTTTTCAAACAATCAAACTCAATCAAACACACGCATTTATACAATTAAACACACGCGCGCGCGCGTGTGTTTGTCTGTTATAACTGTACCTTCAAATAATTTTCATTCATATCTGCCCAAGAAAAAATATAAAATGTTTTACTTTTATGATCTTAGAAAAATCTTGTCAAATATGGTCAGGTTCATGGGCAAGAATGTATAAATCTGTACTGTTTTATACAGTAATAATTCTATTAATAAAAACTAACAATTGCCTTTGCGGGTTTGACCTTGCTATATGCTATAAAACTTCTAAAGTTGGAAATAATCTTTTAGTAATAATATGTGAGCTGCTGCTCTCAGAGTTGTCACTATTCACAATTTACGGGATAAAGTATATTAATCTGGATGAATAATAAATTTCCAGTAGACTAAAACGTTAAAAAGCACGTTAAATAAGAAAAAATAAGACTTCTAAATTATATTTTTTGTTTACATTATATTTTTGTAACTGATCGAAAGAACAATGTTGTTCAGAAACACATTGTAATCGACTACCACGACCATGTAAGATGACAATATCTCTCGGGTTGTAGTCTTCTTTTACTAAAAATACAACCATTATTACCTTGTAAAACTTTTTTCAATAATTCAGAAAATCCCTTTTCAAAGAATATTGAACAATTTTCCAAGAAGTGTGCAATATTTGCAGATTCACCGAGTAAATTGCCAATCATATAATAAATTTGACACAGTATTTTAAAGGTAGGAGTGATACATCCTTTTACTCCAAATGATATATTATGAAATAGGTTATTATACTGTTTATAATTATCTAACAAATATTTAGATTAAGAATTAAATCAGGAGGATATTGAAGTTGTTCATGAACTACTTTGGCACCAGCACAGCAAAGTCATTCCATTTTTTGGCATTGCAGTGGTTACACACTTTCATGTTACCTAATTGAATTTCTTTGAAATTGAATTAGTAGTAATTTTCAGGATGATAATCAAAAACCAATTTGAAACCTAACTTATTTTTGGAAGGTGTCGAACTCGATTTTGAACCGAACGTATACGTTACTGTTTAAGTCCTTTAGAACGGTCTGGCGTAGATTCACTTTTCTACGATCCTAAATTCTGGTAACTCCAGAAACTCTTCTTTGTATCTGTGACCAAGCCATCTGGCCGTTATGAAAATATTAATACTAAATTACAAAACAAATATATGCCAATTATGTGTAGAATACCCTGATGGAACTTCTTAGTTCAGGATATAAAAATGCACAGAATGCTACAATATTCGCGCGAGGATGAGTTTTCGCGGGTTGGAGTCAGATTAGACGATGATTGATATAGATAATGACAATTAAATCTAGTAAAAAATGTTTTAAGTTATTTATTTATAGGTTGTTTTTAATTTATAGTTTATATAGTAGTGAGAATGATGAAGATTGAACTGTATAAACATTCCGGGGGTCATAAGAAAGACACAATTAAGATTTCTTAATGGTTATCCGGAACAAACAATAAGAACGTTTAAAACCATAAAGCTTATTAAAAATTAGCCATCAAGCACAAAAAAAAAATAATTTATATCGTACCGAATAGAAGAATTAGTCGATCATTATCACATAACCTCAACGTTTGTGTGAAGGCGTATGATATTAAATAATTATATCACATTAAAAATGTCAAGCCTGATCGAGATTCCTACTCAGAAAAAATTCTGAATGAAAGAAGTCCCTACTACTTCGCAACGGCTGATAGCAACCTAGTTTAACAACCTTTTTGTTTTTATATAATTTTTAATTAAGGGAATTAAATTAAAATATATGTTACAAGAATCTTTGAATGATTCTCGATTAGTATAAATTTAGCCTTCTTCAAGAAAGTAATTTCAATTAAATTGAAATGAAGAAAATAATTATTTCTCATTTTTTTATTTATTTATTTAATGAGTACTTTATGTACACATTTTTCTGTTTTAAAGAAATAGTTGTAAAAAATTTATATATAAAAAATAGGCTACTTAAATTACAGTTGAAATAAGTTAAACTTACGTGAAACAAAAATTAATAGTGGCAGTAATTAAAATATGTAACCTATAAAAAATATTTCATAATTTCATTTCTAAACTTAACAGTTTAATTTAATATTAAATATATATTTAATAAACTTGGTCAGTTTTCTTTTTCTACAATGAAATAACTTTTTTTTTATGAACTTAGTCGTTTTAATAATAAAAAAAAAAAGTTTGGATTAAAGATTTAAATGGCGGATTTACGAAGTAAGTATAAACATATAGCCAAATACAGTAAGTTTAAGTAAACTAAGGGTATAAATTTTACAACGAAAAAGTTTTATGTTTACAAGAGAAGGGAAAATCTTTAGTTAGTAACGCTTCATTTTATGAGAAAAATTTCATCTTTCACTTGGAACTTTCCAAAGTGTGTTTACCTCTAGAAATAGGTTTAATGGAACACCTCACCGAATATTAGATTTTAAATCTTCAAATAATGAAATTCAATCTTTTATGAGGAGGGGAAGTTGACGATGCAATAGAAAATATAGAGAATGAAAGAAAGTACAATATTTTTATAACACCATTTTGTTTTAAGATATTATGGTCAATTTATATATTATTTTATATTGTTCTAAATTAGCTGCAACAAATCCGTATAAATTCGTTTTTGTTCTATATTTATGTCAATATGTTCTACAAACTTGTAGAATTTTAATTTATTATATTTGATTTTAAATTAATATTTTAATTCAAAGTCGTTATCAATTTCTGTAAACAATTTAGTACCTATACTTTCATCATGATCATCTTATTTTGGTAAAAATTTTTTACACAGAGTGTCTGATAAGTCAATACCTATTTTTAAACTGATAATAAATAATGTTGTAAATTCATTTTAAGGGTAACTATTATAAAGAAAACAAGTTTATTCCTTACCATTAATGTTTCAAGTAATTGTAAATGCCTCCAGTTCTTAGCAAAGAAGAAAGAGAAAAAATCGCAAGGTATGAATTATGGAAATCGGTGGTTGAAATCCAGCAAATTTAAAGAACTGAGAATGATGGAAATGCAATACTTAATTCAAAAAAACATAAGAATCTACCACCGTAAATTAATGAGAACAGGTTCTGAATTGGACAGGTTCATATTCTGGTCGACCGTCAACTCCTTCACACCATGAAGGTCTGAAGAAAATCTTACCAAGTACATACAATATTCTTTCGAAGAATACGTACAAAGTCCTTTAAGTTAGACATCCATAGAAATTAGGGTAACATTCTACACCATTAACACTATTTAAAATAAAAATAATAATTTTCATCTCTGGAAGTCTCATTACGTTTAGCAACACCGTATGGGACGACCACCGTATGAGGACTACCGTATGGGATTTCCAGATATCGTGTACGTGGAAGGAAAATAATCCTAATCTGTTTGATAAAGTTTTATGGTCGATGAGGAAATTTTCCATGTCGATGGTTTTGTTAATAGGCATAACTGTCACTATTGGAGAAATGGTGATCCAGGGGCTACCACCGAAAAATGCAATCACGTTCAAAAGTAATAGTACGATGCGGAATGAGACCGACCAGTGTGGTGGGTCCTTATATTTTATAGAATACAATTAACAGTAAACGCTATTTCGATATGCTCATGTACTTTGTGTTGCCTATCATTACTTAATGGGATAAGATTGCAGAGTTCATATTTACGCAGGACGGTGCACATCCAATCTTTGCTCTTGTTGTTCACAACTGGCTGGACATTCAGTTCCCAAAAGATGGATAAGCCTGCTAGAAACTCTGCCTGACAACTTGTGACTTTTTCTTGTGGGGTTACGCCAAAAAAAACTTTTACAAGACTCGTCCAATAGTCCAGTAACTTGATGAACTTGAGGAAAAAATCCGTAATGTTTTGAACGCAGTATCCCACGATTTCTTAAGAAAAGCTGTGGATGAGGTACCAAAAACGTTTACTGAAGTATACTGCCAATGCTGGTACTTATTTTGATTTTTTAATGGGAATTATTTGCAATGGTAATAAGTTTCCTTAAGCTTCCACAACCAAATACAGGTTAAATTTATATACATACCGCTTAGGATGCAATTGAAAATACTTGATGGTATTGAATTATTAGCCACTCTGTAGTATAATAATTTTATTTGCGATCCTCAAAAGAAATTTTAAATAAAAATTAAGACTGACACGGCTATAATGTAATATTAAAATCTCTTTTTGAGAAGCCGAATATTATGACTAAAAATTTTTACTGAACATCGTTGTTAGAATGCTAATTTGTTTGGTTGTAACGATATTTGTGCGTTTCTAACTTTTTAACTTTAGAACGGCTGAACTGATTTTCATTAAATATTATTAACTGGTTTTTTATTAGTAGTAACGCTACTGAAAATGACGATGACTATATAAATAGATTAAATATATACAATAAAGGTGGATGGTGTACAGAATTTTTTAAAAGCACGACTAGTAAAAAATTCTGATTCATTTGTTCTCAAACATTTTGATTAGTAAAATTAGTTTGGATTTGTTGTATGGTGAAGTATCATATAAAAATAATTAAAAATGAGATAAAATAACACAAAACTGAATTTATTGTATAAACGTAAAGTATATATGTAAGTTAAAATTCGTTACACTACTTCAAAAAAAAAAATATATATATATATATATAAAAACAAAACAGTAATTTAATTAAATTTAAAAATCATTTGATTTTAAATTAATATTTTAATACAAAATCAATATCAATTTAAAAAAAGTACAGTACCTATACTTTCATCGTTACCGTTTTATTTCGGTAAAAATTTAAACACAGAGAGTCTGATAAATCAATACCTATTTTTAAACTGATATAAAATACATAATGTTATAACTTCATTGTAAGGGGAACTATTATGCAGAAAGAAAGTTTATTCCTTACCATTTATGTTTCAAGTAATAAATAATTGTATGTTTCAGAGTAAATAATTCTGAAATTAATGTAATTAATAATTATTTGAAATCCTTAGTATAATTTATACTATTATTTACATAAATAGTTTGATTGCAAAAGAATAGAAAAAGAAACACATTATAAATTAAATTAATAGATATGATTTGAATGTATATATTATTGGTTTAACTACTAGTTAAACAAATTTTTTAATGCAAGAAGGTTTAAAATATGAATAAACGAATAGAACTTTGAAGCCAACGTCCAAGGTCGTAATACTCATTTTTAAAAATCTTAATATATAATATAAATAGCCGGAAAGGTTATTTATTATACGTAAAAATTAAATTATAAATCTATTTTTCCTTGTGGAAGACTAAAAGACTGCGATAAAACAAATAGAAACACTCAAGGAATGTGCAGAAAAAGTGGGATTACAAATTGCGTTTGAGAAAACAGTATTCATCGCTCCAGACTAGAAATCCCAAATTTAAACACAAAATGTGTAGTAATAAATAAAGTCCCTCAATTTAAATACCTTGGAGAATTTATTACGCCGAACAGTTCTGAGAAACCAAGTCAATTTGACCGTCTGTAGAAGGTCAGGAAAGCTAGGTTTAGTGCAAAATCTCTACAAGTAATCCCTCTCGCGCCAAACGAAAATCCGGAACTACAACACAGCTACTAAACCCACAAAATTATATGCCAGTGAAACATTGACCTTAAATAGGAAAACCGAAATAGAAGAAATAAAGAAACAGGAAAGGAAGTTTATAAGCAAAATATTGGGACCGAAACAAACTTGTTGAAACATACTCTAATATCGAAACTGATAGGAAATAGGAAAAGAAAAATGAAATTCATCGGACACCATTGCAGGCTGCCGGAAAACTGACTGATCAAAAGAATAATCGCGTACTTAACATCATTAAAAGTTGCAATCCCCTGGCTCGCAGAAACACGAAAAGATTTAGAACACGCCGGAATTACGCTGGAGGGGATCATAGACAGAAATAAAATAGATAAATGGGAAATTAAACAGAATCGCCGAAGCCTAAACAACATCGTCCAAAATGGCCGGAAGAGCGGAAAGAATGGCCTTTTCTGAAACAATGAAAGAATTTTGGAGGGAAAAGAAGAATGCCAAGCGAAAGAAATATAAATCATGAATGCTTAACGTCTTCCATTGGGAAGTTCTCGACTTATAATAATAATAATAAATCTATTTAAGAATCTCAATTACGTATTTCTGAGCTAAGGAATAGTTTTCAATAGAATTTTTACAATTACATTTTTTTTTTTTTTCAATTTTGGCCACTTTAGGACCACATTCCAACTTCCTTCATTTTGTCACTTTTTTCGGTTATCTCTTTTCTCTGAACCTCTTCATTTACTTGGCAAGTTTTTGTTTGCCTTCTTTTGACCATTTTATTTTCGGATTTTTTTCCTAGTCTAGTTCTTAGAAATTCTCTAACATAACAATTTTGGTTTTAAAAATATCTCTGTTTTTAACAACACATTCTGTTATATTTTAAAACATTAAATCCTTTTTAACTTCTTTAATCCATTTTATATCTGTTTACTGTTATAGATGAAATAAAAATTCTCTTAGTTTAACGTATTTTTACTCATTCTGACAAGGTGACAAATACATTAATTTTTGCTTTTTCATTGTGTACGTTATATTTTTATAGTTACTTCTAAGTTGAAAAACGTTTTACTGCTTTACGGGATAAAACATTTTTCTAATCCTTCTCTTGTTATTTATTTATTTATTTTTTTATAAAAGTAAAAAATTCTTCATAAAATGTACAATGTGGGTGCATTTTTATTTTTTTATTTTCTACTATTCATAAAATTTTATTATAATCTACAAGATTATAAAAAGAATAAAAATCATTACAGTAACTAAAATGGAAAAGTAGAAAAAACTACAAAAAACATCACAGATATAATACTATATGGTCACTTTGATTTTTAAATTAATAAATGCAAAAAGTGAGATTATAAAAAGAAAAAAATGAATGATCGTAATGAAATGTTATAAAAACAAAGTTGTTATATTTTACTGTCATTTGTTATTTATTCTGTAATACAGAAAAAATAAAGATACATGAAAAAAAAAAAAAAAAAAAAAAAAAAAAAAAAAAAAAAATCGAAATTTTTTTTATTTTTATCGGCTCCTACACCCCCAATGCATTCAATACCTTCTTTCAGACCCACTTGAACTACTTCTGTGCCTAGAAAAAAAATTTTTTTAAATCTGTTAAAAATATATTCTATAATAAAAATAATAACTTTTTTCGATTTTTGGAGAAGAGGGAGAAATACTTCCAATTTTTGTTTTTTAGGGTCCCTAGGTCATGAAACAGAGAAATAAAATTACTATCCCATTTTATGACTGTTTTCTAATCTTTCTTACAGCATGGCTCTAGAGATATGATGTCAGGGAAGTAAAAATAATTAACAAATTTCCCGTTTTATATATGTAAAACACGATTTTTTTTTATAGTAGACTAATATGATGCTTCCCACTACTTATCTCAGTATCTCTTATTGATGTGAGTTACGTAAAGGACCTGAGTTGTAAAATAAACTAATCAGAACTGCAGTCTCTGAGAGTAATGGTGTTTGTTTACTATACATCCAGAAATTGTGAGCAAGAATAAAGGTGAATTTCACATGTATTTGGTAAGCTTGGTATACAACCGTATATTTGACTCGGTGAAGAATGAAAATCCATACCATTCTTCATTAACCTTAGTAAGCCTGGCATAAATTCATCATTATTGTAAAGGATGATTGTGTAATTTTTGAGAATAATATTTTCTTCACGTCAGATCAGGGTTATAGTTATTTAAATATGTACAAATATTAACAAATAATTATGTAATATTGTTTTAACATATCTCGATCATATGCTTTCGATTGAGTTTGCCTAAATATTTTTTTTTTTCTAAAAAATCATTTTTATTTAATTTTTATTGTAGAAACAACGGTAAGTATACCAGTTTTTTTAGTATTAAATAAGCATTCTTTATTTCTCTGAATTTTCTTTATTAATTTTCAGACGAAAATCCCAAAGTATTTACCGCTGATAATTGTTTAATAATAGAAATTATCATCTAGTTATAGATTACATACAATTTTTATGTAAACAGTTTTTGAGTGTATCTTGTTTTTTAATTTATTACAAAACCATTAAAACATGCATTTTTCTTTCTATTTTAATCATTATTATAAACTAGTAAAATATATTTATTATTAGTTATTACGTTTTGAGTTACCAAATGAAATATGGAACTTAAGCATACACGTATGGCTTTGACAAGAGACTCCTCATACAGCTATTGTAAATTTTCAATATTTTTGAACATAGAGAAAAGTCTTTCATGTTCAGTAATTGAATAGCTCGTCAAGAAAAATAATTCCCTTATAATTTTATTTTTGCAACTTTAAGCGTATACAACCTGTCAGCATTAACTTTAAATCAAAGGAAAGGTTTATAAAACCACTTTATGGTATAAAGTACTTGGATTGCTTGCAAGTTTCACTGTAGGGCTGGTTTCTACTAAAACTCATATTTAAAATATGAAAAACGTCACAAAATTAGGTTATCAAATTAACAGCTTATTTTCATTTTATTATTATTATTATTATTTTAAATTTATGTATTTATTTGATTAGTAAAATACGATAAGAAAGAGTTTCATTTGTTAAGTAACAAAGTGTTTATGAAGTAAGTGTTTGTGAAGTGAGTGTTTATGAAGGAAGTATATATAGTTAATATTTTGTTAAAGTTGTTTTAAAAAATAAAGTTTATTTAAGTGTTTATTTATGATAAAGATTATACTAAAATATAATTTTTTGCAGTAGAGGGAGGAAAATAATGGAGATGTGTAGTAAATCTTTTGCAATATCATTGCAATTTGTAGTTAGAATCAGAAAGTGTATATAAAATAAAAACGAAAAATGTGTTTATTCCCTGTTTTCTGTTAAATTTAGTTGGTTTATAGTTAGTTATTTGAAAAAAAAAATTATAATTATATTTTGTATTACTATTTATTTAAAATGAAATTTAGTATTTAAACAAAATACAGTAAATTTTTAAGAATTAAATTGCGCACTAGCTTGGAATTGTATTTGTTTCTCTTGTTTATTATTGGGTAATTACTGTGTACAGAGCCACACTCTGAAAAAATTAAATAAAAAATATATAATAAAAATTAAAAAAAAATATTTTGTTTTATTTTTTATTATAAAGTTCTTACGTGAACATCACATGACTTCCTTGTACGTCTATTAAATTACATATACACATTTTTTTAAATGTAAACCTACATAAAATTTTATTTCATTAATAACTTCGGTTATTTGTTCATTTTTTATTGTTATTATTGAATTATTATTTATTCATTGTTTTTTCTTTATCAATACATAATAGTTTTAAGGGAAACATAATTTTTTATGATTAAGCAAATAAGTGATAATTATTACATAAGTACTCTGTAAAGGAAATAGATGATAAAATTCGGTTTCTCTTTTACATATTTTTTGAAGTAGATGAATGAATATTTCTGCAACAATCTGTTGAAAAAAAAAATACAAAAAATAATAGCAGTTACATAGTAGTTACTTAAGATGTGAAATTTTATTATCGGATATTCAAAGGATAAAACACATCACAGCAACATTTGATTAACTTCAAATTGAAAGTAAATGATTCATTACCAATTCCAACCCTATGATTCCGGGTTGTGATCAAGAAAAAATGAAATTTCAATTCAAGACGGTGAAAATTAAGTTCTTTTTGGGGGCATTTAAGGGAACGATTGGTTTCAATATGATGAGAAATGGAGAAAACTTAAGTATTTTGAATTATCATAACTTATAATTATTACAAATAAGCAAAAGAAAGCGGTTGGCTCACAAAGGAAAAATTTAACTTTTTAGATTGTCCGTTATCCAGGTATTCAGGAATATAATAAAAGATAGTAGGGTAGAAGGTAACACGAATTTACGAAGGGTACAACGATTTAATGGCTACATTACTGAAGAAGGAATGTAACGAAATTTCAGGTGTTAAATAGATTTAATTACACAAAAAAAATCCCTTCGTTATGCCGGAAGGCGGAGGTAGATTTCACCGGAGCTAAGCAGGGGACAAAAAAGATTTCCACCTTAAAGTTAAGAAAGGCTTCAAATTTATTCAATACGACAATGGTAGCGTGTGATAAAAGTGTCATGTTTAGCAAACGACAAGCCTCATCTTTTTAAAATTCCAGAAGTATTTTGGTCATTCTTTCCCGTAAGGGTTGGTGATATCAAAAATTATTTCAGACAAAGGTTTTAGGTAATGTTTAGAGGACTAACGACCACTTTAAACCGATTCGATACTGTGCCAATTAACGAAAGTATGATATTTTTTTGTCTTCGAAACCCATTTTTTCCACCCCTTGAGCCAATGATTGATGACATCAAAAAACTGTACCTAGATAAGTTTAGGCCCTTATCAAAAGAATAGTAGGAACTTTAAATAAATACGATATTTTACTTAATAAGAAAGTTATAGCGATACTTTGTTTTTTCGAAAAAGCCCTCCCATTTTTACCCCCATTGTCCGATTTTGCCCATTAATGAAACCGACCGAGATTTTGGGTCGTTATATTTTATGTGCCTATTTGAACGTGACTGGCGTGAAATTACAGCAGATATCGTGTCCAGAAATAATATATATATAAATCTATATATAAAATCGTAAGTGACTGTGGTTTTGGGGTCTGGGGGATGTGAAACGCGAAGATACATCGAAATTTGTTGGAAGTCGAATTATGGTACCCATTATAATAGGTAACTTTCTTATGAAATCTACCTAAAACTCTGCCAATATTTCATTGTCTATATCTAAACAATTATAGATCCTAAAAATACGTTTAGCTAAACATAAAATCATAGATTTTCAATTAGACGCAATGTGTGAGCGTGAGCGTGTGTGAGTCTATTTACGCAACTAATGCCATACATACACATACAAATATATAGGATCGTACGTGTGTGTGTGTGTGCGTGTGTGTGTGTGTGTGTGTGTATGTGTATATATATATATATATATATATATATATATATATATATATATATACACACAACATTGTTGTACAAGTTAACAATATGTAAATTAACATTACGTAATGAAATGTAAGCGAAACTTTCGGAGCTTCTAGTTCAGGTAGACAAACACAAGGCTATATCTATTAGAACAGTCATATTACTCTCCCACGTACGTTACCAACTTTACCTTTTACTGTAACATATAAATGTTTGTTTTAGCCCAATCTGTTGCTCAACATCCCATTGGTGAGAATATGTCGAATAGATTGGTAGTGATGACAATAGAATATTGAAAATCCAATGCCATCGGAATTGCTTTAAGGTTTATAAAATAAAAATAAACTAAAAATAAACTCTTAGACTGTAGAGTGTACAGTTATTTACTTCCTTTTCTAAATCCGTAGTGATCATAGAATAAGTTTATTAAATTCATAAATAAATCATAGAAATATAACTATAGGATAATTTGTTAAAGATGGATATTCTAGGTTAGATTTATTTAAAATATTGTTTACGATCAGAGAATAATAAATCATCATAAGTAGTATGTATTTGGAATGCAAAACTCGACGATGGGAAGTTTCAATTCTTATTCTATCTCTTGCTTAAAATAGATCTTTTATAGGTTTCAAAAAATTGAAAAGAAGGTTTTCAATTTTTGTTAAAAATATATGTCAATCTAAGATCAATTACTTAAAATAAGTATCAATTGTAAAATATAGATTAATCACTAATATATAGACATTTGTTAAATCTTTTTCTTCTTTTCCGCGAGCCGGGTCCTGCAGTTAAGTATTACACAGCCCAGCGGAGTGTCCTTTACTCTAACGGGCCTCCACGTCTCGCTCGCCGGTCGGATCTCACTCCGCGCCCGCCTCAAACCCCCAGAGTAGGATCCACCAGGCCCGGCTATGACGTCCCTGGGTCCCCACTTCGGGAGCCGAAACTAGGTCTTTATGCCAATGCCTCTAACGAGAACACCCTGAGTGGGGCATCCCCACCGGGACTGGAAAAAGACCATCGGTCTTTTTCCCTCGGGGGTATGCGAGAGTTCCCGTGCCTCATCGATACCACCCATTCGTGCAAGCACGTGCAAACGGCAGCTCCGCAGAGGGCTGTCCTTCATCCCCGAGCCTCCCGATCCTTCCCCTGAAGAATACTCGCCACGAACCCTGCAACTCTTGGAACTCCGCAACATGGTAACGAAGATGTTCTCCACGCTGAGCGATCCGGTAATCGCCGAGCAAGCTAGGCGGTATGCATCCCCTACGGGCACTAGAACACCACGTGTTTTGAGGTATCTGCCGCACTATTGGCAGTAGGGAGTCATCCACCCTCCTCCTACCACACAGTTAGACGCGGAAGACCCCATGGGCTGTCAGGAATTATGTGAGTCAGTAGTTCAGCTCACCAAACCTCCGACTGGCCCACGGCTTTATATCCGCTTTATAAGGCGGTGTGTCCACCTGCTCTTGGTGAACGCATTACACCTAGCTTGCCAATCTCGGAACAGGACCACATGAATGTCCCCCTTGGGAACTCCTCGGTGGCTGTCCGTGATCACCAGCACCGCCTCTGTCGATGTCGAAGCATATGCTGATGCCACCTTGAGGGCCATGCGATGGTGTATCCCCTCTAGGATTCTCCTGTTGCGCCCCACAGCCACGGCCCACTTCCACCCCGGAACGCGTATAGAAATATTTAACACAAATTAGCACACGCAGTTGT
The DNA here is from genome assembly GCF_047948215.1 of Lycorma delicatula. Classification (NCBI taxonomy): domain Eukaryota; kingdom Metazoa; phylum Arthropoda; class Insecta; order Hemiptera; family Fulgoridae; genus Lycorma; species Lycorma delicatula. The sequence goes on along the minus strand of NC_134459.1, from coordinate 78,491,952 downwards.
GAGACGACGTGAATGGAAATGAAGACAAAATAGTAAAATTATTTTGGCAACGACTTGGCTTGTAAGAAACCTGTTATGTAACAGAAGTTTCTCTCAGTTAAAAAGACCTATTATATCTTAAAAATATCTAGACAAAGTATTGATTAAAGTGGTTTCTTTGCTGAAAATAATATATTACAACAAAGCAGAATCTCAAGTTCATCAAAATCAAGCTGAAATTGAGATCCAATCCTACAAGTGTATTCTCTAGAAAAATATATGAAGAAAATAATAATAAAAAAAAAAAACAGTCACAAGTAGTCATAAAAAAATGAGTACCTATAAAAGATACCAATAAAAAAGTACCTATAAATGAGTCCAATATTTTGGGATAAAATAGAACGACAAGATCAAGAAAAAAGCGAAAGAATAATTTGTGGTACTTGATTATAGAAATTATTTAGTAGATAAGGATAAAACAGAAAAAGCTAAATACGTTGTTTTAAAAGCCACTTAATTATCTTCTAGTGCAGTTTCAGTCTATGAAAGTTTTTTTTTTAATAATGATTTACTTAAAAAAAATATAAGGATACGTTAATAAACCTTCTACACTATTGGAATATGCAGAAGTACTTCACAATATTTGTTTAATATTATACATAAATAAATGAAACAAGTTACGCAAGACTACTTTTTTCATGGGTGGGGAATGAATTATGATGAAATTTTATTCTAATGTTACGTTTACTATTAAAATTTTTTAATACTATTATAAGTTTAAATGAACCAAAAAAGTTTTGCAAAAATAAAAATCTTTATTTTTAAACATTTTTAGGCACAGTTAATTTTAAACTGTGCCTTGGAACACAATGAAAAAATTTAGTTAAATAATTTGCAGTAAATAAAAAGATAACTTTTTTAAACTTTTGTGGAAGGAGGAATTTTTTTAAAATGTTAACATGCACACATGTACTGAGCTTAATATAAAACGAGGCTATGCTTGCAACATTTCGAGAAAATTGACTCCAAAAAACTATCTACCCCCTTCCTAAAGATATTGACCCCGAATTTTTACAAAAATTTTACTCATGTATACCAGTCTCTGAATAAAAATTTCATCAAATCTGTTTATCAAGTCAAAGGTTATTAAGCTCCAAACACTGGTACATATATTCATGTACGAAAATTAGCCCCCACCTTTTTGTTTTTAAAGGTTTCTGGTTAATGATACGTCAAGATATGCAAAAATACCATACTAATTTTTCATTGACTACAATAGAACTTTTTTCCTTCTTGTAGCATAACTAAAAAATAAGTTATTTCATTACTACAATTTCATTTTTATGATCTCTGTTGAGTACTTTTTCAGAAATTTCTGTATTTATCAGAATGAACTCTTTTTTATGACAAGTTAATTAAAACATTTAAAGTCCTACAGGAAGTTGATATCTGTCATATGAAATGAAAAATTGTACTTTTTATAGTTTATTTTAATGGGTGGGATAGCAAACACGTATATATTTAATGTTTTTTTATTATGCTGTTTTTAAATTAACGTATTATAAAAAATTAATCTGAAGTGGCAATGACCTCTGCATAAGCAATCGACCGAGATAAAAAAAGAAGCACTTACAGAAATATATTTTAATTAATTTTAGTACACAATTATTACGTCAAAATTTGCTTATTATTTATTTATAATTTTTTCGTATACATGTGTCTTTGTATATATATATATATAATATAGTTGTGTAGCAAATACAGTAAAAGTTATGGGTAAGTTTCTAAAAACACTACGGTTGGAAAATTATTTTAACTCTATCGGTAGGTTGAAAATTTCATTCATTTTTGTACAGCCGTCTAAAAGAATGATTGAGTACTACAATTTTCCCTAGGGAACACTAAAACCTCGGGATAAAAAGTAGCCAATATGTTAATCCGAGAACTGGAATAGATTAATATGCAATATTTCATTCAGCTTTATTCAACCGTTTAAGCGTATTCCGTTCAAAGAAACTAACCAACATATTTAAATTACATAATGGCTTCGTTTTTTATGAAATTGCATTATTATAACCTGTAGCATAATTTACAAAAAAATATTTTATTATTAATATTACAAAAAAAATTAATTAAAAATAAATCGATTTAGACATTAATTAAGCGTAATACTTAAACACTTAAATCAATCGTTAAAAGTTTTCATAAACAAATACAATATGAAAGCCTGAGAAGCATTTTACAAATACAGATGATCACGAGACGAGGTTTGTTTGACAACAAACAAACATATCCAATGTTTAAACTTTCATAGGTTTTATCATTATTTTAATAAGAAATTATTGTATTTATTCACTATTCTGTAAGTCAATAAAATACAAACTGTTATTATTATTGGTCTTTAATAATATATATATATATATATATATATATATATATATATATAACAAAACGTCTACCTTATTTGAAACAGTAAAGTGAATTTTAAATGTGATAAAATCATTTAAATCGTTCTACCTGAATTTTTGAAATCAGTAATTACATTTTATTTAGTAAGCTGTTGGTTTGTAATTTCACGCTTACTTCAATATTTGAAATTTAAAGAAGAACCAAATACTATTTTCACGGTTTACTCTTCATCAGGTTCTCGAGATCAGCATTTAAGGTTATTTTATTTAATATTGGAAGTATCTATAAAAAAAAATATGCCCGCCGAATAAAAAATCTCTGCCAGAAAATAAATAGTGATGAAACTCCGTCTTATAAAAATAGTTATATGAACGCAATTAAACAACGTAAAGTGTCCCCGAAAATGCGTTTTAGCTCTGTGATTATTTTAAACTAAAGTGGTTTTATTTCTGTTGAAGTGTCACAATAATTATTTGAAATAATTTGAATTTCTTCAACTATATATATATATATATACACACACACAGTTGAAATACTATTACAACTTAGTATTAAGTAATGATAAAAACAAAGAGATAAAACATTGTGCAATTTTTAGTTCAAAAAAGATTCATTAATTTTAGCTAAAATAAATTTATAAATAATAAAATAATTAGGATATTTCCTGTGAGAGCTTTTATCAGACAAAGTAATACCTCCTTCAACTTGAGAAGCTTCTATATTCTTCTGTTTCTTGGAAGCCTTAATGATGACTATAGTACGATCATAAATTTATAAAAATTAAATTACCAGTATGGCAGTACGTATAACGGCACGATGTTCGATGCTAAAAAAGATCATTTAAGTGAAATTTTGAAATTAAAAACTCATTAATCAATAAAATCTTTTAGTACGATGCAATTAATAACATAACGCTGAAATTTTGTATAAGTTAAAATGACTATTTTCTTAAAACATATAAATTTAACCAATTTTAAAATACAATAACACACACACTATCATGAACTGACCGTAGAGATTGCAGCTGTTAGTTAAAATCTATTTAATTTTTTATGATAAATATTAATTCTTCAAATAAGAAGTAACTTGGGGAAGATGTTAATTAATTGTGATGAAAATGAAATATCCTTAATACATTAATGATAATAATCAAAAATTAATTATATTTATTTTTTTGAGATATCCTTCGGATTTTTCTTAAATGAACGAAGCCTTGATAAACTTCAACATACCTTTTACTTATCTCTGAGTGTAACCGTACAATTTTTTTCAAAAATCTGTATTAAATAATGGTAGTTTTGTTTACTGAAGGAAATAAATGTTATTTTAAATAAACTTTCGTTCTGTTTAATTGTTTATTAATCCTTAAGACGTTTTCAATTTTATATAGATTTTGAAACACAATTTTTTTTTTTTAAAGCGAGAACAACCGATTTGCTTATTAGTAGTATATTTCATAGCAGTGCTAGAAAGAAAAACTGAGACATATGCCATTTTTGAAAAATAACGTGAGATACAATTAAACCTATTGTAAATAACAGGTTTACTGTTGTAAGATTAATTATACAAATGTAATAATATAAATTTATAGAAACTAATTACAGAAAATTTTACTTTCGTTTTCATAATACGATTTTAATGCTGTAAATAAATTCTTTCTTCTGTATTAATATACAATAGAAGAAGCCGGTTCTAATATAACGATCTCTCTTGTTGGAAAAAAAAATTAGATTACTGATAATTTAAGAAAGAAAAGAACAGAAAAATTATAATGAGAACTAAACTGGTTGAAGTAAAAACCAGATGATTATATATAAAAGCATACAGTTAATATAAGCAACATCAGAGTAAGGGAGCAAGACAGAAAGGATTAGAAATAAGAGGGGTAGAAAAAAAAACGGAGAATAGTTAAGTGAATAGGATAAGGAAATAAGAGGAGAGTCGGGTAAATTTAGATTAGGATAGGAAAGGGCTGTAGGGAGGACATATGAAAGGTGGATGTACATCCGACTCAAACCCCCTTTCGCCTACTTTCTCTGCTGACACAATTGCTAACAATGTTTTATGTCCTTCTCTGGTCAAATTAAATGTACTCCATTAACTAGTGGTCTCTGACAACATATGTCCGAAAAGGGGAATTATGTCATTCGTTAATGGACAGCATGAGCAGGGCTTCCCTCCTCCGACCTCAACTGTTCTCTCTTAACTACAGCGGTTATGTATGTGTACTGAGGGTAAAAGAGGGAAGGAACTATACTGTTACGATAACTAACAGTATTCAAGTTCTTCCTATTCCTTATTAAAAGCTAGCGCGTTGTCATCAAAATGTTATTATTAATGAAGGACAACTAACATAAATCTAAAATAATTCTATTAATGATAAAATTAAAAGTACCTTTAATAAATTCAAGGATCAATAATTGGCATAATAAAACAATCTTTTAACACTGGTTAATAGATATTTCCTTGTAATTCTGTTAAGTATTAAAAAAAAAAGTGCTACAGTTGAATAGATTAACGGTATAGAAATAGATTTGTAACAAAACGATTATCATTTAGAATTGAGATCAAATTTATTTATTTATTAATTGGTACACTGCAGAACAAATCTACTTACAGAGCACCTATAGATGTACATATACAATTAAAATAAAATAGTATTACAACTAATAAATAACAAAACTAATTAAAATTACTATCTTTTATAAATCATTGAACATAGTTTTCTCTTCAAAAAATTTATTACGAGAAAAAAATAAAGTGTGTTCGTAAAATATTAGATTCAATAAAACACTGAAATTCATCTCAGTAGAGCATATTGGTTTAACTTTCGATAATATGTAGAGATCGTGTTTAAATTTCATTGATGTTACAGTCAAAAATGTTTATTTCTGTCAAAATTCCATTAAAGTTTTTCATTATAAATAATAATGGTGAATTCACGTACTGCGCAAGGTGTGATCACCAGGTAAATTGAATATTTGCCCACAGCGCATTTTAATAGCAAGGACGTATAAATTTATTTTATTTAATAAGCAAGAGTTAACCGTACATCCATTAATAATTGTTTAAGTATATTAAACCTGCAAGATTTCACCTATACTAAAAAGAAGACAAGTGAAATTCCTTCACTAAATTCACTCGATGAATCGTGTAAGGATAGACCCTATATTTTTTTAAAATACAAACAATTTAACGTTTTGATCTGTAAAATTTTATGTCTTGAAAATCTTCAAAACTACTCGATCAATTTCATTGAAATTTAGATATGCTGAAGTTATGCATGTGAAAATTTGATGAAGATTGATTGAGTCGTTCTTGAGTCAATTTAAGACCAAAAATGTTTGAGCGGGGCAAGTTAGAAGCAAGGTACGTTATGACGCTGCAAGTTGGAACGTCGACGATTATTATTTGCGGTATTTGTTGTTAATAATATTGCTCTTTTTATTTTTTTATTGAAGTGCATTTTTGATGTGCAACTATTTTTTATGGATCAAAGGTTTTTTTGTAAAATTTTAAATTAAAATGATATAATAATCAAATCTAAACAAAATAATAAGAAAACAAAATAAAACTGCGCAAGAGTATAATAATAAGTATATAAATTGTATATACAATCTATTATTATAAACAATAATAAATTGTATCTATCCATTGAACCCGATAATAAAAAAAAATTAATAGGTTTCTAAAATGTATTTTAATTTAGATCAGCGAATGTATAAATCTCATACACTGCACTACCACGAAAAATTAATTATGAAAATTCAATTGTATAAAATAAATTTTAAAAATCAATGTTCTCGATACAACTACGAGTATTATACACTTACCGTGATATAAACATATATATAGGCTTATGAGCATAGTTTTATCAAAAGAACAAAATGATAATCAATTCAGATGTATCTTGTAAAATAGTTGATTAATCCCTCCATCTTATATAGTGCCATTACTTTAAAGTTTTTAAAATATTTCCTCAAATTCATTCAGTAATTGTAGTGTAATTAAAAAATACCTGCGCATATAATTTTATTAGTAATTATGAAACTTATCCTAATATTGTCAAATGCATTATTCTCTTAATGAAGTAAAATAGAAACTCACAAAAATCTCAATTTTCTAAAACAATAACCGGATTGATAGGGCGTTAAATAAATAAATCTGATAACGGATTTAAAAAAAATAAATGTCATCTGTTTAATTATATATATATATATATATGAAATATTTTCATAAAACGTTAATTCCAGTGACTGATTTGTCAGATAATCGATGCTGTATTGTATGATAATCTGTTGGTACATGAAGTACTCTGTGAGTATTTAAGCCAACTTAAGTACTTAACCGTAATAGTATAGTATTAGTTAAGTAGCTAAGTATCCATAATTTAGGAGTAGTAATAGCAGTGGTTATAGTTTTAGCTAAGTAGGCTACTTAATAATAATTGAAGTAACTTACATTAGTTAATATAATACTATAATGCATACTGTATAAATTGCATCCAACTTTCTTATCATAATGTAACGTAAAGTCACACTTACTTGTCATTAAAATTATTGTTTTATATCACGTACGGAGATGCTCGCACTAAATGAGATAAATATTTGCTGATGAGTTTCGATCACAGATATCTCAAAAGTATCGTTTTTTTCTCTTATTAATTCTATATTAGCGTTTCAAAACTTAGTTCCACTATTAAAAATGTTTCTTTAAGTAAAATAAAAACAAATATGTCATTTTTTATCGAAGTTTTAATTAAATTTTATGTCACAAAAAAAAATCTGAAAATATTTTTTACTAACTTTGTAGCAGTATTTTCTCATTGTTTTCGCCATATTTGAGAATTTCGTAACAATATGTTTCCTCTTAAAGATTTTAATTAAAATTAATCATATTACGACGGTTATAATATCTAACGATATTTGAAAAATAATTCTATTAAAAGTATCTGTTAAACTGCTGCGAAGCAAAGGTATTGTAACGCTGAAGTAGTAACTTATAAAACAACTCCTTTTATGCTCAAAAGACAATGCAACAGGAAATATTCTTTTTTTTACGAGAGTAACTGTATTTTTAAAAACCAAATTACACTTCGAGAAAAAAATTGATACCTGGATTTTTATGTGGAAATGGTAAAGAAGCTTATAATAAACGTAAAAAAAATAAATGCGTGAACGGATATGGTGGAGGGGTGATTTGAGGAATGGATGGTTGAAAAAAAAAATTTTTCCAGTACAAAAGTTGTAAATCATGGAAAATCTACAACTTTTATAGACGTCACTTTTTAACATAACCTCAAAATTTCCGAGAAAAATGCGAAAAATCGTTTCTTTTTTTCGTTTTTTATTTCTCATTTGCGCAACAATAATTTAATTTTGACGATACTTAGTAAAAGTATCCCTTTATCTGTTTTAAATAACCACAAATGTTTTTTACGTCACGGAAATCGCAGTAACATAATTTTTCACCCCTTTTCAACCCCAAAAATCAACCCCCCAACATCCCCGCTCACGCATTTATTTTTTTCACATTTATTATAAGCCCCTTTACCGTTTTCACTTATAAAAGTCCAGGTAACGATTCTTTCCCCTCTAAATGAGTTACTTCGATTGGAGTACTTACTCAAACTAATTCCATGTATTTAATCAAATTTTTATTAAAAATATAAATTCTTTCTCGAATTAATTACCTTGTTTTTCATTATTATACATAATTACGTATTTTATTAATGAAAAGTAAATATCATTATGATCTGGTATTCTGCCTGGCGGCAGATACCATATACGACCGCTGTCTCCATCCATTTCTAGCCTAAACTTCCCCTTATAGTTTCCTCTCTTCACCTCATTTATTAACTTCATACTTCTTCTTCCTCGCTTCCTTTTTTCACTCGACTGACGTTTCCAATACAGTTGTCAAAATTCCTTTTTCTCTTTTTTGCTTACTACCATTACTTTAGTTTCCTATCATTTATTTTCATTCCATACCGTTTCATTCCTTCCTCCAGAGATAATAATAATCTTTGAAGCGCGTGTATCCCATCAACTACATTGACCGTATCATCAGCAAACCTTATGTATATTATTTTTTGTCCTCCTAAAATATCAATTTATTTCATATTTTATGACAAGAATCGTTGTTGAATGAGATAATTTTTATTTCGTGGAAAATAAAAATGACTGTAAAACAGTTTTTGGGATTCTTTCAAACGAGTAAGTTTAAAAAATAATCAAAAAGAGCATCCCTTTATTTTATGTTTTCTTTAATAAAATAAAATTACGTATTTATTAATAAAAAATTTATTTTCTTATTATAAAATAAAACCATTCTTGGTATTTTACCGTTATTAGGAAAAAAGTTAGTAATTCCTAATCCATTCGCAAATATATGAACCGACTAGTATAAATACAAACAAAGAATAACAAATTTAATTACAAAATAATAATAAAGAAATGGAAATAAACAAATATTCTATTCTTAATGTATGTATGTATGTACTTTGAATTTGTTGAGCAAACAATTACCTCGTGCATTTATGACGACGTATTAAGTTCAGTGATCAACTTTACCGATTTATTTAAAAACAAAATCATGAATAGATTATTTTGTTAGATTAGATAGATTGTATTTGTTGACCTGTATTTACATGAAATTCCAATTGCACTGGTTTTATTAAGTACATCGACGTCATTGATTTAAAAAAAAAGAAAAGAGAAAAGTTATTTTTCATTAAAATATATGATTTTTCAATAGTATTATAATTCTCTTATCAGGTAATACTAAGTATTACGATCAATTTTTTTATCTTTTTTATAATATCTTATAAAATATTAACTTCTGGCTGAATTTTTAAATTTCTTTAAGAAAAAGGTTACCCAACAGAAAAAAATGTTTATTACAAAATAGAGTAAAAAATTATGCAACAGAAAAGAAAACCATCAGGTGAGTAGTTATTTTATAAATCAGGATGAATTAAAAAGAAAAAAAATAATAATAAAAAGTGAATCGGAGTGAATTGTACATATAAGCAGAATATGGAATAAATCTAATAAAATAAAATAAAATTCTAAAGTGAATCATTTTTTTATTCAAGATAATTACGTAACATTTTGTAATGTAATTTTACGACGATTGATCTATATAATGGGTGAACATTCCAGCTAATTTAGTGTTAGAGCGACAGAAAATTTCGTTCAGTATGCGTGGTACAGTAAAACATTAAAAAAAAAACATTTAAATCTGTATGATAAAAGGGTGTGTAAAATGTTAAAAGTAGCAACTCCAAAAAGGATTAAATGAACATAACCTTAATAAAGTAAAAACTATTAAGTGATTAAATGAAAGTAAAGTATATATATGTGTGTTAATTAAAAAGAAAACCATAAAATCAAAACAAAAAAATAATATTTTCACCTTAAATTTAAACAAAGAACGTTTTTGGGTGTACCTTTACCTTCAATTTAAAGTAGTTATATAATGGATCGTGTTTAAAAAAATATTTTTTATAATTTAAAGAAATAAAAAAAAAAGAAGAAAACCAGTTGCTTTGTGTAAATTTAATATAAGGCATGTTTTCATATTGATTTTTTATAAATTGATGAAGTAATAACTCAAGTTGTTTTAATCTATAACAAACTGTCTTTAATAAAAATATAATGTATAATCTTTTGAATTGTAAATTGAAAGACAAGGTACCTTTATAAACTTTCTTGATAGAAATTTTTTATAAAATTTATAATAGAATGAACTATATTAATTTTTGACGAATTATTACAAGGGGTGAAAGTAAATTATTAAGGGGCTAATAACAAATGAACAACGCATAACGCCCATTGATGTTTTCCAAACATTTCTGTTTACAGTATAGTTACTGAAGACCTAGAATGAACACACCGATGCGATGTAACGACAGGAGGAATTGTCAGCTGATCATGACTACCGTGCGGGAGAAAGCCATGTGGGTACTATGATTTCATGAAAGCGGATCTGTTAGTACTGCTCGAAATAAGTTTTTGTTTAGAGTACGGCTGTGACCCTCCTAATAGAGACTCTGTTAAAAGTTGGTATCAGCAGTTATGTAAGGATAAAGGAATTGTAGTACATAAAAAAAGTGCCGGCATACCTCCTGTCTCTGAGGAAGTTGTGGATCGAGTAAGAGAAACTTTTTAAATAAGCTCGGGCAAATTGATTCGTCGTACGAATTTAAAACTGGGAATACCAGAATCGAATATCGTAAAGGTTCTACACAAGCATCTAAAACTTCGTGCATTAAAAATTTAGTTGGTGCATGCAAATGAAGAACCACGTCTTTACAACTTCGCCGTGAACAACGTTAAACAAAGAAATGCATCTTTACAAAAAGTAATCAATCTTCTCTGTCGAAGTTATCTTCCCCATACTTCTGGTCCCGTTAACCATCGTAACTGTCGGATTTAGTGTGACTCATGCCGTTCGATGAATACAACGTGATAACCGGAAAATTAACGTTTGGTTAGTTGAATGCTTATGACGTAATGGTCCATTCTTCTTCTCCGAGTCAACAGTTACTGGTGATAGTTACCTAGACATATTACAGGAGTATGTAGTACTAAAAATTGAACATCGGCAACCCGACGTTTATTTTCAGCAAGAAGACACACATGACGCACCATTACACTGGGGTTTACATGATAGGTACTACCTATATGAACAATTTCCTCAACGTTGGATAGGCGTGAGAACCGATTCCCTGGCCACATCGATCCCCTGACGTTACGCCACTTGATTTCTTTCTTTTGGGATTTGTCAAAGACATGATATACGCGATGGAGATCATCAACATTGATCACCTAAAAAGAAGAATTGAAGTGTAGTTATTGAAATAACTCAAGATATTCTTTGTAACGTGTGGCGTGAATATCATCTAGATATTTTAATCGCCACAAAAGACTGGATTAGGAACTTGTTTGAATTTAATGTGTTGTAGTAAAGAGAACTGTTTGAAATGTCCTGATCAATAATAACACATGTATGTAAGTACACGGCTTTGTTATATTTTTATTAACACTTCGCTGAATAATCTATGGTCACTCAGTATATTTAAAAAATAAATAAAAAATTTATAATAATAATAATACCGTGCTCCATGAGAAAGTTTACGTAATTACGAATTCGGCTAATTAAATTTCTGGTCACAATCAAGTTATTTAACCTCGATTGATATTTACGGTTTTTATTTGTAGCATTATTATATTCAGTATACAAGTGAATATTAAATTACGATATCTTGTATTATTAAGATTTCAATTATACCATGCTACCATTTCCTTAAAAATTCCTTTAAATTTGTTTCAGAATATTTTTAAATATACGTACAATAAATTCTCACATTTAATTGATGTTAAATAAATGGTTCAGCTTTCATAAGACAATTTTATTTGTCTTTTTTCAGAGCTTTAAAGTTTACTTTCAATCTGTTACATTTATATAAACCTTGAGTAAATTGGATCGCACTCCCAATCACATGATAAGCTTAATTTCCAGTGAAACTCCTCAAAAATTACACAGTAGTATTACAAACAACTTTCGTGACAAGCAGCACGTATACTAAGTATGAAAATTCAACACCTAAGTAGAACAAGAGAAAGAAAAAAAAAATCATAAATAGCAAGAAAAACGATGAAACAATGAGAAAAAAAAGAATATGCTATATATTTCAAAATAAAACTTGAAGGCGTAATGTACAGCACTAACACTATTTTTTAGCTTTAACGTGATTGTTAACTCGTAGTTCGTATTTTGACAAATTATGAGCTATTTGAATGTAAGAATATTATAAAAAATTATAGTAATTATAATAATAAAATAATGAACAAGACTACAATGTGTTTTTTGCCAATTATGAAAAAAAAGCTACTTATTTTACACGGTTAAAGAAAATCAAAAAAATAAAACAAAGAACTAAGCAAGTAACAATACAACCAAATTCAAGAAAAAAATTCTATTTAATAAATAAAATAAGAAAGAACATTTTTATTTTATCGGAAAATAACACGTTATGTACATCACCTCAATAAAGGAAAAATTATAATTATAAAAACAAATTATAAGATAAAAATTAATGTGTATATAGTAATTATTGAAATATAAAGCAGCGAAAAATGTTACGGGAAATAAATATAAAAAATTGTCACAAAATATTTAATTCACAATTCAGAAACCGCTGTCGAAATTTTTTGAGCATACATTTATGTATACGTTGCGTTCAACGTGTATGCAGTCGTTAAACGTGGAAGCGTTCAACGTGGATGCAGACAAATCATGGTTTTCTTTTCCATTAGTATTATTTAAAAATCCATCAACAGAATAATATTATTTCCGTAAAATAGAATCGTTTAATTGTATTTTAAATAAATTGTTTAAAAGATTTTTCAAATTGTTCAGATATTTATTAAAAAAGGCAAAGGAAGCATGCTAAAGTCCTTTCTCGTAAGCCGAATAACATTAAAAGATTATAATATTTATTTTTAGTTTATTTATCTTAAAAATTGCTGAAAGGATTTATAATTCTATCATTGTTATAATTTTTGCTTCCACTAAAATCAGCTTTAAGAAATTTTAAATAATTTTGTGAACAATAATTAACTAAATTAATTTGTGGTTGGTCAAAAGAAAAGAGTTATCTGGTTTAGTAAACGGGGATATTAATGAAAATACTCTACGAACAGCCAAGACGTGCAATTAACTCCAAAAAGAAATTTGGGTTCCAAATTGATGAGTATAAATAATAATATTAAAAGATTATAATACTTATTTTTAGTTTATCTTAAAATTTGCTGAAAGGATTTATATAATTCGATCATTATTATAATTTTTGCTTCCCCCAAAATCAGCTTTAAGAAATTTTAAGTAATTTTGTAAACAATAATAATGAATTTAATAATTTAAATTAAAATTCTAGTTAATTAACTAAAATAAAAAAAAAAAATGTGTGATTTTACTAAAATTTATTTCGAATTTAACTGATGAAATTAGTGAATTTTGGTTAAGGTTATTCTATGGTTTCATTTAATTATTTTGATAAAAAACATTTTATTATGAATTAAGATAAGTGATTTTATTTCAGATATTCAAGATTCTGGAAAAAAAAATAGTTATTTATATATACAAAATGAAAGTCTATTGTATGTAATTTGTAATGACGGATGTGAAACAATAAAACAAATTGAATGAGATTGGTTTGAACATATAAAGCAGAAAAAATAACAAAACAAAATATAAAGAAAAGAATTACACTAAAACACAATGAAAGAAGATCATCAGAGATTAACACGATAAGATTAACTGAACAGAAAGAGGAAAAAAAAATACCGACAGCAACAGAAAATTGGCTAACCGTATAAAATAAAGGTCTAATATGAAGAAGTAATTAGGGTGCTTGTGCAGCTTAAGAGTTTAACAGTTGAAATTGCTACGTTAGAGAAATAACAGCATAGAAGCCTTTATATAGCCTATATAATAAAGCTGCTGAGTATCGAAAATAATACTTAATATTGTATTAAATAAAAAAAACAAAATGAACAATTTCCAATTTTCATTTTGTAACTGTGTATGTTTTTCAGCTTAATACTTAATTGTATTTACTTTTGATTACGAAAAAAATAATTATAATTTTTAAAAAATCGATATAGAAGACATTGAAGAATACATAAGCGTACAATAAATTGATGAAGAATACATTGCAAATTGGAAAATAAGAACTTCAAGATATTTATATACATTAAAATTAATATATATTTATTTATATGTATATAATATTTTGTATATCGCTATAACCACGTAATCTTTTATTTTAGGAAGTTCAAAAATTTGACGAATAAAACTAGGGACTTCTTTCATTTTTCATTGCTGTAAATTATTAAATAAGTTTAGTGTGTTTTAGAAAATAAATTTATGTAAAAAAAACTTTAAAACAGAATTTGAATAAAAGTTTTATGATATTCGATCAAAACATACTATTGGTTCTATTCAAGCTTCATCTTTCAACGAAAAGAAACAGAATATTTGATCAGGCCGACGAAATGGATTTCGTCTTTCAATTACACCATTATATTTTCTTTGGTCCGACTAATATTGACCTATTTATTCATTCAGGTAACTAGAGATATTAACCTAATTACAGTTACCTAATTATATAACCTGATAAAAAAGTAAGCCTGAAGAGGATTCATACTCGGAGCCCATTCCAAATGAAAAATAAACATTCTGCTTTGCCTACAAGTTCAGTAAATGCTGTAATATGAAAATATATTTAGAATTACATTCACCTAAATACAATCGCTGTAGTTTAATTTACATTATATAAAACTAAATTAATATTGAAACATAAGGTTTTCTTCATTATCTGAAAGAGTACATGTTTAACATTTAAAACTTATAAATAAAGATACTGTAATTTTTTTTTTTTTTAACTCGAAAAGGTAAAATATTTCTTGACAATGTCTGGAAAAAAAATCACGTCATAAAATTACAAAAGGAAAGTTTTAGGGAAGAAGATGCAAATTGTATGCAGTTAACTTTTTATTGAAATAAAAATTTCAATATACAGGATTACAATAAGTTAATTAGAGAAAATGTTTTATAAAGTAAATTTCACAAAAATTTCCATTTTGATCATACTTTTTCAATTTTCCTTTATTCGAAAAATATATTGGAAAATTCCTCATTTTTCATCTTAATTATAAATAAGTGAACGAATGTTTCCTAATTCCAATAAAAAGAATTTCTTATCAAGGGAGAAATCTGCATCTTTCCCTAGAAATGTATATTTAATATTTTAAATAAAATCTACACGGAAAACCTAACCAGAGAAAATTTATAAATAAATTTCGATTCTAATCCAGACAATGTATTATTTTAACAAATTAAACAAATTTTTAACAAATGAATCATTCATCGTGGGTTGGGGAGCGTACAGCCTACCCAATAAATACAAGGTGAAAAAGGCTACTAACAGGATAATGATTAATATTAACAGACTTAAAAAATGTCTACCTTTCTTTTTCTGTTTAGTCTTCAGATCTACAGTTAGGTATTACTTCAGAGGATGAATGAGGATGATGTGTATCAATGTAAACGAAGTGTAGCCTTGTACAGTCTCAGGTCGAGCATTTCTGAGATGTGTGGTTAATTAAAACTCAACCACCGAAGGACACCGGTATCCACGATCTAGTATTCAAATCCGTATAAAAGTAAATGCCTTTATTAGGATTTAAACCTTAGAACTCTCGACTTTGAAATCAGCTGATTTGCGATGATGAGTTCACCACTAGACCAACCCGATATGTTTAAAAAATTTCTACCTGTTTTATGTATATTTTACTTTTCTATGTTTACGTATCTTCAAAGTCTTACTTTTCTAATAATGTCTAATAAACATGATAATTTTGCTTTGTTTTTCCCGTTCTAAATGTTTGTATAGCAAGTAAAAGATATTTTAAAATTATTGATTAAATTATCTTCACAGACGATTTGAATATATATTTATAATTTTTTTCATTGCTTAATACTGAATCAGTCGTTATATGGTAGTAACATAAAAACAAATATAAAACAAATTAATTGGAAAAGTTAAAAACAAAAATAAATATTAGGAAAATTTAGAATCTTTAATCATGATTGATAGGTAATTAAGTTGTTTGCCTATATATGCCGTTTCTTATTTTTAATTAAGACTTATGTAGATTTCTTGCATTAGAAATTTTAGGAACGGCTTTTATTCGGAGGAAAAAAGCCTCTTGATATATGCCTGGCTGTATTTTAGATAAACTAAATGTACTTAAATAAATATTTTAATCGATTTAAAGAAGTGATAAAATTAATACTTTCAAATAACCCATGAAGCCGTTTTGAAGAAACATGTCTACTACAGCGCCTCGTGGTGGCTTATAACCATTAAACTAATCTAGGAACCTGCTCTGAGGTGATACCTATGCAATGCAAAAAACCGCATCGAAATCGGTCCACAGTTTTTGAGGAAAGTTTTAACACACACATACACACACACACACACACACACACACACACACACACACACACACAAACCTCTTACGCCAAACGCATAAATCGTCTCCTTTCCGTCGTGGGTAAAAATAGTAAGGCTAATAAAAATATCGGGTTAGTCCAGTGGTTAAACCCGTCATCACAAAATCAGCTAATTTTCAAAATCAGGAGTTCTAAGTTCAAGTCCTTGTAAAGGCAGTTGCTTTTATATAAATTTGAATACTAGACTGATATCGGTGTTCATACTGGCGGTTGGGTTTCAATTAACCACATTGGAAAGGCAATGGCAAACCACCCGTAAAACCTGCCAGGAAAATTCCAAGGAATTGGAATCGCCAAGGGTCGAACACCAGTGATTAGCTATTTTTTTTTTTTTTTTTTTTTTTTTAATAAAAATAGTACATTTTTCAATTTACTGAGTTTCTATTTGATGTTGGCGCCAAATTAAGGGATGGAAATGTTTCGTGTTCTGTGTTTTTACCTTCTAAGGGTAGGTACTCACTTTTACCTTCTAAGGGTAGGTACTTGAATTCTTTGTTTAGTTAGGTCCTTTCAGTCTTGTTTAAGACTCGGTGAGATGTGTTTTGTTTTGAGTCCGTTAAATAATAGTACACCGATGGGAATGTCACTTGCGGTATTCGTATCGGTGGCATTCTGGCCGAGACGGACTGGAGTATATCAAAAACCGAGGTTTCGAAGATGACTTCCCTTACGGGGTTAGGATGTTTAAAATTGTATACTCCCTTCTAAAAGTTGAATTAAAATTACTGAAAATAGTTTTTCTTTTAAGAAAAGAAAAAATTGAAACAAGATAAAAAATAAAGACATGCTAAATCAGAAGATAAAGAATTTTGCTATTCATGGATTAAATTACAAAAGATGGACAGATCAAATAAGCTAAAAATTCAGACAAGCCAGGAGAGCTTGTATTGAGAAAAAAATCTGCAAATTAATTAATAAATATAGTTGTTAGAATAAAATTATTTTCTTAAAAATATTTGTGTTTGATGTTGAATTTTGTGGAACAAAACATGAAAAAGTGGAAAAGTAGGTAAAAAAGAGTAAACGGTCTTAGAAATTAGGGGGTATTAGATGATGTCGACAAATAAGTTATAAAATGCAAAATAATGAGGTCAAATCACAAATAGAAGGGGAGAAAATTTTGTTGCAGAATCATATACTCATGTAGATTAGGTTGGTAGATCATAGATTAAAATATCCAGGTTTACTTAAATTGGCGATAAGTATAATGTGTTGAAAATTAAAATACATAAGAGAAAAAAGGGAAAACAAATACTTGATGATATAGGATTAAGAAATTATGATATTAATGATTAGAATAGAACAAAAAGCAGTACAAACGAATCAAATGACGGATAAATCCAAAAGAAAACTGTAATCAGTTTTTTTCAACCATTTTAATATTAAAAAAAATGAATAATATTAACAAAACACACAAAGAGGTAACAATCATGCAAGACGTAAACGAAATATTACAATTATATGTTCAAGCTTTCTAGGTATAATATAGAGATTTATACGCCAACAAACAGGTAAGATATTTAATACATCATTTTTCAGGGATGTTAAACGTGAAAAAATATTTAAATACTAATTTATAACAGTTATGTTTTGAGATTTAGAAAAAAACATCTGTAAAAAGTAAAAACTGTGATGAATAATAAAAATAAACTATGAGATTTTATTGCTTCACTTATTGCTTTTAAGTTGATTTTATTGCTTTATTTATTGCTTCACTGAAGAAACTGCTGAATAACATATATAGATAAATTAAACTACGATCAAATTATTCAATTTACTCCAAGGAAACGAGAATTCGTCTACTATGTATATAATAGAAATGTATTGTATATAATATATAATAGAGGTTAAATAAATTGATCGTTTTATTTTTTTATTATAATTTCACACATGTTTCTTACCTTACATCTAGTACAACTTCAAGCATGTACACATACATAGATGTATGTATACAACTAGAAAAATTTTCGATTAAGAAATTTTGATGTATAATTATGAATAGATGGAGAAAGGGTTTGAACGTCAAGTTTTTGTAGGAAGGTCAGTGATTTTGAAAGATGTATACGCAATTACAAATATAAATTAAATTGAAAAATTGTTATCGTTTCATAATTCAGAGTTCATATAACGGGCACTTTATTTTGTAGTTTTATTAATTACCAATAAGTAGTAATAACTTTTAGAATCATATAATATATATTTTATTAAAAAATAAAAGAATTAAAGGAAATACAAGCTTTTAAGAATAAAGGAAAAGTAAATGAAAGAAATCGATTTTTAATTTACTGACGTCTTCAAGATTTCTAATAAAAATGTTAATATAATAAGTTAAACGTTCAGTGAAATTAATTTTGAAACAGTACGATTAATTAAAAAATGTAATTAATTAAAACATCGAACTTAATGAGAAGAAAAGTTAACAACAAAATTGTGACACTTTCCTAGCATTGGTTATTTATTCTTATATAGTGGAAAAATAAATTCTGCATGAAAAAAATTATGCAGTTCATCATTTGTAGGTGATATGGCAATCCTGGCTGTGGATGCTGATCCTATCATAACTTCTATAGCTTCTACTAAACTGCAAACTGCACTCGATCTGTTTACTGAATGGCGATCTAAATGGATGCTGAAGGTTAACCTTACTATTATTACTTTGTTATTTACAGCTGATTTTTGAAGTCGAAGGTTCTGAGGTTCAAATCCTAGAAAAGGTTAGTTGCTTTTATACGGATTTGAATACTAGACTTTGTATACCAGTTTACTTTAGTGGTTGCGGTACAATTAACCACACGACTCGTGGATGATTGGCCTGTGTGTACAAGCACACTCAGATCTTTTTTAAATGGTATTTGTGTGTTAAATACCATTTGAATCATCCGCTTCTGATGACAATGAGTATACTGCTAATTTAAAAGCAATAAAATCTTCGAAAATTGTTTGAGGATTATTCATGCTCAATAGGATGAGGATTATCATCAATTATTGTCGAAGAAGGAAAAATAATTGTAGAAGAAGAATGATAATTATCGAAGAGGGACGATATACTTGACAATTTTATACTATTTACGTAGCTTTAGCTTTAGCTCCAGAACGGCTGCAGTTGATTTGGTGAATTTTGTACCAACGACGCCTTAATAACGCATCTGATAGTGATATATGCCAATTTATAAAAAAGAATATAACCAACAAAAAAAACTCAAAGTAGTTTGAAATTCCATCAAAAATTCATTAAATGAACTGCATGAAAAGTGAATTTCAGATATGCATTAGTATTACTAACATTGTAAACAACTTATTTAATTCCACGCGCGTGCATACAAGAAATTAATATTTTAAAATAATTATACAGAAAATAGATATTTCTACATATATTTCTCTGATAGTTATTTAACTGGAAACTGTTTAAATATTTGTAGTGTAAGGAAAATAAATAAATGTATATATTTATAAATAAATAGGATTTGACATTCATTGATTAAATACCATTTTAATCATATGCTTTTAAGTGTTGTTTTTATTAGCATATACATGAGTATATGCTAATAAAAACAACATAATCCTCCACACGATATTTCTGAAAAAAAATTGCTCTCCAGGGTTTCACTGTTTAAATGAAATTAGATTCAATTTTGAAATATTTTATTTTTAATTATTACATTTTTTTTACAATTAATAGATTTTATAATTTAGAAATAGAGAACATTTAATTACAAAAAATATATACTTTACGTGAGATGAAAATGAGTACTAATAGAATAAATGATAACCATTTGTGACGAGAAAAGAAATAAAACATTATATTTTACAAAATATGAAAAGGAAAAAACATTGCTCAAAATATTTAATATGAAAAGTGAAAAAAATAACGAGCGAAGTCAAATAGTGCGCGAAGTATGACGACTAAACATACATGCTTGAATATCAGGTTTTAGAAATTCAGGAATAATAGAAAAAAACAAGAGAAACGTGAGAGTGACAATATGAAAAGAAGTTCCTAAGTTAAGGGAAGTCAGAATTAAATTCGAGTTACACGAGAGAAATTAGGTTAAACATCTTTAGATTTTGATAAAACAAATCAATTTCGGTTATAAATGAGAATGTATTATACTCACGAATCGTTGAGTTGAGGGTTCAGGGACAAATTAGTAGCACAACAGTTAACTTGAAATAACTTTTTTGATCGAATAAATTTAGGATCATTAATTTACATTTTCCTGAGAACAACAGGGATCAACTATATAACCGCAAATAACTTGCCAAACAATCTAAAGATAAAACCATAATATATATTGAAAATCCGCAGTACAGAATTAAAGAAACATTCTTACCTTTTTTTTCAACTTTATTTCCTTTACATTAGAGCGAAACTGCTCTAATGTAAACCTTCAAACATGTTTTATGCGTACGTTGAAAATTAAGGCTAAAAAGATAAAGATTGATAGAATCATCACTGAAGTAAGAGAAAATAAATAATTTTAACGTTACTAGATGATAAAGTGTTTTTAGAAGATAAAACAAAATATTTAGTAAATGATTTCAAAGTTAAAAACATATTAGAATGCGGAATAAAATTGAATATTAAGAAATCAACAATAATGCGTGCAGGAGATAATAAACGAATGAATATTTTACGCAAAAAAGGAAGGATTAATTGGTAAAACAGTACAAGTACTCCGATACTATGTTAATAAAAGATTACTAAAGAGAAAACAAAAACTGAAACAGTAATTGGCAAAGAAGGATTTTAAAGAGAGATCCAGTTAATACTCGTATGTAGCAACATAAACTAAAATGGAAGAACCATCCTCTAAAGCTTTATTTTTTTTTGGAGTGTACTTCTAAATCCTATAAAACACAAAGAATAAAAAAGGAAAAAGAGAGATGGCGGAGAATTTAAAATGCAGGCGTGGAGGAGATTAGAAAATATTATTAAACAGAACAACTTGAATAGAAAAACTAACTAGGTACAACTATTTATAAGAAGAATAGGGTCGACTAAAAACTGGCAAAAGGGTCAGAATAAAGTGTAAAACAGAGACTTGAAAAGATAAAAGTTATAAACGATGTAAAAGGAAGTGGAAGCTGTCAGGAACTCAAAATATTAGAAGAAAACATAGGAAAAAGGGCACTATGCAAGGGATCTTTAAGCCACATAACTTGTATTGACTTCGGTATATTTTTATACAATCCTATTATTATTTTTTTGTTATTAATATGTAAATAAAATAGACATCACGGAAAGCACTAGTAGTTAGAAATAGGTAATACTATTCAATTAAAGTTTAACCAAAACGTTTTCCGAAGTAAAGCATAGTGCGAAAATCTGGATCTTGATAAAAATTTGATTAGTCTAAAAAGATTAAGATTCAATATACTTTCCTAAAAGAAAAATGTGTATTTTTTAATTTTTAAAAATTTTTACTTTTTGTAACTTAAATTAAACACAGCTACCAACAATTTATAATCCATATTCCTTAATTTCACTAGAGAATTTAGAAAGTCGACTTTTGAAAACAGAAAAAGTCATTCTATTTTCTTAACATCTGGCACCGTTGATATTATAAATTATATAAACATAGAGTATCCACTTATCAACACGTATGAGTATTGACTATCCAAGTTGACTTATTTTAAATATTCAACAATCAACTGTTATGAACATAACAATTAAAAAATTTTTTTTTTCATTTTAATTCCGACTTTTTTTAAATTTATATGTGCAACTATAAAATTCATAATTAATCTATAATTCCTGATGATGGAGGAATAATTCGAAAGCGCTTGGATAGTCACAATGTGAGTATCCACTCACATTTGTCGGTAAGTGGATACTCTATTTTTATATAAAATGTCATTCACTTTAAAACTACTTTTTAGATTTGTTTTATTTATGTGTTCCTATTATTTTATTTCTATTTAAATATGAATAAACCAACAAAAAACCCTGCCCATAACACAAAGCTCTTTACAAGAGACGCAAAGATGAAAATTCTTTGTTAAAATAACAAACAGATTTAAAAAAATACTTTAAAAGTAGTACTTTACAAGTTTAAGTTTTCGTATTCATTTTATTTCATTTTTTATTTTTAATTTTCATAAGAAAATACTTTCAGTGTCACAATGGGCTACTGATTTCAAATCACTGTTATAATGTATAATTTTAGACATAAAAAAACTTTCTACTTAAGTTATCTGGATGGATCTTACAATAAAATCACAAGAAAACTTACCCGAAACAATAAAAAAAAAATAAAATCCATAACAAATCACCGAATTTGTTCAATTGGTCGTAGGAAGGTTTTCCTTTGCGTATATATACGCAAGGGGAATTTAGAATTAGAACCTTTCTCTTTTATTGGACTCGGCTAAAATGCTGACTGAATTATGTGGCTGACTGGATCTGTTTTTTTTTTTATTTCTCTTCAGTTTGTTAATTATAACATTTTAATTTGGTATTAAAAAAAAAGTGTGTTGTTTTTTTCAAAAATTTTAATTAGCGTTTTATATTAAGTATGCATTGATAAAAATATAAATAAATACATCAGGAACATTATGGATTACAGTCAATCCAAGCGTATTAATTCAACAAAATATATTAAAATAATGAAAAATGTTTTTTTTAGAAGAATTAAATTTTAAGATGAACAATAAAATTAATTTTTTACAAAGTATTTTTCAATGTTTATGAATTCATAAATTTCAAACAAAATTATGTTACATATAAAAAAAAACTGCGAGTGTTTACATCTAAAATTTAAATTAAAATAATTTTACTACAACTCTTCATGTTTACTTACAAACATATGCACGCTTAAGTACAAATGAAAATATGACATATAAGCGCATTCACTAATGAAGATGAATCGTATAAGGGTTGTTACAGAACGAGATGAGTTACAAATGCAGTGAGTGAGTGAGTTGTGACCGAGTTGAGTAGTTGCGATATAACGAATGAAATTCCTATCACGTAACATATATATGTTGTACTACTGCTACTGCTGTACGTGCACCCGGATGCGTACTGATTAGACACACACCACTACACATATACGGAACACACATAAGCAAATTTTCTAAATTCTACTGTAATGAATTTAAATTAGCCATTTATTTTATAATTTTAAACCAATAGCTTTTTTCCCCAAGTCCACAAACAAATAAATAATAGAATAAGTTACTGTATTTTTTCTCAAACCTGTTTTTATATATAAAATAAGGATACTAATAAATAAATTTAAAGATAAAAACATATATGTATATGTCATCGTGGATGGCTCATCTGAATAAATAGTAGAGAAAAGGGTTTTAAAATATATTTTTAATGGAACTGTAAGGGCATTAAATTTTTTTTGTAATGTTATTTGTTGAATCATAAAGGTATCTTGAAATGATAAGCGGTTATATCTTTATTTTTAGTAAGATTAGAGTAAATATAAAAGTATTAGATACTAGATATAGATACTAGATCTATATAAGAGAGATTAGCGTAAAAGAGTAATATTATTTTAATGCTTAAATCAAAAGCTACTAAACACATTTTTTTGTGTCTAATGCATCTTAAAAACTATTCAACCCACCGGGTTGGTTTAGTGGTAAGCTCGACATCATAAATCAACGGATTTAGAAGTTGAGAGTTTTCAGGTTCAAATTCTAATAAAGGTAGCTGCTTTTATTCGTATTTGAATACTAAATCGCGGATACCGGTGTTCTTTGGTGGTTGGTTTTCAATTAATCACAAGTCTTAAGCCGAATGGCCGGCCTGAGTTTGATCAAGACTAACACATTTACCGGTACAGTTACATTACATCGGTAAGTCGCTAATGAGTAATTGTTAATGCGACTATTAGTCTATATATATATTCATTTCGTATTTGATCTACTATATTTCTGTACCGTTTTTTTTTGTCTTCAGTAATTTGACTGTACTTTTATACTTTACTTTACTGTACTTTTATAGTTATTACTGGAATTTAGTTGATTTCTTCCTGATACAGCTTTGGTTCTTTACCTATTATATTATATTATTCTGTATTAAGAAGGTTACCTTCTAGTAGTACAAACAATATAATTTTTCATATTCAGTTATTTGACTGGTTTGATGCAGCTCTCCAAGATTCCCTATCTAGTGCTAGTCGTTTCATTTCAGTATACCCTCTACATCCTACATCCCTAACAATTTGTTTTATATATTCCACACGTGGCTTGCCTACACAATTTTTTACTTCTACCTGTCCTTCCAATATTAAAGCGACTATTCCAGGATGCCTTAGTATGTGGCCTATAAGTCTGTCTCTTCTTTTAACTATATTTTTCCAAATTCTTCTTTTTTCATCTATTTGCCGCAATACCTCTTCATTTGTCACTTTATCAACCCATCTGATTTTTAACATTCTCCTATAGCACTACATTTCAAAAGCTTCTAATCTTTTCTTCTCAGATACTCTGATTGTCCAAGTTTCAATTCCATATAAAGCGACACTCCAAACATATACTTTCAAAAATCTTTTCCTGACATTTAAATTAATTTTTTATGTAAACAAATTATATTTTTTACTGAAGGCTCGTTTCGCTTCTGCTATTCGGCATTTTATATCGCTCCTTCTACATATTCTTCGTTCTTCAAATGCTTCTTTCTTCATGTATTTTCCGCAATATCTCTTCATTTGTCACTTTATCCACCCATCTGATTTTTAACATTAGCACCACATTTCATTTTAATTTTAAAATTTATATTTTCCTCATCTGAAAATTTCTTCTCTACATGAAAAAACTTCTCCTTGAGAAAGTCTCCTTTTGATTACATCCTTAAACCGGCCATTCATTTTACTGTTTAAATAAAATACTGTGCAATTTCTAGTATAATGTGTCAATTTACTTTAGTAATTCCTCATTACCTTACTCTTATATTTTTATTATCCTTATATGTATTTTTATAAGAAATATAAAGAGAGTTCTTAATTATTATCTACGTTCAAATTAAATTAATCAGTTATCCATGAATCTATACTATTCATTACTTCTTCCGATCTACCATAGAGTCAACCAAAGTAAAAATACCATTAGAAACTGTTATGAGTCATTTACCATTCGTAGAAGTTTAACATAAAAGTTTTGTGGAGTATGAAAATGCTAGGCAATATTGAGAATAAACCCGGCTCCTCCGGATGAAAAGTGACTCGGTCACCACTAAAAGTTCTTTAATAATTTTTCATGATCCAATTAATTGATAATGAATATATGTTAAATTCTTGTTTTACTTTTATTCTGGCCTGAAACATGCCTTTCCTCGTTTGTTGATTTAAAATTGATCATGTTCAAATGGCAAAAGTTTTTTTCAATAATTTGTTTGTTAAAGTAAATAGTTTATAAATCTAAAACTTAATTTTAAAATTTCCGATTTTCATTCTACAGTTATTGAAGATTTTAATGAAGCTTAAATTAAAAATATTATCTAAAAATCATCGAGCGAAATCAGTTTGGAAAATGTGTTCGTTTAAAGAAGTATTAAAACACTGAATCAGTCTTACTGAAATCCATGTGTTCTAATAAAATAATAATATTCTCTAACATCCTTTGGAATGATTGCGTAGTAAAAATGTATAAAAATATTAAAGGATCGGTAAAGTCAGCATTAAAAAAACATTAGGTCACTGTGATGATGAGGATTAAACAGAAAATACCTGTTGTTACGTTACATAGATAATAAAATAATTTTAATGCAAAATTATCCACATATGTTAAAACTGTATCGACGTTTTCACGATCAGTATAAGAATATATTTTTCATAAAATATAAAAAGGTTTTCAAAATGATGTACTTTCAATTGTTTAAAAATAATAATTGATTGCAATAATAATTTAATTAATTTAAATTAAATTACTTATTTAAGTAAATTATTTAAATTAAAATTAGTATATATAAAAAAAGAGAAATGATTATTTTTATAAATGTTACCTATTATCCTTTTGGGATAATTGAATTGGAAAAAAAGGAATCAAGCAATTATTAAACCAAAAAGTTAATACAATCATAATTTTTTATGTTAAAAGCATAAATGATGTCCTTTTTTACTAGAATTTTCTTATAAATTTATTTTTATTTAGCTTTTCTTTAACTTTTGAATTCCTACCAAAAGAGTAAACAACTATATCTCAAACTCAATTGGGCCTAATTTTTTATCAAACTTTGCATTAATCTTTATTTATCATAAAAAGAATAAACAAATCGATTGTTTTCTAAAATAAAAATTAATATAATTTATTCTAAATTTAATGAACGGTGTGTTTTGTTGTTAACAACATACAAGCAACAATCATCATTATTTTTAACATTATTACTGTTATTATTTTCATAAGAATTATTATTATAAAATAAAGTAGTATAGCGAATTCTGTATTCATTCCATCTCACGCTGCGAGTTATAACAACCTTTCCTTTAATTAATCTAAACGTCCCTTTTTGTGACAAAGGACTGTGAATGAGTGAATGGTGGCAATTGTTCAAAAACTTAAATTAATATGCAACTCCTATTCTTTGTTTCAAATGGACTCGTTAAACGAAAAAATAAATAAATAAATAATAATAACAAAGAATAATGTAGAGCAGCCTGAAATATATAAACAAATGTAAAGTATCTTTTTTTAAATTAAGCAACAGACAGCTCTCTAATTCACAAAGATAATAAAAATATGCAAATGAACATATTATTCCAAGAATTATCTTTATAAGGATAATATAAAATAATGAAAAAATAAAGTAAGATTTACATTTTATTATAACAACAATTAATGATGAAATCTTTCTAACGGAAATGATTTTCATTATGGTCGTGTTATAATAAAATTAAATACTATTTTAAACAAGAATATTTCTACAAACTTTAATCCAAGTGTATAAATAAAATTAAATATAATGAACAATATTTTCCTGTACATAACATTTTTTTATGTTTTGTTAGCGGCCTTGATCAAATGTTTAAATCGTTTGACGCATGGAACACATCACTCCAGAAACTAGTTATTCTAAAGAAAAAATTATTTTAAAGAACAACAAACATCAAGTATCAGATTTTCTAATTAAAGTGTGGAACGAAGTAGTTTCTCATTTCCTCCCTCATCAAGTCGAATATACTATAATACATCAGCAGCATGCCGTAATTAGCGAAATGAGATTTTATTAAACTGTGAAAATGATACTTGAATTCTGTTCACCATAGGGTCTAGTTGTATAATGAATATCTTTACTATCTGGAAAAACAAAATTAACTAGTTTTTCTAGTATCTCAGGTATTTTATTTACTTCACCACCATAAAAATGTATAGGTAAGACAATATAAAGCAACAAATCAATATATCCTGATCTGTTAAAAAAATTAGATAATTATATAGAAAATATATATTTGTATTAAAAAAAAATATATAAAAAAATATTTAAAAAAATTATAAAAACCATTTATTTTTTTTTTTAAATAAAGGACTACTCGTACATTTTTTGAGGAAAATATTCTGAAAAAATAAGGAAAGTTATATAAGGAAATAATAATAAATTAATAATAAAAAAAAAATTAATCTGAACATTGTATGAAGATAATGGATTATTTTTTCAGTAAGATGAGATGATCCCTTATTAGTTACAATTTTTTTTTTGCTTTATATTATTCTTTACTACGATTTTAGATGGAGTATTCAGAAGAATGTAGAAAAGAGAGCTTATTGCAACCTATTAAATAACTTTATGAAATATGGATTTTTTTCATTAGCATTACAACTAAGGCCTAAAAAACATTTAAAATATACTTAATAAAAAATACTGTAAAATGTTTTCAAAAAAAAAAAGTAAGTAAACAGATAAATAATAATCCCTCAAAATTGGATATTTTGTTACCGATTTGTGGCTAGTCAGATTTTGTTATTATAATTTCATATTTTTACCAAGTTTTCAAAGAACAGTATGGTAATACTTACAGTCGCGTGATCTCAATGGGGAGGGGGGATTAAAATTATTTTTTTTATGTTTTGAATTACGAAAATACCATTCATTTAAGTTAGGGTTTACTTTTATAAATATATATGCCTAAGATAAAAACTTTGCGGCCCAAAAATCCTCGGAACTACTAGATCAATTTCACTGGAATTTAGACATACTGCAGTAATATAAACTGAAGTTGACATGTGAAAAATTTATGAAGATTGATGGAGTCGTTCTGAGTTACGCACAATTTAAGGTCGAAAAAAATTAAGGTTATGTTGACTGTACAATGGTGTATTTTTCATACGCGCTTATGCAGTTTTATCACAATGGTGGGTAAGTTGAAACTTGATGCTGTGTGTAGGATATACTGATTAATTGAATGTATATAGTACTTGTACTCTGAAAATTAGTGCGTATGACTAATTTTCAAACTGCGAAAACTGCGTTTTCTGACGCGCAAACTGCAGAAGAGTTTTTTTTAATTTTGTTACATAATGCACCATATTTTATGTTATTGATTTTATAAAAAAATTCCTGATATTAGCAGATATTTTCACGAAATTCTTCGTTTTTTTTAAAGCAATTTTACTCTTTTTTCAGTTAAAACCTTTTAATAATTTCTGTGCAAGCATATTTAGCTATTGATTAATAAGGGACTTCTGAATAATTTAACTTAGAAAAAAAAACACAAAAAATTTAATTAAATCAACCAATTAGCCTGCAACATTTTAGAGAAAGCATTACAAATAAGAAATACCGATAAAGCCAAAATGGTGAACCTTCATTTTTCAAAGTTTTATAACAAGAAGATTTATTTCTAATGAAAAATTAGGAACTATTAATTCGTTCTCCTTAAACATGCACTGAAGAGAAACGTACAGCGTACATTTTAAATTTATCAGGTAATAAATTTACATGGTATATAGAAATAAAAAAATTCCCATCATGTATCCCCTATGAAATATAATTTCCTGAAAAAAACATTTAAGTAAATTTAAGAAGTAAATAAATGAATAAATAAAAATCTAGTACCAAATGATTAATTAATTACAATTTCCATAAATTATAACAAAAAAATATAAATTAATTAATCACTAAAAGGAAGATTTAGTTAGGCCTTCAATAATGGCCTAAATTTATAGTGCTTTGATTATAAACGTTTTACAATTATATTAATCAGATATAAATAAATAAATATATACAAATATAAATATAATGCGCTCAAATAAATATATGCTATATACACAAAAGAAAAAATATATACGTCAGGTAGCTGACAATCTCAGTTAGTGTTTCAAACTCTAAACAAAGAACAATAAATAAATATCTATATTTATGTACATACGATAATTTCAAAGTATATGGTTTGATAAATAATTTTATTCATTTATTTATTCTTGTTTTATAGTTTACTACCAATCAAAGCTTTACGATAAAAACATTAAACTGTAACATATAAATATCGATGTTAGAAATTCAAAGTTTTTTATAACCGATATTTAAAATTTACTTTTTCACTTCAGATATTTTTCAAAAATGAATCTGAAGTAAGTAACTCATAAAATATATTTCAAACAAAACTGAAGACCTGTACAAAACGTTTTTTACAATCCTTTCATGAAATATTTCTGGAGAAGTTAATGTTTTACAAAATAAAATCTTGACTTACATTTTTTAAACATTCGACTAAAATATCCATTGTAATATTTTTTAGTACTTTAAAAATAATGGAAAATAAATTAAAACAGATTATTCTGTTATAATTATATTTTTATTGAGAGGAAAATTTCTTTCAAATAAGTCATATTTCGGTTAATGTTTTTTCTCGAACGTAAATACGAAACTATGCATAAACATATATACAAACGGAATATAAAAAAAAAAATGATTTCTAAATTACATTAAAAGACGAAAAATAAAAAATGGATCAATTATTAATAGAAATACAAAAATAATACACAGATAGACGCGCTTAATAGTATTTTTCGGTTCTGGTTTGACTTTTCCGTAAATTCAGATTCGTACTTAATGCAATTAAAAATGATATCCTACAAATGATTTGTTGGATGGTATACATGATGTACTCGTACCTAATTACAGAATAACAATACAGTATAAATCAATTCTGAATGATATTACGTAGAAGTAAACGTCTGTTTACTTTTACTAGTTTACTAGTAGAATAATATATGCATTGCTTACAAAATTAGTTGTAAAAACCTAACCTTTAATAATGAAAAAAGTAAATAAATTTATATATATATATGTTGCGTGCCTGTTATTCTTTCACGCAAAAACTACTCAACCGATATTAAGCTGAAATTTTGCATTAACATACTTTTTATAACTGAAAAGAACATAGGACTGTTCCAGTTATAAATGTTTCATCGTTCCAAGATGGTGGCTATTTTAATGGCGTGCGGTAACAACCGGATTATGTTTCTTGTTGACATTCAAATTGGTTATGGCCCAAGATAGATGAAATCGAATTTGAAGATCACTTGCAGTATTTAAAATTAAATTTTCTACAAAAACATTTTTTGTCTTTTTCAATATCTTTTTCAAGAAAAGTAGTTTTAAAGGTACGATGGTGTACGGTGTAAGTTCCTTTACACTTGCCATGGAAGCAACACCAGTTTCCACTAAAGTTGTTTTTTTGATAAATTAGTCTCAAGAACACGCTTCAATTGGCTGATCTCCACTTGGAAAGTGAATGCTTTTCGCAAGGGCAACTGTGTGTAGCTTGCTCCAGATTTTCCGTAGAAACAATCTGTATATACACACTCCAGAGGAAAATCTGAAATATTTATATAAGACCATTTTTTAGATCATTCCTTATCAAAATGGGTGATAAAGGGGTGAAGTCGTTCCCTTGGAATTCAGGGGGGGGCGGTAGAAGGCCCACAGAAAATTGGGAACGTGGAGGCGGTCTAGGATGGCTGATTAAAAAAAGGCAAAGATTATGTTTTCCTTATATTTCAAACTAAATTAAATACCTACTATACTAGTACTAAAAAATAAAGGGATATTTTATGATAAAATATGACTGTATTCAAACTACTTTAACTTTGCAACCAAGAGGCTTAGAGAGACGAATAAAAAAATTAAAGCTTGAATATTCTACGTTTTGATAGTATACTTCAGATTTAAAAAAATCATCAAATAAAAAAAATCTGTGAAAAGAAAAGTTTCAAAAAGTTGAGGTTTTTTCTTCTGTTTGATCAAGCGCATGGGGAATTTTTTTAGTAAACTGCATTAAAATTCTTTAAATGTTTAAGACTTTAGCTTTAATTTCTTTTATTCTATGTCTCTCTACGATTTTTCTGAACCGAAATATTCCACTTTAAAGAGAAAATGCCACTTTTGTATTTATCGCTCCATATCTCTGATCTAAGTAATACAAAACGTATTGATACAAATAAATATGGAAAAACATTTCCAAATATGCGTTTTAATTGCTCTCATTTAAAATATAAGTTTCAACTCAGAAATAGGATATGCCATGTTTAAAAACAATAATTACAATTACTGTTTTTAAAAACGCTTCTTAAAAACAGCTATTGTAATTATTATTTTTAAGAGATGGTAAGTTTAAAATTTTGGAGGGCGGTAAAAAAGTTTTGAATCTCAAATTTGGGCGGTAGGCAAAACGTTTGAGCATCAATGCTTTGGTTTATATTGTTCGCAAATTGCTCCACAAAAGAAGTTAGAACAAAAATAAAACACAAAGTGTTCACCTTCTTATGGTGTTTTGTCCGGTAACGCTAAGAGCCGTAGAAAATATCTTTTTACTCGTATGAAGGAAAGACTAACTGCTTTTATAACTGCTATTTTTAAGATGGAGATAAGTATTCTGAAACCCGAATAGTTAAGAAAGTTTTCAGTTCTCTGCTGACCAAACTGTTACCCTTAAGAAATTTAATACAATGATAGTTTTTATAAGTTAAATAGGCTTTAATTGTAATTTATCAATATTATTCTGACAAACATGTGGATACAAAAAAAAAAAAACAGTGGTTGGCGAGAAAGCTCAGCCACCTGACCAGACGGGAAGAACGAGCAAAGTGAGCCCTGACCGGCTAATTTAAAATATAACTGATTTATAGTAAAGGATATTCCATATTTTACATCGATATCGTCAGTTTTTCTGAAATTAGATAGGAATTTTAGTGTTAATATTACTAACATCTAAACATTAAGATAACTGATAATAGTTTTTTATGGGTATAAACCTAGTATGTATATTTTTAATTTTGTTTAAAAATATATTGTTATTTGACAACGAAGTACAAAATGCAAAGGGAAATTATGAATTGAACACTTAAAAAAAAAAATACTAACATTGGGAGAAATCTCGAGATACTGAGGGTGAACTTGGTATACAGCCTCACCCCGTTGACCTTTTACGTTGAAAATTTAGTAGCATAAATGCGCCATATATGTTCCATATATATGTATTCTGTCCAAGTTTAATCAAAATCGGTCGAGTAGTTCTGGAGATATAAAGAGTGCAAGACCGAACACATACACACGTACATTAACATCCGGAAAATCTTCATCTGGTTTTTGGATTCCTTTGGTGCAAAAAGTAAAATTCCGGTAAAAACTGCATATGCTCAAATTGGACCGATTACACGATACTTTCACTTCTAGAGCTTTAGTTCTGCTGGTGCCCTACCTAGACGGGAAAGTAAAAACACAATATAATTTTATCATTTATTAGAATTAATGATAATAATATACATTAAAATAAACATGAAATAATAAAATCATTTAAAATTTTTGTTTGTTTTACAACCAGTATATTTACAATTAGCTCCTTAAGTGGAACCATAAGTAAATCAATTGATAAGAAGCACATGATAGGGGGTTCTTTAGGAAATCCCATAATAAGTCAATCGATTATATAGTTACCAGTGTAGAGTAATTTTAAAGTTCATTTCAAAAAAAATATATACTTCTGCCAGCAATTCATAGTTCATAAAAAAAAAAAATTAACAAATAAAAACCAATAAACAAATAAATAGACAATAAAAGAAACAAACAAATAATATAGTAATACCTAGTCGAAAAAACAACAAAACTTGTAGATATAAAAAAATAAATACATAAAATATAAATAGAAACATATTTGAATAGAATACGAGATTTAAACTAAATTACTGGAAATTCTTCAAGAAATAATGTGAAGTTAGAATCTAAAAAAGCCATAGCCAAAAAGGAAATCTTTTAAATTAAATTAAAATATGGTGTAAATATTGATTTTTAAAACAATCGATGTTGAATTTTCATAAATATGATCAAATTTTTAACTATATCCTATGCTAAATTCTAGGGTATAAGAATATTTGAATAAAATAAGTATTTTACTTTTTAAAATACGTCATATTTTCAAAAACTTTGGGCTAGAGAATCTTACTATCAAAAGAGGAAGAAGGAATTCTTTTTTTTTTTTCATAATATTTTTAGCTTTCAATGGATATATTGAATTAATCTATATTGTAATTTAGGGTTTTCAGTAGCCACATTAAAAAAATCTTCTACTAACTAATTTATCTTAACTTTCTTAGTAATTTAATTATGTAATTTTTTCTTTTAATTTAATTTAGTTGCTTTTATCATAAGAAGATAATTTTTACAAGAATATTGCAAATATTCCTATTTCAATTAAGATTTTTCCCTTTATTTGCTGTCACTTTTTATGTAACGGTTTAATAATTTCTATAATTATATAATATCGTGTTTTTATTATAAAAAAACTTTAATTCGAAACTACAGTCGATTTTTAAGAATTACTTCATCATTAGTGAAACACACATTGAAAACTTTAAGGACAGTCTGAATATTAATAAAGGTCCTACCTGATCGCTTGAATCTACTTTTCTTTTAAGATTATATATTTCTGAAAGCAATATAATGCATAAATGACACAAAATAAAATTTGCCTATAAACTGGATCAGTAGCAGTTATAAATATTATGTACCTAACCAAAAAAAATATATCTTCCAACAATAAACTTTAAAAGATAAATGTATAATGTTGTTTCAATTTTTAAAAAAAGGTTTTTTTCGATAAGTTAAAATTGATACAGACTATTATCGCGAAGGATAGAACTTAATTATAATAACTGCAAAAAAGTAAACATGCTGGAAAACTGGGCAACAACTTTGACAGCTTTTTTAACTCTAAAATAAAGAGAGATATTTTTATCGTAATATGATATGAAAAACATTCTCATATATTGCTAAAATATACAAAAGTTTGTAATTAAACAAAATTCACGATATTTTCAGTTCAATGAATGATTTTCAATTTTAATTATCAATATGTTCGTTATATTAAGATAAAAAGAAAAAGTAAATTACAATTAAATTTATTATACAGGTTTAGATTACAATAAAGGGTTTAAATTACTTATACTTTATTAAATAAAAAAAATCCTGTTAAACCAAGGTTTACCAAATTAAAAACAGAAAATATCTTTTTTAAACAATAAAAACCAACAAAAACAAAAAAAGATTATAAAAAAATATGCTGTTTAAATAAAAAAAAAATTATAATCTCGGAGAAAAACCGATATCGAAGCTCCAATTAAAATTTTAGCAAGCAATGATAATAAAACTGTCAGGGAGTTAAAACATGTAAAAGTTAAAAACCAATCAGTTCTTTTTATTATTTTTTAGGAATTTATAAATAAAATAATAATAATAACAAAACATGGGGAATAATCATTTTTCAGAACTGTTTAATGAACTATATGTAACATCTGGTGTTTTCCTTTATGTAATGATATTCCAGTTGCAATCTGTAAATTTACGCTAATAAAAGGAACAAGCATATGTCGATAAGCTACAATTACAAAATTAGTTTGAGAGGTAATATTCTAAAAAAGTAATTAAATAAATAAAAACATACAATTACAACAGAATATTGCATTAAAAAAAAAATAAAACAAACATTTTGAATATAAAAAAAAAGAATAATCTAGATAGACAGATGGAACAATTTTAAAATAAAATAAATATTTTATCTAACAATTTTAAAATAAGAATTTTTGTAAGAAACAATATCTATCTTCTCCAATAACCAGAATAAGCGATCAGGAGAATGGGAAATTAAAAACATATGTTTAATTTTAAATACTTCTACCAACCTAGTGTGACATTTCAAAATTCTTAAGTCATATTTCCAACAAGAAAGCTATTTTATTTATCTCTTTTATTACGAATGAAAATATATTTCTTTCAACTAACTAGTATTAAATTATATTATTTCTTTGTAACACTATAATATATCTATATCATTTCGTAAAAAAATAAATATATAAAAAGAATATTTGATGTTTTGTTTAAGAAAATTCCTATAATTTTTTGCTAATTTTATGATTATTGAATTATAGCAGTATGGTAATCAGAATAGTTTTATTGTTTTCAAGAAGGTTTATAAGATCTGGATTATTCCTGATTTATTATTAGTCTTTGTTATTTAGTCCTGAAAAATGAATAATTTCGCTAATAATGATTTTTTTTTAAATTAATTAATTTTTATATTTATATTCGAAAATTTTTACAAAAAACAGACTTTTAATAGAAATGAAAATTATTTGATAAAAAATTAAATATTTTAAATACTAATAATTAAATAAAATTAAATATTTTTATTTGGAGCAGTAAAGTCAGAAGAGTAAAAATAATGTAATTTTATTATTGAGAAACAAATAATTTATAAGATGCAGAAAGAAAAAACACACTGGAAAATTTGGAAACATTATTGAAAGCTTTTGTACTTATATAATAAACGAAAATGATAATAAAGATAAAATCCTATTTTTACCTTTAGTCCCATTAAATATTTCTTTATCTAGTCCATATTTTAGGGAAGTAGGCCTTCCAAAAAACTTTTTAAAGCCCAGAGAATTTTTTTTTTACATTTAATTTATGAACGTGAAAAAAGAAGATAACGATTTATCTCTCTCAATTACAAGAAATAAGTTCAATAATAAAAATATTGAGGATTATTTATAAAATTACAGTGTCCTATTTTGAAAGAATTTATAGCCATGTTTACCGCATCCCTGTGTACAACTGATTCACCCCCGCACCTAAAGAAACTCCGAAATATCAACAAAAAACTTTACATTTATATTTTCCATTATATTAATAAGTAAGATTTAAGTTTTTGTTTACATTTATTATTATTATTATTATAACTGTTCATTCTCTGAAAGAATGTTTTCTTTTAATAAGATAGCTGAAAATGAAGAAACAATTATTTTTACCATATTTCTACAAGTATTCATTTAAAGAAAATTTTTTTGTTGAAGATATACAACTTCGAAAATTAAAAAGAAAAAATGGGAATAATATCAGGTTTTTATGAATTTTTATAAATACAGTGTAACAAGACCGGTATAGTGGACCGGAGTAACGGATTTCTATCAATTAAGAAAAGAAGTAGTAGAAAATATAATAATGGGAGGAATCCAGAAAGGGACTAAAAGGAACCCTTTAATAAAGGTAACAAGTCCGTTTAACAATGGTCGTTAATACTGCATGCTGACACAGTAAACACATATCATTCCGTGAGGAAAGTTACCGGACCAAGGTTTGAAATTTCATGAGAAAATGATAGGGTGGTCGATCATTCTCACGCTTCTAGTTGGGTCCGGTCCCGCAGATAAAGAAGATAGGAGTGTAAATTCACCGGGGAAGACCAGTTAAAAATCAGTTCCGCGAGGAGAGTCTGTGAGATTAGAGTCTCTAGATGTGAATCTGTGAGATGTAGTCTGCGATGTGAGTACTACGAATCACTCCGCGTGATGTCAATCAGCTACAGTATTCTGCGAGGAGGTCAGTGAAGGAGCGAATTTCGAGTGCAGGTTTGATGCAAGTAAGGTGACGCCACGAGTAACTCCAGTATATGATAACAAGAAATGAGTTACTGTAAGAAAGACTAAGTTAAAGAGATAATGTACTAAATTTCATTCATTAACTGTAAGGGTAGGTTTATTTGTGAACAGCACAGGTATTTGCAGTAAAAGAACTTTGCACTTGTCTTATTAATTGTACTATTATTAATACAAGACTAGTGTTTAAAAGTGTTAAGACTAGTGGTCATGCTATGTCTTTTATCAATTGGACTGAATACAGGTTTCGTTATTTATCTATCTGTGAATAAATCCTGACGATTACTTTAAATTAGGTTTTGTAAGTAATCTCTGTTTATTACTATTATTGAAATTTACGATTATTATTATTATTATTATTAGTATGATTATTTTTTTGTTATTGGAATTAAATAT
The DNA here is from genome assembly GCF_047948215.1 of Lycorma delicatula. Lineage (NCBI taxonomy): Eukaryota > Metazoa > Arthropoda > Insecta > Hemiptera > Fulgoridae > Lycorma > Lycorma delicatula. The sequence continues at coordinate 78,454,203 of NC_134459.1, read as the reverse complement.
TATTGTTGTTTATTGTTCCCATTATTGTCATTATTCTATTATTGTGAGATTTTTTTATGTCTGCTTTTATTATTGTTATTACTATTACTATTGTCATTATTATCGATTTGTCTTATTTTACTTATGTTGTTTAACAAATAAATAGTAATTATATAAACATTTTCATTTGTCAATCTCTCAATATTCTGATCGAGCCGCGAACACGCGACAATATAAAACATAAATTTCTTGTTGTTTTAGTGTTTTAGTATAATGAAAATAATTTTATGTTTATTTTAATGTTAATTATATTTCGATAGAGACGGTTTTCTTTCATACAACTGGCTATAATTATGCAATCTATTTTGCAAATAAGTATAAAAATGACAAACATTTTTGTTACTAAAGTTTTTTTTATCAATTTTTTTATCAGCTTTTATAATTTATTTAGAAGTAATCAAATAAATTTTTTCTAAATTATTATTTATTTATTTATTTTTCATTAATTCACCAAATAATCACATGCATAAACTTTGAAGCTTTTGTATAGAATATGAAATAGAAATTTTGTAGCGTATGAAAAATGCCATGCCTGATCGCGATTCGAACCCGGAACCTCCGGATGAAAGGCCGAAACGCTACTACTCCGCCAAATCCACTGTAGAGATCGGAAATAAATTACCGATTTATAATTTACTTTTTGATTTGATTTGAGAAAACTTGACGATTTAAGAACAGTTTTTTTCTATGGTTACGTGTATAAAGGAGCCTTATAAAGAGAGAAAATCAAATACATTTACAGTTTGTTACTGTTTTCAGTTCTGTTTTGCATTAGGAACAATTTTTTATGCTAAAATTTTTAAAAGTACTAGTTGAAATTTGAATGATTTATTTAAAATAATAAGGAAGAAAATACAATTTTACTGTGCAGCACACATAGCTTGGATTTTACAAACTATAATGCGTACAGCAATTTTCAGGAAAGTACCTTAAAAAATTCACTTGCGATTTAAAAAAATACCACCAAGTAAAACACTTTTTTCTGAAAATACGAAAATCTCTAACCACCATTATTTTTTTAATGATAATATTAAAATCCTGGTTTGAACACTGCTAAATTTCTGTTTTACAGAAACAGGCTGAAAAAAGGTTACAAGATAAATTTTTTTCACAAGAGTGAAAAAAATTGTTTTTGTCCAATAAAATAAAGGATCAAAGCAGTAATACCTATCTTTTTAATTCCAATTTTTTCCAATATTCGACTACAGAAAGAAACAAAAAATGAATCGATATCCATAAGAACATATAAATCCATTTGAACCTAATCATACCTGCTAGTGTATTAAATATTTGTCCTCTTTTTCCAAATGCAATTAAAACATAAAACCGTAAAAAATTGATTCAAGTTGAAGTTTTAATTTAAAAATAATTACAAAATAAAGGTCAAACACTGAGCGAAAATTATGTCATTAAAAATAAAACGACTAAATATCTATAGGCTCGACGGAGATTAAGAAACCACATTCATTGATTCACTTGTCATCTCTTAACTTCTTGGAAGCAAATTAATGGTTATTTATCTTCCTGATATTAAAAAAAAAAAAAAAAAATGGAACTTTATGTAATTTGAATTATTCATATTAGAGGAACATGTTAGAACAAAAATTTAATTACCAACATACAAAACTGTAATTATTAAATAAATTACTGAAAACTAGTTTAAGCTATTAATAAATTTTATTCATCATATCTACAAGCAAATTTGTTAATGAAACTGTGTGTGTGTGTGTGTGCGCGCGCGCGCGTGTGTGTGTTTGTGCACATACGGAATCATTCTAGCATACAGTACTTCCCAACCATGACACCAATTAAGGAAACTACGCCTTAATCGAGAAGAGAGAAATGCGGTAATGTAATATCAAGATTTCGCAATATAACATTTCATATATGTGGACGGTTTCCGGGAAGCGGTTGGGAAATAGCGTTGACAAATTTAGCTGATTAGGCAGGAAACGCTGGTGAAAAGCTAAATTAATGATTCTAAAGGCGAGAGGGAGTTAAACTGAACCGAGTAAGACCCATACCGAACCTAGGTTCCCGTGGGATGGCGCCCAAACCACATACTCTCATCCGGTTAATATCATCAGAGCTGAAAAAACCTGTCGTACTCATTGTCCCCATCGGAGAGAAAACATCCCTTCTCATTCTACTGTCCGTCCCTCCATACCTCCGAATCTATCTCGAAAATAGTGTTATGAGTTTGCCTGTGTTAAATTCCCCGCTTTTTTGTTCTCGTATGACAACGCAAATGTTTGTGTGAACGTGAATGAAGAAAGCTTTCACAGTTATTCAAACAATAAATCCATCCGCTCCTTCTGTTGTTTATTGCTATAAAACTCGAACAAACACAGCATACATTGTATGCAAAATTTCAAATACAACATACATGTTTTTCACTTTTTATCCCAGCTTAAAACGCCTTTAACAAGCGGTTATGCTGATCGAAATTGTGGAATACGTGAAAAAAAATTAAATTAAAAAAATTTACTATAATTTTTATTTCCAGGATTAAAATTTAAACTAATTTTGAATTTACGAAAACTGTTAAATGTTTTATTTTAAGCAAATGAAGCTACTAAATTAATATCCTGACGATATAAAATATTAATAAAAGGGTAAAAATATATTCATTATGTATCGGTATATAAGATAAATAAATTGTATATCTGAAAAGAAAATATTACACAGAACAATGCAAAAGTAGAGTAGAAAAAATATTATTATATAGTAATAAATAAAATAATAATTAAGATGATATTTATATGAAACAATTTTGTAACATATTACTTTGTTTTATCAGAGAGTAGTGTTTTATATTAAAAATTAGTAAAACAGGTAGGATAATTTTATAGCGTTAGTTTTTTCAACGAAGAAAAAATATAGTAATAAATAAAAACAAAGAAAGCTTTTTGCATATTAAAACTTTTGATTCATTTAAATTTTACCCCGTAATTTTATTTTTTCGTTTACAAAATTAAGCAAAAATGATCTCTCAATTTAAAAAAGAATTTTATTTTGTATATATCACTTTCTATATTTAACCCTTATTTTTTTTACCAAATAGTAATATAAGTGGAATCGTTAAGCAAGTTTTTAAATCAAAAAATTAGTCTCAACAAAACCGAATCAAAGACAGTTTTTTCTATTAAACGTATAATACAACACTGTATGAGATTTCGAGATACATTAATATACTCATAGACTGCCTATTGTAATGCTTATTCACCTTAAAATTGCGTTTACGTAAGAACCACTTGACAACAGGTTTGGCAAGCGATTACATTGTCTTATTAGTTATTTCATTTGGCAACCTCTGACTGTAACCGGTTCTCTACTATGATTGTTATTCTTAATAATCTGATGAATTAAAATCAGGCTATGAGAATATTTCTCCTGGTACTCATTGATGAATAATGTATTTAAAAGGATACTGATGAATCTACAAAAGTGGTATTAATTTTGCTCGTCAGAAACAATTATGAGACGATTGCTTAAATCTTAAAGTCTATGTTCTTTTTCATACTTCATCTCTTCTAACTTTTCTGGAAGTCACCATACTCGATCGTATTCCTACTTTTAAGAGAGTCGTAGCCCAGTCTCATTGTATGTAATCATCCCATTTCGTCTCAGCGTTTTATTTCTTATTTGAATCAAAACAACCGTTTTACAAACGGTTTTCCATGTGACAGTGCTTTTACAGGCCGACTTATATTTTAAACAAAAAGTAAACTATAAATAAAGAAGCCGTTCTCCTTGGCGAAATGGTAATGTCTCAGCCTTTCATCCAGAAGTGCTGCGTTCGAATCGCGATCAGGCATGGCATTTTTCATACGCTAAAAAATGTTCATTCTAGTAGGGTAAAATGACCAAAGGGGAAAAAATCGTTATATTAAACAACCCAAATTATTCATTCTTTTTCAAATTAAATTTTTTTAAAATGGACACATAACAGAAAAAAGATAAGTTGTTGCTGATATTGAAGTTGGTTTTTTTGTTTTTGAATTTTCATCGACTTTAGGTAGTTGAAATTTAAATAATAACAGAACTATGTTTAATTTTTTATTGCTTTATTTTTTTATCATGTAATTTACTTAAAGGTTCTTTTTTATTCCCATTACAAGTAAAATAGTTATTTTAGCTAACATTTGAAATCGATCTAAAAAAACCGTCGGTTTAGAAACGGAATAATAGAATATTAAAAAGCAACTTGCTCTTATAGGGGATATTATATTTCCAAACTATAAATTTTGCATTACATATATATGAAATGGAAAAGTAATAAAAATAATTTTTTTTTAAATTCGTATGAGAAAGATACTCATATATTCCTTTATACTAACCGTTTGTCTGTTTGTTTTTTATTTACTAACAATACTTTTTCTGAAATTGCAGTGTTACTAAATCCTATTAAGACATAATATATTTTTAATTCAAGTTTCTTATTTGATTTTACGAAAAAATCATACTTAAAAGTACAGTTTAAACTCACGTGAAATCAGTTCTGTTTATAGAAAATTTTCGTAAATCCAATTTTAGGAATTCCAAAATATCAAATTGGAGTATGCTTCTGTGATGCAAGCAAATGGCAGACAAAGTGGTAGTGATTATAACATTATAATACCTAAAAAGAAACGGTAGTTTTATTTACAATTAGCATTAAATATTGTTTAATTTCAGACTGAGAACAGGCAGAATAAGTTTTTTAATATTCCCATTAAAAAAAATATATAATAATAATAAATCTACAATATTACAAACATAATAATGACTAAAATATTAGCGATCTTTGACTGCATTATTTGACTTTACTGATGAAATATGTCAACCTGGATTAATTTTGTTTATTTTACAAAGATTAATTATTATCCGATTTCTTATTTACGTATACATGAATACTTGGAGTACATCATCCATTAACCTCACAGAATTATCAAACAGGATGTTTACACATGGAACTAATGATGTACAAAGAACCATTAATTAGATTTAAGACCATAAATAACAAAAGGTTTTTAAGTAAACGTCCTTGCTAATTAAACTACAAGTTTTTATTTTAACGAATAACCTACTTCAGACCATTTTTGTAATTGTATTCTTTTCTAATCAAAATAAAATATTTTTTAACAGAAAAAAGAGAATCTTTGCATCAGCTTTAAAAATACCTCAATTATAATAAAATAAAAGTTAAAAAAAATCAAACTTTAATCGTATAATTAATTTTATAATACCAATTAAATAAATGTCAGGAATTCCTTACCTGAATATCCGTTTCCTTTATGCTTTATTTCCTTTTTACTTTTATTTTATTTCACATAAATAATATTAATTACTTTATTAATCACTCAATTTTAAATAATATGCGTGTGTGTGGTGTGTTACCGCGAAAGAACGATATCTGGCAAATGTCAACATTCTCCAGTGAGTCGGTGAGTTGGTGAGTTTTGAGACTAATAAGTCGGTGAAGACCGAACTATTTGGTTATAAGAAACTTCGCCGATATATGTCGATGTTCAGCACGCACTGATGGTAAAAGGTGAATAAAAATATTTTTATAAAAAAAAATGAACAATGCTAATAACTTACTCTCAAAGAAAGTAATTCTGAGTAGTGCATCTTGTTCTTCAGATGCTTTATATGTTTCTTAGACATAAAAATTGTAACAGGCAGTGTAAAACAGTATATTAATGTCGTATTTCATTGAGAACACTTCATTAGAACACTGATTATGTCTAGTTACATTACAGATAATGATATATTAAAAATATTATTTAAAAATATATTAGATGAGAAGTAATAATGTAAAGACCCTTTTTTTATCATCTTAAAGTAATTTCATCGAAAAAAAATATCTTTTGGCAATGGAATCACGAAGTTCTGAATGATAAAATAATAAATTGGGGAATTCTTATTTTAAATAAGAAAACAATATGTTATAAAGTAGTTATAACTATAAATTTTACGCTATTAAAAAAAAATCTACTTTATTGAATCGATAAAAACGCTTATAGTTAAGAATAAAACAATTTATGTTACGTAAATTAAATCAAATATTTACAATTTTTTATTAAAAAGTTAAAATAACTACGTAAAACTGCAAGATATATAAAATAAAATTAAAATTACTTTACAAATATTTGTATTAAAATGTAGTAAACACAGCCAGTCGGTATTAATCATTCACAATGAACAAAGAAATTTTATATTCATTTTTATTAACTATTACGTAAAACTTTATTCTAAAGAATAGAGAATGATGAGAATAGGAAACTGAAGTTATGAAGGAATAATTATTTTTTTTATTAACGTTTTCTGTTATTAATATTTACAAAAATTAAAATCAATATAATTTAAATCAATTCTTTTCTAGTCTTTATAACAAAGTATTTTCAAGGAAATAAATTCTTATTAATATAAATAACATACGGTAATTAGCTTATGGGTCCTTCAGTTTATAAGTATGACGTGCCCTTTTATACTATTATAAAAATACCAATATGATAGGTAAAAAAATTTACTCATGAGTAATCGTTTCGAACATCTGCCGGTGAAGTCTTTCGCAATCGTTGAGCAGGCAAATATGTTAAACCGTCTATTATCGTGCTGTACGGAATTATTGACATCACAAAGTTAGATGAATTGCTGGAAGTCGTAATAACAAAAGTTGATGATTTCAATATGCGAGTTATTAACAAAAAAATGCGACGGTTCTTCTTCTCTGATGACATAGAAAGCAATAAAAAAAAATATTATTCGGGTGATACGAGAAAATAATCCGTAGGTGACACATTTACGAAGCGAGATAAGTGACTTTGAGAAACTTTCACCATTCTATTCCTTGACCGTAATAGAAGAGGAGGACATTGAGAGTAGAGGTCATAAAGTTAGGAGTATTGTCGATGGCCGTTATAGAACTATCAAAGAACCAGTACCCACATTCTGTTTGAATTTATAACCCCAAAGCAACAACAAAGATATATTTGAAATGATATAATTAACTAATTGTCGCGTCAAATTTGAACAAACAATGGCATCAAACAAAATATTTTATTCCAACAGTAAGGTCAAAAAATTTACTGTGTCACCATACCGGTGCGTTTAATGCGCAAGCAGTCATAGGACTATCGATTGCCAAAAGAAGGACAGAAGTACACCACCAACTGTGTGCTTTGCCGTCAGGATCACACGCCAAATCACAATGGTTTTCGGGTATATAAAGAGAAGCTTGAGAGAGAGGAAAGGCAAAGAATGAGCTATGCTATTAAGATTATATCTAAAGGATCCCTGGCTTCCCAGGGTAGTCATTTGACCGTTCCCAGGATGATTTTCCATCACTAGGACGGTATACAACTACTTGTTTAGTTTATGCATTTGAAGGATATAAATGTTTTTTTATCAATCGAATATATTTCATACTGCTTCATAATTGGCTGGCATTAATAATAGATCTGAAATGGAATCATAGCTAGGTTTTTTACACGCTATAAAATTAATTTATACAGAGTGATATTAAAGTGTAGTAAATGTTTCATACTTCAAGCCGGCCTCCGTGGGGCGAGTGGTAGCGTCTCGGCCTTTCATCGGGAGGTCCCGGGTTCGAATCCCGGTCAGGCATGGCATTTTTACGAACGCTACAAATCATTCATCTCATCCTCTGAAGTAATATCTAACGGTAAACCAGGAGGATAAACGAAAAAAGTTTCATATTTCAAAACTGCGGAACGATAGGAGGTAGACAGACACAAATGAAGATTAGTCAGTTACTAAATTACGTAATACTTTATGAAATGTTTGAAAAATTTGTCCGCCATTTTGGTTCCACCATATTGAATCAAAATTATGTTTTTTAAATAGGAAGGTGGATATGTACTTCGTTATTGTAATACAAAATTTAAGAGAAAAACGATGATCAAAACCCAGTTTTTGACAGATACCTTCATTTTCGTATTATAAGTAATCAAATTTGCAAAATCAGCAAAATATCAGTAGTTATAAAACTATGTAAAATGCCTCGTATATAAAAATGCAATAACATACAGTATATCTGAAGTTTTCACAGATAAATCAAGAATGTTTAAGTTAAAATTTTGGAAATGATTCTTAAAATGATTATAGCTAAGAAATAGTTGACAATATTACTTTCCTGGCTACTGGTAACAAAAATTAGAAGAATCGAAGCAAAAAAAAAAAAACAGAATACATATTTTTTTTAGATGGAGAAAAATATATATAAAAAAATGCTAAAAATATCAATATATAAGTTAAACTTATCAAATTTTCTTAAGTAAAGTTTAATAATTTAAATCAATTACCTTCAATAAAGGCTAAAATCAGAAAAAGAACATTTTTAAAAAAATTTTCTGCAATTTAGGTCCGGGAATCTTAATCTAAAAAAAATTGTAGATATTTCTTGATAATTCTATATATGAAGCATACAATTCAAAAAATCTTTGAAAAAATTTAAACCGAAGGGAAACAGAGTGAAAGAACAAAAAACATATACTTTAATTTTAAGAGGTAGGGATTGATTATTGAAAAAAAAACTATTAAAAAAAAATTATTAATTTGTTCATTAATATGCTTTGTACGTAAAAAATTAGCATTAATAGTGTTTCCTCTAAAATACTATGAAGAAAATCGAATCTTTTTTTCGTCATATCCTCTATTTCAGCGTCTCTCAACTTTTTAGTAAGTGCGACCCAACATAATTTTCATTGCGCCCCTCCTCAAATACAATAATTATGTATTTTGAGTATATTGATGCTAAAGCTACACTATGACCTTAATTACAAACCTTACAAATTACCAAGAATAAGTAAATTTATTGATACTTGGCAACACTGATCCGCTGCATTGGCAAAACCAGAATCGATGCCTCTGTATTGCTCTCTGTCTTACTTCCAATATACCGGACATTCTCGAGGCTTCGTGAGAAGTTCCGTTTGTCACGAACATTCTTTAACGTCTACGCGACCTTCTGCGCAAACGTGTATAAATGCTGTACCTCGTTCGATTCTAGCTAGTGTCAGTCGAGTTGATCCTTCTATCGTTATCGTGAATGTGTATGATGTAATTTTCTGTGTTAATTGCAATTCACGGTATTAAATAATCACGGCCGTAGATTTATACAGAATAATGGATAAATTTTTAGGTGGGCGTAAGCAAGCGTTAGACGATAATGAAGCATCATCAACAAGAGCACAAACGAGCGTTGTTGCGAAAATATAATCAAGAAATTATTCTCAAGAATACTAAAATTTTGGGTGTACCAGTGATGAAGTCAATAAAGAAGAAAGGACCCTATGAGTTATTTGCTGAAAAATTTTGGGAGCTGACAGCTTGAAACGTAATAAACTTAAACGAAATTTGAAAACGCTTCATACCGAGTACGTTAAAAAACCCCGAAAATTCTTTAAATTAAAATTAAAATCATATGAAAAGCAAACATCATTTAAAAAAAAACTTTTTGAATGAAAAAATTTACTTGCTTCTTACAAAGTTTCATATAAAATAACCAGATGTAAAGAACCTCACATCATTGGTGAAGAGCTTATTTCGCCAGCTGCAAATGAGGTTGTATAAGATTTGTTTGGAAATAATTTTACCAAACAATTGCAGACTATACCTCTATCAAATGTCCGTACCTCTGTTGCCCGTCGAATCGGTGATATTGCTGAAGATGTACGGTATCCGGGTTTTGGGAAGTTGCGTGACAAATTGTTTTCAATTCAGTTTGATGAGGCAACATATAGCAATAAAGACGCTCATTTCATTGCCTATGTTCGATTCTGTGATGGTATGGCAGCAGTAGAAGAACTACTTTTCGGCAAACCAATAATACTCAAAGCAATAGCACTCGCATTATTTGTTATCTTAAATGATTTTATAAACGAGGTAAATATAGAGTGGAAAAATTGCGTCGGAATGTGCATCGATGGTGCTCGTTCAATGTCTGGAAGATTCCAAAGTATACAAGCACTTGTGAAACAAAAATCTCCACAGTGTGTCCAGACACACTGCATGATCCACAGAGAAGCTCTGGCTTCCAAAGAAGTGAGTCCTGGTCTAAATATTGTGCAAATGACGGTTGTAATTGTAGTAAATTATGTAGAAATGAGACCCCCAAAATCAAGAATCTTTTCTGCACTTTGTAAAGACATGGGTGCAGTACATTCAGCGATACTATTTTATTGCGTGGCAAGATGGTTATCAAGTGGAAAATTTTTACAATGTGTTTATGAATTAAAAATGAAATTGCCATTTTTATAGAAGAGGAAAACCAACCGGAAGCTGAGAAGTTTTGAGATTGTTTGTGATGGAATTCTGCTATGTGGTTGACATATTCGAGAAGTTAATACCTTGAATCTTCAACTCCAAGAAGTAAATACCCAAATGTTGGATAAGAGTGATAAAGTTATGGTTTTTTGTAGAAAATTGAAATTCAGTTAATGATGCATTTTATCGAGAAAGAAGTGAATGGTTTATTTTGTACTACAGAATAATTGAATAATTTTAACAGAATAATTTTGTAATTAACCGGTAAGAAAACAGGTTACAAATTTCAAATGTTTTAAATGATTCTTTCTACATTTTATCCTCTGGAACTACCGTAATGTATTTCTTCAGAGGATGAATGAAGATGATATGTATGAATGTAAATGAAGTGTAGTCTTTCTAGAGTCCTAGGTCAACCTTTCCTGAGAAGTGCGGTTAATTGAAACCCAACCACCCAAGAAAACCATGATCTAGTATTCAAATCCGAATAAAAGTAACTGCTTTTACTAGAATTTGAATCTTAGAACTCTCCACTTTGAAATTAGCTGATTTGCGTTGACGAGATTACCACTAGACCAATTCCCGGGTTGGTCAAATGATTCCGTATGCCTACTAACTAAAACCCATTGAAGAAAATTATCAAAATATTGCATCTATAAAAATAATCTTTCTTCTATTTTATTGATAGAAACACATTCTTAAATTCCTAAAAACCAGATTTTTTAATAAATTACGACTAAATTTTTGTTTCCTAAATGATACTTTTCGGTTCATTCTGGTGACCAAGGCGACTGCTTCGCTCGATGCTGTTTAAAGCGGTTCTAGGTATTAACAAAATTATCTTTATTTATAAATACATCAGTAAATCAGTGAATTAAAATATATACAACATTGGATTTATCTTATAAACCAGAGAAAAAATACTATAGTTTGTTAGTATATAATAAAACAGCTCTAGATACGGAGGGCAGCTCCGATCAGGAGGGGGTGATTCGACGAGGTGGGCCGTTCTCGATGAGGGATCGGGGAACTCAGTATGGTAGTTTAGAGAATTAAAGACCAGATACCGGTTGGATTTACACAGGATCTCTACAGATGAATTAGCTCTTATTTTTTCTAAGTGCTAACAACAGTAAGGGGAACGTCCTATCCTTTTATTTCCTTCCCTTTTCTATTCACACTTGTCCCCCTCCGGATCTTAATCGATCCGAAGCCCCTCACCCTTTGACCCCTCTCCCCCCGGAATACATTTATTGAATTTTCGGGGGGAAACATTTCCCGACTCTCTGACTCCCTTCCTCCCTGGACCCCTCAAAAGTAGTTTCGTGAGGTAAAAGATTCGTTCTGGGCGGGGAATTAACCCCCCTCAGAAGAATCTGAGTATATAATTTTTTTTTAAGTCGACTGGTGAGACGTGAGAGACAAAACGCTCATCAGAAGGCTGGATAGTTGGATTGGGTGAGTATAAAATAAAATAAAATAAAAGATCTTGTCGGGACGAGCTGATCTGCCATGCTCATCTGTACTGCCGGTAGGTGGGGAGGCTCGTTTTGACAGAGACACGCTTCTAGGCAGGGCTTTATGCTTAACTGTAGTCGGCCCAGGGGTGTAAGGAAAAAAAACAAAAACCTTCCAGTCGATCCAAATTATAAGTCAATATAATTTTTATCTATATTCAGACCTGCTTGATTTATGAATTGGATATGTTGGATCTAAAGCATTTTCCGACCTGTCACCATCTGTATATTACATTTCCGTGTAAAGGATAGAAGTGTAATGTATTTGATTCATTAGTGTATTGTACACTCACGGCTGAATATCATCAATATTTCAGTGTGCTAGTTAATGCCATTTGTAACAATACATTCAGCTCAGTGAAGAAGGCAATTGGGAAAATACTTCACTCCTTGCATTCCTCACACCGGGTACTGGTTACAGTTTATAATGATTACGCCATCTTTGGGAAAAGAGTAGATTGTTTTGAATCAAGTCATCCATAATTTTGTTATGTTGTAAAATCTATACAAAACTGCATCCTAGTGAACAGCTAAAATTAATTCAGTCACAATAAAACAATTCCTTCTCTAATCACACCTATCATAACCCTCTCAACCAGCACTTTTCTTCTGTCATAATTGATATTTTAAACCAGAGTCTGCTAGTACAGGACAGTCCTTACTATGATGAACATCTTGTATGCATAATTACGAAAGAATAATGATTGAGGAAAAAACTCATATTATATTCATTTAAATATTGCGACAAAATGCTTATTAAACTACCAAATTTTAAATATGTAACACTTAAATATTTTTAATATAATATGTTCAAGTGGTTATAACATTTTGTTTAGTTAATGGCCAGAAAACAATTATTATAATTTAAAAAGGAAGTTACTTGTAGGTAATTAGAGTTAATGTAAAATGCTAAATTTCATAATTTTATTTTTAACATCACGGCATTATACGGTATATATCTTAAAATTGCACAAAACTGAATTTTATTGTTTCATGTTTTTCTTTTTAAATTCCATTTTCTTGGAATTCAAAAAAAAAAATCTGCTATTATACTCACAGGCATATCTATTATATTGGTACTATATATTATGTACTTTCCTATTTATTTTTTTAAATAAAAATTATAATTATTTGAGTAATTCAAAATAATTTCATTTAATATCTCCTTAAGAAATAACTTCACTCAAATATTACTTGTTCATGAATTATATTTATATTGGTATTTTTTTTATCATTAATATATCATTTTTGTAAAGGGATTTTCATTTCTAACTATTAATTTCTAAAACTGTAATGTTTTCCAAACCAGAAAATAAGTTAATATTTTCTCTACCATAATAAGCGTATTTTTTAATTGTATCTATATGGTTTTATATGTTCCTAAAAGTATTCTTTTAACAACTATTCTATTATTACTCGGTTACTGTATCAATATTTCTAAAATAAAAATAAAAAATTGAAATTAATTTTTTAGGATAACATTTTGCAATTGTCTGTACTTGTGACACTACAAATTAGATACTTTTTTATAATTATTTTGATAGTTAAATTTAATTCTTATTTTAAAAATACAGCACTAAAACAATATAATATAAAATATATTTACATAAATTTTAGATCTTAAAAAAATTATAAAATGAAGCAAAGAGTTCTATAAAATGAATAAGAATGTTAACAGAAAAAGCGGTATGCGAAAAATTAATTGTTAGAAAATAATTAAATTCTGCTGCTATGATACAAACCTATATATACATATAAAATCATGGAAACAACAAATCAATTCATTGTGTATGATGTTAATAAAAATGTAACAGTATAATGAATTTGAAGATGAGATAAATACTTGAAAAGAGTAAACGGAAAATGAAACTTTAAAAATATGATAATTTTTCAAAATATTACTTTATGTAAAATACAATATTTTTATTAAAATAATCAACGACAAAAAACATGAAATTAAAGATTCTAGGTATAAAGTTGCCTAAATTAAATAGATATCTAAATTTAAATTCTGGTAAATAAAAAGGCCTGGATATAATTTATGAGTACCTTAGTAACTAATATGGCATTTTGTATAATTTAGTAGAGTATCTGTACAGAGTTAAAATTTCACAAAATCAATATTTAGAAGGCACTATAATATTTTGAGGGACTTATGATTAAATATATGTTTAGAGCGTAGCTTTATATGAAAGTGAAACTTAGACGATCGGAGTACCTGAGAAGAAAAGATTTGAAGCTTTTGAAATGTGGTGTTATAGGAGAATGTTAAAATTAGATGGGTGGATAGAGGCAAATGAAGAGGTGTTGCGGCAAACTGATGAAAAAAAACATTTGGAAAAATATAGTTACAAGAAGAGACTTATGGACCACATAAATCATCCTGGAATAATCGCTTTGATATTGAAGGGACAGGTAGATGGGAAAAATTATGCAGGCAAGCAACTTTTGGAATATGTAAAACAAATAATTACGGGTGTAGGATATAGGGAGTATAACAAAATGAAACGACTGGCACTAGATAGGGAATCTTGGAGAGCTGCACAAACCAGTCAAATAACTGAATATGAAAAATTATATTGTTTGTACTAGTAACCTTCTTAATACAGAATAATATAATATAATAGGTAAAGAACCAAAGCTGTATCAGGAAGAAATCAACTAAATTCCAGTAATAACTATAAAAGAAGTAGAGCTGGAGGATAAAAAACGAAGACGGGATGAAAATGAAAATGGTCGGCCAAAACTTGGAGTGTTGGGTTTATGGAAATGTCGACGTTTCATCACAGTTTTAGTCCGAAAACTGTGTTCAGAAAATTTATGTAATACATTTCATAAAATTACCAGAAAATTTATGTAATACATATTTGTTAGATTGTACTTTAGTGTCTCTGAACTGGTTTCTATACACGGGCATTGATAACAATAAATTTTGAACAAAATTATGGATATGGGAAGGATAATTTTTCCCATGTATAATTTTTTATTTTTTTTTTATAGAGGTTACAATAAATAGAGCTTAAGTATGATGAAAGTATTTATAAAATTATTTAAAATTCCAAAGATATTGATCAGTCAGATTAAAGGTTAGACACATCCTATTCTTTCACTCCTATAAATGATTAAAAAATACTTCTAAACCGTTTTCGCTTAGTACGTCGAAAACTCGTTTAACAAAAAAGTTGAAATTTTTCTATATATGTATATACGTATGTATGATTTCTACAGATGGTACTCAATTATGGTCAATTAATAACCCAGAGAGAAAAAGACATCAGGAGTCCCATATCTCAATTACACAAGAAGCAGGAAAATTTTTTTCTATGATTTCAATTCACCCTATTTGTTAAAATTGTGTTTGTTCCTTGATTAACATTTGTTACGATTTTTTAGTATAACAGTCAAGATATTGGACTTCAACAATTACAACAAATAGTAACTCCATAAAGGGTAACGTTCATATTTATAACAACACATGTTAGAGCGGGATTTACGTGATTATTTTTATGTTTTATTGAATAAATATACAATAGCATAATAAACTTTATTATTTTTTCAGAATTTAAAAATATTTTGTGCTGTCAGACGAATGAGTAGTCATTTACTCACTTCAACTCGCCCTATCTGTCAAGAATGTGTTTTTATTCATTGTTATCATTCCGTTTTGTCAGCATCTGTATTTTTTAAGCAATGTGTACTTAATTAAATATTAAAAGGTATTTTGGTTAATAATACAGTTATTTATTTTGTTTTTGTATTTAAATAATATTTATGTTTTCAGATTGACGAATGTAATAAACATTTTTGTAAACTCGACCTACCTAGTTTCATTTATGCCTCGGTTTATATTAATTTCACTTTATCGTATATCGGGCAAGAAATTGTTTATTGACTAATATAATAAGTGTTATCTTCAAGAGGGGTAACGTACAGAATTTTTTTTATCAATATATAAATTATTACAGAAGACACGGCTTATCTGATTATTATTCATACATTTTACTCTATAGTAATATAATGGTTAAATTTAATTTTGTAATGAATTTTTTTTTAGAAGACTTTTAAAATATTTTCTGTTTCTAGATTGTTGGATTGCCATGACCGTTTTCTACTATGCCAACTCGTCCAACCTGTCATCGATTACAATAAGTGTTATCTTCAAGAGGGGTAACGTAAAGAATTTTTTTTATCAATATATAAATTATTACAGAAGACACGGCTTATTTGATTATTATTCATACATTTTACTCTATAGTAATGTAATGGTTAAATTTAATTTTGTAATGAATTTTTTTTAGAAGACTTTTAAAATATTTTCTGTTTCTAGATTGTTGGATTGCCATGACCGTTTTCTACTATGCCAACTCGTCCAACCTGTCATCGATTATAATAAGTGGTATCTTCAAGAGGGGTAACGTACAGAATTTTTTTTATCAATATATAAATTATTGGAACAGACACGGCTTATCTGATTATTATTCATACATTTTACTCTATAGTAATATAATGGTTAAATTTAATTTTGTAATGTAATGAATTTTTTTTTGAAGACTTTTAAAATATTTTCTGTTTCTAGATTGTTGGATTGCCATGACCGTTTTCTACTATGCCAACTCGTCCAACCTGTCATCGATTATAATAAGTGTTATCTTCAAGAGGGGTAACGTACAGAATTTTTTTTATCAATATATAAATTATAACAGAAGACACGGCTTATTTGATTATTATTCATACATTCTACTCTATAGTAATGTAATGGTTAAATTTAATTTTGTAATGAATTTTTTTTTGAAGACTTTTAAAATATTTTCTGTTTCTAGATTGTTGGATTGCCATGACCGTTTTCTACTATGCCAACTCGTCCAACCTGTCATCGATTATAATAAGTGTTATCTTCAAGAGGGGTAACGTACAGAATTTTTTTTATCAATATATAAATTATTACAGAAGACACGGCTTATTTGATTATTATTCATACATTTTACTCTATAGTAATGTAATGGTTAAATTTAATTTTGTAATGAATTTTTTTTTGAAGACTTTTAAAATATTTTGTGTTTCTAGATTGTTGGATTGCCATGACCGTTTTCTACTATGCCAACTCGTCCAACCTGTCATCGATTATAATAAGTGTTATCTTCAAGAGGGGTAACGTACAGAATTTTTTTTATCAATATATAAATTATTGGAGAAGACACGGCTTATTTGATTATTATTCATACATTTTACTCTATAGTAATGCAATGGTTAAATTTAATTTTGTAATGAATTTTTTTTTAGAAGACTTTTAAAATATTTTCTGTTTCTAGATTGTTGGATTGCCATGACCGTTTTCTACTATGCCAACTCGTCCAACCTGTCATCGATTATAATAAGTGTTATCTTCAAGAGGGGTAACGTACAGAATTTTTTTTATCAATATATAAATTATTACAGAAGACACTTCTTATTTGATTATTATTCATACATTTTCTCTATAGTAATGTAATGGTTAAATTTAATTTTGTAATGAATTTTTTTTTAGAAGACTTTTAAAATATTTTCTGTTTCTAGATTGTTGGATTGCCATGACCGTTTTCTACTATGCCAACTCGTCCAAACTGTCATCGATTATAATAAGTGTTATCTTCAAGAGGGGTAACGTACAGAATTTTTTTTATCAATATATAAATTATTGGAGAAGACACGGCTTATTTGATTATTATTCATACATTTTACTCTATAGTAATGTAATGGTTAAATTTAATTTTGTAACGATTTTTTTTTGAAGACTTTTAAAATATTTTCTGTTTCTAGATTGTTGGATTGCCATGACCGTTTTCTACTATGCCAACTCGTCCAACCTGTCATCGATTATAATAAGTGTTATCTTCAAGAGGGGTAACGTACAGAATTTTTTTTATCAATATATAAATTATTACAGAAGACACGGCTTATTTGATTATTAATCATACATTTTACTCTATAGTAATGTAATGGTTAAATTTAATTTTGTAATGAATTTTTTTTTAGAAGACTTTTAAAATATTTTCTGTTTCTAGATTGTTGGATTGCCATGACCGTTTTCTACTATGCCAACTCGTCCAACCTGTCATCGATTATAATAAGTGTTATCTTCAAGAGGGGTAACGTACAGAATTTTTTTTATCAATATATAAATTATTACAGAAGACACGGCTTATTTGATTATTATTCATACATTTTACTCTATAGTAATATAATGGTTAAATTTAATTTTGTAATGAATTTTTTTTTGAAGACTTTTAAAATATTTTCTGTTTCTAGATTGTTGGATTGCCATGACCGTTTTCTACTATGCCAACTCGTCCAACCTGTCATCGATTATAATAAGTGTTATCTTCAAGAGGGGTAACGTACAGAATTTTTTTTATCAATATATAAATTATTACAGAAGACACGGCTTCTTTAATTATTATTCATACATTTTACTCTATAGTAATGTAATGGTTAAATTTAATTTTGTAATGAATTTTTTTTTGAAGACTTTTAAAATATTTTCTGTTTCTAGATTGTTGGATTGCCATGACCGTTTTCTACTATGCCAACTCGTCCAACCTGTCATCGATTATAATAAGTGTTATCTTCAAGAGGGGTAACGTACAGAATTTTTTTTATCAATATATAAATTATTGGAGAAGACACGGCTTATTTGATTATTATTCATACATTTTACTCTATAGTAATGCAATGGTTAAATTTAATTTTGTAATGAATTTTTTTTTAGAAGACTTTTAAAATATTTTCTGTTTCTAGATTGTTGGATTGCCATGACCGTTTTCTACTATGCCAACTCGTCCAACCTGTCATCGATTATAATAAGTGTTATCTTCAAGAGGGGTAACGTACAGAATTTTTTTTATCAATATATAAATTATTACAGAAGACACGGCTTATTTGATTATTATTCATACATTTTCTCTATAGTAATGTAATGGTTAAATTTAATTTTGTAATGATTTTTTTTTTACAAGACTTTTAAAATATTTTCTGTTTCTAGATTGTTGGATTGCCATGACCGTTTTCTACTATGCCAACTCGTCCAACCTGTCATCGATTATAATAAGTGTTATCTTCAAGAGGGGTAACGTACAGAATTTTTTTTATCAATATATAAATTATTACAGAAGACACGGCTTATTTGATTATTATTCATACATTTTACTCTATAGTAATATAATGGTTAAATTTAATTTTGTAATGAATTTTTTTTTGAAGACTTTTAAAATATTTTTTGTTTCTAGATTGTTGGATTGCCATGACCGTTTTCTACTATGCCAACTCGTCCAACCTGTCATCGATTATAATAAGTGTTATCTTCAAGAGGGGTAACGTACAGAATTTTTTTTATCAATATATAAATTATTACAGAAGACACGGCTTATTTGATTATTATTCATACATTTTACTCTATAGTAATGTAATGGTTAAATTTAATTTTGTAATGAATTTTTTTTTAGAAGACTTTTAAAATATTTTCTGTTTCTAGATTGTTGGATTGCCATGACCCTTTTCTACTATGCCAACTCGTCCAACCTGTCATCGATTATAATAAGTGTTATTTTCAAGAGGGGTAACGTACAGAATTTTTTTTATCAATATATAAATTATTACAGAAGACACGGCTTATTTGATTATTATTCATACATTTTACTCTATAGTAATATAATGGTTAAATTTAATTTTGTAATGAATTTTTTTTTGAAGACTTTTAAAATATTTTCTGTTTCTAGATTGTTGGATTGCCATGACCGTTTTCTACTATGCCAACTCGTCCAACCTGTCATCGATTATAATAAGTGTTATCTTCAAGAGGGGTAACGTACAGAATTTTTTTTATCAATATATAAATTATTACAGAAGACACGGCTTCTTTAATTATTATTCATACATTTTACTCTATAGTAATGTAATGGTTAAATTTAATTTTGTAATGAATTTTTTTTTGAAGACTTTTAAAATATTTTCTGTTTCTAGATTGTTGGATTGCCATGACGGTTTTCTACTATGCCAACTCGTCCAACCTGTCATCGATTATAATAAGTGTTATCTTCAAGAGGGGTAACGTACAGAATTTTTTTTATCAATATATAAATTATTGGAGAAGACACGGCTTATTTGATTATTATTCATACATTTTACTCTATAGTAATGCAATGGTTAAATTTAATTTTGTAATGAATTTTTTTTTAGAAGACTTTTAAAATATTTTCTGTTTCTAGATTGTTGGATTGCCATGACCGTTTTCTACTATGCCAACTCGTCCAACCTGTCATCGATTATAATAAGTGTTATCTTCAAGAGGGGTAACGTACAGAATTTTTTTTATCAATATATAAATTATTACAGAAGACACGGCTTATTTGATTATTATTCATACATTTTCTCTATAGTAATGTAATGGTTAAATTTAATTTTGTAATGATTTTTTTTTTACAAGACTTTTAAAATATTTTCTGTTTCTAGATTGTTGGATTGCCATGACCGTTTTCTACTATGCCAACTCGTCCAACCTGTCATCGATTATAATAAGTGTTATCTTCAAGAGGGGTAACGTACAGAATTTTTTTTTTCAATATATAAATTATTACAGAAGACACGGCTTATTTGATTATTATTCATACATTTTACTCTATAGTAATATAATGGTTAAATTTAATTTTGTAATGAATTTTTTTTTGAAGACTTTTAAAATATTTTTTGTTTTGTAGATTGTTGGATTGCCATGACCGTTTTCTACTATGCCAACTCGTCCAACCTGTCATCGATTATAATAAGTGTTATCTTCAAGAGGGGTAACGTACAGAATTTTTTTTATCAATATATAAATTATTACAGAAGACACGGCTTATTTAATTATTATTCATACATTTTACTCTATAGTAATGTAATGGTTAAATTTAATTTTGTAATGAATTTTTTTTTGAAGACTTTTAAAATATTTTCTGTTTCTAGATTGTTGGATTGCCATGACCGTTTTCTACTATGCCAACTCGTCCAACCTGTCATCGATTATAATAAGTGTTATCTTCAAGAGGGGTAACGTACAGAATTTTTTTTATCAATATATAAATTATTACAGAAGACACGGCTTATTTGATTATTATTCATACATTTTCTCTATAGTAATGTAATGGTTAAATTTAATTTTGTAATGATTTTTTTTTTACAAGACTTTTAAAATATTTTCTGTTTCTAGATTGTTGGATTGCCATGACCGTTTTCTACTATGCCAACTCGTTCAACCTGTCATCGATTATAATAAGTGTTATCTTCAAGAGGGGTAACGTACAGAATTTTTTTTATCAATATATAAATTATTACAGAAGACACGGCTTATTTGATTATTAGTCATACATTTTACTCTATAGTAATGTAATGGTTAAATTTAATTTTGTAATGAATTTTTTTTTTAGAAGACTTTTAAAATATTTTCTGTTTCTAGATTGTTGGATTGCCATGACCGTTTTCTACTATGCCAACTCGTCCAACCTGTCATCGATTATAATAAGTGTTATCTTCAAGAGGGGTAACGTACAGAATTTTTTTTATCAATATATAAATTATTACAGAAGACACGGTTTATTTGATTATTATTCATACATTTTACTCTATAGTAATGTAATGGTTAAATTTAATTTTGTAATGATTTTTTTTTTGAAGACTTTTAAAATATTTTCTGTTTCTAGATTGTTGGATTGCCATGACCGTTTTCTACTATGCCAACTCGTCCAACCTGTCATCGATTATAATAAGTGTTATCTTCAAGAGGGGTAACGTACAGAATTTTTTTTATCAATATATAAATTATTACAGAAGACACGGCTTATT
This sequence comes from Lycorma delicatula, assembly GCF_047948215.1. Taxonomy (NCBI): domain Eukaryota; kingdom Metazoa; phylum Arthropoda; class Insecta; order Hemiptera; family Fulgoridae; genus Lycorma; species Lycorma delicatula. Next base: position 78,432,526 of record NC_134459.1, on the reverse strand, counting down.
TGATTATTATTCATACATTTTACTCTATAGTAATGTAATGGTTAAATTTAATTTTGTAATGAATTTTTTTTTAGAAGACTTTTAAAATATTTTCTGTTTCTAGATTGTTGGATTGCCATGACCGTTTTCTACTATGCCAACTCGTCCAACCTGTCATCGATTATAATAAGTGTTATCTTCAAGAGGGGTAACGTACAGAATTTTTTTTATCAATATATAAATTATTACAGAAGACACGGCTTATTTGATTATTATTCATACATTTTACTCTATAGTAATATAATGGTTAAATTTAATTTTGTAATGAATTTTTTTTTGAAGACTTTTAAAATATTTTTTGTTTTGTAGATTGTTGGATTGCCATGACCGTTTTCTACTATGCCAACTCGTCCAACCTGTCATCGATTATAATAAGTGTTATCTTCAAGAGGGGTAACGTACAGAATTTTTTTTATGAATATATAAATTATTACAGAAGACACGGCTTATTTAATTATTATTCATACATTTTACTCTATAGTAATGTAATGGTTAAATTTAATTTTGTAATGAATTTTTTTTTGAAGACTTTTAAAATATTTTCTGTTTCTAGATTGTTGGATTGCCATGACCGTTTTCTGCTATGCCAACTCGTCCCACCTGTCATCGATTATAATAAGTGTTATCTTCAAGAGGGGTAACGTACAGAATTTTTTTTATCAATATATAAATTATTACAGAAGACACGGCTTATTTGATTATTATTCATACATTTTCTCTATAGTAATGTAATGGTTAAATTTAATTTTGTAATGAATTTTTTTTTACAAGACTTTTAAAATATTTTCTGTTTCTAGATTGTTGGATTGCCATGACCGTTTTCTACTATGCCAACTCGTCCAACCTCTCATCGATTATAATAAGTGTTATCTTCAAGATGGGTAACGTACAGAATTTTTTTTATCAATATATAAATTATTTCAGAAGACACGGCTTATCTGATTATTATTCATACATTTTACTCTATAGTAATATATTGGTTAAATTTAATTTTGTAATGAATTTTTTTTTTAAGACTTTTAATATATTTTCTGTTACTAGATTGTTGGATTGCCATGACCGTTTTCTACTATGCCAACTCGTCCAACCTGTCATCGATTATAATAAGTGTTATCTTCAAGAGGGGTAACGTACAGACTTTTTTTTATCAATATATAAATTATTACAGAAGACACGGCTTATCTGATTATTATTGATACATTTTACTCTATAGTAATATAATGGTTTAATTTAATTTTGTAATGAATTTTTTTTTAGAAGACTTTTAAAATATTTTCTGTTTCTAGATTGTTGGATTGCCATGACCGTTTTCTACTATGCCAACTCGTCCAACCTGTCATCGATTATAATAAGTGTTATCTTCAAGAGGGGTAACGTACGGAATTTTTTTTATCAATATATAAATTATTGGAGAAGACACGGCTTATCTGATTATTATTCATACATTTTACTCTATAGTAATATAATGGTTAAATTTAATTTTGTAATGAATTTTTTTTTAGAAGACTTTTAAAATATTTTCTGTTTCTAGATTGTTGGATTGCCATGACCGTTTTCTACTATGCCAACTCGTCCAACCTGTCATCGATTATAATAAGTGTTATCTTCAAGAGGGGTAACGTACAGAATTTTTTTTATCAATATATAAATTATTACAGAAGACACGGCTTATTTGATTATTATTCATACATTTTACTCTATAGTAATGTAATGGTTAAATTTAATTTTGTAATGAATTTTTTTTTAGAAGACTTTTCAAATATTTTCTGTTTCTAGATTGTTGGATTGCCATGACCGTTTTCTACTATGCCAACTCGTCCAACCTGTCATCGATTATAATAAGTGTTATCTTCAAGAGGGGTAACGTACAGACTTTTTTTTATCAATATATAAATTATTACAGAAGACACGGCTTATCTGATTATTATTCATACATTTTACTCTATAGTAATATAATGGTTAAATTTAATTTTGTAATGAATTTTTTTTTGAAGACTTTTAAAATATTTTCTGTTTCTAGATTGTTGGTTTGCCATGATTGTTTTCTACTATGCCAACTCGTCCAACCTGTCATCGATTATAATAAGTGTTATCTTCAAGAGGGGTAACGTATAGAATTTTTTTTTATCAATATATAAATTATTACAGAAGACACGGCTTATCTGATTATTATTCATACATTTTACTCTATAGTAATATAATGGTTAAATTTAATTTTGTAATGTAATGAATTTTTTTTTGAAGACTTTTCAAATATTTTCTGTTTCTAGATTGTTGGATTGCCATGACCGTTTTCTACTATGCCAACTCGTCCAACCTCTCATCGATTATAATAAGTGTTATCTTCAAGATGGGTAACGTACAGAATTTTTTTTATCAATATATAAATTATTTCAGAAGACACGGCTTATCTGATTATTATTCATACATTTTACTCTATAGTAATATAATGGTTAAATTTAATTTTGTAATGAATTTTTTTTTTAAGACTTTTAATATATTTTCTGTTACTAGATTGTTGGATTGCCATGACCGTTTTCTACTATGCCAACTCGTCCAACCTGTCGTCGATTATAATAAGTGTTATCTTCAAGAGGGGTAACGTACAGACTTTTTTTTATCAATATATAAATTATTACAGAAGACACGGCTTATCTGATTATTATTGATACATTTTACTCTATAGAAATATAATCGTTAAATTTAATTTTGTAATGAATTTTTTTTTAGAAGACTTTTAAAATATTTTCTGTTTCTAGATTGTTGGATTGCCATGACCGTTTTCTACTATGCCAACTCGTCCAACCTGTCATCGATTATAATAAGTGTTATCTTCAAGAGGGGTAACGTACGGAATTTTTTTTATCAATATATAAATTATTGGAGAAGACACGGCTTATCTGATTATTATTCATACATTTTACTCTATAGTAATATAATGGTTAAATTTAATTTTGTAATGAATTTTTTTTTAGAAGACTTTTAAAATATTTTCTGTTTCTAGATTGTTGGATTGCCATGACCGTTTTCTACTATGCCAACTCGTCCAACCTGTCATCGATTATAATAAGTGTTATCTTCAAGAGGGGTAACGTACAGAATTTTTTTTATCAATATATAAATTATTGGAGAAGACACGGCTTATCTGATTATTATTCATACATTTTTCTCTATAGTAATATAATGGTTAAATTTAATTTTGTAATGAATTTTTTTTTTAAGACTTTTAATATATTTTCTGTTACTAGATTGTTGGATTGCCATGACCGTTTTCTACTATGCCAACTCGTCCAACCTGTCATCGATTATAATAAGTGTTATCTTCAAGAGGGGTAACGTACAGAATTTTTTTTCAATATACAAATTATTACAGAAGACACGGCTTATTTGATTATTATTCATACATTTTACTCTATAGTAATGTAATGGTTAAATTTAATTTTGTAATGAATTTTTTTTTAGAAGACTGTTCAAATATTTTCTGTTTCTAGATTGTTGGATTGCCATGACTGTTTTCTACTATGCCAACTCGTCCAACCTGTCATCGGTTATAATAAGTGTTATCTTCAAGAGGGGTAACGTACAGACTTTTTTTTATCAATATATAAATTATTACAGAAGACACGCCTTATCTGATTATTATTCATACATTTTACTCTATAGTAATATAATGGTTAAATTTAATTTTGTAATGAATTTTTTTTTGAAGACTTTTAAAATATTTTCTGTTTCTAGATTGTTGGATTGCCATGATTGTTTTCTACTATGCCAACTCGTCCAACCTGTCATCGATTATAATAAGTGTTATCTTCAAGAGGGGTAACGTATAGAATTTTTTTTTATCAATATATAAATTATTACAGAAGACACGGCTTATCTGATTATTATTCATACATTTTACTCTATAGTAATATAATGGTTAAATTTAATTTTGTAATGTAATGAATTTTTTTTTGAAGACTTTTCAAATATTTTCTGTTTCTAGATTGTTGGATTGCCATGACCGTTTTCTACTATGCCAACTCGTCCAACCTCTCATCGATTATAATAAGTGTTATCTTCAAGATGGGTAACGTACAGAATTTTTTTTATCAATATATAAATTATTTCAGAAGACACGGCTTATCTGATTTTATTGATACATTTTACTCTATAGTAATATAATGGTTAAATTTAATTTTGTAATGAATTTTTTTTTAGAAGACTTTTAAAATATTTTCTGTTTCTAGATTGTTGGATTGCCATGACCGTTTTCTACTATGCCAACTCGTCCAACCTGTCATCGATTATAATAAGTGTTATATTCAAGAGGGGTAACGTACGGAATTTTTTTTATCAATATATAAATTATTGGAGAAGACACGGCTTATCTGATTATTATTCATACATTTTACTCTATAGTAATATAATGGTTAAATTTAATTTTGTAATGAATTTTTTTTTAGAAGACTTTTAAAATATTTTCTGTTTCTAGATTGTTGGATTGCCATGACCGTTTTCTACTATGCCAACTCGTCCAACCTGTCATCGATTATAATAAGTGTTATCTTCAAGAGGGGTAACCTACAGAATTTTTTTTATCAATATATAAATTATTGGAGAAGACACGGCTTATCTGATTATTATTCATACATTTTACTCTATAGTAATATAATGGTTAAATTTAATTTTGTAATGAATTTTTTTTTAAGACTTTTAATATATTTTCTGTTACTAGATTGTTGGATTGCCATGACCGTTTTCTACTATGCCAACTCGTCCAACCTGTCATCGATTATAATAAGTGTTATCTTCAAGAGGGGTAACGTACAGAATTTTTTTTCAATATATAAATTATTACAGAAGACACGGCTTATTTGATTATTATTCATACATTTTACTCTATAGTAATATAATGGTTTAATTTAATTTTGTAATGAATTTTTTTTTTGAAGACTTTTCAAATATTTTCTCTTTCTAGACTGTTGGATTGCCATGACCGTTTTCTACTATGCCAACTCGTCCAATTTGTCATCGATTTGTAAGTCAAATAGCAACTTCATCATTGGTAACGTTCAGTTTACATCAGCCTTAATCAATTATTTAGCAGGATATACTGCTTGTTTGATTACTAGATTTATTTTAACAGTAATAATAATAATAATAATTATAATGATACTTATTACTATAATAATAATAATAATAATTATAAAACTGCAATATTCATCTTTTAATTTTAAAACAACTGATTTTTTCAGACTTGCGGATTGTCATAAACATTCTCCACATCAATTTCATTTCATCTTATTTGTTAGTGATGAATTGAAAATGATACATCAAGTTATAACATAAAGAGGTTTAAGGTACGTGTTTCGTCATCTATATTTTTTAGCATTGCATACTGATTATTTAAATATTAAAAGGTATTTTCTTTAATAATACAGTTATTTTTTTTTCTGTATTTATATATTTTTTATGTTTTCAGATTGCACGAATGTAATAAAAATTACCAACTTGGTTTTATTTATGTCCACGGTTTATATTAATTTTTCTTTATTGTATATCGGGCAAGAAAAACGTTTATCGAGTAGTACAATAAGTGCTTTCTTCATGAGGGGTAACGTACAGAATTTTTTTTACCAATATATATTTTATAGTACAAAACACTGCTTATCTGATTGTTATTCATACATTTTAGTCTATACTAATACAATGGTTTAATTTTGTAGTTAATTTTTATTTGAAGACTTTTAAAATATTTTCTTTTTCTAGACTGTTGGACTGTGTCATAAGCGTTTTCTACTATGCCAACTCGTTCAACCTGTAAAGATTGTGTTAACGAGAATATCCAAGTAATAATTTTTTTCCAATTTTCTTAAAACGGATAAGGTATGGTCATCGACGTAAGTCAAGTAGCAACTTCATGATCGGTAACGTACAGTTTATGTCAGTATCAATTTATTATTCAGCAGAATATACTGCTTGTTTGATTACTAGACTTATTTTAAGAGGAATGATAATAGTAAAATATTTGTATTAAAATTGTTTTTATTTTTTTCAGATTTATAATTATCTGTTTTCGGTTATTAGGATTATCACATATATTTTCTTCACAGTTTTAAATTCTCGTCTTTTTGTCAAGATTACAGTTATACGCATGGAATATGTTCCCTGATTTTTTAATGGTTATGACAACCGCTCTTCTACTACTATATGAAATAGGATTTTCATGAAGGGTAACCAATAACTTTTATAACAGTAGTGTATTACATTATACACTGCTTGTTTGATTTTTATTACTTTATTTTTAAATTTAGAATAATTCATTTTTTATTATTAGTGATATTTTTATCAAACTTTAAAATACTTTTTCAGACATGGATGTTTTTACAAGTTTCCTACTTTGAATTTAACTCTTCTTGTTGGTCAAGATGATGGCTGTCTATTACTTTTCGTACTACGGCCAAGAAACTAAACTCCTGCAGGGTAAAGTACATGTTCTTTCTTCTTTACTTTTTATCTTTACTTTAACTATTTCTACTTTCCATATTTACTTTACTATTTTTACTTTAATGTTACATTTTTAGAAATAATACTGTGCACTAGGCCTACTGGGGATAGCACATTAAAAAAAACGCATCAATTGCTGTACCTCTTGGGTGATGTGGAAATCAGCAACTTAAATTAAAAATTAACCATTTGTTATATAAATCAGGTATATAAGTTATGTGTATCAAATCGATACAAATTAAATAAAAAATAAAAAAACAATTTACAATTTTTAAGAAAATGATATAACAAATGGTTAATTTTTAATTTAAGTTGCTGATTTCCACAGTTATATAAATTTTGTATATATATATATTAAAAACTTATCTGAATAATCCTAATTTCACGAATTTATTTTAGTTACAAAGGACTCCAACGGACTTTAGTACTCTCCTGAACAACGTATTGTATAATTTATTATACCATTATAAGAACATTTTCGTATTCCTTATCATAAAAAAATATTTCTATTAATTATGTAATATTAAAAATTTTTTAAAAGCATTCTAACGTATCAATGATAATAATATAAGGAAATATAAATTATAATTCATATAAAACTGTAAGATCGTAAATAAAATTTTAAGTTCATAGATTACAATTTTTATATTTATAATTAATCAAATTAGTATTTTATTTTTATTCATTTTAATATATAATGTGTATATATATACATACTTAAAACTGAAATACTGAAAAAATGTGTTTATTTCATTTATTCTCCAGGGGTTATATAGAAAAAAAATTATGTAATAAAGAAATACTTCTATTCCTATTTCAGAAGTATAATAGAATTCTTTTCAAAATAAGGACTGTGCAATAAAAGGAAAGATATCCGAGTAATTCCTTTTATAAGAACGATACAAGTGTAGGCGGATTGCGAAAGTCATATTATTTAAAAAGAAACTGGTACATAAACCCCTTTTTTTAATAAAATTTTAGATTGACACGTTAATCGATTTCCTACGGAAGTACTGTACCTTAATAAATAACATGTAATACAATTAGTACTAGTTTACGTTTTTAATAATTTTTTTTTATTTATAATTAATAAAAATCCCACGCGTAAGATAAAATTATTATACTTTATTAATATTCTAAAAATAATGTACAAAAACTAAAACATACCTTACAAAGCTACAAAATTAACAAAAAAAATTATTTTATACAAAAAAAAATCAATACAGATTCACCGCATTTCTACAAAAGAACCAATGGTTTTCTTGACCTCTGGTTTTCGCGATCCTGTTCAAAGCTATTTAATTACGTATTTAAAAGTCATTCAAGAATAATGTAAATTAAATGAATGAACCAAGAAAAAGAGTGTTTGTGGAATTGGTGTGGTAGGTACGTAGATGTGATGGATGGTATGTAAATGTGATAGACAGACATGTTCTAAAGAAAATACCAAAGTTGTTTACCAAATGTTTCATGTAAATTTTGTGTTGTACAAATCCTATACGTGTGATAGATGAATGTATTAACAAATATAATGAGAAATATGGAGTTTTTGTTAGAAGATAGAATAAAGGAAACTGATGATGATGGTGGTTGAGGTTGCTGTATAAATAAAAAAAACAAATTTTCGTTAGGTTACATACCAAACAGGAATTTCTTCTACACAATAGGAAAGTAAATGAAGTAAGGAGAGAAAATAAAAAAAAAGGTAACTTTTACATTTTGAATCTTAATGAAGCTAATAATCACAAAAAAAAAGAAAAAAATTATCTCTGGATAAAGAGAAATCAATGAGGATCACTTAACACCGGTTAGAAAATAGATTTAGAAAAGAATAAAAGAGGATGTGATTTATGTGTAAAAATTATGATTAATAAAATATTATTTCATGTGTTAAAGTAATGATTTTATAATTTTATGATTTTATAAATTTAACAAAAATGAATTGATTAACGAAATTTCCAAGTGTTTTTATTTTATTATAAAATATTTAATATGTTTGAATATAATACTGAAAAAAAAGATATTTTAAAGCACAGTCTCATTAAATGGGATAAGAGCAATTTAAGCAGAGCATTTAGTGATGTTACCGTTTTTAAAGCGATTATACGACAAAACCAATAATCGTTGATGAAAACAAGGAACGGTATAATTTTATCTTTAATTTTCTCGTAATCCACTTATTTCACGATGTAACAAGTATTCGTCCTTGTGAATATTATCACTTGGAGAAAAAAAAAAAACTTTCAGGTTTTATTGCCACAAAACTGTAGAGGAGTACGGTGGTAACGAAATAGCATTTTTATTACATCCTTTTTAAATTGCTTTTTAGCCATCCAGTATTGGACGATAAACGCAGGTCGTGCTACGTATAGATCTAGAGACTAGGGTTGCTTTTCGCATGGTTAGTTTACTCAGAATAGCGGTGGTGAATTACCTACTGGACCATTCAAGTAATAATAATAATAATCTCTATTTCAATTTATTTAATTACATTCAATATTATATATTTGGCATATATTTCCCTCCCTTTATCCAAATTTGATTGAGGTAGATTACATTAAATAGATAAGATATATTATATTAAACACATAAAATAAAATTCGTAAATTAACTTCGATATTTATATCGAAGTTAATTTACGAATTCGTAAAGGAACCAAACAGCAACAGTAATAATTGAACAACATAAGAAAGAAGCCGTAATAAGAAAGGGAGTCCGACAAGGATGTTCCCTATCCCCGTTACTTTTTAATCTTTACATGGAACCTGCAGTTAATGATGTTAAAGAACAATTTAGATTCGGAGTAACAGTACAAGGTGAAACGATAAAGATGCTACGATTTTCTGATGATATACTAATTCTAGCCGAGAGTAAAAAGGATTTAGAAGAAACAATGAATGGCATAGATGAAGTCCTACGCAAGAACTATCGCATGAAAATAAACAAGAACAAAACAAAACTTATGAAATGTATTAGAAATAACAAAGATGGACCGCTGAATGTGAAAATATGAGGAGAAAAGATTATGGAGGTAGAAGAATTTTGTTATTTGGGAAGTAGAATTACTAAAGATGGACGAAGCAAGGAGCGATATAAAATGCCGAATAGCACAAGCGAAACGAGCCTTCAGTCAGAAATATAATTTGTTTATATAAAAAATTTATTTTTAATGTCAGGAAAAGATTTTTGAAAGTATGTTTGGAATGTCTCTTTGTATGGAAGTGAAACTTGGACAATCGGAGTATCTGAGAAGAAACGATTAGAAGTGGAATGTGGTGCTATGGATGAAGTGACAAATGAAGAGGTATTGCGGCAAATAGATGAAGAAAGAAGCATTTGGAAAAATATAGCTAAAAGAAGAGACAGACTTATAAGCCACATACTAAGGCATCCTGGAATAGTCGCTTCAATATTGGAAGGACGGGTAGAAGGAAAAAATTGTCTAGGCAGGCCACGTTTGGAATATGTAAAAAAAATTGTTAGGGATGTAGGTTGTAGGGGGTATACCGAAATGAAACGACTAGCACTAGATGGGAATCTTGGAGAGCTGCATCAAATCAGTCAAATGACTGAAGACAAAAAAATAATTAACTTCAACAATTGTAGAAAATCATAACACCAATAAATTTAAAAAACAAAGCAAAATATCAATATACAACCATTTATTATATAGTTACCAGTTAAGATTGCATAGATTATGTAGGCATTCCATAAAACATAATGATCGGTTTCGTTAAATTTCAGTTATAGAAAACAATTTTTTATAAATTAATGGGTTACCATCTGATTGCAAAATTGTGATAATCAACGTAGAAAAAAAATTAAATACTTTAAGGTTTAGTAACTCTATCTAGTTGTCTATATCGGTAAGTCTGTTAAGTCAATTATTCAGCCCTAAATGTTCTTGCGTAATTCAATGCTAACCATATAAAAACAAATGAAAGGGAAATAATTCCAACCTTATAACTGCTGGAAATGGTTAGATTAAACACTAATTTCATTTGTTACAATATAATATTAAAAAGTAATAAAAAGAAATAACAGCTATAATAGAAGATAAATAATATACCTTCTTTAAATATAAATCAATAAAAAAATGCAGACAACACAGTTATAGAACTTTCCCGACAGGCGGCTTTATTCTGATACACACACACACACACACATATATATATATATATATACACTCGCGCGCGTGCGCGCACTTGCCCACGCAACTTTTTTTAACCTCCAGAACCATCGTTAGGTGGTATTTCTTCAGAGGATGAGATGAATAATTTGTAGTGCATGTGCAAATGCCATGCCTAACCGGGATTCGAAACCGGGAACTCCAGATGAAGGGCCGAAACGCTACCATTTGCGCCACGGAGGCCGGCGCGCACACACAACTTAATTTCAAATATTAATAATTTTATTTAATACAATATTTTTTGTTTATTTACTAAAGCACGCATACCATATTTCATTCGCGCGTTGTGGCGGTACTAGCGGCTCACCTGTGACGTTACAGCTTAGAAGACGACTACAGCAGTAGTCCAGCCGCTAAGTGGAGTGTTGGGTGTTGGGAGTTGGATGTGGGATGTGTAAGGAGGGTGGCTTGGTTAAGATTTGTGGATCCAACGACATAACAGAAAAAACTGCAACGAAAAAGACCCACTGTTACTGCCTTCTACAAAGTTTCAAAATTATTACTATTTTTTGGAGCGTGGTACAATGATGCAAAAAAGGTTTTACATAAGATTTTTTTTATATTTATTCACAAAAATATTAAAAAAAAAAGTGCAACGAAAATGGTTTGATATTTTACACTTTACTCTTGAACAGTTAAGTAAGTTAGAAAACTTAAGTTTTGAGGACGAGGAAGTACGTAAATTCATTTACAATTTCTAAGAAGAGCTTAGTGAGAAATTACTAATCGGATTGCTGTTACAGAAAACTCAATATATGCATAACGACTAAGTACGTATAGGTTAATGAAGAATAAGGCAGAATAGGAAAAAAAATACAGGAAATAATTGTGAGAAGTTCACAAAAGAGCCTCAACTATTATTTTTTCTCAGTTGTAATTTAATAATTGATCACATATTTTAGAATCATAACTTAATCAGATATTAGTTTTACTGGCAAAAAATATTTAATGTATCAAAAAAAAACAAAAACAAATTAATGGAAAAGCGGTGTTCATAATATGCAGTTTTATATATTTTATATAAAATAGATTACGATTATAGATAGGATAAAAGATTATTAAATTAATATAATAAATAAAATATGAATACCACTAAATTGATAAAATATCCTAGAAGAATCCGTTTGGATCCCAAAACAATTAAAATAACTAAACAGGCTCTTACAAATACAAGACTGAAAGTAGAATCCATTTTTAACGAAAATTAATACAAGTACACGGGGAAGATTTATCACCAACTTCTCTTAACTGGATCTAGAGAAAGTAATAATAGAATGGAAAAAGATGAAAGAAACTGGAATATAACATCATATAAAAATTGGGTCCAAAAAGAAAAAAAACTGGAACTCCCTTGACTAGCCTTTACCGATGATGATGAAATTTTTGCGAACGATCACAAAACGGCAACAAAAAAAGTAGACCACCTAATAAAAATTGCGGAGAAAGTACGACTAAAGATTTCTTTCAAAAAGACAGAATTCATGACCAACAAAGATTCTGGGTTCTTTAGGACTAATCGGGCTAGTCTTTTTTTATTCCGCTCAGATATGTCATCAATCGTCATCGGACCCGAAACTTGCGTCTCCTTTGAGAAATCCTCAAAAAAATCCTCATTTATTTCCAAATTGAGGAACGTTCCGAGGTTATGACTCACAGGAAAATCACTTTGAAAATCCTTCATTGTTGATGATATATTTGCGAGCCATTCCGAGCAGAATGAAAAAAAAATTAGCCCGATCTCTCCAGTAAAAAGTCTGGACGGACTGGAAATAGGTTTTAACAAGCATTTTGCCTGTGGTAGCAAAGGAAAGAAAAACCGAAGGAGGTTAGTGAGGTTGGGTGAGCCGTGTTGTTGTAAATGGAGTAGGATTTAACCAATTTTTCAAAATGTATCCAACTTTTGTAATAACACTGCGTAGCAACAAGGGGCTACTAGTTCTTTATAAACAATCTAATTTGAATTCAGAGCAGCAATTCTTCAATCAAAAATTAATAATTTATTGATAAATTGATACCTCGTTTGCAAATGACAACTATTAATCTTTATCGAAGTATTTAGCGATTATTTATTATCTTAAATTTTACTTCTATTTGTTATTTTTATTTTACTTTTGTTTTATTTTTTAACGTCCACTAAATAAAGGTAGATCAGCTTGATATAATGTTGTACGTAATTTATTTTATTTTTTTTGGCCTAAAACGTTTTGTAAAAGAAATATTGTGAACAGTTTTTCAACAGTTTGATTTACTTTTATAGCTTTTAAAACAAAATAAATGTTCGTTACTTTTTTTCATTTATGACAACTGTTGATAAATTGATGTCATAGCTTTGGGGTTGCGAGAAAAAAAGAAAAACAAAATATATATAGCAGTGAGAATAACTTAAACCGCAACATATTTTTTTCAAAAAAACGATGAATTAAAAAATCACGCTATTAAAACAAAAAAATCCTTACGAAGAAAACATAAGTCACTTACAACACTAGAATTTAGACAGGTGGCAATTGACTTTTTTTTTTCTTAAACCTCTGAGCTCTTAACATAGACAACATATCACGTCAACTGACGTCTAGCAACCATTAATCAACTGTTCAATTGACCGACTATCCAGGTCAATTATACTCATGACAAATCATGTGGATAAGTTTTCCTTTTTAACATCGAATCACACAACTTTGACAAATTCATCGTAGCCTACAACACTTTTACTTGTAAATTTATAAAATTATTGAAACGGAAAAACATTCATAAATTAATATAAATTTAATAACTAAAAGAAAGGCTTTGTAACAAGAAGAAGAAAAAGATTTTCCTTCTCTAAAGCAGAATTAAATAAAATATTGTTACCTTAAGGGAAATTTTCTCGCAAAATATCGATACAAAGAAGTGATATTATTACTCGAATGAGAATTACACGCAAAAAAATCATAGACTTCATTTCTTCAAATTGTTCCTTTAAAAAGAATTAATTTATTCTTGAAGAAAATATTTATTTTAATATTATTTCATGTACAATAATATTATAATCATGATTTTTTAAAAGGAAAAAGTAAATTAACAATGTAAACGTGTAAAGATACCAGATGATTTTTCAAGAAAATTGGTAAATAAATTTTTTCAGTAAAACTTTAATTGAAATTTAAAAAAAATTTATTTTTGTAATTCAGGTAATCAATTTTGTTAAACATTGTTATTGTGGGATTCAACGATTTAATTCAAATGGTATAGGCATTTGTTCTGATGTCATGTGCTTAGAATCACATAAAATACAAAACTCAACAGGGTTTGAATTTTTAAATCGCAACGAACCAAAGGAAGCACGTGAAAGTCAAAGGTAGAGCACTCCTTAAGAATTCAGCATAAATTAATAGCTTGGCAATATTACATTTTATTGCTTATAATAATCTAAGGTCAGATAATTCGACCATCCGTGAATTTATTTTGACTAGTTTCGGCGTGACGTCTGTACGAACGTATGTTTCTCGCATAACTAAAAAAACGATTAGCTGTAGGATGTTGAAATTTTGAATTTAGGACTGTTGTGATATCTAGTTGTGCACCTCCCCTTTTGATTGCAATCGACTGAACCAAAAGTGTCTAAAAAAAAGCCAAAATCCCAAAAATCTGGATTTTGGACTTTTTCTGAATTGCAGTAATAAGTCCTCATTGAGAGCTTTTCAACGATATGTCATAAGTGTTAGTTATTTTCATTGGTTCCAGAGTTATAGCCTAATAAAAATTTAATTAATGAAATATTTGGATATTTGGGAAGGCACATCGGTTCAAATCAGACTTCGTTCTGTACTTTAAATCAGCATGTCCGAAGTAAAGGAAGCGAGAGCTGTTTCAATCATGTGCCTTAAATCGGATAAATCAATAGGTAGCGGAGGTATATATTCAAGATCCATTATAAAATTCAAATAAAAAAATCAAGGGAGATCAGATTAAGTGGCCTTGAAGACCAAGTGACGTTCGTAATCAAGATCTCTCCACGGATCTACGCCGTGCAATCCAGCGGTTGGGGATAAATTCTTTCAACCGTTATTCCCGTACAGAGTTATGCCAGGGAAAAGGCACGCCATCTTTTTGCCAAAAAAAAAAAAAATACTCTGGTCCATCTTGGAGTTGAAGAAAGATCAATGTACCCAACATCTCAAAACAAGCAACTACTCTTATACTTCAATGAAAAAGAACGGTCCGTAAACTTGTGTCGGAATATGTCTTGGAAAACATTTAATTTTTTTTTGAGCCATGGCCTCCAACTACCTTGGAAGGGGTTCCCCTCACCGGAATTCCGGTCTTAACTCCTTGCCTCTAACGAGGAATCCCAAAGGGATCCCTCGCCGGGTCTACGGACTTACTTTTCCCCCAACGGATATTAATAACCATTTAATTTTGGGGTGTCCCTTTCGCATTGTAAGACTTCTTAGGGATTTTCTGACTCCCTCCCACCAAATTATAAAAATTATGTCTGAAATGTTTACTCATCACTAAAAAAATACGATCACGAAAGTAGTCAACTTCATGCTGTAAAATTTAGATTACGAAATTAGCACACCCGACAGCGTAATCGATAGGGTTTAAAGCTTATAACAGCTACAAACGATACGGACACATATGTAAGCGTTTCCTTAAAAATTTCACATTGTCATCACCGGCATTGATATCTTGTTTGTGATCGGTCTTTCTAACTGTTTTTTAAGATTATCAGTCACCCTTGATACTGTCTTCTTCCCTTTACACAGAGAACCGGTCGTATTAACGAATCAATTGACGGAAACAGAGTAACTATCTGTCCAATCTGCGCGCAACTAAAACTATTCTTTTATCTCTTTGATTCTAAACTTTAATCAACACTGCACAACTCATTCAAGAGATGTTAATAGTATATTAAAATCATGATATGCTTTGTTTACACACCCGGTACAACTGACTAAACTATTTGACGTATTTAATAATTATCAACATTATCATTATTATTATTATTACTATTAATTCAGGTTTAATATTATTACTAATTCATCAAGTATTACTTATCCAAGTAAGCCTATTACGAATTTTACGTTGCTTTTAAGAAACATTTCAGATTTTTGGGAGAAAATGGAATCTTATCTCAGGTCCTTTATAACCGTTTGTTTAAAGAACTAAAATTTAAAAACAATCAAAAAACTAAATTACAAAAACGAATATTTAATTATTTTAAGACGAATACTATAAAATAATTTAAAAATATCAAATTTAAATTATTCAATAGCAATTGTATTAAAAAAGTAGGACATACATTTTAGGACATACGCAGCGTTTCAGTTCGTAACGAACAAATGATAATTGTATAAAAGTTTCAATTGTGTTCAACTATTTTTCTTCTCTGCAATCCTAAATACAATTGAGGCATATCCAAATATTAAAGATAAGTTAAAATCAAGTGGACAAAAAAAAGTGATCAAAAGTATAAAAAAATTTAATTGAAAAATCGGAAAATTAAACATATTTAAAAGAAACCGTCTCTTGTCTTTTATAAAGAATGTTCTGGGTTTAAATACAGATTATACTTGGCCTTTGCCATACGCTTAAAAATTTGTCTGTTATAAAAAAAAATTACGGTAATTATAACCATGATATAAAAAAAAATTACGGTAATTATAACTGGTTATTAGCCTGTAATATTGAGCATTAATAAATTTAAACAAAAACTGTGTATTTATTGCAGGAAAATTTATATTATATGGTATATTAATTAAAAATCTTGTATATTATGCTTTCATAATATATCACATTCATAATATATTACATTTCATAATATATCATCTTAATTTCATACGTAACCAAAGAGAACGCAGAATTTCAAACAGTAAAAATTCCAAAAAAAGTACGAGAAATAAATTAAGAATTAAAAATAAAATGTTGCTCAGTGTAGTTAATAATCTTCTAATTCAACAATAAATACACGGGATGAAACACAACTAAAGGCTGAGAGAGGTCTAATAATAGTGCCGGTAAATAATTTCTCCGTGACTATATTTCCCATAGTGTTTCTTCAAGAAGCTAGCTATATCAAGTTTGTTCGTAACGCAACAAAGTTTGGCTGTGTTTATTGCTCCAGGGACTTCACCGAGGGACTGGAGCAATCTACACCGGTTGCGGGCTTCCACACACATAGGAGTATTTAAATCCCTTACCCTACCGTTGTTGTGTTTGTATCACAAAGAGAACAACAAGAGGTGCATTCCCCCTTCTTAAGTTCAACCGACTTATGCCATAACTTGACCACGTCAAATATACACCAGTCAAACTCGGGAAACACAAATCTTCATTTAGACATGATTTACTGAATTTATACCATCCTTGAAACCACAACCTGCACTAACAACTTCTTTGCTACATTAACAACTGCTTGTACTTCACCTTCTAAATTTGCATTATGTGTGAGCGGGCATGCGTACAGACATATACACAAACACAATGGGGGATTTTCTCTCTCTATCTTTCTCTACATACTATATATATATATATATATATATATATATATATATATACACGTCTCTCTATTACTTGCAATATCTCACTCATAAAACTCACTCGCTCTCTCTCTACAAAGTATATCTGTACACGTCTCTCTATTACTTGCATCATTTTACTCATAAATATAAAATTATTATAATCAAGGGCAACGCATAAAAAAACTACGAAATATAAGTTCAAATTTATTCCAATAATAATTTTACAAATACATGAAGTTCCATTTTCTGGAATATCTAGAGCAACATAAAACCTCCAGAGCCAAACGTAATAATAATATTTAAAGGAGTATTAAATATAGCCTAATTTAAGTATAATTAAAGTTTGTCATATCAAGTCTAGCTCACATTACTAATCATGAAATATAAGGCGGTGTGTGGTTCGATTCATCAGCAGTTAGTACAAAATCTTGACCATATTGTAAATTTTGAACACTATTTTAATTTAATCATTCTAATTTAGATAATAAAATACTAGTGTCCTGAATACTGGCAATCCATCCCCTCTTCACCTTTGTAATAAAGATATTATCAGTAGTTTTACGCTTTATTCTACTGTCTAACAAGTTATAAATTTTAGTTACTAAATAGACAAATGATTTTCAAAACCGTTCCTTAAATACTGCCGGGATTTGTGAATTTTCTATATCCATACTTCTTGTATTGTATATATTATTTATTTTACAATATTTACAACTATTGAAAAATACCCGTAATGCTTTGCGTACGTAGAGATTCTTTAAGGGTAAAAAATTCAGTTTTTTGAACACCTCAAGGGATGAGTTGAAACTGCTTTTGAAATAAATGAACTAAAATTATTACGAAAATAAAGAAAGTTAATGGCGTATATTATTTTAATGTGGCCTCTATTTTGTGCCACATTATATTTATCTTAAATTTTTAATATGGAGAAAAAGTAAAAAATGTAGATTATTTTAAATTCTTACTTAAAATTTGACTAAAAAATAAAACTATAGTAATTTACGTTAAAATAAAACATGTGATATCTGATTTATAAAAAAAGTACGGGAATTGGAAAAGTAGAGACAGAATTTTAATCTGAAAATTAATATTTAAAAAAATTAGGCAGTTTTGGGAAAGACTGGATGAGAATTATTTTCTCTCTTCGGATTTTATTCACTTTAGGGTATTTTAATAACCGTTCAAACTGGCTGTTTACTTTTATGGTTTTGCATTCTACAATCCTTATACTCGTAAATAAATTATGAATAGTCTCCTTCAATGACCTAAAGGAATTTTTTCTTCCCTTAATCAATACACTACTCACAGAATTCCTAACTTGTACGTATTACTACTCTATTTTATTCATTTAACTTAAAAAAAAAAAAAAAATGTATATGTTATTTTATAAATAAAATCAGTGCACTTTATAAATAAAACAAAAAAAGAAAAATGAATTAAAAACGCTTAGAATAGTTTTGTTTATACATTTTTTAATTAACACATTTACTAATATCATTCAGTGATCATGAACTTTGGTAGTATCCAATAAAATCATTACATTCAAATATTGCGAATTTTTGGACCTCTAAAAATCTGCTTTTAGAGTTGGCGTTGAACTTTGAGTATTTAAATGTTTAAAAAAATTATTTGTCTTCAATTAATTATTGTTTCATAAATAAACAAAAAAAAAGTTAAAACATTTTACAGAAGATTTTATTCAAGATATGCAATACTTTAAATGTGAATTAAGAGTGAAAAAACCTATTCATGACTTCCTATTACTACCTATTACTAATATTTTATCTATGAATCATGAGGTCTTGCCGTTGGTGAGGGGGCTTGAGTGCTCAGTGATACAGAGTAGCTGGACCGAAGGTGCAAACATATCGGAGAGGTATCTGTTGAGAGCCAGACTAAGGAATGATTCCTGAAAGAAGGCAGCAGCTCTTTCAGTAGTTGTTAGGGGCGTGAGTCAGGATGACTTAAACGGCCATATCAAAATCACTCAGTTCTCTGAGTACTGCGCAGCTGAAAGCAATGGAAAACTACAGCTGCTTTTTTTCCAAGAAAATGTAGCTCTCTGCATTTTCATATAGCAATGATGGAGGCACCTTCCTTGGTAAAATATTCCGGAGGTAAACTAGTCCCCCGTTCGGATCTCCGGGTGGGGACTACTAAGGAAGGGGTCACCAGAAAATTAAAAAATAACATTCTACGAGTCGGAGCGTGGAATGTTAGAAGTTTAAAAAAGGTTGGTAGGCTAGAAAATTAAAAAAGGGAAATGGATAGAACAAATGTAAATGTAGTAGGAATTAGTGAGGTTCGGTGGGAAGAGGAAGGCGACTTTTGGTCAGGTGATTTTAGAATAATAAACTCAGCTTCAAATAATGGGCAGGCAGGAGTAGGTTTCATAGTGAACAAGAAGTTAGGGAAGAGAGTAGAGTATTTCAAAACGCATAGCGATAGAATCATTGTGATAAGGATAAAATCAAAACCTACACCGACAACGATTGTTAACGTCTATATGCCTACAAGCGCCCATGATGATGATGAGGTAGAGTGTGTATACGAAGAGATTGATGAAGCAATTAAACACGTAAAAGGAGATGAAAATTTAATAATAGTTGGAGATTGGAATGCAAGCATTGGAAAAGGCAAGGAAGGAAATATAGTGGGTGAATACGGGCTGGGCAAAAGGAATGAAAGAGGGGACAGACTTAAAGTATAATTTAGTAATTGGCAACACCCAATTTAAAAATCATAATAGAAGAATACACACTTATAAAAAGTCAGGCGATACTACAAGGTATCAAATAGATTATATCATGGTTAAGCAAAGATTTAGAAATCAACTCGTTGATTGCAAAATTTACCCTGGAGCAGATATTGATAGCGACCATAATTTGGCGATAAAGAAATGTAGATTGGGGTTTAAAAACCAGAAGAAAAGGTGTCAGATGAATCGGTGGAATTTAGAGAAGCTTGAGGAAGAGGAGGTAAAGAAGATTTTTGAGGAGGACATCGCAAAAGGTCTGAGTAAAAAAGATAAAGTAGAAAATGTAGAAGAAGAATGGGAGAATGTTAAAAAGGAAACTATTTGTTTCTGCTTAAATCAGCAGAAGCAAACTTAGGAGGAATAAAGAGAACTGGTAGAAAACCTTGGGTTTCAGACGTTATATTGCAGCTGATGGATGAACGTAGAAAATATAAGAATGCTAGTGATGAAGAAAGTAAAAGGAACTATCGACAATTAAGAAATGCTGTAAACAGAAAGTGCAAACTATCGAAAGAAGAGTAGATTAAAGAAAAGTGTTCAGAAGTGGAAAGAGAAATGAACATTGGTAAAACGGACGGAGCATACAGGAGAGTTAAGGAAAATTTTGGGGTACATAAATTAAAATCTAATAATGTGTTACACAAAGATGGTACACCAATATATAATACGAAAGGTAAAGTCGATAGATGGGTGGAATATATTGAAGAGTTATACGGAGGAAATGAATTGGAAAATAGTGTTATAGAGGAAGAAGAGGAAGTTGAAGAGGATGAAATGGGAGAAACAATACTGAGATCTGAATTTAAGAGAGCATTAAAAGATTTAAATGGCAGAAAGGCTCCTGGAATAGATGGAATACCTGTAGAATTACTGCGCAGTGCAGGTGAGGAAGCGATTGATAGATTATACAAACTGGTGTGTAATATTTACGAAAAAGGGGAAGTTCCGTCAGACTTAAAAAAAGTGTTATAGTCATGATAACAAAGAAAGCAGGGGCAGATAAATGTGAAGAATACAGAACAATTAGTTTAACTAGTCATGCATCAAAAATCTGGAAGAAGTGTTAGGAGAAGACCAATTTGGTTTCAGGAAAATTATAGAGGCAAGGGAAGCAATTTTAGGCCTCAGGTTAATAGTAGAAGGAAGATTAAAGAAAAACAAACCAACATACTTGGCGCTTATAGACCTAGAAAAGGCATTCGATAACGTAAACTGGAATAAAATGTTCAGCATTTTAAAAAAAAAATTAGGGTTCAAATACAGAGATAGAAGAACAATTGCTAATATGTACAGGAACATAACAGCAAAAGTAATAATTGAAGAACATAAGAAAGAAGCGGTAATAAGAAAGGGAGTCCGACAAGGATGTTCCCTACCAACGTTACTTTTTAATCTTTACATGGAACTAGCAGTTAATGATGTTAAAGAACAATTTAGATTCGGAGTAACAGTACAAGGTGAGAAGATAAAGATGCTACGATTTTCTGATGATACACTAATTCTAGCCGAGAGTAAAACGGATTTTAAGTCAAATTTTAAGATTTTAAACCAGTCAAATGACTGAATACAAAAAAAAAAAAAAACTAATATTTTGGTTGAGATAAAAAGTTATTTCATGGAATTAAACGAAATTAACTGTAAAAGATTAAAAAATAAAACCTTTACTAACCGAAGAATATTTTTAATGATTACAAAAGTACTCCAGAATTTAATACAATGAAGATCTGAAAAACGGTGACCACTCCACATGAATTTTGGGTTCGTGATTTCCAGATTTTGGTAATCAGCCTTAATTCTGAGACGTTTCACACATAAATTATACGATCCTCTAATATTTTCATCTCGCCAGCCGGCCTCCGTGGCGCGAGTACTAGTGTCTCGGCCTTTCATCCAGAGGTCCCGGGTTCGAATCCCGGTCAGTCACGGAATGTTTACACGCTACAAAAATTATCATTCATATCATCCTCTGACGTAATACCTTACGGCGGTACTGAAGGTTAAAAAAAAATTCATCTATTATTGATCACGCCTTTCGCTTTTCTTATCTCCAACTTATCAACTAATCTGCTATTTCAACTATTCTTTATTATCAATTATAGTGCAACTTATCATTATTCCTTTTGGTTGTCCAACCATCAGAGCCATTTTACCATAGCTTGTCTGACAGCCTGCTTAAATGTATTATTTTTACCATCACACAAAACTACCGCTAGCACTCTTAATTCTGACGAATTTACTAATATGGACCAGCAGAAAAAAGTATGATAATATATAACTAAGTTAAAAATAAATTAGAATTATAAATTTACATATAAAAATTTCTAAAATATATATATATATTTATAAACACACACGCACAAGCACGCGCGCTCGTGCGCGCGCGCGCGCGCGCACACACACACACACACACACACACACTCACGTTTGGCAGTCATTAGTGTAAAAAAAAACTTTTTTTTAATAAGCGAATGTTAACACAAAAAATGAAGTTTCCATTTTATTAAAAGATTAAGCAATATATATTTAAACATTTTTCCAACTAATTCTGCAAGATATAAATAGCAATTATTACTGGTTATCAATGATGAAATCAATATGGCTGATACTTCAAACATCGTGTTAATTTTTTGGTGAAATAATACAACGTTAAATAAAAATCTATCAATAAATAATAATATATCCTTCTCATTTCCCCAAATAATTAAAAAACTTTAATACACACGTAAAAAAAGCTGTTATCACAATGCATTATATACCTGCAATTATTTCATTTTAACAAGCTCATGTATTAAATTTTCATTAAGGTAAAATTATTCACTCAGTGAACAGTAAAAATAATTGTATTCATTCTAAAACCTAGCAGAAAATAATTACATTAAAATTACATGTATTTATTCAAAATTACATTATATGATAATCTACAGGATTCTGAGAATAAACTGGAAAACAATTTTATTTCAAATATTAATGTTTCTACGAACTCGTAGGTTATTTTATTAAACGTAACCGTAATTATTTTAGTATTCAATGTAAATATTTTAATGTTAACCAATAAAAGTAATAAAATTCTGCATAAAAAGGCAAAACATAGCGTTTAATTTTTTTTAAAGTTAAAACAGCATTTTACTTTTTATTATGTTTTTAAATTTAAAAATAATAAATAAAACTAATATATAAATACCAGATAAAATATTATGTTTGACCAACGTTGTTTTTTCGTAAAAACAATCAGTAGCAAGATGATAAAGATTTTTCTTAAATATCTTTCCTTTAAAATAGGCTGCATTTTTTCCCCAATATGAGGTAGAATTTTACCATAAGAAGCCTGTACGTATATATCGTATCTGGAATTAATTCCAGATAATCAGCACGTAAATCAAGACCAAGTAAATTAAAATTTCCCTTTGAGAATACATTGCAATACAATTTAGTATACTTTTCAACGAAATAATAATTCGAAATGTATATTTTGACCTTATATACATAGGTATGGATGTCTTTATGTGCGAATTTGAAGATTTGGCTTTGCTATATAACTATTTAAGCATCAAATTGAGTTTTTATAGAACTATCGTGCAAGAAGAAGTGTTTATACGAAGAGTGAGTTTTTTAGAACTGTATCACGAAGAAATCTATAGGAAGAATGAACCACCTATATCAAACCACACGCAAATACCAAATTAACTTTACAGACAGCACATCTTTAACATAAATTCAATGAACATCAAGTCAAAATCTACAGAAAGAATTGATAAAATAAACCAAAAAGTAGTAAAAAAGGGAAAATAATTTCATCTATCGGAATGTATTAATATTTTTCTAGATTCGTTACTCATACAATACAATTCGTTAAAAGATAAGGGTAATTTACCTCGGATTGGAGCGCTAACAGAATACTGGCTACTCCTCAACCAAATCAAAAACATATCCTGGTACAAACTATTTTTCCATTGCATACTAAATATAAAAAAGAAAAAAGTTAATCATCTCTAAAAAAAAAACCTTAACTTTATGATATCCATTAGCACAGTATGGGTAAATTTAAAAAGGTAAACTACGTCTAAATAATTTTGAAATTAACGGTAGATTTTAAATTTAATAAATGTTTAGTGTTCCAATTACTGTCATACCTGAAAGAGCACCAAATATTTACTTTTTGGAAATCACTTCATTTTCAAAAATTACTGCCACTTAAATTCTGATATTATATCTATAAATTTAACAGATAATCGTATATGTTGTATGAAAGTACCCAATTGGATTAAACAAGTTCAGCCAGAATCGTTCCTTCCAATTAGAGGGTATTATTTTGTAATTAATTTTTAATTTAAATTAATATTGATTTAAATAAAGAATTGATTATAAGTCTACTTTAATGAACGTAATCGAAAACTTTTTGAATATTCCAAAATTCATCCGCATTTACATTAACTAGGTAAGAATAAGAAATACTATATCAAACATGCTTATGAACGAATTAAGAGTTTGAAATAAAAGTCCAAGCTGATTAGGGAGCTATGTAAAATAAAACATTTACCCTAATACTGTATAATTCGAAACGATTTATATGTTACTGATACTGTATTCTGTACACGGAATCATTAAATATTAATGATGGTAAAACTAAGCAAAATGTAAACTTTATAAAAAATTACAAAAAATTGGCAAAGCAAAATTGACAGCCTGTAGTGATATCGTTGATATTTTTTTTTAAATATTTCATTTTTTTTCTTAAGTTTACAAATCATCATGAAAAAATTACATCACTCAACGTGTACAAATCACAAAAATTTATTATCGATATTTCGAATCAATTACAGCTGTATACTGACCTTCTCGATATGTATAATGTGCATAATCAGCCAGAAAAAATCACAATTTATTCATCGTTTGGTTTTTTCCGTCGATTTCCCCGCCCCTTGGAGCCGGATTCGCGACCAAGCATAAACTCAGCTAAGGGGTGCCATCGCCTCAAACTACCTCGGAAGAGCACAAGGCCCCGCCCAGGCAGCCGGGACTCGGTCTTCCTTGCTTGCCATGCCTCAAATCAGGGGATCCTAAAGGGTTCTTCTCACCGGGACTCCGGTCTTAACGCCTCGCCTCTAACGAGGAACCCCAACGGGATGCCCCGCCAGGACTACGGTCTTACTTTCCTCCAACGGCATTGCAATTGAGTCCCCACCCTCATAGAAGATGAGACGCCAGGGCCTCCCCCCCTCCCTGAGGCTGTCCCTTGCAGATACCACAGCGCAGCTGTGTACATATTCGTGGTGCTGGCGTAGGTGGGGCCACCTTACATCCTCGACCTCCGGGTACATGTTGTCTGTATGATCTACATGACAGACAGCGAGGTTCCTTTGTGCAGTCCTTTTTCACGTGGCCGGAAGGTCCAGATGTGGTCATTGGCAAACCAATTACCACTTCGGTCTCGACCAAGACAAAACTTGGCCCTATGTCCCATACCCCCAACACCGATAGCAAAGGTCATCTGAGGCACGTCGAGTCATCGATTGGTTAGAAACGTTGAAGAAAACTAATATAATACATAATATATTATAAAACGTTGAAATATTGAAATAAAACGTTGAAATATAAGAAGCTAAACAAAATAAAACATCCTAGAATAATTAATTTTTACAATTTTAATATATTCATTAGAAAATATTATAAAATTATTTTAAATATATTTTAATTAATAAAATCATAATAATACAGTACTTACGAATTTATTTTAAAATATTCAGTGAATACGAAAAGTGGATGTCCTACCTAGAAAAAAGTAGAAAAAAAAATTAGCATAAATTAGCAAAATTTAGTATATATCCTAATAGAGAATAATGTAATAGTACATGTACATAATTCTACGAATAGTAAAGTTCGGTTCTGTGAAACCTATGTATCCATGTGACAAAAATATTTAGTGTATAATAATTAGTAAAAAAAAGTTTATAAATTCCGATTTTAGTAGTTTTCAAACACAGTCAATTTCCTGAAGCCTAATTGATAATAATTTGTGCATTTTTTTTGGGATAATTTTGTATGATTAAGAAATATTAGTGCCGAATTTTTAAGCATAAGGTAGAATTTTCTATGCTTATATACATACGAATTAAAAAAAAAACTATATAGATATTTACATATACAGTTTAATTAGCTGAAAGACTTTATAAATTCACGAATAATCACAAATTTTTTAAATCGCAAAAGTTTGTGACACGAATTATTGTTCTTTAATTATAATTTTTTAGGTTTTCCTGTGCTTATGAACAAATTAAAATTGTTTTTATACATTTATATTAACGAACACATATATTTTTGTATTATATATATATATATATATATATATATAATATCCCGAGGAATACTTATACATAATGTACGTAATTGATATATAAAATAAATTCTCTAAAACCCTAGTCTAACTACATCAATGGAATGTTATAATGGAATAGAATTAAAACGAACCATATTTTACATAATTATATGGAGAAATGAATATTTATCCAATATTTATTAAATAATATAGTATTTATTAAATATATATATTATTAATATATATTAATAATATATATATTTATTAATATATATTAAATAATATTTAATAATATTTATTAAATGAATATTTATAATATTTTATAAAGAAAGGGAAAAATGATAAGAAATTTTGATAACAGAGGATAAGTAGAAATAATAAACAATATTGTTAACATTATTATTTTTTTAAAAAATTAAATGCATTCCAATTTATTTAAATATAAAATAGTAATGAATTCATGTAATTGTAGAAATGAATGAAAATTACGGTATTAGCTTAGAATATTCATGCAAGCGTTCAATTTAATAAAAATATTTATGATAAAACAGAAATTTATTATAATAAAATAGCCCAATCCTTGGATTTTGACACAACATTTATTTGCAACACTTATATTGAACTCTAATGTTATTAAGTAAAATAATATATATATATATATTATATTATATTATTATATATTATATTATATTATATATATTAAATATATTTGTTAAAACTGTGGGCAAATCTGAGAATAAGATTTACAATTATTTTAATAAAATAATAAATTGTTCTTGTTTTATTAAAAAATTGCGTAAAATCTTAATCATAAAATTAAGATATTTTTATGAGATATTTTTGCAGCCTTTACAAAATTTGTCATTAAAAACTTATTATTTTATGAATTAAATTAAAATAAGTACAAATAATAATTGTTTTTACTTATTAATTACGAACGTAATTAAACATCAATCATTATTCTTCAGACAATATCATTACATTGAAAATAGTTATACATACAGGGTGTTTCTAAAATAGGCCGTCAAACCTTTCCAGTGGTTTTATTATATTAAAATAAAGGAAAAAATTCCAATAAACATGGGTTCGGAAATGCTTTGTTTTCCCGCTAGCTGCCATTTTGTTTTTTTTCACTAAATAATTTTTATCTTCAGAATGGTTTGACTTACGTTAAAATTGGGCACAATTACTAACATGAAAACCTATTTGTAGAAAAATAAACAACCTTATCTAAAATATTTTTCAAAATGGCGGCCATTTAAGATTTTTAAATCCAAATAACGTGAAAACGATGAATTTTATTAGAAAATCACAAACATTTTTAATATTTAATGTTAAACAAATTAGCATACTTGGTTTTTTTACTTGCTTCATAAAGTAACAAAATTACCGACGTTTCTGGAATATCATTATCTGCTTAATAGGATATTCGAACTAACGCACAACAAAACTTCATTCCTGATTTTACAATCGCCTATTGTTAAAAATAAAAAATACGAGATGCATTAAAATTAAAATTTTATTAATCAGCTTATATTAAAAAAAAAATTAGAACTGTTATTGTTTACATTTACAATGTTAAAAGATGTACATAAAAATCTTGAGGTTTAATCACTACTAAATTCTTTAAGTAAATAACTTTTTAATTAACCCGGATTAATATTAAATTATTAAAATTTAACAAATAATAAAAAAAATTTAAGAATATTAAAATTCAACTTAAAGAAAAAAAAAATTTATGAATTGTTGAACATCTATTTAACAAACTTTTTTTATTAATAATGAAAAAGTTTTATTACTTAAAATGTTTGCTTTTCTTTACAAACCTTTCTTAACAAGACAAGTTTTTATATTATTATCATTTGAAGGAAACTTTTTAAGTTGAAATAACAGCTGATGTATCTTCTTAGTAATTTAAAAACACACTGACAAGAATATTAATTTTATAATTGGATATTTTAACAATAAAATTCAAAACTTTTTAATTATCCAGCTGATTTTTTTATTTTATTAAGTGAAATCTATATTTACTTAGTAAAATGTTTACAATATAACAAAAAACATTAATAAAAACAAAAAAACCTACCGAAGTATATGTAAGATAATACTAATTATTTTTTTTACACTTTAAACATTACCACTGAATTTTCAAAGAAAATTAATTAATAACAACGCCAAAATAAACATCATATTGAATTTTCAGAACATATTTACAGCATTATTAGATTTATCCATTAAAATCTTTATGTTGTTACTAATTCGTATTTTATCTTCCCGCAGTACACAAAGGAAATTATGAATCCTATTTAAATTAAATGACATACAACCTTAAATGTATTATAATGACTACTTAAATTCAATAATTATTATTAATTACATTCAGTCCATCACGATATAATTCAGCCAAGGGATTCTGACATATTTGTAATTTTGTGAAAGACAGTAAATTGTCATAGAATAAAAGCTTTTATTAATGAATTAATATAAACATCGGATGTATAATCTATACAACCACGCTATTGTGTTATAATTATTTCTGATTTATCAATAATGATTGATGGAAAATCGGAGAAGATAGAATGGTTAAACGACTAAATATTCAATAATTGTTTTAGAAGATTTTTAAATTGTTGAAAGCCTAACATAAAAAATAAAAAGTTTGTTTAGGTAAGTTTTATTAGTTAATCATAAGAAAATTAATTTAATTACAATTGATTAAATCTTCTTTAATAATTAAATTAATCTTCTCAACTCACAACGGTTTTTAAGATCAACTTTGGTAACGATCTATGAATAAGATCTTATCACATTCAAGGCACTTATATATAAGTGAACGGTGGTTATTCATATGAAGAAGGAATTTAATTATTTTGGGATAAAAATCCATGATCGTTATAATAATATGCCACAAATCTACAGATTTTTTAGATATAACTAACTAACTTTGGAGATATATTTTTTTTTGTATATTTATATTTACAAAAAAGTAATAAAATTAAAAATAACAGAATAAAATTTTACCGGCAAAAATAAACCAGAAAATTATCGTTTTCAAAGAACTAAATTACTTTTTATTTCAGACAATTTTTGTGGTCTCATTTTAAATCGAGATGACTTATAATTTATAAGTTTAGGCAATATATTTAACTATATAGTAGTGGTTAACCATAACTTATTAAAATATTGAGGACTTAACATTACGTAGAGTCGGATTGCTGATGAATTAAATTATTATTTCATCAATAAATTCTGACGTACTGATCGCAGTACAAATATTAGAACCATAAAGTGATCAAAGAGACTGAAATTTCATAACTGTATACAATTTTTATAAAAACAAGTAAATCTTTTTTTAATATTGAATTTACTTTGAATACCTACATACTAATTAAAAATCTGCTGAAAAGTTGTTGGGAAATTTAGAAAAATCAAGCAGCGTCTATTTGTGATTTAGCGAAGCCTCAACTCCAAAAATTTATAATAAATTGTCCCACTCACAGAAGTTTATTCTCTGTATCACCAGTCCAAAAATTTATTTCTGATTCTTCTTTTCAGGCATACAATCACCACAGTTATCTTTTTCAGTACTATATATTGAAGAAAATTTAAACTTTTTTTGTTTTATAAAGATGATCATAGTTTATAATCATTATAATCTATGATATGCGTTCGAACATTGAACGCTTTCAAGATACTACAACAAAATATTATTTTATTATAAATTTAATAAATGAACACTAGAGAAATTCAGACGTGTTACATAAATATATAGGTCTATGGTGAACGGAACAACATTGCTAAGATCAGTGAAAAGAAAACTAGATTATGTGGAGTAATATAAAGCTAACTCAGGTTTTTAAATCAAAATAATAATTGCTTTTCTTTAGTTTATTATTATTATTATTTTTATTACAATAATTGCGAAATAAATCTTTCTTAAGTTGACTGAAAATTTTGCGATACGAAACTGTCTCTTCATCTAAAAAAAATTAAATTTAAAAATCTATAATAAAATAGTGAAAATGTTTAAGCAGAAAACCAGTTATATTACGTAAAAAATACACTGACTAAATTTATTTTAGATAAAAGAAAAGAAATATACGAAGGAAGCTAAACAAAAATCAGTGGATGGCTTTTAAAAAACCGTTTGTGACAATTAAAGCAAAAAAAAAAAAAAAAAAAATATATATATATATATATATATATACAAAAAAAGATAAAGTATGACAGAAAAGAATAGAGGTAGATTATGCTAAGAACAGAGGAAGAACTTTCCCGGTTACGATCAACAGATAAGACAAGAACAAAAACAAAACTGGGATTTAAACGAATCCTTTTTTGGTAAGAGAAGGAATAAAAAAAAAAAAGGAAGAAAAATCTTATAAAGAAACGGCTAATCAAACCCTAAGATAATATATATTCGTTTGAACAACCAGAAACAATATTTTTTTTTTAAAAAACCCTAGGTGGTTTATCTTTTTCTTTTTTTAAATTTATTTTATAAACTGTACTATATATTTTGCAATCATAAAGCAGGTTTAGTCTTTTTTTTTAATAATCATACTTACGTATATTTTGAAACCAAAATATATATAATAATAAGATTATTATTATTACTATTATTAGAGAAGAAAGGAACTGACCACTGCATAATTTTGATTCTCATAAATTTAGCTTCATATAGGCTACCACCAGTTTAACAACTGCAAGAAATATTTGGGTTTGGCAGGATACAGCGAATTAAAGCGCTCACAAATGAATAAACAATATTTATATATCTTGTATATAAGATGTACTATCCTAGGAATCTGTTTCCATATATACTACATGAATATGTATTCAAATAGTATAAGTGACACTTGAGTCATTTATTTTATTTACATTTATTTTAAAAGTCGAAGTACTTCCTTCCATGTTCTTTCCTTTTCTTGACATTTTATTTTTTCCATTTTATGTCAATTACATGTTTCTCTGGTACAGGATGATTAAACGATAAGCAAAATTCATAATTTTAGGATCAGAACTTTATAGAAAAAAAAAACCTTAGTTGGTAAATGGAAACGTTTGCACTATTCAATATCAAAGAATCATGGTTTCCAAAGTAACTATAAAGACTGACTGATTTTCTCATTTGTACCTTTTATAAACTAGAAAATTAAAAATTTAATCCCAATTTTATCAACTGAACAACCTCACCTCTGAATCTTCTTTCTATGTTAACGTCTTAGAATTCCCTCAAGAATTTCCAAATATTTAAATTGCAATTACAATTAGCGTTTTTCATACGCTACAAACTTTTCAAAAAATATTTCTACGCACAAACTTCCAATTTATTTCATATATGAAAGTAATCTGAATATTGAAAATAATTATGAGAAAGATGATACACACAGAAGTTACTCATAAAATAAGCTTTTCTTAAAAAAAAGAAGAGAATTGGTGGTTTATAAATTTACATAAAAGAAACTAAAAAAGGCTCTAGTTATTAAAAAATAATACCGTTACAGAATTAAAAAGAGAATACGTCAAACAGGATCTTACTTAAAAGAAAGTAATTTCCTTTGTTCAAATTTACAACAGAGGCCTGGCTGATAACTGTGATATGTAATCAGTTAGAGGGTCAAAAGACGACCTCCGTTAAACCCCATACGGGCTAGGAACGGAGGGGTGGTGTGGCGACTGGAATCCTCACAAGGCGGATGTCTTCTCCTACAGGGATTGGGATGTTCATATTTACAAAAAAAAAACTGAGAAAGTAAATTTTTCCTATGAAAAAATCTTCTGTATCATGTTAAATATATGTCTTCATTAATAACAACGTTTACGCTGTATTGAGGTAGAGATGCAACATTATATTTATTTTCAAACTTACATTGTTCTTAAATATTATTGTAATTTTTGATTTATTTAATTATCCAATAAATCTTTTGCAGAGAAAGTTTACTGAAAAGGAATACTAGAATACGTTTATAAAGTATTTATTATAACTTATCTTGGATAGGTAAATGCAATTATTGCTACCGGGTTGCCAGGCCTGATATAGTTGCAATGTAAGTGTAAGTGAACTAAGTAAGTGTAAGTGTAAGTGTAAGTAAATAAGTAGTCTTGAACAGACTCAGGTCAACCACTACTAGACGTGTTGTTAATTGAGCCCATCCTTCAAAGAACGCCGGAATTCACAGTCTGGCATTCAAATCCATATAAAATCAATTTATCATTTAATTTATCGGTAAATGACTGAACTGATAAACAAGTAGTCCTGAAGATTCAGGTTGACCAACAAACTGTCGATATATAAAAGCATCCTTTACAAGGATCCAATCTTTAGCACTACATTATGTTTAGCATACGTTATTATTATTTAATTAAGCTCATAAGCTGATTTAATTAATGCTCTTATAAAAATTTATACCAATTTAAAAGTATTCTATTCGCACATCTATTTTTGATCAAAAACATTTTATTTATTTTTTAATTATAATTTTTATTATGGCAATCTCCGTGGCGGAGTGGTAGCGTTTCGGCCTTTCATTCGGAGGTCCCAGATTCGAATGACAAGCAACAAAATTTGTTATCAGACGTATACAACTTTAACCCATACATTAATTAGCATATCTGGAGTAATGAGCACGATAGCTGCTTCAGCTCTGTGCCTCAAGTTGGATAGATCAGTAGGTAGCGGATGTACATACGCAACATCCCCTCTAAACTTCCAAAGTAAATAATCATTTCAGATCAAGTGACTTCGGAGATCATCGCAAAAAAACCTGTCATTGGGACCACTCCAACCGATCCAGCAGTTTGGCGAAACCTCATTCAATCGATCCCATACAGAGCTTCAGTAAGGAGGCATACACTTTTCTTCTTCATAAAATTCTGTGGTACATCTTCCAGTTATAAGGAAAGAACCCTCTCCGCAGCATATTCAAATAAGAAACTCCAGTTACGCTTATTTTAATGAAAAAAGAAAAAAACAAAACATGCCGTCGAGATATCGCGTAATAAAATTTAACTTTTTAGGAAATACTTTTAGCATTGTAAGATTTCATAGGAATTTTTTGGCAACCAGATACGGAAATTATTACGTGTGTTAACTTTTTTAGTAAGGTGAAATGTCAAAACATTACTAAACATAATACGATCAAAGATAAAAACATTTCACAGCAGAGTAGTAGGCTTTTAAACGCGTAAAAGCTGTAAACTATTGATGTATACGTAATCGTTTCTTTAACACATTCCACACTGTCACCACCGTGTTGCTAACTCGTGGCCAGTCTTCCTAACATATTTTTTTTTCCCGAGCGTGCAACGAGATGTCGTTATCAGCGAACGTACAAAAAATTACAATAGTGAATAATAACCAATTAAAATTTACCTTAAAAATAAAAATAAAAAAAACAATGAGATACGCTAAATATGAAATAAAATGAAAATATGGCTGGCTGTCGCAGCAAACACAAACAGTTGCATCAGTCCGACTCAAGCAATGCTCATGAGTGGGTGCAGTGTGCCCGGTTCGCAAACGGCAAATAACCTTCTCTCGACGGCAACTCCTGAAAGAAAAGCCCCACGGTGATGTAGTGTTCTTAACTAGACGAAGTTTATCGTCGATGGTTTGCATTCACTGTGCAACTCATCACGAACCACCTTCTACAGAAAACAGACAATATCGTGAAAAACAACGCGATTAGAAAAAGGAGTTGCAAACAAGCCTCTTTTTCCGCAATACCAGCGCGTTCGTTGCCTAAAATTTTATTATGGCTGGGGATCCAGCAGAAACTCACACTCAACAGATGTATTTTATGGACAACAGCGTTTCTGGAGTACTAGTCACTAATCACCTGCAAGGCACTCACGGAATCTGAACACACAAGTAAATGTCGGCATGCTAGGATAAGTATATTTAAGACCTTGTTAATAGCAAACAGCTCTGCGACGAAAAAACTGGCGATGCTGCAATTATACAGGATTCCATCTGTGTAACTATAGCATCAGGATTCACGTTATTTACAATATTATAAATTTTTTCTCGTAAGATAATCGAATTTGTGTCCTTTTATTGATATCGACTGGCAAGACATACCTTAGGTCATCAAAAGAAAATTTAATATTTAATTTATTTCGCTTGTTTTTACCTGGCTTGGATATTTTCTACCTGTAACTTATACCTCATAAACTCACGACATATGATGATGTAAGTGAAACTGACTTAAAACAAATTTCGAAACGTATTCGCTACATCAACTGGTGCGGTGATGAGGTTGCCGTTGTTTTCCAGTCCAGTCGCTGGGGTTTGTCCTGATCCACTCACGTCCCGAAATTTTCTCCATCCAACCGACAATAAAGTAGTCCGGGAAATTGTATCCATATAATTCAGCCATGATTTCCGTTTAGCACAAAGAAACACTAGACGGCAAACAGCCCTCGCATTGTGGAAGGTGCACAAATGTTTTAGGACCACTCACGAAAAACTGCCTGATACGATCAAAATATTCTCCAGACACCCTTGTTCGTTCTATACTATTCCTTATACACAGACATCCGGTCGTTTTAAACTGATCATGCCATCGACTAATGTTACTCTCTCAATTGTAAGACCACAATTAATTTGTCTTAACTTGAACTGTAACTACATATTCACAATTACCAAACTGCAAAACAGAGCAGGCTTTATGTTCAGGAGTCAAAATGTTTCTTTGGTAGTGGAGCTGTCATGCAGAATAAGAGGGAATCAATCTACAGGCATGTGCGCAACTAAAACTGTGTTTGTTTTTTTTGTTTATAGCCTTAAATCAACAGTGTGCACCTCATCCAAGAAATATTATAACAAATTAAAATCCCGATATTCTTTTTTGTACAGCGGTATTTTCTCTCACATTTATTTTTCAATTCGTGATAACTGCTTACAGGAGAATAATAGATTTGTAATATTTACTGTTGTATTTTTTTCCTTACCGACTGCTTCCGATTTTTGAATCAAAGATTTTATTATTTATTTTCCTAATATGTTTTTTTACACCCGTTATAAAATAAATGTGAAAAATAGTCTTATTGTTTTGTGTATCTAGTAATTTAATTTGTATGGTAAATTGAATTTATTTTTAACATTTCCATAAATTCACTTAACTTAGTTTATTTAGCTAATTTATCATCTTTTTGGAGCAAGAAAAATAATGGAATTCAAAAATGAGTTCAATATTAATTCGATCTAAATAATTAAATACATCTCTGGAGGTAAAAATATAAACAGTATGCCAAATATTCTCACATCGTGCAGGAAGAATTTTGTATGATTTAAACGCTGTGATGAATTTTTCTAAAAACGTTTTAATAATAATAATTAAAACAAGTTTTAATAATAAAACGTTTTAATAATAAGTAAATAGATTTGAAGATTAATTAAAACAGATTTGGAATATCTTACAAAATTTTATTTTTTTCTGAGGGTATATATTACTAACCTTTTTTGTCTTATACATTACCCTTCCGGGTAATATATAAGACAGGGTATTGGCCTTATAAGGTATGGTACTCGAAGGAACAGATCAGTATCAATAAATATGAAATTAGAGTTTTTTTTTTTACATTTCCGATGATTTAAACTTTTTTTTTTATTTCATACATAATTGGAGGAAAAATTATGCTGATTAATGATTATTCTGATTAATTAATTTTAATTCATCATTTAAGAATACAAGCATTATTTTACCTTTAAGTAAATACTTAGTTCTTATTACATACATATTTATTAGTACTGCAAAATCACTATTAATTTAATGTAATCTACTTGAAAATATTTTTTTCTCACTGACTGAAATGCTGTACTGAAAATAAATAATACAGCAATTATCATTTTTATATGAAGAATATTCTAACTGTATATAAATTTTCAGTAATAAACATTCTCTGAATCTTATTCTAGAGAATACGCATTTTAGTTCAGTATATCTTAATTCCGAAATTTGTCTGCATACTGAAGTTGACAGTCGTAATAGATATGTTAAGCATATGCCGTCTCTTCCCCATCTGTAACTGACAGATTGTCATGCTGCAATGCCGGCTGTTTCAAAGCAATCATAGTACTGTATAGTGTGAGATTCAATAACGCACCACCGTTATACGATACAGGGTCATGAATTGTTTATAACCCGTTATTCATGAAATTAATTATACACTAACATAATATATGTTAATTAAGTTTGTTAAGATGGTGAAATTAATGTAGCAGTTAGAGAAAAAAACTTAATTAAAGCTCACTTGTAAATTTTATACAGTATAATTAACTAAATGAAATACGGTTTTATTATTTAATATTTTCCTCAAAATTCTAGAGGAACATTTAATTTTTAAAAAACATTTTTGTAGGATTGCTAAAAGAGTAGCTAATTAAAAAAAAAAGTTAATTGAAATATGGTCTCTTTTATTGTTAAGCAAAAACATATACTTTTTCTTTATATGATTTGAGGTCATAATTAAAATTATAATCCGTACTGGCAACAACAGAATGAAGATTACAGAAAACTGTTGAAAGAAGAAAAAGAAACTGATGATTTTTACAAAACTCCTGTAAAAAAAATGAGAACCTAATAAAAATCTAAGAGGTTTGTAAAAAATTAAACACAGGGGATATTCCAGTCTAATTAACGTCAGAGTTAATAACTCTGACGTTGAAATTGTCTAAGGAGAAGTAGCATAAGTATGGTAAACAAGGAGCCCAGGCAAAATTAAATAGAATTAGTAATAGAAAAAAATAAATATAATACAGGCTAAGATTTTACTTGAGGTTGAAAGATTAGCAAACGTACTCGTAAATAATGACATTTTGACTTCAGAATGAAATTGAAGTATTTTGTTGCTATAGTAACATATCTAATAAATAAAAATCGACTACGAAATGAGAAATTTTAAAACTAAAATATAGTTTATCTTTATATCAGTTGTCCTTATCATGATCATTAATGACAACTAAAATATTCTGTTGTCGATTTCAATGTTTAAAATTTGGTATATTTTGAATGAAATGAAAAATCTTAATTGTTGAAAAATAAAATTCAACTCCCGATGATGCTTTCAGAACTAATCCCACCAGATTTTAATTTCTTTGAAAACCTGGAGAGGTTTCATTATTTCTTTGAAAACCATGGAGAGTCAGGCAAAAAGAAGAAAGATAGACACAAAAGAAGCAAAAAGGCCATCGCACGACAAGAGATTCAGTCCAACCCAAACCGTTGGAAGAAGAAAAATCATTACCTTTCCTTTTTTCTTACATTAGGCAACCGCCCATAGGCACCATACGAGACTCCCTCCTAGTGTAAAGGAAATTGATTGCACGCTCCACAAAACTAGGTCTCGATCAGGCACATTCCTGCTAGACCAAAAGGGACTAGCACCAAAAGGCCTTCAATGCAGTCAGAAGGGGATTAAGATAGGGAGAAGGACGCAAATATTTTGCTAATCTTTCAAGGAATAACCCGAGTAAAATACATTCACAAACACTATCTACAAAGGATTTGAACGCAATCCCAAACTCGGTTCACTTAAAAAAAAAAAAAAAAATTGTCATTAAAAAAAAAATTAAATACCCGGCTGATGAATAGTAAGACCCAGCAACAAGGGACTGTTGTCCAGGCTCACCAACGAATAGGGGCGTAAAATATTCCCCCCCGACATCCTTTCGTTCCGTTCCGATAGTTACTCAGTAAATACTGAATCTCTAATATTCGATTAAACGAATCATTTTTAAATTTCTCTTAATAAACCTCCATAACTTCATTTTTAATAATGACTACCAATAACGCAAGTTTAGGATATGTAAAACAAATATGGGATTTCTGAATAGTAAATAAATTAAACTAGAGTATAATT
This sequence comes from Lycorma delicatula, assembly GCF_047948215.1. NCBI lineage: Eukaryota > Metazoa > Arthropoda > Insecta > Hemiptera > Fulgoridae > Lycorma > Lycorma delicatula. The sequence goes on along the minus strand of NC_134459.1, from coordinate 78,394,373 downwards.
TAAAATTGTCAGCCTAATGATTTAACATATTACTCTACGATTGTTTATATAATGACATAGGTCCACTCTTAGCAAAAATAAAATAGAGAAAAGTGTTTGAATTTATTGTACTTAATACAATTCATAATGAATAGAAGAAAAATACATAATTTCGGATATCTTTTTTAACAATACCTCTTTTCCTGATATCATGAAGAATGTAAAGTAACACGATTTTCAAATATTGTGGGATCTGCAGGTATGGTTGACTGTAAATTCAGAATACAAATGAAGGAAAATCATTCCAAGTCACTGTAACGCTTCGTCGACAATATATTCACAAGATTTTGTTAATAAGAAAATAATTTCGTAAATCGGGCTGCATGTGATCGTCGGCTTACGTTGAAATTCAATCAAATTCTAATCAAGTGAAGTTTATTAGATGTTAAAACTAGACGTATTGGTTAATCAAGAGTAAATTCCGTTTTACAGTATTTAGTAACTGACTGCGTAAAAACGAATATTAAAGTTGATTTGGTCATAAATAATGAAATTCTTGAGAAAGAATGATTGTTCCAAACTTCGAAATTCTTGAATAGTTCCAATTTAAAAACATAGAAATAAAATATCATTGAAATTTGTGTGTTCATTAACAAAAAAAATGATTATGTTTTACTGCATCTCAATATTTTCAGAATAAAATAAGAAATTTCTAGTCTCTATGTGAGATAGCGCTAAATTTATTAGAAAATAGATTAGATTTTACAAAAAAATAATAATTTGATGGCTTTAACAAACAGATTTCCTGATTTTATGTAAATTTATATTTATACAAATCTGAGTATATATATTTCAAATCACATCATAATCCGACAACTATTATTTTTGTTTAACTAGTAACTAATATGTTAATTATCGCCGAATGTTGTTACCGTGTAATAGTTTGTTTTCATTGTACATTTTAACTATGTACTAATGTAGTAATCTTTTGCCAAGAAACACTTTATTCAGAAATAGACTATATTACTTAGCTAATTAATTTAATTTACGTAAACGAGACTAGTATTAATAAAAGGGAAAATTAAGTAATTTAGATGTAAATTCATTTAATCATTTTTTACTTCCTTGTACGAAATAAAGGAAGTATTGTAATCGCGAAATATTTCAGTTTTCAGATTTCAACAAAAACATCCATTTTGACTAGTTTCGGCGTGAAATTAGTAACTTTGAATTATGTGAGATACATACGGCGTATGTATTTCGCATAACTCAAAAACGATTAGCCGTAGGATGTTGAAATTCTGGGTTTAGGACTCTTGTAACAACTAGTTGTGCACCACCCCTTTTAATCGATTGAACCAAAAGTGTCCAAAAAAGCTCAAAAGCCAAAACAATTTAGATCTTGGACTTTTTCCTAACTACAGTAATAAGCCCTCATTGAGAGCTTTTTAACTATATATCATAAGTGAGAATTATTTTCATTGGTTTAAGAGATATAGACAAATAAAACTTTAATTAATGAAATATTTGGATCTTACAAGGGGTAAGCACATCGGTTCGAATCAGACTTCATTTCCTTTTTTTTTTTTTTTAATTTAAATATATTGATTTATTAATAATTATTAACCTCTGATTGTAAAAAAAAATACAATAAATAATAACATACTTATGTGAAAACATATCAGAAGTTTTAATAAAAAAGATTTTTGTACTTTTCATTAAAAAAAAAAAAAAATGTTTGATGTTATTTAATAAGCGTACCAAGGAAGTCATTTCATTTGGTGTCTACATCAGATTTTTTTTTTTTTTTAATTTAGAAACAACTTCAAGGTGGTTACACTTCAGCTAATATTAAATTACAAGTACAGGATCTAAATAGCAGATAATTTTTACTTAATGGAGTGAATTAGGGCTGAATGAAAGAGAATAGAATGATGAATCTATTGATAGATGTATAGTTGTCAAATGGATGAACATCAGAAGGGTTTGCCTAGGGGGATTCAATACTCTATTTGTGGGTGGGTGTATAGAAGGAAACGATGGGCTGCTAGCGAGCTGTGAGAGCAGCTCCAGTCTGGTAAAATATGCAGAGCCGTTGTGTCCCAGAGGGACGGGACCTCACAAACACTTTAAAACACAGCTAATACCAAACCCCCCCTGCAATTCCCTTCGTCCTTTGAATTTTAGGCTTCTCTGCTATCCCCTCTCTTGTCAAATAGTTACAGGGGATGAGATGTCCTCAATCTACGCTGGGTGAATACTTTATATAAAAATTTTATCAAGAAACGAGAAAAAAATTATTACCTTTGCTGCGTACTTCCCATTTTACTAGTCATCATTTTCAACACTTCCAAATAATTCACTTTTAGATTTACTAAAATTCAATCCTGGTAACTCAATATGATTATTCATAAATTGATGACAATAATTCCACAGGATTGGAATTTAAACCTCGCTCAGAAAGCTATATTTACTCAATTGCCTTTTTGTAATAAATTCAAAAAATGTAAATAATAAAATAGGCTGTTATAGCACTAATAAATAAATCTTCTACCAAACAAGCAATATAAAAATAATCTCTGAGAACGCAAAGAAAATCTTCTAATATCAGTGTATCGGCCCAAAAATTTACTTGGGAGTAAAAGCAAAGATTTATTTTAAAAATGACTTAATACATAAATAATGATGAACTATATGATTTACTTATAAAGTATGATGAATATTTACTGTAAAAACGATAAATTTCAGACTTTAAAAAACTAATAAAAAACCAATTACTCCACTGGCGGAAGATCGTAAGTTGCTTAGAATTAATTTCATTTTTGTTTTTATAATAAAGTCAATTTTCACCATCTTTCGAATTAATTCTTAATACTTACCGATTTGTTTTTTTTTTTTGTTACGTATTCTTCCTTTATATGACAAAAAACCAGCTAATAAAAAAATGAAGAAAACTTAAATTAATAAAAAAACAAATAAAATTTATGACTATATTTATAAATCTGTAAGGATTAGATTAATAACAAATGACAAATTAAAACGATACTTGAATTCAAACCTTTCCTGCCACTGAAAATAAATACTTATTTAATTTACATAGACGAATTTTATCTGGACGAACCCATTTGGACTGCACAGGTATTTGGAACATAGACAAAAGTTTTATACAAGTACTCGCACATAAACAGATTTTGCAGAAGTTGATAGGTGTAACTGAGGAGCAACCACCAAGGTAGTTAGTTATAAATGATGTAATTATCTTTAAAACTATAATTTTATTTGACGTACACATATTTATCAATTATCATGTACATATATTTATCAATTACACACTTTTACAGGGATTTTTCATAAAATATTATAAATATCAAATTTTTTGAAACACTAGGTTAAGAACTCGTGTAAGGACAATTAATCAAAACTAAATCGAAGATTTAATGAGTATTATTTATTACAAAATATCAGGTGACTCATAATAAATAATCGAAAAACTAGTTAACAACTTTCAATAGTCTTGGAACTACTCTTACAATAAATACGTTTCTTTAGTAGTATATATTTTATAATTACGAACAACTTTTAATTTCTAATTACGTTTATAAATTATATAATTTAGTTGAAGAATTACCCGTCTTGTCTTATAAATCATAAAATATTTTTAAGTTTTCGAGATTAACAAAAATATTTTTTTCTGAAATTGCTAAATAAATACCACCTACCTTTTCTATTTTACATTTTGTTCAATTAGGATTTTTAGCTGAGTCGCTTAAATTTTCTTGTATACAGTATGTAAATCTAAAATTAAACATTTATTAAACTTTAATAATGGAATAAACACATGTAATATTTACAGTCGACTAAACAAATTCTCAAGAAGTATTTGTTGCACACTTAGGATGGTGAGATGTATAAAAGTTTTTTCAAGTTGTAACCTATCAAAAAAGTTTTTGAAAAACTTCACCAGAAAGAAGAAAAAAGGTTGCCTTCATTGTGTAACCAAGACTTACGATTTTCTGTATTTGTTCTGATTCTACGACTTTCCAAGAGTGTATTTCCGTTTCACTGTATTACCTTTTTCTTTTAGTTAAACTTACTGTACCCTTTATTAATTTATTTTGGTTAAAAATTATAAAATCATTATTTCATTTAACATAAATTGTAATGCTAAAAATATATAACTTTGAATTGGTGGAGTGATAGCGTCTCGGCCATATATCCAGGAGGCCCGGGTTCCAATCCTGGTCAGCCATGACATCTTTGGTACGCTACAAAAATTCGATTTATATATTCCCATCAAAACGTCTGTGATGTATTAATTCATCAAACAAAAAAAGGCTTTTATAAAAAAATTCAGCAAAAGTCATTTTATAGATTCAGTTCACCCCTTTTCAAGAAGTACTGAACCTTTCAATTCTAAACTAATATACTGAGATATTATCATCCCAATGCTTCTTTAACCGTCTTCAAAAAAGGAGTTTATGTATTCCGCCCGTATATTTTTTTATATTTGTTCACTCAAAACGTTTTTCCTATTAAGCAGATTGAAATAAATGTTGTTCCAATAGACGTAGCTGCTTTTTGAAGTAGTAACATAATGTTAAAAACATTTTAAACACTAAAACCGATCTGAAGTTGAAAAAAAAGTTTTTTCTTCGTCCAGTTGGTAATTAGGGACAATGGGTATCCTGATATCTGTATGTATGCATCAGGTCATGTGATGTTATATGCACTTCTGTAGGCAGGTAATGTGAGTTTCTGCACAAGATATATAGCATAGTTAAAAATTATAAAATATCGAGATATCTCGTGTTAAACATTTCAGAACCAATATATATATTATTTATAATATACAGAATCGGTAGGGACAGTGAGCTCTTATAATTCCTTATACATACATCACATTACATGGTCTAGATATCATTTTATTTTTAAATAATTATTTCACGTTCTAATTTATTTATTCTATATAAAAAAAAACCTACTTAAACACTTACTTACATACTTAACGATAAAATAGATAAGTTAGTTGTTTAATTAGGAATTTTTTAGAAATTCAACTAAGTAAAAATTAAAATTTTTGTCTCCTCTTGTTGATTTACCTACTATAAATTTCACGATACCAAATTAACCACATTAAATCATTTATGGTAGTAACAAATACTAGTTATTCTATTATTAAGAATTTATCACTAGATATTTTGTCTTAAAATTTCAATATTTTAAACGAAATCAAAATAATTTTTAATGCGACATTTCAAATTTTTCCACTCCCAATGATGTGGAACTTAATTTTTGTATTTAGTACTACAGTATTCAAAAAGATTTGTCTGAAAGTGTGGATTTATTTTTTTTTTTTTACCTCCGGCACCACCGTAGGCATTGCTTCAAAGGATGAGATGAATGATTTGTAGCGTGTGAAAATGCCATGCCTGACCGGGATTCGAACACAGGGCCTCCGGATGAAAGGCCGAGACACTACTGAAAGTGTGATTTGTCAATACTAAAGTTAAATGTAAATGTAATTTGTCAGTGGTGAAGTTAAATGTTGGCTAGAATAATTCCCACGCGTGTACATTTTTCTCACCAAATTCTTTAATTACATTTTTTTTAAAAATGCCGACACGGTAAATCATCTAGAACCACTAGATGATTTATTAACTAGAAGGACTACGCATTAAATAAATAATTTAACTTATATGTTTATTTGGAAATTAATAATTTATTTAAACCACAAAAAAACTAATAATTACATTTTTTTTTAATACAAATAAATTTGAAAAATTTAATTAACATCTCAAAAACAATTATATTTCTTTAAAAAAATTAAAATAATAAATTAATTAAAACAAAAAAAGTAATTCAACTAATATAAGTGTAACAAAGATTAGGTAAACCAAAAAATGATGTATTCCATTACTGATGATGTAAAAATTCGATAAAAAAATTGATGTAACAAAAGAATAGAAGCACAAGAATAATGATAGCAGAAAAAGCTCTACAAAGTAAATTAAAAATATATGCCTTCCTGACAATCATGCAATTACATAATATATTAAACATATTGCAATTCAAACTGCCAATCAAAAAAGTTACTAAAGTTACTTACTTATAAGTTAGTAAGTTAGTTACTTTTATATATATATATATATCGTGCTTCTTTATAATCTGTTTTTGATACGATTGTATAAAACTAGCTGTGAGAAACCATCCAACTCAAGTTAATATTATTATTTCTCATTTTACCTTTAAATGGCATTTCATGTTTAAATTATAGAGAATCTTTATACTCGTATAACCTATTTTTCTCAAGACATATACTCTTTTATCAAAAGTAAAGGCAAATAAATTTCATTTTAACAAATATAAAGGCAACTAAATGTTTAAATTTCTAACAAATATAAATTTCGGCAACTAAAGCACTAAGGGGTGGCAGTTAGTGATGTGCAACCAATAACTGACCGAGATTGAAACAGAGATAATTAAGCATGCGCTTTAGATGATACATTATCAACATGAAATTACTGATGCTTCATTAACTTTACAACCTATAAAAATATGAAAACTTATGAAAAGTATTGTTCTTTCCTTGTAATTTAATTATGAGTTCAATTAAAGTTAAAGTATTCAAAGAGAGCTTAATTTAATTATTTTTTTCTTTAATTTAAACAATTTACAGCTCAAAACCGTTCAGTTAAATATAATTACATTATAACTCCACAATGAGGATTACCTAAGGTTAAATAAAATATAGCTGTTTTTACACGGGGATAATTTTTGGGTAATTACAAATAATTTATTAAAATAGAAATAGAATCGAATTATTTACCGTAATGGTTTAAAAAATAAAAGTAAAAAACCCTAAAATAGTAGTTGATATCGAAAAGGAAATGGAAAAGTATAAGGACAGATAGAAAACCTAACTAGTTTGGGTAAAGGAAATTGGAAATAGTATGGCCAGAAAGAAAATTAGGAGAGAGACAGAAGGAGTCACAATGAGATGGACGTGAAATGAAACACTAATAGAATACCAGATAGTGAAAAAACGAAAAAGAAAAGAGTGTAGAGTTTTAGACAGAACTTCTAAAATCTTCTTTTAAATCTATAATTTAAGTATGCTAAGTATGACCAAGCATAATTAAAATTCTTAAAAATTTATGCCTTTTAAAATATATACCTAAAGAATAAAAACTATAAACATTTTTCAAAAAAAAACGTTCAGTTTACCTAATTTTTTTATTCAAAGTTTTTACTGGTTCTTAAAAGAATAAAAGTCTAATTAGTTTTAAACAGTTTCAAGTATACAAATAACAATATCAAATAATGTCAGTATCTGGTCCCTTATGACCAAAAAAAATTTTGTTATATGGAAAATCAAGAACAGTTCAAAATAAGTAAACTGAATTCTAACCAAAAGCCTCACAAAACAGTTGATCAGTGATAAAAAAAAATCTTAATTTATATTTCAATGAAAAGGATAAAGAATTAATCTAAGGCATCATCGTTAAATCCCCATGATTGGGCTGAAATTTTCTGATTCTTTATTGAGCTAAACCTAAGAAACTTTTATATAGTGATATACGATATTTAAAACATGATATTTATCATTAAAACCTTATTTAGTTATATATTATTACCACAAAAAAAATATAAAGAAACTTTTAAAATGTTTGGATTTTAAATTTTGTTAACCTATAAAAATTCTAATAAAATCTTTCTTCTCAATCATTAAAATATTCTTAAACACATCTCAAGTGAGAATATTATGAGAAATTAAGAGCAGAAATTAATTTTCGTAGAATTTTTTTGAAATTTACTCTTACCGTTATGTTAAGTTGAAAACTATTCCTCATGTTTAACATATTTAAAAGTATTTTTAGGCCGTTACGAATGACCAGAAAAATTAATAAAAAATTTAATTTTTACTAATACGTAATATTTACCTTAAGAAACAGTTTGATGTGGGTACCACATACCTTCTTTGTACGCCTGTTAAATTACATATACTCATTTTATTTAAATAAAAAATACAAATGAAAAGTATTATAAAGGAAAAGTACATAAAATTTTATTCATTACTAACTTCTGATATTTTTTATTTATTGTTATTTTTGAATTATTTATCCTAATTTTTTTTTTTTACAATCAGAGGTTAATAATTATTAATAAATCAATATTTAAATTAAAAAAAAAAAAAATAACAAAAAAAAAAGGAGACGAAATCTGATTCGAACCAACGTGCCTTCGCCATGATCAAAATATTTGATTAATTAAAATTTTATTTGGTTATAACTCTGAAACCAATGAAAATAAGTACCACTTATGATATATCGTTGAAAAGATCACAACGAAGGCTTATTACTGCAGTTAAGAACAAGTAAAAAATCCAATTTATTTTTATTTTTTTGATTTTGAGCTTTTTTGGAAACTTTTGGTTCAGTCGATTACAATCAAAAGAGACGCACAACTAGATGTTACAACAATCCTAAAATCAAAATTTCAACATTCCACGACGTATAGTTTTTGAGTTATGCGAGATACGTACGTACGTACAGATATCACGCCGAAACTAGTCAAAATGGATTCAGGGATGATCATATTGGTTATTTTCGTTGAAATCTGATAACCGAGATTTTTCGCAATCACAATACTTCCTTTACTTTGTACAAGGAAGTAAAAATTTAGATCATGAAGTGGGGATACCATCTCTTAATTTTTACCATCTCCTTATCTTATCTTAAATTTTTTTAAATATGGGACTCATCAAAAACACCATAAAATTACTTTTTTTTTTATTTAAAAAAAACAAAAAAAAACGGTTTAATTATCAATATAATTTAAAAGTTATTTGCCCTTAAAATTAATTTTAAAGACACTTATTTCTATATAAATTACTTCGAAATTAAAAATATTATTAGAAACTATTAATTCAATATCTTATAATATTTTTTACGTGAATTTGCAAATTTGCAATATTAAAATTATGGTATAAAGATTATATGAAGAATTTAATAAAGAAAACATCACAGTTTCTTTCATTCTTTTCTAATCTCAGAATTTCTTAAAACGATTAATAGAATAATTTATAAAGTTAGAAATCAGATTTATTAGTGTTTATTTAGTTCAAGTTTAAAGCATAACTAAAATTTTTGCTCAGGGTCCGCACTGAGTAGTATCAAAAATGATTTATTATTACTGCCATATTATTTGAAATTTTTATTAAAAATTTTATAAAAATCTTGAAAAATAAATTCATAATTAATAACCAGCCTAAGCTGAACGAGTTTTATTTTTGTGTTTCAATGAAGATTATAATCGTAGAAAATTTATCTGTCCTCAAATTAATTACTTAGAAAAGTAAATTTTGCTAAATCAACGATATTCATGTTCAATTTTCCTTTTTAAAATATTTATCAAGTCATTTTCGTTTAGTTAAAATATAAACTAATAACAATGGCCCCCAATTCAATTAACCCAATGAGGTAGATATATATTCCATATATCTAATTTATTACCTGCTACAAGCAAAAGCATAAAAAATTCTTCATTTAAAAATCGACATTAATAATCATTTATTTTCTGTTAGTGCAGTATCTGTAATGGTTGCAAATGACCAAATACTAATCAGAAATCGCTCCAGAAAATCTTTATTCTCAAGAATTACAAGCATTTAATGTCAACCTTACTACAGAAGGTGATGAGTGAAGTGGTTTCTGTTGGCTTCTCTTTTGACGAGAATATATTGTTGTGCAAGTGATAGTCAATCTTACAAACTTATAAATAAATCAAACTTACAAATTTTTGAGAGGTTATAACTTTTTTATTAGTACAATATACAAGAAAGTTTTTATTTGCCATAAACATCTACAAAAAAAAAAAAAACATCGACAACAAAAAAACTGCAAGTTGTGTAAATTTGGGATTTTAATCACCAGCCTCATCAGAGTTATTTGAAGACAAAATTTGAATTTAAAAAAAAAATTAGTTTTTAAAAACTTATAAAAATTTAGGGGTAAGTATATCACCATTAATATTATTCATGATAAAAATACTAACATTTACCTACATATAAAAAAATAATTCAAACTGTGTATGCCATCCCTGCCTCGCGAAAAAAATTAACAAAAGCGAAATTTCACCATTTTTCATGTTTAAATTTATTGGTAATTTTCTCATAGATAGAGAAGAAATAGCTGAATAAACCACTGGACCAATCTTTTACCTAACATAATTTTTTACTAAGTTACTAATAATTTTTTTATTACTTCATAATTTTTTTTTTCATTTACTAACATAATTAGTTAGATTTTTTTCCGTAAACCCTTACAATCACAAAAATAGGTGATTGTAAGGGTAGTAGAGTCAATTCAAATGGATTGACTCTATCATATTAATTCCGATTATTACAGTTAACATTATTAGGAATTTAGCATAAATCGACTTCAATCTTATTTTTTTATTGATAAATTACCTGACTCAGTTCGATAATTTTTTAGTTCTTTTAATTTATTAATCACGAAATTAACTGAATTTACTGAATCTTTTTTAAAATATATTTTTAGAGGAATTTGCTCTAATGAAGAAATTTGTTACGTTTTTCTATACTATTTAAATGGATATTAATGATAAAATCAAAAACTTAACATCCACATATATACGAATTGGTGATACTTCGATACATTTCACTATTTTTGATTGTTAGTAAATATTTATAGTAGCTAATGAGGTAAGTTCTGATATTTTCATACGAAAATTATGGAATTAAATGAGCAAACAGGTTATTACAAAATAAAAAGTACAAAATTCTCACATTAGGATGAGCTAAGGAGCAAAAGTAATTTGTTTTTAATTTCTGTGGCTTCTTTTTTTATTTATAGCAAATCAGTTTTTTTTCGAGAAAAGCATTTTTTTTACTTAAATAAGCGTCCAAAAAAGTAAAATAAAAATATGTATATAACGCGTATAATTTTTTCATTTCCTTTTTAAAAGTGGTTTTTCTTAAATCAGCATTAAACTAATGGTAAACTGATAGTTATTTTAAATTGAACACAGATTTCAAAAATTCGAAACCTAAAAATTATTTTATAAACATATTAAATTTAAACTTTCTTCATAACATAATTTCGAAAACTTGTTGCGGTTTTTTAAAATTCTTAATTGATCTTTTCAAACATAATTTATTTTGTTTTAAAGCACACTGAGCTAAAAATATGACGAAATATTATTTTCTTTAAAAACGAATATGTGGTTCCCTATAAATATTTAAAGTTATATGAAAAATTAAATAAAGACAAAATTCGTAAAATAAATTAAAATATTCAATCTCTCCAACCACACGTGATGTGTATGAAGATCGAAACGAGGTAATTTTTATTAATTTTGAACGACTCAACAAAGTGAAAGGAAAAAGTGTAATCTGTGCTTTACAATTTACAGAAACATTTTTATTTCATTAATGATTATTTGTTAAGAGTGCTTTAATAAAGTTTTATTAAAAATTAGACCCGGTATTTATTGTACTAGACAGCCACTACTACTAACTTCTCATTTAGTTGACCAAACATTCTATTTGTCCATTACCTCATACTTTAGTGTTCTATTTATTTTTCTTTTATCATTTTATTTGAAAACACTCAAAAAATAATGCCACATTTTAATGAAGCTGCTATCCGTTTGCTTAAAATTGTAGCATTTCTTTTCTACAAAATTTTAGAAATTTAAACAATCAACTGACAAAACTAAAATTTAGCTTCATTTATAAATAATAAAAATATTAATAGTGGAATTGAAATTAACAATCGATAAAATGTTATTAACAATATTAAACATGGTCTAATAGGAATAAGCGGAGTAGTAGTAACCTTTCCATTAATAAAATACCGAAGATAACAATTATAGAGAATAATATCACACTAATAATACAAAAAACATCAATACAATTTATTAAAAAATAAGTTAAAAATTCATATATTTGTAATTAAACTTTGTTTATTAAATGGTAAACAGAACAAATTTGATGGAATCTGAATGGTAAATTTAGATAAAAAATATCATTTTGATAATGTAAAATGTTGAAACGAAATTCGGAATAAATGATCTGATTCTGAAAAGGATGAGAAAATAATGTAATCTATCACCACTGCTTTTCAACGCATACATTAAAGAAGCAATACAGAAAGGAATTTGAAGAAAAACCGAGATTGGAACTAACTCTCCAACAAAACAATAAGATATTAAAATTTGGTAAAACAAATTTGACGTAAAGAAATACTGAATGGCGAGGATTTTTATAGGAAAAACTTCAACTTAAAAATAAATAAGAGTATTACTGAATATGACTGAAAAGAGAAAAACGAGTAATTAAATATTAATATACAGAAAAACAATTGACAAGAAATTTGTTATTATGGTAGTAAAAATTACAAAGGATGGATGACGTATTGCAGATATCAACAGTACATTGGTACAAGCATGGGAAAGTTTCACCCTGAAGAAAAGAAATCTGCTATTATCAAATATAAAAATATGGAAGTTGAAAATTACATTGGTTGATTAAATTCAATTCGCCTGAATTCCATTCTATTCAAACTAAAAATCCTTTTTAAAGTTTAGTTAAATGTTTTTGATCCTAAATTACTAAATATAATAAATAAAATACTATTATACTAATAAAATAAAATAATAATAATAATAATAATAGATAAAAAATTAAAATAAAACAAATAGTAAATAGTAATAAAGTACTTATATTATTATCCTGAATATAATAAATTTTGAAAAAATTAAACATAGATTACTATTAAAATTATTAATTTTAATGTTTAAAAATGTAATAAAAGAAGCAATGGATTTCATTTCAACCAAGGGCGGCTCAGAAGGAGATAGCAAGATTACAGATCATAGGGTCACATGTTTAAACGGGGCTGCTTGAATGTTAAAAACTAATCCTAAATTCTTTCAGGGAGAGGATATTTAGAAATTACCTCATTAAAATCTTTATATCTTTAAATTCAAAATCAAAAAGCGACAACTTCTGTTTATGGAAGACCTGAGGAAATTTCAGCTGCCATCGCCTCAGTTCCCTCCACTAAAGAAGTCAGATTGATCTTGGGCTAGAAATGTCAATAACAAACACAACCGTTTTTCTAGTCATATGCGATTGGTCTTTCAGCCACTTAACATCTGTAGTGCTTTTGAGGAAGAAATTCTGGACTTCTTAGAGAGCCCGATTCCGACGATTTTCCGATTAAGCTTTTCTCATTTAGGGAATTGATTGAAACGGAGCGGAACTCAAAGAAAGCCTCTGGTTTTGATTTGGTTACCAACAAAATGATGATGGTAATGTTTCCATCTATTGCCGTAATTTAGGTGACTTAAATGTTTAATAAAATCCTTCGAACAACTTGTTACCAGTCGGAGTGAAATGTATCCTCTTACATGCCTCAGCCTAACCTATTATGTCTAAGGTATTCCAAAGGCTACTCGTTCAGAGATTGTAGCCGGTATTAGAGGAGGGACAGGTTATTCCTGACCACCAGTTTGCTTTCCGTGGTGTGAACACCATTGAACAGATAAACAGCATCATCCGTGTTGTCAACAACTGCTTGGAGGAGAAAAAGTTCAGTTTGGCAACCTTTCTATATATCCAGCAAGCATTCGATAAAGTCTGGCTGCCTGATCTGCTATACACATTAAAAAATCTACCTCGGCTTTTTTATTTAATATTGTGTAGTTACTTGGATGGATACTTCTCACAGATTAAATACAAGAGTTATCTGAATTCTTTCACACTTCCTCGGGTATTCCTCAGGGCTCAGTGTTGGAGCCTATCCTCCACTCCACCTTCACTGCCTTTCAGTCACAGTCAATACCAATATTGCATCGTTTGCCGACAACATGGCAATGGTGACTGCCATGATGATCCAATTAAAGCCTCACTATGTTTCAATCTGGGTTAGACCTTTTAGCCGAAGGGTTGAGGAAATGGAAAATAAAGCTCAATAAAAGGAAATCGACTACCATGACATTCGCGATGACAAGAGGTCACCGCCAAGGAATCCATTTGGATGGAAGTTACATCCCACGAGTTGAAATTTTGCGGTATTTAGGTATTCATCTAAGTCATCGTCTAACGTGAAAGGTACAAATTAAAGAAAAATAGGAAACAGCAAGATATAAAATTTAAAGATGTGTACTGTTATTGGGTAGAAAATTAAAACTACCCTTATCTAACAAGCTACTTTTGTACAAAGTGATTCTAAATCCGGTTTGGATATACGGAAACCAACTCTGGAGTGTGACACGTATAAGCAATATAGAGATTATTCAGCGTTTTCAGAATAAATTTACGAAGTGCATTAGACAGGCGCCATGGTTCGTACGGAACAACAAAATTCATGAGTAAAAAGGGTTACTGTATATTTGTGAGGAAGTCGATCAGTTAGCAAGTACCAAACAAAGTTTCATGACCACGTAAACTATCTAGCTGTTAACATCTTAGATAATGGGGAAGGGGATTAAAACAAGTACTCTTATTGGACCTAGGAACCTAATAATGATACTCGGGACGTGGCCTCTCTTCTTAAGTTACTATTATTCTTTTTAAGTTGTGGTTTTATTCGTAGTACTGGACTTTATTATGATTTCTTGTTCATTATTGGCTGGTCTTAATCAATTCTTATGCTAATTTTGGTTTACTATTGATGTGTTGTCTAGAATATATTTAATGATTATTGTGATAAAATTTTCTTATGGTTTCTAATCTACGAAACCAATTGTAAATATAATTAAAAAAATGATTGTAAAAAAAAGGATTACAAAATTAGAACAATAAATCAATTGTTATTTTACAATAATGCACTATTTGTACAATGCTAAATTACATTGTAAATTTTAAAATTAAATATTGTGATAATTAAAACAAATATCAGTTAACGTAGCCATTTATTATGTAGCAGTGTTGGAAATTATTAGTTATTGAATATTATTATTATTATTATTATTACTGTTATTTATTATTGTGAGGGCTGTTATTATTAGTGTTTGAGTCATTAATTCCAATATTAATTGTTTATAGTTCATTATTACATGTAATTTTGAAGGAAATGAAATAAAAAAGGTTACTACAGGGTATTATACTTCGATTTTTCCATTTTGCAATTTTGATTGCTTACAACACAAGAACGAATGGATTTAACGAGATAGGTTTGCCCATCATTTCTCTCGTAAAATATTCTATTAAAATCATGTTATCACATGTCCACCTTCCTCGCTAAAAAAAAAAACCATTCAGTATGACGAACAAACAGTTAAAACACCCTATTAAGAAATAATTCTATAAATATTCTTGTTTATACCTCCTAGTATTCTTTAACCTTGAAATATAAAGCTGGTTCCATACTTTAATATCTTACGTGTGTCCGCGCGCGTGTGTAATTTATATATATATATATATAAAGTACGAGGGCGCGTGAACACACGTAAGATAATAATTGTTTTATTTATATATATTATATATATATAACAATTATTTAATCTCAATTCTTTAAATTCTAAAAGAAGCTATCGTGAAAATTAATTAAAATCTGACAATAAGCCACTTTTTTCCTATTACATGGTGGAACAAAAATTTTTTTCAGATAATATTGTTTAAAATTTTTCTAAAAGATCTTCTAAAAAGAAGAATTTTACATTCACGTTTTATTCTGCTCCATTGCTATAAAAACAAATATTTTAAGGAGTATTACTTTTTTCCGTTAATAAGAAATGAAAGACACATTTTATTTCCAGATAGCTAAATACCTTGTTTCCAGAAGGAAAGAAAAGAAAGCCATACATGTAATTTACAGCGTCTACAGCTGTAGAAGCGGGAAGCCGCCAATTTAACGCCTGCCTTACGCTGAAAATGTTACAATACAATACACATACACATGCCTGCTATTGTGGTTTTACAGATTGTTGTACTTTCAAAAAAAGATATAGAAAGATAGAAAAATACACACACATACACATAAATATTTTGTACAATAAAAATATTTCATTTCTGTGACATAAAAGCACGTAAGTATAAGAACAGATATTTTACGATGGTCTTCTAAAAACAATTTTGTTTATGCACTACTACAAAAATACACAGACAATTTCAAATTAAAAAAAAATAATTTATGTAAAGTTATATGGATTGTATAAACATTAATAAAATTGAAGTTAATTACTATTCAGAATACTTTTTTTCTATTACATCTTTAAGTTTCACAAGTTAATTAACGAAAATTCTATGATAGTTATTAAATACACACATACAAAAGAATTAGAAAATATTTTATTTGATTCTTCTACGTAAACGTTACTTTTACAATTTTTTTTTTACTGATAATTTTGATTAATAATAAAACTATTTGCAACTGTTAAGCTACAAAGTTGGTTTTACCACGTACGTAAAAAAAAAATTATGATGATAACACTGTTGCATCGGTATTAACTCCTTTGTTCCTTTATGTCAAATTTTAATATTTTATATCTAACTACAGTTCAATATTTAGAGTTTTTAATGTGTGCGAATTAAAACTTCAACAGAATTATACTAAATCTCTTTAGTGTAATTATTAATCCAGTTATTGTATAGAAATACACTTCCAAATTCATCAGCAAGAGTAAAAAGAGGGTGATAATAGGCTTAGTAAATTCATTTGTTATTTCGTACATTTTGTGTGTATAAACGTCACATCCTTGTGTGTAAGTTGATTTTTTCCCAGGCACAATACTTTCATTATTTTTATTAATGTATTCTTTTTTTTAATTTATTGATGCCGATTATGTTTTCTGTTTTTTACTTTCCTGGTATCATAGCAGTAGAGATATGCTGCAAGAAGAAAAGTATGGTAATCAGTTAAAAATGGGATATGGGTTTCTTTGGATTTCTCCAAAGACGTTTCATAATCCAGGGACTCCAAAAAAGAAAACTTCCGGGTTATGTACATACGTATGTATGAACGTGAGTTGGCTGGATTGAATATTAATAATTTTTGACTTGTTAAACCGATTTTAATGTGATTTTTCGTATATGTTGGGCAACTGGTCGGTAGAATTTTGGTGGCAATATCACCATTGGGTGGAATGGGGTTTGGGGGTTAATTTCTCAATTTTTCAAAAATAACCTCACTTTATAATAAGCTCAGAACATGCGTGCTTGCTTATCTAACAATTCTTATTTTAATTTTCCCAAAATTCCCAATTTCCTAAAAATCTAAAACTATCTTTGTTTATTGCATATTTTTAACCGGATTTTACTTCCTTGTAGGATGTAAAGGAAGTATTGTGATCACAAAAAATTCGGTGTTCAGATTTCAACGGAAATATCCATTTTTACCATCCCTCATTCATTTTGACTAATTTCGGCGTGACGTCTGTACGTGCGTATTATCTAGCGTAACTCAAAAACGATTAGCCGTCAGATGTTGAAATTTTCGATTTAGGACGGTTGTAACATCTACTTGTGCACCTTTCCTTTTGATTGCAATCGACTGAACCAAAAGTATCCAAAAATGCCCAAAATCCAAAACAATTTAGATCTTGGACTTTGCAGTAATAAATCGTCATCGAGAGCTTTTCAACGGTATATCAACAGTGGTACTTATTGTTATTGGTTCCAGAATTATAGCCAAATGAAATTTTAATTAATGAAGTATTTGGGTCTTACAGGAGAAGGCACATCGGTTCGAATCAGAAATCTGCTTTTTTTAACTTTTTTTTTTAATTTAAATATATTGATTTATTAATAATTAATTATTAACCTCTCATTGTAAAACAATTTTTACGATAAATAATAATTCAGTAACAAAAAAAAATACATATGAAAAGATATCAGAAGTTATTAATGAAATAAAACTTATGTACTTTTCATTTTAAACACCTGTGTATATGTAATTTAATAGGCGTACAAGGAAGTTATGTGGTGTCCACATTAGACTTTTTTTTTGTCTTCCTAGGCATAGTAGTGTAGTACAAGCGACCAAAATAAAAAAAATTAATAAATAAAAATACTTTGGAGTATTTTTGTCAGGGAGTAACTCAATGTCGCAGACTTACTATGAGAAGAAATGGTGAGATTCTTCCTTCGGCCTCGCATGTTTTGACATTTAATAGGCCGAATCTTCCTGAAAAGGTACGAGCTGGCATCCATCGGCTTGATGTACGAGCTTTCATCCCGCAGCCGATGAGATGTTTTAAGTGTCAACGATTCGGACACACAGCAGCAAGATGTGAAGCGCAGGAAATATGTATATGTGGAGAGAAAACACATGAGGGTTACCCATGTAAAGACCCTCCAACCTGCGTTAACTGTAAAGGGCATCACAATTGTCGTTCAAGAAACTGCCCTACATATAAATTAGAAACAGCAATTCAGGAAGTTAAAACGCTTCAGAAGGTAAGCTATCCTGAAGCAAAGAAGATTGTTAATAAGCGTACACCACGACCATCGACTTCTTATGCAGAAGCAGCGGCTGCCCCTTCCACATCTAAAATTAATGTGGAGCAGTTGCTTAACACGATGGCACCAAGTCTTGCGACGATGATTGAAAGAATCATTGATTCAAAGATTGAGTCGACTCATCAGAGAAAACAAAGTAAAGATGAGAAGGCTCATCCCCGGACTGACGCCGTTGACATGAGAGACACACCAGCGCCGTTTAAAAAACCAGCTAAATCTGCGATTGTAAAATCACCAACTTGTGTAAGAATTAAAAATCTTGATTTATCTGACAAAGAGAAACAGATCGCTCCGTCGTGTAGTCACAAATCCCAAGAAATTGTGACAAGAAAACCTGAATCTGCGGAAACAGAGATGCAAGTTATTATAGAAAAAGCACCAGGCGCAGATGAAATAAAACCTGTACCAATAGAGCCTCCCAAAGCGCAAAGACCAGCTTCGGTGAGAGCATCTATTTCAGCCGGACCCAGTACTTCAGTAGACATAGAGTCCGGCTCATCCGCCGCGGAGACATCATCGCACATTAATTTAGATTCTTTAGCAAAGATGCTAACAGTGCCGGCGAAAGTCTCATCAACTGACGTCAGCCGAAGAACGTCACTGGCATCCGAAATAGAGGAAGACGATGCCATGTCTGAGGCCTCAGATACGCTGTCATCAGAGGTTGAGGCCGTCAGAAGAATGGAGAAACGTAAAAAAGGATGGCCGAAAGGAAAGCCTAGAAAGTAATTTTATTGGATCACAAGTTATAAGAAAAGTAAAATTTAGATCATTTTTTTGACACATGTAAATGTGAAATTTTGAACCCTTTTTTTTTATTTTTTGTTTTTTTTGAAGTGGGATGGGGCTAATGACCAGAGTAGTCGATGCCCCTAAAAAACCTCAAAAAAAAAAAAAAAAACTAATACGCCAGGAAATTATTATAATTAGTGGTCACATTTAAAAAAAAATGTTATCTACAATTTTTAAGTTGATTATTCTTTTAGTCTGAACCTATTACTTTTTTTTTTAACAATGTTCTAAATAATATTCATTTTAATAAAATTGAAAAAAAAAAGGTTGTTTAGTTACTTTATGGTATAACTGATTTTTTCGTAAAACGCCATCGTTTTTATCCTCAAAACACTTAAGAGAATGCAAAAATGTTGTGGATAAAGTGTTGTTATTTGATATTTTTCAATCCTCCCCTACTTTTATAATTTGTACAGCCTAATAGCCGAATATGTTTTACTGAACAACCGGTTCATATTAATATAGTTAAATAAAGCGTAGAGTTGAAAAAAATTGTTTAAACTTTCATCATCTAACTAAATTATTCTTAAAAGGAAAAGTATTGTTAAAATTATCTATATCTGAATTGTTTCCGGTAATAGCATTACATTTTTTAAGCTATTTTTTGGTTATAATAGGCAATAAAAGATTATTTATGTTTTTCATTATTGATTGTATTACATTTACATCAAATAGTTATTTAAATTGAATAAAATTATACATAAATGTCAGGTAAATTACACAATCATGAATAATATTAATAAATCAAATGCAATCGATACACCAATGAACGGATATATTAAACGCTGGTCAGTTAATAGCCTGTTTAGCGATAACCAAATAAGAACAATCAGCGTACTATAAACGGAATTTCAGAACTAATTTAAACAAGATAATCGGTAATATACGAAACAGCAACTGTAATCAGTTTACAATTAATTTTAATTTATATTAATGGATTAACTAACTGATTATTTATATATATATATATATATTTATATAACCTAAAGATAACAGAGTTATGCTAAAAGTTCATTGAATTAAAGTAGCCAACATAAACAATAGACAACAGTTTATATAACAGTATGAAAAATAAAACTAGAATGCATGTAAAAAAGAGGAAACCTCTTGAAGTGTTATAAGGCAGAAAATACTCCAAAAAAAATTAAAGCCTATACCGAATAAAACTCGTACTTTCTACACTACTGTTGGAAGTTGTAATTTATTTTAAAGAAAGACTGTTAGAATTTACCTCCTCTTTTACCAATAATGTAATTACTATGTTACATTACTTCGATAAGTGAATATACGTATTTTTAAAACTACCGTTTAGGTACACTAAGAAAAAAATTTCATTTCTTGGTTAAATATTTTTTTAAATTCGCCGAAATTATCAATATAATAGCAACCTGCTTTTTTTTGTTTTTTTTCTTTTTTAATTTTGGTTTGGCTAACAGTAATATCTAGAAATTTTCAAAGAACATAAAGTTCGTTATTGAATTTAATAATAATGATTTTGATTCAGGATTCGGATTCGGGTTAAAAAATATGTAAATGGCACACGATCGGTCGTGGGGTTCAGTTCAAAATGGCCGTTAAAATTAAAGTTTTATAATAATCATAACACGCAGTAACTGTGTAAGATATCAATTTGGTTCAAACGTACTAATATACCGTAAGTTGGTTCAAAAACTGTAATAAAATTTATTAAATGCAAAAAATTATCAATTTTGTAAATTAAGTGCAAGATCCCCAAAATTTCAGAAAAACTAACTTTTTAATAATTGAAAAAAAATGCCATAAAACTCCTAAAACACGAGATAAATAGCTTATATTAACTTAGCGTATGTAGGTCCACCATAGAATTAATTATTAAAACCATAACAGATTAATTTGCGCCACCTTCAGGTTTTATAAAAAGTTTTTTTTTAAAAAGAAAAGGAACAAAGTCAAATAACGCTATGATTAACTTAATATATAAGTACTGATTTTATCGGTCATCAGATAATGGTCACTTGCTCTAAGGGAACTTCGTAAAAATAATTCCTTAAAAGACTAATGTACCCTTAATATGAAATAATGATATTATTTAACGAAATATATTAAGATGTATATTATAATTTTATATACATATATAAATATACTCAAGTCATACATACAAAATCTATAAAATTAGCATTTGCATTAAATTAAACAATGATACGCAAATATATTATTATATAAATACGTACTCAGAGTTAAATAAAAGTTGAATTAGTAACGTTGTTAGAAACGAATTAATAATTCAGAGATAATAAAAATAATAATGTTCGTTCAAAAAGTCTTACTAGACTTTACAATGATAATGGGTTTGTCATTGAATCATGTGTTTTAACGCTACAGTACGTACAAAATTTAAAAATATCACTTATAAACGAGACGAGAAAAAGGTTGTGAAAGCAAGAACAATTTCCTTATAAATCTACTGGAATTTCATCGGTCTAAAAAGAACAGTCGCTTGTCATTAGTTCAATGAAGGATAGATAGTTGAACAAATACAAAACCTGTCTTATTATAAGCGTACCTAAAACGACTGTATTCTTTTATAAAACACGATAAACTCTGGTAATTATTTATTACCGTTGTATTTAAATACCGTTAAAAAGACTACGGTAAAATTATTTTCTAAAAGACTGTACTACTAAACGTTTTACTGGAAAATTTTCTTTCAATCCCTTTTACCTTACAGTTTTTAAATGATATGAAACTATATACAAATTACAAATAGTGTTAAAACATATCATTAAAATTTTTTTACCTTTACTGTGAGGAAAAAATTAATCTTTTTATATGGGCATTAATTAAAATCCGTCATTGGAATAAGATTTAAGAGTCTTTAAACCAGAGATAAATGTTGACTCATAAACATTAATAATTTATAACATTTGTAAAAAGTGGTGTATGCTACAGATTCCCAATTTAATTGATAAATACCGTATTCAATAGATATCATTAAAATAAACAAAAAGAAATACTTTTCATTTAATTTTATTTATTTTTTTTATATGTGTAGAGTTCTATTACGTTTTACTAATCCATATTTTTATTTTATTTTTTTAAGTACAGGATTTCAATCATTTTTAGTTTCGTATAAACTTATTTTGTTTATTTATATTTTCTGAATTTCTATATATCTTTAATTAACTCAATTGTATAAACAGTTCTTCTGTGTTCCATATACTACGTTATACAGAGTGTATTACTAAGTTCTCCCGAGACTCTCATAACCTATTTTACTCGTGAAAATAATGAGAAAAAGTTCATATAGAAACTTATGTCCTAAAATGCTTCGTTTGAGAGTTACGGCTAGTGAAACATTTCGCTCGAATTTCAGCTATCCCGGTAAAATAAGGTCGTACAGACATTTTTAGAACGTTAATTACAAGACAAAATCACTGATTTGTTATAGTTTTTGTACTTTTTTTTCAGAATTAAATCCTCTACAAGTTTTGATTAAAAGTTTTATGTTTTCAGTATCCATTAACAAAGTTATTGTAATACAAACATAAAAAACAGGATTTTTTACCCGCAGTATATTGTTTTTCACCCGATATTCCTCAAAAACTACTACAGATATGGTTCTCGGACATATTTTATTCGATTTTTCAGTTCAAAAACCACAAGAAATCAATAATTATGCTCCTTAATTAACGCCCTAAATATTTCTGTACAACCTCATTTCATCGGGGTTGTGGAAATCGAAGCGAAATCTTTCACTAGTCGTAACTCGCAAATGAACCATTTTACGACATACGAGTATGTTTATTTTAATATACTTTTTCAATTATTTTTACGAGTAGAATAGGTTATGAAAGTTCCGGGAGAACTGCGAGATACACTCTGTATACTATATGAAGATTATTATTGACTGTTCACTTGCATGGATGTCTTAACATAGTATTACAAAAAAACAAATCCTACTGTAATTAAACATATGGAACTAATTTTTACTTGATAGGATATGGTTGAAGATAATTTAATTTTGTTGCTTAAACTGTTATCTTATTAATATATTAATCGTTACTATAAAGTTATGAATAAAAAATAAATAAAGAGGCTCATACCCATTGTAAATGTGTTTTGTTTTATAGTAGATGATATCGTAGGCCTACTTAGGACTAGCATAACAAATAATCGATGGACGAAGCTGTTACTCGATGAAAATCAGTTTCAACAAAATATGCTATTTGATTTTTACAAAATTTATTTAAAAAATCACGACATTGTTTCGGTATACATTATCTTCTTTCTTCATATGTAACGAACAAACTACAATGTATTCTAAAATAAAAAAATTTCTAAATCATGTAACATACTTTGTTTTTCTTTTGTGGTGGATAAAGGCAGTCCTTGAGTGGAGTATAAGAGAGCGACAAAGGCCAAGAGGCAGGCTACCAGACCGATGGGACGGAGGCATTAAAAGGGTGGCTGGAACCAACTGGTAGAGGACGGCGCAGGACAGACAGGCATGGGGAGAACTGTTGAAGGCTTATCTGTCGAACTAGACTTGAAGAGGCTACATATTGTAAAAGATTGAAACAGCTGTTTAATAAGAATAATAATAACAATAATAAAAATAATAATTGTTGAAATGGAGCTATTTTGATCCAGTGAACATTAAAAATAAATTGGATTGACAATTTTTTATGTAACAGTATGATTAAAAAGCAATAATAATATTTCGATTCATTTTCTATGAATTTGAAAATTTTCTTCAAGAAAATTTTCGGAAATATTTTATAGATTTAGATGATGAAGATATTAATAACATGTATATTTTATTGTAGCATTTCTAAATATACAAGTAATCTTTATATATTATAACATGAATTACACATTGATAAAAATAATAAAGAATTATAGGTAACTTGTCAACGAAAACAAAAATTATTACTCAGAAGAATTAAGGGACTGTGAAAAAATGCAAGTATAAGAAGTTAATAAAATAATTATAAAAACAAAAAACCCGACTACTAATTTTACACATCAACTTAGAATAATTATGAAAATAAAGCAAAAAATAGTTAAACAAGTTTTTCTCTTTTTTTCTTACTGTCATTTTGCAGAATAAATAAGTTAGTCAGTGATGTGAAATTTAATTTAACTTCTACATTTTATGTTGTAGTCGGAAGCCTGTGGTCTTAATAAAATGGAGGTCATTAAATTCACCACCTAATATAGACTACACAGGCACCCGACTACAACATAAAATGTAGAAGTAATATTAAATTTCACATCGCAGATTAAATTATTGTCTTGAAGAAGTGACTATTAAAAAAGAAATGAAATTTGTTTAAGTATTTTTTGTTCGTTTTTCATAATTATTCTACATAGATGTGTATAATTAGTATTTAGGTTATTTCTTTTTAATAATTTTTTTTATTTAGCACTCTTTTGTTGTTTCCCACATCTTTTACCATTCAATATATAATCATCTAGCTGCGATACTCGGATAAATTTTTATGGTTTATCCGAGCCTATTAAAATAGTACATTTTAATAGAAATGTACTATTTAAATAGAAAACTGAATGTTAATGAATGGCAATGTACATGCGGGTAATGCATGTACGCGGAACTCCCCCTTCTTCTTGTTAAGACAACGTAAGAAGATAGCCTACATTGCTTCTAGACCGAAATACCTGTTATTTTCCAAAAGTTTATTTAACTGGTTGAATCTGTGAAACTACAAAAGGGAACAAAGAAAAGTACATTACAATTACAATACTAGTATAGAAGTAGTCGAATAAAAAGATAATGAATAAAAAAGAGAGGTTGTTATACTATATACTAATACACAAAAATAATATTTACATAACAGAAATACTGAACTTCTACCTCAAGATAATGAGTAAAATTTTATAAAACAGTACAGTTAAATGTAAATAACATTATTAAATTAATTTGTTTGTCGGCACAGTACTCTAGTGGATACCTGACTTCTTCAAGTTTATGTTTCCTCATATCTAGTAACAAACTGATAATAAAAAAATTAGATATTCAAATACTACAGTAAATTGGTGGAACTAATTATTTATAATATAATATGTGTGGCACCACAATAAAAACTTAATTTAATTGCTACAAAACTTTAAATAATAATTAATTTTGTTTAATCTTCAACAAACTATATATATATTTATTTATTTATTAAATTATCTAACTAATTAATATTAATTTTATTATGTACTACCCACATTTATATCGTAGATATATAATACGACGAAATACTTGCTTCACTTTGAATAATTTAATTAGGAACTCTAAAACGTAATAAATAACGTGAGAAAAAATGTTATTCAATTCATTTATAATGATAATAAAAACTACCTCCATACCACCAATTAAACTAATAAAAATGTTGTTTATTACTGTTGTTATTAATAAAATTAGATCATCAAAGTAACTAAAATAAACCTAAAAAAAAATATTTTGTTTCTCTTTTCATAATATAATCCTATTATTTGGTTGTAAACTTTTTCTTTTTCTCTTTTTTTTTAAATACTATTCCCAAACAACCTCTATAATTTTACACAAAAAATTATGTGGACGTAACAGTTGTGGTTTTATGGAGTCGTAAAGTAAAACTCAAGGAGATTTTAAAATACATTTTCGTTCGCAACAAAGCCTAAAGAGTAAACAAAGTCTACTTAATTAAGGGCTGTTCCATTCTTTTAATGACGGTAAATTTTAGATACAACATTATTACTAAAAAAAAAATAAAAAAATAAAAAGTAAACAAATGTTTAAAAAATTACTGTAATATAATTTAACATTTTATTTTACGTTCATAAATTCTTTTTTAATTTTATTTCTATTACAATTCAAACATAATAATTAAATTTGCAAAGTGTTTACGGTTAATATTCTTTCTTAAAACTAACACATTTAACTTATTAGAGATTAAAATATCTCTTTTTACAGTCAGAGAGTTGTAAATTTAGTACTTCTGAATGCTGTATTTTACCGCCAGAGATGGACATAACATTATTAGATGGTACAATAACAGAAAGCTATATTTTATGGATAGTGCACAATTCAGCTCTTACTATATTACGTTAAGAAGTCATAAGAGATTGACTGTAGTGGTATATGGATTCAGATAAAATATAACCTGCATGTTTACTCTTTTCTTTAACGTAATTTCAAAATATATTTCCATTTTGAAACGATTTTTTAAATTTATTTACCTTGCTTATTTTTACGGTTAGGATAAGTATATTTAAATGACCGAAATATTTCTGACAGAAAAGTTTTTTAAACCTGATACTTTATACAAACAAAGTCTACCATGTTGGACTAGGGAGAACGTCTTCTTATATTGAGTGGTACGTTCGCTTTTATTTTATGTAAACTTACTTTTATACGGACGTATAATATATATATGTATCATTTAGTCATATTTATAAAATAGCAAAAATATCAGGAACAAAAAGTTCTACATTAATTCAGAAGTTGTTACACTACTGTCAATAAATTCATACAATGGAATCAATGAACGAAGGGGAGCTCAACCTACAGATTAATGCTGAACCTCCGGAGAAGGTTGGATGGACAAGCATGGGTAACTGGGGTACTAGTTGAGCCAGTTCCTTACCGCTTACAGGTGTTTCAAAGCACACCTGTGGGGGCGGACTTTGAGACCCTCTAAAAAATGGGACTACTACGAGGAGGATGTTACCGCAGAACAAACAGTGTTCATGTACGATCGGTTTCTATAGCAAAGGGAAACTTGCTGGATGAAATTTGGCGTGCTTTCTCTAGATAAAATCATGGGAACTATGCTGCTGAGCGAACGGAGGTGACATCCGGTGTCCACGATATTGGTTAAGATTATTCGTACGAAGATGGCTGAAGAAGTACAGGGATGAACAATTATCCCTTGAGGCTGTGTTCATATTAAAGCAAATTAGGTGGAGGTAATGAAAAAAAAATTAGTCAAAAAATTAATCAAGATCAGTTCACCAGACAATCGAATTGTTAGTTGGCTTTCCCATGTAGCGTAAACATCTTAATCTTCTCTAAATGTAATACTTATAAATGTGGGTATATGATAATTTATAACTCGTGAAGTTTTGGCCAAAATCTTCCTCAGATTTTCAATACAAAATAATTTGATAAAACTATATTTTCCACTACATGAATGACCTACGATTAATGTTTATATCTTGTAAACATAATTCCTTCAACAATTTTCAGTGAAGTTTTCATTAAATTTACTCACTAATAGTTTATTCATTTTTTTTCTCACTGTTATAAGACCTACCGCATAATATTATGAATAGAAAACTTTAATAAAGAATAGCAATAAAACTTCAAAAGAAAAACCAACAGAAGCTTTTTTTCAGTTAAAAATTCATCAAGAGTCTGTCAATGAAAACAAGAAAAAGCTCACTTAATGTGAACTTTATGTTTTTAGCTATCATCGATAATGAAAGAAGCCATACGTTAAATAAGATGTTTTTTTCCGGGCAGGGTAGGAAATCTTTTCACTTATCATATTATTTATCCCATTCGGTAAAATATGAAAAATAAGCGTGCACGAGATCGTAATAATATATATGTCTTTTATATATACATATATTTACATATACACATATATATATTTTTTAGTGCATTTGAATATCACTGATTATAATTCACTTTTTTCTTTCTCCAGCTTTACTGTGATGTTGCTTCTTCAGACACAATTTTATTGATAGGTTAGATAGGTTAGTACTAATTAAAAAAATAATGATAATAATGGCTTTATAAAAAATTTAATTTGAAAATATTTTTCATAAAATAAATTCTGAATAATTTAATAAAATTTAATTTTTTTAAAATTCTGTAACAATAGAAACTTTAATGAATTCAAAATAGGAAGTTTCGTCACAAACATAAAAAAAATATTTCTAAAGTTATAATTAAACTTATCCGTTCAAGGCAAGACTGAACCATGTAGAAGTATATTACTCCAGTATATTACTTATTAGGAGATAAAACCACTTCACTTTACATGCAGGCAGATAAGGCCTAATATATTTAGCTACGGTGCTGAGTATACCCAAAGAGAATGATCCTAAAACTTGAAACTTCTTTCATTAGTCAATATGTACATAGTCCTTTTACACCTGTAAGGTTGGGTGAATATTCATTCATCATGTTACATAATTTAGAATACATAAAACCAATCCATATATTTTAATTACAAAATGTTTTAACTATAAAATAGTGATCAACTCGACTCTTTACTGATTATATGTATACATATACAAATAATTTTCTGAAAATTCAAATATATGTTTGTTTTTACAATTATTTTTATATATGTATATATATATATTTTAAATACACATGACTAATTTTATACATGTAGATTGTTTCTGAATGCATTAACCTCAATAGAGAAAATTTATGAATAATTATATGTATATATACATAAATACCAAAAAAGTTATTTTCAACTACGTATGTATGATGCACTCATGCATATGAATCTTTCCTTTTGGCAAATAAATGATAAAAATAACCAAAAAACATCGGTATGATATAATGTCAGGTTATCCTTTTTTTATTAATTCTCTGGCTGTCATATTTAAACAATATTCTAATCCTACATTGCAGTCTGGTACTGCGAGCTTAATCATTGGTATAAGATTAACAAGTAACCGACCATATAAAATCAAAACACCTGAAAACTAAATAAAAAAAACGTGATTAGTTTATCAGAACAAAAATTTCCTCTTTGCATCAAAATGATCTTAATCATTTAAAACAAAAACTCTTGTTTGATAGCATAGATTTACAAAATACACCTATTTCGATCGCCTAAAAAAGTTCAAACTTTATATTGAAAATTACTGCAATTGGTTTACTGATACCTTAAAATCGTTAGAAATTTATTTCCGTTTATGCACCACTATCAAAAACAGAACTATAAAATTTTCTACTAAAAATTAAGACTTCACGTAAACCTAATTTTTCTAACATTTTTGAAAAGCAAAAGGCTCAAAAAACGATTGTCGAAATTTACTAAAACGAATCTCCAGCGTTGAATTTTACTGTTATCTTTTTTTTTAAATCATCCTTTTCATTTGTTTATTATCAATAATTATTATTTTCCCTGGCGTAGTGGTAGCTTCTCATCCGGGAGTCCCGGATTCGAATCCTTTTCAGACATGACATTTTTTTATGCGCTACAAAATTCGATTTTATATTCGAAGGAACAAGCTTCTTTCTGTAAGCTTCTTTGATGAATTAATTCATTCAAGCAAATTCAAAAAAAATAAATAAAAATTATATATTTTTCTGTCAATTCTGAAGACTATCTATTGATATATTTCTTCCAGAACATTTTGTTCGGTTTTAGGTCGGTAATTAGATAATAATATGATAATACGTAATAACATTTGATTAAAAATACTGAATTTTTTAAAATTATCTTGTTTTTAGTAAATTGTAATTATATTAAAAACTAAGGAGACGGTTTAAAAAAAAAAAAAACTTCATTTGATAATGAAGTTAAATTTTAGTTCAAAGTAATTAATGTTCATTTTAATCTTAATGTTTGATAGACTGTTTTATTAAAAAACTACCACTTCATTGCATTACATTTTAATACAATATAAGTAAATAGAAAAAAAGAAACAACAACAACAACATAAGAAAATCCGATTGTATCCATTAAATAAACTTCTGTCTAGACCAGTGACTGACAATCTATTTTCAAGATGGTAAATTTAAATCCTATGTCCATTTCCAAAATTGCTTCATGAATAAAAAAGTCTTTAAGGGTAAAGAAATCAATAAAAAAAGGAAAATAAAGAATGATAATAAAAAAAAATTCTGACATACACTTAAATGAGATTAAATTTATCTACATAACAGTCATGAATGATTTAAATAGAATTGGAAAATATTTTCTCTGAAAGTGATATGTTATAAAAATAATTTTTATATACATTCAATAAAAATCTTATTTAAAATTATTAAATGTTTCGATAACATAATCTTCTCTATTGGTAACAAAAGTGTTGCAGCAATAAAATTTTATGAAATCTTATGTAAGATATTTCCAATTGTATAAATTGAAAATAATTTTAAACATTATTGTTTTTTAAATATTATTCTTTAGTTTTCGTTTATTATTCTTTCTATAAAAAACTTGTTGATTTATTTATTTCTTTACTAAGTCATAATAAAAATAAATTAAAGTACATTAATATAAAAGGAAAAATGTTTACTATTACAAAACATTCTAATAAAAAATTTATAATTAATTACATATGAAATATTATATACTTACTAGCCATGTGGTAAAAAATAGCCAACGTTATTTTATATAATATATCATACACGACTTAAAAATATTAAAAATTGGAAAAATACCAGTTTTGTCGAATTAAATTTTTAACCAGATCTCAAATACTTGAATACCCCAAACCATTATTATTACTAATTCTATATATAAATTATTAATGTACCTTCATTATTATTATTTTTTTCTATATATCTGTGGCCGAGTTTAATAAGTTTAAAAAAACAGCTGATAAACTATTGCAAGATCTTCCCGACTACATCGGTCAATGGTCATATTTTATTTTACAAATTTATAGTAAAGTAGTACTGTAAAACCGTAAAAAAATAAAAATATTCCACAAATTTGTAAAAATATAGTAAAATAGAATAAGTAAAAAAAAGCTGTAAAATAAATCAAGAGAATTGTAAAATAAAACGGCTTTAATAAATCATTATATTTTTGGTACAATTTTGATGTATAAAAATGGCTCTTTTAACCCTAATATTCACCAAAATTTATTTTATAAACGTTTCGATAAAAAACTAAACAAATAATTGTGAATTTTAAAAATATGGGACCCCCAAGCATCAAGGAAGATTTTGTAATCGATTATGATGATTACCACAAGACATTTTAAGCATCAACATATCCAAATTTAGAATATAATAATTTTTGATATTAGGGGCTTCCATACTCTATGGAAAAAATCTAAAAAAATTTATTTATATAAAAATGATTCCTAACAAAAGATACGAAAAATTTTACTAAAAATATTCATATATATATTAAGCTCAACAAATTTGCTTAAGTTCTCTAAATCTATCACCGCTTCAGTTAAAGATTAAAATAAAAAAAAACAATAAAATCACCAAAAAAAGTTTCTGGATTTTTACATGGAATCTATAATTTAAAAAAAAATGTAAACATTTTGAACATGATAGCTCTATATATGAAATATAAATTTACAAAAAAGTTTTGAAAGTTATTTAAACCGAAGAAAGTGAGAGCAAAGAACAAAGAGTTCATATTTCATTTTTAAGAGATGAGTTTGATTTTTCGTTTTTTTTTTTATTATTTACATACGAATTTTATCTCTAAAATGCCTATGAAGAAAATCGAAATCTTTTTTTGTGATATCTCCATCCCCTAAAGCAATTCTCAAGAAAAAAATGAATGTGATCAATGCCCCATATATACATATACGCACATACATACATGCACACATAAGCTTTTTGATGTAGATGAACTAGTTGGATCCCAGAACGTAAACATTTTCAAACAAAACCGATACACCACATTTGGATTGATCACCTTACTTTTCCCTTTAATATAACTTGCCGGGAAAGTAAATGTTATTGAAAAAAACACGAAAATTTTGTAAAAATAAAAATGATGAACCAAATAAAAGAAAGAATTGAAAGAAAATTTTATTAATTTTTTATCTCAATTCAAATTCTGGAAATACTTCATAGTTATTTGAATTAATTCCTAATTACAAGCAGCCAGGTGACAATCGATAATTAGAAATTGCACGGCTGAAATCACAACCGTTAATGTAACCATCCTGTCCTATGGGACAAATATTTATAGAAAGATTTTATATAGATGATGTGTGGTGATGTAAATGGCTTTTCTTTCTCTGCCAAACATAATCTCGTATATTCACGGTATAAGATATGTTGAACGTACTGCAGAATATTCAAGATATTCCAGTTATACAATGGTATATAATTAAAATCTCAAATATTACTATTCAAAATATCACAATATTAGAAAATTATTAAAAAAAACTTCATCACTGCGTTGTGTACCAAAAATTAATTTTTAAGTCAGACCAGATTTAATCCATCAGTTAGAAAATCAACAGATAGTAAAGAAATATTCTATGGTTAATTGTGTACTACATTACGATCACATTTTATTTAATTTTTTTTTTTGTGTTTTGTTAGTGGATATACATTTGTTTTGAGGGATTTAATAAAGTATAAAATTGTAAATTTCATTCAATTTTTATCAATTCAGAATTTTTTTATTCATTTTTATACATAGTTATGAAGGAAATGGTTTGGATTAAGTTGCCCTTACATTACTATTTGTTATTATGTAGAGTACAACCGACTTGTTTCATATTTTTCAAGATGAATTTTTCCATTAACTAATTAAAATAATACAGAATTCTAAAAAGCACTTCATTTACATTTTGAGAAAGCGTTCATTCAAATCACTATTATTATGCACATTTAATTTTAAATGATACTCTCCGATATAAATGAAGGAAAAACATTACAATTCAATTAAATAATGAAAAATTTATTTTTACTTCATTAAATAAAAAGAATGCAAGTAGGTTAATGCAATCAGAAAATTCTATCATTTTACTGAGTACACGATGACTAATGTAAACTGTGTAACCGTTTTGACATTTTGAAGAATTAAAGAATAGACAGTGCTAAATAAATGAGAATGGAGTTCCTCTAACTTCACTATTCCAGTACTAAAGTAACATAATAGTAATATTTAAAGAAAGAGCATACAATTTACCTTAAAAATTATGTTGTACAATTTGATTTCTGAATTGGAGAAATAGTAAATGAGATCTTAATTACATAGGTATTAACAGAACGTTTTTGTTCAACACTAAAACATCTCTAGGTTCACATTTATTTTATATCGATTTAAACTGCAGTAAAACAGTTCTAAATGTTTGAAACCCCATTCAGAAATACTTAAATATTTGTACATTCAAAACACAAGCTCATTTCCATTTTATTTATGAGTTCTACTCTTATCGACTTAAGAGGTATAGTTTTATTTGTTTTTATTTTTTCATTTGCTTGTAATTTGCATTTCCTTCTTCCATTTATTTCTGTTGATTGATAATATTTTAATTTCAAAATATATTTATTGCATCCAAAATTATTTTTTTCATTAATTTACTGTCTTGGCATCATAGTTCTTGAGATAAGCTGAAAGAAGAAAAGTATGGTAAAATAATCGGTAATCGGTAAAATAAAGAAAGCTAAATAACTTTTGACTAGATAAACCGATTTTGATGAAATTTTGCACACAGACTAGTGAATATGGGCCAATTTGTTGGAAAACGCTTGGATCAATATCTTCATGGGATGGAGAAGGAGTTTTGGGGATCAATTTATTCAAAGTTTGCAAACATAATCTCACTTTATATTAAGATAAGTACATGCGTGCATGCTATTTAAAATAAATGATTGCCCCAAAAATCTCCCATCACCAAAAATTGAAAAAGCAATTTTTTTATTTATTATATACTTTTTTTAACAGATTTTTATGTTTTCCTAGGCACAGCAGTAATGCAAGTTGCACAAAAAAATTAATACTTTGGGGGCAATATTGGGTTTTTTTAGGGAACCGAGTTAAAGTTTAAAAATATCGATTTTTTAAAACATTTTTGTTTAAACTTTTTTAACTTTTAGGCAACTTTCTTCATATTTCTAATATTTATAAAAGATTTTTTTTCATATTCTCTTGTAACTTTCTTACATTTAGAATACATAAGAAAAGTAATGCTGGAAAAGTATTACAACTTGTCAAACTTTCTCTCCGCCTACAGTAATTAAATTTTATTCATTCTTCATTTTCTAAGTAATCCTGGTTAATCCTGGTTGTTCTATTGAGCTACCGTATCTCTGAACTAAAAAAGGTTTAGTTTTTATTTATAAAAAATTAATAAATAAAATTAAAAAAAAAAATAATTTGGAACATTTCGTTTTTTCTACGATTTTCTCAGAAATCAACATTTACAATGTTTCGGCCAAGCTGAAAATGGGTGAAAATGATAACTACGTACCTAGGTAACTGATATTGCCTCATGACGGCTCTTGAATTATCATTTCTATACACAATTGTGGAATACTTTCTTGATAATGCGATTTAATATTTAAAAATATTAATTTATATGTAACAAATTAATCTTAATATTGTAGTCAATATATAAGTCAACTTAATATATTTATGTAAAAAAATAATTAAGGATTCTCTAATTTAGGTAGTTAAGAAAAGATAAAATTGAACATCCAAATTTCGAAGCATTTTATTTCCAAAATTGGTAAAATAAAATGCCTTCATGTTAGAATAGATCACGGCAAGAGAATAAGCAATCGGTTTTGCTTATTGCAGTATTAGTATTTTAATTTTTACAAGAACTATAAAAGTGACTGAAATCTATAGTAGAATTTTTTCATCCAAACATTTTTCCATTTTACTACATTCCTAAAGCCTCTGCTTTCTGACTTTCCTGATGACTATTTTTTCCGGGATAAAGTTAATTCCTTAGATATTTAAAATAAAAATCAATGCTTCTAAATTAAGAAACAGAATGATACAGAGAACTACTGAACCGATTTTTTTAAGAGAGAAAGTCCTAGTGAACCGAAAAATTACTCGAACTTATTTGAAGTTTACTCGAATCCGACAGTCGTAGACATTATAGTCTGTATGTCATTATTGTATAATAATTATGTCACTCCCTCCCAATTCTCTTACAATTTTCCTTCTTTTTAAACTTCTTAAAAGAAGAAATTATCATTAAGAAATACCTTCATGACAATATATTACACATCTGTATAAACATAATGTATAGAAGTATACAAAAAATCCTGAATGGTACCATTCAGCTAGAGTGAAAAGATTTCAAGCGTCCGTAACCCCTTCCCCATTAAACCTGAATTAAATTTTATAAAAATTGCAATACTGCAATGTTTGAATCAAAATTTTTTTCAAAATTCTTCCTACATTTACAAAAAAAAATTTAACAAACAAAATTTTCCTTTTTGTTTTGATTAATAAATTCAACTAATATATACGTGCGACAGGGAATAAGTTGAAATATTACTAGATTTAAGAGGATTTTTTCAAAATTTATCCAACGACCAGTAAAAAAGAGTAAAACGTAATATTTTCCAGAAGTTTCAGATTATTTTAATCATGAAAGTTATCTAATCCTTTACCCAATAATTAGCTACGATTTAAATATTTCGTTATTCAAACAACTTTTGTTTTCGAAATAATTTTTATTTTAACCTTTAAAAAAACATGATCAATTAAGTTAATGTCCCCTTGCTTATAAAATGCCTCTTGCTGTGTATAATTAAAAAAATGAAAACTTGAGGAATTAATCAGTTTTTCAAAGTATTTTGTTTCTTGCAGACAATAAAATATTGTAAAAAAACTCCTTATCTGCTTTGTCCACTTGGGCAGGCCCCTTAAGCCCCTTTTTTAAAAATAACTGAATATCTGAGTTGTACAAAATTAAATAATTATTACGACTTGAAAAAATCTCGACGAAGACAAAGATGTAAGGGACCATTGCCACCCTAAGCTTTTAATCAATTAAAACTGAAACAATTTTCTTTCTCCATTAATAAAAATAATATTTTGTTTTTTAACGATATTGTTGTCGTAATTTATATTTTTGAAAACAATTAAAAAACTCATAGTGACTAGTGGATCCACCTTAGTCTTACCTACACGCGAAAATTATGAACATTTTCTTAACCACGCGACTAGCATAAAATTAATATTTAATAGAACGAATAATTATTGAAATATATACTGAAAATGTGCTTTCAACACAAGTTTAACATATCAGTGTTTAAAAAACTAATAGAGACAAAGCTCTGTTGTATCCCATTAACTATTACTATTAGTACTATTTACTACCAGTAAATTTTTGCTTGTCATATAAAAACAGTGATGTCAGTTTTAATGAACTTCCTTGTTCTAGGTATATTTCACTTACTACAATGAATACATGGCATTCCCTAAATTCAAAATAACCCTTCCTTAGCGCAATAAAATTTGTTTTGTTGTAAATTATTTCATAGGAGTAATATTTACGCTTTTACGAGACAGTAATGTTAGTACTGATACAACAAGAAATAAAGCCGGTTACTCCTGATAGTGATAAAATAACTGAACTTTGCATTCTAATAATAAACATACATCTACTTTGTATTAATCTCTGCAGATAAGGTATTTATATTTACCAGTGTTTTTGCAAGTTTTAATGTTTTTCTCGAATTTCCTAACCGATTTGTATAATCCATTATATGTAACCTCTTCTTATAACCGCACGACCATTATAATTCTTGTAATGTTTTTTTTTTTATAAAATAGAGAATTTCATGTAGGTTTAAAATTCTGTTTAATTTCAAACCACATGGAGCGAGTATTTTCAAAATTATTCTCAAAACAAAACGATGTCACTGTAACAACATCACACCATTTTTTTTTATAAACACGTTTGAACTCTGTTTAAGCTAGCTTTGTCTTCATAACAAAAGACTTTTATTACCTGTAACGTCTAAGAGAACATCTTTATGGAAATGAAACGGAATAAATGTCGAGAATGAAGAAAGTATTAGAAAACCAACAGTTAAATAAATCTTGCACATCACATAACTTAAAACATCAATTCGTATAGTCTTAGTGTATTTTGTTGGTATTTATTAAAGAATAATAACCATAAATATCGATCGCAGAGAAATAAATTAAAAAATCTAGTTTATTATCTGAAATAATATTTTACAACCTTCTATGTAAAAAAGTATGAATGTAAATTAAAAAAAATTGGTAATATCTAAGAAGTTCGTTTTTGGTTTAAAATCGAGGTATTGAATTAGAAACTAAATATATTATGTAATATAACAAGAAATTCATAATTTATCCTAACTTGATCAGGATTACCTCTACAATCACACAGCCTACTATATCATAATCTTATTTGAAAGATATGAAGTTAGATACCCTTTATATTTGTTATATTAACTTAAAGGTATGTATGCAACAACAGAAAAATAATACAAAATTGGTACAATTCATAAAAAGAAGGAAATAGAATAACATAAAAATAGAAACCAATGTCGAGTGTGATTTCTAAAAGAGGATGGTTAAATAAAACTAGAAAGGTAAAATCAGAGCAAATGAAAAAGGACGAAAAATATAGATGACATGATATAAATAGATCGATGAAGTTTTTATATATTTCCACTAAAAATATGAATAAAAACAATGCAATTTTGAAAAATAAAACTTGACATAAAATAAATTTTAATGCTCTAATCGAATTGCATTTTTCTAAATAAATATAAACAGTTTTTCCTTCTTGTGAAATAAAAATCAGGAAAAAATGAAAATATTTTATTAAAATACGAAAAGAAATGAGTGTGTATATATGCACCTGGTATATTAGAAAGAAACGTGGTAAATCTATCAAGTTTTGTTTTTAAGTATAATTTTTTTATGAACCACTGTAAATACTTATTCTAAAATTGAAAGAAAGATAAAGCTAAACGTGATGTGAATCATATGAATTTCAGTTTAATAAAATATTTGTTGATGTACTAAATGTCAGTAGTACCAAGGTATAGAAAGACGAAAAAAAAAAGAAGTTTGAAAGAGAAAATATAGCAGTAAGCAAACCTTCAACGAAAAGAGAAGGATAAAATAGGAACAAAAAAGGTAAATAAAACTTAGAAAGAAAACAACTAAAAGCATGGAGAGGTTTATGTCCTATCTTTAACGGCACAGATTTACTCTCTCGTCAGTGAAATACTTAGAAAAGTTGGAATAAGGTTAATTTCAACTCATGACTAACAATAAACCGTAGACTTCTTATAAATCTAATGAAACAACCGATCCTGGAAGTTCCAAACCGAGATGGATTTACAAGCTGTTACGGATTGTCAAAACTTTTTCTTCAAGAACTTAATCAAAATACAAATATTTCGTATGATCTCGAGGGAATAATAATAATAAAAACACGTGATTAGAATTGCAATGAAATATCAATGGTGTTAAGGATATGACTTAAGCAAATGACATTCAAATGACGATGAGATTATTTTTCATCATCATAAGATTATCTGCCCTTAGGAAAGTCTCATGCACCATGCTGATCTTCTTTTTATTCGATTTGTGGAAAGGCCTTTTATTTGTTTGTAACGCCTTCTTTTTTCCATAATCTGCATTCTTTTACCATTTTACAAATATTTAAAATTATTTTACACATCCTGACCCCCAAAGGGGAAGACACACATCAGGTGACGTTTCCGGTTGCCACACCACCCCCTCTGTACATAGCTTTGATGGGCTTTACCGGAGGTCATCTTCGAAAACCTCGGCGGTAGACATATTGCAGTCTGGCCTCGGCCAGGATGCTACCGATATGAATCCCGCAAGCGACATTTCCATCGGTCTACATCTAACAAAGATGGACACGTAGAAACAAAACACATCTCAGTTAGTCTTAAAGAAAACTCAATCCGCAATCGTTGGGTGAAGGAACAGAAATCACCTACACCTACCCGAGGAGGTAAAAGTGAATCCGATGTATAACAACTAAAACTAAAACATCAATCATAACATAATTAGTAAAACATTAAGAAAAATAAGGAAACAAGAACAATAAAAACAAAAGAGGCAAAGGAAACAAAGAAAGCCCAGCCGGAACTAAACCCCCTCCGCTATTCTTTATTTTGCTAGATAAACCATGAATTCCTCAACTATACAGCATTTGGCCAAGTAATCCCAGTTTTAACGCAAATTCAGCACTGACCCAAGAATGTCCAGGCGACAAATGACCTCGTTACGCTTTTCGTCATGTTTCATGCACTTATATAGCACATGAAAAGTGGTTTTTTCTACTACAATACTATAGACTGGTTTCACTCCCGCAATCGCCATGATCGCCTTTCGTGAAATAGTTCAGTAACTACCCGTTACCGTCAGCAACATAAGTCGTTGAGCTCTCAGTAAAATATTCCGGTAACTTCAAAATTTTGGCTTCCCCAACCAAACAGGCTCTGCATATAACATAATAACCTCCCAAACATATTTGTACAGAATGCTCATGATCTTAAAATTAAGATCCCAATCAGGATTGAACACATGTCGAATTCCGAAGAAGCCACTACAATCCTTCTTCGCGACGTATTGAAGAAGCTTCTTGAATCGCAACTTTCCAACCGGTAATATTCCGAGGTACTTCTGAGCCTAAACATATTAAATAATTTGCCGACTCACAGCCAAACGATCCTTCAGGAGCATCATACTAGTTTTATCCGGGCTGAACGTCATTTTGTGTTGATGAAACCACAGCTCCAATATCCTGCACGGACGAGTAGCCCTGAGCCCAACATACCTCCGCGAACATCCTTCGACCAGTAGGATCCCATCGTCAGCACAAGCCACCACGCGACACCCACTGAACAATCTTAGCCGCTGTGGTAGTGCTTGGCTTCGCACCTACACGTTTTAAACAATAATCGACAGTTAGAATTAAAGTCTATTTCTGTCATCTGAGTATATTGTTCACGTATCAGAGTCATCAATTCACTGACAGGTAGAAGCCTGTGTATGTCATAAACGATGACCCTAGGGCGCCTCCTCCGTTTGAAGTCGACTGTCATGTCGGTTTACCCAACTTCGAGGGAGTTTGAAATGAATTTAATTGTCTGCTTATCTTATGCTACAATGACTAACATCTTATTAGTTTCACGATAGTTAAAATTTTCAGGCTTCCCTCTTTTGTCGAAGGACGACCTCAAATTCATCCTTCATCTTCTTGTTTGAGTTACCAGAATCGCCCTCTTTTAAATTTACAAATTTAAAAGAGGGGGGGGGGGGTCCTTTTTCTATTTTCGGTTGCTTTCTGTTTAAGCTGGCCTTTCGCTTGTCTCGCAATAGCTCAGCATTAGGCTTACGCTGAAACACAACAATGGGAACTGTGACCTTTTTTTCCTTTTTTACTATGACCTCTCTCACTTCAGCAGGCCTTGCAGCTAAGGCCTTACATCCCTTAATTAGAGCCACGAAAAAGGATTTAAAATCACTGACCATCAGAGGAAATCAGTTTTCGTGAACCCAATGTTCCACTTTTAGAACTGTCCAAAAATTATATAAGCGTCTCGTACCGTTCATTAAATTCACGCAGAAGTGGAATAGAATTCCCTTGAAACCCTGAAACCCAAGAGCCTTATGAAATTCACCAATAAGTTGAACCGCTCGAGTCGAAACACCAACCACTCCAGCCGTCGATTTATTCTCTTTTGAGAAAGAATCATCAACTCGCACCTCAATTAATCCCTCATCAACAAAAACGGACTGTTTGCCCCACTTGACCCTACTCTGCTTCTCTTTTCCTGACATAACACACACTAATTACGTTAAAAAGAAATTATAACGATAAACTACCGACTAATATTTATAACGAATGAAGAAACGCCCAATCAGAGCAAATAGAAAATACTAGCCAATCAGGACAAGGCAACAGGCCTGTGCGAAAATACAGCGACCAATCACAATGCAACAAGATGGCGATCGTTACTACAGTAAATAAACTATGGTCTTAATTAACAAACCTATTAGAAATTATAATAATTTCCAATAAACAACATAATTAAACATTAAACGCTTAATAAAACACAAAACTGATATAAACCCACCAAAAGAGATGGAATTCAATCAAGAATAATCATCTGATAACTTATGGCCCAGAGAGCCAAGGCTATCCAACAATATTAAATTAACATTTTACAACCTTCTATTACTTTGTAAATATGAAGGTTTTCACTAAAGTATAACTTTGCGTTGTTTATATCAGCCATCCATCTCGATTGTCTTACTGTACGACTGTATGGTTTGTACCTAATTAAAAGTTATTTGGCAGAGCTGAGAAAATTAATGAACCCACATTGATACCTGCCAAACCCTACAGTATAAGATAAATATCTTCTGTGGACAGCACATGTCTTCCTTATATGCCTATTAAACTACATATAGACATTTTTATAAAATGAAAAGTAAATAAAATTTTATTTCATTAATAACTTCTGATATTTTTTCATATATTTTTTTAATTGTTTTTATTGATGTATTATTTATCGTAAAAACCTTTTTACAATCAGAGGTTAATAATTATTAATAAATTAGTATTTTTAAGTTAAAAAGGGAGGCTAAAAAAAAGGAGTGAAGTCCGATTCGAACCGATGTGCCTTCCTCTTGTAAGAGCCAAATATTTCATTAATTAAAATTTTATTTGGCTATAACTTTGGAACCTATGAAAATAAGTACCACTTATGATATATCGTTGAAAAGCTTTTAGTGAGGGCTTATTATTGCAGTTAAGAATAACCATAAGAACAAATTTGATGGATTTTGGCCTTTTTTGACACTTTTGGTCCAGTGGATTGCAATCATAAGGGGAGGTGCACAACTAGATGTTACAACAGTCCTACATCAAAAATTTCAACATTCTACAGCAAATCGTTTTTGAGCTATGCGAGATATATACTTACGTACGTACGTACAGACGTCACGCCGAAACTAGTCAAAATGTATTCAGGGATGGTCAAAATGGATATTTCCGTTGAAATCTAACATTTTTCGCGATCGCAATACTTCGTACAAGGAAGTAAAAAATGAAATATTATTTTAAGTATGGCTTAAGAGAAATTCGCGTCTTATAATATTACAATAAATTTTAATAAAATTGAATGGATTATAATCGACTATGGGAAGATGTTTTTCAGAAGGAATACTTTTCATCATAGAAAAAGACAAAGAAAATTATTTAATACGCTATTAAATACGGTTAAAAAGGCAGAATTGTAGAAAATGACAATGTGAGAGATGATGCTAATGATCACAATATATGACGAGGTAAAATCGAAGGAAAGGAAAAAGGATAGGAGTGGAAAAAATTGTTGAATACCAACATATACAGAACAAAATAACTGGTTTGATCATATATTGAAGAAGGGATAATAAAACGAACATTTGTGTTGATAGGTTAAAAGATGGATAGGGAAAATTACACACTCTCTCTCGCGCGCGCGCGCGCACACACACACATTTAATTTGATAGTAATCGATTTTTTAAATTATTGAATTTGTACGTCTTGAGTAAGATAACATCTGTTATAATTTGATACCTCCAGTTACAACAACCAGAACGTCCAAGGGAATTACAATACAGAAATAAAAAAACAGAGCAGACATTGAGAATACAAAAAATAAAAGAACCCAACAGTTTAATAAATCTTGCAGAACATCTAACTTAAAAGAAGAATTCATACGTTCTTCGTGTACGACGTTGATGTTTATAAGAGAATAATAACCATAAATGTTTATCTCCGAGAAATTAATTATAAGTTCTAATTTAAACAGGTCTGAAATCACTTTTTACAACCTTCTTCAAAAATATGAATCCAAATAAATAAAATGTTGTAAATGTTTAAGGAGTTCACTTTTAGTTTACAATCATGGTATTGAGTTAGAAACAAAGTATTTAAAATAGGACAGAAAATTTATAATTTATACAAATTTAATAAGAATTATATTACAATCAGGTAGTCTACTACATTCCATAAAAACGTCTGAAGTTACATATGAATTATAAACCACAATTATAATTTTCACTTAAAGGTATGCTAACTTTCATTTAAGATTACCCATTTTTACCCTAATTTTAGTTTCTGTTACCCATATTGTAACCCTTTCTGAGTATTTTATTAGATGACAAATTTTAAGAACAATCAAATTAATTTCGTTTAAAAGAAACTCTCCTGCTCTACTATAAGAAATTGTGAAAATATATAATAGTTTTACACTTTATTTTATTTTTATTTTTTTTAAAATTCAGAATAAGTTTTCAATATAGAAAATCGGGCATTCGTCTCATAATTATGACGAATGTGTGGATGTGATAAATTAAAATTTTAACTTATCCATTTTTTAATGAATATAAACGTGGAATACTTGCTTCAAAAATAGTTTAAAATTTAAATTATTCTTAAATAGTTCTAAAACACTCATTTCTGTTAAAACAAAAAAAAAATACAACTATTTTGTAGTACTCTATAAATCACTGACTCAAAAAAATAATTTTTATTATGATTTTGTTACCATTTAAAAAATTAAAAATTTATTTAATTAATAAATAATTAAAGATTAAAATAATATCCATTTAAAAAACTTTTCATACCAACTTATTTAAAATTAAACTAAAATGTTTTCTACTACAGAAAAGATTCAACATCATCAGGAATGTTTTAATAATAATAATAATAATAAAATAATAAATAAAATCTTTGAATTTTGTGCAACTCCGTTTAAGATTTAATTATCTCCTAAATTTAATTACATTTTATTATTATTATTTACATACATAAAAATGTATACAATAATTAAATATATAGAATTTGAAAAAATGTCCGTCTAATTATCGATAATCCAGTAGATATTTAATAATACAGTTTGATTTTCGTAAAAAAATATTTGTAACAGACAGAAGTAGTGTTGAGTCAAAAATAATGCAAATCGTACCCATACGGAAGCAGTATTTTCTAGGGGAAACTTTAAATCGTACATATACACATACATTTGTAGGATGCGGATGTGTTAAGCCTCACCGTTACGATGAGAATACCCAACAGGTTAAAAGTAATTTTAACTACTAAAATAAGTGTGGTATTTAAAGAAATATAAATAATACAAAATATTTTAAAAAAGAAAATTTTAAAAATAAAAATTTCAAAGGAATATCCTTCTTTTTTTATTACTGAAGTTAAAAAAAGGAAGAGCAATCATTCAAGTCAGTACTTAATGA
Source organism: Lycorma delicatula (assembly GCF_047948215.1). Lineage (NCBI taxonomy): Eukaryota > Metazoa > Arthropoda > Insecta > Hemiptera > Fulgoridae > Lycorma > Lycorma delicatula. The sequence goes on along the minus strand of NC_134459.1, from coordinate 78,350,173 downwards.
TATCCCTAGATAAAAATATGACTATGTTTAAGAAACGTATTAGAATATCATTAAAAATATTTTAGCTTATTGCATAAATCTCAAGGGGAATGTAGTCCATTCAATTACTGAAAACATTTTGAGTGGAAAAAAATTAACAGAAACGAAAAGTGTAACTTTTATTTAAGGACGATGGATAACAAAAAAAACAAGAACTGTATCGCTCAACGTGTATAACTGCAAATAAATAAACACACACACAAAGAGAGAGAGAGAGAGCGAGAGAGAGAGAGTATATATATATATAAAAGACTATATACATAAAGAAGTACTAAAATAAATAAAACCGTCACAATGCTCAACGCTTGGCAGTGCTTGGCGTCCGCAACCAAGCGCGTATAAACTGCGTAAAATTCTTTTACACACTCATCGTTTATGAAAATAAAACACTCCAGTTCAAATAATAAACAAACGTTATAATTCAGCCAATAAATTTAAGTTGAAAAATTGTTTTTATATCTTAACAAAACCAACTCTGTTTTTTTCTTTGTTTTACTTTTATTTATTATATTATAAAATTAACCTAGAACTTGTATACCAATGACAGTTACGTTTCATAAAATTAATTACAAATAGACTAAATTACTTACATGTAACCTAGTAGACTGCCCACGAGCAAGTCACATAGATACGAGTTTATTCAACAGCAATGTATTTAAAATTAATCTAGGTAACTTTAAGAGGCCAAGTTTGAATAACTGGACTGAACATAACCGAAAGTTTTATTTTTATTTTCAGTTCTTTTCCTCTGAGATGGACAGATATAATTTTTTAACTTTTTCAATATTATTCAAGTGAATTGAATATAAAAATTCATACGTTATTTACATTAGATTAGTAAATTTATAAAGATAATATTATCCGAAAAAAATTGAATGTAGGTACAGTTATATTAAAATGACTACTTTTATATTTTATTAAAGTCTGCATTTATGTGAAAAACTATTTTAAAAGTTCCCTGTACAGCAGGGAACTGAAAAAAGTAAAATAAAAAACAACAGGAGATTTTGTGATATATAAAGATGAAATAAATTAAATGTCCCATTTTCGGTACTAGATATTAGGCTCAACATAAAATGTTTAAAAAAAGAAGAAATTAAACAAAAATGTAAAAGAATTGTTTCTATCGTATTGCATAGATAGGATATAAATGTGGAAGTTCTTTCCGAGATGATGATCAACGAAAAAATATGAAAAAGAATAGAGAATCATATAATGTGAGAGGAAATGAGATTACCTGGGTTTCTACATAATAATTGAACAAGATAGCAGAAGTACAAGATGGAAAGACTGACAGCTTGAAGATATGCCAACGGTAGAAAATAAGTAATGATAAATTTCCTACCACAAGGGTTTCATGAAACATAAACAACATTAATTTCTTCTTTCTTCAAGATCATTCATAATTTTGATTCACTCCCATTTTCTTAACCCATAATTTTACTCTTACTTCACAGTGTTTTGTCAATGGAACCAAAATGTAGACCTAATTCTCATCCTTAACCAAACGTAAAGGTATAAGAAAATCATGAAATAAAAACAAGACTAAGAAATCATATAGACTAAGAATTTCATTTAATAAAACTTTTTCTATGATAATTGTAAGTACTGACAACTTTAGCACACACTTTTGTAAACACAGCGATATACAGATTTGGATATTCGAAGATGATTTTAAAATTTTAGTTAGGAAGGAGAAGATAATAATATTACATTGAGAGTGAAACATATTAAAATATTGAAACTGCATATTATACTCGTACATAAACCAAATATCTTAGTTTATAAGAAAAATTAATTAGAGGAGATAAAACAACGAAAAAAAAAGTAGTTTCATATGGAAATGGACGTCCTTCTTCCTGTTGGAAATTTAAAAAGTGCTATTCTTCCGTAACTGATTTTCAAAAAATGTAGAAACCTTAATGAATAGTATGAATTAGGGATCGTATGAAAAATAAATTGTTCGAATTAATTCTTTTGGTAATTAAACTCTATTTTCCTACTAAGAACGTTAATCAAAATTTAATCCAACTAATCACCATTCATTTCCAAAAGCTGAATTTTTTATACAAAAAGCATTACATATTTTTCAAAAAAGATAAATTCATTAAAAATAAACGGTGTAAGTATATTTTTATTATATACCTGATAAAATATATGACATCCATTTTAAACTGAAAACAATCTAGTAAAGGTGGACATCAAATTTTTTATGTAACCGAAAAGAAGACACCCATTTAATAACTTGTACCAGAAAAGCACAAAACTAAAATGAGAATAAATAAAACCCTTTCAGAAAAACGAAATGTAGGGCAAGCGGGTAAGTACAAATGTTGATTTCAACCAGAAGTCACATACAATGTACATTAATCAAAATACGTTATATTAGAGAAAAAAGTTTATTTTCTACGTTGAAGTGTTATAAAATCCTTATAAAGAGAAAATATACAATAAAAGCCAATGAAAAATGATGATTTCAACAAACCGTAAGATATATTCAACATGGAATCTCTCTGAATTTAAATATAGCATGTTAAAAGCTCGTTTATAAATAAATCACGTTCAGAAACCAATACTTAACAGCTAATCTATTTCAATAAAATATGATTTTTGTTTTGTTTCGTAAATTTACTATTAAGTCATTTTAAAATAAATTTCTTACAAAGTTAAGAATTAAATGACTGCCAATGAATAAATAAAGATTATATCATGTTAACATCACATTTTATCAAAATGATTAGTAGCTTTGAGAATGTAAAAAGGTGAGAAACGTTTTCCCTAGTTAGTCACGCGAAGCAATACAAAACCTTTAAGAACGAAAGAAAACTTTGTTATCGACCATTAAAAACTCGATTAATATATTTACGATAAGAGTAAAACAAAATTTAAAAAGATAGGTTTGAAAATACTATCTCCAGGTAAGGAAGAGCATCAAACTACCGCATCATTGAAAAAGAGGATAACGGTGAGGTGAGAAGTTAGCAAGGTTAGTTTAATTCATCGGGACCTCCAAAAGAAAGGAGTCTCGGCCTTTCATCCGGAGATCCCGGGTTTGAATCCCGATCAGGTATGGCATATTCACTCGTGCAACAAATCATTCATCTCATCCTCTGAAGCAATAACTAACGGTGGTCCCGGAGGTTAAACAAAAACAAAAGATTAGATTAATTAATTTTAAATCCCCGTAATTTAACCCACCGGGTTGGCCTAGTGGTAAACGCGTCTTCTCAAATCAGCTGATTTCTAAGTCGAGTTCTAAGATTCACATCCTAGTAAAGGTAATTACTTTTATAAGGATTTGAATACTACAACGTGGATACCGGTGTTCCTTGTTGTCTGGGTTTCAGTTAACCACACATCTCAGGAATGGTCGACCTGAAACTGTACAAGACTACACTTCATCTACACTCATACATATCATCCTCTGAAGACCTCTGAAGTAATCCTGACGGTGGTTCCGGAGGCTAAATAGAAAAACAGAAGAAATCGCCGTAATTTATTTTATTTTTTCACATCATTCAATAAAATGATAGATTAATAATAGTTTTAAACTAATATCTGTGACACATTACCTTGGAAACTGTCACAATTTACAAGTCCGTTGTAAATGTCCATTTTCCGTCCTAGAAATGATATAAATAAATAAATTCTCAAATAAATAAAAGAACAAGTATTCCATTCCAAGCTTATTAGGTAAATTGTTGCATTTCCCTAGTTTCTCTAACTTTCTCCTCATTGTATTGGTTTTCCTTTCTCTTCCTCTTTACCATATATATTATTTCACATGAGCACGTCAAGCCTGGTAAAAACAGTGATATTTAGCCTTAAAAATATCACTTTAACTCAATCCATCACAGATACTTGCTGCATACTGAACATTTTATTCTCAGAGAAAAAATATGTAATTAGCGTCTAATATAACTCAGGCGTATTGTATTTATAGGAAGCAATAGAGAAAATTTTTAAACTAAAAAATTTAATGTTTATATTTTTTATCTAATCTTTTATATTTTATATATAATAATATATATATAAGATCTCTAGATGTTTTCAACTTACAGTCAAATAATATTTAATGAACATTCTACTACATACGTTTACAAATTTACAAATTAAAATGATACCGAAATTCCTTCGTTTATATCGGTCCAGTTTTTTCAAAATTAAATAAAAAGTAATTATCAACAAAATTACAAAAAAATAGGTACAAAGACTATTAATAATTAAATATACAACTAATTTAAATAATCAGGCAATTTTTAACTTTTTTAAAATTCATAATATAGCTGATGCGATTAAATAGATTACCTTCTCGGTTGAGTGGCCAAAAATTTTAATAATATTTTAGCTATGTCTGCATTTAAACTACGTTATCAAACTGAGAAATGCTTTTAATTTTATAGTTATAGCTGTGAATTATAACACAATGCCTAAGCAACACATGTGAGATGTTTGTTTCCTTTTACTTTCAGATATTGATTGTGTAACAACGGATTACATTTGTAAATGACAATAATATACACATCAATATTGCATAATCAGCAACAGTAATAACTAATTATATATTAACTAATCGTCATTTAAAAGATCTGCAATATATTTTTAGCAAACAAAAAAATTAATATAAATAAATTAGTAAACACATTTGAAGAATTTACAGGAGCAGAAAAACAATGCTAAAACATCGCTTCAGGTAAGCATATTTACACAATATTATAATAATGCGTAACTACAAATTAATTCTATTAATTGAGAATTTTTTCATCTAACAACTGCGCAGTTAAACACCAAAAACAATAAAATGGGATAAATGAAGCAAGAGTACAGCCACTAAAGAAAGTCGCAGATCTCCGTGACAGAGTGGTATCGTCTCGGCATTTTATCCGTGTGTCCCCTGTTCGAATCCCGATCAGGCAATGTATTTTTCATTCGCTACAAAATTCCATTTCCATTTTTTTTACGTACAAGTTTCAAAAGCTTCTGTAGTGAATTAATGAATGGATTAATTAATCATTACAAAAAAAAAATATCTTAACCAAAAATTGGACATATTGCATGCAATTAGACGATATGAAGGATAACAAAACTTTGTAGATAAATTAGTGGCCAAAAAAAAGGGTTCAAGTGTTTTAATTAAAAACGATTAGAGGAGGTAGTCAAATTTTATAATGCAATGTATAACTGTGGCATTAGGCAAAGATTCTTTTTTCTTTAAATCTACTTAAAGCAATGATACTTATCTCTAAAATTAAAATATAAAATTTGGTACACTAAAATGTCAAGATAACTACGGGACAATTAATCTTAGTTTAATTAAATAAGAATCTCTTCAAATTCTGAATAGAAAAGAAAATTTTAAAAAATGAGAAAATCTCCTACAGAACTTAGATCTAAGAAAGAAGAGGCTGAAAAGGCACAAAAAAGTAAATGGGATAACAAAAACTATTAATGAGAGATGTACGAGAAAAGGTAAAGGAATACATATTCGTTTTATAGATATGAAAAGGGGCATTATCGCCTTAAATGCAATAAAGTAATGCACATTTAAAAAAACTAAACATAACATTAGAAAAATTTCAAATTAATCAAAGAATTGTGTTTGAATCAGAAAATATAAAAGAATGAGATTCACCAATTAAGGGATTTGACCTGGAAAAAGATATAGGGCAATAACGAGTGCTTATCTTCAACTTTCTCTAGAATGTACGCTGAAAATATTACAAAAATACTCCAGAAGTGGATAAAGACATCAGTGTAGGAAGACAGGAAATAAATTGTAAAAATTTCGTTGATGCTGTCATTTTTTTAGATGATGAACTGTAGGATATTCAATAGATTATTTTAAAGATTAGATATACGGAATGAAATTACAAGAATATACGGAATGAATACAAGAGTAATGAGGACAAAGGGTAAGGCAATGAATACCTGCAAAAAAGCAGAAAAAATTGAACAAGTAAAACAAAAAACATACATTGATACGTTGTCAACAGAGATGAAAAATTGAAAATTAAATAGAAACAATAGCTAAGGAAGAGTTTAATAGAAATAAAATTAAAAAAATATAATAAACAATTGATACACCTTATAAAGCGTGACGTTGAATATAATTTTAAGAACGTGTAACATGAACACTAAGAAATAAGAAAAAAAATGCAGCAGGTACTGGAAATCTGGATTTAGGAGATAAAAGAAGATTAAATCGGCAGAAGGTATTGATCAAAGAAAATGATTAAGAAACTTAAAACAATTTGAAATAAGCAAGTTAACTGGACGTGATATATTTTGAGTATGTGAATTGATTTAAACAATTACAGAAACATCAATAGAAACCCGAAAGATTGACAATTTAAAAGGAAATGAGAACTCAAGAAATGTAAGGTTTAGGTACAATTAAAATAAAGTTGGATCGGACAGACAGAATACATGTCATCTGCTTCAAGACAGACAACTTTAAGACAATCTCACTTGAAGAGGAATTTACCTGTATTAGATGCTGTTTACCTGCCACCAGTCAGAAAACCTTACAAACATGATCCTACAAACAAAAACTTTTAATTTTATGATGAATTTAGAGATAAAAAAAGAGACGAAAATAATAAACAGATGGAAGAAATAATCATCACGAAATCCTAGGAAATGAAAATGACTGGGTCTGTGGAAAAATTATGATAAACTGTTTATAGTTCATATGGTGGGTCTCCTTCATTCTTATCATTATGTGTCTCTTAAGGAATTTTTCGCTTCGTTATTAAGTTATTTGTAAGCCTAATGGGAGAACTTTGTCTTAGTTGTCATAGTTACGAATCCAAATTCAATCATAAGGCAATGTAAAACTATTCTGTTAAAGTAATTACATTATATTTGTTTTCTCCCTGACTTTCTTAACTATAACCCGCTTCTATACAATTCCTGATCGTAGGTAGAGAGGAAGCTAAGACTATATAATTTTATAAAAGTAAATCCCTTTGCCAATAAAAAGAAGGTATGCTAATGATAACTCAATATCATTCAACTACGGACCATATAATTATATAAACATTTAATACCAAATTTAAGATGTAAATTAAAGAAATTTATTTATTAAACAGAAATATATTTTATTTTAATTAATATACAACAAAATTTTGCCTGTTTTTTTTTATTACTTTATTTAAAGTAGAAAATAATTTATAGTAGTAACAAGAAAATAACGTACAAAATAAAAGAAGTAGTCGGTAATTAAAAATATTTATATTAATTAAAATTAAATATAAGAAATGATAAATACGAAAAGTCTGTTATAAATAATATTTTAAATACACACTTCAAGGAACATAATGAATACTAATATTTCTGTACCGCAACTTATGACGTAAACATATAGAATAAGAAGGTAGAAGAAAGCGATGAAGAAACTAGAACGCATCATACAAAGAAGACGTGCAATGTAATTTTATTACATATAAAGATGAATAAAGAAAATGAATTCAAGAGCACGCAACCAGTTCTAGCGTAACATTTTCATTCCCCAATTCCGACCCTAACATAAACACTAACACCGACAACAATCAGCACTATAACCGTCAAATGACTGTGATACAAAATGTGACGGTGGGTTCCTTTTACTTTGTAAACTTATTTTATTAAACTTTCGTATTATTTTCAACTTTACAGAAAATGAAACTAAAACTGTTTTGAAGATCTGGTATGTGACGTTGTAATGTACGATTAAAGTCTTATTTCAGAGAAAGTTTAGTCAACCTAAAATTTTAATATAGCTTAACTGAATTTTTTTTTTTTTAGAAAAAAATAAAATTAAAATCTCTATAAAATCCACCTTTGATAGGTGGATTTCTAGAACAAAGACGACCACGACTCGAATCCTCAATATCCTCAGGTATTGGTAAGTTTCGATTGTCCATTTATTTCATTTATTTATTAAAATATACTAAATATTATATTTCTTTATATTTTATATATTTCTTTCGTAAAATGTTTTTTAGAAAATATTCTAAAAACTAGACATTGCTATGTTTAATTTTATACCTATACGTTTATAGCTATAATTAGACATTTAGACACTTTTTTTTTTGAAAAAATAAGTAATTAACATCATAAAGTAACTGAAAATAGATATTATATTTTACATCAGATTACTGATAACAAATTAGTGAATCCATATATAGGAAAATAAAATGGTGCTAAAAAAGTAAAGAATTTCATAAAACATAATTTATTTGATTTATATATATATATATATATATATATATATATATATACAGACTAAAAATCAGGAAAAAATGGTAAGATATAGAAAGAATATGACAAACATTGTTCACAAAAAATTCTGTCACCAAATGAATGAAAGAAGTGGATAAAACCTCAATTAATCTTAGTGTGAGAGAGATAATAAAAGGAAATTATAGTATGGGAGGTAAGTGTATATAAAGAGTTATAAAAATGTTAGAGAAATGCATTAAAAAGAAGGAGTATGGAGACATAGGTATATGCGATAAACTTGAGGAAAAAAGATACGTAAAACTTTTTGTAATATTTTTCGTCATTTAAGTTCAGTTTATAACATTTATTACGGTAATGAAGCAAGAAAAATATAAAAAAATATCAGTGAAAGACTAACGTCAACTGAAAGCGTAAACATTTTTTTAAATATTTTTCATTTAGTAAATTTCGTATTTAATGTGGTGTCGAAAATCTTTACAAGAGAATTCAATTACGAATAAACAGGCGAATAATTCAGGCTATGCTTTTATTTTAACAAAAATAAACGTAATTTATTTAAAAACTTAATAACCAGTAAGAATTTCTAACCAGAAAATAAAAACAATTTTTTTAACGTCAAATTCATTAAAAATCTAAGAAATTAACTAATGATTAAATAGCCTCGTAGTGATGACACACCGTTTTGAATATCAATCCGTGTAATTCAAAAGTTTATAAATAAATTTATTAAAAAGTAAACTAAAAAATACTTAACAAAAATCTTAAAGTTATTAAAAATAACAAATTAACTTTAAAAAATACTTAGTTATCTATAAAGAAAGTTTCGCTTTATTTTCGAAACTAGTTTTATCTTTTTTTTTTATTACAGACAAATAGATACCCAGTAGGAAAAATAAAGACGCTTCCAACGACACAAAATGTAAATTAACCTTGCAAATCGGTAGATAATAGGTTAATTAAAAAATAAATTTCGTCCCCATTAATCTTAGTGACAGTTTTAATAAAAAAAATTAACAAAATATTTTGGTAACTTTCTATATCTTCTTCAAAAGCTATAAAAATCTTTGAAACGTTGTGTTCTGGAATGTACTAGTTTAAACAAATATGATTATACAAAAATAGCAGTATGAAATAATATGCTAGTGTTTCACTAGTACGAAATAGTTCATACATAAATATAAATTTTCAATTAAAAAGACCTGTAAAAGAAAAACACTATACATGGAATTAAATAAAAATAAATAAATAAAAAAATCATCATTTCTATTACCCAGATGAGAAGATAGTTCCAACAAAACCAGATCTAACCGATTTTTCAGATGTACCATTTCTATTGGAGCTAATCTACTGGACATGACTGTGGTCGTCTTTCTTCATTGGAAGATCTTTTTGTAGATATAATATTACACGAGGGAATATTAAGCAACGTAGTTTAGTTACAGATAGATTCCTTAACCAGTACCAAAAAATAAACCTGTAATTCATTGCCACAAGACATGAAAGACCAGAATCGACAGGATTTCCAATAACTTTTACATAAAGAACAGAATAAAAGCAAAAAATCCATTAATTTATGATAATTATTATTACTCAAGCACTTGTTTGTAAACAGTTATGCTACATAGTCTTAATTTAAAAAAAAAACGGTTAAAATAATATTCTCACGATAAAAAACCTGTCGCTACAATACTTGACTTATGAAATCATATGTTTTCTTTTCCTGTTTAGCCTCCAGTAAAGACCGTTAAGACAGTACTACAAAGGATGAATGAGGATGATGTGTATGAATGTGTGGTTAATTAAAACTCAACCACCAAAGAACACCGGTATCCACGATCTAGTATTCAAATCCGTGTAAAAATAACTGACTTTACTAGGACTTGAACGCTAGAACTCTCGACTTCCAAATCAACTGATTTGGGAAGACTCATTCACCCCTAGACCAACCCGGTGGGTTCATGAAATCATACCAGATATTTTTTTGTTTCTCTACTACTGAACATTATTTCTAGCCATATTTTTACTTCTGCGGGACACACAAACGCAATTTTCTCTGGAAATCCGAAATAACACCATATTGATTCTCACATAAATTATGATCAACAATAATAATCTACCTTTACATATGATTAAACTTTTCATTTATAAACTATTGTTAATAACTATTTTAATAAATATTCCATAACTATTGCATAGATAACAAAATTTTCTTAACTAACACTTAAGTCAATTTTACTACAAATATAAGTAAACAATTTAAATGTAAGGTATTACCAGAAGGATCTAAAATGAAAACTCCGATTACTTCATTAAAGATTTATCGTCTGATTAAGTTATAATCATAAGTCTAAAATTCGTGTGTAACCAAGAAACAAGAACTTTCTCCGATCAAATAGTGGGAGGAGGGTTTTGTACAGTTTTCAACTACGGATTTTAATACTTTAGATTTAAAAGTTAATATAATTATTAAAGTTTGTTAGTTAATATGCATAATGTAATAATAAAATATAAAAAGACCGTCTGTTATATATAAAAAAATAAACATTTATAAATAACTTAAATGAAGTCCTAACTTTAATTACAATAACTGTATTCGTAATAATGTAACGCTATTCATTGCATGTAATTAAAAGTTTTCAACCTGTTATAAAGTTTACTAAAAGTTTATACAGATCATATTACACGATTAATTATTTTTAATAACGCTTGTGTAAAAAGCAGATAATAAACTTAATATAATAGTGATCATGAAAAGAAAAAATTTGCCAGTAAACTTTTCAACTTGGAAATTAAGCATTATATTTCTTTACACCAACATTTAAAAGATGTTATCTTATTCAGCTGTGAAAGAAATAAACTTTTATATAGCTTTTGTGCATAGCAGAAAAGTTTTTAATACATGCCAGTTATGAAAGAGCAGGAATCAACAGCTGTGGTCATTAGCCCGATGAAAAATGATAGCGTATAATGACCTGAATTTGAACCCGGGACCTCCGCAAGGAATGTTGAGACGCTACCTACTCAGCCATGGAATTCAGAACAAATATTTTTATTTATATTCATTTGGTATAAATAACTAAATTTATGTTTAGTTTTTAACCAATATAAATATATGTAGTTTTTTATAAATTACTTTTAATGATGTTACTTAGTTTTCTTTGTGCTAAAATGTCCTGTAGAATTAACTGCTCCTATAAACGCAAACAAAGATGTTTTTTAAGCCGATCTAATAGTTAATGGAAGGAGACGGTGCTACTATGTGGTCACTTATTGCGTCATCATTTTTGTGTGTATCTAATTGTTTAAAAGAACGATAGAAATGAAGAGGACAACAAAAAACATCATTAACAGACATCAAAGGGAAGATTTATTATCAAATAAAAGAGTTGGGTTGGATTTTACAAAACGTTTGCCTCTAAGATAACCTCATTTAACTATTTAAATTTTAACAATAATATTAAAAACAAATATTTTTTTCACTTTGTACATGTAATAATCATTTTCACGTTGATATCATCTCATTACAAAGCCTATCATGTCGATAGCTTAAAATAGTAAAACCCACCGGGTTGGTCAAATGTCTTCTCAAATCAGCTGATTTGGAAGTCGAGAGTGCCAGCGTTCAAGTCCTAGGAAATGCAGTTACTTTTATACGGATTTGAATACTAGATGGCGGATATCGGTGTTCTTTAATGGTTGGATTTCAATTACCCACACTTCTCAGAAATGATCGACCTGAGACTGTACCAGGCTATACTTCACTTATACCCATAAATATCATCCTCTGAAGAGGATGATATACCCATAAATATCATCCTCTTCAGAGGATGATATTTATGGGTATATCACCGGGTATCTCCGGGAAATCACCGTCAGGTGATTTCCCGTCTAATCACCTGACGGTGATTTCCCGAGGCTGAACAGGACAAAAAGAAGGTTAAAATAGTAAAATTTTAAACAATTTCAGAAACTTAAATAATTATCGAAATTCTTAAAAAGGTTGCAAATACGAACTAAAAAATTATTTACAAAATCATTAATTCAGAAAAAAGTAATTCATAGAATATTTCGTACATTACAAAAAGTCATTCTCTACATGTAGATTTGAGAAATTTATAATGAGAAAAATAACAAAACTAACTGAATTTTTCAGCCTTGAAACCTTTGAATGAAAGTAACGTTACAATACGTCTCTAACGCAATTGTTTTCATGCATGAAATATAATCTTCATAATTCATAATACAAGACTGAAAACTTTTTATTTTTATACAGAGATATTATTCGGAAATAAGTATTTTTATTCAGAATTAGTACTGAAGGAAATTATAATTCAACTAGATGAATTTTCATGAGTAGAAAATAATCCCAACAGCGTATATTTTTTATGACTATCATCTGTGGTAGACTCTTTTAATTTTAATGTATCTGTAGTGTATCTTGTTCTTGAAATTGTGGTCAAAAAACACTTCAGCACTGAACTCTATATAAACTACCATACATATGATATTCAGAGTACATCATATAAATATAGCTCGATTCCAGTATGTAATCTGTTACTTTTGTATCGAGCGCAATAGATATTTTCTTTATTTTTCTCAGCAAGCCGGCATGTTCCGCCAAAGATACTCTACAACTTAAAATTAAAACAACCCTATCGAATCAATACTCTGCAACAAGTTACGTTCAAATGAATGTAGGCAAGTGGTTTGCTGTGTTCGGCTACTTAAGTTAAACGCAGACGGAGAATTGCATTCATTTATTTTCTTCTTAGATAAAGTAGTTTCTTAGAAATAAACTCCTTTTCGAATACGTTAATTCTCAAAATGGTCGGCTATTAACCCGCATATTTTTCTTCAAAGACAATTACTGAACCTTAAAATTGCATTTGGTAGGCAGTTTCATCAGCATGATTCGTTGGAGAAACTTTTTTTTTTAGATTACATTAAATGACAGACATTTATTGTAAAGTTTTCGTATAAGCTTATTGATCATTTCCTGACTTATTCATTTTTACAATAATATGGGGTGACGTGTCACCTTTCAGATCATTAGATCGTGCGCGCAGAAAAGTAGACAGTTAATACAAGGTTATGGTTACCTCGATCAACTAATTTATTACCTTGTGATTATTATCAAACGAGGGATATAAAGAATAAAGTTTACACGAAAAATTAAAATACTTTTAACGAACTGATGAAGTTCATCACCAACATAATACGCAATATTTCCGTTATGAATACGCTATTGTGAATACTCTATGTAAATTAAAATTGTATCTAGACGCTAGTGGCTATTACTTCTGACATTAAATAAAACGTAATTTAATCTTGGGAAGATAAAACAATTTCCAATATAAGTAATATGAAATATTAATAATAATATTTTATTTTGAATTACCTCCTCTCGCTCCTTACAGCCATCCCAACCTTCATAAAGATAAATAATCTGAAGAGAAAAGCGGGTAAGTCCTATTTAATGGAAGAGAACAGTACATAAAACCCTAATATGTTACAACAATCTATCAGGATACATGTAATAAAAGAGGTCCCAGCAACGCTACCAACTCCACTACAGCTTAAAAATTAAAACAACAACGTACATATATATGTATATAGTCAATCCTTGACAGTATAAGAGTACGTAGTTAAATAAATTAAAATATAAAATAGTAGCTACACTACGTCTATCATAAATTTATGTAATTGCGATATGTAACGTTAATATAAATAAACAAATAAACAATAAATACAAATAAACAATATAAATAAACAACTTAAAATCAGGATTGGGAGGTAAACCTTTTTAACTCTTTTCTTAACAGAATAATGATTCTTATTGAAAACATCAATTTGACTTTCATTTATTAAATTAAGGTTGTTTATAACTAATTATTGAAGACAGTACACTAAGTTGACAATATTTGAATAATTTATGCCTTCTATTATTCATTTACAGCATTCTATATCCTAGAAATAGAATTCTATTAATTATAAATTAATTTTATTCTCTAATTATATTAGACTATATCCTAATATTAGAAATCCTATACTAGAACTATCAACACAGCTAGAAAGACAAACATTGATAAGTCCATGCGTTGCTTTATAAATGAAAATAACCTTCTGTATATTTCTCCAAGGTAATAACAAATCACTGCACAAGAGATTACATTCGACTTCAAAAGATATTTGGTGTGCTCTCGATGGTGTAACTTCCAAAGGAAGTTTTTTGCATAGACTCAATCTTCAAACTAGTAACCTCTCTGTCATAATCCCAAATCACAGAGCAGTACTCCATACCAAGACACATCTAACAAGATTTCTTCGTCCTTTCGACGAGATGATATCCACATGTTGCGTAAAAATCAAATTAGCATCAAAGGTAACGCCTAAATAACAAATTGTCTGTACACGACGTACATTATCATTGTCAATAGTAATGATAATAATAATAATAAAATTGCCGATCTTCGTGGCGGAGTTGTAGCGTCTCAGCCTTTCATCTGGAGGTCCCAAATTCGAATTCAGGTAATGTATAACATTTGTCATAAGCTAAAAGTTTTCATTCTCATACGACAAAATGAACAAAGTAGATAATATTCAGTATCTCAAAAACAAAAAAAAAAACAAGAACATAGACTTTTCGTTAATTATTTTGTTTCCTTTTGAAAAAGTATCAACTCATTACTAACTCACCAAAAATAAATAATTACAATATTGCTAACAATAGATAAAGAAATGACAACATTTCATCTTGCAGCATTATAACGAACCACCCTTCTAACTTGCCTCGCTCAAATCTCAAATTTTTTCGATCTTAAATTTAGCGTAACTCAAGGACGACTCAGTCAATCTACATTTAATTTACACAACATGAGATTCACTACAGCATATCTAAATTTCAAAGAAATTGATCTAGTTATTTCGGAGATTTTCAAGCTAGAAAATTTTATATATATGTATGTATGTATATAGAAACCCCAATTTTAAGTGAATAGTATTTTCGTACACCTTATACCTCAAACAGTAAAGAAAATTCATTTCCTTCTCAGTTCCACTACGTGAACCGAGAGTAATACCGTACTTTTCTTCGAAAAGCTGGTAAAATAGATTTCAAATGCAATGTATCTACGTTAATACCGCAACGCGGCTCTTTTAATGTATGCCACTCTGAATGTCTATTAAAAATTAATTAATGAATATAAATATTAGATGTAATAATAAAAAAAAATCAAAGATAACTGATCTAATATTTAATTTCCTAGTAAATGTAAAATACATCATAAACTCTTTTACTCGATGAAGCGTAACATTAGGGTAAAATCTCGGTGGTTTAAATATTCAACTTTGGCGACCTACTCATGAAAAAACGGTTCGGTGACATTTAATAAAATATCAGAATATACAAAATCGTTAGTACAATTAAATAGAAGTATTTATTCTATTATTAAATAAATATTGAATATCTCAAAAATATAACTTTTAGGTGAATTCAGTTCACACAAAGGCTGGCTGAAAAAAGGAAAAAAGGAATAAATATGGATAAATCCTAACTCAACTACTTAAAATTCCATTAGAATCTGTTGTACAGTTTAGTAATACAATCACTGACATTTGACAAACTTTCAATATTATTTTCGAAAAAAATTATAAAGGCCCAGTATACATATGTTAGGAACGTACTGGAAAGAATTGAATAACATAAATTTTTAACAGGTATCACGTATTATAGAACCCATTTTAAATAATGTAACCCAAAAATAAATCCACCTCATACGTACGCGCGCACACGCATATATATGAGATTCAAACGATGATGCTTTATTAAGTAATTTGGTTTTTTCTGGTATCTTTAATATTCAGTGCTTTCATAAAAGACGTGAAAATTACACAAGAAATTCGGCTATTTCTTATAAAAATTCATGGGCCAGCCATGTTTCTCTAGTAACCTGACAGTTGTAAGTTATAAAAACGTGCCATTCTGAGCTCAAGATTTAACATCCGTTATACGTTTTTTGTGTGTATTGAATCATTAACAGAGTTCCCTTTGAAAACTTCATAAGTAACTTGATTAATAACTAAAAGTCTATTTTTTTTAAACAGTTCCATTGATATTATTTTATATATTATATAAATTATATATTCATATTTTTTTAAACATAATTTTATGCAAAATTATGAAATGTTAACGTAGTCGGTGTATTGAATTTTTCGAAAAATTAATATTATTTTTTGCTAATAGAGTGGATTTTATTTTAACATCTTATTAAATAAATAAATGTTTCTATGATTTAAAATATTTCTATCCTCCTGATATTTTATTTTTGCTAAGATTTCAGAACTACTGAACCAATTTCAATCAGACGTGCATAATATCAAAAATATTCTATAATACATTATTATTCATGCATTAGTATTATTATTCTATAATACTTGTGTGAAATTAACATCCATTTCTAATGATAATTTTTTTTTTTAAATTTTACATTCTTTCTAAAACTTCAAAGGAAAAAATTGAAAAAACAATTTTAATATTTTACAAATTCAAAGAAACTGGGGTTCCATTCCTCTTTAATCGCATTGATTTTTTTTTAATTTTAAGCTTTTATCAATAACTAAAAGTGGAAGAAATTTCAAAACAAAACATTTTTTATTAATTTTATGTATTTATTTTTTTCATCATAGAATGAGGAAAAGATTTCTTTTTTAAAAAGTGTTTTTTTTTCTGTAACTTTATAGCTGTTAAAATATTATATGAATAAAAATTAAAACCCATACATCTTATTTCTTACCTCGATAATAATTTTACAACCTTGCAATAAATTGCTTAGATGTAAAAAAAAAAAAACAATAAGATTTAATAGATCATTTTTAAATATTAAATTACAAATTCCAAACAACAGGCTGGAGATCAAGAATAAGCTAATGGATATATTTAGTCAGGTCCTATATTTAGTATTATTTAGTTAATGACGGTCGGCCATGGAGAATTATTTTACAAAAAATAAAGAATAATGTATCAAACGAGCTTATAAACGTGCTGAATAAAACGTTTTCATGTCTTACGTAAAACTAAGAAATTTTAAAAAAGGCTGAAAAGAGTCACTGAATCATGAGCGATGAAGCGAAAACTTTTGAAGAAAGTTAAAAAATTTTGGTACATTTATGGAATACTTGATCTACTGATTTTTTGTTTAAATACCCAATTTCTTTCTTTCTAACAAATTGAAATTTCATCATAAATGCTTTTAATGGAAATGATAAGATAAGAGTAATTTTCCTTATCACAATAAGGTAAATTTAACTCGTATCTATATCTAACATATTGCAGCCGGTTACCTTCAGTTGGTTCTGTGCGTTTATCACGAAAGAAATTAAATTTTGCTATCAACGTTTAACAAAAATGTTTGGAATCTGCCTACTAACGAACACGATGCCATTGAGTTCGAGCTGTGTGCTATTCTACTGAGTATCCAGGACAAGTCGCAACGGACATTCTATGAGTCTTTACGAAACTGACATTCTTTGGCTTTGCAATAAACGTACTTTCCAGTCAAAAGTCAATATGCGAGTTGGAACGTAGCTGAAAAATTTGAACCTTAGCTTAGTGACCGTCATACGTTTTCTTTACGGTTGGCCTTTCGAAATATCAAGTTCTGCTCGGTGTCACCATGAATCGAGTAGTCACCAAACTACAGTAGTCAGCTGGAATGATTTCATTAGGGAAGTATGTGTTGACTGTATTAAACAGCACATGCAAGGTAAAATTTGGGGAACGGTATGGCCTTCGAAATCGATGAGACGATGTTTTCAAGGCGCAATAATCATGCTGGTCTACCCACAAAACAGGTTTATTGGTGTACTTTTTTCGTGAAAGTTGTTGACATCGTTTCAAAACCTGTTAAATGCTATTAAAGTAACATGTAATAAAATTCCTGGCTTGCCTATCAAACCGATCCACTGGAAACGAAAGGGTTCCGCCATTATACTGTGAATCGTAGGTAACATTTTGTTGATCCTCACAGCGGTCCTCAGCTCACAGAGGAATTGTCAGGTACCACGTGAAATCTTATTTTGCCAAATGATAGGGGAAGAGAGCCCATTCCAGAAAATACTCGATGCAATAAGAAACATCTTTATTTTTTTGTTTATCCCCGGAAGCAGCGTAAGGTATTACTTCAGAGGATGATGTGTATGAATGGAAATGGTTGTCTTGTACACTCTCTCAGGTCGACACTGGCGAGATATGCAGTTAATTGAAACCCAACACTAAAGAACACCGGTATTCACGATCTAATATTCAAATCCGAATAAAAGTAACTGCCTTTATTAGAATTTGAACCTTAGAACTCTCGACTGCGAAATCAGATGATTTGTGATCACGAATTCACCTCTAGACCAACCTGGTTGGTTTAGAGAAAAACCTGGCCGCCGGAAATCACCATGTAGTAATCAGTAAGTAAATTTTCGATGAGTTTTACGTTGAAATGCATTTAAAAGTAAGCAAAGAGATACTTAATTAATTAAATACCCTCGAATCTTAATTGAAAAAATCTACTTAATAATCAACCAGAAAAATTAAATTGAAAATATATATATACTCGAATAAAAATTAAGCATTTTTGTTTAAAAAAATATCCAATGACCAATGAAAGCTTACCAAAAAATATAATTATGAATGAATAAAGAATAATTATTATTATTTTTCACTTAATTATAATTCTTCACATAATTATCAATGAACAAAGAAATTCGTTCGAAAAAGGCCACTAATTTTAAGGGAATAACTGGTGTCGCCGGCATTTGATAAAAGTACCAACATTTTATTTTTTAAATTTGATTCGATTGTCGATTCAGTTCAAATAATTCTATTTCACTGTGATTTGGTTTTATTATTGCTATAAAAAAATATACTTAATATAATATTTTAAGAAAGTAGAGTTTTATTTAAACTTTTTCAGTAAAAAAAATTAAACTATTCAAGCCAAGATTTCAGAAATGGTGACCAAAAAATTATTAATAGAAAATATTATTGAAACAAGGCTCATAATAGTTATTTATATCTAGTTAAACAAATTTAATGGAATACGGTACACCCTGATTTCTAGTTTATGTAATAATAAAAAGGTATTTATGAGCATGAAAAATACAATATATGTAATTACATTATAAGCAGATATTGAAAGTAGTGAAAGAATAAAATTTCAAGAAAATCTGTATGGAAGCATAAAATGGTGAACGGAATCGTTCGCAGTATATTGAAAAGATACACAATCTAATAGAATAGTGATCCTCAAAAGGAAGTATAAGCTTATAGCTATAGTAAGCATTCCGTGTCGGATAGGGCCACCGGAGCGATAGGAGCCCTTAGTAGAGGACAGAGAATATCAGTTCAGTTCAACGACTTACAAGAAGGGGAACGAATGGACGAAGTAAACGGACAGAAGGCTTAAAAAAGGGGGTGAGGTTTGCCCCCTCTCTGTGTAATGGAATTCATACTCTCCTTGAAATTCTTTTGCCTCTCTTTGTCAGTTATACCTTTCTTAAGAATTCCTTTTTGCAGATCTAAACCCTTATTTACTAGTACTCTCTTCTTTTTAAACCCCAAAACATTCATTCAGTCAGCCTTTTAAAGTTTAACAGCCAAATAATGCAAAATTATTTTCATCTTACTTAAGAAAAGAAGAACGTATTTTAAAAAGTGTATAGTTTAAATTAAAAATTATAAATAACCAAACACTAGTGGTTTAAAAAAGTCTAAAAAAAGTTATGACGTTAAAACTTTACAAAATTTCACTCTGAATTATAATTACATGCTTTTATATACTTTCTCCATAATAAGTAATATATTTTTTGGCTAAAACACATTACAGTAATTGATATTAGCAGAAATGTTAAACTATTTAACAAAGGAAAGATATTTAAGTTAGAACTGAACAAATAGAAAACAAAGCAAAGAGATATGCAATTAATTAAATACTCTCGAATCTTAATTGAAAATATCTACTAAGTAATCAACCAGAAAAATTAAATTAAAAAAAATATATATATATATATACTCATATAAAAATGAAGCATTTGTGTTAAAAAAAGAAAAAAATATCCAGTGACCGATAAAGGCTTACCAAAACACATAATTGAATGAATGAGCCGAAAAGTACTTTTATTATGTAATAGCTTGATCTAACAGTTCTCTTATACATTTTTGGTCTAGCCTATCGGTCCCCAAAGTGAGCGCCTCAGCGTCCTGAGGAGCCGCGACTTAATAACAGGGGTGCTACGAAATATTTACATAATTTTATTTCAATTTCCAATTCAATGTCACAAAATTTGTTCAGTTTTTTATATATTTTTCTTTTAACTAAAATATGTTTTATTTATTTTTACCTTATCCTTGAAAAAATGATTGGCTATTTTGTAAATTGGGCTTGTTAGAATTTGACATAGGCCACCTTAGGAAAATTTGAATTCAACAAGGGTGACAAGGGAAAATCGAAAAAGTTTGGGAACCACTGCTCTAAAGATTACTCGGTTATTTTGTATTCTATTCTTAAAATGTGAGACTCACAATAAAATCTTTTAGTTAAAAAGTTATAGAGACATACGTAAATGTTTTAAAAATAAATATTAATATCATTCTAAAATCAGAAAACGTAAATTTTTCGTATTTTTTTAAGCCCATTTAAAAGAAAGAAGGAGGTTATCAATTGGTAAAGAATTAAATAAAGATAAAATAACAATTTTATACCAAATATGTTTGGAATTTTGACCGAGAGTTCCCTTTCAGGTAATAATAACTAGTACCCAAACTAGATAAAGAAAAAATACGAAATAAATTATTAATTTTCATAAAGCCTCTTTCTACCAAACGCAAGATTTATTATAAAAATAATTTATCAATTCCTTATCCAACTTTTTCAAATATTGTTATGGCATTATTTCCCCATACTTGAAAATCATTGAATAAAATCAGTTTTTTTTTTTTTGAAAGAAGGAACAAATAAAAAGAAGATAAGAATGTATTGGGATAGGATAAATACTAAATTTTTACACTCCTGGTATCATAGGTCTACATTTTAAAATACTTTTAAGGAATATTACAAATTACAATAATTATAATAATCACAAACTATTTTAATGGAATTTTTCTGAGAAACTGTTTGATATATTTCACTTTGAGAAAAGTAAAATGTTAGCTCTCCCAATTAGAGGCTACACTAAAAGAAGCTGAACATCATCTTATATTTAAAAAATAACTTACCATTCTTTAAACTGTAATGTAATACTATGTACATAGCTTTTTTTAAAAAAGGACAAAAAAGACGAATATAGAATTATTTCTGTTTTCCATTTTAAAGATTAACCCTCTCAAAAAGATAAATCAAGTATGTAAAACTCCTCAAATATCATGTGTTCAATACATATATTTCTACACGTATTAGGTGGTAAGCATGTGCAAAAAATAAACATTCACTCTAATTTAATGGCGTAGTTACCAGAATAAATAATGTTACGAAATAGTTATGCGCTGCGCCAATCACAATCTATCGGGATGAGATAACCTTTCATTTTTTTGCTATTCCCTCTCCTAGATTACTTTTAATCCAATTATAAGCGTTACATCATTATCTAAACTTCATAAAAATGAAAAAAATTGTTAAACTCAAAAACAGCACTAAAGAAACGTTATAGATACCAAAATTTAAACTTACAGAAAAAAATCACTTTCAATGCAAAACAAAACATGTAATGTCTTTTACAGAATGAGTTAAGTATATAAAAAAAAAACCTTAAACAACGATTCAAGAGAAAAAAAGTCTACTGCGACAACAATCCATCTATCATTCCCAATGACGTGCCACTTGAATCATATTTAGAAATAGTATATTGTTTTTACGCCTTAAAATAGATTTTATTTTTTTAGTTGTGGGCGAAAAACAACAAAAAAATATTTAAAAATATTTTATTTCTAAAATATTTTTAATTATTCAAATTAACAAGTGCTTAAACAGTTAAAGTTGTAAGGATAATTTCAAACTTCGTAGTAAAAACATTAATAAATTAATTTAATCAATGCCCTATTGAATACCGAATAAAATTATTGTGGTTTGGATGTATTAAATTATATGCAACAAATATTATTACATAAAACTATATGAAACAAGTCAATGAACTAATAAAAATACGAATTCAACAATAAGAAACTTTAAATCTGGTGAATGAATGTTACCCTTTGTCTAAAAACTTTTTTCTAAAACTACGTAAATTTACAATTTATATAAAAATAAATTTTCTATTTACAATTTAAAATTAAATCGATTTACGTAACTATATAAAACTTATATCATGATCTATATCATCTCCTAATAAAGAAATCATTGCTCTCTTGATTAGCTGTAAAATTATGGTCATTTGATTTTTACCGATTTGCGCAGCGTAGTAGTAGAATGGTATTCGTCTCTATCATTCATCTAGAGGTTCTCGGGTAGAATCCTACTCTGGCAAGGTAATTTTTTCGCAAAAAAAAATTTTTTTTTACAAAAAAATCATTTCATTAGCATTCATTGTCAACCAGAATAAATCGAATGTAAAGGAATTAATTGCACTTTGGCTTTTTCTCCTTCAGTCAATTACATACATTTAACACATCTATTCATGTAATGAAGGAGCAGATTGTAGATATTTGTGTTAAAAAAAAGACAATGGTTTGTTATCTAACGTCACAATTTAAGTATTTTTTACACTTAATCAGCAGCCTTCATTTAATATGATATGGTAAATAAATATTGTTTAAAAACGTTTTACCTCTTTTACAACATTTTAAAACAATTAATCTTTATTTATTTATATCCCTAACAGAAGAATAAAAAAATATATTTTTTACACGGTTAGATCTGTGTAATGCGCCATCACTCATTTACTCATTTAACACAAATTATCCATAACAAAAATATTGAAATTTACAATTTGAAACAAATCCTGTATAGTACAAAAAAAATAATAATAAACGAAAAAAAAATTGCCGGTTAAACTAATTGTGATACGTTTCTCTAAACTGTCATTTTAATTTTAATTTAAAAATAAAAATGAGTTTAGATATCAATATATGTCTTTTTCAAACAAAAAACTTTCAAAATTTTTGATATAAAGTATCACCATAGATACTGAAGACAGCACAATAAGAAACCATGAGTTATTGAAATAGATTGGATGTTAAATTAACTTCTTAAAAGCTATAATCATCAATAATGAAATATAATCTCGTATTTAAATATTCTGACATAATCTAAGAATTTTGGGATTATAAAAAAATCCCTTGCGAGTTTTGGGGGATAAACCACAATGATCAAAAATTTACAGTGGAGTTATACAGAGTAAGCAACATAAAACCGAACCCAAAACTCAAAATACAAGTATTTACAAAAAAACAAAAACCCCAAAAATACAAAACCCAAATACAAGTACTTGTAGAAAAATTTCCGAATCCCTGTAACCCAGCAAAGGGTAGCATACATAATTTAGTTAAAAAATGACGTACTACAAGTTCGGTTTCAAATGCAAAACGAAATAGGCAACCTTACGTTAGGACTCTACAGGCCATTACCGATATTGAAAGGAGAATTACTGCCAGTCCAAAAAAAATCACTACGCAAGTTATCCCAACAATCTGGTGTTAAATACACATCTTGTCGTACAATTCTTTGTGAATTAAAATTGAAACCATACCGTGTTACAACTATGAAACAACTGAAGGAGACAGACAAACCGAAACGACTTGATTATTGCCGTATTTCTTGTCGGACGAGGCATGGTTTCATTTATCCGGCCATGTTAATTCGTAGAACACCAGGTACTGGATGGCGAGGAATCCTCACGAGATATTTGAGCGTCCACTTCACGATGAGAAAATTGGTATTTGGTTTGCCGTTTCTGGTAATCGTATAGTAGGACCAATACTTTTTGACCGGACTGTCCGTACACAAGTTTACCTCGTAATTTTCGAAGAATTCTATCCGCAATTAACTGATAATGAAAAAGAATACAGCTTCTTCCAAAAAGACGGGAGCAACGTGTCGCACATCAAACGTTTCACTGAATCGCGTTCAAACAGTTTTCACAAATGAACGAGCAGTCAGCAGAGGATGGTAGCCTCCACGTTCCTCAGAGTTGTCTACTTGCGATTTTTTCCTTTGGGGCTACTTAAGAAAGAGTGTTTATGCATCTAATCCGCACAATATTGATGAACTGAAGGTGAACATTCAACGAGAAATCAACGCAATTGACAACGTTTTGCGTCAGACGACTCTCAATATGATCAGTCGAGCACAAAAGTGCATCGATGCCCAGGATGGTAATTTTGAACATCTTTTGTAACTGTAAGGTAAATAAATGCAATATTTATATTACGTTTTACGTTTTTCTTACTTAATTTATGCGTATCATTCGTAAAATTTCATTCCAATATAACCTACCGATTCTGCAGCGGTTACGTTATGGGTTCGGTTTTATGTTGCTCATCCTGTATTCTCTTAAACTTAGCTATTTCTTGTTTTTAAAAACACAACCACAATAAAAATTTCCTGGTTATGCAGATAAACCTTGTCGCCCGATAAGGGGAATTGTATAAGACAATGTTTATAAATCCGGTTTGGTGAAAAAAATATAAAAAAATGATAAAAAAGATCCTTACGGTTCTTCAAAATAATATAGAAAAAGGATCGGAGAAAACGTGCATAAAAATATTGAATAATGCAGAATGTATACAAAAAAATATTAATCTGCACAAATTTAACATTTACCAATAGCTAAGTCTATGATATCGATATTGTTTTCAGAAAGACTAAAGATAAAACGAACACGTTGAAAGAGCGGAAAATTATAAATTTATTTATAAAGTTAGTAATTGGAATTTATAATATGCAGCGCTAACTAAAAGTAAGATTTTAAGAAGAATTTTTCTCATTATAAATGCGGGAGACCAGAAAAGTCGGCCTTAGCCCAGTATACCCTGGAAACTTGTCATAAAATTACTTTATTAGAAACGAGAATTTTAAAAAAACGTACTTAGAAACAGGAATTAGATAATTGGGAAACCCATTTATCAATAATGAGACAGACGTATATCAATACCCATGTCTATTTCTCCTAATATGTACGTTGCAATCTGTTCAACTAATGAACAATAAGGAACCCCCTCGTGGCACAATAAGATGAAGTGATATATATGACATATACATTCATGAGGCGTAGTCTTGTACAGACTCAGGCCGACCGTTCTTGAGCCAAGTGGTTAATTGTACCCCAACCACGAAAGTACCCCGGTATCCACTATCTAAGATTCAAATCCGTGTATTCATATTCATTTCTGAAATTGAATTTGTTAAAAATATTTTCTTAAACGTTCAATCATAAGAAAATTAAACTGTTATTCTCTCCTCTAAAATTCTGTTCGTAGGCGGGGTTTTAACTAATTCCCCTTTCTTCAGAAAATATTATCTATCTAGTCTCGAAAATAGGCATGCTAGATGTTTAAGGGGGTTTAAATGGTTTAGATGTTTTTTAAATTAAATTTAAATTTTCTATTAGGATTACTTAAAACAACGCGAGGGTGTTTTTAGTTTTATGTTTCATTTTTTTCTTCTAAAACCCTAGTTGTAAATTAATAATAAAGTTTTTTTAATATTCTTTTTAATACATAGTTTTGTTATGTTGTATTCATTATACTTGTTTAACAATGAGGTGGCGTAATAACTGAAGTAAAATTTTTGAAAACTGTTTTTGGATCGTAATCTTGTTTTGAAATTAATTTTAGTAGTGGCTTAGCAAAATATTTTTGTCTGTAAATGAATTTCTACAATATACAAGACTTATTATAAGTATTATCACTGCTGAAGCGATTATTTATGCTAGAATATTAATAACGAATGAAAATTATGATGGTATATTTTACGTAAAAGAAAAAAAATCGTATCATATATCAATATACAATTTTTTTTAAAACAGCTAAGATTTTTTAAGCTATCTTAACTCTGAAGATTTTCCCCGAAGATTTAAATTTCATCCTGATTTATAAATAACAACTTATTTTAAAGTACAATGGAACACCGATTATCCTAACAGTTTTTTTGCAGAGCCGAATGTGAATAATCAGAATTCCTAAAAATTGGATAATTAAAAAGAGGTTTATCATACGTACTGGTAATGTATTCAGTAATATTAAGAATATATTCTGAACATTCATGCAATGTAATAATAAAAACAAAGTAATACATTATAAAAAAACTAAGTAAAAATTTGCTAATAAAAAATCAGAATTTACTAAAATTATCTGAAAAATTAAAATTTACTACTTTACCCCGTTTTATAGAAAATAAAATTTTAAAACTTATTAAAATAACATCGGAAAACTTAAAAAAAAAACGTATTGACCAGAAATTAACTCGAGTTACTGCATGTTATAAAAAAATAAAATTTCTTAAAAAATAACAAGAAAATCGAACAGAATTACAGTACGTTTAATGGAATAAAACTTAAGAGATAGTGGATAATATATATATATATATATGTCTGTAATTATAATAGTTATTTTTTTTAAATATTATATTATATTATATTAAATATTTTATTATAATACTGTAATTATTATTATTGTAATTGTAATTTATATATATCCGTAACTTGAACTTTGCTTTAACATTGACGTTCGTTTATCAGCTCCAAGATCACGTGATCGATTTAAGCAAAGAATCTGTGTAGAATCGCATTCTTTTTGTCACTCACACCAGTCCATAACGATATACAAACATTCATGAGGTTTTCGTGTGACGGTCCTAGATACAGGTCATTACATCATAGTTCATGCTACACCAATGAATGTGTTTCCATCACTCTTTACCAGAGCTAATTTTATAAATAGTTTAACAGAGTTTAAATTTACGTTTGTTTTGTACTACAAGAATTACAAAAAAGTAATTTAAAAAACCCAATAAAAAAAGATCGATAAAAATATATTTTATGTTGCATCAAAAAGAAACGAGCCATAATCCTGACGATTATTTGAATACTGTTTTAATTTTTTTTAAACAGTAATTTATAATTTTTAAAAGCTGCATAGTAATGTATGCAATCTGATAAAATCGTCTTTCAGATTATCGGCTTATCACTGTAAAAATCTCGAAAAAAATTATTGGAAACATCTTCAATTTCTATAAATTATAAAAAATTATGGTAATTCCAAGCAATTATTCCCCCAACCTCAATTTTCCCCATATTCCAATATGTTTTATTAAAGGTCAACATGAAGACGACACAAGATAAAAAATTTACCGGAACGTTACCTATATAATTATAAATATAATCTAACCAAATTTAATCTACGCTCGTTAGTCAAGGTTAGCGAGCGAAGCAAGCGAAGTTTGATTCGATTATATATATACTTTTAGATTTATTTGTTTATTTATTTGGTTACTTCATAACCGAACATGGACATTGCCTTTTTCGTTATCTTCAACTGCTCATTCTTGTTATCTAGGAACGTTCCGGCAAATCTTTTTTCGTCTTCATGTTGACCTTTAATATAACATATTACAATCTGGGAAAAATTGAGGTTGGGGGAATAATTGCTCAAAATCACCAAAATTATAATTTACTTATAATTATAAAAATATAAAAACGAAATAAATAAATATATATGATATCCAATATTACATGATAATTAATTATATAAATTTATTTAATTAAAACACAACAAAATATGTTTCTTTTTATCTCAGAATCCAAAAAGGGGTGAAAAAAATCATTGTGTACCAAATTATAACTTTGCCAAAAAACATCTTAGTTAGGCCTACATATTATTAAACTGCGAACTGTAACAAAGTAATTTAATTAAATATCTCAGTTTTCAGTTTTCGTGCCAACAGTATTACAATTGGCCAACCCTTGTGAATTATATGGCTTTTCATTTAGGGGAGACACATCTTTATATCATTTCTTTATTATAAACTCTATAGAAACATGAATGTGCAACATATTAACACATTTTACATTTAGTCTTTATAAATCGTATAAAATGGAAATGTGTTAAACCATAAATTATATTTTATTAAAGTCTAATCAAATAATATATAAAAAGGTTTTGTTTCAATTATTACTAAAGTAGGTAAATGGTGTGTTTTTGAAACTGTTTTAGTTTCTCATAACGATCTTTGGTATTATCGCAAAAATGAATAACTCTTATTGGTAATGGAACCTCCGCCAAATTTTGATCTGAATATCAGAATTATAACCATTACTAACAATTTGCTGATAACTGTCTGGTATAAACCGGCTAAAGTAGAAACCGGTTAGTAAATAGCTAACCGGCAGTTAGTTAGTAAATAAATATTTTTAAAAGTTTGCTTTGTAAATAAGGGAAAACCGAAAAATTATAAATTGAATACACGATTTATTTTGAATAATATCATATTTATTAACATCGACTGTATGACTGAACGATGTGAAAATGATGTATATTGGAAATAATTAAGATAAAATCATTAAGAGTTTTAACTTTTTTTGCACATAGTCGTTTTCACCGGTCCGATTACATATTTCATGCATTTTGATAAAACATATCTCTTCAATATATATTCGTTACTGGGACGACAAGGAACAGAAACTATGTTACCTTCTAGTAATTGAACGCATAAAATGGAAATAAATAAGGTAGAATAAAAACCATGCTCGTTTGTATGCTGTATAAATTATTGATTGAAAAAAAGAATGTTAAGCAATAAATAACTGCAATAGGGAATAATAAACCCAGTGATCACACTTTTTACTCTGTTCATATTCTTGTTTCACTGTCCAATTAAACAAGAGAGGAAAATTATTCTGCTTTTACTCAATTACGTTGTCAAATACAATGCTTTGAAAAAAAAGAAGAAAATTAATGTACTTGTCTGGATCTAATTTATATATATATATATGTAAACATAGATGCATGATCAATATGATAATTTCTCACACTACACAACTACGTAGTTTATTATGGTAATGATTTTTCCTTTAAAAAAAAAAAAATCAAGCTGATTGCTTATTTCTGATAGATTTATAGTGCTTAAAGGTAAATGTTTTTAGGCATATAATCTGTTGAAGGCAAAATGTTTGACGAGAAAATCTTATACTCTGTAATATTACTTACGTCTAATGAATGGGTGGCTAGGGTGAAATACCAACCGATGAGGAAATCATTTATTTCTTACGATTGTTTTCCCTTCTTGATACCTTGTTGGGGAGGGACAAAGATCAATCCTTTTCTTTCACGATATATTGTTTAAATTTGGGAGAATTCCTTGGGCAACCATTTTAAAGAGGTGGAAAACTTTAAATGATTGTGCTCTTGTGGATGGTAAACTGCAAATGAAAATAATCAGCAATTCTATTTCCAATTCGATATTTGTACCCAAATCTGATTTTTTCTATATGTATTTCAATTAAGCATATGTAAATTAAAAAACTTTTTTTTCATTATTCAAATAGTGAATCACAATAAACATACACCGGTGCTCTTTTCTGTTATGCGCCATGAACAATATTTTTATGCATTCTTGATGAATTGTTGTTTTTCCTTCACGTATTCTCTAAGTTTGGAACCAACAACATCTGAACATAAGATTAATACTTTTTCACCCATCATTAAGAATTTAATGTAAAGCAGGACAACATTTAGCTCATATAGTTGTGTTACTCAATTGTTTTCAACAACGGTATTACAGCGTACTATACTCGGAAACTAACGAAGCATCATCTTAACTTCATAAAGAAACTTTTAAGAGTAGAATATTAACAAAATGCAAACTTTCACTTACCAGTTTCTAATTAGATAATCCGAGTCTGCACTTGTACGGGTTGGCGACGGTGATGAAGCACGGGGACTCTGCATCCTTGGACCGCGCAATGCTTATCTGCAAGTCCAGCCCCGGAGGGATAGAAACGGTGAGATAGGAGTTTTAGTCGGTAGGGTACGGGTACACAAAGGCTCTTAATAACATCTAGCCGAACCCGTGCGAGTCTGACACTCCCCCATTTATGGGGGGTGCGTAAATGGCATTTCTCCGACTTATCGATAACAAAAAAAAATTGATAACCCGAAAGCAAAGAAAAGTAACCTATAAAGTAGTTTTAAAGCTATCCTACACATATAACTCGTACACTTAACATATTTTTCACAATTAACTGAAACTAACCTAAAGAATTCTTCAAATAATGGAAGAGTATTATGCAGCTAAATTAATTTTTGAGCAGAAAAGAACGATTTATTAATATTGCGTACATGTAAACAATACCAGATCGCTATCTTACCTGTAAGCCGTACAGAACAACACAGGAAACAGCTTCATAACATTATTTATCTATGACATTTAATCACTTAATATGATGATTTTAAAATATATTTGATCATTAAGTTATGTGAATCCGCGGTAAATAAGAAAAAAACATTGTGTGAAGAGCATAACAGAAAAGATCTTACACAGGAATGTCTACCAATAATTTTTATCCAGCCATTTATATGATAGATCTACATTCTAAAATTCATACCCGAACATCATATTTTTTAGCCATTGTTTCATCAGTATCTCAGACGTATTCAAATGATATTGGTTTTAAATAAAGTATTATGAAAGACCTTTTTATACGTGCGCATTTATTTTATATTATAAAATACCTCATTTTGAGATTAATATAAACCATTAGACTAATTACATAATGCTCTATATTGTGTTTCATACACAATGGAGAGTACATAATGCATTTTACATAATGGTCTGAGCATTTATAATCAATTTAATATCACAGTAATTAACTCACACTCCTACGCGACCTGATTTAATTTTAATTCAACCGAATTGAATTCTAAATTTTCTGGTAAAATTATGGCTTCTTGTAAATTCAAACCTGAAAAATTTAATTATAAAGCAATATAATTATAAGTAATAATTTGCTTCAAAATTTTACCAATGCAAAGTTATTACGTCACGAAATTTAACAAACAGAATTTACATCAAACATAATAATTTATTTATCTAGGATAATTATCCTATTTGCGATGATTAAACACCATTACAATATATTATGAACATATTATGGGTGGAGTAATAACAAAGCGGAAGTGCAGATAGCAGAACGGCGGACTTAAGCCCACTGATAATAATTGCGATGGTTCATTGGGCAGTTCGTCTTCAGTCTGCCTTAAATGAACGAGAGAGGATATGCGGGCCAATTCTTTGGCCTGGCAATTTGACAAAGGTTCCACAACGTTGTCCGTCTCTTAGCCAAGAAAATGTCAAGAAATCGTTTCCCAATAAACGCTCAGAGAGATCTATTTGTTTCTATTACCATACGTCAGCCGTTACCGCCACAATAGTCATTTCTATCGACTAAACATTCACAAGATGAATGCTTTGATAAATGGGTTTTATTTGTTAATAAGGTTAAAAATTAAAATTAGCTGAAAAGAGTATTCAATTTCTTTTGCAGTAACAATATTATTTTTATAGAAAATTGTTATAAAAGAAAAATAAATTTGTTGTGATGTTGATTTAAAACAAATAATTTACAATTAACTGTATTATTGTACAGTTTCTTAGTTTAAAGGTAACATAAATAAAAAAGCTTGAAATATAGGGGCTTGACCCTCGTACAAGTTCATGATAAATTTTGAAAAGTAATAAAACCTAATTAAATAAATAAAATCGTACAACACATTAGAATTAACCTAATTTTTCAAGATTGTATTAAAGGTTATTAAAAATTACTCCGACCAATTAACTTAAAAAAATTGTTACGTGGACTTTTATAAGTGGAAATGGTAAACGGGCTTATAATAAACGTAAAAAAATTAAATGCATGAGGCGTGGCGGTGGAGGGCTGACTTGCGGGGTTGGGAGGTTGAAAAAGTAATTTTCCAATACAAAAGTTGTAGTTGTAGTTGTAGTTGTTTCCATCCAAAAATTTACAAATTTTGTACTGATCACTTTTTAACATAACCTCAAAATTTCTGAGAAAAATGTAAAAATCTTTTCTTTTTTTTGGTTCTTTATTTTTCATTTCCGCAAAAATAATTTAATTTTGACATAACTTGTTGAAAGTATACATTTCTGTGTCATAAATAACCACACATTTTTTTAACGTTAACTTTCGCCGGAAATCGCAATAATACCTTTTTTCACCCCTTTTCAATCCCCCAAATCAACCCTCCATCACCCCCGCTCACGCATTTATTTTTTTACGTTTATTTAAGCCCTTTCCACTTATAAAAGTCTAGGTAATAATTTATTTTTTCCCTCAAAATAAATTATTTCGATCGGTCTAAATTATTTGTTAAAATAAAAAATGAAGTTAAATCTTTTTTTAGAAAAAAAATCTGATATTATATGTAAATTAGTGTGTGCGACACCTCATTAGTTATACATAAAACATTAGGTTCGACGGCTTAACTCCTGACAAAATTAAATGTGAGAAAATCCGTGTATAGAATATTATACGTTATTTTATTATAATAAAAAAATCCCTTTCGTCACGCCGGAAGGCAGAGGTAGATCTTACCGGTACAAAGTAGGGAATACAAAAAATTTCCACCTTAAAATTAAAAAAAATTTCAAATTTACTCAACACAATGTTTGCATGTGGAAAAAGTTTCACATGTTTAGCATAAGACAAGCCCCACCTTCTTACAATTCCAGAAAAAAATTTGGTCATCCCTTGCCGTAAGAGTTAGTCATATAAAACATTGTTTCAGGCAAAAGATTTAGGTAATGTTTACAGGACTAACGACCACTTTAACCCGAATCTATACTGTGCCTATTAAGGGAGGTATCAGTTTTTTGTCTTCGAAATCCCATTTTTTTCACCCCCTAGGCCAATGGTTGCTGATATCAAAAACTTTACTTAGATAACTTTTAGGCCCTTATCCAAAGAATAGTAGGAACTTTAAAAGAATCTGATATTTTACGAATTTTGATATTTCGTTTTTTTCGAAAAAGCCCCTCATTCCACCTCATGGTCCGATTTTGCTCATTAACGAGCTAGACCGAGATTTTAATTCGCTATATTTTATGTATCAATTTGAAAGTGATTGGCGCAAAATTACAGCAGTTACCATGTCTACAAGAAAGTGAATATGAACTTTTGAGCTGACAGTAGTTTTGGGGTCTGAGGGATGTGAAACGCGAAGATATGCCAAAATTTTTCCGGAAGTCGAATCATGGTACCCATTACAATAGGTAGCTTTTTTATGAAATCTAGCTAATGAATAACTTAAAACAATTAAATAAATTATTTAATTTATTAACGAAAAAATAAGTAAATAATATGCAGTCTCTTAAGACCTCGTTGTAATAGCAATGTTCGAGCGAAGCGAGCGTAGGTTAAGTTTTGTTAAATTATATTTATAAAATAAATAAATATAAATAACCGTTTATTAAAATTAATAAAGAGACTGTTCATTTTCCACCGAAATCCGATTGACTACTTTGTTTTTAAATAAAGCTGTAGCTGCGGTGGCGTTAATACGTAAGTACCCGTTGTTTTGTGTTTTTTTTTTTCATCTCTTCCTCCAGGCTGGATCAACGTGAAGCATAAATACAGCTCGGGGGAGTGTCCATTACTCTAACGAGCCTACCCATTTAGCGGCTGTAAGTACCGCATGAGACAAAGGTCCGCCGGTAGGATCTTAATTTCCTTGCGCTGTCACTATCTCCAGTGTAAAGCCACGAGGTTCGACAAAATCGTGCCCAGCGACCACAACCTGGAAGCAGGGACTCGGTCGTGCATTGCCTACTTCAAACGGAGGCAACCCGAAGGTCCCCTCCCCCAGGACTCGGTGTTTCAAGCGCCTGCCTCTAACAAGCGCAACCTATAGGTCGCATCTGCCAGGACTCGGGGGATCTTATCAGCTCCGGGGCACCAGAGTCCCCGTGTTTCATCATCGATGGCCACCATTCCAAGCGTGGACAGACGCCGACTCCACAAGGGGCTGTCCAGCACCCCATTGCTACCTCACCATTCACGGTACTGCAATAAACCGGAACGCTCCCAGGCAGGAGAACTGAAAAGCCAGACACTGGGTAACAGCCACCTTCCACAAACCCTGTAAACACCAAGACAGCAACTCACTCGCGAACAGCACACTCATCCGTCCGGTTCTTTTGTGATTTAGTTTCAATTAACCACACGTCTCAGGAGTAGTCGATCTGAATTTGTTCAAGACTACAAATTTACCAGTGCATTTACATTACAATGATAAGTCGAATTGTTGATACGACTACAAATAAAAGCATTAAAAAAAATAATAAAAAATAAATTCCAAAAAAAAGATTATTTCAATACTTGTGGGAAGGACATAATGAAAGAACGACAGGACTATTCTTTTGTGTTCTTGTACTTTTCTATGAGTTATAAAAGTTAAAGTAATAAATTTTAATGTTCTCAACCTTTTTTTTAATGAGATATATAGTAACTTGTTTGATTATATATAAATCTTTATTTTTAATTTTTGAAGCCAAAATGGTTAACAAAGTAAAGATTAATCAGGTGTTCAATAATCGTAGTATATTAGCATCACTATTTCGAAAAATAGTGATGCTATTTTCGAAAAATTAAAATACATCGACTTGTTTTCGACTTTTTCATAATTTAATAAATAAAAAAAAAAACCTTTTTAAAATTGGTAAAAATGAAAGCTACATTCATAATGCTAAATAAACAAAGTTATAATTTTCTAAGAAAAGGAGTGAAATATTTTGGCTAATTTTTTTTCAAGAAATATTAAGGAAAGATCAATATTTTTATATTTATATTTATATTTTATTTTTATATATAACGGGTAACTTGCGAGATAGATTTAAATATAAAAAAAATTATTTTTTTTACCAAGGCCACTGGAGTGGGATAAGCAAAATCTTGTATAATAGTTTGACTTGTTTTTGATGTAGAAAATACAAATAAATGCAAAAAAGCTACCATTAACTCCTTTAATGAAGCAATAGGTAAAAAACAAATACATTTTATGGGGAGGGAAGTAGTCATATTTATATTAAATAAATTTTTTTTGAAATTTCTGAGCTTGAGAAAAAACTCAACTTTGGTAAAAAAACATTTTTTTTTAAATTCCCCCAGTGATGATTTTAATTGTATTTCGGTCAAATCACCCCCCTTTTTTCCATTTTTGCAAATATTTAATGCACAAACATTTTGTCTTCTGGCAAAATAGATATTTTGAATTTGGGAGCATTGAAATAAAGATTATGTTTTGCCAGGTTTTTTAAATTTTATTTAACTTTTTTTAAATATTTCTCCGTAATGCACAAAAAACTTAAAAAACATAAACTTTTTAAGATTTTTTTTTACCGATCTATATACTTCCCCGTTATAGCTGTAGCTCCTATAGCAGCATATATTGCTATAGCCGGGAAAGTAAGGAACGAAAATTAGTAATTTAGATAAATTTTTATTCTTTACCCAAGTTGAAATTTTGGTATTCAAGCAGGATACGATAAAGTAGAAGCGCATGAGAAAAATACACCGCTACAAAATCAACATTAACTTCAAATTGAGGTTATGTTGTCTGTTATCGACATTAAATTGAGCGTAACTCAAGAAAGAGTGAACCAATCTGCATCGCATTTTCACATGCACAACTGCAGATACACTACTACAGCATATCTAAATCTGAATGAAATTGATCTAGTATTTTTGGAGATTTTCGAGTCACAAATTTTATACATAGGCATACATATATATATATATATATATATATATATATATATATATATATATATATATATATATATATAAAGGAGAAAATTACATTTTAAGTGGATGCTATTTTCGTATTCTTCGTATCTCAAAACGTAATGAAAATTTAATTTCGTCCTCAATCCCACCGTATGACCGATTGTAATACCGTACGTTTATTCGAAAAGTTAGTAAAATACACATTGTTCCATATAAATCATATGTTTTCAAAATTTGTTACGCTTGAATAGGCTGTCGATAAACAAGACTTTAATCTACATGAAATCCAAGTCCTAGAAGAAACTGGTAATTCTCATTATAGTATATAGATATCACAATAATAAACGAATGCTATACTTCAAAAGAAGTGGTTTATAATTATTAATAATTACGGTGTATTTAAATTTAAATAACTATATATAATTTATGAATAAAATAAATACGATATTTTATAATTATTATTTACACTATGATGAAGAAACTGAATTTAAAATTAAAATTTTCATAAAAATAACTGATTTGTTGTAAATATATGCGTGCGCATGCGTATATCTCCCTCTCTCTATTTGTGTGTGTGTGTGTGGGCGCGCGCGCGCGCGCGTTTATATGGGCGTAAATACATTTAATTAACACGGAAACAAATGATGAGGAGGCAATGTATGGCATTATATGCTAGCAACTTTGTAATATATACACATAATAGTTTCTGTGGATTGACTGATTAAAAATTTAAGTAATTATAAACCTTTCATTTCTTTAGCAATAGGTTAAAATAAAGAGCACAGTTAGAAAATTAAATTCATTAAAAAAAATTCCTTCCAAGAAAACTGTATAAAAGGTACCGCTAATACTCAATTTTGGAAGGACATAACTACAAAAACAAATTCCTTGAACGAAAATTTCTCCGAGTTACCGTTATTACGTTGTTTCTTAAGGGTAGTCATGGATGTAATGTTTTAGCTGAGAATAGTTTCACTTTCATTACACTATTTGTCACTACATTTGTCATTACTGCCACAATTTGTCATTACACTATTGTCACTATAATTCACAATTACCAAATTTACCAAATAAAAAGTCAAGTTCATACATTTTTCCCAATATAAATAAATGTTATTTTTGCTATGTAAATTTTCTTGATTTCTAAGCGTTTTACTATCTTGAATAAAATAAATTCTTGTATAATTTCCAATAATAATAATAGTTTCAAAATTGTTTACATCAAGGGAACTTTCTTTTTTAATCTGTGATGTTTGCAATAACATACATGAATTTGGAATGCAAAATAAAAATTTACTAGCAGAAAGTGAAATGATAAAACATTTTTTGTTATATTCAACGAATAAATTGTTAAATGTTGCACGTGGTGTTGTGTAATTGTTATTATGACCTAATCTACTAGATCTACAGAATCGTTTTAAGAAAACAAAAAGCATTTATATCACTAATGAAATTCACGTTGT
Organism: Lycorma delicatula; assembly: GCF_047948215.1. NCBI lineage: Eukaryota > Metazoa > Arthropoda > Insecta > Hemiptera > Fulgoridae > Lycorma > Lycorma delicatula. The sequence goes on along the minus strand of NC_134459.1, from coordinate 78,312,674 downwards.
TTGAAAGTTATTTTGAATTTCAATGCAGAAGCTCACCAGCATTCATCTGTATTTGCGTGACATAATCTAAAATAAAGAACTAAGTATATAATATTTATTCATTAATTACGTATAATTTACACTCTCAAACGATTATTAAATCGTGAAGGAAAACTTAAGTATGTGTTAATAATATTAAGTATAGCGTACCTGTATTTATGATGTAAAATATGATAACTGATAAACCGATTAACTACTAAATAAAAAACGTTAAAATACAACGCACTTTATTAAAAACAACACGACATCGTTGGTGGTTAGATCATAACTAACGAACTTCGGCTTCGTTCGCTAATCTTCGTGATTAATCGGTAGTCATTCAGTAGACGTCGCAGTACAGAACCTGACGTCTTCTGTTACAATTACTTGTATGTTGAAACATGTTTACTGGCTTAGCTCTCACTATTTTATTAAAAATGCACTACCATAATGTATTTTCAACATTCAATACCTCCAAATTCTTTTAAAACAATATTTTATTATTTTTAAACAAAATAACGAAATTCTACGCAAATATTTTTTAACACTCCTGAAATATTTTTTTCTGTAGAATATTTTTATAAATTTTATAAAAAAAGGATTTATTTAACCTTTTTGTAATTTTTCTTGTATAATAAAAAATTAAAAAAACTATATTATAAATTATAAAACTAATAAAAAATTCTATTAATATCACCTCATTATTAAATACTATTTTTTGAAAGTTAAAGCGTAAACTGGCAAAGTTAAAATCAAGTTTAAATCAAAATTAAGATTACATTGCCAGTTCATTAAGCAAATTTGTTTAATTTTTAGCGGGAGGGAAAAAATTAATGAATTGCAAGTGATACATAGAATACTGATTAAAACAAATTTATTTATTTATCATATTATGTTAAATGTAATCCTTAATTTTACTAATAATAATGATTATGTAACATTTTTCTAGGAAAAAAGTGTAATAGCAGCGAGAATACAAAAAAACGGGTTTTTCTTTTCAGAAATCATCAAATAATCAGTAAGATAAAATTAGATTATTGATAATATCCTGTGTATAGAGGATATATAAGTTTGACTATTAAGTAGAAATCAACTAAAACTTAATTCTGAATTTAAACTAATACTATTTAATTAACATCTATGGGCTTTGAAATTTCATTTTTTATATCGTTTGGAAAATGTATGTATAATTCTCATTACAACAACTTTACATTGCACTTTGTTTCCTTTTTTTGCCATTATTTCATTCTTTGATTAACTTCTACTTTCTCGTTTTAGGAAAATTTCTTCCTCCTTTTCCTGAAAATTCTTGAAATTATTTATTTTATTTTTATTTTTATCTGAAAGTATTTCAGTCTGAATTTTTTTTCTTTAAATTTAATTCTTTTAGATATTTTTTGATTTCTTGAAACCAATTATTTTTAGTTTTAATTAAGAAAATAATTATTTAAAGATTCTTTTTGTTAATCTGTTACCATCGATTCTTTTTAAGTGTAATAAAAACCTAAACTTCTTTTTTTTATACGGTTCGTTATTATTAAAACTTTACCTTATATTTGAAGCTGAAAATTTAATTGTTTGACTGTCTATCTGTATGTTTTATCTGGCATCAGGCGAGAACCAACAGACAGATTGCTTTCAAATTTGTAGGATACATTCGTGTTATCCCAGGGAAGGTTCTAAGTCATAGACCAAGGTGCAAGCCCTCTTGAGGGTAAATTTGTGAATTAAAGATATTCATTAAGCAAAAAGAAAAAGATTAATCCTTTTATTTCACTGTTATATTTCCGTCACCATGGCATCAAAAGTAAGTTATGAATTTTTCGTCGTCAAAAGTGTGTCTACTTTACTAATCATAGTTACTACTATTCTGTCTTTAGTAATTTTGTTTCTCTTTCAGGTTTCTATAAGCCTGAATACTTTAATTGTTATTTATCAGTATTACTCTCACAACACTTAAGGTAACGAGCGGGGAACTAGGGAACGGAGAAGCCCTCTGACTAGTTATGTAAAATTTATTTTTACAGTGGCCTACCATTATATTTGATATATTTATAAATAGATATGAATGTCTCTCTTATGTTTTTAAGTTTATACAACTTCATGTTGACTTAGGCCAGAAAACATGAGTCGTGTAATTTCTGGTAGTAGTATCATGTAGTTTATAGTAAATTAAAAATTTCTAAAGAAAAGTCAATTAATATATAATTGTATCTAACCGGAAAGCAAAACTATTTTTGAATTAAACAGTATTTTTCTAAGATATTGGATTTTTTCCACTATAGGACTACACGGCTTAAACGATTTTCTACAGAACTCAGATATTAAAATAACAACTCTACTTAAGAAGTAATTACTAAATTAACAAAAATATAGAATAACGTTAATTAGACGAGGTTAGTGAGCGAAGCGAGTGTAGGTTATGTTTGGTTAATTACTTTGATTTCGTGTACTGACGAATCGTACTTATATCAACATAACCTAACCAAATACAAGCTACTCTCTCTTCGCTCGCTAACCCCGTCAAATTAACATTATCGTATAGTTTTGTTGATTTTATAATTACTGCTTCTAGTAGAGTTGTTATTTTAATATCTGACTTATATAAAAAAAAATTAAGCCGTGAAATCCTATAGTGAGAAAGGTGCAAGCATTAAATTTTTAAACAACAAACGATCTTCTAAACAACTTGTTTAAAATTAAAGTATTCTTTTACAGAAACGATATTACAATTGTCTATTATTATTAAAGAACCATTTTCTCTGAAGTTGAATCAACAGAATATAATTCATTGTTTCACAACAGAAAAGGATTTTTATTTGTTATTTTACACCATCTGTTATTCCACACCTTTCATATATCTGTGAAACATGTAAAACAACTGTAAAATAAAAGGCTTCAGTAAGATTTTCTTTCGCTGAGAGTAATGATATTTACTCTACAGTTAGTCCTCTGGGTGATTACAGCGAAGATATCACTCATAGGGCGAATATCACTCGACTTCGGCATGCCGATGTAAAACCGCATATTTAGTTCAATAAAAAAGGCAACGCGACACCACTTCATTCCACATTTTTCCTAGTAAACCTTCTTGAATGATTAAACAGCTGTATTTCTATCTAATTTTCAGGAGTGATTTGGCTCATATATGAGCCACATATATAAAATAGTAAGTTTATAAAATATTTTTCCAAAATATTGATTAAAGATTTTCTTCCAAATAATAAATAAATATTTTCACTCTAAGCAAACAGAGAAAGTTTGTTAATATAAGCAGAAAATGTTACATAAACTGTATAATATGAGAAAATTTTATATCTGATAAAGATATTTGTTGAGCCGATTCAGAAACTAAAATTAAATCATCATATCCCTTCTATCTTCATTAGTAATCAGTTATTCAGTTAGTTTTGTTAATAATTACCCAAATCAAGTTTGTAATATTCTGTAGTAGGGAAAGATTATCGTTATAGTAATTAACATTTGATGTACAAAATAAAAATGTCAAACATAACTTAATAATAACTTTAATACATTATTCTTTACGTAGCTGGAGGTTAAAACGAATTATGCTGAAGAATACGCACGTTATATTTCAATAATAAAATAATATTCTTTTCTGAGCATTAAATTATTGCAATATTCTTTTAAATTTACTAATGATATAAATCTAGTTATGATATGAATCTGGTTCAAGATATGAAAAAAAATGTTTCAGAAAGACTGAGAGAGAAAAATTATTCAGTTATTATACACACTAATGTATAACTTTTCTCATAACTTAACTATTAGTAAGTTCTCTAACAGTAACAAATATTAAACTTCAAGCCGCAAAATTTTAACTAAGTTGCCAAACTTCACATAGTTTAAAATTTCAATTTAGAAATTAAAAGGAACTCTAATATTTGACGCGAATACAGAAAAAACTAGTGTAATTTTAAAGTCTACTTAAAAAAAAAAAGTAGCATTATGTGCAGTAGTCCATACAGTTTTACATAATTTTTTGAAAAAGGTGATTAATTATAGCGTCAAATTAATGAACATGAGGGATTACCAAGGTGAGTATTATGGGTATTTTTTTTTAACCTCCGGGACAACCGTTAGGTATTGCTTCAGTGGATTAGATGAATGATTATTAGCATGTGTGAAAATGGCATGCCTGAACGAGATTCGAACCCGGGACCTCCGGATGAAAAGCCGAGATAATACCACTCACCCCACGGGGCCGAGTGAGTATTGTTGGTCTTTTTCATATTTTTCTTTTTCCTATTTAGCCTCCGATAGTAATTACCGTTCAGATATTACTTTAGGGGATGAATGAGGATGATATTTATGAGTGTAAATGAAGTGTAGTTATGTACAGTCTCAGTTCGACTATACTTGAGATGTGTAGTTAATTGAAACCCAACCACCAAACAACACCGGTATCGACGATCTAGTATTTAAATCCGTACACAAGTAATTGCCTTTACTAGGATTTGAACGCTGGAACTCTCGACTTCCAAATCAGATGATTTGGGAAGACACGTTCACCACTAGACCAATCCGGTAGGTTGAGTATTGTTGTTCTAACTATTATTAACCCAATGTTACGCATTTATTAGCTATTTTTCAATCTCATTGTAAAAAAAATGCATAAAATTTATGCGTTACTCTACACTTAACTACAGACTTTCGCTTTAAAATATAAAAAAATTACCTATTCTAAACGGTTACTGATATGAAAATTGCAAAGAGTAAACGTTATCTATTTATAAACAAATTTAGATATAAAAGCAGATTTCAAATGCTAAACAATCATCATCAGTTATACAGGAATCATAAAAAAATTAATCTGAACCAAATATTAATAATAAATAAAAAAGTTAAATTAATAAATAAGAAAGATGGCAAAACTTGCGAAAAACCAAAAAAATGTTTGTAGTAGCACTTATAAACGCAGTTTTTATTAATTTTAACCGGTATTAATTTACTCCTAGATAAGTAGAAAAGCGGGAGTAGAAGTAAAGAAAAGAATGTTCTAATTTAAGGACAGCATTATTTTTATCATGAATAAGAAAAGCTTAATTTTTATTTTGGTTTGGAATTAAGTAATTTTGTTAATACTAAATTCTCCAATATATATGAAAATTCTCAAATCCCATTTATCAAAAATATTAATTAATAATTTAAACATTTCAATAATTTATTGTAGCATTTTCGTAAATTTTTTGGCAGTAATTTTTTTCTAGATTTCATCGCTCAATTATTATTATTATTATTATTGCAAAGAAGACAGGATTTGAACCCCACACTATTATAACGTTTCTAATATGTTCAGAAAATACGGCAAATATTAAACAAGATTTTTAACACTATACGTATAATAACTACAAATTGTACCGTACAACAATGTACGTGTGGCGTAAGATTAAATATAAAATTATATAAATAAATAAATAGAACCACTTTAACAGACCAAGTTTTTGTGAAATTTCAAATTGAATTTATCAATTCAATTCATACAACAATTCAACTCAAAAACAATTCAAAAAAATTTATTGTGTTTATTGATTCTTAAATTGCCAGATTTTAGTATATTATTTTTATCACGTAAACGTCAATTTTACAAACTTTTTCAGTTATGACAAATTGTTTTATAGTCTCTTAAAAATGCCAAATATAATTTAGTTTATATATTTTTGATTATATTGTAAAAGAATTATTTTCTAGAAGATATTTTATCTCATATAGAGATTTTTATTCTAAAATTTAGAGAAAGTTTTAATAAAATTATTAAAAATATTATTTTTTTTAAATCAGTTTAAAGGGAAAGAACTGATAGATCAGTTTGTAACTCTACTGAGATCCAAGTGTGCATCTGTATTCAATGAACTATTTTTTTCTTTTTTTTAAACAAATTATTTTGAGACAGTTCCAAATTTGGAATTTTCAAGGACACATTTAACAACTCTTTATCAAATAAAACGTATGAAAATAAATGTTACGATATCAAATAAACATTTAAATTATTAATATTAAAAATGATTAATATTAACAAATGTAGATGGTAATTTAAGATAATTATAATAAAATCCTAATTTACCTAGTAAGTAAAATAAAAACAGCTTATTAATTGTAATAATAAAACAAGATTTAACTTTAATAATTTTGCATTAACTGCCTTTAACGTCTAACTCTGAAATTTTAACACGAATAAACATTTTAAAAGAGAATGAAAGAAATAAAAAGAACTATAATATATATATATATATATAGAAATAACTATAATATATATATATATATTATATATATATAACTATAATATATATATATATATTAAATAACTATATATATATATAGAAATAAAAGAACTATATATATATATATATATATATATATATATATATATATATATCTTAAAATATGAAAAAGCTTTTTCATTTAATATTTAATACTTAAATTTCATCTTTTTTTTTTAATTTATATTATAAAAGTAAAAAAAAGAAAGGAGAAGATGGATAGAGGGTGAGAAGGAGAGAGACAGTGAATGAGAGAGTATTTTTACTAGCAAAACTAGTCAATGTGTTTTGTTCAGTTCACCGTGTTAAAAAAATAAATCATAAAAATACTAAAAACGGAAAATCAAAGCGTACTAAAGTTATAAAGAGGTTCAAGATTCAAAGCGATTTCTCTTGAAACAAACAAACACACACACATACGAAATACATACACACATATATATACATGGTAGCCGAGTATACTTCATACGCGGTAAAGAACGCCGACAGCTGACCATACACAAAATGGAATGAACAAAACCAATATCCGGAGCTTTACACAGCTTTCAATAGAAAAAAGTATTTTTACATTTAGACATAAGCTAAATAATACTCTATTCATTTTAATACGTTATATTATAAAAAGAATAGCAATATGTAAATGTCACATTTTACTCTTTTCTCCGTTATAGACAAATTTACTCAATTAATGAATTAAAAAAAGTAATTTATATATATAAAATATTATATAATATAAAAAAATATTAACGGTTTTAGAAATTACAAATATTTAAAGAACATTTTAAACTTTTATTTTTTATTCGCATGGATGATTTATTATTTATAAAAAATAAAATGCCAGTTAAAAAAGTAATTACATAATTAAAACTAAGTAAGAAGGTTAGAAACGCTTTATATTTTACACTATCATCATCATCATCATCAATATTATTATTATTATCATAAAAAATCTGGGATTATAAAAATTCCAGTATATAACAACACAGTATATGTACAGTATATAAATACAATATATTTTCTACGAGTTTTGAAAGAGATAAGAAATGATAACAAAAAACAAAGCTTTACTTCGAAAAATATTGTAATTTTTACAAAACTGTCATTTTTAGAAGTAAAAAATTTACGCAGTTTTAATAAACAATAATGTAAACATGATTTCTTATCCACTATTTGTACTTAGAACATTACATACAATAATTTTTTTCCTCGAATTGGCTATTTAGAGGAAGTGAACAAACTTTATTTTTCCTTTGAGGCTTTAATCTTCTGCCATCTCTCAGTTATCATTTTTTTTATCTTTGTGTTCTTCTGTGATTCTTCTGTTGTCGTTTCCTCTTCCGTCTTGAGCCACTTTAAACCCTTTAAATTCATGTAGTTTTTCTCTTAAAAATTTCCCTGTCTAAAATTTCTTTTGCTTTTGAAATCATCAAATAAGTTGAAAATCTCTTTTGTCAGTCTTTCTTTATTGATTCTTTTTAAATATTCTTTTTAAATGGCCATAAAACACTAGTCTCCATTTTCTAATTGCATCGATTATATTTTCAAAGTTTCTATAAATTTCCTCGTTTACATTAAAATTTGTTATAATTCACACCTCACGATTAATGTTTTATTCTTTTTAAAAATATTTTCTATTCTTCTTTATTATTTAATGTAAAAATTTCTGCCACATAAAACATTTTAGGTTTTATAACAAAACTGTAATTGAATTTTGCATTTTAGGAAATCGATTTTTTATTACAAAGATTTTTGGTTAAATGGAAAGTCATTACCATTTTAACTGCCCGATTTTCTAAACACATTTGTCTAGTCCATTTTTCTGGATTACTTTGCCTAGATATTTTAATTTTCCCGAATTTTTTTTTTACCTCATATATACAGAAAAACCGACTAAACCGATCTTATTACGATTATCTCGCTTTAACACAAAAAAAAAACAAGTACTGCGTCATGTAAGTAAAGACTTTTCTTTGCCTGTTGACGTATTGCGAAATTATAGTAATTTCCTCATGTAAATTTCAAATAAACTGTAGAATCACTTAAACACCTGTTAATAATTTTGCAAATTAATTTATCTACTCAAACCCTGTTATTACAAATCAGTTTCTAGTATACTTTACCTATTATGGTTTGTCTAGGTAAACTATAATATATAAAGTGGTTTTGTATCACCGGTTAGGTTTGAACAAATTTCTAACATATACTTTTTTAACATATACTTCAACAAAACTCAGACTTATGTATACATGATTTAAATGACAAGTAATAAAATTAAACATGATGATTAAAATAAAAATACTGCTCAAATAGGAAGTCAAAAAACTAAAATACAACACAGTTAATCAAAGGTAAACATAAAAGAATACAGTCAACATAAAGTAGACTTTGTATCTTTAAATTACAGCTTATCAGTACCAATTTTATTCCATAATCTTCATATTAGTTACACCACAATAATGTCTAAATCGGCAATTTAATAGGTCATAAAAATTTATAATATTCGTAAATAATAGAAAAATGCGACTCTGATTCATGAGCACAAATTTAAATTGATTATTAAGCCTTACCGACCTTCAATATTAGAAATCTTATTTAAATACGTATATCACATAAAATGAGAGTAAAACTAATGAATTGACGCTTGATCTTGTTTAAACAGTATTGAAGTATAATTATCTAATTTTTCATTAAAAACAGAAAATTTAGGTGAAATAAATAGGCTCAAATAAAAAATAATAATAATTGGAAATTAAAACTATTTTTTTTTTCGAATTTGCATCATAAAATTGCGTGTAATATTTATTATTGATATCATGTTAACTGAAATCCTCCTAAACAGTGCCATAAACAATTACAAAGTTCAGAACCCCTATCCTATAGATGTGCAATATGATTTACGGGCTGCTCGTATGGTTTACATATCAGTTATAAATCACGTGATAAGCATAACTCCACATCCAAAATTAATCTAACATACATCTACATATGTAGATGTATGTAGACTTTTAAAAATCTCTAAATTTTAGATGCATTGAAAAAGGTACATAACTATTTTTTCTTTAATTTACTAATTTGTTTTAATGCACATTCGGATATAAAGTAATTATAATAAATAATAATAAAAAATAGTTTCTAATTTACAGTTATTAAAAAAAAGTTAAAGTTATAAAATTCCAGTGAAGACAATTGCTATTTTAGGTGTAGTAGATGTAAGCAAATTTTCAGTGAAACAGAGATATAATCCAGAAATTTTCATTTTATCTTTAATATTATCGTTACGTTTAATTACACGAAACACCTGAGTATAGATGTATAAATTTTAATGTTAGTAGTACATGCAGCAACATATATGCATGTACATAAATACATACATAAATAATAAAATATTAAACAAACGATAAATAATGTAATTTATTTTAATATGTATCCTTCTAAATAGAATACAAAGTAATAAAAGTTATTTAATTAAAGTTATATCATGATGATTTATTTTGAGGCAACAAACTTTTATTAATATAATTAACAAAGTAATTAAACATATAATTTATATAAATTAAATAATTATATAATAATGTAGTTCAGTTAATATCTGTTATATATAAATAAATATTTCAGGATTAAAAGAAACAACAACATGTCTGAAAAAGAACAACCAATTGTACTATTATTTTTTATAAATTTGTAAATAGAAATTTAAAAATCTTTAAAACAACAAACAAACAGTTACGGAAGACTCCAGTTGCATTTTATTTACTCAAATTACTACAGAATCTTTGAAACTGAAATTTCTATAATTGATTAATTTTTTTTTTAAATACTAAAAATTAATTTTATATCCAGTATTAAAAAAAATTGGTGAAGCATATCTATTTTCTACAAGTAAACGAAATCTTTAATCTGAAAATCAGTACGAATTATGATAACAGCGTTGTTTAGTGTGGAATTAATTTTTAAAGATCTTCAGAAGTAGTAGGTGAAAAAAAATAACCACAAAAAGAGCAACAATTTCATTGTAAATTTTTATTGAATTTCCTTACAAATAAAAACAGAATTATATATATATATATATATAAAAAAAAGTTGAATAATAAAATCCCCGAAAAACAGTTACAGCGTGAAGATATCCCTTAAAAAAAAAAAAAAAAAAAAAAAAAAAAAACAATTGTTTACTCCGAATCCGAAAGAAATTGATATACAAAAAAACTGAAAATTATTTATTAGCCGGAATTTATTCTAAAACACCATTCTTTGCATCAAACGTAGAAAAAACTATTTAATATAGTCGTGCAAAAACCTGAAAGCTAGACAAAATAATTTTTTTTTTTGTCTCAAGTCATTTGACTGGTTTGATGCACTTCACTAAGATTCCCTATCTAGTGTCAGTCGTTTCATTTCAGTATACTCCTACATCCTACATCCCTAACAATTTGTTTTACATATTCCAAACGTTGCCTGCCTACACAATTTTTTCCCATTTACCTGTCCCTCCAATATTAAAGCGACTGTTCCAGGATGCTTTAATATGTGGCCTATAAGTCTGTTTCTTCTTTTAAGTCCATTTTTCAAAATGCTTCTTCTTCATCAATTTGCCGCAATACCTCTTCATTTCTCACTTTATCCACCACACCATCTGATTTTTAATAGTCTCCTATACATTTCAAAAGCTTCTAATCTTTTCTCCTCAGGTACTCCGATCGTCCATGTTTTCCTACAATATAAAGCTACCCTCCAAAAATATACTTTCAAAAATGTTTTCTTGAAGTTTAAATTATTTTTTGATGCAAGTAAATTATATTTCTGACTGAAAGCTCGTTTCGCTTGTGCTATTTGGCATTTTATATCGCTCCCGCCTTCAGGAGCGATATAAAATGCCGAATAATAGAAGCGAAACGAGTAAATATTACTCTGATTAAAGTAATATTATTTTACTATTTATTATTTAAATAATGATGTTGGTCATAACGTTTGCTTATTTTTTCGTGGTTTAACCAACTGTTTGTTAAACTCTGAATATAACATACAGTTGTTTCTTATATTTCTTATAAACGAAATAAAGATACAGCTCAGATAGGAAGTCAAATAACTATAAAACAACAGCGTTAATTGAAAATAAATTTCAAAGAATGTCAACCTAAGATTAGCATTGTTTTAAAAAATATATATATATATAACAAGAAAATTTATCAATCGTAAAAATTTACTTAAATTTTTAATCTAGAAGATTTGGCTTTAAAAAACACCCATTATAAATTGAAGAACGACGTAAGTTTCAAATATTTTGCTTCAAAAAGGCAGTATTTTGTATTCACAGAGTTTAAATGTAGAAAATGTAAGAGATGCGTATTTTTCGGTATAAAAATAAACGTGTTCATTCTTTTAAAATATAGACATTGCATCATTCGATTAGCCTCTGCCCCTATGACCCTATCCGTCTGGATCTGATGCGTATATAAAGAAATGAAATAAAATTAAAAAAATAATTTTCGCGATTTTCCATTTTTTTACTCATTTATTTAAAGAATTGCCAAAAGCGGAACTCACTGTGTGTTTGTCTTTCATATAATCATTTCCTGATCTCTTTTCGCATATTTATTACATAAATGCTTTATATTATTGCGAAAAATACTTAAAAGCAAATTTATATTCAGTATTTTTTAATTCACTAATTATTCTTAAATACTACACTTATGTGAATTTACCAAAACGCATACAGGTTTATTAAAATTATCAATATTAGATAATTTTTTGATAAGGTGCTATGTTTAATATTTTTTGGTTAAAAATGTATTCATCTGCATGTTTTCCATATTTATTAATTTTTTTTTAATAATCTATCGTTCACACTGCACGCCAAGGTTTTATCATTTATTCTGCAGCCAAAGTTAATTTGCATATCTCAATGCCGTCTTATTTTTATTCAGATCTAAATTAAATAAAAACTTAAATTTGTACGTGAGAAAACTTTTAATTTCTATATTGTACTATGTAGATTTGAATCTTGTTCGTAGGAAGGGTGATATTTTCTAACTTTTAAAAAATGTCAAACTTCATTAAGATTTGAAGCTTAAACTTTGTTTTAGAAAAGAGATATTTGTTCCATTAGGTACAGTATTATTACAATAACTTTAATAGAAAATACCGCCGGCTATATAACCATAAAACTTGCTGGAATCGAATAAATAAACAAGAAACGGCTATTCAAAGGATTAAAAAAGGAATTTTTTTTAATCAAATTTTCTTAATTATTTTTTATAGCCACAGTTGCAACGTTTGCTGACGATACTGCAATTCTTGCTGTAATTTATGGTCTGGCGGTACGGAGTGATCTGTTTCATTCCTTTTATTTCGTTGTTATCGTTAAGTCATCGTTAAGCCGATGGGTCTGTGACTACTTAATGTTAGTTGAAATAAATCTTATTTACTTATTGTTCAACTATCTTGCTGACAGATTATAATGTTGCTGTGTCGTTATATATATATATATAAAAAAAAATTATAGTTGCATTAAGAGAAAAAGTATGTACTGTTAAAAATTATTTGACTGAATTTTATTCTAATAAGAGATTATGAAAATATCATAAAGCTATAAATAAATTTATATTCAACAGTATTATGATGTATAAACAAGATTGTTCGTCAATTCTCTTTTAAAGAGAAGAGGTCAAAAGAGACAAAAGAATCCGGCAAGCAGGACAGGAAGTGTGCAGTTAGCAGTAATTTTCTCGTTACATATACTTGCATATACATATAGAACCATCAGATTCATTTGTATGTGACAGTCAGACGGAATAACCGGGTGTAGCGTGCCGTTTTGTTAGTCGGTTTGTTTAAGACACTCTGTTTTAGTCGGCTTTAGTAGGATCTAACTAGAGTGTGTACATCCGTCTTCTAAATATATATTTGTAACTAGTAAGCGCGACGTGTAGTGAATGAATTCATAAATAAAGGAAATTATTCATATATACAAATTATAATAATATCCAATGTTTTAGAATTTTATAGTGCGTAATTATAATCCCAAAATAACACAAATATTACAAAAACTCAACATTTTATATCTTTACATATTGTCTTCTAGAAAAATATTCTTATGTAAGTAATACAAGCAGAAGTTACAGTAAAATATGAAAAGAACATAAAACGTATATAACAAAAGAATTTATTTCTATCATCAATTTATTTACGTGTAGGGTGAAGGACGCTACTACAGCTGCTAGCCTACCTGATTTTTATAGCTCTGAAAATGTATTAAGAAACAAAGTTTCCATTTACATAACGATCTCAAAGCAAAGAACGCATTTACTTCTTCATATTAATGTTCTACCTCAATATTTTATAACATCCACTTTTTTTAATAAAAAATATTATTATTTACAATAAAAGTTGTTATATTTAATTGAATCTATCCTTAAAACAATTCCCAAGGTTCTTAATTTTTTTATAAGTAAAATGTTCATTTATCGACGCTTAGATTATTAATGGAAGGTATTTTATTACCTCCAAACAGTTTTTTGAGCGCTATATGAGATTTACTATGTTTTTTAATACTTTCTTATTTTATTCAGTAACTTTGTACCGAATGAATTTTAATAAAATTATTTTTACTTAAAATGATTTCCATAAAAGTACAAATTATGAATATCGAAATACTTAAATTTATTAATAATTACATATTATTCATAAAACGTTTTTACAAAGTGCAATTTGTCTATACATGATTGTTGTTTTATTTTTAGACAAATTGATTTAATAATAATTTCCTCACAAATACCTTTAAAAATTCATTGTTTTCGTTTTATTTTATAAAGAATAAAGGTCAATTACTTATACAAGTAGATATATATATATAAGAATTAAAAATACTAAAAACTATGAATTAAAAGACGTACATAATTTTTGTTTTATTCTTTACATTTTCTTCATTCGTCAATCTCAAGGAATTTAAAGTCTCAAAAGATTCTGTGTGAGTACAATGATAGTAACTGAAGATTTTTCATATCTCTAACAATTTTTTGTCCTTAGTCTCAATAAGACCTAATTACCTTTTTAATAGAAAAACATTAGTTAGTTCATCATTTTCCGGTAGGTCTATTTTTTTTTGTTTTTTTTTTACCTCCGGGACCACCTTTAAATATTACTTCAGAGGATGAGATGAATGACAAGTAGCGTGTGAAAATGCTATGCCTGACCGGGATTCGACCCCGGAACCTACGGATGAAAGGCCGAGACATTACCACTCGCGCCAAGAAGGCCGGCGTTCTGTTTGGTCTACCATTAGTTAACTAAATCCTTATCAGCAAAACCTTAATTATCTTACTTTTATCACTATTCACTTTATCACATTTTTGTTAGTGGTAGAAATATTTATATTGTTTTTTACCGTTCATTTGATTTTTTATCGATCAAGAAATTATTAATATACATAAGTTTGAACAGTAACTTTACTTTCTACTTGCTGAAAAATAATTACTATACAAATCGCACAACTTGCACAGAAGTTCTATCCTTGTACTTTCTCTTAATGATTTTCCACACTCGAAATTATCATATCAATCTTCCCTTAAAATCAATCTGAATTTACTCTGTGCTGCAACTTTTGTTCAACATTCTCCATAATCTAAAATAGAACCAAAATACCTGATGCATCTATCTTTGTTTTATATATAGTCAAGTCTGTATAGAGTAGGATTGTACTTGGTGTAGGCATTTTCTATCCTGTTCATTTCTTCGTTTATCATAAAGCACCACAAAGATATTTTTATATAATTTTTAATGCAGTGATCTGTTTCTCTAGACAAAAATAATGTCATGTTCAAGTAAGCTGGATTTTTTATATATCACTAGTTTCAAAAAATGTGATGCAGACAACACATGACATCCTTGTACGCCTATTAATTAGATTTGTATATTTTTAAAAAGGAAAAAACAAAATTTTATTTCATAAAAACTTCTGATGTTTTTTCATATATATATTTTTGTTATTATTGAATTATTATTCATCGTAATTTTTTTTTACAATGAGAGGTTAATAAATCAATATAGTGAAAATAAAATAAAAAAAAGTTAAAAAAGAAAGGAGATGAAGTCTGATTCGAACCGATGTGCCATCCTCTAAGCCCCAAATATTTCATTAATTAAAATTTTATTTGGCAATAACTCTAGAACTGATGAAAATAAATACAACTTATGATATATCGTTGAAAATTTCTCAATGAGGCCTTATTACTATAGTTAAGAAAAAGTCCAAAATCCATTTTTTTTATTTTTATTTAAGGATTTTTTGAACACTTTTGGTTCAGTCGATTGCAATACAAAGAAAAGATCCACAAGTAGATGTTATAAAACTCCTAAATCCAAAATTTCAACATCTTACGGCTAATCGTTTTTGAGTTATGCGAGATATATACATACATACATCCGTACTTACAGATGTCACGCCGTAACTAGTCAAAATGGATATGTCCGTTGAAATCTGGAAACCGACATTTTTCGCAATCACAATACTTCCTTTACTTCGTACAAGGAAGTAAAAAAAAAGCTTCTAAGAGAATAAATCCCTGATGAACTATACACACGACATACAGTCAATCACTAATTCCAAGAGAATTTCTTATTATATCTGACGTAGAATACTAAAGGCTATTCATACTGGAATATCTAAACATATATATTTTTATTTTAATATTCTACTCTCCTTCAACTAGAATAATATTATTATATACCTCTAAACCTACAATTATTGATAAAATTTAAGAAAATATACTTAACATGAACCACCACCAAATATACTTAAGTGAAGAAGAAAATTACATTATTAGTAAAATGGTATTTTAAAGTTAAAGGTTTAATGTAAATATAGGCTAATAAATAATCAATAAGCAGTTCTGGATATATAATTAATAACAATAACAATTAACAATAAAAGAAATACATTATATGTGGAAAAGGAATTTTATCAGCAGTTATGTTATTCTAAAGAATGATAAAACTTAATAAAATTAATTTAAAAATATACAGAAAATTCTGTACAAACGATATTTAAATAATTATATTCTCTTTTTCTGTGTGTTAGATAACAGTATATATAAGTTTAAAAAAATAAATAATTTATTAAATTAATATTAACTAAATACAATTATTTGAAATAGAATCAATCATATCGAAAAAAACCAGATAAACAAAATCAATCTAAGACAAAACTAAATATAGGTGCTTAAACCTTTAAATTTCACGCTTGGTTTAAAAATATACTTAAAAAGAAAAACCTACTTTCTAAATGTTAACATAATTATACAATAATTCAATTATATGACACATGAAATTATAAGGTAATAATTTACCAAATTATAATATTGAAGTACTAAGTCACTGTCAAAGTTTAAAGAAGTAGCTTTTTATATTGTTATACAATATTATATAAAATTTTAAGTAAGATATATATATATATATATATATATATTCATAGAATTTTTAAATGAGAAAATATTTTAAGTAAAATATCTAATATATTACGTCAATATCGATATGAAGGGAAAGTGTAAAAATTTCAAAATATGAGGGAAGTAAATGGCAGCCTATCTGATCATAAATTATATATAACCTTAAATTAATATTTATGACGTAATCGCTTTTCATAAAGTGCTAAGCTTAAAGCATCATATATTTTGATTCTAAAACCGTTAAAGCTTCTCACATGTAGCCGACAAAGTTATTTCAGAAAAAATATTATACGAATATTATCATTTAAAAAGCAAAACTGAAGACACTGTTCTTTATCATTAGATAAGTGTAACGATTTATGACGGAATGACAAAGTTATAAAAATATGAAATTTTAAATTGGAATTTTATTAAGTAGATATAAAATTAGATTAATATCCTTGCTATAAATAATTCAATATAGAAATTCTAACAATTATATAATTCAATATATTCCTTGTTAGTACAATATATACAAAACTATTTGTTTTACCTTACCTTAAATTTCCCAAACATTAGCAAATTTCATGAAATTAGAAAGTAATCTTCTTGTTGATACACATACCTGTAAATAAAACATCATAAATTAAAAAAGAAAAATTTAAAACAATTAATAATACAAACATTCGAAATCATATCTTAGCTAAACACTGAGAATTAAAGATCGTTAATATATTGACAAAAACTAACTTGAATTATAATTCATTTATTTTTTTTAAAGTTAAAAAATAAAAAAAAAATTTTTAGAATTTTACGAACCTCACGGAAATAAATACACCTCAACATTTCTTCCCATGCTTTAATTGCAGTATATGAAAAATCATGATTTTCTCAAAAGCATTATTTTAAGATCTACATCGCATTTGCTCAACATATTATTGAAAGGGCATAGACTATTTACATACATATATATATACACACACACATACACACGTACGTACGTACGTATTTAAGTACTAAAATCCCCCGTCACGACTTCGCCTATGCTATATGCGTATAGGACTTCAAAAATTGTAAATATTTTTTAGTAAATATATGTAGGCTGTTGCTCTATGTGTTACCGCCATTCACAACATACTGAATAAAATAGATTAATTTGGATGAATAACAACGTTTAAGTTGTTCAATAAGTAAAATGGTCGTCATTACCTTTTTAATGAAACTAATTTATTTTTACGTATTTGACAATAATACTAAAAATTTAACAATTGTAGACAACGACATTATGTTTAGTTAATAGTCTGAAGAAATCCATACTGACATAGAAAATGATCAACACAGACAATGATTTTTTTTTTTTTTAATTTTTATTTACAATCTGTTGCATTTTTGTAGTAATCTTAAGTAAATTACATAATGCATATTGACATTAAAATGAATCCTCATTGGATTTCCTCAAAGATTACATTCTAGCAGTATATAAAAACTTCCGAGAGTAGAAAGTACACCACACAGTTTTGAAAAAGTGTACAATTAGTGGGACCCTGGAAAACAATAATAATAACAAGAATCATAAAAAGAGCAGATTTTTAAATACCTACAAAAGAAAAAATTTGATTTAGGCACCACATAATTTCCTTGTACGCCTAATAAATTACATAGACGCATTTGTTTTAAAATGAAAAGTACGAAAAATTTTATTTCATTGATAAATTCTGATATTTTTTCATATTTTTTATTGTTATTATTGAATTATTATTTATCGTAAAAACCTTTTCACAATCAGAGATTAATAATTATTAATAAATCAATGTATTTAAATTTTTAAAAAGTCGGAAATAAAATACGATTCGAACCGATGTGACTTCCCCTTGTAAAATCCAAATATTTCATTTATTAGAATTTTATTTGGCTATAATTCTAGAACCATTGAATATAAATACCAGTTATGCTTATCGCTAAAAAGATCTCAATGAGGGCTTATTACTGCAGTTAAGAAAAATTTCAAAATCCAGATGTTTTGGATTTTGACTTATGCGTTTTAGACTACTCGTTTTTAACTTATGCGAGATACATACGTACGTAAAATCGTCACGCCGAAACTAGTTAAAATCTATTCAGGGATGCTCAAAATGGATATTTCCGTCGAAATCTGAAAATAGAAATTTGTCGCGATCACAATACTTAGTAAAATTACCAAAAAAGAAGAAATTAAAAATGAAAACGGAAACAGAAGAGGGTGTAATTACACTATAGAGTTACTAAGATCCTGATTGTGTAGCCACTTAAGTCTTCTAACATCCTCAACATTGTGTAGGAGGTTTACGGCCAAGTGGTTAACGCGGTATTCAGCAAAAGTTCATATTTCAAACTGAAATAGGAAGTGTGATATCTTCGAGGAACGCAAAACTGGCACTGTCTGCCATGGTACGGAACCTATTTGCGAGTCTGAGGCGAGAGCATCAGTCCCGTTATCCGAGATATCACCCACATCAAACACAAAATTGTCTCTAATAAGTTTGTGGGGACGGCTTTCTTGAATTCCTTTTCGAGAGCATTATGATCAACGCCGCTTTCTAAACACTAGCTATCGCCTTATCCTCTTCAACATATTACACATCCTCATAGGTTGTAGATTAACCCAAATTTAGAACAGAAAATACAAAGTTAAATAAATTAATAAAAACCAATTATGTTATAAATGAATAAAACCCAATTATTATGTACTGTTGAATTGAACTATATAGATCCTCAGCCTCGATATACTTTGTTTAACACAAAAAATCCAAAATTCAGGAGCAAAATGTAAAAAGATTTTACGTTATAATATCAGCTAATAGCAGCTGATTGATAGCATCAATATTAGCTGATGTTAAATTTGTAATAAGAAGTTCTAGATTATTTGTTTATATTTTTTTTTTATCGAATTAAGATTTATATACTTGTGAGACTGGTAAGCTTATAACTGTGGTAAATATTGCCGAGGTCATAAGAAAACTACAGTATTTAAAAATTCGTAATGATTGATTGTTAATGTTATTCAAAAATCTTTTGAAGACCATAGAAAAAATACAAGATCAATTTGTTGTTGAACGATTTTTTAAATAATTTTAGATTTTAATAGTTTAAGAATTATAGCTTCTGACTGTAACTATTACGTAAAAGAAAGACCAAACACAGTTTAATGTAAAATAGGCTAAGGCAATGATAACAGTAGAATTTTTTTAAAAAGAAATATGAAAATAAATATCTACATGTTTGATATAACAAATTAATTTAATAAACAGACATACTACACTTTAAGAAAAGCCTACAAAAAAATTAAAAAATGTTTAAAAAAATTAAAATGAGAAATAATACAAAAAATAACAAACAATTTTTGGGGTACAAGATCAGAGCAAGAAATATTTCAACAACTTTGTCTTAAGCTTTTTGATAATCAAATGATCACGCAGATTATGAGAAATAAAATTTATTTATTTCTTACTGCTATAAGTAATGTCTTCTTATAGTGGCTAAATCTTAAAAGAGAGAGGGGGAGAGAGAAAGTGTGAAAGAGAAGAGAGAGAGTTTATTTTATAATCGAATAGTAATTGAAAATTTGTAATTACATCAAAATATATATATATATATATTTTAAATAATTGTTGAATATAACTACGGCTATAAGATACACCTATGAATAACTTTCTAAGTTTAGTATAACCAGTATACTTACGAACATTACCATATACAGCTATGTTTTCATACCGTTACAAGAATCGTTAATAATGTAACTTATAATACTGCGGTTAAACTTTGCCATATTGTCAGTATAATAATAGTAAAATGATAATATTCTCTCGAGAAACTATATGTAAACTAAAACATTATATTTAGTTTTTTACCCAACAGCGATCATTATGAGGGTTGTATAGTTGACAGTAATATGTTATGTAAAATTTACTATGTAATACGATTTTACGATGAATAATGCAAAATAAAACGTAATATTAATATTACAAACAATATTAATACTTAGCTAATGCGTCCTTGAATCTTAATTAAAAACTGTTTATTTATCATTAATCTACAGTAAAATGAAATTTATTATATGATGTCTGTGTATATCTAAAATCTGCAACATGTAAACATCCTTTTGTTCAAATCTTTTGAAATTTTTACAGAGCTGTTTTTGTTTTCAAATAAAACAGACTTCATTACAGAATCTGCAATGTACGCTTTATATACAAGATAAAAACAAAATCCAGTATGCGTACAACACGTTAATTCGATTACGCGATAGTTGCGCAGAACGAAAATGCCGTTTACAAACGGAAATAGATTATCAAAAATAAATTCTGTCTGAAGAAATAAAAGCATACATCAATCAAATAAATAATTGATCTACTCAATTTTTCAAATAAATATAGCAGAGTTTTACCTAAAAATATAAATACCAACAAAGTGAAAATAACAGAAGTATACCTAACGAAGATGCAATACTTTCCTGTAATTGGTTATTAATTCTTATATAGTGAAAAAAATGATGCTACATAAAAAGTTATTTAAGATTCCTATTTTTTGGAGGGGATAATCGATGATGAAGTTTTCAAGTAAAATTATAATTATGTGTTTAAATAAACAAAAAAAGAAGTTTTTTAAAAATTTAGGATCGGTATTTTTTACTTTCTTCTTCTCCACCACCTCCAAAATCAACTTTCAAGAAATTTATTTAAGGTTTTTTTTTTTGATGCTTTTATTTACAGTCGCATCAACAATTATAGTCATTAGCGACTAAAATAACACTACATGATCATAAATAACAGAAATAAACAATAAAGAAACAGAAACAACAAGAATAAACAAAGATAAGTAACAACAAACACAAACTAAAATATAAAATACTTAAATCAGACAAAACCATTAAATTGTATTCTTCATTCCACAGTAGGAGAGAAACCGCAACAGATGTTTAAATCTTCTTTTCGGTTTAATAGAGATTTCATATCTGAACCCAGGTCTAAGTTTTGTTGGATGGTTCCAAAGGTTGGGCAATCAAAGAGCAGATGATGCACGGACATTTGGCTTTGCACGCCTCAAAAATTTGCTGAGGAGAGCCAAATAGATTAGCGTCGTTAAGCCTGGTGTGTTCATTCCTTAGCCGAGTTAAGATAACTTGGTCTCTTCTGTTGCTCGAGAAAAGAGCTTTCTCGAACACAATCTCCCGGATGTTATGGAATGCATAATGTCATGGAAAGCGTGGGAGGACTCAGTAGCCAGAACTTCTTCCACTGAGCTCGCAATTTTACACAAACATATCTCATGAAGTCTTTCTCACGTGTCAATTGTACTCGGAGGCTATTTATTGCCGCTCTCTTGGCAGCCTCATCAGCCCGTTTATTCCCGAGGATGCCACAGTGGCCAGGGACCCACACCAATACCACAGTCTTTTTTATCCTTGAAAGAATATTATGAATTATCTGGACAATCGATTCAGATCGTCTGCAGCTCAAGCTCTCACGTACACTCCTAGAGTCAGTTATTATCAGGAAGCTGTCTTCACTACGGTTATCAATAACTTCCAAGACGGTGTAGGTTGTATAAGCCTCGCAAATGAACCAGAAGAACAGGCATTGAACAGGAACAGGAAGAACAGGCTTATACAATATCTCGGTGTCAGAGAGTGCAGTAGAATAGGCACATCCGTCGGTCGTGAAAGAGCTATCTGTATAGATGAGAGTGTCATTCTTTATATGTCCTTGTAGCCTTCAAGCGTCTTTTTTTTGTATTCTACAAAGGTTGCCTCATTCCGACGCCGTTTGTATCTGTTGAAAGCATTCTTTGACGCCAGCATCGCTAAGCTGCATTCAAGGAATACGTTTCTTACCAACCAATCCATTCGTTTTGGGTATACTGAATTCAGCAAAACGCATCACAAGAGTCCTTAACATATTCATTTATTTGAACCCGTCATCTGTCATGTGTAAATCTCTGTATTCAGTAACCAGTTCCTTAAATTTATCCCAGTTAGTGTGCTATAGTAGCCGTCTAAGGTTCACTCTTCTTGGAATACCGATTACTTTGCGGTGTTTGATCGCTATTTCAATGGGGAAGTGGTCACTGCTGTATAGTTCCTGTAGGATTCCTCAATCGTAGAGGTGGGCTGAGGAGGCGTCACAAATTGTTTGATCAATGGCACTAAAAGTCCCATATGAGCTGTTGAGATGTGTATATGAGGCCAGGTTTAGGATAAAAAGATCCAGCCTTTCAAGCAATGTTTCCAAAAACTTGCCCTTAGCGTCCAACTTATTGCAGACCCATCTGATGTGGTGGGCATTAAAATCACCCAACACTAGAAATGGTTTGGGTAATTGCCTAACGACGTCTGTTAGTTCCTCAACAGTAAACTCACGACTGCTGTGGAGATAGATATTACATGCAAATGTTCCAGGAGCAAGTGTCAAAGTCACAGCCGCAGCTTTAAGGCTAGTACGCAGATGAATTTCTTTATAGGCTAGTCGATCACAAATAAAGATGGCTACACCATCGCTGGCGTGAGAGATATCCACTCTGTTTTTGAGAACAACATTGCTGCCTCTCAGAACTATACAGTGGTTAACTTTAAAATTAGTTTCTCGCAGTCATATCACAGAATGACCGAGTCGACTAACTAGAAACTACAAATTTTCTCTCTGGGGTGAAGTCAATTGGTATTCAATCGTAACATTGAGTCATGGAAATGGTGAATTTTATCTTTGTAAAAGAAATTCTCTGCAACGGCCACTAAACATTAATATCACCGAGTGGACTATCGTCAAGACATAATGGCACTATTTTAATCATAAGAGTGGACTATCGTAGAGACTTCAGGGCATATGGGCCACCCCCTTCCGGAGTAATGCTACATAAGCGGTTCCGAGGAGGGGTGGAGGTTTAGTCGGTAGTGCGCAGGAATACATACGCACTTAATAACATCTTGCGGAACTTGTTAGCGAATCCAACACTGCTTCGGCGCCCGTAAATGCGGTTTCTCCACTCGGGTGATTATGATGAAATTTATTCTATAATTATTTAGAGTTCATTATTTAATCTTTAAATATTATTAAAGGTATAAATAAACCAAAAACATTTAATATAAAGCTTATTATATAGATTAATAAGGTTATGTTTGCAAAACTTTGAACAAATCTGACCACAAAATTTATTTACTCCAGCCGCTGGAGATATTGACCTCAAAATTTTACAAAAAGATTACCCATATATACAAGATTCTGTGCCAAATTTCATCAAGATCGGTTAAACCAGTTAAACGTTACCAAGCTTCAAAAACGCCAACAAACGTACATACGAATATTACCCCCCCCCCGCATTTTGTATTTTTGGGATCTGTGGGTCATGAAACGAAGCGTAATGCAATAAAACCCCTTACACGATCTTTTTGCTGATTACCATACTCTCTGCTTGCAGCATAGCTGTAGAGCTATGATGACAGAAAAGTTAAATAAATTTGTACATTGAAACCAAAAGAATAAAGGTTATAAAAACAATGAAAGCTGTTCGTTAAGAGTCAGCAGGTTTGTAAGCCTGCTGGCAAGGTCTTCTAGAAAATTAAGTTCTCTGAAACTGCTTGGTGTGCAATTATCTCAATACGGTAGGTTCGATAAATCCCAACCAGTCTGTCCTATTAAGTTTTAACCGTGTACTTATTTCTGGTTTAAGTTTTTTTAATTTTTCTGAAAGATATGTTTTCAAACGAATTATAATTTTTTAATTATATCGTACAATGAACGGTAGTTACTCTGAAACTTTATTTTATGTAGATTCAAGTTATATAGTTTACATATGCTTTGACTTTTCTATACACACATTTAGTTATGACAGATAAAAATAATTAAAAATCCTTTAATTTTTTCTTAAAAACAATATTATCTATAAGTATTTTTTACTATTTAATTACCTATTAGTTATAATTACGCAATTTATATATTCATAAGTCTTCTAATTTTGAAAAAAAATTATTCTCTTAATATTATTATTAACTAAAACTGTAAAATGATTATAGCGCGTACATAACACAGTTGACAAATAAACGCGTTAAAAATATTTATCACGAAGTAAAATTATTTAATTCAATAAACCAAATCATACTTAAATCTAGAATTTACTGGCTTAAATGGGCTAATTAATGAAATATTATTATCTTTTTATTGCACTACTCTGCAGTGTTACGACTAATAAAAAGCGAACACGTTCATAATACATTAGCTTAATTAAAATGCAATTAAAGAAAAGGATCGCCCAATAGAATGCACTGTTTCCCACAAAAAAAAAATGTTTTCTTACTTTACATCAATTGTCATACATATTCTTATTACTTTAATGCATGTAATATAAGGTATATCTGGGCATAGTTAATGCAGCAAGTGAAGGTTTCACTCGAAGGATTTTGTATCACCTGAATTATCGTGAGGTTGTCCTGTTAACTTGCAACTCGGAATTAGGATAATTGAAAAAGAAAATGGGAAACCAATTCATTCGTTATTTTTCAAGTAAGACTGGCATGAAATGTTTGTAACTATTAGAATGGTTTCGATACTTTTTGAAATGACTATGTGTCGTATAAGGTGATATATACCCGTTAAATTATGGCACTTAAATATATAGATCTTTACAGAGTAAAGGAAGGAAATGTTAATGAGATTTAGGAACACTCCTAATTTATGTTAAAATAATTTATATATTTTTCATTTAATTATATACTTATTTATTTAGTTCTACTTCTAATATCTATATACCTTAAAAAAATAAAGTAATGACGTGTTGAATATAATTAAGGAAAATAATAATGTAAATATTTACATTTTTTAAATTTATTCTCACCTTTTGTAAAACAAACGGACTGCTTAAATCGTAATAACGAAAGTTTAAAGGTCTTACATTAAAATACATTTTTTATTAATCAACACGACGTCTTTCATTTACCTAGTACACATTATTAATGTATACAGCTGGTTTACAACCTACAGCTAAAATAAAAATGAGTAACACAATAAAAAGTTAATTTGCTAAACGATTAAATAATTTATTCATTATTATTTCTTTTTAATTGTAAGAAATGCAGAGCATTCGATTTTTTAAATAATTTTTTCTGCCAGTTAATTTCTAAACAATTTTTTTTTATTCCGGAGAAGTTGTTTTAGGCAGTTAATAAGTAAATTATGTTTTTATTAAAGATATTGTAATCTCATCATATGTAAAAGAAAAAAGTATTTAAAGAATTAAAATTTTCAGATATAACTTAGTATTTATTTATTAAAAATGTTTACTTATCAAATGATGAATTTAAATTTAAAAATCTGACAATTGTAAAAAAAATCTACTTTTGTTTTCTTATAATGAGTATTTCAATAATTAATTTAAAACAAATAGCTAGATAAGAATAGTTTTGTAAAAGATATTGCTTCATAAAAATTAATTAAGTCCTCGTATTTCAGGTAATTAAATAATCTTTTTTTTTTAATAAAAAAAAAGAAAGTAATTTAATAACATCGTAAATTATTTATTCCATGTAAGGATAAAAACGGAATATTTTCGCACGGAGTTCCAACCACAGTAAAACCAATTGTTATAACAAATGATTGGAATCAACGTGTTTTAAGAATTTCACTAATTTAAAAAAGGACTTCATCTAAGAGAAGAAAAACAAAGTACAAACTTTTCTTACAGGTATCCTATCTCAAATACATTATGTATCCTGACAGGATACATATCAACATGCACAGAATATAATTTTGAATTGTACAACTAAACCAAAGCTATCCTAGAAGTCATTCACATCTATATTTATCCGTGATATTGTAGACTAAAATAAATATAACAACAGGAAAGGGTAACGTAAAGAGGATATGTACTACTATTCATCAAAATGTTTTTTAAAAATGTCGAGAACACTACTTAACATTGTTTTAAAACACAATTTATTCAATAAAACTCTTAACCTATATTCATGGAATCAACAGAATAATTTATATTGATAGTATGTGTCAATAACTCTATTCTTTTGTAACTGACAGAATTATTCAAACAATCAATAATGGAAATACTCCTGACGTTTTAATTAAATAAATAAATATTTTTTTTTGTTAACTTTAGGCTACATTAATAATTACAAATAAAATATAACAACTATTAATAAAGATAAAAATTCACGGTTTTGAAAATGTGACTGACACAGACTGACAAAATATCCACCAAGCAAAGTTTACTAAAATACAGGTAATATTCAGTTCTACAACTGACACCTTCATAAAAGGAACTTTTTGTAATGTGGTTTTGAATAATTATTTGGACTCATTCATTATATTATTTATTCCATTTCACTTAAAAATAATTATATCTGTATATATATATATATATATATATAAATGAATGCTTGTTTGTCCGGTATACGTTTCTAGACCATTCATCCGATTGCGAAAAAACTTTAGTCAGTTGTTGTGTGCACGCCCGCGAAGGTTTCTAAATTAGTTTGGATCTGCTAGGTGACGCTGGCGTTGA
The DNA here is from genome assembly GCF_047948215.1 of Lycorma delicatula. Taxonomy (NCBI): domain Eukaryota; kingdom Metazoa; phylum Arthropoda; class Insecta; order Hemiptera; family Fulgoridae; genus Lycorma; species Lycorma delicatula. Next base: position 78,285,418 of record NC_134459.1, on the reverse strand, counting down.
GATATTTGGAAAAATTGCATTATGGTCTGATTTGTCTCATATTCAGAATATATATTAGTTACGTGAAAAGAAAAAAATTGCAAACACTATGTGGCGCAAAATTACCTGCTATGTGGCACCGGTGTCAAGGTATTTACGAAACAAACAAACATACACACATTTTTCTTATATATATATACAAATCAATCTTCGTAATGTGTCCGCTATAGACTAAAACACTAATAGGCCGATTTACGCGCGGGTTTTTGCAAAATGGTCCGCGTTGACCGGAGAAGGTTTAAAGCTATTGAAATCTTCAATTTAACCAGTAGGAAGAAAGTTAGGAACATTTTGATCGGACTATTGTGTTTAGAGAGTAGTTTGAATTAAATCCGATAGGTAGTGCTGTTCTGACAATTGGATTTATTTACATTCTGACTTCTATAAAGTGAAAACTTAAATTTAGTGAAGTTCAGTAATGTTTTGTAAGTTTCTTAATGCTCAATATTAATTGTGATGATCTTGCAGCCATATCCTTTTTCGTTAAAAAGTTATTTTCCAACGACTACTGTGTTTAGATAGTGGTTTGTATTGAATCCGATAGGCAGTGCTGTTGTTTTACCAACTGGATTTATTTACATTCTGACTTACAAAGTGAAAGGTTAAATTTTGTGAAGTTCCGTAATGTTCAATTTTTAAATGTTTTATCAAACTTTCAGTTGTGTTCATTTCATCTACATATATATATATATATATATATATATATATTCAAATCTAGCAATGGCAAAGGTTGCCGGGTCTGCTAGTAAATAAATAAAATTAAGTCTACAATTCCTTCAATCCAGTTTACAAAAATTGAAAATTCATATTTTTTTTAATGTAAACCGCGAGTTATTAGAAGAAAATTCTTTATATTTAGTATTATCCAATACTTTAGTTAAGGCGGACTACAAATAGTATTGTTTTTTAATAAAGATGGGTACATCAATTTGTTCTTTTACAATATCTGTTCCGATCATTTGTATGACCGTAATTCACTTTAGAAACAAGAGAGGCTAATCAAAATTTCTTTCCCTAAGAGTAACGATATGTACTATACAGACAGTCCCTGTGGTAAAAGCGCCACTTTAAGGATTAAATTTCAGCTTAATTTCGGTGGACATAGCATGTTCAAATAATCAATAGTATATTTGGCTCCGAAAAAAGGCCACGGAAACTATTTCATATCTTGCTTGTCCTAGAAAGTTTAACATAGATTCCTCATTATTTTTGAGAATGGCTATGTCATTTTGGGGAGTAACTTTTAACGAATGTCAAGTCATCGACGATTCTGACATTTATTAAAAAGTCTACTGCAAAGTGTAATCAGTAAGAATAACACTTTGACCTAGCCGTTGTACGTACGTACGTTGTATCTTCTCATAATGTGTTACGTTTTTTACCACTAATCTAGTTATCCTAGACTAGTAATCTAGTAGATGACTGACTGATAAGCTAGTAATTTTTTTTCTATGTATATTTCGTAGGATAAGGAACTGTTTGAAAGGACCTTTAACTAAATATATTCTGAAATAAAGGAAATATTATCAAGTTTCGTAAAAATTCATTTTTTAATATTCGCATGTTATTTGCGTATTCCACATTTCAATATTGAAATTGAATTTTTAAATTATCTACTTATAAAACCATGATATTCAAAGTTTTTACACTTATAGAAAATTATCAAATTACTGTATTCCATTAAAAAGGCATTAGCTCCCTTAATTTGAAATTAAATAAATTATTAAGATACAATATTTTTTCAATATTGATGACTAATCATCAATAATAAATTTATGAAACAGTTTTATTAAACTAAAAATATTTCTTATTATTGAGTAATATAAGACAGTTTTTTTAATTACATATCAAAAGATTTATTTTCCTTGTTTAAATATACAGCATTACTAATGATTTTTTTTTTAAATTAAATTAAATTTATACTTTTTAAATCTTTAAGATGTATTAATCTTCGTAACTTTAAAATTCTTTTTTTTTGTTAAATTATAACTCTTCTTCTTTTGCTTGGCGCTTGTCCCGTTTGGTGGCTCCGATGATGCCACCTGGCACGGCGGGGTGGAGCCGTGAGATAGCCAACTTCATATCTATCTAACGCGTGTCGGCCCAGCGTTGCTTTGAGTGACCCTTCGGTCGCTTGCTGTCGATGGTCAGCTTGTAGGCGGTCTTGGCAAAAGAGTCGACATCGGTGAACAGAACTGGCCGTACCAGCTCAGTCAAATCTCTGGTAGTTTGTCGCTGATGGGCGCAATTTCGAACTTATTTCGTAAGTCAATGTCAGTGATGTGGTTGAAACCACGTGACTAGCCAGATATCCATCATAGCATCCGTATTTTCATTACACCAAGGCGGCGTTCCATTACCTTGGTAGGTAAGGCGGTATATAAGTAAGTCGCAGCGGATCGGACGACGGTTTGATAGACTGATGTCTTCCATTCATTTGTCATACATAACAGTGCGACTACTATCACTTCAATCAGCCAACCTGACTTGATACGCACGTTGCTTTCTTCGAGAAGTTACTTTCATAAACGGTTTATTAATATAATTTTATTAAATAAATAATAAACATCCTTGAATATTATTTTTTTGTTAATTCAGAATTTTTTTTTGTAATTTATACCTTGTTTTTAAATATTGTTATAAGTTTTATAAAAAAAAAAAAAAAATCAGTAGTAGTTGAAATAAATCTGTTGAATCTAGTTTTTTTTATTATTACTTTCCCGTCTAGCGCTATAGCTTTAGAAGGAAAAGTATTTTAATCGCTCCAATCTGGGCATAAGCGGTTTTCACCGGATCGTACGTTCTGACACTTAAGGAACCCAAAAAAACCGGATCGAAATTTTCTGGATATTCGTATAAACGTGTATATGTTCGGTGTCGCCATCTAAATCACCTTTTTTTGTAGCGTGTGTGAAAATGTGATGCCTTACTGGGATTTGAACCCGAGACCTTCTGGTGAAAGGCCGTGACGCTAACATTCGCGCCAAGAAATCCGGCATCTAAATCACCTTATATTTCCAGAACTGCACAACCGATTTTTACCAAAGTTGGTCAGATTACTTTTCTATTGGGGGCATTCATGCCATTAAAGTAGCTGACGTACAGCTGCGGGTAATCGACTGCTATGTTGTGACGTCACAGGTGGGCGGTAGAATTAAATAAATGAATAATATTTAGAGTGTAAAAATATACTTCAAATGGCCACTAGTACCTTCCCAACCGCGCGCGTGAAATACGGCGTGCGCGCTCGCTTTAGTTAGAATCACTGAATTAAATAAACAAAAATATTATATTTAAATAATATGATAAATATTTTAAATTAAGTTCTGTGTGTTTGTGTGTATCTATAAGCTGTGCATCAGAAAAAACCGCGTGATGGAAAGTCCTACAACTGTGTTGTCAGCTTTTTTTAGTCAACTAACACTTGAAAGCTTGTAATGTTTCCAGTGTTATACAGAAATTTAGTAACGTCACATTTCCTAAATTAATTTTAGGTAAGTTTTTCAGCAGATGTTACAGGAAAACACTTTTTAACCAGTGTTTGCATAAAAGTTGCTTTATTTCGAACATAACTTATTATTACTGAAGCCCTTGTTGCTGTATTGATGAAGCCCTTTGTTGATGAATGTAAAGTTAAATCAGAAATATGATTTTTCTAGAAGATTTTCCAGATATTCAGTCTATTTTACTTTGTTGGTGTCCGTAGATAGATGTTCCCATTGTCCGTGTAATGAGTGTAAATTCGTAGTTTGTTACAATCTACGATCTTCAGATCAGGATGTGTAGTTTATTAAAACACATGGAATGGTGGCAAAGATACCGGAATTCTGGTTACGTTAAAATATAACTGATTCGACAAGACATCAGAACATCAAATATTCCTACACTAATCATCCCCGGCACTCGTAAATCTAGCTAGATATTTATTCCAACAAAATCTTACTATTTTTTTGTATATCGTTCAGTACATTAACGATATTAGAAAAATTTATAAAGCATTACGTATAGTACAAGAAGAAAACAAACCTGTTTCCTTAATGTTATAATCTTCTGTCCATAATCCTTTAGAAGAAGAAGAAGAAGAAGAAAACGGTTAGATTATAAATGGTGAGACGGGAACAGAGGAAACTGGTAACTTGTTGCCCTATATAATGAGATTAAGGATTTAAGGAGTTATACTTTACCTTACCTTTTAGTATAGCAAGCGTTTACTCTAAACACATACAAACTTCTATTAATAACAATATATTTTCGTAAATTACATAGTAAGCTTATGTGGGTTACGTGTAATATAATGTAATTAATTTAGGAAACCTTATATTTAAATAAATTTGGTTGTAATTATTAAATGAAAAGTACGTTTAAATTATAAACGAAAGCGAATTTTTGGTGTTAGTAACAACTATTATTCCAAAGAAAGCAAAACTTCTAAAAATAAAATGTGTTTTGTTAAATTGCTAACAAACTAATTTCAGAAGTTATAATTATGTATAAAATTTAATGTCAGTTAAAATTCTTGTTGGGTTTTACGTTAAGGATTTAGGCAAAGAACAGACGGATTTGCGGCAACGGTGTTAGTTTACTCTGGTGTACCGCCTGGGAAATTAGCATATTTTCAAGAAATACCTCATAAATATTTAATCTGTCTTCTTGACACTAACGTAGTACTGTTGTAAAAATTATAAAGTCGACAAAATATTTATAATAATATACTCATGCAAAATATGTAATTAAAAAAATAAACTTTAATTTCTACAGTGAAATATGTCAAAATTTAATATAAAAAAATATATACTTAACTCTGTTCTTTTTTATAAAAGACAAGAATTCTAATTTAAATTTTACTAGGAATAAATAAAGTAGAAAGATGAAATACTGTATGACACCGTCAGTTCATCTGTTCAAAAATAAAGGACACTCCGTTGCTATAGGGAACTGAAGTATGGTAAACTCATTGCACTTGACCCAGATGAGTTCAATAACAAAAGAAATACCTTGGAAAGTTACAGTTGTGGTATCAAAGCTAATGTTTTTTTTTTGCTATAAATTCTTTTAAATATCCAGAAGATTAATATCGTTATTACCATTATACATTTATCATCTAAAATAATATCAGGGATTATAGAAACTGCTTGAAAATTATCAAAAGAAAATTAAAAAAAAGTAGATTTTATTAAAAAAAAACCAACTGTGTATATAAATAAAATCATAATATTTTATTCCTTTTACGCATAATAATTTTTTTGAAAGCAGACTTCAAATTAAATTCAATTAGAGCTAAATTAAAAAAAAGTTATATGTTTAAAACATTACTTTTTTAAAATTAATTTTAATAATAATTTCTTAATAATAATCTTTTTTGAAAGCAGACGTCAAATTAAATTCAATTAGTGGTAATTAAAAAAAATATATATTTTTAAAACATTCTTTTTTTTTTGCTTCAGTGTTTCATCTACAATCGATTCCAAGTTACTAGAACCATAAGTAAATCTGAAATCCAAAAAATGACATCCAGAGAGGGGTTTTTATAGAAATCAAACAAAGAATTGTATATTCATACATATGTAAGCATACGAACAACTTATGACAACATATGAGCAGTTGTGTACTTGTACATATGTTATACAGTACACGTAAATATATAATAAACAAAAATAAGTACATAGAATGATGAGTCCAAACAACATTGATCAAGTTACCAAAAAGTAGAGTTATCAGTCGCACAATGAATCACAGATGACTAATCAACCATAGAAACAGTGAAATAAATCAAACAGAACCAATAAAGGTAAAGTGGCAAAATGAAATGAAGTATTTCGATGATACATAACATCCTAAGATACCTGATTCACTTCAAATCTCGGAGAACTTACAAAACTAAAATATGCAATAGCTTTAGGTGTATAACGTCCTCTCTATTATCCAAGAGGTTAAATGGGAGCCAGTTCACATGTTCCTTCAGTCTCATTTTATATTTTGCATCGAACCGCCGTATCTCTTCTCCAACAGTTAACAATCCCCGATAGTCGCGTATTTCAGTGTTTTTCGCAAACCATGACGCTTCTATTATATTTATAAAACATTTATGTTCATAATCTGTTAACAGATTATGTTCAGGTTATGTTCATTAATCTGTTGAAAAATCTGTTAGTCTATCTATATATCTTATAAAAAATATTCATGACTAAATTTTCTTACTCTGAGATATCAATGAATTTTTTTTTATCTTGTAAAAGAATTTCTCTAATGAATTCATTTCTTCTAAACTAATTCAACGGAAAATTTATTAAAGAAAAAATAAAATAGATTTGATTTTTTTTGTTACTCATAATAATTATTTAAAAATAAAGTAGATTTATCATAAATTATAGGATTATTACGAAATAATTACATAAACCTTGAAGTTATTTTAATATTAAAACTATTTCATGCAAAACAAGAAAATTATTTGAAAACTTTGATAAAGAAAAAGATACATTTGATAGTATTCAACATACACTAAACTCACGTTCTCTAGTAATTAGTAAAGGTTGATCTTTTTTTCATTCCTTTTATTATTTTATCAGTACGCAGGTTTTTCACCTTTTTTTTGAGCAGGTTTTTTTATATAAGGAACGTTTTTTTGTAAGCCATAATTATAATAAAGGAAAGTTTTAAAATAAGTTTAAAAGATCGCAATAAAGATTAAAATGTAGTACTATTATTTAAATTTCCACTTTTTAAATTAGCGCCAATTTAAAGGTTTATTAAATTGATTTATGAATGTTTACAGTTCGGAGATAAATTGAAATTCAAAATTAAAAGTATTTAATATCATTATTATTTTTTTATTCCTATTACCACTTAAGGTTATTTTTAAAGTAAAAGTTTAAACACCTATTAGTTTTACCATTTCTATTTTATCTTAAAAGAGTTGGTCAGATAGTCTTAAAAATTGTTTCTTTTTTATTGCGTTTCTATGTGATGTTATTTTTTTTCACTAGTACTATTCACTATATTGATTGACTGGTAGTATAAACGGAAACAATCCAACAAAAAAAAATGATACTTGCTTTTAAATCACTATTTTTTTATTTTTTATTTCTTGCTTAATTAACAACAAATTATCTAAAAATTTATTCAAGCATCCTTTTAAAAAAATAATTTGGAAATTATAAAAAACTCTTTACAGTTCCGCAAGAAGACCGATTTTTCGGTTCCGACGCCCTCATTATTTCTCAGCCAGAAAAGCACTGATTTTCAGAGTACAACGCACTACATACGTTCGATTAACCAATAGACCCTACGCACAAGCATCAAGTTTCAACTCAATTGCTGCATAAGCGCTTATGAAATATACATCACTACACAATCAACATAATCTTAATTTTTTTCGCTCTTAAATTGAGTGTATCTGAAATGACTCAATCAATCTCCATCAAATTTTCACATGAACAACTTCAGACACGCTAATATATTATATAAATTTCAATGAAATTGATTCAGTAGTTTTAGGGATCTTCGAACCACAAAATTTTGTACAACGGCATATATATAAGGAAATCCCGTTTTAAGTGAATAGTATTTTTGTACTTCTTATAGATCAAAACATAAAGAAAAGTCATATTCATCCTCCTACTATCATGCGATCGAAAGTTATACCGTTTTTTCTTTGAAAAGTCTATAAAATATATTTGTAAAATTATTTTTTAAATATCCAGGTATTTTTAACAATAAATAATTAATTTCACTTTCGAGTAAAAATGCAGTTGTTCAAATAGTAGTAAATTTAGGATAATTTCTTAATCACCGTATTTTCTCTATTTAATAATCATAAAGATTTCTATAAAATGTTTCTTTAGGTGTTAATTTAAAAGTAAAAATTAGAAATATACCTCTAAAAAGAATTTTAATTATTTTAAACCGATATAAATATTATTTCAAATACATTTTAGTTATGGAATGTTTTTATTGAAAGATGGAATTCCTTTCACTAATAACATACTTGATTCACGAGCTTTTTATTTATAGTAGTTGCAACTTTTAGGACTTTCAAAAGTTTATTTTTATAAGATAATGAAGGATAGAGAATTGATTTTTATAAAGTTAGATTAATTACTGATACGGAACAATAAAATCTACTTAAAAAAAATAGAATCTTTGCAAGAAAAATATACGTTTTAGAGAACGATGTACACTAAATACACAGATATTTTTGAAGTATCACACCGTACATTCGAAATTTTTCTTTATTTACACACTTGATTCATTTAAATTACATTTTTGTTTATAGTGTAAATAATCCTATAGAAAAATATTTTTCTAACTTATAAACGCTGATAAAAAACGTATTGATAACTAAAAAAAAAACAAATAAATTGAAAACGGTGAAAATAAAAATATTGTTTCAAACGTTTTTCGTTTTCTATTAAAATAGTATTTTACGATATTTTTAACATACAAACAGCGAATAAAGTTCTTTCACATAAAAAAAAAAAAAAAACACTTAAAAATAAAATTAATTTTAATTCAACATATCGCTTTACAGTAAAGATAACCAGCAGTATCTGAAATCGATAAAATTTATAGCATAACATTACGTTATATAAGTTAGCAACATGGAATACTTCATTGTCACAGCCTTCTGTATATATAGGATTCATTAAATTGCGACCAGAGCTCGTTACCGGCTGTGAAACCTCTGACAGACTTGATGTACAACCAGTGAGAGCGTAAAGGCAGTAAACCCAATATAGCTAGCCTACCTCCCATAATAAGTGGTAAAGTAATAAACCATCCCATCCCATCCTTTGTAATCACAAAATTTATTGTTTGCCAAGTTAGAATTTAATATTTATCCCATATTAACTGTTATGATAATCAATAATCGATTAAAAAAATGATCCTCAAGCCTCTATGTGATTAACGGATGCTATGAATTTATAATGGGTTGTAAAATTATCGTAACGCATCATCAATTCCATATCATCTCGTAATATTATTACGAAGGAAGACTGAAAATACACTTAATTTTACATCATATCACAATAACACAAAAAATAATAAATATTACAGATATATCAAAGAATAAAGCTTAAAATTCTAATGGAAAAGCTTTGTTTATGAATTAATAATTCAATTAAAAACAAAATATATCCATATATAATTTCATAAAACTCTTTGAAATTTTAATTAATAAAATAGAATATACATTGATATTGTAGAAAATTTAATTATTTAGCTTATGCCACCAAGATACAACACCAATTACAGTCAAAAATTACAAACAAACATCTAACAAATTAATATAAGCTACTAATTCTGGAGTCGCATCAGGAAATCTTCAGGAGTCCCTTCATAAGCTGTCCTGGGGTAAACTTCTGTAATGTGTTTAAGTTTGATTTTCACCACCCTCGCAAAGGGGCGTTGCTGTTTTACGCTATTTATACAGGAAATAGGCTCACCTACCATCCTGAGTTCGTATTCTGTTTAGCGTTGACCATGTCTTAGGTGGCAAGTCAAAACCCGGCGGCTTTTGAGAAATACATGGGATTTGGTTATTCTAGTTTGTGGTCTATTCTTGACACCAGGTGTCAGTTAGATTAAATCCATCCTTTGTGGCAGCAATTGCTGATTTGATCTCTAGTTTTATAACTAGAAATTTTCTCTTCAAAAAATTTCTATTTATAAAAAAAATAATTCTTCTATCCTCAGCCACGAAAAGAATTAGTTTTAAATATTATTTGTAAGTACCACCTATGGTGCTGAAGACTACAATAATTTATTTTTAAATTTAATAATTTCGTAGTATTTAGAAAGAGCTACCTGTAATAAATTAAAACGTTTTCAGTGTAAATTCCATTATTAAGTATTTTATTAAGTAATTCCATAAAAATCACTAAAGAGATGGGCGAAGTAACCAAATTATGGTTTTAATTTTTATAAGTCAAAATAACTAATAAAATACAGTGACTGAAAATTCAGTGATCTAAGAGTCAGAACGAGTTTTTAGATACAAAAATGTGATTTTAGATATGGCACCCCATAATTATGAATCGTGTGGACCTATATTTAGAAAATTAAATTTGTTATCTTATTCTTGAGTTTATATATATGAATGTGTAATCTTTATTAAAATGAGTGGTAAATTATTCTTAAAAAATAATAATATCAATCTTTTCCAAATCACATAACGAAACTGTTTTTCTTATAACCCAATACAATATTTCGGCTTACGAGAAAGGGCCTTATTATGCTTCTATTGCCATTTTTAATATACTGCCGAACTACTTAAAACATTTTCCATCAATTTATTTAAAATATAATTTAAAACGTTTCTTTTACCGAACCAATACTATTCTGTTGGCGAACTTTTAAATATAATACCAGTCAAAAGAAAAAAACAACAGAATTTATCTGCATCCTGTTCAAAGTACATTTAAATATGTACACAAAATAATTTTCGTTAACGGTTTCTAAATTGTGACTTGTTTTGTTGTAATTTTTTAAACTTATTTATTTGAACATTATTCTGTGTGTTTGTATTTGAATAATTAATATGGAATTAAACACATCTATTTTTACCTTATAATTTATTTTTATATTTATAATCTTCCGAATATTGACATGATATATATTTTTATGTTCTATCAGAATAAAGATTTTATATTTTTTTATTCTGTTTGAATGAAATTAGCGTATTTTACGTATAAAGAAAGGTTAACTAAACGCACCCTGGTAAGATAAGAAAAAGTAGATTATTTCTCCCTCTATGATCGGCGGCGCTCAGTCGTTCTTTCCATGCGCTAGTTATAAAAATTTTCAGATGGAATAAACCTATGGGTTAGAATATTTAGATCACAATAAAGTACTATTTATATTAAATGAATAATAAAACTTAATTATATATTTAAAGCCAATGTTAGGTTGTTGTTTTTTATTTTTATTAATCTTCTTGTAGAGTTTTTGCACTGCGTATTTAAGTAGCAGTTTACAATAAATTATTTTGTCAATCTCATGTTAATATGCATTTTCAGGAAAACTACTTTTTGTATTGAAACCCTATATAGAACCAGTGAAGTATTTAAATTGTTTACTATCAACCATTGATCTTTAACAGTAAAAACTACAACGTGGAAGGACAATGGTAAATAAAACTTTTGACCTCCTAAACCAACATAATTCCAGGAAACCAAAAATGAAAACGGCCTATCACATCGCAGAGGATTATTACAGAAATTAACTACAAACCTTTGTATATTTCATTTATGGTTAAATCAACTGAATATTTTGAACATATCTGTATTAAAGTTACATGTTTGCTTTTAATTATAGTTAACATAGAGTTTACTCCAAATACTGCTAGAAAATAGATTGAACCTTAATATATTACTGTAATTATATACGATTTTTACACTAAATAATTTTTTATTAATAAACAATTTTATAACTCCTCTAGTTATATTTCCTAAATAAATAATAATATATTATATATTTTAATTAATTTATTTAAATAAATTTGCATTGACTCATATTTAGTATATTATACAGTAAGGGTAAACACTGAACTTACGACAATAAATTTAGACCTTCAAGAACATCTGTTGATAAGACATAGTTAACCAAATTTTCTGAAAACTAAATATATACAACTTTCTACACTTAAAAAATTACTAAAATAAAAGAATTTTTAATTTCCACTTATTTATACGTTTCCTAGAAAATATATATAAAACCAAAATACAATGTTACGAAAAATGAATTTAGTAGTAAAAAAGAGAAAAATTTATCGAGTTATTGGATCAACGTTTTCCAAATTTTACCGTCGTTTTCCAACTTATTTCAATTTTAATGAAATATCTTAATATATATAAAACAAGATGACCTTTTTTTCCGCTACTTCCCTGGGCCGGACATACAATGAATAAAGCTCAGTCCAGGAGAGTATCCTTCAAACTCAAACGAGCCTCCAGTTCGGCTCGCCGGTTAGATCTTTGGGTGATCAACACCTGTCTCAAATCGTCAGGGAGGTGTTAACCAGGTCCGACTATTTAGTTCCTGCCCCCCCCCCCACCCCACAAAGACAGGGACTCGATCTGCACATTTTCTCATCTGCCTCTAATTACAGGGGAGGGGAAACGGGGCCCTATTGTGTCGTTCCCAGGCCCCACCCAGCAGCCGAGACTAGGTCTTTTGATTCCCCAGCCTACAGACCCCAGGAGTCCCCGGCTGAACATCGGAGTCGACACATCTCAGCATGCCGGCCCTCCCAGCCGGGACTGTCCGCCCTGCCCTAAACTAAAATTTTCTTTGACATCCTTCGTCATCTTTTTCCCTCAAAATCATCTTCGTCAAACCGTCAACGGCTCTCCAGTTTGCCGCTGAAGCCAACATATAATCTTCTAGTTCTTCTGGTGTTAGGTCAGCGACTCCCGCTCTGAACGGAGCGTTTTGCCATTTCTGGCAATGGAACACGGTGTGCTCCACTGAATCTTGCTCGTGAAAGTACGTACATACACGTCGGCAATTCCCTTCTGTCTATTCTATACAGGTACCCCTCGAAATTGCCATGTCCAGCATGACCTGCGTTCAGACATGACTGATTAACAAACAACGCTCGGAAAAAAGGACTTCAGATAAGTTGATGAACATTTTTTTCTTCCGGTATTAGTGAACATTAAGAAAGGATTTTTTGAATTTCCGAGTTTAAAATGTTAAAATTAGGTAATAATATTAATTTTAATATTTTTTTTTTTTTAATTTCTCGGTGAAACTTTCAAGATCTTTTGAAGATTCACCTTGAAAGCGGTGAATAAAGGTAAAACAAATCCTAAAGAATGATTAAAAATTTTTCCCCTTTCGGTTTTTTTAAATTCGATTTTTTAAGGGATGCAATAGTGTGCGTAGTAGTGGCTCATTAACATGATTATATTAGCATACACTGATATCAGTGAAGTTACCTGCCATTTTCCGAAAAAGCTTCTCAATTCTTTAGCAATAAACTTTTCCAATAAATTTATAAAGTAATAATTCTGAAAAATCCAACACACATAAAAAAGAATCTATACTTGTATTATAATAAATAGAAAAATAAAGTCCAAATGTTACAGTTTTTAAATGTTCAATTCTCTTAGTCTGATATTCTTAAATAAAAGATTATTATTTTAATTAAGTTCTTTTAAAATAATAGCCGTAATTGTCTAACATTGATCGATTCATGTAACAGTACCTGTATTAATCCCTGATGACCGATTTTGTAAATATTTTATATACGATGCGTTTTGTTTAAATTACTAGAGATTAAATTTACTCTCAGTAATAATCAATTAGAGATCTAGAAGAATACTAGCAAATACTTTATTAATAAACGTTCGTTCAATATCAATGTAAAATTTATTAATTTTTTAATAAACGTGACTTAACTGGTTTGATGCATTTTTCATTATTCACAGTAATTTATATATATAGACAGATATATTTAATATATTTGATTTTTTTAATTATTATAACGACACAGCAACTTTGCAATCTGTTAAGAAAAATAATTGAACAGTAAGTAAATAAGATCTACATTTGAACTAACATTAATTAGTCACAGACCCAGTGGCTGGTGATTTAATAACAACAAAATGAAAGAAATGAAATAGAAGAGAACTCCGTACAGCCAGACCATAAAGTCACCTAATTGAAATGATAAGGCAAACCAAGAATATTGTTCCTCAGCAATCTTGAAAATGACTGTCCGTGTTATCCAATAAATCGACTGCCAAACAATTCGGGTGCCGATCCAAACGATTTTGATACCATAGGCTGATCGAAGAAATTTTCTGCCGAACGGTTGACAACTTTAGATCATTATATATGAGTCTGTTGCTTACGTACAAGGGTATATTTAGCATTTTTCGCAGTGTTTTTGTCTGGTAACGTTCAAGTATGTCAATGCTGGAATTGCATGCTGAACCCCACAATTCAAGCCCGTAAGTCCAAACAGACTTCAAGAATGATTTATATATTAATAATTTCATTTCTACTGAAAGCCGATATCTATGTCATATCAGCCAGTACACGTTTTTAAACTTGGGGTCCAACTGTTTCCGTTTAACTTTGATATGTTTCGTCCAAGTAAGTTGTCGTTCATGAAAACCCAAATATTTACAGTCCTGAGATCTCGGAATCGGAACATAGAAGACATTTGACGAAAGTAATTTTGGATTTTTTTTGGAATTCTTACCTTCTTTAGAGAAAGTGATTAATTTCCACTGTATGCCTAAATTAACATTTCTCACCTCCTTATTTTATTATTATTATTTTTTTTTTACTATATTTTTTTTTATAAATTCATTAATGTAATTAATATATATATAAAAAAAAGTTAAACCTATGTGTAATAATTATTGATTAAATCATAATAACAATTGTTTAATAATTAATTAATATGTAAAAATGAAATTTAGATTTTTATACATCCTATTCTCTTTAAGTAATTTAGGTAGACGTGTAATTTGCAGGATATATGTAACAAAGCATATTGTGTTCACTGTGGGGAAATGCGGTCCCTTAGCATCTTGCTTGGTCATAACAGGTGCGTCAGTGTGTACTTTAACACTTGTGACACTGTTAGCCACGCGCTCTATGTATAACTATTACCTTCACATGTAATCAAAGCTGTTTACAGGTTAATTCAATTAATAACAATTAAGCTTCGGTTATTAATACATAAGTGGTATGTGTTTATGAGCATTATAATTAATGCAAATTTCAATTAATAATTAAAAATACTACTAATTATAAAAATAAATAATAATAATGCAAGGTTTGCTTCAGTTAATTATTTGGCAAGTCGTTTTAAATAATATTGGAAATGATAATAAATATCAGAAATTGAGATTAAAGCATGTATATTTGAAGTGATTCATCGGTATTGCAAGATTTAAGACGTATCGATATTTCAATATGAATCTTTTTTTATTTCCAGATCGCTCAATTTTGACACTTTGGCAGAATATGATTTAGCTTTGGAATATTAATTAACATAAATTGATATTTTTATTGAAATCATTCATTAAAAAGTCATATCAATATAAACATTTTTACGTATAGGAACAGAGTAAAAATTTCTTAGTGCATAGTATATCAATACACACCCAAGGTCAGAAAAATTATATTAACGTTTGTAAGATATAGATTTTGGCAATGAAGTGTAAGAGCTGAGATATAAACCAGATATATAAAGTTCAATTTTTTTATTTATTTTTTGTACAGAAAATGTAGTATACATAATGTATCAAATCAGCGTGAACAACCCTACTGTTGACCTTGTTGTTGATATACTCTTTTTAATATATATATATATATATATATATATATACATTTGTAATATATATATATAGAGAGAGTGTGTGTTTTAAAAAGTGATTAACCAACCTAAATTTCTAAATAAGAAGTTGTAAATTTTTGCGAGATTTATCGTAAGTTAAAGATGAAAGAGTTAATTTTCGTAACAGCTGCTAAGTTATAACTACCTTAACTTTACATTTATATTAGGAATTGTATTAAAAAAAATCCCTTTCGGCATGCCGGAAGGCGGAGGTAGATTTCACCGTTGCTAAGTAGGGGATAAAAAAGATTTCCACCTTAAAGTTAAGAAAAACTTCAAATTCACTCAATACGACAATGGTTGCATATGAAAAAAAGTTTTACATGTTCAGCATACGACAGGCTCCATCTTCTTACATTTCAAGCAATATTTTGTTTATCCCTAGCCATAAGGGTTGGTTATATAAAAAATTATTTCATACCAAAGTTTCAGGTAATGTTTAGAGGTCCAACCACCACTTTAAACGGATTAGTTACTGTCCCTATTAAGAGATGTATGATTCTTTTTTGTCTTCCAAACCCCATTTTTTCAATCCCCTAAGCCAATGGTTGGTGATTTCAAAAAAATTTACTTAGAGAAGTTTTAGGCCCTTATGCAAAGAATGGTAGGAACTTTAAACGACTTCGATATTTTACTTTATAAAAAGCTTATAGCAATATTTTGTTTTATTTCGAAAAAAAAAAAATTTTTACCCCTGTCCGATTTTGACCGTTAACGAATTCGACCGAGATTTTAGAACGAGTTATTTTTAAGAAACAATTTGAAAGTGATTGGCGCAAAATTACGACATTTATCCTATTCACAAGAAAGTGAAATATAAAACCTATCACCTAAAAATAAATAAGGTACAAGATAGATAAAATGGGTCTTATTTCAAAAGAGGATACATTTCCTAAATAGATATTATAGTAGTAAAAAAAAAAATTTACTTATATTCACTGTTGTGGAGGTGAAAATAAGGCTGTATCCTTAGACCTGGCGTAGATCTCGATATATCACACTCCCTGCGATTCCGTTTTTTTTTCTGTTCCCCATAAACTCTTCACTGTGTTTACATTCTCCGGGTAATTGGATCTCGATAGTTTACCGAGTGATTAAGAATTTGATGTGTAAAATTGTAACCTTGTAGATTATATATATTACCGTAACTCCACAACAACCAAACATTTTTTATCGTCACTGGTCTAATACACTTCTTTATAAAACCTAGTAAAGTGTTTTTCGTTCAATCGGGGACCGCATGTAAGAAACATCTTTTGTTTTCCTGTAAATTCCCACAAAAACCTACGCTGAGATAAATTAATGCCCAAACTGTATTTTGGCATTAAAAAAATATATTGGTTTATTTTCATGTTCAGACTACACCCGCCTATTATTTTCGCTGGAGTAACGGAGTAACATGTCCATACACACTTTCCTTCCAAACCTTTCAAGTTACAACAGCAATGCTTCCAGTTTCAGTTTGCTGGATTGCAGCCACGTACTGCTCCTTAAACGAGCAGAAGTGTAAAAAGTCGCCTTTGCACAACCCCATTTGCCTTCTCTGTCACTTAACGAAAGAGACATTTCACGACCTGATATGTTAAACTGTTTTTTTTTTTTTTGAACTCTACTTCCCTGGGCCGGTCGGACTGGTTGGTATTGCGCCACCCAGGGGAGTGCCTGTTCTCTACTGTAATGGGCCTTCCCACCTACCGGCTATAAGTCCGGCATGGCAGGTCGGCCCACCGGTCAGTTCTTTTGAGTTCTTTTGCCCCATCCGTATATCGCCAGGTCAATACCATGTATTGTCATGACGTGGCGATTGGGACTTCTCAGATCTTGATATTAACCTAACGAAAAAACCCTTAGGAGTCACCAGTGGATCATCGGAACCGACACACCTCGGCATGTCAGTCCTCACCACTGAGGCTGTCCACCCTGCCCTATGCTAAAGTTTAAAATCCTAGTCTCCTCTCATCGTTGTTTTTCTGCGTAAGTATTCTTTTGATGACCAATTCAACTTTTTTCCAAGTTTCTTCACTGTTAAACATGTTATTGATTAGTCTCCCAGTTCCATCAGATGACAGGTCAATACCGTCTGTCTCTTCCCTCCATTTATGACATACAGTGAAAGTATGTTCGACATCATCATCACAGTCACAGTACATACAGGCAGCAGTTTCCCTTCTACCGACTCTATGCAGATAGTAATTAAAACTACCGTGTCCTGTAAAATACTGTGATGTGTAAAAGTTTATTTCACCGTGTTTTCTATACACCCAGTTCCTTAGATTGGGGATTAGCCTTCTGGTCCTGTCTCCAGGGCCTGCTGTGCTCCATCTCTCCTGCCATCTCTCTATTAGCCTCTATTAGCTCTAGGATTATGTAAAATCACTTTGCCTAGTAAAAAACGAACAGCATATTGTTTATCTAGCACCTTCCAGATAAGTTAATCATACCCTTATCGGATGAAAATAACGAATTACAAGCACAGTAAACAGGCATGCAGTATATGACAGAAATAATTGACTGCAACGATTAGAACACAGCCAGCCTAATGTTATCTTGTCATAGATGTAAGATTACATGTTATGATAAGATTATGATGCATGTTGTGATGTATACATGTATTACATGTTATGATAAGATTACATTAGGTTGAAATATAATTACTAAAATTACAGATAAGATAAACATTTGCAATTTAATATTGTTGATTATTATTATTTACCTCAAATTTAATTTACAAAACGATATTTAGTTTCAAAAAAAAAAAAAACAACAATTAAGGAATTAAGGAGTGTGCACGCTTTCAAAATAAAACGCATAAAAATTTGATTTATTTTAAAGGTTCATTTGTAAGAAACAAAATCATTGAAAAATAATACTGTACGTTAAGAATTAAGCAAAACGGAAGTTTAGTTTTATAAATTAAAAAAGTATTAATTAATTATTTTTTATAATTGTCAATTTAAAAAAAAAAAATAAAAGGCAAAACATTTTGTTTAATCGTGCTCTTTATCAGAATACTTTATAAATCTTGAGCAAGAAACAGTTTAATTGATCGTAAATATGTATTACATTCCTTTAAATTATAAACAATTTTATAATACCTTACAGCTGAATGTTTTCTTTAAAAGAAAACTGATTAAAGATCAAACTGCTACGGTTATAAAATTACTTATGCTTATAGTCTGCAGTGTTAAGTTCAACAGGATAGTTTTTATATGTCAGTAGCTATAAAATCTCCTACAAAAATAAACCTGATACAACAGCATTAGAAAATAAATAAAATATAAAACTATAGAAGAAAACATACAACTAAAAGAAACTATTTTTATTTAGTTTTTTAATTGCTATTTAATATTGATGATACATAACATTTATAATTTCACAGATTTTTATAAATATATATTAAAACAGCTATATGTTTACAACTTTATAAATTTAAATTATTAAAATTCAACAGAAATATTAATTACATGAAACGTTATACATACTTCCGAGATATACAAAATATTCTAAATAAATAAATATTCGTTTTAATTAAATCAGTATAGATAAAACATAACAATAAACAACAACAAAAATTTCTGATAATATGCATAAACAAATTTAATTGCTCGTCTATAAAAATATGAAAGTTGAGATTTTATAAAACTTTGATTCTTAATAAAAAAATTCTTACACAAATAAATACAAGAAAACTATTGCGGACTTCTGCGCAAGACGATCGACTTTTCGATTCCAACGCAATTCAATAATCGCAGTCAAAAAATCACTGACTTTTAGAATACAACGATCTACATACGTTTAATTAACCAGCAGACCCTATACACAAGCATCAAGTTTCAACCACTGTGACACTGCATACGCGCGTATGAAAAAAAAACACCACTGCACAGCCAACATAATTTCAATTTTTAAACGGAGTGTAACTCAAGAAAAACTCGACCAATTTTCACAAACACAATCTTTAACAAGATGTGCTGTCGCACATCTAAATTTCAATGAAATTGATCCAATAGTTTTTTTAAGAATTTTGAGCCATAAAACTTTATACGTAGGCCAATATATATATTAGAAAACGCCAAGTTTAAATGAATAGTATTTTCGTACTCTTCATACCTGTAGACGTAAAGAAAGATTCATTTTCACCTCCTCCCACTCCCACTACGCAATCAAAAATTGTATCACACTTTTCTTCGAAAAGTTGGTGAAAAGAATTAAATTTTATTAACGTAATTTTTAGTAACTGCAGTTACATAACATAACAATATCTTCTTTAACCTTTTCCCATCACAATGCTCCGCGCTTCTTAGCGCTCCGCAAAAATAGTTGGTATCTGATTGCCTCTCTTCATAGTTTTATGCTACCCTCTTGTGAAAAAATTTTCAAAAAATTACAGTATATTAACGAGATTTAACAGATTCTGACAAAAAAAAAAAACCTTACGATTGGATATTTTTTATGCCTGTAACAACAAAAAAATTGAAACCGTACAAAAATTACGATAATTTAATTGCAGAATTTTTTTTGCGCATTTCTACCGCGTTTTTTATTAGCGAATTTTTTTTTTTTTTGATTTGTGTTTATGAAACATAGTTTGCTGATTAAAAAAAAAATACTTTCAAGCAAATCGGTTGAAAGTTGGGCAAAATATGATGAAAAACCCGTGTCATAAATTACAGATTAATTAGCATATCAGTTTCGAGAAATTTTTATAGTTATTTATTTTTTCTTAGCGTTACATATAATGTAAAATTTATTTTAAAAATTATAAGACTTCCTTAGAGCATTTATTACGTAAAAAAACTTTTTTTACAACAGAGTATTGCTGTTACACGCCACGGGGGGGGGGGGGGGCAATAGAGTTCATGAAACGCATAATAATTACCCCAGTAATTACAAGCTATTCGGTACAAACAACAGTTATTTTTTATGTTACTATGTATATAAAATCGTAATATATATTATATATATATATAATATATAAAATAAATTACGAGCGCGCACTAGTTTTTACACCAACATATAAATCGCAATATGGGAGATTCCCCAAAAAAACAAAAGAATGAAATAGATGAAAAATAATAAATAACCTAAACAAATAAAATGAAGTAATAAATTTATAAATAAAAAGCTCTTACCCCTAGTTGGTGATATTTTGGCGTGTGTGATACACGAGAAAGCATCCATCTAAACAGAGTGGTACCTCACAAGCCACACACCTCCAGACTGATCTTACGCGAATGCCGTTTGCCGAGCACACAACGCATTGTCTAAAACTGTTTGTTCCCTCACGTTTAGGAAAATGTCTTGCTTCACAACTTTCAAGACGTAAAAATTCACGATTTCTTACATAAGATCCTCGTGCAGAAAATCTCGTAGGAGATGATGAAATAAGCCCTTTCAAAACCTCATTTCGAAACCATCAGAAGGATTGGTTCTTCTCCATCTTATTGCCGTATTATTTATTATTTATTGTAAGCCGTATAAGCATTGACAAGAAGCATACCAAAAATGTGGAAAAAGAGCATGTCAAAAATGTGGAAAAAAGTTTTTTCGTCCATTTTGTCATGCGCCTATGTAAGTAATAGCTTGAAGACAGAAGATAAGATTGATCAACAGCCCCCATATAATTATTGTAATCTACAATCATTACAGGTCTCACGACATTTTCTGTACCGTGAATTGTTACACTGTATTTACCCTCTTCAGCAGGCCCATGAATAGAAGACAGAAGTGTTACCATTCGCTTGTCATTGAATAGAATACAAGATATTCCATCCAGTGTCGTACAACAGGCTAACCGGTGTCTGGTCAAACCTAATTGTTTACGTCTGTTTCGTGTGAATTCAGCTGGCATTCCAGCACGATTGGATCGAGCTGTTCCACAAGCTAGAATTCCCACATCTTTCAGTCGTCGATATAATTGCAGGGATGAAAAAAAATTTTCCATATACAAATGATATCCACAATTTTCATAACCTGCAATTAGATCGATAACTGTACGTTCAGTAATTTTTTCGTTTACATTTTGTTCCTCTCGTTGTCTCCCGAGATATACATTCATATCGAATGTGTACCCAGAATTATCGAAAAGTCTGTAAACCTTTATCCCAAAGCGCTTTCGTTTACTAGGTATATACTGCCGAAACAAGACTCTACCCTTGTAGGCGCATAAAACCTCATCAACTACAATTTGTTGTCGTGGATTACAGAGTTCACGAGATTTCTGACGAGCAATTTAAAATATTTCGCGTACTCTCCAGAGACGGTCATAGTTACCAGTTTGCATTTCTGATTCTATCGGTGGATCCTGGTTAGTGAAGTGTAAATACTTCAAAATATGAAGAAAGACAGTTCTCGGTAATGTATTCCCAAACCAAGCGAAATGGAAACCTCGTCAGTCGACCAGTATTCTTGTAAAGTGTGTCTTACAGTATGACCCATTTCCAGGATGATTGCAAAGAAACGTTTCATCTGGGCAAGACTAACGTCACCTTGAATTCTGTCCTTAGGTAATGGCTTATCAGGTCTACGGCTTTGAAAATACAAATTAGTTTGTGATGTTACTTTTTCAAGGATAGCCCCAAAAAACAACATAGATACGGCAAACGGCGTCTGCCCATGAATACGGGGATCAGGAATATATTCAGGCACATTGTGTAAATTCCTACGACGCTTCTTAGGCCGACCTCTCTTATGAGGAGCGGATTTAGCCAAAAGGTCGGGATTCTTTACAAATGCACCTGGTTCCGGACCCGTAAAAGGCAAACTGTTTAGTGTATCATATTTACACCTATCAGTACAAACTAACCAGGGATTTCCAAGAACTGGCAGACGACCTTCCAACTCGTAACCTTCGTCATCTGTAACTGTTTCGTCATTTTGGGCCCGGTCAGTTGGATTTTCTTGTAACTCCACCGTGTCAAGTTCCTCATCTTGGAGAGGAAATTCAACAGCTGGTTGCATTTCAACATCCAACTGCACTGGAGAACGATAATGGATTTCATGAAATATATTACCGTTTCCTTCAGCATGTGGATGTAGAACTGAACCGGCTACATTTATTTTCTGTTCCGTGTCAGTATCACTAATCGAATGACCTGGATCATCATCGTCGCTACTAAAATTCAGGAGATGCGGTTCCGAAAAATCGTTACTCCTAATTTCAGTATTTTTGATGTCATCCAAGCCCTCAAGGTCGTCACTGTCATTTTCGTCATAATCTGAAAGTTCTTCGTCAAGAGCAAACCTAATCTGTTCGTCATTCATTGTCTCGATAAAAAAAAAATTACGGCAAATAAAAAAAAATCACAAATTTAAAAAAAACGCCCAATATGTGAAAAAAAATCGCACTGAATAAAAAAAAACCGATGTAATTTTGAAAAAAATAATGAAATAATATATTACCAACGGAACGCCGGTTTGCGATAGTAAGTTACTTACTGCAGTTCACTCGTACTCACTCACACAATAAAGTAACATATGTTAGTATAAAGAAAGAGATTCAGTAAAAACTACGTTTTATAAAAATCCCCTCCACTTAAAAGGCTATTCGGATTGACAAAAAACTATTTTTACTGTATACTGTTATTCATTACGAATCGGTATGCGTTTCATTGATGCCGATATCTTTTGTCAGAAAAGATTTATTAGGCCTCAAATAAAAGTGACACATTTATGACCACAAATTCCTTTTTTTTTTGTGTGTGCCGTATAACATATCTTATTATGTGTTTCAATACATCGTTATGTTGCTGATATAATAAGCTAGTTTTGTAAATAATAAATAAATCCGTAACCCTCATAGCAATTATAATACACCAGTCACACACACACACACAAGCACATTTCTGAGAAAAAAATGGTCATATTCTTTCTTGTCCAAATAAAACATTTTAATTCGTATAACTATAGTTCAAATTGTATAATAAAACTGATTTCTTTGTGAATATAAAAAAATATAACCGACTTAGATCCCATATAAAATGTTTTTGTAACAGCGTTTTAAAACTGTCACCGCACAGAGCCACTTTACTGGCTTCGTGATCTGAAAAGGTTAAACAATTTTCTTTCAAACATTAAAAAAATCAGCTTTATACCTTCCATTTCACACTTCCAGCAACTACCAACAACTGAATTCTTTAAGTGCACTTGTTCCACTTAAATATGTCCATTTTGTACGTTCTAAACCAACGAGGACAGCGATGCGTATTTGTATGGACTCCAGGGCATGCTGATATTACAGGTAATGAAAGCGCAGACGAAGCTGCCAGAAAGGCAACAGTCTGCGATGATTCGGATGCATTTCCTGTAAGAGTGGCAGACGTTAAAAACCGTCTAACTAACGTAATAAAAAACAAGTGGAATACTGAATGGAGGAGTTTAATTACAAAATTAAACTCAGTGAAAACTTCTCCATATAAATGGAAAAGCGATGTAAAGTTGACTCGCGGAGAACAAGTAGCCGTGACCAGACTTAGAATCGGACACACGCGATTAACAAATTCATATTTGTTAACCGGCTAAGAGAGATCAATGTGCGGTGTTTGTAATAAAACACTGACAATCAAGCATCTAATGAAGAGTGTACCATATATGAGGATCTCAGAAAAAGTGTCCGTCTAAGAAATGATATTACTGCTGATCTGGATAATGGTAATGAAGAAAAGATAGTTGCTTATTTACACACCAGTGGACTTCTTAGAAGTCTGTAAAAGTGAACAAATTTAAAGCTGTGTTAAAGAGGTAGTTTCATTTATACATGGGAGTCTCGAAACGTGGCACGTATAGTGACGGGATGTAGCCCTCTTGCCTAGGTCACCCTGGCTCGTCTGCATTCAAGAGCAGTGAGTCGGTGTGTGTCCAATGATGGCATTGGGGACCCTCAAGGGTGGACTGAGGGCACGAGGCTATAGGTAAGCGCAATGGATGCCTGTAGCCTGTATATAGGGGGAGTCAACTGCCACGGCATCCTGGCGCTACTGATATACTGCTTAACGGCGGTTCTGGTCGCCCCAAGGGTGCTAAAATTAACAAATAATCGAGACAGGTAGAAGAAGATACAATGGTATTGATAACTTGTATTTTTTATTTCATGGTTTTTTGAGAACCTTATCTCAAATTGTAATATCGAGGCCCTTTACACCCCGTAAGTGTTGTGTTTGTCTTTGTTATTTGTATCTTAATGTTTCTGTGTAATTTGTGCTTTTAAATAAAATGTAAGGGCCCTTTACACCCTTACATATGACGATCCTGATGGTGATACTAATTCTTTTAAAGAATGTGACGAGGGCTAATGACCCTAGCAGTCGATGCCCGTAAAAACAAGCAAAAAAAAAAAAAAACTACTGAATTAATATATTCCAAAAAACTTCTAAACTAGGATTTACAATCGCACTTAGCAATCGGTTTATAAAAATTAAGATTAATTGCAAGATAAATGCATCAGTTCGTAAATTATAAAGTAAGGTTAAAATATGAACAGAATCTTTATATAGATCTGAATTTGACTCAGAGAACAGTTCTTGTAATTACTTATCAATATCCGTCATGTGATAATTTTTTATTTTTCATAAAAATAAATTTTAATTATTCTATATTTTTCATATTTGAAAACATAAACCTGCTTATGAAAATATCGAAGACATTCTCTAACGTATCAAATAAAATGCCTGCAAGATTTAACAAAATACTTTTTAATACGGTAATACTAAGTTAACGATAAAAGATAATTAAAGAATACGTTTTTTATTGTTTCTTATAATAAAATAATCATAAAATTACAATACGTTAGTAAAATTAAAAATCATAAAAAAACTTTTCGACATAATGAACAAACTTACTTGTTGTAATAAACAGTTTTAAACTAGGTTACATTAAACAATAGTATAACTGCAAGCACATGGCAGTAATAATAATTTATTATAATAACATATTCATGCTCAGGTATACACGTAAATATAACCTTATCTTCTGTTATACCTTTTAATTAAATAACATAACATCATTTATAAAGAATAGAATTGTAAAAATATTAATAAGGTACGTAAACACGTAACCTAGTTTTATTTTTTCATTATTATTAAAAGAGAAACGACTTGTTTATATTAATGTTGATTAAAAACAAACGAATTAAATTCGTTTTATTATTTTTTTGTGTATGTTAATTAACGAATCTTTTTTTTTGTTTCAGAAATAACTTGACAAAAGATAATTAACCACATTGATATAACATAATTATACTAAAATTTATACTACTTATTACAAATTAAAAGTTTTTTCCTGATACTGAACTAATTAATTTATTCAACAGAAAATAAAATAAATACCCTGTAATTTGAAAATACAACTTACGTAAAAAAACCCTTTTAAAAATCATTTAATTCTAAAACACCTTTCGAACCATGATAATAATATTAATAATAATTATTATTACTTCTATCGTAACAAATAAACTAATTTCACTAGAGTAGAACGCTTCATGTACTCATCAACGCACAGCCTACACCACTAAACATAGAAACTTGATATTTCACATGTAATTTTCTACAGGGAGGGTAACACCGACTACCAAAGGATTTTTCAAAATCCAACCCATAACACAGTAAACAGTAGTTACATCTCCTACACTCGGGGCTCTCTTCCAGTTATCAAAATAACAAATTCCTCTGATACCATTGTAACAGAAATATAATGTAGAAAAATTATTAACTTTTTCTTTTTCAATGAATATGTTTAATATCGTATGCTTTTAATTTAAAATCATGCAATTTAATTTTACACGAAATAAAAACGAATTACCAATTAAATTTTTCTTAATAAAATTAAATCTAAATAATAAAATCGCTATTAATTCCAAGTAATACATTAAACAAAAATTTAAATTGCAATTTATGTTTGAAAAAAATCTCATAAAATGGCTATTTTTCTGTTTAGCCTCCGGAAATTACCGTTCAGTTATTACTTCAGCGGATGAATGAGGATGAAATGTATGATTGTAAATGAAGTTTAGTCTTGTACAGTCTCAGTTCGACCATTCCTGAGATGTGTGGTTAATTGAAATCCAACCACCAAAGAATCCACGATCTAGTGTTCAAATCCGTATAAAAGTAACTGCCTTTACTAGAAGTTGAAAGCTGGAACTCTCGATTTCCAAATCAGATGATTTGGGAAGACGCCTTCACCACTAGACCAATCCGGTAGGTTTTATAAAATGGGTTAAATTTTTTAAATTACACACAAATGAAGGTAATTTTATTTTCATATTTATTTAGACAATTTTTTTATGAAAGAGTTAGAAAGATTATATGAAATTTAAATTTTAATGAAATAAATAAATATAATATTTATATTTCCTACTACAACTGACTATTTAAAAATACAGTTTTTTTAAAACGAGTTGATGTTTAAACAAATTATTTATTCATTTTAGTTTTATTTTTTCAAAACACTTTGAAGTTAAGCATATTACAAAATAAATAATATATACTTTTTATAATACATAAATAAAAAACAAATAGATAAAATAAATAGCTAGCGGAAAAAGATATACATATACAAAAAACAGATTACAATTTTTAATCATTTTTTATTTAATGGGAAAAAATGTATTGAGGTAAACAACGGAGTCAATTTAGTTTAAATTTTTTATCTTAAATATATATATATATATATATTTATGTAAGTTTTATTTACGATCACATATAAAAAAATTAAACACCTGAAATAGAATTTTATTTTAAATTATTATAGAAAATAAATTGTCGGTCTAATAATTATTAATTACTTACGTCTGTATGAAGTCATAAAAAGTTAGTTGAATCGTTATGTTTATATAATTTTTAATTAAAATAATAAAGACCTTTACAATCATGGTATATCTCATTCCATTAAAAAGGTTAACATCATTTTGCTTTATAAGGTAAAATATCAAGAATTGTCTCATTTTTTCGCAATTTTTTGCAGTGTGTGTATTACACACACTGCAAAAAATTTCATTAATGATATGAAATTCTACAATTTCATTAACGAAAGGTTTGATAAAACTGAACAAATTACCTTTTATTTGATTATTTTAATTACACTGTAACGCTTGTATGAAACGCAGAAAAACTGAAAAGAGTTTTAAAAATATATCCCATTAATGCAAAATATATAATTTTTTTTTTTCTGAAAATAGTGGACATTGAATATTATGGTCATTAACCCTTGTCAGAAATTAAAAGCACTCCCTCTCCCATGAAAGTTACTAGGTCAAATGCCAGTCTTGTCAAACAGATCATCCGGATAAACAGACTTGTCACAAAAACAATAAAATCCGGGATAAACATTGGATGACAAGGGTGTACAGGGTCCTTGTCACTTAAAATTTGTAATCCATTTCTAAAGAAATGTTGTTGTTCCGTTCCACGTCAAGCCTTCCGGAACTGCAATCTAGTGGGTGTTAGCGCTTACCGGCGAGTTAAGCCGTACGATCATTCTACGTGAGAATCCCGCGCAGTCGTGTTTTCATTTCAGTCCAAGGGATTCATAGTTTCTTGATAATGTTCAAGTTCAATTATGACTAAAATGACATGCATTCTTAAGTTTAATGTAACTATTGTATTTCAATCAAAATGTCAAGGGTGGCCAGAAATTAAATTTAACGTCAAGAAGGACATAGCGTTGTTTCATTTCATCTAGCATCTCATCAAAAATACAGTCCACACTAGCTCTAAATTCTACCAGTCGTTAAAATATCAAAGTGGGTGTAAAGGGCCCGCAACTATTAAAACACATCCTTAAATAATTCGTCAACTACACTAAATACACCAAAACTCAAAACTGGAGAAAGCAAAATCACAGTTAAGACACAAACACAAGTAAGTTGATTTCAACGATAATAATGATAATGTATGAGCCATAATCGCTCCAATATACTGCTTCCTCTGAGAAACTTGATCATTTTCTTTTCTCTTTTCTCATTATATGATAAATCATGAGCCAATTTTCCGGTTAGATTGAGCCTCATTTTGAGATATCTGTACAAAGTACACTCTTCTATTATATGTTTCACTGTGAGATATGTTACATAGCTTTCACATATTGGTCTCTGTTCTCCTGGTAACATATTCGACGTAAGTCTGATGTAACCGATTCGAACTCTAAGGGTTACTTATTCTTGACGAGATAAGACTGTTTTGTATTTTAATGGTAAATGGGGGTATTCTTAATGCAATTAAGCCTCCTAAAAAGCGCACCCCAACACCCTATCCGTTCCTTTCTTATGACCTGTTTACCGTAGTTTTTAAGGTCATCCAGTCGAACTAATGGAATGTCGACTTTTTTGCTGTTTGCCTCTTGTTTAGCTGCTTTATCAGCTGTTTCATTACCAGGAATACATGGCTAGGTGTGCATATCAAGATACATTATTTGCAGTTATCTTTAAAAATTTTAAAAGCTGCCAATATATCCTGAACAAGTGTATCATGCGTAAAGCCACTCCTTAAAGCAGTGATTCCACTCAAGGAATCCGAGCAGAGAAGCACTCTCATTCAGCAGAGCAGAGAAGTGAAGATATTCAACTTTTTTAAAAGCAAAAAATTTGCAAGTACGTTTGAAAAATTCCCTAGGCTCTCGTAATAAACCTATTTAAATTTTTCAAAATGCATTTGAGAGTTTGCGTGTTCTTTTATATGTGACTAAATTTTCAAGTATCTGCAGACTTTATTTCAAGCTCCACACAATTTGGAAAAATCGCATTTCTTTTTTTTACTTCTTTGTACGAAATAAAGGAAGTATTGTGATCAAGAAAAATTTCAGATTTCAACGGAAATATCGATTTTGAATTGCATTTCGTCATGATGTCTGTACGTACGTACGTACCTCGCATAAATCAAAAACGGTTAGCCGTAGAATGTTGAAATTTTGGATTTAGGACTGTTGTAACATCTAGTTGTGCACCTCCGTTTTTGATTGCAATGGACTGGAACAAATGTATCCAAAAGAGCCCAAATTCTAAAAAAAATTGGACTTTTTCTTAACTGCAGTAATCAGCCCTCATTGGGAGCTTTAAACAATATATCATAAGTGTTACTTCTTTTTATTGGTTCCATAGTTATCGTGAAATAAAATTTTAATAAATTAAATATTTGGATTGTACAAGGGGAAGGAACATAGGTTCGAATCCGACTTCATTACCTTTTTTTCAACTTCTATTTTAATTTATATGTATTGATTTATTAACAATTATTAACCTCTGATTGTAAAAAAATGTGTATATGTAATTTAATAGGCGTACAAGGAAGTCATGTGGGATCCACATCAGATTTTATAATCTTGGTTGTAAAATTTTTGTGCAAAAACAATCAGACCGATTTTTTTGAAATTTGGCGAGTTGCTTTATCATATCAAAAAGTTCTTAGAGGAAAAAAATCTGAAGGTCCTATGTATAAAATAAGTACTCAAAATAATTCCCAAAAGATTTTGTTTTTTTTAATTTGTTTTGACAGTTATTGCTACTTTTGCATCAATAATAACGTATTTTTTGATTTGTGTAAAATTTATTAACAAAACTCTTTTCTCTCTCCACCTTTTCTTTAATGTGAATAGTTATCGAGTTATCTACAGATATAGGAGGAAGAAATGGATATTTTTGGAATTTTTTTTTACATTTTGTTCAATAAAGATTTAAGTACACCTTTTTCAACTGGCACATAATGAAATAATAATTTCTGATAGTACTTCAGAGGTATGAAAGAAAAAATTAGCGATTATATAGAAAAAGTCCAAATATACCCATTTTAAAACAGATACCGCCTAGAACAATGGTTCCCAAACTTTTCCGAGTCGCGGTACCCTTTTTCAATTAAAATTTTTCCATGGTCCTCTACCCTAAGTAAAAGTATAAATACTCGTAAGTAAGAGATAAAAATAAATAAAACTCGTATATCTTAATTATTTTTTTACTTTATTATCATTAAACTAATTATAAATGTCTTGATTCAATTAATTATGAAGCTTTTACAATTTTTCGCAGGGCCCCTGTGAAGAGTACAGTTTGGGAATCATTGGCCTAGACTATAGTAATGTTATTGCCTAGTACCTAAGTAATCAGTGAAAGATCTCACTTACTTGATCACCAAAATTTTGCGTAAAATTTAAAATTTCGACATTTTCCGGTCAAATAACACATATTATTAAAATCAGCATTGTACAATCAATACTCTGGAAGGATCAATCTCAAAACAACATATTTTGTACATTTATATGATTACAATTTACTTTAATATTTATCACTAAAATTACTCTACCGAAAAATTCTATTATTAGTTTATTATTATTTTTTTTTAATTTCTACAACTATATTCTACAAATAGGTGTAAAATGTAAAAAATTATACTATAATTACCTAAGAAAAAAATTGCTCAACCTTTTTCCTCTAAGTAGTTTTTTTTTTTTATAAAAACGTACAGATTGCTGAAAACAAACTTACAAAAAAAAATCAGTTTCTAATATGGGCTTACGTCATATGTCGTCATGTTAAAATTATTTACTCTGCTTTCATTTAAGCAGTTACAACTTTTATACAACCCTACTTTTAAAGGAATTACATTGCCGAGTTTCTAAGTTAATAGACGGCCTTATTTTATAAGAGAATGTTATATTAGTTAATATTAGTTTATATAAGTTATATTAGTTATAAAGTTAATAGAAGGTTTCATTTTTAATCGTTAGTATGTTTGTAATGAGATATCATACTTCAAAAACAAAGATGCCCTACCAGTAGCATTTTCTCGATGAGTAAATATTCTATCATT
Source organism: Lycorma delicatula (assembly GCF_047948215.1). Lineage (NCBI taxonomy): Eukaryota > Metazoa > Arthropoda > Insecta > Hemiptera > Fulgoridae > Lycorma > Lycorma delicatula. Next base: position 78,254,233 of record NC_134459.1, on the reverse strand, counting down.
AACAAGTTAAACCTGTTTAAGACTTGTGTAAATTTAAATTTTAATATCAAAAACTTAATTTTTATTAAATATGAACTTGTTTCAAAAATTTTTGATTCTGATAAGTTTTCAATTAATATCTAATAAATAATGGAAAAAATAATAATGAAAATTATTAAAAAAATATTTTAAGTAAATAATCATCTGAAAAAATTATTGGCTTCATTTTATAAAATTTATTCAGACTTAAATCATATAATTCGTCTAAAGTAATAAAAAAATTTATGAAAGGGGAGAAAAGATATCGTTGATTTTTTTAGTTTTGATTACTACTGAACTAACCATTAGCTTGTGGTGAAATTTTTCATGTCCATTCTCCATGTCCCCCATTTTCACGTTTCTGTTACGGTTGTTTAAAGAAACAAAAATAATAAATATTATTGATTTTCGTTTACGTATTACGTAACTAAAATAAAAGATATTAATTTTCCAGTAGTCATATTAACATTCGGGATAACATTAAAAAACCGCGTTAAAAGAAACCTTACCGCTGTAGGTAATTTTTAAAATATTCTGCAGAATAAATTTAAAAAAAAACTAAACGAATGAACTCTCTGTAAAAGTTCAAATCTTCCAATCCGTATACACCTAACGGTTGGTCAAATAAATTTCATACTAATTGAAAGTCCCAATAATAGGCAATATTTATGTATTCACAGTAGATAAAATTTTCTATAGAATTGTGTACATTTTTTTTTTTTTTTTGTTTGTTTTACCTCTGGGCCCGCAGTCAAGCAATTCATTCCACAGAGGATGAGAATGTTTTGTAGCGTGTGTGAAAAATGCCTGACCGGGATTCGAACCCAGGACCTCCGGGTGAAAGGCCGAGACGCTACCGCTCGCGTGTACTAAATGTGTAATACTAATTGTAGTAACACTAAATATTTGTACTAAATATATATGTACTAAATGTGTACTAAATGACTTCAGTTTATTTGTTTAGAGGCTATTGTTATTTAGTTCTCATTTAAGGGAGATTCAAAAAAATGTTTTGAATCATTTCAGACCATAATTGGGATTTTTTTAGGAGAAAATTTTTAATTCCTTTTATCTTAGTTTTCAATGCAAGATTTTTATATAAAAAAATAATGAAAGCAATGAATAAGTAATCAAACTCGTTTTCTTTAAACTCGTTTATCATAAAATATTAAAATATGATTATTATAACAAATTTAGGGTCAGTTAAATTTTTGTATTACTGGAAATTGCTGTATTATTAAATTCAACATAATAATAATTTAAAAAATTGTTTTCAAGAACAATCAATTAACTGACATGATCCACCTAGTTCAAATAATATATTTCTTTTTGAAAACAAATAAAATATCAGCTTAATATTTTCTTTTTTTTCACTTTTCCAAACGGATAACCTCAGGATTTGAATACAATTAAGCGTAGCATGTGAATACATGAAAAACATTCATTGTTTTTTGCATAACCAAAAAACAAAAGAGTTATGATGATCAATTTATCTTTATTCAGGGAATATTTTTTTTTTTAAATCACACAAAACAATAAACAATAAAAACAACCTTTAAAAAACTTATACAATCACCACTAAAATACATAAACATGAAAAAAAATTAAGAGATTAAAAAAAGAAATTAAAGATTAAAAAAAATTATCTGCTAATGAAAAATGTCGATGTAATCACAGCTGTAATGTTATTAGTAAAAAAGAGTTTAATTCAAACCATTTATTATTCTAATTGTTTTATTTTAACTATATTTATCACTTCAGTTTAATTGGTTTTATTACCTGTAACATGTTCTTCAAATCTACAGCATCTATATCTGCTAAATTACGAATAAATAGAAAGACACAATTATGATTAGTTATTAATAAAGTTTCTCTTCTTTTTACTCTATTGGTGTTATTCCTGAACCTTAGATATGTTTTTCTGCAATTTAACATCAAAACATAAATTAGAATAATGTATAATACTATACAATGATAGTTTGTTAAAGTTTTAAATTTGATACTTTTTTTTGTATTGCTGATCCTTATATTATCATATTCCTCATACATAAACAGACGACACATTGTGTGCGTTTTCTGGATTATAATAATTTTGCCATAATAACAAAGTATAAGAAAACCAATGACTTTTAATGACGATAAATGGCAAAACCTTAATATATTAACTAAAACCCTTCTTTGACTATTGAGCTACAAGCATTTTCAACAAAAGGTAACATGACAAAGATACAATGATCGGTCAGAATAAAAAGGAAGATTTTTTTTTGAAGAGAGGTATACATGTTGTTACAAAAGTAAAATAAAATTAATTATATAAGTAGATAAAAAAAAAAAAAAATTGTAATGGCTCTGCGAATAAGTACAAGAAATAACTTTTTATTTTACAATACTGCCATACTCTAAATATAATCTCTTAATGTAAAGCGAAACCACGTACGAGTAGATTGAAAAGGTATAATGCGAACGGCCACAAAAGAAAACGCGCAAAGGGAATGTAATCCGTCAGGGAATAACGGGACACAATGCAGGTTACTTACTATCGGTGCTACAGGTGACCTAACTTTAAATGTCCTTCGAAAAATAACACCGACATTGATTGGGCGTACCTTTTATTTTCAACGTTCTAATATGTTACCGCTTTAACCTAATATATATAACACAATACAAAACGCATACACATACACATATTTACCATCACATCCACCCAACAAAACCACAAACAGAATACAATGGAACAAATCCTTCGTCGGTTTCATTTCTACCAAAAGGCTTTAGTAGTCATCCTGAATTTCTAATACTTCTATTATCGTTTCACAATTAGCCGAGGTACGTTTTGATTTATAACTAAAACGTGGATTTATATGAAAATCTATCTGTTCTGCTTGAATATAGAGACGATTCCATGTTATTAATGGGTAATTTATTTATTCTTTTTATCAACGAAACGTACAGCGTTTTGAAAAATATTCTCTTGCATATTCGCATAATAAAAAAATATAAAAAAATGAAACTTTTCATAGTTTAACAAAATAATTATATCTTTAAAAATATTAAAATAAAACAAAAATACATAAAATAGAAAATTTTAATTTTTTTTTATAAATTGAGAAGCAGAGTTCTTTAATAGAAAAATCATAAGTTTTTCTTGTAGTATTTTTCATATTTTTATTTATAATAATTAAAAATGTATTGGATTTTACTCTTATTTATGGTAAAAAAATGTATTTATCATTTTTTTATTTCAGCTTGCTAAAGTGTTGCATTTTATTTAAACTGATATGAATGAATTTATTTTTTTATTCATTTTCCTTTTTTAAACTTACGTTTCTTACCACTTCTTTTGGTTTAGTAGTTTTTTTATAACTGTTTTGTACACTGTATTTTTTAATGCTTTTATTTACAGTCGCAAAAACAATTACAGTCATTAGTGACTAAAATAACACAACATGATCATGAATAATAAAAATAAGCAATTAAGAAACAGGAACAATAAAGAACAAAGACAAGTAATAACAAACACAAACTAAAGTACATAAATCAGACAAAAACCACCAAGTTGTATTCTTCATTCCACTGTACGAGAGGAACCGCAACAAAGTTTTATACCTTCTTTCCAGTTTAGTAGAGATTTCATATCTGAACCCAGGTCTTTGTTTTGTCGGATGGTTCCAAAGATTGGGAAATCAAAGTGCAAATGGTGCACGATTTGACCTTCTACACCTCACAGATCTGCTGAGGAGAGCCAAATAGGTGAACGTGGCTAAGCCTGGTGTATCCAATCATTGGACGAGTTAAGATGACTTCGTCTTTCCTGTTGTTTGGGGAGAGAGGTTTCTCGAGCACATTCTTCTCGATGTTATGTAATGCCATGGGAAAAATCAGCAGCAAGAACTTATTTCACTGAGCTCGCAATTTTACACGCATAGATCTCATGAAGTCTCTCTCTCACATGTCAATTGTACTCGGAGGCCATTTATTGCCGCTGTCTTGGCAGCCTCATCAGGCCGTTCGTTCCCGAGGATGCCACAATGGCCAGGCACCCACACCAATACCACAGTCTTATTTCTACTTGAGAGGATATTATCTGGACGATGGATTCAGAACGTCGGCAGTTCAAGCTCTCAAGTACACTCCTAGAGTCAGTAATTACTAGGACGCATTCATCACCACAGGCTTCGATAACTTCCAAGGCGGAGTAAATTGCAGACGTCTCGCAAAAGAACGCAGAGGAACAGGCATTAAGCTTACATAATAAATGGAGTCAGGGAGTACAATAGAACAGGTACATCCGTCCGCCGAGACGGAGCCGTCTGTATAGTTGACCGTGTATTCATTATACTTCTTAGCCATTTTGTTAAATTAGTCTGTAGCAGACTGGAAACGCGGGTCCCATTTACGACTTCTAGTAACCATCTCTGAAAATGCGCATAACCAAGGGGCGCCGCATCCTATTTTCTTTCCAAGTATCTTCGGGGCAGGCAGATCTAGTTCTTGGAGATAGCGAAGCTGCCTGAGACTGAAAGACTGCGGTAAGGAAGGCTTTCCTTCAAGTGGTGGAGTGAGAGCGTACCTGGTCATTTCCCGTGAGCAGTTGATGGCATATTTGATAGTCTGGTATTTTCTCCTGTAATGCAATGGGAGTTCATATGATTCCATCAGTAAGCTTGGTATAGGGGAAGTGGCGAACGCCTTTATTGACATGTGAATGCAGATGTTGTGCAAGGAGTAAAGTATCCCTTAATTATCTCTTTCGCAGTCATATAGTTCAGAACCGTATTGCAGTTTCGTAAGAACAATGCTTCTATACATGTTCAGGATGATGGATTTATCCGCACCCCACTTACAAGATGAAATAAGTTTATGGACATTCATTATCTTTAGACATTCAGTCTTGGTATACTTAATGCCGCTCAAATAGGCCAGTTTCTCATCAAAAGCCACATCAAGAAGCCTAATCTCGTTTGTTTCCTTTATCTCGTCTTCACCTAAGTGCAATCTTACTGTGTCTTTGTATCCGGTAGGTTGCCTAGAAAAAAACAATAAATTTAGACTTGGTAACCGAAAATTTCAAACCACTACATTGTGCCCATCTGTGCACCAAGTTAAACGAATTTTGCATTATTTCCCTAGTAGTGCCAATTTCCTTACCTCTGGAGGTGATAGTGATATCATCGGCGAAGATCCATTTCTTAATTGGCAGAATGAACTCAGCAGCCTCCAATATAGTGTTCAACAGGTGTAGGAGATTCTCATCAGAAAGTTTCCGTATGAAGATATTTTATTTTATTTTATTTTAATACGATTACTTGTAAAATTATCCTTTTGGATATAATGGGCATTTCCTTAAAAATCATACAGATTAATTTACCGAGTTATATTTTATAATATTTCATTTCAATATATTTATAAATCGATAAATTCATATTAGTAAAATAAAATAGTAAAGGATATGTTTTTAATAAATTCATATTTTATGTAAATCTTAAAGAAAAAACTTTTTAAATATATTTTAAAAAAAATTAATAATTTATGTATCCCAAAATTAAATTGAAATATTTTTGTCACCAAATTTATATGAATTCATAGAACGGAGATAAAAATGTGATATTCATATATTTGGAGCATCTTACGTAAAGTTGAGAAAGAAAAAGCACAGAAGGTTATATGGGCCTCTTTATATCTCTATGACTTGATATATCTCCTAATAACTATAGACGTATTTATCAAACTGTTAAAGAATGGAAACTTCTTTATCTAAAATAGAATCAGATATGCCTATTACCTGTGATAAAACTACTACGTACAATTTTTTATCGGTAAATTAGTTTTATAAAATGTCAATTACATTTTTATAAAAATGGCAGAATTTATTTGTTTAGCTCTTAACCATAACAGCTGATGTCACTAAAAGATTTACAAAAAAAAGTCCAGGTAGATTCCAATGTAACAATAAACCATTAATCTATTAAGTAGTATAAACATAGTGATTATAATAAGTATTTTATGCCAGATTTATAAAGAAGATTAGAAGTAAAATGATTTCTTGTTGCTTTGTTTAGTGGGTAGTGTAGAAGAAAAAATTGAAATATACACAGAGAAACGTAACTGTGAATTAAATATTAAGAAACAAACAAAATGTAATAGAACTTTACAAGTATGTTGTTATTTAAATATACAATAAAAAGGGTGGTTGAAAAATGATTAGCTTTTATAGTGAAAAAAAAAAATTCTAACATCAAGATTTACAAAACGTACAGTATCTTTAACCTTACGTTTATGAATTGTAGCGCTTTATCCTATAAATAAACGATCTTTAGGAAAGCCAGGAAGGCAAATAATAGAGTTACTTCCTCTTAATAATGGAAGTTCGTTAATAATAGAGTTTTGTTCCACTTTTCTGTTGTTAAACGTCCCCTCTTTCTTTGTTCAGATTAAAAAAAAAAATGTGTCAACAGCTGTAATGTTATTAGTAAACTAGAGTTCACCTCAAATATTGTATTAATTTAATTACTTTATTTTAATTATATTTATTACATCACTTAAGGTTTTTCAAATATGTGTCAACAAAACTAAATTAACATAATGTGTATTATTTTTCAATATTTTGTTAAATACGATACTATGTTTATGATACAATGTTTAATGTATGATATAATGATATAATGTTTTAATGTATGATACATGTTTAATGTAAACGGAAATTGTAATGTATAGAGAAGAATGTTGAAAGTAAAGAAGGCTGGGGTAATCTTTGAAATAATGAATTAATAATATGATCTGAGATAAGTATTCTTTGGTAAGTCCGTAGAAGGTAAAATAAATTGGTTAAATTATTTTTTTTGTTTGCTTTTAGGCAGTAAAAAAAGGAGCTTAACAAGAATTTTAACGTAAATAAGAATTAGTACCATAAATAAGAATAAAATCCAATTAGATTCTAAATTATTATACGCAAGAAGATGTAAATATTCAAAAAGAAAAACTAGAGGTTTTTCATTTTAAGAACTCAGTTCCTTTTTCATTCATTCATCATTTTTTTTAGTTTTATTTTAATTTTTTAAATAAATATTTCAATAGTAGCATCCTCGTAACGTCTTCGTCCGCTCTATACGGTTACATGCGTTTGCCTTCGCGGTTCGTTTTTTTTAATTTTCTCTTTTTTAGTCAAGTAACCGGAGGCAGATGCAGTAACAGTAGCAGTGGCTGTGTTGGTTGAGCCGCCGTGTTGTGCATCGTCACACTCCATAAAAAATTGAAATTAAAAAATTCGAAAATAGTTTTTAGATATTTAACTGGAATATTTGAAAGCTTAAATCTACTGATTATTTCGTTTAGTATATTCGAAAATTATGAAAATTTGCAATCATTTTTTAGCATTTTTACGTTTTTTTACCCCTTCAAGGTAGAATTTCGTAATTGTTTTTTAGATATTAAGATCAAAATTACACACACGAAAAATTAAGTTGATATCTCCATTTGTTAACGAGAATTTAAAAAAATTAGGCGGTTTCAAAAAAAAAATTAATTCCCTTTTAACAGTTTAAAAACGGATTTTTAAAAATCCTTTCGTAGTGTGTACTTATTATTATTTATTTACAATTTCAATTATGTTTATTAAATATTAATTATTTACAATAATTTATCTGTAATAGTTTTTGCTGAGCGTTGTTAACTCAGTTAGTCGTCAGGAAATGTTGTTTTATAGGTACAAATATATATATATAAAACATATATATGTATATATATGTTATGATTATGTAATTGGAGAAAGAAATTTAAAGTAAATTTGTGGGATGCCACGCTAAAAAAGCAATAAAGTTCAATGTTTAAATAACAATTTAGGTAAAAGTATTATTTTTTTATTTAGGAAGTAAAAAGTAAATTAGGAAAATTTTTGAAAAATTAATCTTTGTTTAATTTTCAATTGTTATTAACCTTAAGGAAAAATATAAAATTTAGAATGTTTCTAATAAATCTTAATTTTCAGACAACACTACAATAATTTCTTTAACAGCATACGTTAGTAATTAATTAATATTACATTAAATAATTACTAAGTATATAAAATAATAGTTTTTAAACAAATCCTACAAAATACCATAGTGTATCCTATTAATTAATAATTTTTTACGAATTCAAATATTATTGCAAGAAAAATAATCATGTATTTTAGAAAACTGTATTTTAATTTTTACTTCCTTGTACGAAGTAAAGGAGGTATTGTGATTACGAAAAATTTCGGTTTTTATATTTCAACGAAAATATCCATTTTGACCATACTGACTAGTTTCGGCATGATGTCTGTACGAAGGTAATTATCTCACATAACTCAAAAACGATTAACGGTAGAATGTTGAAATTTTTTATTTAACACTGTTGTAAAATCTAGTTGTGCACCTCCCTTTTTGATTGCAATCGAAATTAAAATTACAATTTTAATTAATAAACTATTTGGACCTTAAAGGGAAGGCACATCGGTTCGAATCAGACTTAATCTCCTTTTGTTTCTTTTTTAACTTTTTTTTAATTTAAATATATTGATTAAATAATTATTAGCCCATGTTTGTAAAAAAAAAATACCATTAATAACAATTCAATGATAATAAAAAATATGAAAAAAATTTATTAGTGAAATAAAATTGTATGTACTTTTAAAAATATGTGAATGTAATTTAATAGGCATTACATATGTCTATATGTAATAGAGTTGGTGAAACATCTGATTATATAATTTAATATTAACTGAAAATTATGATTTAGAATGCATTATATTTGGATTTTCTAGTTTATTTTATTTAATTATTCTGGAATTTCTGTTTAATTTTATCTACATTATCAATAACTACAGAGGGACCGAAAAATCGACCCTTGCAAGAACAACATATACACTAAGGCATACATGCCCGATCTTTAACGAATGTCAAAATATTCTTGTTTTTTAGTTCATTACTTCTCTCATATTGTCGGACAATATTCTCTCTAAGTCGGAGTTAGCTGATCATCATTCCGTTTATTTGTTTTTTTGTTGCCATCATTTAATCGCTCTCTGGCTTGATATAATTCTTCTGATCTTAATTTGTGTACACGTTCACTAATTTTCAAATTTTCTCTCTCTTTATATTCATTATCTTCCCTTAATTTTTTATTCTTCCCTTGTTCTTAACATTTCTTCCCCTTCATATTCATCTTCTTGTCGTTTTTGAGATATAATTCTTCATGTTATCTTTCTTTTTCCTGTAAGATTGTTCTGTTTCATTTTTTATTTTTACCAAATAATCCAATGATTAAAACTGAATATTTTACACCGTTAGGTCGAAATTAACATTTCTAACCCGTATACAGGAGTTCACTACAAGGAATAGTTAAATTGTTATTAACTTTTATTTATACGACACACCAGAAATCTAAAACTTTTGTTAATCAACAACTCACTAAGATACCAATAATTCTGTTCTAGTAACATGAGTAGTAAAGGAACTTTTACTCTATCCTATTATTTCATGTAAGATAGTTGAATTAACAATTGTATAAATATTTGATGTCAATAAAACCTAATATTCCAGCAATTGCGTAACTGTCCACTTTATTAAAGAATTGGAGGATCATGTCTCACTTTCAAATGAAATAAGTTTAAATGAAGTGCAGCAAAATATGTGTGTATGTAATTAAATAAACGTACAAGGAAGTCATGCGGTGTCCAAATCAGATTTTTCATTTTAAGTAACAAAATAAATTGGAAAAATATATAAGTACAGTCCATGAAAAATGAATCGCTTTAATTCTAGTAAACCACAGAAATAAATCAACGATTTAGTTCCTGTACAGAGTGAGAATATGGCGTTAACGAATATTAATGATTGTCTATTTTATTCAGTATTAATCATACATCAAACTTGTTTGCAAAATGATTGCTGATAGAATAAATTCATTTCTTCATTTTAATAAATACTTAAATAATACATTAATGTATCAATTTTATTAATTTACCTAGTAATAACTGGCATTAAATCAATAAATATATGAACTCAATTTTACAAAATTAAAATTTTACAATTAAAATTTCACTTAAATTTAGATAAAATTCATTGTACTAATATTTTCCCAATGTGTACGTTGCAATCTGTTCAACCAGTGAACAGTAAGCAACCTCTCCCCCCACGGGCAATGAGATGATGACTATATATAAATGAGGTGTAGTCAGGTACAGTCTCAAGCCGACCATTCTTGAGAAGAAAGGTTGGTTGAAATACTATAGAAAAATAGTCTCTGAACAGTACATGTAGTATTTATATGTTACAACAAACTGGAGAATATGGTTAAATAATATAAAGACAGTGATGTAGGCCCGAAAAGAAAAAGAATGAAGGAATAATGTAATAGAAAGTGGTAATTGGAATATCAGATAATGAAACAAAAAGAAAAGTGTTTGAAGAAAAGTGATTCAAGTTGTGTCATCAACATTTTTTGATATGTTTGTTGAAAAATAAATAGACAAGCCATTAAAAAACATTCCAGTGGGGTGGAAAAGAGTAAAGATAATTAAACACGCAGATGGTCGAGCAGGTTTATTAAAACAGAACAGAAACTGCAGTTCATGATGAAAATATTATAAGAATGGGAGAAGCGATAGGAATGAAGATAAACAAATTCGTAAAACCGAACTAATGAAAGTTTGGAAAGAAGATTTCGTTAGTATATCACTTGAACGAAAGGCTACAGAACAGATAAAGTCATTAATCTGTGTTTGGAACATTTAGTGACTTGGAACGGAAGCTATACGGAGCAAATAAACAGCAGAATATCAATGGTGAAAGAGCTTTAAAAGACGGTAAAAGAGTTACTCACTGGAAGAAGAATTTCTATTGGACTGAGGAGTTGGTTCGTCAAATTCTTTGGGTGGTTTAGGTTATATGACCGTTCAAACATGAGTTTGAACGATGTTATGGAGTGGAATAAAGGAAATTAAATGGACAGAAAAAGTGAGAAGTAAGGAAGTACAAAAAGGATATCAAAGGAATTGAATTTTATAAACATAAAGTAGAAGAAAACTACTCGATTGAAGTATATATTTTGTAAAAATCTTTTACCGACGAATAGTATTGGGAATAATAATAGTGGAATTGAAAGACGGACCGAAAGATAAAAAAGGACGATTAAGATGTTAACAAACATTAACAACCAAAGAAATTACAAAAAAAAGAAGGAAGTGCACAGGATCGTGAAAAATAAAAAAAATTTGAATTGAAATCTCCCGAAAGGCACATTGTCCAAAGAAGGGTGATATTCTTTAACCGTCAAATGGCACAAAAACAACACTTTATGTAACTTTTATACTATGCGATTCTGGCATCTTATTTTGAAAGCAAATACGGTTCTTATTGCGGTTATAATAGTAAAAAAAGGAATGAAAGAGGGGACCGACTTATAGAATTTTGCACGAAGTATAATTTAGTAATTGCCAACACCCAATTTAAAAATCATAATAGAAGAATATACACTTGGAAAAAGCCAGGCGATACTGGAAGGTATCAGATAGATTATATCATGGTTAAGCAAAGATTTAGAAATCAACTCGTTGACTGCAAAACTTACCCTGGAGCAGACATTGATAGCGACCATAATTTGGTGATAATGAAATGTAGATTGGGGTTTAAAAACCTGAAGAAAAGTTGTCAGATGAATCGGTGGAATTTAGAGAAGCTTGAGGAAGAGGAGGTAAAGAAGATTTTTGAGGAGGACATCGCAAGAGGTCTGAGTAAAAAAGATATGGTAGAAAATGTAGAAGAAGAATGGGAGAATGTTAAAAAGGAAATTCTTAAATCAGCTGAAGCAAACTTAGGCGGAATAAAGAGAACTGGTAGAAAACCTTGGGTTTCAGACGATATATTGCAGCTGATGGATGAACGTAGAAAATATAAGAATGCTAATGATGAAGAAAGTAAAAGGAACTATCGGCAATTAAGAAATGCTATAAATAGGAAATGCAAACTGGCGAAAGAAGAGTGGATTAAAGAAAAGTGTTCAGAAGTGGAAAGAGAAATGAACATTGGTAAAATTGACGGAGCATACAGGAAAGTTAAGGAAAATTTTGGGGTACATAAATTAAAATCTAATAATGTGTTAAACAAAGATGGTACACCAATATATAATACGAAAGGTAAAGTCGATAGATGGGTGGAATATATTGAAGAGTTATACGGAGGAAATGAATTAGAAAATGGTGTTATAGAGGAAGAAGAGGAAGTTGAGGAGGATGAAATGGGAGAAACAATACTGAGATCTGAATTTAAGAGAGCATTAAAAGATTTAAATGGCAGAAAGGCTCCTGGAATAGACGGAATACCTGTAGAATTACTGCGCAGTGCAGGTGAGGAAGCGATTGATAGATTATACAAACTGGTGTGTAATATTTATGAAAAAGGGGAATTTCCGTCAGACTTCAAAAAAAGTGTTATAGTTATGATACCAAAGAAAGCAGGGGCAGATAAATGTGAAGAATACAGAACAATTAGTTTAACTAGTCATGCATCAAAAATCTTAACTAGAATTTTATACAGAAGAATTGAGAGGAGAGTGGAAGAAGTGTTAGGAGAAGACCTAGAATGGAAGAAACCAAGAATTTGGTTTCAGGAAAAGTATAGGGACAAGGGAAGCAATTTTAGGCCTCAGATTAATAGTAGAAGGAAGATTAAAGAAAAACAAACCAACATACTTGGCGTTTATAGACCTAGAAAAGGCTTTCGATAACGTAGATTGGAATAAAATGTTCAGCATTTTAAAAAAATTAGGGTTCAAATACAGAGATAGAAGAACAATTGCTAACATGTACAGGAACCAAACAGCAACAATAACAATTGAAGAACATAAGAAAGAAGCCCTAATAAGAAAGGGAGTCCGACAAGGATGTTCCCTATCTCCATTACTTTTTAATCTTTACATGGAACTAGCAGTTAATGATATTAAAGAACAATTTAGATTCGGAGTAACAGTACAAGGTGAAAAGATAAAGATGCTACGATTTGCTGATGATATAGTAATTCTAGCCGAGAGTAAAAAGGATTTAGAAGAAACAATGAATGGCATAGATGAAGTCCTACGCAAGAACTATCGCATGAAAATAAACAAGAACAAAACAAAAGTAATGAAATGTAGTAGAAATAACAAAGATGGACCCCTCAATGTGAAAATAGGAGGAGAAAAGATTATGGAGGTAGAAGAATTTTGTTATTTGGGAAGTAAAATTACTAAAGATGGACGAAGCAGGAGCGATATAAAATGCCGAATAGCACAAGCTAAACGAGCCTTCAGTAAGAAATATAATTTGTTTACATCAAAAATGAATTTAAATGTCAGGAAAAGATTTTTGAAAGTGTATGTTTGGAGTGTCGCTTTATATGGAAGTGAAACTTGGACAATCGGAGTATCTGAGAAGAAAAGATTAGAAGCTTTTGAAATGTGGTGCTATAGGAGAATGTTAAAAATCAGATGGGTGGATAAAGTGACAAATGAAGAGGTATTGCGGCAAATAGATGAAGAAAGAAGCGTTTGGAAGAATATAGTTAAAAGAAGAGACAGACTTATAGGCCACATACTAAGGCATCCTGGAATAGTCGCTTTAATATTGGAAGGACAGGTAGAAGGGAAAAATTGTGTAGGCAGGCCACGTTTGGAGTATGTAAAACAAATTGTTGGGGATGTAGGATGTAGAGGGTATACTGAAATGAAACGACTAGCACTAGATAGGGAATCTTGGAGAGCTGCATCAAACCAGTCAAATGACTGAAGACAAAAAAAAAAAAAAAAAAAAAAAAAATAGTAAAAAATAGCTTTCAGTTATATTCATTATTGTGGAAAGCAAAACAAAGCGACATTCTGCAAAATTTGATCGAACGGGCCCCTGACGATGTTACGTTGGGATCACATGAATTCGCATAAATAGGGGTCTAGCGAGATCTCGACGTATCACATCTTTTCGCTCCTGCCCATATACTTTCCACTGTGTCTATACTCGTATACGCCCCGATAATTTGATCTCGAAAGTAAACCGAGATATTAAGAATTTGATGTGTAAAATTTTAACCTTGTATATTATGTATATAATCGTAACTTCACCAACATTCAGAAATGTTTTTGGTCCCTGGTCTAATACACTCCTTTATTATACTTAATAAAGTGTTTTTCGTTTGATAGGGTACTGCATATAAGAAATATCCTTTGTTTTGTAAATTCACAAAAAAACATTTAAAATTTTATCAAACCTTAAGTATTTTTTGTTCGATTGGGCGCCACCTACACCAAACATCTTTTATTTCTCTGTAAATTCCCGCAAATATCCACCGTCGAGATAAATCTTTCCCACATTGTATTTTCCCCTTGAAAAAATTTTCTCTCTAGTTCCATGTTTAGACCATTCTTGCCTATTATAACTTTACTGGACTACGGAGTAACATGGCCGCCACTCTCCCATTACAAAACTTTTCAGTTACAGCAGCACTGCTCATATCAAATGTTTCATTACGAAACTTAAAAATGGTATACTCCCTATTCTGTGAGTATAGGAAATAAACAAATTTCACTTTCAGTTTGCTGGATTACAGCAACGAACCGCTCCTTAAACCAGCACAATTTCGACAACCCACCTGGGCTGTTTACAGGGCTGTTCTTTTCCCAGTCGCTTAACGTAAGAGATATCTTATGATTCTGTACGACAAAACTAGAATCATATAACATCACCTTACTTGAAAAAAAATAAACAGCATGTTGTTATCTGGCATCTCAGAGATTAATTCAATTAAACCCATTTCGGATGAAAATAACGAGTAGTCATAAAAACAACAAATACTCGCAGTACAGGATTGAAATAATTGACTCTACCGACTAGTACTCGGCCAGCGATATAAGTATTAATCAACGAACTACGTTTACAGTTCTAAACATGACGTAACCTGAAAGTGAAATAAAAATTGGGAAAAAATAAGCTTGAAAACATTATATTTCAATTCAATTAGATTAGTAATAAAGAATACTTTCAAAGAATCTTCGAATTTTGTTAGACAACATTTTTTTTCCATTTGATAAACCGCGAGACTCTAAGTCATTTTATTCATTTTTTAATGTACCTTTACGAATTACGCCGCTAGATAGCAGTACTTGATAGTACTAGGTAGCGTACAAAAACTTGATAATGTACTTGAAATAATAAAATTTAAACGAAAATATACCACTGCTTGTTTTAATAGTAAATGCTCTTATGTAGATGAGTACTGAAGATACTTCATGAGCACTGAAGATTCATCTTCAGTACTGAAGTACTGAAGATGAAACAATTTTTTTAATTCCCATCACTAATTTAAAAAAGAAATTCTTAGTTTACAAGAGATTGTATTAGTTTTATTAAAAAAGGAATAAATAAAACAATAATAATAAACTCAATTCGCAAAATCTAATTTAACGATAAAAATCGAGGGTGACACCTACAAACTAAGTGCAATATTGCATCACGGATTTTCGATTCGTAAAGAACACTAGTTTTATTAAAAAAGGAAAAATATGGTATGAAGAGAATAATATGACCATCATATGAATTTCACGGCCAAAAATTTGCCGTGAAATTCAATTTGTTTGTTCTAAGGCAATAAATTAAAACTGTTTAATAAAAATAATAATATGTTAACATAACAATAACAAACTGTTAACATATAAATAATAAGGCATATAAATAAAACTGTTTTTAAGAAAACAATACTGATATAAAAAAAGGTAAGGCACTACATTTCTATTATCAAAATCTGTTATTAATTTAGAATTTTCTTAAAATAAAACGTATTAAATATATGTAATAGACAATAATAGATAATAAACAGTGTTTAAGCGTTCCATATAATATGAAAAAAAAAAGAAAATTTGTTACAAAACTCCTATCGGCCCGATTTCATTTATATGTAATACATATCACATTTACAGAAATAATACAATTCTTATGATTATTCGTTGTTTAATAATATATATATATATATATATATATATATATATATATATATACTTATGCACACTTTCCATATAACGATTTCTATTCCATTAATACTATATGAGATTTTAGAAGCCGACCACTGTGGCTGAGTAGGTAGTGTTTCGGCATTTCGTGTAGAGGTCCCAAATTCAAATCCCGGTCAGGGATGGCATCATTTTCATACGCTATAAATTTCAAGCGAGCTAATGATCATAGCTCTTCTTTGTTGATGCCCGGTCTTTCGTAACAAACGAAAACAAAGATTTTAAAAAAATATTTAAAATTAGAAACTTAAAAATATTTATTGTCTTCTTAGCGGAAAGTAACATCTTTGTCTTTCATTCGGAGGTTCCAGGTTCAAATTTCGGTCAGGGATGGCTTTGTCTCATACGCTACAAAATTTCATTTCCATATTTCCACGTGTAAGCTTCAAATTTTCTGTGGTGAATTAATTTATCAAGAAAAACAAAAAAAAAAAAAAAAACAGTTTAAGAAGAAAATATTTCTTTAGTCATTTAATAAAATTAAATATTTCCTGCAAATTTTATCTGTTTCTGAAGTATAAAATATTTATTTTGTGGTTTTTTTTAAATGTAGTTAATATAATAAATTTATTTTCCTAATGTGTACCTTGCACTCTGTTCAATTATTGAACCATATGCAATCTCCCCCCCCCCCCCACACAGCCCAATGAAATGAAGTGATATGTATGACATGTAAATGAGGTGCAAACTCAGACCGACCATACCTCAGAGGTGCGGTTAATTAAATCCGAACCACCTAAGTACGCGAGCATCCACCATCTAGAATTGAAATCCGTATAAAATCAACCTCTGCTAGGGATTTCAACCTGAAAACCTTCATCTTCGAAAATCAGCTATTAAAGAACTGATTTGTGAGGACAATTAACCACCAGATCAGCCCAGTGAGCTAGTAGAATAAATGAATAACAAAACTTCGAAAATTAAATATTTAAAAAAGATCATATATCTAATATAATTTTTTTTTAAAAATACAATTAAAATTAAGTAAAAAACTGAATCATTTGTTTTAATCTGAATAAAAAGACGCAATAGTAGTATTACAAAATCAATTTTTACTAAATGACTAAAAGGAGACAGGTGATCTGATGAAGTAGCGATCGCTACGAAAGCACTAATACGATTATGTAGAGAGTGAAAAGAACCGAGTTGAAATTTTTTTTAAATAATAATTTATTCACCGTTAGGATTCTTTATAGCAAATTACGATGTGCGTGCGGGTGTGTGAGTGTGCGCGTGCATTTTTTCAGACTACTAGTTTTATTTTCTCCTCTTTGCTTATACGGTAACCTCAACGTATTTTTTATTCTACTTTTTTTTTAATTATTTACATCCTGGTACGAAAAGTACTTGAATACTCGAATACTTATATCTTTTGAAGTGTTTACCTTCCAGACTTCCTAGTTCTTCTAGTAAGAATTTGCGATAGAATTCTTTTTTCTTTACTTCGTTGATTTCCTTTACAACCTCTTCATATAAAATTAAAAAACCTATTTTGCATTTTACTTTTTTATAACACTCTATTAAAAACTTTTTCCCTCCTTTCGAGCTATTCATACAGTTCAGATTTTTCCATAATAAAGCTCAACATTACATTAAAAGTATTTTAAAGATTTTATGCATAATTCCTAAATATATATATATATATAAGATAGAAATAAATATTTTCCGCAATAATGCTCTTCTTGCTTGCATAAGAATTTTTTTTCATCAGCTTTATTAATTTATTTAAACAAATTTCTATTCAAGTGATGAATCCAAAAGACTAATTATCTTATATCAGTTTATTTCAGTAAGAAGTGAAACTAAAAATTGAAACCTATTAATTAAAAAATAAATAATTCATTTAAGAAGTAAATCTTAAAACTTTTTTTTTTCTAGAAGTATTCCTTTACTTTTATATTTCTCCTTTCCGAAAGAAAGAAAGGCAAACAGAAAATACATTTCAAAGTAATATTACCTTACTTAACAAAAAAAAAAAAAAAAAATACAAATTAAATCGTGAAGATGTTTAAAAAAAATGTAATGCTCGTAAAGGCATTAACTAAATCATTAGAAGGGATACGGAAGAGTTATTTTGGTTTAAATCGGAATAGAATTTGTAATAGAATCCAGTCTTTATAGCAACGAACACAATTTCATTTATTATTAAAAGCAATGCTATTATTCTACCACCTATAGTCATCTTTTCAGAGAATATAACAAGCAATATTCCTTTTATGATGTATCAGTTCAAAACAATAAGTTTAACAATAGTAAACCGTTGTTCCAATATCTCAGTGATGTAAATGAATAATAAATAAAGTCTTTACAACTTGATAACAATAGTAAAATATATTAGCTAGTATCAAAATAAAAATTCAATAATCTTATAATACATTATTATTTATAAATAGAAGATATTTTCAATATTAATACATTATAAATCGATTAAAAAAAGAGGTTAAATCAATGAGATCCAAAGTTTAGTTAGAAAGAACTTCAATTAAATAATTACTAAATATTATTAAATTGCAGTAAACCTGATTATAAATGAAATAAAAATTTAACAAAACCTTACGAGATAGGGTAAAATCTCATTTAAATGGTTCTAATAAAATAGAAATTTGAATGTTTCAGTGAATCTTTAATTCTACTGAAGTTTGAGTGGGTCAATGAAACTTAAAAATATATCAGAGTTTCATAAAATAATTCCTCTCTACTATTTTCCCATTCATCTGATAGTGAACAAGGAAAATGTTTACTGTGATTCGTACAAACATTTCCACAAGTTTTAAAAGTTTTGTCTGTATTAAGTGAAATAGAAAAGTTAATAAATATAAGTAATGAAAAGTGCAGAATTAATATTATTAATAACGTAGTAAATAAAGATGGATTTCTTATTATAATAAAATACTTAAAGGTACATAAATCAAAGTTTGTTTTAATTTTTATAATTTTACCGAAAACCTTTCAAAGAAAAATCTTCACCGAACGTTAACCACCTTTAACAGATTTAAAAAATGAGTTGGGACTAAATCGAAATGATGTAACAATTTAATAGTACGCTCAAAAACCATTCTTATAAATAAAATTTGAGGTATCATTAAACGTGACGAAATTAATTAACATAGTTTAAGTTGTAAGCTATAGATTATCTTCTTTTCTGAGGTGTTCTTAGATAAATTGTAATTTATTTTAATTTTCTGTTACTATTTCATATTTTACAAACTGGTAAAGTTTTTTCCTGTAGACCAGTATGGTTTACTTTTTTCGTTTGGATTACCTATCGATCCCATTAAAAAACAACTACTTTTGAGTTGTTTTTTCTGCTACCACTTTTTCATTCTTTCACTAACTTCATCTCTCTCTTTTTAGGAAACTTTTTTCTTCCTCTTTTTCCATTTGACCTTTTTCTGAAAATTCTTGAAATTTATCATTTCATTTCTAAAATTATTTCGGTATAAAATTTCTTCTTCCATTATATTTAATTCCTTTAGATATTTCTTTATTTTTTGAAACCAGTTATTTTTTGTTTTTAATTTAGAATAATAATTTTATGATTGTTTTCATTATTCTGTGCCCTCCATTATTTTTAATTACCAGTAAATGCTAAATCTATCTTTTTATAAAATCCGTTATTTTTTTCGAATTTATGATAAATTTCTGCGATTGATCTTAAGATATTTTGATATTTTTTACATTTAGGATTTAAAATCTGTTTTAGAATTTTTCCTTTCTTTTTTAATTATTTTTTTCAGTTTCAATTTTTTGATTATCATCATCGTTTCGGCAGAATAAAAGCATTTTTTTTTTATTGATTGAGTTATAGTATCTAATTTTTGCATTAATAGAAAGATTTTTTTAATATATATTTTTTTGTTACTTTGACTGACCAGTTTTAATTTTATTTGCTTTCATTTCCAAGTTGGATCTTTCCAGGACGTTTTAGTGTATTATTTAAAGGTTTACGCTTATTATTATTATTTTTTTAAATAATTCTACTTAGAATGACCATTTATTAATAGAAATAGAATTTATAATTTATGATTTTTACTGGTTATAAACGATAAATGAGCATATATTCAGTTAC
The DNA here is from genome assembly GCF_047948215.1 of Lycorma delicatula. NCBI lineage: Eukaryota > Metazoa > Arthropoda > Insecta > Hemiptera > Fulgoridae > Lycorma > Lycorma delicatula. Next base: position 78,234,096 of record NC_134459.1, on the reverse strand, counting down.
TAATTTTAAAATTAAATAATCCTTAAATCCAAAGATGTCAATCTTACTATTTATTATTATTATTATTGTTAGTATTATTATTATTCTACTAAATCTCAGTGATTTCACAAACAAAATCTTGTTGGAAAAATTTGAACATTAAGTGTAAATTTCACGACTTTTTTAAAATAAAACACCTGCACTACTTCAAAAATTATGCTGGTTTGATAGCCTGTTTGTTAAGAGTTTTAAGATAAGTATGAAATTAAAAATATTTAATTACATTTCAAATAACATCTTATAAATAACTAACAGTATATTTATTCTCAGTTAGCTGATAGCATGAATATAGTCCAATATACTATTAGTAAGATGAACCGATTTGGCTCAAATACAACAAATAAATAAGCAGAGCTTTGTAAATTGGGTAATAGTAGTATCTCATCCAAACATACTTTTAGAGTTATATTTATTTAATTCCAAATAAATTTTAAATTTAGGTTATGAGTATCCTTTTATTTTTTTAAGATACAAATAAAGCCACCGGGTTGGTCTAGTGGTTAACGCGTCTTCCCAAATCAGCTGATTTGGAAATCGAGAGTTACAGCGTTCAAGTCCTAGTAAAGCCAGTTATTTTTACATGGATTTGAATATTAGATCGTGATACCGGTGTTCTTTGGTGGTTGGGTTTCAATTAACCACACATCTCAGGAATGGTCGAACTGAGAATGTACAAGACTGCACTTCATTTACACTCATACATATCATCCTCATTCATCCTCTGAAGTATTATCTAAAACCGTAGTTACCGGAGGCTAAACAGGAAAAAGAAAGAAAGAAGATACAAATAAAGAAGAACTTTAAAATTAAATGTATAAATTCTATTTTTATTTTTTTATTTTTATAGAAATAATGCTGAAAATAGAAGAACGATTTGTTACTAATTCACAGACTAATTGTACATCAATTAAATAAATGTCTTTTAAATGTAGGTTTAATTAATAAAAAATAATATCAGGACTATGTAAATTGACAGATTTTCATCAAAACATTGTTTTTTTCTGTACTTACTGATACTTAATAGATGAAAACTAAAATAGGCTGCATTTTATTATAACACACAAACCTAATTATAAATCGACTAGAATATTTGCTACAGAAATATTTATACAAACAAAATGTAAATTCTTAAAACAAGAATTTAAAAAAATTATCAGAGTATGAATAAACAGGACCATATAAAATCACCATATATATAATCTAAATAGAATCAACCAATTCGTTTAATGTAGGTTTCTTATCCAAACGCCATTTATGGCCAGTTTCTTTGAGTGCAGTGTCAATATTGGTTTCGTTCTGCTTATTGAAGAGAACAATCTTACATTTGAAATTTTTCATTCATTTCATTTATTTTTATTTTTTTATTTTTTATTAAAATTTATTAATTAAGAATTGTTAAAAACGATGTCATAATAGCTTACGAAAATTTATTCACAGAGAAAGGTTATAACAACGTCCTAAAAAAAATTTGGATATACGAAAGACTGTCTTTTATGAAAGAATAAATAAATTTCGCAGAGGAAAATTTACTACAGTGAGTTATGAAGATTATTTTTAGAGAAAGAAAAATATTTATATTTTATAAAGACTGCATGAAAATCATATGCAGTCAACAGATCGCTACTTTATACTCTAAAAGTTTTAAAAAATTCAAATTTAATCATGTAAAACAACATTTTTCAACTTTGATTAAAATAATTTTTATAAAATGTAATTTTTTTATTAGAAAAGATGTTGGTTTTTAAAACATTTAAAACATTTTTTTAGTTAAAACAAAAATTAATAATTAATTTTTAATTGTATTTCAAATAAAATTAAACGATTGTATTAATTTTATTGATGATAAATTCTCACCTTAACCATCAAACACACGTAGTTAAGCTACTTTTTTTTTTTTATTTAAAATGATTATTTCTAGTTAAATTCAATTTTTTTTTAATTTAAGATAGTGATCTTAAGTTATATCTTCACACGAGTAGAATTTAATCGTCGCGCATTTTTATAGATTAAATTATATTATTTTTATATAGAAATGATTACTCAGAACAACAAAAAGAAAAAAAAATGTGCTCTGGTTAAGGAAACAGTCCGGAAAATTGTCTAGATAATTTAATATATATATATTATATACGGTATGTTTTTATTTTTTTAGTATATACAAAATTACATTATTTTAATACCATTATAAAATAGCATTTATTTAGTTTTAAAAAATACACTAGAATTATTTAAAATAAATTGTTTTAATAAGCAAATATTCAATAAATCTAAATATAACACCAAGGTTGGGAAGATACGTATATTTAAAACCATCAAAGTAAATGAATACAGTAGATCGTTGTATACCCTTTTGGGATGATATGTACACTTATTACAGTAAAGTTAAGGGACTAGAGACTAAGTTATCAGACTAAGGTTAAAGGAAACCATGATATTACCAAGATATTTGTTTAACAGCCCCGCGTTATCCCTAATAAAAATATATCCTCGCTATCTATAACATTTCTTATACCATGTTTTTGTTTATAATAAAATATAAAACTTAACTAAAATATATTTTCAACATATATTACAAAATCTTTTCGTATTTCTTATACAATTAATTTGTATTTTATAACTGCTTAAAAATAATTTTTTTTTCCACAACATTTGTAAATTTTATAGACACCCTTCCTCTCTTAAGTTACAAATTTTAGCATAATATTAATTTGTATGGGTCATTTTATTCAGCGTAAACAACTGTAAGGTAGTTTCTTTATCATAACTAAACATATATGTTTACATAATATTTTAGTGTATTCTATTTTATGCAGAGAAAATATAGCACCATCTATTAAAGTTCCATATTTAACTGTTTACATAGTTCATATTATGCTACTGTAAATTTCACAAGTTATATGTTCTATAGAAAACTAAACAATATAAACAAAATAACTAGGTAAGAGGAAAATATATGAAATTTGATATTTAACTTTTATTAGAAACATAATCTAATTATTTTATAATATACACAGAAGTGATTCAGACTACATTTACAATATGCATAAAAATAGTGAAATATAATCGTAGTTATTATGGAAGTGTTTAAGCATAAAATATGAATTTAATGAAGTAAAGGACGAAAAGATATTTCCGCCCAATAATTCTTGGTCTAAATAAATCAGGAATTTACAATTTACATTGGACACAATTTATTCTCCAGGTTGAAAAATAACAAACGCTGCGTTAAACCACATGATATAATGTTTATTATATTTAATATAAACTGCTTACTAATATATTATTCGTTTTCCTCAAGCGCTTTCGGCTATTCTACCACCTACTGGAGAGATTATAATTTACGATTGAAACATATAAAGTTATAAAATTCACATATTTAAATTATATACATAACAATTGATCGTCATTTGTAAAAGTTAAAGTCTTAAGTCAAAGCAACTATGTCCGTATTGTAATAGTATCGCAATTATTATAGTTGTTTTTTTAATTTAAAACTGAAATTATATAAAACTATTGCTAATATAAAATTCAATAAAAATTACTTAAAATATAAAATAATACAAAGATACATTAATACTAACATAAAAAGTAATACCAAGAAAGCTAATATACCATAAATAGATGTCAATTTGAATGGATAAAAATTAAAATTAAAATTTTATATAATAAAAAACGACCCTTTAATGTAGAATTACTTACATTACACGTGGATTTAATTTATGAACTAGTAATGTTATCTCTTACGGATTATTTAAAATAATTAATTTTAATATTAATAATTTAATAGCATTTATATACACCAATATGAACAGAGAACTTTGTAGCTTAATTAATAAAATTAATGATAAAGCAACTTTACAAAATATAAACCATCAAAAACATACTTTTGGAGCTGATATCGTTAAAACGACAAATATAGAATTTAATAAAAACGAAATTAATATTATAAATGATCCTTGTAAATTTAATATACCAACAAAAATAAAATTATTAAAAATACTATCATAGACTTAGAAAATAATATCTTAAAAATAATAATAAAGATAACAGAAATAAATTGAGATATCAATTTGTCAATGTAATTGGTGACATTAAAAACAATAAATATTCAGATCATAAATACAAATATACCAATAAAAATTTTAAATATTTATAAAAAATATAAAAAAATAAATTAATTGATAATAATGCCTTTATCGTTAAATCAGATAAAACTAACACTCAGGTTATTATTAATAACAGCACTTATATCGACAAAACGAATAAATTCGTAAAAGATAAACATTTTTAAGAAATAAAAGATCCTACAAATAAAATTAAAAAAGAAGCGCTCTATGATTAAACAATGTTAACATATTTTTAAAGACAATTACACTAAAATAATGTTAACTTCACTAACACTTCACAGGGGGAGCCCCTATAATAAAATCATTGCCAAAAATTCACACAACCGATATGCCTTACGTCCACTTACAAATTTTATTAATTCACCTACATTCCAATAACAAATATTTTAACCAATAATTTTATAAGTAATATTTTTCTAATTATTAAAAATTGGATTTTCAACCTCTTATTTATATTTTTAAAAAATCATATCCTTTTAATCCTGGTCCTTATTTAAATAAGGATTTCGAATTTGTACATTTTTTATTTATATCTTAAATATTAATTTTCTTTCAATAGGATCTTTTTTAAATCATTTAATAATGAATTTCATCAATCATTCTATTTATTTTAATCTTTCTTTTAATAAATTCAGATAAAAGCAAATCAATTAATATTAATTCCAATTACATTAGATAGAATCTAAGTTGATTTTATACGGGATAAAATTTTATATAATGATTCGTTAACCTAGAAAATAATTAATATAAAACTGAAGAGCAACTATTCATATATTTGTATTACGGCCAACAATATTTATTTGAATAATTTGTAATTGTGATTGTGGTAAAAATATAAAAAGAGAAATGAATAGACAGAATGAGAAATGGGAAAGTATTGGGAAGTAAAAACGAAAGTAAAAAAGACTTTTGATAAAGATGGTGAGAAAGAGGAAAATGTATTGATTGGGGCATATTCTTCATAAAAACGTTTGACAGATAAAGATAGAAGTAAAGAGAGAAATAAGAGTGGAATTCTTACAGACATAAGGATGGGAAAAGCTACAAAGAGATAAAGGCAGATAACTCAGAACTCATTAAAATAACGGACATTCGGCTGATATCTGCACAAAAACAGATTCGCAAGGGAAGAAGATTATAGAAATAAATTTGTTGATGGCAAAATTTTTAAAGGGAAAATATACGAAGTTCTTTAAATGTATCATTAATTTAAAACTGTTTAAATAAAGCAAGTTATGAATGTGACAAAAATTAACTAAACGGTTTTGAAAATAACGTTATTCATATGAGGCATTTCAATTAGAAATAATAAATAGGACATTGATGGAAAAGGCAAAAAGAACAAGATAAGGAATTAAAAGTTTTACATTAACAAATAATTATTATAAATTAGATAAAAATAAAAATGCGTAATTCATAGATACAGCTTAACATCGTATTCAATAACAACAATTATCTTTCAGAGATGCACTGATCTCTGTTATGAAACAATACGTTTTTAAAAATATTTTCTTAATGTTTTTGAGAATTTTTTTTTATTTTTATACTTGTAAAGTGTAATACAATTCTGCAGTGGTACTTCGTACTTAACTTCAGAATTACGTAAACCTGTTTGTTTTTTTTTATAACACTCGAAACTAGTTTATTTAGTATAAATTTTATGAAAATATACTACATAATGCCAAAATAAAATTAAATCTGATTACAAATTTTTGATTTTAATTTTTATTAATAAAGCGCAAAAAAGAAAAACTATTGTATTCATCAAGAGAGGGTTTTAAAAAATTATAAAATATCATCATTAGTAGTAATCATATATGGCATAATAAAAACGGAAACATTTAATTGGTGATTGATTGTACATGGAGGATAAAAGTTAATCCGGCACGAAGTCCAGCCACGTGACTTTCATGAGAAGCAAGGATTGCCTTGATCGCCGTTTGACGTGGAAGGATCATGTTAGGGAGAAGAGGAAGTTCCTTGACATTAAGCTTAAGATGTAATTAGCGTTGGGTAAGAGATAACAACTTTTTTGTCCAAGTTCTGCTCTACAAGGTTTTCTTGAAACCGATATGGTCGTACAGGATTGAACTCTAGGGAACAGCCAGTAATAGTAAGGTGGAGGTCATTCAACGGTTTCAGAACAAACTTCTACCAACATAACCCACGCGCCGAGGTTCGCGAGAAATGCTGAGATCCATCATTACGTACATACACATTGCATACGTTCTACAGGAAGATGGACGTCTAGTTTCGAGGTGTATATCCAGGTTAGATAGCCATATTAATCATCTCGCTTTGAATCTGCTAGAAACAGCGAGGACTTCAGGAGGCTAAAACGGGTAAATGTGCTTGATCTTATTGATGGCCGGTTATGATGATCCGGTTTGGCGCTTCGTGCTTACGTTTATTGTTTCTTGGCTGTTTCAAAGTTACTGTTTCGTTTACAATTCTATTTAAAGTTGTGATTTAATTTGTAGTTTTAAGGTTAATATTGATTGGACATTCCAAGGCACTATCAAAAGTTATACTAATTATAATTTTTTTTTTCGAACATGGCACCGTTTGGTATAATAACTATTATATATAATTTAAAAGAAAAATCAGCTTACCAGATATCAGTTTAATTTCCTCGAGCGCTTTCGGCTATTCTACCATCTTCAGGAGGGATATAACTATTATTAAAATTATAAAACTACCATAATTGAATTATATATATAACAACTGATCGTCAACAGTTTGTAACAGTTTCTCAATTATCATTAGCTAAATTGTGGAATCAGTTTCCAAGAAACTGATTTATCAAATTACAGTAAACTAATGATTTACAATTTGCAGAGCTCATAACAACTGAGAAACTATTACAATACAGATATAGTCACTTAGACTTTAACTTTAACTTTTGACATATAATAAAATGTCGATCAGTTGTTATATGTGTAACTCAATTATGGTAGTTTTATAATTTTAATCATAATTATATTTCTGTTGAAGATGGCAGAATAGCCGAAAGCGCTCGAGAAATTAAACTGGAATTTGGTAAGCTGTTTTTTAAAGTTATTGCTATAATATTGTTTGTTTGTTATGTAATACTACTGTTTTTATGTTACTTGAAAATTATCACTGGGTGGTCCTCTTTGAAGTGACGGTCTGTCATACGACTTACTGCTTCATTGTAGAAGCTGATTGTACGTAAATAAAGAAATTCAGAAAAAAAGAAATAATTCTTTTAAAAAACTTAATTTTGTGCTTGAATTTCTAAAACTGGATGGTGAGTTGATTTAGGTAGCTTGATAATTTTGAATATTTAAATGCAGAAGTTAAGAATTTTATATAAATAAACGAAAGAAATAATCGTTTTGCTGAACGATTTATTTGCATCCTGCGGTTGTTATCTTCTTTACGATCAGACAACGACGCCAGAATGCCGTGCATTTAAAATGCGGCATTTGTTTGTTACCGAAACTCCGTAAAAAGGGAAATTAAAATAGAAATGACCTTTCCTTTTAGTTTAATAGGGTATGTTTTATTACTGTATTTTCAGAAATAATAATGAAATTTATCAAAGGCATACACATCAAATTATGTTCGATTTGTCAAACTTATCAATATTTTTTCCATATAATTTCTTTATACTACATGTACCCTTGAGAAATTCCTGAAAAAATAAATGAACTAATTTGCTTTTGACGTAGATAATATCAATCACAATATACCGTACGCGTAATATAATATATAATACGTCATGATAAAAGCAAATATTTAACTTAACTGGAATTGATTACTTTTTTTATTTATATAAATTTGTATCTCACTGCCATGTTTTTTATTTACTTGTTAAAAATGTTCATTTTTTGCTCCTAATGGTTCGACTCCATTTCTACGGACTAGTTATGAATAATTTTGCTAAAATTTTTTATATTCGTTCTAATTATAAAAAAATACATTACTGTTAATGGGTGTTATCAGGCAACGGAACAAATTAATAAATAAATAATTTATAAATTAAACAAATTATTTTAAGAAGAGTTATTTAAATTCATCGCTCTAAAATATCCTTCGTTTTATTAACCGACTTCAAAAAAAGTGGAGGTCCTCAATTCGTACCTTATGTGTTTTCTGTTTGTCCTTCCATAACGTTTTACTGAATGCACTAATTACCTGAATGTTTTTTTAAGAGGATGGACTCTAGTGATTCAATTCAATTGCTGAATGATATTGTACCAACAATACGCACGTATTCGCTCCCGTACAAATCTTTTACGTTGTCTATAAAAATAAAAAGTTATGTAAGAGACAAAAAACTTTGCAGTAAATAATTAAGCAACATATACAGTATAACTCAATGGTTCCTAAAATTTTCTGATTCACGGTACCCTTGTTGAATCCAGTTTTTGTCAAAGCGCCCTTTATCAAATTCTAATAAACACATTTTGCAAAATAGAAAATAAAATTTTGCAACAGTATGGTAAAAATAAATAAAAAACATTTTTGGTCCCAAAAAAATGTAACTGAACAAATACAACTAATTATAATAAATACTGAGATGGATGAGCCCAATGATTGCGACAAATTTTCTATAATTGTTTTAATTAACCTGGACATACCTACTCATTTCCTCCTTCACATTGATTTTCGCGCGATACTTAAATTTTATCTTAGCAATTCCCAAAAGTCCAGCTTCGCACAAGCAAGAAGTTACAAATAGAATTAATATTCTCTGAGCTTTACCACTTAAGAATGGATATTCATCTATTACTGACATCCGAATTTCAGTTAATTCAATGTTGCTAAATCTTATTTCCAACGTATTGTCATAAAACAAATTAATCAGAGATTCTTCTTCTGCAAATATATTTAGATGTAGATGGAGCAGTGGCATTAAAGAGATCTTGAATCGATTGAAATTTATCTATATTATCATTTAGAAAATATTTCTCAAAGCTGTAATAAATGTTCTTCAAAATGGATTTTATAACTTGAGAGAAATCAACACCATTGCAGCTAAAAACTAATTATTTATAAATATTAAAATTTTCTCAACTGACTTTAAAAGGTGCATTTTGATTCCCTGGAGAGTTCAGAGCATTCAGCTTTTCAAAAAGTCACATAAATATGTTAGTTTTGCCCAAAAATCGTCATTCACAAAATATTGGTTTACTTCTGAAAAACATAAATTTCTTGTCGCAGTAAATTACCACGAGAAAGCCATCGCGAAGTGCTGTCGTGTAAAAACACGTGTTCCGATCCCCATATTCACACATAGTTTTATGAAAAATCCTGCCTTCAACGGCCGAGAACGTTTTTACTGCGTAACAACCGATACAGAAGGAGCACCATTCGTAAAAACACAACCGCACTTAGTCTACTCCAAACTGTTTTTGGATATAAAAGATTCAAGGCTCTTTAACAAGGTTTGAGCCTTTACACTAGCAGTGATACATTTACACAAGAAGTATTCTATAATATTACTCTCTCTCTCTCTTTTTCCTGTTTAGCCTCCGGTAACTACCGTTTAGATAATTCTTCAGAGGATGAATGAGGATGATATGTGTGAGTGTAAATGAAGTGCAGTCTTGTACATTCTCAGTTCGACCATTCCTGAGATGTGTGGTTAATTGAAACCCAACCACCAAAGAACACCGGTATCCACGATCTAGTATTCAAATCCGTGTAAATAGGCTTTACTAGAACTTGAACGCTGTAACTCTCGACTTTCCAAATCAGCTGATTTGGGAAGACGCGTTAATCACTAGACCAACCCGATGGGTTGCTATAATATTACTGCCATATATAAACCGTATATAGCAAAATAAATGACAAACATAATTATTATGTGTGGCCTTATCTAGTTGCAAGCCAACTCCTTCCCTTCTAATTTTTCAATTAATTGTCATCGAGGTTCTCCGCTATGAAATCTATTTTGCGGCTCATGGTGTTATTACACAAAGGCACTTTTGAAAGTAGCTTCTCAGCAGGCTCACCAACCATAATTGCTTCCTGCTAATTCAGTCATAAGAACTGCACTGGAATGAGTGATTTCTAAATGGCGTTACAACTTACTTGGTAGCAACATCATTCTGGTACCAAATTTTTCATACACAGAACACTCTCCTTTGTCCTTTGGGCTTTGGTTTTACGTCTTCTGTCGACGTAAAACCAAAGCCCAAAGAACTGTTAACGTTGACGATACCCCCCTTCATTTTTACTCTTACATCTCTCGTTACTGTTTAGTAAAAACCGATCCATTTTTAAGATGCATACGAGAAAAAGTACTTCAAAACTTGACTTGTTCAGAGCAATATTCAGTTTATACAATCTCGGGAAAATAGATTAAACATTAAAACAGTGCAAAACCGACATTATTTACATACGAATACAAAGTAATAGAAAATTTCAGAAACTAATAAAATAATCTAGTATTGCGTCATCTAGTAACGATTTACAGGACCCTCCGGGTTGGTCTAGTGGTGAACGCGTCTTCCCAAATCAGCTGATTTGGAAGTCGAGAATTCCAGTATTCAAATCCTTGTAAAGGCAGTTACGGATTTGAATAATAGATCGTGGGTACCAGTGTTCTTTGGTGGCTGGCTTTAAATTAACCACATCTCAGGAATGGTCGAACTGAGACTGTAGAAGACTACACTTCATTTACACTCAAACATGTCATCCTCATTCATTCTCTGAAGTTATACCTCAACGGTAATTCCCGGAGGATAAACAAAAAAAAGTAGCCATTTGCAGAGGCTTCTACAAATAGTAAATAAATGATTTACACCAGATGCACAAGTTATCTGTTCTACCACATTGAACTGAAAATGAAAATAGATTTATGAAAACTATGTAATATTTCGCTGCGCTACAACGAGGAAGCCGCGGCATCCAGGGCACCGAGGCTCACACTTTGGAAATCACTGGTATAACTATAAGTTCGGCATTACTTTTTTAATATTGTTCCGCATTAATTTTAATGTTGTTAGAGAAATACTAAATAAAATTGTTTATGTCAAATTGAGTAGTTTTTAAATTCAATGGTATTTTTGCTCCAATTAATTTGTTTATATACGTTCATTGACGCATAATAAATATACGAGTATAAATAAATACACAGTGAAAAGAGACTGCTTGTAGAATTAGGTAAAATAATTAACAGTAATGATTTTTTCTATCCAACACAAATTTTAATTGATATGATTTAAAATCTTGAGACTGACGAAATATCATATACGGAGTTGAGAAAAATGTGAGATCCTCCACACTTCTGATATACATATTCATGTAACGTAAGAAGCTTCAAGAACTCCAAACGTATGTTTTTTGCCATGTCAGTTTTTGAAAAAATTCACATTATATCAATAAAACATACGAGATGAGTTAAAGACCATGCGTTTCACAATATATATATATCCCAAATCACTATTCGTAATTTGAAAATAACGTGAGTGTCTTTGTTCAGGTCTGACTGTTTTGTGAGTGAAATATGTTACAGCTTAACTCGTTGTTAACTGAAGTAGACATACAATTGCTAAGGACCACAGTATTTGTTTTCAAACCCTGTGCGAATTTATATAATGATTTACATGTATAAAATGTCTAGCTTTGTACGTGAATTTGTTAAACGAAGAACCGGTTGAGTACTTTAGTCTTGTATAATAGTTTGTCATAATAATCCAGTTGAACAGAGGAAAGTAAGGAATTAAGTTCGTGTCTTGTGCATTAAAACAGGATAAATATAAAATACAAGAACTAACATTTCTACAGTAACCGTTCAGCGTTAAAAAATAATTATTCAAGTAACATTAGGTTTTATCCTTTGTAATTTCCTTACTTTTATATTTAGTTTGAATAAAGTAAAGAAACATTAATTACTGAAAGAATTAATTCGTTTAATATAAATATATATATATAACATTTTCATTTTTTCAGTTAAATAAAACTTTTTCCGACTGTTTCAGTAGTAAGAGTAAAGTAGAAGAAACTAACTATTTTTGGTGAAAAATAGCCTTCTTGATCAATCCCATGTGTTTGTTTTTTCATATTTACAATTTACTATGCTGTCTCGTCTCTTTCTTCTTCACAGTTTTTTCTTCTTTATATAACTGCATAAACAATTACTTCAATTAGTCTATCAGCAGCTGATAGCTTTATTAATAATTTCTTTATTTATTACTTCTATTGTTTGTACAT